>NC_092128.1:110020578-112520578 GCF_043159975.1 Macaca nemestrina | reverse complement strand
ACCCGCTGCACCAGGCAGTTGTGGCTTCCTGCTTCCACAGCATGGAAGGTGGCCATATGCCGCTGGACTCTCACAGTCACCGTCCCTTTGTCTGTGCTTTGGCTGCACCGGGAAGCTCCCACGTCTTTGTTTTCAGCTCTGTGAGAAAACACTGGGGTTGGGAGTGGGAGACACTGGTGTTGATTGACTTGGCATGTTAACTACCCACTTACTATGAGAAAGCTGCCTATGTTTAGACTTGATGAGGATGACACAGACTTTATAAACACATCATCCGATGAGCAGTTCTTCATTACAAAGACATGTTGATGCTGGTTGCAGAGAGAGTGGATTGGCACTAACGTGCCCATGATTCTCATGGAGAGAAAATACTTTGGCATGTGCATGCTGTCACAGAGGCTTCTAGAATGTCAGACTGTTTTGAAAGTATGTTTTGTCTTATATTTAAAATATCATGGCCAGATGCAGTGGCTCATGCCTGTAATCCCAGCACTTTGGGAGGCCAGTGTGGGAGGATCACTTGAGGCCAGAAGTACGGGACCAGCCTGGACAACATAGCAAGACCCTGTCTCTACAAATAATTATTTTTAATTAGTGAGGTGTAGTGAGGGCCTGTCATCCCATCTACTCAGGAGAATCACTTGAGTTCAGGAGGTGGCAGCTGCAGTGAGCTGTGATTGCACCACTGCACTCCAGCCTGGGCAACAGAGCGAGACCCTGTCTCTAAAAATAACTAACTAAACATCTCTAAAAATAAATAAATATAATATGTTCATTGCACAAAAATTTGAAGTTACAGAAAAAAACAAATCTAGTAAATAACAAATATGTTCACTGTTAACTAAAATAACCTGTTAAGTATGCTCTATTCCAATTATTCCATGTATTTATTGAATGAGTCATTGGTTGGTTGGTGGATTGCTTTTCAATTATAAAAACAATGTGTGTGGGAGATGGTGTTGAATTCAAAGGAAGTAATCACTCAAAGTGAGCATTATTGGGAGAATGTGAAACCTTGGTTTGCCTTTGTATTTCCTAACCCAAAGTTTTGGCCTTTAGCTGATCAAACACGTCAAGTTACTATCAATGTAGCAACTGATTGCTCTGAAAATGGCGTGTCCAAGGATCCCTATGTGGATAGTGGGGAAGAGGGCGGAGCGTGAAGTCCCTGGGCAGAACTCGCTCAGCCTTGGTAAACTGTACTCCTTGAAATCACCACCCTCTCCTTGGCACGGGGGAGCAGGCAGGGGATAGAGCCACTCTCAGGGCAGATGTGTGCCTGGATGAATGGTGACAGCTCTTCCTTTTGGATGTCCCACTGTTAAAGTCCCAGGATCACCCACAGGGGGCCCCTCTTCTATCCACCCAAGCTTATGTATTTCAGCCTCAAAACACTTTGCGAGAATAAATAGGAATTGAGTTGTGATATTTGCGACCCATCATCTCTGTAACCAAGCAGGATAAAGACAGTTCTATATTGGGCCCATTTTATTTCGGATTTCTCTTGGGGTAGCTGAACAATCTGACCCATTGGGGAATAAGGGACATTTATAATTGGGGTTAAAAACCTTGCTAGAAATGAGGTATCATGGTAGTCCCAAATGATAGGGTGGAAGATAGCCTAAATTGACACAGCACTTTCCAGCTTGTAAAGCACATTTATAAACACGATCTTATTTTGGTTTGGATTCCTAAAATGACCAGTGGGTGGATATGGCAGGTTTTACACCTGAGAAAATGGATGTTCAGCGATATGAAGTGGTGTGTACAAGGTTGTCCTGGGGAACTGTCTCAGAGCCCACTGCCGTACATCGAACAGGAGCCCCATGAAGCAGAAACACATGACCTCCCTGATCCTATAGGTGAGGAGATTGGGACTCAGAAACTTCAAGAGGGAAGGCTCCTGAGGTATTCTTTTGGAAATGACTGACATGGGGCTAAGATGTAGAGCATCTTTTTCCGTTAGTGTGAATCACTTTTTAGTACATTACACAGAGACAGAGAGATGGGAATAAAAACAAACTTTTCTATGGTCTAAGAATGAGGATTTGTTCAGCGCGTGATGAGGAGGGCACGTGCAAGTACATCCACATTGATTCCTGCCTTCCCACGGCCACTGAGCACTCTTCTTCACGTTTCGTTCTCTCTGTGGTTGCACGTGCAGGCTGTGGAAACTATGTCTGCTTTAGGGACTCAAGGCAGTGGCTTTAGGTCTTCATTCTTCCATTTTTCAGCTGTGAGTCATTGGGCTTATTGCTTAACCTCTCTGAGCATAATCTCCTGATCCGCAAAGAGGAGATAATATCATATGCTTCCTGGGATTGTCATGGGATTTGAATAAGGCCAGTAAGTTTGCAGAAATGGGCTAGGCACACAGGAAGCAGCTGGTAGATGATTTTCCCTCCCTGGCATGTCTGGTATAGAACATATACCCTGACATCTGTCCACTAGGGGTGTTGTAAGAAGGACATGGCCTGAGCAGAACTGAGGCCTTTACTCGAAGGTTGTCATGGAGAGGAACGTAGGCTTATAAAGCCAAGTTCTGCAGAATTACACCTTTACTCACTTCAGGATAGAGAAAATGGCATGATAATTTTTAAAAAGTTATTTTTTCTTCTTTCAAAGGACAAAAGCTTGAGAGAGACATTTTGTTAAATTTTAGATCAGTAAATGCTGTTTGCCAAGTAATCTAAGAGAGGGGATCCTGGCCATTTCCTTGGACACAAGACCTCCCGCTGGGTCCCATGCTCCTGGCGGGCTGCTGGTGTCCACGGGAGGTACGCTGCCGGAGTAGGCCCCAGGCATCACCTGCGTCTCCCTCCAGCAACGTACCCTGTGCTTAACCAGAGCCTGGGCCAGGGCCTGTGAGGCTGAGACTGTCTGGGGTCTGATGCCTGCTGCTTCCTGTCTCACATCTCCCGCCCCCTGCCCCTCCATCTTCCAGGGGGAGTGACTGTCTCTAATAGGGTGGCTGTGACAGATGCTGTGGGAATTCTGAGTTTGGGATAATGAGCTGTCATATGTCATTTCACTTAAACACAATAATACAAATATTTTGATCAAACATTTTCTCCAGCTGTTGAGCGAAAGCAATAAAAGCAGCAGGGAGTGCCAGTGAATTCTCTGTTTCTGAAACGCTTTACCCTTTAAAAGCTGTTGCCTGTTAACTCTTTCTGTCTCTGTCTGTCTCCTGTCCCTCTCCTTTTCCTGGCCCCTCTGATTTCTCACTGCATGCCTAGTCTTGGGCTATAAATAAAGAGACTGAATTCAGGGACGTGAAGAGGGTGAAATTGAACACAGCTTTTTATTAAACATCCCTGAGGCTGGCCGCAGAGCAACTGCAGCTGCTGCGAACTTGTAAAACCTGGCTTGGCCTGGCCACTGCAGCCCAGCCTCCAAGTGTTTCCCCAACCCTCACAACCACATCCAACTTTTAGGCAACAGTCTTTTGAGATAACCTATCTTTGGTGGCACCAGGCCTTTGGAGCTCCCTGGCTGGAGTCTGGTTTCATGGCTGATTTCCATGGCACAGTTCTCTGGGCCCTTGCTGCTTACTCTCCATGCTCTGACCTGGCTTCTAGACTCTCTTCCTTCCCCCTCTCCAGGCAGAGAGGGGTGTGGCTGCTTAAGGCAGGCAAAGTGGAGGGTCAGGAGTCTGAAGGGACCCTGGACACCACTCTTGGAGGATCCTAGCAGTTCTCCTTGCCAGTGGGCATCAAAGGTGTGACCGCTTTGAATGCATCCTTCAGGCTGAAACTGCCAAGAGGAATGCCCTGTACCCTGCTCCCCTTTTAAACCATGGCCTGTCACTCAGCAATGCTACCAAGTTTGAAGTTTCTCCTGTGAGCCTGCTGTTTAGGGGTGAGACCAAATCAGGTGCTTTACTTGACACTGGACACTCTTTAAAGCCAGCCCCTTCCTGTACTCTCCCATCCCTCTCCTTTATTTCTGGAGAAGCGAGGTTGAGCTAACCTGCGTCCTATTCTGGATTCTAGGGACCCTGACTCCATCGGTACTCTCCTCTCTCACTTTATTCTTCCTCCACTTCAGTGGCTCCAGTGCCTTCCACCCATAAACAGCGTCAAAACACCCACACAGCGCTCCTGGCCTTGGGTCTTCTCTAGCTGCTGCCCTGTCTTCTCTGTTTGCAGCCGAACATCCCGGAGTGCACCACAATGTTCACCCTGGCTTCTCCACCCGTCAGCTCCCTGCAGTGCACACACCCTGGCTCCGGAAGCTGTGCATCTTGCCTGAAACTGCCTCCTCCCTCTGGCCCCTCGGATGCCCCTGACGGGTGGTTGTCCTGTGTCTCTTCTATTTCCTCCTTGCACAACTCTGCTTCCTCCCCTCATCCCTTAACTGCCAGCCTCCCTCCACGTTTCCTCTTCCTGTACCTTCCCCGGAGATTTCACTCACTCTGATGTCACCATCCACCCCTGTGATCGCTTCTCCCGCCTGCATCTCTAGGCTAGACTTGGCTCTCAAATCCCAGATTTACCTCCCTCCAGACATCTACCAGGAACCTGGCTGTGGTGGACACCTCAAACCCCATCCGTCTCAGGCTGAATCCATGCTTTCTCCTCCCTCCTCTTGTGTCCTCTCCTGCTTCCTTCTCTGTTGCTGCCTTGGTCCCAGGACCATCATTAATACTCACCTGGGCCAGAACCTTAGAGTCAGCCCACCTTCCATCTTTCTCTTCTCACCCATCTCCTGTATCCTTTCCTTCTACTTCACCCAGAGCCCCTCCTCCACCCCATTCATCTCCATTCCCACTACCCTGCCTTGGTTTTTTGAGTCTTTACATCTCTTGCTCTCCACCTTAATTTCATTCCCCTCCAACTCATTCTCCATGTTACTACCAAAGTAATACTTCCAAAAGGCGTGTTTGATCATTCCAGTCTCCTGCTGAGCCTTCCTTGCTCTCTGGCATGGTATAAGAGCCCTGCACAGGCCTGGCCTCATCTTCTTGCACGCTTCACTGGTTCCTGGAGGGTCTCCAGCAGCAGCAGCCTCATCTGGGAGCTTACTAGGAATGCAAATTCTCAGGCCCCACCCCAGGCCTACTGAGTCAGAAACTGCTGGGGTGGAGCCTAGCAGTCTTCATTGTAACAAGCTCTGCAGGAACTTGGAGGCAAGGTCAAGTTGGAGGACCGATGCTGGAAAGCAACACTGAGCTGCTTAGGAGTCACCAGGCACACCCTTGCCCCTGAGCAGGCTGTGCCTGTCTGTGATGTCTTTTCTCCACACCCCTGGTCACCTTTCTGAGCAAGGCTTTTTCTCAAGGAGAGGAGGTTCCTCTGGCCCTCATACTTCCCCTACCTAGTCCTCTGCCCACTGCTCCCTCATGTGCTATCTTTGGACCTGGGATGCTTTTGAGCTGTTGTGCTTGTGGTGGCTTTGTGACTCCCCAGTCTACATACTTTCCTACCCTCTGGGGCTCCTTGGAGCAACCTGCTTGTTAGGCTCTTGGAATCCGTGGGGCCTGGGACCTGGCAGTGCTGCTTAGGTCTGCAGAGTGAATTTTTTTTTTTTTTTTTTTTTTTTTTTTACAATTTATTTGTGTATTTATTTTGACATAGAGTCTTACTTTGTCACCCAGGCTGAAGCTGCAGTGGCTCAATCTTGGCTCACCGCAAAGTCTGCCTCCTGGGTTCAAGCAATTCTCCTGCCTCAGCCTCCTGGGTAGGTGGGATTACAGGTGCCCACCACCATGCCCTAATTTTTTGTATTTTTAGTAGAGACAGGATTTCAACATGTTGGCCAGGCTGGTCTCGAACTCCTGACCTCAGGTGATCCACCTGCCTTAGCCTCCGAAAGTGCTGGGATTATAGGCGTGAGCCACTGCACCTGGCCTAGTGAATTGGTTTTGACTTGTTCCTGTATTCAGCAACTACTTACTGAATCCTGAGGTGTTAGGACTGAAGCAGCCCAGAACAGAATTCCTGGTTCTAACTGTCCTATCTAAACTTTAAGAGTCAGCATCATTGAAGAGCTAAGAACAGCTGAGTATCAACCCAGCAATGATTTGAAGGGCGGGCAGTGCAAGGGAGGTAGTGACCTTGAGGGAACTCCCGTGACTCCTTCCTGAAACTTCCTTTAAACCTGAAGACCCTTCTTGGGCACTGGCCTCTCCTGCTTGATGTCCTTTCTCTTTGTTTCCTTAATAGGATAATGCAGAATGAAAGTCAATTTTTGGTATTGTTTTCTGCACTGAAGAAGGGAGTTGGACTTTAGCGCTCAGTCCTGAGTTTATTTGGGGAATGTGCCCCTTTCCTGATTTTTACCTCCTGAGGACCTCTGGCTTTGGATAAGAAAACAGTCTTTATTCTTTGGGGACAAATATTTTTCTGAAAGCTCCCATACAGGAGTGTTCTCTAACTCTTAAGTTTCCCCATTAATGTGTTTGTTTTTTTCTTTTGTAAGTTTGTTACATTACCATTTAATTACTCTTCATGACAGTATTAAATTTCATGAGTGATTTATAGTTATAATAGAGACTTGTATGATTTATTGCAGTTGGCATTTGAGGTTTACCAAATTCTTAAGAACCATAAGCACTGAAATTGCTTAATCTGACCCTGTCCAGAACAACCACAGCATGGGTGAAACCCCAAATTTAAGTATAATAGGAACAGCTGCACTACCCACCCCATTTTTATTTGATGTTACTGTCTACTATTGTGGTACCCGTATATGTGGGGGACAGTGGTGGTGGGTATATGTGTTTCTTACTTAGAAAAGAAACATATTTTTTACAGGCATGAGCCACCATGCTGGGCCCCCTTCTGTTTTTGAAAACAAGAGCCCAGCCAGGCACGGTTGCTCACGTCTGTAATCCCAGCAGTTTGGGAGGCCAAGGCAGGTGGATCACCTGAGGTCAGAAGTTCGAGACCAGCCTGGCCAACATGGTGAAACCTCGTCTCTGGTAAAAATACAAAAATTAGCCAGGCATGGTGCTGGGTGCCTGTAGTCCCAGCTACTCAGGAGGCTGAGGCAGGAGAATGTTTGAACCCCAGAAGCGGAAGTTGCAGTGAGCTGAGATCTCGCCACTGCACTCCAGCCTGGGCAACAGAGCAAGACTGTCTCAATAAATACATAAATAAATAAATAAATAAATAAATAAATAAATAAATAAAATGAAATAAAATAAAAGATGAGTCCCAAATCCTGTGCCCTGGATGGATAGGTATAACAGGTATAACCTGTCATCTGTTGGTCAACCAAGGAGGTGACCCTGGTGCGTTCCTCCTGTGGTTCTGAGATAAAAGCCAGGGCAGTGCGGTGCCCACTGGACTAAGAGTCAGGGCTTGCCTGCTGTGCGACAGATGGCTTCAAACCTCAATGGGCAGCTGACCCTGACCCTGCCTTGGGGTCTCTCGCAAAGAAGGGCCCAGACTTTAACCTGCTCATGCTCAGCCCCCACAGTGTTTTTAGTGTGCCCCAAATCTTTGTTGGGAACAGCGTTGTCTCCACTCCTAAGCTGGAATCCTGACAGCACACCAAGGGCTTTGCGCTCCTGCCCTGGTTGTTGTCTTGAACTTTCCATCCCCGTGTCCTCTTGCTGCTCCAGCCCGTGTGTTTTTCTCAGGCACAACTTCTGGCTGTTGCTTAAATGAGTAACTATCTTAATGAGGTGTTGCTTCGTTATTTTCACCGGGGTAGGGGAGGTGTAGCTGCTCACTTTGGTGTTTTCTCAGATGACTTTATCCACTTGCATTTGCAGAGAAAAAGGTGTGCTCTTGGGCTCTGCCTTCTCCTGCACGGGTGGTGTGGATAATCCTCCAGGGTCCTTGGCCGCAGGGCAGATAATCTCTTCGGGGTTATCTGTTAATTACCAGTGAATGTGTGAAGTATTTGTGCAAAGGCTTTTGAAGTGAGCTCCACGCACTGTTGCCTGGGCCGCCACCGGCCCTGCTTCCCCAGGCGGAGGGTTTGGAGGCCCAGCTTGATTCCCCTCAAGTGCTGGTGGTATTCTCTTGCTAAATTGTTTGCCTTTCTAATGAAGTGAACTGTTTGTTTGACTCTGCGGTAGAAGGTATTTAACCGGGGACTAAAGTAAACGTTGGAGACATTCAAATAAGCCATGCATATCTGTTTTGTGGAGGGAAGGAAAACAGTTTGGCCTCACTCACCTCCGGGAAGAGTCGTTAAGGAACTGTTTAAATAATAAACTGAGCCGAGCGAGCGGATATTGCTGCAGCCCAGTCTGGGGCTTTTGTGCTAGTCCTGGCTGGCCTGGGAATTCCTCTGCAGCGGCCACGAGGGGAGAAGAGAGCGGTTGGATTCTTGCAGTTAGTAATTGTGATTTATTTATGTGTGGAGGGACTTCTGCTGTATTCGATCTTGATTGAAAGGAGCCCAATTAGCCCTCAGGACAGCGGGCCGGTAGATGGCGACTGTGTTAGCACAGTGTGCGCAGGCCCCAGTGGCAGCAAGAGAGCGTCGTCGTGGGGTTGATGTCTGGCCTGTGTCCTGCCAGATCCCGCCTGGCTAGGGACGTGCTGCCTGCTGGGCTGGGTCCCTGGTGCCTGGGAGAAATGTCTGAGGGACTGGGGCAAGGGGACAGAAGTGTAAGCCCGAGGCAGGGCCTGGGTGAGGTAGGAGACCTGTACCTGGGCAGTGAGGGCGGGATGTATGTGATCACCCAGTGTACCCATGACAATGTCTGTTAGCAGCTGTTAGCTTTTGTTGTCAGCAAGGGTGAAGTAGAGAAGGTTGGAGGTGGGAGTCCTTTTGTGGGAAATACAGTTGTACTCAAGACCAGCTCCATAGTTTGTGGGGCCCAGTGCAAAAAGAAAATGGGGAGCCCTTGTTGAAAAATCACTAAGAATTTCAAGATGGCTACTGCGTAACGTTAAACCATGCTCGGGCCCTTCTGACCACAGGCCCAGGGGCTGCACAGGCCCCAGGCCTCGGTAGTTGACCCTGCCGTAGCTTCCAGAGCACTGTAGTCAGGCAGATCTGAACTTGAGGCCAAGCTTTGTCACTTCCTAACTGACTTTAACTTCTTACCTTCTCTATCCCTATTTTCTCATTTGCAAATTAGGATATGAATACCTACTTCCTTGGATTGTCATGTGGTATAAACAAGAAAATATACGAAGAGTGTTTAGGGCAGACCTTAGCATGTGTGAGTGCTCAGTAAGTGATAGTTCTTTTCTGACCATATTTGTAGCTGTAACTTTTTTTCTTTTCCCTGATGGTTAAGCTGAGGACAGTGTCTGTCTATTGTGAAGTTCAGGAGACAGAGTGAGGTCCTTGCCACAGACCTGACTGAGGGTCAGAGATATGGAGGCCTCTTCTTGGGTCTTATGATCAGAGAAGTCTTGAGGGCAAGAGAGAAGCATGGCATGAACCTTCAGATTACTCGCAAAGCTGAAGACACCCACATGAAGTTGTTGACTTTCATGGTAACTTAGATGTTTATGTTGAGGAAGAAGAACTTAGAAGGAACAGTGACTTCTTAAACGTGGGTCCAGTCACGTGCTGCCTAAGGATATTCAGGTCAAGGACTGACCACATGTAAGACGGTGGTCCCATAAGATTATAATGGAGCTGAAGAATTCCTATCAGCGAGTGACATCAGAACATCATGGTACAGTCACTTCATTTTTCATAAATTTAGTGCAGCCTAAGTGTACTGTGTTTATAAAGTCAACAGTAGTGTACAAGAATGTCCTACGTCTTCACGTTCATTCACCACTCACTCACCGACTCACCCAGAGCAATTTCCAGTCCTACAAGCTCCATTAATGATAACTGCTCTCTACAGGTGTAGCATTTTAAAAATATTTTAATACAGCATTTTTGCTGTACCTTTTCTATGTTTAGATATGCTTAGATATACAAATATTTATCATTGTGTTACAGTTGCCTACAGGATTCAGTATGGGGACATGCTGCCGTACCGTTATGGCCTGCGAGCAATAGGCTATACCATACAGCATGGGTATGTAGTAGGCTCCACCATCTAGGTTTGTGTAAGTGCACTCCATGATGTTCACACAATGAAACAATCACCTAAGGGCATATTTCTTAGAATGCATCCCATTGTTAAGAGATGCATGACTGTTATTTAGAATTTATGAACCACCTTCACCTGTGTCACCTGGGGCCTTGTACAACTTTGTGGAGTCAACAGAGTTAAGTCTTACTGGCCTTATTTTACGGATGAAAGAAAAATTATATTATGGCTAGAGTGATTATCGTAATTTGTTTTTAAAGAAATCTAGAAAATATGTCTTTAAATGTGGGGGACCTTTTCAGCTGCCTGGGGCGAAATGGAGAGCAGATGGATTCCCATGGGAAGGGTGTACCCAGCCAAGGGTCACAGCATGCATCATTCAGTGTGCTGAGTGTTTGGCCTTTTCCTGATTTTGAAGACGGGGAAACTCAGGAGAAAGGATGGCTTTTCTAAGGATTCATATTGAGGGTGATAAATTTTGTACAAGTATATATTGGTGTCAAGATGACCAGTAGGTTGCCATCAATTTGGTCTGTTGCCTAGCGTCAGTTATTAAATCCACGCTTTGTTTTAAATGCTTTGTTTAAATCCCGTATTATCATGCTTCAAGTCTTTAGTAACACTTGCAAACAGCAAAGAAGCGTGAGAAGCAGTCTTGCACTTTTGAAATCAGTGTAGGCCACACTCTCTGATTAGTGGAAACTCATTGAGAAAGTGCAGATTGGGGTCATCTTTGTGTGAGTGTGTCTGCTATTACGTGTCCATGTGTTGAGGCTGTAGTCCTCAACTATGGCTATAGTGATTATCGTAATTTGTTTTTAAAGAAACCTAGAAAATATGTCTTTAAATGGGGGAGCCTTTTCAGCTGCTTTGGGCGAAATGGAGAGCTGGGTCCACACCTAGGGCTGTAGGTGTGGACCCAGGCGTACAAGGTGTAGATGCAGATTCCAGAAGTAGACCATGTTCTCTGTCCTTAGGGGCCCTTGGAGCACGTGGACATCATTGACATCAGATACCTACCAAATATAGTTTATGAAGACTGAGCCCCATGCATTTGGTCTAGAAGCCAGGGGTCACTTTGTAGAGAGGGAGGAGAGGACTCAATGGAGATCACATTAGAGCCTGAGTCTTTTTAGACAAGGTGAGCAGCTGCTGAGTCCAGATGAAGGGCCAGTGAGATCACCCACTGAGGCTACAGAATCGGAAGTGGGCAAGCAAGAGAGCTTGAGGCCTCAGGGAAGCACAGGCAGCAGACAGCCAGCAGCCTTGGCTCAGTGAAAGCAGCCTCAGGACCAATGCCTCCCCAGGGAGGAGAGTCCCCAACAGAGCCCAGCTGAATAGATTTGTTGATACCCCCAAGCCTATCATCCTCCCCAGTCCTAAAACAGAACGCTGGCAAACCGAATTCCTCTAGGGTGTATCTGAGCATATTAGCTTGTCTGAACTGCAGGAATCATGGAGGGGAAGAGTAGGAAATGAGTGGCCCCCGCCTTTTATGGGCATGGCAGGCTTGCGGGCCCAGGCAGGGTGCCTCTTGCCTATAGCATAGGTTAGACATCCAAGGCATTACCATAGGAGCAGGTGCTCTAAGGGGCGGTCAGTCAGAGATAGTCTGAAATTTATTCAGCATTCCAACTGGAATTAAGCTAATAATCAAGATAGGAAGCCAGATGAGATAGCAAGGAAGGGAAGGGTAGCCAACAAGAGAGGAAGCCACTAGTGGGAACTTCAGAGAGTGGAGCTTGGAGTAGTTCTGAACCCGCCTGCAGGCAGCTGTGGGGCTTTTTATCTGCACATCCAGGAATGAGTATGAGGTAGCTGCAGAGTGGACGGTGGACTTGAGAAGGCATTCTAAAGAAGAAAGGTATTTCGGATGCCTTCAGATGGTACCATTTGATAGATGCTCACATGGCCAATGTCTTTGAGGTGTGTATAAAATGTGCAACTTGTGGCTAACACAGGGTTGCAGAGAAAGGAGAAACAGAAGAAAAATGGGGAATGTTTTCCACTTGTACTCCCATGAGCCAAGAAATGTGAAGTGGATTTTTTTTCCTTTGTAAGCAGTGGGGGATTCTCTCCCTTTTCTATCATTTCCTTGCTCTTCCCTTCAAGGAAGCCATGTTGTGTGCTTTATTATTTTACAGTCATGGTGAAAGAAACCCTTAAAACAAACTCTTTGCTTAAAAGCTTTGTATGTTTCTGCAAACAGTGATGCTTCTTAGACAGTGAGGGTTCAGAGTTTAAGGGACAAGAAAGTGGAGCCTTTTAATGCTCCCAGTGTGCAATAAACATGCTGGAATTTCAATGGATTCCACAGCGTAACAATAATAGCATTAAGTACATGCCAGAGCCTTTGATGTTATTGACAAAAAAAAAAAAAAAAAAAGTAGGTGGTGGTGGGGGCAAAGGGGCCCCTGTCATTTCTGTCATGAGCTTTTAAACTTTTGACCTCCAACCTTTTGTGTCAAAGAGCTTTTTCCATACGGGTGTTAGCAGCCTGATCAAGTATCCTGAATTCACCGGAGCCATCAGTGTTTCCCTGATGGGAAAGGGCATTCCGAGTCTTGGAAAGATCCCAACCAGGAGTGTGATTGCTGAGCGCCCACCAGTGTCTGCCCTGTCTTAGAGGTGGTGGCGTGGGGTAGGGTGGTGAGGTGCCCACGTGAAGTTACTCACTGCCCAGCAGAAGGCAGGCAGCCTGGTCAGGCTGGAAGCTGCCCTAAAGAGTGCTAGGATTTGTTCCAGGGTGTGCATGCATCTGCTGGGCCTTGGCCCTGTGCTCACTCTGAACATGGGAAGCATGCAAAATACTGCACGGGGGGATTCCAAAGAGGAGACAGCCCGTACCTGTCGGTTCCCCTCATTTTGCCTGTTGTTGGAGGCCCCTCAGGTAGATGGAAGTGTCCCGCAGTTTCCAGGAGGGATGGCTGGCTCGGTCTACCACTCGGTAGTAGAGGAACTCGGCCTCACTTTCCTTTCATGTGTTTCCTCCCCCTTTTCACCTTTCCTAGAACAGACATTTATTGAGTTCCTGCTGGGTATACACAGACAAGTGAGCCTCTTCTGCCCTCACACCCCAGAACTCCTGGGAGGGAAAGAAGACAGTTCTGACCCATGGGTATGTGCACCCCGGCAGGGACTCATCCTCATATTGCCTGGCAGGAAAGGCAGTGTGGTGTACTCACCCCCATGGCTATGCTGGTATAAGCTCCATATTCAGTAAACACGTGCTTGTCTGAGGGACAGCACTGAGGATGAGCAAAGGGCCCTCAGAGAGCAAGGCGGTGGGGAGGACACGATGAGAGTCCAAGTAGAATTCCTCGGGTCGTCCCTACTGGTTCCAGCCAACCTGAAGGGAGGTTATGGAGAAGGGAGGAAGGAGCACGCAATCCCACAGAGCCCCTGGGAAGCCTGACGGAGCGAGAGGTGTTTGTGCTGAGTCTTGAAGAGGGGGTAAGACTTAGGTAAGAGGGAATTTGTCCTCAACTGAGGGGACACCATAAGCCATGAAGTGCATGGTACCTGAGGGGGCACTGACTCTCGGATGGGGAGGTGTCCTGGATGGAGCTTGGTTGCTGGGGCCTGAAATTCATGGTGAAGAACTTGGACTGGAGTGGGCTGGGCCACTATACATTTTGGGAGAAGGGAGGGATACAGTTCAGACTTGGTTTTAGGGATGCTGGTGTGGGGAGTATAGTTTAGATAAGAGATGATAAAAAGCCTTAACTTTGACTTTGTTGTGTCAAGAAGTAGAACCCTGGTTCTGAAGTAAAAAAGACACATTACTGTACTACTGTCTCCCCATGTAACACTGGAGAAGGTCAGTTTCCCTGTCCATAAGAATGGGCGTATGAACAGTACCTGCTTCTCAGGGTCAGGCCGTAGGAAGAAATAAACGAGGTGCGTCTAAAAGGCATTGCACATGCCTGACGTGCATTAAAGTATTCAGTGAATTGCACTTGTGTTTGTCATGATTTGTTTTATTATTTTTATTAATTACTATTTATGGGGCAAACCTTGGAAGACCTTTAGCTGTTGATTGACAGGAACTACAGATGGAGTGGATGGTCCGGATGAAAGAAGCAGAGTCAGTAATCCTTCAGAGCTTCTTGTCTGGTGTTGAACAAAATGAATGTGCCTCATTCATTTCTTAATTGCTACAAAGTTGCCAACCAGCACACTCTTGAAATACTGCTGGTCTTCCAGAGACTTCCAAATATTTCTGGAAATGATTCTTTATGATTGGTGGCAGCATTCTCTCTTGTGCAACTGTGAAGACAAGGGTAAACCTCTTGATATGCTGAGCCTCAGCCCCGACAATCTCTGGCAGGCCTGCATTTGTGCTGCCTGAGAGCTCCCCAGGGTTGCTGTCTCCAGAGCAGGATTGATAGTTCATGAAGGTACCTGGGTTTCCCCGGCCTGGCAGGGATCACGTTTGAAGTGCCAAGTCCGGTGTGCTCTGGTATTGGAATAGAAAGAGCACCAAACTTGCATCATAAGGCCATAGTTTTATGCAACACTGGGTAGATCATTTAACTTCTTTGAGTAGATAATAAAATTTTCCCTTCTTGGTTCTCAGGATTGTCTTGATAATAGAACTTAAAAAGAAACAAGACTTAGGAGAATAATGATAACGCTTTGGGAATGCTTATTTTATGTCAAGAGGATTCCTTAACAAGATGTATACTATTATAAAACATACTATGTTATTTTGCTTTCACATCTCGCTACTTGCTTCTGCTAATTTTGCAACACTGAAAGATATTTTTGCAGCAGATTAATTTTTAATAGAATACACCTTCCAGACCTCCCCTTTGTGGATCAATTGTTGGTTTCCTAACTAAACCAGACTTAGTTTAAGCTTCTGATTCCATTAAGAATCCCAGTGTACTGAGAAGGATAGATCACTTGAGGTCAAGAGTTCAAGACCAGCCTGGCCAACATGGTGAAACCTCGTCTCTACTAACAACACAAAAATTAGCCAGGTGTGGTGGTGGGCACCTGTAATCCCAGCTACTCGGGAGGCTGAAGCACGAGAATCACTTGAACCTGGGAGGCGGAGGCTGCAGTGAGCTGAGATTGTGCCACTGCACTTCAGCCTGGGCAATAGAGTGAGACTCAATCTGAAAAAAAAAAAAAAAAGAATCCTAATGTATATTTTTAGAGCTATAACTGTGAGTTTTGAATTTTGTGATACAAAAATACAGTCTTTGATGTAAAAATTTGTCACTAGTAACTAATTTCCATTTTTAATTTGCAAGCGTATTTATTGTCACTGAAAATACACCATTAGCATATTTCAAAGTAAACAGATTTGTCACTTCTAAGTGATTCCTTATATGTTTGCATGTGATTTCCCTGAGAGAGTTCTGCAGTTCAGCTAGAATGATGTAAACCTTTCTTTATTTCTCTTTGCTGCATTTCTCTCTGGTTATTTTTTCTCTCTTATCCTGGCAGGAAAGCTGAAAACAACAAAAATGTTGGATGCATATATGTGGAATCACAGGCAAGACACATTCCAGAGTCTCTGTTTGGAAGGATATGGTTGGTCAGCCAGTAGGTAGATGTGGTTCTCTTTCCACCTTTGGGCATCCACTGGATGTGATCTTGAAGGGAGAAACATGCAACTTAAGGACAGAAGAAATTAGAAGTTTCCAGAAAGGGGCGAGATCAATTGTTGGTTCACGACTGAGGACATACTTGAAGCAGTAAAGGCAGAGGTTTCTTTTGTCAGTTCACTTGAGGAGGATCATTTGGCATTTTCTTGTGGGAAACACATGATCATGTTTGTTGAGGAGCACAGCAGGGATCTATTTGACTGTTTAAAAAAAAGAATGAATTGTAGGTGTGACCAGAGTGTGGCGATGGGTAGCATTTAGGTCTAAAATACTAATTAATTTAATAGTCTGCATTCTTACACAAAAGAAATGATAAAAAGCTTGTTATTTGAGTAGCGGGGAATATCCGTGGAAGTTTATACACCAGGAGTTAAGACTGTTGGGTAGTTGCCAGAAGTAAAAGCTTACTGGGTTTTAGAAATAGCTTAGTTTTTGTTGTTAATTAGTGTTTTATGTAAACTTGTATTTGTTTTACTTAATTTATAAGATAACTTCAATTTTCAAATGCTTAGGTACTGCTATTATTGCTAGATTTATGGTTAATTTCATCAATTTTCTTGAAATTTGTCTACTTGTTACAGGTTTTGCTAAAAGTAGATGAGATATCTCTTTATTGATTGATGATTAATATGAACACTTTTACTATATTAAGTCAGTCACACAAGTTGGCATTTAAGGAAAGTGCATTGAAAATATTTGACGTACCTAGTGTTATTGCTTAAACAACACAATAAAGAAAAAGTTGATATTTTTTTCGAAATTAATAATTTCTGCAAATTACTTTATCATGGTACACTGGAATAGGGTTTGTCAACCTTTTACCATAAAGGATAAGATAACAAATGTGTTAGGCCACGTGTTTTCTGTCTCAGCTGGTCAGCTCTGTTGTTGGTGTGGGAAAATAAAGCCATAGGCAATATGTAAGCAAATGAGTATGGCAGTATTCCAATAAAACTTTATTTACAAAGCAACCTAGGGTCCATCAACAGATGAATGGATAAAGAAAATGTGGTACATATACACAGTGGAGTGCTATTCAGGCATAAAGGAGAATGAAATCCTGTCATTTGCAACAGCATGGATGGAACTGTAGGTCATGATGTTAAGTGAAATAAGCCAGGTGCAGAAGCAACTTGATCTCACTTATTTGTGGGACCTAAACATTAAAATAATTGAACTCAGAGAGATAGAGAATAGAAGGATGGTTACCAGAAGGTAAGAAGGATAGTGGGGGTTGAGCAGGGAGTGGGAATGGTTAATGGGTACAAAAAAAAAAAAAAACAAGAAAGATTGAATAAGACCCAGTGTTTGTTAGCACAGCATGGTGACTATAGTCAAAAGCAATTTAATTGTACATTTTAAAATAACGAAGAGAGTATAATTGGATTGTTTATAGTACACATAATAAATGCTTGAGGTAATGGATACCCCATTTGCCCTGATATGATTGTTATGTGTTGCATGCCTGTGTCAAATTATCTCATGTGACCCATAAATATGTACATCTACAAAATTAAAAAAATTAAAAATAACTTTATTTACAAAAACCGGCCCACATGTGATAGTTTGCAGATTCCTGCTATAGCATATACTCTTCAAGTTAAGGCTCCTGCCATTGTGTAAAGTGACAAAATAATAGATAATTAAAAAAAAAGATTCAGAGCATTTTTACAAGATTTCTAGAGTATGCTAGAACCACAGCTTCTTTAAACTTGCATTACCCTGTGGAAGATCATATAAATAAAATGTCTCATTCTGATGACTCTGGAGGAGTTTCTAACCCCATGTCATATGCTTGTGAGACCAGAAAAAAGATTTCTAGTGCTCCATGAGGTGATGCCATGGGAATCCTGCCCAGCAAGTCCACAGCAGGGCCCTGTGGGGTCGCACTCCTTAGATTCCACTCACAGTAGATCATGGCGGGCCACAGACTGCCTTGCTCAAAACGTGTTGCTCTAGACTCTCCTCGTTAGGTTACCTGGGGTGTCCTCAGAGGGTGGATCAGCTCATTTCTGGTGCCATGTCATCCATAGGCAGGAATTGCAAGGTTGTCTGAGTTAGTAAGTCAGTCTGGGTCTTGGAGTCAGTCCAAATGGCCTCCCACAGTGCACTGAGCCCTGGAAAAAGGTCTTGCAGGCACGAGGATGATGACTGGAGAAGCTCCATGGTGGGAAGAAACAGTGATGAGGCCTGGGCTTCCTCTCTACTATCTCACTAGAGTGAGTTCTTGGCAGTCGGATCTCTCATTCTCTCTCTCCCGCTCTCTCCCTCTCCCGCTTGAGACATTTCACTTTATAGAAGCTGGATGGTGATTTTGGTTGTAGCATAGAGGATGCTATTTAATGATATTTCTGCTGATGGCAGATGATTGAATGAGTTTGAGGGGACTGGCCATTCCTACAGGCAGGACTAACTCTAATGACAGAAGATCATCTCTAGCTCTGATGTCGAGTCAATTCCAAGGCCAGTGTACAGACGACTTCAGTATTTAAATCACCCATGAGGACTTCTGCACTTGGCAGTTTACTCTTGCACTGTTTCCTGGGCATTTTCAGACCATTCAAGTATCATTTGGTGAATTACTCCTTCAGGGCACTAACTGAGAGACTTTGATCTCTCTTTTTTAATCTGCAATTTTTGTATGTAAATTTCAAACCTTAAAAGACAGTTTCCCAGGATGGCATCCAAGAGATCTTATAGCCTGAGGATACTAAAACTATTTCTTGGGAGAAGGATGCAACTAGAGATAAATCTCCAAGTGTCTTTCTCGGTTATTCTCTGGCTACAGGTTTTATGATCAACCCAGGCTGTTGTGAAGAGACCTAAAAATCAATGCCTCTCATTTCTAATGAGATCCTTAATGCCCAACATGATGACAGCCAGTGTGAAATGGAATACTGACAACTCTACCCAGCACAAATATTTTTGCTATGCATTTCAATTTAAACATATGTCAAGCCAATTACATAGTTATAGGGTTTAAAGACTATTCCACTCAAGCCTGGGAGAGTACACACTCTTCAAATCTCTGTTTAGTGTAAGAGGACTCGGGCACAATAGTCAAACCTCTCGCAGGTCTGTAATAAATCATCTTTGCAACCATAAGCATGTACAGTTGACTGCTTACCACTACTCCGCAGACCCACCCCCACCTGGAAGAATTTTAATTCCCTCAGTAAAATTGATTCCACCAGTTCTGCACATTATTCTCCCTGTCTTCCATTTAGCCCGTTAGTTTGCTGACAGTAGAGTACACAGCACTTAGCAGCTGGTTTGTGGAGCCATCAGTCAGGAAATTGTATGATAAGTAGGAGGTAGCCAGGTTTCGTGGCACTTCCTTCTGCTTCAGCAGTTTTCGCCTGACTTTGGAGAAGTCATCATGTGGTGTTTTGTCAAGGGGCAGGGCAGGAGATGGCTGCGGCCCGGTAACTTATTACACATACGCTTGAGTTATGATGCGTCACAGCTGCGCTGCTCATGTGTAAATAATAAACCGCGAGCCGGGTAATTATGGCGGCTCTGGCGACAGGGGCCTGTTCTTGTCATGTGGGTTTTCTTGGACAGCTTTTTGGGCCAGTGATGGAATATGCCGCTGAGCCACATAGAAACGACAAACCTAGACGCCAGCGAGGCAAGTAGTCAACGTTTGAGGATTCAGGAGCATTTTTCGAGAAACGTGTTAGGATTAATATCATGGGATGCCACGTATGTTACAGGACATGCCCATACTGCTTTTCATTCTTCATTTATCCTGTTAAGCTATAGTCGAGCACGTCTTGAATTGGAAGAGGGGTGTTCCATTGCATTTTCCCAGAAAGTGGCTTAAGAGGTGTGATTTCTACTAATAACCAACACAAGGTATAATTGTCCACACAGACTTCTGCAATCCAGGAGAAGTTATTTTAAATTTAATCAAGAGGGGAAACGTAGAAACAGTGAGACACTTAAACTGAAACCAGATGTCTTTGGTCAAATCAGATCATATCCATTAATTTTCTGTTCTTTATTTAAACATAATTCTTGAATGCAGAATTCATAAATTTTCTTGGGATGTAAATAAACATTTAGTGCAAACAGTGTTATAAGACGCATCACCTACTTTCAGTCAGAATTAACTTTTAAATTCACAGAACACTGTGGACTCAACAGTGAGAAATGACTACTTAATACCCCAGTAATTGTGTTTTATGTTTTCCTCTCAAATTTATTGTTGCAGTGCTAGGTCATTTTCTCCTTTATTCTGAAAGCGGGAGAGAGGGTGAGAGAGAGAAAATTTAAATCCTGAAAGAATAATTTCTTGAAAATGAGAAGATGGCAGTGTCTTTTAAATGTGCGTGATAGCATTGTAGGTTTTCCTTGAGGAAGAGAATTTTATACTTGTTGGGTACACGCTTTTGATTTTATAGGATTAACTAGTTGGTCTTCCCTCCATACACATAATCACTGCAACTTCATTATAAACACTCATATAAAAGATCGTGACTGTTACTTCGGGGTATATGAGGCATACATTAAATGTGGAATAAATTCACACATTTTGAGCAAAAAACGTGGTTTTGTACGTTGTCATAATTCATAGTTGCACCCACATAGAGAAAACCAGATATGGTTGACGCCCACTTATCTGGTGGAGAGAATTTCATCATGCAGGACACAGCCAAGAGCCATGAAATAAAGAAGTGAGAATACCTTCCAACTCTGACATAGTTGTCAGTGTCCCTCAAAACAACCGCATAAACTGGTGCATGTGCGATGCCCTGAGGAGGTGGGTAAGACTTTATGAATGCTGAATTCACACCCCATTCTAGTAAGTTTATTTCTCTGATTGCCAAGAGCAGATGATGTGTGTTAAGTAAGAAGTCTGCAGGGGGCATGCATGTTTGCATCGGCAGCGATAGCTGAAAGTTGTGGAAGAGAAAGAAGAGCCACCCCCATGTTTCATGGCCATCCACCCTCAGGTAGATTTGAATCTGATTGATTTGGGTTTATCTAAAAGTTTAAAATCAGTAAACATTCACTAGTATATGTCAGGCTTTCAAACGAGTGCAAAAGATGACCCCACTTGATTTTATGTTGTTTTAAGAAGGATGCACAATTTCCTTTGAAAATGGTTAAATGAGATAGAATGTTGGGCTCTACAGAGGGTGACTTTTTATTGTCAAGATGGCTGAGCTATGTGCAGCAATGAAGCTGCCAACATTGCTGAATAAACATTCAACTTAAACTTTCAAACTTAGCAAATCAATGGTCACAGAAATGACGGTGACAAAGTACAGTGAGTCACTGACATTTTCAGTAAAACAATCCTCTGGGAAGTTTTCTAGATTCTAGATCTGGTGGTAAACTATAGAATTACAGCTTCAGGTCCTTCCCTGGTAGACCACAGAGCTTCTATGAATGCTATGCTCATCGTTTTTTACTCTTACTGGATTTTTTTCTTCGTAAACAGAGTCTTAGATTCTTGAAGGCAGCAGGGACAAAATCAAAACAAGGGAAGTAATGTACTATAACTTTAAAAACAGGTTTGTTGTGCTTATATTCTAGTAGTTGCTTGTTGAAGAAAATTTGGAAAATAGAGAAATGGATAGGGAAGAAAATCAAAACCACCTGAATTCAACATTACACACATCTAATAATCATCCACTTCTACCCAATTGGGACGGTGGTGTTGCCGACCTCAGGGGATGCAGCCGACTTCAGGGGGTGCAGCCACCTCTTAATCTGTGTATTTGGCATGGCCTCGCAGCCTCCCGCACCCCGTGGGGATGCTCTGTGCATTCTTAGGTGGTCAATCAGAACCTGTCCGCGGAGAGAGGGCCCCCTTTGGAATTGCCTTTAGAGACTGCTACCCTCAGCACCAGGGCGAAATAACTGGAAGCCGTTCTGAGGCTTGTTGGTGTACACATCAATCCTCAGCAGCGTTGGCTCTGGGCAGGCTCCCAGCATGACCAGTGTGGACCTGTCACATTTGAAGAATTTGCTGTCGTGTTTAGTCTCATAGCCATAGATGGAGTCAAACCTCCGGGTTTTGGACCCCTTCATTTTGCTTCTTGAAACTTGGGAAAACCTTGACTCATCAGTCATGCTTCTAATTATAAAATCTGTTAAAACTCTCTTCAGTTTTTACAGTGAATCACTATTTTTTTTTTAATAAAAGTTTATTTTCAGAGACAATGGGTGTAAGTTACTAGGAATAAGTGGGGTGGGAGAGCTATTTTTAAGGAAGGGCACACACCCAGCAGCTCAGGAACCCAGAGCGTTGGACTGGGGAAAGGCGGAAGCAGGAGGGGACCTGGGTCCAAGATGAATGTTAACACTACCTTGGGAGGAATTCCCTGAGTTTGGCTCTAGATCTCTCGCTGTTGAGTGTGAGTGGGTCAGCTTTATCTCTTCCAGGCAGGCTGCACAGTATTTCTCTGGACAGGACATAGATTTGCTGACATAGATTGCTGCCAAGAAGGAGGGGAATATGTACTTAATTTTAAAAAATGAAACATATGCATGTGTGTATATATCAGCCACAGATTCTAGAGAGCCTTTCCACTCTTAAAAGTATGGTGAACGTGAGAAAAATGAAACTAGTATTTGTATTACAGTGTCTTTGTTTAAAACTTAACTTGACAATGTAGTTTTATTTTCAAATAAGTGTGTTCTAATCTGTTCCCCTTGGCTTAGTGGCTCCCTTCAGCCCTTCTCCTCTGGTCAGCCTATCTTTCAAGATAGGGAGCCTGTGTTGTTCCTCTCTTTCTTGCTTTCCTGTCTGGGTTTGAGCTGCAGTCAATCCCAGGCTTTACCTTCTCAGGTAGGTGCAGGCACTACTTACTTAGTCATACTGCTGCAGTACCTCACAGAACCTCTTAACTAACCTTAAGGAGTTCTTCTACAAATTCTTAGATTAAGTGTAAGTAGTGAAGATACAATAGTATAGCAGTGTTGCTTTGTGAATCGGAATGCTATCTGAAAGTGTTCATTTGATATAGATTGGGCTCCCTCTTTTTTTCAGACCCTCCTCATCTTTTCCCTGCCTTCCATCCTCCTGTACCAATTGATGCCAGACATCATGAGGGCCGTTACCATTACGATCCGTCTCCGATTCCTCCATTGCATATGTAAGTATTAACACTTTCCTTGTTAATGAAATGGAATGAGATACTGGCTTTTACCATCTCAGGACTTTTTGTTAATGGCACGACCACTGGGCTTTGAAGATGTGATAGAAGTGTAAGATTTACTTTTGAAATATAGCAAGCCTATCTGTTCGTGGATTCACTGAAGCAAATCCCTGCTGTTTCCTGAGGAATGCCTGTCACAGTAGGTAGTCGACAAGTATTTCCTATATATTTTGCTGACGTGTGTTCTGTGGGCTGTAAATACTAAATTAAAAAGTAAAAGCCTAATGGAAAGTTACCACTCAGAATATGTATTTGGTCGACATTAGGTTTGAAGTTTTTTATGTTCAAATTTCTGTAACACGAAAGTCCTGTTCTGGGGATCACAAGGAATTGTAATGAAATTTTTATGGTAAATTTTCATAGCCCCTATGTAAGTACACCAAAAGTCACTTGATTGATGGGAATGTCACCCAAACAAAATGGCAAATGTGATCGAGCACATGGTTTACAGAAAGATAAAAGGAAAGAATGCTAGTGATAACATACATTAGAAATGGAAAAAGGAAATCTCTTGGAAATAAATACCATCTAACTTGGTTTGGAGGAAATAAAGGATGGTGGAGTTGCAAAGTAAAACAGTATTCTTTTGTAGTACTGTCCAGGAAACTGTCATGTACTATAATAATGGGAGCCACTCTCTGGGATGGGCTGTCCCTTGCTAACGGGCTTGATATATACATTTAGTCATATCTAATAATCACCCTTTATTTGGAGACAGTAAAGTTAGAAAAGCACAAATAATACTTTGAAGAATAATGCTGGTTATTCAGATGGTAGATTGCATCTCCATGGCTATTAGTTACAGCTGTGTAATTACATATTATGCCAAAGAAAAATGAAGTTGTTTTAAAACAAGTCCTCCTCTGTGAACAGAATTAATTGATATTAACAATCCTAACTACATGCCCAAGTACACATATAATATTTTACCAACAGTTTTTTGGATCCATCTCCCATTACTGAATTGTAATTTCAGAGCAGATTTGCCTGGAGGTAAGTAATAAATCTGTGTTGCAGACTTCTATAAGCATTAAAGGAGAAGTGGGTATTTATAGAGAGAGAATGCAGAAACTTGTGACTTATTCTTTGACTTTTCACTGGAACACAAGTAAGTATTTACAGGGTTCTGAAGCCTGCTAAAAATACCCTCTAATGAAACCAGGAGGCCAATTTAAAATTCCCTATACAAAGGGAAGGAAATTCCTAGTTCAGCCTGAAACATGACATGTAATTCACCCCGTTATACAGAGGTTTTATGGTACAGATGTGACCACATGGATCTCAGATGCGGATCTGCCCCATGGTTCAGCGCATGCAAGGACCAGATAGGCCTTGGAGACATGGATCGCTAATTCCTCCCAGACTGGAGCCTTTGTGATGTAGTTAATTTAGGTCAGATTTTCTATGGAATTTTGGAGTTCTTCATTCTTTCAGAAATGATGTTCTAGAGCAATTTTTAAAAACGAGTTTATATTACTCCTCTGCATTCATTATAGTTTGCCTTGTAAATAAATGCAAATATCAGTAAAAATCCCAAGTCTCTGTTCTATGGCAGAATATAACAGTAAGCCCTCCTCTAGCCCCCACTGTGTGTTCTAGGCCCTGCTTACTGACCTGCATTGGCCCATGGTGATAACATCACAAGACAAGATGGGTCACTTCTGGACCATCCTCATAGGCAGATTTGGGGGAGTCACATTTCAGGTGTACTGTTGAGCTGGGTTTTCTTTGGATTTTAGTTCTTCCTGCTTTTTATAGCCAAGCTTTGGATACTTTAGTAGCATCTGACTAAATCGTTCTCTAGCAGCCTAAATGTATAATTATCAAAAAGATTGATAATATAAAGCCAATAGATAATCCTGAGCCTCAAAAGAGAAGTCCTGGAAGATTCCAAGAGGGAATATCATTGCTGCGGGCACAGAGAATGGTGAGCTTATGGGTTTGTGGCCTCCTGGGACTGCCTGGTTTTGGTGCGTCCTGGCAGGGCCCTGGGTGGATACTGTGCTTACGAAGTGGGCCCCAGAAAGCTGGAGCATGTCACGCACCTGTGTATTTGTGACCGACATTCTCTCTGCATTGGTCTCATTGGCCTTCCCTCTCTGCATGGTGAACTCCTGCTTATACTCATCCTCAAGGCCCCTAATTTAAGGGCCGTCCCAGAGACTGTTTTTGTAGCACCTTGCGTGTAGCTTTATTGTGATGCTTTTCCTCTTACTTGGTGATTTACTGTTAACAGTCACTGCTCCCTGCTAGTTTCGTAGGCAGTGCCCAGCACTTGGTCAGGCACTTTGTAAAAGATGCTCAGTGGACACTCACATTGGCCCAGTCTGAGAGACGGTGGAGGAGCAGTCAGAGAGCTCGAATTCCTGTTCTTGTGTTGCCACTCACTTGTGCTGTGGACTCTGGCCACTGACCTTTGCATGTGTTGGTTTCATTATATGGAGATGAAGCTGTCTGCTGTACCCAGCTCTTCAGATCACAGGGAGAGTTCAATGAAATAATGTTCATGTAAGCACTCTGAAAAGCACAGAGCTCTAAACAAATGCTGAAAGTGGGCATTCCAGGCAGTGGGGGGGCATGAAAAATACTGGGAGTTTCTATTCTGCCCTTGCTCAGTTGTGAGTCCCTGGGTTGCTCTTGCACCTTCTGAGGTAGACTCAGAAGTAGACTCCTGTGATCACCTTGAAAGTGGAGGCTAATCGAGGCAAATGTGGCTTGGTTATAGAAATCTTGAAAGCATGTATTTGCTGAGGGGTGAATCAGTTACCTAGGAAAGTAAAATCATTTCATCCAAAACTTGAATTCCAAACTGTTTGCTATATAATTGTCTTATGGAAAATGAGATCAAGTGAAGTGTACTAAACTTTTGCAATAAATATTTTTAATTATAAGAGGACAAAATTTGGAGATATTCTCATTTTGTACACCCAATTGTTCTTCTGGTGCCAGCTTTAAGAACTAAATTACGAGTCTCCTAAAAACAAGTATTTCTGTTGATGGAAATGCCGACAGATCTCTGTTTAGAAGAAGAGCAGGCGCTTCTATAATTATGCTATCATATCCTATCATTAAAGATTCTATTGAAAGAGGTTTATAAATTGCTCCTCTTTTTAGATAAACCACCCTATATTAAGGCATCAACGATATGGTGCAGAATTAAATTAAAATCTCATAAAATGAAATATGTTTCGTATTAGCTGTTTGACACTTAATTTGCCTCTGAATGAGTAGAGGAAATCACAAATTAACCTGCCTTTGTTTTTCCAACCATGGCTTATTAGGTGTTAGAACAACTGCAATTACAGACTAATAATAACCACTAAGCCTTATAAATATGTACGGAAATACGTCAGTCTGTGTTAAAGAACCCAGTTTGTTAAATGGAATGCCTTCAGCTTGCCCTGCTTATTCTTACAGTGTTACCCACAGTTTATGGTTAGGCAGTGTAGAAGGAGTACAGAAACTTGAATGAATTCAAATACAGCACTAGAAATAATTTATACTTTATTGGCATTTTGTTTCTTAACTTAAAATCATGAATTTAGACTCAGAACTTCTAAGTAGGACCTGGAATATAAGTAGTAGTATTCTCTGAGTTGTCACGTAAAGGTTGTTATAAAATGTACAATTCCTGCATTGCGTTTGTTTAATTCAAGTAATTTGAAAATTAAGAAACACTGGATATGAGAAATTTTCCCGTTTCGGAAGCAAAGTTATTCTCCACTGAATTCACCAGGTCTTAGGCCCCATAAACAACTGGAATGTTGCTCTCTCTCTCCCTCTCTCTGAAATCCTTTGGGAGACTTATTAAGCTAGATTGCAAGAAGTATAATGTTTTAGAAAAAACATCAGAGTGAGTCTACTTTATTACTGAGATTATTTTGTGCACTAATGAAAAAACCTGAATCTCTACACACATAGTCGTATTTTATGTATATATTTTTACTTCTTGGTCTCCTCTGTATTTCCTGCCTTGCATTGTCGACATCAGGGCTTTTCCTTCCCTAACTGAGGAGACACTATTCTATTTTATGGGAACAAATGATGCCTGCTAGGCTAAAAATAAGTACTAATTTTTAAAATTTCGCTTGGGAATGTAGGCAATTGGTATATTACAGCCTCCTACCCCAGAATACAATTGCATTGTCCAGTGACTACTTTCTGCAGTAATAATTAAAGTACTTTCTCTCTTGCATTTTGAGGGTGTGTTTTTTGTTTTTTAGTGTTAGAACTCAATTAAGCATGCTTCCTTTTTAAAAGTAGGCATGGTGTATTTGTAGAAATCCAAATTATAAAGTAGCTTTAAATTCCAATTTGATTTCATTCATTTTGGATTTTTCTTGGGAAAAAGAAATTTAGCCCTTACGTACAACCTTTCTGAGCCAAGGTTTTCTAATTTATGGACCAGTATGAATTGAATTTCGAACTGTCTTTATGTTTCATACTGAGATCTGCAATTCATTTTCCAAAGCTGGGTCCTTGGTTACTAATCCATTGCAATAATTAAGCCCCACCGATCTTCTTGCCAGTCGAGCTGTGAGCTGCTCTTGCTTTGTGCCGTGGAGTACTGCACCCCAAGCCAGCTCACATAGAGGCTGTTGCATTTCACCATCCACTTTACTAATCCACTTTCGAAAACCAGCTTTTCTGTCTTAGGGAAAATGAGCACTCACGTTCTGTTCCGTACGTCAGCCTTTTTTTTTTTTTTTCTTTGTTGAGTCAATGTGGCTCTTTCCAAGGCTGCCTGACACTCTCTGGAATCGTTCCACCTAAGAAAGGAGAGCTGTTCTTCCCACTAAAAGTGGCCCACCTCCCTTCACCTTGGGGAAAGGACTCTGTACATGAAGATCATTAATATCAGCTGTGAAATAGAGTGCACTGGAAATAGGTAAGGCCTCGCCCCCGTAATTATGGCTGCCTGTTAGGGATGAGAGCAGGGAGATGAGAGGCAAGTTTGGCATATGAATAAATACATTTCTTTCCAGAGAGAAAAAGCTCTAAGAAAAGATATCATTATGGTAAAAGCTTAGAGAAGGAAATAGTAAGTAGATGACCAGGGCTACTACTGAGTTCCCCTCCCCCAAATTTAGCACATTGCTTGTCCTGGTATTATCTTTACTGAGAGCTCACATACTTATCCCAAAGGAGCCTCTTCAGTCTAGCTACTTACTTAAAACACGATATTGGGCCTGTGCAGGTAATAGTGATTTCATTTGTTGCATTCTCAGGGAAGTTTCCAGTAAAATATGGAGATTTAGCAAAATCTTATAATTATATTTGGGAGCATAACTAGTTTGGAATACTTTAATAGTGTAACTTAAAATTAACAAAGGAAAGTTCTTTTTCCCCCCAGTGTTTGTGCTTTACCATAACCATTATTCAGACTGGTAAAGTGTAATGACATATCAAATTGCAAACTCTAGCAAATCCTGTAGCAAACCCTAACACACTTCCCACCCTCCCCCCCAAAAGAAAAAGAAAACGTGAACTAAATTATAATTACATCTCTCAGGGTGAAGACTATCTGTGTGTTTCTTTGCGTTTGCTAGGCTGAGCCCATGCTCTACATATGGTAGCTCCTAAATAAATATTATTTTTAATGATGATAAAAATAATAGGTCACTGCTATTACCATCATTTTTCTTTTGTTTTTGTTTGAGTGTGTCACCTAATGCCAATAAGCTAGGATTCAAAAAACGAAAGCTTAGTGACTACTTTTAATAGAAGAGATTCTATTAATAGTAGCTATTGCCACGTCAGATGCTCTCCACTGTCAAACGAATTTCCTCATATTAAAGCAGTTACTGGTCCCCTTATATGACTGAGTACTATTTAATGTGTTGATGCTTTCCTGACCCTACACATGGAAATAAAATGAATGAAATTAGCCATCTTAAATTAACAATTTAAGAAGACCATAGCAATATCAAAGATAAGGGCAAAAAAGAGATGAATAGACAATTCAGTTGAAAAAATATATAATCCTGACCATAGCTGACATTTTTGAGTATTTACTATAGGCTAAGCACAATATTAAAGACATTATGTAGTCATCTCCTATAATATTTATAACGACTCTGTGCTGGAGTTATTAGTTTCATTTTAAAGATATGGACACCTTGACACAGAGAAGTTACCCAGCTTACAAGTAGGTAGTGCCATTGTGTTAACCCATTCGTCAGACTCCACACCCCTTGCTCCGGACTTCCATGCCTTGCCAGAGAAAATGAAGACCACAGACTTGGCTGCTGTAGTTCTACTTCCTGGATGAGCACAACTATTTCTAACAGCACCTAATAGGAAGTTTTCAGTGTTACTGGCTGTCATCGTCTTCTGCAGATTCCGAAGGCAGAAATACAGCAGTGTGGGAAGAGCCATAAAAAGCCACGTTCAGGCCCTTTGACCTAATATGCCTGTCAAGTAACCCAAAAATGAGATGCTTATCAGTCTTTGGTACTGTAGAATGTATGACACTAAACAACAGAATGGTTTACATATTCAGCCACAGGAGTGGTTTGGTAAATTGTGATTCATCAGCTGGGTGGAGTATTGACCAATACTTAATCACATTGGAGAAGACTCTTTTAGAACATGGGTAGATAATAATTAGTGATTATAGTGGTAAACCCAATAGAGGGGAAGCCATGTTAGATCACAATGTGTATCTGCCTGGAGCCTTCTTCCTTCAGATACCTATGACTTGCCTACTCCCTTCATACATTTCCCTGCTCAGTTTCTGCTTCTCAGAGAGGTCTTCTAGAAACAACCATTTAAAAGAGGGATTGGCAAACTATGGCCTCTGAGCCAAATACGGTTCATGGCCTGTTTTTGTCAATAAAGTTTTATTGGAACACAGTGACATTCCTTATTTAGTATTATCTGTGGCAGCTTTAGCAATACAAGGGCAGAGTTGAGTAACTGTGACAGAGAATATGACCTGGAATGCCTGAAAGATAGTTTGCCAACCCTTGGTCTAAAATAACACCCCCCTCCATCCTCACTCTGTACTTCTTTCTCTTATTTATTTTTCTCTTTTTTATGAGCAATGTCATATGTCATGTTTTCTACTTTTATGCTTTTCTACTGCTGTTCTTCACATTTTTCACTGCATATCATGTCAAATCAAAAAATAAATGTCTTATTATTTGGTTATCATTTCTCGTGATTAACTGAAAAAGTTTAAGGCCTGCCTAATTTTCAAGAACTGTCTCAGGCCGCCTACATACATAGTTTCCTCATAGTTAGGAAAAGATGGTTGAGTTTCAATTCCTAAACTTTTAAAATTCTGATGAGCGGGCACATAAATCCAGATCCACCGATACACACTTTTACTTTGCGTTAAGAAACAACTACAAAACAGATAAATTGTACTCAAAGGGCATATACTCCTTTCTGTTTTGCAGTATTTCTAATGACTGAAATATTGAATTCGGTCCTCAGTTGCAGAGAAAGCAGGCCCTAATTATAGTGTATATTCAGAGAGTCTGAGCCTCAGCTTCTTGGATAAAATTCCTGTGTTCTTTGTGCTGCGCTCAGCAGCACGGTCCAGGAGCAGATATTGACTGAGGCATTCACGTTCACTGAACCGGAAGCTGCCGACTCTATAGAGGCTGCTGTCAAACCTGTTGCGGGGGCCTGGGAGGTACTGAGCTGTAACAGACTTTTTTCTTTGAGTACAATGCTTCCACTCATGTTAAGCCTGGCTTCAAAGAAAACAGAAATTTACTGTCGTCATTTTATTTTTTTTTTAAACATGTGTTTGAGAAAATTGAACTTTAACAGAATTTGTCCCGATGGAAAGACACTTTGAGGTTAGTTTTATATGATGAATACTGCCCAAACTGAAGCTGCCTGCAGCCTTTCCTATGTGGCCGTCTCTCCCTCACTTAGGTAACAGAGCCCCACTTTTTTCACCTAAACAAAGACATGCCATTTCCTATAGCCACACTGCAAGCTGAGTTCATTTCAGACCTTTCCTCGGGGGAACAAAGGCCAGTGACACAGGGCTGCCTGTCACTCATTGTTATTGTGGCATCCCCATCCCTGCCCTAGGGAAAATCATACATCAGAAAATAAATGTTAGCAGATATGTTTCCAGGAACCTGCTTGCTAACTTTCTGAATATGAAGTAACAGATTAGCAAGATTTTTGCATCTTCAGTGGTCCAAGCAAACTAAGCACACCAAAAGGAAATAGGAGGAGAAAGGTGGATTTTGAAACTCATCCTCGGAGTGCTGAGAAAAAGTAGGGATGTTTTTGCAGATAGCTATACTGAAACAAATTTGAAAAATACAATCTTGGCCACTTTCAGTTTTGATGTGGACTTTGTAAAAGCAGACCAGAGCAGAAATGGGCATGATTTTGTTACACTTCAGTAAAAATTAACACGTTACATGACTTACTGGCCTGTGTTTACCTCCAGTGCTGACCTAGCTAATTTGATGACGATGCCTCAATTTTTACAACTCTGTATTGAAAAACATCAAGTGCGATGCTAGAAATATACTCTGCCTCTTTTATGTGTGTCTACGCGCGTGTGCAGGAAGAAAATAATGCAGGGAGAATAGTCAGAGTGGCAGAAACTGCCTTAGAGCATGTGAGTGCATTTCCAATAAAGATAAAAGTGAGAGTCTGTGACCCAAAGCCATAGGTTTTCTAAAATCCCATCACCTAATATTTTGGCATATGCAGCATCTCACATGTTTATAAGTGACAGATATTCAAAACTTTCTTACGCAATACAGGGAGGTTACAGATTCACTAAAAGCAATTTCTCAGTTGGGACTCTTAGAGGGAATAGAAGCCCAGCCCCAGACTGAAAATCTGAACTAATATCAAAATGAATTGTGTGAATTGTGTGTACAGTTGCCCTTGAAGGCATTCTCTTTTTTTAAGGCTTTTCTTTCTTTTTTTTTTTTTTTAAGGTTCTCCCATACAGGGTCCCTCATTGCCTGGAAGCACCTGTAAATTGTTCCTAAGGAGCTCTGTGCATACCATGGCCAAGTCTAGTATGGCCTAGGTAGCCAGCGCCCAGCCTAAGGGACTTAGGTTAACTGGGCACAGTAAATGATTCCCTCAGGCCTGACAAGGTTAATATGTCTTTCATAACCTAGGAACAAGTTACATGTGAAACAGGAAAACTGCCAATATTCTTCTGAATACATTCAAATAGTATCCAAATACTGCCAAGTTCACCATAAGTGAATAGTATCTCTATCATCTGATGGGGTGGAAGGAGAGGGAAACTCTAGGAGTTAAATGAATTGCCTCATTTACAAAACAAATCACCAAACCATGTTGCTAGAATATGCTTTACATTTTTAAGACAGCATGAAAATTAACATTCCCAGTTTACTAAAATGCTTCTTGCCTCTGTTCAAAGTAATCTCTGGTTCCCCCACAGAGTAAAATCTCCGTATTCCTAGCACCCATTGTCATCAACATACACTGCGCACACCAGGGAAAGTTTTCGGGAACAAAGTTAGAATTCTAAGTCAGTAACATGAGCAATCAGACCCCTAAAGGCAACTCTGATTTTTCATATGCTATTTGCCGGGGATATAACAGATAAATAGTAGAATTACGTTGGATTATGTTAATACTTTTATTACCTGCCATGTTGTACTGATTTATTTAAAGTAAGTATTTTATGTTTTTTTAATATATCTTCACTATGTTACTATATATGCGTATGTGCCCATACAGTGCTCACTTCTGTCTGTGTTCCTTGTAGTACTCTAAGCCTGTCCTTGGGATTAGTCAGCCAAAGACAGCATGGTCTTCCATCTTAAAGGAAGTAGTCAAGAGGGGGAAAAGAAGGTCAGCCTCAAGTATTTTAATCTTGTTTTAATGATCAAAGTCATTTCAGAGCTGCAGTGATACATGTAGTCATTGGATTGAGGGAAGAATAGTCCAAGTCAAAAGTCCACTGGAAACAGAAGAGTGAGGCTGGAGCTGTGAGCAGAGGTGCAGCCTTCTTCAGAAAGCCATGCTAGACTCCATTCTCGCAATTGAATAGCTGCACGGTTGTGGATGTTGTATACTATATGTGAGAGAGAATTTTCCAAGTTTAAATCCTTGAGCACTTCTGGAGTCTCTCTTCATCCTCTGGAATGTGGGGAGCAGGCTGTGGGGATCTGACCCAGGAGGTGGGTACACTTCCAAAGGCCTTTTCGTGATCTGAAGTGCGATCCAGAGATGCACTGCACCATATTTAATTTGTGTTAACCTCCCCACCTTTCCCCATCTTTTAACTGAGACAAACAGGACTTTTTAGTTACTTAGGTTATTATTGGTGGTGGTTTCTGTGTTTGTTGGAGGAGGGAGTTGAGTTGGAAGTTAGGAGTTGTGGAAGTTGAATTGGAAGGAGTGAAAATTAGAGTCCACCCCCTTCCCCCGAGTGTATTGGAGAGAAACATCCTTCCTTGGTCTGTTTGCTTTGCAAGGGTGTCCTTTGATGAGGTCTTTGTCCTAGGCACCCACTGAAGTCTCAGTGTACTCAAGCTTTAGAAAAGCCTATTGGCCCTTCTTTGTTTTCTTTGTTGAACTGTTTATTTTGCTTTCTTCCCATGAGGTTCCCTGGCCTTGCTCTGACAACGCTTTTCTGCATGAATTACATTCCTCCGAGCCACAAGTCTCCTAATTCTTCCAGTCCATTTGATTCCGGCCTGTGTGATTAGTCCATGGCTTCGATCCGCTGTGGGTCTCTGCCAAACAGAGTGCTTGCTAAGTGCCCCTAACGTGGAGACCTAAAGACATTTTTTAACCTCATTAGTGAGGAGAGTAGTGCTTCATTCTAGTTTAATAACATGGCTACTCTTGAATCATTACTAGCCTTAAAATCGGTGAAGGAGGCTACTAAGTCATTTGGTTTTCTTTCAGTGTGAATAAGGCTATTGAAGGAGGGTAGTTCAGGTGTTACACTCAAGCCCAAGTTAGTAACATAAATTATCCCGTGTAGGGTGAGAGGGGAGCCCACCAGCTCCATTTGAGTTAAATTTACATATCTAAAAAATTTCATCATAATTTGCATAAAATGGATTGCCACATGTATAGAAATAATGAATAACAAAAACAAAATTATTCGAGTATCTTATTATAACCATTACATTTTCTTATACATATGTTATTTTTTGAAGCATGGTTTATGACTGGGACAGAAATGAACAGCTGGTAAACTTATGAACTATGTTTTCTAACTCTGTTAACAAAGAGTAAATATTTTATTCTTTAGTGCATTATGCCGTCAATGTAGATATTGGTAAAACATTGTGATATAGCTTGACAAAATTCAGCTGTCTTAAAAGCAAAATTCTTATAAAGGGTACGTTCAGTTTTTACTTGCTTTTTTGTACATGAGAATTTCTACTCTTAACAAGCAGGTGGGGTGCATTGTAGCTAACCAGGGGTCTGCATTTATTGATAGTGTACCTGGGAGTAGTTTTAATAATGATTTTAAAATATTAAATAATAATATTTAATTAATACTAAAATAATAATTTCAATAATAAATTATAAGTTTTATAAAATAAAAATAATAAAAAAGAGGACAAAAAAGTTTGTCAGGAATGATTGAACACACAGTGATGAAAATGATACAGTATAAATACTTATTTTTAACACAGACAGTCTTCCTTAAAGAACTGGGGAAGTACCAAGCAGTGTGGCCAGGGCCTGGTTTCATTGGTATTCTCTTCTTTTCTTGCTGGGCCTGGCTTGAATGAGGCTCTTGGCGTCTGACCTCTGTGAGCCCCCAATATGGCTGTGCATCACTGGGGCACAGACTTTGTTGTGAGGTTCTCTGCCAGTGTTCTATTTAGTAAATAAACACTTCAGTGTGCAGGATCAAGATGCTTCTTCATAGAGGGAGGATTTATCAGGAAGTTGGGAGTTAAACCTCTTTTGGCCAGAAGAGGCACTTCCTGCTTGGAGTGGGCTCTGCAAACAGAACCCCCAGTGAGATGAAATGCAGCTTCCATAATACTTCCTGTGTAACACAACTAAACATCCCTCATGAGTATGACTGGATTATGGCTTTGTTGAATAGTTCCTTTGAGCACATCCCTTCCCCACCCAATAATATATTGGTTACATTCACCCATGACAATGCTATTTGGTTGGGTTTCAAAGTGTAATTCCAGAGAACTCAAACATAGTGCTGTTGGCACATGGCTTCTGATGGTCCTCTTCCTAAAACTAGTTAATCATCTGTTTTAATAATAAATGTGGACCTCAGTGAGGTTCCATTCTCAACTCTACCACACCTTAACCAGATTCTCGAGCACTTTACCTCACCTCTGCAGACCTTGTTTTCATGTACAAAATAAAGTAGTTGGATTAAATAATTTTTAAGATCCTTTCTAGTTCTTAACATCTCATGATTATGGAAAAATTTAAATTTGTTCGTTGTTTTTTCCTAGTGCATGGACACTTACAAGGGGAGTCCATGAAAATATTGTGGCCCTAACACATGCATGCCCACACGCCATTTTTCCCCCCTAAACCATAAAGTTTCTTGCCTGCTCTTTCCTTATGTGAAGCTCTGCTGAAAAAGTCTTGCCTGAATGCTGGTCATACCTCCCTCATTACTCTTTATACTCTCCAAGTGACACTTTGTATATACTGCAGCCACCAGTGTGACCTGTCATGGCACTACGATTTGAACGTCAATTTAAATAGGTTCCCTTTGGAAGTTAAGGTAGCTAGATAAACATACCATCCTTTTCTATTAAAAGCCTCAATAATGTTAAAAATATAAGTGTATTTAAGCAACATGCACATGTGTATCTGGTTTGGGGTAGTTTTTTTGTGTGTTTAAAAACATAGACTTTGAAGCATAGACTGGGTTTGAATTCAGCTCAGATGTTTACTGTCAGATTACTGAATCTGTCCAAGCCCGTTTCATCATTCAATGCCATTTTATATCAAGGATTCAGCAAAGGAGCATATATATATAGCACTTAACACGGTGTCTGTCACAGCATAGGTATTTGACAAATGGCAGGATTGCCTACTACATATCTATCACCATATTTAAATCATCTATTCTGAGTAGTGCATCCCTTTTTCCATTTTTTAACGTCTCTGAAGTTGGGATGTAGTTTACAATCTATAGTGTTTTACGAGTGCTTATTGGTGAAGTGGCAGTCATGAGGAAGTTCCAGGTATCTTTTAATAAAGTGATTTTGCTTGTATTTCCCTTTTTTTGTACGTGTACTGGAATGATACATGTTTAAAAAATCTATGTCCGAATACTTCTAAAAGAGCTCTTTTAATAAGTAAAGTAAAAACCAAAAGTGATAGGGAACCATTATCTATTTTTAGTGGTATCTAAAACAATTTTGCAACTTTATATAGGTAATGTCTTAGAGTTGAGGATATATACTATGTCATATGTATTATGTGTGTGTGTGCGTATGTATTCGGTCAAAAAATTGATCCATTGTCAAGACTTTTTACGCTGAGAGCCCAGCCCCATTTTCCTGAATGTTACAATAATGGACCTAGTTGCAAGAATGCAAAGTTAAAAATGTGAAGAGAATGTTTTCAAAATGCTATTGCTGCCTAAACCTTGCAAAATGAAAAACGAGCACTTCTTCAGCTTTGAACAGTTTATAAAGGGGGAAAGCATGTGTTGTGTGATGGTTATGCTGGTGTATTTGTGCAGATGTATAGCACAGGCTCTGAGAGGGTAAGACTTCATGATTAATGGTGTTTATTCTTGACAGAAGCCTCCTTTATTTATCTGCAATACAGTTTAGTGATTTTATCAGGCACCTGAATGAAAAATATTCAGTCATACCAATATTGCAGTGTAAATTGAGTAGAGTCACTTTTTATTATATCTTTCTGCCTTATCATCTGCACAGTAATTTTCTAGCAGAGGTTTGATATGGAAAGGCTGGATTTAGCTGTACTTGACACAAAGCCTCTTCAATTTCCCCTAAAAGTTCAGGCTGCTCTTAGAAATGTGTGTGTGTGTGTGTGTGTGTGTGTGTGTGTCTGTGTGTGTGTATAATATATAAACCTTCTCTCTTATCCAAGCAATTTCAGGATTTGAAAGAATAAAGATAAAATGCACAAACCTGGATGGGAGAAATGTTGTTAATATAAAAACATCTAATACCTGTGAACTAACTGGTAAAACCTCCTTTAGTGTTGAAGCTTGTGGCTCAGTACTGAACCTTTTGCATGACTACATGGTCCCACTTTCTTCTAATCAATCACCATCCAAATCCAATTAGCATAAAACCAGGCCTTGTCGTTTCTCCTGGGAGTAGTATCAAAGTTGAAGACCACAATGGCCCAGAGAGGACATCAGTTGCTGTAATGATTGTGATGCTATTCTCGAGAAAGGAAAAAGAAAAGAGTTCTCATTTGTAGGATGCTCAAGTGATGGGTCACTAAATTTTAAGCAAAAGTGTATTCGAGCAACAGACTTTATAACATGGTCAAAGCTAAGCAATGGCAGACAGGGAAAAATGGTTTGAATCACAGAAATCATTGGATTTAAGGAACAAAGGGGACTTTAAACCTTGTGAGTAGAATGGAGATCATCTACTCCAAAGCTTCTCATTTGACAGATGAAAACAGTGAGGCTCAAAAAGCTGTTTTTGATAAGGCCTTGGTCTTGTACACAGGTTTTCCAAGGGTAATATGAACAAGTAATTCTCGTACATCATTTAGACATTTCCAATCAGATGAATCTCTCCTCCTTTATGATACTGGAAGACTTGCTTTCTCTCTGAAGAAGGAACTGCAGGAGGAGACTTTGTAGCTCCTTGTTAAGTGGCCAGACTCTTTTTCAGTCCTCCATGATGCTGTTCTCTATGTCTTGGGTAAGGTTCCCGAAGGCCGTGATAACAAGACCCCTATCCACTTATGTAGAAGTTGATGCTGGTTTTCTGTTGAATAATATAGACAGATTGTTCCCCATCACTACGTATACTTTATAGTACACTACATATACTCCTTCTCCATATGTAAATTTTTTTGAAAAGTCAACACTCTCCAAGGGGATAAATTTCTGAAGTATTGAGAAGTGTGCTTAGGACATAAACTCTTAGTCACATGTAGTAGTCCTACAAGCTCTACTTCCAGTTACATCTAAAGAGCCTGCCACTTCAAAAGGGCTCACTTTTTTCACCTTTGTGTGACCAATGGCCCTAGCAAACCTTGAAGATTTTACTTTGGAGAAGAGTTATTGAATCATTAATGATAGTTCCTTATTGGACATCTCTATATAATTTAAAATAAAGATGAGTAAAAGAACGAGGGGAAGTAGGAGTGAGATGTCAAGGTTCAAGGGATAACTCAAAAAACAGTCTAGTTAGTAGTTAACAGTAATAATAATTATGATGAGGATGATGATGATACTAAAATAGAAAAAGTCCTTATACTAGCTAGAAGATGAGACTGCTGTCGATAAAAGATTTATTCTGATTCTTGAGGTAGCCTTGCTCTCTTCTTGGCTCAGAATTCTAGGTGCTTCCCATCTTTGGTATAAATAACCTCTGTAACACCTGCCACCAGACCCAAGATTAAGCAAGGATTAAATAGTTGGAACCCAACTTCATGTTTTCAATTAAATATATCCAGCTAGTAGCTGAAGTCCGCTGAGGGGAAAGTTCTTGCTTGAATAACAGATTCTGCCTTAGTACTGCTGAGACTTTTAAAGTAGCTATTTACCTTGAATTGTTGAAATTTCCATGTAAATGATGCAAGCATGAGCTGGTTTGTTTATAAATAAACAGATCGAATTGAGTCTCTTGTATGTATGTTAGGGTCATTTTTCCTTACACTTGATGTGTATTATGGCTCAGACTCGAAAGTTTCTGCTGAAGGAAATCATGATGGATAAGTTTCTGCATTGTTGGAAAATGTAACACCTATACAAACAAATGTCACTTATCCCAGGAGTTTTCCAGGCACAGTTAGTTCATCACAGAGAGACTCAGTTGTTTGAGGAGCCATTCTTTCTCCACTATTGTGTGTCGATATTTTTCTATTTTGCCTTGTATTTTCTTTTGGAAAGGATATTATTTTGCCTTTTTGAGTACTGTTTTTGAGATGGAATTGGTAATTCATCAAATTGCAGAAAATAGGATCAGTAGAATTAGTGGAAAATAGAGAGGAAAGTTACACAAATCAAACTTAAAAATTTTTGTTTTCTCTATCTCTAAAGACAAAAGTTTTTGCTTTGTTTTTGGTTTGTTTGTTTTGTTTTTGTTTTTTTTTCTCATGGCAGTGAAGTTGCTGAACTAAAACTACCGATTTATTATGGTCTTAAATTTACTTTGGAGAAAAAAAATCCCATCATCTTAACTAAGGTCAAATCAGATCGCTTAATCTATTTGTTAGGAGAAAAGATGAGATGGGTGTGCATAAGTAATGCTGAAGTGACATCATAGCTGAACTCACCTGGCCATAAACAACGCACTCCCTATCAGGTCCTGAGGGAAATCAGTACTCAAGAAGGCAAGGGAAACCAGGTGACTTTGGCCTTAACCAACCCAGAGCTCTAGGAATGGCAGCAGCAGCAGGAATGAAGGTGTTGGTTGTAGGGGCTAACATTTACCTAGAATTTACTATGTGACAGTCACCAGTCTACATGCTTTCTGTATACTTTCCTGTTAAAAAGGAAATGATATAGTGCTGCTGCTTCTTTGTCTGGGCTTAAGTAGCTGGAGAGCAAAGTAGGCTTTTAAAGATCTAGTTCACCCAACAATCAAACCTAAGCCCGAGACCTTGCAACTGGTGTATGGAACGGCTGACTGAATGCACACTTCCAGGTACAGGGAGCAGGAGAGTGAGATGGAAAGAGAGACTCCTTTGATCCTCTGGGCCTGGCTGGATTGGCCTCTGCCATGGCCTGCTGCACTGGAGGAAAAAGGACTACCCAAGGGAAAAAGGGTGGCTGCTCAGAGGTAACCACTTGTTATCTCAGGGGAAGAGGAAAGGAAAGGGCAGCATCTGTGTGCTTTCTTAATGCAGACCACTTAGGAAACTGTCTAGAAAACAGAGCCCCAACAGATGTCACAGAATCCAACCAATGAGAGCAGCTCTCCATCCCCCGTTCAACATGGCACCTAGAGGGCAGGAAAAGAATTGCAACTGTACATCTTCTGACAGCGACAGCTGTTTCCTCATCAAGGTGGTATTTCTGTGGACATTGTAAAGATGAACATAGCATATTCGTTATTCTAATAATGAGTTATATTTATTTTTATTATATAAAATAATTTGTAATTTGTAATTAATTATAAATAGAATATTATATTCATTTATATTTATTACATTTTATATTTATATAATACATACATTATATATTAAAACATTTTATATAATAGTTACTGGTTTTATCCTTCTTACCAACTCTAGTAATCAGGAGAAGATAAGAAAATTTCTTTCTCATTTATTAGACATTGCAGAAACAAGGATACCTTTGTGTGAACTATTTGAACTCCATTTGGAGGACAAAAAAATTCCGCTAAAATGATAATTTAATATATAATGCGTATTCATGGAATTAAAATATTTAAAACATATGTTATTTAAAAACAAGTTGTCATCTGCCATTTGGTTCAGGTACACTCTTTTCTCTATTTTTTTCTCTTCTGTTCTTAATTCTAAAATGTGAGACATATACATTGAGCTCTCTTTAAACAAAGGTTAGTGGGATAGAACACAGTCACATGCTGTGAGATGTGGTCACATAGCTCTCAGGTACTTATTTGAACCAGCAGTATGTTCATTAAGATCTCTTTTTAATAACAGTGCATTGCACGTTATAGTGGCTGGAATGGACTTTCTTTTTAATTATTTGACCTTGAAATTTTTATTTATTAATGTAGAGTTATATTTACAGTACAGAGGAGAGACAAGTTTGGCACATTGTTCTTTGCAGTCTTTCCTGGAAGGAATAGAATCAATTTTAGCTATAAACAATTGCATTGCTCTTGTACAGTGAAACTTGTATAACATTGTTTTGGTTGTTGGAAGGACACGACTAACATGTATTTGTTTGGCCTCTCTCTTCACAAGAAGCTCCTTTGATTGGCTCAGCAGTAGCCCCTGCCCCCTCCAAAGTTAATACACAGATGTTCACTTTCCATAGCTTACCTTGAATTTAGACTAATGTGTCAACTAGATTATTTTTGTTTTATAGCAGTAAATATGTTATTACTTATGATACCTTTTAAAGCATCAATATTTGATAAGTTTTGAAAAATAAAAATGTGTATGAATTTGATTTTCTGAATTTAATTGAAATGGTTGAAAACCGTGGGAAATCTTGATATATTTGGCATGTATCCTTTTAAAAAATTATTGATGAATAATACAGAGAAAGGTACACAAAATGTACACATGTAGCTCAGTAAATGATGGTGTATGATCATGGAGTGAAAACTGCTCACTTAACAGGTCTAGAAATAGAACATCCCCAACCTCAGAAGCCCCTCTTCCGTACTCTCCACCCACCTGAAGATCAACATTATCCTGACTCTCCTAACACTGAAGTTGACTTTTACCTGTTAGATAACTTTGTATAAATGGGATCATACATTGTGTTCTTTTGTGCCAGGTTTCTTCTTTTTTTAGTTAATTTTTATTTTTTTCTGATGAACTTCCCATTTCATTCATTACATATTTTTTATTTCAATAGCTTTTGGGGTACAAGTGGTTTTTGGTTACATGGATGAATTGTATAGTGGTGAAGTCTAAGATTTTAGTGCACTTGTGACACGAGCAGTGTACATTGTACCCAATATGTAGTTTTTTTTTTTTTTTTTTTGAGACGGAGTCTCGCTCTGTCGCCCAGGCTGGAGTGCAGTGGCGCGATCTCGGCTCACTGCAAGCTCCGCCTCCCGGGTTCACGCCATTCTCCTGCCTCAGCCTCCCGAGTAGCTGGGACTACAGGCGCCCACAACCGTGCCCGGCTAATTTTTTGTATTTTTAGTAGAGATGGGGTTTCACCGTGGTCTCGATCTCCTGACCTTGTGATCCGCCCGCCTCGGCCTCCCAAAGTGCTGGGATTACAGGCGTGAGCCACCGCGCCGGGCCCAATATGTAGTTTTTTAAAATCCTTTATTCCCCACCTGCTGCTCCCCACACCCTGCTGCCTTTGAGTCTCTAAAGTTCATTATACCATTCTGTATGCCTTTGCATACCCATAGCTCAGCTCCCAGTTTTAAGTGAGAATATATGGTATTTGGTTTTCCATTCCTGAGTTACTTCACCTAGAATAATGGCCTTTAGCACCATCCAAGTTGTTTCAAAAGAAATTATATCATTCTTTCTTATGAGTGCCGGGCTTCTTCTATCCATCATTATGTTTGTGAGATTTTTTATGTTGTAGTTTGTTCATTTTCATAGCCATTTACTATTACATTGTATGAATTATTTGTCCATTCTACTGTTAATAGATATGAGGTTGTTTCCAATTTTGAAGCAGATAAATAATGCTGCTATGACTCTTCGAGTACATATGGCACATATGCACACATGATTGTCTCATATATTCCAAGGAAAAGGATTGCTGGATTATATGGTAAGAATTCGTGCAAGTACCTGATGCCTGACTGTTTTTCAAAGAGGTAGTTCTAGCTTGTGCTCACATTGAGAGTTCCTGTTGGCCTAAATCCTCATCAACATTTGTCACTGTCAGACTTCTTAATTTTAGCCACTCTAGTGGATGTTGAATGATAACTCATTTTGGTTTTAATTTACACTGCACTATAAATGATGTTTGTGGAGAGTTACTTAAAAGATAATAGAAAAACCTTCTCATATTAAGAAATAAAGTGGAATTCAAAATACATGATTTTTGTTTTGAATATGTAAGAAGTGCATAATGCTTGAGAAAATGCTGGAAGTAATTATGTTAAAATGTTGACATTGGTTAGATTTGGATAGCTTGGACAAAGTGAATGGCTATTTATTTTTTTAAATAATCACTTGACTTTTTCATTCATGGAATATGAAGTCCTTTTATACTCAGACATGAATAGAAAAAAAAAAAGAAAGAGAAACTTTTTTCTTTGTATTTTTTTTATATGGAGTTTCACTTTTGTTGCACTAGCTGGAGTGCAATGGCGTGATCTCAGCTCACCGCAACCTCCGCCTCCCGCGTTCAAGTGATTCTCCAGCCTCAGCCTCGAGAGTAGCTGGGATTACAGGCATGCGACACCACGCCCAGCTAATTTTTGTGTGTGTGTTTTTAGTAGAGATGGGGTTTCTCCATGTTGGTCAGGCTGGTCTTAAACTCTCGACCTCAGGTGATCCGCCAGCCTCAGCCTCCCAAAGTGCTGGGATTACAGGTGTGAGCCACTGTGCCTGGCCAAGAAACTTATTTACGAAAATCTCATGAAGTAATGTTTCATCATTAAAACAAATACTTCTTTTCCCTTCTCTATCTTTAAAACATTCAGCCTTTGCCCTTAAATTCTCCATGTAAGAAAATATTCATCACCTTAGCATTAATGTGTACATTAAGCAATATTCTAGCCCTCACCTTTATGGCCACTTTCATTCAAATCTTTTTGTGATGGTTCATTGTCCATGTTTTTCATGACCCAGATGCTTTTGGGAGCCTTCTGTGAATTCTTTTTAGCTGTGCCACTCATTAGGTCACATCCACTCATACACACTTCTTTTGAGTGTAGCCTTTTGCCTTATTTGACTGTAGGCTCTTTCAGAGAAGGGACCAGGCAATCATGTATCATGTTCCTTGAAATCTCTCCCAAGTGCAGAAATCACAGTGGATTCTTAGGAAATGGATTTTCAATAAAGTGTTGTATTAGTCTATTTTCACACTGCTAATAAAGACATGCTTGAGACTGGGCAATTTACAAAAGAAAGAAATTTAATGGACTTACAGTTCCACATGGCTGGGGAGGCCTCACAATCATGGGGGAAGATGAAAGGCACATCTCACATGGTGACAGACAAGAGAAGAGAGCCTGCGCAGGGAAACTCCCCTCTATAAAACCATCAGATCTCCTGAGACTCATTCAACATCAGGAGAACAGACCTGCCTCCATGATTCAACCACCTCCCACAGTTTCCCCCCAACAACACATGGAAATTCCAGATGAGATTTGGGTAGAGACACAGCCAAACGATATCAAATGTATATCCAATGAAGAGATCATTGAAATGTTCATCTGTGTGGTTATACATGTAGTTTTTAATAATTAAAATCCAAATGATAAATTTGTAAAAAGCATATGCCAATTAAAAATTCATGGAAAAGTATTTCATAGCTACAAAGATGATGAAAATAGGATTGGAAATGGAACCATTTTATCAGCTAGGGGCCTGGGGGCTACTGGAGTGGATTTGTACAGAGGTGTGGGTAGGGTTAAGGAGACGAATAAGTAATAGTAAAGCCCCTAATACAGTCGAAGTTAGAATGAAGAAGTGATTCAGCGAGAGCTGGTGCAGCAGAGGAGGGCTCACCCAGCAGGAGCAGTGGCCTTGGGGCAGCAATGCCATACCACAGAGCCACGGCTAGTGGAGAGGGAGGAGGGAACTTGGTTTCCCCTCCTGCCCACTCCTGCCATGCTTCCCTTAAGTGGAAACTGGAGGGAAGGTGAGCCAACTGATTCAGACCTTAAAGACCAGACTCCCTACACAGGCCGTGGCCTTGGGGAGGAGGAAGAGCAAATGAAAGTAACCACCATAACCATCCGCACCTCTCAGGGTCACATGGTGTTTCTAGGGCAGAGGTGATCTGAAAGCTTACCTTGCATAGAGGAAAAAAAAGTATAGGATTGTGCAAATGTATGACAGTGTCCACTGTTTTACTCATGAACATTTTAGATATTTGTTTTCTTTACAGTATGGAAAGGAAACACATATATATATATATACACACACACACAAAAAGGAAACATACACACACACACACACATATTTGAGGCAAGGTCTCACTGTCTTGCCCAGGCTGGAGTGCAGTGGTGCAGTCATGGCCCACTGCAGCCTCAACCTCCCAGGCTCAAGTGATGCTCCTGCCTCAGCCTCCTGAGTAGCTGGGACTGGGACTATAGGTGGGTGCTGCCATACCAGTCTAATGTTTTTATTTTTGTTTTTTCTAGAGATGGGGTCTCCCCATGTTGCTCAGATTGATCTTGAACTCCTAGGCTTGAGTGATCCTTCTGCTTCAGCCTCCCGAAGTGCTGGTATTACAGGCAGGAGCCACTGCACTGGGGCAAAAGCAAATTATTTGTTACAAATTTTGATTTATTAAAATGGTGTTTATTGAATAAGTAATTAATTGGTTAAAAATGCATTAAAAGGGATAACTACCCTCTGTTCTCTATTAGACCACTGCTTGAATATGAAGAACGATGTCTACTTATTATGTTTAAAAAAAAAACAAAAAATAAGCTTATATAAAAAACCAGCATATTCCAGTCTTCCAGTAGTTGGAGTGGTCATGCAGAGAAGCAGGAGATATGTGTACCTTTCCAGTATCTCAAGCAATGTGCGAGCAGATTGTAATAATCTGGCATATAAACCTTGTTTAATGCTCTCATAATGGATAATGCAAGTGATTAAATACTGCGATTTTAATCTTGGCATTTTAGTAACCCAATAAGATAGATGAAAAGGCAGTCATGAATTAGATTATATAATAATATTTCATTCTAACTCAGAAGTCCAGTTATTCTCTGCAACATGTTTTAAGTTTGTCATGGTATACTGTTAAAAATGCTCTGATAAGAATCTTCTACTCTTTTCATTGTAATCTATTTTCACGACCATATAAAAAAATATTCTGAAGTTATCTACACAAACAGAAATAACTTTATATTGTTTTATTGTCTTTGGGTAGAAGATCAAAGTAATTCCTACCTTCTTTCAGAAAGTATATTTCATGTACGATTGCCCAATTTCCACTGGGCAATATGGAAACAAAATGCCAGCGACTCATTAGGTTTCCACTGTCTTGGAGGACAGATGGGTAGAAAGAGCATAAGGGGTCTTATTCTTGAATGGACACAGAGGCCTTGCATACAGGAGCCAAGACACAGGGATAGCGGAGCGAGGCATATCTTCCCAGCTGTGCCCTGCAGCCCCAACAGCCATCTACAGTTTGGGAATCTGTGGTGCCCAGATGGCAGTTTGTCAGACTTAGGTTGGAGGGTCGCCGGCATATTTCTATATTCTGTTGCTGCAACATAAATAGCATGGAATGTCTGTTCTTGGACCAGTTCTGAATTTCAGTGTTTTTCTCAGAATGTTTGTTTGTTGTTTTGGTTCTTCCCTCCATGGTTTGTATCTTCCTCCAATGACTGAGCCACAGACAGTCCCAGGACAGAGAGAAGGAGACAGCCACAAAGACCGAAAGCGGTGATCTGCAGTTCATTTCTCTGTGTATCTACTAAAAATATACGTCAAGGAGACACCTATAATTTTTTCCTGGCACTACTTATAATCTTCAAATGAAGATTTTTAACAAGCTTGACAAATATTTACCAGGCCAAGGTGATGATAGTTTGTAGGAAAAGATGTCATTTCTATGGGAAATTTTGTGGCCGCCTTCTCCATACCTCCTCTGTCCTCTTCCTTCAGTGGAATTCAGCCCTCCTCTGGTCATAATCCTGAGTGCCCCTCACACAGCAGTGAACACACGTCTGCCTGATAAATTTAAGGAGCTTAACCTTCTCTCCCAGATTTGCTTTCCAGTTAAAAACACAATAATTGGGCCAGGAGCAGTGGCTCACGCCAGTAATCCCAGCACTTTGGGAGGCCGAGGCTGGCGGATCATCTGAGATCAGGAGTTCAAGACCGGCCTAACCAACATGATGAAACCTTGTCTCTACTAAAAAGACAAAAATTTAGCCAGGCATAGTGGCGCATGCCTGTAATCCCAGCTGCTCAGGATGCTGAGACAGGAGAATCGCTTGAACTCTGGAGCGCGGAGGTTGCAGTGAACCAAGATGGCGCTGTTGCACTCCAGCCTGGGCAACAAGAGCGAAACTCCGTCTCAAAAACAAAAAACAAAACCAAAATAACTGACAAATGATCTAGCTGCCAAGAATATGAAGGTGGCTCTGTTAGGTAAGATTAAAAGCACCTTTATTTAAAGACTATTTACATATGTCAGGAGGCTGTTTGGCTATTGTAGTTCAAGTTTGGGTGCTCAGCTTTGTTTGCTTAGAAACTCATTTTTGTCACACTGTAGCACTAGAGAAATATGCTAACCCAGCTCACGAAAGCCTAATATGGAAACAATTAATAAATGACCAAGCTTCAGTGAGAAACTGAATACCAGCCACTGCTCTGCTAGGGAACTGCCCCGCTAGGGAACAAATCACCATTTGGACTTTTTTTTTTCCCTGAGTTTAGAATCAGAAGAAAAGAAGTGTTGTTGGCAGGTTCTGCAAGAACATCAAGAACCACAGCACTTAGGCACTGTGTTCCTACCTTTACACACAGGATTCCAGCCCTCATGGCAGCCCCTGGAGGGAGCTGTGATTGTTCCAATTTTGTGTATAAGGAAACTGATGCTTGAGTGAGGGAATAAGTGAAGAAACCTTCCAATCCCATTCCTTCAGAGCCCTTGCATTTAATTACTCAGTCCATTTTCTTAACCACCTCATGTACTTTATGATTTTACTAAGGGAGGTCCTGGAAAATCCTAGGAGTACCTCCAAGGTGCTGTCAGGGAGACGAGCAAAGCCAAATGGTGTGATCAGATTTGCTATGGAAAGGGGATTCTTCCGCACAAAAAAACCCGCACACAGATGTTTATAGCAGCTTTATTCATGGTTGCCAAAACTTCAGAGCAACCAAGTTTTCCTTCAGTAAGTGAATGACTAAATAAGCTATTCCATACAATGGAATATTATTCAGTGCTAAAGGAAATGAACTTTGAAAAGATATGGAGGAAACTTAAATGCATATTACGAAGTAAAAGAGGCTAGTCTGGAAAGTCTACATACTGTATGACATTCTGGAAAAGGCAAAACTATGGCGAGGGCAAGAAGATCAGTGGTTTCCTGGGGTTGGGAGCTGGGAAAAGGAAGAAGGGAAGAATTGGTGAAAGAGGATTTTTAAGGCAGTAAGACTGCTCTGTATAATACTGTAATGGTAGATACATTTGCCCAAACCCATAGAAAGGATAACACCGAGAGTGAACCCTAAACTGTGGACTTTGGGTGGTGATGATGTGTCAGTGTAGGCTCATCACAAATGCACCGCTCTGGTAGGAGATGTTGATAATGGCAGGAGGCTATTTATATGTAGAGGCAGGGGGTATATGGGAAATCTCTGTACTACAGCTCAATTTTGCTATGAATTTAAATTGCTCTAAACAATGTCTGTTAACAAAAAGAATGTCTTAATATTTCAGTATTTGAAATCACATAGTATGTTGCATTTGCTACCCCTAAATGCGTGTATATATGTTTATATGTGTGCATATATCTGTGTACATATACACATATGTACATAAATATGTTTCTGTTTATGTGTATTACAGGTGGAATATGTTAGCACAATATGTGATGTATATGTCACATGTGAGTTTACATATGGATGTATGTGTATATTTATATATGTGTGTGTGTGTCTGTTTTGAGCATTCAGTATATACTAGGCTCAGTACCTGAGACTTTGCTCATGTCAACCACCCAACACTCCCACGAGGTTATCTGCCCCATTGGACCTTTAAGGAAGAGGAGAAGGTGAGTATCAAGGCTGAGGTCCACTCACATTGAGTCCCACTGCTTGGATGCATCTGTATCTAGAATTCCTGATAACCCCCTTATGACTGTCTGATGCACCTGTATCTTTATCTTCAAATCCTGGAGGAACCCTCCTTTCCACTGTTGCTGCTTAGCACTGTGTAAAAGGACCGTAGAGCCCAGTGCTCCTGCCAGAGAAGATATGACCAGGTCTTGGGCCCTGGTGGGATTGCTTCACTTGTGGGAAGCTGGTTTAGTAGGTACCTTTAGTGTTCTGGTGGGAAAAGCTTGAATCCAAGTGAAGCAGTGACAGGGACATCAGACTTGATAGACTTTTGTGAGGAGAAAACAGCTTCCTTTTTTTTTTTTCAATATAAATATTTGTATTTTTATATGAATACAATATATAAAAATACATTAAAATAGATAAAACTATTTATATTTATACACATGAATGAATAGATGAAAATAAATAAATAAAAAATAAAATAACATAAGCAAATAGGCCAGGCACGGTGGCTGACGCCTGTGATCCCAGCACTTTCAGAGGCTGGGAGAGAGAGAGAGAGAAAACGAATGAAAGAAAGAAAGAAAGGAAAGAAAGAAAGAGAAAACAGCTTCCTAGGCTTTCTGTGGGATTGATGATAACCCTAGCCTGGCCTCTATAATTTTTGTGTTTTTCTAGATGCTGATTAGTTTTCCTGTGCATAATTCTCCAAAATAGCATTTGGACCTCTAGGGATATTCTTACTATTCTTTTCAACTCTGGAATTTTGGAGAAATAATAGGTTTCAATCTTTGAGTAAATCAAGAAAAGGTAGTAAGAAATGTCATTGCCCACCCTGATGTTTAGTTCCTGTTGCTCAGACCAAGTTATTCCTGGATCGCAAAAACTGACCCAGGAGGCATCATCTCATGGCTTTCTTGAAATGGCTCTTCTGCATTCAGTGACACCAGTCCCTCAGTGGAAATCTATAAACAAGTTTGTGTTAAGAATAGGTTGGAAGGATTGCTTGTCCTTTCTTGTGAAGAATGAAAGAATGAATTAGAGCATCCCCTGTACCTTCTAAGGTAGCAAACACATCTAAACAGGGTGTAAGATTTAACTAATGACAGACACGTCTAAATGGAGCTTAGGGGCTGAGTTAACAAGAACAGAAAGCTAACTTGTTTTGTAGTAAAGAGCTAAAATAGGAAAGACTAATAGGCTATGTTGATCTCTATTTAAACAAGCCATTTTACTAATTTCTGATTGCGTATGAAAGCCTCAAGCCGTTTTGAAAAGAAATAGCTATTTGCTGGTGGTAATTTCTTACTCTTCCCACGTGTAAATTTAGAAAACTTTGGAGTTTTATTTTGCTTTCCCAAAGTAGCGTCTGAGTAACAAATAAAAAGCCTCTTTTGTTTTTGTTTTCGTTTTTGTTTTTTAGTTCAAGGTGAAAAAAGAATCAGAAGAAGAAAGTGAGAAAATCCATCCCCACCACCATATTTCAACTTCTTTTATTTTCTACTGAGAGAAAATTCATTATCTGATCTTTGATTTCATTTATTTCAGTGCCTGCGCTGTGCACTTAGTGGAGCTGGCTTCTACCAAGATTATATTCTGACAGGGTGATGGGGGCCGGGCTGTGCGTGAGCATTTGCTTTGCAAGGAGAAAATGTGTTTCCCCCTCCCTTTCATTTCACTCCTAAACCCAGTGGTGGAAGAGGAATTTGCTGTTCTCAGTTGATCTCTGTCTGTCAGGGCCTCTCCTTCCTATGGCCGCACCCTCTGTGAATGAGGAAAAGGGGGAGCACAAGTGTTTGACCTGTCAGAGCCAGTTCCCTGATTATCCATGCCAAATGTTTTCCATTAGAGAAGGAACTTGGCGGTACAGGAGGTTATGCAGACTGGCCATTCTGGAAGTGGCTGTCTCAGAGTGTGGCTGTGGCTGTGGGGCGGCAGGTGTGAGGGGATTCTGAGGAATCTCTCTCCAAAAGCCGATCAGGATATCGTGGTAGCAAAGTGTATTTTAGAATTTATTTGTAATAACCAAAAGCCTACATTCTACCTTAGCCCATTATAACCGAGGCGGGGACTTGATCGAAAACGCATTCTTCCCCAACTTTCTAACCCGGGAGCACTTAGTTACTACTGCTCACTGAACGTGGCTCATCGGGATGCCTCATGGAAAAGGACTAGAGCAGAAAGCTGACTCCAGGTGCTGCTGCACGGAGAGGAGGAGTTGCCTTCCAAACACTCACACCTGGATCCATAAAACTCATTTTACTTACCACCGCGAGGCCCTTGGAAGTTAAACAGACATATGCCTGGATCGTTAGAGTGACCGATTTCCCGTTTCTAAGCAGATTTTTGCAATGGGTCTTCTTCCTTACAGGCAGCTCTGCCATGTGCATGATCAGGCTTCTAGACCAGACAAATGTGGGATTGTATTCTTTCATTCTGTTCTGTTCTTTCCTTTCCCTTTCTTTTTTCTTTTCTTTCTCTTTGTCTCTTCTTTTCTTTCTTATTTTTATGCAACACCATGATAGTAAGAGGTAAGTTTTAAATGGTGACATTAATATTTGGGTCAAGTGGACAATACAATTGTAGCAACCACTTGAAGCCCAGTTGCCTGTTATTTAGAATTTCTTCTCATGGAGGAAGCCATAGGCTGGACCTTTATTTTACTGTTTTGGAGTGCAATGAAGTTTCTCAGAGGTCGGTTTATTTTCCCAAAGAATTGCATAGCGATGTTCTGTCTGCATTATATCATGCTGATTTTAAGATAATGGTACTAAAATGTATTTGCCTGTATTTTTTTTCCACAAGGCTCCTTTGAATTCACTTAAAATCTTACTTATTTTCTTTCACAGACAGCCTCTGCCTATGGAGATATTTGTCTCATGCATACTCCTTGTGTCTGGTTTTCTTTATACCCAGGACTTCTGCCTTATCTAGTAGCCCTACATATCCGGACCTGCCTTTCATTAGGATCTCCCCACACCGGAACCCCGCTGCCGCTTCCGAGTCTCCCTTCAGCCCTCCACATCCCTACATTAATCCGTACATGGACTATATCCGCTCCTTGCACAGCAGTCCGTCGCTCTCCATGATCTCAGCAACCCGTGGGCTGAGCCCTACAGATGGTGAGTCTAGGATGGATTCTGCTTCCGGAGATCACACAGCCTCCTCCCTACTCCTCACTCGGGATGTGTATAAAGTAGACCTGATGTTTAGTGAGTGCGTCCCATGTGCCAGGCGCTGTACTCCGTGCCTTACATGCATGATTGCGTTTCAGTGTTGTAATACCTCATTGGCAGTGGTGGTATTATCTCCATTTTCAGGTCAGAATAGCAGTGTGCAGTGGGGTTTACTTGCAACGCAGTCATCCCGTGGCTAGTAAGGGGCAGAGGTGGAATTCAACCCTAAATTTTTCTGATTCCCAAATCCCTGCTGGTAACTAGGGTTCTGTTCTGCTGCTTCACATATGATTAGACTGGTCCTGTAGCCATTCACACACATGTATGTGTAACATGAATGTTTTACTCACCTTCGGATGAACACCTTTCTGTTCTCTGTGTTTGAGAGGCACATTTGTACAGATGTGTCTGTTAGAGCAGGGCTTCCCAAACTCTAGTGTGCCTGTGAATCACCTGGGGAGCCTGATAAAAGGCGATTCTGCATCAGGTGGGGACAGGTGGGGCCTGAGATTCTGTGCTTCTCAAAAGCTGGTGATGTCAGTGCTGCTGGTTCCTGGTCCACACTCTGAGTGGCAAGGTCTTAGAAAACAGCATGGTCCAGGGCTGTTGCCTATGCTTTCTATCCTTGACCATGCCACATGAAAACTGCTTTCTATCCTTGACCATGCCATGTGAAAACCAGAAGAAAAGTGTACTGGGAAAGGAAATGAGCTTAGACTTTATCATACTTTTGATGCTCATTTTAGGCTCTCAAGGATCAAATTCCTGTTGGTTCTATTAGTCCCCCCATTACTTTTCACATGACCCTTCTTAATTGGAGCTGTGTATTCTCCTGGTGTCAACTTGTAAACTGGTCCTTTGATTCAGGAAAGGTATTTTCCATTTCATGCACACATAGAAATTCACTTGCCCAGTAATCACTGGAATCTGAATGAAGGTCCAGAATTGCATCACCTATTAATTACAGGTAGCAGACACTGAATTCTTTGCAAGAGATCACAAGTCACCACTGCCTGTTCCACATCAGAGAAACATTCATTTCACTGAGCAGTGCTTGATGTGACTTCCATGCCCTATGCACGTTCTCTCGGTAGACTCCTTCCTGAGGCTGGGTGGGCATGGTGAGAAGCTGCATGAAGTGTCTCAGGAAACATCCACTCACTTGGGTTTTCAGAAATAGCTTTCCTTCAGCAACAGCCACTTTTTTTTTTTTTTTTTGATTCAGTGCAGTGAATTTACTAGTTAATAATAGTAATATAAGTAGCTAAAGAGTAAGTTTTGCACTTTGGGCAGGATTGACATTTTATTTTACTTTGAGAAAGAGTCTCACTTTGTTCCCCAGGCTGGACTGCCTTGGTGCAATCTCAGCTCATTGTACCCCGGACCTCCTGGGTTCAAGTCATCTTCCTGCCTCAGTCCCTTAAGTAACTGGGACCACTGGTGCACACCACCGTGCCTAGCTAATTTTTATAATTTTTGTAGAGATAGCGTTTCACCACGTTGCTCATGCTGGTCTCAAACTCCTGAGCTCAAGCGATCCACCTGCCTCTACCTCCCAATGTGCTAGGATTACAGGCATGAGCCACTGTGCCTGACCAACATTCACATTTTAAAAATAAAAATCAAATATGAATTAGATTTTCTGCTTCAGATTTTATTTTGCACTTGAAGAACTGGAGAGTCATCTCCTTCAGGTACTTGGCAGTTGGGTGGAAATGACTAAGAAGAAGAATAGACTGAGAGAGAGAGGGAGGCTAGCTGACAATGGGCTTGGAATTATGCCTGGCCTGCAGAACTTTATTCGGGCCAGTGGAAAGTTATACCATTAGTTAAACTACTGAAAGTACTCCTGTCATCTGCTTTGCGTAGCACTTGATGATGAGTATATATAGCACATTCTTTGACTGGTTGATTTGCCTTCCTTTTCTTGCCTCTCAAGAATCCAGTTAATATAATCAAATAACGTAATATGGCGAATATTTCTCTTGTGGCCTAAAGTTTTTTTCCTTAAAACTATATATTTACCATGTATCATGGATAAAAGTATATGAAACAAATATAAAATACCCACAAACCTATCACTAGAGCGCTGGTATTTCTAGATAATTGTAAAACTTTTATTGATTGAATGCTATGTGCTAAGCATGTTACATACATAATTTAATTTTTGCTTCTGACGACCTCATGGAGCCAGTTTAAATCCAGATCTCTGTGAGTCTGGAGGCCACCCTCAGAACTGCTACAATGTCTTGCTGCTTTTGCATGAAAATTGGCAGGTGGAAACCGGTTATTATCCTGTTAGAAAGCTGAGTCTTGGCAGTAAATTGCTCCAGATTGATAGGTATATTTTCTTTTTGATTTTGTAATGAAGAAAAGGAAAAGAGCGCTTTTAAATTATGGAATGCAAAATTGTAGCTTATCATTCAGTTGTGTTATTAAAGCTGTGCTGCCTTTTTTCATACTGGTAAACCCTGACTTTTCATGTGAGTGAGAGTTAACTCAGACACTCTTGTCAGAAAGCTTAGAGAAGTATTTTAAGTATGTCTGGAAAGATATCATAGTCCTCTAAGTTGTCTACTGTTGTAAGAAATGCAAACATACAGCGATTTGATGTAAAAATGATTTTATTTGGGGAGGCGCATGTGGATATGTACATATATACATTTTAGTCATTCTGATTTGTTGGTAATTTCTTAGACCAACATCAAAAACTTTGTAATGCATTTCACTTTTTTCTATTCCTTTCCTTCAGTTTTATTTTCAAATAAAAGATGTTTAATGGACGTAAGAGCACAATTTGAGTTAAAGGAGCTTTACTCTAATAAGCCATGAAAGGAATTGCTGATGTGGGTTGTGTGACGGACTCTGAGATGCCTCAAGAGAAACTTCTAGTTGACCTTCTTTCATTAGTAACCGTACATTTCTTGTCTCCTCCTAGCTCCCCATGCAGGAGTCAGCCCAGCAGAATACTATCATCAGATGGCCCTGCTAACCGGCCAGCGCAGCCCCTATGCAGACATTATTCCCTCAGCTGCCACTGCCGGCACGGGGGCCATCCACATGGAATATCTTCATGCTATGGATAGTAAGTGACGGGGCTGTTTTCTAGAGTCTTGGGAAATGACAAAGGCTACTTTATGAAACAGAGAGGAAGATACAAAGATTAGGTGATAGTGTAACTTTTTGATCTGGAGGAGAAAGTGGAACTACCACTGTCTGGTGCTCTGGTTCCCTTGGTTTTCTAGAAGCTTCCACAGATTTGGACATCCTGGGACTCACTGTTTAGCTCAAGGATACCAGTGAACTGGCAGATGCAGGCAATTGTAATTGACAGCGATACATAAATATTAACTGGTTAAAAAATCCCAGCCCAGGTGACATAGTGAGATCCATCTCTACAAAAAATTAAAAATTAGTTGGGTGTAGTGGCATGTACCTGTAGTCCCCGCTACTCAGGAGGCTGAGGCTGAAGGATCACTTGAGCCCAAGAGGTCAGTGCTGCAGTGAACCTTGGTCACACCACTGCACTCCAGCCTGGGTGACAGAGTGAGACCCTGTCTCCCCCAACCAAAAAACTTTTTCCTGCCATGATTCTCTTGATAACAAAATAAGGGGGAATGGATTTGATATATGGATGAACTTTGCCCACTCACGCCTTGGTTTCGTGGATTTTATGCTTTAAAAATTAATTTTAAAAAATACCTGTTTTGGTTTTACATTTTTGCCTTAATTGATTTAGTTTGCCCCATATGTTTTCTTTACAGTAAAAAAATTATATTCCACTAAAACCATTTGTAGCTGCTAAATATGAGAGGATCAGAATAGTTATCAAGTTATCAGTAGTTGCCAAATAGCTTATTTGGAAAAAATGAAAACTTTTTCCAAATCAGAAGGGACTACTTTTAGTGCTTAGCAGTGGAATAAGATGAGATTACTTGATGCATGTTGTATCACTTATTTTGGGGTTCCTTAGGTGTGTAATGATTTTTGTGGGTCACTTATGTAGATACATAGACAAGTAAGCCTATAATGACCTCTTGTCAGAGCATTCCAGAGCACTCATCTCTTCAGATCCTTTAAGGACACATCCATTTGCAAGGCGTTCTGAAGCGAACCTAAAGCATCATCCAAGTCATACATCAGCAAAAGCCACTACCTTTGGATAGGACAACAGTACGACCTTGAGTAGGGCATTTGCTTAGAGTTTTGTTTGTTTTTCCTAGTAGCAGCAATTAACTTATGTTTTTCTATCTACAATCTATTTGGATTCTTCTGTGACAGAGGGTGAGCATATGTCAGCTCTAGTTATTCAGTCCTGAGTCTTGGACTAGAAAGAAGGTGATTGTTTCATACAGAGGTAAAACCTCTACAGCCTTAGTCTGCTTACCACCAAGGACTACCTTTGTGTGTTTCATTGGAACACAAGATTCTGTTGGTTTCCACTGGGAAGCTCATTACCACACGGGAAGTAAAAGAAATGTGTTACATCTTCTTCAGGGGTTCTGTTGTTTGGCTTTGCAGCATAGAGAGCTTACATTTCAGATTCATCATAACCACATTTCAATTAGCGATTGTTGAAAAAAAAAGTTGTGTTATTATGCAAATCAGTTATTTAAAATCTGCAAATAAAGAATTAAAATAAGAGAGAATCCTTGGAAGGTCAGCCCGCATTACTTTCCCTATTTGATGAGAATGTGTTTAGTCAGGCAGTGGCGGTTTTTATCTAAATAAAGAATGAAGCTACCCTTTTACTTTGTAAAAACTAATTAAAGGAATTTTAATTTGCCTGAGTATATGGTAAATTGATTGTCATTAAGTAGGAATTTAGATGTCCTATCATTCATCACATAAAAACAAACCTCCTTTTTCTTTGTCAGAATTTCTTATTAGAATAGAGAAACAAAACAATTAACAGAAAGCCAGATCGGAGATATCTGTGTTAGAACAATAAGAATGCTCTGGCTTATATTTAAGAAGGAAGTGGTGTGATCAGTGAAGAACTGGGCTACTTCTCTTTTGGCTGTTTTGAAAATGCTTACCTTGTATTTTAGCAACTCCCCTCAACAGAGTATCCCAAATCACTGTCCCCAAATGCTGACTTTCTCTTCCTTTGCTTGTTGATTAAGGAGTTGGGAAGAGCATATTAAAGGACTGGAAAGTTCTTAAGGCGCTATATTCTTTTCCTTTAAAGTAATTGAAGTAGCATTTATTAATAGTTATTTATTTAGAATATAAGAAGATTGCCCAGAAATTTCGACCATAGGATATTTTTTTCCAACAAGGAAGTGAAACATTAATCTTAAATTCCTACAGTGGATGTCCATCTGCAGTGGTAGATCGAAACCTGGGATCTATCTGGTCACTCTGATCCCTTGCTACGGATATTTAGTACTTCTTAATAAACACAGCCCTCAATAAACTGGGTTCAGGTGAGCACCTGACTTTTAAATAGTGGGCATATCTAGGTTTCAGCAAGATGTCAGACAGAGTGTTTATAAGAAGCTTGTTAGGATAAGCTAGTCTGTTTATGGTCCCAATTCTACCTCTCAGGGTTGGAGTAACCTTAGAAGATGAGAACAAATACTCCCTATAAGGAACATTCTAGAGATGAGGATCCCTGAAGACCATTATTTATATTGGTGGAAATAGACTTAAATAAGAGCCAGTCTTGGAGAGAAAAACAGAGAGAGGAAAGGTTCCAGCCAGGCTATGAACAAGCCAAAGGGTTTCATGGAAAGGGTGAAAAGGTCTTGAAAGGCCCTTCACCCTCTTTGGAGGATGCGAGGGAGATCTAAGGCTCCTGGGGTTTGAGAGCATCAAATGGGCTTCTTCCTTTTGCATCACAATTAGTGATCTAAAACATTAGAGATTTTCTAGGGATATATCCACTCTAACAGGATGTCTAGCATGTGCTGTCACTTCTAACTTTGCCTGTGATCACTGAGTACCATTGAGAAGGGCAGTTATTGTCCAGGATTATATGGAAGGTGACAACAAATCTGGTTTGTCCTTGGAGTTACTTGGAAGAGACATGTATTTCCTCACTGAAAAACTTCCATGATGAAATTAGCCTTTCATGGTGAGTAAATGTGAAGGAGTTGTGTTTAATAAGGCAGATGCCATTATAAAAGTAAGATGCTGATTTAAATGCCTAAAAATATTCACAGGCCGGGCGCATTGGCTCACCCCTGTAATCCCAGCACTTTGGGAGGCCGAGACGGGTGGATCACGAGGTCAAGAGATTGAGATCTCATGATCCGCCCGTCTTTCACCATGGCCAACATGGTGAAACCCTGTCTCTACTAAAAATAAAACCCTGTAGTCCCAGCTACCCGGGAGGGTAAGGCAGAAGAATCAGTTGAACTTGGGAGGCAGAGTTGCAGTGAGCCAAGATTGTGCCACTGCACTCCAGTCTGGCAACAGAGTGAGACTCAGTCTCAAAAAAAAAAAAAAAAAAAAAAGTACATCGTTGGGATTGCTATTTTGTAGTAACATGCTCTGAATCAGGCTGGTAATGAAACTACTGTAAATGAAGGAACTCATTTTAGATGTGCCTGAAAGAAAAATTTGAGTAGGTACCACATTTATCATTCAAGTTGGTTTTTAAGTTTTATATGTGGATGGCACTAACTTACTAAATTTCAGTTTGTGGATTTTTTTTTCATTATTTCTGTAGTATTGACGACAATAAAGTCTTTCATATTCATCTATCCCATTTTATTAAATTATCTCTAAGCATGTTGGATTGTTATCTTGTATCAAGAACCATCTCTATTGAATAAAATATTCCCAAAGAATTTTCTGGAGACCAAGAGCCTGGACATTTTTTTTTTCTTTTAATAAAGAAAGATTGCCTACTACTTCAGTTTTCCTTGGTACTGCAAAATTGCCATGTTCCTATAAACTGATATACTCATTCTATGAGGTCTTAGAAACCCTTCATTTTACTTAAAACGAATCATGTTTTGTTTGCCTCTTACCTGGTAAGATTATGTTCTCATTCTTTCATTAAACTTTAGTTTGGTGACTCTGTAATGTAAATGTGACCTTCAAAAAGGCAGAATGGACCTGTGGGCCACACTCATCTCTGTGTCTTGAAACTCACATCTCGATTATCTACCAAATTTGAATGCAAATTGGCATTTAATTTTGAGCTCTTTAGGAAGAAACCATTGCATTAAGTTGGTGTGCATTTAAGTTTGAGTTACTCACCTCCAGATTTGGACTCTAGATTAAAGACTCCATCAGTGGAATCTTCTTGAAGGTTAAAAATTCTAATAAATGTATCACTCTTTATTGGATCTGACTGGAGAAGCAAGGTCCAGAGAAGAATTGAAATGCCCTATAGGATCATCGTACCTCATTGTCATGCTTGCAAGTGTTTCTCCTCCGCCTTGGAAAATCTGTAAACAAGCAACATCCCCAGCTTTTAAATGTTTCTTGGGATTTATCCTCTTAGATTATGGGGAATGTAAAGCAGAGGTCCTCAATCTCAGCGATATTTGGGCCAGATAATTCTTCATTGTGGGGAGAGTGACCCTGAACATTATAGGATGTTCTGCAGCATCCCTAGACTCTACCCTCTAGATTCCAGTAGCACTTGCTGAGCCCTGAAAACCAGAATGTCTTCTGATGTTGTCAGGTGTCCCTTGGGGGAGCAAAATTGCTCTCAACTGAGAAGCACTGATTCAGGGTAATTATGTAGAAGTTGTTTTAGTAATGCTTTAAGTATACCATAGAGCAGGTAACTCTAGAAATCACTGGGCGCTGAGGGCATAACTGAGCTGAATTTTTTATCTTAGGATACTTTAATTCATTTTCTTTCTTTGGCTCATGACTTAAAATGGTGTGTGTTGGGGTAGGAAGGGTGGTATGTTGCAACTGTGGGAACCACTGTGTTTGTCGCTTGTGGTGAATTAATGATGGGAATATCTAAGCAGCCGTCAGATTCATAAATCACTAGAAATGAAAGGGATAACACATAAAAGTCTCTCCCTTTTGTTTAGCAATTTATCATTTTCCCTGCACATTAATAAACAGAGCTCCCCCGAGGTAAGCCCCTGGAAGATAAATATTTCTCCCTAATTTCCTCAATTGTAGCTAGTAGATCACATGGGGGAGGAGAGGTGCTTGTCACCACAAGTTGCCAGCTTCTTATCCTTCACTTCTTCCACATAGGAGAGTAGCAATAAATAACCGGTATAGAGTCCAACGGCAGCTAATTAGGTTCTTTTTTGTTTATATAACAGGCACCAGATTCCCCAGCCCCAGGCTGTCAGCCAGGCCGAGCCGAAAACGTACACTGTCCATATCACCACTGTCCGATCATAGCTTTGACCTTCAGACCATGATAAGGACGTCTCCCAACTCTTTGGTCACGATTCTCAATAATTCCCGTAGCAGCTCGTCAGCAAGTGGCTCTTATGGCCACTTATCTGCAAGTGCAATCAGGTATGTATTTTCCTGAATCCATTATGTGTTTTTTAAATGTAATGTCAGCACTTGTTTGCACCTGTAGTGATGCATTTTCAGTACTGACTGCCTATGAGGATGATGCTGTGCCTGTACCAAGAGGCAGGTCAGATATCACAATGAATTGCAAAAACAGTTATTGGGCCCCAGATTATTTTGTACTTGCAGACAGTAGTCAATAGCCCCTATATAGAAAGAGCAGTTATTGAGTTATGATGAAATCCACTTCGTAGAGACAGTGAGTATGGCCAATTTTTTATCCAGCTTTTTCCTTGTAGTAATGTTCTCTAGAGGAAAACTGACTTCAAACCTGGTTGTATGAGACATGTACAGAACATGAACAGAAATAAAAAGACCAGTCATGGCAGAAGTCTTATCCTACAACTCTTAAGAGAAAGGAGTCCATTGGGAGGCAGAGAGAAACAGAAGGGCTTTTCGTCTGATGGAAAATAAATGCAGATGGCATTGGAAGGCAAAGTTATCAGAGGAAATCTGGCAAAAGAATATTTCTTTGTTAAGTATTTTTACTTAAATACTTTCTGTTTTAAGTATTTTTCTGTTAAGTATTTTTAGCTTAATCTGAAAGATCCTTATTTGGACCATACACCTTTGTTAACCGTGGGTAATTCCTTGCTTGACAGAAAGTGTTTTGACACTTCCTTCCATGAAGCACCTCATGTCTGTTCTTGCATGTGAAGGTGCGAGCACAGACTTTTGTAAACATGATTAACATAAAACATTTCTTACTGCTAATGATCAACTTGGACTGATGTCAATAAGTAGTAAGCCAACGTGTGAATTTTAGGTGAATTAGCTGATCATTTATTGTTTGAACTAAGCCAGCTCACAAATGGTTGAGACATAGAATTAGTCTCATAATTATTAGACTATTAATGCTATAATAGACATAGAATTAATTAATTTAGCAATCCTGGTTATAAACTTTAGCTCTCATTTCCGCTAAATTTTTTGCCAATAATTTAAGAATTCAGTTACTAGCGATCTTTTTGAATTGTAGTTTTGTTAATCGCGAATAATTCCTTGCTTGAAAAATACATACTAACGGATGTTTTCACCAGCCTTGGTTTTAATAAGTGAGATTTTGTTTGTTTCTATGAATGGGCAGTAGCATTAGTTGTTCATTGATGGGTCTTCCATGGTAGATATACAATTAGGGAAACTTCAACAGTTCAGAAAAAAAAGTGTTTGCAGTAGCAAAATACCCACATTTAGTAAAAATAATGAATACTGTTGTCTTTTCCTAATGTTCTCCATTTACAGTTTTAATTCTTGTTCAATTATCAGCAATGTTCTTCAGTAGGCAAGTTAATATTTAAATGTGGTAGATCCTAATTTTAATATGATGTCATTTTCTGCTGTTTTTCTTTGTTCTTTTCATATGGTCACTAAAGTGCGGAAATGTGGAGAGCTGCAAGCAACTGTGATAGCAGCCAGTGCACAGGGAGGGGTCCTGGCACACTTTCCAGATTAGCCACTGTAGTCACAAATATAGGCTTTAGAGTTGGATATGTCTATGGTCAGATTCCAGCTTTGCCACCAACCAGCTATACAAACCTAACTTACCTCTCCGCTTTTTGAAGTTTAGTCTTCACATCTGTAAACTACAGATAAGACACCCATTATATAGGAAGAAGGCACATTTTACTAAAGCTGGTGTGGATCTGCAATGGCAGGATGAGATTCCTACCTGGGGTGAAGTTTCTGGGGGAGCTGAGCTGGGATGGTTCATCCAGGAGAGGAGCCATCACAGACCTGTCTGTGCTACGCTGCTCTCCATCCCAGTCTGGCCCCGAGGAAGCACGCCAGTCTCAGAACCCTGGCCTGGCTGTTCCTGCACTCCTGGTAAATATTCATGGGTCATAGACTGACATGGACTGGAGGTCACTTTACTGCAATTGTTCAAATGGCCTGACTAAAGTCATAGCATCCAAGTAGCAGAAATGTGGCACATGGTGATAGTCAGAAAGATAACACACAAAATCACTTCATGAACGTTCATTTCTCTTGTTTCTCTTTGATTTTTCTTTCCTCTTGCTCTCTGCCCAGCTCTCTTGACTTTTTGCAGCATCTAAAGGACACAGATTAGAATATGGTAAAGAAATGGTCATGATGCTATCTTTATTTATTCCTACCCCAGCCTTCTTAGTCCTTATGGTCTCCTGGTCTCCTCATCTTCATCTAGTTAAGCTAGTTAGGGTCAGTACTTAACAGACTGGCAATCTGCTGACTTGAAATCATCATTGCCCATTTTGTCTCCAAGGAGCTATACCACACCTCCTTATATCATTAGAGATGGAAGAAGAGATTCACTTAAAGACCAGTCCAGTCCTCGGAGGCTGTGACAGTTGGGTGACCTGAGCCCGTTGTGTCCTCATTTTCTTTCTTGCCTTTGAGACTTTGGATTGCATCTTTTCTCTCTCAGTGCAATCTCTCCCTCTTTAGTACACATTTGCTGTATTTTAGGACTATATGTCTATTCTCACACAGAGCAGGTAATGCAGATAACCGAAGATGAGATCGGTTTCCCATATAATGATGATAATAATGGTCATAATTGGCACCACTTGCCAGTTCTTTAGCTGGAGGAGTGCTAGTGCCTTGCTTACTCCTGCTCTAAGTTTCATTCTCTGAGATCTAAAAACTAACTTCAGGAATAATCAGTTAGTGGTAGCACCAGAGGATCTGAGAAAGGAAAGAAGCAAGGAGACATCTAGAAAAGGTAACTAACCTTCTTAACAGTGAAAGGTACAGGAGACAAAGTGGACTTCAGGTGCGTTTGGCCTCTGAGACATGCTGACTAACAGGGCAGGTGCAAGGCTCAGGCTCACTCATCGTTCTCACATCACAGCTATTTGGCAAAGCAAGTGGTGTTATTCTTTTTTGTTTTGTTTTTGTTTTTTTGAGACAGAGTTTCACTCTTTTGCCCAGGCTGGAGTGAAGTGGCACAATCTCGGCTCACTGTAACTTCTGCCTGCCAGGGTCAAGTGATTCTCCTGCCTCAGTCTCCCGAGTAGCTCAGATTATAGCGGCCCACCACTGTGCCCAGCTAATTTTTGTATTTTTAGTAGAGACGGGGTTTCACCATGTTGGCCAGCCTGGTCTCGAACTCCTGAACTCAGGCGATCCACCCGCCTCGGCCTCCCAAAGTGTTAGGATATCAAGCGTGAGCCACCACACCTGGCCTTATTCTTGTTTTACACATAAGCCCAGTGGGTCTTTGCAAGATGAAGTTAGCAAAGTTCCGTGCCTAGTGGGCATCAGCACTAGCACTCCAGTTTCCTGCTTGTTAATTTACTCTAAATACACTTGACTTTCACACTTACATGTTTTCTAATACCTGACTTGCTGTTGGTATTGGCAGTGCTTCAGTAATGATGTTTACGTTTCTAAACATGTCATTAAATGTTTAAAGATACTCAGTTTCTAAGAAATGCCATCGCTGTCTCCTTCACATCTGTGCCCTAGTGCAAATGCAGTTAAAGATGCCTGTAATAGCATTTACCACTATTTGACATTTCTGTATTTTCTTTCTCCTTTAGTAGTTTGCTATCCATTTCTCTCCAATAGAACATAAGCACCAAAAAGCCAACCGCTGTGTACCTCTTGTTCCCACCCCTGTGACACCTGCGTTCTCTCGTATTGACGCCATTCACTAAACGGTTCTTGAGTAAATAAATAAAGGAGCTCTCTCATGAGTCATTAGAATTCTCATCATTCCCTTATTAAAGTAAGTTTTCTACATAGTAGTTGAATAATTCTGGTTTTCTGAAAGTTGCAATCTGTGTGAGTGTTATATTATTTCGTGGCCATAGATTGATAGATACAGAGACAGAGGGGTGAATAGAAAATAAAGGATTAAAAAAGCAAATGTCTATTTTAAGTTTATATATTTACTTAATAATCCAGACTACTTTAAAAATACCATATAAAACCAGTATTTATTCACAAAAGCCCATTGGCATATTATAACAGTACTTGATTATGTCAGATTTTTAAAAATGCATTGTCTAGACGTACCTGACAAGTCTTTTAAAATCTCATAATTAAAATAACTTTCAAAAATAATTCTATGCACGTTGAAAAGTATGTTATAAAATATTGCATGTTTCAAGAAGTTGTAGCTTCTCCATCACCTGGAAGACTCCCCATCTAAAACTAGATAATTCATATTTATCAAATACAGCCAGTAACCCCCACTCTACATAGTTAAGGCTAAGGTTGTAAATAGCCAGTGAATCACAGTAGGTTAAAATAGTTTACCTTCGCTAAAACCTTCTCCCTAGGGAATTGAGCCACCCTGGGAAGAGAAGGTGTTTAAAATGACACCCTTCTTCTGTAGTCTTCCAGCAAATGTAAATGGGATGAAGAAATGAGTACTCCACTCATTTCTAATCCACTGGGTATCACTTTCTCACTTTCTGTTTAATGGCTACAATGAAAGTGGTTTTATATTCTTAGTGGTTTTAAGTCTGGTGTGACCAGGAAAGAGATCTCAGTGAAAATGACATTCCCATGTTGCACATCACCTCTCTGAGTGCCAAGATCTCCAGCTTCACAAAACAGTGCAGTGTTTTTCTGCTGCCAGCACTGATGAGCTCAGCCTGATGACAGGAGGGCAAGTTGTGCCTTCTGTTTCGTGGATCATCAGCCCTCTCTGACACTAGGACACTGGAGTAAGGGTGCATCTGGCAGGTCCACTGATGCTGCCTGAGGCAGGCTGGAAGTCAGCTCAGCCTCCATAGTTCCTTGGCTCTGTGCTTAGTAAACACCTTGCTTATGTCAGAGAAATAACACACAAATGAATTGAGAAACATACGGAAGAACAGATAAATATAGTGCCAAATTGCCGACGTCTTTAAAATTATCATTCCATCTTCTAAAAATTTGGAGATGACATTCCCTTCCCCCATTTTCAGTAAAGTAATTGATACCACCTTAAAAAGATAGCTCTCATTTACTTCCTTAAAAGTAATTAATATTACCTGATGTGGTAGTTAGTTTTACATAGTATTTCATTTAATCAGTTATTAATTCCACAAATATTTAGCTGAGCTTAACTCTCTGCTAGTCACTGTACTGGTGGAATGGTGGCTACACAAATGCCTGAGAGAGACATGACCCCCACTTTCATGGAAGTTACGGAAGGGAAAAGCCTCTAAGCATATGAATAAACGAATAAATGAGCAAAGGAACTTCTAAGGTAACAAATGAATGAACAAAGGAGCAAAGGAGTTTGTAAGCGTTCTGGTCAGTGCTGTAAAGGAAATGACCCAGATGTTAAGAAACAATAGCACCAAGGGCCTAATTCAGGGGATTGGCCAGTGACTTATAGGATGATGACAACACACCCTGGAAAGCTTTCTACAACTTTCTAAGAAGAAGGCCTAGCAGGTGAAGGCCCTGAGGTGGGAGGAGTAAGGCGCTGGGGGAACCGTCAGCAGATGACAGTAAAACACGGGGTGGGTTAGCCAAGGCACAAGGTTGGCGACACAGGCAGGGGCCAGGTTATACCACAGCATCTTGGACCACAGATCTAAGGACAATAGGAAGGGCCTAAGAGCTAGGGCCTTAGATCTGGAAGACCGGAAATCTAAGGGCCTTCCCTGGAGGCCCCCCACAAGGCTGTTTAATTTTACAGGTGAGGAAACTGATGTTCATAGAGGTTAGCAGGCTGAATCAAAGGCACTCAGTTACTCACATGACAGAACCACGAATTCAACCTGGTGGGTCTAACTCTGAGTGTTCACCAGACACACTTCTTTCTCTCTTAGAAATCCTCAAATGAGAGACATGGTGAAAAGCATTGGCAGGAAATGCTATTTATAATAGAAATAATAATATCTGATGATGTTTTGAAGAAATGGATTATGCATATATTAACATATGATTTTTCTAACCATGTCTAACATACTTGATGAGCCAGATCTCATGTGAGAGTTTGTTACTGCTATTCACGTTCATTGAGGTCATGTCTATTTGGCTGCTTAATGGCAAGTGGCTTTTCAGCTTTTTAGATCACTTTCATAATGTAAAGCCTAATGTATTTTTCTCCAAAGCATTTTTCAGAAAGCATATGCCTAAATGTAAATGTTGAGATGCTTAAGAGCATGTGGGTCTTTATTTGTGTACTCTTTACTTCTGAGGCTGGGCTGGATTTCCAATAAACTTGCCCTGGAAACTTTTATAGATGGAAGTGGAAGCTTTATTTTTTTTCCCTCTCAAATAGAAGCACATGCATGCATGTGTGTCCCTACACATATACAAATAATGATAGCTGTTGGCCCATTCTCTGCAAAACTGGAAAAAAAAAATGGTTCTTTGAATGGCAACTATTGTGCAGCGAATTCTACGACTGTAACCAAAGTGAGGATGACCTCTTAGTGCAACAGTCACAAAGTAGCCAGGAATTTTGGCTTGGCTTTGAATGTGTCTCTCTCCCTTCTATTTTCTTAAAGTAAGTTTCTCACATTCTGGTACCATGTTATCTCAGTGGTTCTTGTTGCCTGACTTTACTTCCAATCTTGATTTCATGAGCAAACGAGTTAGGAGAGGTGGGATACTCATTGGATTCTTCTTCAGCCTGTAGAAAACTAGGTTTGTTGCAGCATGAATTTTCTTAATTCCAGTGCCCTGACCTAAAGGAATACATCCTGATACTATCACATGAGTTTCTTTTAAGGATGTTGAAAAAATTCAACTTACGGAACTTACAGAAGGGAAAAACCTCTCAGCATGAATGAAATTTAACAACCAAGGCAATTGGAAGAAGTGTTTTGTAGGTGGTGGGTAGACAGAGTTGATTTTACATTTACAAGACATTTCCCAAGAATCCAGAGGTGCCACATATTCGTTACTCTTCACGTTGGACTGAGAGCTGGTACCTTTGTGATGGAGTGTGATTACCACTCACACCAGGGCTTGCCTGTGGCTTAGTTCTTTAATGCATCACCTACCTGCCCAGCTCTGTGCACGCCATGCTGGGTCATTGAGAGATTTCAGAGATGATCCTGGAAACCGAAGAGACTTCCCTTCTGCTCAGCTTCCCACATCCTTCTGTGCCTTTTCCCCACATACATCATGTGCTGGTGCAGAAACCCCGGCACTGCGATTATATGGGAGTGAGATATTCCATGGCAACTCTAGGAAAAAGCTGTTATTTTAGGGAAGGGTTAAGAATGTCCTGTGGATTGAAATCATCAAACAATAAAATAGTAGCTTTTACCTTTGAGTGTGTGGTGGCTGGATGATATGGCCTCTTGACATTTTTCTTACTTTCCTCAATTGTTTTCTTTATTTTTATGTAGAAACAAATCTCTTGAATGTTGTAATCAGCTCTTACTTACTATTCCAATTTAAAGGGCTACAGCAAGCCATATTATGCTGCTTTATTTATAGTACCATTGTTAAGGAATCCAGTATATCCCCAGCACTCTGACCCCCCCCCACCATATATAGAATTCCTGAAGTTTAAAAAACATAAGCTTTTCTCATACACTATTTTAATTGGGTTTATCCATTTGATTTGAACATTAATGACTGAAGTGCCTATAGGTATGGTAGGGTAAATAAATGTTTAATGGTTGATTTTCTGCAGCATGAACTTTTAGTGTTTCCATTTTATATATCATTTTGGAAATAAATATAAATTATATTAGCAGAATGGATTACAAGGGTTTCTGTACTAATGTTGACTTACATCACTTCCTTGGTGTGAAAAAAATAAATATTTATTGTGAAAGCCAAGCATGATTATGCATTTCCAGGTTTAATGTATTAATTTTAAATTATATGTAACTTTCTGGTTACAAGTAATTATTTTTTCTTTGGAAATATAAATGGTATTTGTATAAAGTACTCAGTTAAAACTTGCCGAATTAATTAATGATATGCAGTGGGTAGACTTTAGGACATTTATTTTGGTTGCTTAACAGTTTTCCTTTTACCTGCACTCTGTTTTGTCCTGTTGGGTATAATTGTTGAGATTCCCAGAAAGGAGACTTCCTGTGCTGTTTACAGTAATGCTAAGAAACAAGGACTAGTTTGCAAAATTTGATCACGCTTTTTAAGAGTATTGACAACACTTTGTATATCTGATTTCTGATGTATATTTACATCAGAACTTTCTTAAAGATTCAGACTTTGAGAATTTTATTTTGAAGTCTTTGTGAAAAAGAAAAAATGGTTCCCAGTCAGACAACAGTTTGTTAATCACCTTTCACTGAGCTCAGAGCTGAATATGAAGATGAAACTGACTGAGAAGTTATCCTTATTTAGACCCTGCATCCAGTGGAATGCCCTTTCAAACTAACAACCCAGTGCCCATACATCAGCTCTGATTAGTAAGCTATGTAACATCCACATTTTTCTCCTTGTCTGCTCTTTAGTAAAATAAAGGGCAAATTAATTTTTAAATTAACTTATTCTGGCTTTATAATTGTTGCCCTAGAATAGTGTTTCTGAGAGTGTATTGTGAGGAACACTGGTCTCTGGAAGCTCCTCCACATCCTGCTGCCAGCAGTATCTGGGGTGGACATTAGGAATGCACAGAGAAGCGGGCCTGGGCTGTATTCCTAAGAGTTTGATGACCTTGGTACTTCTTTCTCTTTCCCTCCATTACACTTACTCACCTCAGGAGGCCTCTGACTGTGTTAGCACGTTGCTTGGGAAGATCTGGGCCATCTAACACTTTCTTTCTACTGATCTTATTGACTAAATATAGATTAACAGTTACAAGTCACAGTTTTATAAATGTTTGTTGTTACTGTCTTAAATTACCCCCATCTTTCATGTAGTTATTTAGAAACAAAAGCTATAAAAGTAATTTTTAAAAATAATAACAGATTAATTGTTGAATGCAGAGAATTCAGAATCAGAACATAAAATTAATCTCCTCTGGTGACTCCTTGGAAAGAGTGGGGTGAACGGAAACGTGGAGGCCATGAGCATGGGAAGCACAGGTACCAAGGTTTAGACTGTAGATTATGTCCTGCTTTAGAGAAGGTATAAGAGATTATTAACAATTTCAACTATAGACCGGACGCGGTGGCTCACACCTATAATTCCAGCACTTTGAGAGGCCAAGGCGGGTGGATCTCTTGAGGTCAGGAGTTCGAGACCGGCCTGGCCAACATGGTGAAACCCCGTCTCTGCTAAAAATACAAAAATTAGCCAGGCGTGGTGGTGCATGCCTGTAATCCCAGCTACTTGGCAGGCTAAGGCAGGAGAATCGCTTGAACCTGGGAGGCGGAGGTTGCAGTGAGCCAAGATCACGCCACTGCATTTCAGCCTGGGTGGCAGAACGAGTCTCCATCTAAAAAAAAAAAAATATTTTTCAACAATAGTAATACTTTCTATTTGTGAGAAATTGTGGAATGAATACATGAACTATTTAGGAAGGTTCTTACTCAGGGCCCCTAAAAGTAGAATTTACCTTTTGTTTCTAATTCTGATCTCTTTAATCAGCAAAGTCTGTCCTGTGCCATTGAAGTGCTACAGAAGGAAATGGATGTAGACTCTAGCTTCGTTTGTGTAATGCTGCTTTACAGACATGTTGTCAAATTGTAGTTTTCAGAGGAAAACATAGTTTTCTTTGAGGTGATTCTTCTGAGTGTGGTAGGCAGGATAACAGCCCCAAAGATGTCCACATCCTAATCCCCAGGTCCTGTGAATAGGTTCCCTTCCACACCAGGACTTTCACAAGTGTGATTAAGCTAAGGATCTTGAGATGAGAAGATGATCCTCGATTGTGTGGGTGGCAGTGATGTAATCACAGGGGCCCTTGTGAGAGGGAGGCAGGAGAGGCAAGTTAGGGTCAGAGGAGGAGGAGGAGGAGGAGGCCTGAGTGATGATGCGAACCCCTGAGCTGAGGAATGTGGGCAGCCTCCAGGAAACGGAAGAGGCAGGGAGCCTAGACTGTCTGGAAGAATGCAACCCCACCAGCCTATTGCAGACTTCTGACTTCCAGAACTGTAAGATAATAAACCGTGTCTGTTGTTTTAAGCCACTCAGTTTGGGCTGTTCGTTGCAGCAGCAACAGGAAACTAATAGACACTGAAGAAGAGATTCAGTCACCTGTTGACTCAGTACTGCGCGTCTGCTCTGCCAGCCACACTGCCCGGCCCAGCTGGACCTTGCCTCCTGGACGGAGAGACAGAAGGAGTTATAGAGAGTACTGCATGCTGCCATGAGAATAGAATTGGCACGCAGTAGAAAATGATGGGGCAAGGAGGTGCAGAGGGGGCTCGTTTTGATGGGGCATGAGTCTAAGAAGGCCCCTCTGAGGAGCTGGAACCTGAATGTTAAAAAGGAAGTGGCCATTCTGAGCTCTGGAAGCCAAGGGTTCCAGGCAGGGGACACTGTGAGTGCTGAACATGCAGAGGGGCTCGTGCTGTGACAGGAGGCAAAAGGATGCAGGACTCCCCTCCTCCACAGCCCTCCCCACTTTGATTTAAAGGAGGAGGCTGTGGTGGCTCAGGTTTTCTTATCCCCGCAGTGGGAAAACCTCAGGAGAATCTTTTCATACCTTGATCTTGCCCGAGAGGGTTGAGGGTGTGCGTGGGAGGCATCCTTTCTCGTGGGCATTTTGTCTGTGACTCTCGACATCCGTGTGCTGTGCCCAGTCATCGCCTGTCCTCAGCCCCAGCACTCTGATGGCAGTGTTCTGAGAGCAGAGGAGCCTTGACTTCCAAATCTGTTAAGTGATACTGTGTCAGAGCTGAGAACTTTCTACTTTTGTCATCAAATTCTGAATTGGCTTTGTCATCTGGAGTGGAGCAGCCCTCTTGCGCACAGTCCCTGGCAGGAGCGACAGCAGAAGGCTGAGGGCCAACCCTTCTGGGTCCAGACAAGCTGTCCCATACCCTGCCTCAGCCCAGGTCTGTGCATGAGGAGGAGGAGAGTGTTCTGTTGCTGGCTTCTTATGAGTAAGCCCTGAAGGCTCATGATCACCATCCACTGTGTGTTCTCTCACAGCCCTTGCAGTCTAATCATTGATGTGGATTTTAGAGAACATTTATTCCCGTCACCTGGTCTTATCAGCAAAAAGGTGGGGGCCCTGAATGGGGACATGGCCAAAGTATGTGGAGAGCTTTCAGAACCCCTACCCCTGCTCCCCGAGGACAAGGAGGATCGTGGACCTAGGAAACTGCGGTGGGAATGCTGAGCCTTGTCTTTTGTAAGGACACCTCCTACATCTTTTTATTTTTTTATTTTTATTTATTGTTATTATTTTTGAGACAGAGTCTCGCTCTGTCACCCAGGCTGGAGCGCAGTGGTTCAATCTTGGCTCACCGCAATCTCCACCTCCCCAGTCCAAGCGATTCTCCTACCTCAGACTCCTGTGCAGCTGGGATTACAGGTGTGTGCCATCACGCCCGGCTCGTTTTTGTATTTTTAGTAGAAATGAGGTTTCGCCATGTTGGTCAGGCTTGTCTCGAACTCCTGACCTCAAGTGAGCCACCCGCCTCGGCCTCCCAAAGTGCTGGAATTACAGGCGTGAGCCACCGCACCCAGCCTCCTACATCATTCAAAAAATGTACTTCCCTTATCCGTCTGTGAACGCCTGTGAGTTGCTTATGTATAAAATCAAGGGTGTATTTTGCTTTGTGAAATGTTTTTTGAATTGTCTCTATTTTTAAATTAAGTACTGACTTTTTAAACCCCCAAATGTCATGTCTCCCAGAATTAGAAGTGTAAATGATCTTCAGGGACCCTCTCCCAACTCTGCCAGATAGTCTAGTCTCCTAGAACCCTGGAAAGGTGTTTGGAGATACATACAAAGTCTGTGTGCCATGGTAATTATATGTGAAGTGGGTTATTTTGGTTTTTGTTTATTTAATGAATAGAGTAACGTAGTTACACTTAGTAATACTCATTCACCCAAAGGAAGGGGGGCTGTTAAATCATTGTGTTTTTTGATGAATGGCCTGTACACTGAAAAATAAATTGGACAAACTGGCATAGAGCTCAGTGAACATGAAATCAGCTATTAGAAGAAAGCTTGTGAACAAATTCTGAGGCAGATATGCATCTTTTGATTAATGCCCTATCAATCATCCACACAGCTACCTTAGCTAAGTCTTGCCGTAATCATTCATGCTTGCTTTTGGAAACACTGGCAGCAACTATAACGCCGCAGAAATGGAATATTATTACTGATTTCTCCCTAACTTACTGTGAACAATGACTGTTTTCACCATGTTTCTGCTTTCCTTTATTAAAGAAATACAATGCAGAGTGAAAGGAGAGTTCCTCAAAGCCTGGTGAAATTCTCCTAGGGTATTCTTAATGATATTCAGTCTTAAATGGGCAAGCTATTGTAATGTAAGGTTCTCTGTAGAAATAATAGTAATGTAATCCCATTGAAGCTGCCTGTTATGGATTGTAGTCAAATAGGCAAAATGTAGAGTCATGTTAATGAACAGAGTATATCTTTGGAATTATTACTTAAAGTTGTTGAAATGGTTTGAATTTTGCTATTGTAATTATTTTATTCTCCGTTAATGCGCTTAACAGCCATAGTAATTAACCCACCAGATTGCAAATTTGCGTGAATTCTGACTTTGACATTACAAGAAACCCTGATTCTTTCTGGGTATTACACAGCAGGATAGGGAGAAATATATACATATATATAAAATTTTTTTTTACTGATTATTTTTTTAAAAAGAAATTTCCATGGATGCAATTATTAGTTTTTCATGCATTTTTAAGCCATTGGCAAATTCCTTAAGAACACTCCATTCTTTTAAGAGGGTTTGATTCCAAAACCACGCTGGCACAAAGAATGATTTGGCATTGCCTGCTAGTCGAGAAATCTTTAGGTAATATCACTGCTTCCTCAGGACTTACTGTAGCCTGGGAAATAGTGTGGCATAATAAAGTAGTGACAGGCATTAGCATGCATAATGGGCTTTAATAGACATTAAATGCTGTTTAGCTAGAAGAGGGAGCAGTGCTCTCCCACTGGAATATTCCTCCATCGAAGCCCATTGATCACTGATTTCAGTGGGGAGAGGTTAATCCATCAGCTTCTGTAACCAGACGGCACTGATGGAAATTCTTTAGGTGGCATTCTGGATGAACCAAGCTTTCCATCTTTACAAACAAATAAGTGATATGACAAGCATGGTGTTCAAAACACATTTAACCAATTGATTTTCTTTCCTCTTGTAATAAGATCTGGAGACATATGAAAGCGTGCGGTGTGAGCTAAGATTAAAGGAATTGCTCTATACACAGGAACATACGGAACTAAGAGCCAATAAAAGTCCTATAAAGCATGTAGTCACCCATTCTCTTTTTTATATAATGTTTGTTATTGCAATAAATAGTTATTATTGAGCTGATGCCTTTTATTTCCGTTTTTGCAGAATCTTGTTTCAGGTCTGCGTGTGTATGTGCACGCACATGCGTGTCTCATCTCAGTGCTCATCTTTCCCTTAGAAGTTTTCAAGGTGCTTGGCAATAATCCTACCTTCTCATTTAAACAAATTTGATTTGGGATGGTAAAATTATAGATAGAAAGCTGCAGATCTTGTGTACTTGTCTGAGCTCAGCATTTAAGTGATGGTCGTCTTTTTTTATCTCCCACGCACAGCCCAGCCTTGAGCTTCACCTACTCGTCTGCGCCCGTCTCTCTCCACATGCATCAGCAGATCCTAAGCCGACAGCAGAGTTTAGGTTCAGCCTTTGGACACAGCCCTCCACTCATCCACCCTGCCCCAACTTTTCCAACACAGAGGCCTATTCCAGGGATCCCCACGGTTCTGAACCCCGTCCAGGTCAGCTCCGGCCCTTCCGAGTCCTCACAGGTGAGAGGGATAGGTCGATGCACCCAGCTGCGCTGGTCAGCTGAGGGTGGGGGCAGGCCACCATGTCAGCCGTTAAATCAACACGACACCTCTGTGTTCTCACAGCCTTCGTACTGGTATCCTGTCTTCTTAATACTGAGGTCTAGTCTTCAGTTTTGGTGGACGTGTTGTGTAAATGCTTCTCATCAAACAGTTTTTTCCCCCAGAGTCATTTTCCCATGGGAATAGCAGCAGGCTGCTTGATAGGGCTCCCCTGTGACCTGGTGCCATCTGTAACCTGCATCCCATGTTAATGCAGCGTGTGGATGCATTGCTCTCATTTGGTCTCATTTGCTCTCATTTGGTCACTGTTCACTCCCTTTGCTAGAACCACAGTTGCGACTTACCACCGGGTGGTACTTTAGAGTAAGACTAAAACTGTGCTTTGCCCTGCGTTAACTGTTGCCACTTTGATATTGTTTGGAGAAAAATCTGGATGCTCTGGTTAAAGAACTTCACAAACGGAACGGGTTGGTCTTCTACCCTCCTCACAACTTTGTTCTTTTGAAATACCCTGTTGGAGCTTGTTAAAGCTTAGGGCCTCAGCTCCATTCTTCTAGCTTTTAAAAGCCACAGGGAGTTTATACTCACGAGTTAAAAATGAAGAGCTGCCGCATTTACGTATTTTCTAGCTTTGAACATACTGTCTGAACTCTACTACCCTGGGAATTGGAGCATTATCAGAGTTGTTGCTTTATTGCCAAATAAGCCCGCTTGTCCCGAGTTGCAGGTTTTAATTATGGTACTGCTCCTTGTTGATGAAAATCTTTTTGTCTCTGGCTCTGCAAATGTGACCAGCAGAACAAGCCCACGAGTGAGTCTGCAGTGAGCAGCACTGGTGACCCGATGCACAACAAGAGGTCCAAGATCAAACCCGATGAAGACCTCCCCAGCCCAGGGGCTCGGGGGCAACAGGTAGGACACTCAGGGTGCACAGGCCAGCGTCCACTCCTCCCAAGATTGGTGTATCTTTAAGCCAGCTCCCCCTTCCTTCCCAGTCCTGGTGTCTTTTCACAGCAGTTCCTTGTTTACTGCATTGTTGACCTTGGCCATACTCGACATGTTGTACAAAAGGCTAGGTATAGAGTCACTAAATTGTTCTTCTAGCTCAGAAGCAAATGCAGTCCAGGAAGCCATGTGGGGCATAGCTTCTTGACAGGTTAGGCAGGTTAGGAGTATGGTCAGCTGTAGTTCGTAGAGGAAATGATTGCATTAATTTGTTGCTGGCCACAGGTGAGACCAGGCTTCAATCCTCATCTGTGATCTTGAGCCTGAATTACTGAGCTCCTGGACCCAAGCCTGAGCTGTGGCAGATCTACTGATGGCTCCTATACCAATTGTGTTCTCATTTTTTCTTATTTTGCTACTTCCCACTTTCTAGGAGAGCCTGGCGAACCAGAAGGGATGAAAACACAACTAACCTAAGGCTAGTTAAATCCTGGCACTCAGCCCAAAACTCTGAAAGGAAAAGTGTAGGAATTTCAATCCGGACTCCGCCTCTAGTCACCTAAATTCTTTAGGCCTCAGTTTAAGGATGTATAGGTTATACCCATAATATCATCTCATAGGACTCTCAGCCTGACGCAGGAAGGAGCTCCATGAATGCTAATTCCCCAACATAGAGATTGGACAAGAGTCCAGCTGTCCAGAGAATCTGGACCTTGTTGTCATCAGGCTGCTTCAGCCCAAACCTCAGACTACTTGCCCAAATTTCCTTTTCAGCAAGAACGTAGAGGCTGGAGTAAATTGGTGTCACTGGTTCTGAAATGGATCTTTCCTCTTGCATATTGCCAGACAGCAACTACCTTGCTGGTTACACTTCAATGCCTGCATACGGTTTTTATCATCTAGCCCCGGATTGGGACCTGAATCTACACAAGATGAATTCTTAAAATGACTTGGATTTGCATTGCTGTGAAGCTGCCGCAGGAAGGACTGTGCCCCTGAGCTTTGATGCTGTGGCCCCTGGGCCCTGGGTAGTGAGCATATCCTTAGAGATCAGAGGTTGAATCGAGAGGACATTATCCCTATAAAGTCCACAAAAGTGTCTCACACAGTCTCCAACAGCAGGGAAAACAGAATTAGAAATACTAGTAAACCATTTCCCTCAATTGCAAAATATAAGAAGAAACAAATTAACAAACCGAAAATAATTAAAACAACTAAACAAAATAGAAGTACCAATCTTTTGGTAAAGATCTAATTTGATTTATTGTCTTATGAGCTTTGTTTTGTTTGTTTTTGGTTTTGTTTTGTTTTGTTTTGTTTTGTTTTTTTAAGATGACATTTGGGTTTATTTTCAGCTCTGTAATCAGGGCAGCAAAGTTTGGCCTCAACTTTTAATCCTCGTTTTGACAGGCTGTTGCCTTAAATCACATGTTAAAACTCCCAGAGTGTATTTGGTAAATCTGAAAACGTGCACAGAAATGATTTTATTGTTTGACTTCTTCAATTCACAAAACCCTAGACCCAAATCTGAATCCAGTTTTTACTTTCTCTTCTTGTCTTCCCTCCCATTGTGTCTGATGCTTCCCCCTTCTCTGTTCCCTGCCCCCTACCCTCTTCTTTCAGGAACAGCCCGAAGGAACAACCCTTGTCAAGGAGGAAGGGGACAAAGATGAAAGCAAACAGGAGCCTGAAGTCATCTATGAGACAAACTGCCACTGGGAAGGCTGCACGAGGGAGTTCGACACCCAAGAGCAGCTTGTGCACGTAAGTGGATGGTATTCAGAAACGGGGCTTTACAGCTCTGTGACCCTTTCCAGGGAGGTCGGCCTCTCTGACCCTGAGCTGAGTCAAGTTTCTTAGCGAGCGGCATTGCGAACTGGAGAGGGCTTTATGACTTTCTGAGAATAAAGAAAACTCGGAGCCACGGTGCTTGACCTGTTCAGTCAGCTAAAGCTGAGTGTAAAATTCAATAAAGTCTTCAATAGAGAGTGTAATGACTCTGATCCTGTAAGCCAGAAAACACTATTTTGAGTTAGCGACTTTGATGGTTATTGAGTAATAGTAAGCTGGACATGAATTATGATTAACCTTTTAACCAAGTTTGATTCCCCTTCCCAGGCCCGGTAACAATGGAAAAAACGTGGAGATGGGGAATTTCTTTTTTTCCTCTCCCAAACTCTCAAAGCCTAAGGAAGCTCCCGTTATTTTAAGCCGCAGTTAGTACTCTAGATGAGCTAGGTAACATCATTTCTTGGTTGGAGGCCAGCCCTTGTGGGGCTAGTAGTTTCATGGAAAAAGTTATATGTGTTTTTAAATGTATTTAGTGATGGATGTTTTGGAAACTGCAGCATGGTCAGATTGAGAACCACACCTCCTCTTCCAAACCAGGTTCAGAACTTTTTACACACTCTTCTGCATATCATTTCAAATAATGCAGTGTGCACAAAGCCTTCTCCCCACCCCATGCCTGATTTGTGATACTCCTTTCCCAGTGCTTCACTGTTCTTGGCACTTTCTTGAAGACCAGTGGAGTTTTCCCTGGCAAATGGGACCAGGAGCGGCTGACGTGGAAGAACATTTAGATGATCAAGAATAAAAAGATGCAGGTGCTACAACCGCTGGCAGAAGCACAGGGTCCTGTTGAGGCATTAAGTGTGGCAGTTTTTCAAGCTTTTAATGTGATGAGAAATTGGACAAAGTAGCATTTGTTGCGGTTCTCCTCCTCCTGCTCTCTCTCTTTTTATGTCTCCACTTTCTCTTCCATGATCCATTCTTCTTTTTACAGTAACTGTATTTTTAGGCAATTCATGTTTTTTGATAACTAACATTTAGATTAAGCACTAAAATTATGAGTCCCTCTTACATCCCACACGTTTCATAGGCAGTGTGATCTTTTAATGTGTGTCTCCTGCAACTCGGCACATCCTATATAATATATTCCACGCATTGCAGTTACATTATAGTGTTAAGCACACAGGGTGCCAGATTTTGAGCTCTGTTCTGTACAGAATGTTTTGAGGATTTTACATGCTGTCGCCAGGGTTCCTCTCCTCCATTGCTTTTTAAATCATGTCTCCTGGTAATTGTATACAAAGAATTATAGATTTCTGAGCACAGCAAAAAAAAAAAAAAAAAAAAAAAAAAAAAAAAAAAAGTCAAATGTTTTTAATTAAGGTATATTTCCAGAATTTTTCCATGAACTTAATTTGATTCTTTTTCTTTAATTTGATGCAAGTGTTATTTTTAAGCCAAGCCTGACTTAATGGTCATTTATTCTTGCTGACTGTTTAATGGAAATCACAAAGACATTGGAATACCAAGGGGGAGAAAAGTTTGGCATTTTTGTTTTAGTATGGGGAAATACTCCCAAAGAGTAGCATATGCTATGTGTATCCTTAGTGATACAATGAATGATCAACAAACATGAAGAGAATTGTTTGTGCAAAACCTGCTATCATAGAAGAGATGTTGGCAGGATGTCTTGCTTTTTAAAATATCCTGAAGGTGACACAGTCTCATGGTGCTGTTTTGGAGGGGAAGTCATTGTAGTTTGCAAGGAATGTTGGATACTGGTTCAGTCATTACCAAATCAGGAATGAAATAAGAGCTTATTCTAAGTCTACATTTAAAATGAATTGTGCTCCTCATAAGAGGCAGGGTTTGAAGTAATATTTTTTGGAGTGCAGTAGTAAGCTTAACCCTTTCACAGCCTACATACAGTAATGTGAAAGCTTTTAAAAGATGGTGAAATTGCAGGTATTTGAATTTAATTTCGGTGGCCAGTGGTCTCAATGATGTTTTAATAGAGAGATCTGAGTAGTTTTAAAGGAAGGCTGCTTAAAACTACCAACTAAATGACCAGCATGTTGTCTGTTTTATCAAAATGGTCTTTAAAAAATATGAATGCGCACATATACAGTGGAATATTTTAATTCCAGATTAACCAGAAGAAATTCATGTCAGGATTAGAAGAAAATCCAATATATTACCTTTATGATATTAATTTTAGTCTGAGACAAATTATATGAGTAAATAAACTTAATTAAATGAATTAAGAATTTTAATTTACCACAACATAAATAAGAATACTAGTTTGTATCACTTATTTTCTGCCTTTTTACTTACTGTCTGAGGTGCAGGATCCCCAAGTTTGCATGTTTAAATTGATTCTACATTGCATGACATGCGTGTACTTTCTTACTCATGAGTATATCTGGCAGCAGTAGTGGTGGCCTGTTATAGAGTAGGTAGGTGCTTTGTATTATGTTGATTGAAGGAATAGCTACATCAAGTCCACCTAATTACTTTGGTGGTAGAATAAATACCAGTTGCAAAAACTACTTTTTTACAGAGGGAAGCATTAACAGTTTCCATTCCTGTGACTTTACTTGGAGAGAGGACATTTTGTGAATTAGTTGAATTTTCATGCCACATACAACCAAGAGGCAAGGTGTTAAACCATTCTGATGCTCTGCCTTATTTATAGCCGTGACCCATTCTTTTTCCCCTTCTTACAGTTAATAGAAAGATTCATGATTCTTCATGGTTGTCTATCTAGTGTCTGACAGTCCCGACTGCCTGCTAAAGCAAGTCACTATCTATAATTGATATCCTTCCGGGGAATAGGGTGCTGGCTGCAATTGAAGGGCTTTGCTGAAAGCTCTTAAATCCTGACAAGTTCTCCCCTTGTTCTGGTTCAGTCGTTGAGCTGCACGGTTGGAATTCCGGAGTTATTTGAACTTGGTGCAAAAGGGAGACATGTGTTTCACATTAGCAAATCACAAAGTTGAAGAAGAGAATTAGAAACTCGGCTGACTTTGCCCGCCAGGTAGTCTCATTTCCACTGTAATGCACTCCATGTACTCTTGAAAAGATTACCTCGTCCATTACTATCTGAACAGATGGGCTAAATATTAGCCCTTCCCTTCTCTTCTCCTTTATTTCAAGCCCCTCTCCCTCACTAGTTATGTGTTTATTCTAGGTTTGCTGCTGGGTCTTTATCACAGGGATGTTTAATTAATTTCTCTTCCCAGCAAGATAATTACAATTGGGCTTAGTTACTCTCAAGCTAGTATTAAATTTGTCATAATTTACTTCTGTGACCAGAAGCTAAGAAGATAGATGCGTGTTTTTGTTAGCTGTGTTCTTGTTGTGCTTCGTCCCTTTCTTGGTGTCAGTTAAAATTGAAGGAAACAAAAAAGCAAGAGAAATACATAGAACAAAAATTAATTCTAAGTACATCGAAGACTGAATTTATTATTGATTTGCCAAGATGCAGGTATTTTCTTTTGCCATTTGAAAGACACACATTCTAACATCTCAAAATGAGTTGAAAGTCCATATTTTTCTTCAATTTTAAATTAACCAGACTTTTGTTGTTGTTGAGCATTATAAAAGGTGTGAATCATAACTTCAAATGTGTTTCTGAGAGTTGTAGTGTAACCATTTTCAAAGTGTTATTTGGTTTTGCTTTCTGTTTAAGCTGTTTGGTTTGTGCTGATGTTATTTGGTTTAGCTTGTGTTATTATGCAAAGCAGCTCAGCCCAGCTTCTTCCAAGGAGGAAGGACACTTTCTGTCTACACAGAGATTCATTTCCCTCTTGTTTTAATTTTGTCCTAGAAGTAAGTTCCATCTTTGACTCTTTGATGTTTGAGGTGTCTGAAATATGCACAGCCTGCAGCACACATCAGTCTCAGGTTCTCTGAAAGCTATACACTTCCGTTGTGCATGACATTGTATATACCACCTATGTTTTGAGAGGCTTTCTAAGAGGAGGAAAAGGAATAAACATAAATAACTTTTATCTCAGTGTGGAGTCATTACTGCTGAGTGGCTGGTTATGCTTGAAAACATCAGTGCTGAGATTGAAAGAATAATAGTATCATCACCATACTTCATGTCCACCTGTTTGCTGTAACTCTGCAACTCTTCGCTCTCAATTTCAACAGTCCAACTCCCTATTTCTGTGTAAGAAATAACACATGTAATATTCTCCCCAAAGGTCTTTAAAAAGTCAAATGATTTTTCAAGTTTTATTCGCCAGCCCAATCCCCGGCGGCATGACCCTGCAGGGCCCTTGGCAATTGCACTGGGGGATGTTGTCTTCTCCCTGTGGGGCAGAACCACAGAGAACGTGAGATGTATTTCTGTTAGCACCCAGCTTCAACTGGGTGGCATTTAAGTCTCTGTAATCCTCCATTTGTCTCCTTTAAACATAGTGTCAGAAATTCACCTTTTTGTAGAGTGATTAACCACCTACTTGGATTTTAAAATGCTTTCATATGCTGCGAATTTTGATGTCTAAAAGCATGCTGAAGTTTCCTTTATCAGAAGAATACAGTCATAATCACCTTTGCTGCCATTTGGAAACAAATTCTATACATCAGCAGCATGAAAATGAGGGGCTTTCTTTTTAATATAGAGATTTAGATATAAAGAAAGCACATCTAATTTGTGAAGAATTGATGTGTCTGTAGAAATGCAAGGAAGAGTTAGGATGTGAAGACATTCTTTTCACATTAATACCATGATCCTAAATTTGCATTTTAAATGTTTCCCATATAATTTTGATCCCTTTGCTAAAGTTGCATTGTCTATCCTTACCTAAGAGAAAATTGAGTTTAAGATGTGATAGAGGTCTCAGATATGAGGCAGAAATTAGTTTTGTGTGCACATAAAACATAAAACGAATGAGTGGAGATTTTGATCTTATTTTCCCTACATGGAGCTGCTAGTTAATTTGGTTACTCTAATTATTTGGAAACACGGCATATAAAATATAGACTAAGTACTACAAACTTCAAAGCCATCTTTTGACAATTTTGCCTTAAGGGTCACGTTCTCTTTAAAGTTGCTGACTAAATTGCACCTGCAGAAATTGTTCCCATAAAGAGACACTCAAGAGATCAGATCGAGTGTGAGGGTGTGTGAGGACTGTGTGGTCCACCAGCCAGAGCCCCCCAGGCCCAGCTGGGATTCTGAGTGGCAGCCCCATCTCTGCCCTGCCTCTTGGGATGACCTCCTTCGAACCATTTGACCCCTTAGAACGTTATTTTCTCACTTATCATACTGTGAAACAGCCGTGAAAATAAACACTGTCCCCAACGTCCAAGGCCAAGCAGAGATCACATGCAGTAGGTCTAATGAGAAGCAGACAGAGGGTCTCGAAGAGGTCACTCCGTCTCTCGTTGTTTTATGTGTGTGTTTCGCTGGGTTGAGTGGGGGAGGAGAATGCGGTGGCACTGTTGGTTTCTGTGACTTATTTTATATTAATTGTTGCTAAACTGGGATGTACACTAGACTGAAGGCAAGAGACTTCCTTTTTCTTCTGCAGTGTGTGTCTGCTCAATAAGACCTGGCCAAGACATCTTGCCTCGTTCAACCTTGGTTTTAGTCAAAGAAAGCAAAAGATTTGAACTGGATAGTCCTTAGGATAGGGATGGCAAACAGATTCTCTCTCAAGTGCCAGCTTGCTGGCTGGCAGCCACCGGGAGTGCTGTGGAGAGTCCCCCTCCCCTTTCAGCCTGGGAGGAAGTTTGGGGTGGGCTGGGAGTGGGGAGGCTGTGAACAGTTATGGGTGACTGCCCCCAGGTGGAGTTTAGGAGGCACCATGTATTAGTTACTTTCTTAATTCATTCATTCGTTGTATACTCCCTGAAATATTTCATCAAAATCTTCCTCCGAGTAACTGTTTCTGCCATCTGGGGAACATTTTCCTATTGAAAGCTTTTTAGCTGGTTCTCAACGATACTTTAGGTGAGATTCTAGATTCTGCCAATAATTAGTGCCCTGGAATATTCTGTATGGATCCATTCCAGACAAGTGAGAATGGTGGTCACTTTGGACTGGGCTGCATGCCTCATTTGAATATACTTGCCTATAGCAGATGTTGCTGGCATAATGTATTCTCCTGTTTATTAGGAAAAGTATAAGCCAACATTAGTGGATCAGCCATTTGCTCAACAGCTCTTGATGAGATGTGCAGAGAGCCCTGGCAGGCGCTGCATGGGCTGGAGACAGCCCATGTGGTACCCACAGCCCCAGCTTTGTGGTGGGCACATGATTTACACCCTCAAGAACTGGACAGTCTGACTGTGAGGGGGAGATAAGGAAACATAGAGGCATAGTGAACAACATGAGGCAAAACATAATGAAGCCATAATTGTGTATTGTGACTATGGGCTGAGAGAGGGAGGAGTACAGAGGGATGCTAGAAAAGACTCCTAGGAAACAGGTGGAAATTATGGTTAGAGTCATAGTAAATCATACAGGTAAACTTTTGAGGCCTGATGAAATGTTGATGATGATGGTGGTGATGATAATGATGATTTGAGAAGAATTAGCACCTGATTTGAAAGAACACTTTTGTTTCCCATCGTTACCCAGTGGCAGTACAATGTGAATGTGTTTCAAAGTGGACCAACCTGGGTTCACAGCCTGCTCTGCTTCCAACGAAAATAGTAACGTTTACCACATAAAACGGTGAGGGAATTAGCTAAAAAAGTTATACTCAATAAAATGTTAGTGATTCTGCTTATAAGAGAGAAAAATGTAAAGATATGTAGAGGCTGCTATGTCCATGCATGTCACGTATAAAAGCAGGGGTTAGGTTAATATTCAGACAGTGCTGGGGTTGGTATGTCAGCATGAAATTAGTAATTGCAAAAAGATGTCGATAAGCCCCCAGTTCATGAAACACTGCGAGAGAAGAACTGGAGGGGCCTCTGGGTTCATTCCTTCCATTGCAGGTTCTTCTTCCTTGTGTGTTTCTGCGGTGTGGAGATTCCATCTCTCCTGTTCATGTGTCTTCGTGTCCTGATATCCTTCTGGAAATTTTCTTCAGTGGTTACACCAAACCAAGATTTCTCCACTGTAGCACATAGGGGCTGATCATTCTCTGGTGTTGGGGGCTATCCTGGGCATTGTAGGGTGTTGAGCAGCATTCCAAGCCTCTCCCCACGAGATGCCAGTTCTTTATAGTGGGGGGCTGTCCTGCGCATCCCTCCCTCGTCATGACAACCAAAACTGTTTCCAGACATTGTCAGATGTCCCCTGGGAGACATCTGCCCCCAGTTATGCCCTAAATATTTCCTTTTGCCGTATAGTGTGGAGAAAGAAAAACACACATAAGAAAACGAAAAAATATAATTGTGATTAAAGAAAAAGTTTCACCTGCTTAAATGTACTTTAGAATGTTCAGATCAGAAATAAGAGATGATCTCATTAAAATGTCTCTAGTAAAAAGCTACTTAAATACACATATGTGGGGTGTGTGTGTGTGTGTGTGTGTGTGTGTGTGTGTGTGTAAACTGGCAGAGCTTAATTTTAAAACCACATTTGCTAAGGTTAGGCACACAGTAGCTCTCAGCAAGGCCCATAACCAGCCAAGCCCTTTTTCTTGGTGGAGAAACTCCATCACTTTTTTTTTTTTTTTTTCAGCCCTAGGGAAGTCACACAGACTCCAGCTTCTGAGATCATGGCAAGCAGAGTTGGAGATCAGGCTCTTGCTTTGACATAAAACAGAGCTCCGGGAACAGAAAGCGGTTTTCTAATGCGAGGACTTTTTAAGATTTGGGGATATTTAGGCTTCTCTGGGATTAGCCAAATACTACCATGGAGGCATTTTTATTTTTTCTAGAACAATTAATGTTGCAAGAGAAGAGAACTGTAAATGGGATATCCTCAAGAGACTTTGTATAAGCCAAGGCCTTAAACTTAAACCAACTCCACCCGACCCCACCCAGTTACCAGTAAAACCAGCGTTAATCAGTGAGTGGGGGATGGGAAGAACACCAGATAGTGTGTTGGGGATCTGCCTTTCATTCCTACATCTGGCAGAAACTGTTTCTGAATTTAAGTAAGTCACCCTGCAGTAAGTCCTCCGTGTCTCATCTGTAAAGTGGAGATAATAATATCCTTTCTGGGCTCTTCACTGGGTTTTTTAATTTGTTTTTTGTTTATGAGGATAGAATGAGATCCTATAATGGAAGTAGTTTGTAAACTCAAAAGCTTTATTCAAACGTAAGGACAAATAGAATCCATAGCAAGTAGTACTAATAAACTCATTCAACTGAAGAATGGAGAGATTAAGTGGACTTTTATGAACATTTAAAAACAGTCGTAAGTATACCATTGATTCAGTTGCACAGGCTTACCTATGCAGGCTGTTGTTAATCTTACCTGTTTACTCATCTGCTGTTGATCCATCATCACCACCTGGTGGCCACTTCAGAAATTGCAGGCATAATATCTAGAAGAAAATGCTTCAAGCATATCAGATCTGGATGCTGGGGTTGCGAGCTACCCCTTTGGGTAAGGGGAGCATACAGGGCAGACTGTTATGAGTACCATCAATGTACAAGCAGAACAGTGGGAAAATGAGTAAAGTGAAGGTACAGAAGAAGGAATGAAAGATACATCTCATGGTGATTAGACATGAGCATGGTATAGAATAAACTGGCAGATTTAAACACAAAAAGACCATTGCAGAAAGGCTTTGGGGATTCTATGTGGAGAAGACAGCAGGAAGAAGTTCATGGGTACAGAAAGTATGGGAAAATTTTATCTATGATTATAGCTAATATAATAAAAGGCTGAGGTTTTTGACATCTCTTTGAATTAGAAATATAATTACAAATGATTTGTTTTATGCTTTTTGGTTGAAGAGTGGTATGATAAGTAATGCAGTTAGAGCAGAACCAAAGTATGTCCGGAAGGCAGAAGGGTAGTGGGTGGTAAGATTAAAGAGCCAAGTAGCACCATGTTATGGGAGACGTGATTGCTAGACTAGAAGTCTGACTTTTATTCCAGATGGAGTAAGGAGAATTAAATGCTTTTGATGAGAGGAATGGCTTGAGCCAGCATCAGCTTTAGAAAGATGGGGCTGAGCCTTACAAAATCTGGGAAGTTGCAAGTACAGTGTATTAAGGAGGGGAAGAGTAGGCTGGGGAAGGGCCAGAAGTGAGACTCTGCAGTGGAAGTTATTTGAAATTGTTTTTTAAAATTTGGGAGGATAATTTGGAGATGTTTTACAGTTACAGTTTGGGCAGCTGATGTGGATGTTCTACATGATATCCAGAGAGAAGTCAGAAGCTTCAGGGCTGCTGGCTGAGCACTGGGAAGAGATGTTGCCCATGGAACCCCTGTCTCTTACCTGTGTGGCGTCAGTCTCTTTACCAAAGGGTACTGAGATTCTGTTATCTTTCTTTAAAAGAGGATTATGAGGGTTGTTGGGAGAATTATCTCTGAGAGTTTATGAGAGAGATCTACTACAGTGCTAGTCAAGTTTTTAGAGCCAGTTAGCTTTTATTGTGATTGTTATCGTTTTTCCTTTGTCATTATTTTGCTTTGTGCAAAATAAGGTATGCCAGGCCAAGCGAGTGGCACATGCCTATAATCCCAGCACTTTGGGAGGCCATGGTGGAAGGATCACTTGAACTCAGGAGTTCAAGACCATCCTGGGCAACACAGCAAGACCCCATCTCTACAAAATAATAATAATAATAATAATTTAGCCAAACATGGTGAGGCATACCTGTAGTCCCAGCTACTTGAGAGGCTGAGGTAGCTGCAATGAGCTATGATTGCACCACTGTACTCCAGCCTGGGCAACAGAGTGAGACTGTCTCAAAAAATTATAATAAGGTGTGTCTTATTTTCTAGTTATGAATATACAATCCTGTGGCACACAAGCATCACCCGGCAAATAGCTCCATACATCTACAGTGGCCGCTTTTCTTCCAATCAGGGCAGGACTGTTTTGGACAAATACAGAGATTGAATATTCAAAGCATTAGGTCTGGTGGGCTTAGACGAATAAAATAGACAGGTAGGTCGACCACATTTTATTTCTAGGTGGTGATTCAGATGAATGGGATGTAGTTGCTGCTCTGTTTGGCAGGAATGAAAATGTCTTTCTAATCAGGAAAACAAAACTGCACTAGCTGTCTTCTGTCAGACTTACAGGACTCTCTCCAGTTGACCATGTCTCTAACATAACCGGCCCAATCTTATCTCGGCTGCTCCACCTCCCTAAAGGGACATGGTGTTTCTTTAGGCTCTCTCTTGTGCTTCAGCACAAGTGACCTGTCCCAAGAAGCTCTCTAGGACAGGCAGGAGAGCCCGGTTCATGAAGAGGAGGTCTTCCTGGTGGCTTTTCCTGGGGACAGGGAGAGTTCTCACAGGTCCCTCTGGTGCAGTTTCTACCACAAGATAAAGTAGTCAAGCTGCAAGTGAAACACAGCCCTCACTGTATTCCTCCTTGTGTTTAGCAGAGATAAACTTCACTGGAATCTCAGTACTAAGCCATTTGGCTTCTGGCTACAGCTTTAATTGGTAAAATGCAGATTTTTTTTTTTTCTTGATCAAGAGAGGATTATTCTTGTTATCAGTCCAGAGCATCTTATTTCAAGATGAAAAGCCTTTACAGAATTACAGATGCCAGCACTTGTACAAAGCTTTTTGGCGATTGACAACTCAAAGAGAAAGTATGATTTATTAGCCTATAATGGCTAACCCTGAGCAATGGTCTAGGTCCTACTGATTTGTGAAATTGCTTAATGTGAACTGCCTTTTTATGCTACACAGGCCCCAGGTTACTCAAATAAATGTAGCGTCTACATTACATGAAATGTTACGGGAGAGGGAAAAAGAAAAGGGAGGGGGGAGAGGAGCAAGATGGATTCTAAAATCCATCTTGGTGGTGCCTTTTACAGTAGTTTGGCTGATAAGCCGGCAGAGGAAAGATTAATAACGAGGCTTGTCGCTATCAGTACCTGCTTGTCGATTCTCTGTAACAGGGCTGTCTGTTCAGCATGGAAATTATTGATTAAATAAAAATTGCTATTAGATTGTGACGTGATCCATAATCACAAACAATGGTGGACATTCCTCTCTTATATCCTCGGCCATGCATCAAGTTGTTTCCTTTTTCCTCTGGCCATAATTTATATTGCGCTGACACTTGGGCTCATTAGGTTTATCCTTTCTGCTCAGAGGCACGGGAGGTGAGGACCAGCAGGAAGTGGGGGAGGAAGAGAGGAGAGAGGATGGCTCCAGCCAGGGGTCTGGCCAGTTTATTCACTGGGCTAGCGTAAACATGTTGCAGTAAAATACATATCACGTAGCAGTTAGCATTTTGACCATTTCGAAGTTTGCAGTTCAGTGTGGCATTGATCACAGTCACAATGTTGTGTAACCACCACCACTGTCCACTTCCAGGACATTTTGATCACCCCACAAGGCAGCTCTGTATACATGAAGCGGTCACCTCCCATTTCCCCTCCCTGTCAGCCCCTGAAAACCACCAAACTGTCTTCTGACTCTATGGATTTGTTTATTCTGGATATTTCTTATAAATGAAATCATACAAAATGTGACCTTTTGTATGATTTCTGCCTTGTTTGCACTTACCATGTTTTCAAAGTTCATTGATGCTGTGGCAGGTTTCAGTGCTTTATTCTTTTTTATGGCTGAATAATATTCTCTTGGATGGCTATACCACATTTTGTTTATCCATGCATCTGTTGATGGACATTAGAGTTTCTGTTTTCTTGCTATTGTGTTATTGTAAACATTCATTTACAAGTTCATGCTTGAACACCTGTTTTCAGTTCTTTTGGGTATATCCCTAGAAGTGGGATTGCTGGGCCATGTGGTAATTCTCTTTGGTTTATTTGAGAAACTGCTAAGGCTATGGCAGGGTTTAAGCTGTAGGCTCTGCCTTTTTCAGGTGTTCTCACCTTTAACTTCATTCTGCTTCCCTCAGTACCACACCTTCTTGCCTGAGTGCTACCTAAGCTCCCCTGGGCTGGGGATTCAGTCTGGCTGTGGAGTGCTCTGTGACACTGCTATCTGTGGGTATACAGGCAATACCCAGCAAATAGTTCCATACATCTACAGTGGCCACATTTCCCCTAAACAGGGTGGGTCTGAGAGCCAAAGCATTAGGCAAGGTGGGCTTAGACAAATAAAATAGACTGGTAGATTGACCACATTTTATTTCTAAATGGTGATTCAGAGGAATGGGGTGTAGTTTCTGTTCTGTTCAGTAGGAATGAACATAATCCTCTTTTAGTAGCTAGTTTGTGTGTCCTCCTTCCAGGACATTATTGCTGTGGTCCCTCCTAATTGTGGAATCTTAAAAATGACCTAACCAACTACAAGGAGGTCTAGAAAGGCTAAAAAACATATTGAAGGCTACTAAACTCATTAGTGAGTGGTTTGCTGCTGATTAATCAGTTCCCTCATACACAAATCATACTGTTTTAATGGATGCTTGGTGCATATGAGGAAGGTTTGGCCTTTAGATGTTCTTAACTACTAAATGTATGCATTTTACTATCTCATACTTCACCCCAACAAAGACAGTCCCCTTCCCCTGTCTACTTCACTCAAGTTGCCTCAAGTTTGATATTTTCCCACATATTTATGGCCAGTTAGATACCATTGAAAGCGAATATAACACTTCATCAGAAACTTCAGACCCTTTTATCAAAACACTGGTGAAATCACACGCTCGTCTATAACTGAATATTTCCACTCAGGCTAAAAACCAGAAGAGACATCTGTCTATTGATGTAGACAGTACTCTCGTACCGGTGTGCTATTGATTATCCTAAGCTTAAAGCTGGAAGCAACACTTAGAGGAAGCATAACTTCTTAAACTTCAACCTCCAAGCTCCCAATGCACTCCCCTACCCAACCCTGTCTTATTTACCAGTCCCACTTTAAGCCACAGCCGTCACATGGAGAGAGGCAGAGATGAGGCTTCTCCAGAGGGAAACAGCTCTCAGGGCAGCCCCTGGAGCCTCGTGCAGGTACAAGGGCAGGTGCCCAGGAGCAGCTCTGAGTGTCAATCCCAGCTTCCCATGAGGCCTTGTTGAATAGCAAGAGACTTTGGAGAAAGTGCCGCAAGACAGTTGAGGATCATTCCAGAAAGCCACTCTAAGCATTCACGAATTATCTAAGAAAGAAAAGACCAAGTTTGAAGAATATAGATCCCAATGGAATTCTTTGATAAAGTTAGATACATACAAAGATTGAAAGAAAGTAAATATGTGAAAATAAGAAAAAACTAGTGACACAGACCTACCTGAACATATCCAGTCCACTGGGGCTACTGTGGGTCCTGATGGCCACAGAGGGGATGCTGTGGGATCCAGGAATGGGGAGGCACATCCCTTGGAATGAATGGTTTAGAATCAATGAATGGCAGTGAAAGCAAGTAGCTTACTTCCTCGTTTGCTCATCTTCTATGTTGGTCCAAGTGAATGTTCATTTCTTCATTTTGTTATTTGTTTGGAAGAAGAACTGAGAGGACAGCGATGACACCGATGAGACCTGTTCTCCTGGGGCTTCCCATTGGAAACAGAGACAGCAGGAAAAGGAAGCGTGCCTGCCTAGCTGACACAGGAGTAAGATCGTTGATGGGCAAAGGAATCAGAGGCCAGTTGAGTGGCAACGTCAGGACTGCGATTTCTTACAAATGGCACAATGAACCAATATCAGAAGTTTTTGATAAATTACAAAAAAAGAATGATTTGCTGGGGGAGATAGAAAGTGGTGACTATCATTCTGTACTTTCAAAGGGGCGAGAAAATGAATTCTGAAAGTTCCAAGGGAAGGGTCAAGTCAATTCTAGAGAAAACTCTTTTTATTATCATAAATGTGTTGTCCTATTATGAGATGAAACGATGATCATTGGCACCCTCTGGGTTCACCGAGAAAACTGTCACGCTAGACCGGACTGATATTTTCTTTCACAATATCATTGGACTGGTTGTTCAGGAAAATACAGTAAATATGATTGACAGGACTTCAACAAAACCTTTAATAAGAAACTACGGCCAAGGCAGAGGAAGATGGTTGTGTTAAATAGCAGTTAGGAGATGTAGTTGTTGGGTGGATGATAAGGGCATGGCTTGGCACCAGTCAAGGGAGCTGTTTCTAGAACTGTGCTGCTGGGCTGGGATCCCAGCCCTGGTCTGCATAACAATTTGGTGTACCTGTTTCTGGGATGAAGTTGTGGAGTGCAATTATCATCAGAGTTGTTTGTGAGGAAGGTTTATATCCAGTTAGTGACTGAATCAGGATCCTCAGAGATCTCGAAAAATTAAAAAACCTGAAATAGCTCTAAGGAGATTTAAAAATATGATAACAACATAGGCCTTTAATTAACTATATGTTCACTATTACAAGACAAAGGGAGTTTCCACCAAGCCTAGCTAATGTGATTCTCAATTATAGAAATAGAAGTGTGTTATTAGAATTATACTCAAAGTATCTCTGGAAAAGAGCACCTTAGTCTGGCACTCCACTTTCTAAAGATACACTGATGTATAGGCATTGGATCAGATAGAGAAAGAGCCAGACTTGCCTTGTGTAGGGTGGTTAGAACCAGGTAAGGTGTGGTGTGCGCCTGTAGTCCCAGCTACTCAGGAGGCTGAGGCTGGAGGATTACCTGAGCCTGGGAGTTCAAAGCTGCAGTGAGCACTTGTGAATAGCCACTACACTCCAACCTGGGCAGCATAGGGAGACCCCGTCTCTGAAAAAATAAAGAAGAACCAAGGAGGAGAAGTTTTGCAAGTTGAAGTTGGGCAGAAAGTGCCAAGGGACGTGATAACTGCTTTCAAATATTTGCTGGTGGTTGACTGTCCTGTGGGAGCCGAATCCAGCTTGTCCTCAATGTATGGATCAAAGGTCCAATGCGTGGAAACCATAGGGAGACAGATTTAGGCTTGGTATAAGGAAAACCGAATTGACCTCTGAGACCGGCCAAAATGTTTACCCAGGGAAAAGGGAGTTCCTGTACTGCAATGTGAGGTTGTTTAAATCGTACACCATGGGTGTGAGGTATTATAGAGGTCACACAGAGCATCCAGTGGATCGCTGGACTACATTTACTTAGTCCCACTCGAATCTGAGTGAAGTTCTTTATACTGCAGAAGTTTCTTGCAAGCCAGTTGCGTGCCTATATTCAAAGCAGGGACCGATTTTCATTTGTTCTCAATGAAGAACAGTATCATCTCAGTGTTATAACACTCCAGCAGTTTTTCCTCTCCATCTAGGTCAAGACTTTCCCTTCTTTATTTTAAGTTTTTTTTATTATAAAACATGTCACTACTTAGTAAAACAAACTAGGCTGACATACTGTTTTTGAAAGAGTGAACCTCTGAGTTCCTCAGGTAACTGGCATGGGGTAAGAATGTGGGTACTGTGAGGCCTCAGTTTTTCCTTGTATACCACAGCCACCTCTATTGTAAAAACTTCTTAGATTTTCAAATATTTTTCTCCTTTTATTTTGATGTGACGAGTCCTAATATGGTTATTACATATGAAAATTCCCATATAATTTTCTTTAGAAATCAGTCTTGTGCTCTGAGTGCTTCTGTATCACATACATTTTATTCTGAGATCCTTTGAGATAAAAACATTAGCGCCAAGCTTATTAAGAGGTAAATAAATAATCAAGTACTTTGAGAATACCAGGAAAGGCATTTTTCCCTCAATAAATACTTCATTTTCTCTTGGGTTTGCACTATGGAGATGTGTGCCCTAACTCTTAGGTAACCTGAATGATATAAAACTTAGTGTCATCATTGAGTTTTTAAAATAACTTTTATAAACTGCAGTCCTTAGCAGAATGCAACTCAGTCTTTCTATTTCAAACACATAAGAGATGACACATAAGAACTTTTAACTTGGCTGAGCTCTTTCTCATTCTGTCTTTTGCATAGCAGTATCTTACTGTTGGGTTCTTCTTTCTTCCTTCATTTTTTTTGTTTTTTTTTTTTTTGTGGTTGTTGTTTTGTTTTGTTTTGCGTCGTTTTTAAAGATTTCCTCCTTAGCATCATTATCTTGGTAATTCACTTCACTCTATTCCCCTGTGTTCTCGGTGGGGTGCAGCTAAGATACCTTTGGTGGTGTTGGTCAGCTGGCCCTTCGTTTTCCTCCTCCCCGTGAATTTTGAGTTAAGGATGAATGTTTCTTTTTGAGAGATTGTTGGCTCTAAGCTGAGGCTGAGCTAAGAACACCTGGGAGAGCCTCACCTGCTGCCCGTGGAACCCAGCCGCATTTCTGTAGCCTGAGAAATGACCCAACCCTGTTACCACATCCACTCTGATGCTTTTATTGTCAGGAACTCCTGAAACATTAAGAAAGTTAGAAACTAAGAAATGTATAAAAAGAACCAAATAGAAATGAACTGGTCTTTAAGTCCTAAGAAAGTGCTCTGTGAAATGCGCTTACCAGGGCCTCCCTGGCCATTCCTGTTAGGGATCCTGTAAGTGTCAGAAATGTCTCCCCTGAGAAACCTGGGCTCCACCTGGGTGGGTCATTTGAAGTCATCCGTGTTTCCCTGGAATAGCACATTCCCAACTTAGGAATAAACCTAACTGACCCTAGTCCCCAAAATTAGGAGTTGTAATCCTTGTTGGAGCCTTTTGGGCCTGTCCCCTGATAGGATATCTGTATCCTCATACACATGCAGATTCATACATTGCATATCTCAATATTTAGAAGCTGTAAGTCAAGCTCACAAACTGATAAATGAATGAAATGTTTCATGCTTTGTCTAACACACCTGTGTTGTGACTAGGGAGGGTAGGTTTCATAGAGAATTCTTGGACTCCACAGGGTTCTCTGCCAGTACGTGGTGGCCCAGGGACAATTGTCTCCCAGCCCACCCTCTTCTCCTCCCGCTCTTGGAGATGCCTGTTCCAGAGCTGAGGAATAATTCCTGTGCATCCAGAGATCTGAGAACCACCGCCCCTGCTAGCTCTCTGCATTGGGGGAAGCACCAGGCAACCTGTGCCCCATTGGAGCCTGAAGTCTGGCAGACAACAGAGAGCCTTGTTCTGGGCAATGTTGCCCTTCGAGCTCGGGTACCCCTTATACTTTTTTAAGTACAGGGGAATCCATATTCTAGTTTAGAATCTGTTCCCTGCATCATTTGCCAAACTTATTTTATCTTTTGAGGGATGATATATTCAAATTAAGGATAAGTGGCAAAGCAACAGGATCCTTCATGGTAGAAACATGCATTTGGTTTGGTTCTAAGAGTTGTGGCCGGGCGCGGTGGCTCAAGCCTGTAATCCCAGCACTTTGGGAGGCCGAGACGGGTGGATCACGAGGTCAGGAGATCGAGACCATCCTGGCTAACACGGTGAAACCCCGTCTCTACTAAAAAAATACAAAAAACTAGCCGGGCGAGGTGGCGGGCGCCTGTAGTCCCAGCTACTCGGGAGGCTGAGGCAGGAGAATGGCGTGAACCCGGGAGGCGGAGCTTGCAGTGAGCTGAGATCTGGCCACTGCACTCCAGCCTGGGCGACAGAGCGAGACTCTGTCTCAAAAAAAAAAAAAAAAAAAAAAAAAAGAGTTGTAACATCATTTTGCTTATGGAGACCATGCTGAACTCGGGGCTATAACCAGGGAATAATGTGAGATACCCATCCCTCATATCCCTCATGCCCTGAAAACAGCCTCGTCCCTCTCCCCTTCCTCAACTCCTCTCACTAACTATTGTCCCCCAGACTCTGAGGGGGACCCTGTCTTTGGCCTTTAGAACTAGAGAGGAACAAAACAAGGAAAGAGAAATTGAACAGGAAGCTAGAGAGATAGTAAAATAATATCCTTTGTCTTCATCCCCTTCCCTCCCTTCCTATGTCAGGCAGTGGTTAATGCTGCAGCAGAGTCCAGTGGGTGGGTGTCTGAACAGTGGACAGGAGACCTGGGGAGGCGAGCACCTGGGCTGTGTTCTAGGGGGCAGCTATCAGCTGCCAAGGGTACAAAAGGCAACGTCGTGTTCACTCCATGGACCCCAAGATTTAGAGGAGGTCTATGCAGACGTGGCTCTGAATCCGTGTATGTGTGTGTGTGTGCGCGCGTGTGTGTGTGCTTGTGTGTGTGAATTCAGGATAAAGGATATTTTTTAGCAGTTAAGCACTTTGCTCCACATCCATCCATCTATCCATCCATTCTTAAACTTTAACATTCAAAAATACGCCAAACTTTATATTCACATACAGTAGAGAGCCCTTAAAGAGACCACACTCACCAAAGCTTTCAGTAAGGGGAACATAATGAGGATTACTAAAGCAACAGGGAAACGTTAAGATTCAGATAACTATTTTTTAAAAACCCAAATCTGTAATCCCTTCAAAAGCAGTTAAAACCAAAGGCAACTTTTATTAAAATATTAATATTTTAAAATATTTTTGTCTTCATGTATTTCTAGAAATTGAGTCTGCACTCTGTGTGTTGTTTCTGTGAGTTTCTGTTTTGTTTCTTGCTTTCATCTTATGAATGTGCCATAATTACTGAATCGTCGTCGTTTTTCATTTATGGTTTTTCTCACCACTTTTTTGGCCATCAGAAATAATAAACGCCTTTGTGTAAAATTCTTTGTTCCTAATTTGGATTGTTCCTTTCAGATATAATTTTAAAAACCAAATAACTGAGTTAAACAGATGAATTTTAGAACGATTTGAACTAAATTTAAAAGAATATACCACTGGGATTTTGCCTGGAATGTTATTAAAGCCTTGAATTGAAAAGAATATACATTAACTAAAATTCAGTTTCCTGGCCCAACACGGTGGTTTATGCCTGGAATCCTAACACTTTGGGAGACCCAGGTGGGAGCATTGCTTGAGCCCAGGAGTTCAAGACCAGCCTGGCAACATAATGAGACCCTGTCTCTAGTTTAAATAATTTTTTTAAAAATTTAGTTTCCCCATATAATAATGGAGTTTGTACTTGTTCCGTTTTCTGAGCGTTCTATCTTGATTTACCTCATATTTCATTTCTGGCCTATTCCTAGGCAGGAAATTTTTTTCTCTATGCATTTTTCCTCTCCTGGTCATTGCTTTTAATAGCAAAGGTATACTGGGTTTTTGTTTCTTTTTATTTTATGTGCAGTCAACTTATTGAATACTCTTGATGTTTCCTCATGCCTCTGTATTTTATGTCTTGGGTTTTCTAATAATATACTCCTATGATCTGTAAGTAAGAATAATTTTATCTTCTTAAATATCAGATACATATTTGTCTAAAATATCAGATACATATTTCATTTCTATCTCATTGCATTGGATAGATTTCTTGGAATTGTGTTAGATAATTATGTTGGTTGCATAACCCCAGTTTTGTGTCTGGTTTTAAAGGGAATGCCTTTGGGGTTCAACCTTTATTATTCTCTTTACTGTTCAGTTAAGATAGATAATGTTTGGGCATGTGAATGAAGTACCCTTCTTTCTCTTCCTAAATTTTCTAAGACTTTTATCTCAAGTGCTTGTAGTTACTTTACTGACTGTTTGCCACATAGAGATTACTGTGTGGTATGATGTATTTCTATGTCTTAAATCATCTTTGCATCCCTTGAGTGTGCCAGGTGAGTTACTCTTTTGATATGTTGCTAGATACAGGTTTCCTGTTTATTTATAAGTTTCACATTGTTATGACTGAGATTTATATCTTTGTTTCTTTTTTGTGCTCCTTTGATATCAGAGATGTGGCTAGATGTAAAAAAATATATATTCTACATCATATCTATCATTTCTGTCTCTTCAGTGCCTTACATAGCATAATAATTTGTTCCTTGAATGTTTGAAATAACATTCTGGTAAAGTTGTTTGGATTTACGGCCTTTTGAGAATAAAATCCTTTAATAATGATTTTTAAAATTTCTTTTTATGACTTGGGTCATATTTAAATGAATATGAGTTATTTCTGTTTTTTCCAGAAGAATCTCAGGTTTTGATGAGATTTTCAACTTTAATGTTATCAAACTGTGGTTATTTAAACTCTTATACATGCCTGCTGTACACTTCATTAATTACCTTTATTATTTTATTTTTCTGTCATTTGTAATTTCGCTTATTTGTTTGTTATATCAGTGAGTTTTTTATTTGTTTCATTTTTTTTTCCAGGAATGAGTTTCTGAAATTAGTTATTTATGCTGCTATGTTAAATTTTAATCGTGTCTTTTAGGAAATATTTTTCTCTAACGTCATTTTCTTGGGCTGAGTTTTGCTTTGCCCCCCCCCATAATTTCTAGTGTGAAATGCTGCTTTCATTTCTTTCTTTGTTTTTAAATAATATATCACTTCAAGATTATAACATTCACTTTAATTTACCTTTGACTTCCATGAATTTTGACTGTCTTCTTTTTTTTGATATTTCAAAATAGTCTGTAATTAGTGTGATTTATTCAGTCATTAATTGCTTATTCCTCAACAAATATTTTTGGAGCTACTGCTGTCAGTCAGACACTATTCTGGGTTCTGGAGATACATCAGTGAATGAAACAGTCAAAGATGCCTGTCCTCATGGCGCTTGCAGTCCTATAAAAATACAGGCTCTGAAACTAACACTAGGCAACTAGTCCTTGGTTTGTCACCACGTGTTACATGCCAGGCACTATTCTAAGAGCATGCACTAACTAACTTAATCCTTTCAGTAACCTAATGAGGTGGATATTATCATTAGCCTCATTTTCCAGATGATGGAAACAAGTCGCTGTGAGTCTGAGCAGCTTGTCTCTTGTCACATTGCCAGTAAGTGGGAGAGCCAAGTTGGCTTCTTACAAACTATGCCAATAAGTATGCTATGATTTCTTATAGCCCCTGGACATGAGATTGTGCTTATTAGTGTTTAAGCTTGTGGTGCCATTTTATAATTTTATGTTGATGATAGAGATTTAAATATTTTATTGAGGTTATTTTCATGATGTGATAGATACGCATTTCTTTAGATAGTCTATGGTCAAGTGAAAATAGATTCTCAGGCAATACTGATTGGTATGTGTCTGTTCTTTCAGCATTCCTAATGATGTTTAAATTCGTTTTGTCTCCACTTGTTTCTTTGTCTACGTATTGTATTATAAATTGGTACTGGTATATTAAATCTCAGGTGATTATGGTTCTAGCCATATTCCTTCTATTTTAACAGGTTTTGCTTTATATGTTTTGATGTTCTGTTATTTGGTGGAGAAAAGTATTGCCTTTCTTTAATGATTATATTAGAGAACAACTACAGCTGTTGTCACTATTTAAACTTTTTGTCGTAAGTCTAATTTGTTTAATATCAAGATTATTATCACTAATATATTCATTCGTTTATTTTTTAACAATTCTCTATGATTTTTAGTGACTTTCTTATGAGCATTATAACTGTGTTCATCATCCTCTGAGAGACTCTGCCTTAAAGTGGGTGGCGTTGAGTCATTTAATTTGAATGTGAATTTTTGTGTGCCCTCTCGATTCTTCCCTTTATTTGTGCACGCATGTGTATGTGCATGTCTGACTCTGTGTGTGTATGTGTGTGTGTGTGTGTGTGTGTTGTCATGTTTTCCTCATTTTTACCATGGTCAATTTGAAAGTAAACACAATGTTTTAAAAAGAGTGTTTTTGCGTATACATTTAATGAACACATAATTAAAGGCATGATTTCTAATTGTGGAAAAATAAATATTACTCCTTGCCCCCACAAACACACATACATGATTTTGCAAGACAATTTATAATTTAAAAACTTTTTTTACCTTCTGTCTTTTCTTTCTGCTTTTATCAATTTAATTAATGCAGTGGATTCAGTTATTCTTGTAAAATGATTAATTTTCCCATTACTGTCCCCCTTGCTTATTATTTTATATGTTTGTTTTTATAACAGTCTTCAGCTGTGTTTCATATTTTGCCCTGTGTGTTAGTTGACTTCAATGCTGGCTCCCCTCAAGCAATGGCTTCTTTTTTCCTGAAACATTTTTGTTGCCATCCCTGTGTCCGTTAGTAACAATTCAAATGATCAAGAATTTGGCAGAGAAAATCTTATTTTCTCTTATACGCATTTATTAATAATATTTTCTAAAATGGATGGCAGAACACTAGTTCTGCAGGATGTCGATAGGTATCAGGTGAAAATGAAAGCTAGGATAAATAGAGTTAACCATACCTGGCTGTGAGACTTATCCAAGCCTTTCTTATGCCACTATGTCTTGAAGCTCTTCAAGAGGAGAATACGGTCAGGTTAGCCTCCTAACATCATTGATCATAGAATCCTATTTCTGATTAGTATATGGCAAAATTATGTTAACTTGTGCTTTTCCTGTTTGGGAGGATACTTCTGTGTTTTGTTTCCTTTTTTTTTTTTTTTTTTTTTTTTTTGACGTAGTCTGGCACTGTCACCCAGGCTGGAGTGCAGTGCAGTGGTGCGATCTCGGCTCACTGCAATCTCCACCTCCCGGGTTCAAACGATTCTCCTGCCTCAGCCTCCTGAGTAGCTGGGATGACAGTTGCCCACCACCACGCCCAGCTAATTTTTGTATTTTTAGTAGAGACAGAGTTTCACCATGTTGGCCAGACTGGTCTCAAATTCCTGACCTCATGATCCACCCGCCTTGGCCTCCCAAAGTGCTGGGATTACAGGCTTGAGCCACTACTCCTGGCCCTCCCCATTTTTTTTTTCTTAAATTTTTTTAATGGTGCCAAATATACCTAGGTCTTATACATGAAGTTCAGGTCTGGTTTATGCCAAGAATGTTTAATTTTGCTGTGACTTAATTTATCTGTTTCCTTTATTCCACTTTCTTCTGTCAGGACATGTGTGGGTCCATGATTTGATCTGATTTGGTTTCCTTGATCTTCAGTCAGCTCCTTGCTGCCTCCACCGTGGGCTTTGTCCTGCTGGTGTGTGTTTAGTCAGCTTCCCATCCCCCTCAGCCTTCTAGTAATGTGCTTCTCCACTTGAATGCTTTCTTTTTTTATAGGCATCACTGCTTTTTTTTTAATTTGGTAGCAGAAAACAGATATTTCTAATTTTTTTCTGACTGTTTTTCAATTGTTTGTTTATAAGATCTGCTTTTACTGAGTCTTTAGTGGTCCTCCCCCTTGTCCTCAGCAAGAAAAGAATCTTCGTGGATCTCCTGTGACTGTGGGGGCTTTTGGTCTGTGTGCAAGGTATACAAAAATAATCTCATTCCGTGTTGGCACATTTCCTGTCTCAACTCACAAATATTTTTAGGTTTTTAAAACTTTGTTTGCTCTTTCTGATTTATTTTACATTGTTTCTAGAGCTTTGAATTAGAATGCATTCATGTACTTAAAAAACCAGCAAGTCGTAAAGTTTATATTGAAAAATCTTCCTCTTTCTTTTGTCCTGTATCTGCCTAATTCTCACTCTCCTTTACAAATCAACTATCCTTAATTTCTGCGTATTTCTGGAATTCCTTTGTAGGTACATAAGCAAACACAAGTATACATTTTCTTTTTCCATCCCCTTCTAAGTTAAAAAGTTCCCGCCATGCTTCCTGTACATAACATGGTCAACAGATGAGCGTGCTTGGCTCAACCTGAACCAGTTCTGTGATTGACAGGCATTCAGCCCTGCAGGACAAAGGTGGGATGTTCCCTCTGCCTATCTGGATGAGACACTGCCACTGGTTCTTCTCTAGTTAGTACAGTGTGTCATAGTGTGGGTCTCTGGATGTGTGGCTTTCAGTTCCCCTGCTGGTCTGAGGCCCCATCTGTGAGGCGCCCTGTGTACTGCCGACGCACTCTTTTTTTCTGATTCTGTAGAGCCGTGGGACTCAAAGTGTGCTCCATGGGCAGAGAATGGACAGTATGCATTTAGAAACTTTGATGGCATTTTGACATTACCAAAAAGTGTAGGATTTAGAGGTTCCTTTCATCAAACAGAGGATAGACTCATTTGGATGTTGTCAAATTCGCGGTCACCAAGGAGTGGCCCCCACTTGCTCTAGTCATGTGTAGCAGGACCACGTATCCATCGGTGACAGATGAGAGGGACCAGAATGGTCCTTCACCACAGAGAGCTTCAGGGCCCCTGATGCAGGGCCTTGGAGATGTGGTGTCTGAAAGGTGTAAAAGAGGAATGGATCAGGGCAGGAATAACCACCCTGGATGACTCTGACATATTTGTGGTTTAAGGGAAGATGTTTGCCTAATTTTGTGGCCAGTGAAGCCCCAGTAACCCAGAGCCAGTGAAAAGCAATAGTATCAATCAGAACCTTTTTTTGTCTTTGTGGACAGTATTGAGTTGTGGTTCAGAAGATGTGTCCAAAGGGCCACAATGCCTAAGCCAAGACTATGCTGCTCTGTGAGGGCGTGGCAGTCTGCGGGGTGAGTTTTCAGTGCTGCTGTTATGCATACAGTGACAAAGGCAGGTGTCCTAGGTCACTTTCATTTTTCCCCGTGTTAATCCAGATGGTCTCGTTTTTTTTTCTTAATAGTTTTTGCCATCTAAGGTCCGACATTTATTGATGATAACTTCCTATCATGGTGTAATGTCTTATGGAAAATGGTATGCTACCCTCTCTTCAACAGGAAACTCCATTCATCTGAATAATCCATTTTTCATACTAAGTAAACTTCCAACTTCTCAAGTCACTTGATACCAAATGTGGAAAACCTTGGACATATTTAAACAAAATCTCCATGCAGGTGCCCGTCACACTCCATAGAGGCTGAAAGGCCATGTGGAAGAAAATACAGAAGATTAAATAGGACATTGAAGTAGGTTGGGGTGAAAACTAATACTTTTAGCATAAGAGAAAGATGCAAAATAATTGCAGGTGTTAGTTTATATTTACATCATAGATTTATGTAACAAAAAACTGCTTTGATTATTGATGTCCAAAGTTGATGAATAATTTGTTGAGTAATAGAGAGGTGAAAATATCCATAGCTTGAGCATTAAGTTGGCTGTGGAGTGTAATTTTTACTGAGCCAATGTTAACAGCATTCAGAGTCTCTGCCAATAAAATCAAGTACTCTATTGAAATGCTCTAATTTATTATTTTACTTTCTTACTAGAAGTAATGCATTTTGTACTTCATAGTCTGATGAGAGGTGTTAAAAGTTAGAGGTGAAATTTATTTTTGAGGCATTTAAGAAGGGAAAAATTATGTAAGTGAGGGCCATGGAATAGGTCCCATTAATGAATGCGTAGTTAGCAATTTGTTTGACATATCCCGTGTCCTGCCACGGTGGGAAGCAGTTGGTTGCAGCATATTTTGGGCTTCTTTTGAATGGTTTTTACAGGCTTTCTGGACACTTCAGATAAGAAGCAATAAAAGAGCTATTTTTTTAAATATGTATAAAGAAAATACAGTGTTCTCTGTCACATGCTTGGAATTTGAGCCTGTGGTGTGAATACCTTAGAAGAGGTGCCATATATTGATTGCTTCAGCCATCTCAGTTTACTTATAAAATAAATGAAGTCAGCTCCTGGCTCCTTTAAGTCCCTAATGACCATTTCCATCCTTTACCACCTCTTTCCAAGCATTACCCTAGAATGACCTGGTGGAGCCAGCTTAATGACAACATGTGAACCAAAATGAATTCCTAATTCTTGCCCTTTGCAAAGAATTAAATTAAAATTTGAATTAAAAAATTTTAATTGTGCAACCGGCATATAGATGTCCTCTGCCCTAGAGCAGAAGCTTCGCTCCTCTGAGGTAGAGCGAGAAAACATCAATATTAGAGTTAAACTGAGCAAATCTTTTCAGTGCATCTGGATTGGTGAACAGCTGAACTCCAGCTACAATGAAATATGAGAAAACAGATTATTGGTTCAAGTTATATATTTATGTTGTACCAAGCACCAGTTCCTGAGTACCTGCTGTGTGGAAGTCAGGGTGAAGGCCTGTGGGGTACCAGGATGAATGTGATACAGTTCCTCCACTCAGGAAGCAGTCCAGAAGGGGTCAAAGCCATGCTCACGCAAAATAAACCCAGCTAGAATGCAGAGCAGAAGGTATCATTTGAGGGATTTTGATGTTCAGGAGAATTAGGACACACACAACGTCCAGCCAGAACACCAGTTCTTTCCTTCTTTATTTTTAAATTTCTGTTCCTTGGACACTTTTTTCCTTTGCTCATCAAATCATATGACCACAAAGAGCAATAGGGGGTCTGATACTCTGTATTCTGGAATGATCATTGGCATCTGCCACAATTGTCAATAGCGTTCACTTTAATAAAACGTGAACATTGCAGAACTCCTAGGTCCCAGCCATGCCTAGTGTAAACCTGCAAAGTTGGTAAAGTCCAGCCACCACATAGTGACTTTTAAGGGTGTTGTAAAATTCTTTCCATAAATAATGTTAAAGAAGAGGAAAAAAAAAAAGCTGAACTTCTCAAAATGTCAGGTTTCTTTATCAACCTTCCACCCAATCAGTCAGGGATGCCATTCCTTCCTGGGAGATGGTACCATAGGCTTACATTATATCATGTATGGAAACGTCTGGGGGAAAAACTCAGTTCCCATTAAAAAATATATCTTATATAGCCCTGAAAGGAAAACAGTGAACGCCCACACCACTCACAGCTGAGATTATGGGAGTGTCTCTCCCAGCAGCTTTCCCATATGAAGAAATAAAAATCCCAGTTCTTCTGCCCATTGTTTTATGGCCCCATGGACTTGCACAGGAAATCAAGGAGGAATTGTAAAACACTGCATTCACAGAGCTCAGTTTCACTTTACCACACTTGCCACATACAGATGCATCAAATCAAATCAGAACAAGATGTGATCTTACTGAGAAAGAATCCTTATAATATCACGTTACCTCCCCCTGGAAATTCCCCCGAGCATGCGTAAAATCCAGAAGACCTTAAGTAGAATATTGAAGAGAGCCTTTAAGGCTGAAAAGCAAGCTGCATTTACCTTTCTTGTATCATATTATATATACATATTACAATTATGTCAGCGATTAAAAGCATTGTCATGCTGCATTATGAACTGTTTTTATGTTTAGGATTAGATAATTCTTCCCCCATACCCCCTCAGATTCCTTTTATGTCCTAAGGGCAAATCCTTTCTCTTGGGTCAGGAATGTAATAAGGTAGGTTTTCCTCTCTCTGGGATATTGTGTCTGTCTCACTGTGTTTAAATTGATTCAGAAAGCTCTTCAGAGCAAAATACAGTATTTTCTTTGTATATGAGCCAGCGGTTGACTAACCCTTGGGGAATTCTCTGTGTTGAGCATTTTAAAGGTACAGGTTGGGTATGTTTGAACTGCTGATGTTCAGTGAAGACCACTGGGAAAGTGGATTGGCCATGGCTCTGAGAGAGACCTTTTCTCTAATGTGGACTCGAGGATAAAAAAAATCCTTGTTCCAACAAATAATTTTTAAATGGTGAAATAATTTAGGAAACTTAGCCAGCTCACCTTAATAAGAAAGGATCAAGACTGAAATAAAGACGGAATTATAGTTTATATAAATGTATGAACATATAGTTTAAAGGCATTTAGCCACCAAAAATAAATTTTCTAAAAATAGCAATTTTCTCTCCATCCGCTGTATGAAGTGTTAACACATCCCTCCTGAGAGTTGAACCACAGGCCCTGGGATCAAAACAGAGCAAATTTACCATTTCCACTGAAGGGGAATTTCACTTAGATTTGATATCTCCTTCCAGACCACCAGTTAGCAGAGGTCGGACCCATTGCCAATCAAGGATAACTAATTTAACCCTTGTAATGTTGGTTACTGGTTTTGATAGTGCCCCATAGTCCAGGATCTTGGAATATGTTCCAAGTATAATCAGAGTATCAGCAGTACACTGTGTGTGTTTGTGTCTGCATGCCTGCATGGATGCTTTGGTTTTCTCCCTCCCTCCCTTCTTGCCTTTCTTCTTTCTTTTCTTCCTCTCATTTATTTTAATGGGTACACAGCATCCCTTCTCTTCTGTGCATTTTCTGTAGCATTTAATTAAAAGGCATTTGGGAAATGTTCTCCTCTGTCGAACCCTTTGACTCTTTCTCACACATGAGCAAACTTTTTTGACCTTGAAGTTACCACTTTTTTCCTCAGCTACATCTGCGCAGTGGGTAGAAAGTTTAGCCCTGAATTCTGTTTACCTATGCCGTAAACTCATGGTGCACTATTAGGTAAGCTTCTGAACCCCTCTGAACATCAGGAAAACCCTCCTGTGGGAGATGAGTTCAGAGGAGGAGGCAACCAAGTAGAAAGACATCAGACAAGCAGGCCACGCAGAAGAGTTGGCATGAGCCAAAGCCCAGTGTGTGCAGCCTACGCACCAGGTTCTTGCCAACAGATGAGAAAAGATAAACCAGGAAGGAGCATAATGCAAGCAGCCATGTCCCCACATCTACGACAGATGGATTCACATCCATCATGGGTGGCAAGGACCTTAATACCTACAGCCTGGGACCAGGGGACCCATCTTGACTTTTTGCTAAACAACCTATGCTCTTGATACTTGTATTGCAGTTGTGTTACCTGACAAATGAAATATACAGATATCATTTTGCATGTACTTTAGATAAAATAACTAACAGGACACTTTTACTTTAAATATCCAGATGACAAAATTTGGCCAAACATTGAGTTTCAGTTAGCTTCAGTCTGGTTTATTTTGCAAGCGCGTTCATTATTTATTCCCCAGAGAGTGCTGAAATTCATAAACTTTTAACCAGTTGCTCTGGTATAACCACACTAAATTAATATTCTGTTCATATGCAATGTGGAGATCATTATGAAAGCCACGTATATGTCGCAGGCATATGCCTGAAGTGTCAAATGAAAGATTTTAAAGACTTGAATGATTATGCAATATACACCGGCCAAATATTCCCAAGAAAATCTGCTTATAAAAATAAGTTTTATGGAATCAAAGTCCCAAATTAAAAACATATTTTGAGGAATAAATTAGCACTTCTTGACAAATGAAATTCTTCCTTTGGTGGGGAGGTAAAAGACAAAGCAAGAAAACAAAATTGCAGAAATGGCTCAAATTCAAGAAAAGTCACCCTCCCCCAGGAGTGATTTCACCATGTGAAGAATGGTGCCTAGCACAAGGCAGGCTTTCTTCCCAGTTCCCCTTTGGAAGGACCACAGAATTTTGCACACACACACCCTTATTTATTTATTTTAAACTGCCAAGTTTAAACCTGTGTTTCTAGGTAAAGTGCCTTCTTTATTTCTCCAATGAAAACTCTGTAGGACCAATCTTACTTCCCTTTCTTGACTCTTCAAACACATTAGTCATGGTAGGGGGCAAAATTTCCATTCAATTAATGAGATTTCCACAAGCAGATTAAGGAGGAAATATGCCCTTTAGTTGTCTGTTCATTAACAGCACTGCATTGGGAAGAAATCTCTGTGCAAACTCTCCACAAAAACAACAGCTAGGGGCCCAAATTCCAGTGAGATAGAGTGTAGCTTAATCTTGTCAAGGATAAGTTGGTTTTTTTTTCCTGCTTCATCTGATGCTTTAATGAATTATTTCAAGAGAAACCTGCGATAAAGCATCAGATTATTTTTTTTCTACAGCCAGTGGGACATAACATTGAGAGTTAAGGTTGCCATTTAAATGCCAGAACCCTTACCCCACAGTTAATGTCAACAATGTCATGGTGGGCAAAAATAAATTTTAAAATTATTTTCATTTATAACAAACAGGAACCAACTAAGATAACTCTGAATTATGTCATGACTAACTCAGAACCCCAGTCTAAAATTGTCATCTGAAAGGAGGCCCTCCTTGGTGGACCCTACAGGCATCTGTGATGCTGAGGTTTATCAGATTGTGGGGAATAGAGCAATCACAGGAAATTGCTTCCGTTTCCTGTGGCTTCTGATTCTCAAAGCACAGATCTAAGGCAGGCAGCTGATTGGGAGTATACTGAGGCCTGGGACCGCATTGGCTCCAAAGCTTGCTGTTTTCAATAACACATTCCTAATAACACATTCCTCCAGCAAGTATTTACTGAGTTCCTACTATAGGCTGGGCATTGTTCCAGGGACTTGGAACATATCATTGAACAAAACTGATAAAAATCCCTGACTGTGTGGAATTCACATTCTAGTGGGCGGGGCAGACAATAAATATTAAACAATGTCAGTCAGTAAATTATAGTGTGCTGGAAGTGATAAGGGCCACGGGAAAAAAGGGAGAGCAGCAGGGTAGGGCGTGGAGAGTTCAAGGGTGGGGAGGTTGGACAGTAAGTGGGGTCATCAGGACCAGGATCGAGTGGGGCGATGAGTCTCTGTAAGGAGGTGGCATTTGAAGAAGGACTGCAGGAGGTCAAGTCATCTTGGCTCAGTGACCCCATCCTAGACGTGACCACATGTTTCCAGCTGTGGATCTCTACATTGCCAGCCTCTGGAGGGCATTTTCCTCTAAGGCCCTGGCTCTGCTCTGTCTCCCTTGTTCCAGGGGTGGTCAGGTGTGCCTCCAGGTCAGTGTGGTCCTCAGGTTTCCTCTCACTCCACCTTTTTTCTTGCAGGACAGTTTGTCCACATCCAGCTCACTTCTGGTGACCACTCATCTGCATTCTGAGGTGAGGTCACAGTCTCACTTTTCCAGCAAGCCTCCTTGATGAAAGGCTGTTGCACAGAACTGACTTTGGCTGGCAGCATGGGAGAAACAAAAGGTTCAAAACAACAAACAGCTTAAAACTCAAGTGCTATATTGATTTCTGTTTGCAACTCCTTAGCCCCTTATACAGCACAGGAATTTCAAATGAACCAGTTTTCCTGTGTAAGCCCACACTCCAGCATATTGCTAGACATTTTCTGTCTTTCCTGTTCGATCCCCCCAAATTTACTGGAGCTGGCAAGCTACCACTGGCAAAGAACTTAACACTTCCTTACCTTAATTTCTTCTGTTGCGGTCCTCCAAAGACACCCCACATGATGACGTGCCTTGTCCCCTGCCATTTTCTGTGTCCTTTGTTTTCTCCTCTAGTTTCTTTTTTTGTTTCCCTATCTCTTAAAACACTGGTCTCCTCATTGTTTTCAGTTTCTTCCTTTTTCATCCTCTGTACAATCTCCATTGGTCAGGGGTTTTCAAATTGGGCTTTGTGAAATCTTTAAAATACTGTGTAGGTGTTTTTTAGTTTACCAAAGATAACATGGGGTGAGGAAGGGGCCCACACTCCTCCATCAGCTGCAGTCTTTCTTAGATTCTCAAATCTTTATGTCCAGGATTGTCTTCTCTGTGGAATCTTTCTACCAGAGATGTCCTGGAGGCATCTCCACTGTGATATGTTCCACACAGAAGGGTAATTGTCACCAAATCTCTTGGCCCTCCAATGCTGTTACTGTCTCAGATCTTTCAAGCTGGAGACTTCGGTATCACCTATTACTCCTCTCTCTAAGTCATCACCCACAAATTATTCCATAGTGTCTTTCACATCTAGCCCCTTACCATTCATCCTCCTGGCTACTGCTCTCGTTCAAGGTCACAGCTCTCTTGGATGATTATAGCAACTCCTAGATGGGTTCATTGCCCAGTCTTTGCTTAGTGCCTCTGTGATGCTGCTAGAGTTACCTTTTATAAGCACAAATCTGATCATTGCCCTGCTTAAAACCTGCTCTTGGTTGCGTGGGATCTGGTTGCCTTAGGGCACTCAACACCCCTTATAATTTTTCCCCAGGCTGCCTCTGCAGCACGCATCCTACAGCCACTCACCAGCATGTGCACGTGTACGCATGCATACACACACATATGCACACACACGCACACACATTCCCCAGCCCTACACTTGGCATCATTTTCCAACACATTGTGTTTTTTTTCTTGACACTGGGCCTCTCTATCTCTCTTCATTTCTTCCTCAATTCACTTTTTCCTGTGTCAGCCTCCCTTTCTTCCTTCTGAGTTCAGCTCAGTTACCCTGTTTATGAAGCCTTCCCTTCTTCACTAGTTTATTAGTGCCTTTCCCATTGTTTCCCATTCACCTTGTTGAGACTCAGGCACAATGCCTATGTCTCATATATGCTTTGCCCATGGCACACAAATGAATTAATCCCTATAGCTTAATGTCTGGGTCTATGCTCTTTCTCTAAACTCTATGCCTTCTACTAGCAAGCTAAAGAAAATTACAATGTAGGTATAGAACACGTAGTGGATATTCATATTGTGTGTATGGAGATTTTGCTTTTATATACTTAGATGTACTGTTAATAAGGGGTTGAGGTGTTAAGAGAGGTACTGCACACCAGGGTGGCTTGTGAATAAGAGTTGATTGAAAAATGGTAAGAGTTGATACTTCTACAGGTTGAAAAGCATGCCGAAGCAGAGGGACTTGCTTTCCACCTTGGTTTGGTAGGACAAACCTGGAAAAGCCCTGGGCAATGGGCCTGCGAGTTTTCTATGATGTGGGGAACATGAGGGAAGGAAAAGAATCATGCATTCTTCTGAGTAGCTTACTTTTAATTGCCAAGCAAATGCGTCTGTGCATTGAAGGCTAATTTTTAGACAGTATTCGTTTCTGCATTCCTGCAGACAGCCTTGGATAAGATCCAATGGACATGTCTTATTCTGTCTTGCCTTTTCAGTGTTTAGCACAGTAACTGTCATATCATAAATAAGCTTTGAGTGAATAGTGAATGAATGAGTCAGCTCAGCAGGGACTGTAGGCAGATTTCCAAATGGATAGTTTTGCCTACTTGCCTGCCTCCTTCCTTTCTTCCAGTAGTTCTTGAGAGGTGCCTGTGCTTCTGTGATCAGCAGTCACCATCCGTCTCTACACACACAGACACAGACACACACACACACACACACACACACACACACACACACACACACATACACTCAATCTATTTTTAACTGCCAATGGAAAGTTCTTCTAGCACTTACTATGTAAGACCCTACCTTAGCAATGTGACGAGCAGAAGGCCTTCAAGGAGAGCCATGAGCATGGTTGTGGTTCGGACTGTGGCTGGTACCAGAAACACTTCTCTGCCTCCCATCTTCAAAGGATTCCACTAAAACAAATTGTCAACTTTTCTCTCAATATTAAAAATACTTTCTCCAAATCCACTTGAAATCCAAATACATTTTATTGTATCTGTGACTATTTTAACCTATATTTTAGTGATGAAAATTATATGAGAATTTCTAAACTTGAATGCCAGTTCAAGAGCTAATTGTTCTCATGTTCTGAATCAGACTTCGGTGATGTGGAGGAAGTATGGTTGCTTTCGTAGGGCATTGAGGACAGAGACCGCCCATTCAAAGTTGGATCTCATTTTTCATTTACAGTTTTTATTGTTCTTAACTTTTGAATTTTCTCAGAATCACGCTGCATGTTCAGATCCTTTACTAGAGTAATACCTATATGCGTGGGCTTCATGTGGATTGCTGAAATCATACAAATTAGGAAGTAAAGGCTAACATTTTATGTACCTCTAGATAATGGTACTCCTAGTAGCTTGATTTTTCCAACAGGAAAAGTTTGTGTCTACCTTTATAATCAGGGAGACTAAAAATTAAATCTTCTCTGTTCTTCTTAGGGATAGTCATCTGTGTGTGTGTGTGTGTGTGTGTGTGTGTGTAAGCAAGCATTAAGCACCCTAAAATTACCTATTCGTCCTACCTTTCAAAGTTTTAATGGCAAAATAAGCATTATGTTTTCTTTTTATTTGGAGACAGGGTTCTTGCTCTGTCACCCAGGCTGGAGTGCAGTGGCACAATCTCAGCTCACTACAACCTCTCAGGTAGCTGGGACTACAGGCATGTGCTAATTTTTATTTTTATTTTTATTTTTTGGTAGAAATGAGGTCATACTATATTGCCCAGGCTGGTGTTGAACTCCTGGGCTCAAGCAATCCTCCCACCTCAGCCTCTCAAAGTATTGGGATTACAGGTGTGAGCCACTCCACCCAGCCCAAAATAAGCATTATTTTGACAACAGGTTGAATAGTAAAATTGCTGTTAGTATAGAGAGAAACTATCCATTAACTCTCTTTTCTGAATCTGGCAGAAAACCATGCCCATAGGTGACGGAATTTTCATGCTCTGGGATACAGTCTGGCTTCTGAAATCCTTAACTTGGAGATAAATGCAATTGCAATGGATGGTAATGCTTTCTCCATATGCTAGACTTGTAGGAATGATCCATGCATATGAGTGACGAATTCATTTGATCCTTCGGAGAGGTTGCATTTATAGCCCCTTTCTTAGCTCCTCTGGCCTTTCTATTTTCCTCATCTAGGAGCCAGTTGTGGAACAGGAAATTGGGATTTAACTGCACCTCCTTTGGGGCTAGAGCTCAAATCAGAAACCTTGGCTCTTACCATGTTTGCTGGATTTGTTCATTGCAGAGATGAAATAGAAGGTGCCTCTTTGGAGAATGGTTTTCCAAATAATTTTGTTCCATGATTACACAGTTAAAATAATTTTGCCTATCTGTGTTTAATAGTTTTTCTTTTAATTATCTCTAGAATAGATACTACTGAATCCTTACTTGCTTAACTCTTTGTATCTTTCTTTTTGGTAATTAAGCCCCTAATCAATTTGCTTAAAAGAAATTTACTGGTTTTGTTGTCATTTGGCTGAAACAAAGTTGATATTTAAAAGGATATGGTAAAACATTAAATCTGCCCAGTAACTTGTAGAAACGATGTGCACAGGGTCTTAGAATGGCTTGCAGACGTCACTTTACATCTCCACGTAAAATCGCAATGGGACTTAAATACAGGCCACTCCAGGAAAGAAACTCTGAGAAGCTCTTTAACAAAACGCACCTTATTAGATGGTAAGAGAAGCCTCTTAAGCGAGAACAGTTACATTTTCGTTTTAGTAAAATAACTTAGAATTCAGAAAACAAAATTTTAAGAGAAGGAGCACTTTTATGGTTTCTAGAAGGAATTAGGGGCCTGTCTTAGTCTGTTCTGTTGCAAAAACAAAATATCTTAACGCTGGGTAATTTATAACTAATAGAACTTGATTTCTCACTTTCTGGAAGCTGGGAAATCTAAGGTCAAGACATCAGCAGATTCAGTGTCTGGTGAGGGCTCATTCTATGCCTAATAGCTGGAGCCTCTGGCTGTGTCCTCACACAGAAAGGGAGAGGGCTCCCTCCAGCCCCTTTGTAAGGTCACTAATCCCATTCATGAAGGCTCCGCCCTCTTGACTCAATCATCTCCTTAAGGCCCCACCTCTTTTTTTTTTTTTTTTTTTTTTTTTTTTTTCTTTTTTTGAGATGGAGTTTCACCCTTGTTGCCCACGCTGGAGTGCAATGGTGTGATCTCAGCTCACTGCAACCTCCGCCTCCCAGGTTCAAGTGATTCTCCTGCCTCAGCCTCCCGAGTAGCTGGGATTACAGGCACCTGCCACAATGCCCGGCTAATTTTTTGTATTTTTAGTAGAAACAGGATTTCACCGTGTTGGCCAGGCTAGTCTCAAACTCCTGACCTCAGGTGATCCATCTGCCTCGGCCTCCTAAAGTGCTGGGATTACAGGCATGAGCCACCGTGCCTGGCCAAGGCCCCACCTCTTAATACACCTACACTAGTGATTAAGTTTCAACGTATGGATTTCAGAGGGGGACACATTCAGACCATAGCAGGGCCCTTAAGGCACTTCCAAGAATGAGGATGCTTCATTTTGACCTAAATAATATAAATAACATCAATCAATATTATGAATATTTACTTCTTAGAAACTCTTCTCAAAAACTCACATTTCCTTCAGTTTTTAGGTCACCTAAATAGTAAGTCAGTCCTGTGATTCTATTTATATGAGTTTGAGCCTGTGACATGTGCATTCCTTAGGGTAGGGTGGAGAGTCAGCTAGATAAATTGTATCACAAATTTTACATTTATATCTAATTATTATATAATCCAAGGTAACAGCAAACCTGAAAAGATAGAGATTCTGAATTAACAGTGGGTCCATTTTTCATGCATCTTTAGTAAATTTTAGAGTATATCATGGATTAGAAACTATCTGCTTTTTCAAATCATGCACTATTTTGCATACTTGAACTGATGTTAGTGTATGATGTTTTTTGGTTTTGTTGTTAACAACTCTGCACAAAGTTCAGGTTTCTCCATCTTTCCACTCATCTGTACAACTTGGACGATGAGGAGAGGGGAATACAGAGAAGTTGTCATTTATGTGAGGTTCCCAGGTTGTTAACTGAGGCCAGTATGAAACCCACCGGGAAATAGTGTATCCTAAAAATATGTTCCACAGCTGGGTGCAGTGGCTCACGCCTGTAGTCCCAGTACTTTGAGGCTGAGGCAGGTGGATCACAAGGTCAGGAGCTGGAGACCAGCCTGGCCAATATGGTGAAACCCTGTCTCTACTAAAAATGCAAAAATTAGCTGGGCGTGGTGGCGCATGCCTGTAGTCCCAGTTGCTCTGGAGGCTGAGGCAGGAGAATCGCTTGAACCTGGGAGGTGGAGGTTGCAGTGAGCCGAGATCGTGCCACTGCACTCCAGCCTGGGCAACAGAGCAAGACTCTGTCTCACTCTGTCTCAAAAAAATAAAATATGTTCCACTTTGACTCAACCCATCTGTGTGTGTGTGTGTCTGTGTGTGTGTCTGTGTGTGTGTCTGTGTATGTTGTAGCAGAAGTTGTGATTAAGACTCAGTCTTGTGCTTCGGTGGAAAAACACTTGCCGAGCCCTACCGCAGTCAGTCTGAAGGAGAGGTGTAGCTTTGGGAAAGTCAGATTCCATTCTACCTGGCTGTTCCTTCAACCTTGTTCCTATTCTCCCACAATTTCCTGGTACTAGACTTCATCACCAAGTATACTTTTGTGAGTTTTTCTTTGGAGGTGTGGGGTGAGGGGGCGGGTAATATCTTTATTGAGATATAATTTATCTACCATGTAATTCATCCATTTAAAATACACAGCAATTCGTATGTTTTGATATATTCTCAAAGCTGTGCAACCAATACCACAATGAATTTTAGAACATTTCCCTACAAAGAAAACCCATACCCTTTTGCTGTCATCCCCAATTTATCCATTCACCCACATTTTTTATATATAGATTTACCTATTCTAGATACTCATATAAATGGAATCATGTAGTATTTATCTCTTTTTTTGACTGGCTTCTTTCATTTAGCATGCTGTCAAAGTTCAACCATGTTGTAACATGTATATGTATTTCAATCCTTTTTATAGACTTTTGTTTTTAAATATGAAATGATAGTGTTCTGCTGCAGTGAAATCTAGTCCAGCTTTCCTTGGGGGTTCTGGGGAGGTGATGGGGTGGGGTGGGGACCACATCCAAATCCAACATTATAAAGCTCTTTGTTAATATAAAACATTTACCTTGTTAAAGAACTTTGCCTTTCTTACACATAAGAAAAAATAATTTTGTTACACATTTGTACCTAAAAGCAGGATTCAAATAGCAGCCAGGAAGAAGTCCATTTATTTATTCATTTTTAACCAAAAAGCATATTTTTTATCTCATCCTAATTCTTAATATTCACAAATCAGAAATAAGAAATTGCTTTATTTTTATAAAGAGAATGCTGGTTTGTACCCAAAGTCTTGAGCCCTCTTGGTATTTTCTGGTATAATTTTATAGTTATGTCAGAAACTGAAAGATGCCTTGATATTTTTATTAACCAGTTTGAATTGAAACAGGCATTTTGTGAAGTCTCAGGGAGATCCCTCCCACAGCAGGCTGTTTCAGGTTTTTAAATAATCTGTTAGGAAGGAAGATTGATGGGTGCCACCAAAACAATTTAAATTATTTTATGTATCTAAAATTAAAGTGCATATTGAGATATAAGGCCTATTTCAGTCCTGATAGTCTGTGATTCATGTTTTTTTCTGTGTCTGCCTAGTGAATCCTTTAGGAATCCAATTACAAGGTATCCCCAATATAATCCACATCATGACAGTTGTGAAACTTTCAAAAATGTTATATTTATCAAGTCATACACAAAACTGGAAGGTATAGACCTTATTTCAGGCAGAAAGGTTTGAGAGATTCTTGTGGAAAGTTTTCTTTTAGGCAAAGCATTTCTCGCAAATCAGTTTTAATGTAAATTATATTTAATAGATTCTAAATTATTTTCCCATTTTTTTTTCTTTTCAGAAATATTTCTGGACTACTACCTAAAGAGTAATAGGCTTATAGCATAAAGTCAAGAAACACTGAAAATTGAGCTTACTTGAAATTGTTTACTTCTTTATATCCCATCTTATGTCAAAGTAGAAGGCTGTCTTAATATCTTTTCCCAGCAAATCCCATAGAAGTTTCGAATTATTGAATCCTGTTCAGTGTATTAATTAACTCAAGCTGCATTTATAAGCTAACCTGGTAGAGTAACATAAAAAGATTTTGAAACTATCAAACATTTCCAGTTTGACGTTCTGAGAAGAGAGTGTTTAAGTTTTATTTTCTGCCTTTTTAAAATACAATCACCACAACAAATGGTGGCCTCTTAATGGTTCAAGAGAGAGAAATGTAGCAAAGGCATGAATTGGAAATACAACTGGGGGTGGAGCAAGTGTGCCCAGCCTTCCACCAGTGACTCACCAGTGAACTCAGTGAACTGCCAGCCGGAAAGGCTGTTCCGTTTTCTTAGATGTTTATATATGGAACACACTGCTTTCTAAGCCCTTATTCTATTTTCTGTGAAGGCCATAACACCACCTGTGTGTGCACATGGGTATTTGTGTGTATGTGAGAGAGATCATATATATTTGAAAACTGTGACCATATATTTTGCTTTTACATGTAGCTTGTGCTGTGATGAACTTGGCAACGTACTTTGTAGAAACCCTTTTAAATTGGTAAAGCAGTTCTGTGGAATTTGAGAAATATTAGATACTGACAGAAAGACTGGCGTGAAACATACATGCACAGGGGAGCTGTCTGGAAATTGGTGAAGGTTGAGCCTGAAGCTTTGCATTTCCCCCCTCCACTGTTTTTAGCGGTGCTTAAAGGTAATATTTTTATTACAACCGTGGAATTTACCTTCTTGATGTTAAGAAACTGGCCGATGTAAAGAGTGGACAGACTTTTGAGGCAGCCAGGTGCGTATCTATGGATTAGTGATTCCCTCGGGCAGGGTTTGAATGGGGATGTGCAGATCTTGTACACACACATTTGAGCCATGTGGTAGCATTCTGAAGAAGTCACTTAGAAGGGAGGACACTTATCGATCCAGAGAACTGTGTTTCTAAGTGGGAATTGGTGGAGAGGAGACTGAAGGAAAGCAGAAGTGTACTTCCCAGCCTCGTGAGCTGCGTGAATGGCGGCTCTATTTGGAGAGCTGCGAGCCATGGACTGCATGCATGCTTTCATCTGGAGGGTTAGGAGCAGACCGAGGGAAAACTGCCTGCTCTGAGCTAATAGTGAAATAACAAAGTGAGAAGAAAGGACCCTGATTAGCTCAGTGAAGTCCATTGTGGCATCTATTTTGCTGCTAGTGAAAGAAAAGCTTCACTTTCCCGTTTCTTCCTGTAGCTCTCCAAGCCTCCTTGGTGGACATCCAGGGCTCGGCTTCCCAAAGAAACTCCCTTAAAAGAAAGAAGCACCTGCTGCCTCCTTGATTGCTAAACCGGCTTGTGATTTCTCCCACCATTCTGTGGGCTCCCAGAGCCCCAAAGGAGTGGAAGAAACAGTGGAAGAAATACTGTCTTGGCTCATTTTGCTCCCATTCAACGACAGTTAAAAAAACATCACTTTGTTGGTTTGCTATGGGCTCGTGAGGTGTTCACTTCCTCAGTCACCAGTTCCCTAAGGCTAATGCTTGCAGCCCCGATTGGAAAACTGAAGACACGGACCCACTGGGAAGCTCAGTGTCGGGACTTGGCTTTTCTGGGGAAATTGCCTGGTCCTCATGTCCTGGCCCTGTTTATTCAGACAGGGAGAGTTCAGAGTGGCCGTGCCGGGAGAGTTGGCATGCCACATTGTAATTTACACCATCTATCTCTTTCTGACTCTCGGGCCTCTGGCAAATTGCATGTCTATGTGTTGGATTAGTTTGGAATTTAATCATGCATTATTTTCCCTCCAATTAAATTATTTATATATTTGATTAACATTTTCACTGCTGGGAAGTCACATTTTCAGTGAAACCACAAATAAACTGGTGCCCATTGAATTTCAGGCCAGCTTCATACAGGGTCAGTTCATCCACTGAATGTTAAGAATTCATTGCCTATCACTTTTCTTATCTACCTTGGATTTTGGTGAGAAAAAGAATGTGTTTTTTTACTTAGTCCTAGGAATATGATACAAACAGTGAAGTTTGGCCTAATGTATAGCCCTCCCTTCCTTGGGGTACCTTTTATAGTGCAGGATCCTGATTTTCAGTCCTTCCTACTGCCTTTTCTGTTCTCTGGCACTAGAACATACCTCCTTCTAACTTTGCATTCTCAGGCTTGAGGGCTCACCTGTCAGATATTAGTATGAGAAGGAAACAGAGCTCATCCAGTTTGGGGGTTAGCAGTCAGTGGCCCATAGGCCAAATCCTGCTGCTTGTTTCTGTGCAGTCTATGAGCTAAGAATGGTTTTTATACTCTTTAAAAGTTGAAAAAAAGGTCAAATAATATTTCATGACACATGAAAGTTTTCCACATCCATAAATGAACAGATAACCCATTCATTTAAATGTTGTCTGTGGCTGCTTACAGCGCCGTAAAGTCTCTAAAATATTTACTATCTAGCTTTTACAGAAAATGTTTGCCAACACCTGATCTAATTCATTACTCTAATTTTACAGATGAGAAAAGTAAGGTCCAAATAGGTGAATTGGTCTGTCAAAGGTACACAACTCATCAGAAATTGGTCTGGAATGCATCCTCCACTGCCCTCCAGCGCTCTGCCTACCGTGATATAGGCCCTCAGATGAACACTCGCTGCAGAGGGCAATGTATTTTTTTTTTTTTTTTGAGAGAAGGTCTTGCTCTTCCAGGCTGGAGTGCATGCAGTAGTGTAGTCCTGGCTCACTACCACCTTAACCTGGACTCAAGTGACCCTCCTGCCTTAGCCTCCCAAGTGGCTGAGACTACAAGCCCATGCCACCACACCCTGATTTTTTTTTTTTAAAGATGGGGTCTCTCTATGTTGCCCAGGCTGGTCTTGGAGCTCTTGGCCTCAAGTGATCCTCCTGACTCAGCCTCCCAAAATATTGGGATTACAGGTGTGAGCCACCATGCCTGGCCCAATGCAGCTTTTTAAAGGAAAGTAAATATTTAGAACACATGCACATGTGAAATCTGTGAGTTCTTAGAATTTTAATTTTCACTTGAAATCTAGTGCTAGGAAATATGTTAAGCTTAAAATACATTTGAACTACTTAAATAGGCAGCAAGATGCCTCCCTTTTTCCTTATAGCAATTGATTACATCCTCTGTGCAGCATTTAGGTAGTGAAGAAGAGGAATATTGACTTGGTTCCCCACGCTCCTAGGTGTAGAATTTCATTTAAAGAAAAATAACTGTGGTCTCAATGCAAGTTTGAACTTAAGAGCAGTTCCAGAAAATTGCAAAAACATATTAGTTGGGACTCAGGTCTAAGGGAGTGGAAAGGGAACATTCCCAAGATGCTAACCTTACTGAAAATGAGGTTGCTTTAAGGGCCCAGCATAAGTTCCCCTCACCCCTCCCCACATGGGGAAAACACTAGGGTGTTCATGCTTGCTGACTGGCGTGGGATTTCCCACCACTCAAATTTCCACACATTGTCTCAGTAGCAAAGGTAGAAGAAGCTGGGCGCGGTGTAAATACGAAATGATTGGGATTTTTCCAGGCACTGCCCTCCTCCGCTGGTTGCCAGTTCTCCCTTCTCTGCTCAGTGCTGGAGTCCCTCAACACCATTGTAGGCAGAGTCTACACCTTCCCAGTCACTTTGGATTATTAAAGTGTCCAATTTAAACCTCCAATGTCAGGTCCAATCCAGAGCCTTCCCTTCCCTGTCAGCAGCGAGGCTGTTTGCCCTCCCTTTGCCACCTCATCTAAAGGAGCCGGGGCCTGGGAGTGCCTCCAGGAGACGCCTTCCCTTTCTTTCTAGGGTCCAGCTCCTCCAACGTGTTGGATGAGACAGGAAAGGAAGAGATGAGAGTCTCTTTGCTGGCCACTGTTGGCACCTCCCTCTTAGCCACCCCTGCTTCCTTGAGTAGCACCAGGTTTCCCTGATGCCCTCCTCCTCAGGGGCAGACATGCAGGCCTGGCTTTTCCTTGGGGTGTATGTGAGTTTTTACGCAGGGGTATTTCCCCCATCCTCACTGCTGGAGACGTTACTGAGCACATAGCATTTTAGGTGAGCCCTGGCAAGCTAGCCCAAGCTTACCTACCTCACGGATGTCCACTTGACCCACAGAAAACTTATGCTTCTCGCCATGCCAAGCAGTGGCAATCTCTCATCGGCCAGTTCTCTGCTGCCATGCGTGGCCCTCACCCTGTTCCTCAAAGGCGCTAGGCTCTGTTCTTCTGCAGGTACGTCTGTGTCATCGGTCTGCTGTAGTGTCCCATTCTCCCACCCCATCCTTCCCTGCACACTTGGTATGTCTACTCATCCTTCAGGTCCTGCTCTAAATGCTGCTTCATTGGAGAAGCGGACCCTGATTCCTGATGCTGCACACTGACTTAGGATCCCATTACATGTTTTTATAAAACTCTGTTATTTCCCTACATAATGCCCATCACAACCATAATTGTATAGTAATTCAAACCATGACCGGTTTCCCTCTGATAGACTTAATTCCTTGGGGGCAAGAATCGTTTCTGTCATGTTCCCCAGCACAGTGCCTGGTGTGAGTGGCACCCAGCACGTCCTCATAAAAGCACGAGAGAGAACAGGGAACTAATAAGACATGGATCCAGCCTTAAGCAGTTGGCTCAGCACAAATTGTAATTCAGTTTCCCAATTTTAACTTTTCCTTTCTCCCTCCTGTGTTCCTTCCTTATTCTTCCCATTCCTTCTCTCTCCCTCACTCTCTGCTTGCCTTCCTTGCTTCCTTCCTCCCTCCCTCCCTTCCTTTTTTGCTTCCCTTTCATGTGCATTAATCCAAGGATCCAAGCTTTATTTCCAATGACTTGGAAAACTGAACCAAGAGCAACTGTTATGGAGTGATTTTGTGTGATCACTTATTTTTCTCCCATTTGAGAATCCTTAGAACTCCTCTGTAAGATGTGAGCTTGGTTTCCAATGCTGGGCTTCAGCACACATTTGGGAAAGCCCTGGTCTTGTGTATGGGCTACAAAGATGTACTAGAAGCAGACATCTGCGGATTGAGCATTGTCCCCTGTCCAGAACATCTGTTCTCTTCCTATACTTGTGTGCATCATCATAACTTTTAAGAAACACTGACATGGAGCCTGGTTGGCTTTTCATAGGAAACCCACATCTGTTTGCCATGGGGTTGCTCCCCACCACTGCCGTTTCTGTGTCATTTTGGAGCTTCTGATGGGACGCTGGCTGTCTCCTCGTGTGCTGCATTGTACCACTGACTCTCTGCTGTTCATCAGATTTTCCTGGGAGCTGCTCCAAGGAGAGGAGATAGAGAACAACAATTTCTTTTCTCTGTCCTCACCCAGTTTTAAACTCCAGAAACAGCACAGAAAACTTTATTTTTTGTAAAACTTTTTTTTTCCCTAAAGCGGTAGGCCATCTAGTGGAGTAACTGGGAAAGGCCCACTCTGAGGGCAGAACTTCACCTTCAGACCCACAGCAACCACCGCTTTAGGAGCCCTGGACTCAGCAGGAAAGTAATGAGAGGTTGTGTCACTACTACGCAAGGCATGGAGCCAAAGGGAGCTTTCTCTTATTGAACGAAGTTTTTTGGTGATGTATTTCTATGTATACTTGAGAAAGTGTTCCCACAAGCCTTAAATTAAGGCAAATAAAATGCAGAATCACCAGAAAATAAAGACCAACAGCATCAACCTAGAATACAAATGTCTTCAGTAGTCTATAGGTGGACATTGAAATAGTATGCTCAGGCTGTTGAAATTGACCTTAATTTGATTCAAATTAAGAAGCTTCTCTTCCTTTCATGCTGCAATAGGTTTCTAATGGTTCCCAATTAGAATTAATCCAAGAAATTAAATGATTCTAAAACCTTGAATTGGTAAGTAATTCAAGGAACTTCATCTTTATATTAAAAACCGTATTAATAGAATTTTAGAAGTAGAAAGGCCCTTAGCAACTAGGGAATCCAGTCATTTATTTTCTACAAGAAGAAAACCAAGGCCCTGAAAGAGTAACTCATTTGTTGATGACCACACAGTTCTCTTCCTCAGTATAATTCTTTTCTCTGCAGTTCTTACTCAGGAAGCAGTCTGACTAACCCTGAGCTAAAGTTTCGTTTGCAAGTGCTTTTGGTATTTTTGTTGCGGAATTGTGCGTTTCTGTGCGCTCTCCCTTTTTGAAGCCTGAGCCACGGTGCTAACCCATGGCCTAGCGCGTGAGAGCTGGAGAACACCTCTGCAGTTGTTTAGCCTCGATCGCCAGCCTTGGCAAGGAAAAATGACAGAGGTTCGGAAAAGTCAACGGGGGCTCACCTCATTTCATAACTAGCTGGTCCCAAACCTGGAATAGAACCCTACTCTTCAGATGGCCAATGTACTGTGGTATATTTCCTGGGATGTCAGGCTCCATCCCGGTCTTGCCACTCCCGCTGGTTAGGAAGCATGCATACACAGTTAGCAAAAGCAAATTTACTTGAGAAGTGTACTAACTAGAATTTTTATAACCTGTAATATGGTAATTTTTAACCACAATTCTTGTGGTCTTTAGGATTTTTAAGATTGGGGCATTTTCTGCATTTTCTTCTGTTGCCTTCAGAAATGATGAATACATTTCCATTTGATTTGTCTCTCTTTTTCCAAACCCCAGCATATAAATAACGACCATATTCATGGAGAGAAGAAGGAGTTTGTGTGCCGGTGGCTGGACTGCTCAAGAGAGCAGAAACCCTTCAAAGCCCAGTATATGTTGGTAGTGCATATGAGAAGACACACGGGCGAGAAGCCTCACAAATGCACTGTGAGTACAAAAGTGGGCGGCAGGCACATGTGGGTCCTTCCCCATATTCATAAGAGCTGTGCAAACTGATGACGCTAGCTCAGGGGAAGCGTGGTTGGGTGGCAAGAGAAGAGGACTAGAGTATTGTCTGGTGATAAATGCATGGGTGTTTGAGTGACTGAGTTGGACAGTGCAGCTCTGCAGAGTGGCAGGGGGGCAGTGGTGGCTGGCACTGGGAATGAACACAGGGCCACCCTGCTGGCCACAGCCCAACAGCTTATGGTACTATGGGGCTCAGAAGGCAAAGTGCCAGCTTCCAACTTACAGAGTTGAAGTTGACTTTTAAAACAGCTAATCCCTATACCAGGTTTTAAAGTTTTCCCTTCCTTTCCTAGTGAGTCCTCAGGCATAGGCGTATGGAGTGGGACGGGGCTGCTGCAAGGCTGTGCATTCTTCACTGAGGTGCCCACAAGGCACACTGGGCATGCTGAGCCCTGGTACTTTACATCTTAAAGGCCCTTTACAAACATGATCAAATTCCATGTCTTTGTATGGAAACAAAGCTATATTAATGAACTTTGTGCTGAATCTGAAATCAGTGGGAATTTGAGGAGATCAATGAGCAGATAATGAAACCCATTGTCCACATTGAGGGGTCTATTAAAAAAAAAAAAACTTCAGGACTTTTACTGGCACTGAAAACTCTTTATCTTGAACTGCACCAAGCTACATCTGAATCCCAATAAATGCAGAGTTTAGTGGACTTTTTGTTCCTGGGTTTTGAAAAGCTGCTGACCCTTGAAACGTCAGTTTTTCATCAACTTGGAGGGCGTGTTAGGCATAAGCTGCTGTTGCCATTGTGCAGAGTAATCCAGATTTACCTGTTGTCCTTAGTTTGAAGGTTGCACAAAGGCCTACTCGAGACTAGAAAACTTGAAAACACACTTGAGATCTCACACTGGAGAGAAACCATACGTCTGTGAGCACGAAGGTTGCAACAAGGCTTTCTCAAATGCCTCTGATCGCGCCAAGCACCAAAACAGAACGCATTCCAATGAGGTAAGCATCCTCAGTGGGCACGGAGTTTGCATAAGGAAACAAAAGAACCATCCCGGAGAAGGCACATGGAAGGCGCAGTGTGTTCTGTTTTGTTTTCCCCTTGGCCATTCCCAGCATGAGTGGGCTCCACCCCTGCAGGTGAAGGCTTGGGCTTCCTAGGTGGGACTGGAAACTGGATCTTATTTGGAGAATAATAGGAGATGAAGAGGAAACTTCTTAAAACCCCTGCGAATTTACTAGTTTCATGTTGTTTTGAACTGCCACCTACTGGTCAAACAGTGGGAGCATTTAACTTGGAATCTGAGCCAGTCACTCTGCCCAAAATAGCAGGAATCCATGCAAAGGATGACCCCGTAAGCCCCAAGGATATATTAAGAAGTAGCATGTTGACAGCTGACAGCTTCCTGCTAAGTCATCCACTTTTATTTGCTTCCTCCAAGTGATATCTTCAAATGGTATTATATCAAAAAAGATCTTTACGGAGCAACCAGCCTTGGCTAAATGCAATTTTCAGACACTCTAAATTCCAAAGGATCTTGGAAAATGGTCTCAGAAACCCAGAATACTTTCTAGGCAGTTATTTAAGAAAACATATTGAGTAAAGCTTCCGGGTGGTTCCTGTTGTGTTACTGTTATTTTAGGTAGTTATCTCTGCTAAATTGTAGAGAGGCATAAGAATGAAAATTACTCCAAATTCATTGCTTATGTTTTAGTGTGCGTCTCCCTACAGACCTCTAACTTGGCCTTGGAGGTCTAGCCCAAATTCTGGCTTGTCTGTGAAACCTTCTCTTGAATGTATCGCAAGATTAACAAAAGGACTCCTCGCATTTTGAGTGGAAATAGGATAGTTAACTAGAATTTGTTAACATGAGACATAGTTCAGCACCACAGTGTTTCATCAGTTTGCTTGGAATGTGTTAGAGAAGGAACATTGTGCACACATGAGACCTTGGAGTGGCTGTCATTTGATCTCACCAGCACAGGTCAAACTCATTCATGATCTTTCAGATGGAGAGCTGGGCCAAAACAATCTTGATAGAAACAAAGTGAGCCATTCTGCTCAGTGGCCATTTGGCTTTCAGGTGGTCAAGATGGTTCTCACCATGTTTTCTTCAGCTGAAACTGACAGAGCAAAAGTGTCCCTAAAGGGATTAACCACACCGTAAAAAGCACACTCACTCACAAACTGTCACATGTAAGTTCATATATACCAAGTTTTTGTGTGAAAAGATCATGGAAACTGGAGTTATTTGGAATCTCATTATTTTCTAAGTGTTTGAAGACATTTTAAAGATGCCACATCTCCATTTTTTAATGTAAAAATGCTTTTACAGTACGCAGTAGCTGGAATATAATCTATTATACTAGTTTGTACAAAATTTTAGGGAGTCTAGAATAGACAGAAACATAGAGATAGAAAGTAGATTAGTGGTTGCCAAAAGTAGAGGGGAGAGGGAATAGCAATGATTGCCAATGGGTATAAGGTTTTTTTGTTGGGGTGGTGAAGATATTCTGGAATTAGGTAATGGTGATGATTACACAATGTCTAGAATGTACTAAATGCCACTGAATTGTGCAATTTAAAGGGATTATTTCTATGGCATGTGAATTACATTTCAATTTAAAATTTTAAGGGATTTTGACTTAGAATGTATTTCATATATTTCATAGATTTGAGTGTAATTTTGACTAGACATTTAGTGGGCATTCGTTCCTATAGATGTTAGGCCAATGTTCTTTCCTATTATCGTGGAGAAATTTGTACGGTGGGTATGTTAGGATCGGAATGCACACATATAAAGATAATTACCAAGCCTTTTTGTCTTTTTATGGACCTAAAATATTTGTACCTGTCCATTTGCTTTAATTGTAGTGTACTTGAGCTTGTGTTCTTCTCCAAGGTAAAAAGTGCAATGTTGTGTGAGAGTTAAGTGTTTGTTACGAGATTGAAAAATAAAAGATGTATTGGGCAGTAATGTCATTGACCACGCTTGAGCATTTTACTTAAATTATTAACCTTGATCATAAATACATAATTAAAATTCTACCCACATACATATTTACAAACAAATTATATTTCTCTATTCTATATGCAAGACTTTGGCCCTGTGTATGAATGATGGAGATTTTCAGATGCATCTAAGTTAAGTTTGTCCAGGAAATCCAGATTTGTGCAATCTCACAAGCCTAGAAAAATCAAGTGATTTGCTTTCATTTATTTCCTCTCTTATTTGCAACTTCATTTATTCACTAAACAAATACTGATAGCTAATTATGTGTCAAGCCCTTTGCTGTTCTAAGTGTGGCCAAGAAAATAATGGACTGGAACAGGAAGGGAGTAATTTCTGGCACTTCTCTGTCCCTCTGGCTGTCCTGCTCATTTAGGGCTGCTAGACCGACCATAGCTCTGACAGGACTTCTTACTCCAGATCACACAGCTCATATTTCCCTCAAAGATACTACTAAACAAGTTTCCTGAGCTCTGATTCGTGGCACCGTGATACTTCTCACTCCCAGTATAAATGCTTCCAAGAACATCAAGGCAGAACAGTGTTCTAATGGCCTTATTAGACTATTAGTTCCTAGAGGTATCTGAACACCTCGAAGCCTTGTGAAAGTGTTTTGAAAGGATTAAAAATGTAATGAGCAACCATAAAGGACCTTTCTAGAAAGCTGCAATGGCTCCTGCTTTCCTGTAAGGAAACTTGAGACTCCCTAAGCTTGTGTAAGTGTCTGTTCTCACAGGGCCCAAGCTCGCCCCTCTAGTCCTCACCTCTCACTATCATGATCATGAATGAAACATTCCAGAAGCTGGTGCTGTGGACTGCCATACTTAGGTGCGTGAAGTGGTTCTGCTACTGGACATTTGCTGAGGACACTTCTTTTTGGCATTCCAAGTAAAATGACTCCTAACAAAAGCTCTGTGTATTGAGTGCTTACTACGTTCCATGCATCCTGGTAAGCACTTCATGTACATGATCTAATTTAACACTTACCAAAAACCCCATGAGCTGGGCATTAAGCCCAGATATAGAATCTTAGTAACTGATGCCTTCCATGATTATCCCAGCCAAAAAGTGATCCCTCCTCTGTCTATATCCTTACATAGCATTCACACTTTATATTATATAGATCATTGCATCTTCTTATTTTTCCTATCAGATTTTGTATTCCTTATGATTAAATCTTGTTGTATGCAACTTTGTGCTTGCAGAATCTTGCACCTCAGTAAGTCTGAGAACATTTATCTTAGCCTTTAATTATATTTTTAGTCACTGATCACAACAAAATTTGTGGGCAAAAGCTGTGTGAAGGGATATTTTGTTTATGTTATGTTGTTGTGAGGGATACATTTCCTGAACCTGTTTTCTTGTGAATTTGTGAACTTTTGTGGGTAGATAATGTGTATGTTCACACACAAGGGCACATGTGCATAGATGCACCTGTATGGGCTGTTGTTTCTGGAAGTGCAGGAGCTGACACATTTGTATCTCATTACACATTGGCTGCGTCCTTGGTTCTAAGCTAACCCATAATGTACATCCATATATTTATAGGAAGAGTAGCTCTCCAAACATGCAGGCTTTGTGTTCCCTCTCTCCTTCTGGTCTCCACACCTCTGCCCCACATATCCCAGTCTGCCTGCTAATGGAACAACCTGTCACAGGAATGCTGTGAGCAAGCATAGGGCCCGTGTCAGAACACTGTAAGGTAATGGCACTAATTGTCAGAGCCAGTCTTTTGTCCCTAATGCATAGAATTTGATGTGCTCATCTTATTATATATATATGCTGCAAATCACACAAGCTCCTGAATAGATGTAATTCATAGTTAATGGGAATCAATTCTGCCCAAAGGAATCTCAGGTTTGGAGGTGAAACCTCTCAGTTTCAGGATCTTTGCTTCACTGCATTAGGACATTTCAGCATTTTAGGTAGCACTCAGTCTGTTCTTGGGCTTTTAGTGAAAAAGCATCTTTTAGACATACATTCTACAAGACACAGCATCATTTTAAATATAATAGGTACATTATAGTAATCCTGCTTTTCATGACGATTGCTTACGTAAAAGCTCATCCTCTGCTATACATAGATATAAATATATATTCATGAAAGCATCCTTGCGTATATTATATTTTAAGTCAAGTGAGCAAACTCACAAATCCGATGTTGGTCATGAGCCAAAGGCCAGCAGTTCTGTGATTTGAGAAAATAATCCGCTTATATAAGCATCCGCATAATTTTTTATGACTGTATCCTTAGGCTTGATCACTGACCCACATAGAAAATGAGATTAGCATGAAATAATTTATAGACCTTAGTTATAAATTCACCCAGGAGAAGAAAACAGACCAGAAATCCTCGTCCCCAGAACATCCGTCAGGCCTCTGTAGTTTATGATGAGGATTCACGGACAGTCTGTAACAGGGCTTTCCAATTTCGAAGAGCAGAAAGGGTCTGGCTATTTTGAGCCCTGAACATCCCCACACTTTAATGCTACCCAAAAGAGCACATTTTAGCGTCATCTAACATGGGAGATGCCATCGGCAGTTTCAAATTATGCCTATGCATAAATAGCACATTTTCAAAAAGATCAGAGTGATATTCGATCTCAGAACCAGGGCATCCATAAAAAATTTTGTCACACAATCTCTTCTGAAAAGTGTGCAGTCTTCTCCTGATTAGATGATGGGTATCTTTTAAGCCATCTTCATTGTCATCGTCATCATCATCATCATCAAATATCTATTGAGTGCCTATTATGGCACCGTGATACTTCTCACTCCCAGTATAAATGCTTCCAAGAACATCAAGGCAGAACAGTGTTCTAATGGCCTTATTAGACTATTAGTTCCTAGAGGTATCTGAACACCTCGAAGCCTTGTGAAAGTGTTTTGAAAGGATTAAAAATGTAATGAGCAACCATAAAGGACTTCTGGGCTGGGGCATAATCTCCTTCATAACAATCTCTTACCTCATTCTTGTGGCATTTGGCAGAAACCATATGTGTGTAAAATCCCAGGCTGCACTAAGCGTTACACAGACCCAAGCTCCCTCCGGAAACACGTGAAGACAGTGCATGGCCCAGAGGCTCATGTCACCAAAAAGCAACGTGGGGACATCCATCCTCGGCCCCCACCCCCGAGAGATTCCGGCAGCCATTCACAGTCCAGGTCGCCCGGCCGGCCCACTCAGGGAGCCCTCGGTGAGCAGCAGGACCTCAGCAACACTACCTCAAAGCGGGAAGAATGCCTCCAGGTGAAAACCGTCAAGGCAGAGAAGCCCATGGTATGTCATTCACTCGCCTTCTGACTTCACAGCAGGCCCAGGGTCATTTAAAAGAGCCAGGTGGGGCGCACAGAGGGACAGGACTTCCTGGTCCTCACTGTGTCAGGCTGTCTCTGATCTGAGGAGGCGATGAGGGCAGTGACCTGGATTGCTTACTTGAAGTTGATCAGCTCAGAAAAAGAGTTTCTAGGTTTCCTAACTGATTTTTAAAATTACTCCCAGAACCATACCACTGTGCCATGGAAGGAAGAAAGACACGACTGTCTGTCTCTCCAGCGTGTCTGTGATGTCGAAAATCATTCATTGACTCTTCCTGTAAATATGCTTTCTGTCTTCTTTGCCCTGGTGACCCCAAGGTAAATAAGCCATGGCCCATATTCTTCAGGGGTTTACAGCCCAGTGGGATAGACAGGCTGAAAAACAAATACCATGCAGTGTGATGGGGGCTTACACACAAGTCTGTGTAAGGAGGATTCAAGAGAGGGACAGGCTGCCAGTCAGTCGGGGCAGAGGAGGCCATGGGATGGGAGTTCAGCACTGCAGAGGGAAGAGCTGAGGAGAAGGCGGCGAAGGAGGAGCACAGCGCGGTGGGAGGGGAATGGCATAGCAGGGGTGAGATTTTGTGTTTGTTTTTTTGTTTTTGTTTTTTGAGGAAATCACTCCAGTACCAGTCTAGAGACTGGGTAAACTGGAGACCACTTTTGCCGTTGGGCCTGCACCAGCGAGGCAGAGCACAAGAGAAGGATCTGAAAGATTCAGTAGGCAACTCTTTCTGTTTGGAGACTAATATGACATGTGGGCTCTGCTACTCTTTCAGCTTCTTTCAAACCTCAGTTCGTGACTTCGCTTCATGAATGTGACTTTATAAAACACCTAAAAATTTCAAAGACAACAAGAAAAATTAAAAGAGTAGATAGTAGAGGAGATTCGGCCCATTTGGCCATGCATAGAATGGATTTAATTGTGCAAATATATTGGGTTCTGGGTGGTCACTCTAATCTGTGAAGGAAGTGTACCAGAGAGAAGTTTCATGCTGAGACTCCCAGATGCATGGAAACGATCAGGCCAACAGATTTATACTTAAAGTCAGCATTCTCTTAAAATTAGAGCAGTCTACCGGATGGGCAGCCTATGAATTCATGAGTGATGTCACTGTATAGCAGTACGCGTGGGCAGGAAATAATGTACAATCTCACCATTGGGAGGGTGAGAGGCTATGGTTTAATGACTTACTGAGTTTGTCTTTGAACTCTTAAGAGTCTTAGAGAATGACATTAAGTCTGGCCAAAAATAACACAAATCGGCTATCCAGGTTTATCATGATTTCTCAATGGGTAGGTGTACTTTGCTTTAAAAAAGTATCTTAATAAGATGTTTATACATTATGATTGATCACTGTATTTTACTCAGTTCATAAACTGTGTTTTATATACTTTTTTTGGAGGGGAGCACGTGTCTATTCTTAAAATAAAGCCTACCTGTATAATAATTGTACAGAACATTCGACAGTTTACCCTCAAGTGTTTCACAAAACAAGGAAAGTTAATTTGCAGTCTTAGATTATGTCATGAAACTGATGATTTATGTTCTTGGGATATTCCAAGAACCCAGAATCTCTTCTACTTTTAGTGTGCATTCCTAGCTCAAGAAAATTATCATTTTCTCTTCAGATACCCATTGTTTAAAAAAGAAAATCAGTAGAAATAAAAGTTATAGCGATTTGGCTCAGCAACATTGAGATGCCCCAGTGTGTGAAATATTTTATAAAGTAATTCAATCATATGAGGTTGGTGCCAAAGTAATTGTGGGTCTTTTGCCATTAAAAGTAATGACAAGACCCACAATTACTTTGGCACCAACCTAGAACCATAGGACTAAAAGAAACCATAGAGATCAAGACTATGCCCATATTTTGAGGAAGCTGAGGCTCAGTGAGGTTAATAATCACATTTCCATAGCAGATGTTATATGTGTATATGCTCACACACATTTAAAAGTAGGTATCTTCATAGACATGTACTTAATAAACATGAAATTTACATTTCTAGTTTTCTTTAAAAACATGTCTTTGATTTGATCATCATGCTATAAATTAAATTATTTCTTCTTTTTTCTTATTAATGCAACATCTCTTCTGTCTAATGCTCCTAAATGTCTTGTTCTCACTTCCTAAGGACAGTGGGTAATAAGGTGAGGGAATTTTGGCTTCTCTGTCCTTTTTGTTTTGTTTTCATTTTTTAACATTTACTTGTTTGTGTTAATTTTTCTTTAGTTTTTGTGGTTTTGTGATATCTTTGGTAGTGAACATTCCTCAGATATGTTTCAAATACAGAAGCAATGTGTTTTGAACATTCAGCATGTGAAAAATGTGGAGTTAGTTGGTGGAATTCATTGTTCTATCTGTCTAGGTTTCCATAACAAATCACACTGGGGCCTACCAAGCAGATGTTCTGAAAGACTCATTACTGTACTAATGCAAATTCATCCTTAGACCAGACGTGCACCACCTTCTTTGAGGAAGATCTGGCTTCATTTGTTGTTAGCAATATAATCTCTATTTAAATGTGGAAGCTCATTGAAGCAATTTCCTAGTTGTGAGTGCATTTGTGCCTTATATGAAGTGTGTCTGCCTGTGTGTTCACACAAATGCACAGGTTCATGTTTGCAGACACTCTGATTTCACAGTACAGAAGTAAACGACATCCAAAGCTCTGGAAGCAAGTACCTCAGGAAGCAGCAGGTGGTCTGGCACTCCAGCACTCTGCTGAGGCCAAAAATTAAGCAAGGCTTCACATACTCATGATCAAATTTGTATATCTTATTTGGCTCTGCTTGGTTGCCCAGGACAAAGTTAGTGTACCATGCGGCACTTACTTGGAAAGTGTTCATTTGCTTGGGTGTATGTACCATGATAGCAGAAGAAGTGAACGGGTTCCAAAGGGAAGAGCCCTTCCTGGCGGCACTGTGCATTCCACCTGAGACTACGATACTCTGTAACTGAGTGAGTGTAGTTATCTCTCTGTAAAGCACTCTCCCTTTCGGCTGCTGTCAGTGTTTATAGTAACACTGGTGAAGGTGCTGCAGACGCATGGAAGTAGCCGGCCTAAGAGTCCAGGCTAGTTGCACCATTCGCTTTGTGACTTTGGGCAATCACTAAACTTCTCTGAACATCACTTTTCTTATCTGTACAAAAAGGATTCGACTGTTTATCAACCAGGACACCGCTGGAACTTCAGATAGAACAGTTCCGTGTTGTGTGACTGTCCTGTGCATTGTAGGCCATTTTATATAGTAATCCCCAGACATTGGGGCACCAGGCTTTCCACCCTGTATTTCCAGGAACTCTGGGAACTAGAGGAGGCAATACTTTCCCTGATTGAGGACCAGGTGGACTAGATTAAGATTCCATTATTTGCAGCATTGTCTTACAGAGTCTACTTGATTGGGGTTAAGGAATCATTTCCTGATCCTCCTAGTGAACTGTTAGGGAGTACACTAAGGGGAACGGTGAAATCATTCTACAGACTCATGATGGCTGTGATCTGCAGCCTTTCTTTCTTTCTGAATATAGCACGAGCTTATTATATGATTGAAGTTTTACCTCTCTCAACTGCTTTTACTGACACCTTGGTTGAGGTTCTACAAAAGCAAGAAAATGTGGAAGGAGGGAGGAGAGATTACAAAGAGCTTGGCTAACCAGCCCTGAACAGCCTAGAGGGGCTCTTGTTGGAGGAGGTAATGTGTGCTGATGGTGCATATCTTACGTTTATGTTCCAGCTGAGCAAAATGAACCTAAAGACTAAAACCACCTGGGATCGTAGTAATTGCTAACACCCTGTGAGCCAATTGCTATTATCCAGGTCTTTTTATACTTGTATGCTCTCTGGGCTTCACACTTAATTCCTGACAACAATCTCTGAAATAAACGGTCCCCGTTTTATAGATAAGGAAACTGAGGTTTGGAGTGACTAAGTAATATGCCCAAAGAATAAAGTGGTGGAGATGGGATTGGAACCAAGGAAGTGTGTTTGCAGAGTTGCTGATTGGGGCAGGATTCCATGGCTGATACCATGCCAATCACACTACAGCTAGCATTCTCTGCTGTCCATTGCCTCCCAGTGCCCATCAGCCTGGTGGTCCATCCGTCATTTTGGCCAAAAGTGGCTAGCTCCATTCACCAGAGCGTAGTTTTTCTTCTCATTCAACCAACCGATGATCTTGAAGATCTTGATATGCATGAGCTCTCATTATTGGCTCGCTTTCCTTGACCCTCCCTGGTGACATTTCTTTCCTTTCCACTTGATCCCAATAGACATCTCAGCCAAGCCCTGGTGGTCAGTCTTCATGCAGCAGCCAACAGTCCCCCATCAGCAACTATTCCAACAGTGGGCTCGAGCTTCCTCTGACCGATGGAGGTAGTATAGGAGACCTCAGTGCCATTGATGAAACCCCAATCATGGACTCGACCATTTCCACTGCAACCACAGCCCTTGCTTTGCAAGCCAGGAGAAACCCGGCAGGGACCAAATGGATGGAGCACGTAAAACTAGAAAGGCTAAAACAAGTGAATGGAATGTTTCCACGACTGAACCCCATTCTACCCCCTAAAGCCCCTGCGGTCTCTCCTCTCATAGGAAATGGTGAGTTCTACATCAGACCGTTCATCTGCTCAGGGTTTTTTTGTTGTTGTTGTTCTTTTAAATGCAGACCCTCGGTTTTATGTTTGCTAGTTTCTCCATTAGTCCTAAAATGACGCTGTAACTATCCGTTAATGTTGAGCCCATTCAAGTTGCCTTTTCGGATGGTCCATATTTTAAAAACAGCTAGGAACAGTATAATACTGAGAAAAAAATGTGACTGTGCATGACTCATATTCTGATGGTGAAATCATAACTGTTAGATTAGGGTAAGGGAATGCCAGCAGTAGAGGCATCTGTGGTTGGAACTCTGTCTCTGGTTTCCAAAATTTAAAACCAGGAGGTTAGCAGCCACTTTTATTTATATTTACCCAGTTCAAGGAAAGTCAAAAATCCCTCCCCATTGTCAGTCCCCAGGTCAGTTTGTACTTCTGAGGTTACACTTCTGAGAACACCTAAGGGGTGAAGCTCTGCCCTGCACCAACACGGGTGTTACCTGTTGATAGGATGTGGCATGAACAGGACACCCTGAGCGTGAATGTGAAACTCGTGGAATACCTTTGCCTGGGGACTTGCCTGCAACTCAAGCGTTGTGTACCCATCACAAGATTCCTTTTGTCCTTGCACTGTGCTTGGGGAGGGGCTTCACTGAATTGAGGGAGTTGTTATTGTTTTGTTTAAGACAGGCATCAGCAAACTATAGCCTGCGGCCATCTCCAGCCGCCCCTGTTTTGGTAAAGAAAGCTTCAAGGGCACCCCGCCACGCCTGTTTGCTCACTGCTGTCTGTGGCTGTGTTGGGGCTACACTGCAGAGCTGAGTAGTTGTGAGACAGGTAATGTGGCTTGGGACACCAAAAATAGTTCCTAGCTGACCCTTTACAGAAAAGGGTTACTCATGCCTGGTATAAGTCATCCTCGAAGGGAATTTCTCCGCATGGTCTCTCTCTTTCTCTGTCTCCAGGCACACAGTCCAACAACACCTGCAGCTTGGGTGGGCCCATGACGCTTCTCCCGGGCAGAAGCGACCTCTCTGGGGTGGACGTTACCATGCTGAACATGCTCAACAGGAGGGACAGCAGCGCCAGCACCATCAGCTCTGCCTACCTGAGCAGCCGCCGCTCCTCAGGGATCTCGCCCTGCTTCTCCAGCCGCCGCTCCAGCGAGGCGTCGCAGGCTGAGGGCCGGCCGCAGAACGTGAGCGTGGCTGACTCCTACGACCCCATCTCCACCGATGCCTCGCGCCGCTCCAGTGAGGCCAGCCAGAGCGACGGCCTGCCCAGCCTGCTCAGCCTCACGCCCGCCCAGCAGTACCGCCTCAAGGCCAAGTACGCGGCTGCCACAGGAGGGCCGCCGCCCACGCCCCTGCCCAACATGGAGAGGATGAGCCTGAAGACGCGCCTGGCGCTGCTCGGGGACGCCCTCGAGCCTGGCGTGGCCCTGCCTCCCGTCCATGCCCCGAGGAGGTGCAGCGACGGGGGAGCCCACGGCTACGGGCGACGCCACCTGCAGCCGCACGATGCGCCAGGCCACGGCGTGAGGAGGGCCAGCGACCCCGTGCGGACGGGCTCCGAGGGCCTGGCCCTGCCCCGTGTGCCGCGCTTCAGCAACCTCAGCAGCTGCAACCCCCCAGCGATGGCCTCGTCCGCGGAGAAGCGCAGCCTCGTGCTTCAGAATTACACGCGGCCCGAGGGCGGCCAGTCCCGAAACTTCCACTCGTCCCCCTGTCCTCCCAGCATCACCGAGAACGTCACCCTGGAGTCCCTGACGATGGACGCCGATGCCAACTTGAACGATGAGGATTTCCTGCCGGACGACGTGGTGCAGTATTTAAATTCCCAGAACCAAGCAGGGTACGAGCAGCACTTCCCGAGCACCCTCCCGGACGAGAGCAAAGTGCCCCACGGGCCCGGTGACTTTGACGCGCCCGGGCTGCCAGACAGCCACGCTGGCCAGCAGTTCCATGCCCTCGAGCAGCCCTGCCCCGAGGGCAGCAAAACCGACCTGCCCATCCAGTGGAACGAAGTCAGCTCCGGAAGCGCCGAACTGTCCTCCTCCAAGCTCAAGTGTGGCCCGCGGCCCGCTGTGCCGCAGACTCGCGCCTTTGGGTTCTGCAACGGCATGGTCGTCCACACGCAGAACCCCTTGAGGAGCGGACCTGCTGGGGGCTATCAGACCCTCGGGGAGAACAGCAACCCCTACGCTGGCCCAGAGCACTTGATGCTTCACAACAGCCCCGGAAGTGGTACCAGTGGAAACGCTTTCCATGAACAGCCCTGTAAGGCCCCGCAGTATGGGAACTGCCTCAACAGGCAACCAGTGGCCCCTGGTGCGCTCGATGGTGCCTGTGGTGCCGGGATTCAAGCCTCAAAGCTGAAGAGCACCCCCATGCAAGGGAGCGGGGGCCAGCTGAATTTCGGCCTGCCAGTAGCACCAAATGAGTCAGCTGGCAGCATGGCGAATGGCATGCAGACCCAGGACCCGGTGGGACAGGGGTACCTGGCTCACCAGCTCCTCGGCGACAGCATGCAGCTGCCGGGGGCAGGACGCCCCGGTCAGCAGATGCTTGGGCAGGTTAGTGCTACCTCACACATCAACATCTATCAAGGGCCAGAGAGCTGCCTGCCAGGGGCTCACGGCATGGGCAGCCAGCCGTCAAGCTTGGCAGTCGTCAGGGGCTACCAGCCGTGTGCCAGCTTTGGGGGCAGCAGGCGCCAGGCTATGCCAAGGGACAGCCTTGCTCTGCAGTCAGGACAGCTCAGTGACACAAGTCAGACCTGCAGGGTGAATGGCATCAAGATGGAGATGAAAGGGCCGCCGCATCCGCTGTGCTCTAATCTGCAGAATTACTCTGGTCAGTTCTATGACCAAACCGTGGGCTTCAGTCAGCAAGACATGAAAGCTGGTTCATTCTCCATTTCAGACACCAGCTGCCTGCTACAGGGGACCAGCGCCAAAAACTCTGAGTTACTTTCCCCAGGTGCTAATCAGGTGACAAGCACAGTGGACAGCCTCGACAGCCATGACCTGGAAGGGGTACAGATTGACTTCGATGCCATCATAGACGATGGGGACCACTCCAGCCTGATGTCAGGGGCCCTGAGCCCAAGCGTCATTCAGAACCTTTCCCATAGCTCCTCCCGCCTCACCACGCCTCGGGCGTCCCTCCCATTCCCAGCGCTGTCCATGAGCACCACCAACATGGCTATAGGGGACATGAGTTCTTTGCTGACCTCCCTAGCGGAAGAAAGCAAATTCCTTGCAGTTATGCAATAGGCTTTAGGAAAAAGGGACTGCAACCAACGTAAATCAATAGGAGTTGAAGAGATTAAGCTGACTTTGTTTTGGCTGTTTTTTTAGTTCTGTATGTATTTTAGCAATCTCATCTCACCTAACTGAGATGTGTTTCAAATATATTCCTTTTATGGAAAAGGACTCTGAAAAACCCTAAAGTATTCTAGGGAGAAACTGTCTTCCATTTCAGTTTTGAATCAGTATTGTTACACACAAACCACCCTCTTTTTTAAAAAAAAAACAAAAACAAAAAAAACTGTAAGCCCCACCCCTTTTTAGTAAACCTATGTAAATGTGTGATGTGCATATTCTTCTTTCTTTTAGAAGAGCAGTCAAATTAAAGGATTTGACATGTTTTGCTGTTGCTCAAAGGAAATAGGAGTTGGTGTGCTTGTGACCAAGGGGTTACACTTCCAGCTTTTAAAATTCTTTACATGTGCTCAGTGTTTTGTTTTGTGTTTTGGTTTCTGTTTTTTATTTTAATTCCCACATTGGGCACAAGAATCAGAATATGGATAGCGAGTTTAAGAATCTTTTGTGGGTGCACTGTAGCATAGATGACAGAATATTGATGTTTTCCCCATCCCCAATTCAGTTCAGGGCATACTTTCCACAGTTACACAGAAATGGGAATGCGGGGCTCTTGTACATGAAATAGGCGCTCACAGTTTTGGTTTTCAGCTCTTCATGTCTGTAAGTGTGTTTTGGGGGAGGCTATGTCTGTATGGTTGGTTCTCACTTATCACATTTGCCTCTCCTCCCACTACCTTCATGAACAGTTAGTGCTGTTTAGCACTGCAGTTAAAGAGAAGGGACTGGCAGTTGGTGATAGTTACATTGCTACTTTTATCTGTTCTGGTAAGAAGTTAGATAGATTGTAGATTGAAGCATTTGGGTAGAATTAGTTGGGGGAATATTTGTGGGTTGCTGTGTTTGTTGATTAGTTCCATCTCTCCCATTTTAACTGAGAATTGATTATATATAGCTCTAAGTATATAGGTATTTAAACAACCCAACAAGCGGCTGTATCAGTAACATTTATTAATTCCACTATAGTGAAGGAGGATTTCCATTTTAAATACCTTATTTTGAGGGATTTATAAAACTTAGTTGTAAAAGAGAAAGCCCACATAGTGGGAATAAATTGCTTCAGCCATTTTTAGTATTTGAGAGCACTAGGGAAGATGTTTAGTAGCTGTGTGGATGCCTTTTTTCACACCCTGTCTATTGAATGCTGCATCCATTCACGAAGTTAAGTGTTATATGCAGTTAGTCCTTAATGTGGACTGGATCTGTACTTTTGGATTAAAACATTTAAAGATTTTTGAAGTGCAGCTGCTTCCCATGTGCATTTGATACACATAAAAGTCATACTGTGTGTGCACAAAGAGTACATGGATTTTCCAGCATATTGCTTTTAAAAATATGTAAACTATTAAAATATTAACACCTCAGGCTACCTGCTGTATTCTGTCCCATTGACCCCTGGAATTGGATTTATTGCAAGTGATTGATAATTCAATTATGTGGCTTTTCCCCTTTAATCCTGCCATTTAAATTACAGAAGAAAGACAAAATCAAGTAAAATAAAGTGTTAGATAATAGAAAGAGTGTTAGGACAAGCCCACTTTTCTCATATTTATGTTCTTTCATTTGGACCAAGAATCTCTCCGCATGGAGGCTGATTTGCTGTTGGGGACTTTGGCTAAGACTATTGGGTTTGCTTTCAACTAGATGTTCCTGAGACGAGCAGAGGGATGCCGCAATTTCCCCTCCATGCCTGCTATCCTCCCCCATGTAAGTCTTCTTTGAAATTAAAGGATGTGTCTCCTTTGGAACAGCCCCATAACAAAAGAGAACTGCTGATCTGAGCGTAGGAGAGTGGAGGCTCTACCACTTTTCAGCTGAAAAAGCAAGGTTTTCTCTGTGTTTCTGAAACAGGGCATGATGTTGTCACAAAATCAGAGATCCAGTCTCACTTTTCCACAAATCTCCAAATCTCTGGTTTTATCTTGTGTGCTCTAATGGTTTGGCTCAATTCCTTTCCAACTCTTGTTTTCAAAGCTTGGGGCCTGAGTGTTCTCCATTCCTCCTGAGAAAGGAGCTTGGATGGAAGGCACCATGCTGGCCTCCTCCATCAGAGGGCTCTTCCAGTAGTATTCTTCGATGCAACCTCCATTTCTCAGTTACCATCATTTCCTGTATCAGCTTTGTCCTTCCCGAGGGATGCACAGTGATCCGGTCCACCTCTGTTGTTGTCTTGTGCTTCTACTCTTTCCTGTGGTTTCAGGTTGTTTTCTGGGTTTCCCCCATTCATACACACACACACACACACACACACACACACACACACACACACACACACACACACACATATATTTGCTTTCCTTTCTACTGCTTTTAGATTTCCAGGAGATGCTAGTTTCAGCTCAATGTTTGACTTCTCTCAATATGGAAATTGCAGAAGGATGGAGGAGAGGAGAGAGGGAAGAAGAAAATGTCCTCCTCCAGAATTTCAGTGATCTGTCATGGCAGTCCAGTGGAAGGAAGGTCTTTTGAGGTCTCTTAGAAGTATCCTTTTGGGACGTCCTTTTGGGATCTCTGTAGGCTAGGCATCTCTTATCTTGAGACTCACCCCCAGCCTCCAAGCCTCTCTCCATTTCTGTAACCTGCGCATTTAGAGCAAGAGGACCGCCTCACTAGTGTCACCATCCTGCCTTTTCTAAAACATGCAGGCTCACACACAGTACTCCTGCTTAATGTCTGTGTTAAACTTTTTCTAACCATTTTTGTTTTGTTTTTCTGAAAAAGTTAACCCCTCCCAACTCCTCACACACTGGCTCTTCCTCTTGAGCCACAAAGTTTTGATTCTTGCGATGTATGTGCCTTATTTTATGTTAATCTTGTCAATGAGAGGGACCAGTTGGTGTTGCCCAGTCAGCACTCTGAGGCTGTGTGTGCACCAGCCAGAGAGCGCACAGTGGTAGCAGAGTCGAGGCTGTCTTGTATCCTGGTTTCCGGTGTTGTTTTGAACTGATAGGAGGATGTTCTCTTCTCACAAGTTACCCTTGTGTATCCTGCAGACGTGTAAAATAAAATACAAGTTCATTTTTTTCACCTTTTTTAGATTTTTAAAAAATAAAATGTGTAATCCTTTTTTAAAAGAAACACATGTAAATACATTTAAGTATTGTAGGCATAGCGTTCGGATGTGACTGGCCCAGGCATTCCTCGGACAAGCCTGCATTCCCCGTGATCACGCCCACCTCAAGCCCAGGGGCTGCAGCACAGCCACAGATGAACTCTACCTTTGCTTTCAGAACCACTTAGTCCTTTTGTAACAAAGAAAAAAATGTTTCTTACAATGTCAATAAAAAATTCTTTGTACGGAAATTTTTGCTGTGTTGTTTATTAAATGCATAGTTGAATGGAAAGAGTGCTTTCTTTGAAAACATCCAGAGCCTGTAGTTGGATCCAGAATCTCCACGTACAAGCTGAATGGACTTTTGCTGTGAAATCCGGATTCCTTAGCCCTAAACTGGAGAATAAGATGCAGATACATCCATGCTCATGGTGTTGTGAGGATGTGTACCCGGGGGGCACACCAGTTGCAACCATTATTGTGTTTCTTTCTTTTATTGCTTTCCAAATTGAATGAGGAAGGACGGTGATGGAGTTCAATGTCTAACAACTTAATGTGTCCCTCTTTTATATATTATCCTCTCATTTCAGGGATGCTCTACCACATATCAACAGAAAATCTGATGTGGTAGAAGCCTACTTTATGTGGCTTTTAGTAACTGACCTCAGCCAGAATAAATTGTCTTCCGTGTTTTTCTTGTGTCGGTGTGCAATATTATTCTCCAGATCACCGTAAACTACTCCAAAAACCTTCTCTTCCTCTTTCTTAGTAGCAGCACATGTCTTTTGAGCCATCAACTGAGGGTAGTTGTTTCTGGGAAGGGCGGGAGTCCCAGCTGTGGGTATCGCAAGGCTACAAGGATGGACGCATGCATGTGTACACGGGCACACACATGCACACATGCATATATAAACACACAGGTGCAACAGCATGTGTTCCCTAGGCCTTATGTCCTGTGGGGGATGTATGTTCCCTGTCCTCCAGCAGGGTTTCTTCGGCCATAGGGATGCTTCATGCTTTCCTGATTCTTGGGGAGAATTTCCTCCCGTCCAATCTGAGATGCTTTGCGTTTGTAACTAGATCCCTTATATAAGGCATCCAAATGAATCCAGAAAAAAAAGGAAAAATAAGAATTTATGCCCTTTCTCAGGTATAAATTGTCAGCTCACAAAGAGATATGCCATGTATCGAATCAAAATAAATGAAAGAAATGAGGCTAAGACAAAGGAAATGTAGGGCAGGGACATCCCCAGGAAAGAGGTGGGTGACATGGACTCCTTCAATTCACATGAGCCTGGGGTGGATGGGGCTCACAACTTTGTAAAAATGCCTCTTGCACAGGAAATACAAAGGAAGCAGAGTTTGAGGTAAAAAGGTGGAGCTACAATCTGTTATTTCATAAAGATCTCCTTTAAGGAATTTTGGGGATGTAAAGACATTATATCTTACCCAAACGAGAATATAATAGAATGCTAAAATGAGAGGTGAACATTTACCTACTGCCAAAATGTCTTGATTTGTCCTTACTTTCCCCTCCCAGGTTTTCTACTTATTTTCTTGGCAGTCTTCCCTTTTGGTTTGACTTTAGAGTATATTTACTATTCCAAACACAATCTGAACACATCTTTCCTTTCATATTAACCTTTACTTTCTAAAATCTCATTTTACTAATGTAGACCCTGTTTATGCCTTTTCTACCTAGTTATTCAAGTTCTTGACAATTTTTCAAAACAGTAATAGACTCTAAATTGTTTTTAGGCTTTTTTTTCTTTGCATACATTTTATAGCCAGAGGCTGGCCCACACTCACCCAGCAGAGGCATGGAAATTCCATTCTACAACTTTTCTCACCTGTCCCCAAATCTCGAATGTCACACACTGCTTCCACCTTTCCTCAGCACCCAGTGGTAGGTTAACATGACCCTGCCTTCAGAGACCTTGCACTGTCTAGGACATAGGGCAGTGATGACATGTTCCATTAATTCAGCCATGCTGCCTCAGTATCTAATATTCCATTCATATTCTCTTATAAGGACTGGAGATGAGGAGATGAATTAAACACAGTTCATATCCATGAGCTCCCAGCCCAATGGGAGAGGCAGACAGGGAAACAGGATGCAATGGCAACTCATAATGGAAGATGTTCAAGGGGAAGTTCAGCTTGGGGCACTGTCCATCTGGAGTGCCTAGTGCAGGGCTTCTCAGACATGCTACTATTGGCATTCGGGGCTGGATAATTCTTTGTTTAGGGCAGTGTCTTAAGTACTATAGAATGTTTAGTGGTGTCCCACTAGATACCAGTAGCATCCCCCCACGTGGTGACAGCTAAAAACATCTCCAGACATTGCCACATGTCCCATGGCAGGGCAAGGGGGAGACATCACTGCAGACGGAGAACCCCTGGTTTATGGTGAAAAAAAATACAAGGAGAGAGATTCGGCAGGCAGGGGTCCAGAGAGAGATCCCAGTACAGGCCCAGACTCAGCAGCCTTTGATCTGAAGGTGACAGATGAAGAAAGGGTAAGAGCGTCATTGCCAGGCACAGGGGTACAGGGGTAGCAGGAGTAGAGGACTGAGGAAGAAATCCGGAGGATCACTGGCTCCAGGAACCAAGAGACATGAAGGCCTGCAAAAGAAAGGGAGTAGGGGAGGGATGGGGAGAGGAGGGGAGGGGTGGGGAGGGGAGGGGAGGGGTGGGAAGGGGAGGGGAGGGTGGGAGAGACAGCAGAGAGAGTGTGCTCTAGAAACAGGGAGGCTGATTCTAGAAGGCCAATACTGTCAAAAACAACATCCAGATCAAGTAAAACATGGACAGGAAAAGACAGGTTTTAAGAGTTAGGAGACCCTGGATGACTGCAGGGAAGCATTTTTCACTGGCGTGGTTGGGAAGAGAAACCAGAACACAATAGATGAGAATTAAGTGACACATGAAAAAAAAGGGGACTGCAGTGGCCTCTTTGAAGCAACATACCGCATTTCATCCCCTCCGAGACGCCTTCCATAGTAAGACACATGGTACTCCATGTTCCCACTAAGAAAGAACATGCACTGCCTATTAAACTATGACATGGTGCTTTTCATCCTCTAACAGGTAAGCTCCGATTTTAGTAGTTACCAAATTGGGGGAAAAAAATGCATACCTTGGAGAGTATGAAAGACATTATTTCCCAAGGAAAGGAAAGAAATAGTGGATCAAGGAGGGGTGGAGAGGAGGAAAGGTTGAACTTTTCTTGTAACTGTTCCGGCTGTGCTAGCCGGCTAATAGAAAAGAGGCAACAGAGTGGACAAGGTAGATGTTTCAGTGAACAGAGCCGGCATGGCAACTCCCTTGACCCACGAGACAGGTAACTGTCCTGGGTGATTAGGCAGAGAGTAAGGACCAGGGGAAGTTCCGATTGATGTGCTGGAATGGCCATAGGTCAAGCAACCCAGAGAATGCAAAGGTGACTTAGACCTGTGAAGACAAGACCATCTGGCAATGTGTCAGGAAGGCCCCTGAGCCTGGCCTGGGCCTCTGAACTGAATGGGGAGTGAGGAAGCGGTTGGAAGGTGGAACAGGAAGATGAAGCACCCCATGAAGCAGCCCGAGGATCACGCGTCACTGCCACTGCTGAGTTCCTGCAGGACCTAGGTTGAGTAGACTAGGGGCAAGCCTCAAGGGTGGCGGGGGAAAATAATTCTGTAAAACACCCTTTGGCAATGACAGGAGTGGCACGCAAGGAGGGTGCTGGAGAAGGACTGGAAGTGGATGGGGTGGAGGGAGTGCCCTCGGACTCTTGCGGGGTCCACAGCTGCCCTGCTGTTGGGTTCCTCAAGTGGCCAGAACTCCCTCCCATTCTGCAAGTTCCTCCTCCCTCCCTGTAGGAAGAAAGCAGGAGAGTGGGCAAGGGAGGGGCTGCAGAGGTCAGGAATGATGCACTCTTCCCGTCAGCTTCCTCCCAGCCCCCAGCAGTCCGGTTCCAGCCTGACCCCTGCAAAGGAAGACTGTGACCACAGAGGTGGCATGCTGGGGAGAACTGGGGCCAAGAAGCAGGATTTGCTATCACCAGCTCTTCACAAAGGAAGCAGGGAACTGTATGTGGAATTCCCCAGGAGCAGTGCATGGACCTAGTTTTTTTCCTTTCACTCTACAGGAACATTGTAATGAAGTGCCAGGCTAATTTCCTCATAGGTACCTTGACTTCTCACCCTGCCACAGCTCTATGGGGCTCAGCTCACACTTCTCTCTTGCTCCTGGTTTCCCTTCTCCTACTTGAGACTTCTCAGCCTGTGGCTGAGTGATTGAAGTGAAAAGTGGCCTGGCAAGTCTGCTAACCCGACTGGAAGGAGCACTGCAGTGCCAAAGAGCTGGCCAACCTTACCCAGGGGCCTTCCGTTTGGGACCGAGGCCTACTGCTAACTTGGGGGAAGCATTCAGCATGCTTAGGTAGGGGAATGTGCATGTATTGGCTTTGCTCTCTTCCTGTGCTGCTTCGGTCTTTGTCCTCATACCCCATCTAAAGAAAGACCCTCTAGCCACTCCAGTTGGAAGCAACTAAAACCTGATCACTCCCTACCTTTGAAAAAGATCCAGTCTTAGAATGTATGCTTCTATGCCAATGGTAGAAGGGACATCTCAGCAGTTAGCTCCCTTCTGTGTGCCTGTTCCCGAACTACTGAAATAAAAACCCCAAATATGCATTTGGTCATATGTGCAACCATCCTGGTGCTCTGCTCATGCCCTGACTGATGGCTGGAGAGCTTATGCAAGGTTTACCTTATCTGAGGTCATCATGGAGCAGATACAGGAAAAGAACTAAGTACTCTTCTCCTACTTTGCTTCCCTACCTGCAAAATCCTCTGCTCCTGGAAGGCTCCCTAAGAAAAGATGGGGAAAGAAAAAGCACTCGCTGTCTCCCTGTGAACAGTACAACCCACTTTGAATCCTGCAGTGCCTCCAGATGAGTGTTCTTCCCCTGCAGCTGGAAAGCCTCTTATGCTCAGAAATTCCAGAGTCCCAACATGATCCATGCTCAGAAGTTGGGCTACAGCTCTTCGGAGCTGGCAGGCACAAGCCTCCAGCCCTTCAGGGCTTGCAAGAGCCAAATGCGCTGCGGAGGTGTGATTCACTGAGTTCCCAGAGGAAAGGGAGGCAGCCAGCTGGCAGGGGATTACTGAACAGCCAGGCCAAGGCATTCCATTGCTGTTTGGAGACAAGCAGCCAGCTACCTCCCTTCTCTTCCTCCCCCACTGAGGCGCAGAGCTGGAGACAGGCCAGGGCCCTAGGGGAAGAAGAGAAGGAACTGAGCTGCCTCACTTACTACCAAGATAAGAAGTCTGTGGCTGCTATCCCCAGTGAGCCAAGACAAGAAATGCTTACATTTTCGTTTGAAGATGACTCTGACGCCCCCAAATGTTTATCCAAAATATACCTAGATGCATTGCCCAGAGAGAATTTTTTAATAAGCAGCAAACTGGGTAAGCAAGAAAAATTGTACTGGCTGAAGAACAAACAAAAAAGCCCAGTGGGTATGTCATAGCTCAAGGATTGACTATATTCTCCTAAATAAGAGACTTCTTTCTCTCGTGCCTTGGATATCTCAGGCTCTCTGGGGTGACTGTAAGTTATAGATTTATTTCTCAGCCATTCTTAGTCCTGATGCTCTTCAGAAACTCACTGCTCTATGAACCCAGGTCCCCTAGACACCTTCCATTTGATCCACATCTTTCCAAAGATGAAGTCATGAAATATGATAAGTATTTCTTCTGAAGTTCATGCAAAGAACAAAAACCAAAGATCCAGTCCAAGCTCCCTCCCCTTTGAGTTTAGATAAATGAGTCATTTGAATTGAGGTAATAATCCAGACCCTTTCTCACCCACCTCTGCCCCATCTACAGGATAGTAACAACACTTTCTCAGAGCCTTCAAAGCAAAGGGGAGAAGAACATTCTGCTGACCTGCAAGACCGAAGGTCAAGGAGCAGACTTTCCTTGGGTTCCCTTGACCCAGCGTTTCTTCACTTGCTCTGCAGTTTTAGACAATGTAATATGACTTCCCTCTGTTCCAGTTGAATACCCAGCAGCTTCCAACATGGTGATGATTCCAACTTTTTTGAAATGCATTCTGAAGCTATCCTAAATCAAGTGGATTTAACACTGAGCCAAAAGGAAGGCTTTGGAAAACAAGTTGATTTTAATCCAGCCTTACCAGCCCTGTGTACTAGAATTTTAGCTTCATTCAGTCACAGGGTTTCCCCTCCTGAGAAGGAGTACAAACAGGGTAAAGAAAAGGTGGTACTCTGACACCACCCAACTGCCTGGATTCAGTTCTGAAGTTCAGTTCTGGCACAAACTACGTGGAGGCTGGTGTCAGTGTAGACCCCATGAATTAAGAGCTCAGTCCTCCACAAGACAGTCCCAACTTCAGATGCCAGCCAGAAGTTGAGGGGGTTCCCAGGGCCATTCATACTTCTGACCAACTGGCTACAAATTCAGAGGTTGCCCTAACCCCCTCAGGTTGATAATTCTTTGGAACGATTCACAGAATTCAGAAAAGCACCACCCTTGTTATTAAACTTTTATCCTAAAGACTACAATTCAGGGACAGCCAAATGAGGAGATGCATAGGGTGAGTTCTGGGAGGGCCTTGAACCCAGAGCTTCCATGCCCTCTCCTTGTGGAGTCAGGGTCTTTCTCCCTGTAGACAGATCAATATCTTCATCAACCGGAAAGCTCCACTGACTCTTAGGGTCCAGAGGTTTTACTGGGGCTTAATTATGTAGGCATAATTAATTAAATCATTGGCCACATTATTAAATTCCATCTCCAGCCCCCTTCCCCTCTCCAGGAGTCAGGCTTGGCCCACAGTCCCATCTCCAATCGTATGGTTGGTCTTTCTTGTGACCAGCCCCATCTTGAAGCCATCTAGAAGCCACCATGAGTTACTTCATTAGAAAAAACTCAGGTGTGATCCAAGGGTCTCATTATAACAAAGACACTTCTATCACTGGGGAAATTCCAAGGGTTTTAGCATCTCCCTACCAGGAACCAGGGAAAAAGGTCAGTCAAATTTCTTCTTATACAACAGGGGTGTCTCTTTGGAAATAAACCAGTCTAGGACTAAGAAAGAAAAATAGATGAGAGCAAGACATGCCTGGAGCTATGGAGTCCCAGTTGCTGGAGAAGAGCTGACCCGGGCTGACATTTGGACAAAGTGCCAGCAACTTCTCCAATGACTAGATCTTCAAAGTATCCATTCCTTGTAGCTTCCAAGTTCTTATCTGGGAAAGAGGACTTGAGATTGTCGATATAAAATGCTGAGCATATTCAGCACCAAGTAAGTGCTCAGTGAAAGTTTGTGGTGTTGTTGTTAGTTATTTTCCCTCACCCTGGCAGGGATTTCACAAGACTGAAGTTCAGGAAAGAAGGCCCACAATATGCAGGAAGAAAGGGAAAGCAAAGGGGTGCATTGAGGTCTATACTCTCCAGCCCATCCACCTGCTGTTCTTTCTGAAACCAAAGGCAGACAGACTTGTGCACTGTGTGTTAGGATGTGAAAACAGAACACTACGAACGTATCTTCATTCATCCAATCTTGTAGGAATCAAAAGTCCAAAGAAGCAAGCCCTGGACATGGTATTTTACTCCAATGTCCAAGGTATAATCGGCTCCTGACAGGAATTCTAGAATTTATATTTAATACTAAAACAACAAAAAAGGACAACCATTTTAAAAAGGTATTTTATTATCATACCTATGTGTGATATAAAAATTAAAAATAGGCCAGATGCGGTGGCTCAAGCCTGTAATTCCTGCACTTTGGGAGGCCGAGGTGGGCGGATCACGAGGTCAGGAATTCAAGACCAGCTTAGCCAACATAATGAAACCCCATCTCTACTAAAAAAATATAAAAATTAGCTGGGCATGGTGGCCGGCACCTGTAGTCCCAGCTTCTTGGGAGGCTGAGGCAGGAGAATCGCTTGAACCCAGGAGTCAGAGGTCGCAGTGAGCCGAGATCACGCCACTGCACTCCAGCCTGGGTGACACAGTGAGACTCTGTCTCAAAAAAGAAATAAAAATAAAAAAATAATAATAGAATAAAAGCCAACTGTCATTCACCCATTCAGAAATGCCATTTTGTGATCTAGTTCTAAGTCTTTTTTTTAATATATATCTACATGTATATATATAGATGTGACATCTATACATATAGATATAGATGTGATATTTATACATATCCACATGCATATATATATAGATGTGATAATACAAATTGAGCACCTCAATTTGAAAATCTAAAATTTGAAATGCTTCAAAATCTGAAACTTTTTGAGTGCCAACCTGACACCAGAAGTGGAAAATTCTACACCTGACCTCATGTGATGGGCATACAAAATTATTAAAAATATTGTATAAAATTACCTTCAAACCATGTGTATAAAGTATACACAAAATATAAATGAATTTTGTGTTTAGACTTGAGTCCCATTCTCAAGATGTCTCAGTACGGATATGCAAATATTTCAAAATCCAGAAAAATCTGAAATTTGAAGCACTTCTGGTCCCAAGTATTTTGGGTGAGGAATACTTACCCTGTAGATGTGTGTGTGTGTGTGTGTGTATACACTCAATAAATATATTTGCACAATCCAGACCCACCCTGAAACCTCACCAGACTATAAGATTCACACCTCTTATCACTGCAATGAGAATTGAGGTCAAAGACAATCCATATTTCACCACATAGAACCCTGCAGCAAATTTGTCTTCAATTATTTTATTTGCCTGGTTTTGAAAATGGGTAATCTTTTATTTTTAATTAAAAAAAAAAAAAAACTTTTTAAGGATAGGGTCTTGCTATGTTGCCCAGGCTGGTCTCCAACTCCCAGCCTCAAGTGACTCTCCCAACCTTAGCTTCCTGAGTTGCTGGGATTACCTGCACTTGCCACCATGCACGGTCTCCAGGGTGATATTTCTGAACAATTATTTTGTCACAAAATTTATTGTTTTGATGCTTCAAGTATTTTGCATTTAAGATAAATTATCTTCTATAGCATTCAAGAATGTGACCCAGTGACAAGAGTCTGGTAAGGAGAAACATATAGTTCTGTACAAAGGCAGACACTCAATATTTTGCTATGTTTACTACGTTTGCTGTGTTTGCTATGTCTTTTTTTAATGCATTTTTTCAGAAAAAAAGCCTAAAATAGGCTTCCAACCTATTATAGAATGAATACATACTCTTTGTGGAAAATAGAGTAAGGCATCAAAGAAAATAAAAGCCACTTGTCATTCAATTACCCAGAAATAGTATTCTGTTATCTAGTTCTGGATCTGTTTTATAACATGTAACATTTACTAACGAATATTTGTTCCATGTCATTCATTAAAAATTCTTCAGAAACTTTTCAGTGGCTGAGGAAAAGGGAGGACCAGTGGTGGGGAATCAGGAGATTGAACTGCTTTTCCCACCTCATAGCTGCAAAACTGGCTAGGTTCTGTTTTTCTCTTTCCTTATGAAGGGATCAAAAACTCAACAGCAGACACAGAAAGAAATCTTAACTGAACTTACCTTATCTGATTAAAGCAGAGCTTTAAGAGACTCAGCTGCCACCACAATCCCCCCATACAGATCTGTGGAGGTCAGGATGGTGACTGACTTAGGCACCACGACATTCCAAAAAGGAAATTGTGTGAAGCCTCATCAGAACCTTCCTGGCTTTGAAGCTCTAAACTTTTCCTTTTGCTAAGCTGCTGCATAAACCTGTACCTCTGGCTAGACGGCGAGTTACTCTTTACAGGGTACTCCTGCATGCAGGTAATCAGCCTTGTCTCTTCTCCTATTTCTATATCTATGGCCAGTTAATTCTCAGGCTTCCAATCATTTAAACCTAATATGGTAGAGGAGAAGTTTTCTTCCTGACAGTTCTGACGATGAAGGTGACGTGGCTGGGACTCCTTGCTCTATGACCAAGCCGGATGAAAGATGCTTTCTCACTAGTCAGACGCCAAGATTTCTGTCCGGGGCCAGCCCAGCAAGGGTGGTATGAGACTCCCCTTGTCTTTTTCAAAATGTAGATTTACAGGAGAATGCTTTTGGTTAGAACTAGGTCTTTGGCTGTTGTGACCCCTGTTACAGATAGCAACTGTGTATCTGTTCTGTTTTGTGTTGTGCTGTTTAAAAGTATTATTTGTTATAAGAAAACGAATGATAGGGCAGAACCCAAGTATTGGTCTTATAAGTCAATATTGCTTATAAATATTGCTTTTAAATATTGTAATATTTAAAAGTATTATTTGTTGTAAGAAAGCGAATGATAGGGCAGAACCCGGGTATTGGTCCTGTAAGCCAATATTGCTCACTGATAGTGTCCTGAGAGCTTGGCTTTAGAAATCAGAGAGGGCATTCTCTCTGGTTTTCCACCTGCCAATGTTGTCAATTGCCAGATCTGTGTCTAGAGGTCAAGCTGGGAACCTGAGACACATGGCACACTCCTACCCACCATTGCCACCTCTCAGAGGATGTCCAAGTCTAAGCCCTTTCCTTGACCATTGACTTCGATGCCTGTGATAACTTGGTTTCCTTCTTTCTGTTATCTTTGGGCATGATTTTGGATTACGAGGGCTGCATTTTCTGTGCCCCCTTTGGAGATGCCTCTTGTGTCCGTGGTTAAGTCATAAAAAACCTTATTCATCTGAGTCACTTTTGAGACTGAATATAGTCTCTGAGGCTGGATTAGAGCACGGGCTTCTTGTTTGAGAGGTGCCTCTCGGACTGGAAGCTCCTCCTAGCTTTTGTTTCAAGGCCTTGCAAATCTCCCTACTTGATCTTACTGCTTCCGTGGAAACTTCTTAGTCAACTAGAACCTTGTTCTCAAGCCCCTGCTGCTGCTCCATCGCTGGGAGGCCAGCTTTACCCACTTCCTTTACGGTTGGCATCATTGCACGAAGGACAATTTAAAATGTCAGTGGCTTCTTTGAGAAAATTTAAGATCTTCCAAGTTGACTTTTCTAAGACTTTTCCATCCCATTCCAGCACTTCAACTACCTGTAGTCACTGTGACTTTAGACCTCCTTCTCCTCTGATTTGGGAGCTCTTGAGAGATTCAAGGATTCCCAAAAGCAAGCACCTGAGGCTTAAAACACTAATCTGAGGCAGATTCAAATTTTATTTACTCAGATGGGCTTTGGAGACATGCAGATAGCCATCCAATGTATCCTCAGTCCCTCACCTAAAGCTCAGTCCACAACCCCCATAGGATTACTCAGCCGGGCAAAGAAAACTTAAAAAGTTTCCTCTGCAAATATTGGTGGGAAGTTTTAACCCTCATATTGAGCAGGTAGCTCCAACTTGTTCCATCTTCTAGAAATACAATTTGGATTAAATTATAAAGTGGGGCAAAGACAAGAAACAACTCTTACATAAATTGGGAAGTTGTTCATTCCTCCGTTTATTTCTGACTGGTAGCTAAAATTTTTGGATGAAAGTCATAACATTTCTATTTGTGTCTGTCTATATGTTTGTGCACCCATATGAGGTGCAGCTGGTCCTTCGTATCAGTGGATTCCACATCCATGGATTCAACCCACTACAAATCAGAAGTATATGAAAAAAATAAAAATAACAATACGATAATAAAAAATAATACAAATACAATACAGTTTAACAACTATTTGCCTAGCACTTACATTGCATTAGGTATTCTAAGTAATCTCAAGACGATTTAAAGTATAAGGAGGATGTGCATAGTTACATGCAAATACTATGCCATTTTATATCAAGGACTTCAGCATCTATGGAGTTTGGTATCTGTGGGGGGTTCTGAAACTAACCCCTAGGTATACTGAGAGATGACTATATATGTGATATTTTTCCACCTCCAAATGATGTTACTAAATTAGTTTATAAAATTCCTTAAAGGAGTTCTATTCTAATAGCCTTAGAGAGAAATAAGTAAGCACTTATACAAATTAAATATTCCTAAAACTTTCAGAAGTACAGGAACTAATCCAATGTTTTTCACTATCACATGATTCGGTTAATCTGGTACACAAGATGAGTTTGGTGTTGTTAGTCTAATAAAAACAGTCATGTCTCTGAGCTCTCAGCATTAAGCATAATAAAAGCATGTGTTTGTTTTCTGCTTGGGTTTGCTAGTCAGGATATGCTAAACGTGGAGTCAGAGGATCACAGGCTTCAGAACTGAGTTCAGGTCAAACTCTCCAGGCTGCCACAGTCAGTTCCCGAGCTCCGCAAGGGACAGACAGAGATACATTTAGGTGGTAAATGAACTTTGCACCATAGGCTTGTTGTGAGGCCAAGATGAATGATCCACGCAGAGCACTTAGCTCAGAACGTAGAGCCTGCAAGTACTTGTGAAATGTTAATTAACGTCACTGTGTACTTGCCGTATAGCCCTGGACAAGCCACCTTATTCTTCTGAACCTCAGCTTACTTTCTCAGGCCATGTGTGGATACACGAAAACATATTAGGTTGGCGTAGAAGTAATTGCGATTTTGGCCATTTGAAAGTAATGGCCAAACCCACAATTACTTTTGCACCAACCTAATAGTAAAATGTAAGAGGCCATGTAAGTGTCAGCTGCACATAGTGTCAGTGGCTAGGCAGGAGGATGCAGTGTTGGCAAAAGAACCCGAGATCTTAGTGGTTAGAAACAAAACCCGTGGTTGGGTGCGGTGGCTCATGCCTGTAATTCCAGCACTTTGGGGGGCTGAGGCTGGCGGATCACCTGAGGTCAGGAGTTCGAGACCAGCCTGGCCAGCATGGTGAAACCTGTTCTCTAATAAAATACAAAAAAATTATCTGGGGGTAGTGGTGCACCCCTGTAATCCCAGCTGCTCAGGAGGCTGAGGCAGAAGAATTGCCTGAACCCTGGAGGCGGAGGTTGCAGTGAGCCGAGATCATACCATTGGACTCCAGCCTGGGCTACAGAGCAAGATGCTGTCTTAAGAAAAAAAAAAAAAGGAATAAAACCCATATCTCTCGCTCCTGCTGTCCACCCATCATAGGTAAAGGAAGAGCTCTGCCCATCACTGCTAGGCAGGCCCAGGCTGACCAGGCTCCAGCCACACTTGGTTTCACAGCCACAGCGGCAGGAAGAGGGAAGAGAATGAGGGTCTGCACCATAGCAAAACTACTAGGAGCAGAGTATCCAACTGTCATCATTATTACTCCTGAGGTCAGCTCACGAGGTAGCTTGAAAGTTATCTGCTCTGAAGAGAGAGACTCTCTGTTTGTTTTTCTTTTCTGGCTCCAGCAGTTCTGTGCCTGGGTTTTGACTGTGGTAGGAGGGCAGGGTATGTGAGGACCAGGCAGCTAACAGTGTGGGGCTAGGGGTAGTCTGGCCCAAGGGTCTCCTGAAATGTATGTTATCTTGGACAGGTTGAGTGATCCCTGGACACCCCACAACATCGCCCTCTGACGGTAGCTCTGAGCCTCACTGCAGATGATCAGAAAAGGAGTCTGAAGGGAGGGAGGAGCCCTGTGGGGTATGGAATATTGGCACACAAACATTGGCACAGGGTCATTTTATAAAGGAGACATTTTGAGATGGCCTAAAACCACAGTCGAATGGAAACATGACCCGTTAATGGATCAGTAGATATCCTTGACCCTCCATACTTTCCCCAAGTTCCACCCTACATCCCATGACTCACCGTCCCATTTCACAGTCACCAGCCCCTCACCCTGACCCTCACCCCAACCCTTCCATGACTCCCATACCACCCTAGTGCTTTCTTTACTTGGTATCACAGAGTTCCTACATGTTGGCATTACTACCTCTAACAGCTGCCTCAAAGTGGTCCACATGGGGCCCACATGTTGAAACCACAGGGGTCAGTTGGTCTGGTGCAGAGGCCTCAGGACTTCCATAACTATCAAATCTGCAAGTCAAAAACTAGAACCCAAAAACATGATTGTGAAAACTTTGCTTGTTTGCTCAACCTGGGACAGATTTCCAGAAGATTCGGAGCTGCCCATGAGAATCCTGTGTGGGTAATCACATCAGGGAGGTATGATTATCTACTGCCTCTGCTTTCCCTGTATTCTAGATTCTCTAGAAGAGATCTGTTCCAAATCTTGTAAAACCAAAAGGGTCTCTACACTTCCTAGGAGTGGGTGGATGAGACAGTGAGAAGAAAACGAGCTAGAAAGCCTGTATCTATCTTAAAGTTCCATTTGGAAGAACAGAAATGCTAAGAATGGGGGTGATGGTTGGTTGTGATTTTGAAAAGTCAGTTTGACAGATATTTACTGAATACTTATTACCAGCAGGTGGCTAAAAAGAATGAAGGATAACTTTTCTCTTAAGGACCTCTCAGTCCAGATAGAAAAAGAGAAAAATGCAACATTGCAGGAGAGGATGGGAAGTACTGTGAGAGCAGAAGCCATGGGCGCGGAAGAGGGGACCTTCCCAACTGAAGGCTGTGGGGGTTCCTGGAAGATCTTCCTAGGATATGAGTCCTAAGCTCATGATGAAGGGCCATTCACCAGGTGAGGCTTTAGAGGAAAGGGTTTCACAGCTTCCCAGGGGAAGCAGGAGACCCAGAATCTGTGGTTTACAGGGGGAAGGCTTGGGCTGGCACTCCCCTCCCAAGCTCAATCATAGCTCTAAGTGGGAATTAGGTGGCTGGAGGTGACCAAATCCACCCAAACAGTGGGGCTCCCATGAATCAACTGGAAGGATGTGCAGGGGACTTCTGTTGATGACAGAAACATCGCCAGTGCCATTTACTTCTGGTTTTCTTCATGCAGAACAATGGCAGGGAAGGATTCTCCCTTCTCTCAAAGACCTACTTGGGATGGCAGGACACAGTGTGAGGTTGCAGACAAGGTCACCAGTGTCCAGCACTTTCTCATCACAGCATGTTGGGGTCTCTGGCTGCAGACAGTTTGATGTCATAGGACATTTTTTGGTGCCAAGGAACAGAGACTAATTCAAGGTAACCAGGTGAATGGTGGTGCTGTAGGGAGATCCCCTCTGGGAAGAGCAGAACTGAGAGCTTGCATGTGACTGGGAGCTCTGGGGGCATCCTCTTCACATCTTTACATTCTGATTTCTCCATCCTCTCTTCATGCATCCTTCCCAGCACACTTGTTCTGCCTGGCTGGTGGGAGATGGGATCCCACAGTGCCCAGGTTCTTTGTTCAGATTTACAGTCACTGGTTGCAGAGACTGGTTCTTCCTCACTCCCACTTCCAAAGTCCTGGGGTCTAGGAATGACTCTGCTGGGGTTAGATGTGGCCAGCATCCCAGCCAGAAGTATGGGGTTGAATAGTGCAACTGAGGGTTGCAGGGGAGTCCTGTGCATGAGGTGGGGTGGTGGGTGTCAGATTGGCAGTCACTGTGAACCGGCACACACCCTGAAATCAGGCTGCAAGCTGGGAAGGAAAATGGGGTCTGCAGAAGGAGAGTGTTCTTTGGAAATGAGAGCGGGGGCTTCTTGGGCCCCCTCATGGGTCAAAGGTATGGGATTTAACCTCATGTGGGATGCACTGCCAAAGAAAGGGCTCTATCTAATGTTTCTTGGTAAGTTTTCATCCTTCAATTCTCTGTAGTTTTAACACCTCCAATCACACATTTCTGAGTTACAGTGTTTATTTAGAAAACTCACAGAGCCTTTGGGAGGCTGAGGCAGGCGGATCACGAGGTCAGGAGATTGAGACCATCCTGGCTAACACAGTGAAACCCTGTCTCTACTAAAAATAAAAAAAAAATTAGCCGGGTGTGGTGGCGGCACCTGTAGTCCCAGCTACTCCAGAGGCTGAGGCAGGAGAATGACATGAACCAGGGAGGCGGAGTTTGCAGTGAGCTGAGATCACGCCACTGCACTCCAGCCTGTGTGACAGAGCGAGACTCTGTCTCAAAATAAAAAGTAAAAAATAAAAATAAAGAAACCTCACGGAGCCATTGGGACATGGCTGCATGTATTTGTATTTACAAAGTGACTGATGCTGAGTTCCTGGCTATAGGAGATTCCACAAAATAGAGTACTCCTGGATACTGCACTCACAGACTCTACTGCAAACTGAACACACATATTATATCTCTAATCTCTATTCTCACAACAGTCTTACCAGTATTACCACCACTTTAAAAATGGAGAGAGAGAGAGAGACAGAAAGAGAGAGAGAGAGAGAGTGTGTGTGTGTTACCTTTCTGAAATCACTCAGCTAGCAAGTGCAAGAACAGGGATCTCAACCCTCACCACTTCTCCACATTCCTTGGTTTGGGAATCAAGATGTATGACCCTGTTTGGGGCCAGGCACAGTGGCTCAAGCCTCTAATCCCAGCATTTTGGGATGCCGAGGAGGGTGGATTACCTGAGCTCAGGAGTTTGAAACCAGCCTGGCCAACATGGTAAAACCCCATCTCTACTAAAAATACAAACATCAGCTGAGAGTGGTTGTGCGCACCTGTAAATCCCAGCACTTTGGGAGGCTGAGATAGGCAGATCACATGAGGTCAGGAGTTCGAGACCAGCCTAGCCAACATGGTGAAACCCTATCTCTACTAAAAATATAAAAATTAGCCGGGTGTGGTGGTGCACCTGTAATTCTAGCTACTCAGAAGGCTGAGGCAGGAGAATCGCTTGTACCCGGGTGGCAGAGGTTGCAGTGAGCTGAGATTGTGTCACTGAACTCCAGCCTGAGTGATGGAGTGAGACTATGTTTCAAAAAAAAAAAAAAAAAAGATGTTATGACATGTTTTGATCATAACCGGTCACAGAGAAGCATAGTGGCACAATTCCAGTCTCTGAGTTCCAAGGCAGAGAATATGTGAGTTTACTCAGAGATGGCAATTTAGGATCGCCTCTTCCTTAGCTCTGCGACCTCAGGCAAGTTTTTATCTCTGTGCCTCAGTGTCCTCATCTGTTCAGATGACTGAGTCATTGTGAGAAGGAGATGAGTTAAATCTTGCAGTGTTTGCAGGCACCAGGGAAGTGGCACATGTTATAATTAACAGTTCAGACATCAGGGAAGGGTTCCAAGAGCATGAGTTAAACACTAACTAGGGAGGAGCCCTTTCAGAAGAGGAAGAGGAGGAGAGGAAGGTACAAGAGACAGTATGAGGTGGGAAAGTGGACTCCTGTAGATGAGAGTCAGGAAGGAAGGTGATGGGGTGTACATAAGGCATTGGCAGGAGTGAAAACTCGGGGTGAAGGTGCATAGGCCCCAAACACTCTGAGAAGGAATCTGGGCTTTACCCTGGAGGACCAGAGCTGGAGGGGACACAGCACAGGGGGCAGTGGGTATGCTTTTTGGAGAAAATTTTAGAAGAAGAGGGAAGAGTACAGAAGTCAACGGTGCCTGGTCTAGAAGTCATAGCTTCTGTGAAGGAGGAAGTCTCATATGCAAAAGAACAGACCTGGCCTTATGGGGTTCTGGGTCCAAAGGCCAGACCTGTTGCAAAGTGCCAGCAAGAGAAAAAATTCCTGGCCCTCTCTTGCCAGCTCTAGCTCCCCCTGTCAATGAGAGAAAGGACAGTCCTATTCCAGAACACTCAGACATCAGGCACAATCTCCAAGACTTCACTGGCCACTGCCCTCCTTCCCTCCCTCCACACTCCCCTCACCACACCTGTGGAGGGCCTGGGGATTAGCCAGTTTGTGGGGCATTGAATAGTGGCTTCTCAGCGGGCGGAACTGCAAACGCGTCCAGTAGCCCCTTTAGCCCATGCTGCTGCTGCCACCCCGTGGTGCAGGCGGGGAATGACTGCGCACCGGCCCGGTTCAGCCGAAGCACCGAAGCCCATCTCCACCTCCGCTCTCCGCGCTGAAGAGGAAAGAGCCATGTGGATCCAGCACGGGGAATGTTTCTTTTTTAGGAAGTGTAATACAGGGATTGGACACTAGCTAAAACAGAGCATCTTTGGAAATGGGGGTTATTAAACAGTTCAAATATGCTTGGCATTCTGAATTTTAGATCACTATGAGACTTGAAGAAAAATCTCTGTGGCTACCGCTGTGGCTTTTTTGGATCTGAACCAGACACTGCCTTTGTTTTTTACTACACATAAGCCAGAGGGAGTCCTGGGCTGCCTGGGCTGGGGAGGCGGGTGCGGGGTGACAGCAGCGCCCCTGCAAACTGAGCCTGCGAGTCCCTCGCGCTGAAGTCCGCGGGGTGAGCTGGGTTGTGAGGGCCACGGCAGCTCCCAGCCCCTCCACAGATCTGGTCGGTCACTTCCCTGCAGGGACGGAATCCAGCATTTCTTCAAGGGTTCTAGTCTATGTCTAATTCTGTTTCTCTTTTGAAAGCAGCTGTTTGGAAGGCACAAGCAGAATGCCTTCCGTCAACGCCCCTTGACTCGGAGGTACGAGAAGCTTGGGAGGAGCCACAGGGTGGACTTTAAGCCACACCGATGTGCTTGAGTCAAGGGCTCTTGGGTAGCAAGTGACTCTGCACAAGCTGTTGAACTTTCGAGTTTTTAAATTTTATTTTATTTTATCTATTTTTTGACAGAGTCTTACTCTGTTCCCCAGGCTGGTGTGCAAATGGCGCGATCGCCGCTCGCTGCAACCTCCGCCGCCCCGCAACCTTTGCCTTCTGGGTTCAAGCGATTCTCCTGCCTCAGCCTCCAGAGTAGCTGGGATTACAGGTGCCCCCCACCACCACGCCCGGCTAATTTTTTGTAGTTTTAGTAGAGATGGGGTTTCACCACGTTGGCCAGGCTGGTCTCGAACTCTTGACCTCAAGTGATCTGCCTGCCTCGGGCTCCCAAAGTGCTGGGATTACAGGCCTGCGCCACCATGCCTGGCCAGTTGTTGAACTTTCTATGAGCCTCTGTTTCCTCATCTGAGGAATGTGTCCTAATCTATGTAGTAGAATAGTCTCTCTTGTAGAAGAGTTCAAAGCATCAAGGGAGGGTATTTGCCTTTTCATTTTACCTCACTCCAGACCACTCAGCAAGGCTCCCTTCCCCTTACTCCCTTTAACTATTGCAGCGAATTGGACGGTGACTCGTATATTCATGCCCAGGCAATCACTTCAAACATGGATATAGGTGCACTCAGTGTCAAAAGAGGCATGTAACTGACTCTGCCTCCCAAAGGGAGAGGGCCAGGGCTGGTCATAGCGATGAACATGTGCCCAGGGGTCTTGGCATGTGACCCAGAGGAAGCTCCAAAATGAGGAAATGAGGAATCTGAAGGGCAGAAGAGAAGAGAGGTTTAGGCAGGTGTCCAAGGCTATCTGCCTGGTCAGTAACAGAGCTGAGACCGTGCGCATGCGTCTACCACTCACTGGCTGCCTCCAGCGGAAAGCAGTGTGGGCCCTGGGGTCACAAACTCAGCTGGGAGGGGGTCCTCTTCCACGGAGTCAGTGGGTGACAGGGAATAGCCAGGGGCAGGGAAAGGAGAGGAGAGTGAGCAGAACAAGGTCATGGCAAAGTCTGGGTGAGAGGGAGGCTCCCAGATGCAGGGCATTGAGAAGGGACCCCACAAGGGGAGGGGCCAAGGGTGGTGAGCTGCGGCTGGGGCATGCTGAGGGTAAGGAGAGCATTCCGTCCATGTGAAAGTATCCAGGAGCTTGGGGATTTTGAGCTCCTATGAGTGGGCATCCCATACCCAGAGTTCATTGCTGATGCCTTGATTGATTTCTTAAAACAGAAATGATTTACTTGTAGGTGATAGGAAGGAGAAAGACAGAAAAGAAACGTAATAGAGAGTCCCAGACAGGACTCAGTGCCCTCAGGGATAGAGGTCAGGCACCTCTTGCCCAGCGATGCTTAAATATCTGTGGTTCTTTGACGCTCTACTATTCTAGGAGTAGTTCAGGTAGCAAGAGAAACATCTTCCTGCCGCTAAGAATTGCTCAGACTTCAGCTGTTGTGGGCACTTACATTACTTAAGTTCAGTTTTGTCACTCAAGGGAAGTCTTGTTGACAGAGGTGACAGAGACTCAGACTTAGGACCCATGTAGCAGAGACCAGCTTTACTGAGAAAAACTGCTTTGAGGCGCTGCAGGGAGCCGAATGAGAAACGGCGGTCACACACTGCCCCCTGGTGTTCAAGAGCATTTACTGTACCTTGGCTGCTTCCAAAGAGACAGGCGGAGCTCAGGCTCAGTCACTTTACAAATGTACTTCCCTAGGTGTTTGGGGTCTTACAGATGTTCTTTTCACCTGTCAGTAACGAGGATCAGCTTTAGTGTTTACCAATCTATTTGCACACTTTTTGGCGATACAACCCCATGCAGGAAAAAAAGAATCACGGGGAAAGAGAAGTGGCCTCTCTTCCCTGCTCCCGCAGCAACCCACCCGGCAGCTGGGGTGTGTGATGGTTGAAAAGCATACCTTTTTATGTGTCAGTCATTCCTCAGTAAAGTGCTTTTCAAAAAAAAAAAAAAAAAAAAAAAAAAAAAAAAAAAAAAGCCTGGACTTTGCAGACAGATCATATTCAAATCCTAGTGCCCTGTGACCCAGAGGGTGGACAAGTCACTTAATCTGTCTGTGTCCCAGAGCGCCATGTGCTAGGAAGCGAGAATTAAAATACAAATGGATCTGATCTCCAGCAGTTTAGAGGTGGCTGGAGGACTTACAGAGAGGAGGGCGTTTTCAATACAGCACCGGAAAAGCTTCAGAAGAGGTCAGTACCGGGGGCAGTGTATCTGAGAACCCGGGATTGAAATGACTGTTTCATAAGGGTGATTGTAAACATTAAATAAGATAACATGGATAGGGATTTTAGTGCAGTTCTGGCACACAAGGAGCCACAAATTATAGTTATTAGGATTCCAAAGGGGCCTCGGTGATTAAGGGCAGTAGGTCTGGGGACAGGATGGAGGTGTTGCTTGGTGTTCTGTGGCAGGGATTGACTAGACCTGGGAAGCCCGATGGAAATATAATGCAAGTCACAAATTCAAGCCACAATGTAATTTTAAATTTTCTGGTAGCCTCATTTAAAAAAGTTTTTAAAAAGTGAAATCAGGTTTATAATATATTTTATTTAAACCTATAAATCCAACATATTGTCATCTCAGTGTGTAACATCAAAAATTATTAATGACGCCTTTGACGTTTTTTGTTTTTGCCAAATCTTCACAATTCCATTTCTGTGCTACATTTGCAGCACATCTTACTTTGAACTAGCCATGTTTCAAATGCGCAATAGTTCCTGTGGCTCATCTGTATTGAACAGGGCAGCTGTAAAGGGCCACCTTGACAAGGAAGAGGGACGAGACAGACTGGGCACATCCACCCTGCAGTTGAGCTGTAGAGTTTCATTCTGCTGTGTCTGCCTGTTTGGTCTAGGAGACATTAAATCTGTGCTTGTCAAAGAGTGGCTGAGAGATCACCTGCTTCAGAATCTTCTGGGCTGCTTCTTAAATGAAAAATCAGATTCCTTATCTCTTTTTTATTGAAATCTCTGGAGGCCAGAATCTGCATTTGAAATAGGCTTTTTAACTGATTTTAAAGTCCAACCTCCCATCCCCTTTTCAGTGTAGACAATGCATTACTTGGCATACAAGAAGTCATGCCCAATAGATGTTTCTCCTTTTGGATTAAGAGTCTGGAACCAAGGATTGGGGGTTAATAATTATGGAGGTGGTCATGACTACATTGCCAGGTTTTACCTTTCGTATTTAGACTCCATTCACCTGGAGTTTAAACTTGGCCCTGTTCAATCATTTTCTCTAACATTCAGCATTCTCCTCTGGCCTGTGTGATTTGGTGGAGGCACACATAGTAAATTCTCCATAATATCTGAGAAGGTAACTCTTACATCCAGTGGAAAACTCAGCCTGTGGTCCATCCATTAGCATGAGTGTTCCAATCTCATTTCCCCAGCATGTTCCCTCACCCTGCCCTGACTCCCCCACCCAGAGGACTCAGAGGGAGAAATTTCTACTTATCTCGTTGTTATGGCCTGAATGTGTCCCCCAGGATTCTTGTGTTAGAAACGTAATCTCCAGTGCAATAGTGTTGGGAGGTGGAGCCTTTGGGAGATGTTTAGATCATAAGGGCTCTGCCTTTGTGAACAAATTAATGCTGTTTATATACAAAGGGGCCTGTCTGAAAGAGCTTATCCCTTTTATTCTTCCACTCTTCTGCCATGTGAGGTCACAGTGTTTCTCCCTTCAGAGGATGAAGCAAGAAAGTCATCGCCAAACACCAGATGCCAGCCTTTTGATCTTGGACTTCCCAGCCTCCGGAACTCCGAGAAGTAAATTTCTGTTCTATGTAATTTACCCAGTCTGTAGCAATCTGTTATAGCAACCTGAAGCGGACTAAGGCACTAGCACCCTGTCTGATTTCTCTCTCCCTCTCCTAGAATCTGTTGCCATGAAAACTCTGTGTGGGGAGACAGAAGGATGAGAGCTAGGACATGCCCTGGAGAAATTTTCCCCGTGGTCTTGGGGATTAAAATTATTAATGACGCCTTTGACATTTTTTGTTTTTGCCAAATCTTCACAATTCCATTTCTGTGCTACATTTGCAGCACATCTCACTTTGGACTAGCCACATTTCAAATGCCCAATAGTTCCTGTGGCTCATCTGTATTGAACAGGGCAGCTGTAAAGGGCCACCTTGACAAGGAAGAGGGACGAGACAGACTGGGCACATTGGGCTCCTTACTACTTATGCAAATTTCCGCAGCCGGCTTGAATTTCTCCTCAGAAAATGGGTTTTTCTTTTCTACTATTTCATCAGGCTGCAAATTTTCTGAACTTTTATGCTCTGTGTCCCTTTTAGAATGGAATGCTTTTAACAGCACCTAAGTCATCTTTTGAATGCTTTGCTGCTTAGTAATTTCTTCTGCCAGGCCAGGCGCAGTGGCTCACGCTTATAATCCCAGCACTTTGGGAGGCCAAGGATCACCTGGGGTCAGGGATTCGAGGCCAGCCTGGCCAACATGGTGAAACCCCATCTCTACTAAAAATACAAAAATTAGCTCAGTGTGGTGGCAGGCTCCTGTAATCCCAGCTACTTGGGATGCTGAGGCAGAAGAATTGCTTGAACCTGAGAGGTGGAGGTTGCAGTGAGCTGAGATCACACCATTGCACTGCAGCCTGGGTGACACAGCAAGACTCTGTCTTAAAAAAGAAAAGAAAAAAAAAAAGAAATTTCTTCTGCCAGATATCCTAAATCATCTCTCTCAAGTTTAAAGTTCCACAAATTCCTGAGGCAGGGGCAAAATGCCACCAGTCTCTTTGCTAAAACTCAACAAAAGTCACTTTTGCTCTAGTCCTCAACAAGTTCCTCATCTGCATCTGAGACTACCTCAACCTGGACCTTGTTGTTCCTATCACTATCAGCATTTTCGTCAAAGCCATTCAACAAGTCCCTAGGAGGTTCCAAACTTTCCCACATTTTCTTGTCTTCTTCTAAGTCCTCCAAACTGTTTCAACCTCTGCCTGTTACCCAGTTCCAAAGTCGCTTGCACATTTTCAGGTATCTTTTCAGCAGTGCCCCACTCTACTGATACCAATTTACTGTATTAGTTTGTTTTCACACTGCTGATAAAGACATACTCAAGACTGGGCAATTTACAAAAGAAAGAGGTAAAATTGGACTTATAGTTCCTCGTGGCGGCAGAGGCCTCACAATCATCACGGAGGGCTAAAGACACTTCTTACATGGCAGCGGCAGGAGAGAATGACAAGAGAAGCAAAGATAGAAACCCCTGATAAACCCGTCAGGGTCAGATATCGTGAGACTTATTCACTCCCATGAGAATAACAAGGGAAAGACCAACCCCCATGATTCAATTACCTCCCCTGGGTCCCTCCCACAACACGTGGGAATTCTGGGAGATATGATTCAAGTTGAGATTTGGATGGGGACACAGCAAAACCATATCAAACATACATCTTTAAGCTTCTTAAAACTTAACTTTCTTTCCTTGACAACGTGACAGTTGAGCCAGGTGGATTGGATCATCTCTTTGTTTGAATATTCCTTACCCATTTGTTGTATTTCAAGTTTCCTGGAAAACAGATTCCACAACCCTGAGCTTTTTATGCAAAGTATTTATTGAGTAATGCTCTTGAAAGATGAGAATTAGGCAAAGGGAGAAGCAAAGGCAAAACTGGGCAAATGGAGCAGTTGAATTGCAACACACTTTCAACAGAGGCTGACAGCGAGCTCCGTACCTGAGACAGCCATGAGAATTGTCTCAATTGAGACAACGGAATCAGGTCTTAGTGTCCCCAGAAAGACTAGTCATGGGTGCAGCCTGTGCCCAGGGAGGGGGCAAAACATTAGATGAGTCAGTTTCCCTTGGTTGCGGATATTTCTGGACAGGGAGTCATCTGAGAGCCATCACTACCCCTCAACAACCCTAGCAGCTGGATGAATGGGTGCCCCAACTGTAAGGGGGATCTTGACAGCAGCCCAGCATCTACTACTGTCCTTCCCTCAAGTTGTTCAGATTCATACACTTCATCTACTGCATTCACCTCTGTCTAGGAACAGATTATCCAGAACTGTGACTGGCGCTCTTCTTGAGGAAACCTACAAGATGAAGAGAGCTAGTAGAAGGATCTACTCCTTCACCCCTAGCCAATGCAGCAGTCTTGAGGCTACAATATGTACTCACTATCTCCCTTCCCTACCACTTGTTCTAGATGACTCTCATTCTTGACTAGTACCTCTGCTGGTATTGTGGCTTTCTGGAGGGTGACTGAGACCTTCATCTCTCTGAGCCCCTAGTGCCATGACATTCTCAGGCCACAGTTGATACACATGCCTCTTGTCAAATTTGGACTGGAGCGTATGGAGTGATGTGTCACTGGATCACTTGGGGAACCAAATTTCTTTTTTGCCCTCATTATGTAATGCCTGTTCCACCTCCCTCGGTGACCAAGGTCAATTACATCTGCAAGTATGGTGATTCCTTCCTTGATTGCTGGAATCTAGACACAAGGAGCCTAAAGTTACCAGGCTGCAGAAATGGCTTCAAGTCTAATGCAATGTTCCTTATGACTGTCCTCTGGGAATTAGGACTTCTAGTTATGTAGAATCTGTCATTTCAGGAATGGGAAGCACAGCTTCTTCAAGTGCACGTTTGGGAATAATGATAAGCAGGATCATGCCTACTCCAGTCTCTTGGTTCGTGGACTCTATATTCTACTTATCAGGGTCAGAGCATCATATATGATTGAGCATGTATGCTATACCTGGAGGATGACGTCCCATCTCACAGGACATGATTTTCAAGTGGGGCTTCAGGTGGTCATTCGGTACTCTATCAGGCTAGTAGCTTCTAGTGGTGTTATATAGTTCTGTGACCCTCTGATACACTTCCTTTGTCACATCTCCTTTTTCTGAGGAAATATTATGTGGAATTTCACATCATGGATCAAATACTCTGCAAGCCTTTGGTAGTGGGGCTGGCTGAGCCCCTCCAAGCAAGAAAGGCAAACCTGTACCCGGAATATCTATTGCTTCCAGTCAAGATGAATTTCTACCTTTCAGGGGTAACATTGGTGCAGTGTAGTCAACTTTCCACCAACGAGGCAGTTGATCAACTTGAGAAATGGTGCCATATGTGATGGCTCAGCACTGGTATTTATTGCTGGTAGACTGGAGATTACCAGTAGCTAATCAGCCTTAGCGAATGCGAACCTAGCTGTGGGACCCATACATAGCCTCCTTCCCTGTTGTTCTCCATACACTGTTCATGAGCCCGTTATGATAGATATGAGGTGGTCAATGACAGAGACTGGATGGTATCAACTAATTTTGTCTACTTAGTTGCTTACTGGCTTTCCAGTGGTAGTTGCTTTCTGGTGAACCTTAAAACATGATACAAAAATCTTCATTAATTGTGTCCACTCCACAGACTTAGGCACATACCTCTTCTACAGACTGCTTTATTCCCCATCTTCCTATCTTTCTCCTTCCAGGGTCATGACAGACAGCAGAGGCACTCACCACAGACCGTAAGTCCATACATATTCTTACCTTAGATTCCTTTTCTTTCTACACAATGTAAGTGAGCAAGTGCACTATCAAAGCTCTGCCCTTTGAGAGGACTTAGCCTCAGCCCTGATTCTCAGAACCACCAGTTGAGTAGGGCTGTATTTCAGGATGGTTCATTTTCAGCTTGCACCTACACATTCGCTAGCCCCTTTGTGAAACAAAATTGGCCTAATTCCTCCTCTGTCAGGCAGTTACAAGAGCTGAGGAAGAGATTCAGGATGACAGTGGTGAATGACATGAGGGTCTGGGACACTTACACTTTTCTTTTTTTTTTTTTTTCCTTGAGACAGAGTCTCGCTCTGTCTCCCAGGCTGGAGTGCAGTGGCACGATTTCCGCTCACTGAAAGCTCTGCCTCCCAAGTTCATGCCATTCTCTTGCCTCAGTCTCCCAAGTAGCTGGGACCACAGGTGCCCGCCACCACGCCCGGCTAATTTTTTGTATTTTTAGTAGAGACGGGGTTTCACCGTGTTAGCCAGGATGGTCTCGATCTCCTGACCTCGTGATCTGCCCACCTCGGCCTCCCAAAGTGCTGGGATTACAGGCGTGAGTCACCACACCTGGCCCATGCACTGTTCTTGTGTCCTGCATTTCTGTGATCATCTTCGATACCACACATCTAACTTACAATGGGTTGTTGGTAAGCCTACCTGATCTTATGGCTCCATAGATCTCGCAGAACTGATAGGCACCATTCTGGCTGAATGGTCACTTAATGCCCTGTGGTCCAGCCCTTTAAGAAATCCTAGCAACAGGAGCTATTTTTCAACTAGCACATAGTTCTCTACTGCAGATAGTATGGCCTTGCTCCAGAAACTTAGGGGTGTAGGTTGTAATTTTCCTATCAGGGCTTGCCAAAAACTCTATAGTACATTGTCTTTCCCTTGCCAGGTACTACTGAAATCCTAGGGTCTTTTATGTCATATGCCTTATGTGGAAGGTCTGTTTGCACTGCAGCCTAGTCTGTTATAGAGTCCCGATCTGCTCTTGACCCCACTTGAAGAATGGTGTGGTGCTTTACAGAATTATTATATTAATGAGCCAAAGACAGCCTCCGTAAGTAAGCATCCCTTATTGCAGGCCTTGCCTAGAGAAGACAGTCATCCCTGAGCTTAATGGTATTGCTGTCTGTCTTGCCAATAAAATGATTGATTACCTTAGTAAACGGAGTGACCTCCGGGCCTTCATTGTCTTGTAGAGTTTCGGCCTTATGAAGTGTATCTACAATACTATGCCCACTTCGCTGGGCCTTGTATTCTTTTTCTACTGTTTGCCTCAGCATTTCTACTCCAGTTAGTGTGCCCAAGCTTCCAAGGTCTGACGTAGCAGCCTGTCAGAAACCTTGCCACAGTGTTAAATCTTGGGTCAGGGGGCAGGGCTTTTGCAAAGACTAACTCTTCCTTATTCCTCTTGATCTAGCACCCCCAGGATCCAGGCCCATAGATACTCTCCTGACCTCTCTTAGTACAGGTTGATTATGTCTGATAGCTCTTCCAGGGTTGTTCTAGTCACTTATTGTTGTGTAACAAACCATTCCAAATGTGGTGGAGTACAACAATGCTCTTTCATTATTACTATCTCTCCACAGCTCTAGGGGTTGACTGGGCTTCGCTAAGCAGTCCTTGCTCTGGGTCTCATGTGGTTAGGAGTCAGACACTGGCTGGGGCTGGGGTCATCAGATCACTGCACTATTCTTTTATTTATCAAATATTTATTGACTCTCTATTTTGTGTGAAGCACTGTTAAAGGGTGAAGATACAATAGTTATTACTGCATAATTCTAGTCTCCTCAGGGCAGGATGCCATCTTTAAGAATCTCAGTAGGTGGTAAGTGCTAAAAAATAGTATGAAAGAGCATTATGGATGCATGAAGTCAAACATGGAAGGCTTCCTGGAGTTGGTGACTTATGAGGGCACTCAAGTAAGTGTTGACCTGACTGGGAAAAATGGATCTTGCTAAGTAATCTGGGGTGGGAGTGCATGTTAATGTGGGAAGATGATAAAGATAGTGACTTTTTCCAGGCCCTTCAAGTTGTTTGCTGTGGCTGGGACACAGGGAGTTCATGAAAGACAGAGGTACTTGGAGCAATACCCAGGGACAGGAACACAAGGAGTTTTAAAATGCCCACCTAAGGAATGTTGACTTTATTCTGCAGATGATGGGAGCCATGAAAGGATTGTGAGAAGGAAAATGACATAATAAGCTTTCTATTTATAAAACACCACTGCCATGTGGAAGGAACAAAGGAAGGAGTGAAGGCTGGAGAGGAAGGCCAGGTAGCAAGAAGGTCATTGAAAAGTCTAGGTAAAAGACATGAGGCAGCTTTGGTGGAAATGAAGAGGCAAGTACAGGTTTACGAGCTGAGGGATTTCATGTGTGGGGTGGCCTCCTGATTTTTGAATTGTGTATTGTTAGATAGTGGTGACTTTAATTAAGATAGCAGTCAGAGGAAAATAAAATTTTAGAGTACTTTGTTTTTGACATTTGCATTTGAGGTATTTGTAGGACATCACGGTAGATATGTCTAATAAATAGTGAGATGTATGATGCCTGGGTATATTCATTTAGGAGCTAACATTTTGCTGATTGTTAAAGCTAAGGATTTGAATGGCATAACTCAGACCAGGTCTTAATTCTGGAGCAAGGATTTACAGTAACATAGAATCTGTGTGTCAACGTCCTCCAGCCAAAGACCACCAAAGGCTTGGGTTTATTACTCACTGCAGTGAGGAAAAACATGTATCATGGAGAACTGTGGGATATCTCCATAAGATGGTATTAGAAAGGACTTATGATAAGACTTTGGCTCTAGTTGGGTGATTTAAGGTGGGTTTAAGAAACCAGGGGTTTGTTCTAGATTGGATGCTGTCAGAAAACAAGGGCAATCCAAATGTTTATCAGTTAATGAATGGATAAACAAAATATGGTATATCCATTGAAATAATATTGAAATACTTGTTGAATACTGTTTTCCCATAAAAAGGAATGCTGTACTGATAAATGCTAGAACATGGATGAACCTAAAACACTATAGCAACTGACAGAAGCCAGCCCTCCCTTAGTTCCCCACACAGAAAGAACATGTATTATTAGATTCCCTTTATGGGAAATGTTCAGAATGGGGAAATATACAGAGAGACAAAGTCGATTAGTAGTTGCTTAGGGTTGGGGGAATGAGCTGATTGGGGGTTATTGATAAGGGGTGCAGGGTTTCTTTCGGAGGAGATTAAAATGTTCTAAAATTCATTTTTATGATGGTCACACAACTCTAAATACACTGGAAAAATCATTGAATTGAGCACTTTAAATATGTAAAATGTATGGTGTATGAATTATTAATGTATCTTAATAAAGCTGTCACCAAAAATAAGTACGAAGAAAGCAGAGACAACTCTATGGCTGAGTATCTAAATAAATCTTCTCTATAGAAATGAAAGATGAGAGAGGAAGGATAGAAGTATGATTGATAAAGAAATAATTGAAAACATCTTTCATATTTGCTGGGGTAGGGGGTAGGTGTAGCATTTTGTTAGTTACATGGTAACCTTGTTTTCGTCAGTGATTATTTTGGTTTCAAAGTGCTCTTGTCTGATGTTGGTGTTTCTGGTGTTCTGTGAGATGGTTCACATGCAACAGGAGGATAAGACATCCTCCGTCCTCCATGTGAGCATCAGCAACCTTCTCAGCACAGAGACCCTGCTCCGAGAGTCAGACAAGTTCTTGAGTCTCACGGGCTGCTTTTTTTCTTTCCCACACGGATCCTCTGGGGTGCTGCGGGGTCATTACAGTGGGCTGGGGATCCCCCAAAGTCGTGTGTAACATTTCAGATGTGAGAGTGTGAATTTTACAGTGACAAAATCCATAGAATTTATCAGATTCCTTGAAGTAGTTGGTCACCAGAAAAGATTAAAAACCATTGGTTAGAATTAAAGTGTGAAAAAGAATAAACATGAAACTCTGAACGTCCAGGCATTTTAGAGGCAGTTGTAGAAAGAGGATCTATTAGCAGAGGAGCTGAGAAACTGTGGTGAGGGAAAGAGGAAAGAAACCAAGAAAGACAAGTACCTGAAGCCCTGGGAGGAGGCTTTCAAGATGGAGCCGATGCCTACCTTGTGAAGAGCCACAGAAAGGTCAAGGAAGGTCAAAACAAACTTATTTGAATTAATTAAGCAGTTATATCTTGAGGATGAGCCATCAGAGTGGAACACTAACCCAAGAGATATTTTACTAAGAGACTAGGGTTCCATTTTCCCTGAATGGTTTAGTCATTGACTTGCACAAAATACCTTACGCTTTTCAGATGCTTTGGGTCTGTGAATTTAAGGAATCACAAACCCTTACCCAGAGCCAGAGTCAGAATGCAAAGGTCATTGGTCTCTGTGAGTTACTACAAAATCAAGGAAGAGTATGGAAGCCTCCCCCAAGTCTATCCCCAAACCAACTCCCTGACTCACCCCATTCATTCTTCAATGAGCTTTGAAGGGTGACAGTAAATGGAAAAATTTTAAATTCCCAACTGAATGTTTTCTGAAGCATTCACCAAGGAAAGAGGAAGTTGCGCACCTCATAGGTCTGTGTTTTTGGCTTATGAATGTGTTCCCTCCTTACAGCCTGAAAAAAATTTGCTCACAGCTCTGTTTGATCTGAAAAAGGTCAGAAACAAGTTTTCCCAAAAACTAGTGGTCTCTCCCAGTTCCTCCTAATTGACCACATGGTTCTCTGCTTTTACCTGAGTTCATTTCACCTGGGGAGTAGTGTGTGTATGTGGGAGGATTAACACTTGGAATATTTCAGCACCGACTCAGAGACTCTGACTACAACTAACAATCCAGATGCAGGTGGGAATCTATTAACTTGCTACTCAACTTTTCTTAAATCCAGAATATTAGAAAGATTCTGCAGAAATAGTTATAGCAATAAATAATATTTACTGAACATTTGCTATTTTCCAAGTAAGTTTTTACAGATATCAGCTTATTTAATATTTAAAACTCTATTCTTTACATGCTATTGTTATCACCATTTTGAAGATAAGAAATTGAGACATGGAAAATGTAACTCTATATACTATTATCTATTTCATAAGTATTATGAAACAACCCAATTGTCCCATAAAAATGATATTTATGAGTTTTTGCGTAAACATGGAAATTGACCTTCCCAGTCTTGAAACTTGAAACTTACACTTGTTTCCTCTGAGTTTCTGCCTCAGGAAACCCAGTCTCAGGCAAGGGACTGAAACTCACAAGATCACTACACCTGGACAATGGGAAGATAGACCCCTCATTTATCGTGATTACTTCCTTATCTTTCCTTCAATCCTTCCTGCATGTAGCTACCTTCCTTCCCTCAGCATACAAACTCCCCAAGTCTGGGGGATGAATTTGAGACTCATCTCCCATTCTCCTGGTTGACATCATCTGAACACAAAAACTTTCTTTCCTGGCAATACTTATTGTTTCAGCAATTGGCTTTCTGTGCAATGTGCAATGGGAACTAGACTGAATGCCTAGTGCTCTGGTAACAATTACATAGGTCTACTCTATAAGAAATGCCATTGCTATATATTTCCATATCATCTATTTAATAAATACCATTATTATTACATCTCTTGGTCTCTTATTCCCTCCAGCCACTGGCACATTTATCTATGGCTGGTTGGGAAAGGATGATCTATGACCTAAAGAGAGTTCTTTGATATTCAAATATCTGAAAGAGGATTGTTCTCATGGTGAGAAGGTGTATGACGGACAGTGTTTGCGGGGTGGATGGGCTGGGAGAGAAGATGAGTTTGCTAAAAGTTTCTGATCTGATTCATGGATGTACAGACACTCAAAAGCTGACAGGTATTGTGAGGGCCAGAATTGTGCACTGGAACCCAGAGCCGCAGGTTATCCAGAACATGTCTCAGAGTGTGGTGAAGAAGGCAAGGAGTGCCTCAGGCTCTTTGGATTCTGCCCCCTTTTTAACCTCCCCAGGGCATCTGCTCATCTATTCCCATTTTAAGTCCCCAACCTCCACCTTTGCAATTTTTCCTATAGTTTGTCCTCTTCTGGGAAAATATTCTTAGTTGTTACCAAACTGGAAAGGATCTGATAAAGCAGTTTACATTAGCAGAGCAAACTTGGCTCCCTCAGTTACTTACTCTATTAGTATGAAAACATTGCTAATTCAAAGGCATTCCTATTCCTCACAGCAGGACCACAGACATCTTCAATGGGTTGGGCCGGTGGTATTGGGGAGTGCAGGATGGGAGGAGAGAGCCCCAATCAGGGGATCTTTACAGCAGCCTCCTTTGTGCCTCACATCCTGGAATCTTCTTGTTCTAAATATCACATCCTGGAGCCAGCGGGAAGAGGATGGTTACCATTCCAGTAAATTTTCCGTTTTATTTTTCAATCTGTTGTGGGTTTCAATGATGTAACTCTAACTGAGTATCTAAAAGCTGTTTTTTATAAATCTGCCAGACATAATGATAACACTGACAGCTAAATATCTACATATATATGTATAATATATGTACACATACATACACACACATATATATACACACATGCACACATACATGTGTGTGTAAGTATTATATAAAATGCAGAAACACCAGTGGACCTCGCTTTGGGTCTGAAAGTGCTGTGGGGTTGATTCTAAGCTGAAGGAACTGGGCTATCAGGATGTGGGTACGGATACCCTAAACAGACACCTTTTGGAGATAGAGGGCATGCAAGAAAAATATATGTAGATATACAGATATATAGGCTAATAGGGAAATATAGAGAAAAAGTAAATATCTCCTATATTACTAGATGGGGAAGTGAAGATGTTTCCCAGGCAGAAGTAAGGCACTCCAGAGCAGATGACCTGTCAAGGGAGACGTTTCAATGGCAAACAGAAGTAGAGGAGAAAGACAGGACTTCCATATAGCATAGCTCTGGGTTTGAACAGCAGACCTTGCTTCACGTAGCATTAGCTACTAACTCGAGAAAATGTGATTGCCAAATGTGTCATGGGGCTTCCATATCTCCCCAGTGCATTTACTTTAAAGACATATTAGTCTGAAATGTGATGTTTAATTGGAATGTACTTAAATGTTAGTTAAAACCTGAGGTCTAACCTGAAGCTCATATGGTCAGGACCCTCAGGTGGACTAGAGAGCTGTTCTGCCTATCTTAGGAATGGTCCTCTCCTGGGGCTGATGTGCAAAGGAAGAGGTGTTAGCTGCACACCTGAACTGCACAAACAGCAAACAATGACAGTTCCCTCAAAACAGGCCACAAACAGAGGGGCAAACAACCCCCTTGACCACAAACTAATTTGGCATTTTGCATTTCACAGGGGAAGGAAATGGTTGCTTTCCACGGTGGGAGCAGGCCGGCCTTGTCAGGAGGTGTGTGTGGCATTGCTGGGTGATGCTGAACCCGGTTTTGCTTACATGAGGCTAGGTGGATGTGTGGTCTCTGGGATGGGCTGTGAGGAGCAAAGTGAGAAAACTGGAGTGAACAAGACACGCAGGACCAAAGAAATGCACTCTCTAAGGAAAGGCAGAGAAGACCCAGAAAATCAGCCGGTGGGGCCTGCGAGTGGGGCTTGAGAGCACAGGCTGGAGAGAGCGGAAGGAGCAAGCAGGCTTCCTGGAAGAGGGAGAGGACAAGGGTGGCAGGCTGGGTGGTGGGAAGGCAGGGAGTTCCTGCCAGAAACCACAGCAATTATTCATGGAGCCCAGGAAGTCAAGGGTCTGCTCCCCTGACAGTCCAAGACAATGACAAAACCAGATAGGCTGGAGGACGCAGGCACAGTATGAGAGCTGTCATGAGCTCAGGGGCTGGGAACAGGGCTTTTGGGCGCCAAAGAGTAGTGAAGGCTGGGTGCTGTGACTCACACCTGTAATCCCAGCACTTTTAGAGGGCAAGGTGAGAGAATCCCTTGAGGCCAGGAGTTCAAGACCAGCCTGAGCAACAAAGGGAAATCCCATCTCTACAAAACTTTTTGGTAAAAATTAGCTGGACGTGGTGGTGGACATCTGTGGTCCCAGCTACTCGGGAGGCTAAGGCAGGAGGATCGCCTGAGCCTGGGAGGTCCAGGCTGTAGTGAGAGCTATGATCATGCCACTGCACTCTAGCCTGGGCAACAGAGCAAGACTCTGTCTCTTAAAAAAAAAAAGTGAATGAAGACAAGGGAAAACCAGAAAGAAGGGATGCTTGGGACTTAAAATCTTTCTTGGATCATGGAGAAAGTTCAAATTATCCAGGGTTTCCTGGGGGCTCCATTTAGCATGTCCCTAACACTTCTGTACACTGTGGCACCCTTCGGTTTTGTACTTGAACCAGCAAATGTTCTGCACTGAAGTGAACCAGGTGATGACAAAAGAAGAGTGAGCACGTCAGGTCTCAGTGACTGGAACATCGACTTCTGTCATCAGCAGGATTGGGCTCTTGGCACTTTAGGTACTCAAGTTCATTCTTTTCTAAAATGAATCCAAAGCAAGGGGGTGTAGAGGAGACACCAAGGCCTGTGGAGGTAAGAAGGGATGAGATTCGTGAGCTGGTTACAGAGATGGAGAAAATCCCTAAGAAGGAGAAAATTCACCATGGCTGCAGTGGCCATTTTCTACATCTGGGAACACGGCAACCACGAGAAGGCCTGTGTGTGTGCCTGTCTAACCCGCTCATCTGTGCAGACCCACCTGGCCTTTCTTTTTACAATGAGACCATCCTCTCCACCTCATCAAAGAAGGAAGGGTTTCCCTTTCCTCTTAGCTAACCTCAGATCCTGGCATGTTTGGGGTGTTTTGGTCACAGCAGTTAAACACTGGTCATTGCCCGAGCCAAACAATCCTGATACTATAGCAACAGTGACATCAATGACAACATCACAGCAGCAAGTGTTTATTAATTGCCAGACACTATTCTGGACACTTTGAATGTAGTATTTACTTTATAGAATCCTATAACAACCTTAGGTGAAATTCATATCCCCATTTTATAGTTGAAGAAACTTGACATACAGAGAGGTTAAGAAACTTGCCCAAGATCACACAGCTTATTAGATTGTGTGCTGGAGTCAGAATTTAAGCCCAAGAAGTCTGGCTTCAGAGTGTGTGCCCTTTGCCAAATTGTGATTTGGGTAGATTCAGGTGTTGTCAGGTCCACTCAGAAGAGTGAATTTTGTTGCTGAGCAACAGTGCCCAGTGCACTTCCACCCCATAGATCCAGCTTGAAATGTATGACAGAGCCAAAAAGAGTGTGAGAAGAGGGTAAGAATTTGAGTTAGAAAATGTCAGTTTTAATTTTTACATCTCCAGAAAGCCGTGTGAAAATCAGGATATCGCTTCTAATTCTCTTAGTCTCAAGTTTCTCAAATAAAGAAGATAACACTTCTCTTGCCTATATAATAAGATTTGGGGTCATATCAGATGGCAACAGCTTAGGAAAAGGCTTGGTGAAGTGTGAGGGCGGTGGGGATGTAAGTGGTTGTTATGGCTCCATGGAAACCTCTTATCATGGCACAATGAACGTCTAGCCTAGAGTATGACGATAGCATCATTGTCACTTATGAAGGGCAGCATATTAATTTCTCTGTGTTGCTGGGAAAGTAAAAACAGGCAGCATCCCAGCCCAATAGTAGAAGCCTGGAGAGATGAGCTGAGGTCAGAAGACACATATGACCTGACCCTTTCTGATAACTTAATTATGTTCTCTTTGGAAAAGACCATAAAAGGCTAATGAACTCAGAGATAGTGACGGCATTCAAGGGCACTGGTGAGTGTTTGTCATCTTCGGGTTGATTCTGCGACATTCCTTGGACTCTCCCAGAAGACTTCCAAAGGGCACGAATAACCGCCGTACTTGCGCGTCTCCCTCCAAAGGCAGGCAGGGTCCCAGACAGAAACTTTCTTCTTCAGAAAATGAAAATGAGCACCTCTGAACTCAAGGCCACAAGTTGAAATTCAGCTCACATCAGTGTGACTAAATCTTTTACTGATGACTGTTCAAAGGCTGAAGAGGAAGACATTGGTCAAGTTGGGAAGCTCCCAGGAGACGCATCAGTCTCAAATCACAGCCACAGTAGACACCATCTGACTGGCTGGATGACTCTTCAATAGACACATGGAAGACATAAGTCATAGAAAATAAATCAGAGTGAAAAATAGGAGAAAACATGTGTCAAAAGAAGACATGTCCCGAGAAACCTTAGTTTAAAGATATATCATTTAAAATTTCCAAGCATTGTTGAAAAAAACACATATATTATATTGGTTGGAAATATGGTTCTGTATTACATCAGTCCAGGAGACCAGATCTCTTTGAGGTCTATTAATAGAATTTTTCAAAAATTTTCTCTCCTTACTTCTGATTTTTAGGTTTAAGCTGTCAATTTCTAATACAATTGTGTGAAATTCTTCATTGGTTTGTCAATATCTCCTAATTTTGTTCATTCAGTATTTCTATATTTGAGGTTTTGGAGTTAGGCCCACACAAATTTATGATTACTCTAACTTCATGATGATCGTTCTATTTTGATCATGTTGTAGCCTCTGTTTATCCTTATTAACATGTTTTGCCTTAAGGTAAATTTTGTTTGGTGTTGATACTATTGTATCATTTTGTTTTGGATCATTATTAAAATATATCTGTTCCTCCTTTCAATTTTAGCCTTTCTGTGTGTTTTTACCATAGAGGCATATCTTGTAAATTGCGTCTTAAATCTTATTTTATTTTACCTAGCATGATAATTTCTGCCTTTCAATTGTAACATATAATATGTATATATTTATTATGATTAATAATATATTTGGACTTATTTCAACCATACCATACAATTTTATGTTTTATAGAACATTTTTTTTCTTTGCCCTTTTTTCTCCTTTTCTGTGCTCTGCTGAACTAAAAAAAATTGTTTTTTAAAGATGTTTTTCTCTCCCTTAATGTTGGATTGGAATATATGGATTGCATTTTTATTATTTTAGTGGTTACTTTAAAATTCCAACATATACATTTAACTGTATATTATTCTAGTTAAGTTGAAAATTATTCAGTATACTTTCCCAGTTACCACTATAAGAATTAAGAATCCTCACACATGTTGGCTGGGTGTGGTGGCTCATGCCTGTAATCCCAGCACTTTGGGAGGCTGAGGCGCGTGGATCACTTGAGGCCAGGAGTTCGAGACCAGCCTGGCCAACATGGTGAAACCCCATCTCTACTAAAAGTACAAAAATTAGCCAGGCGTGGTGTTGCACACCTGTAGTCCCAGCTACTCGGGAGGCTGAGACATAAGAGTTGCTTGAACCTGGGAGGCGCAGGTTGCGGTGAGCCAAGATTGCTCTACCGCACTCCAGCCTGGGCAAAAGAGTAAGACTCTGTCTCAAAAACAAACAAACAAACAAACAAACAAAAATCTTTACACAACTTGACATTTTATTTCCCAATCTTGTTATTGTTGTTTGGAGTTTAATTTTGTCCTTTAAAAATTAGTATTTTTTTCAATTAAAATATCCCAACCATAATAAGTTAATATGAACAACAAAATAAAATACCAAAAACAAGTAATAAACAAAAAGTTTAAAAATAAAAATATTTAAGAAGAAATGTGATCAATATTATTTGTTAAATTTTGTTCCAACACCTCTATTTTTGCTTCTCTTCTTTCAGAAACTCATTTCTTGGTAGCTTTTTTGCGAACTGTGAGGATGGTAAACTTTCAAAAACTTTACAAGTTTGAAAATGTTGTTATTTTTCCCTACTCTTTAGTAACAATTTATTTAGCTGGGTATAAACTCCAGGCTTGATGGTTGTTTTCTCTTTACTCTGAGGATATCTCAGAGAAGGCTGCTATTTTCCATTCTTGTCTAGGTAATTTCTTTCATCTGCCTCAAAGCTTTTAAGAGCTTCTCTTAATCTTGTTTTATTTCATTTAATATGCTATACTGATAATGGGTATTTCTGGGTGTGAATTCATGTTTATTCATCCTTCTTAGTGCTTGGAATCCATTTTCAATCTATAGAGTTTTTAATCCTCATTTCTGTAAAATTCTCTTCTATACTGCTGCTTTTCCCCCCCCATTTCTTCCATTCATTTTTATGGAACTCCTTTCAGACGTGTTCAGTATTTAAATTATCCTCCATGTCTCTGAGCTGAACCGTCCTTTGTAAAAAATCTTGTGTCTTTCTGTGATATATTCCAGTTTTAATCCTGCTATATGCAGAAGGTAGTGCTCTTGTTCCTTTATAGATATGGGGTCAGCATCCTAAGACAGTAGTATTTTTCACAAGAAAATAATGCAGATGTCTCTGTTGAAAAAGTAAAGCCCTAAGTTGAAAAGTAAAATCTCTTATTTAAGCAAATATTGCATTGCGTTAGGGCTCAAGTATCTCTTAGCATGCCATGCAGGAACCATTCCAATCTGTCCTAAGGGCTCTGGCCACACCTTCCGCAACTTGTACACACTTTTCTTTTCTTGGTGTATGGTCACAAAATTCCTTCATGACTCCAAATCTTTACATATGCTATTTATTTCTCCTGGGATGCCTGAACATCTTTAGAGACCTTCTTTAAAAACAACAATTCTGCAAGATCTTTCCCAATCTCACCAAAGTCAGCATTTCCCTCCTTGCTACATTAAATTCTATACAATCACAATATATTGTAATTATCTGCCTATAAGTCTATTTCCCCAGGGACACTTTAGGAGCTGTGTGAGAGCAAGAACTAACTGTCTCTGTATATCAAGCATCCAGATCATTGCCTGTCAAAAGTTGTCATGAACTATTTTTTTTTTTTTGGATGAGCTTTCAATGACAAAGAGAGTTCATTATGGCTTAAAACTAATCTCTCTCTCCTTTGAAATTTTTATTTTGGACTGCCCTCCGCTGACAGTTGGAGCTGCTTTTGATTTGCTATTGTTCATTTTTTTTTTTTCCTCCCAGAAGGTTGCAGTCATATTCTGTGAAAAGGAACAAGCTAACTCAACCCTGTCCTCTTATGATATGGACTCTGACATTCTTTTGCAAATGACTGGGTTCAGCAATTCTCAACCATATTCAGCAATGGCACTTCCCCTGCCGCATTTTGAAGCCAACATAGGAAAGACAATCTGTCTGTTTTTGATTGGTTAACACTTAACTCATCAAAATGTGTTTTGTAACACATAGTCCATGTCCAAGAGGTCTTGCAAGATTTCCAAAACTTTTCCCACACTCCTTTTCTTCTCACCCTCAAAAAAAGAAACAGTGTTTTGCCAAAAACAAATTATCCCAATTCTCAAAAAGGACTGTTCTTGCACAGGAATCTTCAAACCCACAAGAGTTCATGTTAGGCCTAATCTTGGCCAATACTCCTTGCCATGGAGTCTGTGCATATCTAATTTGCCTCCTGCTCAAGTGGCCAGATAGCACCAGCACATCTGCCTAACCCTAAGGCTGCCTGCTTTGAGTCAGAGTGGACTGGACATAGCTAGGGTGCTGGGTGGGAAAGTGCATCTGGGAAATGTTTTAGGATTGACATACTGTAAATTCTCTCCAGTGGCTACTGAGATCGGAAGCTCCGTTGGCCACAGAGCAGAAAAAGATACTTTTTTTTTTTTTTTTTTTTTTTAAGCAAAATGAGAACTTGATTAGGTTTCACCTCAAATTGTTTCTGGTCACCAGGCTGAACTGGAGTGAAAGCAAAGAGAGGTGACCAAATTCCAGAATAAAGAACTTTCTGTTTATTAACAACTTGAGCAATTTCATATAAAACCCGATTGACTCAGGAGACATGTCAAAATATATCCTATTATAATCAGGATGCTGAACGCTTCTTTTTCTCTGAGGAAGGTCAAACTGAGGGACATCCACGATGTCTTTGCCATTCTTTCCATCCATGCTAGCCTCACTGATACAGTCAAAGATAGATCTTTTCTGAAACATTATAAGAGTCTCCGGAAATCTGATCTCTGCCTACTCAGAATCATCGTATCTACTATTGTCAGAGAACTGTATCTGAAGTGTAGATCTGGTCATACCAGTCTGTTACTAAAAACTCTTAATAGTTTCCCGCTTACAAGATGTGACTTTGACCCCTAGCGCCAGTGATAACCAGCCACGTCTCCCACAGCACCCCGACAGGCACTCCAGCTGCACTCCGGCCAATCCAAGCAAAGGGAAATGGTTTATACACAAGATTATTAACAAGTCTACCAGTAGTATTAAATAAATAAAGGAAGGAATATAAATACAATTTTAAAACTGGACACTAAGAAATACTTAGGTAAGTTTATGGAACCAGGAATGAAAAGTATAGTCATTAAAGAAAGCCCTCATTGGAGAGGTGGAGTGAGGAAGATAATTGAGAGAATTCACAATTGAAGAACAAAGCAGGGAGCTCACCCAGAAAGCATCACAAAGAGATGAAGAAAGATATTAAGACAGATGGGAGTTAGAAGATGCAACATTTTTCTAGTGGGAATTCTCAAAGGAACTCATATAGAGAAGTACTTTTGAAGGGAGAGATACCTTTGAAGGGATTATGATTGATAATTTCCCAGAATTGAAGGAATATACAAATACCGAGATTAAAATAACCACAGCTTCAAGAATGAAAACCAAGACAAATTAAAAAGGAAAAATTCACATATTTATGTATTGTAATAGAACTGGAGATTACCAAAGAGAAAAATCCTAATGACAATCAAAGAGAGAGATATTATCTAGACACGAAGGAAAATTAGACGAACAGAAAACTTCTCATCAGAAAAATCAAACAAATTAATGGGAGCATGACTTTCTAAGGTAAACGGAAAATAGATATCATTTTAGAATTCTACATACTGTGGTATTATGATTTAATGTGAGAGAAAATAAAGACATTTCTGGAAAAAGAGTATGAGAATTTAGTACTCATAGACTTATGAGTCCCAGCACTTTGGGAGGCCGAGGGGGGTGGATCACAAGGTCAAGAGATTGAGACCATCCTAGCCAACATGGTGAAACCCCATCTCTACTGAAAATACAAAAATTAGCTTGGTGTGGTGGCAAACACCTGTAGTCCCAGTTACTTGGGAGGCTGAGGCAGGAGAATCGTTTGAACCTGGGAGGCAGATGTTGTAGTGAACCGAGATTGCACCACTACACTCCAGGCTGGCGTCAGAGCGAGACTCTGTCTAAAAAAAAAAAAAAAAAAAAAAAAAAGAAAGAAGTAAATTTAATTCAAAGGAAGCAGTGAGATATGGAGATGAACTGGAATGATATTTTAAAGGTATAATCTACATTTCCTAACTCCCAAGCCAGGGCTCCCAATAAAGAGGAACGTCCTTTTAGAAAGAGGGCATATATACTCTTGGGGGAGTTTAGAAGTTCTCACTTCAGTTTTCTACTCTCATTCCTTCAATATTTTCTAATTGCGTATGCTAAGTGAATACTTCTTTAGCTTGGGTTACTGATTTTAAGCAGATAAATACCTTCAGTAAGATTTTGGAATCTAGTGAAAACAGGTATTTTGTGTCAAGATAGAATTTGGAGGGACTCTGATTAAATTCTGGAAATATCTTAACAGAATTCATTTATGGCCAGAACTCTGGTTCTTCATTTTCATTTCTATGTTCTAAATTTGTAATCATCTTATAAGTTTTGCAAGGATTGCTTTGGGGCTATCATTTTGTCATTAACGGGATGTAGAAAGAGCATGTCACAAAATAAGGTTATTTCAAATCCCCACATACTGGCATTATGACCTTGGGCAAGTTATTTAACTTCTATCAACTTCAGCACTCCTCATGTGTAAAATGGATATACTAATCATTTCCCCTCTGAGTTAATATAGTGATTAAGGACTATTGTTGGTCCACTTCTTCCCATCTACTAGAAAAGATAGCATGGCCCCCAGGAGGATTGTTTCCTGGGACACAGAGTGTAGAAATATAAGCTTGACACGTGTGTGAGTGTACAGCAGCTCCCCACCCACCCCAGCCACCTCTTTCATAACCTGAGATTTCAGGTCATGAGAACTGGGTCCCAAGCCGTTTAACCTGACTGTGTGGAATCTAGAACATAAGATATGGTCACTGAGTATACCAGAAGGAACACCGCCTCTGGAGTGAGTGTTGTCAATTTCTGGTCATAGGCATCATTCATCCTAACCTACTGAGTTTCCCACTCACTGGAGTGTGTCATAGGAGAGTGGCTTTCCTGCTCTCTCTGGTCAGTTTCTCTCATCATATCTGTGACTCATATAAATAGCACACATGTTCCTTTCATGGGAACTAACGTTCATTCACAACCCTCAGTTTATACTTTGCCTAACCTGATAAAGATTTAAGCTTTCTGAACAAAAGCAAGTTTTGTAACTAACTTATTTTGGGAGAAAGAAATTCCCCTGCATCATCATTTTGCAGTATAATGCCCTGTACCATGGTGAAACTATTTGGAATTCACTAAATTTTCTGTCCTCTCAGAGTATAAATAGGACTCAAGTGCTCCATTTGCCTCTCTTCTCCAGCTTCGTGGTGAGGAAAGAACACATGTTTCCATGATATAAAAGGACATTAAAAAAGGAAAGGCAAGGAATGAAGGGAAGGAACCTAGCACATTCTTTGCATGTGGCGGGTTCTGTGTGGGTCCTATCCCAGTATACTCCCATGTTATGAATGATATATCAGCTGCTCAAAAAAATCAGGCAACTTTCTTAATGCTATAAATCCCATGGTCTTTAAACAACATAGTTCAATTCCTGCTTCTCTAAGAGCATCCAAAGTCCTCCAAGAAAGGGGTAAAATGCAATGTTACCTGCGAATCCATACTGATAGACACTTGGGGAGGGTGAGCTCCTCGGAGCAGCCCAGAGACCACCATTTCTACTCTTGCGATGCAGACCATGGTCTCCACTCTCCACAAATGCATTTTCATGATGATTGAAGACTGGCATCGCATCGTGCATTGGTTGATGTGCTGACTGACCCTAGCAATACAAGGATCTGTTCTATGAAGCATGGAGTGGAAAGTGCAGGGTGTTTGGGGAAACATCCAGCAGCTTGGGTTTTGGTAAAATGTTCTGAAGGAGAGCAGCAGCATTGTCGTGGCAAAGTCCAGTCAGAGCATGGAGAAGGGAGAAGTGCGTCAGAGCTTTATAGTTTAGATTTGGAAGGGACCTTGGGTGTTTACATAGCCCTACATTTCATAAAGTATTTCTTAGAACTCTAGTACTACAAGATGCCCGATGATATTAAACAATTCTCTAATTAACTATATTTGTGAAATACAGAAAACTACATTTTCATAGGGAAATACATATGATCAAATTGGAGCTCAAAGCATTTGGGAAATTCTATGGTAAAGACAGCTGTTACTTGGCTTTTTCCAAATAGAATTTGACTATTGAACACTCTTTGTCGTCTCCCAGAACTAATGTTCTGGAGAATTCATTTTGGGGATAAATGATCTAATTCTATCACAAAGAGTAAACTGAGGCTCCTGAGGGCTCAGGACTCATTCAAGCAAAGAAACAGAGCTAAAGACCTGACCCTTTGATTTCAATGTACTTTATAAAGTGGTTCTTAGCACTTTATAAATTAAAAAAAGATACATATATATATATAAATATATAATTATTAAGCATATTACAGAATTTAAAACTATATATCTAATTACTATTTATGCACCAAAGCATCAAACCCATACACATGAGAAGAGTATTCAAATGCGAAAAGATTTTTAAAAACTAACTTTCAGTCATGCAGCAATCATGCCTGTATGGTTCTGGATACTGGAGACTGAAGTTTAGTAGAGTTTATTTTTTCTCTCAACCTTGAATTTTAGCACATATAATTCTATATTTGCGGACTTGTCATATAATAATTAACAATAAGTAAGCCTGGTATTCCAGGCACTGTGTGAAGGGCTTCATATGCATTTTTCCAGTTAATCCGAACAGTTTTCTAAGAGAGTTGATGGTATCACTCCATTTAAAGTTGGAGAAACTGAGACTCAGAGAGGCGAGAAGATTGGTCAAAGTTTCAGAGATCATAGGTGATGGAGTTGAGTTTGTGACCCAGGTCTCGCTGACTCCAAAGCTAATAGTCTTAACCATTATGTTTTCATAATATTCAGGAAGTCGGGTGGATTTAGAAGATTCCACACTGACATCTTGAAGTGTTCCAACTCACCAACCCCCAGTAGGAAAAGCAAGTGATTCCATGGCTCAGGAATTCATACTTAGGCAATGACAACATGTTGAGCAAGGCTCCAGCCTGATATTTATTCTACAGCCTCCTATAAATCATGAAGACTTAAGAAAAAGGCTGGGCTTTGTGCAGTCAGCTTTGAAAAAGAACATAGAGGCCAGAGTTTCATCATGAGGTCTGTGACTTGCCACCTAATTTGCCATCACTTGAGCAGTTGAGTAACACAGGCCATCAGAGAAGACGTTGAGGTGGAGAATGCGAGACCCACATGCACACAAGCAGGCATGCTCTTCCCTGCCTCCTCTTCCCTTTGTGACTTCTTATGTAGTGCTGTGGGAAAACACTCAAGTCCTGAGGTTCCATTGACTACGGAGACTAAGATATTTGAACTAACTCTTGCTAAGAAACTGTAATTAAGGACATGGACTCTGACAAAATTGTCTTTGTGAATTTCATTGTGTTGTTTTTTATTTTTTCTAAGTGAAATTGCTTCAGAAAATTGGAGAGTCATCTTACTTTCCATGTGGAGAATTTATTAGCTATGAAAATAATTCATCAAGTTATGGGTAGAAACATGTTGTTAACCTTGAAGGAAAATTAAAATCAGAGTTACAAAATCTTCCATTTGCAGAGCGTTCCATCATTCAAAGCCATGGTCGCATCTACTTCCTCTTTGTGGTCCTCACAAGAGCCTTTGAAAGTTGGCAGGGCCACCAGTTTGAGCCCCTTTTATATTTATTCACTTATTCATTCATCAACTATTTATTGCATGCCTATTTTTGTGCCAGGCACTGGTGATGCACTGGTGAACCAGTCGGCAGGTATTTTTTGTTTGATTTGTTTTGTTTTGTTTTGTTTGCCCTCCCTGAAGCTTGTATTTTGCCAGGGGTAGCAGACAATAAAACAATGAGTATATAATAAACAAGTAAATGAGAGAAAAGTAACTGAAGAGTCCTAAGTGCTATTCAGATAATTCAAATAGGTGGCTGTGGGATGGACAGCTATTTTAGATGACATGACCGTCGAAGGCAGCTCTGAGCAGGGGACATTTTAACCTGAGACCTGAGTGACATGAGCTATCTCTGCATGGACTGCAGAAAAATATCCTTCATAGATAAAAAAATTGAGACCCAAATAGATTCAGTTACTCAAAGACCATACAGATGGTTAGGCCATAATGGACTTGAACTTCAACCTTGAGTTTCTGAGTCCAAGACCAGTGGCATTTCTATTCACTATTTACTTCAATAGTAGATGTGGAAGAATATACAAATAATGCTAAACATTGCTTTTGCACACTGGGAGAGCTAGGTTAGGTTTTACCAATGGTAATTTTGATAATTTAGTACTCACATGTTGATTTTTCAATTATTTCTAAATGAATAAGAAAATCGTAGTTTGAACTTTTAAAAAATATGTAGAGCTAATCTTGTAACAGTGAGATAAATCTAATAGAGCTGACTCCTTCTTGCATGTGACCTCACAAGCTAACTGCCTTTGCCCATTTTTGCACGTAGGCCAAGCTAACTATGGGAGGAATTTAGTTTCCAGTTTAACTTTATTTTATTTATTTATTTATTTATTTTTGAGACAGCGTCTCACTCTGTCTCCCAGGCCGGAGCGTAGTGGCACAAACATGACTCACTGCAGCCTCAACCTCCCAGATTCAAATGATTCTCCCACCCCAGCCTCCCAAGTAGCTGGGATTACAGGCACACACCACCATGCCTGGCTAATTGTTTAACTGTTTTTAAAGAGACGGGGTCTCACTTTGTTACCCAGGCCAGTCTCAAAATTCTGGGCTCAAGCCATCCTCCCGCCCCGGCCTCCTGAATTGGTGTGATTACAGGCCTAAACAACCACATCCAGCCTATAGTCTCATTTTAAATCAAAGATGATAACTGTGCCTTCCCCAAAGTAACCCTCGAGAAGATAAGGAGGGCATATGCACAAGTAACAATGTTATGTTGAAGATTTATAAGAGCATTGCTACCTGACCAAGGACAAAGAAGTTTTGCAACGCCCTTGGACTTCTGCTGATGCTCAGATGTCTGTGGCCACCAGCCACCTCCTTGTTCCCTCTTCCCCAGTGTAAAAAGAAGCTTGAGATTCATGCCTTCTAAGATGTTTATTTAGGACACTGTTCTGCTAGCTGTCTCTGAAATAAAGTCGCCTTCCAACACCTTGTCTTTCAACGTATTGGCTGTCATGTGGTGAGCAGTGTGAGCTTTGGACTCCACTACAATCTCAACTCCTGCATGAATGATTTCTAGTCAAAATGGGTGATATTCTGGTCAAAAAGAATTTATACCAAGATAATTAAAAGAATTTGTTTCTCTCTCTTGCTTTCTGTGCCTTCCTTTCTCTCCCTGCCTCATGTATCTGAGTATCTTTCCTTTCTAGGCAGTACAGGAACACTGCAAAACAGGCTTAATTGCTGTTAGGAATTTCTTAGGAAGTACTAGGATTTATCATTTCTAGCTCTCTCTCCACTAGTAGCATTCTGGATGACTCAAAGTATTTGGAATTCTCTTTTTTGCAAATATTTTAACAGGATTACAAAGGAAGCCCTTTTGGTGGAATAATGTCATTAGTATAGCTTGAAAAAATACCTTAGAGTTCATGGACATGGATGATTAAGGAGTCTTGTAAGAGAAATGTTGATAAAAATACTTTCCAGAATGAATTAAATAAAACCCATGAAGGAATATACATATACATACACACACACATACATACATATTTTAGAACTAGCATTCTTAGGGGTTTTTTTTTTTATTCTTTGTAGGAAAAGAGCCAATTAATGTGTGTACATTTCACAAAATCATTTGGTAAGGAACTTGAAACTGGGACAGATGCAAAAATGTCATGCCAAAAAAAAAAAAGGAAACACACCCCAGCTAAATGATGATCAGAATGGACCAAAAATTGTTTAATTTATTTTTATTGATGTATAATTCATATATCATACCAAATAACCATTTTAAAGTGTATTCTTCAGTAGTTTTTAGTTCATTCAACAGGTTGTACAACCATCATTATTATTTAATTCTAGAACATCGTTACCATCCACTCCCAAAATCTCTTACCCCTGAACAATCTCCCCATTTTCTCTTTTCTTCAGCCCCCGGCAACTACTGATCTATTTTCTTTCTAAGTGGATTGGTCTATTCTGGACATTTCCTATACATAGAATCATACAATATGTGGTCTTTTACGTCTGGCATCTTTCACTTAGAATAATATTTTCAATATTCATCCCTGTTGTAGCATGTAACAACTTCATCCCTTTTATGGGTAAGTAACATTCCATTATAATGATATATCACGTTTGCTTATCTACTCATCAGCTTATGAGTTCTTTTTATATTTTAACTACGAAATATAAAGCTGCTATGAATATTTGTGTACAATTTTTTCGTGTGGGTTTGTTGTTTCGTTTCTCTTGGGTATACACCTAGGAGTGGAATTGTTGGATCATTTGGTAACTCTCTGTTTAGCTTTTTATAAAGCTGACAAAAGGTTTTGCATAGCAGCTGCACCATTTTACATTCTCACTAATGAGGATTCCAGAATTTCTCCACATCCTCACCAACACTTAATATTTTCTGTTTCGGTTTGTTTTTAATTATAGCATCCTTATGGATATGAAGTGCTAGCTCATTGTGGTTTTGATTGGCATTTCCCCAGGGACTAATGATGCTGCGCCTCTTTTCACATGCTTATTGGTTATTTATATATTTTCTTTGGAGAAATGTCTATATGAGTCTTTCATCTATTTTTAAATTGGTTTTTATGCCTTTTTGTTTTTCAATTATAACAGTTCTTTGTATATTCTAGGTAATAAACACATCAGTTTTATGTTTTGCAAATATTTCCCTAATTCCATGGGTGTTTAGTTTGTTATAGATCATATACAACTATGGATCTGGACAGTCAGAGCAGTATATCCATAGTATTTCTGTTTGCACATCACTCCTTCACCGCTCTTTATCTGAAAACAGCACTCTCCTCTTCTCCTCTGTCTATGAGTTTCTAGCTAATCCTCTTTCATTTCCCTCCCAGTTCCTATCTCCACATGTCCAAGATGGGCATGCAACCCACATTAGACCAAGTTGAAACTCCTCACCAGAGTTTCTCACACTGTTTGCCAGTGAAAGACCTTTTGTTCTCTCTTCTGGCAAACCTGTAAGTTTGTAACAACCGAACTGCTTACATATGTTCTCCTCATGGTGAAAAGTCCTTTAGCAGTAGGAGAGAACGAAATTCACAAGCAGAGAAGCAGAGCAGAAAGGGACAGAGAGTGGCTGTGTCAAGATCCCTGTTCCATTTTTCCCCAGCTATACCCCTGCCCTTCTTTGTGATGTGAGCAAATAAAGTGGTTTTTAGGCTTGATTGAGTTGGAGTTAGGTTTCTGCCACTTGAAATTGAAAGCTTCCTGACTAATGCAGTTAGCATATGGCTTCTCAAAGACTTCACTGGCAAGTCTTGTGATACTTTTGTATTACAAGGATTTGTAATACTTAGTCCGTGGGAAGAAATGCAACAGTAATATAACAACTGAATCAAATTTGGAAAAATATAGACTAATACTCCTTGGGAAACAGGATAAAAATGGTTGAGTTTATGGGAAAGAGACTTGTAGGGAAAAAGAGTCATTCCAAAGTGAGTTGCAATGAATAGAAGATGACAATGAATCACACCATATGAATCGATGATATGAAATGGCACGTAGAATGGCCTTTGAGGTATGGAATAATAACAGTCAAAGGTACTGTGAGTCAGAAGCCGTTCATGTGAAACACACTTTGCAGAGCCCACCATGGAGACTAATTGTCAGACCAGCTGGCACGCAACACATGGGGATGTAACAGGCTTTTCTCCATTTCCCTTCTGTGTCATCTCTCTGTACCTTTCTGTTCTTCCATCCTCTCCTAACAGTCTATTTTTGGCCCTTGTAGACCGTGTAAATATTAGGAATCTCTGTAGGAAGTTTTGGAATTTTAAACAACCAAAACAAAATCTTTTATAAATTACACAGACAGCAAATTCTGCCTTGGTACTAGTTTCCATGCTATGACCTGAGGAGCATTCCTGAACTATAGCTTCGCTGTCTCTTACAATTCCTTATGTTTCCTTCTTGAGGGTAAAATTCAGGTGTAGGGAGGATCTTGATCAATGGGCTATTACATAGGTAAGTAAATCAAAAGAACGGGGAAGAGAAAAATGTAAAACCACTAGCAGTTAAGCTGTTATATTTTAACTTGCAAATGACTTAAGGAAAGATTCTAGGGCCTGAATAAACTAAAATAAATCTTATGCAAGTGTTAAGTATTCTTGTAGTGCTCTTTGCATAATCTGTGCTTCTAGGGTGACCTTCATTTCAATCTGGGAGGAATTCTTCATCATCTCTCCTTGATGAAAAGTGTTGAATATCAACGTCTCTGGAATGGAATTACTTTTTGAGAAAAGGCCAGATGGACCAGATCTATATTGCTTTCATGGTGTATTAGTTATCTACTGCCTGTAAGAAATTATCCCATAAGTAAGTGGCTTAGCACATCAGGCATTTATTATCTCAGTTTCTGTGGATCATGAACTTGGGTGTGGTTGCGCTGGGTGGTTCTGGCTCTAGGTTTCTCATGCAATTGCAATCAAGGTGTCTTCCAGGGCTGCAGTCATCTGGAGATATGAATGCAGCTGGACGGTCCACTTCCAGGCTCAGTCATGTGGCAGTTGTCAGGAGGCCTCAGTTTCTCCTACGAGACTCTCCATAGGTCAGCTGGAGTGTCTTCCAATACAGCAGCTGCTTCCCCCAGAGTGAATGACGCAAGAGACAGAGCGAAATAAAAGCCAAAATACCTTTTATGATCTGTCATCTGGAGTCACACTGCTTTATTTCTGTCACGCTTCAGTGTCAGCACGAGCCCACATTTAAGGCAGGAGAAAAATCAAAGAATTTGTGGAAGCGACTTAAAACAGCACAGATAGTAAATATTAAAGGTAGTTAAAATGTAAATTCAAAGAAAAAATATCAATTTAATAGAATAAAATTATAATTTTTATTAAAAATAAAAATTTAAATTTAAAATATTACTTTAATAGAATTAAAGCATAAAAAGAAAACAGCTTTAATTAGCAGTAGAATAAGCCATCCAATGGAAATGAGAGAAAAATCGTATCTTTGATTATTTAAAGACAGTGCGAGATGGCAGATTTTTCATGAGCTATCTTTACAGCTTCTTCTCCCCATCACTTAAAAAATTATTTTATTGAAGTAATATATACACATGCTTAAAATCATTAAGTGGTGCTAAACTTTGATAATAGTGTATTTTGCTCCAAGCCTCCTCAGCCAATAGTCCTACACTCTAGAGGTAAACACTTTAATTCCTTTGTTGATTCTTTATATGTTAACTGTTTATCTCCACATATGTCTCTACTATTATTCCTTGGTTTACCAATTTGAAATATTTTGTATTAACTAACTGTTACTCTTACCAGAAAGGGGTCCTGACCCAGACTTCAAGAGAGGGCTCTTGGACCTCATGCAAGAAAGAATTCAGGGCAAGTGCCTAGAGTAAAGTGAAAGCAAGTTTATTAGGAAAGGAATGGAATAAAAATGACTGCTCCAGAGGCAGAGCAGGGACATGGGTTGCTCAACTGAGTATACTTATAGTTATTTCTTGATTATATGCTAAACAAGAGGTGGATTATTCATGACTTATCTAGGAAAGGGGCAACGATTTCCTGGAACTGAGGGTTCCTCACTGTTGCGGGAAGTCAGGGACCCCAAACGGAGGGACTGGCTGGAGTCGCAGCAGAGGAACATAAATTGTGAAGATTTCATGGGCATTTATCAGTTCCCAAATAATACTTTTATAATTTCCTATGCCTGTCTTTACTTTAATCTCTTAATCTTGTTATCTTTGTTAGCTGAGGATGCACGTCACCTCAGGACCACCATGATAATTGTGTTAACTGTACAAATTGATTGTAAAACATGTGTATTTAAACAATATGAAATCAGTGCACCTTGAAAAACAACAGAATAACAGCAATTTTTAGGGAACAAGGGAAGAAAACCATAAGGTTTGACTGCCTGCGGGGTCAGGCAAAAAGAGTCATATTTTTCTTCTTGCAGTGAGCCTATAAATGGACGTGCGAGTAGGAGAGATATCACTAAATTCTTTTCCTAGCAAGGAATGTTAATATTGTTAATAATGTTAATACCCTGGGAAAGGAATGCATTCCTGGGGGGAGGTCTATAAACAGTCACTCTGGAAATGTCTGTCTTATGTGGTTGAGATAAGAACTGAGATACACCCTGGTCTCCTGCAGTACCCTCAGGTTTACTAGGGTGGGGAAAAACTCCGCCCCAGTAAATTTGTGGTCAGACCGGTTCTCTGCTCTCGAACCCTGTTTTCTGTTATTTAAGATGTTTATCAAGACAATATGTGCACCACTGAACATAGACCCTTATCAGTAGTTTTGCTTTTGCCCTTTGCCTTGTGATCTTTGTTAGACCCTTACTAGTAGTTCTGCTTTTTGGCCTTTGAAGCATGTGATCTTTGTACCTGCTCTCTGTTCTTACACACCCTCCCCTTTTGAAACCCTTAATAAAAACTTGCTGGTCTGAGACTCAGGAAGGCATCACGGTCCTACCAATATGTAATGTCACCCCTGGCAGCCAAGCTGTAAATTTCCTCTCTTTGTACTGTCTCTCTTTATTTCTCAGCTGGCTGACACTTATGGAAAACAGAAAGAACCTACATTGAAATATTGGGGGCAGATTCCACCAATACTCCCCTTTCTAGACTATACAGGAGAACTTCCAGATGTTGTCATGGCATTGACAAACTGTCAGGGTGCTGGTGGGAGTGTCTTTTCGTGTGCTAATGCATTATAATTAACACATAAGGAACAGTGAGGACAACCAGAGGTCACTGTCATTGCCATTTTGGTTTTGGTGGGTTTTGGCCAGCTCCTTTACTGGGTTCCATTTTATCAGCAAGGACTTTTTGACCTGTATCTTGAGCCGACCTCCAATCTCATCCTGTGACTGAGAATGCAACCTCTTGGGAATGCAGCCCAGTAGGTCTGAGCCTTATTTCACCCAGTCCCTATTCAAGATGGAGTCACACCGGTTCAAACACCTCTGACATTATCATAGATGAAGATTTAGCTCTCTTACATGTCACCTACATGATTTCTCATTTTTCCCATGTATTATAGAGACCTTCTTACCAACATAATCATGACTGGTAGTTGATTCTTTATGTGAAAATAGTGAGTTAAAGCAGGTAACCATAAGAATTACATATAAAATTACTGATTATTTTATCATAACAGAAGCATATAATCCTTTGAAGCAGGGCCAAGGACTTCTTCTTGAGTATGGGCCTTGCAAAAAACAAATGCAGAGCACATCTTTAGGGATAGGGTTGCAGTTTTGGTCTCTTTAAAGTAGTGCAAGAAATTAAAAACATTTGCAAAGCAAACTGAGAACAAAATACTTCCAGAGTTTGGATTATTCTCTTTAGTCATTACTAGTTGTCTCTCTAATTTTTAACAATATTTTTAGTGATTTGTCATTATGAAAGCTTTCAACTTAGCTTCCTTACAAAGAACTCTTTGTCTCACCCTAATTTCATTAGTTTTTATAATATGAAAGAAAATCAAATTATTACTGTAACAAATACAACTGAAATAAATAAGTTTGCAAACAAAAATCCACAGAATTTTGGGAAGCATGGAGCTCATAAGTGAGCACCAAGTACATGGCGTTAGATTGGGCTCCCACCCCTGTTCCTGCTGTCACAGTGGACATTTATTGAGTACTGACTGTATGCCAGGATCTGCCTTCAGTGCTCAGATATATTAATGTATTTTAAGTTCTTAATAGTCCTATCTCATAAGTCCTGTTATTATTCCTCTCAGAAAAATAATGTGAAATTTGAAAATAACCAAAAGGGACTCCTGGGTGTTCTTTCAGTACACCACTGGGATTTGACTTTCTGTTGACTGGGCTATTTTACAACCATGTAGAGGAAGAGGCTAATTTATATATTTTTGTGTGGCAGAGATGCAAATAGTTTAAGTGTGAAAGAAGAAATAACCCCAAAGGGTATCATTTATGACTGTGTTGGATATTATCAGTTTTGCGTTTGACCCAGAAATCCTATTGTAATTATTAAATCGTATGTATCTTCTCAAATGCTCTTTGAACTAGGTTAACATCTTAATGATTTACTCAATTAATGAGCTGAATACAATTTTTGACACATATTCATTTAACGTTTCTTAGAGAATCATGATTTTGTCTTCTTGGAAAATAAACTTTTAGCATCTCATTTTACAGATGAAGATAATAAAGTGAAGAGAGGTCAATGGTTGCCCAAGGAAGTGCAGTGGTAGAAAATGGTATGCTAGGGGTTTGCATTCAGTGTACGTGGGAATCCGTCAATGTAATTTGCAAATGAAACCAAGAGTGCCTGTTAATCTGGCAAGTCAGTTATATTGAAAAGAAAATCTATTGTAGTTAAATTATTGTTTTTAGTTAAATTCAGTGTGAATTTCATTAAAATTAGTACTATAAATGGTATTTATATTAATACAACTATGAAAATATTACTTGTTCCAGATTGAATTATGTTTTCTTTAATATACAGATTTGTTACCCTTCTTGATATTTCTTTTTTTCCACATCATTGTTTCCTTTTATTATATTATTTTATGACTAAATATTTTCAGCAACTATTCAGTGCCAGATAGGTGATAGGAATACCTCAGTAAGCAAAATAAGCAAAACCCCTGACTTTGTGGAACTTATACATTAGTGGGAGGAATGCAGACAATAGTTATAACAACTAAGTAAATTGCACAGTTTACTCCAAAGTAAAAGTACTTTTGGTCAGAGCAGGGTAAGAGGCATGCTAGGATGGAGGGAATGCAATTTTGAATAGCATGGTCACTGAATGCCTCATTGGTAATGCACATTCTGAATATAGACCTGAAAGAAAAAAGAAAACCATGTTGATTAAAAGGCGAAGAATCATCCAGGAGGAGCCAATGTGAGGGCTTTGCCTGGTCTGGTGTGGCCAAGGAATGCCAAGAAGGCCATTGTGGCTGGAGCAGGAGACTCAGTATAGAAGAGAGGATGAGGAGGTGAGTTCAGAGAAGTAATCAGGGGCCACGATATGTTAGGCCTTTGTGGTAAATGAGATTCTTTACCCCATCCTGCACCCATCCCTTTGTAATGTGAGTTTGCAGACCTTCCAGCTGGAAGTAAAGGGCATGTCTCTGATCCAGGAGACTGAGCTCAGCTATGTGACTTGCTTAGGCCAATGAGATGACAGTGCACCAGTTCAAGCCTGGCCTTGAGAGACATACTATATTTCTGCTTGCTGTCTTGTGCTTCTGTCATCACTGTGAGAAGAACTTTCCCTGACTTCTGCTGACCCTTCAGACTTGTCATCAGAAAGCCATTTATAGTATACCTAAGCCTAACCCACAGCTAAGAGCCAAGTCCAACCACAACTGCAGCTTAGAGGAGAGCCACCCGAGGTCAGACTAGATCAGCCAATCCACAGTCAATCTGAAAACTCATAAGCAAGTCAATAATACTCATTATTATAAAGTACCATAAAGGGGTTTGTTATATAGCATTGTTGGGTATTTTGATGTTAGACCCAAAAGATTTGCTATTGGTCTGAGTGAGGATGCGAGACAAGAAGAGGAGTTATGGGTGATACTAAAACTTGGCCTGAAAAACCAGAAATGATGAAGTTGCCGTTAACTGTGATGAAAAGACTGAAAATCAAGGAGATCCGGTGTCAGAAAGATCAGATGATCAACTCTGGACATATTAAGAAAACTTTGGGAAGTTGTGCTTTTCTTAATAGTGGAATAAATAATTCAAATCAACCCCGTTACTTAAGACATATTTAAAGCTTGACAAAATATTAATAAAACATGCTTGAAGGTGCCAGAGGGCAAATAAGATCATGAAGAAATACTGGGCTATGATATGAAGGAGAATATAGGCTCAAGACTTGGAAGCTCCTTTTTCCTGAGGAATATGTGCTTATCTCACAATGGGCAGCTGGGAAGTTAAGAAATTCTGAGAGCCTCTCAGAGTTAGTGGGACAAGGATTGAAATCCAGGAACCAAAGAGAAACAGTGAGTAAAACTTCTCACTTGGGTTGAGACCATAGAAACTTGCACAGCAGGACTAAGAGTAAACTGTGGGTACTCTGGTCTTTGCATAGGTTGACTTAATCTTACCTTAATCTCTGAAATTTGAATGAGGCGATTCTGATAGAAACAAATGTAAATCCTTTCCAATGGAAGATCATATCATTCTAGATCTGAATTTATATTTTGAAATAATTTGCTAATACAATGTGTGATATATAGTAAAAAATAACTAGGAACAAAAAGAAAGAAGGTAGCGTGAACAAAGCTCAGCAGAAATAATAAATAATAGAAACAGACACATAGAGGATGACAATGCCAAAGTTACCAAAAACCAAATTTTTGAAACTATGCTTCTGATTAAATTCTTGAGTTATTTATTTATTTATTTATTTTTGCAGAGAACTGGAAAACACAAAAATTACTGAATGGGAAATCTGTGACTGGAAAATTCATGAACTGAAATTTGGAATTCAGTGGATAGCATTTTACACACAGCTGAATAGAGAATTTGTGAATTGGAAGATAGGTAAGACAAAAACTTTCAGAAAGAAGTACTGAAAGAATAAAAGGATGGAAGATACAAGATAAAAGTTATGAAAATTTCAGTGAGAAAGTCTTACATATAAGCAGTTGAAGTATAGCAGAAGAGGGAAAATCATTTGCAGAAGAAATATTTTGATAAAGGTGAGGAATAGTCCCAAACCAATGAAAGGCTGGTAATACACTCATATCAATTATATAGCCTTTTCAGCCTGGTTTCTTTCATTCAGCATAATGCTTTTGAGATTCATCTATATTCTTTCATGTATCAGTAGTTCATTTCTTTTTAATGCCAAATAGTATTCCATTGTATGAATGTACCACAGATTGTTAATGTATTCACCAGTTGATGGGTGTCTTGTCCATTTGGGCTGCTATAACAAACTACAATGATCTGGGTAACTTATAAAGAGCAGAAATTTATTTCTCACAGTTCTGGAAGCTGAGATGTCCAAGAGGGCCTGCTTTTTGATACAAGATCGCTGTCTTCTCACTGTGTCTTCACATGGTAGAAGGGGCAAGAAAGCTCTCTGGAGTCCTTTTTATCAGGGAATAACCCCACTCATGAGGGTTCTTCTCTCATGACCTAATGGCCTTCCAAAGGCCCCACCTGCAATAGCATTACATTGGAGATTGAGTTGCAATGTCTTAATTTTGGAGGGATACAAACATTCAGTCTGCAACAATGGACTTTTGTGTTAGTTTCAGTTTTTGGTGACTTAAAGTGTTTATAAACAATTACGTATAGACTTTTGTGTGAACATATGTTTTCATTTCTTTCAAGTAAATGCCTAGGTGTGAGATTGCTAGATCATATGCTACATGGATATTTACTTTTATAAGAAGCTACCAAACTGTTGTCAAAGGGGCTGTAACATTGTGTATTTCCATCAGTAATCCATGAAAATTTATGTTGTTCTGCATCTTTGCCAACAGTTGATGCTACGATCTCAATATTTGTGTCCCACCAAATTTGTATGTTGAAATCCTAACTTATAAGATAATGGTATTAGGACTTGGGACCTTTGGTCCTGATTAGGTCATGAGGGCAGAATCCTCATGAATGAAATTAGTGCCTTTATAAAAGAGGCCACATGAAGCTCAGTCACTGTTTTTATCATGTGAGGACACAGCTAGAAGGTGCTATATGTGAACCAGAAAGTGGGCCCTCACCAGACACCAAAACTGCTGGTGTCTTGATCTTGGACTTCCCAGCCTCTGGAACTATGAGAAATAAGTTTATGTTGTTTATAAGGCACTTAATTTGTTATGGCAGCCTAAATGGACTAAGACAGTGTGTTTTCAGATTGACTAATATATATTTCAACCATTCTAGTAGGTTTATAGTGGTATCTCATTGTAGTTTTAATGATTAATGATGTTGAGCCTGTTTGCTTGTGCCTATTTTATACCCATCTATCTTCTTTGCTGAAATAATTGCTCAAATTTTTCTTTCATTTTTAAAAATTAGGTTTTTAAAACGTTCTTGTTACTGAGCTGTGAGAGTTCTTTTTCAGATCTGTGTTTTATAAATATTTTCTGTCTATGGCTTGCTTGTATCAGTCGCTATTGCTGCAAAACAAAACCCTGCAAAAATCTTAGTAGTATACAACAATAGCATGTGTTTTTTTGTGTGTCTGTGATTGGGCTGAGGTTTGACTGATCTGGGCTGGGGTTGTTTACACGTCTGTGGTTCTAGGTGGGTTCTGTGTTTTCTCTACATGCATCTTGAACCAGTATGCTAACTTGTGTGTAAAACAGCAAGCAGAAACACATAAATCCTCTTGGGTGAAGTGGGGAGTGATTGCTAATGGGTATGGTTTTAAATTTTGAGATTATGAATACTTTCTAAAAGTAGTTGTAGTGATAAATGCACAACTCTGAAGAAAATAAAAATAATTCAGTTGTACAATTTAAATTAGTCAATTGTATGTCATATAAATATATCTCTATAATGTTGTTTAGGGAGGAAAAAAGCAAAGAAAAAGTCACATTGTAATGATGCTTTTGCCTCCCTGAAAGTATCTTGGGTCAAGATGAATATTTATTAAAGTTTTTTCTCTTTAACGAACTGTAGATTCTGTCTTCTTTTTTCCCCAAGAAAATAACACTTTGAAAGCATTTAAAAGGAAAGAAAGACAGATAAACAGGTGTGAAGTTTCTTAAGGCCCAGATTCAGAACTGGTGCATTGCTCCTTCTATACACATTCTATTGGCCAAAACCTGTCATATGGACAAGCCCAAAGTCGGTGGACCAGGTAGTATACGGCTTAGTGGGAGTGACTAGCAAAAACCACGGCTACAGGAAGGGGTAAGAAAATGAAAGTGATCATTCAATCTATTATGTATAGCATGTTCTTGAATAATTTGCTTCATTTAGTATCATTTGCCCATAACATTGATGAGAAAAAAGTTGATTCCCAGCTGGGGCCACTGTATGTGTGGAGGTTGCATGTTCTACTGATGTGTACTTGGGATTTCTCCAGGTGCACTTGAGATCCATGGGCATGTCTATGTGGTCCCAGTCTGAGTAAGGGTGGTCAGGTGTGAGAGGCCCTGTGATGGGATGGCGTCTGCACAGGGCTGGGTCTGTCTTGTGCTCTGAACTGCCACAGAGGCTGAGGCCATCGGTGACCCTGAACTCAAATAAGCGGGTTGAAAAATGAATGAATGAGTACAAATTACTGTCAAATACAAATTCATAGTCTATGATAGTTGTACAAATGCACAACAATAAACAATGCTGTAGAAAGCTCTCAGTGAGCCTGCCCTATTTGTGATTGTTTGAACTACATGTTTATAGGAGGTGCTCTTTACAATTTTCACATCGTAAATATTTATTCCTTGATTTAGCCCACCACTACTAACACTGTCCCTCAGTGATTCACCAAAAATTAAGTAATTATTTTATTTGTTTTTATTAATCTTTCTTAAATGTATATACAACTCACATTTATCCCAATGTTTGCTATTAGAAGTGTCTGGGGTCTTTGTTTAGAAGTTTGGTGATGTTTTCGTGACCAGAAATATGCCAGAGGAATTTGTATCAATTAGCCTGTGGCAGAATTCGTTTTGTTAGAGTCCTTTTGCTTAAAGTTGCAGTTTCCAAGAACCTATCTGTGTCAAGTGAGGATTCACTGTATATGTTTAGATATTAACATTTTAAAGAAAAGCAAGGAAATGAGTGTCAAAAATCAGGACAGTGATACCTTAAGGGTGAATGACAGGCAGTGTTTGGGAGGGGAGGATACTGAGGGGTCGTGGGGAGTGCCTTCTCTTACAGGCTATGGGTTGTGGGGAGCCCCTTCTCTTACATGCTGTAGCCCTTTGTTTGTTGTTTTAGTGTCACAATTGTCACATCATCTTACATTTTTTATTAGCTTGTCTATTTATCTCTTTTTCAATTTCTCTCAGTTTCCATGTTTTAAAACCCCATTTCTTTCCACACTATCTCCTACTTATTATTTAGATTTTCTTATATACTGAGAAGTTCAATGACTTTTTAAAACAGTTTCCGTGAAAACGAAAACCAAATGTTTCTTGGGACACTCCTTTAAAACCTAACCTACTACTGTCAAGTCATGGCATTTTTTTATTCTTTCTGAAATAATCTTTAAGGCCTGCTTTTCATTTAGAGAGTATCTATGATGCTGAACAGGATTTAATAAAGGATAAAGAAGTTATTATCAGCTATATTTTAGAATCTTAGGATTCAACTGGATAGATACCTCTTACACCTATGAAACAGTTAAGCAGTAATGCTTTGCAGAAAGACAGACAGAGATGGGGCAAGAACACTACATCCCCTCCAGCTCCTCCTTCAGAGCTTCTCAATCTTGGCTGCCCTTGGACAACTTTAAAAACAATGCTGACTCAGAGCCCCACCTGCAGAGACTCCAATGGGATTGATTTTGGGTGGAGAGTGGGCATCAGTATTACTTCAGCGTCCCAGGCATTCGAATGTACCTCCAGAATGGAAAACACCACTCTGGTTGTGCAATGTCCTTCAGTGGCTCCCAGAACTCAGCAACACCAACTTTTTATTTTGCAAAATACAAATATTAAAACACCAGTGAAAACCCATCCTCTACTATCATCAATATACTATTAAAAATATATTTTACCACCCCAACATAGTAAGTATTTAATTAAGCAGTAAGGTAGTGGTCTTTACACAGAATAAATTGAGCTTTTAAAAAAATCCTCTTTAATTGCCATTGTATTATTTTCTCTCTCATTGCATTGCAAACAATTGCAAACTTTTTCATGAGTCATCACGAACCCCTAGAGGGTCATTTGAGAACTCTTGGAGCCAGGTATACTGATGGTTATTTTCCTGGATCAGAAGGCAGCAAGTGTTTGTTCCTTCCTCATCCAGCCCACTGAGTCCCTGAAAACGAGGCCATCTTTCTGTCATTCCTTTTCTTTTCTAGTATCACAATCTTGCAAACACCTGGAAGTGGTAGAGAAACACACATTGATTTTGAGAGCACAATATCCTTTTGTAAAGTTTCAAAGATTAATTATGCCATCTATGACACCTCCTTTTGAAGAGATGGTACTTATACATTCCTGACTGACCCATTTTAGTGCGTTTTTTAAAAACATGGTAAATACCAACATATGTGTGGTTAGGTTCAAAAAACAGCTGAGGGTGAGCTCTCTTACTGTTTCTGTGTTCTTAACTTTCTGAATATTCCTTCCTGTGATGAACCTTGATATGATGACATAATCAGGAGACAATGAGTGGCCCTCTAAGATGAAATATCCAGATAGCTTCTTCGTTTCATCTTAGATAGAGATCCTGAGTCAGTGGGCAGCGTATGCCATTAAATTAAAAAAAAAAAAATCAGTACTTAAAAGGCAAATTCCTCAGAGAGAACATAAAAGAGAAACAAATATAGTTTGTTTGATCATCAGCTTCCTGTCAAAGCTGGCGTCTCAAATTCCGAACATTGCATTGTTTCTTCCCCACTCTGTTTGCCAGCCAGTGCGCTTTGGGGACTGTGTTCCTAGTTTTTCAGAAGGTTTGGCTTAGCCCTCTCATGCTGATCTTTGTTGGACTGAGAAGTAAAGATAATAATTTTTCTCATACAATGGCAATCATCAAGAATGTCTGAAAAGTGTAGCCTCTATGGATTTTTGTATTTAGATATGAAAATAACAAGGCATTTTATTTTCTACATATGTCGGGCACACTAAATCACCTCCTACTGTTTGCTAAATTTTCAGTAAGCACCAAAGGAAAAAAATATTTTCTTTCAGGCGAAGTACTTGAAATATGGAATTGCGATGAAAATTTCAGGCAAACCTGAAAAAGAAGGGAACAATCGTACTCTTCCAACTGTGCATGAAACACTTGGCTCCCGGGCTAGGTGCCTCGTTTTCTGTGATGGTAGGTTTGGGGACCCATGAACTTGGTTCCAGAGAGAGACTGTTGAAGGTTCAGTTGATAAACTCTCCTTTGAGAGAAGAGTTCATACTTTTCCTAGGAAGAAAATATTGTTTTAAACTTTGGACACAACCATCTGAGGGGAAAAGACAACTGACGATCTTAAATATCAAGTCCAATCCTGGCAAGGCCCCCAGTCACAGCCCTGATGGGTTTCTGTAGAATGCTGAGTGGATGGAGAGCCAGACGGTCCTGGGATGAAGACAGTGATCCCAAGCCACCGATGAGAGTGCTCACAGCTTGTAACCGAGGGCAACCAGTTTTCTGTTTCCCCCACAGACAGCCTCTGGGCTATCCGTTGAGACTCATCCTGCATCTCCGAATTTGGTAATGTAATTCTATGTTTAATTCTCTGATCTTCTGCTCTCAAACTCTGCCATTTTACATTTAGGCAGAATTCTAGGATGATTATGCAAATGCCTTTCTGGGGGCTCCTCTCTCTTATCTCAGTTGTATTTAGTACAAATGATTCTCCATATCAGAGGGACTTTTCTAGAGTCTGAGATAGGACTTATGTTTTAAATAGGGTTGGATAATTTTATAACAGTTGATAAGTAAGTGAAATGTAGCCATAATAATATCTACACACTTGGTATGTTTATTGTTAGGGTGTGAGGGGACAGATTTCTTTCTGTTTCTCCACATTTACCCCTTAGTGTGGACAAGGAAAAGGCTTGGCTTCCATGCTGATGCTTTGGAATCAGTTGCCATGATCAGAGTTCCCCTGATCATTTACCACACTGTCTCAGGGAGTGGTTCCCCGTAACACATACAGTACTCTTGAGTCTAGAAGGCACTGAATTTAAAGTAATCAACAGGTAGTCTGAAAGAGAGGGAAAAGGAAGTGGAACTTTAGAAGAGTAATCTGCAGGGCATGGTGGCTCACACTTGTAATCCCAGCACTTTGGGAGGTTGAGGTTGCAGTGAGCCAAGATCAAGCTACTGCACTGCAGACTGGGTGACAGTGTGAGACTCCATCTCAAAAAAAGGAAGAGTAATCTGTGTTGACATGGGTTTGAAGGGCTGGGAGCTACGGATGGTGTCATTGGTGAAAGCATTCGGAGGGCTTGACAGATGGTGCCATCTTCCATGAATTTTAATTTTTACAAGAGCACCCAAAGGTATCTTGTTCCTTTTCTTCTGCTAGTAATTTTCTTTAGCGTCAGTATGTTGTCCTTGCAAGCCCATATCAGAGTGGTCATTACATGCCTAAACATTAAAAAGATCAGGAGACAGACACTCAAATTACACCAGAATACATTTGACTCAACGGGGGAAGAGATGGGTGGTGGCTACAAGACATTAGAGCCATTTTATTCCAGGAATGAAAACCTTCAATTAATATCCCCCAAAATCACCTATAACACACGTGGATCTGTGCATAGTTGAGATGGAAGTGGAAAAGCTAACCCTACATAAGAATAGTTGCTCAAGCGTCATCCATTCTTTACATGTGAAATTTAACAATTATACATAGTGCTCAAGTATAGTACATTTCCTAACCTAAGAGAGGATACCATTCGAAACATACACGATTGTGTAATGAGAGGTTAGTTCAAGAGGGTGCAGACTCAGAAGGATGATAAGAAATACCTGACACAGCCTTCTTAACCCAAACTCATCTCACTACAGTCTGTCGGGTTACTTTATTGTCTATGAGTTGCTTAACTTAGATCTTTAAAAGCACTGTATATTTTTGTTTCACAAAAGATAATAGTTACTATCAATGTTTTCTATTGAAAACTAAGAGTCAAATTCTCCTTAGAGCATTTCTTTGTTGAGTTAGACCTCTGGGACCAGGTGGAGCACATTAACAATTTTAGCTGAGATTCTGGGTTCAAGAGTGAGAATAGAGGAAAGCAGTGGCACCATGGTCTGGGACATTGCGGAGTGTATTTTTGTGTGTTGGCAAGGAGTGAGGCAAAAGATATGTCTGCTTCAGCATAGGTCTTAAACTACTAGTTTTTTTTTTTTTTTTTGGAAAATTTAGAAGATATAGAGAAGCCCAAAGAAAAGATTCAAAATACCTGTAGCTTCATCTCTCCAAAAGTATCTCTGTTAATATTATAGTATAAATCCTTCCTCTCTTTATCCATCTTATCTTCCTCTTTCTTTTTTCTTCCTCATTCTCTTCTCTCCTCTACCTCCCTGGCTGACTGCCTTCTTTCTTTCCTTTCTTCTTTCCTTTTACTTATTTTACACATATGGACTTATAACATTAACTTTGTTCTATGATCTTACACATCTCCAACTCCATGGGGATGAACTATAAATCATTTCACCCTATTATTGAACTTTTCATCTATTTCTGTACTTTTGCTATTATAAGTAATGCTTTATTGAACATCTTTGTAGTTATTATTTTGAAACTGCTGGGTCAAAGGGTATAAACATTTTAAGGTTTTTGACATAAACTGTTAAAATTGTCAATTGACTTACAAATGGGTTTTTACTATTTTTTCTTCTACTTTGTAGAATTTGACAGTACCCATTATTCTGAGTTCTTAAAAGCACTGTATTTTATCTTTTTTAAAAAATTATTTCTGCTTGAATTTTATTAAAAATAGAATAGTTTTACTGAGATTTTTTTTTTTTTTTGTATTACCCCTTCTCTTCTGGTAAGTCATCTCAAGTACCAAGGAGAACAAGAAACAGATATGGAAATCTGCTTTTGGGTGAAACCAGGAGACAGTTAAAAGCCCAGAAAACAGAATATTTGAAAGTGCTGCCAAAAGCAGGGGTGATCAATTGACATATGATACATGGAGGGCAGCCTGGAGAAGATGCTGGAGAGAAAGGACACTGGAGCTGCAAATCTCAAAAAGAGTCATCAGAAACCTCGTTTTCCAAAACAAGGTTGGCAATAGTGGGAACCTTGGTGTGCACCATCTGCAGCTGCTTCTCTCTCCTGACTTGGTGTTGATAGGATAGGCTGGGCTGTTTGAGGACATATAGAAAAGCCATATCTGCAGAAAACAATTTATTTACGTGACTTAGGAGGAGAAAGACTTTGCAATGGGAAAATTCAATAGCTGCTCATTATCCTGAGCGGAGAGAGAATAAAGGCCAAACTCATGGAAAACTAGGAATCATGGGAAATGTTTCTACTAGTGTGGTCCATGCCCCCGGCTCTTAGGCACATGAACTTCCTGCAATTAGTTGTTTAGGAAAATCTCAGCTTTTAATGATGAATGATGAAAAAAACAAAACAAAACAAAACAGAACCAACAGAGGATCTAAACCAAAATACCATAGCAAAATGAGAAAAGAGATAGGAAAAAGTGGTAGATAAAAAACAATTTCAGAAAAAACAGCTTGCCATGCATCAGATAAAGAATTTCATGCAAACTTTTTATTATGAGTAACGGTGAAATGCTAGAGCTGAGGGAAGGGACCGCAGGAACACCAGAGAGGGTGAAGGGAGGATGTGGAAAAAAATCGAACCTACCACAGAAATGCAGGTAAAACCCAAAGAAACACAAGGAGGGATGGACACTGCTCAAATCCCAGCAGGAGACAGAAACAGAAGTGACAAAATTGAGTAAAATGACTTGAAAATAAAGCATTACAAAAACTGAAGGGAAACTGATGAGTCTGGAAGACAGCAAAGGTGATCTGACATGCTTAATGGGAACTCCTAAAGAAGAAACTGAAGGAATGCAACAGAACCAATATTCAAGTCAGAACTCAGGGTAACTCAAGGCCGGGTGTGGTGGCTCACACCTGTAATTCCAGCACTTTGAGAGGCCAAGGTGGGCGGATCACCTGAGGCCAGGAGTTCGAGACAAGCATGGCCAACAAGGCAAAACCTATCTGTACTAAAAATACAAAAAATTAGCCCAGGTGTGGTGACAGGCACCTACAATCCCGGTTACTTGGGAGGCTGAGGCAGGAGAATTGCTTGAACCTGGGAGCCAGAGGCTACAGTGAGCCAAAATTGTGCCATTGCCCTCCAGCCTGGGTAACAAGAGTGAAACTCTGTCTCAAAAAAATAAATTAAAAAAAAAAAAAAGAAAAGAAAAGATAACTCATAAAATGAGAGGAGTTAAACTTAGATATTGTAGGGGCACTCTGTACCATAGGGAAAACAGATCCATTTCAAGATTCTGGTAAACTTACTGGGCTTTAAAAAGATCTAAATCAGCTCACTCTCCCCTCATAAGGTTATTTATAAGGGGACCAATAAGGCTGGCTTAGTCCTCTCCACAGCTTCATTCACTGTTAGAAGCAAGGCATCATACTTACAAATTTATAGTCAAATCATTGTTTTTACTATACAAAAAATAACCCAGATAGTCTTTAGCATATTCCAAAAATATTGATCTCATGAGCTCTTGAGGAAAATCTGTAAGAGAAGTTTTGGGAGTGACAATTGAATCTACTTATTTGTAGTACAAAAATATGGAAATTAAGTCAACAAAACAGAAGGTGAGGGATACAGAGCCAGACAATATAGAAATGGTATAGCAAACTTTGAAAGGATAAGAAGGATCTCACCTTTTGAATACTTGTACAAAATAAATAAAATGAATAAATGAATCCAACAGCACACTCAAATATAATATATACTATGATCAGTTTCTGGACTTACTCCATAAATACAAGGATGATTCAACATTAGATTGTCTATTAGTAAATATCTTATTAATAGATTTAAGGATAAAAGCCATATGATTATCTTCAGAAGTACTAAAAAGTTATTTTAGAAAATCAAATACCTTTTCTTTTCTTCCCAAATACATTAGCACTCAGAAGGACTTCTTTTTTTTCCCCCCCCGAGACAGAGTCAGCTCTGTTGCCCAGGCTGGAGTGCACAGGTGCAATCTCGGCTCACGGCAACCTCTGCCTCCCAGGTTCAAGCAAGTCTGCTTCAGTCTTCGAAGTAGCTGGGACTGCAGGAGCACAACCACCACACCCGGCTAACTTTTGTATTTTTTAGTAGAGACAGGGTTTCACCATGTTGGCCAGGCTGGTCTTGAACTCTTGACCTCAGGTGATCCACCAGCCTCTGTCTCTCAAAGTGCTGGGATTACAGGCATGAGCCACTGCTCCCAGCCAGGACTTCGCTATGACACAAAATTTAGAGGCCACAAATGAAAGACTAATCCACCAATTGCATCAAACCAAAAATCTTCTGCATAGACAAAATGTTACATAAATGTAATCAAATGAAGGGTGTCCCAAACTGGTATCTCATATTATAGACCAGGGCTTCTTTCTCTCCTCCTATGGAAAGAGCTATACAAAAGAACAAAATATTAGCAACACCATAATAAAGCAGACAAAGACTGTGACAGATTTTTCATAGAAAAAGCATATATAAATGGCTCTATAAAATCTGGAAACGAAATATCCAATGTTACTCAGAACAAGAGAAACTCAAATTACCATACCCTGAGTGACTGTTTTTTATCTTTCATATAAATGACAAAAGGCAAATAATTTGATAATGTTAATGACAGTGTGGGGAAGAGACACTCTCTTACACTACTGGTGGAAGTGTTAATTGAAATGATATTTTTGGAGGGTAATTTGGTAATACCTGTCAAAATTACAAATTTTGCACACACCATTTCACCCAACATTTACTTCTAGGAAATTATTCCACAGATAAACTCATTCATTAATGGACTGACATTTGCACAAGGCTATTCACTGAAGCATTGTTTGAGTAGCAAAAGATTGTATACAATGAAAATACTTATAAATAGGCCTTGTTAAAGAAACCTTTGGACATTCACACAGTGGAATCATATTATGTAGCTATAAAAGAGAATAAGGACATCTTTATGTAACAGTGTTTTTGTTCTTTTGGGCTGCTATAAAAAAGTACCATAGACTGGGTTGCTTATTAGCAACAGAAATTTATTTCTCACAGTTCTGGAGGCTGGGAAGTCCAAGGTCAACTTGCCGGCAGATTCAGCGTCTTCCTGGTTCATAGAAGAAGGCTTTTAGCTATGTCTTCATATGGTAGAAGAGGGAAGGGTCTCTCTGGGGCCTCTTTTATAAAGGCATAATTCCAGTTCTGGAGGGCTTCTCCCCACGGCCTCATCACCTCCCAAAGTCACTTACTGCAAATACCATTATCTTGAGGGTCAGGATTTCAATATATGAATTTTAGAGAGACACATTTGGACCACAGCAGTCAGTATAAAAATATCTTCAAGATACATTCTTAAATGGAAATAGTCCAGTGTAGAATTTGGTGTAAATATGCTACCATTTGTGAAATAAAAGGGGAACATATGTATAAGCATTTGCTTGTACATGTCTCTTAAAGGATATGCAAAAACAATTAATGTTGGGTGTTTATAGGGAGGAAACTGAGTGTTTGGGCACAGAGACAGGAAATATTTATTGCATACTCATTCATCCATTTGGAATTTTGAACCATGTGAATTATCAACTCCAAAAGTTAAATACAAATACATTAACTATTCTTTAAAATGCGCCTCCTCTTACTCCTCTGTCCAATAAAATAATATAAAACAAAATAGACCATTAACTTGTAGCCCTTCAAGATATTTTCTATGTAGCCTTGGGCTTCATTTTCACTCTCTGCTCATGTTTATACTCATTGCATCTTATGTCTCCAGTTCCTTTCTAGGTCCTGAGAGGAGAGTCCATATTTCCCCCTCCTTCTCATTTCCCCAGAGTCAGAATTCAAGCCCTCACTGGACCTTCTGGCTTTTTGGCCTCCTCCCCATTTGTTTTCCTTCATGCATACACAGGAGGCTTTCTTCTTGCACTTGGGAAGGGGGAAGGACCAATGCTGTGAGCAGGCTAGGGCCAGAGGAGAATGAAGACAGCCTGCTTCCTGGCCATGCCTGGTCATTGTGGGGAGAGGGAAACTTAGAAGCTGACAGAGCTGTTTTCAAAGTACATTTTGTGAGGCTTTGGGAGTAAGCATCATCTCCCTGGACTAAGATGATAAAGGTGAGGCCGCTCTACCATTCTAGAACCCACTCCTGAGCTATCGCCCCAGGAGCCAGCTGGAAGCTCCTTCAGGCAGCCTGGAGGCTGCAGGGGCCAGGAGACCACGGCATGAAGCAGCAGATGGCCCAGAGGGGGCATGTCAGAGGCATCCTTCAGGGCTCCCAGAGGTAACAGGGGGCATTAGCCACAAGAGAAGCTTCCCACTGAGAGCCGGGCTGTGTGTCATGGGTGGTGGGGCTGTCAGGATGGAGGAACACTTGGAGCCATTCAAATTTGAACATGAATTTTGATCTGATTCACATTTAAGTCTAGTGACCAGGTGAACTTTGGGTCATTAGTTCACATTTGTTGAAATAATTTTAAGTCAAAATATCTGTGAGAATTAGAGATATTTTGAAGGCAAAATTGTCCTCTCTGTTTGGAAAGATGCTGTTCTTAAATAAGAGAGGCCTGTCCAATCCAGCCGGCCTTCAGTGTGCAGTGGGCGCCCCTGCAATTATCTGCAGCGTCCCAACTCCTTCTCAGCTTTCTTGCCGCTGTGTGTATGCCCACGGCTTCCCTCTTCCTGGAAACCCCACTCCGCCCACCCTCTGACCTGGAAAATTCCTATTCATATTTTAAGACTAAAACTAATTCCTTTTAAAAACACTTCTTGCCCTTTCCTGTACACAGATGGAGTTTTCATTTCTTCCCTGTGCTCCCAAAATATACTGTGTCTACTTCTGGATAGCACTCACTGGGTAGCATTGTAAGTCCAAGCTCATGGGACACTCCACAGTGGGCTTTTAGACGTAAGAGTCAGGCTTTCCTGGGTTGTACTCTTAGCCCTGAGCACAGTGTGGGGTACCCAGCAGCACTGCATGAAGGGGGCATACATGATTGGTTCTTTCTCCATAGGATGCAAGGGTAGTGGCACTGAGTGAATGAGATGAAGTTCTCATCTTCTGTGTATGCGTCTCTAACAGGAACTTTTTGGAAGTGAAAGGGAGGACAAAGTCAGAGCAAAGGGTGCAGATGGACAGCACAAGGGTATGGGAGGTTCTGGAGCCTCTGCCACCTCCATCCCACTTGTAAATGTCTAACAGATGATGCATTATTGTATGTGCTGTTCACTAGTAAAATGGCATTTGAAAAGTTCTATATTTTAGATTTTCTTGCAGCTAGTCTCAATTCATGAGGTTTTGGTAATTTGAATTTGATAGTTATTGACCAGTTAATTTCTCAGCACTGCTGAAACAAGCCTTAGTAAGAGAAAGGAAACAGGAAAGTAGATGCTGTCTTTCTTCTTCCGTCTATTAACACCCTTTCAGTAACATGATGAAAACAGATCCACAGAAGCAGAGGAGGCTGGAGCCATCAGCGGCCATGGTCACAGACACCCCATCGCTTTGAGCTGAGCCACGTGGGCAGTGTGTGCTGAAGCTGAATGAGCCTGCCCTTCCCTTGCCTAGGATTAACCACAAGAACAACAGCTCACAGTCAACTCGGCTTCATCCTTTCTAATGCATTTCATACTGGAGCTAATGCTATGGGTGTCCAGCCAACATCCCCTTAACTGATCAGGGTGCCTGTGTCCTAGCTGCTGTGGCTCAGGCTGTCCCTTTCTCTGCAGCTGCTGGAAGCCTCCTGACCTGAAGCTGTTCCTCTCTCTCTCCTTCCCACCCTCTGAGTGTGTCTGACCCGCAGGGATCCTTCCTCATGCTCCCACTCTTGTTACTTCAGTCTCACTTTTCCATTCACTCTTTTTTTTTTTTTTGTCCAAAGATCATAAAACACAGAAAGGGCAGTGATTCCAGCTGTGTGTTAACATTGCGTGGGAAATTGTTTCCAGTACACATTCCCAGGCCCCACCCAGAACTCCTGGACCAGCGAATCCCCTGGTGGTTCTGATGCAGGCAGCCTTGCCTTGATCTGTGCATGTTCACCTGGCATCCGCTGTAATGGGCATGAGTACCCATTCCTGTTGCTCCTCCTGGGTGACCACTGTTGAGTTGCCTAATTTCCCTATGCCGCCATTTCCCCATCTATAAAATGGATGCCACCCACCTAACAATATGGTTGTGAGGATTAAATCCAGTAATCATGAAAGCATGAGATCTGGTTAGAAAGTTTATTAGCTAGGAAAAATTTGTCAGATTATGAGAGAGACCAGACTGCGGCGAATTAAATAAGAAGAAAGTTAATTTCCATCCTTGGGCAGAGAAGGTAGACACAACAGACCTGGGATGTCATCAGTGACCTCGGCTCTTTGTAACTCTCTGGTCTGATATTCCCAACATTACTTCATAGTCCAAAATAGTTTCTAGAACTCTAGCAATCACATTTAGGCTCCAAACAGGAAGAAGGAGGAGTAAAACAAGGGCACACCACCTCCTTGTCAAGGAAATGTCCTGAAGTTCCCATATCACTCTGCCACTCATATGGCAGAGAGCGGAGCTTATTCATATAGACATATCCAGCTATCAAGGGGGCAGAGAAACGTCTTTTACTGCAGGAGGCAACGTTCTGGAGTAAAATGGGTGTTCTATCCCTAAGGAAGGAGAGAATAGTTATAGGGACAACCATCAGTGTCTACCACAGAAAAGGAGCTTTGATGCCAGCCTTCTTGGATTCAAATCCCAGCTCTACCAGCTACTAGCTTTGGGAAAGTTACTCAACAATCTTGCCTCAGTTTTCTTATCTGTAAGTGATAAGAATAATGCTGCATGCCTCAGAAGGTTATTATAATGATTAGATACTCCAATATAAAGTGTTTGGTGTACAGTGGGTGCTCAATAAGTGTAAGCCATTATTATCACCATTTTGAATTTCCATCCATTGTGTCCATTGCTAATATCTGAGAGTCCAAAGAAAATAAGACAGTCTCAAGATGATTTCACCCCCATTTGAATCTAGTGCCATAATCCTCCCGGTTGTACTTGAGGTTCCCTCCATCTGAGTCACTTCAGTGGTTTTTGCCCAGATGATGGGACATGACCTTCAGAAGGCTGCTACTCGTTCCTGAGTCCCTTGAGGGCCTCAAGTGTTCTAGCTAATGAATACTTAAGTCACTCAATGTTTGCTGACTAAGTGCAGAGGAGCCTGGCTCCAGTGGAATTGGGAGATGGGGTGGAAAGGTGTGAAGCCCAGCTGAAATGGGCTCAGTGGGACCATGGGCTAATGAAGTGGATCCCACGCCAGAGCAGAGGGGGATTGTGAGAGGAGGGGGTGCTGAAACACAGGGCTGGGTGTGGCTTTCTTTTCTGGCTTTGCTCTCTTGCTTGTGGCAGCTCTTAGAAGACTGATTAGAACAGGAAGTAGGTGTTGCTGGTTAGCTGATTGATAGATGGTTTTTCTCTTCTGCAGGCCGATTGTGTGTGCTGACATGAACCAGGCACAAAGGGCCCTGTTTGAACCAGGAGAGGGCCATGCTCTGCAGTTCTGATCCTCAACACTCCAGCCATTCTGGGTTTGTGGTGTGTGTCTGGTCTACAGGGAGCCCTCATGTCTTAGGGGACAGACGATGGCCCATGCACACAAGTGGAACAGAGAGCTCATCATCCGGTTGCGTTCCGCCTGGAAAAACACTTTCATTTTCTGTCTCTGTCTAAGGGTAAACTACTGAACACAGCAGAAGTTCTTCATAAGGTAGCTCCTTGCATTTGGAGTCTAGACCTTCAGGTTTAGGGAGGAGAGCTGGAACTGCTCACTTGGCCCCTGTCTGGTCATGAGACATTTGGAGTGGCTTATCACTTTTTGTTCAGTTTTTCATTTATGAAAAGAGAGTAACAATATATTCTGTTGGCTTTGCACTTTTTTTTTAAGGGAAAAAACCTGAAAAGTAGAAGAGAAACCTTAGGAGAGAGTATTAGTTACATTTCCAGAAATTAGTGCTGTGGGTTTTCTTGGTTTAGCTACTTGTAAGAGCAAGTGAACCATAGTACTTGTATGTCTAATGACTTCCTACTTCCTGATATCAAATCAACCTTTCCCTGCCTCTCATAGATTTTCCCCTCCTTCATCAATGCTCAGGGAGTCGCCCGATCCGTCAGAAGCCCCAGGATTCAAAATGGGGATAGCTGAGAACTTGGCACTATTCTATTCCGAGTGTGAAATATGTGGCAAATTGTGTTTGTGTAGATACATTTCTGGATACGGATGTTGTGGCAGAGGGAAGATAATAAATGATGTGATCTTTACCCAAAAATAGTTTAGAAAATAGACAAGACACACATCCATAGAGAACCCTAACAAAAAGAAGGACCCACCAAGAGGGTGGGGTATTTGACTGTCAGGAAAGAGTAGTCAGGTCTGCCCACCTCTCAGGACTGATTGAGAGGATTGCATGAAGATCAAGAGGTTATGTATATGAGGCACTTTGTAAACTGTAAAGTCCTATGCCCATATTGTAATTTACTCTTAGTTAAGGAATGCTTCACAAGTGGGGGGCAGCGGGGGCGGGATCCAAGACTGACCTTGAAGCATAGGAGGATAAAAGACGAGGAAGGGCATGGTCAGGAGAGATGTGGGCTCTGCTCACATTACACTTGAGAGTTTGGTGTCTGTGGCTCCATTTTGCAGCTAAAGACACTGGGAGTCCAAGGGTGAGCAGTTTGTCAAAAGATACAGTGAGAGACAGAGCAGGTCTACAGCGCTTTCCATGTAGTTTGTGAGAACTTAATGTGAAGTTCAAGCTCAAAGTCACAGACCTAGGTCAACCAGCTCCAAGTCTCGAATTTATCTTCTGAAATTGCTTCCTTCAGTGCAGGGTTAGCAAAGGGAGAGTATAAAGAAATGAGGCCAGGAAGACTGATCTCAAAGTGCTCTACAGAAGGCTTTGGGGTGGGTGGGGAGCCTGGGGGTTAGCAGACTAGACTGATTAACTGGGTGGCTGATTTCCAGCCTTGTTGCTAAAAAGATTTTAGAGAAACACAAAGGACCCAAAGCAGCAAGATAAAATTAAGTTAAAAGAAGTGAAGAAATAAGGCAAAGAGAAGATAAAAATAGGAGTGAAAGATGAATCCAGAAGTGAGGCTATTGCATAAAATGCATAATGTAATTTCCTGTGCATTTGCTGGAGATGGACCACACATTTGGCTCTGCACAGCATGAACAGGGAAACAAAATCAGTCCTACGATCTGCAGCATCCATAAAGGGGAGAAAGGACGCGGAGAAGATTCCCCTGTTAGGGCAGAGCTGGATTGAGAGCGTTTCTGTCTCTTGAAGTGAAAGAATCCCTGATAAAGACCTGGATTTGGCCACAGGAAGGGCAGGGGAAGGAGTCTAGTATCCCACTGTTATGATAGCATTTTCCAGGTTGCTTAGTGGCGGGAATGGGTTGAGGGGTGAAACAGGAGCTGTGGCAGCACCTCAGAGACCGCAGGTGGCCTACAGAGTCAGTGAACCCAAGCAGAGGAGCCACCAGACAATTAACAAGCCGCCTAGTTCTTCAAGCTGGAGACAGACAGCTGGCCAGGGCTGCAGGAGAATCTCAGTGCCCCTGGAGAGGTCATTCCCGGCAGGGCCCAGCAGGGGCTAGGCCAGCTTGCAGCCCCATGTGGGAGCCTTCCGGGCTCTGCTCTCAGAAACTGCCCCATTCTGGAGGGCCCAGAGCCAAGGGGCCGCCTGCTCTGCAGTACTCATTCCTGGGTAGTTAGTTGTTCATGGAGACACGTTGCATGAGAGGAGGCTTTGCCAAGGGCTGGAGCCAGGGAAAATGGGGGCCCCACCCAGAAGCTAAGGCAAACAAATCAGGAGCAATTTAGGACTTGCACCTGCAAAATACGAACTGTTAAAGTGTTTTGTGATCAGAAAAACATGATTTTGCTGCCTGCCTTTAATTCCATCTTGGAAGTTCTCTGAATGGAATGCTGAGATTTAATGTAGAAGACAAAGAGGAAGGAATAATTATTATCTTCTGTCTACTGTTTTCCTACTTTCTATGTTGCATACACAGACACACACATACACACACACACATACGTGCATACACACACACACACAGAGTCCTTGGTTGTTTTAAGTGGTAATAGTGTCCTCTGGAAGCAGCCTAGGGTGGAAGGGTTCATAGAAAGCACCCCTGAGAAAATCCCCACTGCTGCGTTTGAGGGTCCCTGGGGAAGTCGATTGCGCGTCTTCCCAAGGAGCTGTGACTTCTTATTCTTCCCCTGTGTCGGCAGCTTCCCCTCAGCCATTGCCAAAAGCACTTAGCCCCTGACAGCGCTTGCCGGGGTTTCACACTATCTGAGTCATCCTTTACAAGCCTGCATGCACTCAGTGATCCTCAAAGCCCTGGTTAAGTTTGAGCCTGGGGATTCTGGAAGCATAATGCAGGTTTCAGGGCATGACGCTCCCTGCTCTGTGGTGGGCCAGGAGCCAGGAGGAAGCCAGAAGAGGCTGGGTTCTGGAATTCTCCTTCTTGTCATTGGAAGCTTGCAGTGCTGTGCTGGGGCCATTTAACATATTCGTGCTGCAGGTGGTGGGATTTTTATTCCAGATCTTCAGCCACACACTGGGAAGGACCTGGTTGTGCTCAGCGAGCCATCGTTGGTCAAAAGAAGGTAACAGGATCCTATATGTTTTTTAATATTTTTGCACAATATTTATGTCTTCAGCTGAATAAATTCTTAGCAAAAGCAAAAGCTGAAGATTTGGGGCAAGAGTTCATTTCCATTTAGCAAGTGTGATTTAGGACCTGGTATATCGTCATAGCCCTGATTATTCTCAGGCCAAAGGAGATTAGGTCGTCCAGCCTATCTCCAGTTTCCTGGAGCAGGATGGAGAAGTGAGAACAGAGAGATAAACAGGGATGAAGGAGGGATGTCTGGATGGCTCTCCCCTGCCATCACACAGAGATCTCTAACTCAACAAACGCAAAGTGCATTTACTGTCTTTATCCCCCAAATTGCTTCTTCTTTATGACCCCTTCTCCCAGTCCCCAAGCCCATAATCCAGTCACCTGGTCACCTGCAATTACTGCACCTAGCAAGTGTCCTGGCCTCCGCCTGCCTCCCCTTTCCCAACCTTCCCCTCACTCTCAGCCACAGTCATCTTTAGCTGGGATCTTAGAGAAAGCCATAGTCATCTTTGACTGTGATCCATCCAGTGTTCTCTTCTCACCCCAAAGCCTGAACAGGTCCTCACAGGCTACAGAAGGAGAGCTGGCACTGCTCACTCCCAGACCTGTCTCTGCCTCTCAACCTGGGACCCTCAAAGCCTCAAGTTTAGTGGGTTACCTCCAGTTTCTCACTCTCTCTCACCTCTGAATCTTTGCACACACAGTTCCTTCTGCCTGAATCACCTTCCTCTTTCTTACTGGGCTAATTCAAGTTCACTCTCCAGGTCTCAACTTAAATATCTACTAATTCTCCCACTTCTACTCTGGCTGCATATTGGAAGTGCAAGCTTTCTTGGAAGTCATTTCTGAGCTCTGTGAGGGCAGGGGCCATGTTTATACCTTTCTGGTGGATTTCTAGAATTTAGTACAGAACCAAGGACACAAGAGGTACTTTATAAATATTTCCTGAATGAATGAGGGAGTAGATTAAACATCGTGTCGTTAAGTCTAAGCCAATCATGGTAACATCAAGATGTTGGGAAAAGAGCGTGAGCCCTGGAATCAGACCAAATTTTACTTGAATCCTGGGTCCAGCAGTGGCAAAGTGTGTTAGAATTCTCCATAGAAACAGAACCAATAGGAGAGATAGACAGATAGCAGATAGATAGATGGATAGATACATAGACGGAAGATAGGTAGAAAAAAGGAAATAGGATGTATACAGAGATCTGTACATCTATCTATTGGTGATGTATAGCTAGATAGATAGATCAATTGATTGAGAGAGGCTGCGATTGAGATTTATTTCAAGGAATTGGCTCACACATAATTGAGGGCTGGTAATTCCAAAATCCACAGGCCAAGTCCAGCAGGCTGGAGACCTAGAGAAGGGCTGGGGTTGCAGCTGGAGGCCGAAAGCGATCTGCCACAGAATCCCTTCTTCCTCTGGGACTTCTGTCTTTTGTTCTATTTAAGCTTTCCACTGATTGGATGGGGGCCAAACACATTATGGAGGGACATCTGCGTTACTCGAAATCTATTCATTTAAGTGTTACTTGCATCTCTAAAGTATCTTCTCAGAAATGCCTAGACTAGTGTTTGACCAAATCTGGGTACCGTGGCCTAGCCAACCTGACACATAGAATTAACCCTCACATGAGGTGATCTAGGTGAGTTATTTAAGGTCTCCTAGCCTCTGTTCACTTCACATTGATGGGATAACGTGACGCCTGTCTCACAGAGCTGTGACAAGGATTAAAGCAGACAGCGTGTCTGATAAACAGCTGTGACATTGCTGGCTTATGGTAGAGTCTCACTTTCTTACCTTGCTCTTATTCCAGCCATGCTCCTCCCCAAAAGGAGGGCCACGTGGTAGCAGAGCTTGGCAGTGCAGGATATTTCTGCTCCTTCTACACCTTTCTTAGTGGAGGGGACACTCCTGAAGGAGAAGGACCCTCTTTTCCCTGTTCCTAGAGGCTGGCTACGTGCAGCCCATTCATTCTATTTCCATACTCATGGAAAAGAGGGCTCGAGGAATGAAAATCTGCTGAGGTCAAAGCCACATGTGGACTCCTGAATAGAAGTAGAGGTAAAATGCAGACTGGAATTGAAGTCTGTGTTCCTTGTAGATTTTATATCCTGTGCACCCTGCCCAGCCTCTGGGTTCCATAGGAGCTCTGGAATCACAGAAAGTCAGCAAACAAGATGCTATTTCTACCAAGGATCCACTGAGCTCCTTCTCCCTGTCCACAGACATTGCAAGTGGATGTGCATACAGGCCTCCCTGTTTGGCTTTTCTTCTAATTTCCTTGAAATAGTTAGAGATGATTTTGTGTGATTAACAAAGTTTATTTCTTTGGTAAAGGCAAGACCCATAGACCTCCTTCTATTTTAAGCAAAATTAGCTTTCTTTTTTTGTAAAAAAGAAAGATAAAATATTGCCTATCATGTGTGTGGCCTGAACACAACCTTCAAAACATCTTAAAGGTTATCCATCAGGATTCTTAAAAGGAAATATATTGTTCTTAATTATTCTTATCTTATTATATAATATGCTGTGGATTTATTTTTTAGCCTATAATCTTATGCCAAAAGAGGCCATTTAGGCTTATTTTATTTGTAGAGTGAAACAGAAACAAAATATACGGGACTATGTTTGCTATTTTAAATTCTACTCTCTATTACTTTTCCTTTCAACTTGGAAAGGAATTTTGTGCTACGGATCGACGTTTGGCCCAGGGTCAGCGGCGCTCCCTGCAGGCTGGTGGGGAAGGCCTGAGAGAATTCTGGGCCAGCAGGCGTCCATATATTTCTTCCATAATCCTGTGCGCGCAGGGCGAAGTATCAGGCAAAGGTATAAATAAAATGTTCCTACTCCACATATGGTATTTTGGGTTTACAAATCCTTCATAAACTTTTTCCATTCCTATCAGCAGTTTTATTCATTATGGGACATCCAGCAACTCTCCTTTCGGGATTATTTGAGAAGCAGCAAAGGCTTACTGTGAAAGGAGCACGTTTGCTGTAAGATTTGTGCAAAGATTGAGTGCCTGGCGGGGAGTAATCCCTAGACTGCGGATCTCACATGTTTGGTGGGGTTTCCCCTACTGCTGGCTTTCATGTTCTCAGGGCATCATTGCTGTGGTGGTGCAGCCCTAATGCTGGGAAAGTGCCTGCTTTCTCTTTTCCCCCAGGGCCCCAGGGTCATGCCTATGGGCTGGCTGACATGTTTTCTCCTTTCTCTTTCCTGTCTGTATTCACCTTGTGTTTTTACTGATTTGGGGGTTCAGAGTGGGAAATCAGGCCAAAAATATATACATTCGAGATTTTAAAACTGAGTTTTACCGAGTATTCCCCTTGCAATTTGAAATTATGGTCCTCTTTCCGTCTCTGTGTAAGTCTGGGTTTTGACCAGTTTATGGAAAAAGTATATATTGGATCAAAAGGAGGCAATAGTTGGGTGTGACCCGGGAGCCGAAGTATCTAGACACATCTTAATGGGTGGCCTCATTCGTAAGAACAAAGAGAAAGATCCCTTGCTGACTGAGTAAAGGAGAAACAGATATCCTCCGCGGCTGAGGCTGGCAGGGGATGCTAGAGCGAGCCAGCCAGTATGAGTTCACAGCCCAGGTCACACACCCTCCCCTCTGCTTGGCAGCAAGCACTATGCCTGGCACAAGTTATTGAGTGTTGTTCAATGTTTTGGATAAATTAAGAGGGGCAAGTGCCAGACTAGATGGTGCCACATTTTTTACTCTGTCCTCTTCCGAACTGTAATCATCCTGGTTCCACCTGCTAATTACCATTCGAATGTATCCCTTCCACTACAATGGCACTGCCTCGCCTCTGACCATTGGCTTCTACAGCCACTTACTGTTACTCCAGATTGGGATCCTAAGCTGCAGTCAGACCACCAGATAGATCTGTGGATCCTCAGAGAAAGATCTACCTGTTAGCTAATAAACTAATAAACTTCAGCTCAGGGCGTCACTTGTACGGTCCCTTCTAAGAGCTGGGGGGAGGCCTTGCAATGTGTTCACATGGTCACATATTTTTGTAAAATATATTAAAAGTGAGCTATATTTAGCCATAATTGGTTAAGACTGCTTCCCCTTTCTGTTTCAACTTCCCCTCCTTGCATCTACTGTTGGGGTGTCAGTGTCGTCACCAGCACTTTGGGGCCCCAGCTAAAGGGAAGCTGAGTTGCGAATATATTTAGTTTGGGTTCAGTAGGGGATATTTTTGTGGTTGGTAGTTGTTTCTGAATGCAGTTAAGTTATTACTAGTCATCTTGGTGTAGGAACGGCTTCTAGGAATACTCCTACGGCCCCCTGCACTGACGCACCCTGCCTCGTGACAGGAAGTGGAGGGTCAAACGTCATCTGGTGATATGAATTTGTCCTGCAGCATCTGATACCAGACGTTTACGCAGAATCAAGGAGAAGCAAAGTTTGAAATGTACAAAACAGGAAGCTGGTCTCTGGAAAATTCTTCCAAAGTCAGATATGTAAAATTGTAAGCAGAGGACTTTGTTTTCAATGACAGCTAGTCAAAACAGAAGTTGTCTCCTTTCAGGAATATAGCATGCCATGCTGTGTATACAATTATACAGGCCTCATACATTTTTCTTTCCTCCTTGATGAGAGTTCTGCAAAAGAGATTTATTGGAATTCTCATGTTTTAACCTATGGTTGTGGTATTTATCATCATTCTAAAGTTTCTATTTTTTTTTTGAGTTTTATCTTCTCATTCTAAATAAGTGTTCAGTTTTATACCTAATTATATATTCTTGGTTTTGAATTGTTTTGCTTAAAAAAGCCTCCTCAAATTCTATAATATCAGATTCCAGAAGATCTGTGTAAGACACTGACTGTCCCTGGGGTTGTAGTCAGCCTGGTCTTCTTTTTTTTGTTGATTTTAATTGAGATGGAGTTTCACTCTTGTTACCCAGGCTAGAGTGCAGTGGCTCCATCTCGGGTCACTGCAACCTCTGCCTCCTGGGTTCAAGTGATTCTCCTGCCTCAGTTTTCCGGGTAGCTGGGATTACAGGCATCCACCATCACACCTGCTAATTTTAGAGGCAGGGTTTCACCATGTTGGCCAGGCTGGTCTCAAACTCCTGACTTCAGGTGATCCACCTGCCTTGGCCTTCCAAAGTGCTGGGATTACAGTTGTGAACCACCACGCCCGGCCAGGCTGGTCTTCTTAAAGCAGAAGGCTAGTAGGTGACAGCTTCCTAATTGGAATTCTTTGATGACCTTCACCCTTCATAAACTGACATTCATTGCCCTCCTCCTCCCTCTACCTTTACCATGCTATAGACCAGCCATGTGCACACTGACAGCTCCTGGGACACACAGATTCATTGTTTGCCCATCACCTCCTTTGACCATGTGGTTCCCTGTAATCCCAATGACTACTTCAGTATTTGTTCAATAATCTTCTGTTTGTCTTTCAAAATACAGCAAAGGCAGAAAATAATGCAGGTGAGGTGAAAACCTGCCAGCACTGGAGCTGGCATAGGGTGGCCTGCAGGGCCATGAGTGTTCACAGCTGGCCTCCTTGAGCCAGCCTTTGTAGGCTTATAGAGCCTGGAGCTCAACCATCAGTGGGAAATCTGGCATATACCCCTGGTGCCTGGCCCCTTACTTGACACAGAGTGAGCGCCAAATCTGTGTCGTGAAAGGCGTCCATGAGACATCCCACTGTGGGTCCACCACCTAAAGCTCTGCAGTAGGAAGGATGTTGGTCTGGACTCTGTCCAGGACTCTGAACTTTGCTTTTCCCTTCCCCCTGACCTTCTGGTTTCTCCCCAGTCTATGTCACACGGCGCTCTGCAGTGGCTGTCTGGTCTGGGTATGGACTATCTCCAGCTACCTCCATCCTCATGCCTGCAATTCCTGACATTCCTGCTTTGCCCCATCTTTCAAGGCCAGAGTTCTGGGAATACCCTGGAAAGAGCCATTTGTTTCTGCTTCATTCTTCGTTTATCAAAGTTGTCTCATTATCTTTCTCATGCTTAATTAGTGTCTGCCAAAGGAAAGGTGTCTGTAAATAGACTTCATCTTATATTTGTGACTGAAGGGTCCAAATCACATGTGGCAAAACAGAGAAGTAACTGGAGTTCTGGATATTCTTTGATTACATATCTGGTAGTATTGGCAGGGACATTTATGACAGTAAAGAAAAGGTCAGTTATTGTTGACAATATTTACTGAAGGCCATTTCAAGCAAGCACTTTTTCATTATTTAATACGTGCTTTATTAAATCACAGGACTGTTATACTAAATTAAGTTAGAGTTGTATTAAAATTTATAGATGATTTCCCCCTCTTTATTTCCCTTCCCGTCATCTTCTCTGTGTGAGTGTATCATACAATCTTTCATTTCAGTTTAGGGATTTACATGTAAGGAAGATTGTGCCAAGTTACAGTCCTCCCTTGCCTCCCTTAGAATGCACATTATGTATCAAGAAAAGATATAAGGAGACTCTGGGAAACATCCAGGCCAAAGAAAGCAAACGTTAAATCTATCATTCTCGAAGCATGCCCTTGGCCAACTTCACAGAACTCTCCTGTGATTAGCTTTTTGGGGAATCATGAAAACGGTTTCCTTCGCATCCCCAAAGTTATGAACTTTATTTCTTCTTCCACGTATCCAACTGGCCAGTGTGAAGGTCCCCCAGTTTCTCTGGCTGGAGAGGGATGCAAATGCGGTTCCACTCCTAACTCCCAGGAGCTGCAGAGATAAATCAGCTCTTCACGTTTGCCATCTCTAAGGTTCCTTCACTTGGGTGAGCAAGGGGAGGGGTCCTCAGGACAGCACATGTATGTACCTGTTCTCAAAGCAGAAGCTCACCATTGTCCTGTTGGCTTGACCACAAGGAGTGACTCAGGCAGGACAGCCCATCTCTCAGCCTCTCCTCTCCAGGCCCAGAGCTTTAAAGATGAGATCAGCTTGAAAGGTCGTTTATCTGAAGTGCACTGTACTCAGTGGGGGCTGAGAAGTCCTCGAGGATTCCAGAACTTCCTTTAAATGCCTACCAGATGAAGGGGGCTTTGGTGCCACTCGAAGACTGGCATCAGATAGATGATAATTTCCCAGATATAATTTCATCCAGCTGGACTTGATACCAAATGCCAAATACCAGAGAATCATAATAGACCAGTCTTCATGAGTGAGACACTTTCAAGGACATTGACTGTTATTGTAACAAAACTACAGTCCAATTCCCAGCTCCACAAAATTCTGATCTTGCTTTCATCTTTTGCAAATAATAAGGGTTACAGTAGGATCAAGAGTGCGGGCTGGGAGTACAAGATAAATGACAACTCACCACGCCTTCTTGATAATACCAAAAGGAGACTATTTATTTTATGCAAAAATAGTTATAATTCTTATGTGTGCTCAGATCTATTTTACTCCAAAAGATAAGTAGCCTTTTTTTCTCCTTTCTGGCAGATAATTAATAGTTTCTTATCTACATTTCCCTTGTCCAAACTAAGCTGTTAGGCAGGGTAGAAGAAAAACATGGGCATGTTCAATATGTTAATTATAAGGTTATGACATTATAAAATGTAACCTAAATACAGTGGCCTTAAAGATTCTGAAATCTGTGCCAAAAACGAATCACATAAGGACAGAGTCACCACAAAATGTTTGAGAAATGACCAATTACATTTGTTTCTTATTTATCCATCATTTCTTTGAGTAGAGCTTATGTTACTTTGTAACTTTTACTTTTCCACTATTTCAGTTGAATATTTCAAGTGTGAAGTGAAAGGGATTGGGGACACAGCTGTGACATGATATTGTGAGGCTAAGATGTGTGCAGTGTTTTAAAAAGAAAAAAAAAACACTTTGGGAGGCTGAGGTGGGCGGATCATGAGTTCAAGAGATCGAGACCATCTTGGTTAACACGGAGAAACCTCGTCTCTACTAAAAATACAAATAATTAGCCGAGTGTGGTGGCAGGCACCTGTGGTCCCAGCAACTCAGGAGGCTGAGGCAGGAGAATGGCGTGAACTCAGGAGGTGGAGCTTGCTGTGAGCTGAGATCACGCCATTGCACTCCAGCCTGGGCGACAGAGTGAGACTCCGTCTCAAAAAAAAAAAAAAAAAAAAAAAAAAAAAAGGAAAAAAATATATTAGGCAAACAAAGGTGGTTCTTAGCCTATGGTTCTGCTAGGTCCCCAAACACCTGCATGGCTTATTTAGTCAATATCCTGGACTCGAGGGACTGAGAGACTATAACAAGCTTACAAGGATGTTGCTAAAGAGATGGAGGCAGGCTGGCTTTAGCTGGAGAATTTCCTACTAATGTAGTTGTGTGGGAAAGAAAGTCCTGACAAAGAGGCAAACGGAAATTTTTCATATTTCCAAATTTTGCGGTAACCTAGCTTGGACTTTAAGCCACATCCTCCTGGAGTTGGACTGGATTCCTCCTGTTTTTCTTTCTCTGTAGCTAACCCCTTGGTGTCAACGTCTCCCAAGAAATCTGATGGTTTCATCTGCCCAGCAAACCTCATTGCTTCCAACAAATGGCTTTATTTAACTTTGGGGAGAAGATTGAAGACAAAGCATTTTTCATAGTTTATATCTGATGTTCATGTTTTATATTCTCTCGTTCAGATTGTATTCTTCTGCCTGCTTTCCAGGGGAGAAGTTTGCGTGTAATTCATTGCCCCATTCAAATCTCCTCTCATACTCAGTCACCGCACTTAAGCACATCTGGATGCCCAGCCCCACCTCTAGGTGCCAGTGTCCTTTTCAAAGAACAAGCTAACCCTTTCTCATGCCTGGCAGGTGGTGGTGGGAGGAGCTAGGGTAGGGGTGAGGGAAGAAGGGGCTTCTAGTCTCCAAATTCTTCCACAAAGTCAACTGCCTGTGTTCCATGTCTGTCTTTCTCCTCCGATACCCGCTCCAATGCATTTCCCTGCCCTACCTCACCCGCTCCGCCTCTTTTGTCCCTAGTCCTCCTTTTCATATGGCAGCTGCATTCCAGAATCTCCACCACATACCCAGGCCTCACCTGCATCTGCCACTCAACATTGGACTTCCACAGAGCACCCTTCTAGCTGACCTGGCTACACTTTGGGCGTGGCACATACTAGATATGATTATTCCAAGTGGCTGGCTTTTGCCAAGCCCCAAATTGTATTTTGCCAATCATTCTTTTTTTTCCTTTAATTTTCAATCCCTTATGTATTTCAATAGGAAATGTAATCCATCTGTTTCTAGTTCATTTGCAATTACAATAACTCATTAGAACCTTGTGTTGTAAGACTCATTTAATGTTCAAGAAGCCTTCTGAACTTTTTCACAGGACTTTATAAACACTCTTCCTAGAGGTAATTTTTGGCCAGCTTTGAAGCAACTTCAACATGACACTGTGATTTCAGTTCAAGAAGTAGATTAGCTAAAAGGTGTTTTCTCATCCCTATTAAGTTATTGTTCAGACTATATGTTGGTCATTGCATTCCCACAGGAGGATATTTAATTAAGAAAATTACTTGTGCCTGGAGGGCAAAGCCTCACACAGTGCCCTTCATTACAGGGTGAGGGGGGTGTCCAAAGCCTTTGCAGTAATTTCTCAATAGTTATGAACAGAAAGTACTCAAGATCCAACCATTGGCTGGGCGCGGTGCCTCATGCATGTAATCCCAGCACTTTGGGAGGCCGAGGGGGGTGGATCACTTGAGGTCAGGAGTCCGAGACCAGCCTGACCAACATGGCGAAACCTTGTCTCTACCAAAAATAAAAAAATTATCCGGGTGTGGTTGTGTATGCCCATCATCTTAGCTACTTGGAAGGCTGAAGCAGGAGAATGGCTTGAACCCAGGGGGCAGAGGTTGCAATGAGCCGAGATGGTGCCACTGCACTCCATCCTGGGCGACAGAGCAAGACTATGTCTAAAGTGTGTGTATATATATTTTATATATATATATATATCTCAGTTTTATATATATATATATATATCTCAGTTCCAGTTCCTTCTGGGAAATGTTTGGATACATGCATACACACCAGTGAAGATATCAAATGGAATCGAATGGTGGCAAAAGTGGAGAATGTGCACAGAAGTAGGTCTTTGGGGACGGAAGTCACTGTATAAGTGGAGCTACCTGTGGAAATGATGTGTAGACAATTGAAACGGGGACTAGAGTTTCCATTCCGGGAAAGTGAGATAAATGAGGAAAATAGTTTTAATTGCCCTTGCTTTGCCAGGTAAGGGAAACTACACACAAAGTGAAGTAAACAGTGGATGTCGAGATATTCAGACTATCTCCAGGGCTGTGGGCAAGGCATGCACTGCAGGAGGGAGAGCTGGGGCAGCTTATGTTCTTCTGTGTGCTCTCTGGGGAAGTCAGTCTCTAGTGCTGCTGATTGGCAGCACAAGGCCTCCCAGACAAACAATACTAAATGCTCAGTCTTTGCAGAATCTGAGTGAAAACTTGGTCTCGGACATGTCTGCCCTGACAGGTCTGATAGGCAGCTCATGTGTTTCAGTACTAGGTCCATGCTCACTGGTTATCACTCGAGTCATGTCAGTGGCTAATTATTCTGTAGCCTTCTCTTTTGATTTACAGTTTGTAATCCCATCCCATGCACAAGCTAGTGAGAGCATAGTTGGGGCTCCCAAGGAGTCACAAGCAGGTGGTGCTTTTGATGGATTCCAATATAAAACATATGTCCTCCACCAGAACAGTGTTATACAAAGTACAGGGCAGACTCACACCAGGAGAGATAATGAGAGAAAAACAGAGTCATAGAGAGGGGAGATCCAATTTTGTCTGTTAGGAGTCCAGCTACAAGCCACACTCAGACTTCCTCCATCCCTAATTCAACAAGTGTTGAGTTTTGCATCTTGTATGGAGTCAGACATGAGCCTTCTCTTCAGGGAATGAAGGCTGCTTGATGTGATCAACATGATAAAGAAAGGAGATGTTTGGAGAGTCGGGGGCTCCCTCCCAAAGGAACCAGTGGTCAGCACAGCTCCTGTCCTTGTCACTGGAATCCCTCCTTCCTCAACACACTTCCAAATCCTACATGCCACTCCAAGTCCAGCTCAAGTCCCATTTTTCAATGAAGCCATCCCAGTCCCTTGTCTGGGTGGTGCCCTGTTCATCTCTGTGCCTTGTTTGCTCACAATCCCTGAAGCTTTACTGATGTTCCCTTGCACTCATATTCTCCTTTTTTTTAGATGTGTGACTGGTCTCCTCCAAGTACATGGTTATATTCTCCATGACTAGGATTGCATCTGCGAAGCTTGGTTTCTCCACAATGCCAGGTATAAAACCTGCATTAACTGACTTTTCAACAGGGCTCTGAGCCTCCTTGAGCCTCCCGAACCCTCATGTCACTCCATGTGGCCACACTGGATAGTACTTGGGTGAATTTTTATCTGAGTAAGAAAATGAACTGCTGGGCTCTGGAGGCAGCAAAAAGGGGTAGGTCACGGATACAATAGAAATGAGATCTTGAGGGGCATTCTTGAATTCTTGATGCGGGTAGGGGGTTGTTTGTGATGGTGGCTTCAGGGAAGGATGCTTATCTGTGTGCCTTGTGCATTCGGAGAACTATAAGTCTGTGGCAGAACAAATCAAGCTGATCTTTTGGCTTTAGGTTCATTTGTCCAGACAATATGAGGCATCCTGGAATTGCCATCTTCCCTCCTGGGAGCTTTCTTTTCTCCCATCTGCTACATCTTACCCAGATGAGGCTGCAGATCAGCAACATGGTTGGTCTTAGACCACATCCTCCCTGCCCTCTTTCTCTCTCTTGTACAGACAAGAACCCAGGGTGTCCCAATGAGAGATGCTATGATTGGATATCATCACCATAATTTAAATTAAGCTCTACATAAAGTATACATTTTTATGAAATGAGATCAGTCCATTCTCACGTCTAGGATCACTTTAGATCAGTGACCCCTATGATCTGTATACAATGTCACTGCATTTGAAATTTATTATTTTATGTAATTTTTATTGTACTTGCAACTCCACAGACTTTCAACATCAGGATTGTCCTGCCCAGCAATGTGTACCAAGAGAGGGTACACTGTGAAAAGGAAGGGAGCGCAGAGAAGTCACGTAGGAAAGTGCAAATAGCTGACTGTATGATTAACTGCTTTGAGTGCCACTGAGAGGTCGAATAAAATGGTCAAGAAAATAAATGTTGGATTTGGAGTATGGATGTAGTAGTCGGTTTGGACAAGGGCAGGATCAGAGATGTCTCTGGGGAGAGAACTAGATTGGAATTCTTTGAAGTGTGAATTGGGGGAAAGAAAGTAGACATGTGCAGACATCTTTCATGAACAGTTGGCTCTGAAAGATACATGGGCTAGTAGGGTTTTTTGCCTTGCTTTGCACCCTTTTCTCCTAACCCAACTCTCCCATGATGTTGCCAGACTTACTGACTTTCTTCTCCTCTCACCCAGGTCCTGATCCATTTCTCTCCAGTATCTGACCATTCCTAATGCTGAGGATTTTTGTACTTCAGATCACATCAGTCTCTGAGCTTCTCTATGTGTTCTCTTCCAAACATGATCACTGTGCTTCATCCTGGCATTACACTCATCAGAGTGATCTGCTAAGCCAAAAAAGGCCCCATCCTTAAAAATAGGAAAATTCAGAGGAAGCTTCAAAATTAACTATTTTTTTTCCTTTAAAATATTTCCAATCAAATGCAAACACTTTGTCAGGTCTATGCCTCTATTTTTCTCCATAAGCAAGAGAAAAGAGCAGAGAATTTGATTCTCCTTCTATCTAGCAGATGCCCAAGGGCTATATGTTTGTGTTTGTGAAGGAGAGATAAAAAGGGAGAGAGAGAGAGAGGAGGGAGAGGAGAAGAATGCAAATGCACAGGCTAGAAAGAGGGAAGAGAGAATCAGGCAAAGACACCTCCTCGTTACTCTGGGCTCTGTCTGCATTTTCAACAGGCTTATGTGGAAACATCTTGCATCTTCAAATTCCATTCTAGGCTTGAAAGATACTGGGCAGGATATAACAGCTATTGTGTGTGTGTGTGTGTGTGTGTGTGTGTGTTTTACGTGTTTGTTGTAATAGATTTTCCATGAATCTTAGGGTTTTCTGGATGTACAATCATAAATAATGGGATTTGTTTCTTCTTCCTTCCCAGAGTAATTATTGAACTTCCATTGATTGTATAATTTGCATAGCTAGGACTTCAGAACAGTGTTAAATAAAATAAAAAAGAATGGACATCTTTCTCTTGTTTCTGAATTCTCATATTTTAGCATGAATTATGACACTGGCTATTTAGTATCCATATTCTTTCTCATATTATAGAAACATTCACTTATTCTTAGTAGAGCTTTTGTTGTTGTTTTTTCAACATGGAGAATGTGTGTTGCTTTTTCAGGACCTATTATAATGCTAATATACTTTTTGTCTTTGAACCTACTGTTATCAATTATTAATGGAATTTCTAACTCTAAATCATTCTTGCATCCTCACAATAAATTTAACTTGCACACAAATATTTGCTTGTTGCTTGTTTGACTAATTGGGTTTTGTTTAAGAACTTTAAAGCTTATGTAAGACATTTATTGTTCATGTTTACAAAGGACTGTTTATGTTTGCTTTCCTCTATTATATTGTCAAATTTTGATGTAACAGCTACACTAAAATGAAGTAGATTGCTTCTCATAATTTTCTAAGTACTGGATTACATTAGCTAGGTTAACACTACCTAGTTGCTATAAAAAACAACCCCCAAATCTCGAAGGTTTAACCCAATATGTTTTTTTTAAAATTATGACACAGTTATATGTGGGTTAGGGGTAGTGTTATGCTAGGGCTGGTTCATCTTGGATCGTGATGAACTGATGATGTACATCCACACCAAACTGTGTTCAGTGACATCACCTTGGTTGCCTAAAAGCAGCCATGGTGGAGGGATGCATTACAGAAATTTACAAATGTTACCAGTTAGAGCCTCCCCCGACACCTCAAATGGGTCACTAAACATTTACCAGCACAACGCCACCTGGGTGGCTCTTCTGCACATCTCTGCCCCAGGTGGACTCAGGGACCCCGGCTCATTCCATTACGTGGCTCTGCCCTCTCAGGGTCCTTCACTGTGAGCTGTGAAGAAGAAAAGAGAGAGTATGAAAGGTTCTACAGGACCTTTTGTAGGTCAGGCATGAAAGTAGCATTCTTCATCTATTGGCCAGAACTTGTCACATGGGCTCCCTTAGATGCAAGAAACATGAAAAATGCCACCCTTCTTTGTATACATCTCTTTAGGACATTTTAATTCTGTCCCACTGCTCTATGTTGGCACCAGAACTAAATTTTGTCATTATGATGCTTCATATTTTGCAGATCAGTTTCTCCCTTCTTTATTCCCCCTCCAATATTTTATTTGCTATCTTTGCCTATTTCTTCTTGCAGATTGATTTTAGAATTAATTTGCCAAATTCAAGAAAAATATTCAACTTACAGTTTATTTAAATTGCACTGAGTTTATAGATTTGGGGGATAAGATAGACTAGTTGATCTATATATTATCCCAATAAGTTAACTCTAATATTAAATAACTCCTTAATTCCTGTAATTAAATTTCTTAGATTGTGTTGTATTATTCTTTTAACATACTATTGAAATTGAACGGGTATAATGTGATTTAGACTTTTTACATGTAATTGACAAGTGCATTTGGCTTCTAGTCTCAGTCTCTCTCTCTCTTCGCCTGACCCCTTTTATTTCATTGTCAGATTTTACTATTAGTTAAGAAAATTAATTGAGAATTGACTCATCCTTTTCCATGCATTACAGAAATTCAAATGGCCTGAAAATTAAGTTCCTTTAAACCATCTGACACTGTTTTCCAACTTTTAAAATTTATTGCATAGTTTTTGGCTTGTTTCTTTTTCTTCTTTCTGAATCAATTCTTTTAGTAATCATAGTCTTAAAAATAATTTCTTCAACTGATATTTTCCAAATTATTAGCATAAAATTGATCACAGAATTATGCTACGGTAGAGGAGTGGGAAATTGACTAGGAAAGGACACTTTTAAATTTTAAAAAAAGTTTTTATTTTGATTGTGGTGGTGTTTATGTGTTGTATACATTTGTCAGAACTCATTGAAATTTATACTTGAAATCAATGCAGTTTATTGTAAACAAACTATCAATAAAGTTGATTTCTTTCAAAAAGCCTTTTTAATATTTGGTTATTTTCAATGTGTTAGTCACAAGTAAAATATAGTTGTGTGTTTTAGCCTTTTGTGGTCACAGTAAGAAGACTTTCTTCTTTCATTTGGTAAGAAACGGCTGTGACTCATTAGCTCTTCTCAAGCACCAACTATATAATGTATATATGCAATTGATATATAGTCAACTAGGGTGACCAACTATCCTGGTTTACCAGGGATGAAGGGATTTCCCAGGATGGAGGACTTTCATTGTTAAAACCAGGAAGGTCTTAGGCAAATGAGGAAAGTCCCAGACAAGTCAAGATGAGTTGGTTACCCTAGGTATATAGCTGAACACACTTAGCATTTCTTATAATATACAGTAAATGACATATTATATAGCAAGAGGAAGTAAAGAGACCTAGCATGAACATAGTCTCCACAGCAGATAGAATTTACCAATTAATTTTTAAATGGTATAAGAAAGTTTTGATAAATGATCTAATTCTGGTACTAGTTATAGACCTTGAGAACTAGGGTATCCACATTGCTAGTTTACCATGGTAGCTACCCATCATCTCTCAGTGTCCTGAGACTATGTTGGAATCTACAGAATCTTCCTGGCTCTGAGGTACTGTTATCAGAAACACCAAACACTTAACAAAAGTGCCAAGTCACTGGACCTATGGGGTTAGTTCATTTTGAAAACGGAACTGGACTTTCTACCAAGAACCAGAAAAATGTTGAAAACATAAAACAACAAAAATCTGTGGTGTGTTTGTAAAAACCAAGCCTCTGACCCTGATCTAAACCAGACTGTTCTCCTCCTGGCTTCCTCCCTTTTTCCTTTAATTAAGCTAACTGGAAAGGCAAGGCTTTCATCAGACCAAGACGACAATCTTCCTACCCTAATCTCTAGGACAAAACAGAGAATCTGGTCTGGAATTGAATTTGAAATATTAACGAAAAATGCCTACCAGCTTAATGTTGTCACTGTCCTGTGTTTATTTTTCTTTCTTTTATGTCTGATGTCAAGGAGAAAATAATGTCATCTGCTGGAAATTTCAGCTTGTTTGCATTTTGAGATAATTAAAATTAATGGTGGAGGGCCAAACTAGCACCAAACAATCCCTGTGATTCCCATGTGCGTAAAACATTCTGTAATGACTTTCACTTAATCTGTGAGCCTGGCAGGCTGCCCCAAACCACCTAGATCCAAACTAGATTCAAGCAGCAAAGTTTGCTTTTCAAAAAGAAAAATTTATATGCTGGAAGTTAGAAATTAGGGCATCGGTAAACTAGTTAGGCTCTGCAAATTGCTTTATCCATTTGGGGTTTTCCTCCATCTCTGTTTCTTCCTTTTCCAGCTTGGATGGCAGAACTTCTAATACACATGGCAATGATGTTGCACCTCACAGCTATTGGAAAGGCAAGTCTTCCATAGGAAAGGGCAGAAATGAATTTTCCTTAAGGATCTGTAAACCCAGGAAACTCAGCTCTGAGAGATCATCTGTGAGATTCATTCAGTGAGGAAACTCAGACACAATGGTCATTTGTTGTAGGGCAGGTAGTAGTTGACAGGATGTTTGACTTTTCAATAGACTGTTTTACCAACTGTGTAACAGTCAATGTGATTCATCTGTAAGAATCTCTTGCTTAATATCTTTTAGTAACCTCTCATCATCCACAGGGTAAACCCCAAACTCTAAACCCGTTGGCATGAAGCCCAAGGCTTTTTTTTAAACTGGGGCATTTTCCATTTTCTAGCTTCATTTTCCTACTGACCATCCCATATATAACAGGCCATAGCTATCAAATACCTTGTAGTTTTCTGAACACATGGCGCTGTTCTGGGTACAGAACAGCTAAATAGTCTCCCCACTGTTTGGGAAACTCCTAAATCACTTCATGAATGATCTAGCACTTTACATCTGGTAGATGCTCAGTATATTTGCTGAATAAATAAATTTTAGAGCTTAACTCAAAAACTGCTTTTTTTTTTTGACTCCCTACATGAAATAAGGACTCCATTTTCTATCTTTCCAAAAGTCCCTGTATGTGCTTTAGCATGTTGGTTCACAACCAGGTGAGATTTTGCCTCCCAGGAATATTTGACAATGTCTGGAGATGTTTTTGGTTGTCACACTGGGAGGGTGCTACTGGCATTTAGTGGGTAGTGGCCAGGGATGCTGCTAAACATCTTACAATGCACAGCATAGCCTTCACAAGAAAGAAATATCCAGCCCTACATATTAATAGTGCCAAGATTGAGAAACTCTGTTAACAGAACTCATCTTTTCAGAATAGTCATCTCGGGGGACATCTGTCTCCTTTGTTAGACAGCAAACACCTTGATGTCAGGGTCTACATCTTAATTATCTTTCCATTCCCACTGCTTAGCATAATGGCTGACATGTGGAAGATGCTCAGTGAGTGTTGAATTAAAGAAAAAAGTGATGATGCACCATACAAGTGCTACGTAAAGTGATAATTCTGTAAGAGATTATGAAACATAAAGATAGGGCTAGTTAACACATGTGACAACCTGAATTATAAACTCAAAGAATCTCCCAGTTTCAAGGAAATGGCATCTTTTCACTTTTTCCACTCCAAAGGGATTTCTTTACAATGGTTCCTCACTTTGCCAGCAGTGCCATGTTGAGAGGTACCTTCTGCCTTGGGAGAAGTAGCTTCTACATCACTGCACTTTTTTCAGCCTTAAAAATCACACTAAAGGCTGACATTCTATTTTCATGCCAACTCTCAAAAGCATGGTCTCATTGTAATTGGTGTCAGCTACAGCATTTCAGAATGGCCCATAAATAGTTCCTATTTGGGAGCTTTTGGAACTGCTATTTTGATACCTCCTTTATGTGTATTCGCTTGGATTCCAGCCATTTGTCAGGGAAACCATTTGAAAAGGCAATTTGAAAGCCCACCCACATGATCCCAGCACCTCTTTCTTTTTGCTGATGGTATTAGACTAAAATTGGTCTGATTTTGACTTTACCCACCCCTCTGACTAAGTGACTAGATTATGTTTAGAGTAAGAACTCAAAGAAAAATGATCTAACAGAGAAGTTTGTGTTTCACAGGATCCTCAGCAAGAACCTCCTCTTTTCATTGCAATTCTCTCATAAAATTGTATTTTGCTTGGAAACACTGCAAGCAAATTATGGTCAGAGCTGATGTTTGTCATAATGAAAATGTGAAGGGTATGATTTTCATTTAAGGGTTGTACTTTCAGAAGTGTCCAGGATATTTAGGCAGAACCACCCTGCCTTGCTGAACATTTGAGGTGGGATTATTCTTACCAACCAAATAAAAGCATACACAATTCTGTTTAGATTCCCATGAAAATTCTCACAGTGGTAAAATTTTTCCATCTTTTCCTGAGAGAATTTTGCCAAATAGTCTTCTTGAAATGTGAATTATTACATTGAAAATTACATATTTGACTTAATAACATAATTTACAAAGCTTAATGAATATGTTTCACAATAGCACTTTGCTTCATTAAAAAAATTAACAAACACACTTTGGGAAGTCGAGGCAGGCAGATCATGAGGTCAGGAGATCAAGACCATCCTGGCTAACATGGTGAAACTCTGTCTCTATTAAAAATACAAAAAACTAGTCAGATGTGGTGATGCACAACTGTAATCCCAGATACTCGGGAGGCTGAGGCAGGAGAATCGCTTGAACCCGGGAGGTGGAGGTTGCAGTGAGCCAAGATCATGCCACTGCACTCCAGCCTTAGTGACAGAGAGACACCATCTCAAAGACAAAAAACAAAACAGCAACAACAAAACATTAACAAACAATTTGCTGTGATTTGAATGTTTATCTCCTCTAAAACTTACATTGAGATTTAATTGATATGGGGTTTTTAAGAAGTGACTAGGTCATAAGGGCTTTTTCCTCATGAATGGATTAATGACATTATCAGAGAAGTGGGTTAGTTATTATAAAACTAAGTTTGTTATAAAAGTGAGTTTGGCCCTATTTCCTCTCTCTGTCTTGAGTGCTGGCTTCTGCCTTTCACCCTTCTGCCACGAAATGACCCTCACTAGGTGCTGGTGCCATGCTATTGGACTTTCCAGACTCCAGAACCATAAGAAATAAATTTCTTTATGAATTACTCAATGTGTGGTATTCTGTTATAGCAGCAAAATTAACTAAGGTATAAAATTGGTACCATTAAGTGGGGTTATTGTTATAACAAATACCTGAAAATGTGGAAGCAGGTTTGGAATTGGGTGATAGGTAGAGGCTAAAAGAGTCTGGAGGAGCTGGCTAGAAAAAGCTTGTATTGTTGTAAGTGGAAAGTTAAAGACAATTCTGGTGAGGGTCTGAAGAAGTGAATGCTAGGGGAAGTCAGAATTTTCTTAGAGATTACTTAAGGGTTGTGACCAAAATGTTGATAAAAATATGAATAGTAAAGGTGATTCTGAAGAAGTCTCAGGTGTAACTAAAGAAGAAGGTATTGGAAACTAGAGCCAAGACAATCTCTATTATAAAACAGCAAAGATATTGGATGAACAATATCCACGTCTAAGGACTTTATGGAAGGTGAAGTTTAAGAGTGGCAAACTAGGATATGTGATAGAAGAACTATCTAACCAGCAAAGCCTTTAGGCTGCTGCGTGGCTACTTTTAACCACTTATAATAAGATGCTAGAGGAAATGAATAATGTAGAGACATAATTTATAGTTGAAGGGGAAGTAGAAAATAAAAATTTGAAAAATTTGCAGCCTGGCCATGTAAAGAACAAAAAAGCGTTCAATGGTGTGTCCACACAATCATTCACAAAAGAGATTTCCAAGAACAGAAGGAAGCTGGATGCTATTCATCATGACCATTGGAGAAAGACTCTGAAGGTATTTCAGGATTCTTTGAGGCTGCCCCTCCCATCCCAGGCTCAGAGCTCTAAGAGGGCAGAGGTTTTGGGAGACAGGTTCTGGGTGCCCTCCAGGCATTTATTGCCCAGAAGTGCTTCAAGTCTCTGCTTTCTGTATCCCAATGTAGTGCTCCTTGGCTGCCCCAGATAGTGGCAGGAAGCAGTCAAATGCCTAGGCAGATAGGGGCGGGTCCCTTGTGAAACCCAACCTTCGAGCTGAAGACAGTTTAAAGCCTGAAAACCAAGCTACGAGTCTTGGATAAATCCACAGACTGGATTGAGAACGTCTCTTCCTATTTGGCATGCTTTCCTCTAATTAATCCCCACCCTTCACCTGTGTTACATATAACTACCCTTCCCTAATTGTTTTTTTGCACTGTCATGTCCATCTTTGAGGAGTGCCTTTGTTTTAGCCCTTTTTCCATACTCACAAACCAATCAGCACACACTCCCCCATTCTGAGCCCATAAAAGCCTAGTACTCAGCCATACTTGGGGGCTACTTGCCTTCAGGTTGGGGGGACTACCCAACTCCAGGAAAGGTGCTGCTGTCTTTGGGTTTCCTCTCCACAGAGAGCTGTCACTCAATAAAACTATCCACCCTGCTTGCCCTCTGGTTGTCAGCATAACCTCATTCTTCTTGGATGTGGGGCAAGAACTCGGGACCCTCTGAACGTGGGTGTGAGAAAGACTGTAACACTGTAGCCCTCTGTCCTCCACCAGGTGGCCACTCCAAGTGACAAGAAGTAGCAGTGGGGCTGGGCACACCCAGGAGCTGCTGGTCTGAGTGGAGTGATGGGACTGAAAGAGCTGTTAACATGCCCTTATCCACTGAGCTGTGGATGGGGGGAATAATACGCCCTGTGGGGCTCTGGGATCACTGATGTCTGTGAAGTTTTTGGGCGCCACCACATTCCCTTCATCCAGATGCCAGCACCCAAGGCAGAAGCAGGTCATGGCATGCCCGGCTCAGCCACATCCCTGGCCCATGCTTGGCCTCATCAGATCATGCAAATTCAGGCCGAAGCACAAGCCAAGAGCAGCCTGCTGGGCCCAGTGGGCAGGCTACCTCCTATAGCAAGCCTGGAGCCTAGTGAGGCCCTGGGCAGGGTGTCACTAGCTGCAGAGGTCTTCAGCTGGTGAAGTAGCACCAAAAAAATCCTGCATCTCTGTCATTCCAGAAAAGGCAAGTGGTAAGCCTTGGTGGCACCCATGTGGTGCTAATTCTGTAGGGACACAGAATACAAGAGCTGTGGGGGCATGGGTTTCTCTAGCTAGATTTCAAAGAATGTTGCAAATAGCTTAGGTATCTAGGCCAAAACTTTCCACAGGCACAGAGTAAAGCCATCACAGAGAGTTTGCACTAGGGCAGTGCCTAGTGGAGCCATAGATGCGGCACCACCCCTGAGGCCACAGAACTGTAGAGCTGCTAGCATGCAATGCCACCATGGGACAGATAAAGGCACAAGACTCCAATTCTAGAAAGCTGAAGTGTGAGCTGAGCCCAGCAAAGCCATGGGAACAGGGCTGCCGAAGACCTTGGGGGCCCAGTGTATTCACGATTTGGAAGTGCACTGATGCAGTCAGTGAAGATTATTCTCCAGCCTTAAGACTTAATGTTGTTTTCTCTGTTGGGTTTTGGACTTCCTTGGGATCATTTACTCCTTTTTTCTTGACTATTTCTTTTATTTTTGGAATGGGGATGTCTATTCTGTGCCTATACCACCATTTTATTTTGGAAGCATATAACTTGTTTTGATTTCATAGGCTCACAACTGGAGGAAATTTGCCTTAGGGTTAATCATGTCTTCAGTCTCACCCATATTGGATTTAGAGGAAGCTGGACTTTGAACTTTTGAGTTAGTGATGAAAGAAGTTAAGATTTTGGAGGCTGTTGGGATGGAATTAATGTATCTTGTATGTGGGAAGAACATGAGTTTTGGAAGGCCAAGGGTGGAATGCTATGGTTTGAGTGTTTGTTGTCTCCAAAACTCATGTTGAGATTTAATTGATGTGGAATTTTTTAAGAGGTGTTGAAGTCACGAAGGATCCGCCCTCATAAATGGATTAATGCCATTATTTCAGGAGTGGGTTCATTATCATGAGACCAGATTTGTTATAAAAGTGAGTTCAGCCTGATTCTCTCTCTCTGCCTTGCATGCTGGCTTCTGCCTTTCACCCTTCCACCATGGTGTGACCCTTGCCAGTTGCTAGTGCCATTCTCTTGGATGTTCCAGCCTCCGAAACCATGAGAAATGCATTTCTTTTCTTTACAAATTACCCAGTCTGTGGTATTCTGTTATAGCAGCAGAAAACAGACTAAGACAGTTATTACATTGTGTTACAGTTTGCAAACAACAGAAGAGGATTCAAAGAAGCCAAGGAGCTTTGATAGGGACCAGAATGTATAGATGCAAAAGACTTACAAAGGGAGAATGACTGCGCAATTGGCAATGTTATTTAAATGGTAGCAAAATAAAGAGTTCAAAAAATGAGGACAATATATGTGCAGATGAAAGTTCTTAAAGAAGCTTTATCAAAGACATAGAATAGACAAATTCACTTTCATATCCTTTTCTGGACTCCCATGGTGCTTTTTTTTTTTTTTTTTTTTTTTTTTTTTTTAAATTACGGAACTCTCAGAACAGTCATATATTGAATTTGATTATTGTGTGTCTTCTCGATTCTCTGACATCATCAGCTTCAGGAGAACAGAAGCTGGGGCTACCCATCTGTGTATCTCCAAACAAATAGTGCAGTGTCTGCTACAGAGAAAATTTCTACAGTGGTTAGTTGGGGAGAAAGTGGCAATTACTCATGGTGTTACTTTCTTATGGACACTGGGCAAAAGTGCCCACTATAATGATATAAAAGGAAAACCAGGCCTAGTGCAGTGGCTCCCACCTGTAATTCCAGCACTTTGGGAGGCCAAGGTGGGCGGATCATTTGAAGTCAGGAGTTTGAGACCAGCCTGACCAACATGGTGAACCCCCAGCCTCTACTAAAAACACACGAAAAAATTTGCAGTGTATGGTGGTGCACCCCTGTAGTCCCAGCTACTCGGGAGGCTGAGGCAGGAGAATCACTTGAACTCGGGAAGCAGAGGTTGCAGTGAGCCGAGATCGTGCCAGTGCACTCCAGCCTGGGTGACAGAGGGAGAATCCATCTCAAAATAAATATATAAAATAAAAATAAAAGGAAAACAAGACACCAAAGAATTTATTGTATTGGATAGTGTCAACAGATGAGGCACAATCAGTTGTAGATCCACACATGTGACTCAACATCATCCAAATTGTTTTGCACTATAACAAAATCCAATTGCTTTTGTCCCCTTCTAGAGTTATAAAGGATAAAAATTTGACCTGGATGCCCACTTAAAATCATTATTTAGTTTTATTCTCCCATCCACATTCTTAAAATGACTAAATTCAAAATAATTTAACAGCCACATTAAAAACTAAATCAAAATCCGCAAGTCAACGCCTGCATCTCTTTCTTCATGGCCTAATTCACAACCTCTTTTGAGTCCGGAATTTACTCCAGGGCAATTCTGCAATGATTCTGTACTTAATGGTAGTTTGAGATCATTATTCATGCTCATGAATTGCATTGAATTTACACATAAATTGTACTTGTCTAATTTTCTAATTATTGAGAAGAGGTAATCTGGCGACATCTTAATCTAGGAAAAACATCTCAAACCCTTTTGCACACGTTTTACATTTGGCACAACCTAAAACACATTTCCCCACAAAACTTTTTCCCTTAACTCTTAAGCCCCTGAGTATTTCAATGGAAACACAATACTTTTTATCTGGATTCATTTACACTCTCATTTACTCATCAGCATGGTGTTTTGTAAGAGATATTTAATATTCTCCAAGAGCCCTTTTTTCTCTTGCACATTTCAAAGTTTTTCCTGTAGGAAACACTACGTTCCAAGCCATAAATTGAATCTGAATCCAGAAAACAGGAGTTGGGGGAAGCCATAAATTCCAAATGAGTTCCAAGTGGCACTGATTTTAACTGCCCATTATGTGTATAATGTGGTTACCGAAATGAGAACTTAGTGCACTGAGTGAAGAAGACCTTTTACATTTCGTGGCATTAAGTTTGCACTAGTGCAGATGCTTAGGAAAGAGGAACGCTTATCTTCCCTCTGACTGTGTTGACTGAGGAAAAAGCTTATTTTTCAGGAAACAGGTGTCACAACTGACAAATCCTCTCTGGGAGTAATCAGCTTTCCACAGAGTGACTTTCTCCTACTGGAAGGCAAGGGCCAACACGATGAGTGAGCTGCCTGTCACAGTGGCTGAGGGGTGCTCCCACTCAGGAGGCACTAGACAGTACTATAGCAGCCCTAACCCTTCCTGCACCTCATTCAGGATGAGTGGATTTCTTTTCATTGCAGGTATTGAAAACCAGCTTCAGTGAGTTATTTTTTAAATACTTTTTTTGGAAGGATACAAGAGCCTTCCTTAGAATTCAAGGAAAAATGGAAAATCCTGCTTCTTAAGACAGATGGCCAAGGGGACAGTGTCAAGGAGGCTGGGTAGGCACTCAGACAATGTCTAACAATACTAACCAGTGCACACTAATAATTCACCAACTGACCACCCTCCCAACACTTTCCTTACTACCTAGCTCCTGGCCTGCTCTCTATATTCTTCTTCTCTTCAAGAAGGAGTTTGTGGCCACCCTATTTTCTTTAGTTTTAAAAATTACCTTAATTCCTATAACTGGTTATTCATCTGTAGAGAGTTGACCATATTATTGTTACTTACAGATTTTACATTAAAAACTTACTCTTACATAATTGTTCATGGTGTTCATGGTGTCTTCTGAGACACCAGGGTTTTTTAAGTTATCAGTTTCTGTAACTGACTCACTCTGGTCATGAAAGATGGGCCTTTGTGTACCACAGTATGAATCCAAATATTCCAACCTGAATGCTTATAATTGTTGGATCTGTGTGTGCATGTGTGTGTGTGTGTGCGTGAGACAAGCACATCCCGACACCTGAGAAACCTGGCTCAAAACAGATAAGCTGATTTCTGTCTTTTAAATATGTATTTGTTTATTTACAGACAGGGTCTCACTCTGTCACCTAGCATGGACTGCAGTGGTGGGATCATAGCTCACTGCAGCTTTGGATTCCTGGGCTCAGACGATCCACCCAACTCCCAGTTCAGCCTCCCTAGTAGCTAGGACTACAGGCACATGCCACCTTGCCTGTTTTTATTTTTATTTTTTTATCTTTTAATTTTTTTTTAGGTAGAGATTGGGTCTCATTATGTGGCCCAGGCTGGCTTCTTTTAAATAATTTAATTTCTAAACAAAAACACACTTTAAAAGTAATTGGTCAATACATTTCCCCAAATACCTGTCTGCGAAACTAACATAATTGTTACCTAATGTATAAAGTCATAAATTTACCTTTTAAAAAAATTAATGGGATATTTTCAAAAATTGTGGATGGAAAGTCAGTCTATTTAAACTATTTACATCCATGCATTTTAAATCTGGTAAATTTCTGCTGGAATTTCTAGGTAGCCAAATGATGCTGAAGGCAAGGTAAAACTTACTCTTTGCAACCCAGACCTTGTAAAAATCTTATCCTACTTCTAAGAAGCAGATCTATCCAAGAACTGCAAATAAAATGCAGCCTTGTTAAAGGCAGATCCTCCAGCCACGCTATTTATTGGCCAGCTCACCAATATGAATCCAAAGTGCTCGTTTTCAGGAGTCGTCATGTCCACATTCTTTTTTTTTTTTTTTTTTTTAATTTATTTATTATTATTATACTTTAAGTTGTAGGGTACATGTGCATAACGTGCAGGTTTGTTACATATGTATACTTGTGCCATGTTGCTGTGCTGCACCCATCAACTCGTCATTTACATCAGGTATAACTCCCAATGCAATCCCTCCCCCCTCCCCCCTCCCCATGATAGGCCCCGGTGTGTGATGTTCCCCTTCCTGAGTCCGAGTGATCTCATTGTTCAGTTCCCACCTATGAGTGAGAACATGCGGTGTTTGGTTTTCTGTTCTTGTGATAGTTTGCTAAGAATGATGGATTCCAGCTGCATCCAAGTCCCTACAAAGGACACAAACTCATCCTTTTTTATGGCTGCATAGTATTCCATGGTGTATATGTGCCACATTTTCTTAATCCAATCTGTCACTGATGGACATTTGGGTTGATTCCAAGTCTTTGCTATTGTGAATAGTGCCGCAATAAACATACGTGTGCATGTGTCTTTATAGCAGCATAATTTATAATCCTTTGGGTATATACCCAGTAATGGGATGGCTGGGTCATATGGTACATCTAGTTCTAGATCCTTGAGGAATCGCCATACTGTTTTCCATAATGGTTGAACTAGTTTACAATCCCACCAACAGTGTAAAAGTGTTCCTATTTCTCCACATCCTCTCCAGCACCTGTTGTTTCCTGACTTTTTAATGATTGCCATTCTAACTGGTGTGAGATGGTATCTCATTGTGGTTTTGATTTGCATTTCTCTGATGGCCAGTGATGATGAGCACTTTTTCATGTGTCTGTTGGCTGTATGAATGTCTTCTTTTGAGAAATGTCTGTTCATATCCTTTGCCCACTTTTTGATGGGGTTGTTTGTTTTTTTCTTGTAAATTTGTTTGAGTTCTTTGTAGGTTCTGGATATTAGCCCTTTGTCAGATGAGTAGATTGCAAAAATTTTCTCCCATTCTGTAGGTTGCCTGTTCACTCTGATGGTAGTGTCTTTTGCTGTGCAGAAGCTCTTTAGTTTAATGAGATCCCATTTGTCAATTTTGGCTTTTGTTGCCGTTGCTTTTGGTGTTTTAGACATGAAATCTTTGCCCATGCCTATGTCCTGAATGGTACTACCTAGGTTTTCCTCTAGGATTTTTATGGTATTAGGTAAAGGACCTCTTCAAGGAGAACTACAAACCACTGCTCAGTGAAATAAAAGAGGACACAAACAAATGGAAGAACATACCATGCTCATGGATAGGAAGAATCAATATCGTGAAAATGGCCATACTGCCCAAGGTAATTTATAGATTCAATGCCATCCCCATCAAGCTACCAATGAGTTTCTTCACAGAATTGGAAAAAACTGCTTTAAAGTTCATATGGAACCAAAAAAGAGCCCGCATCTCCAAGACAATCCTAAGTCAAAAGAACAAAGCTGGAGGCATCACGCTACCTGACTTCAAACTATACTACAAGGCTACAGTAACCAAAACAGCATGGTACTGGTACCAAAACAGAGATATAGACCAATGGAACAGAACAGAGTCCTCAGAAATAATACCACACATCTACAGCCATTTGATCTTTGACAAACCTGAGAGAAACAAGAAATGGGGAAAGGATTCCCTATTTAATAAATGGTGCTGGGAAAATTGGCTAGCCATAAGTAGAAAGCTGAAACTGGATCCTTTCCTTACTCCTTACATGTCCACATTCTTAAAGTTGAAAAGTCCTTGTAGACAAGAAAGTCACTAGTGTGTTCTTTCTCTTTTCTCTGATTTTACTGAGTCAAAAGAAAAACCTCTAAACAGAGCTTGCTTTAATCATCTGCCAAACACGTGGGTCCAAGGTTTTCCTCCATGGGGAGGAGGTCTCCCAGCCAGCCCGAGGGAATAACGTTACCCACAAGGAGCAGACAGTACACTTCAGCAAGCACCTTCTTCTCAGGTATACACAGGCTCACATTTTTTAACATCGAGAAAGACAGTATTTGAGAAACAGAAGCATCGACAGCAAAGAAGTGTGCAATTGGTAGAGGGCATTGGGCAATATAGTATCTCATCTATTCTCAATACGGTGCCACAGTTTCCCACAAATTAACACGGGTCTGAAAGAAATCAGGTTGTGGTCAAATAAGAATTTGAATTTAAAGTGAATTAAAATGTATTTCTTACCAATTATGGCTTTTTGCATAGGAGCTTTAAAAAAGATAATGCGGTTTGAAACTGCTTACTATCATAAAACAATCAAGTGAAGGGGTCTTTATAGAGACATCAGCACTGCACCCTCGTTTAACAGATGAGGGGTCTAGAGAATTGAGTTTCCCAAATGGCATGATTGTTATGTGGCAGATTTCAGGCTAGAATTGGACTTTACAATTTCCAATGGTTTTCTCCAGTTTCCTTGGAATTCAAGTGTGAATTCTGATTTGAGGATTGATAAAAGCCAATGGGCTATTTCACCATTGATGCTGTCTGTGTACTCTTTGTGTACTGAGATTTCATAGAGGTCATGAAGAAGTGGAAGAGAATTTCTGCCCTAACTAATGTGTGAACTAAATCACAATAACAGGAACCATCACCCACAGAAAGTGTGACTCTAGATAATGCTTTGCATTAAACGGTATGAATAAATCTCATTAGTGCTTTATATGTACTTCTATTTGAATATGAAGAATAGTTAAATATGTGTACAACTAACCATGGAAAAAGGAAGTCATTTTCTCAGGCTTAGTTTCCTTACCTGTATTATTGGGAAAATACCAGCTACTTGTGATAAGGAAGTTTAATGAGATAACTTGTGCATGGCATCTAGAACTGTGCCAGGCACCCAGTATGTACTTCACGAATGTTGATTTCCTTGAGGAATATTAAAATCCTTCTACCTTTTGTGACTTCAGGTCCATTTGAATGAGATAGGACAAAAATTCACTTGTACACAAATAGCCTAGAAATAAATTTGAGGACAGTGGTTGAGAATAGGCATTCAGTTCTTACTTTTCTTTTTCCTTCTCACATAACCACACAAATTCAGATCTACAGCCCGTTATGTGCCAGCCTTTTATGAGGCTGGCTCTCAGCTTCATTGGATAAAAACATTCACTCCATGTTCTTCAGTTCTTCCTTCGAACACCCACTGCCCTGGGTTGAATCGCATCTCTCCAAATTCATGTCCACCAGCAACTTGTAAACGTGATCTTATTTGGAAATAGGGTCTTTGCAGAAGTCATCAAGTTAAGATGAGGTCGTGTTCGATTCACTTGGGCCCTAAATTCAATATGGTTCTTGTCTTCCTAAGAAGAGAGAATAGAAATACAGAAGGGACAGGGGGAAGACAGCTATGGGAAGACAAAGACAGATATTTGGATTTATGCTGCTACAAGCTACGAAGTGCCAAGGATTGCTGGCAACTACCAGGAGAGGCAAGGAAGGATTCTCTCCTAGAAGTTCCAGAGAGAGCATGGCCCTGCTCACTCCTGGACGTCAGACTTCTAGGCTTCAGAACTGTTGTTTTAGGCTATGCCTAAATTTTGTGATGATGTGTTACAGTAATCCCTGCATACAAATGCACCTGCTCACAGGAAGGTCCCAGAGTTTGTCAATGACTATATAGCCCATCCTCTGCACCATACCAGTTAGACAGAAATTCCCTTAGTAACCCTCATTCCAGCCTAAATATAGCATCTGGATTTCTGTAATCTACACCATCCCTGGTATTTTCTTTAGAGAAAGAATGTTGAAAAGTGAGGTCACCTCCAGCATCCTTTCCAAGGGCCCAGGCTTATCTTCTCCTCTTGAATGTCACCACACAGGCTCTCTCTGGGCTCAAACAAGTTCCTGGTCCTAATGAAGCAGAGAACTGCAAAATCCAGAAGACCCTGGAGAAATATCATTAGTGAGCAATTCATGGCAACTGGGAATTTCAGGCAGGAAAATGGTTATGGTTAATTCACCTTGTGGATATTAAAATGGGTTTTAGGATTTGGGACTTCCCTATCTGAACTTCCCCACTGACCCCATCCTACAGTGCATGTGCATAAGACATGCTGTGAGAAGTGGTTTCTATTCACTGGAGTGCATTTCACCTCCACAGGATTTTTCAGTTAATGTTGGACTAAGCATGGATGTTTGGACTTAGGTAAGTGTGACATATTTGGCTTCATTTGTAGTGTTAACTTTGGAATGCAAAGGGTAGTGTATCAAAATATAAAATAAACATCTTCAAGGTGTTTTTGTGGATTCTTTCATACTGCAAAAGAAAAACCATTTGCCTTCTGGGGAATTGAACTAAATTCTAATCTACTCTTTAAGACTACAATGCTGAAAACAAAAATATGAAGGAAATTAAAACCTCTTATTATTACATTGATTCGTAAAAACGTTGTTACTGGCAATTGATTGGGACTTGAAGCCTTCTTCCAGAAAAAAAGGACTTGACTGTCAGACCTGTATTAGGTTCCAAACCTCAATGCCATGCATTTGTACTATTAAAAATTGTTTCAATGACAAAAAAAGAAAAAAAATAAATTAAAAAACCTCTTCAGAATTTACTGAAAGTAAAAGAGGTATTCATATGTAAATATATAAATATTAATCAGTATATTTTGTTGAGCTTTTCCATTCCAAATGTCACTGTATTGATAGACTGTTGCAATAATCTTCAAATGGAGTCTCTGTCTTTCTTCATCCAAACTGTTTTTTCAACAAACAAAGCTGTGTGTAGCTCTGAGCTGTAATGGAAAATTCAAAATTGTAGAAAGCAAGACTTTGATGTTTGAAAACTCTTTTTTCTTTAAAGGACAAACATTCATATGCATACACACACACAGACAAACACACACAAATTTAGGATAATATGTAAAAGGACTGTGGATATGAAGAAAAATGATCAATTAATCAGTTAATTTTTCATGACAGGGCTAGATCAGTCTTCAAAGACAAATGAGGAGATATTTGGGCTGGTCTTAGAAAATGAGCAGGAGAGAGAGAGACAGAGACAGAGACAGACACACACACACACACACACACACACACACACACACACACACACACACACAGAGAGAGAGAGAGAGAGAAACTAGGGGTCTTAAACTCAAGTGCTATTTTGCAAGCACTGTTTTCAGACCTAATGAATCTATCTGTAGCATGACTTTCTCCATGTCACTTGTCGTGTCACTGTCGGCCCTAGCTCCTCACTCATTGCTTCTACAGTGAAGTTTTGACATTTTAGGTAGAACTTCAGGCCCTCTATAATTATATTTCAACTTTATTTCTGTGAGTTTCCTCTTCCATCCTCTGCTCCACTGCAGAATATTTCCCAGGACATTGCTTCCATGGCTGCAGGCTTTCCCAGTCCTCCTTCTTCCACACTTCTCATCCCCACTGCCACTGCCAACATTTCAAAGCCCAGGTTGGCATCACCTCCTTCAGAAAGTCTCCTTTTTTTCAGCTAAAGGTATTCTTCACGTTTCCAAATCCCCAAAGCACTTCACCTATACCTCTGTCATGAGGTGTGATGGATTGCATTATATTTCCAAATATTTGCTGCTCTCCCCACGTGCCAATCCTGGTAGCCCCTCTCTGGTGCCCCACTGATATCAGACATGGCCAGTGACCTCCTGTGGCTGTGAAATGGAATGTGAGAAGAAGTGATGTGGGTCACTTGTGTGCAAGAGCTTTCTGTGCCGCTCCATGCGGTGCTGCTGCCTTGAGGACGAAGTGTCTCAGAAAGGGCTGTTTCTTCTCTCTGAGTCCAGAAATGATGGCAACGGGGAACTCACCCATGATGGACTATTACTGCAGAAGAATTGTTGAAAGTCACTGAGAACTTGTGGTTGTGTTATCAAAGCATAGTCTATTGTAAGAGGATGTATACAGCAGGTCTCATACTCTACCTTAAATGATCAACCTTTGCATATGTGTCTTTTCTCCCAAGTAGGATATTAACTTCCTATAGAATCTATGTGGGATTCATCACTGAATTTATCACTCCCATCACAGGGTCTGGCATTCAGTAGCTGCTTACCAAATACTTATTGACTCATATAATAAATGAGTGTGTGGTTTCAGGAAGTGTGTGTGGGCATGCACTGGTGTGAGTATGCAAGGTGGGGGCAGGCAGTGATAAAGGGTGAACCACTTATTTTCTAGCCTTAGCTAGGTCAGACTTTTTTCTTAATGGTTCTCTACTCTGCTGGGGTACATTACGAATCAGCTAGTTGGAAATTTATTTTTAATTTAGAGATTAGGTTTGTAGTCTTCAGGATAAAGAGCAGAGGATATTACTTCAAGATGACAGGCTATGTAAGGGTATAAACAAAAAGTTAGATTAACAAAGTGGTATATTATAATATTATGATATTCTGAATGACAAAGTAATAGACGTGGTGAGGATTCCAAGGAATAACTAATCTGCAGCTCCTTTCAAGGACACCTGGGAAGACACCAGGGGATAGATGTGCAAGAAGATTCTTTAGGCCTCCTAGGAGCAATGGTGTAGAACGGTGCTTCTTTAATCTTCATGTCCTTACTGAAATGCAGTTTCCCTTAGGGCATATTGGTGGGGAGGCACTGACATAACACATTCCTAAGAAGTTCTCAGGTGCTCCTGCTGGCCTTTGGACCACCCTTTTAGTAGCAAAGTATTGAAGACTTTTGGATTGAGTCAGCCATAGGACACTATGGTTGATACCTGCTAGCAAAGAGAAAAGCAGGCAGTCAGTGCCTGATGGGCATGTGGGACGCAGCTCGCCCTGAGAATAGTGGGGAAAGTTTATGCTACTGAGCTTTTCTCCAAGTCAAAAGGCAGTACTTGGTGCCCAGGGGCCATCAGAGCTAAGAGGTTTAGAGCACCTAGATTAGAATCCAGAAGCCTTGGGTATCAAATTATAGCTCTTCAATCTAATGAATGTTGAACAGTTTCTTAACCTCTCTGAGCCTTCATTTTCTAATTTGTAAAGAGATAATATTAGAAAGTAGCCCAGATACTAGAGGGGAGTGAGTCCTTCAAAATCTCAACAGCAGGATACAGATGTTAAAAGAGGTCTCTTCCTACCACAGTTTTGACCTGGGTGTGAACACAAGAGAAATTAGATGCCAAAGTGAATGTCAGGTAGATCCCCACTTGAAAAATTTACAAAGAGATATTTTGTAAAGTGGTTGCTGATTTTTAACTCCTCTCATTGGCTTCAAATAAAGCAAAAATGGAGAACAGAGAAGAAGGGAGTATTTGAAAAAAGTTTTCTTTGGGAAGAGCTAGTGCAGTGCCACGAGTATCTCCTGCCAGAGGGTGTGAGGGGTAGGGATGGGTGTTACCCCATTCATCATGAGCCCAGTGAGAGGCTTCCATGGGGTGGCTGGAGAGCTTGAAACATGTCCCCTACATTTGAGAGACATGGAGGAGTTGTGCTTAATGATGAGAAAGTTGATGATGGTGACAGGTTGTAGACTGCCGTGATGGATCCCGCTTGTGATCCCAACACTGGTTGGGTCAAGGGGTGCTTGTTTGTTTCCCATGGAGCATGGTTCATTTCCTAAAGAGATAAAGAGATACACAGAAATAGAGAGAGAGCAAGGTCAGGCATGTGGCCATTTTGGGTGCCACCCATAAGACAGTGAAGAAACTCAACAGTAAGGAGCTGAGGCTTATCATGAGATTCCTAGGATTTACCACTTGGAATAGGGTACACCATTCAGGCTCAAGGCAACAACACAAATGGTCTTTGGTGATAGAAACACCAGAGAACAAAGAAAGTACCTACAAGAGAAGGAGTGAGCCTTATTTATATGCCAGGCACAGGGTGCAAAGTCAGCCCTGATCAGTATTTGTCTATGAAGCCTTTCATTTTCTCTTTCTATGCCATTCTCTGACCTGATCAGAAAACACTTGGCAGGCACAGGGGCAGTGGGGAGGGAAGCGTCAGTAGGAGAAAGAAGAACCTACCACCTTCCTTAGGGCTGCAGCTCTCAAGATGAGCGAGGGGAGACCTGACATTGAATAAAGTCTAGTGTGTAGATTAAATCTTGGTGTAGACATTTTGACTTCAGAATCAAGACTTTTAAAGTTATCACTTAACATCTATTACCTGACTATTATGTAGGGTTGAGCAGGAATTTATCCATTTCCTCTAGATTTTCTAGTTTATTTGCAAAGAGGTGTTTATAGTATTCTGTGATGGTAGTTTGTATTTCTCTGGGATCAGTGGTGATATCCCCTTTATTGCATCTATTTGATTCTTCTCTCTTGTCTTCTTTATTAGTCTTGCTAGTGGTCTACATATTTTGTTGATCTTTTCAAAAAAAACAGCTCCTGGATTCATTAATTTTTTTGAAGGGTTTTTTGTGTGTCTGTCTCCTTCAGTTCTGCTCTGATCTTAGTTATTTCTTACCTTCTGCTAGATGTTAAATGTGTTTGCTCTTGCTTCTCCAGTTCTTTTAATTGTGATGTTAGGGTGTTGATATTAGATCTTTCCTGCTTCCTCTTGTGGGCATTTAGTGCTATAAATTTCCCTGTACACACTGCTTTAAATGTGTCCCAGAGATTCTGGTATGTTGTGTCTTTGTTCTCATTGGTTTCAAAGAACATCTTTGTTTCTGCCTTCATTTCATTATTTACCCAGTAGTCATTCAGGAACAGGTTGTTAAGTTTCCATGTAGTTGTGCAATTTTGAGTGAGTTTCTTAATCCTGAGTTCTAGATTGATTGCACTGTGGTCTCAGAGACAGTTTGTTATAATTTCTGGTATTTTACATTTGCTGAGGAGTGCTTTACTTCCAACTATATGGTCAATTTTGGAATAAGCGTGATGTGTTGCTGAGAAAAATGTATATTCTGTTGATCTGGGGTGGAGAGTTCTGTAGATGTCTATTAGGTCTGCTTGGTGCAGAGCTGTGTTCAAGTCCTGGATATCCTTCTTAACTTTCTGTCTCATTGGTCTGTCTAATATTGACAGTGGGGTGTTAAAGTCTCCTATTATTATTGTGTGGGAGTCTAAGTCTCTTTGTAGGTCTCTAAGGACTTGCTTTATGAATCTGGGTGCTCCTGTATTTAGGATAGTTAGCTCTTCTTGTTGAATTGATCCCTTTACCATCATGCAATGGCGTTCTTTGTCTCTTTTGATCTTTGTTGGTTTAAAGTCTGTTTTATCAGAGACTAGGATTGCAACCCCTGCTTTTTTTTTTTTTTTTTTCATTTGCTTGGTAGATCTTCCTCCATCCCTTTATTCTGAGCCTATGTATGTCTCTGCACATGAGATGGGTTTCCTGAATACAGCACTGATGGGTCTTGACTCTTTATCCAATTTGCCAGTCTATATCTTTTAATTGGAGCATTTAGCCCATTCACATTTAAGGTTAGTATGTTGTGCGCGAGTCTGATCTGGTCATTATGATGTTAGCTGGTTATTTTGCCCATTAGTTGATGCTGTTTCTTCCTAGCATCAATGGTGTTTACAATTTGGCATGTTTTTGCAGCGGCTGGTACCATTTGTTTCTTTCCATGTTTAGTGGTTCCTTCAGGAGCTCTTGTAGGGCAGGCCTGGTGGTGACAAAATCTCTCAGCATTTGCTTGTTGGTAAAGGATTTTATTTCTTCTTCACTTATGAAGCTTAGTTTGGCTGGATATGAAATTCCAGGTTGAAATTTCTTTTCTTTGAGAATGTTGAATATTGGCCCCCATTCTCTTCTGGCTTGTAGAGTTTCTGCTGAGAGATCCACTGTTAGTCTGATGGGTTTCCCTTTGTGGGTAACCTGACCTTTCTCTCTGGCTGCCCTTAACATTTTTTCCTTCATTTCAACCTTGGTGAATCTGACAATTATGTGTCTTCGGGTTGCTCTTCTCAAGGAGTAGCTTTGTGGTGTTCTCTGTATTTCCTGAATTTATATATTCGCCTGCTATGTTGGAGAAGTCCTCCTGGATAACATCCTGAAGAGTGTTTCCCAACTTGGTTCCATTCTCCCTGTCACTTTCAGGTACACCAATCAAACGTAGATTTGGTCTTTTCATATAGTCCCATATTTCTTGGAGGATTTGTTCATTTCTTTTTACTCTTTTTTCTCTAAACTTCTTGCTTCATTTCATTCATTTGATCTTCAATCACTGATACCCTTTCTTCCAGTTGATCGAATCGACTACTGAAGCTTGTGCATGCATCATGTAGTTCTCGTGCTGTGGTTTTCAGCTCCATCAGGTCATTCAAGGTCTTCTCCATGCTGTTTATTCTAGTCAGCCATTTGTCTAATCTTTTTTTCAAGGTTTTTAGTTTCTTTGCAATGTATTTGAACATCCTCCTTTAACTTGGAGAAATTTGTTATTACTGATTTTCTGAAGCTTACCTCTGCCAGCTCGTCAAAGTCATTTTCCATCCAGCTTTGTTCCAGTGCTGGTGAGGAGCTGTGATCCTTTGGAGGAGAAAAGGCTCTCTGATTTTTAGAATTTTCAGTTTTTCTGCTCTGGTTTCTCCCCATGTTTGCGGTTTTATCTACCTTTCGTCTTTGATGGTGGTCACCTACAGATGGGGTTTTGGTGTGGATGTCCTTTTTGCTGATGTGACGCTATTCCTTTCTGTTTGTTAGTTTTTCTTCTAACAGTCAGGACCCTCAGCTGCAGGTCTGTTGGAGTTTGCTGGAGGTCCACTCTAGACCCTGTTTGCCTGGGTATCACCAGCAGAGGCTGCAGAACAGCAAATATTGCAGAAAAGCAAATGTTGCTGCCTGATCCTTCCTCTGGAAGCTTCATCTCAGAGGGGCACCTGGCTGTATGAGGTGTCAGTCGGCCCCTACTGGGAGGTGTTTCCCAGTTAGGCTACTTGGGGGTCAGGGACCCACTTGAGGAGGCAGTCTATCCATTCTCAGATCTCAGACTCCATGCTGGGAGAACCACTGCTCTCTTCAAAGTTGTCAGACAGGGACGTTTAACTCTGCGGAAGTTTCTGCTGCCTTTTATTCAGCTATGCCCTGCCCCCAGAGGTGGAGTCTACAGAGGCAGGCAGGCCTCCATGAGCTGCAGTGGGCTCCACCCAGTTCGAGCTTCCTGGCCGTGTTGTTCACCTAGTCAAGCCTCAGCAATGGCGGACACCCCTCCCCCAGCCTGGCTGCAGCCTCAGAGTTCGATCTCAGACTGCTGTACTAGCAGTGAGTAAGGGTCCATGGGAGTGGGATCCTCCAAGCCAGATGCGGGATATAATGTCTTGGTGTGCCATTTGCTAAGACCATTGGAAAAGCGCAGTATTAGGGCGGGTGTGTCCTTATTTTCCAGGTACCATCTGTCATGGCTTCCCTTGGCTAGGAAAGGGAATTCCCTAACCCCTTGAGCTTCCCAGGTGAGGTGATGCCCCACCCTGCTTTGGCTCACACTCTGTGGGCTGCACCCACTGTCTAACAAGTCCCAGTGAGATGAACCCAGTACCTCAGCTGGAAATGCAGAAATCACCTGTCTTCTGCGTCACTCACGCTGGGAATTGTAGACTGGAGCTGTTCCTATTTGGCCATCTTGGAACAAAAGTCTGAAGTTTTTATATACTAACAATGGAAGGTAACCTCCTTAAATAATTGTAATGGGAGTGAGAGATTAAATAATTATGATAAGTAGGCTTCTGATTATGTAACAGTAGTCCCTGCTCAAATATCAAGTAAATCTCAGTGCTAGAACTAAAGATACATTCATGACAACATCAGGGCTTGCTACAGGCAGAAGGTGCCTATGGAAGGTAGTGGGAAGCTGGAACACCTGCTAAAGAGGGGCTTCAGCCACCTCAGGTGCCCCATGGAAGCAGGGATCTTGAGACACTGGGGAGTCTCTGGATTGATGGAGGAATTGCTCAGGAACCAACCACAAATTGTTTTTACCCAAAGATGGAGCCTGAGGGAGCACCAGTGGTATTCTCATTACACTACAAACAATAGCTAAGCCTTGACTTTCTTTTTGCTCCCCTTCCCCAACTTCAGGATGGGAAGAACTGATGAAGGAGTCTCTCTAAATGCTTAGAGTGAAAGCATTATCTGAATTCCACATTGATGATGCACTTTCAATAGTAGTTTTAAATCAGGCTCAGGTTAACACACGGCAAGTCAATGAGGTAATGACTAAGATACAAATGCACCATTCTCAAGTCCATGAAAAATCACCTGTATTCCTCCCTCCCTCACTCTTGCTTACAGCAGCAATTATGCCAGCCATTCCCCCAACCTCTTTCCTCACTCCTCACTTCCCACCCTCTCCAGAGAGTTGCTCTGTTCTGATACCTTTCTCAGAATGATCTTATTTCCTGGCTCTGCTCTTGCAAGATACTCTTTTCTTCTGACTTAGATTAGGGAGAAAGAAGGAGTAAGGGTTTTGTGAAGCCAAAAAATGAAGGAGGTTCTGTTACATACATAGTAGTTGACCTGATACAAGGCAAAGAAGAAATAAGTCCGATAAGCTGCTAGGAATAAGGAATTTCAGATCAGAATCCACTCTTCCTGACTATGGAAAGGGGAAGCGCCATGCATCAAAATGTATGATGATTGCATGCCCATTGTGTTGGCACAATAAAGCCTGCCTGTTGAAGCAATGGAGTCATGGTGGGTGGCTCTCTCTCTCAGAGAGAACACTGCAATGGGAAGAGAGCAGGCTTTGGAAATGGTCACACCCATGTCAGAAATCCAGTTCTCATGGCTGTTCGATATTGTATATTCATGCAGTCAGCCATTTATTACCACAAGACACTTTCCTAAAGCATCTGCTGTGTGTGGATTCCTTGGGACTCGTTGATCCAGGAGACTACTGCTGCCCTCAAACAACTCTTAGCATGGCGGGGGAGATGGATATTGTAGCAAATAACACGACTGCAGTGTGACTAGCATAAAGGATAGACACATGTGGAGGTCTTCCTGTGATCATGTGCTGAAGGAACGCCCTTCACTGAGGCAGAAATAGAGGATGAATGTGGGCTCATTGACTGCACATTGGGCTGAGTGGAGGACATGCCAGGTGTGTGTTAATCCATGGAGGACGGGATGGCAGGTTGCATCTGAAGGAGTGTGAACTGTTCCACATGAGCTTAGCATGGGGTGGTGGTGGGAAAAAGTGGGAGGTGAAGATGAAAAGGCAGACAGAGGCAAGAGCATGAGATCATGGAGGGCCTTATAAGTTATGCTAAGGAGTTTATATTTTATCCTACATACAATGAGACATGATCATATTTATGTTTTAGAAATATTTCTTTGAAGGAAGGATCTAAAGAAAGAGGTTGAAGTTGAGAGAGGGAAGGTAGGATATTATTGCAACTGTTCAGGTGAAAGGAAACAAATTGTTGAACTAGAGTGGGAATGGAGAGCTGTCCTAAGTGAGTTCCTCCAAAAGCAGAGTGGGAGATAAAGATTTGAATACAAGTAGTTTATGTGGCAGAGTACAGCAATAGGATAGTAAGTCAAGGAAGTGGCAGAAGGAAGGAAGCCAAGAAAGCATGTAAAAATGATCAGGATACCACTGTGGAATTGAGGCCAAGTCCAGCTGGGACCCTGTATAGACGGTACTAATAGCTGTCCCATTCAAACAGGGGAATTGGGGGGCATTTATTCATCAACTCACATCCACCATTGTCTGGGAACCTCTCTTATGGGCATTAGCTCCCTGACACTTTAGGTTCACTATTTACATTTGCAGAATAGGCTTCTAAGGAAAATCAAAGCCCTCAGACAGAGAACTGTTAGTGCTTGAAGTCAGAAACCATTGACATACACAGAATGATGAGTGCCAAGAGGGGATACAGACAGGGCACCAACCATGTCTGCTGTAGAAGGAAGCTTAGGAGGCAGAGTGAATAAAGGGTGGGGTATAGGAGATATAGGAGAGGGAATAGTTTAGAATAATTTCCAACTTTCTGATAGGCATGATCAAATAAATATTAATATATTCTGATTGAGAGTATGGAGAAGGAAGACTGAGGATTTAAAACAAAATGAATTTGGAAAGTTTCAAGTTCCAAATTTACTTTTTGAAATATAAGAACACCTATGTTGAAGTGTAGGTGTAAGGATTACATAAGCCAATATTTGTAAGAAGTCTTTTTCAGTATCTAGCATGAAATTAATGTTTAATAATACATAATACTTCTTGAGTGCTTTGTATGTGAAGGAAAAGAATTTTCAGTACTTTGTGTGTATTATCTAATTTATTCCACAGAATTCCAAGAGTATGGGTACTCTTATTATTCTCATTTAACAAACATGGAATCCAAAACACAGAGGGATGAAACAGTTAAGTATTATTTAAATGGTTCTTACGGCAACCCATTACATTTTGCATGGACAATGATTAATAGAAAGTTCTAAAATTATGTTAATTTCCTCATGCATCTGTCAACCCATTTATTCATTTACTGGCAGCCATTTACTGATTGCCAACTATGCACCAGGCATTTCTGGGTGCCTAAAATTTTGCCCACTATTGAAGTTCTTCCCAATAGAACAAAATAGCCTAAATCTCCTTCCCCCATATAAAACCCTTTGAATATAGCTATCAAGTATCTGGTAGAGAAAGTGTGGGTTAGAAAAAAATGAGTGAAATATGAGTGTACATAGTTATTTCACACTGTGCTCAATAATTTCATAATTGTAATCTCATTTGGTCCTTTCAATATAAAGAAATGCATAACATTCTCATTTTAAAGATTGATGAGCATTAGGTCAAGTTCCCTAGGAAACTGGTGATGAGACAGAAAATGTACGTAATTTACTTGTGCTCTTAGGAACAACATCTGTTCAGGAACAAGAGAGCAAGGCTGGCAGCAGGACCTGCAGTGCAGTTACAAAAGGCCTTAGCTAATCCTAAGAGGAGTTAGTAGGGCTGGGATGATTTTTCAGAGATATTCTTAATTGAGGCAAGAGGTCCTGGTCTTTGTACTTCCAAGTATAGTCATTGCATATGGACCACCCCTATCCAGGAGGGGTAATCTGAACAAGGCATTTCCCTTTGATTGGGGGGCAATACAACAGGAATGACACCTGTGAGTGTCAGCAGAAAACATTGCAGGAGCTGGCAGTGCCTTGGTCTTGAATGTGGGATCTTGGTGGCACATCACAGTATCCACTACACTCATGTTCAGAGAAACTAGGGAATTAGTCCAAGTTCAACAGCAAGTGCCAATCATTTTTTTGGACTTTAAAGCCTGTGTTCTATTAACATGTTTGAAAAAAACCTGGGATTTTTAAGTTCAGTGAGTAATTCTGTATCACATAACTACAGAAAAAAATAGAAGTGGGCTTGGATATAATTACTAGAATTAGAAAATTTAAAAATAGTCTGAGGGACATGACCAAGACAGGATATCAGTCATGGGCAGTGCTTGAAGAAACTTGTTTTGTTTAGACTAAATAATGAGAAGGCCAACACAAAAGCCACATTCTGATAGTTCAGTGATATCTATGTGAAGAAGTATAAGAATCATGGGATTATACACTTTCAGAGTTGGAAGGAACTTTAGAGACAATCTAACTTACACATTTCCCCAGTCTTCTCTTGAAGAACCTGATCAGTGAGCGTTCTGTTTCTTTTGAGAACTTTCAGTGACAAGAAATCCATCCTCTTTTGAGATAGTAAACTCCTTGTTGGAGTTGCTCTAATCCTCAGAAAGGCTTTCTTTACATTGAGCAAAAGCTGTTTCATTACAGATCCCACTCATTGAACTTGCTCTTCTTTTTAAACATAATACTTTTAATTCCTATGCTAAGTGGCAGTCCTTAAAATATTTAGAAACCATTATTCTGAACAAATGATTCTCTCCAGGCCTTCACTAATACCTGTATTACTAACATGGTTTTGAGATTTTGGATGGATGATAGGAAATATGTATAAAATTAGTCTGCAACAAAACTCCATATTCCTTTTTCCTTATGGAATTTTTCTAGCCACAAAACTCCATTTTCTTAAATAGAAAGTCTCCTAGAACAGTCCAAAATGAGCCAAAGATAAAACTCTTAGATTAAATCTGAATATATCACCTTGCAAATCATTTAAATTAGATTAAGAAAATCTAAGGGCTATTTGATGTCTCAACTCTATTATTTACATTGCTCTGCCATAAATAAAATCTAAGGAGTATTCTTTCCTTTTTTTTTTTTTAATTTAGTCTGTATTTATACGCCTGAATGAATTTTAGTTCTAAATGAAAGGTCCATATTCTCACATAACAGAGTGATCAAGGGATGTGATTCAGGATACTCAAATTGTGACAAAATAGAATGCGGGAAAAAATAAGTTGTGTTTTTATATACTAACAATGAACAATCTAAAAAATTAAGAAAACAATTCCATTTACAGTAGCATCTAAAAGAGTACAGTACTTAGGAATAGACTTAACAAAGAAGTTGAAACACTTGTGTAATGAAAACAACAAAACTTTGCTGAAGGAAATTAAAGAAAACACAAATAAATGGAGAGCCAGCCTATGTTCATGGATTGGAAGAATTAATATTGTAAAGATGTCAATACTACTCAAAGTGATCTATAGATGTAGTACAATCCCTTTTTAATCCCATTTTCTTTTTACAGAAATAAAAATATTCTTAGAGGTTATGTGGAATCTCAAGAACCCCAAGTAGCCAAAAAGTTTTGAAAAAGAACAAGGTTGAAAGTCACATACCTCCTGATTTCAAAACTTACTACAGAGCTATGGTAATAAAAACAGTGCTCCCAGCATAAAAAGTGACATGTAGACCAATATAATAAAATGAAGAGCCCAGAAATAAAGCCTGGCATATACAGTTGAATGATTTTTGTCAAGGTTGCCAAGACCATTTATGGGGAAAACATAGTCTTTAATAAACGGTGTTGGGGAAACTGAATATCCACAGGCATAAAAAAATGAGGTAGCCACAACGGGAAATCACCTCACACCTGTTAGGATGGCTATAACATAAAAAATACACAAAATAACAAATGTTGGCAAGGATGTAGAAAAAAGGGAACTCTAGTACACGGTCAATAGAAATGTAAATTGGTACAGCCACTGTGGAAAACAGTATGGAAGTTCCCACTAAAATTAAAAATAGAACTACAATATGATCCAGAAATCTCAATTCTGGGTATATATCCAAAGGAATTAAAATCAGCATTTCAAAGAGACATATGTAGTCGCATGTTCACTGCAGCATGATTCACAATATGTAAGACACAGAAGCAACACAAATGTCCATCAATGGATGAATGGATAAAGAAAACATGGTCTATGATACAATGGAATAGTATTTACCCTTTAAAAAGAAGGAAATCCTGCCATTTGTGACCACATGGATAAACCTGGAAGACTTTGTGCTAAGGGAAATAAACCAGACACAGAAAGACAAACACTGCATGATACCACTTATATGAGAGATCTAAAATAATCAAATTCATAGAAGAAGAGAGTGAAATGGTGGTTGCCAGGGCTGAGGGAAGAGGGAAAGGGGAGATATTAGTCACAGGATATAAAGTTTCAGTTACAGAAGATAAGTAAGTTTTAGAAATCTACTGTACAGCATAGTGCCTATGGTTAACAATACTGTTTTGTCAACTTAAAAATTTGCTAAGTGACTAGATCTTCTGCATTCTTATCACACACAAAAAACCAATAACATTAAATAGGAGGGTGGAAGGAAACTTACGGAGGTGATGGATATTAGGTTGGTGCAAAAGAGGAATTATGGTTTTTGCCATTAAAATCAATGGCAAAAGTAAATGTCAAAATTAATTAAAAGTAATGGCAAAACCACAATTCCTTTTGCACCAACCTAATATGTTTATGGTAGATTGTAATGTTGGCTTCATGGGTGCATACTTATTTCCAAACTCATTGAGTTGTATACATTAAATGTGTATAACTTTTTAAATGACAATCACACCTCAATAAAGTGGTTTTTAAAAAAGTGAAGGTGAATTCCACCTTACACCATATACAAAAAACTCAAAATGGATCAAAAACCTAAACATAATAACAAAAACTGTAAAACTCTTAGAAGAAAACATAGGGGAAAAGCTTCATGACATTGGATTTAGCCATCATTTTTCGGGTATGACATCAAAAGCACAGGCAACAAAAGAAAAAAATATAGGTAAGTTGGCCCCTTATCTATCAAAATTAAAACTTGGGTATCCAACAGAATGAAAAGACAACTCATAGAATGGGAGAAAATACATGCAAATTGTATATGTGATAAAGGATTTATATTCAGAATATATTTTAAAAATTCCCACAACTCAACAACAGCAGCAACAAACAAACAACCCCATTTAAAATGGAGTCCAGCATGTAAGGAATCTAGAAGTCAATACTCCATTCTGATAACAAGTAAAAAGCTGAAAAAAGCAGAAAACAAATAATTCTTCTTAGTTCTATCAGAAAAGTGTGGTCATTTCCTCTAGCCTCCCATGCTGGAAAAGGGAAATACTCAACTCAACTTCAGCCCCTTCAGCTGTACTGCCCCACCTAAGACAGGAGAAAAAACTGAGAGGCTCTCATGAAGTTCACAGCCCAGAAGCACTGGATCATTGAAAGATTGAGAACTAATTATGGGACTACAGAACATTTTACTCCCCTACACCTTACCACCACATTATTAATGACCCATTTACTACAGTTCCTTTCATTCAGTACCTTATATCTGGCTTTTAATAAAAAAGTATTAGGTATACTAAAAGGTAAAAAATACAGTTTGAAGAGACAAGAGCAAGCACCAAAACCAGATTTGGCTATGGTAGAGATTTTGGAATCATCAGACTGTAAATGTAAAAAACTATGATTGGCTGTGCATGGTGGCTCACACCTATAATCTCAATATTTTGGGAGGCTGAGGCAGGAGGATTGATTGGGGTCAGAAGTTCAAGACCAGACTGGGCAACATAGTAAGGCCTGGTCTCGATAATAATAATAATAATAAAGCTAAAATTAATATGCTAAGGGCTCTAATGGAAAAAGTAGACAACATACAGGAACAGAACAATCATGTAAGCAGAGATGAAAGTTCTAAGAAGAAATAAAAAGGAGTACTAGAGGTAAAATCTGATTCTATTTTGATAGAAATGAGGAATGTCTTTGATAGGCTCATTAGTTGACTGAAGACAGCAGGGTAAAGAATCTCTGAGCTTGAGGATATATCAATGGAAACCTCTGAAATGAACAACAAAGAGAAAAAGACTGAAAATAAGTAACAAAATATTTAAAAACTGTGGAACAACTATAAAAGGTGTAGCATACATGTAAAGGGACTACCAGAAGGAGAAGAGAGAAAGGAATAGAAGCAATATTTGAAATAATAACTCCCGAGAATTTTCCCAAATTAATGTGAGACACAGTTATAGGCTGAATTGAGCCCCGCCCTGTAAATTCATATGTTCAAGTCCTAACTCTCATTGCATTTGGAAATACAGCCTGCAAGTGGGTTAAACAAGTTAAATGAGGCCTCAAGGAGGGGTCTGTAACCCAATGGAATTGATGTTTTTATAAGGAGAGGAAGAGACATGAAAGGTCTTACCCTTTTCTTTTTTCTCTCTGCAAATGCACAGAGAAGAGGCCATTCGAGGACATAGCAACAAGGTTGCTGACTACAAGTCAGGAAGAGAGGCCTCATCAGAAACCAATTCTGACAGCACCTTGATCTTGGCATTCTGGATTCCAAAACTGTGAGAAAATAAATTTTTGTTGTTTCAGCCACCCAGTCTGTAGTACTTTGTTATGGCAGCCTGAACAGACTAATACAGACACCAAACCACAGATCTAGGAAACTCAGAGAACAACAACCAGGACAAATGGGAACAAAAACAAAAACTACACTAGGCATGTTACATTCAAACTGCCAAAAATCCAAGGTAAAGAAAAAAATCTTAAAAGAAGCCTGAGGGAAAAAACACCGTACTTCTCAGAAATCATGCACGTAAGAAGAGAGTGGAATGAAATCCTTAAAGTGTTGAGAGAGAAAAAGACTCCACCAACTTAGAATTCTATATCCTGTTGGTCGGGCATGGTGACTCACGCCTGTAATCCCAGCACTTTGGGAAGCTGAGGTGGGCAGATCACGAGGTCAGGAGATCCAGACCATCCTGGCTAACACAGTGAAACCACGTCTCTACTAAAAATACAAAAAATTAGCCAGGCACGGTGGCAGGTGTCTGTAGTACCAGCTACTCGGGAGGCTGAGGCAGGAGAATGGCGTGAACCCGGGAGGTGGAGCTTGCAGTGAGCCGAGATTGTGCCACTGCATTCCAGCCTGGGCGACAGAGTGAGACTCCGTTAAAAACAAAAAACAAAGAGTTCTATATTCTGTGAAATTATCCTTTAAAAGTGAAAGGGAGGCCGGACGTGGTAGCTCACGCCTGTAATCCTAGCACTTTGGAAGGCCAGCGCAGGTGGATTACCTGAGGTCAGGAGTTTGAGACCATCCTGGCCACCATGGTGAAATCCTGTCTCTACTAAAAGTACCAAAGTTAGCTGGGCAGGCGCCTGCAATCCCAGCTACTAGGGAGGCTGAGCCGGGAGAATTGCTTGAACCTGGGAGGTGGAGGTTGCAGTAAGCCGAGTTTGTGCCACTGCACTCCAGCCTGGGTGACAGAGTGAGAATCTGTCTCAAAAAAAAGAAAAAAAAAAAAAAAAAAAAAAAACAAGTGAAAGAGAAATGAAGACTTCCTCACACAAACCTTGAGAAAATTTTTGGCCTTGCCAGAAATGTTAAACGAAGTTCTTCAGAGAGAAAAAAAAAAGTGATATAGTTCAGAAACTTGACTCTACGTGATTAAAGAAAGAGTATTAGAGAAGGAATAAATGAAAGTAATTACAAATTTTTATTTTTATTTTTAATTGATCTAATATAATAGCGGTTTGTTCAAAATAATAACAGGAGCTAGACATATATGCCTTATTAGCATTGTGAAATGCTATATATTAGCATTGTGAAACAAATGACAGCAAAGATACAAGGAATGAGAGGGAGGAATTAGCATCATTTTGTTCTTATACATTATTCACACTAGTCATGAAGTGCTATAGTGTTATTTCAAAGTGGACTTGGATTAGTTGTAAATGTATGTTGCAAACTCTAGGGCAATCATTTTAAAAAAGTAAGAAAATGAAATATAATTGTTGTGCTAAGAAAGGAGAGAAAATGAAATTATATAAAATGTTTAAAACTACAAATGGCAGAAAAAGAGTAAGAAACAAAAATAGAAACAAAGGAAGCTGGACAATGAATAATATACAATAACAAATATGAGAGATATTAATGCAAATATACTAATAATTACTTTAAACCTTAATGATCTAAGTACTAGTTAAAAAACAAAGATTGTCAGAGTGGACCACAACACAAAACCCAACTACATGTTGTCCACAAGAAACCCACTTTAAATTTAGAGATACATATACATCAAAATTAAAAGGATGGAGAATGATATGCCAATATGCCATGCTAGCACTAACCAAAAGAAACTAGGAGTAACTATATCAATTTCAGAAAGGAGATTCCTGAGTAAGGAAAATTATCTGAGATAAAGAAGGGTATTTCACAATGATAAAGCAGTCAATTCTTCAAGAATACATAATAACCCTGTGCATGCCCATAATAGCAAGGCATCAAAATATGTGAGGCAACAATGGGTAAAACTGCAAGAAGTAATGGATGACTTTACTATTATAGTTGGAGAGGTCAACACCTCTCTATTAGGAACTAACAAATGAAGCAGGCAAAAAAACCAATAAGGATATAGCAGAACTCAATATCATCATCAACAAACAGGATATAACTGACATCTGTAGACTGCTGCATCCAATAACAGCAGAATACACATTCTTCTCAAGATCACTTGAAATATTCACTACTATGAACCATATTCTGGGTCATAAAACACACCTTAACAAATTTAAAAGAATGGAAATTATACAATATATGATCTCAGAACTAAACTAGAAATCAATAAGTAAAAGATAGTTGAAAAATCCCCAAATATATGGAGATTAAACGACACACTTCTAAAAAACACATGAGTCAAGTAAGAATTCTAAAGAAAAATTTAAAAACATTTCAATCTAAATGAAAAGGAATATACAACTTATCAAAATTTGTAGAATGCAGTGAAAGCAGTGCCTAGCAGCAACTTTATAGTATAGAATACATGCATTAGAAAAGACAAAAGATCTGAAATCAATAATCTAAGCTTCCACTTTGGGAAACCAGCAAAAGAAGAGTGAATTAAATCTAAAATACATAGAAAAAAGATATGAAATCAATAGAGAAAAATCAATGAAACTAAAAGCTGATTCTTTGAAAAGATCAATAAAATTGATAAACCTGTCCCCAGACTAACTTAAAAAAGAAGAGAAAATATACAAATTACTATTATCAGAAATAAAAGAGGGGATGGATATCCCTACAAATCCTATGAATGCTAAAAGGATGATAAAGAAATATTATGAAGAACTCTGCCTACAGATTTGATAATCTAGATGAAGTGAATCAATTCCCTGAAAGACATGAGCTGCCAAAACTCACACAAGAAGAAACAATCTGGATAGGCCTAAAGATACTGAATCAGGCCAGGTATGATGATGGCTCATGTATGTAATCCTAGCACTCTGAGAGACTGAGGTGGTAGGATCATTTGAGCCAGGAATTTGAGACCAGCCTGGGTAACACAGAGAGACCCAATCTACAAATAATTTTTTAAAAATTAGCCTGACATGGTAGCTATAGTCCCAGCTACTCAAGAGGTTGAGATGGGAGGATTGCTTAAGCCTGGGAGGTCAAGGCTGCAGTGAACCATGATTGCACTACTGCACTCTAGCTTGGGTGACAAAGTGAGACTCTGTCTCAAAAACAAGAGAGAAGATATATGAATTAGTAATTAATAACTTTCTAATACCAGTAATACCCTAAATGGGTTCACTGGTGAATTCTATCAAATATTTAAGAAATAATTTATATCAATTCTTTACAGTCTGTCTTGGAATTCAAAAGCAGAATTCTAACTCATTCTGAGAACAGCATTGCCTTGATGCCAAGACTGGACAAAAATCTTATAAGAAAAGATAACTAGAGACCAATATGTCTCATGAACATAAATGTAAAATCCTCAACAAAATATCAGCTAATAAAATCCAATAATGTATAAAAAATTACACATTGAAACAAGTGGGATGCATCCCAGGTATGCAAGACTGATTCAACATTTTAAAATCAATTAACATAATTCACCACACCAACAGGTTAAAGAGGAAAAATGATATGATCATATCAATAGATGCAGAAAAATTTTTGACAAAATTCAACACGAATTCAAGCTAAAAATTCCAGCTAACCATAGTACTTAATGGTGAAAAACTCAACACTTTCTCACTAAGATTAGGAACTAAGCAAGGAGGTACCATTTTACCACTCCTTTTTAAGATCATATTGGAAATCCTAGCTAATGCAATAAAACAAGAAAAAATAAAAAGTACACATATTAAAAACTGTCTTTATTTGGAAATGACATGATGTCTATGTAGAAAATCTCAAAGAATCAGAGAAAATAGTCCTGGAACTAATAAGCAATTATAGCAAGGTTATATGATATAAGGTTAATATACAAAAGTCAATTACTTTCATATATACCGGCCATAAACAACTGAAATATGAAATTAAAAATACAATACTATTTACAATACCATCCGAAAAATAAAATACTTAGGTACAACTGTAACAAAATATACACAAAAACTGTACCAGAAAACTACAAAACTGTGATGAATAAAATAAATGAACTAAATAAATGGGAGGATAGTACATGTTGATGGATAAGAAGATTCAATATTGTCAAGATATCAGTTTCCCCCAACTTGATCTGTAGATTCAGCACAATTCCAATGAAAATCTTGACTATTTATTTTGTGGATGTTGACAAACTGATTCTATGGAGAGGCAAAAGGCCTAGAATTACAAAATCAGAGAATTGAAACTATCTGACTTTAAGACTTACTGTAAAGAAATAGTAATCAAGACAGTGTGGTATTGTTAGAAGAACAGACAAGTAGGTAAATGGAATAAAAAGGAATAGAATAGAGAGCCCACAAATAGACATAAATATAGTAAAGGAGTCTTTCATGAAGGAACAAAAGAAATACAGTGGAAAAATATTTTCTTTTCAACAAATAGTGTTGGAACAACTGGAGATCCATGTGCAAAAAAAATGAATCTCTGGCCATAAACTGGCCCCAAAACTGGCCATAAACAAAATCTCTCTGCAGCCCTGTGACATGTTCATGATGGCCATAATGCCCACGCTGGAAGGTTGTGGGTTTACCAGAATGAGGGCAAGGAACACCTGTCCTGCCCAGAGTGGAAAACGGCTTAAAGGCATTCTTAAACCACAAACAATAGCATGAGCGATCTGTGCCTTAGGGGCATGTTCCTGCTGCAGATAACTAGCCAGACCCACCCCTGTATTTCGGCTCATCCCTTCGTTTCCAATAAGGGATACTTTTAGTTAATCGAATATCTATAGAAACAATGCTAATGACTGGCTTGCTGTTAATAAATATGTGGGTAAATCTCTTTTCAGGGCTCTCAGCTCTGAAGACTGTGAGACCCCTGATTTCCCACTTTACACCTCTATATTTCTGTGTGTGTGTCTTTAATTCCTCTAGTGCCACTGGGTTAGGGTCTCCCCGACCATGCTGGTCTCGGCAGGAACTAAGGAAATATTTTTTTGGGAAAAATATTTTCTTTTCAACAAATAGTGTTGGAGCAACTGGAGATCTATGTGCAAAAAAATGAATCTAGACACAGACTTTCCTTACACTTTTCACAAAATTAGCTCAAAGTGAATCATATACCTATATGTGAAACACAAAATTATGAAATACCTAGAAATAAAACAGGAAAAACTTTAGGTGACCTTTGTTATGGCTATGACTTTTTAGATACAGTAATTGCCCCCTTACCTGAGGTTTCACTTTCTGTGGTGTTAGTTACCCACGGTCAACCATGGTCTGAAAATATTAAATGGAAGAGTCCAGAAATAAACAACTCATAAGTTTTAAATCATCTGCTGTTCTTAGTGGCATGATGAAATTTTGTGGTGACTTGCTTGGGATGTTAATCATCCCTTGGTTTAGTGTATCCACACTGTATACATTACCTTACCCTTAGTTGTCAACATTGTCTGTTCTTGACATCCAACCATCAAAATAATCATGGCTCAATAATCCAAGATCATCTGAAGCATATGATCCTCCATCTGATGTATTGTCAGGAGGTCAGTGGTATCCTAATGTTCTGTCACAATGCCTGCGTCATTCACCTCACTTCCTTTCATCACATAGGCACTGTATCACCTCACATCATCACAAGAAGAAGAAGAAGTAGAGTACAATGATATCCTTTGAAAGAGACAACATTCATATAACTTTTATTATGGTATGTAGTTATAATTATTCTCTTTTATTATTAGTTACTATTGTTAACTCTTACTATACTTAATTTATAAATTAAACTTTACCATGATTATGTATGAATAGGAAAAACACACAGTGGTATGGGGGGTTTAGTACTATCTATGGTTTCAGGCATCCACTAGAGGTCTTGGAACACATCCTCCACAGAAAAGGGTGAACTACTGTACTATGCTAAAAGCATGATTCATGAAAGGAATAATTGACAAGGTGAACTTCACTAAAATTAAACATTTCTGCTCTATGAAAGGTACTGTGAAAGACACTACCCAGAGAATGAAAAGATAAGCCATAGACTAAGAGAAAATATTTGCAAAATACATGCCAGATGTAGGATCATTATGCAAAATATTACAATAACTGATAAAACTCAGCAATAAGAAAACCAACACCCTGACTAAAAAATGGGTAAAAGACCTGAACAGACACCTCACCAAAAAAGATATATAAATGGCAAATAAACATACGAAAAGATACTCTACATCATATGTCATCAGGAAAATGCAAAGTAAAACAAGAGTGAGATACCAGCCTATGCCTATTAGAATGGCCAGACTTCAGAGCCATGACAGCACCAACTGTGTTGAGGATGTGGAGCAACAGGAACGCTCACTCACTGTTGGTGGGAATACAAAATGGTATGGTCACTTTGGAAGAAAGTTGGTCAGTTTCTTACAAAATTAAACATCCTCTTACCATATAATCCAGCAATCAGACTCTTAGATATTTACCCAAAGGAGCAGAAAAATTATGTCCACATAAAAACCTGCATATGTATGTTGATAGGTTTATTTATAACTGTCAAACATGGCAGCAACCAACATATCCTTCAGTAGATGAAGGGATAAACTGTGATACATCCATACAATGGAATATTATTCAGTGCTTTCCAGTCTGAAAAAAAAGAAATGAGCTTTCCAGTTATTTACAAAATGGAGGAAATGCAAATTCTTATTAGTAAGTGAAGGAATTCAACCTAAAATGTATGTATACTGTATGATTCCAACTATATGATATTCTGGAAAAGGCAAAACTATGGAGACAATAAAAAGATCAGTGGCTTCCAAAAAGTAGGAGGAAAGAAGGAATGAACAGGCAGAGGGCAAAGGATTTTTGGGTCAATGAAGCTATTCTTTGTGATACTATAATGGTACATATATGGCATTATACATCTGTCAAAACCTATAGAATGTATAACAAACCAAGAGTGAACCCTAATGTAAACTATGGATGATAATGGGTAGGTGATAATGGGGGGTTTATGTAGGTTTATGAATTGTAACAGTATACTACTCTGGTGTGGGATGTTGATGGTGAGGAAGGCTCTATGTGTGCATATGTGGGGGCAAGGGTATAATGGGACCTCTGTACTTTCTGCTCAGTTTTGCTGTGAATCTAAAACAGCCCTATGAAACGAAGTACACCACAGCAAAAAAAAAAAAAAAAAAATAGGCACAGTACTTGAATAGACGTGTCCCCAGAGAGGATATACAAATAACCAATAAGCACATAAAAAGACCCTGAACATCCTTAATTATTAGGGAAATGCAAAGCAAAATCACAAGATACTACTTCACTTATTAGGATGGCTATTACTAAAAATAAATAAATAAATAAAAAATAAAACCCAGAAAATCAGAAGCGTTGGTGAGGATGTGGAGAAACTGGAAGTCCTGCACATTGCTGATGGGAATATAAAATGGTGCAGCCACTGTGGAAAATGGTATGGTGTTTCCTCAAAAAATTAAACACAGAATTACTCTATGATTCGGCACTTTCGCTTCTGGATATATACCCAAAAGAATTGAGAACAGGAGATTGAACAGATATTGTACATCCATGTTCGTAGCAGCATTATTCACAATAGCCAAAATGTGGAAGCAACCCAAGTAACCATGAACAGATGACCGGATAAACTAAATGTGGCATATACACAAAATGGAATATTATTCAGCCTTAAAAAGGAAGAAAATTCTGACACATGCAACAACAGGAAAGAACTTTAAAATCATTATGCGAAGTGAAATGTCAGTATTTCCCTGAACAAATATTGTATAATCCCACTTGTTTGAGGTACCTAGAGTAGTCAAATTCATAGGAACAGAAAGTAGATTGGTGATTGGGAGGGGCTGGGGGAAGATGGAAATGGGGAGGTAGTGTTTAATGGATACAGAGTTTCAGTTTGGGAAGACAAGAATTGTTCTGGAGTTGGATATTGGTGATGGTTGCACAACAATGTGAATGTACTTAAAGTTACAGAATTGTGCACTTAAAAATGAGTAAAATGGTAAATTTTATGTTATGTATATTTTGCCACAATAAAAAAATAAGCATTTTTGTGCAGAGATAAGGGATACAAGAAAAATATAAAATCAGACACACATACATACATATACAATATATGAAGCCAAGGATTTAAAAAAAGCTAGAAATGTTCACTGACAAACTGAAGATATAATCAATAACACTATAAAACTTTGTCGACAAACCAAAAAAAAAATATGATGAATAAGTGACGTCTATGTTCCAGGATAAAAAGAGAGAACATTGTGTCAGCTCTCTCTAATTTTTATGTGTTAGTTTTTGTATTTAATGAAATTGTATTCAAAATGCCAGCACAGTGAACCAAACATTCATCCAGAAAGAAAAAAGTTGGAAATTAATAGTCAAGAAAATGTCAAAAAAAAAAAAAAAGTTTTGATGAAATGAGTGTTGATTGACTCACCCTACCAATTCAAAGTACTTTAAAAACTTACAGTAATGAAAGTATTGCAGTCCTAATGCATAAAGTTATAGTTGGAAGAAGGAAATATAAATGTGGGAAATAACTGCAAGGTAAAACACTGTTAGTGTACAATTAAGTTTGTTTAAAAATATTTGTATGTTGGGAGCGGTGGCTGACGCCTATAATCCCAGCACTTTGGGAGGCTGAGGAGGGTGGATCACCTGAGGTCAGGAGTTCAAAACCAGCCTGGTCAACATGGTGAAACCCCATTTCTACTAAAAATACCAAAAATTAACCAGACATGGTGGTGCATGCCTGTAATCACAGCTACTCAGGAGGCTGAGGCAGGAGAACTGTCTGAACTTGGGAGGTAGAGGGTTGCAATGAGCTGAGATTATGCCATTGCATTCTAGCCTGGGCAACAAGAGTGAAATTCCATCTCAAAAAAAAATTTTTTTATGTATATGTAAAACAATGAAAGAAAACATAAAAAGTATCAGTAATAATTATCTGCAGTTTGTGGATGGCCCATAATTTTTATATTCTTCTGCTTATTTGTCTGATTTTGGAAGTTTTCAGCAACGATCAGTACAAATTTTACAATCAAGAAAAGACGCCATTTTCAAAAAAGAAAAGAAAACACTGCTGCCGACCCGAGTCCGCTCGTCTGGAAGGCCTGACCACTAGACTTGCCTGTAGTCCTAGCCCCTGAAACAGCTTCGTGGTCTTTTCTGTATACTCCTGCTCCCACATTTAACTCAATGTGTGGGCAGAAACAGAATAAAATGCTGATCTTGAGGAAACACTGTGAGATACTATCAGGATGAAATTAAGAAGTAATTTTAAATAAAGATTGGAGGATTTGTCAACAAATTGGACAAAATCCAGAGAAGAACCAAGGAATGACTGGAGACCTGAAGCTGCAGGCTGGATACGAGAGTAGAGATGAAAAGAAAATGTGTTTAACTTGGCTAGACTCTAAGTGGAGACTTAAAAACAGTATTGGAGCCCAATCAAACCACCATTAACAACTGCCAGGCAGATCCCCATCCTGAGTGACCCTGAAAGGTCAAAACAAACTCTTAAAATTTCCAGTGCTTTTTAGTTCAACCTGAGGTTAAAGACCATATCTTCCCCACAGTACAGATTGCTTTTGCATGTATGCCAAGAGCTTGTCTTCATTGCACATTAAAGACGGAAATATAGCATAGAGGATGGAAGTCTTTAAGGGCCTCTCAAAAGGTTCCTGGTGACAGAAGATGCCGACATGGCCAGACAGGACCAGATTTTTTTTTTTTCCAACTTTACACAGTACAAATGCTCTAATTAAATGGTTTTTTCTTCCTGTGGCTCACTCTACCTGCTTGTTTTGTATTTATTTGGGGATACAGACGTTCAGAAAGAATGATGACAGAAAAAAGAGAAACGGAGTTACATCGAAAAAATGAGGCCAAGAGAGTTCCTGAGAGAGACCCAGGGCGGCACCCAGAGGGAAAGAATAGGTGATAACCAGTCAGAAACTTGGAAACTAGATTGAGAGAGCAAAGAGAAAGGCACAGGCAGCCAGAAAGAAAGGGGAGAAAGGAGAAGGCCCCGTGATCTGTCCTGGGACGGAGCAATAGGGAATCTTGACTCATTTGTACTTGTCAGACTATTTAAAGGAGAACAGAGCTCTGTGGCAAGGCAGCACTGTTTATTTTTAATATGCCAGTGTATTTTGGTAACAGAAAGGAAAAAAGAGCAAAAGGAAAGTGAGAATGAAGCTAGGGAGCCCTGCACTGACTCTTGAGAGGCTCTCAAAGAAAGGCCGTGGCATTCCCTGCATTCAAGTAGCTCCGTTAGTCTGACTTTGGCCTCCCGGACGCCCTGGCCTCTGCCTAGAGAGGAGGGGCAGGGCTCCCGAGTCTTGCTCTCCCTTATTCCCATGGATGATGCTTCACAGTGGGGAAAACGATTGTCAGGAATTATCAAGTTTTAAATTTTGTCAATTCTTGCTCTGGCTGCTTCATGCAGAGGCACTTAAGCCCTGTCAGAAAGGCACAGACAGAGGAGCCTTTGTAAATTTAGATGAAATCTCTTTTTCCACCTGGTTTCATACTCAAAGATGCTGCAAGACTCCATATCTGATGGGCTGAGGATCTGGACTTCTCTGGCGTTTCACAGAGACATGCATTCATAGTCTGTATTTCTGCTTCATTCTCATCTTGCTTGATTAGGAACATGCCGTTAAAGTCATAAAATATAATAAATATTTTCACTCTCTTGCCTTTACTCAGTTGGATTACAACACAAAAATCTCTTGAGGAAGAAACTTAAAAATTCCCAGACTCACTTTGGTTAATTTTTCACTTATAGAAATATTTTAACTCCATCGGAATTAATGTCTTTTCAAAGTGATAGAGACACATGGTACAAGACAACAATATATCATGTCATAGAAAAATACAGATCTGTTATATTGACTCTAAACATGATGTACCTATCCTCTTTATTAGAGATGCCCACGTATGAAGATCAGTTGAGATATTGCTTGCTCTTGGAAGTAAATTTTTGTAGATTTAAATAAATTCTTTTGAAATATGATGCATGTATGTATAAATTTGCAGTTAAATAAATACACCTGTATTGGAGATGTGCTCTCAGTGATAGAAGTGAAAGACCCAAAACATTTGGTACTGTGGTATACTACAATAGTTATTTGAGCATAGCACTTAAGAAGAAAGCCACAGAGTGGGGCAAGGCTGGACAAAACATGTCTGAACATCAGAATCACTTTGATAACACTGAAAAAATACATAGTCTTGGACTTTGCCCCAGAACCATTGTATTTGAATTCCATAATGAGACCCAGAAATCTATATTTTTAAAAATATTTTTTCCGTGTGCTCTATCATTGTGAACAATTGGGTTGGAGAATGTTTTATTTTCCTGCCTCCAGGAGCTGAACATGTTCTAAAGCATGATTACCTGTGTAACGTACTCAGTGAATTATGCCTTTTAGTGGCAACTAAATTAATTTTTTTTCATATGGACTTCAGTCATTTTTCCCAACACTTTGATTGCCACTTCTATTTGATAACTCTAGAATTACACAATCAGTTGTATAGTAGGTACACTTTAGAGGTTTACTTTAACAAAGACATCACATTGATTCTATTTCTGTTTTTCACCATGTCAGTTTTATTCGGGTGAGTTAATATGAAAATATACCTCCTTTTGAAGGTGAATATTATTTCAAACATTGGTAAGACGTGGTATTTCAGAAACTCTCTTTAGGTCACAAGAGAGTTAAGTTTCATGGCAGTTGTTTTTGAGTAAAACATATTTGCTAACTCTTCCTTAATACATTTATTTTAGGATATTCTTGGGTATTTTGAGACAGAACAGGAATATGGAAGAAAGGAGGAGGAAAATGGAGGAGAGGTGGGGGAGGTGGTGGGAATTCCAAATAATGCTCCCAGTCAGTGGGTCTCACTGTGGGTTCATGCTCAGACTGCAGGCTGGAAAGCAGAGGAAACACAGTCATTGACTCACTGTCACCAACTCTGAGTAAGACTTTTGACCTTTCAATGTCTTAGCTAATGAATCCAAAAGGAAAGATGCAGTGGGGAAAAAGTAATTCGGTCAAATTGGCCGTGAGGTCTCCTAGGGAAATACAGGATGATAACGGGACTTACAGTTCCTGTGACCTTCTGTGGCTTCTTTAGTCTGGGAAGTCATTATCATCACAACAGGCAACCCTGTCATTTTTGCTTTGTGGTAACAAGGAAAAAGCCTTTGATGTGTAAGTGTGGGATCACTGTGTGAGCTAAGAAAAGAACAGTCATCTCATCCCCTACCCACCAGCTCCAGGTTTTTCCAGAACAAATGGCAGAGAGGTTTCCATATGGTCAGCTTTTTAAAAATCAACTTTATTTTACTCATTTTAAGCTTCTACCTTGAAGAATTTCAACCAATGCATACACCTGTATAACTGCTGACACAATTACAATATAGACTATATTCTTCACCCCCAAAAGTTTCTTTGGGTCCTTTCTGAGAAAATCTCCCTCCATTCCCAGCCCCAGTCAACTACTAATCTTTTTATCACTTTAGACTCTGTTTGTCTCTTCTAGAGTTTTGTGTACATACAGCCACACAACATCTATTCTTTGATATCTGGTTTTCTTTAACTCAGCATACTGATTTTGAGATTCGTCTATGTAGTTTCATATATCAGTAGTTTCTATCTTTTTATGGCTGAATAGTATTCCATTGTATGATTGTATGACCATTTGTTTATCCATTCACCTGTCAATGGACATTTGAGCTATTTCTAGTTTGAGACTCTTATGAATAAAGCCATTACAAAAACATGTGTACCAATCTTTGTGTGGGCATACATTTTTATTTCTCTTGAGTAAATATCTCAGAAAGGAACGGTTGGTATTTGTGTTAGGTGTTTGGTCAAACTTAGAAGACTGCCAAATAGTTTTCTCTAAGTGGCAGTATCATTTTATATTTTCACTAGTAGTGTATGAGGATTCCAGTTTCTCCCTATCTTCCCCAACACTTGCTATTATCTTTCTTTTCAATTTTACGCATCCTTTGGCATATGTAATGATATCTCATTGTGGTTTTCCTTTGCATTTCCCTAATGACTAAGGATGTTTAACAGTTTTTCAAGTGCTTATCGGGCATTTGATTACCCGTGGTATCAGTTTCAGAAACAGAACATTTTTATTAACAAGGGAAGAAATTGTCTACTGTGTGCTGTCTGTGGCCCTCTACCTTCTGGCAGAGGAAGAAGAGGCTCCACCATTCCACTGACTGGTGCTGAGAATGACCCAAGTTTTATCCCAAGGAAACAGTCCATATGTCACCACTATTTCCTCCCATGAGGGATGACAGCAAGATCTCACCTCTGCTACATCCTTTCCTTACAACTCACTTTTCCTTCAAGGTCACTTGTGGCCTTTTTAGCAACATTTTTTTTTTCTTCTTCAAGCTTCCCTTAGTATTTTACCTGGATTCGCTGTAAAAATATCTGTTTTTGTAAAAGCAACTCCCCAAGATCTGCTCTGGTTGATCCATTCACCACAGTCTCCATCTCTAAGATGGTTCTTCCTCTGATGACAGTCATCAAAGCCTCCAGTTGTGGCTGAGGTAAAGTGCTACCCACATTCCCTGATTTAGATCCAACCTTCATTTCCCCAGCTGGTGGAGACATCGCCTGCTGACTGCTCACAATTCTCTACTCTGGAACTGCCATCAGGTGGAAGGAACGACATTGTCCTATGATGTGCTACCTCTTAGAGGGTTGCTACATGCAATACAAAGAATGAAGGATTAGTACAGAGATAAAAAGTTTCAGCCTTCTTTCCACACTTCAGACATCTTTGAAGGGCTGTATTAGCTGCAGACTTCCTGTGGAATCAACTGAGGTCAAAGTTGCAAATGCATTGGAGTTCACCTTATCCCTCATCCCAGTCCTGTTTCCATCTGCTTACAAATCTCTGTCTCAGAGAGGGTTTTTCCAGGTGTGAAAATTTCCAGGGGTAGCAATAACAAATTACTACAAACTGGGTGGCTTAAGACAACAGAAACATATTCGCTCATAAATGCAAAAGGCCAGAAGTCTGGAATCAAGGTGTTGGCAGGGTCCAATCCTTTTGGAGACTCTGAGGCAAAATCCCTTGCTGACCTCTCTTCTGACTTCTGATGTTTATCAGCAATTATTGGCCTTCCCCACTTGGCTTGTAGACACATCACTCCAATCTCTGCTCCTGTCTTCACATCACCTCCTCCTCTGTGTGTTTCCTAAAAGGACACTTGTCAATGAATTTTGGGCCCACATAGGTAATCCGGGATTATCTCATCTCAAGACCTTAAACTTAATGACATTGCTAAGACCCTTTTTGCAAGTAAGGCCACATTCACAAGTTCTGGGTAGACAGATCCGTTTTCCATTTTTGTTTTTGTTGTTGTTTGGTTTTTTGCAAAGAATCCATTATTCAACTCACTATTCTAGGAAACTGAGCTAGTACAGTTGTTGTTAGGGGCCTAGGGAGTGTATTTCAAAATGGAGTTTGGGAGCTGGATCAACCACCAGCTGGCCAGCAACGAAGACCCCATCACTAGGGGTGAATGGAGTACTGAATGCCCCTGGGGTGCAGTAGGGGGAGGCAATTGTTTAAACTTACACTGTAGTGAACTGGGATGGGAAAGAAATACCCTGGCAGGAACCTCAGAAGTTCAAGTATAGTAGTAAGGATAAGGACTAAGGGGCCCAGTAGATATTATCTTGGGAAAAGAGAATGAAAACCTGGGAGTGATACATCACCGATTTAAAGTGAAATGTGAAAACCACAGGGCCTCATCTCACTGGCAGCATACAAAAGACTCTCATTTCTGCAGATAGAGGGCAGAAAAAGCCTAGAATCAGTCCCAGGACTTAGTTAAAAGAGTAGCAGACCTCCAGAGGAGACTGGCTCCTTAACCTTAGCAAGTCAGCTATGTTCAGAGTAGAGCCCTCATGGGGAAGGAGCGGGACCCTATAATTAAGGATGGCATGTTCAAGTTGACGCATTCAAAGTATTGAGTTCCTTCAGAATCCCCTGACACTCTGGGCCTGCAGAAATGGCCACTCCTCCCGTAAAAGTCTGGACCTTCTCCTCTTATTTGAAGGTAATGCAGAGGACTCTGCCTAAAATATCATGCTTCCTTTTTTTTTGAGTCTGCTGCCTCCCTGTACCTCCCTTCCTGGCCACCAGACCAATCACTGGGCTCACATCACAATGTGGGGAAGTGCTGGATCTGCCAAAGGAGGAAGGGGTTAGAGCCCCAGGGAGCTGCAGGTCTAGTCCACAGGTCCCAGCAGGAGGCTGGAGAGCATGTGAGAACTGGATCTGAGGGTGTTGGCTTAAAGGAGTACAGCATAAATCTGGGTACGATGAGAGTTTCTTAATATGGAAGCACTCTCCTGTGACTTAGGAGCTCTGCCCTGGCAGGACCCTAGGAGGCAGTCCTAACTCATTACTGTGATGGCTTCTGAGGCTTGGAGAAAGCAATGGTCCACATCCAATGAAGTAGAAATGCCACAGTCCTTTTGTTATCCACATGTACAAAAGCATGATAAAGCTCAGAGAAATGAATGTGCTAGAATGGGGCAGAAAACTCACTATTCTTCAGGAAGACCCGGAGACCCTCATTTCCCAAAACAATAAGGAATGTGCTGGTGAGATTGGCACAGTATCATGAAGAAGCACCCATAGGAGGTGCTATTTCAGAACTGTTAACAATGGGAATGTCAGGACCCTGAAATAATAAAAGACATTAGTAAATTTTGACTGTCAAAAGCAATGTGGCTGCTTGAGCATCCTCATGACATGGAAGCTGGCTTCCCACAGAGAAGACAATTCAGGAGGGAGTGAGAGCACGCCAAGCACAAGCTACCCTGTTAGCGACCTATCCTTGGCTGCACTTCCACAACAGCTTATTTGTTACAAGTGAGTCATAAGTTTGGTCCACATGCAAAGGGAGGAAAAATTGGGACCACCTTTTGAAAGGAAACAGGTCAAATAATTTGTAAATGTATTTTAAAACAGCCTAAGGGAAATTCCTAAGGGAAATTTATGCTTCTTATTAGTGCAACACAAGGATTTGTGGGTTTCCAAGTCGTGGTTCCCAAACAGAAACGTATCCACCAGGGGACATTGGACTTTAAGCTTTAGCTGTTGTTCAATCACTGTGGGCTCCTGTGTCAAGAGACCAGCAGGCAAAGGAGGGAGTTGGCATCCTAGCTGGGGGATTTCCGCCCAATTAATAGGTGGGGAAAGAGCTGCTGTTACCTAATGGAGGTAGACATGAGCACATTTGGCACCAACATGACCCACTGGGGGCATTTCTTGATATCCTCCTATCCAATTTTTTCAGTCAGTGAACATATGCAGTAATCATGGCCTGAGAGTCTGGGAAACATCCAGGTAAGCCACCTAGACTAGAAAAGGTGCTAGCCATGTGCAAAGGGAATCTAGAACAGACACGGAGGAGGAAGGTAATGAGCTTGCAGCCAGGTGGTAGTTCATTCATCCCACGAATCTTTCCCATTCATCTGTCTTGTGCAATTTTCCCAAGAAAAGAGGGCATCAAGGATTCTGGAGGGGCTTTATCCAGTTGGGGTAAACTTGACATCTGAAGAAAATGCATCCAGATTGCACAAAGGTGGGCCATGTTGGATTCTGGGGCTCATCCCCAGAGACTTACTCTCTTCAAGGTGGAGGCGCTTCTTTCTCCAGCTGCTCGATGTTGCCTGCTGGTGGCTCATGGCCAAGTCCTTCTCCAGAGAAGGCCCTTAGTTGAGAGAACAGGCTCATCCAAGGCTATTACTTCCCTTCCTTGGGACAGCCTACTTTCAACTGATTGAATGTGAAGGTACAAAGCCCAGTGCCCTTACTTCAATTTGGGGCATTTATGAAGAGCCATCCTGGCTCCAGAGCCTTCTGTGGAACCATCTGAGGCCTTGTTGCAATTCCACTGCAGTTCACCATCCTCTGCTCAGCCCTTTTGTTCTCACTGCCTTACAGCTGCTGCTCTTGAGTGCCTTCCCCCAATAAATCCCCTGCTCACTAATACTGACCCTTGGAACCTATTTCCCAGAGAACTCATCAATGACACCACCGCTTATTGTGCAAGCTTGTCTATCTAAGCTCTTTCTATATATGTCATCTCTATAAACTCACTCAATAATTCTTCGAAGTCTCTACTATTCATATCCACATTGTACAGATGAGAAATCAGAAATCATTTACTGAAGTTCACAGATATAATAAACAGCAGTTAGCTTTCAACCCAGATCTGACTCTAGAGCCCGGAGTATTAACAGGTACCTTTGAACCTTTCTAATTTTGTGGTCCTAAGAGTGTCATATTTATTTAGCATAAAGATTTTGTCACGTTCCTGGATGCTCTCATAAATGATAGTATAGATGTAGCAGGTGTACAGGTTAGCTTTGCTGCAGTAACAAACAACCCGAGTCTCAATGGCTGATAAATACAGTCAGACCTCCATTTCCATGGGTTCTTAATTGATGGATTCAATCAGCCACAGGTTGAAAATATTCAGGGAACAAAAATGGATGGTTTTGTCTGTACTGAACATGTACAGACATTTTTCTTGTCATTATTCCCTAAATAATACAGTATAACAACTATTTATGTAGTATTTACATTGCATTAGGTATTATAAGTAATCTAGAAATGATTTGAAGTATATAGCAGTACATAGATTATACACAAATACTATACCATATGGTAGATATGAGCACATTTGTCACCAACATAACCCATTGGGGGTATTTATTGGTATTGATACATTTCTTAGTATAGTATGTGTGTATAACCAATGTATGGGTGTATACTTTAAATTATTTTATGTATACATGGACTTGAACATCCATAGATTTTGGTATTTGTTGGGGGTTCCTGAACCAATCCCCCACAGATACCGAGGAACAACAGTATTGATTTCTTGCTCACATTACATGTTGGCTGCTCTCAGTGGGCTTTGTGGCTTTCCTCCACACGTCTTTTCTTTCTAGGAGCAATGCTAAAGATTCAGCCCCTATTTGGGGTATATCCTTCTTACATTAGAGGGAAAAGACCAAAAGAATGGATGGAAACTTGTGATGGGGTATGTTATATCTGCTCACACAAGCACGTTACTTTGCAGGCCCAGAAACACTGGTGGTGATATGCGATCCTCTTACCAGGAAAGTGGAAGTGAACGATTATGAACAATACTGCAATTGACTGTAGCAGATATCCATGTCAGGGCTGTAGCAACTTAATAATTCATTTTTACCAGTTAAACAGTTTCAGTACATAAATTATTTATGCAACACATCTTAGGTGCTGGGAAATGTTTATGTGGTGAGGTTACCATGATTGTTATTTATCTAAGGAACCCATGGTCAAGCAGGTGTCTATTCTTTGGCCACTTCCCATGGATGTTGTACACCTTAGGGACTCTTCCCCCTCTACTGGGACTCTCAGAAGAAATGGCAGTGAGCCACCTGCTGACAAAGGCCTATCTAAAAGGGAGCTTGAGAAGAGGCGGGAGAAGTCTCATTGGTTTCATCCTCTTTGAAAGAAGGCAACACTTTTCATCTTTCTGTTGCCTAGAAGGTAGCATTATGCAGAAGAGACAGTTTAATCCAAGTGCAGAGAAGGAGTTGCAGGGGTATCCCTCAACTCAAAACCAAGCAGAGGCTTGGGGAGGAGAGGGAACACAGTGAATAGAGATACTGTGGAGCTCTACTGGACAAGCCACTGTGATTTTGCAGTCACTCTTGTCTTCCAGGTCAGGGATCCTTTTTGTGACCACAAGAAAGATTTCTTCCCCTGTGTTTGGGAGGTGTAAGCAAAGGCAGGATGCCTGGATTTGCCATCACAGAGGAATGTAGAGAATGATAGTAAAGTTTTTTATTTCACAAGGGAGACTTTTGGTCTTCTATTTTTGATATGAAAATAGCAATTTGAAAATACCCTTTCCTTTGCTGTGCTTTCTGTCAAATTTGGTACCACCACGACCTGGTGAACTTTACTTGGCAGGCTGCCAAACTAAATACATCTTGGTCAAGTGCCTAATAATAATGGAGACTGTCATGTGGTGGGAAAGTGTCTTAAGGATGTTTTGTGGAAACAAACTCCTGAGGAAGCTGCAAAAACCAGAATTCTTCTTTGCTCCTTAAATCAAAATAAATGAGATTAAATTCATCAGCTTTCTTTTGTTGTATTTGGTGGAAATTTAAATTCCAAATGGTTTACTTTGACCAGCATTATTTTAAGGAGTTAAAAAAATAGTTTGTATCTTTCAAGGAGAAGTTCCTATATTATAAGAAAGTTCCAAAAGACAGGTTTAAGAATATATGTATATATATTTATAAATGTATGTATATATAAAATATATGTAAACATTTTTCATGATATCACTTCTGAAATTGGTTTTACCATATTTCTTTGCTACCCTCCCTCAGTTTCCATATAACAGGCCTCATATTTATTTAATTGGGTTTATAAGATATCTGGGTGCTGTTGGATGAAAATTATAAATCATTTAAATATCCTGTTAGCACGCTTAAAAGATTAACCCACCTGTTTTACATAACTACTGCAGGGATGTGGAATAAAGTTAGTGACATTGGCAAATTCTTTGTTCATTGACTTATGTTAGTAGTATTGATCTATAGAAACGAATGTTCCCATTTCTATATGCACTCCTATATTCCTTTGCCCTGATGCACATACTTTGTTTCAAACAGATTTTCCTCACCTGGAAGATACACAGTTGTGATTATTAATACAAATGCCAGCATTTAGGCTCCAGAAAAGACAATGGTGTAGTGTCAGATTCTTAGGGATGGCCCATGCCAGCTGGCACCTTTTTCTCTCCATAGGTATCAATGTCCGTCTTTTTAAAAAAGTTGATTGTATATATTGTATTATAATAAAGGTATTATATTTTTAACATCAATGTCTGTTTTATATCCTGTGTGAACTGGCTAGAAATGCCTTTATTTTGAAATTAATTAATTAAAGTCAAAGAAATATTTTCAGAAGCTTGTCATAGAGGCCAAAATGTCTTAGCCTTTTGATCTTAGCCTTTTGACTTAAAATACAAATAAACAGAAGTCAAAATTGACTTTAAAAAAAACATACTTTTTCTAGGCTAGGTGTGGTGGCTCATGTCTGTAATTCCAATACTTTGTAAGGCCATGGTGGGCAGATCACTTGAGGCCAGGAGTTCAAGACTAGCCTGGTCAACATGATGAAACCTCGTCTCTAATAAAAATACAAAAATTAGCTGGATGTGGTGCCGTATGCCTATAATCTCAGCTACTCAGGCTGAGGCAGAAGAATTTCTTGAACTTGGGAGGTGGAGGTTGCAGTGAGCTGAGATCACACCACTGCACTCCAATCTGGGCAGTGAGCAAGACTCTGCCTCAAAAAACAAACAAACACACACACACTGTACTTTTTTTGAAGACTGTTCTTTAAAAGATAATGATCAAAAGAAACAAATGTGCAAGGTTTTGTGAGCTTTAACCTGCAAGGAGAAATTTTACTCTACTACACAGACTCCTGTTTTCACTTTTCTGCTGTTCCTGAGACACCAACTTCATTCAAATTAGGAGGAGGCAAGCACCCAGCACCATGGAGCCACATGGAGCCTTGATCCATGCACTATGATGTGCCTCAGGAGAGCAGTTATGATGCGTGATTCATATTCATAACGACTGCGTTGCTCAGAGAGGCCTTCCTACAAGGTCATCAGACATTTGCTGCTGAAAATATTACTTAAGTCAATATTCACATGCAATGTTCATAGAAAAAAAATTCAACTCTAGATGATGATGCATCTGATTCAGAACAAAGTAAATGGTGATTTTGTGACTTTCTAAAGAAATATTTTAAAATGAAAATAAATAGAAGTCAAAATAAAAAGTGCCACAATGGTCTTGTTTTCTAGGGTATCACATAATGTTTTTTCTTAAATATTTCAAACTGCTTGGGGCTTAAATAATACCTTATAGTCTTTGGTTCTATTTCAGAAATTCAACTTACTCCTACTTTTTACAGCAGCCTAGATGTATAAATTAATTCATTGTTTTCATTCCCCATTCATCATTTATTCATTCAAAAAAAATTGTTGATTTTCTACTATTTATCAGGCAGTGGAGACACAGTAATAAATCATTCTGACTTAAGAATTACATAAATAAAACACTATTCAGTTGCAAGAAATGCCAGTGAGGAAGTAAACAGTGATGTGAGAGGGTAAGTGGGTAAGAGGTGGTGGTGATTGGAGTAAGGAAGGCCCATGTCACAGTGTCATAGGGTGGCACAGGATGCCACAGCTAAAGCACAAGAAGGAGGCAAAGCATCCCAGAAGGAGAGAACCATGGTAGAAAGGCTCTGAAAAGGCAAAGAGCTGGGAATATTCTGGGAACAGAATGGAGCCAGTGTGGCTGGAGTCTCAAGAGTAAGATGACATTGGTAAGATGCTTAGATTCTCTTCCAAGTGAAAACCTTACAGTTTAGGTAGGAGCATGATGTGATCTGATTTAAATCAGAATCATCGCAACATTTAAAGACAGCAGACACTGGCTTTTTCTACACCACTGAAATCATTAGTCTTCTACTTCCTATAATTTTCTCTTTTGTGTCAGATATTTACAAATGTCTGATTCCTTTTATGTGCTCCTAAGTTTCTAGTTCTTGGAGTCTGCTCTCCTCCAGCCTGTCATTTGTAACACACACAGAAACTTCCTGATCATATTTTAGTTTCTTCCTTTCTGACTCAAAGTGCTCTTGCCATTGGGTTGATGGTATACTGCCTGGAAGAAGCTATTACCCTGTTATTTTACCATGATATCACCACTGCAATTGGCTTCACCAATGTTTCTTTGCTACACTCCCTCAGTTTCCATAAGCAAGATGAAGAACATACACTCCTTCCCCTTGTATTCAAGTGTATGGGGTGTGGGGACAGGTAGGGCTGGCTAGTATGAGGACAGGTAGTTACAAGAGGCAACTTTTCCCAGAACAGAGGAGAGGTCCAACCCAAAAGCTCCCATGTGCATTCTTGCAATTCCGAGACTGCTGGTGAGGATACTCTCAATCTAAGCCTTTGATTTCTGAAATAAAAAAAAGTTATATCTGAGAATCCGCTTATGTGTTTATGGTCCTGGAGTAGACTGGGAGAGGGATTTTCAGGCGGTGCCTATAGATATGCTTACAGTTGTGACATGGGGTGAAGGCTTTCATTGATGGTGATGTCATGGGTTCCCTCTGGGAGGATGGAAGCCCCAGGGAAATAAATCGGCAGTATGGGATTGAAGTCCCCGGAGCCCATTGCATTTTGTGGGAAAGCAATCCTATGGCTCACCATTGCTCTCATCAGAGGGACTTTGTCCCTAGTGCCCACACACAACATGGATTGAGGCCAGGGAAGTTTGGGTTTGACTAGACTAGGACTGCCCTTCTCAGCAGTCTTTTCCAGCCTTCTAAGGGACAGCATCAGTGGCTCACTCTAGACTTGGAAAAACAAAATGAAAAGGGAATATTTTGATTAGAGTTGCCTTAGGAAAAATTATTATAGAGAATTCATGGAAAAACATTGCTTGCCAATTTCAGAACTACTCGAAATATCTGGTAGGCTAAATATAGCACACTATTCACAGCCTTGCAGGTCCTGAGGTCTGGCTAAATGTGAGCTCTGAGGTGGTGTCTTCCTCCCTCCCCTCCTCCCTCTCTGTCTCTCCTCCCCCTTTACTCTCTCTCTGTCTCTCACTCTTTCTCATTTTCTTTATCTCTCTTTCCTAGCTAGCCTTGGATGCTTAACCATGAATGATTATCAAACAAGAACCTTAATTGTTATCTCAGTATAAGCTGTTACTTAGTTTGCAAAACAGCAGTAATGTTAATGAAATTTCCCTCTGAAAAATAACAGCTGAAATGAGAGAGGGAAAGTTTCACAAACTAAAAGAGCTCACAAATGCATCTTTCAGATTTTTTTCTTAAGTTTATGATAATCTAAGAAACAGGGTAATAACCCTGTAACTCTAGGAGTGAATTACAGAGGAGGCAATTCAAAGGATTTTTCATGTTTGGCTGAAATACCTTGCTCTTTGTGACCCCTAAAAGGAGATCTATGTCAATGGAAGAGAGGGAGTTGAGATTGGTGTAAAGTAAAACTTCTCAACTTGAAGGGGTGTGAGACCTGAAATTCCCTTCTAAGTGGAATCATCAAAGTATATTTTTTGATGACTTAATGTTCTCTCCCTTCCTTCCTTCCTTCCTTCCCCCCTTCCTTCCATCCTTTCTCCCCCTTTTCCCTAGGGAATTAAAAACAACAAAAATTCAAAGAAAAAAGTGTAGACACCTATAATCATGCAATCATTTTCTTTCGTCTTCCTTCTCTCATTTTGTATGAATGTACAGGTAAACACCATTATCTGCAGTGGTTATGTTCTATAAAGTCACTGCAAACACTGAATTAGCAAATATTGAACCATTGCTCCGGGCAGAAATACAGAGTTAGGGCTTATGAACCTCTGGTCACAACATTTTCACCAACAGATCAATCCATAACTTTAAGTACGTTTCTGTTTAATGGCGTCTCATCTAACATACACTGTTGATGCATTAGCATTGAACTCATGACCTATAGCACTGTGACTCATTCTTGAATGAAGCTTATTTAACACCCGTAGTTTCTCCAGAAGGCACTTCACAGCTTTGTTGTGTTTAGGATCACCAAACAGCACTTTAGTCCTATGCTTGGGGGACATTTTAAACAGTGAAATCATGAGGAAAAAGCACAAAAATGCAAAAAATGTGTCATGAAATTGATAGCCAAAAGGACACGTGTTTAAAATATAAGAACTGAAATAAGAAGGTAAAGCATCACCCTGTCCAATCTCAGATGAAATTATGCCCATCCGGCTATTTGAATTTTTGTCACTCCGTGCACATCTGTAAATGACCATGAATGCACAGAGTATTGACTTGGGAGTTAGAAATACATTTCACAGAGTAGATGGATTTGAAAATATGGAATTCATTAAAAATGAGAATCAATGGTGCAAACACACACACATAGTCTGTTCCCTTTCACATGTCTTTGTCAAATGTACTTTTACATATATTTTGAGGAGATTTTAGGAAACTATAATACATCCCATTTAGATAGAAACTAGCTGTTAGCAGATACACTTCCAAGAGACGTAGACTTTAAGTTTAGTTGAGATGTGCTGATTTTTGCTGTGCCAAAACAATTTAAGAAATTGGAAAAACAGACCCAGAAGGCCCACCTACATGTGTTTTTAGCTGTCATCAAGGCAGGGACACACGCAGAGCTTTTGAGGACTACTGGCAAAAAAAAAAAAATGGCCCACTGGCAGATGTAAAAAGGCCCTTCCCCGTACATAAATAGAAATGAGGAATAAAGTATATTCCACTCTAAAGAGTTAACATGTTTCCTGGTTGAAAGGTGGAAGATAAATTTCTATATGACAGAGAGAGAGACAAAGCAAACCTTTGGGCAGCCCAAGTTGGTGCTGAAGCAGCATCCAGGCCCTGGGGGCTCAGACAGAAGGGACTGGTCGAGGACAGAAGCCAAGCCTCCACCCAAAGGTCAGAAGCTGGAATTTAGCTTCTCTTCACTGAGCCTCAAAACCTGCCACATCTATGAAAGGGGGTAAAAGCACTCCACCCACAAGACTTGAAAAACAACAAGAGTTGTCATTTTTAATAAATAGAGACTGACTCTAAATATGTTCTGAGGATAGGAGTCTATATTTATTCTTCCCATAGTGGGGAATTTATGTGAGAAATTAATAAATAAACTGGTGAAATTCTTGAGGCCTAACTAAACCAGTCCTTTTATATAGACATTACCAAAGACAAATGGAATTCTCACATATAATCTCCACAAAAGTCAGGCTCTAATAAAATATTATAAACCATAAAGGAAAACACTATCATTAGGGAGACATGACACATAAAGCAAATGGGAGAATTAACATTCTAAGCTGTTAATAAAAAATTTGAGAGAATAGAAAATAATTTTAAATTAAAGACATAAAAAAGAAACTATAATGAAAGAACAGGGCAATATTAACAAAGAATCAAATAAAAACAGGCTAATTTTTTGGGGAAAAAAACAAACAAAACCAGACATTCCAGGAAAGAAAATTCTGATTATTGAAAAGAAAAATCTAGTGGTTGATTTTAAAATCCAGATTAGACACTTTTGAAGAAAGAATTAGTAATCTGGAAAACAGATCTATCAAAATAATCTAAAATACAGTACAAAGAAACCAAACCAAAAATAGACAAGTGGAAATATATCAAACTAAAATTCTTGTGCACAGCAAAGGAAACTATCAAAGGAGCAAAGAGACAACCTATAGAATGGGAGAAAATATTTACAAACTTCATCTGACAAGTGACTAATATCCCGAATATACAAGAAATTCAAATAACTCAACAGCCAAAAACCAAATAATCTGATTTTAAAATGGACATAAGATCTGGGTAGACACTTCTTAAAAGAAAACATACAAATGGCTAAGTAGATGAAAAAATGCTGAACATGACTAATCACCAGGGAAATGTAAATGAAAACCACATTGAGACATCATCTCACTCTGGTTAGAATGGCTATTATCAAAAAGGCAAATAAATAAATAACAAATGCTGGTGAGGATCTGGAGAAAAGGGACTGTTACAGAGTATTGATGGAAATGTAAACCAGTACTGTCATTATGGAAAACAATTTGGAGTTTCTCACAAAACTAAAATCAGAACTACCATACAATACAGCAAGTCCACTACTGGGCATTTATCCAAAAGAAAGAAAATTCGTATGTCAAAGAGATACCTGCATCCCCATGTTTATTGCAGCACTATTCAGAATGGAGTCAACCTAAATGCCTGTCAACAAATGAATGGATAAAGAAAATGTGGTACATATATACAATGGAATACCGTTCAGCAATGAGGTACATTGATATCCTGTTATTCTTGACAACATGAATGAGCCTGGAGGATATTATGTCAAGTGAAATAAGTCAGGCAAAGAAAGAGAAGTACTGCATGTTCTCATTCATATGTGGGAACTAAGAAAAATTGAACTCATAGAAGTAGAGAGTAGAATTATGGTTATTAGAGGCCTGGAAGAGGTAGGGGAAGAGAGGATAGGGAGACGTTGGTTAACAATACAAAATTCCAGCTAGATAGAGGAATAAGTTCTAGTGTTCTATATCATTGTAGGAGAAATAAGATTAACAATAATTTGTTGTATATTTTTGAAAAGCTACAAGAGAAGATTTTGAATGTTCATGATACAAAGAAATGATAAATATTTGAGGTGATGGGTATGCTAATTACCATGATTTGATCATTATATATTGTATACATGTATTGCAATATCACTCTGTCTCCTATAAATATGTGCTATTATTATATGTCAACTAAAAATAAATAAAAGAAGAAATGAAATTTTTAGAACTGATTATTTTGACTATGGTGATGATTTCATACAGATATACATGTCAAAACTTAAAAATGTGCAGTTAAATATATCCAGTTTATTATATGTCAATTATACCTCAATAAAGCTGTTTAAATAAAGAGATGCTACCATAGAACAAAAGCTGTTTGTTTTTCCATACTTGAGAAGTTCATTAAAAATTAAAAATTTTGAATGTCAAAAATAGGTTGCAGAGTAAAATATATGATGCAATTCTATTTTAGGGGAACAAAGGGAAACAAACATTATACCAAAGAAAAAAATTCCAACCTAGACCTGGTGCAGTGGCTCACTCCTTGTAATCCCAGCACTTTGGTAGGCCAAAGCAGGCAGATCATGAGGTCAGGAGTTCCAGACAAGCCTGTCCAATATGGTGAAACTCTGTCTCTACTAAAAATACAAAACAATTAGCTGGGTGTGGTTGCAGGCACCTGTAATCCTAGCTACTCGGAAGGCTGAGGCAGGAGAACCACTTGAACCCAGGAGGCAGAAGCTGCAGTGAGCTGAGATCACACCATTGCACTCCAACCTGGGTGACAAAGTGAGGCTCTGTCTCAGAAAAAAAAAAAAAGAAAAAATTCTAACCCAAATATTTTTTATGATAGTATATACATGGAATAAGGTGGAAAAGAAGACTTGTAAACAAAGCCAAATGAAATTAAACTCATTTTCAATCAGAAAAAAAATAATGGTGTATAATACAGAATTTTTCCCTGGTTCCTGCAAGGAAGCCTCTAAACCCTCAGCATTTCCCAAATGATAGGAGTCTTTGATATTTAGGGTGGACCTCTCGGACCATACCTGAGTTTAAGCTCAGGAGGTGACTCATGGTGTACCCCAAGATAGTTCAGGTTGATGAGATGACTCAGGACGGGGGCTGGCCGTAACAGAAAGACCAGCCATGTTAGAGCATTAGGGCTTTGAGTCACGTGGTATCAGTCCAGCCTCCAGAGGAGAAACGGAAGCTGGAGCTCAAGCTTAATCCCACAGCTAGCGACTCAATCAATCCTGCCTCTGTAGTCGTGCTCCACTGAAAACCATGGATATCAGAGCTCAGCTGAACTTCCCTGGTTGGCAGTGCTCTGCCCATCGTCACACACGAACGTGCTGGGAGGATGATGTTTCCCTGAGGACACGGAAGCTTCACATTTGGGACTCTCTCAGACCTCATCCTATGTTCTTTTCTTTTGGTTGATTTGGATGTGTATTCCCTTCTATTTTTTATAATAAAACTTGGAAGTATAGGCTTCCTTGTGTTTTGTGGGTCATTCTAGTGCATTACAGAATTTGAGTCAGTGAAAGAACCCTCCAAATTGCAGCAAGTTGGTTGGAAGTGCAGATGGCCTGGGAAACCCAAACTTGTGACTAGTGTCTAAAGGGAGATCAATCTTGCAAAGGACTATGCCCTGAACCTGTGAAGTACGGCCCAACTCTGGGAATTTGGTGTCAGAAGTCACTGCAAACAGTAACCACTAGAAGACTAAAAATGGAATGAACAAATTCCAAACCCACAGGTGGTCAAAAGATAATAAAGTAAACTTGACTATTCCAATGGAAAAAGATCATGATAAAAGGAAAACACAAAGTAGGATGATAGAAATAAAGCCAAATGTATCAGCAGTGACAATAAATTAAAAAAAAAATAAACTTGCTTATTAACAGGTTTTGACATGTAAAAAGCACACTGAAGCAGTCATAGAAAAAGATCAGAACTTGAATGTAGTCCCTTATGTTTGTTTATATTTGAATTATATATGGTGGAGAATATACCCTAATCTTCTCAGGGTTTAGGGTGTGTAAAGGTCTTTATCTGCCTCAACATGAAATACTTTTATAGCCCTGAGCTAGTTATTTCTATGGAGAAGATGTGGGCTCTGGCTTTTGTATTGGTAAGATGTGGATATTGAAAGGTGGGTCAAGGTTCTGAGTAGCGGGATTGCTGAGACCCAGATATGAAGGACTTGTTGCTGAGTTTGAGGCATCATGTCACAGACTGAGCAAACCTCTCTGCCACCGCCCCCGACCCCCACCAGGAGAACACCAGCATTTAACATGACCTTCCATTATTAGCTTCCAGCAGCTTTCTCGGTGAGGAGCAGGGGCCGCTTCAGTCCACCGCAGCAGGAAGCAGGTGGTCAGCAATGTGGGGTGAGCACTCAGTAGCAGGAGAGTGGAAACCGCTGGCACAGGATTTGTGGCTGGGGGGTGAAAAAGCAGTGGCAGGAATCACAACTGTAGAACTCATGATTTTAGAGTATAGTCTTAGCCTTTTAAATTAAGAGGACTCACTTTAAAAACAAAAGGTCGTATCACACACAGAAAAAATATATGTTTAGTTGGCAAAATACATCATGATGTAAAGTTGCTATCAAACATTTAGACAATAATAGCCATACTTTCTTGAATACTTTCTGTGATTCAGACACTGTACTGAACGTATTTTATATGAAGGAAGTTTTATTCTTACAGTGGATGAGGAAATTGAGATTTCAAAGTTAAATGCCTTGTTTATGTTAATATAGCAAAGAGATGGTGGATGTAAGATTCAAATCAGCTCGACCTGACAGTGACACAGCCAATGCTGACATTATGGCTATGTGCATTTGATGTCTGCAGCAGAAAACCCAGATGAGAGGCACTACTGCAGTCTGCTCCAATCCTGTTGGAGTTTCCAGCTGGTCATGCACAGGGGAGATGGGCAGGGGAGGTGGACTCGAGAGCAGAATCTTGGCAGCATTCAATGGTGAGAGTAGTCAATGGAGAGAGTGATTCCCTCCAAAGGGCTTGGGGTGTACAGTGACGCCTGGCAGGACCCCACACTGGAAGAGCTCACAAGCAGATCTGAGGCAGGTGCTCAGGTACCAGCACTCCATACATAGAAGCAATTCAACCTCTTAGCTAGGCTTATGAGGGCATCAGGATCTGAGGCCACATTGCAGCCACACTGCATGCTGGTGACTCTTCCTCTAAGGAGCTGTGCTCTCTCAAGCCCCACGTCTCTCCTCTGTGCTGTCCTCAGCCTGCTGTGCTCCCCATCCCATCTCTCTATCTAGCACATTTTCCTTGCTAACTTACCCTCATCTTTCAAGCAGAACAAACAGCATTCCCACTTCCAGGTTTGCCCAACTCTCCTTCCTGACTTGGGCACCCCTTCTTGGTGAAGGCTGGCACGCTCCTTTACAGAGTTAATTATACTAGACTCCAGTGAAGCTCTGAAGACTGAGCTTTCACCAATATTCCTTGCATCCTGCCACTTCACTGCCGAGCATGCTTCAAAGGCTTCAGTGCCGCCTGCATGACAGTAACACCCTCTTGCTTCATTGCTCATCACTCCTGGCCTCACCCTCTGGTACTCTGTGCTGGTTCATACTGATCCTTGATGTCCCTAGAGTGGGCCTGTCTGTCACTCCTCCAGAGTTTAATCCATGCTGCTCTTTCCCCCTGGGCTGCCCTCCCTTCTGGTCTTTGTCTGGGCACCTTCCTTTCATCCTAAACAATTAGCACTTAGCTCAGCTATCACCTCTTCCAGGAAGCAGTCTCTGACACACCTGGGGACAATTAGGTGCCTGTCTTGTGAGCTTTCCTGCCAACCCTCCCATCACCTGCACCCACCCCGAGGGTTCCACCAGGCCAAAAGGGGCTGGCATCGTCAGCGCAGGGGGCTCTACTTTACATACTCACTGCAGAGTCAGCCTTTGCCATGGACTGGCAGAGCACAGGGATGCCGAACATTTACTTTTCTAATAGCAACTTGATTCATTTTTAGTTATAGATCCTAAAAACTATTTCACGTTCATTAAAAACACACACACACACAGACATCACAGAGGAAAAAAATAAAATCACCAAAATACTACTTCTCAGAGATAAGCCCTGTTACTTACAACCATAATAAGTAAGGAAGTATTTCCTTCCTGACTTCTCACATTTTTAATCATACTATACAAAGATGTGTACAATATGTTCCCTTTTCTGTCCACTTAGAAATGTATTTGAGTCATGTTTATCAAGTTAGTAGAAGTAGTGGTGGTCATGGTGGTAGGAGTAATCTTCACCCATTGATAAACATAGATTTACTCTCCACATTATCATTTTTCATTCTTGCACAGTATTCCCCTAGATGGAAATAATCATGAGAATTACAATAATTGCTAACATTTATCAAGTGACTACTCTGAGCTATGCATAGTCATAATAATACTTTACAATAACAATCAATAATACTTTGCAGTCATTATTGTATCTTTACAGCAACATTATGAGGCTGGTATCAGGATTACCTCCATGCTTTGCTGATGAGAAAACTAAGCCTCAGAGATGGGTCTTGCCAGAGTCGGTCCGACTCCACAGCCTACATTCTTAACCACCATCAAAGGTATACTGTCACATTAAAAATTCCCCTACTGGAAGATAATGAAGACGTTTCCAGGGGTTTTTGTTGTTGTTGTTTCTTTGCATTAATAAACAAAATTATTTTTGGAAAAAAGAAAAACCCCAGGACCTTTTTCTTATGCCTGTATCCCTGCCCTCCCTGACCTGTTCTCTCATTACTTCAATTTGCAAAAGACCACTTTAAAATTCTATCACACTGCTTTTATGAAATACGGTGGCACTGGTATAGGCCAGTCCTCAAGACTCCCTGGATTCCAAGAAATCTGCAGCTCTTTGGAGTCTAGACAGGTCTTCAAAAGACTCATTTAATACAAATATTTTACTTGGAAATTCTTCAGTGCTCAGGTAGAGGTTGATTTGGCTCCTACTTCCTGGGGCGTATTTAGATTCAATTAGGCCAAGAGCTTAGACTATTGCCCCTGGAGAAAGATTAGAAAATGGGAGTTTCCCCTTTATAGGAAGATTGTCATAAAGAATCAAGCACTACACTCTCAGTTTGAGAGGTGTTGATGTAGCTTTGCCAAACTTCCCAATTAACGCTTTGCGAAATGATCAAATTTCCATGAAGGCACACTACATTTCCATTTCTTCATAATGTATATGGATAGTTTAAGAAACTAGATATCTGAAGATGGGAAATTCAGATTAAAAGAAAACCAAAAAAAAAAAAAAAACTCTTCTCTACTTTTGACTAAACTTCTTGATTTTTTTCTCCCAATTATAATTTCCATGAATATTTTTCATCCTCTTAAGTCAAAAGAGAATGACACTTAATGTCTCCTTTTTAACAGTGACTCAAAATGAAATAAAATAAAAATGCATAACAGCCTTTATGTAATCAAGCAAAAGGTCTTGTTAGCTGAATGTATTTCACCTGAAATGAGTTCCTAAGATAAGCAAACCCGAAAGATGGAGGGTGGTCTGTGCGGTGTAAATTACTTGACATCTTGGTTCTGGTTTCCTGGTGTGAACAGCGATGATAAATGTTGACTCTACTCCTGGTTTACCAGGAAGGCAAGACATTCACTCGTGCTATTGTGAAGACACTGCAGAGCTGAGGGGAGCTCTATGCCTCCTTCACCTAGAGCGCACTGTTGCTGGCCTGTGTGCTGAGAGGACAGGTCCCACTGAATTGATCTCAACCAGAGTTTTCCTAGATCTCATTAACTTTTGTTTGCAAATACTTTCCCATTAATTCCTAATTCAGTTTTCTGTGGTTTGCCCAATGCAGATTTGTTAGTCCCATTTCAAAGTTTTGCCTTGTTGTTTCAGGAAGTGCTTGGAGGACTAACCAACAGTTTTCACACAGTTTTCCAATCTGGGCCCTTGTGTTGACTTCTCCTGCTTCTAGAGAGTTTACTATTGACCCCTGACCACCAGAATACCTGCTGTGCCTGTGCAGAAATCCAGGGCAGGCCCCTTTCTCCCTCTTCTTGGCTCCTGGGTTTTGGAGAGTCATTGCTTCTCAGATATATGCTTTCCTCACTCCCCTTAAGAGTACAAGCCTGAGGAAGATCAATTCCTCCTCTGTCTCTGTAGGTGAACTTCTCATAGTTCCTTTTCCTAGAATAGAGATTCCAAGGATTACCAGCCCTGAGAGTTGCCGGGACATGTACGAATCTGTTTTAGGTTTAAAATTAACTTTGGTGAGACAGAGAATTTCCCTGTTCTACTCTGTAAGGCTGACCATGAAAGGGGACATCAGGAACTCTGTTTCTCATATTTTGAGACGTTAGGTATCAATGGGAAATTAGTGTAGTTTGAAGTGCCCACGTGGCTTACCGGTAACCACAGAGCATTAGAAACAGAGTTATTACACATGCTATTAGATACCACAAAAACATTCCCCACCAAAAACAGGAACATATCTGACTGTCATGCATACAAAGTTCACACATGTGATCATTATGAGTTCATAACAGCATATTAACAAACGTAAAACCAAGACACTTGGAGAGATTTTGTGAAATAAAAGCAGTAAAATTTAAGCTTGATTACTATGTAGATTATATATCATTTGTGATTTCTGTAGACTTTCCTAAGTCAGAGAGTAAATAGCAGAGATGATCTGTTGCTTTATTTAAATTTTTTTTTGATATTTTGGTGAAAAGAATAATCTTTAGCTTCTCTCTCAGGCCCTGCCAGAACACTGGTATGATGACCTTGTTTAGGATGACAATTCCATCTACCCACAGCAAACAGAGTAGCAGCAACCATCTGTGTAATTAGTCAATACTTTCATCACTCCTTTCTTCTCACCAACTATGAGAGATGGACTAAATAAGCAGGAAAAATAAGTTGAAATTATGTAACTGTCCTTACTGCATCTTGCTAGATCTAACTTTCCAGGAAAGGATGTATACAAATGAAAAAAAAAAAAAAAGCAATCTTAGTAAAATTAAATAGGATATATGACCTCATTGTGTTCTAGACCAGCACTTGCACACTTTAATGTGCGCCCACATCACCTGGGGAAGAATGTTGTTAAAATGCAGATTCGGATTCAGTAGATTTAGGGTGGGATCTCAGATCCTACCTTTCAACAAGCTCCCAGGTGATGTTGATGCTGCTGTCTGAGGACCACACTTAGAATAGCCAGGAACTAAGAGATGCCTAACTTCTCTTTCACCTTTTTTTTTTTTTTTTTTTTGAGACGGAGTCTCACTCTGCTGCCCAGGCTGGAGTGCAGTGGCACAATCTTGGCTTACTGCAACCTCTGCCTCCTGGGTTCAAGCGATTCTCCTGCCTCAGCCTCCAGAGTGGCTGGGATAACAGGCGTGTGCCACCGCGCCCAGCTAAGTTTTGTATTTTTAGTAGAGATGGAGTTTCACCATGTTGGCCAGGCTGGTCTGGAACTCTTGACCTCAAGTGATCCATCCACCTCGGCCTCCCAAAGTGCTGGGATTACAGGCCAGCCTCTTTTACTGTTCTTTATATGGCTACACTGCCAACCATTAGTTAGGACCTCTGAGATTAAAAAATGAGAACAAAAAGTAATTGGAACTTAGGTTTGCTAGTTGTTAGCCATTGTGATAAAGATTTAGTGAAAGAAGCTACTAGACCACTGCTTCTCCAATGATACAGTGCATAGGAATCACCTGGAAACGTGCTAAAGTGCAGATTCTAATTGAGTAGGTAAGGGTGGAGTCTGAAAAGCCGCATTGTAACAAGCTCCTGGATAGCATTCAAGTTGCTGGTCCAAGGATCAAACTCCAGAGTAGTCAGGGTCTCTAGACAACAGAATTTACAAAAATTCACCCCACACCCCCTTTTTTTTGTTAGCCTTTGTTGAATTTTCTGAAGAAGATGAAGAAAAGACGTGGTCAAAATCTAAATTTTTATTTAAATGGGGTAAATGCTAAGATTCTGGAGAGGGGAAGATGTGATGGAGGGGGTGGGATGGAGGGTTTGGCATCAGGAGGGAGAGCGCTGCATTCCCGTGGGTTCATGCTCTTCCCCACGTAGGTTCACATGCTCATTATTTCACTGTGGGTGTGCCTGCGCTGTGGCCTTGCAGTCTGGAGGTGTCTAGACCGGTCGTCACTCTGCTGCATGTCCCAGGGCACATAGAAGGCTGAGAACAAATAATTTTAGTTCAGGGAGTTCCCTGCATAACAAGAGCTACCTCTTTTTCTTCCCACTTTGAATAAATAGAAGTCAGCAGGACTTTTGTCACCTCTCACTTCTGGCCAATTCAAGTTTCTGTCTGCACGTGTGCACACATACCATCTGAAGGCAAACGGAAAGGCTGGGTTCTGTCAGACCCCAGTCCAGAGAAACTCTTCATTTCCTAGACTGGCGGTGGCAACCAAGTGCAATTTTCCATATGTACCTAAACACTGTTCCCCGTAAATTCATCGGGTGAATCCTCCCCCGACACTCCATTACGCCCCTCCGATGTCACTGTGTGATTTCCGGCTTCAGTCTGGGCTCTAAGTATTGGACAATGACTATTGAAGAAAAGCAATATAGAAAAGGCTGAAGATCAAGGTGATCAGCAGGCTGTGATGTTTCATTCCTTTGCTCACTTTCTCACTTCATACCCATATACTTCAGATGATCTATTGTTTCTGTGCTGAACACACAGACACACACACACACACACACACACACACACACACACACACACCAGCTTTCTCTGTTTATTTCTTCTGGAATTATATTGCACAAATATGAAAACCAAAACATCCCACTTCCTCACTAGGCAGTTGGAACTTTCTTGATGACAGTCCTAAGTAACCACAACAGGGAATGAGTTAACATTTCAGTTGGGAGGATTTCCCCACCTCTCCTCTCTTGTCAATGAGGCATGAAGTTCCCAGTTGATTTCTCCATCTGGCCCAACCATTCCTGGAAACCTGATTCCAAAGAAGGCAATGAGAAGATGTGAAAGAGTTGCCTGGGCAAGGGAGGTGGAGGCAGGAGGTCGATGGGGACTGTAGCTCTCTCATGAGTTCAGGGGTGAGGGCATGCTGCCAATTGTTAAAACTTTACCACTAGCTAGAAATACAAGCTAATGCATCCCTATATGAGAGGGATGCAAGCCCTTGAATTGAAATAAAATAAAATAAAATAAAATAAAATAAAATAAAATAAAATAAAATAAAATGTGGGAATGCAGAGGAGTTTCAGTTCCTCATTGGAAACATTTTCAGCATGAAAATTTCAAAGACTGGCCTCATACATGAGATCTCAAATGATTTCTGATAAAACGCAAGCCACAATTTCAGCAGGAAGGGCTTTGCTGAGCTTACTCATATACATACACAAGATAAAAACCAGCCACAGTAAGATACAATTTCTTAAGTGTTGAAGGGCAGACATCTCTCACCACCCCTTAATCTTTCTCATGATTTGTCGAAGAAGGTGGGCTGCATTGTCTCACAGAGGAGAAGTCAATCAGTGTTTTCAGACGTTAGATACCAATTCAGTTTTTTCCAACTGGGTGAGAAAACTTCCTGGAAGTGTAATTACTTGTGGTTCGGGTAACTATGCCATATTTAATAGGATTGTGCAAAGGAAACTCTAGCAATAAGAGGCAGAGAGTTAAGATTGTTAACAGTGATGTAGGAGATCAAGATGACTGAGGCTTCTCCCATGACCTTTATGGGGCAAAGATTATTCAACGCAGCATAGAATCCCAGGAATTCAAGAGAACCCAGATTCTCAGATTTTACACCCCTCACACAATCTTTGAATCAGAATGGGTGCCCTCTTTGAGACTGTCTCAGTGGTGTTACTCCACATTGCTTCAGTAATTTCCATGACAATGGAAGAATAATTCTTCCCTTTGCTTTGTGGCACTGATGACCACAGAGGCCCACCCCCTTCTCATGTGGCTCAGGCGGAGATGCTATTGTTACTGTTATTTCAAGTCAGACTGGGAAGGATTCCTTTCTGGATGGATCAACCAGTGTCAGCGCTGGGCCACTGACGTTCTGGTGTTTGTGGGATGCACAGAGCTAAGTAATTCACATGTTATCTTGTTTAGTCCTCACAACATCCCTTTGAGGTACATACATTATCCAGATTTTACAAATGAATAAACTGAAGACAGTAAAGTCCCTTAGCTGAATTGGTGGGAGGGCTGGATCTTTAGAGGAAGGCGTTTGACCTTCCTAGTAAAGATTAGTTACAGAGAGAAGATCTTGAGAAATCAGCAAAAGGCTGACTGTCATCTAAGCAGCACACAAAATTAAGTCAGTCCTCATTTCTCTATTTGAATCATGTTTAAAATTTTTGTAAAATTTATTTGAGCAAATGTTTAACAATAAACAAAAATGTTTACTGTAAACAAAAATCAACTTCAGATGAATTAAGAGCCTAAATACCAAAAGCAAAATCTTAAATTTTTAGGAAATTATTTAAGTAAAAATCTTTCAGACTTTAGGGTGGGTTTTTTCCTAAGCAGTCACAAAAGCAGTAAGTGCAAAAGAAAATATTGATAAATTTAACAACATATAAAATTGAGAACTTCTGTTCATCGAATAATAGTATACACTTGAGAAACAGATATTTAACATACCAGCATATATATCAGAATATATAAAGGATGTCTATAAATAAATAAGGGAAAGAAAACACTGTCCAAAACTCCATAAGTCTGATATTGAAATATTGACATCAGACTTACAGACTTTTAGATAATGTTACCTTATTTCTTCTAGTATAGAATAATGTTCAACTCAATAGGAAACCAGATAAATACCTATGCTGATGTTTCACTTTTTTAAAAAAAATACACACAGCCAACAAAAACATGTGTTAAAATTAGCATAAAGCTGTCTCTTTATATATTTTAAGTTCAGCCTAGCGGTTTCGCCATACATAATGAACTGTAATCTCACTGGATGTCTAAAAGAATGGTGTCAGACTCTTGTGCCAATCACCGAGTTTTTGCCAATCAAAGGTGGCCAGCTGTTCAAACTGTGTTCAAATAAGGCAGAAGCCAAGCTGTAACCAACCTGGCTGTTTCTGTACCTCACTTCTGTTTTCTATATGTCGCTTTCCTTTTTGTATCCATAAATCTTCTTCTGCCATGTGGCTGCACTGGAGTCTCTCTGAGTCTAGCCTCCTGGTTCAGGGGGCAGCCAGATTTAAGGATCGTTTTTTTGCTCAGTTAAACTTTGTTTTGTTAACTTTCATTTAAATTTAATTTACATTTAACCTGTCTAAGGTTTTTCTTTTACCACATGTGACAAGGTGCTCACCTTCAGTAGTAATAAGGGAAATACCAAGTGTGGATATGGATGTGGAGGGATGGGCACTTTGACAAACTGCTGACAGAAAAGTAAATTAGTACAGCCACTTTGGAAAACTGTTTGGTAGTCTTTAATTAAATCAAGAATACAAATTCTTACGACCCAGCAATTCTACACCTAGGTATATATATGTGCCCAAGCAGACCTTGTTTTATCTAATCCTGTGTTAACGGAAACTTTTGTATATTGGAAATGTGTCCTCATTTTGCACAGTTCTATGACAACTAAGGTAATAGTGATAAGTTACCACAGAATCTGCAAAGCGAGGACACAGTTCTGACATATACAAGTTTTAACACAGCACTGTGACAAATGAGGATTGTGTGCACGCATGTGGCAGTGTATGAGTGTATATATGCATTCAAAAGAAACTTATGCATATGTGCCCCAAGATAAAGGATAAGAAAACTAATTGCAATATTGCTTATAATACCCAAAATTTGTGAAAAAAATTAAATATTCATCAAAAGCAGAATGGGTGAATAAATGTGTTATACAGAAAATGGAATATTATACAGTAGTGAACAAGACTGAGCTACAGCTAAATAACAATATGGATGAATCTTATAAGCATAATTTGAAAAAAGATGCAAGACAAAAGAAATCATATAATATAAATCAGTTTATAGAATTTTTTTTTTTTTAAATGGAGTCTCACTCTGTTGCCCAGACTGGAGTGCAGTGGCATTCAACTTGGCTCACTGCAGCCTCCATCACCTGGATTCCAGCAATTCTCCTGCCTTAACCTCCCAAGTAGCAGGGATTACAGGCATGCACCACCATGAGTGGCTAATTTTTGTATTTTCAGTAGAGACAGGGTTTCACTGTATCAGCCAGGCTGTCTTTAACTCCTGACCTCAAATGATCCACCTGCCTTCGCCTCCCAAAGTGCTGGGATTATAGGTGTGAGCCACTGCCCCCGCCCTAGATTTTTTTTTTTTTTTTTTTTTTAGACAGAGTCTCACTCTGTTGCCCAGGCTGGCATGCAGTCACATAATCAAAGCTCACTGCAGCCTTGACTTCCCAGGCTCAAGGGATCCTCCCATCTCAGTCTCTCAAAGTGCCAGGATTGCAGATGTTAACGTCCATGCACGGCTAGTTTATATAAAATTAAAAAATAAACTATGTTTAAGGATCATCATACATGGTGTAGAACAATAAAGAAGAAACCGAAAATGATATTCACAAGAGTTAGAATAATGGTTACTTCCGGGGAGGCAAGAATTGTCTTTGGAAATACACAAACACAGGAATTTCTATGTTTCTAAGTTGTTCTGTTTCTGGCCCTAGTTGTTATTTATGCACTCTACTATAAGTGTGAATTATTTAATATAGTTTTTAAACCACGGAATCTTAAAATTTAAGATTTATAAAGTGCAACATAGGTCAGTCCTCCTATTCTGAGTCTAAATTAATAAAGAAACAGAAACCAGTGATCTCAGTGATTCTCAAACTTGAATGTTTACCCCAAACACTTATTCCACCCTGGAGATTTCAGTTCCATGGTTTTGTGGTTGGGATCCTATAATCTAGTTTTTAAAAATTCCCTAGGTGACTTCTTTTTTTGTTATCGTTTTTGGCTTGCTTGTTTGTTTGTTTGTGATGGAGTTTTGCTCTTATTGCCCAGGCTGGAGTGCAATGGCACGATCTCGGCTCATTGCAGCCTCTACCTCCTGGTTTCAAGCGATTCTCCTACCTCGGCCTCCTGAGTAGCTGGGATTACAGGCATGTACCACCACGACCAGCTAATATTTTGCATTTTTAGTAGAGACAGGGTTTCACCATGTTGGCCAGGCTGGTCTTGAACTCCTGACCTCAGGTGATCCACCCGCCTCGGCCTCCCAAAGTGCTAGGAATACAGGTGTGAGCCACCTCGCTTGGCCCCTAGGTGACTTTGATGGGGCTCATAGCCTTTAGCCCTTGAAATAAAGGCTCATGATTGTACTTATACATTTAAAAGGGCAAATGAAATCAATGCAACTGTTAAAAACCTTCTGGAAAAGAGAATAACTTCTGTTATTTCAGGAAAAATTGTCAATATCAGACTTATGGACTTTTGGACAATGTGACCTTATTTCTCATGGCATAGGATAATACTTTGGACTTAAAGGGAGATGTTACATTTTAAAATTTTGTATACGCACACACACAAATTTGCACTGTTTGTTCATTTTCTACTGATTATTTCTTCTAATAAATGGCCTATGCAGAAAATTGTAAATGTTATCTTTCTAAAGTTTTGTTTAAAAGTAAGTTGGAAGGAAACCATTCCCTTTGAAATTAGGTTAGACAAACTTGCTCCCTGTCACTATTCTAGTCAACACTGTATTTTAGATCCTAACTTGCACAATGTCACAAGAAAACATATTAAAGGCATTAGGTTTGGAAAAGAGTGTATAAAATTGCCATTGTTATTGTCTACATAGAACACCCAAATGCCTTTATGGATAAATTATTTGGAAATAATAGGTGAATTCAGCAAGTTGACTAGATGGAATACTAATATACAAGAGTCAATTGTACTGGTTAGTAGTACTAGGATTCCGTAAGATAAAAGTGTAATAGTTAGCAGATTTAGGGAGAAATATGTCCTGGCACAACAGTATTCTATGAAAAGACATTCTGTTTTATGGGTGTGGTTTACCACTTAACCAATTACTGTAGAAGCCATAGTTCTCAAATCAACTGCAAGTTGAGCTTAAAACCGGTTGGTATTCATCTGTATCAGTAGACAAAGGGGATTTTTTTAAAAAATATAGAACTTTATAAAGACAACAGAAAAATGGATTGAGGATTCCACACTATGGAATATGGCTATGTAAAAATTAGTCAATTATTTTCAAGAAAAGTCATTATATGCATGTAACAAACCACAATTAACAGACAGCATTACTTTTACTACAACTTCTCTTCCTTCTAATAGATTTCATGAAACATACAAGAATGGTAGGGTGAGACAGCCCTATCTAAATCTCATTTATTTTGTTGGTGTCTTCATTCAGGTTTTTAGCTCTCTACTGATTTCTTTCTAGGTGTCTGGTACACATTTGCACAGGAATGGTCACCTCTTTACATCAAGCTAGACGAGAAGTATTAGGTTTTTGTAAAAATTTTAGTTGCAATTTCTTAGCATTCAGACTTCAGTAGAAAGCCTGCATCATGCCCTTGCCCAGATTCATGCATCTGCGGATTTTAAGAAGAATTTATCTCCTGCATTTCTTCCTGGAAAATGTCCCCAGCTGCTACTTATTATAAGATAAATTGTTAGTTTATCTATTTGTGTAGGATTTCACCCTTCTTTTCTGACTCTTTGTTCACTCCTCTTCTTCCCATTTTTGGTGAGACAAAAGTTAACTTCTGGATTCCAAATAGTTCTGGTACCATGTGGAAAACTTCCCCAAACTGACAGTGGCCCTGTGAATTCATAGGATCCTTTATCCCACTCAGTCAAACTTCTTACTAATGACATCATCTCTTCACTTCATATGCCCACTGTTGAGTGGGTCGCAAAACATTTCTGTTTTTAAAGTTGCTGGGTTCTTTCTAAATGGCTTTAATTAAATTTACCTGGTATTTTAAAAAACAATAGAATAAAATATGTAGTGGCCACAAAAATGGTAAATGTCTAGGAAGAAGTTTAGAGTTGTGCAAAATCTATGTGGAGAAAACTTCAAATCACTGAGAGGCAAAGGGAAAATCGAAAACTTGAAAGGATGTATCTTGTTCTTGAATAGAAGACTCATCCCCATGAGGTCAATTTTCCCTCAATCAATCTATAAATTTATCATAAGCCTAGGATAAATACTACTGGGAGAGTTTTAGAACTAAATAAACTGATTTTCATATTCATCTAAAAAATAACTGAAAAAATAGAACGTAACAATCTGAAGGAAAAGAATAATGGAAGGATATTAGGCATATTAACAATATAAATCCACTGTAATTAAAACATGAAGGCATGCAACTACAAATAAACAAACAGATAATAGAATTGCACAGAAACTGACAAAGCAATCTATGTGGATTTAGGATATGAAAAGCTGTCACTGTGTATCCGTGAGAAAATACAGTTTTTTAAATTAAGAATGTAGGGCTTTTGCACAGTTATCTAAGAAAAAATCACATTGGATTCTTATCCTTCTCCTTACATTAAAATAAATACAAAGTGGATGCAAGATTAAGGGTAAATAGGGAAACAACAAAAATGCTAGAAAAGAATTTTCAGCTAATCCTGGTAGGGGAAAGGCCTTTTTAAGCATGATACAAAACCCAGAAAACATGGATACATTTAATTACAAAACAATAAAATATTTCTGTTAACAATTTCTTGTGCTGTGGTTGAAGAGTACAATTAAGAGTGTGTGGCCGGGCGCGGTGGCTCAAGCCTGTAATGCCAGCACTTTGGGAGGCCGAGACGGGCGGATCACGAGGTCAGGAGATCGAGACCATCCTGGCTAACACAATGAAACCCCGTCTCCACTAAAAATACAAAAAAATTAGCCGGGCGTGGTGGCGGCGCCTGTAGTCCCAGCTACTCGGGAGGCTGAGGCAGGAGAATGGCGGGAACCCGGGAGGCGGAGCTTGCAGTGAGCCGAGATCGCGCCACTGCACTCCAGCCTGGGCGACAGAGCGAGACTCCGCCTCAAAAAAAAAAAAAAAAAAAAAAAAAAAAAAAAAAAAAAAAGAGTGTGTGTGTGTGTGTGTGCTTTGTTTTTTTGGTTTTTTTTAGATGGAATCTTGCTCTGTCGCCCAGGCTGGGGTGCAGTGGCTCAATCTCAGCTCACTGCGAGCTCTGCCTCCTGGGTTCACGCCATTCACCGGCCTCAGCCTCCCGAATAGCTGGGACTACAGGTGCCCGCCACCATGCCCGGATAATAATAATAATAATAATAATTATTATTATTATTATTTTGTATTTTTAGTAGAGATGGGGTTTCACCATGTTGTTGGATGGTCTTGATCGCCTGACCTCGTGATCCACCCGCCTCAGCCTCCCAAAGTGCTGGGATTACAGGCGTGAGCCACTACGTCTGGCCACAATTATGAGTTTTTTGTGCAAAAAGATTATCTGAATAAACATTTCTATACTTGTTAAAATAAAAATACAGGTGCATAGAAAACAGATTTTATTACTCTCTCAGGTACATACCGGCTATGTGAACTCCAAGACTACTCTTTCAGTTTATATACTTAAGTTCTTGTTTAGCTTTTTTGTGTGTTTGTTTGTTTTAGACAAAGCGCCCAGAAAGAATAGGTTCTTAAATGTTAGTATTGTAAACCCAAGCCCATTACTCAGGTCCTATAAGATCATAACGGGCTGTTACCCTGAAGGGAAATAGCATCCCTGAGTTTCATCAGAATGATGCTTTACTAAGTCTTGCAGAGTTTCTATCGTTATTAAGGGGAGAGAGAGAGAGAGAGAGAGAGAGAGAGAGAGAGAGAGAGAGAGAAGAGCGCTCCTGGATACTTTCAGTCTGATGTCCACTCATTCAGTCATTCTGTAAGGTCTTCAGCCAATATTGATTGCATAGCTATTTTGAGTATATTGTGTGTAGATGTTGCTGGGCATGGGGATGATTGTCATGGTCCCTGTCCGCAGAGGACCTACAGAACCTACAGACTTTGAGAAAGAGTGGATTTCTCTTTGAGTCAAAGACAAACATGTAACTTGACACTTAATATACTTGATATGAGGTTTAAGATCAGGGTGGTCTTCCCAAAAGATGACTGAGACCAGGAGATTTTGTCATTAGTTATTTTTTGAAGAATTGGCAGTTGAAAGTGGCCTATCAATTCAGGTTTTGTTAAAAAAACATTCTTATTGACACGTTCATAAATTTTGGACTTGGTAATAGTTTTATGAGTTTGCTAAGGAAATTTTTAAATTCACTGCTTATTGTGGCAACAATAATGTATTTGATTAAGTAAATAGAGCGACAGATTTAATCTTGCATGACATGTGATTCACCTCTTCATCTATTTCTCTAATAGTATTACTAAATAAGGAGAAAAAAATCATTAAGCCCATTCCTTTTGGGGCTCTAGGCTCTTTTAGCATCATATATCAGTTGGTTGTTATTTCATTAAATAAGGTGTTGATTAGGGTTCATTAAGTGAGGTACTCATAAATTTACATAAATGTGTACACCTGAGTTTTCTTTTTTAAATGAACTGCTATTTTTTTGCTCGTCGACAGATTGTCAACTGACTTTGCAAGGATCATTCAAATGTCTTTCTTAGTTCCTTGAAACCTATTTGCTTCCTCAGCAGCTTCTCCCTCTTGGAGTCTTGAAGTGCCCTAATAAGTGGTTCAAAGGTGAACCAAGTACCAGGTAGCATTTTCTTTCTTTTTTTTTTTTTTTTGATATGGAGTCTCGCTCTGTCACGCAGGCTGGAGTGCAGTGGTGCGATCTTGGCTCACTGCAAGCTCTGGGTTCATGCCATTCTCCTGCCTCAGCCTCTCGAGTGCTACAGGTGCCTGCCACCACGCCCAGCTAATTTTTTGTATTTTTGGTAGAGACGGGGTTTCACCGTGTTAACCAGGATGGTCTCGATCTCCTGACCTTGTGATTTGCCCGCCTCATCCTCCCAAAGTGCTGGGATTACAGGTGTGAGCCACCACGCCTGGCCCTGGGTAGCATTTTTGAAGCAGAACGCTGGCCTGGTACGTGTCCTTCTGGTTTCCATGCAAATACATCAACTTTAGATCATAAAACTCAACCTGTAATAACAATCACTAGTGTTTAATAAATTGCTGACTGGTTTGAAAACCTGTTCAAATATTTTGTAGCACCCACAAAAGCAGCTGTAATAAACTGCTTGGTTATAAAAATCATGTAACACATAATTATTGGCATTATCATTTTCATTTGTTCTCTCATTCTCTCTTTTTGGAAACAAAATTCTTGGTTTGAAAAACAACTTTCCAGTGGCATTTCCTGTTCCGAATTGTGACGTGAATTTTAAGTAAAAAATAAACTTGGGCAGCGATAAAAATGAAATTGGACCTTTTTAAAAATAAGCGATCCCAAACTATAATTTTAAATGAGTCACTGCTGATTAATATAATAATAATTTTCATCGGGAATTTATTGCAATGTGTATAGAAAAGCCACTATGGAAACTCATAAAAATGCTATGGTTTGTCAAGATTTTAGATTAATTTTTTGCAAGAAAAATAACTTGGAAACTATAAACATGCGCCTGAGTTTAGCATAGGGAATTTTGGATTTTAAAAGAAGGCATTAAGGTCCTGGCTTATTTCTGCTGGCCAGGACTTTACTTTCTAATGCCCTAAAACATATTGAGTTCCTGTGCTTTGGATCCTATTAGAAATGGATATTTCAGCACCTGCCAAGACTCTTGCCCTTGTGCCTGTACGTGTAATGGGTATTTTGTTTTTAAATCCTGAGGTGAATAGGGAATCTATTTTGGTCCATAATCCAGAGTCACCAATTTTATCAGCCCAGCCAAGTATTAAAAATATGTAGGAAAAATAAAGAGCATCCCAGTTTCAATGAAGCTTTAAACAAAGTTGGCTAGTTATCCATTCAATGTGAATTCTGTTGCGTAAGAAGGGGCTATGCCTTTCTGACAGTTGCTAATCTCAGGAAGCCATGTACCACTGACAAGTCACTGCCAAGCATCCTCACCACACTCTACCTCAGCGTGCCTCTGTTCAGCGTCTTGACATCTGGGAACAATAGGTAACTTTTTTTTTTACTCTTTCCTGTAAAAACTAGATTAAAATCTTAGGCCATTCTGGATAGGATGAAGGTTAGGATCAGGTCAGTGGCAATAGTGTGCCCATGATGAAGAGAGAAATCTATATGAAGGCAAGCTCTAAGTTTGCTTTGTAATGTTTATATAAAGCCCATCAATCAAAGACCAAAGGGAGATTTCACCAATGGGACCCAAGAGCTACCAGGTGCAGGGAAAAGTGTGAAAAACACTTAACACCTCTTAAAAGGCTTTCAAATTAATTTCAGCTGTGAAACTGTCTGAGCCCACATTATGTAATTTCTCTTGCTGTGGGGTTGCAACCATTATATATCTTAATTATGGAGGAGGAAGTTAAACTACAAAGGAAGGATGATTTACCAAAGATTTGGGAGAAAGTCTAATTGGATCTTTAGTTAGACATGGCAACTTTCTCTTTTTCCAGAAGTTACCTTTTGGCTTTTTCTGGAGTCACATAAACTGCTTGGGTAAGGAGTTATGTTTTAACTCTGAACAAGAGCAGGTACCATCACCCCACAGTTTGCCAGAAGGAGCCTCATGTGTCAGATGAAGATCTGGGTGATAAACAACTACAGATAATGGGGTGTAGAGAGAGGAAACACATGTGAAAGGAGACAATAATATGGTGTTTGTATCAATACCTTATGTCGTGGGCTTCCCAATGCCCATAATCCCATTCATCCTTCCTTCAGATGATTAGTCTAAATCAGTAATTTATTCCCCTGGACAGTGATTGGTTCTGGAATTTCAGGTCTAAGCTAGCTAGAGAAAATGAAATATAAAGAGAGTTCAGGATAGCTTTAAAAATCTTAGAGGGAAAGAAGAAAATATATAAATATATGTGAGTTTGTCTATATATGTATATACATAGATGTGTGTATAACACAAATATATATGCATGTATACATGTATATATACATATATACATGTATATGTATATATGCATGTATATGTGTGTACATATATACATGTATGTATATATACACGTACGTATATGTGTATGTGTACATATACACCTATATGTGTATATATGTATGTATACATGTATGCACATATATGTGTATGTATATATATGTACACACATATATATGTATGTGACACTGTAGTCACAGAGGGACACCAAAACACAGCTTCAAAGTAGTGGGAATGGAGAGAAAATGCCTTAAACACTGTTCATTTCCTCATCTCCACCTCGGCCTCACCATGTCCAAATGTGAACAAGGAGACATGCTTTCTTAATTGCTACTGGTAAACCAGCCTTGGAATAATGTTGACCTTATTGAGATAGATAGAGCAGGGAAATGCAAATACTTAGATCCCCTTGATGACATTTGAGACCTCTGATCTCTCTATAATATGAGTTAATACATTTCCTCATTATATAAGCCGGTTTGAGTTGGGTTTATCTACTTGCAACAGAAATCCTAATCAATATAGGCAACATTTCTTAATCTTCACATCATGTTGTTTTTTGGGGTATGTGTACTGGTCACTTACCTCCCCAACATATCCTATCTTATCTCTCTTATCTGTCCCCAGAAAATTGACAACTTTGGACTGCATTCCCATTCCAGTGGGAAGCAACAGTAAAAAGTGGGGGACAGATAAAGAGTGTTAGGCGTTTCTTCTCCATTCCCGCCAGCTTGGAAGCTGCCTTGCTGTTGGCAGCTGTGCCCTTGCATGACTATAGCTCCTACAGGGTGGCCCTTCCTCCTTGGCCCCAGGAACATCCTTTCTTGCACTTGTCCCTTCTGCCCAAGGGGCACTAATGGCTTCTTTCTGTTGCCTGCCTTTGACTGCTCCAACATCTCTTGTTCCTTCCTTTAACTTTGTCTATACTTCTGGAAGTGACTTTTTTATTAAAGTCTCTTCATGCAAACCATCTGTGGGGAATTCTATTTTCTTCCAGGACTTTGACTGATGCTGTCTGCCTTCTGCCTCACTTTCTGGCTTTCATTTGTTTAAAGTTACAAAATTCTCCAACCTTGAACTATAAGTAAAGCTACTTGGGGCAGAGATTGGAATTTGGTGAAGATTTAAAGGCTTTTTCCTTTTGCATATTGATTGCCTTTGAATGAATGAGGGAATGGCAAGTGTTTTCTATAAATATGTTAAGCTTCCTGGGCCATGCAGTTTCTGTTGCAACTATCAACTCTGCCATCTTTAAATGAATGGGTGTGGATGTGTTCTAATAAAACTTTATTTACAAACAGGTGGTGTGCCAGACTTGGTGCCTGGGCCACAGTTTGCCGATGTCTGAGTTCGTTCATTTTGTTTATGACCCTGCAATGTGGAAACAAGATTTTAGTCTCCTAGACAGTTTCAGAAGAGAATGCATTGTGAGGCATGTTTTTTGATTACAAGGTGACTCCTGCATGTGATAAAGGCATTCTGAGGAGATGCATTTTATGTTAGACGTAGCACAAAAGAATAATTTCCTGTGTCTACCAATAAGAGCTAAGCACAAATACAGCAGTCACCAGGATTGGGCCCCTCACTCTTGGCCAGGCCTTCCAAACTCCCCTCTGCAGCCTGAGGTAGATTCATAGGTCTGGGGACAGGCACTGGGTTTTAGAAGCCACTTTCCGCTGCCTACTGTTCATGTCGAGCAAGGACAGGAAATGAGGCATTCTCCCAGGGTGGCTCCTGAGTCTGGAGGAAAGTCTGGGTTGGTAAGCAGCACAGAGATCTGCTGAAATGCCATGTCTTCCCAGGAGCTTTCTGGATTTTTCAAGGTCAAGCGTCCCTCTTCCTTTGTGTGTTTTTTCCATAGGGGTTTCTTTAGCACTACCTTGGAGTTGTTATTACACCTTGGGTGTGGTAAGTTGGCAGTGCTCATGGTTGCCTTTGGCTACCAGTTAGTCATAGCTTGGGGACAGACGCAGACTTAACTCATCTTTGTGTGTGCCATGAAACTGAGCACCGTGCCTTCCACATGGTGGATACTCACCACTTAATTAATAGAGCTGAATTTAATTTCTAAATAATTTGTAGGCATACCTTTAACATTTTCAGGGCTGGGAGAGGAGCATCATTGAAGGCCCATAGACTAAAAGCCAAAATATTTAAGTTACACTGCCTGCCTTGCATTCTTATCCATGATAGCCTTATCCTATAGCCTATTCATTGGGAGTCACCCATATGATCTGGGGGCAATGCTGTCCCCTGGGCCAGCCCTGTTATCCTCAGCCTAAGGGGTTGCACAGCCTCCCGGGGCACAGTAGGGTGGAAACTGTGTCCTAGCTCAGGATTTCTGGGCTGTCCTGGGTAGCCTGGGATGACCAGTGATTCAACTTCCTAGGGAGACAGACAGGGATGGAGACCTTTTCCTTATGCCTCACTTGTCTGACTCAGCATTTCTGGGTAGTTCTAAGGGTCTCCTAAAACCACATCCCTTAAGTAGAAGGAAAGAATACAGATATCTGAGGAATTGGTCTGCTAGATATCTACTGTGGACCGTTGGGGACAGCCAGCTTAAAGATAAGCAGGCACTCTTACTCTGCTCTCCTAGGACAGAGGTGGCAATCACATCCCTCCCCTAAATCTCCCCTCTCCCAACCTGTCAATCATTCTCATCCTTGCTTTCTCTGGCCTAGGGGTTCTGTTCAACTCACACGGTCTGCTTCTGTAATCATTCAAGTAGTTACTGAGATTTCTAAAATTTTTTGGCCCAGATAAGAAAAATCAAGCATCTTTTGTGGCAGAGTTTGTGAGATCTGGGTCCACTGGGCCTGACCCCTCTTACCAGGATCCAAAGGCAGGACCAGAACCCAGAAACTGCAGCTGGAAGACATTATGTGCGTCTTTCCAATGAATCTGCTCATGGAACCATTCATTCTTGTTGCAACTTTCTGCCATGGTTGGTGTCTACCAGTGTTCAGCTGTGCCTGCAGGGCTTGCTAAAATACTGCTGTTGGATTGCATCTCCACAATTTCTCATTCTGCTGTCTGAGATGAAATCTGCAAATTCACACATCTGACAAGTTCCCAGGTGATGCTACTTCTCTGGGGTCCACATTTGAGAATCACTGGCATCTATGATTGAACAGTCAGCAGAACCCCCGAAATAGCCATGATTCTCATAATTCTACTGACATGCAATGGGTTACCCTCGCTGGCACTGGCCCTAAGATATTGTTAGAAACTTGATCTTTAGTAGCTGGGAAAAGAAGGAAAACATTTAAAGCTGCAAGCAATTTCCAGTCTCTAAGGGTGGGGACACGAATTTACCTCAGAGGCAAATTGTTGTTTTTGGTCTGGGAAAACCACTTGAGTCTGCCATTTATTTACAGAAATGTAAATCAAATATTCACCCACTGTTCTAGAGGGAAATGTGAAGTCAGTATTAACCCGAACACAGATGTTTTAGACCGAGAAGTTAAGTGTTCTATTTGATAACATAAATTTTGGGGAAGGAATGAGCCAAACTTCTGTCTGGGAGACACAGTTGTCTGTGAGGGAGGGGGGTGCCTGTTCCAGCATTTCTAGGCCCATCCGACTTTCAGGGCCCTTTGCTGTTAGCTGTTGCCTATTCTTGTAGCTTTGCGTGTGCAACTCTGTGTGTGGAGTGGTTTTTCAGAACTCCAGAGCCGAGGCCTGTGGACTGAGGAAGGAAGGACATCCCCAGGACAGCAGTTCAGCCAGGCACTTGGTATGTCCCCCACATGGTGATATCTGTCAGAATAACTCATCACGTAAGGAGGCTTAAATATTATTTTCTGATGTAGTTTTTCTTCTGGTGGATTTCCTTTAGAGGAAAGAAATTTTCTCACCGTCAGTCTAACTGGGAATAGGCTGATGTTCAGCTGTGAAAAATAAGGGGGGAGAAGAGGGTACTTTGAGTAAGGGAAGGAACTTTCCTTTCAGGACCTGAGGGCAGCTGGGCCTGGATTCTGGGGACAGTGAGTCCCTTATAGGTCCATGTGATGGAGGAGGGGAGGCAGCATGAACAGGGAGCCAGCCTGGGGGAATCACACAGACTGAGCGACAGGGTCCTGGAAGACAGGCCGGGGACCCTGAAACTCACCACTTCCAGTCCAAGGCTACACTCTCCTCTCATAACTAAGTTTCTGGTGAACTGTTTAAAGTCGGAGTTTAGTCTCTGTTGTGACATGAGGATTTTAGGGAAGAATATGTTACCAGCTTAGAACTAACTTGCCAAAGAGAGGACAACGCTCATGTCCAAGGCCAGTTCTCAAGGAAAGTGCCCTTCCTGCACTACGAGGGTCTCCCAAGGACTATTGCAGGTGTCGAGCAGAGAAACACAAGGGGGTGGGCCATGCATAGAACCACACCACTGGAGGTGGTGAGGATGAGCAAATGCCCCTATGGGAAAGTTGGAGTTCAAGATCAACCATGATTCTGAAGTCGTGATATGATGAAACTGGATATTTGGATCATGAGTGGAGTATAGTTGAATGGTTTGGTTAAACATGAGAGATGATTTAGCATTGTATGTGAACAGCCACCTTAAAGATATGATACAAGTGGAAAGAGTTCCTCTTCTTTATAGGATAAGGTAATTCATGTCTTCATGACAAGTGAATACATCCAAAGCGACATCTGCAAGATAACACTTTATCTGTCAGTCTTAAATAAGAAATGAAGTTTGATTGTATGAGCTTCCAAAACTCCCTCTAATTAGTCAACCTGATTTCCATCAGCTCTATTAATCTCGCATGGCACATATACAAAAACTCTAAACATAGAATGAAATAAAACCAAGTTAGAGCAACATAAAAGGTTGAGTAGGTGCAGGAGGTCACTAAAGAAAATCAATTTTCCTGTGATTTGCTTGAGAGATCCAAAAATAACAATCAAATATCAATTTGGAACCAGATTCTTCCATGCTTTATCATGGCTCCCAGGGACCAGCAGACTGACCAAGGCCATCCAGAAGGTGGGACATCTTGGCTTAGCCAAAGTAAGCATACTTGTACAGAAAACCAAAGCAATTTGGGAAGAAGAAGCAAACATGTAACACATGCTGATTCAGTGAAAATGTGAATTTATATCTAGCACATCAAAGAGTTGGATCAAGGACAGCACATTGCAGACACTAGAGCTTTGGTGGTGACCACCAATAATTGGGAGGAAAATGGCTTATGTGGAAGACAGTCATCTAATGCTTAACAAGAGGTGGAAGTCTATCTTCTCTCTCTCTCTCTCTCTCTGTCTCTCTGTCTCTCTCTCTTTCTCTGTCTCTCTCTCTTTGATTCCCTCCCTCCCTCCCTCCCTCCCTCCCTCCCTTCCTTCCTTCCTTCCTTCTTTCCTTCCTTCCTTCCTTCCTTCCTTCCTTCCTTCCTTCCTTCCTTCCTTCCTTCCTTCCTTCCTTCCTTCCTTCCTTCCTTCCATTCTCCCTTCCTTCCTTTCACAGCTTTTTGCTCTGTAGCCCAGGCTGGAGTACAGTGGTGCAATCATGGTTCACTATAGCCTCAATCTCCTTGGTTCAAGTGATCCTTCCCCTTTGGCCTCCTGAGTTGCTGGGACTACAGGCATGCACCACTATGCCTGGCTAATTTTTAAAAATTTATTCTAGAGATGGTGTCTCCCTATGTTGTCCAGGCTGGCCTCAAACTCCTGGCCTCAAGCAATCCTTCTGCGTAGGCCTCCCAAAGTGTTGGAATTCCAGGCATGTACCACCGTGCTTAGTCTAGAATCTGATTTCTATTCAAGGAGTTTTGTGTATCCACTGGCTTCCTCATCATAACAATCTTAAAACAAATGAGGGTAAACAACACCACTATTTTAAGGAGTATGGAAGCTATTATTTTCTGTAATAATTACTCTTCACTCTAGGAATTATAGTAGCATTACATATGAAGGTTCATATGACTATGTCCAGGTCTCGTGGATACTATATAGTATACTATATAGTATACTAATGTCTTACTAATACTATAGTATTCTTAATGTCTACTTATGAAAAATATTCCTGGCTGGGTGCAGTGGGTCACACCTGTAATCCCAGCACCTTGGGAGGCCAACGTGGGAGGATCTCTTGAGGCCAGTAGTTTAAGACCAACCTGGGCAACATAGTGAGATCCCATCTCTATAAAAACTTTAAAAAATTAGCTGAGTATGTTGGTGCATGCCTGTCCTAGCCACTCAGGAGGCAGGAGTGGGGGGACCCCTTGGGCCCAGAAGTTTCAGGCTGCAGTGAGCTATACTCACCCAGTCACTGCATTCCAGCCTGGGCAACAGAGTGAGACTTTGTCTCTAAAAAATAATGAATTAATGAAAAACAATTTTTCAAATTTTTTTTTAGACTGTGAAACCGTTTTTTAAAAAATCGCTTTAGCTCCTTAATGTGAAAAACAGAAAAATATTATATTATCTACTTAGGATATGTTAGGAACTAATTCGCATTGGACAGTATTTCTTGACTGAATAGTTTTTCCCTGCTTGCATAATTTCCTTGGCAAAATCTACTGGTGTGTAATTATCTTTCAACCACACTTTTCTAGTGGAGATTTCAGGGAGTTTTACCAATATTTTCCGATTCATCCCTATGCAGTAGGGATTATTCCTCTTCTTGAGCAATGGAATGGAGACAGTGAAGAACACACAAGTGAAGTGGTTGGCCCAGGCTTGCATGGTGAGTCAACGTGGAGTCAGGCACTGCTTGGGCTCAGGACTCCCAACCGAGGCTTATTGCCTGTGCCAGGAAAACTGTTTTCAGCTCTGGGGCCATTAGTGGTGTTGAGCCATTGCAGGTATCAATATTCTCTATGGGAAAGCTACTGTTGCTATAACGCCAAAGAGTGGCATGTTGTAGAAATTCAGGAACACTTGGCTGGGCACGGTGGCTCACGCCTATAATCCTAGCACTTTGGTAGGTCGAGGTGGGTGGATCACAAGGTCAGGAGTTCGAGACCAGCCTGACCAACATGGTGAAACCCCGCCTCTACTAAAAATACAAAAATTAGCTGGGCATGGTGGCGGGCACCTGTAATCCCAGCTAGTTGGGAGGCTGAGGCAGGAGAATTGCTTGAACCCGGGAGGCGGAGGTTGCAGTGAGTCAAGATCGCACCACTGCACCCCAGTCAGGGCAACAAGGTGAGACTTTGTTTCAAAAAAAAAAAAAAAAAAAGAAGTTCAGGAACACTCAAGAATTGAGGGTGATGGAGCCTGTAGGACATTAGACTTCACTAGAACCTTTTGAACCAAGTTTTTGTCACACCCATTGTACACTGCAAATGTGCTCTCTTTAGTTTGTAAGACCTTTGTATGCCAAAGGCTATCAAACAGTTGATTAGCTTACCCTTCCCGCATCAGAATAGTTGTTCTGCAAGGCCCATTTTGATGCCAAAGCATTTGGGGTGACTTTTTAAAGCATGTTTTGAAAGATTTTTCCTTTCAAACTGTGAAAGTGACCAAACTGTTTTTTTTTTAGAAAATATGAAAGCAATTTGAATTCGAAATCAAGTCGACACAGATAGTTCATTAGGTTTATATAGATACTCATGTTGAATACAGTTATCATGTGTTTGGCAATTTGATCTTCTATGGTATTAACTGAAACATTAGCTGTTTAATAATCTGCAAAGAACATAGCCAAAAAAAGTGCCTAGGAACCTCAAAGTTGGATGGCCAATTTAATACCTTTCTAGAAGCGGCTACTGTGCACTTGCCTTTCAAGGTGCTGCACCCTGTGTTTGGAAGAATATAAAGCATGGTCTTTGCTTTCAAGGAGTTTACCTTTGAATGAGGGAGAAAGAAACTCACATAAAGGTAACAAAAGCTGTACTAGGTACAAAGTACTATAAAAGTATAGAGGCGGGAGAAATCATTGTATGGGAGAGAAGAAAGGCTTCCTGGTTCAGACTGCCTTTGAGCTGCCCTGTGGTTGGGAAGGCGGCACTGGGAGAAGAAGGTGGGGACTCATTCAGGGGGGCTGCAGGAAACCGGAGCTAGTTCAGAAAACAGAGACTGGTCTGATGAGACCCAAGCCCACGTTTTCCATCTCAGTAGCACTCCCCCCCAAAATGCTTATAAAACATTAAGCAGAGATAATCAATCACAATGTACCAGCTATAAAGATCTGTGTGGTCTTTTTACTGCCCCCGTATTACAACGAATGGATCAAAGAACTTGCTACATGGCATGTACAGAGGACAAACTGGCTGGCTGAAATTTAGAGCATGATGACCCCTCAGGCTCCTGGACACCAGTTGGCATTTAGGCGACCCGTGGTATGCTCTTGATCTCTACACTATGCCCCTGGATCCGAGTTTGCTTGCAGGTCTAAGAATTTGCCTTTGCCCCTGTATCTGGGAGTATTTTGCTATTGTATAATGAAAGACTAACTATCAGTTTGTCTGGAATATTTGCAAACCCTGATCAGTATGTTTTCTCTCCTGGTATGGACTTATTCATTGGCTGTAGGGGATTTGTCATTATGATGAATGAAATGTTTGTTAGTCAAAGGCTGTGCCTCCCGATAGGTATACAACACTTTCCATTGAGTGCTAGGAAAACAGTACGGGAAATTTCTGTTTCCACTTTAGCAATCTCAGGGGTGTACAAGTCAGAGATTCTCATGTCACCTTTCCATGTTGGGTGGGAGGACAGAGACAGTCAAGGCATGACCCCTAGCCTTTGCTCTCATTGAGACTTGTTGCAGTTTACATAAGTGAATTTACATGTTATGTGTCTATAATGTTGTTACCTCACATTATTATATTATATTGTGTTATCAAGTTTAGGCTAAACAAAATGCACAAACATCTTTTAAAAAATCCTGGAAAAAACTAATGAACAGGGGTACTTCTAATAATGAAAGGCAAGTGGAAAGTATGAAAAAGCGTGGAGCAATCACCTTTGCTCAAGAACTGCCACACAATGAAGTTAAAAACACAACAGTCGATTCTGATCTGAGAAATTAGCCACAAAAATATACACTATATATAATTATATACACTAGGTCAGACGCGGTGGCTCATGCCTGTAATCCCACGACTTTGGGAGGTTGAGGTGGGTGGATCACTTGAGGTCAGGAATTCAAGACCAGCCTGGCCAACACGGCAAAATACCATCTCTACTAAAAATACAAAAATTAACCAGGCACGGTAGCAAGTGTCTGTAATCCCAGCTACTTGGGAGGCTGAGGAAGGAGGATCACTGAACCCAGGAGATGGAGGTTGCAATGAGCCAGATCACGCCTCTGCACTCCAGAATCTCTAAAAGAGAGATTCTGTCTCAAAAAAAAATTATTATTATTATAATTATAGTTATATGCACTATATATATATAATTACTAAGAAAACCTTTTAGATAGGGATTTACAAGATCCATTGTTAAGGATGATCTGGCTCTAAGAGGATGTTGTGCCCTAAGATATTAGCTAATAATAATAAGTAAGCATAATTTATAAATAAACATACACATATAAGGACATAGGCTTAAATTTTGGGGATCACGGAGCAAGAACATCTCCTTCTGTGTGTCAGGTGTCTAATAAGATGGACGGTACCCTGGCGAGCATGACGTCATGGATATAGTGACACCTGTCTCTGTCTTTCCTCTCTATAGCAAACCACCACATGGGCCTCTTCCCTGGGTCAACACTGCCAAATTCTAGTAGTTTAGATTCCCTTTCCTGGAGTTCATGTTGAGCATTGGGATTCAGTGTTTCACTCTATCTTTACTATCTTAGTCACATTCTGATTGTTCTGCTTTAGATCTAAAAGACCTTTGGATTGCAAATAATACTTTGACAGATATAGGTTTAATCCATTATGTTTTGATTTTGCTGAGGTCTAAATAAGAGGGATCACTGTCACATGCCTCTCAAAGGGCACCTTCATTTATGTTTAATGAAGAATACCTCCAATAAAGATATTGAATAAACTAGAATGGAGAAATGGCTTGCTTTCCAAATTGACTTTTCTCCAAACCATGGGATTCCATTTATATTGTAAGAACAAGTTTCGTGAACATGAAAGATGACGCATTGTAGTTTTACTGAAAGATGGTATAGGGTGACCTACCTCTAAAGTAAAGAGGATATAGATGTGTTTTCTTACTTCCTCAATGGAATTGTTGGGGCAAGTGGTTACAATTCAGTGACTTGTCCATAGCCACGTCGGTACTAATGGCTAAATTAGACTGTTGCAGAGTCTTCGTTTCTCTCTAGAATCCTTGGGAGGATTACAAACACTTAGCACTGTATAACACAAGTATGCATTTTATATCTCATAAATACTTATGATTTTTTAATTGCTTTAAATGTCTTCTCTCTTTTCAGCCAAGGGTTTAAAAAAGTCTTCTGATAACATTAACTTGCTTTGTTATGTATTAACTTTGTAAGGTAACCATCCAAGTAGCACCAGAAAATAATAAAACAGCCAGACTATAGAAATTAGCTCATTTTTCCCAGGTTAGAAGTAAAAAGTCATACTACAAGGTCAAGCTATCAAATGAGATGGTGCAAACTGGAGAAGGTTAAGAATGAATAGTTAACAGTAAATAGGGAAAGCAATTAATGAAATAAGGAAATCAAACCAAAAGTGAAATGAGTTTGTAACCCAATACAAAGTGAGTTTTATTGTTTCCTGTACTGGATCTGAATGAATTAATCTAGTTTACCAAGCTCACTAATATCTAGAAAGTAATGTATACCCTAAGAAAATGTGGCTCACTGTGCCTCTGCACTTTGTGTCACCCTATAAGAATGCTAACATTCTTGGGAGGCTGAGGCGGGCGGATCACGAGGTCAGGAAATTTAGAGCATCCTGGCTAACACTGTGAAACCCCGTCTTTACTAAAAATACAAAAAATTAGCTAGGCGTGGTGGTGGGCGCCTGTAGTCCCAGCTACTCGGGAGGCTGAGGCAGGAGAATGGTGTGAACCCGGGAGGCGGAGCTTGCAGTGAGTCGAGATTGTGCCACTGCACTCCAGCCTGGGTGACAGAGCGAGACTCTGTCTCAAAAAAAAAAGAATGCTAACATTCTTTTTGGCGCCTTTGTCCACGTTATGTAATGTTGCCTTTCCCACTTAAATGTATATGGCATTTAAAGCCTCTAGAAACTCTACCTGGGAAGGTTAGCTAGCGGAGCCTGTCTTCACACACCTCAGGGCTCTAATCTAACCCTTGCTCTTCTGTAGGGGATAGGCAGTCCTAATTGCAGCCAGCCCAGCAACTCAGAAACCAATTTAGGGGCCAGAGCCCTGCCTCTGGCAAGACTTGGAGGCCTGAGTACCTTAGCATAATAAATATTTCTTTTTAAGTACTGTAAGTATCATAACAACAAGGCCAAATAGGTCCCTGAGTACCCAAATGGGTAGCCTGCTAGCTCTCCATCACAGAGCAATGGAGTCAGGGAAGTGTCTTACCATACATTGGAGGAGGTTTCCTTCCATGGGCAAGTAAAGAAAAGTGCAGAAAGAAGACTGAGCGGAAGTGACTAGATATTTTGGCAGGATTGAGGAGTGATTTTTTTTTTTTTTTGGCTGTTAATGGAACTAGGATTGTTTTTCACATTATTGTTATAAGCAAGGTTAGCCACCAAAAGACCAAATGCAGCAGCACAGAATTCAAAAGAATGATCAAGCACTTGCCACGTGCCCATCCCAAATACAGGTGCTGGCAATCAAAGTGGGCACCAAAGGGCAATTCTTAACATTACCTGGCTAGTGGCCTCCACCTGCCTTAAACTGTATTGAAATGCTCGGAAAGATTCACTTTTCCTTTTTTTAAAATAAGAGAATCGAGGTGGGAGTGTTTGGGGGGTGTGTGCGTGTGCCGGGGCATATGCCTGTGCTCATGAATACACCCTCGCCTTTGCCAGTAGTGTGTTTGTCATCAAACTTGAAAGAAGTGCAAGTTTTAGCTGGAGGGAAAGCTTTTTATAGCAGAGTTACAAATCATTTCAAGGAGTGCTTTCCAGTTAACAGCTGACAGCTCCTGCATGAAGTGACCACGCTAGGCATGCCATTCAAGGAAGCTTGGAGACCAGTTTCATTTGTCATCTAAAGTGGAAGTGATGTGATATGTTCTTGGGAAAGCCATGTGAGCAGGCAAGAGGTAGTGTTTCTGTAATTTTCACTGTCTTTGGATAAAACCAGAGGGAGGTGATAGTATGATATAATATATAATATTGAGGCTGAAGTGATTAAGCAGTTGTATGTGGAGCTACTGTTTGGGGCATAGTGGAAATGAAAATGATGTTTATTGTTGCACAGAAGGTGTCTGGCCACCAAGTTTCTGTTCAATCAGTGATCCATGTGTCATTAGGACCCCCAGCCATAAGTTGTTGCCTCTGTGTGGCATACTTTATAACTTTTTCCCGTCGTATAATGAGAATTCGTAGCCCAGAGAGAGAAATCAGACACAAATCTCTTAAGTTGGAAATGGAAATCTATGGTACAGCAGAGTTAAAGCTAACATTGAGAAAGTGTAATAGAGGTCAACAAAGACACTCCTGAAAGTCCATTGAGAAAGATTCCTGTTTAAGTAAGAGATTAAGTCATCTACTCTCTGAAGCAAGAAGGGACCTCCCAGTACACCAGACCCAAGGGTCATGAATAATAGAGGACACACCATGTCTAGACTAGATAAGAACTCATCTTGAGTCCCCACTTTTAGCACCAGTTCCTGAATGCAAAGGAGCTGGAGGCTGATATCAGAAACCACCGTGTTTCCATTCAAGTTCGTTGGCTGTAACCATGTAAGCCTTGACTGTATGGAAGTCAGAATCCTGAAAAAATAGTTGTTTTTTATTTTTTTAAAAACACTTAAAATAATTGTTAAAATAAAAAAAAGCGGTTGCCAAAAGCATGTTGTCTTTATTGTTATATCAATAATTTTTTATGGAAAATTGAATATTCAAAGGGGCTTAATGGTAGGAAAAACAAGTCATAAACAGCATTGGTTATAGGCAGAGACAGTTCCAGCAAGAAGGATTTGGATGTTGTACTCCATCCCTCACTACAAATCCCTGCTAAAGAAGCCTCTGATATATTCAGGGACAGCCCAGGCTTGTCCTTCCATGAGACTTTACCGTCATATCCTGTTCTTCCTTGACTTTCTCTAGGGTAAAGCACAGGGCCAAGGTCAGTTGTGTGTTTGTTTTCAGTGTAGCTGAGAACCTCCATTCTAATTGGAACTGTGATTTTCCCTTGCTTCTTTTCGACTGCGGCAATGTTAACTGATGCTTTCCTTGCTTAATTTTACTTACGTGTTAAAAAGTAAAAAGAAAAAAAAAATCACTGGGAATATATATGCATTTAGACAGTAAAATCTCAGAAATTATTGCATTCATATTTTTGAAAAACATTCTTTCTTGCTTTATTCTGTTATATATGAATTTTAACATGTAATATATATATCTCTATTTAATTTACACATAGCTTTTATGTATCCATATACATCTTGAATAAATTAAGAAATGGCTATGATTCTCATGACAGAGTTTAGGGTCTATGTCCTAAGTTTTATCATATGCAAATACCTGAATCAGTAGACTTTCACTGATCATCCCAGCCAAAATCCTACTGTACAAAACAGGCAAAACCAAATAAGCAGCATCCTGTGTAGCCCTCTGCCTTAGTGAGGCTTATTTCTGTCTGGGAATGCAACATGCTATAATGGCTTCACCAGATGGGACACTTCACACTGTCAGCACCCCCTTCCACCCCAATATGCCACTGTGTAGGAGAGAAAGCCTTTCAGTGGATGAGGATAAAATGAGGACAGTGTCCTTTTTGAATTAAAAATATAGCACTCATGAAAACCACAGGAAGAAAGTTTAGTTCAATAATCTGAAAGTGAGGGTGAATTTAGGTGCCTCATTAATTACCAGAAGCAGAATCTGGGACACCCTGGTTATTTCCTTTCCTCATCCAAAAGCAAAGTGGCTTATACTCTCACCACATCGCTCTCTTTCTACCACCTGCTCTGTTAATTTCACTGACTTACACTTTTGGAAAATTAAAATCCAAATCAAAGCTCTTGTTATTAAAGTCTCACGATTTGCCATGCAAGCCTGTCATGGCAATGCCCACGAATGGCCCACACAGCACTAAAGCCGCTCATTTCCTTCCCATGTTCCCCTTTCTCTAACAAAGAATGCTAACTCTGTAAATAAATGAAAGCAGGCAGTATTCAGGCCCAGGACTGCTGTCCTTTTTTAACATTTAGCGACACGGAATTTAAAATACTTGTTGATGGCAAAGATTGAAACAGAGCCACCTTTTTCTTACTGTACAGTCCCTTTCTACCACCCAATGTCGCTGCCTCAATAATTTTTTTTCTTTTCATTAAATCTGTGTTTAACCTCCATCCCCTTACTGCATTCTTTTTTGTCTGTGCTTTTCATGGTATTTAGATACAATCACTGCTGAGTTCATCTTCCCCTAAGCAATCCTTCTTAGCTATTGGCCAAAATGAGAGCTGGGACTACCTGGGGGTACTGCTCAGATGTTCAACACATGTAGGGACTGCAAAAAGCATTTCCTCAATGCATTTCCTTTATGTTAATGCACTTCAAATTCTAATAATAACATTTCATTTAGGGGAAAAGTAAATTGTTCTCTGTCAATGAAGCAGATCATTACTTTTCCATTTGTTGTTGTGGGTATGTGTGCTGTCCTTCATAACTTACGTGCTACAAACATACCAATCAATGAGAGGTGATGTGAGTTATTTTTCTAATAAACAGCACACAATATTGTGCTGATCCAGGGACGGTATGTCACCCAGACCCCCAATGACCAATAACACATATTTGTAAAGTTCCCTGCTGCTTTAGAAATATGGTTTATTATCTCTCTTTTCCTCTGTGAAACTAAATTATTTATTTCAGTTGAACTCCTAGGCATTTCATGTTTAGACTCTTTGTGAAGAAGCAGCAAAACATTGTGGTTAAGAATTTGGGCTTTGGAGTCAGAAAGGTCTAGATGAGCATCCAGGCTCTGTTGTGACCAGCCAAGTGGCCTTCTGTACCCTGTATGCTCTCTTGGAGCCTCAGTGTCCCCTTCTGAAAGTGAAGATTAACAATCAAACCTGTCTGACAGAAGTTGTCTTTTAGAATATTGAATTAGGTAACAAAGACTATATAAGTTGTATCATGCCTGGCACCTAATCAGGACTCTTCAAAAGGTAACTTCTTACTATAGTTGGTGTGATTTAATCTTAGGGCATGGTGGGCAGGATCCATCCACAGAGGATGCAGGTCGTAGTCACCCACTTAACATTATGATAACCTCCTGGGAATATTTCGTCTCCACTCCTGAGCTTCTATGGCACCACGCTGTTGGCTATCCCCCTACTTCTCTGGACTCAGTGCCACATCTTCCTCTCCCAGCTGTTAAATGACATTCTTGACACCATCTTCTACCTTTTCCACTAAACCAACCCACCATCGACCTGGGGATAGTGGGGACCTGTCCTCTGAAATCTACTGTCTTCTCTCTACATCTACAACTGCTGTTGCAGCCCAGGCCACCAGGATCTGTCACCCAGGCCACTGCACTTGCCTCCCTACAGGCTTTCTTGTGTTCAGTCTCTGTCTTCAGCTCCTTTGCTGCAGAACACAGTAATCTGTTAAAACTGAAATTTGAATGTATTATTCCCAGCCAAATTTCTCCTTCACACTCTTCTTTAGCCTTGTTCTTAGACCAAGGTTGCCACCATGATCTGTGCTGTGAGGCCTGGCCCTTTCTACTGTCCGTTTTACATTGAATCCTTCCTTTTGCATTTCAGCCATGCTGGCTTCCAGCTCCTAGCAACCAGGGAGCCTTGATGAAGCAACGGTTTATTTTTCTTCCTGCATATACTTTAATATTTATAACCGGGAGAGAAGAATTCAAAACTTCCTTTTCCTTCCTAAGGGCATGAAGAGGTTTAGTGAGTTCTTATTTTCCTTGGGCTTTTGGAGAGTTTCACATAAAATGTCAAAAACAAGCCCCAATATATTATTATGACTTGAACTAGGCCCAGACAACTTTGGTATTTCCAGTAGGACTGAAATTATTAAACCAACTGCCATTCTCTTAGCATGTGTGAACTTCCATTTCTAGGCTAAAGTCTAGCTAGAAGAGTGCTGACGATTTGAAATGTTATATAGCAGAAGAGGGTAGTGGAATGTTCTGTCACCTCAAAAGATATTAGTTTGGGATTCAATCCCAGGTGTCATGGTAAGTTAGTCAGGTGACAGTGAGGTATCCAAGGTGGATACATAACTCACCGGGGGACCAGGAGCTCAAAAGCAGCACTGTTAGGCTCTTGAGCATGAATCTGTTTTATGGTAATTTCTGGGTGACAGCCCAGCTAAGTCTATCTCTGCTATTATTCTGATACCTCCGCTCTGGTCATTGCAGGGGAGTACTCAGAGATAAGCCAAGAGGAGGACAAGGGACTGTAATTGTAATACAGGGATGCTGAGAACGCCTGTTGGAGGGCACCCAGCTACACACAAAAACCTCTATACTCTGACAGTTGCCCAGGATGAGAAGTCCTGGTTCTTATGGTGCATATAGGTGTCTTCTGGAAGATACAGCCAATACTGCAGTTTTCCCATCTCTGCCACTTCCTGAGTGGCAAGTTGGTTGGGACATGGCAGGGTGGTCGGCATGTGTGATGCTGCGTAGCTGGGCTCTCAGTAATTCCTTCTCTGTCTTCATCTAAACTTCATAGGCAAAAGTGAACAAGTTTTTGGACTTGTTACTGTTTTCAGTTTTGGTCAATTTATTTCAACCATTGAAGCTTTAACGCTTGGAGCTTTCCTGCTAATACCAATATCCCTTAGCCCTATATTGTTATGGGAATTTTATGGAGATTTTTCGAGGTTAAGGGAGGTATTCTATGACCCTCTGGATCAGGTTAGTCCCATCTGCTATGCCCTTCATGGCACTTGCTTTTTCTCCATTTACAAAATTTATCCCACCTATAATAATTGGTTTACTACCCTCATTCCTGCCAGACTGGAAGTGCCTTGTGGATGCAGGAATCTTGCATATCTTATTCACTGTGGTTTCCCCTATGTTGGACCTATAGTAAGCGCTAAATACGTATTTTTTGTTTGTTTGTTTGTTTGTTTTTTTAAAAGAACGGATGAATGAAAGTAATCCAAAACCAGAGAATATGTCATAAAATGAAACTCCCAAAATATTAGTGTGGGATCTAAAAAGATTAAAAGTTTACTGCTGCATTTTAACTAGGGCAAGTTTTAGTACCTCTGACACTAGTCTAATAATAAGAATGTAGAATAATTTAAAAACAATTGATAAGCTGACCTTCATTAAATTTCAAAACTTCTGCTCTGTGGAAGACACTGTCAAGAGAATGAAAAGACAAGCCAGAGACTGGGAGGAAATGTTTGCAAAAGACTTATCTGATAAGGGATTGTTATCAAAACATACGAAAAACTCCTAAAACTCAACAAAAAGAAAATAAACAACCAGATTTAAAAATGTGCCAAACACTTTAACAAAGAAGATGTACAGGTGGCAAATAAGCATATGAAAAGATTTTCCACACTATATGTAATACAAAGTAAAATAACAATGAGATTCCAGTGCATGTCTATTCAAATGGCCAAAATTCAGAACGTTGACAATATCAAATGCTGACAAGGAGGTGAAACAACAGGAACTCTCTTTCATTGCTGACGGGAGTTTGAAATGGTACAGCCACTTTAGAAGACAGTTTGACAGTTTCTTATAAAACTAAAGCTACTCTTACTATCCAATCCAGCAATCCTTGGAATTAACCCAAAGGAGTTTAAAACTCGTGATCATGTACAAACTCGCATATGGGTGTAGGTTCGCAGTTATTCATAATTGTCAAAATGTGGAAGCAATCAAGATGTCTGTTGGGGTGAATGGATAAATAAAACTGTGGTACATCCAGAAAACAGAATATTATTCATCACAAAAGGAAAAGCTACCCAGCCATGAAAGGACACAGAGGAAACTTAAACCCATATTATTAAGTGAAAGAAGCCAATGGGAAAGGGCTACATACTGTATGATTCCAACTATATGACATTCTGGTAAAGGAAAAACAGTGGTTGTCAGGAGTTTGAGGGGAAGGAGGAAAAAATAGGTGGTGCATAGAAAATGTTTAGGGCAGTGAGACTACTGTGTATGACACTATAATGGTAGATACGTGTCCTTATACATTTGTCCAAACCCACAGAATGTGTAACACCAAGAGTGAACCCTGACGTAAACTATGGTCTCTGGGTGAGAATGATGTGTCAATGCAGCAGGTAGATTGGTTGTAACAAGTGTACCATTCTGGTAGGGCAGCTGTCCCCAACTTTTTTGGCACCAGGGACCAGTTTGGGGGGAGACAATTTTTCCACAGACAGGGGTGGTTTGGGGGATGGTTTTGGGGTGAAACTGTTCCATCTCAGATCATCAGACATTAGATTCTCATAAGGAGCGTGCAACCTAGATCCCTCACATGAGCAATTCACGGTAGGGTTAGCTCCTATGAGAATCTAATGCCACAGCTGATCTGGCAGGCCATGGAGCTCAGGCAGTAATGCTGGCTGGTCCACTGCTCACCTCCTACTGTGCAGTCCAATTCCTAACAGGCCACAGACTGGTACTGGTCTTCTGTGGCCTGAGGGTTGGGGACCCCTGTGATAGGGGATGTTGATAATAGTGCAGGATATGCATATGTAGGGGCAAGAGCCACATGGGAAACTCTTTACTTTCCTCTGAATTTTGCTGTGAATGTACAACTGCTTTTAAAAAGTTAAGTCTTACAAAACAAAACAAAACAAAAAACAAGCAAACAAAAAAGCCAGCTAACATGTAGAAAATGCTAGCTGTGTTTAGAATGGTGTTCTAGCATTTTTATATACCCTAAATTATTCCATCCTCACCATAGCCTTAGGAAGCAGGGACTATTATCGCCAACTTACAGTTGAGGAAACTGAAGTTCAGAGAAGTTGGAGACTTGTGCAATTCATAAAACTGGCAAGGAGCTTGTTCACACCCAGTTGTTTTCTTAACTCTATTGTTTTAGAGAACTGAAAGCAGATGCTAAGATAAAGGAAGCAATGGGAGAAATATGTTCTGAGACCTGCTCTGTCCAAGGCCCTGAGAGGGACCTAGAAGCCATTGTATGAAATTCTATCCCAACCTTGAAGGAGTTACAGGAGTTAAGCAGCATTTAAAAAGCACAATAAAAACGCAGAGCAATAACACAGTGTCAAGCAGTAGGTAGATCAACTGGTCTGGTGACCAGGCATGACTAATTGTGATATGAATTGTCCTCATGCTAAATACCAGGGCACAGAGGATGGAGGGAGAGTCAGCTGAGACCTGGGACAGCCCAGCAAGGTTTCATGGAAAGCAACCGACCTGAACTTAGCCCAGAAATATGGGCACAAGGGGATGTGAGTGGATGGCTGGAGGGGATGTGAGAATTATGAGGGATGATGTGAGCAAATAAGTCATGTTGAAATTTTTCTTTTCTTAAGTGGATTCAAAATAACCAACAAAATATTGTCCTTAAGCCTGGATTTGTATCCACCTCTGAAAAAAATGTGAGATTTTTGGTGGTTTAGTGGCTTTTTTCCCCACATTTGTTTCTCTAGCTATAAAATGAAGGTTTCACTTTCCATATTCCTCCCCCATAGAGATGTTGAAAGGGTTAAATAATTCTGTAAAGCTTTGAGGGCCTCCTTAAAGCAGTTATGCAAAACCAAATTATAACCATCGTTGTTTTTGTTGTTGGTTTTTATTATCTTTCTTGTAAAACTGCCCCAGGGGAAGCATCACTTTTAGTGTGGTCATAGTCTGCTCAAACACTTAACTGTCTCATTGTGACCCACCTGACTGGAAAGGCGCAGCAGATCCTTGGCCTCCACACATCCTTCTTCCAGCAATCCCTACTGTTCCAGAGGCTTTCCAGGGGCCAGGGCCAGAGTCTGGGGCTGGGACTAACTCACAAATAGGTTTATTTTTCATTTGGCACATACAATCTAAGAAAAAATGAATGCCTTACTGGTATTTAAATGTTGATAAATTTCAGATAAAAATCTAGAATTCTGGCTTCCCTTCTGTAGAAGATCTGACATCCATGGGCCTGCAGGTTGCACATGCCACAGCAGGAATCAGCCAGTTCACTGGATGTGCACTCACTCCTTGACCATACCCCATGTGGCCTTCATCCTCATGGTGGATAACTGCCAGTCCTGAGAAAGATCTATCAGCTTCTTTCAGCGACATCTGTCTGTTTTCCAGCCAAAACACTGACTGGTCTACATTGAGCTGCCTATAATGGCCACCCCAGTGAGTATGGTGCTAGGGCTGGGTCAAGCAGGAAAGAGGTGGCAGGACTAGTTGAGTCGATGGAGACTGAGGCAGAGGGAGAAGGAAGGGATCTGACTTTAGAGCCTGAAGCTAAAGGCCAGGTTCAGGGAGTCAGGTATTAGGCTTTTCCCAGTGGGGAATGGGAGTCAACAGCAAAAGTTCTGGAGCCAATTCCACCAGCCCTGAGCATCTGCCAGGGCATGCCCTTTAGTGACACTGTTTATTTTGATCAGATAATTCATATTTGTACATTATAAACATTGGAGAAATTACATACATATGTGTTGTTGCATACATATGCACCTACACCCACATCTAAGCCCACCACCAGCAATTCCAACATAATAGTTGTGGTTAGGGGTGGGGGGCAGTGTTTTCTGAAAGCTCTGGGCATTTCTCAAGTGCAATGTACAGCTGGGGTTGAGAACTACTGCTCTCGGTGAGCTGATCTTCCTTGTGACCCCTCATCTCCATTCGTTCATCTCAGTCTGACTTCAGAAACTGAACATTCTTTAAATTATTCAGTTCCTTCTACGCAAAAACCCAGTCTCTGGGGGCTCCTCTCTTCCTCTTTCAGTTTCCTAACGTATGTCTGGGTGGATGAAGGAGGCTTACTGTGTCTCAGATCTGGGTGGTTGGGTCCTCTGGATGACACCATTTGTCCTATTGGTCATTTGCAGCTCAAGCTGGTCCCTAGAGGAAAATGATATGGCCATCCTTGATGTGGTTAGGGCCTGACAGCCTCCCTGGCTGACTTAGCTCCAGTCTGGCTCATGCAAGTGCCATGTACCTCTCAGAACCAATGTGACATTGTCCAGTTGTTCCCTCTGGCCCAGGATATCAACCTAGAGGAGTCTGCTATACTAGATATCACCCCAGCACAAGGGCCTCACAGCAGTTCCACTGGCCTTTGAGTATCCCTCAGGGCCTATGCCAATCTGTCCATAACATGATAAATAATCATGGATCTCTGGGCACTACCATGATGGATTGTCAGTTTACATTGATAGAGCCTTGATTGGTGGGTGTGGAGACAGCCTTCAAGAGGGTCACCTTCCATAGTTTTATTAAATTAGAATGAATATACTCTACCTTCTGTTTTCCCCAGAATCACTACCCCTCCCTCTGGTTGTCTGCCCTTGCCTTTTTCTCCATTTCTTCTACCAGATATTGTGTGTCTAGAAGAGGCAAATTTACCTCTACTTCGCGTCCACATCCGTTGGGATTCCCATGTTGTATCTTGTCCCCCTTGGCAGATGGGAATCTTGCAGATAAGGAGACCTAACTCAGGAAGAATTTATGATTGTCCTCATTACAAATCAACTTTCACAAATTCTTCCTTTACACGTTCTTGGCTATTCTTATCCACTTACTCTTCCAGTTGCAGAATCTAGAAGACTTACAATTCTGGAGTACACTTCTTTCTATTAGACCTGTTACCCTTTGAGGCAACAGGTGGTCACTTAGAGTGGCCCAATTCTGTAAGGTAAACTCCACTGTGACACCTTGAATGCCATAGTTGCTATAAAAGAATCTCATATTTAGCTTAAAAGAAAAGGATATGATAGTCACCAGAGCTGTTCAAGATGTTCTGGCTTTCTCTCTTTCTGGATGGAAGAAATCATGTCTTCACCTGCTGGGAATTAGCTGTGGCCAAGAGACTTGCTTTGGCCAAGGAGATATGAAGGCTGATTCTGGCCAGCCATTAGGAGCCACTTTGAGCTTTACCATTGCCTTGGTGTACCCTTCCAATATCTTAGGCAATGTTCCAGGTGGAGGCTGCTCTACCAGCTGGGAACCTGGTTGGGATCCTGGATGGAGAACATCACTCAGCAGAACCCCATATGACCCTCAGTAGATGTGTGGCATGAGTGAGAAAGAAACTTTAGTCTTTTGAAGCCTCTGAGATTCGATGTAGTTTGCTACAGCTGAGCCTATCCTGAGTGAAGAGAAGAATAAGAAGCATGGTGTTTGGTGTTTGTGTGTATGCAACCAGGAACAAGTACCATAGCCTCCACCCAACCTAATCCTTTTTAAAAAATTTACTGTTCCTCTTTTAAAATTATTTTATATGTATTAAAGGAGAAATTCATCTTTTAGAAAACAGATCTAAGTCCAAATCACTCTTTTTTTTTTTTTTTTTTTTTTTTTTTGAGACAGGGTCTTACTCTGTTGCCCAGGTTGGAGTGCAGTGGTGCAAGCATAGCTTACTGCAGTCATGAACTTCTGGGCTCAAGTGGTTCTCCTACCTCAGCCTCCTAAGTAGCTGGGACTACAGGTGTGCACCACCGTGTCTGACTAATTTTTAAAAATTTTTAGTTGAGACAAGGTCTCCCTATGTTACCCAGACTGGTCTCAAATTCCTGAGCTCAAGAGATCTTCCCGCTTCACACCTATAATCCCAGCACTTTGGGAGGTCTCCCAAAATGCTGGGATTTAAGGTGTGAGCTACTGTGTCCAGTCTTAAAAATCACTCTTATCAGAAAATTGAACCCTTTTGCATTGTTGATGGAAATGTAATTGGTACGGCCATTAAGGAAAACAGTATGGAGTTTCCTTTAAAAATTAAAAAAAAAGAACTACCATATGATCCAACCATTTCTGAATATATGTCCAAAAGAAATGAAATCAGTATTTCAATTCATGTTCATTGCAGCATTCATAACAGCCAAGACATAGAAACAACCTAAGTGTCCATTTACAGATGAATGGATAAAGAAAACATGATATGTATATGTGTGTGTGTGTATGTGTACATATATATATACACACACACACATATATATATATGATGGAATATTATTCAACCTTAAAAAGAAATAGCCTGCTATTGGTTGACATCACAGACAAACATGGAGAGCATGATACTGAGTGAAGTCAGTGAGCCATGGAAAGACAAATACTGCATGATCTCACTCATATGTGGAAAAGAGAGTAGAAATAGAGAGTAGAAGAGTGGCTGCCAGAGGCCGGTGGTGAGGACAATGGAGAGGTGTTGGTCAACAGGTACAAAGTTTCAGTTATAAGATGAATAAGTTCTGGAAGTCTAATGGTGGCTATAGTTAATAATACTGTATATTTAGGTGAAGTTTGAAAAGATTTAAAGTGTCCTCGACACACACACACACACACACACACACACACACACACACACACACACAAAGTAACTGTGGGTGGTGATGGACCTGTTAATTAACTTGATTGTGGTAATCATTACACTATACATAGGTATCGCAAATCATCATGTAACCTTGAATACATATGATTTTTAGTTGTTGGTTAAACATTTTAAAATCAAAAAAACAAAACCAAAATCACTCATCAATTGAAGAAATAGTCTAAAACAAGGACTGCGGAAAATGAACAACCGCCAAAGAGAAAGCGATGCTCTGCGCCCTCCCCTTCTGCTCGGTGCTTGCCGGTGCTTGCCTCCATACTTTCTAAGAAACATAGAGCAAGAAGTGCTCCTGGCCAATAACCATCGAGATCCTGTCCTGCCTCTCGCTCTGCCCTTCCCCTCTCAGACCCTCCTGACCAGTGTAGGGAAAAGCCTGAGGGACTCTTCGTCATTCTGTTTTTGGAATGTGGAATTGAGAGCTAGCTGGTCTCAAGCACGCAGCCATCTGCCTCTTCTCACAGGGGCCTCACGTTGTTTTCTAGCTGAACAGCGCACAGGAATTTTTCAGCCCCCCCTCCTCTATCACAAAGCCTGTGATTCCTTTAAAGAACTGCGAAGTAAAGCGTCTTTCCAGTTAAAAAGCCCAAACTGAAATGTGACGGCATCTAAATGTCTTTATCCCCAATTATTAGCCCTCTTCCTAACAGGCCCTCCCATCTGCCTCTGTGCCTAGAAAGAAGTTCCCTGCTACTTCAGCCCCAGTTTTCTTTTCTTTTTCTTTTCTTTTCTTTTCTTTTTTTTTGAGACAGAGTTTCACTCTGTAGCCCAGGCTGGAATGCAGTGGCGCAATCTCAGCTCACTGCAAGCTCTGCCTCCCAGGTTCATGCCATTCTCTTGCCTCAGCCTCCCAAGTAGCTGGGACTACAGGCGCCTGTCACCACGCCCCATGAATTTTTTTGTGCTTTTTAGCAGAGACGGTATTTCACTGTGTTAGCCAGAATGGTCTCGATTTCCTGACCTCCTGATCGGCCCGCCTCGGCCTCGCAACAGTTTTCTTATTTTTAAGGGATTTATCTTTTGATCACTTTATATTATTAGATTGGTGCAAAAGTTATTGTGGTTTTTGTCATTAAAAGTAATGTACTTTTGTATCAACCTAAAATAAATGTTATTTATTTATTCCAAACTTACTTAAAAGAGGACTCAAGGAGGACAAGAAAGATGTGTTTGTATTTCAAGATAAAAAAGGAAATATATGAGGCCGGGCACAGGAATGCCTATATTCCCAGCACCTTGGGAGTCTGAGGTGGGAGGATCACTTGAGCTTAGGAGTTCAAGACCAGCCTGCGCAATACAGGGAGACCTCATCTCTACAAAAAGTTAAAAAAAATTTATTTTGAATTTTTAAGTCCAGGGGTACATGTGCATGTTTGTTACATAGGTAAATGTGTGTCTTGGGGGTTTGTTGTACAGATTATTTCATCACCCAGGTATTAAGTCTAGTACCCATTAGTTATTTTTCTGATCCTCTCCCGCCTCCCACCCGTGACTCTCAATAGGCCCCAGTATGTGTTGTTCCCCTTTATCGGCCATGTGTTCTCATCATTTAGCTCCCACTTATAAGTGAGACCAGGCGGTGTTTGGTTTTCTGTTTCTGTGTTAGTTTGCTAAGGATAATGGCTTCCAGCTTCATTCATGTCCCTACAAAAGACATCATCTTGTTCAAAAAGTACAAAAATTAGCTGGATGTGGTGGCACGTGCCTGTAGTCCCAGCTACTCAGGAGGCTGAGGTGGGAGGATCACCTGAGTCCAGGAGGTCAGAGCTGCAGTGAGCCCTTCTGGTGCCACTGTACTTTAGCCTGGGCCACAAAGCAAGACCCTGTCAAAAGAAAGGAAAGAAAGAAAGAAGGTAGGAAGGAAGGAAGGAAGGAAGGAAGGAAGGAAGGAAGGAAGGAAGGAAGGAAGGAAGGAAGGAAGGAAGGAAAGAAGGAGGGAAGGAAGGAAGGAGAGAGAGAGAGGGAGGGAAGGAAGGAAGAGAGAGAGAGAGAGAAAGAAGAAAGAAAGAAAAAGAAAGAAAGAAAAGAAAGAAAGAAAGAAAGAAAGAAAGAAAGAAAGAAAGAAAGAAAGAAAGAAAGAAAGAGAAAGAAAGAAAGGAAAGAAGGAAGGAAGGAAGGAAGAAAGGAAGGAAGGAAGGAAGGAAGGAAGGAAGGAAGGAAGGAAGGAAGGAAGGAAGGAAGGAAGGAAGGAAAAGTTGAGCAAAGTAGCCTCAGCCAGAATGAAAAAGTTACATGAATGTATGCCATGAAATATTTTCCGCTTGCTGAATGTGGGCCAAAACCTGATTTTCCTAAAAATGCCTTTAAAGTGTCATAGTATCCATATAATTAAATAAAATTAGTTCAGGAAAAGAACAACCATTTCTTACAGTGAGACTAAAGGTAATTTCCCCAGGTCTCCTCATAGAAAGGAGACTTGAATAAAAAAAATGAAGTAGGCCGGGTGCAGTGGCTCACACAGGCCTGTAATCCCAGCACTTTGGGAGGCCGAGGCAGGCAGATCACCTGAGGTCAGGAGTTCAAGTCCAGTCTGGTCAACATGGTGAAACCCTGTCACTACTAAAAAAAATATACAAAAATTAGCCGGGTGTAGTGGTGTGCACCTGTAATCCCGGGTACCTGGAAGGCTGAGGCAGGAGAATTGCTTGAACCCAGGAGGCGGAGGTTGCAGTGAGCCAAGATCGTGCCACTCACTCCAGCCTGGGTGACAGAGTGAGATTCCATCAAAAAAAAAACAGGCAGTATCCTCTTTCTATACATGTGATAGATTTCACAGAGTGGATGCTTATAACTTCTCTTAAAATAGAATGATGATATCACCTGTGATTTCACTCTGGTAAAACACTATGGATAGTGTGCCTATCCAGGAACTCAGCTCCCAAATCAGCTGGCTTGATGCAACAATGAAATTTGAAGTATCTGTGAGGGAAAGATTAGCCCTCCATGAATTCCTGTTTATGTGGCCAAGCTTCTGAAAGGCATAGGGCAACAATGAATTTGCAAGTATCCGTGTTAACTAAACGTGGACTACAGATATATGTGGCTAGTGAAGTGCAGAGCCATATGTTCTGCGTAGCCAGCCTGCTTCATACAAACAATACAATGGGATTGGGGTGAGGGACAGTTCACAAAAGAAATCTAACTAACTGGTCAAAAAATAAAAAACAAAAAATAGAAGGCTTTCTTAGTGTTGGTGGTTACATAAGCTAGTATTACTATTATTGGGCATTTTGTTAATAGTTAGACATATATCTTTGATCTAGCAATTCTATTTCTAGATTGTCACCTAAGGAATTATTTAAGAGTGTGTGCAAATATTAATGATAATGATATTTGTCCTAAAAGAATGAAAACACTGTGAATGTCTACCTCTAAATTGTGGTACCCGCATGTAATGGAATACGATTCCACTATTAAACATGATGTCTTAGATGAATACACATAGTCATGGTCAGTGTTCACTATACATTGCTAAGTTTTATATAAAACAGTTTACTAAAGAATACAAGTATAATAATAGTACTAGTGTGTTGTTATGTTTGTGTAATAGTTATTTTTAATATCAGATTTTTTTTCCTTCTACATACTGCTTTCCACAAAGCCTTTTGGGTCCCATTCCTTTTTCCTTTAACAGCATCAGATCCCATATATTTCTAGTTACTTTCAGCTATCAAATATTCTCCATTTTAAATTTCCAATCTCAATCCAACTCCAATGTCATCACCTGCCCCGTGGTTGTCAGCTTGAGACATTTGGAAGGTGAAGGGAGGGCCTGCTTTTCTTCTTAAGGGGAGGAGACAAGAGAGACCGTCTTTTTCCTTGATGATTTGGCCATGGTCACAGTCATCTCCTTGCTGGAGTCTTTGCTGCTCTGGCTAAAACACGCTGACAGCACTGCCCTCTACGGAGTGGGTATCCAAATGCAGACCCTTCAAGAGCCCCTAGCGGAGCCTCACTATGCCTGCCAACTGCACACTTCCCTGATGTGATAGATCCACCCTTCCATGCCCTGTCAATTTCCGCCATACACAATCACATGGGCTTTCCTCCTGGATCCCCTTCTAAGTGGAGCAAGATGATCTCTCCGCTGGTACCTTCTGTGGTTCCGCCGTGAGCACACAGGAGGCACAGGCCTTCCGGACATGCCAGTGCCATTGTGCAGATGCAAGCGGCCCCACTGACACCCCCTCTTGGTACCCTGCTCTCTGGTTCATTTCCTTTTCCAATTAGGCAGAGTCAGGCAAGCCAGTCTGCCACCTGAGTAGACATCCAATGGGAGCATAGGCTAATCATTCCTTGTTGCAAATACTCCCAAGCTGCTTCAGTAATTTCCTTGGAGCTGCCTCACTTGACTTTGAAGAGGAAAGTGCACGACCACCTCACTAGACAAAAAGACACACACAAAATTATTCTTACTCTAAATCTAAATAACCTACAAAGCTAACAACCTCAATACTTCCCCCTTCCTCTGCTTATACAGACCCTGAAGGAAGGAGCATTGGGATGGTGCCTGGCCATGGGGGTGAGGATTCTGTCATTTCTTACTAAGTCTTGGGTTAAAGTGTCTAGTCTCATTAGGGGACCTTAGTGCTTTTTTTTTTTTTTTTTTTTTTTTTTTAATTTCGGCATTGGAGGTTTAGGTAAATTTCAAGAAAAAAATTGGAAAAAGTTTCAAATATCTTATAAATACAAATGTACCTATACACAGTCCCAGAAAGAGTTTTGAAGCTATACATCAAAGTGTTAACGTTTCCATAGTAAAATAAGAGTTTTATAATTTTTTGTCTCTTTGTGGCCTACATGTTTTAATTTTTCTATCCAAAACCTGTTTTGGTTTTATAATAAAGGGGATACACAAACGTTATTTTTATTAAAAAAAAAAAAACTATTCATCCCAAAAGGTAAAAGGATAAATAAGTTGTAGTATATCCATCCAATTGAATACTACTAAGTAATAAAATGGAGCAACTTACTAATAGAAGCAACAACATAAATGAATCAAAAAATATTATGCTGAGAAAAAGAAATCTGACACAAAGGAGTATATCATTTGTATGATTTTGTTTATTTGAGATTCTAGACCAGATAAAGCTCATCTATAGTGATAGTGATAGAAATCAGATCAGTGATTGTCTAGATGGGAGGGTCGGGAAGACTGACTGCAAGGGGGTCAAGGAAGCTTTCTGGGGTAATGGAAATGTTCATGTCTTTATTGGGGTAGACAATTGCCTAACTCATTAAATTGTATACTTAAAATGAGTGCATTTTTAAAATTTTACTTTAAGTTCTGGTATACATGTGCAGAATGTGCAGGTTTGTTACATAGGTATACATGTGCCATGGTGGTTTGCTGCACCTATCAATCCATCACCTAGGTTTTAAGTCCTACATGCATCAGGTATTTGTTCTAATGCTCTCCCTCCCCTTGCCCCCCATCCCCCAATAGGACCCGGTGTGTGATGTTCCCCTCCCTGTATCCATGTGTTCTCATTGTTCAACTCCCACTTATGAGTGAGAATATGCAGTGTTTGGTTCGTCCATGTCCCTGCAAAGGACATGATCATTCTTTTTTATGGCTTCATAGTGTTCCATGGTGTATATGTGCTACATCTTCTTTATCCAGTCTATCACTAATGGGGATTTGGGTTGGCTTCAAGTCTTTGCTATTGTAGATAGTGCTGCAATAAACATACGTGTGCATGTGTCTTTATAGTAGAATGATTTATAATCCTTCGGGTATATACCCAGTAATGGGATTGCTGGGTCAAATGGTATGAGTGCATTTTATCATATGTAAATTACACTTCAGTAAAGTTGATGTTTAGAAAAAGTTTTGGTTTTGTTTTATTTTTGGAAAATTAGTGAGATTTCAGAGCTAAAACTATGAAACTCTTAGAAGAAAACATGGGATAAATTTTTATGATCTTAGCTTTGGCAATGTTTTCTTAGATATGACATCAAAAGCATAAGGAACAAAAGAAGGATAGATAAGTTGGATTTCATCTAAAAATTTTATACATTGAAGGATTCTATCAAGAGAGGGAAAAGACAATCCATAGAAAGGAAGAAAATATTTGTGAATTATATATATGATGGGGTCTATTCAGAATGCACAGAGAGCACTTACAACTCAGTAACAAAAAGTCAAACAAGTCAATTAAGAAATGGTCAAAAAACTTGAAAAGACATTTTACCAAAGAAGTTATCCAAATGGCCAACAAGCACATGAAAAGGCATTCAAAATCCTTAGTCATCAGGGAAACGCAGATCGAAACCACAATGAACTACCATTTCACACACACTAGGATGGCTGTATGAGTACAAAAAGGAAAACAAGTATTGGGGAGGATGTAGAGAGACTGGAACCCTCATACCTTCCTGGTAGAAATGTAAAATGGTGCAGCTGCGGTGGAAAAGCTTAGTGATTCCTCAAAATTTAAATATAAAATTACCACAAAACACAGGCAATTTCACTCCTGCGTATATGCACAAAAGAACTGAAAGCAGAAGTTCAAGCCAAAGCCTGTACACAAATGTTCACAGCATATTATTTACAAAAGCCAAAAGGTGGAAACAATTCAAATGTTCACCAACAGATTAACAGACAAAATGTGATATATTCATACAATGGAGTATTATTCAGCCATAAAAAGTGAAGTTCTGATCCATTCTACAACATGAATGAAGCTTGGAGACACTATGCAAAATGAAAGAAGCCAGATACAAAAGGCCAAATATTGTGTGATTTCATGTATATGAAACATCTAGAGTAGATAAATCCATAGAGACTGGATGCAGACTGGTGGTTGCCAAAGGCTGGGGGGGCAGGGGAGTGACTACTTAATGCATAAGGAGTTTTTTGGAGAAGTGATGAAAATGTTCTGGTGATAGTGGTAGTGGCTGTACAACACTGTGAAGGTACTTATTGCCACTGAATTGTGCACTTTAAAAGGTTTGCATTACAAGTGCACCTTGTGATTAAAATGGTAAATGTCAAGTTAAGTGTATTTTATCACAATAAAAAAATAGTCAAATGTGATGGTGAAACTATCACATATGTTTCACCCCTCCTGCTATCATGTCAAAGAACTTCCTCAGAGTTATACTCCTGGCTTCCCAGGTTTGGTTCAGTCTCTTCCTGAGGAAGGTGTTTCTCAGGGCAGTCTCCACCAGAGATGCTCCTGCTCAGCATGCCCTGTGACTGGCTGAGTTAGCCCCATTCGAGAAGTTTCAGCAAGACCATTTGTCCTATATCTAAACCATGTCACCCAGACTCGTTTTTATTAATAACAAAGCTAGCACGTTGGTCTCATCTGGATTCTTCATCTGCTTGTCTACATTTCCGATGTTAAGTCGAAGTTGGGTGGGAAGAGGAATATTCTTCACTGAAATCTCCCCCTGACCACTCTTCCTTGGCACTCAAACCCCAGGAGACACAGAGTTTTAAACCATAATACATGACCACAATTAACCTCTAAACTGCTTAAAGTATGTGCAAGGAAACCCTCACCTGGGCCATTTTAAAAAGGATCAAGCAAGCAAGCAAGCAAGCAAGAAAGAAAGAAAGAAAGAAAGAAAGAAAGAAAGAAAGAAAGAAAGAAAGAAAGAAAGAAAGAAAGAAAAGAAAGAAAGAAAGAAAGAACATCTATCTTTGAGCACTGAAACTTCCTGCGGTCCAAGCTAAACTTACAAAATGTGGTTTGTATAATCAAGTACGTCAGGCTACTCCAAGTGATTTATTAATTACAAACTAGTTAAAACTAGGGAGACATTCAGAAAAAAATATTTTAATCTCCTTATCGTTCCATGTTTTTCTTCATTCCTCTCTCTATTTTCCTTCTTTACAATGTGTCACCCTTATTTGAAGAGTATGACTTCAGGGTGTTAATATAGGACTGTGAAGGCAAAATAGCATTTAGAATTGAGAAATAAGTTATCTGCTTTTCTGCAGAGAATTGCTAAAACAAAAGGAAAACAAACAAAAATAAGTACCTAATAAATCAGTAAATATGGTATCACATTTCTAATGTTGAAAACTTCTTATTGGAATTCACCAGCATATTTCAAAACAAACCAAAAAACAAAAACAAAAGGAAAAAACACCCACATTTTATAAAACTAATATCTGATTGGATGCATTTAAAATTCTTCGTTTCACACCAAGTGGCCTATAGAAAACTTGAAAAGAAATCATATAAATAGTGTAAAGAAGAGTTAAAGAGTTCCCTTATCTTCGTGGGAAGATAAGATTTCAAGAAAGAAAAGTATGATTGGCAATAAAATAAATGCCTTGAAACATCTGAAGAGCTTTTGCTGAGGGAATAATGTACTAGAGTCATTGTCTCTTTGGTCATCATTATTTAATTTTCTTCTAGAAAAGCAAAGGCTACTTTACACTAAGAATCACTAAACATAAGAGTGAGTTCTCAACAGTGGCTGGAGAGTTTGAGAACAGATGGTTAGTGTCAGAGGGACATCGCATTCTGATGGCTTGGTGCAGGCTTGTTGAAGGCATGGATGAAGCAGATTGCTTGCTTTCCTTTCTGTCCTCTAATTCTGTTAAGAATGTTACCAGCTGCTAAAGGGGTGCCCGGTGGGCTGGAAGAAGAGAGTAAGAAGGCAGCCTAACTGCCCCCAGAAAATTTTATTTTATTTTCTTATAATAACAATTCTGGTTGCTATAACTATGTTCTTTACACCTGGGGATTTTTAGGACTCCTATCTGTAATCCACATGAGCTCTAATTTTATATTCTATAGTGAACTGTGCCCTCTTTCTGAGACAGGACTGTGATTCCACATTCCTGTTGTAGATACAATGTGTATGAAAGTGTTAGTAACAAAGGGGCCATACACACTGGTACCAATCGGATTCTCATGCCTCACATTAAGTATGACAAGCTGTGTCCCCAGACCTCACTGAAATAAAAGTGGAAAAACCCAAATTCATATGGTTAGGAAACACATAATTTGTCCCTGAAGTTATTTTTTTTTAAGAACCACAATGTCTATCAAAATTAGTGATGGCCATAGCCTTCTGTGCAGGAATTCCTCTTCTAGGCATTTATCCTGGAGAAGAATCCATATGTTTATGCAACAGGGTTTATTGAAGTATTTATTATCTGTCCGATGAATTGACAGCAAACTAAACAAAATGAAATGGTAAATTTTCTGTGGTATAGTCATCCCATAAAATATTACACAATAATGACTGGGTGTGGTGGCTCACACCTGTAATCCCAACACACTGGGAGGCCGAGATGGGTGGATCACCTGAGGTCAAGAGTTCGAGACCAGCCTGATCAATATGGTGAAACCCCATCTCTACTAAAAATATAAAAAGTAGCTGGGCATGGTGGCATGCACATGTAGTCCCAGTTACTCAGGAGGCTAAGACAGAATTGCTTGAACCCGGGAGGCGGAGGTTGCAGTGAGTTGAGATCGTGCCACTGCAATCCAGCCTGGGTGACAGAGTAAGACTCCCTCTCAAAACAAACATACACACACACACACAATTACACAATAATGATGGAGGCAGAGCTACATATTTGGACATAAAAGATATCTTAGATATATTGCTAAATGAAAAAGCAGGTTTCACAAAGACATGAAAAGCATGATTCCATTTGTGTAAAAAACAGAAAATAAAACCAAACTATATAGCAAGATTCAGACTGAAGAAAGTTTGAAAACTCTCAATGTGCCCATCACTGTAGCAATGACTTTATATATGCTATCTCATTGGAAACCCATAATTGCTTCTTAGAAAGTGAACTATTATTATCCACATTAGAGATGAAGAAAGTGAGGCACAGAGGTTAAGTAACATACCTCCAAGGGGAATAATGTAAGCACATGAAAATACATAGAAAGAATCCAAGACAGGGCTGGGTGCAGTGGCTCACACCCGTAATCCAAGCACTTTGGGAGGCTGAGGCGGGTGGATCATGAGGTGAGGAGTTCAAGACCAGCCTGGCCAAGATGGTGAAACTTCATCTCTACTAAAAACACACAAAATATTTTCTCCCTGAGAGAAAATGGGATTGGATAGGATTCGGTGGTGGCTGTATTCTATATATGTATATGTATTGGTGGCTTACACAATAAATATTTCTCACAGTTCTGGAGGCTGGGAGGTCCCAGATCAAAGTGCCAGCAGATGTGGTATCTGGTGAGGGCCCTCTTCCTGTCTTGTAGCTGTCTTCTTGCCATGTGCTCATCGGTCTTTCCTTGGTGTATGTCTATAGGCAGAGAGAGGGCTCCGATTTCTTCCTTTTCTAATAAGAATGCTAATCTCTACATGGGGACTCCATCCTCAAGATCTCATCTAAACCTACTACCTCCAAAATGCCCTGCCTGCAAATATCATCAATTACATTAGGGATTAGACCTTCAACATGAATTTAAGGGGAGATAAACATTTTAGTCTACAACCTCACACACACACAATTTACTTTCCTTTAAAGTAAGAAGAAATAAAAATAGAAAGAAAACAAATAAAAAGAAAAATGACTATTGGCCGAGCAGGTAGCTCATGCCTATAATTCCAGCACTATGGGAGGCTGAATTGAGCTGGTTGCTTGAGCCCAGGAGTTCGAGACCAGCCTAGGCAACCTACCAAGAACTGACCTCTACAAAACAAAACAAAACAAAACACCCACAAAAATTAGCTGGGCATGCTGTCACACTCTTGTGGTCCCAGCTACTCAGAAGGCTGAGGAAGAACGATTGATTGAGCCCAGAAGATGAAGGTTGCAGTGAGCCATGATCACACCACTGCACTCCAGCCTGGGTGACAGAGCAAAACCCTATCTCAAAAAATAAATTTTTAAAAAAGTGACTATTCTTCTTTGTTTTAATTTTCCATCCACCTGAAAGTTTCCCTTTGATCCATGTCTATAATGCTCTCCTGAAGCTCTGTTAGAATATTTTGGCCATATCTTTTGGCCAACTCTTGTTTCCTCTGGTCGCACCAGCTTCAGAAATGGTGAGAAGTTAAGGATCCACTAACAGTCACGGGGATAGTACGAATATTACTCTGCTCCCCCAGGCTCTGACCATAAGACGTGAGGAATTCAAAGACCAGGGAATAAACTCATTGTTCTGGTATTTTCAGTCCCCACTTTGCAGAGTCTCTGAGACTTCCCTCAAGTCTACATCATTTCCCTGGCCGAGTCCTCGGTAGCCCACAGAAATGGTCCTTTATGGCTGTCTTACTTCCCTGCCTGAACTAAGTCATGTTATCCTGCATGCCATGACTTCATTCAACACTCACCTAATGACTCACATTGGTTCCAAGTCTACAGATCATCAATGAAAGAATTCTCTTTGCTACCAGCGTTGATCTTTTAAATTTTCCTGGTGTATGCATGCGGGCTCTTAAAAAGAAATTGTAGCACCTTCTATTGCAATAGCCCTGCTGTGGAGCACATTGTGTCAAATTCTCTCCAGAAGAACCACAGGACATTTTAAAGAAACTAACTAAAATCTTTCCTTTATGCTTACCTCTAACCAGGATCCAAATACAGCACCCACAAAACGAACCTAGGGATTATTCTACTCTGAGGTGTTTTCCCTATCTACTTGGGCACTCTGCTCTCAAGTTAGGGGAAGACTTTGTCAACTTTATTTAGGAGTCTACATTTGAGTGTCCAAGAACGCCACCTTAATTTCTTTTCATCAATTCTCCAAGAAGGCCTATCAGAGCCACATACAGAATTACTCCCGATAAATGACTTTGGATCCCAAGTTTCCAGAGTTGGATGTGCCAGTTAGGCTTCCCACTCTTCTTGGTCTCCTGATGCCTATAAAACACTTTCCTAAGCATCAAGTTGAGAAAACAGAAAATGGTCTGGAATGTGTGTGTTCCTTAATCTCTTGAAAGATTTTTTAAAAATTGGGATGCATTTTTTAAATTATACATTTAATCTTGACAGAGCTAAAATTTAGAAAAACACATTTATTAATGTAAACCAAAAATAAAAACCTAAGTCTCCCAACTGACTGAATGCACTCCCTCTTGGCTAAAGGGACTACAAAGAAACCTGAAAAACTGCATTCCAGGCTGTGATGGGAAGGGAAGGGAGAATGAACATACCTTGTTATACCCCCTCCCTTTTGGAGTTTAGGCACAACTGACCATTATTGACGTTAAAACAGAGATCATAAGACTGACTGAATGGACTCTGTGGCAATAAGGTATCAAATTCCAACCTGACTGACGTGACAGATAGCAGACTCTGAAGGAAATACATATATTATATCTCAAATATATTTCTTTGATATGTTTTAAAATGGCCCTGCAAAGCCAAATTTCATGAAGGAAATTTGCATCTGTAGAGAATCTCCATTAATGCAACCAGGACTTTCCTGGATTTAGGAGAGATTAACTAAGAGTCTAACACCTTTTAAGGTTCAAACAGAAACATTTGGTGTTATTTATTTTCTCTAAAGTTACTAACTGGAGTCTTCATCTACATAACTAAAACTTTGGCCTTCACAACCCCCTTAACTTAACTCAAACACTCCCTTTTACTGGCTTTAGCCTTCAGACAAAGCTTAATTCTTTCAATCAATTGCCAACCATAAAATATTTGAATCCACCTATGACCTGTGTATTAGTCTGTTCCCACATTGCTACAAAGAACTACCTGAGATTGGATAATTTTTTTAAGAAAAGAGGTTTAATTGACTCGCAGTTCTGCAAGCTGTACAGGAAACATTGCTGGGAGGCCTCAGGAAACTTACAATCATGGTGGAAGGTGAAGGGGAAGCAAGCACATCTTACCATGATGGAACAGGAGAGAGAGAGTAAAGTACTACACCCTTTTAAACAACCAGATCTCATGAGAACTCCATCATGAAAACAAGTGGGAAGTCCGTTCCCATGATTTAATCACTTCCCACCAGGCCCCTTCTTCAACATGTGGGGATTACAATTCACCATGAGATATGGGTGGGAACATAGAGCTAAACCATATCAACCTGTAAGCCCCCACTTCAAGATATCTTGTCTTGTTAGGTTGAACCAATGTACACCTTCCATGTATTGATTTATGATTTTACCTACAATTCCTGTCTCCCTACAAGGTATAAAAGCAAACTGTCATCCGAACACCTTGGGCACACTTTCTTAGGACCTCTTGAGACTGTTTCAAGGGCCATGGTCCATCATATTGAATCAGAATAAACCTCTTTAGGTATTTTACAGTTTGTTTTTTTTTTTTTTTTGGTCAACATATAAATATTCCGTGAAGATCAAAATCAATATTTTTGCCTTCTCCTACCAGTTCAAAGCTACTACCAGTTACATATGTCATACACACATGTAAACACTTTAATGCAATACACACATAGGCAAATACAAAATGCTGAAATGAATTTACAAATATATGGAAAATAGGTCTATCCACAGAATAGTAATCAACTGTAGAATACACATTTCTAGGAACACAGATAATTTGCATTATTACTCATTTTCCACAAACAAAAATAATTTTAAAATAGCCCAAAGACCACAAAAAGAAAAAAAAAAAGGTAAAGATAATCTGGATGGGTCCACTAGACAGCACTATAGTAGTTTCTGGGTTCATTTTAAAGTCTTTCACAATTTTTCTTTGCATTTTTTCTTTGTATATTTTAGTGTTTTAGCTCTCTTAAAAATTACCTTAACAATGATGAGCATCTTATATCTTAGGAGCAGCTGGACAGTTGAGGAGAGAAAATAATTATCATGTCTGATTTTAGAACAGTTTTAAAAAATGTTAAAGATGTGGAAATGGGGAAAAAAAAAAAAAAAAGGATTCCTGGGTGCCTTTCTGTGAAATGCTAAGCATTGCCTAGCGAACTCTCCTCTGGGAATTATCTCATTTTATAATAATGTTCACCTTTCACTTAACTATTAGCAAATATTGTACAGGAGAAGTTAACATCTAGAAGGTTGACAATATTGGAAAGAATTCCCGTCCACAGCAATTCAAATGATTCCTGTTCATAACTATTCAAACTAATTTCTCCAGTAGAGAATATAAGCCTTTGTAAATCACATTCTCACTTGAAGCAGTTTTAACATCTTAGTGGTTCCATTATTAATTTATAGGCTAACTGAAAGTCTTTGACACATGTTCATTTTATATTTATGTGAGAGTTATGATTCTAGTGCTTTGAAAACTATTCCTTGGTGATATCCTCTAATTAAACAGTTTGGAGCTATAAATATATGGCCATCTTAGGAAGCTCACTAAATATTTCAGAGCTTTCTCCTACTCCCTCTTCAAATTCATTAAAACGCAGTCTACAGAAGTCTTAGTTCAAAGGATCCAGTGTTGCTTCTAAGTACCTCCTGGAGAGGTAACTGGAGAATCTGAAAAATCTACTAGCCTATTTTCTGTTGTCTTTTCTTCTGTCATTATGACTCAGTATCATTCTTGAATATAATTTGTCCTGCCCAGTCTGATACAATTTCCTGCTACCTTTGAGATGCCACTGTTGGTCTTGTAGTAATTGCTCAGTATATTGTGAGGGTAAGGAAAAGAAGAGATCCTGGCTTCTGGTGTTAACAGTTTTTCAAACACAGTGCTGCAGCAGATCAGGGTTTGAATGGGTCACAGTGGTTCTTCAAGGCAGGACAACTCCATTTCCTGCAAAATGGACTAAAAAAAAATTGTCAAAGGAGAATGTGGGTTCTGGCTCCCTGAACCCACATTCAGAGGGCCCGTGAGTAGGTTCCTAAGCAGATCTTCTGGAAGAAGGTCGGTGTTCTGGGAAAGGGCTGTTTGTGTATATTGAAAGTGTAGCTAGTTGGATGTCCAGTACAATACCCTCTTACCGATATACTTAAAAACTAGGAAGTCTACTGGCTGCATATTAGGAAATTTCATCTAGAGATCTGTGACTTGTCAAGATCAGTCTGTTAGAGGTGTGTGAAGCAGAGCAACTCCATCTTAAACAGGAGCTGGGTAAAATGGGCTGAAACCTATGAGGCTGCATTCCCAGATGGTTAAGGCATTCTAAGTCACAGGATGAGATGGGAGGTCAGCACAAAATACAGGTCATAAAGACCTTGCTGATAAAACAGGTTGTAGTAAAGGAGCTGGCCAAAACCCACTAAAACCAAAATGGTGATGAGAGTGATCTCCGGTCATTCTCACTGCTACACTCCTACCAGTGCCATGACAGAGTACAAATGCCATGGCAATGTCAGTAATTCACTCTATATGGTTTAAAAAGGGGAGGCATAAATAATTCACCCATTGTTTAGCATATCATGAAGAAACAACCATAAAAATGGGCAACTATCAGCCCTTGAGGCTACTCTGTCTATGGAGTAGCCATTCTTTCATTCCTTTACTTTTTAATAAACTTGCTTTCACTTTGCACTGTGGACTTGCCCTGAATTCTTTCTTGTGCAAGATCCAAGAACCCTCTCTTGGGGTCTGGATCAGGACCCTTTTCCTGTAACATCTTTCTGGTGACCATAGAAGGGACTATACTGTGGAAAACCCTGACCCAAAGGCTAACTTTGGGTAAGTGGTGGGGTCCAATAACGTCTTTCTCGTGAACACAAAAGGGACAATACTGAGGAGACCTCCTGACCCAAAGGAAATAGTCTACAGCACTGACTGGATGACTTTGGATAAGTGGTGGGGTACCTATGTAAAGAATGGGATTGGGTTAGAGGCCCAAATTAGGGGAGTTAGAGTTCTGTCCTAAGACAGAGTGGGTTAGAGGTTCCTCTTAATAAAAGGCAAGGACGCTTGACCTACCTTGGGTTAGAAGCCAACTTGGAAGGGTTAGAGTCCCTTCTAAGATTTAGGAGGTTAGAGGCCCCTCTTGGGTAAAATCCCCCTTGGCTAAGAACAGGTTTGGCACTATGGGGGATTAACTACTATTCTCTTTGGATTAATCTTCCTTACACTCTTTGCTGATGGCTGTGGGTGACAGGGTTAGGCATGTAAAGGATTGTGGGACATGGGGAGCTTTTACCTCCCTAAAAGGGGAAACTTGAGAGCTGATGGGACTGCAGGAAAAGATCCCTTTGTTACTGACAAGCAGCTGCCTGAACTTTTCATTGTCAGCTTCAATGAATGTGTCTTTTCTCTGGCCTCCCTAAGCTCTTCACCTTCCCCACCCCGCCACAGGAAGTACTTTCCTTCTCTATTTTTCCTTTCCTGTATTTTCTGTTACCCAGGGCAACCATCTTGCTCAGAGGCCATGTGTTGAAACTAGAAGTCAAAGGTTGGGTTAAAGATAACAGGGCCCATCTGGGGGCAAATTTAAGGCTTGCCAGTTTATTGGGTGCTAAGCAGAGTGGATAATGTCTATGTTTTATTACACATATTTTGCTCTGACCATAATGAAAAAAAAAATTTCCTTTATGATGTGGCTTGGCCCCCAGGGTGATGGTTTTGCAAGCTGGATCACTAGGGCCACACAGGCATGCCAGCAAAAGGGTAAAATTTCTTACCAGTCAAGTTTCTGGTTTCTCTCTGTGTGTGGTTGAATGAATGGTAAACAAAAAATAAATAAATAAATAAAAATCACTGTTTATCACCTCTGTAAAAGTTTGGATTAATGGGAAAAAGAATTCTAAGGCTAGTCTTAAGCTGGTGTGTTTTGTGCTATGAATTTGTTTTTCTGTGTCAAGGGGTACTTTAGGATAAAACACAGGCTTAGAACACCTATAAGCCCACTTTTCAAGATGACCTAGCAAGCTGGTCAGTAACAAACTTGGCTGCAGGTCCCTGAAACAAACAAAAAAACTGGATGAAGTCTCCACCTTGTTTAATGTCCTTGGGAGCTTGACCTTTTAACCCTGCCTTCTAGGGAAGAGGAATTTTAGGGTTCAAGTCATAGTTAAATCTAAAAATCATATTAAATAGTTAAAAACCTTTGCAAGCTCAAAATTAACTACTCTAGACTCCTCCTAGGAAAGAAAATGGAGACTGCCCTGTACTGTAGTTCAGTAGCTAAAGTTTTGCACTTTCACAGTGGTGGTCTGCATTCGATTCCCCACCCATAAATTAAGTTAAACTTATTTCTGGTTTAATATATGCATGACCTTGTCTCTCTTCTCCTCTTTGGACTATCTTAAATTTTCCTTTCTCTAAGCACCTGGGAGGTTACCTTTGGTAAAGTTCAAAAGCCAGAAATATTGGCTGTTTGGCACAAGAAATTCTAAAAGAACTTTATTCAAGAGTGCTATGGTTAAAATCAGTTTAATTAAAAGCAGATATTCAAGATCTTAGAGCCTGGGCTCCTTGGGAAAAACAGGAGGCACCAGGGACTCTTCCCTTGGCCCTGTTTTTCCAAGGGCTCTACCCTAAAGCCAGTAATCCAATTAAGAAACTTAAAAACTGAAAAATAAAAAATCTTGCAATTACTGTAGTAATCTTCTTTTTTTCTGTGTAGCTATACATGTGGTGTGTGTAATGTTTCTATAAAAGAGCTCTAATTAATTGGCTTAAACAAAAATACACACTGAAATATCTTGAAAGCAAAATAAAAACTGTAATGCCTTTTAGTTCATGTAACTTTAGTAATCTTTGGGAAATAAAAATAACTTCAAAAAGTATTGATAAAAGCATTTAGACTAAATTATGTGGATCAGATATTAAGTTTACTAAATGCTTTAAGGTCATAAACTGCCTCTTTAACTTTTAAAAAAGTTTATCTACTTTAAAGCCATTGGATTCTAGATAAGGCCTGGGGACATGTGGAGTTAGCCATGCCCCCTAGCTATCCAAGAAGATTATAAAAAAAGAGATTTTATATAAGAAAGGATCTTGTATGGTAAATTCTTGTCCTGAAGTAAAATGACTGGTTGTTTAAAATGAGAGATGCTTAGAGCAAGTCAGAAAGTCCAAGAATGTCTCAGATGGTCTGTGTAAGTCATGAAAGAATTTGTGAAAGGGAATTTATGCAAGAAATGTTATACAATTCAAAGATTGTTAGGCCTCCTAAATGCTTCATAAAAAGCCACTATGACTCTTACTGAACAACTTGACTGCTTTACAGCTAGGTAAGGCCTAGGGACATGTGGAGTTTCCTAGCTATGCTGGAGACTCAGCTCTTATCTGCACTTCTGCCTGGTGTGTCCTAGGCTAGGCTCCACACCTAGTACACAATTAAAATCTCAAACTTACCAAGGTTTTTATCAAAAATAAAAGTTGCTAAGGGTTATCATTATAATATGTAAGTGATACTGCTAAAAACACAATTTTACATGGAAGGCATGTAAAGAAAGTAAAATGTGTTTTTGGTGAAAGATTATCAGAAGTCATGGAAATGTGGACTTTTTTCTGCCTAAAGTGTTAAAGGATTGTTTTAAGTAAGAAAAAATATCTAAAGGTTTAAACAAGTTGTGGAAGGTTTACAAAAATTAATTGTAAGAGATTCTGTGTGTGAACATATTGGCTAAAGTTAAAGGGTTATTATTCATTTTGTCTGTGAATTAAACATTAGAATAAAAGCACAATAGGGCCAGGCACAGTGGCTCATGCCTGTAATCCCAGCACTTTGGGAGGCTGAGGTGGGTGGATCATCTAAGGTCAGGAGTTCAAGGCCAGCCTGACCAATATGGTGAAACCCCATCTCTACTAAAAAATACAAAAATTAGCTGGGTGTGGTGGTGTGAGCCTGTAGTCCCAGCTACTCAGGAGGCTGAGACAGGAGAATCACTTGAACCTGGGAGGTGGAGGTTGCAGTAAGCTGAGATTGCACCACTGCACTTCAGCCTGGGGCAACAGAGTGAGACTCCATCTCAAAAAAAAAAAAAAAAAAAAAAAGCACAATAGGTGTTTCTTAGAGCACTGATCTGCTTTTTTACACACACAAAAATGTAAATGGTTATAAAAGTTTTATAAGAATCTTACCTTATGGTTAAACATTAATATTGGGTAAATATGTCCATAAGATTTTATTAAAAATTGTGTTTAACATTAATAGTACATTAATGTAAAAGTGAAATTAGGCTTATTTGGTATAAAGGTCATACAGGAAGCATTATCAAATGTAAAATGGTGTTTTGCTTTCTATGGGCTATATTTGCATAAATGTGTTATTGGTATATATTTTAAAGTTGTAGGAAACTTCTATGATTCTAATGACTTAGTGTATGCTATTAATAATTATAATTGTTATGTAAAATTTTGTGCACCACAGAAGTAACCAAATTTCCTTATCAATTGTGACTTTAATAGTGACTGTCCTAAAACTTTTTATCATCCACAGACAATTGTTGCCTTGTTTTAATTCTCTTTAGAAGGTGGTTTATAATCAACTATAGAACTCTAGCAGGTGTTTTTAAATGCAGGTTTCTAATAACTTTGGAAATTGTAACATTAGAATAGAAGAAACAACTTTCAGAACTCTCATGAAGAGCTGGAATGTTCATGAATACCAAATAGAATGGTCATGAATACCAAACAGGAGTTAACTGAATTAACTGAGCCAATCAAAAACTGAAGTAATCTTTTTAACTTTGCTTAAAATGCTGCTAATCCTTTATTTTGTTTCTCAGAGTCAAGGAAACTTTTCTTTTGAGCTATTTACAGCTTTTAGCAATTGAGGAAAGTATACTTCTGTGAACAAAATTTGGAGCATATTTGTTTGTCTCTACCTGATTCCTACAAAATTTAGAAACTATTTTTGAGTATTCTTAATTTGTGGCAATATAGTTATTTGCATAAGTGCAATAAGAATCTGTTTTCTTTTGTAACAGGACACAACTGGAGAAATTGGTTATTTTACCAAGGCTTTAATGTAAATGGTGTGTTTTCCTTTAAGGAATCCAACTTGACTTTTAAAGCCAATAAAAGCCCCTTGGAGAATTGGCCTCAGACCTTGTCTGCAACAGTCCCTGTACAGGATTTCTGAGCTGTGGTAAGTAAAGAATGTGACTTTCTGACAGGTCCAGGAGCCCCAGGTTATCTTGAGACCACAAGGGGAAAGGAATTTACAGAACTCATGGTTATTTGAGGGCAAAAATCCATGGCTGAGCTTGGTTTTAAAAAGTCTTATGTAAGATTCCTTCTATAAAACAGAGTTCCATCAAAGCCCATTTAAAAATATCCTTTGTGAAAATAATTATTCTTGCTACACTTTATACAAATAACCAGGCCAAATATAATAAAGCAAATCAATCTTACCATGATTTGTCTTTAGTAAAAATGGGAAACTGGAGAGAAAAATACTGTGTTTCAAGAACTATGCTACACTTGTTGTTAAATTCTAGTCTCATTAGTTGTTTTTAAGTTTGTTTCTGCAATTGAGGCTAATGCTGTTTATTCCTGTCAACCAACCAGTTCTTTTTGTAGGAAGACAGGACAAGCCTACTGAATGTTTTCTTAAATTAAACACTTATTAATCTTTCAGATATCACCTGTTGTCAAAACTGAAGAGTTATGAATGGACCTTACCATACTGATGCTTTCTCATTGAACTCATCTTTTCCCTGAATGCAAGAGACACTCATAGTTAGGCAGGAATATCATTGCCTCTATTCAGCCTGAAGAAGTTACAGAAGATGGTTCTTTGCCTCTCTGCAACCCTTAGGATTAAGGGTTCTCTTATAAAAGGGAGGGAGTAAATGTGAGAGCATGTGAACCAGAACAAATCCATCTTAAACAGGAGCTGGGTAAAATGAGGCTGAAATCTACAAGGCTGCATTCCCAGACAGTTAAGGCATTCTAAGTCACAGGAAGAGATAGGAGATCAGCACAAAATACAGGTTATAAAGACCTTGCTGATAAAACAGTTTGCAGCAAAGGAGCTGGCCAAAACCCACGAAAACCAAAATGGTGATGAGAGTGACCACTGGTTATCCACACTGCTACACCCCCACTAGCTCCATGACAGTTTACAAATACCATGGCAATGTGAGGAATTTGCCCTATATTATCTAAAAAGGGGAGGCCTGAATAATCTACCCCTTGTTTAGCATATCATCAAGAAATAACCATAAAAATAGGCAACCATCAGCCCTTGGGGCTGCTCTGCCTATGGAGTAGCCATTCTTTCATTCCTTTACTTTCTTAATAAACTTGCTTTCACTTTGCACTGTGGACTCACCCTGAATTCCTTTTTGTGCAAGATCCAAGAACCCTCTGTTGGGGTCTGGATTGGGACCCCTTTCCTTTAACAAGTTTTGTGTGTCCTTTCTTCTCAATTCAGCCTGGCTTTCCCCATGAGAATAAAGTATTTAGACAAATGTGATGTTCACATCTCAGCTAATTTCCTTTATCTCGATCAAAGAATTAAATATGTGACTGGAAATTCCTGATTCCATTTAAAAATCTCATTACTGCCTGTCTCATTGTTTTAAAAATATTTTTGAAGAAGCAAATCTTAGGATGATAATTGCCCATTCACATGATTATTTATATCTCTTCTAGCGTCACAACTAACTTGTTTTCTTTTCCTGGTGCCTTTTTCCCCCTACTGCGTCTTTATTGCTCTTATTCTCATTGCCAGTGTTTCATTTTCTCACCAGTGCCCTCCAATGAAAGGAGCCCTTCATAGTTTACGCCAAATAACTTCTCTGTCCTTAGCCCCCTAGAGACCTTCTTTATGTTCTCTGTAGTTAATCTTTTCTTAACTTTGGCAGTTCTATCAGCTCTCAAAAGAGCTCTTGAGAATCTCTCTTTTTGAGGTTATTACCTGGTAATCAATGTCACTGCCTTGCATTGTATAAGGCATAAATTCTATGGACATCTTTATAAACTCCTGATCATTTCAGCAATAAGCAACTATAACTTCTCACTATCTTCTAAACTACATCTTTCAAAAAAGAAAAAAATGTTTCTGGGATATTAGATGACTGGATGCTTTGCTTTGCTCTTACCATTTGGTTATTTATTGGAAAATATTTATCAAGTGCTGACTATGTGTCAGGTACTGGCATCAATACTTAGAATAGAAAATGGGGGATTTACTAGCTCCGGCTGCTAGGAGCTCCTAGTCTAGTAGCTGCAGCAAATACATAAGCAAATGTAAGATAGTGAGATTGCCAGAGGTTGCTGAAACACAGTGACTTCATTTTGAGTGAGAGCTAGAGAAATGAAGTTGAGACTTGCTGGGCTGCATTCTCTGAAAGTTAGGCATTCCTGGTCTCTAGATGTTTACAGTTAAGGGAACAAATTAATAATGTTTACTAAACAGACCCAGACTTGAGAGTGTCCAGATATTCTGATATCTGGACAACAAAGGCATCCCTAATTTTGCTTTAAAGATAATAATATCAATTCTTGCAAAATATAATAATTAAGACAAGTAATCCTTTATCACAAACCCTTGAGGCAGAGCACATCTCCCCATATATGCAAGCATTGTATTTAGGGTGGATGCCTTCCTCCTCTTACTTTAGGGAACATCCAACTCTGTCTATGGAGTAGCTGTCCTTTCACCACTTTACTTTCTTAATAAACTTGCTTTTACTTTGCACTGCAGACTCGCCCTGAATTCTTTCTTGTGTGAGACCCAAGAACCCTCTCTTGGGGTCTGGATCAGGACCCCTTTCCTGTAAGAATATTACTAATAGAGTTAGAGAAAAATCCTCTGACAACACCATAAATGCCTTCTGTTGAGAGACTGGAGATGAAAGAGTACATAGAAGGGAAAAGAATGTCATAATAATCCCACAAAATGTTTGAACAAAGTTTTGAGAAAAGAATAGGAGCTCTCCAGGCAGGGCACACAGCTAGGGGTGGGGCATACAAGGAAGAAAAAGCAGCAAGTGGGAAGGTAAGGATACCTGGAGAACCCTAGAGTTCAGAGAAAGCCGTAGTTGGCTGTAATAGAGACTCTGTATGGGGGCGTAAGAGGAGACGAGGATGGAAAGGTACTCAACAGTCAGAGAACAAAACTTAACAGATGATGTGTTTGAGCTTCCCTTTTGCCTGTTGAAAGTTTGCTTAAAAATCATCTGATAAAAGGCAGATTAATAAGGGGAAAGGCATATGAATGTATTAGTCTGCGGAGGGGAAAATCACAGAATGATTACCCAATATTCCACTGAGGCTAATTTAGGAGGTTGGGAAATATAGGTAATCCTATTGAGGGGCAATAAATGATTACTAGGGAGAATAAATGGATCAGAGAATGAATATCAACTTGTAAATAGTTCGCTTTGGAAAACAAATGAGCCTGACAGCCAGACATTATCTTGTGAAAGGGACTGTTCAGGGGTGGTTACATTCTTGGCCAAATGAGATAACAGGGAGGAGAAACAAAAATTATTATTTTCCTTGAAGGGCACCTTGGGTCTTCATGTAGGTAGGGGAAAATTCTTGAAACCACCTTTGTAAAAAAAAGAAAAAAAAAAAAATAGATGGGGGCGGAGCAAGATGGCCAAATAGGAACAGCTCCAGTCTCCAACTCCCAGCGCGAGCGACACAGAAGACTGGTGATTTCTGCATTTTCGACTGAGGTACTGGGTTCATCTCACTGGGGAGTGCCGGACGATCGGTGCTGGTCAGCTGCTGCAGCCCGACCAGCGAGAGCTGAAGCAGGGCGAGGCATTGCCTCACCTGGGAAGCGCAAGGGGGAAGGGAATCCCTTTTCCTAGCCAGGGGAACTGAGACACACAACACCTGGAAAATCGGGTAACTCCCACCCCAATACTGCGCTTTAAGCAAACAGGCACACCAGGAGATCATATCCCACGCCTGGCCGGGAGGGTCCCACACCCACGGAGCCTCCCTCATTGCTAGCACAGCAGTCTGTGATCTACCGGCAAGGCAGCAGCGAGGCTGGGGGAGGGGCGCCCGCCATTGCCGAGGCTTAAGTAGGTAAACATAGCCGCTGGGAAGCTCGAACTGGGTGGAGCTCACAGCAGCTCAAGGAAACCTGCCTGTCTCTGTAGACTCCACCTCTGGGGACAGGGCACAACTATACAACAACAAAAGCAGCAGAAAACTCTGCAGACGCAAACGACTCTGTCTGACAGCTTTGAAGAGAGCAGTGGATCTCCCAACACGGAGGTTGAGATCTGAGAAGGGACAGACTCCCTGCTCAAGTGGGTCCCTGACCCCTGAGCAGCCTAACTGGGAGACATCCCCCACTAGGGGCAGTCTGATACCCCACACCTCACAGGGTGGAGTACACCCCTGAGAGGAAGCTTCCAAAGCAAGAATCAGACAGGTACACTCGCTGTTCAGAAATATTCTATCTTCTGCAGCCTCTGCTGCTGATACCCAGGCAAACAGGGTCTGGAGTGGACCTCAAGCAATCTCCAACAGACCTACAGCTGAGGGTCCTGACTGTTAGAAGGAAAACTATCAAACAGGAAGGACACCTACACCAAAACCCCATCAGTACATCACCATCATCAAAGACCAGAGGCAGATAAAACCACAAAGATGGGGAAAAAGCAGGGCAGAAAAGCTGGAAATTCAAAAAATAAGAGCGCATCTCCCCCGGCAAAGGAGCGCAGCTCATCGCCAGCAACGGATCAAAGCTGGACGGAGAATGACTTTGACGAGATGAGAGAAGAAGGCTTCAGTCCATCAAATTTCTCAGAGCTAAAGGAGGAATTACGTACCCAGCGCAAAGAAACTAAAAATCTTGAAAAAAAAAGTGGAAGAATTGATGGCTAGAGTAATTAATGCAGAGAAGGTCATAAACGAAATGAAAGAGATGAAAACCATGACACGAGAAATACGTGACAAATGCACAAGCTTCAGTAACCGACTCGATCAACTGGAAGAAAGAGTATCAGCGATTGAGGATCAAATGAATGAAATGAAGCGAGAAGAGAAACCAAAAGAAAAAAGAAGAAAAAGAAATGAACAAAGCCTGCAAGAAGTATGGGATTATGTAAAAAGACCAAATCTACGTCTGATTGGGGTGCCTGAAAGTGAGGGGGAAAATGGAACCAAGTTGGAAAACACTCTTCAGGATATCATCCAGGAGAACTTCCCCAACCTAGTAGGGCAGGCCAACATTCAAATCCAGGAAATACAGAGAACGCCACAAAGATACTCCTCGAGAAGAGCAACTCCAAGACACATAATTGCCAGATTCACCAAAGTTGAAATGAAGGAAAAATCTTAAGGGCAGCCAGAGAGAAAGGTCGGGTTACCCACAAAGGGAAGCCCATCAGACTAACAGCAGATCTCTCGGCAGAAACTCTACAAGCCAGAAGAGAGTGGGGGCCAATATTCAACATTCTTAAAGAAAAGAATTTTAAACCCAGAATTTCATATCCAGCCAAACTAAGTTTCATAAGTGAAGGAGAAATAAAATCCTTTACAGATAAGCAAATGCTTAGAGATTTTGTCACCACTAGGCCTGCCTTACAAGAGATCCTGAAGGAAGCACTAAACATGGAAAGGAACAACCGGTACCAGCCATTGCAAAAACATGCCAAAATGTAAAGACCATCGAGGCTAGGAAGAAACTGCATCAACTAACGAGCAAAATAACCAGTTAATATCATAATGGCAGGATCAAGTTCACACATAACAATCTTAACCTTAAATGTAAATGGACTAAATGCTCCAATTAAAAGACACAGACTGGCAAACTGGATAAAGAGTCAAGACCCATCAGTCTGCTATATTCAGGAGACCCATCTCACACGCAGAGACATACATAGGCTCAAAATAAAGGGATGGAGGAAGATTTACCAAGCAAATGGAGAACAAAAAAAAGCGGGGATTGCAATACTAGTCTCTGATAAAACAGACTTTAAACCATCAAAGATCAAAAGAGACAAAGAAGGCCATTACATAATGGTAAAGGGATCAATTCAACAGGAAGAGCTAACTATCCTAAATATATATGCACCCAATACAGGAGCACCCAGATTCATAAAGCAAGTCCTTAGAGACTTACAAAGAGACTTAGACTCCCATACAATAATAATGGGAGACTTCAACACTCCACTGTCAACATTAGACAGATCAACGAGACAGAAAGGTAACAAGGATATCCAGGAATTGAACTCATCTCTGCAGCAAGCAGACCTAATAGACATCTACAGAACTCTCCACCCCAAATCAACAGAATATACATTCTTCTCAGCACCACATCGTACTTACTCCAAAATTGACCACATAATTGGAAGTAAAGCACTCCTCAGCAAATGTACAAGAACAGAAATTATAACAAACTGTCTCTCAGACCACAGTGCAATCAAACTAGAACTCAGGACTAAGAAACTCAATCAAAACTGCTCAACTACATGGAAACTGAACAACTTGCTCCTGAATGACTACTGGGTACATAACGAAATGAAGGCAGAAATAAAGATGTTCTTTGAAACCAATGAGAACAAAGATACAACATACCAGAATCTCTGGGACACATTTAAAGCAGTGTGTAGAGGGAAATTTATAGCACTAAATGCCCACAAGAGAAAGCAGGAAAGATCTAAAATTGACACTCTAACATCACAATTAAAAGAGTTAGAGAAGCAAGAGCAAACACATTCGAAAGCTAGCAGAAGGCAAGAAATAACTAAGATCAGAGCAGAACTGAAGGAGATAGAGACACAAAAAACTCTCCAAAAAATCAATGAATCTAGGAGTTGGTTTTTTGAAAAGATCAACAAAATTGACAGACCACTAGCCAGACTAATAAAGAAGAAAAGAGAGAAGAATCAAATCTATGCAATTAAAAATGATAAAGGGGATATCACCACCGACCCCACAGAAATACAAACTACCATCAGAGAATACTATAAACACCTCTACGCAAATAAACTGGAAAATCTAGAAAAAATGGATAATTTCCTGGACACTTACACTCTTCCAAGACTAAACCAGGAAGAAGTTGAATCCCTGAATAGACCAATAGTAGGCTCTGAAATTGAGGCAATAATTAATAGCCTACCAACCAAAAAAAGTCCAGGACCAGATGGATTCACAGCTGAATTCTACCAGAGGTACAAGGAGGAGTTGGTACCATTCCTTCTGAAACTATTCCAATCAATAGAAAAAGAGGGAATCCTCCCTAACTCATTTTATGAGGCCAACATCATTCTGATACCAAAGCCTGGCAGAGACACAACAAAAAAAGAGAATTTTAGACCAATATCCCTGATGAACATCGATGCAAAAATCCTCAATAAAATACTGGCAAACCGGGTTCAGCAACACATCAAAAAGCTTATCCACCATGATCAAGTGGGCTTCATCCCTGGGATGCAAGGCTGGTTCAACATTCGCAAATCAATAAACATAATCCAGCATATAAACAGAACCAAAGACAAGAACCACATGATTATCTCAATAGATGCAGAAAAGGCTTTTGACAAAATTCAACAGCCCTTCATGCTAAAAACGCTCAATAAATTCGGTATTGATGGAACGTACCTCAAAATCATAAGAGCTATTTATGACAAACCCACAGCCAATATCATACTGAATGGGCAAAAACTGGAAAAATTCCCTTTGAAAACTGGCACAAGACAGGGATGCCCTCTCTCACCACTCCTATTCAACATGGTGTTGGAAGTTCTGGCTAGGGCAATTAGGCAAGAGAAAGAAATCAAGGGTATTCAGTTAGGAAAAGAAGAAGTCAAATTGTCCCTGTTTGCAGATGACATGATTGTATATTTAGAAAACCCCATTGTCTCAGCCCAAAATCTCCTTAAGCTGATAAGCAATTTCAGCAAAGTCTCAGGATACAAAATTAATGTGCAAAAATCACAAGCATTCTTATACACCAGTAACAGACAAACAGAGAGCCAAATCAGGAATGAACTTCCATTCACAATTGCTTCAAAGAGAATAAAATACCTAGGAATCCAACTTACAAGGGATGTAAAGGACCTCTTCAAGGAGAACTACAAACCACTGCTCAGTGAAATAAAAGAGGACACAAACAAATGGAAGAACATACCATGCTCATGGATAGGAAGAATCAATATCGTGAAAATGGCCATACTGCCCAAAGTTATTTATAGATTCAATGCCATCCCCATCAAGCTACCAATGAGTTTCTTCACAGAATTGGAAAAAACTGCTTTAAAGTTCATATGGAACCAAAAAAGAGCCCGCATCTCCAAGACAATCCTAAGTCAAAAGAACAAAGCTGGAGGCATCACGCTACCTGACTTCAAACTATACTACAAAGCTACAGTAACCAAAACAGCATGGTACTGGTACCAAAACAGAGATATAGACCAATGGAACAGAACAGAGTCCTCAGAAATAATACCACACATCTACAGCCATCTGATCTTTGACAAACCTGAGAGAAACAAGAAATGGGGAAAGGATTCCCTATTTAATAAATGGTGCTGGGAAAATTGGCTAGCCGTAAGTAGAAAGCTGAAACTGGATCCTTTCCTTACTCCTTATACGAAAATTAATTCAAGATGGATTAGAGACTTAAATGTTAGACCTAATACCATAAAAATCCTAGAGGAAAACCTAGGTAGTACCATTCAGGACATAGGCATGGGCAAAGACTTCATGTCTAAAACACCAAAAGCAACGGCAGCAAAAGCCAAAATTGACAAATGGGATCTCATTAAACTAAAGAGCTTCTGCACAGCAAAAGAAACTACCATCAGAGTGAACAGGCAACCTACAGAATGGGAGAAAATTTTTGCAATCTACTCATCTGACAAAGGGCTAATATCCAGAACCTACAAAGAACTCAAATTTACAAGAAAAAAACAAACGACCCCATCAAAAAGTGGGCAAAAGATATGAACAGACATTTCTCAAAAGAAGACATTCATACAGCCAACAGACACATGAAAAAAATGCTCATCATCACTGGCCATCAGAGAAATGCAAATCAAAACCACAATGAGATACCATCTCACACCAGTTAGAATGGCGATCATTAAAAAGTCAGGAAACAACAGGTGCTGGAGAGGATGTGGAGAAATAGGAACACTTTTACACTGTTGGTGGGATTGTAAACTAGTTCAACCATTATGGAAAACAGTATGGCGATTCCTCAAGGATCTAGAACTAGAAGTACCATATGACCCAGCCATCCCATTACTGGGTATATACCCAAAGGATTATAAATCATGCTGCTATAAAGACACATGCACACGTATGTTTATTGCGGCACTATTCACAATAGCAAAGACTTGGAATCAACCCAAATGTCCATCAGTGACAGATTGGATTAAGAAAATGTGGCACATATACACCATGGAATACTATGCAGCCATCAAAAAGGATGAGTTTGTGTCCTTTGTAGGGACATGGATGCAGCTGGAAACCATCATTCTTAGCAAACTATCACAAGAACAGAAAACCAAACACCGCATGTTCTCACTCATAGGTGGGAACTGAACAATGAGATCACTCGGACTCAGGAAGGGGAACATCACACACCGGGGCCTATCATGGGGAGGGGAGAGGGGGGAGGGGGGAGGGGGGAGGGGGGAGGGGGGAGGGGGGAGGGATTCCATTGGGAGTTATACCTGATGTAAATGACGAGTTGATGGGTGCAGCACACCAACAAAGCACAAGTATACATATGTAACAAACCTGCACGTTATGCACATGTACCCTACAACTTAAAGTATAATAATAATTAAAAAAAAAAAAAAAATATATATATATATATATATGACCGCAGATGAAATATGACATAGCTAACTCCATCTTGTTTCCAACCTCACAAGCTCACTACCTTTGTTAACTTTAAAACATAGATGATAACAGTCCCTTCCCAAAACAAACCCTCTCCTTAATGGGAACCAAAACTGTCCTTGTAAGACTAATGAAAGTTCACCAGTTTAGGATTTGGGAGTGGCCTGAATTCTGCCAAGATGTAGGTGTAGTTTAAAGATAACCAGTCATTGTTCCTAGAATCTCTTACTGTTTAATAGCCATGCAGTTGGAGATCACAAGATTTGTAACTTCCCCAATTGCTTCTCTAGATGACATCACTGTCAAAGATGTTTGAACCAGAGCAACTCCACCTTGAACAGGGGCTGGGTAAAACAAGGCTGAGACCTACTGGGCTGCATTCCCAGGAGGTGAGATATTCTAAGTCACAGGATGAGATAGGAGGTCAGTACAATATATAGGTCATAAACATCTTGCTGATAAAACAGGTTGTAGTAAAGAAGCTGGCCAAAACCCACCAAAACCAAGATGGCAATGAGAGTGACCTCTGGTCATCCTCATTGGTCATTGCATGCTATTTATAATGTATTAGCATGCTAAAAGACATTCTCACCAGCGTCATGACAGTTTACAGATGCCAAGGCAACATCAAACAGTTACCCTTTATGGTCTAAAATGGAGCTCTCAGTTCTGGGACTTGCCCATCCTTTTCTGGGGAAACTCATGAATAATCCCCCCCTTGTTTGGCATATAATATAAAAGTAAAAATAAGTATCTTTGGTCAAGCAGCCCAAGCTGCTGCTCTACTTATGGAGTAGCCATTCTTAATAAACTTGCTTTCACTTTATGAACTCACCCAGAATTCTTTCTTGTGTGAGATCAAAGAACCCTCACTTAGGGTCTGGATTGGAACCCCTTTCCAGTAACATCTTTCTGGTGACCATAAAAGGATGATACTGAAGAGACCCCTGACCCAAAGGAAAATTGTCTGAATGCCCATATTGGCCAGCTTTGGGTAAGTGGGGTGCATTTACTTGGGTAGAGGATGGGATTGGGTTAGAGGCCCAACTTATGAGAGTTAGAGTCTCTCCTAAAACGAAGAGAGTTAAAGGCCTCTTTCAATAAAAGGCAAGGACATTTGACCAAACTTGGGTTTGCAGCCCAACTTAGGAAGATTAGACTCCCTTCTAAAATTGAGGGGATTAGAGGCCCCCTCAGTAAAATCCCTCTCAGCTAAGAAAGGATTTGGCACTATGGCATGTTAACTAGTATTGTCTTTGGATTAATCTGTCTTGTACTCCTTGCTGATGACTATGAGTGATAGGATTAGGCATGTACAGGAACGTAGGGCATGGGGAGCTTTTGCCTTCCCAAAAGGGAAAACCTGAGAACTGATGAGACTGCTGGAAAAGATCCCCTATGAGCGGCCACCTGAACCTTACAGTGTTGCTGCAATGGGTGGATCTTTCTCTGGTCTCTCTGAGAATACTTTTTTCCCTTCCTCTTCTTTGCCTTTGTTATGTTTTCTGCTACTCAGGGTGACCATCTTGCCCAGAGACCACATGTTGAAGAATGTCCTTGAAAGTTTGACCTTTTAACCGTGTGACAGTACCTTCTCTTGGTCTCTGCCACCTGGAGGACAGAAATTTGGGGGCTCATGTGATAGTCCTAAAAATTATCTTGAGCAACTAAAAGCCTTTGCAAGCTCAAAATTGACTGCTCTAGACTCCTTCTGGGAAGGGCAATGGAAACTGTCTGATGGCTGTAGCTCAGTAGCTAAGGCTTTGTCTTTTCACTGTGGTGGCCTGGGTTCAGGGTTCAGTTCCTGACTTAGGGAATGAGTCCTTTCTGGTTGCTATATATGTGACCTTCACCACCTGTTAATTCTCTTCTCATCCATAAACCATCTTGAATTTTTCTTTCTCTGAGCACCTGAGTGGTTACTTCTGGTAAAATTTAAAAGCCAGAAATATTGGCCTTTTGGCCTGGCTAAAGTTGAGTAATAAGAAATTTAAAAGAACTTTTTTTTTTTTAAGAGCACTATGGTTAAAAGTCAGCTTAATTAAAAGCAGCTATTCAAGCTCTAACAACCTGTAACTCCTTGGAAAAAACAGAGGAGGTGGCGTAGACCCTGTTTTGGGAAAAACATCTGTTTTCCTCATGAAACCTCAAGAATTAAAAGTGAATACATCTCTCTCTAAATCTAAGGCTGTTCTGTTTTGCATGCATTGTCTGATTTTTTGACTTTTGGGGATATCAGAAATTCGCATTATGAAAGAGCTTTGGTGTGTAATAACTATGTAGGAAATATACTTTGGGGGATACCTAATGGCAATTATGGGGAAATACGTGGCTTTTTGCAAGTTTGGATCAGAGAAACATGCTCTTGGCCACTTGGAAGGTATGGAGATATTCCCACCCTCTCACTGAGAGATAAGACTCTCATGGGGGATCAGCTAATCACAAAATAGGCTTCAGATTATTTTGCAATGAAATGCATGGTAAAATCATGGCACTGTTTTTTTCTGTAGCATTTCTCTTTTGGGGATCCAGGATCTGATATAAAAATTGGACCATTAACTTTTGGAATCTGTTTTGTCTTCCAGTTGTGCCTGCTTATTGGGCTGTAGAAACTGCATGCTTTCCTAGCCTTGTTCCTTCAAAAGCTCTATCCTGAAGCCAATAATCCAATTAAGAAACTGGCAAATGAAAAATCTTAGAACTATTGAATCTTCTTCTGTCTGTTTTTGTATTTATGTGTGTTGTGTATGTGATGTTCATATATGAAAAATCTCCAATTAATTGGCTTAAAAATAATAAGTGCTTAGGCAAGGTGTGGTGGCTTATGCCTATAATCCCAACACTTTGGGAGGCTGAGGCAGGTGGATCATCTGAGGTCAGGAGTTCAAGACCAACCTGGCCAATATGATGAATCCCCATCTTTACTAAAAATACAAAATTAACCTATACCTGTAATTTCATCTACTCAGGAGTCTGAGGCAGGAAAATCACCTGAGCTGAAGAGACAGAGGTTGCAGTGAGCCAAGATTGCAACAGTAAACTCTAGCCTGGGCAACAGAGTGAGACTCCATCTCAAAAATAAAAATAATAATCATAAGTGCTTAAATAAAATATTTGTCAGAAAAATAAAACTAATGCCTTTTAGTTCACATGCCTTTGGTAAGCTTTGGGAAATAAGGACAGTTTTAAGGATTATTGGTAAAATAAAAATATCTTCAAAATTAAGACATTCGGTCTAAATTATTCAAGTCAGATATTAGGTTTGCTATATGCTTTACGATCATAACCTTTTGACCTTCTTTAGCTTTTGAAAACAGTTCAACTTGCCTGCTTAACAGCTCGTTAAGGCCTGAGGACATGTGGGGTTAGCTATACCTTCTAGTTATGCTGGAAAGAGTCAGACTTTATCTGCACTTCTGTCTGGTGCCCTAGGCTCCACCCCGGTACATAATTAAAATAGCTTACTATCTAGGTTTTTCACCAAAAATAAAAGTTGCTAAGAGTTAACAGTGTAACATGTATTTGAGACTACTGAAGAAACAGTTCTAGACACAGGCATGTAAGGAAAGTAGAATGCAATTTTACCAAAAGCAGGCATGGGAATGTGGATTTCTTGCCTAAGTTTAGAGGGTTAAAGGATTGTTTTAAGTGAGATAGGAAAAATCTAAAGCTTTGAATAAGTTGTTTAAGATTTATGAAAAATTAATTGTGTGTGACTATATTGGCTGAAGTTAAATGGGTATTATTCAGTCATTCCATAAACTGAACATTGGAATAAAAGCACAACAGAGTTTTCTTAGAACATTGCTCTACTCTTTAACAACAACAGCAAGTTGTAAAGGGTTATAAAAGGTTTATAACAATCTTACCTTATGGTCATACTGATTAATATTGGATAGATTTATCTATAAGATTTTATTAAGAATTAGGTTCGACATCAATAGTGCACTAATGCAAGGGTAAGATTGACTTTCTCTCTTGAACAAGATTTTCACATAATATTTTTTAAAATGAAAGATTTTTGTCTTCCCTTTTGAATAAACTGTAGGAAAAATAAGGGAAGGAAAAGAGACACATTGTTTGGAAAGCTAAGTCTCCCCTCTTAATGAGGAGAAGTTTTTGCCTTTTTAAAATTTTTGATTTATCATTTTGGCTAAATTAGTGACTTATCTGGGATTTGATATTTGACAAACTTTCCAAAATCAAATGATAAATTATGACTTTTTCTGATATGATTAATCTTTCAGATATCAGGTCCCCTAAAGTCCAAATTAGCTTATTTGGTATAAAAATCATACCGGAAACATTGTCAAATATGAAATGGTATTTGGCTTTCTTTGGGCTTTATTTGTGTAAATATGTTAGTGGTATGGTATGTGTTCCAAAATTATGGGAAATTCTTATGATCATGATATGACTTACTGTATGTTATTAATAGTTGTAATTGTTATGTTAAAATTGTTGTATTCCATGGAAGTAATCAAAATTGCTAGTCAATTATGGCTTTAATTGTAGCTGTCCTAAAACTTTTGTCATCCGCAGAAAATTGTAGTTTTGTTTTAACCCTCTTCAAAAGGTCACTTATAATCAGCTATAGGGCTTTGACAGGTGCTGTTGAATACAGGTTTCTAATAACTTTGTAGATTGTACATTAGAATAGAGGAAAAAAACTTTTAGGACTCTCATGGAGAGCTGGAATGTTCATGAATACCAAGCAGAACAGGAGTTAACTGCATGAACTGAACTAATAGAAGACTGAAGTAATGTTTTTGACTTTTTTTGCTTAAAACTAAGGGTCTTTAACTCAAAATCCTGTTTTGCTTTTGACTTTTTTTGCTGGTTTTTTTTTTTTTTTTCAAAAAAAAGAAAAGAAAAAACACTTTATTTGATGATCTTTTGTTTTGTTTTTCAAAGTCAAGGAAACTTTTCTTTTGAGCTATTTACAGCTTGTAGCAATCGAGTAAAGTATACTCCTGTGAACAAAATTTGGAGTACACTTGTTTCTCTCTGCCAAATCTCTCCAGAATTTGGAGAAGACAAGAGTGACCTCTGGTTATCCTCACTGCTCATTGTATGATAACTATAATGCATTAGCATGCTAAAAGACACTCCTACCAGTGCCATGACAGTCTACAAAAGCCATGGCAACATCAGGAAGTTACCAAATATGGTCTAAAATGGGGAGGAAGCCGCAGTTCTAGGAATTGCCTACCTCGGTCACAGAAAACTCGTGAATAATTCACCCTTGTTTGTCATATAATTGAGAAGTGATAATAAGTAATCTTGATCGAGCAACCCAAGCAGCCGCTCTGCCAATGGAGTAGCCATTCTTGTATTCCTTTACTTTCTTAATATACTTGCATTAACTTTATGGACTCACCCTGAATTCTTCCTTGCATGAGATCCAAGATCCTCTCTTGGTGTCTGGATCAGGACCCCTTTCCAGTAACACCAGTATTGTCAAAACCTAAGACTGGTCTTTGAGATATTTTTCAAACTTTTGCATTATGGCAACCAAATGATTCTAGTCAGACCTGTGAGTCAGACCAAGAAACTGACTCCCACCCAGGAACTTTCATCCACAAACTGACTTAGCACAAAGACAATTTAGATACTTATATTATTTCATCTTGTCTTATCAGCAGCATTAATTCGCTAGCCCTCTACCTGCCAAATAATCTTTAAAACCCTAGCCTCTGAGTTTCCTAGGAGGCAGACTTGCGAAATGTCTCCTGTCCTTTTGCTTAGCTGGACTTGCAATTATTAAACTCCTTATTTGCTGCAAAACCTGCTGCTCTCAGTGCATTGACTTTTCTGGGCAGTGGGCAAAAAGAACCTGTTGGGCTGTTACAGTCTGTTGCTTTCTAAGGGTCTTTAACTAAAATAATCTTTATAACAAGGAGCCATATTTTGGGATGATGTTCCCTACACTCTTTCCAATGCTACTGGATTTCCATTTACTCTGCAGGTGATGATAGGATATTGAAGACTTTGAAGACTGAATGGGCTTGAAGTGAGGAATCAATTTGACAGGATATTGGAGAAATGAGAGTTCCAGGATAGGAAAATTATTTCAGCAGTTTAGGTGAGAGATTAAAGGCCACGGCAATGAAACTGAGAGTGCAAATTTTTAAGAACAGGCATTCAACAAAGCCTTGTTGACATCCATCAGCCAGACACTACAATTAAGGAAGGCAAAATGGCAGAGCATGGGTGCTGATGAAATTTGTGGAGGGAGGGACAGAAAAGAGTTAAAGTTCTTTGACAAGATTTTGACTTGGGGCCCCTGTGTAAATTCTGGTGCATTAAGCAAGATGTGAATTCAGAAGAAAGAAAAGGATGGGTGGTGGTGAGGTGGGAACTTGTTCAGTTTTCAACATAATAGAATGTGAGTTTCCTAATGGTCATTAGAGTGAGGACTGAACTTAAGAGAGAAGACATTGCTGGAAAGGAAAAGGGAAGAGATAATTCATTTTTTATTCTAGATGCTAAGCCTTGTTCTAGTTGCTTAGGCTGCTGTAGGTGCCCAGTGGAAAGGGATTTTAATGATTTAGTGCAGGTATTAACATTCTGGATTCTGGTAGTTTCCTGTACTGGAGATTTCTCTTGATTTTAAAAATTCACACTGGGCCCTCTAGTTACATAAAAGTAATGCAAAAATTACTCCATGATTCTTGGATAAAAACGTAAAGGCATTATAAATACAAATGCAGATGCCATAACATGAGATGCTAAGTGGTCTGTTTAATGTAAATTGGGTATCTCCATGGCTGAACTATGGCCTTGAAGGGTTAGAGGCAAGTTTTTCATACATTCCAACTTAGACTGGCTGTTTGGTATTTCCCACATGGTATTTTTTAAGACTGACAAATCCGGACTTTGGCAAATTCACGATAGACAGTTATGGGCTGTGGAGGACACATGAGCACACAGCCTGTGGGAAAAATGAGGGTGGGAGTCCTCCTGAAAGAACCCAAAGAAAACAAGTAAAACTCATCCTTTCTTTCTATAAGAATCTGGTAAAAACAGACACAAAAGTAAAATCCAAAGAAACTTGGTGATTTTAGTGAAAGAGACAGAGATTTGAGCAGAGTATGTGGGACACTTATGGGAGATACACAACTCAGTAACAGTTGGAATAAGGTAGGGGTAAGGGGGAAACCAGAGAAATGCTTAAAGGAGGTGATGTTGGCCCTGAGTCTTGGGTGGTAAGCAATAGTTAGCCAGGTCAAAAGGTATGTGGAAGGCGTTGCAGGGAGAGAAAAGGGTGAAAGGCAGTGTGCTGCGGAGGGACACAGGTGAAGAGACAAAACAGCTGAATGAGCAGGAAGAGCTTCATACGCTTCAGTGTCCTAGTCTAGAGGGTCAAAATGGGAGGGGTGGGGAGTAGTGGGGTTGGGCTAAAAAACTTGAGCTACGCCCATGGAGGATGATAGCAAGTCATTGTATACTTTTAAGCAGGGGACCAATATGCCATCCCAGCAGTTGGGTGGAGGATTGAGTGCAGAACAGTCTAAAGAAGGGGAACACAGATAATTCTCACAGTAGATCCGGTCTAAAAAGTTGAAGACCTGAATCAGGTCAGGGTAACAGGGTTGGAGGGGAGGAGCAGATCAAAAATGGATATTAGGGTGGTAAAACTGATGGTCAACTGAGACTTTGGTGCTATTGATCAAAGTGGGGAATAAAAAAATAGCTTTAGATGTACTAAACTTGAGTCTCTATGGACATTAAGAGAGACATCTAGGCTAGAAACAGACTAAAGACCCTCACAGCAGGTGATGGGGAGGACTATGATAGGATTTACTGAGCATTTAATTTATGTCAGCTTCTGTGCTAATTGCTTTGCATTTATCAGGTCATTCATTCTTGCCCTGCTTTATTTTTCATAGCTCCTATCACTGTTATGTATTAAATAATTCATTGGCTCATTAGTTCAGTGTCTGCCCCACACCATTAATAGAAGTGCTACAATGACGAGGATTTTTAATATGTCTTGTTATCCCTGAATGGCATATATGAAGTATTCAAAACTTTTGGTGAATAAATAAGGGAAGCTTTGTGATAACTGTATCAGGTAGGGATGATTATTTTGCCCATTTGATGGATGTGAAAACTGAGGCTTAACAGATTACATCTCGTGTCCCACATCACATGGCTAGTCAGAACAAATACAGATCTTCAGATCTATATTTGGATAAATGACCTTTGAAATCACAGGGAAGTATTGAACTGGTTTCCTAGAAAGAATGCAAAGAGTGAAAAAAGGTCAAAGAGGAAATCCTAGGGGAGCCCCAATCACTGTGGGAGAAAGAAGAATCTCCAAAGGAGACTGAAGGGCAGTGTCAGGGGCATAAGAGGAAGCCAGGAAAGGAACTGTGTTCTATAAACCAAAGAGGGAGAGCCTGCCCTGAATGAAGGGCTAGTAGTCAGTGTCACACTCAACTTAGGTTTTAGGGAAGATGTGCTCTGGAAATCAGGGATCTCTGTGGCAGAACTTTGGCCTTGAGGAGTGAGAGGCCAAGTTTTCCTTAGAGCACTAATGAGTGCTGGAGAACTTTGTCAGTGGGATGGCAGTGACAGAGTTGGCCTGGGGTAAGAAGTGAAGGGAAGGGAGTGGAGACCTGGGGGACAATAGTGTCCATGAGTCACCCATGAGAGAAAGAGGAAAACAGACAGTGACAAGTAAGAAAGAGGTGATGAAAGGTTCCCTTATTATAATGGGAGAGGATCCAGTTGTGTGGCTTGTGCTTGCTGCAGAATAAAATTGTGTGCATATGTGGGGGATGTGTATGTATGTGTGGGTGTGTGTAGGTGGGTGTATGTATGTTTGCATGTGTGTGTTTCATGAGTGAATCAATAAAATCTAATAATGGTTGTAAACCTCCTTTGTACATTGCAGAATGCAAAACAAATGTGAAGACTTATTACTTTCTGCTTAGGTTAACTTTGAGGAGATGATGCCTTCAGACTTCCCACCTTATGCTACATAAGCAGAAGGTTACGGCTGTGGCAAAGATCCTCATCACTACTCCTGTCAAAGGGAACTGTGCATTCTGCCCAATGCTGTTGTTTAGAGGGAGGTTATGTGAAGGAAATTCTTCCTCCTCTTAAGGAGAGAAAGTGCATTGTGCATCTGTTACTGAAAAACCTGGGGTTCAGTCTAGGTCCTGATGCCCACACACAAAAAGCCAATCACTGAGACAACAAGTATTGCCAGGGAAAAAGGCTTTAATTGGGTGCTGCAGCAGAAAAGTGTCAAATCCATCTCCTTGACTGACAAAAATTGGTGGGCTTTATATGATGGGCAAGGCAGGAAAACAGGAGTTAGAGAAGGGCAAGAGAGCAATCATAGAAAATAAGAGGCCTGGATGCAGTGATCTGGTGAGTTTCAGTACCCTTACTTTAGGGTCAGTTTCCTGAGGAAGAAACTCCGATGAGACAAATGTTTAAGTTTCAAGTTTTAAGACCAGGGAGGGTCAACTTCTATGTTTATCAAAAAAACCCCTGTAAATATCAGTTCTATGAGACAACTGAGCTGGTTTCACATCATTCCTCTCTCTGCAAGTGTTCATATGCCTGGAGCAGACCTGAGAGGAGCCACAGTGAAGGCCTCCCTGGCCATGTGGTCAGTGAGCTCCTCCCATGCTTAGGCAGCAGGTTGTCTTCTCACTTCTAGCACACACAGACTTGCCTGTGGACACAACCCACTACATAATTTGCAGGGCCCAGTGCAAAATGCAAATGTGAGGGCCCTTCTTTAGCTATGATTATGAACATAAAGTCAGTGACCACAGAGCATTAAACCAAAAGTGGGTCCTTCTCAGCACAGAGTCCTTTCCAAGGGCTGAGGCATGAGCTCTGCAGCTGGCCCTGCTGCAGACTGGACTACCAAACATCGTCAGTTTGGATGGATGCTTGAGTTCTCAGCATGTGTCATATCTTTGTAAACCTGGCCATTATGGAATTTCTTATATTACCAAAAAAAAAGATTATTTGCTCAGACTGATGCATACTCAGGTGATTTATCCCCCCATCTTTCTGGCAGGTTCTTTTCACTCTCTGTTGTGGATTCCTTGTCCCTGTGTCTGAAGTACCATCCTCAACTTTCTTTTCTCCTTACCTACTACACTACCTAGGTAGTATTGGAAATTTAATTACTTTCAAACCTGGGAACCAAGACAAAAATATCATTGACTTACATATTTGGTGAATTCCTGAAAATGTGAGCCCACAGCTATTATTTATATTTGATATTATATCCTCCCACAGGTGTCCATTACATTTTCAAAGACTTCCCCACAGGTGACTGCAGAGCATCCCAAACACTTTAAAGAATACAGGTGCACAATCATCCACAAATCTGAGAAAGAAAATACAAGTCTGCAAACTTTTAAAAAAATTATTTGATTTAAGTAATCAAATTATGTGAAATAATTTAATAGTGTTTATCTCACTTAATGTGAATATTTTCACATTTTACTGAAGAAAATTTAATGTGTTTGAATGCTTCCCCCAACTCCCAATGGGGGTGTTACTCAATACAGAGTTTGTGCTCACATTACCATTCAAAAAAGTACAACAAATCCCAAAGTATGGCCCACATGGGTTATGGTTCAAGAATTGTGACCCTATATTAATATTCACTTTAGGAAGCAATTTGCACCAGTCAATGTATAATCTGTTATCATTTGATTTGTACACAAACTCTCTGGGAATGTAATTTAATGGTCATTTAAACCACCTCTTTTATATTCAAAATAAGGCCAAAAAACATGGTTATATACTTCCCAGATATTTTCATTTCTTTGGGAATATTTAGTGACTGCATGGAATTTTAATATTTAACTCATAAATCTTTATCTACCAATTCTTCATGAATTTATTGGAGTTAATAATCCTATATGTAAATACTACATAAAGAGGTTTCTGTTTTTAAAAATTCTGACATTACTGCAATTCATAAACATTTCTAACTTCACTGTAGACAAACAAAATATAACCCAAAAAAAGATGTATTCTATAGGTTGAATCATTTAGGAAGAAATGAAGGCATTTTATTTTTCTGGAAAGCTATGTATATATATACACGCCTAATGAGCACTTACAGCATTGTAGTGAGTGAGTGAATACTAACAATAGTTATAAATTCTGCAAAGATATAAATCTCTGCTAAGTGCAGGTGATTTGAGCTATTATCCCTGTTTACCAGATAAGCAAATAGAGGCACAAGGAGAAGGAAAATATTCTGTATTCGACCTTTGAGTTTACTGTTGGTCGACAGAGTAACTGCTTAGTTCCTGTGTGTTCCTTAGTTCTTTCTCTCCCTCCCCCTTCCCTCCTCCCCCTCCTCTTCTTTCCCCTCCTTTTTCTCCTCCTCCTCTTCTTGTTCTCTCCTTCTTCTTCTCCTGTAGTTGAATGCCATTAGCCCACTGTTCATTCTTTTGTGACTTAGATTTTCTATTATCTTCATTGTCACTAAGCATTTTTCAGTTCCTATGTGAAACATACAATTGATGTCTTCAAGATTAATCATTCTGTCTTCCTGAGGACAGAATTAAGTACAGTGAGAACTTATGAGATATTGGATGAGTTTTACTGGCCAACTCCAAAACCCATTACTTGGTAGAGCCGTCGAGGTTTAACACAATGAATGCCAAGAAAGATTTAGCAGCCGTAATTATAAATGCTACTGAAATGCTACTAAAAATGAGTAATATTTTAAAACATTCCTGCAATTATGTCTTGGTAATTCTTAACTGATGGAGAGCCACAGTTCATAAAACACCAGAGGGGCTGATGCTGGACAGGTTGAAGAATGATACAAATCTCAACTAGACTTGACAGAGGACTTCACAATAATTTGGCGTTCCTTATAATTTGGTGAAGTGAGTTTTCCCTTCAAGGAGACAGAGGCATGGAGACATTTGATAGTATACCTATTACAGAAATGAAGTCAGTGGTAGAGCCAGAATTAAAACTCAGGGCATCTGAGGATCCTATATCTGATATCACCCATTTAGCCACATAGAGGATGAATTGAGTCACCAGTGAAAATTCTGGGGGAGGGGGCCCTAAAATAATTTCTTCTGACTATGCTACATCTTATCTTGCCACACTGTGGGTGACAGAGCCTGTCCTCATTATCTTATGCCCAACCATGAGCCCTTGTGTAGGAGAAGTGAGAAAAATGAAGTCTGTGGTGTGATTTTGATTGTCATGTGGGAAGAGGATGTAAACGGCTCCCTCCTCATGGACTGGGGATCTGAGTGTGCAGGCCTTTAAACATGGATCCAGGGCACGGCTCTCTCTTCTCTGCCTGACAGCTGAGAGCGCACCTCCTACTTCCTTGGCCACAAGCACACATTTTTAATAAGACATCAGTTGAGCAGTAGAATATCAGATATGAGTTTTAATTGCATTCTGCTTCCCATAAGTTCTACCCCCTCATTGTTAAGGAAAATATCACTACCTTTGGGTTCACAAAGAAGCTTTCTTGATGGGCAGTCTCCAAATTTTACAAAAAAATTCCAGTGAAGATAAGACCCACTTAACCAGCATGTGGTGCAAAATAATGTCTCCTTTCTTCTGGTGTCCAAATCCTATTGACTCAAAGCCTTTGTTCCACTGATCGCGAGAAGGCTCTCCCTCTGCAGGTGCTTCAAATGCATTCTAAGTGGAAGGGGACCCGTAGTGATTAATAACCCTTTGCAGAGGAGGAAACTGGGAAGTCTGGCCACTTCCCCTGAGGGAGTGCTTTCTCTACTGCCTTTGCCACTGCCTGGTGTGGTCAGCAGGCGAATATTCTAGGGCAAGGCTGCAAGCCCCAAGGCGCTGAAGAGCACCTGGCCTTACTTCTGAATCCAGGGTGAGGAAGAAACTGCTTTTCCACTCAGGTTTATTCTCATCTATGGGTGCTTCACACCACACCCAGCCCAAATTCCAAGATACAATTCTATCACTTTATACTCAGACACAGACATTTTCTCCAGGGCTTATCATGGTGCCTGGACACTGGTTTGGGGGATGGGGGAGGTTACAGAACCCACTTTGCCAGAAAGAGCTCACCCTACCAACAATAAGACCCTGGCGTTAAGCCTAAATCCAACTCGCCTGGGAGCCCCTTGTCTCATCTGTTGGCCTCATCCAGAACAATGCCATGATATCAGATATCCTCTAATAACCCAGAACCTCAAAGCTTTCATTTCTTTCCTTCTAGATGGCTATTTGGCCCTTAATAGAAATCTGTTGCTACAAATAGATGCAGAGGAGAGGGGCAGTGCCCACCTTTATCCACCTGGGAAAATTGTGCCTCAGCAACTTGCTATGTTCACAAGAAGATCATGGTGTGCTCACCTCATATCGCATATTTAAATGGCTACGTATTTTTTCCCCAAAAAGCATTATTTGTTTTGCTGCTAAAACTAGAAATAACTAGAGCTGTTTGATATCAGTTTTCAAAAAAATAAAAATAAAAATACAACAAACTAACTAATCAAAAAGTTCCACTAACAGTACTGTCTTGGACTAAGTGGTCATTTCAATACAAACACTGTTGTTGAGGAAGAAGACAGAACTCTGATAAAATAGTTTTGTGTATGAAACAGTAACCACCAACATAGATGTTCTGAATATGTAAAGGACCAAGAGAAAGCTCACGAAATCTAATGTGGCAAGGAAATTGAGGGTTGGAGGAAGAAAACCCCACCTCAGTCATACAGATCCCAGAAGATGCCCAAATGCTGGATAATGAGGAAACAGATATGAGAGTGACCTGCCAGGACCCAAGTGGACCAGAGTTAAGAACATCCCACACATCCTTTGTGTGGACAAACTTAAAACTGGGCAGCTTGCACCACATTCCAGCTTAGGTAGAGTGGAATAATATCTAACATAAGACTAGATTCAGCATATAAGGCAAATGTTATGTACAATTAAAATATCTTAAAAAATCTCACAATCCATCCATAGGTTCAGAAAGTATTGCTTTGTGGGCATAACCCCAGAAGAACATCAGGTTCTCATCTATTTCTCTATTCTTGGGCATATGCATTGAGTGGCAGGTGGTATCACCTACGACATTGTCATGTTCTTTTTCTCAAGTGCATAGAGTTGGAATCACGTGAGTCACATGTGCATATGATGCGGCTGCATTGTATGTGGGAAGGGGAAACATGTCTATGTGGCATCTTGAAAAAACTAATCACACAAAGGAAAGGCAGTATCTGTCAGAAAATACAAAAGAAAAGCCTACCTCTTAAACTAGTCTTGGTATTGAAACAGAAAAACATTTTTTTTTTGCTCTTGCCAATAATCTGTCCATCTGAGATAAAGCCAAAAAATTACAGGAGCTAAAGAAGAGATTGACACAATTCTTGAAACACTTTTTAGAGTATTTCTAAACTTTCTAAACACTTTATAAAGTGTTTCTAAATCTGGCTCCCAGGGCACCACACTAGTTCTGCTTCAATTGTACTGGTCTTTCCCTGTCAGTCTCTGTTGCTCCTTCCCCCTCATCTTCTCAACCTCCAAAGATTGACGTCTCACTAGGCTTAGCCTTTGGATCCCTTTTTTTCTATGTATTCACTCACTTGCTTGGTGATTGCTTTTGTTCCCATGGCTTTATAGGCCACATATCCCCACATGTAGACGCTGATGGCTCTGCATTTATGTCTGTAGCCAGAGCTCCAGATTCACATGCATAACTAGTTACCTAACATTTCCACTTTGATGTAGCAAAAATCTCAGGCAAGCATGTCTAAAACCAAACCCTGGAGTCTTTGTTTTAATCATATTGGCTCTTCTTCCTCTAATACATCCCCTCTCTGTTAAAGACACCACTGTTCACCAAGTTGCTCAGGTCAAATATCTGGAGTCATTCAGTTCTCTCTCTCTCCCACGCAGTGTCTAATCTATCAGCAAATTCTGTTGTCTGGATCTTCAAATTTTACGCATCATCATCTTTTTTGACACCACTCTCATCCAGGCCACTGACATCTCCTGCCTGGACCTTCGCTATCCTTCTCTAACTAGTCTTCCTTCATATTCTTACCCCTCACAGACCATTCTCCTCACAATGGCCAGAGATACCTTTTAAAGATATAAATTAGATTACAAGTGACTCCGTTGTTCAAAAGTTTCCAGTGGCTTTCCATTGTGGTTGGAATAAAATCTCAAGTCTCTTTATGGCTTTCAAAACTCTTCATGATCTGGTTCCCACCTAACTTTTCAAACACATCTCATGCCTTTGGACTCTTATAAAACTAACCTCAAGTTTATTTGGCTTTTAACAGTTTCTAGAACCACACCAAACTTTTCACCTCATCAGAACATTTTTGTTTGCTAGTCCCTTAAGCCTGGAACCACCTTCTGCAGTTTTAGCATAGCTGGCTCCAAGCCTAAAAAGCTATACATAGAGCAGAAGGAAGAGTGTAATTAAAAGAGCTAACCAGGTCTTACTTCACACTTCAGATCCTTAGCGCCATGGATCAGACCTGTGTTGGGAAGAAAGAAGTCATTTAAATCAAGTTTATTATTGAATCTTTAATCTAGATACATGTTAATACAGAAAACATTGTAGAATTTGCCTAAGATGTTATTGAAAGATACAGATGGGAAATTCACTATACCATGGTTGAGGGCAAAGTTTGGGGGAAAAATTAAGAAAAAAAGAATAAAAAATACATCATATCTATAGTGTCGCCATTTAACATTTCTCAACAAACAGTTTCTGTGGTTTAGGAAAGGCCACAGATGCACACTTATATCAGAACCAACCACTTGGTGAAACTTCCGCCTTGGTTCTAATAATATTCCAGTTGACTCCTTTTAGTTTTCTAAGTAATGTATCTGGGACGTATTATAAGAATCTTATACCCCAATTAAGTAGTATTATGTGTTAAGCAATAAAAACAATTCTCACAATGCAAGTAGTCAAAAAAATGGAATTCTTGAATATATTTACTAAAATAAAACAAAGTAAAGGTGTACTTCAACTGATGGAGATGAAAACGTAAAACAAAACAACTTAAGAATAAAAAAGATCTACAGTAAATATTAAAACCATTAACTATATAGAGTGAGGTACGCTGCTTATAAATATTAATTAGAAACATAAATGCACAAGTCACTATGGTTCTTTAAAAAACAATGGCATATTACACAATTAGTCATGTAATTTAAAAATGGATCTAATATCCCAGGTCAATTAATGGCAAGTAAGAAGTAAAACAAGTATAGAATAGATGAAGTAAAAACGTACCAAATTCTTTACTACAAATATTGTCAGACTTAAAAGTTCTTGAAAATTAGAGACATGTAGATTTAGATGTGTGGCTTGATACTCTGAAAGAGATTCAAGTGGAATAAAAAATATATGTAACTTGCAATCACTATAAAAGATTAAAGAAAAGCCTTAATATTGATATTCTCAAGAGTCATTGTGAACTGAAGGAAAAATCACTTTTGTTTTGTACAAAAATTATTTGCAAATATAGGAAAACATTTAGGGAAATGTAACAGTGTTGTAGTTATTAACACCGTGTCTGTTAAAGAAAATTACTTTTTTAAATGTAGGCACATAAAATAAATATTAATATAATGATAAATTAGTATATGTTTATTTACTTTTGACTTAAAAGTATATCTTCTCTTTACATGTTCATAAAATATTTAGCATATATTAGTGTACAAAACATCAATAATTTTCCAACAACAGTTATTGCACAAAATATCACATCAAAATTCCTTAAAGTTATACCAAAATATGCATTTTTAAAACTTCAGTCTCATTAGTTTCTTTGGATCTTTGGTTAGCATTTAGTATATAAAATTTCAAATACCCAACTCTCAGTTTTCTTAGAAATGGAACCTCCAATTTTTGGCTACACAGATAGCCAACTAGAATAAGGACTTCCCTTGCACCTAGGTTAGACATGTGACTACATTCAAGCCAATGAGATGCAACATGTACCTTCTGGTACATGTCCTTCAAGAGAAGGGATATCCCTTTCCTTGTCATTTTCTTTTGCCTGCTGCCACAACAATGAGTTGGAGCATAAGTAGCTGTCCTGGGTTCTGGAGCATCAGCTAGGGATGGCTGAGCAGCACAGCAGGTAATCCTGGGAATCTGATGGTACCAAGACTTCTCTAGATACCTTTATTGGGAGCCGTTTCTGGTTAGTGATAGAAAAATAAACCCTAACTGGGTTGTGTGGAAGCTGAAGTGGTTGACAAGAAGCAACAGCAAGGAGTGCAGGCTACTCTTTCTAAAAGCTTCACAGTGAAACAAGGAAAATGTGGAGCAGTAGTTTGTGGGAGATCAAGACTGGGAGAGAGATAACCTTTTCTGGGGCATTTTAGGAGAATCTGGAATGTTTATACTCTGAATTCAAGAGAGAATTACCTGGGAAGAGAGAGAAAAATTGAACAAACTGTTGCAACAAAATCTAAGAAGGGCTAGGAAGGAATAGAATCAAAAGCAAATGGGGAAGAGACTAATCTCCTGTGGCAGAAAGGAAGAATAAATAGAGATAAAGACACATTTGGCTAATACCTAGGTGATTGGGTTGGTCTGTGCAGCAAACCACCATGACACACATTTACCTAGGTAACAAACCTGCACATCCTGCACATGTACGACAGAACTTAAAATAAAAGTTGAAGAAAAAAAGGACACATTTGAAAGTTCAGGGTAAGTAAGTTAAGGATGCAGTAGTCTCCATTTTTTCCCCAAAACTTGAGAAGCAAAGCAAGTCTTAAGAATGAAGAAAGTAGTCAAGGTTTGAATAATCCTTGAGGGATTTGAAAGACAAGCAAACAGCAGAAAAGAAAAGGAAAAAAAAAAAAATTCTTGAGTGTTCCCGAGGTCTCACCTGAAGGCCATAGAATATTTGTCATTTCCCAGTGAGCAAAGCAAAATGACTTCCTTCAGCAGTGCTTCACAGCTTAGAAATCAGAGTCGGTCAGAATGAATCACTAGACTGTTGTAGAACAGACTATTTGCAAGGCTTATACAGCAGAAGATCAAAGGGTTGGTGGAAATGAGTGTGTTCATGACAGTGTGGTGGAAATAATAAACCATGAAGTCCAGACAAGTTAGGAAATACATCGAAATAAGAAGGGACTGAGAGTCTGATTCAATAGAGACAAGGCAAGGCGATTAGGCTTGGGCACATTGACAGTGAGCAGAGCAGCTATGAAGACATGGCGGTGACAATGGAAAGAGGGAACCTGGCGGTCCACACGGGGAAGATCACAGCAGAATACGGGAAGTCAGAGGTGGAGCGGAAAGGCCAAGGGATGGCTGCAAATGAAGTTACAGCAGAGAGGGGGGAAAGTGGTCAGAGCAGAGGGGATCAAATGACTGAAGTTGGGAAGTGAAGTGCCTCATCCAAATCAAAGTTGAAATCACCCGTGGTTTTGGAAGGAAAAGGCTTAGAAAAAAAAATACGAATCCAGAGTCCAGCCTTGTTCCAGAAGCTATGGCTATAAACCCAAAACTCATGGAGACAAGCAGCCATTGGAAATAAGAGAGCAGCCCAACCAGCTAAAGAGATGCTTCTTGTCAGTATCACCCAGGACTTTCCATAAATGTAAAACCCACAAAATGCGCACGTTAGGTCTGCTTTAAAGTAATTTTTAGAAAAATATTTTATTACTATTAAATCACTGTGAGTGAGATACGTTGAGTTCTTACTGTTATTTTTGTTTTCCTAATAATAATATCTTAGTACTTACAACAGAACCGTGCAGGATCAAGGTAGTATTGATTTTTTACTTTTTCTCTTGTTCCAGTAGAGGGCACTCAAAGCTCAAATAAATGCATGCAATCATTTTTACAGCAATTGTTGTTTTATATAATTAAAACTCATCTTTAAATGAAAAAGAGAACATCTAATTTAATAAAACTTAATTACTAGTCATGCATGTAAATTTTACTAAAATGAGATGAGATCTTATAAGTGTCTAAATGAGGACATGCCTCCCCAGACACACTTCTTTCATTTTCACTCAGCGCACAACTAAAAGCGGAAAGGAAATTCTCTTGTCTAAGATGTGAGTTGGGCTTTCAAAACACCAAGTCTGCCACAGACACCTGATCCTCAAGTTCTATTTTCATTCCCATCTGGACTTCTTCGATAAGGGTTTTCAATACACTGGAAAATAATCCTGTGGGCTACTGGACAAATATCTTTCAATGGAAAACATCTAAGAAAGAGTTAATAAGACAGAAATGACATTGGAACTAGAGAGGCCACCCTCTGAAATATGTACAACCAATGAATGAGATGGTTAATACTGAGGGTTGTTGCCACCGCACAGTCCATAAGAAGTTCTCAGGAAAGTTTCAAGAAGATCTTATGTTTTAGAGAGTTAAGAAAATGCAAGTATTATCACTGCTTGAGGGAAGACTATCTTCCAAGCACAAGATTAACTCTGTGTGGCTTTGGTTCCACGGGACAGAGTGGCGGTGGAAGATATAAACAGTGGCAACATTGCTGTCCTCCTAGAGGAACCAGGCCCTGGGATCAAATGATTCTACTGCTGACGTCTTTGCCATGGTGGGGCTGCTATGATCCAAACATGGCAGCTTTTCCAGACACAGAGAACATTTCAGTTTGAATTTATTTTTTACGTTGGAGTAATGATTCTTTGTGGGGAGCACATGGGAATCATGCCAGCATCCTTCAATAATGGTGATCCATCAACATGAATTCGCCTCTTCAGTAGAGTTCAGGATGCTACAGGGGAGAGAAAACTGTCTCCAGAAAAGTCTTTTTGGCAAGGATGGTAGCCCTGGCATTATAAAGAGTATGTTATGACTTATTGATAACGGATTTTTAAAATAACTAGTTGCAAGACTTTGAAACATTTTGATTTAAGAACTCCCTTTATCTGCACCTCATCCTGACTAGACACACAGTCCTCCTTGCACTCAGAAACTGAGTCTCTTTTCCCCAGGAAGAGCTCAGTGCTGGGATTCTCCTGTCATATTAGAGATGCATCAACTCTGTTACACTCAGAATGCAAATACCAGCGAGGCCAAAGTCTAAGAAGCTATGCAAAATGGAGGTTTTGGTTTTTGTTTTTGTTTTTGTTTTAAAGCACTTTCCCTTTTTCCTAATAACATGGCAGTACAAGATAAGGGATTTAGAATTTAAGACCCTGAGGGTGTCCACACATCAATAATGACAATCAAAGTACTTTAAAACTGTAGGTTAAATATAGAATATTTATGGGTTGGTGTCATCGTTGGCCATATCTAGCCTTGCCATCTATCGTTGAAAGACCAGGCTGCCGCTGTCTCATTGTTTATTCTTTTTCTCAGTTCTCTGACAGCGGCTTGGCTTATAGTTGTAGGCAATAAATTACAAGGTTGAGTCTAGTTTCTAACCTTGTGGCTAAAGATCTCCCATTACCTGGTTAGGCAAGCTAAATATTTTACTTAAAATGGCATCCTTAATCATTATAAGAAAATCATTCAAATGAGAGTGAATGCTGATGGCCTTAACATGAACAAGCAGTTCCCTTTACAAGTGTGGTAGAGCGGCAAACACACAGTAGTGCAGCCAGAAGGTCTGCCTTCTATAATTTGGGCAAGTGTTTCTTCCCTCTGAGTCTCAGTTACTCCTTCTTCACCCAAAGCAAATAATCTGTAGACTCTTTGCCTGTAGGTATGATTTTTGTATCACCTAGGATGCATTCTGCTGCAGGCAACAACAATAACAAAAAACCTAGCTAAAAGTGGCTTAATAAATAAAGGTGCATCTGGTCTTACCCGACAGGAAGTCTAGGCACCAGGAAATTCCAGGGAAGTTCAGTCAGGAGCTCAATGATGTCAACCATCTCTGCAATCATCTTGGCCTTTGCTTCAAGATCACAAGATGGCTGTTCCCAGTATCATATCCTCACACGGTGACATTTAGAGACAGAAAAATTGGTATTTTTCTTATTTCCATTTTCTTAAGGGCTGAAAACACTACTCCAGAAATTCCAGACTTCACCTCACTGACCAAAATTGTGCAAAATGTCCATTCCTGGGTGAACCACTGGTCTAGGATACAGAATTACCATAGTTAGCCTGGATCGATCAACATTCTCCCCCTGTGGCAGCAAAGAGTTCCAGACTGCCCTGCCATACAAGGTGAACATGAACAAAATCAGGGTTCAGTGAGGAAAGGGTGGTGGCAGGTGACTATGGCTCCTTCCCAATCTCTATTTGCATGGAAACGTATACACAGATTTACTCATTCATACCCCTAATGACTAGTATTTCTATCTAACTAACACAGTTCCATCAGGTAGACTCTGCCCTCTTTGCTGCACAGTTTGGAAACTGTCCTCTTTAGAACATATTTTCAGTTTGGTCAAAGTACTTAGGAGCGCATACAAGGCCCCACATATTAAATTCCTCAAACAGGATCTCCTAAGCCTGCTTTAACTTTATTGAATCCCAATCCCTGTAACTAATGACATTCCATGATATCAATTATGGGGAGAGTTGATCTGTCATCACTGCTAGAGCCTCACTAAGTGGCGATGGCATAGAAGGGAAGAGGAACATAGGGTTGCTTCTAAAACTCATCATGATCAAAAGGTCAACTTCATATAACCAGTTTTTTTCTGTCCCTGTGGTTCGATAATTTCCTTCAGAAAAGACCCAGAAGCCTCCATTTACCATATATGTCCTCATCTTTCCATTTCAGGAAACCTCTTCAATTCACGATGGTCTCACCTGTGTTCAGCATGGTACACTGTCTTCCCTTCCCTCCACGAGGATGGTTCCACAGATGAAAACAGGTAATTTATGACCGGGGCAAAGTGATGTGGCTTCTATTCTTTACCCTTTCACCTCTGGCTTCATTGTCTTTGTCTGAAATCCTGTTACTGGGGATGGAGGGGAAACGGAGCTTTTCTTTTGGAGTTGGGCTGGAGTTCCTCCTTATCTCAGTCCAGCTGAGCTGGGACTGCAATTTGTTCTAGGAGACTGTCACACTGGAAGAGTAACTGAGCTCATAAATTAGAAGAGAGCTGAGGTCCAAAATACCAGAAGGTGAATCAGGATGTTCTCAACAGTCAGAGGAGCAGGGCAGAGGCAGATGTCAGTTGGGAAATGGATCCAGAAATTCAGTGCCAGGACAGTGTGAGCAGGAGAAAGCACCTCCCCCCGCATCAAGGGAACAAATAGAGAGAAGGGGACGGAGCAACTGATGGACATGTGGGTCTGCCAGTCTGGCTTAACCAGGAGTCGTTTGGATAAAAAAAGTCTTCCAAGTTGTTTGCATCATCAATCTATTGGGCTTTGAGAATGGCAGTGATAAAAATAAGAACACATTTCTAATTTTCTTGTTTGAAATAGAGTTGCTTTGGGATTGAAAGCTATTTATTCTTATACTAATCTGAGGTTCTCCCTTGTTCTCATACTTTAACCTCATCTTACTCAAGATTCTTTCTAGATTTAGGGATCATTATTCACATGCAGTTACATTGTATCTTCAGGGAAAATGAGTTGGCATGGAGTTTGTTGTGTCTGTCTCCCTATTATTGCTGTGGATTTAGATGTGTTATTTTGTACAACATGTTAAAGAAAATAACCTGGAGACACTATGCATGTACATTTGGGTTCAGACGACAATTTAGTCGATAGATTCATTCTGTGTAGAGCAATTAAGCTGTATTTTCTTAAACATGCCTGCATTGAAAAAGAATGATTTTCTAGGGATAAATCTATCTATTGATAACTATATCTATATCTATATCTATGTCTACATCTATATCTATACCTAATCTCTATCTATATTTACATATGTCTTAGTTGAGAAGCCTTTTAGCTTCGAGGAATAGAAACTCGACTAATACTAACTTAGTCATGCAGAGGCTTATATGTCTCAGTTAACAATACACTTGGAGCCAGACAGTCCAAAAGCTACTGTTTTCATCTTTTTGCTCTGCCATTCTCAGCATGATGGCTTATTGCCTCAGTGTCAAAAGGTGACTGCTCCAGCTCTAGCCATCTCATCTGTGTCCAAGTCAGGAGAAAAAGAAAATTGCTGGCACTTTCTGTACTTTTATCAGGAAACGATGGGTCTCATGGGCTTGCTACCTACAGTGAAAGCTGGGAAAAGGTGCTTTTTGTTTTTCCAGCCTTCATGGAAGAGGTGGCCCCAGAAGAATGGGGCTGGGGGTGATTCTGAAGTAAAGCAACTAAGAATGACCCACGCCTCGCTGCAGTGAAGACCCAACACAGGGCAGCAGTGACAATCTAAGGACAAGATCTTGTTTGTTGGTTTTAACTTGGGCATTTTTATAGGGTTTTCTTATTTAAAGGAAACTTTGCTTGGAATGCCGTAACAGCCCTGAACAATAGTAGATGTTTAGAGCTTCAGAAGCTGAATTTAGAAACAGCCTGAGGGCTGGCGAGTGGGAATGTTAAAAACAACTTTTTAAATCTAATGTTTACTTATTTGCCTTGCATTTCTTCACTTATACCTATCCTTTCATAAAGAGATTTCAGGAGTCTTGTAAAGGAACATAAATTATTACAAAGTAGCACAAGTTAAAGTTGGAGCAAAAAAGTGTATGGAGCAGAGCAACCTGGAAGCAGAAATTGGACCAGAAATGCACTTCATGTCGAGATAAAAGTGTACTCTGGGAGGGATCTAAATCTGCCTTTAATCTTTTTATCTGTCAAAAAGGACAATCATGGCAGTCACATACATAGGTCACAGGGCATATGAGGTGCAAACAGAGCCAAGGTATCAAGGAAGAGCACAGAAGAGGGTCCTACATCCAAGTATTTCATCTAGTTGCCCAATTTCTCTTCCTTATTTTTTGGCTCCTGTTTCCTCTAGAACACATCCTATCTAGGTTTCCTTCTGCTGTAGTGTGAATGACTCTCCCTATGTCTTGGAGCTGAATCAGGGGGAGAGCAGGCATCATCCATGGGTGCCCTCCTGCCTCCCAGTATTATTAATATTTGCACCTCCCTCTTGGTCGTGAGGGCTCCACAGCCGGCTGGCCATTTGGAGTATTTTTTCTAGTGCCTCTTTTGTGAAGCGACATTTTTGCTTTACTTCTTTTCTTGGGTTACAGGAAAAAGAAGACAAATTTATTAGAACATGTAAGGTATCAGGTACTAGTTGTATGTCTTCTAGTAGCTCATTTAATCTTCCTGCTAGCTTGGAAGGAGTCACATATTATAGTTGGGTTGAATTATTTGCCCAAGGTTAGAGCTAATCACTGGCAGAGCTGGGATTTGAGCTTGGATATGTCTCTGAAGTCTTTCCATTAAACCCTGCATTTATTTATAAAACCGAGTTCTACTGCTGAAGTTGGGCATCTGAGGTTAGGCTAATCTCTCCTCTTACCTCTACTCCCCAGCCAATTTCTCTGAAGGCTGTGCTCAGAAGTTTCCTGGAGTTGGAATTGGAAGGCTCATTTATTATTTTGTATTCTTTTACTGAGTAGCTGTGTGACCATGGGTATTTCACTGAAGCCTTCTCAAAGCCTGTGCAGTGGGAACTACAATTACAACCCCACTGGCTTCATGGTAGTGGCAGTGGGAGGGAGGGGTCGGTGTCAAATTCAGACTAGATTGTATTTGTTGTAATTGCTATGGAAAATAATAAGCTTTAATCACATTCAATGCGTTGTTTTTTACTTATTATTATGACCTCAAGATGTTGTTGTTGAGAAAAATCCTACTTCTCCTTTGGTTTTCAGCCCTTGGGTCACTTTTTAAGGAAAATCTGGCTGTCTTGTCTCCGGGAGTGCTGACTCCATGAGCTCCCTATTCTGTTAATGTTTGCCTTCTTCCTGCAGAAAAGGGGAGGTTGACTGTTTTATTCAGGGCTGTCTTCCTAGCCTCTACCGCAGGAGTTAATACAGATCAATAGGAATATCTCTGAATTTTAATGTCAGGTTGACCGTCAGGTTGAGAGATCACTCCTTAAAACTAGAAGACTAAAATTTTTTTAGCAGATATTTCTTGCAGTGAGGTAGTTGCTTTGGGAAGGGAGGGCTTTTGGGGTCGTGTCAAAGGTGAATAGTGGCCAGGCGCGGTGGCTCAAGCCTGTAATCCCAGCACTTTGGGAGGCCGAGACGGGTGGATCACGAGGTCAGGAGATCGAGACCATTCTGGCTAACACGGTGAAACCCCGTCTCTACTAAAAAATACAAAAAAACTAGCTGGGCGAGGTGGCGGGTGCCTGTAGTCCCAGCTACTCGGGAGGCTGAGGCAGGAGAATGGCGTAAACCCGGGAGGCGGAGCTTGCAGTGAGCTGAGATCCAGTCACTGCACTCCAGCCTGGGCGACAGGGTGAGACTCCGTCTCAAAAAAAAAAAAAAAAAAAAAAAAAAAAAAAAAAAAAAAAGGTGAATAGTTTGTAACTCAGACGTCTCATAAGGCTGATCCCACTCACAGCTCCAAGAGGAAGGACACATGCTGGGGAAGTAAGCACAGGAGCAACTAGATAAAACAGATCCTAACTGACATTTTAGTGCCTCTCTAAAACAGAAATTGCTGGTGTGTTGTACTTACACACACAAGGCTATATACACTTACACCCATCTCTGTGGGATCATGTGCACAGACATATGACACTGTAGTTGGACTCTGAGGAGCACACCCTGGGAAGAAGGGGCTTTGGAAACTCAGCTAATCATTCCTGCAGATCCCTCAGTTATTAGCAGGGACAGCGGCCATCCTGCAACCACAGTCGGGCGGCCTCTGCCCCTGGCCGCTCCACACAACTCTGCAGCTCCTCAGTCCTCTGCCTTGGCAGAGTTTCCAACATTTAAAAGAAAATAAGTAGAGAATTTTCTTTTTCTCATAATGAATGGTTGCAAATCAAGCTCAGCTTATACCTAGAATCCAGGAACATATTCTTGGATTTGACTACCTGGAAACGAGAAATTTGAGGCAATGTCCTCCCAGCATGACTTCCTAACCACCAACATAGTTTAGGGTAGTATCCACACACAAGACAAGGGGGAACGGGCTGAGCTGCAAAAAGAAAATGGAAACATTCAAGGGAGACAGTAGGAAAATTTTTTTGACTCTGCAGCCAATCGGGCAATGGAATAAATGACTTGGGGAAATATTTGTGGCTCCCTAAATAGAGGTGTTCAGGAGAAAAGTGAGATGGAACACATATTCTCATCGTCATTATTAAGCAGCATTTATTGAGTGTGGACAGAGTACAAGATAGCTTTCCAACGGCTGAGGCACCCCCAGTTCCTGTAGAAAAGTGTGGAGAAGAACTACATTTTGGCACTCTGGGCCATGGCGGAACTCATGACTCACGAGGACCCTGCTGGCGGTCAGAGTCTGTGACTTCGTGGCAAGTTTACAAACTCTGAGACGCCTTCTGCTCAGAAAACCGAGTCTCAGGCTGGTTATGAACATGAAAACATTAATAATTGCTGTGATCATTAATGGTAACTCTAACAGTTTAGTTAGAATTCTATGTGAGATTTTTGCTATTGTGTTTTAAAACATTATTAATCAGACATACCATTTTTCTTATTTGATGTAGAACATTGCGATTGGGAATAACCACTAAGTATTCGGCCTCATTTTGAACTGAAACAGGAGGGCAAACAGAGAATGGTATGAATAAAGGGGAATGGGCTGCAAAGTTGCATGTGAGACAGAAAAAAGTAGGAAAAGTCTAGGCCTTTGTTCTTGTCCAGAATCTTATCATGTAGTAGAAGGAAGAAAAGTAGTTGGTCAAAATGCTCCAGAAAAACCTTCCTCATGACCTGCTTTTCCTTAGAACTACAGCAGGGGTAAAAGACAGAAACATAGAATTGTCTCATTATTTCATAGAAAAGCTACCCTCCTAGTTCCCCTTTTTGGTTACTTTAAATAACCAACAACCAAACCGATAATTTGGGAGATATTTTCATTAACTCTGATTTCCTGGGGCCTGACTGGCTAACTTATGCATTGACTCATGAAATAAAACAGCACTTTTCATCAGAAAGAAGACGGGGTTGGGGGTGGTAGCTCATTCCTGTAATCCCAGCATTTTGGGACGTGAAGGCGGGAGGATCACTTGAGGCCAGGGGTTTGAGACCAGCCTGGGCAACATGGCAAGACCCCCTCTCTACAAAAAAATTTTTAAAAAATTAGCCAGGTGGGGTGGTTCATATTTGTAGTCCCAGCTACTCAGAAGGCTGAGGTGGGAAGACCATGTGAGCCCAGGATTTTAAGGCTACAATGAACTATGATCACCCCTCTGCACTCCAGCCTAGGTGACAGAGTGAGACCCCATTTCTAAGAAAAAAAAGAATTGAAGTTAAAAATTTAAAATATTAAAGAAAGGAAAACACTATATCCTTCCTCCTAATTTTTGACTCTTAACTAAAACTAGTCATCTTCTCTCCATTTTCACTGCACAGAGAGGACTTTCCAAATGGACTATAACATTGCCTTTTTCCCTCTCTCCCCTCTTTTCTACCCCTGTTACTTTCTGCATCAGTCTTGGGACTGCCACTTCCAGAAAACAAGGGAATACTGACACATTAAATCTTGAAAACACCACCCCCTTAGTAAAGCCTTCCTTTAGTGTAAGAAATGGAAGTACCTCTATAGAAGTGTGTCTTAGGAATTGTAGGTTTTCATGTATACCACTGATGTAGAATATCACAGAATCAATGATCCTAAGAAGAATGCTTAACCGATTCTAGGAGTTACTAATTACCTTCCTTCCAGGGTATTTAACAGGTTACAAAAGTCAGAGAACAAAGCCAAAGAACCTGTGTTATCTAATTGTAAACATCAAGTATGAATGGCTCTCTTTCCAGATGAAAAGGAAAAAAGAAGAAAAACAAAACAAAACAATGAAAGAACTATATGTTTGAAAAAGAGAAGTGTCCAGGATATTTAGCATTCCATGGAAAAGCATTCTTCTTAAAGTTATTTACTAACAGAAGGACATTTTAGAAATCTGATACCCTGAAGCAGTCCAAGAAAAAGTGGCCTGAAAAAGACAGAATGATAAGATAAAAGCAGTAGAATAATTTAGAAAGAAATCCAGGATAAAAAAGGGCCAAGTGAGATAAAAAGGATAAAAAATTTGCAATTGCAGAATTAAAATCTGTACTAGAGATTATAAAGGACAAGATGGGTATTGAATAAAATTCCACACAGATGAGAGTGATACACTTCAGCAGCTCTTCCAGTAAAAAGAAGAAATATACCAAGAGACGAATACTCACAGAGAAAAGATACGGGGTTCATAAAATGGAAAGCCAACCTAGGAATTGGAAAAGAAACCAGAGTAATTGTAAGAAAACTTTCTTGAACTAAAAGAAACCGCCAAAGTGTGCAGACTGAAAAGGGCTAAACATGTTTCAGGAAATGTTAATAGAAAATATCACATATCATTCCACCATGGTAAGTTTTTGAATTATGAAGAGAAATAAAAACAAAATAAAGCAGAGCTGAGAAGTATCCATGAAGAAAATTTAAAAAGACAGTAACAAGCTAACTTTGAGAGAAGCAAAAAAATCAGGCTTACTTTAGACTTCTCTAGAAGCAAACAGAAGGCCATAGAGGGGTGACATCAACAGAGTGCTAAGATTAAAAGATTAGTACCTGAGAATTTGATTCAATCAAGTCTTGATTCATGTCTGGCAACCCAGGAACACATTCTCTGATATGTGCCAGTTAACGCAATGTGTTACCACAGGCTTTTTTGGGAGGAACACTTGTAAACATAGGCTATGGTACAACCATGAGTTTAAAAATGAAGCCTGGTAAAGTGTATTTGTAAAATGAATTGTTTCTAAGGTGACTGAAATATAAGATATTTACTTAAATTCCCACAAAACCCTGGGAAGCAAGCAGATAAGATTTATGGTCTCTGTATGTAGACAAACTAAGATTTAGAGAGTTAAGGGATGTATCTCAGGATCTCACTAATAGAAATGGAATCAGGATTCAGGATTCATATCTAATTCTTAATGCAGAGGGTGTGAGCTATCAGATCAGCATTGCCCCTTTCTGTTTTAATTTGATTTTGGGAAGTTTCTATAATAAAAATAGAAGAAAATAAAAGAACATTGGCTTGAAGGGTTAACTATACTTAAACTATATTTCTCTTTCTTTCCCAGGACTAGGTTAGTGTCTTTGTTTCATTAGAAGTCTCTTTAGAGTCCACTAACAATCTTGCCAACTACAATAGGAAAAGCCCTTCAATAACAATGTGCTTTTATTTTGGGAGTCCTTATTATGTGCCAGATACTCTTCTAGGCATAGGGTTCAAGATAAAGAGAAATAAACCAAACAAAATCACCTACTCATGTTTCCTATCAAGAATTAGAGGTCAGGAAACAAACATACTTTTAGACAACAGCAAAAGGCACTCACTCTAGCTCTGGTAATTAACATGCCCACTATAATAATTAGTATATTCCATCTTGAATACAAAGGAACAACCAAGGATAACTAGGCATGAGGGAAACCAAAGTTATGAAAGGTGAACAAACAAAAAAATAGATGATGTGGAAAACAGAAATTATTCAGAGCACAGAACAGAAAGTGTCTTTTCTAAGGGCACCTTCACAAAATGTTCTTAGAAATATTTTAAAAGAAATTAAACCCAAAGACAGAAAGGAAACAGTAATTCAAATGCTTTTACAAATTAAAAATATTAGTTAAAACAAAAGTAAAAGGAAGGATAGACGGTTAAGTTGAAGAAGTCTCACTAAATACAGAGCAAAGATATGGAAATATGAAAGAAAAAAGAAAAAAGGACACAATGGGGACATTAATTAAAAAGATCCAGCATCTAATTAATAGCCATGGTCTGCAGTGGCACAGTCAGTGTGTCTCTGTTGTGCTAGTGGCTATTGTCATTGCTTATATATTAGTAAAAACAATAGCCAACATTTCTTGAGAGTTTTCATTGTGCTAGAACCTGGGTTAAGGTCCTAACCTACAATGTCCTGTTTTATCATCCTTTAAAACTACATATAAGGTAAATGGTTATGATGTGGTTATTGATTGTATTTAGTTGTGCAGACTGAAAAGAGAGTAGTCAAGAAAGAACTCTTGGGTGATTGGACACCAATAACTGAGATCAAAATTCAAAAGTAGGAGCTTGTTTAGGGAGAAAGAAGTTGGTTAAATTTTAACATGTTGAGTTAAAGGTGCCTAAAAGACTCCTGAATGGATAAAATCAATATACGGTTGTTTGTATGAGTCTGAAACTCAGATAAAAGGTATTGCCAGAGAGAGATTAGGAATCACCAATATTATCAGTTAAAACCAGGAAGTAGATGCAATCACTCAAAAAGAGAACACTGAAGTGTTCTGTAGAGAGGATTATTGGTCATATTTGTCAGAACAATTTTAATGGTATTCATGGCACACGTCAGATCACAGTTGAAGAATGAATGAAGAATTAGTTCATCACATTCTTCATCTGCCTCAGGTGCCAAATGGATTAATAACACCTACGTGAGTGGATACTGTAGGATTAAAAGATACCATGTTTGAAGAGTTTTTAGCAAAGTGCCTGGCAAGTAGTACATGCTCAACAAATGTAGGAGAGGGATAGATACATAGCACTCCATAACTCCATATATCACCCAATCACTATAACATAATACTGGAATATATCGCTTTATTATGACAGTATGCTATAGTGATTGAGTGCATGGAGTTTGGAACTGAATAGACTTGGGTTTGTAGTCTAGCTCTGCCACTGTATAGGTGTGTAAAATTGGACCAGTCACTCTGTTTATGCACTTTTTCTTTCATCTGTAAAATGGAGAGTAGAGAAACAACTATCTTCTAAAATAACTTCTAGGTATTGTATATTATTTTGTCCTATAAAGTGCTGTTATTTTTAAAATATTTGTGTTCTGTTATCTGGCTGAACTCTTATGTAAGCTTGCAAATTAACGTAGTTAGGGTTTGTTGTGGTCACACAATGGTGAATACAATTTGTTTTAATATTGGTTTGTGTTTATCTTTTGTATTGTCCTTTTTCCTGTATGAAAGGTAGAAAGCCAGGGCTTTGTGTATCTTTGCCTCGGATGCTTCTGCAGGGCAGACTTTTACTAAATTTGGAACAGGCTGTGGTGGGTACCTGGCACATGCAGTGCAGAAAGGAAAATGGACTGGACATGGCCAAGGGAGGAGAGGAAGAGGTGGGTGGGAGGCTGGCAAAACCCTCACAGGAGCAGTGGAGCTTTGCAGGCAGCTGGGCAGTACCTAGGAGAGCAGCAAGGTCTCAGTCCTTGTGGGGCCTCTCGGAGAGCACTGGCACCCCAGCATTAGCCAGTGGGGACCTATGAACAGAGGAACTTCCCTTTGTCAAGACCAGGAAACTTTAGAATGAGGGGAGGGTAAAAAACCTTAAGAGAGATTTGACTTCCCACTGATTTGTGTTGATTTCAGAACTAAAGAAATGTCATGTGTTTTGCATATGAATTTGTGCACTGAAAAATTATACCTGTAGCACACTCACACCATCTACTAAGAAATAAAGATAATTTTGTCACCGCTTTGTTGCGTTTTGCTCATTATTTTTATTTTTTGCCTTATTATACTGACCAGAACTTGAAAAACATTATAATAAAGGGCCTCACAATTAACAATGAGGAACAAGTTAGCTCTGATCTGCCTAGAACAGGAAGGAAGAAGGGTTCTGCACGGACACAGGTAAGATAGGTGCTAAGTCACATGTTACCCTCTCTAGCCCAAGAGTGAAAAAACTAGACAAGCTCTCTCATCCCTCTGCTCTACTCCACCCACCCTCCCCGATTCCTGAATTTAGGTACAGAAAAAAAATGTGAGGACTTCAAATAGAGTGAGGCTTATTTACTAGCATATGGCAAATTGAAGGCTCAGGGTAGGAATTTAATGCAATCACAGAAAAATAAAGTAAATTACCTATCCTGAACACCTGTGTATGTAGACTAAGGCTCATCCCCACTCTTATCTCAGTGCTTCTGGAAGTTTTTATCTTGTGTGATACTCTCACGGAAGCAGGTGTAGCAAGAACCGGTTGAATGCTACTATGCTAACCAGGCACTCCTAAATTTAAAAATGCTTCCTGTTTAGTGCCATTCTAATATCTGTTAATATAGGTAAGCATTACACTTACATGTTTCTCCTGGCATGGGATATGAGTATTGTGCATGCCATACATATTATATTTTAAGTATGAAAGTTTAAGGCCAATTAATATTAGCTTGTCAGCCTTTTGCACCATCCCAAATGAAGGCCTTCCAAGGACTCTCCTTTCCAGGAATCTCATCCAGTGGGTTCCGTATCCCCACCTTCTTCCTCCCACTGCACCCCTTCCTACGTTCCCACTTGTTCCACTGTAATACGCTGCCATAACTCTCCGTTTCCACTCTAACCTTGCCCACCAGCTAACTTCTCTGACATGGAGTCCTCCACGGACATTCCACCTCCTATCAAGCATGCATGTTTTCCTGCAGCTCCTTGATCTGGGAGACATGGATGAGGATGGGGGTGGGTGCTAGCCACTAAGGACTCTTAGTGCTGACCACTGCTGTGCAAGTATGAAGGCTCAGATGAGAACATGAAAGACATAAAGAAAAAAGAAGAAAGTAATGGAGCTTAGTGCTGGACAGCATGAGCTTTCTTGTCTTTTTAATTTTTTTTTTGTTACAGAGTCTCACTCTGTTGCCGAGGCGGGGGTGCAGTGGTGCAATCTCGGCTCACTGCAACCTCTGCCTCCCAGGTTCAAGTGATTCTCCTACCTCAGCCTCCAGAGTAGCTGGGACTACCCAGTAGCACCACTAAGCCCAGCTAATTTTTTGTATTTTTAGTAGAGATGGGGTTTCACCATGTAGGCCAGACTGGTTTCGAACTCCTGACTTCAAGTGATCCACCTGTCTTGGGCATCCCAAAGTGCTGGGATTACGGGCATGAACCACTGTGCCCGGTCAGCATGAGCTTTCATGCCAAGCTGCCTGGATTGAAATCCTAGCTCCATCACACCTTCAGGGTATATCCTTGGACAAGTTATCTGGTCTTTCCAAGCCTCAGTGGCTTCATCTGTAATTGGCAATAATAAGAAAACCTATTTCAAAATGTTATTTGAAGGGTGAAAGGGTATTACATATATATCAAGCACTTTGCTCCATGCCTAGCAGAAATGAGTGTTTGATCAATGATAACTAACAGAACATCATCTTCATCGTATTTCCACCTTCATATAAAAACAGCCTTAAGGCTGTGGCTGTCACATTATACATCTCTGTGCCAGACATCTACCCCAGGTTTTTTATTCAGCCAACCCTCTCTTACAGACCTTTGAATCCCTTAACACCAAAGACTTTCACAACCACTCTACATAAGAAACATATCCCATGCCCATGCCCTGGGCTGTTTTACTATTCACAATGGTTTGTCCTTTGAAATCTTAATCTTCAGCATTTCATTTTCTGAGACCCCAATGCCCATCAGCTCTCACTCTCTCTCAACATACCTGCATTTCACATCATCCATATCTCTGATTCCTGAATGATGCTATTTTTCACAAACCATCAGTAGCTTTTTGGCTTCACATCTTTCTTCACCTGGTTCAGATTCCTGAGGGCACCACACAGTTTATTTACTGACATTTCCTCTTACTCCCATTCTTTGTTGTCCTTTCTCAGCTCCTGCTCTGCCAGAACCTGAGTCTGGATCGCCCGACGTGTGCTGTGTAGTGTGCAGCCTGTCACAATAGCTACATTCCAAATGTTCAATAAGCACACGTGGCCAGTGGCTACTCGATTGCACGGTACAGATTGTAGAACCTTTTCATGATTGCAGAAAGTTCTACTGGACAGCAGTGCTATATCTAGACAATTGACCTTCTCTCTTCTACACCTTACAGTGAAGAACACTTCTGGGTAAGACAGAACAACCGTGGTTTGGTGTTCCTGAAACTTCAGTGCATTCAGTCTCAATGTCTTCCAGAATGCCTGGAGGTGTTCAGAATCCCCCTCATCTCCTATCTGGTTCTGCCACTGTTATAACATTTCACCTATCTTTTCTTTTTTTTTTTTTTTTGGAGACGGAGTCTCGCTCCGTCGCCCAGGCTGGAGTGCAGTGGCCGGATCTCAGCTCACCGCAAGCTCCGCCTCCCGGGTTTACGCCATTCTCCTGCCTCAGCCTCCCGAGTAGCTGGGACTACAGGCGCCCGCCGCCTTGCCCGGCTAGTTTTTTGTATTTTTTTTTTTAGTAGAGACGGGGTTTCACCGTATTAGCCAGGATGGTCTCGATCTCCTGACCTTGTGATCCACCCGTCTCGGCCTCCCAAAGTGCTGGGATTACAGGCTTGAGCCACCGCGCCCGGCCTCACCTATCTTTTCAAACCTTCCACTCCACCACCTCCACCAGCTTTGACATCTCTCTCAGCAGATGAGCTTACCTTTTTTTTTTTTTTACTGCAAAATCAATGAGATGAAAATTCTCTTAATTCCCTTCTCTGTCAGTTATTATCATCTCTCTCTATGCCCATCCTTTATTTTTTTTCTTCTTGTTTAATTTAAGGCTAATCCTACCACCTATGCTTAGGATTAATTCATCAGCCAAAAAATATTTACTGAGCAAGTACTATATGCCAGACACAGTTTTAGGTGCCAAGATTTAGCTGTTAACAATGTCTCTACCCTCATTCTAGTGTTGTCACATAGACAATAAACAAATACCTCAGATGGTGATAAATATAACAGAGAAAAATGAAACAGGCTGGGTGTTAGGGTGTACCAGGGTGGAGTCCGCTGCTATTTTATATTGAGTGGTCCAAAAAGGCTTCAGTGATCTGGAAACAAATAACAAGAAAGTCAGGGAGTGAGCTGCGAGGGTGTCTGATGGAAAATGATGAAATTCCTGGCAGAGAAGATGTCAAGCACAAAGGCTTGGGACATGCACAAGCTCATTCTGTTGGAAGGAAAGCAAGGGGGATCACATGTGAAGAAGACAGAGACCAAGGAGAAACAGAGAAGACATGATCGGGGATGTGGCCAGGTCACGTAGCTTCTCTCTGGCCACAACAGTGAGTGAGTGGAGAAGCCACGGGAGGGTAGGAGCAAAGGAGAGACCTCATCTGCCTTGCATTTTTGAAAGGGTCATTTGGAGTGTTGGATTCCCAATAGTCTACGGGGGCAAGGATGGGAATAGGGAGATTTGCTAGGAGGCTGTTGCAATTATTCAGGTGTGGTGGTATATTTAGATCAATAAGAATGGCAGGTTGGCCCGAGGGGCAGTGATGGAGGTGGTAAGGAGTGGTGTGAACATGTGTCTATTTTGAAATCAATCCATCATTTCTTACTTCAGGAGGAAATTTGTTTCTCTGTCTTCTCTCATATTGTAAAGTTATTTACCTTTAGCAGCTCACTTCTCTCAGAAGAGAAGCTTAAATCTCTATCTTAAAATTTGAAAGGGCTTTCTCTCAATCCTCAGTGTCTCCTTCTCTAGTCATTACTCAATTTCTTCTTCACAGAGTTTGACAGAGTACATCTCCTTAGTCTTCTCATCCCCTCCTCTTCCCACTAAAATCTGTCCCCAAGTAACAAAGCTGATCTGCTCAGGCTAGCACTGCCACTGATTAGAATATTGCCAGATCTATTGGGCCTTTCTTTCAGTGTCTTACTTGACCACATCGTGTCATCTGACATTTTCAAACTCTCACTTTTCTTGACTTCCTTGACAATGTTCCCTACATGTTTTTCTCCTACACATCTGACTCCTCAAAGCTCCTCACAGGCTCCTCTTCCTCCACTCACCTCGTAAATATGAAGGTTCCCAAGCCTCTGCCTTTAAATTTCTCATCTTCTGCTCTTCTCTATCTTGAAGGTAATGGTTGCTAGAAGAAATAGATCCCAAAATGATGATGCCCCAAAATCAATAAAGGCTTATTTCTCACTCAAGCAATAATAGAAGACGAACATTTAGTGTTTTAAAACTAGTATGTTTTAAAATTGAAATTCTAACCCAGGGGCCAAAATACCAGATAGCTATCAGATACCAGAGTGAAGGGGATGGAGACCACTGCAAAGGAATCTTTAAAGTAGATATCTGAGAACAGGTTCCATTATTTTAAGACTCTGGGGAGATGTTGAGAATATAAAAGTTTAAGAGAGTGGAGAGCAAGGCAGGGGGGTGGGGGGAGGGTGAATTTTGGGAGACGCCTTCAGAAGAAGCACCTGTCAGTTGTGTGTGAGTCCCAGCTCTCTCAACAGGGCAGGGTTAATTAATCTTCCTCAACTCCAGGGAAGATAACTAACATAGGCTTCAACAGCACCTTCTGCAGTTGAGGGACCCTGTACACTGATGCCTAACTCATGCCTGAATAAATGTAAATTGGTCTAAGACAAGGTAAAGGATAAAAAGAGGAAGGGGCTATGTTTATTAAGAAACCACATTCCTATCAATAGTGGGCTAGAAATACATGAGTTTCCTGTGGACCTAATAGGGTCTGCATGGGAGGGAAGGCAGGCCTGAGGCTGTTTTAGGTCCTGCCCAAGAGGAGGAGAATGTGTCTCACAGAGAGAGTCTGTATGCAAGGGACTGCAGAGAAGCAGGGTCCAACTAGGGACCGGGAAGCAGCCAGCCAACACACAGCTATGGCAGCCGTTGGGGGAAAGACCCGAAAACAAAAGAATGAGTCAGGTGTAAGCATCTGCCAAGCCTGGAGTGCATGGGTGATTTTAGTTTTCTCTCCCTAAGTTTTGTCAATGGTGGCATAAGCTTACATCTAAGGATGGAGGAACAGAGGCTTTGTCATAGGTAAGAAAAGGAAATGAGGAGTGAGAGCTGTAAGCTTGAGACACGATGAAGAATTAAACGCATGCATCAGTACAGAAGAAAAAGGCTGCAAACTCCAACATCTTTCTAACCCAGTCCATTCCAAAACTATGGAAAAGGTTGAGACCTGAAGCATATTCCTCCAACAGAAGGGACACGCTCCTAACTTGGCAAGACAGGACCTGGCTGCAGGGTCAACAGAAAGTTCCAACCCATGACCTCAGCTCTTGTCCTAGGCCCTAGAGGCCATCAGCACCCAACCATTAGATAAGATGTAGATGGTGCTGAGAGAAGTAGAAAAGAGGATAGATGAGAACACATCTATGCTATTTTAGGGCAAACAGTAGACCTGCTGTCTTATCCCATTCAAAAATGAGTTAACAGGAAAAGAATAAACAGCAACATAGGGCTTATGCATAAATTCCTCAACTAACAAGAAGAAACGAAACAAAGAGCAAAGAAAGCTAAAGAGCACGCTCAAAAACTAAATCTTTAAATCAACAATTTACACATTCAAGAAAATTTTAGAAACAAACAAAAACACTTGTCAAAAATGCAATAGAAGAAAATGTTCCTGAAATGAGGAAAGATCTTTCCATTTCTGGAAAGACATAAACCATAATTTTGTTTCTGGTTTTCTTTGGATGATTAAATTGTAGGAGCCCTCTGTCCCTCCTCCCTCTTTTCCCTTCCTCCTTCTCTCTCTTTCTTTGTTTCCTCTTTACCTCCCTCCTCTTTCTCTTTCTTCCTTCCTTTCTTTTTTCCTCGATGGTGTTTGTATTTGAAAAATGAATACCTATTATTTTTAGAATTGGGAAGAAGCTTTTTAAATTAAAAACACTGTTTAAGGCCAGGCACGGTGGCTCAGGCCTGTAATCCTAGCACTTCAGGAAACAAAGGCAGGTGGATTGCCTGAGTTCGAGACCAGCCCAGGCAAAATGGTGAAAATCCATCTCTACTAAAAATACAAAAAGTTAGCCAGGTGTGGTGGTGCATACCTATAGTCCCAGCTACTCAGGATGCTGAGGCACGAGAATTGCTTGAACCCAGGAGATGGAAGTTGCAGTGAGCCGAGATCGCACCACTTCACTCCAGCCTGGGTGACAGAGTGAGACACAGTCTCAACAAACAAACAAACACACTGTTCAATAATATGCTACCATTAAATGACAAACTTTGAGTAACTACAGGTAGAGAAAAACCTAGAATTATCTACAGTTGTTATAAAGCCCTGGCATTAAGAAATTATATTTTAATCAAGATAACTGTTGGGTTGTGGACTTGAGTCACATACATAAAAAGACCTGGGATAGGACAGAACTAGAGTTAAAAGAACAACATTAAAACTGGGAAACGATATGAATGGAACGGGATCACAAGCTTAGCAACACACTACAGATCAATCGAATGAAATTAGTGTTCATATTTATACACATTCAACAGGTGATGAAAATGGCGTTCCAAAGTGAAAAGTTCGTAAATGGTGCTCATTCAATCTTTGGAAAAATTTCTAAAATGTCATAGCTCTTCCTTGTTCTGTATGCCAAAATATATTCCAGATATGTTGGATTAAATAATAAAGTTTCAAAAAATGTTTAGTGAAAAATGTATGTGAGTATCAATTTGATTTCCTGATGGAGAAGCCTTAGCAAAAAGATAGCAATTCCTGGATGAGTTCATATAAAAATGTAAACTCTCTTTTGGCCTGAAACACTATTAATACAAACAAAATTAAAGAGCCAGGAACTAACAGGGGAAAAATTACAATAATATGTAGCAGACAGTAGGGTAGGAGTCTTAATATAAAAAGAGTTCTCATTAATAATAAAATATACTTTACTATAGATAATATAAACATATATACAATGAAATTTTATTTAAAATATAAGAATGAGAATAGGGTTCTTATTAACAAAAGAAACAATGGGCAAAGAACATGAACAGTGACTCAAAAGAAAGTTGTTCAAATGGACAACAAAATGTCCATTTAAAATAATAATTTAAAAATTCAAATTAAAACAAAGCATATACCGTATTTGGCCTGGGTGGGAGACAACTTTGATAATAACATCCATCCCAAAACACAGGGAAAGAGTCATGCCCTTACACTATTGGTTGGAATGTAACAGGCAAAAACTTTCAGGAGGGCAGCTGGTTATATATATAAAGATCTTAAATATGTCTACATTTTAATTTTTTATTTATCTTATTTAATTTTAATTTAATTTATTTATTTATTTTGAGAGGAAATCTTACTCTGTCACCCAGACTGGAGTGCAGGGGTGCCATCTCGGCTCACTTCAACCTCTGCCTCCTGGGTTCAAGTGATTCTCATGCCTCAGCCTCCTGAGCAGCTGGGATTACAGGCGTGTGCCACCACACCTGGCTAATTTTTGTAATTTTAGTAGAGATGGGGTTTCACTATGTTGGCTAGGCTAGTCTCGAATTCCTGACCTCACGTGATCCACCTGCTTTGGTCTCCCAAAGTGCTGGGATTACAGGCGTGACCCACGGCGTCCAGCACAAATATGTCCACATTTTTAGATCCAGTGATTCGACTTCTAGGAACTCATCTCAAGGAAATAATAAGAGATGCATTTAAACACATAAAAGGATGGATGCAATACTTACACTTACAAAATTTGGGAAATGACTTCAATATGCAATAATTGTGGACTGGTTTAAAAATAAAGACACACCTATTTGAAAGGTTACTCCCCAGTCATTAATATTTTCAAGAAATAATTTGACCATTGAAACTGCTCAACATACATTGATAGGTGAAAAATATCAGTATACAGGACAATATTACAGTAGGATTGCAATTTTGTTTTACACACGCACAGAAATTTTAATAATGATTATTTCTGGGAGGGATGATGATATGTGATTTACATTTTTTGTTCTGTGTCTTCCACATTTTATACAAATAATATGGTTTTTTTTTTAAACTTAGGATAGATGTCATTTAAAAAGCAACAATTTTGATATTGGAAGTGGACAAATCACAGAGAAGGTACCCAGTTGCTACAGGATTTCTTTCTACCCAGAGTTTATTCCTATTCAGATGCACCAGAAGGGGGCGCCTCAGCCTCTTCCCACTGATGGACAGCTGGATCACCTGGTAAGTCTGGAATATTCAAGTCTGCAGGATTCACTTTCCCTCATGGTTACGCTTCTTTTCTGGGTCTCTCAGAAATTTCCATAGAAGAAGGATATGGAAATTTGAATGACACCGTGAGAGTTTTATCTAGTCACGTGATTAACAGTCTGTGTTGGTGATGTGTGCTTTGGTCAACCTGTTCTACCTGGGTAGCTGCTGCAAATCAGGGGTGCCTCTCCATCAGGAAAAGACAGAAACAGAACAGGACTCTACCCAATAGCTTTGCCTTAATCTCAACAAACAGGTTTGCGGAAATGGCCAAATTCACAGCTATAACTTAGGAGGTTGACTCAGCCGCCAACTAACTGTATCTGAATCAGAGTTTGCTTCTTAAAAAGTTATGTGCTCTTCTTCATGGTACCAGTTAGGGGGCAGCAGATATCCTGGCATCTTTTGTTGTCTAAAGGAAGCTTCCAATTAGGAGATCCTGAAGTTTCTATGTATTATTATTTTATTTGCCATGTGACATGGTCTAGTAGTTCCATCCTGCACCAGCTGTTCATTTTGGAAGCCAAACCTCTCACCTAGTAGAGTGCTTATAATTCACTACTGAGCAAAGGTGAACCCAAATAATAAAGTATCCTATATAATTACTGCACTCTGCATCAGCCGTTTCAGTTTCATCATTATCTAAATATTACAAAGCCCCAGCCTTCTCTTTTGGTCTATCATTCTGTCTCTCACACACGCTTAAGTAAACTTTATTTTGACTCCTTAAAATACCCTCAGGATGAGAATGCAAGTAAGGGGATGAGTGTAGGCATCTATAAAATGGCTTCTGCAAAGACCTCAAGATGCTAATTTAAGAGGATGAAGCATAGCCCAGCCTGTGGTAAAAACATTTGCTTTTCCTGATGCATGCAACATTGTGGAGACGCTACTTTTGTGTGTGTGGGGTGTGTGTGTGTGTGTGTGTGTGTGTGTAGCTACTGAACACTCTGAGAATTTTGTCTGTTCAAAAAGAAACAACAGAAACACAATGCTGAGCTCTTGAGGATCCTTGAACCAACGTCTTCTTTTGGTTTTGATTACATACCTTTTTTAGTTTCCAGAAGTTCCTCATGGGATAAAGAGTAGTAGGTGTGGAAACTGGACCACAGAGAGGTAGACTGACTTGTAACTTTGCAGCCAGGGACAGAGCCAAATGTATAGTAGGGTCTTCCCAGTACCAGTCTGCCCTGGTGGCTTGTCACAGAGCATTTGCCCATCTTTCCAAGGCTCTACAAAGTAGAATGCAGGGAGTTCAGGTCAGCCAATAAAGCTTTTTTTAAAAAGGAAGAGAAATAATACCAGTAAGCAACGGTGACTACATACCAGCACATTCTATGTGGCTCACAAAATTAACTGAGCTATCCCTGACAACAATCCTATCTACGAAGGGGGTGCTATTCTTATCCATATTTATTATACTAATCGGGGAACCAAGTCATTTGCCCAGCAGTTTGAAAATGGTGAATCCTAAATTTGAACCCAGGCAGTCTGACTGTAGGACCCATACATTCAACCACTACCTTTTACCTCATCTTCAAATGGTATTTTTCATACTTCAGAGCACTGAGGTGCCTGTGCCCTTGGTCACCGGGAGGCCATACTTGCTGCACCCGTCTGGACCATCAGGGTCTTCCCCAGTCAGAGGCCACTGCCAGGGCCAGAGACAATGGAGAATTATTTAGTTTCCTACAGTTCTAGAAACTGCCTCTGTTTCAAGCCCAGGAAGAAGGCGTTCTGAGGAGGACATTTCTTCTTGGGACAAGGACCCTTGGTGAGATTTGGCCTTTATGCACCTCCATCTGAAAAGCTAAGCTTCTCTCTGGGAATTCGAATTGAAGGTTAGGGATGATTGCTCAGATGGGGAAAGTGTGAAATGGTAATCACTTTCATATGACACTCGAGAAATGTTATAATAAAGCTGAGTAAATTGGAGCATGAGTTAGCCGGTCCTTTGCCTAATGATGTCACCCACTTTGTGCTTCCTCCAGCCTATGATTAATAAAAGAGGGGTTATGACAGTAACTCACTCCTAGTGGGCAGCAGTGACGTCAGCAGCAGCTGAGCAAACTGACTACATTTAGTTGTGCGTGTGTATGTGGGCATTTTTTTTTTTCCTGTGACTAACATGAAGCTAACAGCATCTAATAAAACAAAAGCTCCTTGAAATTTGGGAAACTTATTGGGTGAACTCTTTTCTACAGGGAGCACCATTTTAATTATTCTCAGCTCATAGTTAAGTGATGTTGGAGTTGGCCAAAATTACCTTGTTGGCTTTCTGCCCCTGTTTCATTAAGGGATCACAAATGAACCCCTGGCCTTTGGGAGAGAGGTTTCTGGAGTGTTTTTTTCCTTCTACTATAGAGGCTCCTCCCTCATTCATTACACTCTTCCATCTTTTAAGAGGAACTCAATGAGTAGAAGAGGGATTGTAGCCATAAGTTATTTTTTGAGAGTTTAAAGCTGGTTGTAGAATTCAGTGATTCCATTTTAAACTCTAAGAATATTGTGCTTAATTACAGTTTGCTTTTCCAATCTGATAAAGTGACAGAAGTCCTACTTACTATTTCACCTTTGCAAACTTGACCTTCCTAAAATTAGAGTGGGCCACCTGGAAATATTTGCTCACCTAGCTGAGCTGCTGCCAGTGTCCACGCGAGCCCGCAGGACTCGTGAACAGCGGCACTCAGACCATGCCTTGGAGCTGCTCCCACAGAGGGCAGAACCTTTGGACTCTATTAGGACACGAGGGAGGCAGCAATTCACTGATTTAAAAAAAAATTCACACAGGACTGCCCCCAGGCTTTTCTGTGGGGCTTTTTCCCTCCAAGCAGCGATTTGGGAACAGGCTGTGGGGGGATCTTTGTGGACAGGCAAAACTGGATGCAAAGCAAGATTGCTGCCCTCTTATCAGTCCAATGGAATCTACGTGCTAAACCACCATGTCTTCAAGTCAGCAATGGAACTTATTACCCAAGGGGATCCAGGTGAGAAAAATGATTACAACAATCTGTTCTGTGTTCCTTGGGGAGTATTTTTCACAATCTTCTGGGGCAATAGGAAGATAAATTGTTGAAGCAGATGTTTCCTGATTGGGTTAGAACTAAGTCATGATAAACAATTTTGAAATATATATTGGTCAGGAAGAATGTTGAGGGCATATTTCTTCAGGTTGAGTTAGTCTGGGTTTTCTTCAATATATGTTTTTCTATAGTGGTTGTAAACGAGTATTTCTCTCAATATTGAATTTTTTTACATGTACCACTTGGTTACTTCTTGGGAAGAACTCCAGGCATTTCTGAATCATTTGAAAGTTGATTGAGGCCTTTGGTTCCAAAATGACCATTTACCTGAGGAGACGGTGATTCACAAGTTGGAAGAGATGACACGGCGTCAGAGTGTCTAAGACATTCCCCTCATAGCTCCCTTCATCTTAAAATGATCTCTGACCTACCCTTTCCTTTCTGGAGGACCCAAGTCACTCAGGAGGTAAGTGATGAACCAGGGAAGTAAGCCCTCACTGTCTGGACAACAGGATTTCAGTTCTAAGCTAGTTTCATCCAGGCAACTTCCTTTTTGTGCATTTCACCAATACTTGTTGATTACTCTTATGATTTTCCATGAGGTGGAATCCTTCACAATAGTTTCCCCAGTCCTCACAGGAGAGCAACACCTGGAAGGGCTGGAAGGGCATGGCCTTCCTTCAACAGCCACACCACTTCCTTTTACAAAGGAAGTTTGGAGAATATAATGTTGCTTGCAACAGCCATTAGGATTTAGCAAAACACTGTTTTATCTCTTTGGATATTGATTGTATGTCATTCCCCTAAGGTATTAAACAAATAAAATCAAGCTACAACATATTCGTTTGCTCTAGGAGAAAGGCAGGGTAATCTTACTTTTGTGAATTTTACTTCAGGGAATTCTCTCTTGCATGGATTTATCTGATACTGAATTGCTAAAATGAACAACTCAATCCTTTATTCATTTATTCTTTTGCATGAGTCTCTTGTCTCCTAACAACTTGGGTGTAGGCCAGCCCATCTCATTTTGTTGCTGGCCACCAAGATTCTGCTTTGGTTTAGAACAGAAAGCCAGCAGGAAAATGTATTGAGGCCATACGTGAAAGTTGGTTGGAGCAACAATGTTGCCCAAGAGGAGCATTGTAGCTGTAGTCTCCAGTAATCAGAGAACATAAGATGCAAGAGGCAGCAGAATCACTTGAATTATTAGTATTTTGTAGAGTTGCAATGTTTTTCTTGGTTCCCAAGGCCTCTTGGAGATGGATAGGGAGAAGGTTGAGTGAACTTTACAATTATAACATGAAATCAGGGTATCTCAACTGCAGAACAATTAACACTGTAGGCCAGATAATTTCTTGTTGTTGGGGGCTGTCCTGTGCATGGTAGGATATTCAGCAGCATCCCTGGCCCCTACCCACTAATGATCAGTAGAACCTCCCTCCCAGCTGTAACAACCAAAATGTCTTCAAACATGGCCAGATGTCCCCCAGGGAGCAAAATCGCCCCAGTTGAGAACCACTGCTGTAGAATGAAGAGTAATAGGTTACTTACTGGGTTTTTTTCCTTCTTCTCTTTTCCGCAGTTGTTTTAGTTCTAGTATCTGGGTTCCCTTGCTTCAGAAAACAGCATTTCCAAATACTCTAAAAACAGAGTATCCCACTGTTTTTGTGGAATATCCCACGAAGCAGAAGGCCTTGTGGGATATTCCAGTGGTTCTGAAAGAAATGTGAAGCTTAGGAGTCAAGTTTCAGATTAACCATTTCTGACCCTGTTGTTCTCAATGAATTTCAGGGGACTTTTTAATGTTTCCCTCTCTCTCTCTGTTTAGAGCTATTCATTCATTGACTTAACTTGAAAGCAAAACAGCTTCCCAGTTCAATTTTGAATGTGAAACACTGCTTCTCCTTTGTCCCAACTCTTTCTACCTAACATTCAGCCCAAGTTATGTACAGGCTGTGGCTGTCCAGGAAACAGGCCGTGTTTGCCAATCCCATGTTCAATGTCAACCATTTGATGAGACCCTTCTTCATCACAGACTCTCGCAGTCTCCCTGCAGCAGATAGTACTCTGGATCCTGACCACATTCTCTGGATTCTGAGCTGCCTCTTGAGGGAGTCACCCCTCACCAACAAGGCCAGGTTTTCCGGCCTGAGCCCCAGAATAACACATTAGCTGCTGGGAACACCTTTTGATTTCTCTCCATAGTCACGTTTTATGTTTGGTTTCCCAGACGGGATGAACCAGAAATCATGCGTTTTTGGAAACAGATTTTTTCATAGGAAGGAACGAAAACACCCGGACTCGTCAGCACTCTTGTCCATGCCTCTGAACCCCCAGCCTTGTGTCATTTCAGTTGAATCAGAGAACAACATCCCAGTCACCTGCTTGGGGTGTTCACGTCTCCTGGCTTATATTTTTGACTGAATAACAGCAATCCGTGAGCAGCAGCTAAAATAATAGAGCCCTGAAAAATGTCCCCACCCACCCCCCCGCTCCGCTTTTCTGGGCCTGTCTCCTTGCTCAAGGAGTAGTGAGGAAAGACACCAATTAATAGCGTGGATGAAAGCTGAAGGACAGACGGTTTGCTTGAGAAGAAAAGTGAACATTCTTGCTTCCTCATCTATGCCAACTTTGAACAGGGACAGCTGCTGCCACAGGTAAACACCACTATAGGGTTGGCCATGGCCCTAAGCTAGGTGTCACCGCAAGCCACAGGCCGGCACACGAACGCTGGCCTCTCCCCCATTCGCACAATTGAGCTCTTATCCTTAAACGAACTTTGTTTTTTGACCAGCTCACTAATTGTGATTGAAAACACCAGCTCCCCAGCAATGCACACGCATTGGAGTTAGCAGCAGCAAGACAGGCCCTAATTGCTCCATTTACATAAAAGTAGAAACATACAACTTCTAAATATAAATCTCTGGCACATCGTTCCTTTTGCAATTACAGTAAAATAAGGTACCACAGTTTCCCTCCCGGCTCCTTCTCGCAGCAAGCTGCTCCACCGGGTTCGCTAGTGGCTGCTCCTCGAGGCGAGAACAGAGCCATGCAAATGCTCCAGCGTGGAGTTGGGTTTGTGAAGTCGCCAGTAAATCAGGCCGCCTCCACTAGGTGAATAACGCGGTGGCAGCGGGCCACTTTGCTAGTGCAGTCGCTGGAGGACCGCGCTCTGCACTCAGAAGGGGGCAGTTAGCTGGTGCGCGAGCGCTCCCTGCTCGCCTCTGTCCGCGGGGAGCCAGTCGGCCCCTCCGCAGGTCCCGCTCCCTGACATTTGCTGTGGTTTCAGTCCCTGGCAGTGAGGGCTGGGTTCAGAGATTCCCAGCTGCACTCACTGAACAGTGATTTTTTTTTCCCCTCCCTGAATTCTTTAGCTGCCAAAAGGGGGGAAAAAATCAAGAGCTGCTCTTAAAAGAAGTTGCCCTTGCTGGTGCTCAGGGTAAAAATAGAGGCTGCCGCTTAGACCGGCTTGGCCCTGGCTCCAGGCATCCCGCGAGCTGGGCTCGAGCAGCGGCCGCGTTCCGGCGTGATCCCTGGAAGCTGCCAGCAGGTGCTGCTCAAGGTACAGTAGCAGGGCCGAGAAGCCGGGACCCGAAGGGCCTGGGGTGCGGGGAAGCTCCGGGGGAGGGGGAAGTGAAAGAGAAACCAAACCAAGGAAGGAGAAGGAGATTCTGGTCAGGACTGGGCTGACCAGCTTGTGCCCCGGGCCCTTGAGTTCCGCAGGGAAAAGCTGATTCCCAGTCTAGAATATTCCACAGAAGCTATTTTAACCTGCCTGCTTCCTCCACCACCCCCACCTTGATTTGCACCGAGCGAGGAGGCATTGCCACTGTGGTGCAGGTGGTTGCAGAGGGGTTGCAGCGCGGCTGGTAGGCTGGTCTGGCAGGTGGGCACTCGGTGGCATCAGATGGCCAGCGGAGTTTCAGAGTCACACTTGTGTTGTGGCTCCTCTGGTCAGAGTGCTGCAGATTTCTGTGACACCCGTGTTTAAGAAGAGCCACCAGGCTTCTCAGAAATAGTATCACTTATTATTATCTGACGGCTGCCCTTGACCCCCACAGGTTCATATTATGGATCCCATTTTATAGATGGGAACACTGAGGCCTGAGTTTACACGGTGAGTGAGCAGAGGAACTGGGATCTGATCTGGGTTTGTTTTGTGCACCACCGCCCCCATCACCTACACACACACACACACACACACACACAACTTTGTGGGGGGGGGAGGGGATGTTATCAGGACACTAGGGTTCATGTGCGGGGCAGAGGTGAGTTTAGATGCCCCGAAGGCCATTGACTCCACTAATTCTCAGCATGAAGGGTGGAGAAGTTCCTTTCTTATAAAGGGTTTCTGTTCACCTAGTGCTAAACTGAGGGGCAGGTTTGGAGTTCACCATCATTAATCCTATTTCTGTCTTTGCCACTCAGATTCACTCTCTTGCTCTACAACTTAATGATTTTTTTCCTACTTCATTTCTGCATATGCAGTTCTTAGAATACTCCTTCCCCCCACCCCCATGCAGCTCAGCACCCACACTTTCTCTGTATCTAGCCAAGAGAGACCCTCTTACACAGAAAACTTCTGGTGTCCTAATGGAACCTGCTTAAGCCACACATCAGGAGGCCAGAGCCTCTATATTTTGCTTGCGGGCACAGTGAAAAGTTTATTTTATGCATGTTAAATCCTGCATACAAAACAACATATCTGGTCATATGGCTCTCATTAGCTCCCAATTTTGCACATTTTATCCAACTTGTCATGAGAAGTGGGCTTATGCTTCAACTATACTCCTTCAAACAACCCTTCACCATTCTTGTCAGAGGACTTCTTCCTCCTGTGTTATTTACCAGACTTGCCAACACCTCTCCCCACCCCCAAAAAGCCTGACCAGCTTTACCCCTGTTTCAAGGAGTGTTCACTTCTTTTCATTAATCTCCTGTTATATTTGTAACAATTTAGAAATTATAGGAGTTGAAGTTCTGGTAAAAAAGAATGATGCATGAGGATTTTTGTTGTTGTTGTTGTTGTTGTTGTGTGTGTGTGTGTGTGTGTTTGGTTAGTTAGGATGGATTCTAAAGACCTGGGAAGGATACATATGAAGTTCACTTAAAGAGAATGACTATTTCCAAAGTTCTTGATTTATGAAGCAGGCATTCAATTTCAAGATGTAAAATAATAGTGTAAGTTGCTTGCGGTGGGGGGAGACCATCATCATATGATTATACAGATTTTCCCAATTTTTTCCTCAATGAAATAGCTTATTTAAAAAAAATAAAATTAGAATCCATATAAAGAACACTACCAATTTTCTTTCCTGAAAGAAACAATAAAATACTTTGTAAATAGAAGCAACTTCATGAAGTAACAGATGTTTTATGTAAAGACATAAAACTGAACCTGAATATAACGAGACGTGTGTGCGAGTAGTAAAAGAAAAGTTGAAAGTTGGACACACTCATTGAGACATATCTATTTGATTCCAATATTTTTCTAAAAGGTAGAGTAATCCTAGCCAGAGGTTTCACTGGCTCAGTGCATCACCCAGTAGTGTCTCAGAAGCCAGGAAGGGCTTTCCATTAGATAATGAATTATGAAATGTCTCACACTGGAAAAACCAGTCATCTGCTGATGTCATGCTGATTCCAACCAATCCCAAACAAAGCCCCAGCCCTCCTCTGTTTCAGTGGTACCAATGTGTGGTGTACAAATAAGTAGTACAGTATAAAACTTCACAGTGCCAATACCATGAAGAGGAGCTCAGACAGCTCTTACCACATGATACAAGAGCCGGCTGGTGGAAGAGTGGGGACCAGAAAGGTAATGCTTTTTAACTCTTACTTCTGAGCTCTTTACACATTCAAAGATAGGATAGCTAGGAGGAATTTTACAACTAATTGGCATTTCCAATGTGCATTGTGATGTGTACCTTTTTATATTATTCAGGCAGGTTAATATAGCTTTTAATAGTCCTAGAGCATGCAAATAGATTATATGTTTATACAACCCACTCAGCACATATATACAAGTACATATGCCAAAGAGAAAGCTATTTTTAAGAGTTACATTCGCAAACAGTAAATTCAGGGAACACACACGTACTCAGATGCAGAGAGAATCCAAATATTGATAACTTGCAGTTATCTAAATGCTGCTATTAGGACTCTTGAGTTGTTTAGAGTCATTAAACTTTTGGTTGTATTTCAGACTTTCTTGTAAAACTTAATTGGACTACAAAATGTTTTGGATACTGTATATGTGACTCCAAATAGGTGGATGATGTTAAGTATTATAGTACAAAGATGTTTTATAAAGCCATTATAACACAAATGTCCCCTGCCTCCCCCATTCTCTTTCACCATCCCCGTAAAAAATATGAGGCTTTTTAGGCAATGTTGACAAAGTTTCAACAATAATGGTGGAGTAATTGATGTTTCTGGAGCTGAAACCCCAAAGGTGTTAGGTTACTTGTAACAGAAAAAGTCTTACAAATAGTTGTTTTGGAAAAGGAGACAGTATATACAATTCAGAGAGCATTGTTAACCTGTGCAAACTGTAATTTTAACTTAGTGTCACAATTTTCTTGCCCTCTTCCCCTTGCACTCAGATCTTATGCTTGTAGTAATGATATTTATTAACTCTTTCCACCTAAACTGCATTGCTTGACTATAATGCTATGAACACACTAGGTGTCAGATATAAGCTGAGTGTATCTTCAGAAACCAAGAGGGCTTATGTGTGGGAAAGAAACCGAGAGGGAAGGAACGCTTTAACAGATGGACCCCTTAAAGATTCTTCTGCAAGATAAAAGCAATAAGACAGAAAATGAAAAAAGGGGAGGGGGAAGAATTTTTTTTAAGCCTTAGAAAGGCATTGTTAAAAAATTCACATTTTTCTTTTTCTGTGCACACTAAAATCCATGATGATTTTATCTGCACTGTTCCTTTGAGGGAACAAGAAGCAGTCAAGGAGGCTGTCTATGAATGCACTGGTCGGGACAGGCTTGGGGCAAGCTGAAAAAACTACCACATGACAGAGAAAAATAATTTGCCAATATATTTTAGAGAGTCTTTTCCCATAGGATCAGTTATTCAAGTCATACGAGTGCACTCTTTTTATAAAAGGATGTGGGAAAGGCCAAGAGAATTTTGCATTTTATCTGTGAAGTCCCGCGAGCGGTGGTAGGCTGTAATGTGTGAAAGCGAGTGGATCCCCGGCAGAAGGGGGCAGCTGAAGGCGACGGGGAGAGCGCTTCTGGGACTTGGGCTTGTGACAGGCTGCCTGCCCTCTGGTCCTTCAGTGCCCTGCTGCATTTCACAGTTGGGAAGAGTGGAGTGTATTATATGACCCCAAACAAAAGTTCCATTGCGCTCTCCTCAGATCGCCTGCCAGTGTTGATGACCTGAACATTTAAATATGAATGAATGGGGGGAAACGACCATCTCCCTGGATCCCATCAGACCAGAACAATCCACTGGCCCGGGCACCCTCTGTTACCCCTGAGCTACTCTTCCCTGACCTCCACTACCTGTCCACTGGACCTCCCTGGTCAGGAGGGCATTTTACCACCTAGGGCTGTGGCTTGGCAGGGTGGAGGAGCGGTGGGAACAGACTTTTTCAATCAAGTCATCCCTGTTGATTGAGACACTGTGTTTGTTTGGGGTTTCTTTTCTCCCCTCCAAAAAAGGAAGAAGGTGAAACCAGGAGACTGGGCAGAGAAAGAAAAAAAAAAATAGTGAACAAAATTAGGAGAATTTATTTTAGAAGAGAAAGTAGAACCCCCGAAATTGGTGATATTTGAAGAGAGGTGTCTGTGAGGAAGTTAAGAGCAGAAGGAGAGCAGCCTGTCAGAAAACGGGCTGTCCCTCCCTCCCTAATCACAGCCCTACTCACAGCAAACTCCCTCCCTCTCCATTCACTCACTTACTTAGGGCCAATCCGTTCTCTCTCTCTCTCTCTCTCTCTCTCTCTCTCTCTCTCTCTTCCTTTCCCTTTCTCCCTCTCCCCCTCCCTTCCCTCCCTCTCTCCCTCTCTCTCCCCCTTCTTTCTCTCTCTTCTCTCCCCCTCTCTCCTCTCTCCCTGTCTCTCTCTCCCTCCCATCCTCTCTCTGTCTCTGTCTGTCTCCCCCCCACCCTGTCTCTCCCTCCCTCCCTCCCTGTCTCCCTCCCTCCCTCCCTCCTTCCTTCTCTCTTACTCGGAGACAGTCAGAACTCTCCTCCCTGACAGCCACAAACCTACAGCACTGACTGCATTCAGAGAGGAACCTGCAAACAAAACTTCACAGAAAACTTTTTGTTCTTGTTCCAGAGAATTTGCTGAAGAGGAGAAGGAAAAAAAAAAAAAAAACCAAAAAAAAAAAAAAAAAAAAAAACCAAACCCACAAAAAAAAAAAAAAAAAAAAAAAGAAAAGAAAAAAAAACCTGTGCGTGAGGGGGGAGGAAAAGCAGGGCCTTTTAAAAAGGCAATCACAACAACTTTTGCTGCCAGGATGCCCTTGCTTTGGCTGAGAGGATTTCTGTTGGCAAGTTGCTGGATTATAGTGAGGAGTTCCCCCACCCCAGGATCCGAGGGGCACAGCGCGGCCCCCGACTGTCCGTCCTGTGCGCTGGCCGCCCTCCCAAAGGATGTACCCAACTCTCAGCCAGAGATGGTGGAGGCCGTCAAGAAGCACATTTTAAACATGCTGCACTTGAAGAAGAGACCCGATGTCACCCAGCCGGTGCCCAAGGCGGCGCTTCTGAACGCGATCAGAAAGCTTCATGTGGGCAAAGTCGGGGAGAACGGGTATGTGGAGATAGAGGATGACATTGGAAGGAGAGCAGAAATGAATGAACTTATGGAGCAGACCTCGGAGATCATCACGTTTGCCGAGTCAGGTTGGTGCTGGCATTGGCAGGGGGTGGGGAGGGGTGGGGGGTAGGAGGGTAAAATATATTTCTTTGACAGTCCCAGGAGGAACTTCTTTTCCCTCCAGCTGGAAACTGCCTGGGAAGGTTATTAGTTATTAGGTGATGGTAGCGGACTAGCGGACGGAGGGCAGGCAGGGGAGGGGGAGAGGACTTTACAGAAAAGGAATTCTCGGTCGAGCTCTGCCTGGAGATGACTGGCTTACACTTGCTAAACTCAGCCGGTCACACAGAGAGGAAGCTCGGGGCCAATGTTGAGCTGGAAGGCAGACTGTGAGGGGCTGCCTTGCCCTGCCTGTGAAACCAGATCTGAGCAGCCGGATGAAAGCCCGGCATTTTCGGGTGCTTGGGGAGCAGAGGAGGCTTCCGGACCCCATCCAAGTTTTTATTGAGGGTAGAGGGGTGAGTGTGCCAGGATTGGAGTGGAATGGCACAGATGAAGTCACTCTCTTAAAACAAACCTTCCCCTTTAAAAGTCCAATCTGGGGCCACATTAGAGAAGCAGGGCATATTTATGAGTGACAGTCATTTTTACCTTTAGAAACTGTCTATAAGTGCACAGGCACCACATTCAAGACAGGGAAGAGCTACTTTGGGGGACGGTTGTCACTGAACCAGCAGTTACTTTTGGGACACTGACTTTTGCTCTCTGAAAGGAAAAAAAAAAAAAAAGAAAACAACCAGTTTTGTTCTTTCTAAAGTTACTGAGAGCTCTCTGCCAAGGAACGCAACCTTGACAAAGTACTCTCAGATACTATGCTGAACTCACTCAATCCTTAAGAGGAAGAACTTTAATAAATAGGTTCTAATCGTTGGCCCAGGACCACACTAACCTGTTGCTGAATAGCAATACCTGTCAAAAGTATGGGCCCATGGACTTGGAGCCAGGCTATTTTTATAGTTAAGTGACACAGATCCTTTGCATGCCTGCAAGCCCATGCACGTCAGGCACACAGATGTGTTAATACCGTGTTACTTTCATGGTAATGCCAGGCTAAAGAACTGTATCCTTTGCCAACTCCATTTGAAAGGAATGCCATTGTTTTGTTTGGTAGAGCATATGGCCAGTAAAGTATGTGCAGGGACTCCCAGCATTTTTGTTTAAAAGTTTGCCGCAGCAGTATAAACAATTAAGGCAACACTCAGAATTTCCAATCCTGAAAACCTGTTGACTCAGATGTTCTGTTTTCAAGAAAACCATGAAAGACCGGGGCATCCTTCTGGAGGTGCAGATAGCCTGCTGGCTGTGTGGCTTCCCCTTGCAGGAGAAGCACTGGTGTCCTACAAGCTTCCCAGTTTGGCTCTCTCACCAGAAGCCCCTTTCACTTGGGGAAGGTCCTACTTTCTTTCCCTAAAGCCCTTTCTTAACCCGGCCCCAAAAGGCATGATCATTAGGACTTTATCTTCTGAAGCTTTTTGAGGAAGAAAGCTAGGTTAGAACTTTTCAAGTTGACACCCATTTTTTCTCAACTTTTCATGGTGGGAAAAGATACAAAAGAAAATATTTATGATATTTGGCTGCGCGTGTGAAACAGATTTCAGTGGTCTAGAGGGTTGCTTCGTGTCTTTATATACCAACCTCCACACATGATGGATTCAATGACAGCTCCTATCCAGTTGCCTTTAACTATGTCATACGACTAAGTATGCCTATGCCTTTGACCACTTTTAACCGCACGACTGTTACTAGCAATATGCCCCTCTTTCTGACTTACTGGACTTGTATAGCAAATCACTCTCTTAGCATTTAGAGATTTGGCAGTGAAAAAATTTGACCATTTACATTCTTGCTTATGTGTGGTCTTCCTTTCAGTGCCAATCTTCTCTCAGTTGTATGAGATTTTGTCATTTTTTACTTCTCGGTTAGGTGTTTAGTTTGAAAGAAAATAAGCGACTTTTTAAAAAGCGATTCATTGGACGTTCACGTTGAGTCAAGTTTAAGATTTGTAATGGGAAACTCCTGGTTGACTTTACAACTTGACTTTGAATTCTTAGAAAACGTTTATTACAATTGCTTATTTTTCTCTGAGGAATTTCACACATCAACTTCAAGTTGATTTAATATAATTTCACATATTTAATAATTGCTATATGGACAGTCTACTCTTCAAGCAGAAAACCACGTGAGCATTTTGCTGCTGATTTTGCTAATCAAGGAAAAGATATTTATCATCTGAATGATTGTAGCAAATATATGAACATGAATAGCAAAGACATATGTCTTGCTGCTTTTGGAATAATTCAACTTTAATGACATTCCAACTATGTGGAATGTCAAGAGTTTTTGGAGAATAGAAAAAGCCATGTATTTTTCTTTCCCTTATAACCATTTTGTGCAGCATAGAATCCAGACATTGTCACCCATGAGCATGCCACAAATGCAGACCCATCGCGGCCCCTTTCAACCTTAGGATTCTTCAATTTGAGGCTACGTTTACTTTTTGCCTTTTCTCTCCTTGATTGTTGGATAAAGCCAAGGCATGGCTACAGAAGTAGAGAGCCTGCAAAAGCTGAAGTGCCTGGGACTCTTTTAACTGAGTTTGTCCCATCCTGCTTAGGTAGAAAGTGCCCGATTTCTGTAAAGCTGATGCGAGTTGTTATTGACTAAACAGCAGGGAATCACTCTAAGGCTCTCTGAAATGTGTCCCAACCAACAAAAATGATTTTATTTTTATGTATGTCACATCACCCAAGATTTCTCACCAAGGTTAGTGTGTTCTGTGCATGGCTGGCACAAAACCCCCAATGTTTACCTTAAGGCCTACAGAGTTCCTCACAAGGAAAGACAGAAGGGATGGGTAAAGCCAAGCTATCGCTATAAATGTCAATGAAGCTAAATTCAGTGGCCTTTTTGGCTGATACAGCTTATTTTTACTTTATTTTGACTCATGACAGTAGCTGGTCAATCAATGCATAGTAATAATGTACCTCTGAGTCTCCATATGCTTTCAAACCTGGATATAGGTTCTGGTAATTAGCTTAGCAATTGATAGCACCTGTTGTAGAAAGACCAGGAAAAGAAAGACAAACAAAACACCAAGAAATGGGTGTGCTCACGTAGCCTAGGTGTTGTTGAGTGCAACACCTAAGTCTACCCCTTGGAGGATACTATGTATGGAAGATTTGAGTTCGAAGTTTACACCGCCCAGACAGGGCTCCAAGAAGCCTTGCTTGGATGACCATTTTCCCCACCCCAAGAAAGCCATCTCAAAATGGAGCTGACTCCCACCATTCCATGCCCATCGTCCGAAAGTTTCTGTGAATCACCCATCCCTTAGGGACGCCTTTAGGGGTTACACGTTCTCTTCTGTGAATAATGGGGAAGAGTGGCCACAAGAGGGCGCGTTCCAAAGACTTTTGCTCCTTGTCAGTTTATCCAGGCAAAGGCAGTTGTGCCTACTGGAAGCACCCCGTCTGTAGCGCCCAGTAATCTTGGTGATTATCAGTTACCTCCTGCTCCCTCTCATCCTGCAGAAAAAGTTAGGAATTTATGAGATGGGAGAAGCATGACTACCTGTAATACATTAAATGAGACAGAAGGAAAGGAAATGGAAATTCTAGTGATACATGTGAACATTCCGGAGCTCTATGGAAGGCAGACGAGTGATAAATTTCAAAAGCAAACAAAGCAGAGCAGGGAGAAATGTGACCATGAATCATCAGCGATACTGATTTGCTCACAAGTCTCTCCCTAATACGGTCTCCCGGATCGTAACAAAAACATCTTCCGTCTCCTCTGATTTTGTTGCCTAGTTTTCCGCCTTATCAACAGTTTCCACCAGCGACAAATGACAAGTGACTTCAAACAGGGAGGAAAAAGGTTCTTTCTTTAATGCCTTGTGGGAACATGGTGTTCAGCTTCTGAGGATGCGTTTGTTTCCGAACTGAGGGTGTGGAGAGAAATGGTGGGGAAAGATGGGGAAAGAGATTAATAGTGGTCTGTGGCCTGTGCAGTGGATGGACTGGGCTGGGGGTGGCGGAGATGCCAGGGTGGAAAGTCCGTTGTAATATTTAAAGAACTGCAGTAATACCTTCCCAGGCACTTTTCTTGAAAACACATATTTGTCTTGGCCCCTCTTCTGCTAAAAAATACTTGCACATGATCTCCTAGCTGTAGTTCAGAATTCTTCATACTCGACTGGTTCCTAGGTCCAAAATCAAAAGTGCCAAAGTTCTCAGGAACTTTGGAAGAAGTCTCTGAAATTTTGTGGGTTGAACCTTAAGAATTTTTGCTACTTGTAGGAATCTAAAACCCCTTTCTCCTGAAATATTTAACCTTTTTCATCACCATTTTAATGGAAGAGGCATGGATGATGGATGTTTGTGGCTGGGCATTTATAAATCAATAACGGACCCTAAGGAGGGACATTAAAGCTAAAAAATTAATCAAGATAATTTATGGCCAAACCTATAGTTCTACTGCAGGAAAGATCCTCTACTGTAGGTCAAAGGAGGAATAACCTTAAGACCTCACTTGCTGCTTTCTGCAGAAACCCCTGGAAGCAGTCCAAATGCAAAGTTAGAGCTTCAGAGAACGCACCCTGTAAATGGTAGTTGTGTATACCCTTACTATTGACTATACCATATCTAGGCACAGTGAAATCTTGATGAAGAATGGAAAATTAAAGGAACAGACGCTTTTTACAGGGAGGCTTCCCCCAACCCCCACCCCATGGTAAGTTTAAATATGTTCTGTAAACAACGAGGCTTTCCACATTCACATTAGAGACATAATTATTGCCCATATGTAAAAGAGCAACATATTTCAGGCAGGACCCTGGTGAGGAAAACAAAACCAAATCGAAACACTGCATGTGTGTGTCGCTTATTTAACTGAAAATGTTCATACACCCACAAATCTGAGATGCTGAACTTTTGGATGAGTCCATCATTTTGCATCTTAGTGTAGGGGGAGGGAACAACAAGGGGCTTAGCTGCTTAACCCTTGGCATGCCTTCATGATTGACTTATTCCAAACATTTTGAAAGCAAAGGAAAATGTGCTGCAAACACCCTTCCAGGTATCTTTCCTTCCAGCTTACACAGTCTCTCCTCTGTCCGATCCTTCCCACCCGGCAGCATTTCAGAGGTATTCCCTGTGAGGTACAAATTTTCTCTTTGCCTATTTTTCTGCACCTCTTTTTCTCTCTCTTTGGTATGTGTCCACCGAGCTCATAGAGGTTTAAGTGATGAAATATTATCACCCACATGGGTTTGCGTGGGACTTTCTTAGTGAATTACTCAGGCAGAGCAGGCTGTGATACAGCCTTGCTCACAAGCCTCGGGAGGGAAAAAATAGCACAGAGGATGAAAAGAATATTATCAGAGAGTAGGTAATGAAAGGTTAGCAAAGCGACCAGCTATATCTGGCTAGCTAGGTAATAGTGCAGGAACCTAGGTCGCACCTGTACAAACTAATGCAGAACCTGCTCACGGCGCATTATGGGAAGGCTTTCATTTCAAGATTTTACAGCATGAGATATTCAAGTGAAAACTAAAACTGATTAGAAATTGATCCTGAACATCCCAGCCTTAGTCAACCTTCCCTTTTCCAAATTGTTATGCAAGGAGATTGGAGGATTGGGGCATCTTGAAAGTGTCACTGCAGTATAGCCATCTCTCTCAGGTAATATAAAGATAAAGGGAATATAATAAATTGACCTGTTATTTATTATATTTTTCATACCTAGGACATTCCGAGGCTGTAATATATTTCTGAAGCCTGCAGCCCTGATAAACATCAATCCCACGTCAGTTTCCAGCAGTCTCATCTCCCCACCCCCTTCTGCAATGAAAGCTAATGTAAAAGAAAGAAATATGCACTGCTTAATAAGTCAGAATACAATAGAACTTGTAAAATGTACCTGCATATAAGGTAGACATTAGGAAGACTTGAATCTCTCTCTTCCCCCTGTTCTCCTGAGCATTATGGCAACAGCATTTTCATGAAATTAGATCTGTTTTATTTTTTTTCCTGATAAAATATCATGCAATATACAAATAGCAGTTCCAGAAATGGACACCAGGAGAAGGAGGCGACAGGCATGTCAATTAGTAGGGGGAAAATCCAAATGTCAGAAATATGGGGGAGAGAGAAAGCACGCAGGCAGTGGATGCAAATACAGGGAACAGAGTCTTTCAATTCAGATAATTAAACGGATGCATAAATCAGCGCCCGTGCCTCTCCATAATACGCAGGCGATGCCATGCAGTTAATTATCAGCCAAGACCAGCATGAAAGTCATTTTATGATGACTCTCTGATCCTAATATAACAGCACCTGACAGATTGAGCCCCCTCTAATGAGTACTCTCTTTGTACAATCCTCTCTCAGGAACACTAAATCATTTGCTTCCAAGTACAGCTGCCTGTGAAGAAGGGGTGGGGCTAGATCATGCATCAGAAACCTGCTCTTGTGAAATGAGGGGCTGTCCTGTAGGCTGTGTGACTAGAAGCCAGCAGCCTCAGCCTCTCTAACCCTACAAAAGCAATTTGCACGCGGCTGTCCCTAATTCTAGTCAGCCAACTAACCCTCCCTCGGCACCCCCACCCAAACATCTGGATGTTATTCATGGAAATTCCACTTCATGCGGGTCAGTACTGCTGTCCATCGGCCTTCACCCTGACCCCTTCTGGCAGGTGTGGACGAGAGCAGAGTAGATCCCATGGGGATGAGTTACCCAAAACCCAGTGAGCCTCCCTATGTGGGGCACTAGTCAGATGCTCCAGTTTCACACTCTTTCCTGGAAAAACAAAACCCAACCTTGTGCCCTCTGGGTTCTCTAATTTAGCAGCTACTATCTCTCTGTTTTTGGAGTGACACCCTGTGCAGTTTAGGATTTCAGAAGCTGTCCCGCATAGAAGCAGAAGGGAAAACAGCAGGTAGCTTGTTAACATTCTCCATGGGGCAAGGCAGATGTGCCCATGCTGGAGGTAACCTGCACACCCTCCAGGCCAGTTATCCGAGGCTTGGGAGGTTTCCCTCGGTCTTCTCCTAAGGCCTTGGCAGGACGCTGCCACCCTAAAATCAACTGCTGATTGCCTTTTTAGATGTAAATGATTAAGCTCTGCTTCTGGGAATCTTCTCTTTACTTTGTTAAGAAACAAACAACAACAACAAACCCCCACCAATTCTTAGCAAAGGGGAATATAGAATTCAGATTTTGAAAAAATAAGTCATCATGCTTCCTAAAATAAGACAGCTTCTCCCTCTAACTGCTCTCTGCTCTGGTATTCTATCTAATCATAAACCCAGCTTTATTATTCATTTCAACTCCTGCCAAAGACATGAGGTCGGAGTCAGAGGAACTCCCCTTACCACCACCACCACCATCATCATGGCCAGCATCCTCGTAAGTTTATAGAAAGATGCCAGAGAACCTTTCATATCCATCTGCAGCCCTGCTTGGCCCTTGCCTCAGTGAATTTACCACTATCATAATCACAGTGTGCAGAGTGTGTTAAATTAAGAACAGAATCTACAGTACGCAATGCACAGAAAAGCCTGCCTTCTGCTGCAGAGAACTTGAAACTGTGCCTAAAATTTATAGTACCGTAAACATCTCAGGGCCTCGAGTGATAAGTATGGCTGGATTTCCGTTAACTATAGAAATTCAGGCAGGGAGATCCTCCCAGGGAGTTGCGAGTTCTAAGATGAACTTCTTGAAGATTGTTCACAGATTTGTGCATGGGATACGTGTACAGCGGACAGTTATAAGGAGGTCCATGGTCAGGGAAAAGAGGGTATGTTTCCATATGCCACAAAGGGGGAAGAAAGGAAGTGAGAGAACATATTTGATTAATCAAAAAATTTTAGTTTGGATACCTGCTTTCATAGTAATTGTTGCTGCATCATTAAACATACAGGTGCTTACGAAAAGAGAAGGAAATAGGTGACTTTCTAATTTTAGAGTTAGGCTAGAACTGAGTGGTTGCTAAATTCAACTGCCCTGACAATGTGGGGATTTCCTGTCCATTAGCAGCGATTGCTATTTGACATTTGTTTCTGGTGCCCATTAGGCTGCACTCTAATGGGTCAGAGGCAAACATCGGGGATTCAGAGGTACAAGGTGGCTCTCTTAATTTAATAGAACTCAATGCTAAAGACGCCTCCATTTGTTAATAAGTAATCAAGTCATTGCCTACTTTCTGCTGAACATTAGACTATGATAGTGACCTTAGACCCTGGGCATTCTAAACCAGGCTGGCAGGAGGGTGGCGGTGGAAGTGATGTGAAGGAAGCCTCCTAGAGGAAGTGTTGTCCAAACAATCTGAAAATTGAAACATTATTAAAGGCAGCACTAAGGGTGATGTGTTGGAGTTGGGGCAGGAGCACTTGAGGCAGAAGGAACAGCAGGTGTCACTGCCTGCGGGTGAGACAGGGGGTGGAATTCTCAAGGCCTTACACCCCAGAGACCAGGACTGGGCAAGAGCTGGCATTCAAGGAAGGAACAGCATGTACAGAGCCCAAAGTCCCAGGCACTTTCTGTTGGATACTGAGAGCAATAGGAATTCAGTAAAGGACTTTCAAGAAGTGATGTGATCAGATCCACCTGTGAGAAAGATGCCTTTGGCTGCTTCATGGAGAAATGACTGGAGAGGAGGCCTGCCTTAGTGTTGCAGAGGCAAAGTAAAGAACATGCTGCTGCAGTGACCCAGCAAAGAGGTGATGGGGGAGGAATCAGGCTGTGACAGGGGAAGAGGAAGCTGACTCAGTGTGTCCCGACTGCACAGACCTACATAGTGAGGCGAGGCCAGGGGCTGCATTTTTGTCTGAGAATGATATTTCCTTAGCTCTCTAGAGCTTACAGTGTCTTTTCGTTTATGTTATCTCAGTTGATCTTCCTAAACCTGGAGATAACAGGTCACATGTCCTTATGTCATTCCTATTTTATAGAAGATGAAACTGAGGTTAAGCAATTAGTCAACAGACACAGAATCACAGGCCCTCTTCATTCTAAAGCAAGGGTCCAAAACCTTTTTTCTATAAAGGGCCAGAGAGTAAATGATTTACGCTTTGTGAGCCAGAGTCTGTTGTAGCTACTCAGCTCTGGGTTATTCTAGTGCAAAAACAGCTGTAGGCAGCATGTACAGAAATGAGCATAACCATGCTCCAACAAAACTTTATTTACAGGCACTAACGTTTAAATTTCAGACAATTTTCACATGTCACAAAATACCACTTTTCTTTAACCACTTAAAAGTATAAAAACCATTCTTAGTTTGCAGGCAGTACAGAAAGAGTTTCGGCCCATGGGCCATCATTCGCTGACCCCTGTTCGAGAGGATCTATCACAGAAGACTCTTGCTTGCCTGAAATTTGTGAGTGCATGTAAATGTTGGAATTAACAGGTGTCACTGTTTTCTCTTATGCTGTCTTTTGTCTTCAGGAACAACCAGGAAGACGCTGCACTTCGAGATTTCCAAGGAAGGCAGTGACCTGTCAGTGGTGGAGCGTGCAGAAGTCTGGCTCTTTCTAAAAGTCCCCAAGGCCAACAGGACCAGGACCAAAGTCACCATCCGCCTCTTCCAGCAGCAGAAGCACCCGCAGGGCAGCTTGGACACAGGGGAAGAGGCCGAGGAAGTGGGCTTAAAGGGGGAGAGGAGTGAACTGTTGCTCTCTGAAAAAGTGGTAGACGCTCGGAAGAGCACCTGGCATGTCTTCCCTGTCTCCAGCAGCATCCAGCGGTTGCTGGATCAGGGAAAAAGCTCCCTGGACGTTCGGATTGCCTGTGAGCAGTGCCAGGAGAGTGGCGCCAGCCTGGTGCTCCTGGGCAAGAAGAAGAAGAAAGAAGAGGAGGGGGATGGGAAAAAGAAGGGTGGAGGTGAAGGTGGGGCAGGAGCAGATGAGGAGAAGGAGCAGTCGCACAGACCTTTCCTCATGCTGCAGGCCCGGCAGTCTGAAGACCACCCTCATCGCCGGCGTCGGCGGGGCTTGGAGTGTGATGGCAAGGTCAACATCTGCTGTAAGAAACAGTTCTTTGTTAGTTTCAAGGACATCGGCTGGAATGACTGGATCATTGCTCCCTCTGGCTATCATGCCAACTACTGCGAGGGTGAGTGCCCGAGCCATATAGCAGGCACATCCGGGTCCTCACTGTCCTTCCACTCAACAGTCATCAACCACTACCGCATGCGGGGCCACAGCCCCTTTGCCAACCTCAAATCGTGCTGTGTGCCCACCAAGCTGAGACCCATGTCCATGTTGTACTATGATGATGGTCAAAACATCATCAAAAAGGACATTCAGAACATGATCGTGGAGGAGTGTGGGTGCTCATAGAGTTGCCCAGTCCAGGGGGAAAGGGAGCAAGAGTTGTCCAGAGAAGACAGTGGCAAAATGAAGAAATTTTTAAGGTTTCTGAGTTAACCAGATAAATATAAATTAAAAAAACAAAAAAACAAAAAAACAAAAGTAAATTAAAAACAAAACCTGATGAAACAGATGAAGGAAGATGTGGAAAAAAATCCTTAGCCAGGGCTCAGAGATGAAGCAGTGAAAGAGACAGGAATTGAGAGGCAACGGGAGAATGGAGTACCCTTTATTTCTTCTGAAATCACACTGATGACATCAGTTGTTTAAATGGGGTATTGTCCTTTCCCCCCTTGTGGTTCCCTTGTGAGCCTTGAGTCAACTAATCTAGTCTGCAGTAGTGCGGACTAGAGCAACCCAAATAGCATCTAGAAAGCCATGAGTTTGAAAGGGCCCATCACAGGCACTTTCCTACCCAATTACCCAGGTCATAAGGTATGTCTGTGTGACACTTATCTCTGTGTATATCAGCATACACACACACACACACACACACACACACACACACACACACACACACAGGCATTCCCACACATTACATATATACACATACTGGTAAAAGAACAATCGTGTGCAGGTGGTCACACTTCCTTTTTCTGTACCACTTTTGCAACAAAACAAAACAAAACAAACAACATTAAAAAATTGAGAACAAGTATGGAAAGAATGAAAGATCAAGGAAAAAAGAATACCAAGTTACATTTCGTTAAGGTGCTTATGATCTTAGAACTATGCAACCTAATAGGTTTGAAACTGTTTACCTGAGAGAGAACAAAAAGAGAGACTTTTTTGTATTGGAAGTAATCTGATTAATTTTTATTTTCTTCAAGGAGAGATACTTGAAAGGAATATGTTTGTCCATCTGTTGGATCCAAACATTTCTATATTTTGTAAATGTTGTTGTTGTTTTTTTTTAATCGTTTACTATTTGCACTACAATGGTGTTTGACCTGTCTAATCCTTATTTAACAAGTATTTTCTTTGAGTGGGGGTGGGGGTGGGGTTTAAGAGCTGCACTTAATGTGAGCTATAAAAGAACTGCTACAGCACACAAAATAGCTATTTTTATTATTATAATTATAATTATTATTATTATTTTGTACCTTAAAAAATAGACACATACACCAAAGACATTTGTGTGAGCCTTTAAACAGTCTGTCTGTGGTTGGTATCATTCACCATCAATGAGTCAGGGGTTGGGATTCAAGGTTGAGTAGTGTGGATTGTGTTCAGGCTTAAAAGACCTGAGAAGTTTGGTTTTTGACTCCTTTTACATCCATGAAACAGGACATTTCATACTGGATGTACAGTAGTTGTACACTGTTGGATATCAAGTTCAATCAAATTCATGGAACTACATGCTTGTATGTGTATATATACATTGCTTGTGCATATGCATATCTGTATGTATATATACATGTATTGTACCATGTCCATACACATTTTAAGCACTTCAGGCTGTCATTTTTTAATGTTCTTAAAGCAATGAATGTTTGTGTGCAAAACACAGTATTTTTAAGAAGGATAGGCTATAGTTTTTGCTTTTACTCTGAACTAGGTGGGCACATTTCAAAAATTCGGATGGGAAAAAGCCTGAAAATTCCAGTGAATATTCAGCAAGGCCCTCTTTTGTTGTACAGGGATCAAATTTCCTCCTCTTTTTTGTGCCCCCTCCCACTTCTACAAGTTTTCCCCTATGGGGAAAACAGGATGATAATCAAAACTCTGGGCGGAAGTTTTTCCAACTTAGTGTCTACTGGAATCAATCTTAAATCAGAAGCTTTTTCAGAAAAATATAATATTTAGGTCAGAATTAGAGTTAAGTGTATTTTTAAAAAATGATTAAGGCTTGGTTATGAGAAATATTACCTGTACCAGCTGGGAAAAATAATGTCGCCACTAACTAAAAGATAATTAATTTGGGAGAAGGTGTTAAGAGAGGGAGAGTAAGGAAGAGAACAGTTAAGAAGAGGCAGAGATGAGGGCAGTAGTAAAAAATCTCTAAATTTTTAATTTATAGCCAAAACTCTTCATGTGTAAATTTGTATCGATTCAGATGCAGAGAGGAAAAAAAAAAAAAAAAACAACCTTTGTTTTATAAATATCAAAGTACATGCTTAAAGCCAAGTTTTTATCTAGTTTATTCTAGTATTTAGCTTGCCTAGAATAGCTAATAAATTATTCATGTATGTGCTTTTGAAAATACAGAGCCTTATTTTTACAGACTTGTGTGAAGTTGGCAAATATTTTGAAAAAAGGAAAAAAGTTTCTAATAATTGGGAACAATTACATTAATTAATATTTTGTAAAATATTGAAGATTTTAGCCCTATGTCAATTTGTAGATTAAAATAAATTAATTATAGGAAAGGAAGATATCAGTGAGAAACCAAAGATTACAAAAGGTGGTTTAGCTCTCCTTGAAAAATATACTCAGTTGGTATACTGTAACACTTGGCTATATGTAGGCAATGTCACTACAGGGCAAATACACTTACTGTGTTCTAGAGGCCGCCCTTTCTTATGCAGAAAATACAATATGCACTGCATGAGAAGCTTGAGAGTGGATTCTAATCAAGGTCTATTGACCTTGGATATCATGCATGTGGGAAGGTGGGTGTGGTGAGAAAAGTGTTAAGGCAAGAGTAGATGGCCATGTTCAACTTTACAAAATTTCATGGAAAACTGGCAGTATTTTGAACTGCATCTTCTTTGGTACTGGTACCTGCAGAAACAGTGTGAGAAATTAAGTCCTGGTTCACTGCGCAGTAGCAGAGATGGTCAAGGATATGGAAAAAGCAGAAATTTGCAAAGAAAGCTGATACCCATGTATAGTTCCCATTCATCTCAAATATATCTGCTACCTTTTTAAGCTAAGTCCTAGACATATCGGGGATAACATAGGGGTTGATTAGTGACCACAGTTATCAGAAGCAGAGAAATGTAATTCCATATTTTATTTGAAACTTATTCCATATTTTAATTGGATATTGAATGATTGGGTTATCAAACACCCACAAACTTTAATTTTGTTAAATTTATATGGCTTTGAAATAGAAGTATAAATTGCTACCATTTTTTGATAACATTGAAAGATAGTATTTTACCATCTTTAATAATCTTGGAAAATACAAGCCCTGTGAACAATCACCCTTTCACCTAGCAGCATGAGGCCAAAAGTAAAGGCTTTAAATGCTAACATATGGGATTCTTAGTAGTATGTTTTTTTTTTGAAACCAGGGTGGCTCTATCTTAGCTTACTATCTCCTTGCTCTTTCTCTAAGGCTAAACTCTAGGCTCTTAAAAATCTGCCCACACCAATCTTAGAAGCTCTGAAAAGGATTTGTCTTCAAATATCTTTTAATAGTAATATGTATTTTATGGACCAAATTGACATTTTCTATTTTTATTTTTCCAAAAAAGTCAGGTGAATTTCAGCACACTGAGTTGGGAATTTCTTATCCCAGAAGACCAACCAATTTCGTATTTATTTAAGATTGATTCCATACTCCATTTTCAAGGAGAATCCCTGCAGTCTCCTTAAAGGTAGAACAAATACTTTTTATTTATTTATTTTTTCACCATTGTGGGATTGGACTTTTAAGAGGTGACTCTAAAAAACAGAGAACAAATATGTCTCAGTTGTATTAAGCATGGACCTATATTATCATATTCACTTAAAAAAATGATTTCCTGTGCACCTTTTGGCAACTTCTCTTTTCAAGGTAGAGAAAAACTTAGTCACCCTGAAAACCCACAAAATAAATAAAACTTGTAGATGTGGGCAGAAGGCTTGGGGGTGGACATCGTATGTGTTTAAATTAAACCCTGTATCACTGAGAAGCTGTTGTATGGGTCAGAGAAAACGAATGCTTAGAAGCTGTTCACATCTTCAAGAGCAGAAGCAAACCACATGTCTCAGCTATATTATTATTTATTTTTTATGCATAAAGTGAATCATTTCTTCTGTATTAATTTCCAATGGGTTTTACCCTCTATTTAAATGCTTTGAAAAACAGTGCATTGACAATGGGTTGATATTTTTCTTTAAAAGAAAAATATAATTATGAAAGCCAAGATAATCTGAAGCCCGTTTTATTTTAAAACTTTTTATGTTCTGTGGTTGATGTTGTTTGTTTGTTTGTTTTTATTTTGTTGGATTTTTACTCTGTTTTTTTGTTTTGTTTTGTTTTTTTGCATACTACATGCAGTTCTTTAACCAATGTCTGTTTGGCTAATGTAATTAAAGTTGTTAATTTATATGAGTGCATTTCAACTATGTCAATGGTTTCTTAATATTTATTGTGTAGAAGTACTGGTAATTTTTTTATTTACAATATGTTTAAAGAGATAACAGTTTGATATGTTTTCATGTGTTTATAGCAGAAGTTATTTATTTCTATGGCATTCCAGCGGATATTTTGGTGTTTGCGAGGCATGCAGTCAATATTTTGTACAGTTAGTGGACAGTATTCAGCAACGCCTGATAGCTTCTTTGGCCTTATGTTAAATAAAAAGACCTGTTTGGGATGTATTTTTTATTTTTATTTTTATTTTATGTCTTATTTATTTTCCATGATCAACTTTGCACACATATTGACACATCCTTTGCTGGGTGATAATTTTGTTTTTACTGTAATTATCCAGAAGAGGATGAGAAACAGACTGAATGTGGGAGAGAACAAAAGCTGGAGTGAGAGAGCTCAAGTAGAAAAAGAATAGATATTGCCATGGCAGAGGCTGTTAATGGGCTGCAGATGCTTGGATCAGCAATATTTATATTTTATTCTTTTGTTGATTTCCCATTTCTTCAAGTGTAGTGGCAACTACTCACAGGAAATAAAGAGATATTAATTCCTTCCCTCCCTCTTTCCTTCTTCCTCCTTTCCTTTCCAGTTAGAAAACTGGAAATGCATGAAGCAACTAGAGCTAGAGAACTATATACATGGGGAAAAAATGTACTTAGTCTTATTACTGAGACCAACAGAGTTGGAATTTGGAATTACAAAAGTAAGGTCAAACATTAATTGATAGGGCGACCTTTTCTTCTCTAGTTTTTCTCTATTATCTGTGCCCATCTCAGAGTTTACATGGAGAAAGTAAGCTCTACAACTGCTCATTTGGACCAGGAATGTCCCATGTATCACCTCATTTAATATTCACATATCATCGTTTTAACCACCCTGCACAGGTGTTATTGCTGCTTTTACAGATGAATCTGAGGCATGGTTGAGTAACATTAATTGGAATTAAAATTCCAACCCAGGTCTATATTCAAATCTAAAGTTAATTTTCTTTTTTTTCTTCCATAATTGCATTTTTGTGTTCATTTTCTTATGTAGTGAAAAAAAAGGGGTGAGTGGACTGAGTGTAGAAGTCACTTCTAACTTTTTAACACAGAGACACTTCATACCCACCAGATAGTTCACTGGCACTTATCTTGAAGTGAAATGCCAACTTCATGTAAATTTATACTAAACCCTTTTTACTTTAGCAGGAAAGTTTCGATTTTTAAGTTAGAAAATGGGAATTGTTAGTTTTGCTTTATATTTATTACTTTGCCTTATCTTGCTATTCTCATATTTTGCTAGGGGTATTCCAAAGTACTTTATTTTACTTTGTGGGCAGTGGGACATTTGTGTGTGCGTGTATGTGTGTGTGTGCCTGCGGGTACACATATGAGCACTTGCATTAGCCTTTATTTCCTGCCAAGTTTAACAATGAATACATTTTAGGGGCGAAGTAAAAACTTCACTGAATTATAAACGAGTAAACTTGTAATGAAGTTTATATGGATATTATCATAATCAAGGTGAAAATTACTGAAAGAAGACAAAGTGAGGTATAGAAAAATACTTTGAATGTGCATATATATGTATATATATACACATACGTATACATGAAGTATATGAATATGTGTGTGTATATATGATATCTGTACACATACATGTGGGACTGAGAAAGAGAATGTGTCATCATTTAACATCAAAATCCATTTCATATAGGAGTTTAATCCTTTCTTAGAAAACAATTGTCTGAGGAGTTGTACAAATTGAAAAAAGGGAATAGAACAGTGTAATAATTCTTTTTTTCTATCAAATCAAGTGCCAGCTCCTTTAATAGTATTCCAGTGTTTCTTCATTAATCCAACATCAAGTCTTCTTTCAGCCATAATAAGTCAGGATTCATTAGAAATTCTCCATTACACCCTTTTAGGCTTTTGTTAATTGTTCTGTAATTAGTGCCTACAGTAAGAAAAACAGGAAAGGCAAACTGTCCACAAGCAAAGAACCACAGGGCTGTTTCAGGCTTCTTAGAAATGAACAATTGCCCCGTTTGATGATGTCCAGTTTCAAGAAGAGCCCATAATCCTGGGCGTTCCACCATGACTTCAAATTCTCTCAACAGACACCAGAGAAGCATTTTTCCTGCAGAAAGCTTGGCAGTTGAAATCTGGAGGTGGTTTTGGGAAATATTAGGCCAACTGAGTGAATAAAAATGGTGAAGAATGTTTTTTGGTTTAGCTAACTTCTCTTCAGGAAGACGTCAGGGGAAGTGTTGAGAGAAGGTCCCATCATTGTCAGAAAAGAGCAATGAGCCACCTAGGGCTAGAGTTAATTTCCTACTGTAATTCTTGCTGTCATGGTGGTGGTGGTGCCTGCATCACTGTTATGTGGCGGACCCAGTGTTCTAACACAAATACTATAATGTGGCAACAAAAGTTCCCATGGAATACGACTTTCATTAATGAAGTTTTTATCAACACAGTTGAGTTCCCCAGCCTAAACCATTTAAAAAGTTTGGTGCTTACATGGGATAAAGGCAGTCATTAAGGGGAAACTCTTCCATTGTGAAAGGAAGAAAGGAAAAAAGAAAGAAGGAAAAAAAGACAAACCGTGCTAATCTATGCCAGAAACAGGCAGGCCTAAGGCAGGAGAATGACAAAGCATTGTGCTTCAAAGTGTTTATTGTTACAGCTTCCAACCACTTTGAAGACAACCATCAAACCCTCCTAAATGAAACCAAGAAGGCTTCTTGCCATTGATGTGACAACAAATGTTTGTGTTTCATGGCAGATCTACTTATCCCTCAAAGACTCTAAGTTGTCAGTACATAGGATATTTTTTAAAGATAAAGCTAATTTTCCATCTAAGTAATCATATCCTAAATGTGATCTAATTGCCAACCAGATGAAATGCTTAGGTTCTCTCAGTGGCATACATTTAGTAACTGTTAATATACCAAATATTATGGGGTTCACACTTCTGAAGTCAACTAACTTCTATGTTCTCAAAAGAGTGAATTTAAACCAGTCTCCATCAGATCATGGACTAGCCCATACTGCCATGAAGTTACTAACGGCCTCAGATTGAAAACATGGAGTAGGAAAATAGTCCTTTCCTTTTGGGCTTTGGATAATAAGATATGTATTACAATTAAAAATTAGCTAATTGGGCTGGTTGAATCATTAATTTAACCACTGTATGAAAACATTCTGGGGTAGAGGACTTAAGAGTGATCTACAAGCTAAATACGGTCAAGGTTAACAGATAGGGTGGCTTTTTGATTGCTTTAAAGAGGAATGGACAGCAAATGTTAGCTGGTCCAACCAATATCCCTAGCAAGCCAAGTGTCAGCAGCTTCAAAGAAACAAGACAAGCTTGCCTTCCTTTTCCTAAGACAGCAAGTTCCCAGTCCGCCACCTGACCACCCCAGCTTACTCCTGCAATTAGGCATCACCAGTGAGTGAGAAAAGGTGATAGGTGAACAGCTTTTATCTTTGGGCTTTAAACATTTTACAAACCAGGGAATGTAACCTTAACCCATTATTGTATTGAACAAGCACACATTTATGATTCTGACTCAATTCATCCATCACCCAGAAGACTGATTTTCAAAGTAATAATCCCAGAATTGATAGTAGATGGATTAAGCACTGAAAGTAAATTTTATAGAAAAAAAATCCCTGTAATAAACACCATTCAGGTGATCATATATGGGAAAATAATAGATGCAATCTAGGAGCCATGAGGCCAAGATCAAGTGCCTTTCTCTATCCTCTACTGTAACTTAGATGTGTCAAAGAATAGTCCGATGAAGGCACGGGCTGGCCTTTGGGAATCAAATTGCTTGAGATTTCGGCCAGGTGCGGTGACTCAGGCCTGTAATCCTAGCACTTTGGGAGGCTGAGGTGGGCGGATCACTTGAGGTCAGGAGTTTGAGACCAGCCCAGCCAACATGGTGAAACTCCGTCTACTAAAAATACAAAAATTTGCCAGGCATGGTGGCGGGCTCCTGTAATCCCAGCTACTCGGGAGGCTGAGGCAGGAGAATGGCTTGGACCTGGGAGGTGGAGACTGCGTGAGCCCATTGCACCACTGCACTCCATCCTGGAGACAGAGCAAGATTCCATCTAAAAACAAAACAAAACAAAACAAACAAAAAAACAAATTGCTTGAGGTTTTGTGTTGTTGTATTCCTGAAGGAGTAGGCACCAGGAGAAAATAGGGTAGGGAAAGTCACATCCTCCACCAGTCAGGCTTCAAGGACTTACGCCCAGACTAGTAGAGAGATGGGCTGCAGGCAGCAATGGAAGAATCCTTTTACATCAAGAACTCAATGTAAAGGGGGCACTATTGGTCCCCAGGTAACAAATTGTGATACTCTTTGGGAGAGGGGAACATTTTCTCTGATTTTGCTTCAAAAACAGCATCATGGATGCTGCCCGAAGAATAGGCAAACAGCTTTGGGGGATCTGGGAGAATGGATCTTCCCCAGATTTTGGCATTCACAAGGTATCCCCTGGAAGTAGTGGTGGTGTGATGGATCTCCATGAGAGTGGGGCCCACGTGAGATGCCTGAGGGTTCCCAGACATAAGCTTAGAGATGGGGTATGGAGCTGACTAAAGTCTGTCTGTTGAGGCGGTGAGGCAAGAGCTAATGAAATTGGGTCCATTTCACTTAGTATAACCTTGTCTGCTTTTACAGACTTGTAAGAGTGGAAGGAACTCCATTTACAGTAGAATCGCACACAGTGACACAGAAAAGTGTGGTAGGTCCTTAAAGAATGTTAGTTGAACCCAAATTAAAAAAAAAAAATTACAAAAGAATTTGTCTTACAAATGGAGATCTTTACAAGCAACTCATTTTTTGACAATTTGAGTGATGAACCTTAGTCAATTTGAGGGAGATTTTGTGTAAGAAATGAAGCCCAGGAAATAATATCTATGAATTACTGAAGGAAGGAGTTAGACAAAGTTAGGATCCAGACTTGGAAACAGTGCCTCCCCGACTAGGGTAGCTGAGAGACACTATCTACAATGTGTATGAGTATACCACATATTTATTTAAAAAACTCCTATGATGGTATTATGTGCTGGGCATTGTTCTGAATGTTTTAAGCCTTATAAAAACTCTATGAGGTAGAGCTTCTGCCCTGGCTTTTTCAAAGGTGGATCTTAGCCACCATTCCATAGGTTAGAAAAACAAACTGTTTTGGCAAAGAGAAGTGCAATAACTTATTCAAAGTCAAACACCTATGATGTGACAGAGCTGGGGTTCAAACCCTAGGAACCCCTTTACCAACCATTGACCTTCAGCCATTTGTCCTACTATAGTCCACCAAGAGCATGATTCCTGCTCCCCCATAAGTCTGCTGATATCACAACTGCATCCTTCCACTTCCATATATAATTTGCATATTTACAGCTGATACAGCCAACTACTTATCCGGCTGGTGATCTACAGAGAGGCGGCACTAGTGAGGAGGAAAGAATGCTGGACCATGAGTCAGGAAATCCAAGTTTTATCCTTTCTCAGTCACTAAATAACTCTGTCACTGTTACATTTACATTTTTTATTTCAATGTCCACATCTATAGAAAAGGCAGAGTGAGACTCTCTCAAGCGTGGTTCAGCCTCAAGACACTAAAATGCAAAGTAGCTAGACATGGATAAGACATGGATCTCTTGGACACAGCTTCTGCATCTCCCTTTGTAACAACAGATCTTATCACAAGGACCTACCTAATCTTCAGACATATTTTTAAATGGATTGTTACTGTGTGTTTGATGTCCCAATAAGTACTTTTTGTCGTAACAGCAACAACAGTAAAATATTTGACTTCAATACTTGCTGTAGGACAAAAACAATTGTCAAGACGATTCAACCAAGTTGACTAGAAAAATTACTGCCGAATAACCCATGTTGCTTTTAAAAAAGAGATTAAAACAAAGAGATGAGGTTTGAATACATGAAATGTGTTTCACACTTAGTTATGATTAGGCAGATATGTTCAGATATAGCTTTCTATTTTTGAGTGGGTGTGTTGTCCAGCTATCTTTTGCTTGCGTTTCTATATTTCTGGGTCTGTGTTTTGCTTTGCGCATCATTGGATTTTAATCTCTTTTCTCTTTCATTCTCTTGATAGAGTTTCTGCTTCTATGTTTTTCTTTTCTATCATTCTTCATGTTTCTAGAGAACATTCTTTCTTTGGCTCCTAAAAGCCAGAAAGGAAGGTCATTAAGAGTAAAACTACTTGGACAGGGAAACTTTCAGATGGGACTTCATTCTTTAATCCAGAAATTCTCCAACTTTAGTGTGCACAGTCATCTGGGAACCTTATTAAAAGTATTAAAAATAAACATTCTATGCTTCACCCACCAGAAATTTTGAGACAATAGATCAGGAATAGGACCAGACAATCTACATTTTTGTAGAAGTTCTGGAGTACAGACTTAGTGCTTTCATTTTAAAAATTATTCAACAAGTAAATAGAAGAGGAGGCCTCTGTGAAGATGAGGTTGTAGTTTTTTGTTTTTGCCAAAAGGTGAAGGTAGACCAACTAGAAAAACTGAAAAATGCCATACTGTGTTGGTGACCCTGAATTCTTCTTTGGAAGCAAATAAATGGAATGTTAGTATGAACTGGCCAAAGCCACATTTGTTCACATCTGGGTATTTCCTCTGCTCAGATAGTCTTTTCCAGGTTCATGGATAAGAAGTGTGAGCACATAGTGTAATAACTGCAGAAGTAGACATCAAAAGATTATTTACTGTGATCTAATTAGAGATGCATAGGGTTTTAAATGGTATGTTTACAGCTTAGTGATATATTTCCACCTCTGTTTTTTCTTTAGGTATAAGATAAAGATAATTTTATTAATTGTATAACTTTATCTTTGAGAAATGTGAACTTGGTTTTATATGCATGATTAATATGGAGCATTAATTAACATTACTAGAAATTGTGTATGCATGAAGAAGTAGGAGATGTGTTGAGTCCTAGAGTGAGTACTAAATGTATTTCATCCAGGCTGTCTTTTTACTCAATGATGTAACCTTGAACTATATCCTTTGATTCTAGATTTATTCTTCTGTAGGGTGGAGCCAATTATACCTATTTCGCTTATGTCCCTGAGGTGCTGTTAGAGTGAGCTCATGTCAAACCACTTTAACAATTTAAGAATCAGAATAGTGATGAGTATACTCCTTTCATTTCTTTAATCCATAAACACAATTTTCCAGACCATTGATTTGGTTCTAATCTTTACTTTTTTAATTCAATAGTTGAATATTGTACCCAAACCACCTCAATGAACCACTGAGAGATGAATTTATGATAAAGAAGCATAATCTGTTTGATATGTAATTTTTGTTTGTTTGTTTGTTTTTGTTTTTGTTTTGAGACAGGGTCTCACTCTGTCACCCAGACTGGGGTGCAGTGGCACAATCTCAGCTCACAGCAACCTCTGCCTCTCAGGCTTAAGTGATTCTCCTGCCTTAGCCTCCCAAGTAGCAGGGAAGCAGGGATTACAGGTGCGTGCCACTATCACTGGGGTAATTTCTTTTCTTTTTATTTTTATTTTTTGAGACGGAGTCTTGCTCTTTCACCTAGGCTGGAGTGCAGTGGTGCGATCTTGGCTCTCTGCAACCTTCACCATCGCCCAGGTTCACACCATTCTCCTGCCTGAGCCTCCTGAGTAGCTGGGACTATAGGCGCATGCCATCACGCCTGGCTATTTTTTTATATTTTTAGTAGGGATGAGATTTCACCATGTTAGCCAGGATGGTTTTGATCTCCTGACCTCATGATCTGCCTGCCTTGGCCTCCCAAAGTGCTGGGATTACAGGCATGAGCCACCATGCCCGGCCCCCACTGGGCTCATCTTTGTATTTTTAGTAGAGATGGGGTTTTACCATGTTGTCCAGATTGGTCTTGAACTCCTGACCTCAAATGATCCACCTACCTTGGCCTCCCAAAGTGCTGGGATTACGGGTGTGGGTCACCATGCCGGGTCTGATATATAGTTTTCAAAGTATGATAAATACACTATTTTCAATGTAGTTCTTAAAGAATGATAGTGACCATGTGACACAACCTTGGTTAAGTTGTATTTCTGATTGCACATTTTTAAACCTTGAGTGCTGTATTTTCCATAGTGTTTTCAAGTAGAGCCAATCTCAAAGTCTCTTTGGATTCATATGCTACATATTTACCATGACCCTCTAATGTAAAGTCATTGGAAATGCACTTATTGTAGACCTGTCACTTCTCAGAGACCTACAACAGAAAACTTTTCTCCTTGAAAAGGTAGAAGGGCCCCTTTGGCCCATTGAGAGAGTACATGCTATTAGAACAAGTGAAGCTGAGTTAACTGTCAGGAGAGGAAAGTGTTGGTAGATGTTTCTGATCATTATAGTTCTACATGCTGTAATGTTTGGCTTCCACGTAGTTTTTTTTTTCTTAGCAAGTGAATTTAAAAATAAGTAAATAAAATCAAATGTACAACATAATGAAGAGAATCACTTCCTAGTTAGATAATAACAAATTTTAGGTTAGCTGCTTAGCAGCTGTGTGGCATTGGACAAGTTATTTAAATTTAATAACCATTTTTCCTTCTTTTTACATTTGGAATAAAAATGTATATTCTTGATAGAGCTATTTGAAAAATTTTAAGTGGAAAGACATCTAAATGGTGGAGCTTAGTGTCTGACATGGTGAGTTCACCATCAATTCCTGCTAGAAATATTTAATTATATTTTTATGGCTCCAACCTCTAAAAATGTTCAGAAATACCTCCCTTGATCATATCGTGGGCCCAGGCATTCCAAGACACTAGTTTTGACAGTGGCCCCATGGGATGTTTTAGGAATAGATGTGGCTGTTGTTTACTCTCCCAGATGTGGTTGTTAATAAATCATAGAGTTGTTTTTGACCCAAACATCTTTCTTTAATAATCCTGCTATAAATATTCATTTGAGCTTAGGTTACCTCTTGAGGTAACAAATTCTATCAGTTTAACGTATAAATTAAAGTAGCAGCTAATTTATTTGAATTGAAAGAAACTGAAGTGTCTCTTGTAAAGAATGCTTATTTTGTATATAATTGAAGAAGGGTCTTTTAAATACTGAAAAAAATAGTGGGCTGGGCACAGTGGCTCATGCCTATAATCCCAGCACTTTGGGAGGCCAAGGTTGGTGGATCAATTGAGGTCAGGAGTTAGAGACCAGCCGGGCCAACATGGTGAAACCCCGTCTCTACTAAAAATACAAAAATTAGTGGAGCATGGTGGCCGGCCTGTAATCCCAGCTACTCGGGGGGCTGAGGCAGAAGAATTGCTTGAACTCAGGAGGCAGAGGTTGCAGTGAGCCAAGATTGCACCACTGCACTCCAGCCTAGGTGACAAAAAACGAAACTATGTCTCAAAAAATAATAATAATAATAGTGTATGTGCGGCTATAAGAAGTAGAAATCTGACTAAGCAGGTTTAAATAATAAGGGCATTTGTTGTTCATGTAGTTGAAGACCAAATTTTCAGGAATGGTCTAATCATGGCACCAGCTCTATGACCTTATAGTCCTCTGATGGCTCCATTCATCAGTATTTTGACTTGTCATTAGGCATATGATCACAAAAGACCCTTAGGAAAAACCTGGGCATTATTCATCTTCACTTGTATTCAGAATATATTGCTTCTGTTAAATCAAATTTAGCCTAAAGCTGCCTCCTTACATATTTTAAGTTCAGTCTAAAGGTTTCTCTGTACGTCATAAAGTTTTATAAGGAGATGTGTAAACAGGTGGTAGCCTACACTTGTGCCAATCACTATGTTTTGGCCAATCAAATGTGACCGATTGTTCAAACTGTGTTCAAATAAGGTAAATGCCAAATCATAACCAAATCCAGTTGTCTCTGTACCTCACTTCCGTTTTCTGTACATCACTTTCTTTTTTCTGTCCATAAATCTTTGTCCATCACGTGGCTGCACTGGAGTCCCAGAGCCTACTCTGGCTCAGGAGGCTGTCTGATTTGCAAACTGTTCATTGCTCAATTAAACTCCTTTAAATTTAATTTGGCTGAAGTTTTTCTTTAAACACTTCCCATGGTATTCTTTTAAATGCAAGGAAGACATTTCACAAAAGTTACTGGTAAGTCTTCCCTAGTGACTTTCTGGACCAAGTTGGCACAGACCAATCACAAGGACAGGAATCCATGATTGACTAAGACAAATCAGAACCAACTTCCAGAGATAGGGTCAATTCCCTAAATTGCTTTGCTACTAGATAATGTGGGACTGGATAGGGTGAATGATAGACAGTCAAACATCACAAGTGCCAGAATTTTATTTTAATATACTTGAGGGAACTCTTTGTGCGGTTCTATGTTCTACATCCTTAAATAGACAACACCGAACATAATTTTGCCTTAGTTTTTGGATGATGATTCAGAAATTGTTCAGGTATAATCTCAGTCACTTCTATTTAATTAGGCAGGTCTGTTTGCTCTTAAACTAAATAGTTTCTGGATATTTTTTGAATTCCATGACTACTCTTCTAAATACTTTGTCTCTTCAGTCATCGTGATGCTAACAACTTAAGTTCTTGTGATAGACAGCAATCTCCTTCCCAATTTTACTTTGCTATGGGAGTAAATATTGTAGGAAACCTCTTAATCGATCCCACTTAATTTACTTTGTGATTGATGGACGATTCTGATTTCCACATAAAACACATGCCTGATGCTCTCAGAAGATTGAATATGTGTAACTAGTGAGTCACTCTGTGCAATGCCTGTGCATTTTTGCTCTCACTAGCTGAACTGTATGCTTCTTAAGGGTCAGGCATGTTTGTTCCCAAACCTGTTTCTGCCAGTTGTATTTGGGACTGTGTCCCATAAAAATTTAAGAAATCTAAGAAAAGCAAAACAAAACTCAAGTTAACAAACAAATACATTTTTTTCTATAAGAGTTCAAGGAAAGTCGTTAAAACAAAACAAAACAAAAATGGCCATAGAAGAGACAGATATAAAATAAAAAACACTAAACATAGAAAGGTTCTACATACATAGGTTTTTGCAGGGATCTTTAAGTTTGTGTTCTACTTAAAGAATCCCAAACTGGACATTGTAGAATATGCATTATAAATGTGATTCATACAAGAAAGATGATGGCAAACTCTGATCAATAGATCTACTCTCGAAGAAAAGGCCTTGGTCATGAATCAAAAGCTTGATGAATGAACATACAATGATGTATTTTAAGTTAAAACCCAATGTTAAGTGTATATATCATTTTGTATAATTACGCTCTTTAACTAACTTCTATTAACTAACTAACTTCACATCAGACAAGAAGACTCACGGTATACTGGAAGGGTGAGGTAGGAAGTGTGTGTGTGTGTGTGTGTGTGTGTGTGTTTATGTGTTTGTTTGTTGGTGAGGGATGGTTGTTGGGGTATAAGAGTCAGAATGTTAAGTCCTTACCCAATGTCTAAGTCATTTAGACTTTAGACATTGTCTAAAGTTAATGAATCAAAAACATATAAATATACATTCTTTAGCACTTAAAAATAACTATTCAAAAAAAGCTAAAAGTGTTAAAAAGTATTTGTCTTTGGAAAGTAGGGTTATGATAGTGGAGGGTGGGGCTACATATAAAGGCTATTGTTTTCACTATGTGCTTATTGTTTCTGAGTTTTTTAATGACGTATAAATTTTACTTTTATAAATATCAACATATTAAACAGGAGCATCTACCAGTCCTGATTTTGCTGTGGCAGCCAGCCTCTAACACAGCCCCCACAGACCCTGGCTTCCTGTATCACACCCATGTGTCCTCCCCTCCCACATCTCATGTCATATCAGATTGGTACGTGTGGCCACTAAGATGCTGCAGAGGATGGCAAGTCAGTTCCGAGATTAGATTAGAAAAGACCCTGTGGCTTTGTCAGAGGCATTGGAACCAGAGTGACTCCATTTTGAGTGAGGGCTAGGGCAATGAGGCTGAGACTTGCTGTACTGCATTCTCAGAAAGTTAGGCATTCCTGGACTAGATGTTTATGGTTGAGGGAACAAATTAATAATGTTTACTAAACAGACCCAGACTTGGGAGTGTCTGGATATCCGGATACCGGGATGACAAAGACATTCCTAATTTTGCTTTAAAGATAATAATATTAAATCTTACAAAGTATAGTAATTAAAACAAGTAATCCTTTATCACAAACTCTTGTAGCAGAGCACATCTCCCCATTTAAACAAGCACTGTACCTAGGGTAGATGTGTTCCTCCTGTAACTTTCAGGAACGCCCTACTCTGTCTATGGAGTAGCTGTTCTTTCATCACTACTTACTTAATAAACTCGTTTTTAATTTGCACTGCAGACTTGCCCTGAATTCTTTCTTATGTGAGATCCAAGAACCCTCTCTTGGCGTCTGGATTGGGAACCCTTTCCTGTAACAGCTTCTGTCTCCCTCTTTCTCTCTCTCTCTGCATTCTCTCTCTGTCTCCCTAAGTGCTCCTTCAGGGGGAAGCCAGATGCTGCCTTATGAGAGGACTTGTGGAGAGGCACCTGAACTGAGGAACTGAAACCTCCTCCCAAATCCTTTAAATCTCATTTCTTATTTGTAAATTTTAGATAATAATACCTTCCTTGTGACTTATTGTAAAGTTTAGATATAAAGTATTTAAAGTTCAAGATATAGACCCACAATCATAGTTGACCTTATCATTGTAAATGTTTTAATTATCAATATATTTCTTAAGCTTGCCAAAGTCACTCAGCTTATATGTGGCAGACATACGAATCTAGAACAGACTTATCTGCATCCTAAGTCCATTATCTGGAGTGAGTACTGCGGAATTGCATGCTTCCAGAAAAGGCAAGATAGAGAAGAAAATAAATATTGCGTATATCAACTCTGACAGGAATGGCGGAAATAACCTGCTAGAAGACTTTTGAACAAGAGAGGAGCTTGGTGGCATGGTGGGGGTAAGAGGAGAGGAGTCATATGTGTGGGTATGGATTAGCTTTTTATTGGAAATATGGAGAAAGGTCTTCATGTCTATCATCAGTAGAAAGATCAACCAAAAACTTCCTGGAAATTTGAACCAGAGTCTCAGAACCTTCCAGGTTTGCAGTAAGGCAAGTCAGGGACATAAAGTTGTTAAAATTGAGCCAAAAACAGATGACAGGTTTTGGTAGGAAGTTAGAAGCACTCATTTTGACTGGAAGGCAGACATGAAGTAAGTTTAGACAACAGGCAGTGACTCCAGCACTGAGAGATTAAAGGCTAAATGAAGAGAACAGAGGACAGGATGTGGAAGGGCCAAAAAGAAATGCTTGTGCTCAGTCTTGTGAGCTGAGGATCAAGAGACTGGTCATTTTAAGGAACACAGCCTCTAAAATGTGGTAAAAAAAAATTAGTTGTGCATTTGAACTATTGGGTGAGCTGGATAGGATGAATGCTCCTCAAGACTTGGGCAGAGGTATCTGATGTCAGTGGTACAGGATTTGGGGAAGACCATTTTCCTTTCCCTGCACTTGGTCACTAACCGTGGTTCACTCTGATATCCTGAGAGTGAGAGGACACCCCACAGTGGAGACAAGCTGCACCCGCTCGGGAGTCCATTTGGCCTTAGGTAGTGTGAGTCAAGGTGGAGCTACAGTTTTTTTTTTTTTCCTGTTGTGCTTTGCTGGATGGAGTAGAACAGTCATTGCCTAAAGGTTTGTGGCTTGCTAGGCCACCCCTTTCCTGGTCCTTTGATTAGAAAACACAGGCTTTGTTGGGCTTTTTTGTCTGTGTGTGTTTTTGTTTCCAGATTGCCAACATCTTCAGCTTCGGGTCTGAGATCAAGGAAAAAAACAAACAAACCCAGAGAACTCACCATTATGCTGTTCCTCTTGTAGTAAGATTCCAATAGTTCTGCATCCCTTTTTCCCATCCTTCAAAGTCTTCTTGTGTTTATACATAACGCCCAGGATTTTTAGTTCTACTTAGTGGGAGGAAGAGGAAAAGGTAAGTCTACTCCATCCACCCAAAAGTAGAATTCTGCTCCTCTGAACAGTATTTTAAATTTCTTGTTACCATTGTCAAATCCATATTGCTCAACTAGATCTGTCCAAAGAGCTCTGGCAAGTGAGTTTGCCTTATTGAATGGTTTCACCTGGACAGACCATGAAACGCTCAAATTAAGCATAAATGTATGGGCTCACTCCTTGCTCCTTAGCACCTTAGCCCTCCTCCTCTTTTTACTCTATTCTGGTTATTATTACCACATGGCCATCCAAGCTGGAAACTAGGAGCTATTCCTGTCTGCCTTTCTTTACCTCACTTGCCATGTCTTAGCCAGCTAAGTACTAAGCTGTGCCCACCTTTTCTTTCTCACCCATTACCTCTGTGGGTTTCAGCATATTCCAGTTCCAGTAATTTGTATCATCTTCTGTTCTAAACATTCTCCTCTTGCATGTTTGAAACTTAATGTGACCTTCATTTTTATTTCTTTTTCTTTTTCTTTTTCTTTTTTTTTTTTTTTTTTGAGAGAGAGTCTCATTCTGTCATCCAGACTGCCAGACTGGAGTGCAATGGTGCGATCTTGACTCACTGCAACCTTCACCTTTCAGGTTCAAGCGATTCTCCTGCCTCAGCCTCCCCAGTGAGTAGCTGGGATTACAGGCATTTGCCACCATGTCCAGCCAATGTTTTGTGTTTTTAGTAGAGGTGGGGTTTCACCATGTTGGCCAAGCTGGCCTCAAATTCCTGACTTCAGGTGATCACCCACCTCGGCCTCCCAAAGTCCTGGGATTACCAGAGTGAGCCACCGCACCCGGCCCATTTTTCTATCCACTATTGCTCCACTTTTTTTCTGTCCTGTATGGTTACTCACCTTTGCCTATACCCAAAAGTTCCAAATGTCATCAACTCTATGATTGACATCTCTCCCATCAGGATCTTCCTATCTATTTCCACTCTCATCCTCTGGATCTTAAATACTAACAGAGCTGTGCTCATGTCCAGCTCTGCATCCCCTCTCATCTGTGTTATCACAGTTGCCTCCTAATTGATGCTTCCTCCTCCAGTCTGCAGCTGTCTTTCATGTACACTGATTCATTTTCTTGAAGCAATGTTTTTCAATGAGGTTCTCCTGCTTCAAAACTTCCAGTGGCTCTTTATTACCAGTAGAATTATGTCCAGGGGTTTTAGTTTGATGCTGCAGACCCTCCATGATCACATCTTTTGTGCTGGGTTTCTTTTCTGAGTTTTGCTCGTTTTTCTCCCCCAGACCCTGTCGGCCCTTTGCAGCGACCCCAGGCAGGTTATGAATGATCAGCTAGTTCATCCTGAACCAATGCTTTAATTCAAGGGCAGCAGTGATTAGGTTGTCTGGTTTATTACTTCTGGCCTTGACTACAAGAGATGTAAGGTGAAGGAGGGAAAAAATATAACAAAGCAAAGATGAGTGATGTGAGAAGATGTAGATTTTTTTAAAAAATCACTCCACGTTGAAGCTATCCTGATGTAAACAAGAGTGCTGGGGAAGTCTTTCTCCACAGGGCGGAGGAGGGAGGTGTGGGCTCCCAGTGGGCCATGCCTGTGACTTCAAAGATACGAACGTACCAGTTGGCAATAAATATTTATAAAATGAGACATAGGTATTTAGACCATTAGCCTGCCACATCGTCCTTCTGCACAATAAAACACAAAGTTTAAATCATGATAAAAACAGGCAGAACAAATAGTAGTGGACCTAAATTGAGGCTCGGGTAAATGTTCAGATTTATTTTAAAACACAGATCTCTGCATATGGGCATTATAGACAAAACCAGATTTTCAAATGGCCACAACTGTTTTGCATTCATCTCCCTTTGTCTCTTTTATATTTTTAATGAAAGGAAAAGGTTTTCTCTAAACTCATGGTCTCTTTTCTTTTGTCTTATAACACTTCATCATATCCAATAAGACTAGGGATATCTTTGCCTTGTCAAGTCATGTGATTCATTTGGTAAAATGAAAGAAAGAGGCACTTGACTTTCAGGAGGCACATTCATTTCATCCAAACCAAATTTTTAAACTTTCTTCAAAGTGTAAGCTAAGCAATTTCCAGCTATGTGTCTAATGCAGAACCTTTCTTCTCCACAGATCGTCCTTGAAATTTGCCTACCACAATCACAAACTAATAAGCTTCAGGAGTGAACATAGGCTGTTGAATTCACAGAAAGTTTTAGGGGAAGTTTAGGGCTTATCCCAAATTCTGGCCTTTCTGAAGTCCTTGCTGATTATAAACTAATGGTTACATTATCTTTCCTTTGAAACTGTGGGAAACAACTAGATAATGGGACAAACTCACTTAAGTGAAGCAGCTAGTGCCTGACAGAAGTTTAACGTGCTATACCTTCCAAATGAAAGAGACTGCCTTCCCAGGCACCCTCGACGTCTCTACCTCCGAGGCCTGGCTGCAGGTTGGGGGGTCTCCCAGTCTGGAGCACTGTCCAAACGCTGTCACTGAGACCACCTTTGTAAAAATTATGACAGTGAGAAAATTATGACCGTGAAAGAGATCTGCCATAACTAATTCTATCTTGCCTTTAACCTGCAAACTGCCCTTGGTCATTTCCGAGTGTGGGGCAAACTAACTTTGGGAGAAATTTAGTTTATAGTTTAAATGACAATTGTTCTTCCCCAAACTAAACTACTTTTATAAAACTAATAAAAGACCAAAAGTTGACGAGGATGAGAGGGGCCTGAATTCTGCTAAGATGTTGGTGGATTATCAGCCATTGTTATGGAGGTCATGAGATTTTTTAACTTCTTCAAGTACTCCTATAAATAACATCACTATTGTATTAGGTTGGTGCAAAAGTAATCGGGGTTTTAGCCATCCCGATTACTTTTGCACTAATGTAATAGAGCCTACGATTGGCCTTTTCAGACTGTGGATTTCTGATGACTGGGTGGCTCCACTCAGACCCATGACTCATGACAACCTGTCCTGTACCCCCTACCTGGGAGCAGACTCAGCATACAGGAACCATTTTTCACACCCCTATGATTGCCTCCCCTACCAATCAGCAGCACCCATTCTCTAGCCCCCTGCCCACCAAACTATCTTTAAAAACCTCTAGCCTCCACATTTCTAGAGAGGCTGATCTGAGTAGTAATACAACTGCAGTCTCCTGTTTAGCCATCTCTACATATATTAAACTCTTTGTCCATTGCAATTACTGTGTCTTAATAAATCAGCTCTATCTGGGAAGTGGCAGAGACGAACCCATCAGGCAGTTGCATCATTTCAGCAGGGACTTTTATGGATAGATGTGTAGATTCTGGAGTATAAGCTCCAGAATCACAGGATATGGCATGGGAAAATGAACATACAGCCTAGAGTTTAGTGGTAAAAGATTGAGTTTCACTTAAATGAACTTGAACCAGTGATTTGGAATTTCTGACCTTTAGTTCTCTCACTTATAAAATGGGAACAATATTGAGTTCTCAGTGTTTTTGTGAGAATTCACTGTGGAAGGTCTATGCTCTCTTCTCCCTGCTGCTGTCATTGCAGGAAGGAACAGCTTCAGCCATAGGTGACAGTGGCACACATCTCACTGAAGACAGGGAAGGACAAGTTGAAAACATGGATTTTTGGGTTGTACCATGTCTTACAATGGTATCATTCAACAATTTTTAAAATTAGATTTTGGAAAATATTTTCTGATCTTCTACCTCATTGTATTCTTTCAACTGTCCAGTGACGGCAGGTAAAAGAATTATGCTTACAGCAAAAAATGAGATATACATGCAAGAATTGTCCACAGCCACATTGCTATTTTGTTTAGAAGTCAGTCAAGAAACTTCTTCATGTACTTCTTTATGTAATTCAATAAAATTACAAATCCTACTGGCAAAGCCCTTTTCAATCGAATAAGAGGAATTAAGAAATTTCCAGGCAAGAAACCTTTGATGGTGGTATCCATCAAAGGTTTTAGGGATGCAAGAAGTTTTCCATAAAGAAACTTATTATTTTTAATTTTTAGTTGAGCCCAGCTTACAAAATCCTTGTAAGAGAAAATGAAAGAAGAACAAGTCTAATTTTGATACATTTTATGTTTGACCAGAAGGACTCTTCAGTTCAATTACTTGGTTTCCAGGTCAGAATTTCCAGGTCAGACTGATTGTGGCACCCATCAATCAGTATTTGTAGCCCTGATCCAAAGTTCACTGGATGCTGTTTCCATACATTGACAATGGACAGTTGTAACATCTTGAAAATGTAAATTTTAAAGATGAATATGATTAAAATCTCTTCCATTTGTATTTCTCCTTCCTGCAGTACTTTAAGCCTCACTGCCAATTTACAGAGCACAGAATAAAACAGAAAGAATAAAATGATATGGGTTGCAGTTTTCCAGTTGTAATGAACAAAAGGATAGGAGCCTCAGACCCCTAGTTCTGAACCCTGCCTGGGTTCCTCCCCAGCTCTGTGACATTGACCAAGTTATTTGATGTCATGAGTGTCAATTTCCTCATATAAAATATGTCCTCACTTAACATCATTGATAATTTCTCGGACAATGTGGCTTTAAGAGAATCAACTATGAGAAAACTAATTTTTCCCATAGGCAAATTGATATAAACAAAACTTAGGTTCTTATGGCATATTTCTGGTCACACAAACATCACCAAACTTCTAGATAAAGACCAAAACATTAAACATTGAAATAAATGTGAGCAATATATACATTTAGGAAAGATTAATTAAAACAAGTAAGATAATTATTATATTTACTCAGTTCTTTTAGTTCAGGATCTTGGGTGGCCGGAGCGTACCTCAGCAGCTCAGGGCACAAGGTGGAACCAGCCCTGGACAAGATGTCCTCCGATCTCAGGGTACATTCACACCAGGACACTTTAGACATACAAGTTCACCCAACGTGCACATCTTTGGGATATGGGAGAAAACTGGAGGGCCTGGAGAAAACCTGCAACAGACATGGGGAGAATGTGCAAACCCCACGCAGTCAGTGTTAGAACAAAAAAAAGTGTGGTGACCTTATAACAAGATCACGTTGAAAGAAGTGATACTATTTGAGGACCAGCTGTACAAAGATGGTGATGAGGTTGAGGAGGATGATAACTACCTCCTAGGATTATTATGAAAATTAAATGAAAAGTGTTTGAAAATTGCTAACACACGATCAGGAACATGATAAACACTCAATAAATGTATGCATTTGTTTTCTTTCCTCCTACATATTGTCTTCAAAGTATCTTTTTGGGGGCTCATTATACCAAATTCCAGTTTGGATAGAAGCTTAGAAAGTTTCAACTTCCCTTATTAGCCAGATCTTTAATTCTTTCATTCAATGAATCACAAGCAATTTAGCTGAGTAAAAAGTTTGATGTAACCGTTTCCTATAAGAAGGTGTTTAAATTTTGTTTTTGAGATTGCAAGAGTATTGATGAACTTTTGGAGAGGGGATTTTGTTTATTTGCTTGTTGGTTTATTTTTAAAAATACTTACTAATGAGATTGGTAAAGACAGCTGGTCTACCCCTGAGACAACCCAAGAACAGGAAAAAGAGAACCACTGAAATTCTGACCTGGAAACCAAGTAATTGAACTGCGAAGCCCTTCTGATCAAACATAAAATGTATCAAAACTAGACTTGTTCTTCTTTCATGTTCTCTTACAAAGATTTTGTAAGCTGGGCTCAGCTAAAAATTAAAAATAATAAGTTAAGTTTCTTTATGGAAAACTTCCTGTGTCCCTTAATGTCCACTGAAGTATATAAAAAGCTCATTTGTAATTAGGCCCCCTGGCCTTCTAGATCCCATGATTTTTGAAAACGTGTGGAGGAAAACAAGCCAGCAATTTTTTTTCCCCCAGTACCAATAGTCTACCTATTGAATTTGCCTTGGGGGCTTTCAAAAAAAAACAAAACACTATGGGTATGTTTATTATGTAATGTAATGTAAGAATCCACTTACTCACTTTGGGAGGCCGAGACGGGCGGATCACGAGGTCAGGAGATCGAGACCATCCTGGCTAACACAGTGAAATCCCGTCTCTACTAAAAAAGAAAAATATATACAAAAAACTAGCTGGGCGAGGTGGCGGGTGCCTGTAGTCCCAGCTACTTGGGAGGCTGAGGCAGGAGAATGGTGTAAACCTGGGAGGCGGAACTTGCAGTGAGCTGAGATCCGGCCACTGCACTCCAGCCTGGGCGACAGAGCAAGACTCCGTCTCAAAAAAAAAAAAAAAAAAAAAGAGAATCCACTTACTGTTTTGGTGATTGACTGGAGCCTTGAAGAAAGCTGAAGATATGCACTTAAGCATTCTACTTAAAACATAATGTGATGGCAAATTTCATATGACATACGTCCAAAGACTATGCTATATTTTGGGATAACCATGTTTTCCTCTATGCAGATTTAGATGCCTTTATTTCTATCCAGCTATTGCACGTACTGGTGAAGTTTTTAATTCATTTATTCAACAAGAATTTACTAAATGCTTGGGACGTCCTAGCCAGTGTTCGAGACATGAGAGGTATAGCAATTAAAGGAAGTTTAAAATTGTTTGCCTTTAAGGAACTTGCATTCTAATATAGGAAGTTAGCCATATTTTAATATGTACTATATACTAGTTAGTATATTAATATAGGATATGAGCATATAGTTATTGACAAAACTTAATGTGTCCAAGACGAGCCTGAGTAAAAGGAATCACCGGCTGTCTTCTCAGGGGAATGCCTCATCTACTCCAGAGTTTATCGGAATCTATAAGGTGTTCACCTTGAACTGTTTTTGATTGACTAGGCTATCTTACAACTCTGTAGGGACAGAATTTAAGTTGTAGAAACTGATAAGAATGCATAGTTTCCTGTCCATAGCAAAGCAAATGCTTCCTGGGCATAGCAACGAATATTAATTTTCTCAAGTAAAGAATATAAATCTCAAAGAACCAGCTTTAACATTTTACTGTTCACTCAGTTAATAAACAAAATAAAATCTTGGACTTGCTTTTATTTTATGTTTGTATGAGATACACATCAGCATTATGCTGTTTATATATTTATTTATATACAATATTATGTTAGTATATAATATGGCATATTACAAGATGATAATGTGCTAGGAAGCAAAACAATATAGGGAAAAGAGATGGAGGAAGAATTCCAGGCGGAGGGAATTGCTAGTGTGAAGGCCCAGAGATGCAAATCTGTCTAAGTATCCTGGGAACAGCAAGGAGGCTCAGAAGTTTGGAGCAGATGAGGTTGGAGAGATACGGGGGGTGGGACAAATATGATATAGCCTTGGAGGACTTCAAAAGCTATGACTTTTCTCTGGGTGACATGGGAAGCACAGATCGGTCTCTAACAGTTCTGGGGCCAGGGCAAGAGGGAAAATAGAGATCCACAGCCACACCCTTGACCTTGCCCCTTAGCCATTTATTAAGCTTAGAGGTGTGGACAGATCTTACGCAGATTGTCCTAGAGAGGATAGACAGAGAAGAGGCTCTCACAGAAGTGATCTGGGATCATTTGGTCAGAGAATTCCTGTCCAAGCTCCTCATATTGCAGCAGCAGGTGGAGAGAGACGAGAAAGGGGCTCTGTATGATCGCTGTCTCTTGGCTCTTGAAGACAACTGTTAGTGAGAGGAGGGGCTGAGTGAGGCTTAAAAATGCGGGGCTCAAGCCAGGGCTGGTAATAGGGAAGGAGTGGAGGGTCCCAAGCAGAGCTGTAAAATAAGTGGACCTAAATAGTAAAAGTGTCTTTTTAACTCTTGGGTGGAGAACATAGCATTAGGGGTAGGGAAAGCAAGGTCTAGACAAGGTGGCAAATTAGGAGGCTACTTCATTAAGTCAGACAAAAGGTGATGGGTGCTTGGAATAAACGGTAACGGGAGAGTCTGAGAAGAGTTCAGGTTCTCAATATATATTGAAATTAGAAGTAACAAGATTTGACAGAGCCCACATCTAATATGAGAGAAAGGGAGAATTCAGAGATGTCTGTAGAAGTACTGGCTTGATTATCTGGAAAGAAGGAGGAGTCGCCCGGGATGAGATGAACTTTAGCTAAACGTTTTGCTTTCAACATGTTTTTTCTTTTGTTTAAAGGAGGTTAGGCTGGGATAGAGAGGAGTGTAAGGATTGATTAGGGTAGTCCGTTTTCTATTTTGAAGCCTGGTTTTTGAGGTTCAGGAGAAATTCTTTTTTGCTGTTTTTGAGATGGAATCTCACTCTGTCACCCTGGCTGGAGTCAGTGGTGTGATCCCGGCTCACTGCAACCTCTGCCTCCCGGGTTCAAGCGATTCTCCTGCCTCACCCTCCTGAGTAGCTTGGATTACAGGCACCCACCACCATGCCCAGCTCATTTTTGTATTTTTAATAGAGACAGGGTTTCACCATGTTGGCCATGCTAGTCTTGAACCCCTGACCTCAGGTGTTCCGCCTGCCTCAGCTTCCCAAAGTGCTGGGATTACAGGCGTCAGCCACTGTGCCCAGCCAGGAGAAATACTTATTTGGAGGAGGAGCCTATCAAAATGATAGAAATCTGGGAGTGAAGCTGTGGTGTCACCCTTCTTGGCTTGGAAGACCGGAAACACAACTAGTCATAGTCAAAGTTGTTTCTCTCTCTCAATTTTTTTTACCCAAATTCAAGTAAAATCTCTTAAAGGTAGAACTCAGTCTTCACTATCACTCTGGGGAATTGGGACAAGGGCCTGTGTTCAAACTTGAGGTAAAGCAATGTAGAAAAAAATAATAATAATAACATCTTGAAAGACACCATGCCTAAAATGGCAAGGGGTGACCTGCCATAATCTTCTGATGAGAAGACCACAGAACCTATTCAAGGCAAGACGTCTCCTCAGATGAAAATGACAACAGAGTGAAACTGCAGCTCGTTTTTGGGGAGGGAAGCCCTAGCTCAATCCTGGATTTCCCACAGTCAAACAGCATGAATGCTGACACTCTTGTACCATGGGCAGTGAATCCTCATAGACAATACCATCAAGAAGACACTTGTGGCCAGGCGCAGTGGTTCATGCCTGTAATCCCAGCACTTTGGGAGGCCAAGGCGGGTGGATCACCTGATGCCAGGAGTTTGAGACCATCCTGGCCAACATGGTGAAACCCCATCTCTACTAAAAATACAAAAAATTAGCCGGGCCTGGTGGCGGGCACCTGTAATCCCAGCTACTCGGGAGGCTGAGGCAGGAGAATCGCTTGATCCTGGGAGGCGTAGGTTGCAATGAGCCGAGATTGTGCCACTGCACTCCAACCTGGGCAACAAGAGCAAAACACCTTCTCAAAAAAAAAAAAAGAAAAAGAAAAGAAAAGACACTTGCCTTAGTTCACAATTAATGAGAAATCATGGTGCAGAACCAAAAATAGAACTGTTTGAACTAAAAAATGTTATTTAAAAAAAACGAACGGGAACAATACAAACAATAAAATGCATGGTGAGTTTTGGAGTTTTGTACCTGTACCTGTAGAACGCCCAGAGTACAGTCTGTGAGCAGACGCACGCATTGGATTAACCCATGAGGAGCCTGTGTATCCATTTCAGGAAACCCTATCAGAGGACGAAATCAAGACACACTGGGAACCCCCTCACTCCTTCTCACACGTTATTGGAAATGTGCTAATTATTCCATCTTGTATATGAAGGTTTTATAAGATTTTTCTTTATGCAGTGTTTTTAGTTATAGCTCAATCAATCTATAAAAATATTTTGTCCTAATGATTCAGTATGTCTGACTTATGATGTTAAACTTTCTTCCTGGTCAGTTAATCTGCCTTTTGCTTTCTTCTTTGGTTGTCTATATGTCATTTCCACCTAGCTTGAAATGGAACAGCCTACCCCACTGTCAATTCTGTACCATTCCTAAAACATTTTCCATTTTCTAGGCTTTCACTATAGCTCAGGCTTGCTTTTCCTCTCTAAACTGAAAGGTAACATTTATTGACACACAATGATTCTATATTTTTATCTATTTCAGAAGGGTTTGCAATCATGTACATTAATTTCCTGCAGCTGCCACAACAATTTATCATGAATTTGGTAGCTTAAAACAAAACAAAACAAAATTCTCTCACAGTTCTAGAGGCCAGAAGTCCAAAATCAAGGTGTCTACAGGGTTATGCTGACTCCAAAGTCTCTAAGGGAGAATCTTTTCTTATCCCCTGCAGCTCCGGTGGCTACAAGCATTCCCTGATTTGTGGCCCATCACTCCAGTCTGCCTCAGTCTTCACAGGGACTTCTACTGTAGTCCACATCCTCTCTCTTCTGTCTGCCTTTAATCTCCCTTTGTCTTTTCCTGATATTTATCATTAGAGTAGGATTCAATTACATAATCTAAGATAAACCTACCTCAAGATTTTTAACTTACTTAGACTTTTTTAGATTATTTTTTCAAATGAGGTCACATTTATAGATTATAGGGTTTAGGGCATGGACATATCTTTTTAGAAGCCACAGTTCAACTCACAGCACTTACTGGGTGGATGATCTCTGCTCCCAGATCTTTGTTACTACAGCGGCTATTGGTTATCAAAAGTGATGTTGTCAATGTGGATTTCGGGAGGTAACAGGCATCACTGGGTTCCAGGATGAGCAGCTATTGGTATAAGTCTGCTCTTCATTAAGTATCTACTTTTAAACCATCCTTGGCTGAACATAAATGTCCCTTCTTTTTTGTAAAATTATAAACCAGGGGCATATAGTATGTTAAATAGAAACTGTTCACTTAAGAATCATACCCAGTCTTGATTAGATTTATATAGTTGTCTTTCTGCATTTCCTATTTTTTTCAGAGTAGAAAACACTTGAAATTTCAACAATGTACAGCAGGTTGTCAGATTTAGCAGGTATCCAAAGGAATTATGAAACTTCACTGAAGGTAAGTATTTTCTGGTATGATGTCTCTAATACTTCAAAGAAAGATTTCAACTGGGCACATTATTACTACAACAGACAAGGGCATAGTGACCACAAGCTGTAATTGATTTGGACTGAAAACTTCCAAGAGATAGAAAGCCACAGCTTGAATTCAGGAATAATAAATGAGTTTATTAGTTAAGATGGCAACACTGTAAATAAATATAGCAATATGAGTCTTCCATTTTAAGCAAGCTTTATTAATTATGTGAATTAGGAGAGTCAGTCCTCAAATGCACATCTATAACTTTCATTGGCCAGATGGGTTATAGTCCCAATAGCAGACTTTGACTCAAAGTATGTTCATGTGTATGTCTGTGTGCTAACATATGCTCATCATTTAGACATGTGCAATGCACTCCTTCTTCTGTAAGAAATAACTTGTGAGTGGCCGAAATTTGAAACACATGTTGTTGCCATAATAAGATAGGGTACCAAGGAAGAATTTACTAATGTGATTAGCAAAGATCTAGGGGTTTCTATGCAATTCTATTATATGTAGACGTTCTGGTGCAAGGATATGAAAATTGATGAATGGTTTTGATTTAGAAGTATAAAACTCTAATTACAGCACAGAAATGAGTTATAAATTTATTATTAGAAATGTCAGAATGCATAGGATTTTGAGACATCTCAATCACACTTAAATATAGTGGATTAGGAATGTTCTACAAGGGATAGCAAACTGTCTAGTTCAAAATAACAAGGAAATTTGGAGTATTCCCTTCTCCATCACATGAATTGATTATGGCCAATATTATCATTTACAAGTTCTCTAAGTCTTAAGGTTTTAAGTTTGAGTTACAGTGAAAAATGTTTCCATTTGAACTAGATTTAGCAACTGAATCCCTGTGGCAATGCCTGAAATTTACCATGAAAGTATAAAAGAAAGATACCTATGAGATTTCCTTGTTTTTGTAATTTAGACAAGAAGTAGCTGTTCTGTGGGGTTGGGCAAAAGAACTGCAAAGATGGGAAATTAGTGGTGGTGGCAGGGTTTCTTTAGGAACCTGGCATATGAAAAGAATCCACATATCATCTCTTGAGAAAGTAAGTTGAAGACTGAGACAAACGTAGAACTCCAAGGACTTAGATTCCCTTGTTTTTGTACTTTCCTCTGCAGAGCTGACATAACTAAAATAATTTCCACGGACAGTTATGGCCCTCCAAGAGAAGCAAAGAAATTGACACTATGCCGGTTGCCTAGGTTAATATACTCTTGCAATGGGGTATAACGGGGGATAAAAGAGACAGGTTGATTGAGGCATTAAGCCTTCTAATTTTTTTCACTTGACTTGAAGGAATGCCAAGGAGGCCCCATCATGAATATCATCTGAAAAATCATGCTAAATAGCACCATAAGGTATGATAACTTAGAAGGTGGTTTTCAAACTGTCTTATGCCCCAGACGCCAAATAATTTTCTGGGAACCAGTTACGTCTACTGTAGAAATTGTTATTTGAGAAGCAGTGGAGCCTGGACCTGGAAACTCATTTCATTTCTCCCTCACCTCAGCTCCACCTCCCCTGGGGTCCCCAGAGGCAGAATTGTAACTCCCCATGAAACATTGTTTGGATTTGAAAAATTGCTCATCTATCAGGAAGATCAAGGGAAATACTGCCTTAGGCTTAGGAAATGATTTTATCTCCTATTTTTCTCTTTCATTCTCCTGTCATGTCGTCGTCCTTTTTCTTTTTGTCTCTCTTTCTTACACTTTTGTTTTAAAAATTTGGTGTGTCATTTTTCCCAAAATTACATAATCATAATAACTCAACTTTTAAAGTTAGCTAAGTCTTATCCTTGGGAGAAGGAGTTTCATATTGTGTTGTATACCACAATAATGTCATCAGAGCTTGGCCCATAGTCCATTATCACCTCTTTAGTCTCGTTTTTCCTCTGGAAAACTAGATTTCTGTGGTCTTGACTGTGAAGGCTTTCTAATCCACTTCCGTAAGGTAGTTTTTCCTCTCCCTCTAAATTCATTGTTTTCCTGCTCACACCCTTGGTCATTCTCTTCCTCTCTTCCTAATAGCTGGTATAGAATCTGATGCAGAAAACCCAGTGGGTGTTACTACTTTGAAGTAATACACAGTCTTTTCAAAATCAGAATCCTTATAAAATAAAAGTAAGTAATAGTGTGAATTCTAAACCCAAATAGGTGCAAGTCATAATGGGTATATGCATGTTCAATGTTCCCCTTCATCTACCTCTTTTGCTTCCAGTCACTATTTACAACAGCAAAACAAATTAAAAATAGTAAATCATAGAAGAGAAGTGTGCCCACTATGTCTCTACGGAAAGCGTGTTTCTCGAGGGCAGCGAGCCTGGGAATGTTTCATTAGTATACTCTGCTGTGTGCACCTAAGCTCTTTATGCTCAGCACAATTGAATGCTGATGTGCGTTGAGCCAGATCACTATCAAAGTCTTATTGGGAACTGAGCCCTGGGTTATTAAGGTGCTGTCTCTCATTATTGTTGCAGCCTCTGCGGATGGAGAAAACACACCCTTTACACTTGTAGACAATCCCTGTATTGTTTTCCTTCTGGGTAGCCTTGCCTTCATTATACATGGACATACCCGTGGAATTTATACTACCATAGCGCTTCTTTTTCCTCATCATACAACATGATTTGGCCATCTGCTGAGTAAGTACCAGGAGTAGGGAAATTAGTCACCCCTAGGATTTTAGCGGGAAAGGCAGAGTGCTTTGCCAAGCCTCCCTTGGGCAGGACTGTCTCCGTATTCACGGCTCTGTCTTCCCAACCTATGTTCCCCAGTAGGAAAGAATGTGCAACACTGATGCTCTACTGTGGCCTGACATGCATTCTTCTGACTGAATGAGGAACCATCTCATCTATCCACATTTAAGCCTGGAAGAAAAAATACTAAAATAGATCCAAGAAAAATTCTTCTCCAAACTCCTTAGATTTGTGGCTAGTGCTCTCCTGAAAGAATAATGAAGTTGTTCATTAAGTGCCTGGTATGCTCCTAGGAGCTGGCTTTGGTTCCACAGAATGGGGATGGGGGTAGAGAAAAAGCCACAGTCCTCTCTGCCAGAGAACAGACACGGCTGACCTTTCCAGTGGACAGATGTGCCTGTTCTCTGGCAGAGAAGACTGTGGCTTTTTCTCTACCCCCATCTCCTCCCAACTGCCTGCCCCAGTTTCAGGAATGGCACCATTAGAGATTAATTCCTTTGGGTCTGGAAGGTCTTTTGGTCTAAACACAGTCCATATTATCCCCTCCCCACAATAAAATGTAGGTATGTAGGTACCCTTGGGATTGTTCAGTTCAGTAAGACTGAAGAACAATGGAAATATTTAAGTGTTCTAAATTATAAATGTGGAGAATGCTTAGTACTTAGAACTCTAGTAAGAGTTCTGAGTTTATCTTTATCAATTTGAGTAAAAAATTTAAAATACCGTCTCTTACAAGGTAGGGCATTAGGTCATTTCTTTTCTTTGTACAGAGGCCGTCATAAGAATGTTCATGAGATTCTGTATAAGTGGCCCTCAGAAATCTGGGGTTGAAAAGCAAAGCCCTTAAATGCCTTCTAATAATTATCCACAAGTGGAATACACTGACATCCATTAAAAATTACAGAGGTGATTCCAATATGAAAAACCAGTTTTGCAATTTTGTTTCATATGGTGAGTTTCATTTTAAATTGAAATTAAAATGTGTTAATTCCTATTGATACAGTCTCAAGTATTGTCAAACCCCACAAACACGTTAGAAAACTATCTAAGACAAAGCTGACACAGAAAGAGACAAACACAAATACTGAGAGGTTGAAGCATAATGGAGCTCTCTTTTTGTTGAATCTATGATACAGTGGTAAAAACTAGCTTTGCACAATTATGACATGAGAGTGTATTTCTTATTCTTTGGTTTGATTTCTGTAAGGTGTTTGAAGCATATTACATTCTTTCTGGGTGTTCACACTGTCAATATTTGCAATGGGAAGATCAATGTTAGACATTGGGAGAGGGACTCTGGATATAAGAAATGAAGCAACACCTATAAGTTGTCTTCCCTCCCAACTTTTCTCCCCTCAGCGAATGCTCTGTTCTTTTATCCACGAGGGGCCATTTCTGGTGACCTACGTATACATTTGGGATGTGTTATAGAATGAATGCCAACTGACCTGCCGACCAAGCTGGAAGATACACACACCCAGAGGACTCTATGGCAGCACTGGGCATAAAAAACATGCCTCCTGGAAGTGTGTCTGCCAGCATTCTCTGGTTATTATATAAGACATGGCCTTTCTTGAATGTATCTACAGTTCAGAGAAAATTCAGCCTGCAACTGGAACCCTGAATTCACTCAGGAAATGTGGCAGTAATATGTGAGACATATTTCTGGTTCTGAGCCAGCATCGTAGGCACAGTAACACTAGGGACTTAAGGTTGAAAATGTGGTTTCAATAAGAATGTTCTCAAGGAAATGTGTGTATTGGAGATAATTTAGATCTACGTGGAGACTTGCACAGACCTCTACAAAACCCTAGGAAGAATATCCGAGATCTGTATAACGTAAAAACAGTGAATCCAGTAAAAAGCTCAGATTCCTTATTAGAGCCTTTCCTTCTTTGCTCGGTATTACAGGCTGCCAGACAGTGTGGTTTCTCTGGAAAATATTGATTTTTATTGAGGGCTTATCTAGAACAAATTATATGACAGACATAAGAAAATCAAATCATGAAATTTTTAACTACTAGGTAGCTTTAGAGTATATGTAAATCATAAATTATTTTATACACACATACACACACGCTTTTCACTTATAAAACACAAATCAATAAATAATCTTCTCCCTTATAAAGAATACTAAAAATTAGTCTATAACTTCCGGGCAAAGTAGAAATTTTTACATTTAAAAGGTTTGTGTTAGCTCCCATAGCTTTAAAAACACAAAAACAGACCAACAGAACACTCCAGATGGTTTTGGGGAGTGTACACTACAAAGCTGAGACAGTAATAAGAATCTTTATCCAGGTGAGCTACAGCACATATTCTATCAACGTTTTTGCCATTTTCTGTGAGTTTAGGTTTGGCACATGCGATCAGAGCTCAATGCCTTTTCGTGTTGCTGTTTTTGGGAAAGAGAAGGATCTGATTGTAGCTGGAAGTTTGGCTCCAGAGCAATGAGATGTGTTGAACCTCAGAAAATCTCAGACAGGAAGATTAGTTCCTCTATAAGTATTCAAAGGTTTATGGACACAAAGCTCATCTGAACTCTCTAAACCTATGGAGTCTGCCAAGTTGGCTAGAATAACTGACAGGATTGGGCTTTTTCCCAAGCCTTCCATCACTTTCACTCTGATCCCTGCCAGAAATCAAACAAGAAAAAGCCTTTCTTGTCGTGTTTTGACACCCCCTGCTTTAGTCCCTGCTATAAACTCGGCATCCAAATATTTCAGCATATCAACTGAAGGTTGATAATATACATGGGCAAAGGTTCAAAGGGTGGCTAAGAGCCTGAAAAAGGGTCACTCAACCTTACATAAATAACATACTCTGAGAATACATTACAAAGTGACTGATTCCAGGTCCAGCCATGTTAACAGTCTTTTCCTATAGCCTGGATGTCTCCAGTAGCACTATGCTGGGTGTAGTGTCCAGTTTAATAGGCATACTCTATGGCTGCAAAAAATACTATCTGTAATTGAAAATTTTCCTTCTATGTGAAAGAAAACGTTTTAGAAAACAAAAACCAGCATTCAGTAAATCGGTTAGGTATGAATATATCCCTAGTCATGGCATATATTGGTCATAGAATAAACTAACATTTCTTTCTTTCTTTTTTATCAAGTTGGGGTCTACTAAGTTGCCTAAGCTGGTCTTTAACTCCTGGGGCTCAACTGATCTTCCTGTGTACCTGGGATTACAGGTGCACACCACTGCACCCTTCATTCTTCAATTCAACTTTTAACACATTTCATTCTTCAATTCAACTTTTAACACATTTTATACACACTGATTTCTAACATGCACTACAAGTCTATTTTATCTCCTTCCCACTTAATATTTGGCCTTAGTTTACTTACTCTGATAGCTTAATCCATAGTTTAAGGAGCTATATCTCTGATTTACCTGAAGGTAAATATTGTTATCAGCTTCTACCACAAGAATATATCAGACTTAATATTATTTCCATTATGTTACAAACTAAAGGATCTCAGCCTTATCTAGGGTATTCAGTACCAAGACAGCTATGGACCACCATATACACATGATGCAGCATTATGGCCAAAGATCCCTTTTAAAATGTTTTCAAAACTGCAGATTATAACTGATATACTCATAAAGTCAATTTATTGGGTGACAAACAGACATTTTGGAAGTGGAATAGGATAGAAAACATCAGAGTTCATCCTATGTAGCACGAGTAACCAAGCAACTGGTGTCATTACAGAATTCTGTAGTCGTTATATATGTGTGTGCATATATCCTAGTCATCATGTAGAATGTGTTCTTTCCCATGAATCACAATCTGAAAGTTTGAGAGCCATTGATTTAGTGAGGCATCTAGATACTGTTGGTTTAAATTTTTATTTATGTCTATTCTCACCACAAAGGACAGAGGGGGACCTTTTCAAACCTAAGTCGGTCCAGGTTTACTAATTTGTTCAGAACCCACCAATGGCTTCCCCCTTGAAATCCCAGGCACTTCTGACACAGAAGCTCTCCACTCTCCCCTTCATGCGCTCTGTCCCAGACATGAACGACTCCACTCTGGTCCTCAAATGCATTGGGTGTGAGCCTGCCTCGGCCCTAGCCCAGGTTGTTCTCTTGGCTGGAATTATCTTTTCCAAGATCTGGTTCTTTGTCTCACATCTTTAAATCTTGCTCCAATATCTCTTTGTGTGTGAGGCCTCCCCTGACCATCCTATTTGAAATTGTGACCACTGCTCCTGTCTAGCCCTATGCACCCCCTTCCTCTGCCCTATTATTTTCAGTGACACCACCATCCTGTATGATTGACTTGTTGTGACATTTAGTCTCTGTGTCTCTCAACTAAGATGTGAACTCCAGGAAGACAAGAATTTCTTCTGTTCATGCCTGTAGACCTTTGATACTTAAAGCTGTGCATGCTACAAAGTAAGCACTTAATTTCTATTTGTGGAATTCACTGCATTTAGGGGAGAACTGCATTAAAATCCATGAACTGGAGCACTTTTCTTTGCCTCCAGGCAATTGGAGGTGTTAGAGATCTTCAAACTGTGCCTAATTCCCATTAATTCCAGCTCATCCCTCTATTCTGCTATGGAGTGGAATTCATGAGTGTCCGCCCATGGCTCATGCTAAGCCGAGAGGCTGACGAGATGAAAGGCACATATCATAGCAAATAAACTCACACTTTCTGATCACCGACAGTGTCCTTTTGTGCTTTAGTCCCCACTGACTTTTCTAGTCTCATTCCTCATTTCCCCTGGCTCTTCACAGACTCCACCTGCGTACCCAGAGCCTATTTTCTAGACCCCAGGCAGCAACTGTAGTTGTCTGTCTACATTGTCTTCATGATTTCATACTTTTAAACATACTATTCCCATTGCCTGGTGGGTATGGGGTTTTCTTACCCTTTGCCATTTGCAGAACTTTTATTTATTTATCGAGAATAGAAACTTTCCCTCATTTGTGGACCATTTTCTGACCTGCCATCCAGGCGTTCTTGGCGCTCAGAAGACAGCCTGGTTGAGTAGAGAGAGGATAAGGCAAGACAAACCAAACTTTGCCATATACTAGCTTTGTGAATTTAGCAAAGTACTTTTGCCTCAGTTTTCTCACCTGTTAAGTGGGAAAATAGGGCTATTTTATGGGACTGTCTTAAACTTATTGAGATGGCATTGTCAAGCCTGACACCAATGTGTGGCAATGGTGGGGAGGGGGGGTGTAAGTGTCTCTTTCCTCTCCCCTCTTCTGAAACACTGTGTGCACATCCCTGTCAGCACTCATCCACTCTGGGCAATTTGTAGTTTATTTCTCAGTCTCCTATAATTGACTGATGTTCCTGAAAACCATGACCTGGTTCTACTCATGTTTGCATTGCAGGACCCAGCAAAGCTCCAGGCAGAGCACAGGTGCTCAGTCGTTGTTTGTGTAATAGAAAGGTGATGACAATGAAATTAATAATTATAAATGGCTAGCATTTATTAAGGGCTATTGAGTCAGTATGTCACATGGATCACCTCTTGTACTCCTCAAAACAATTCTGCAAGCCTGTGTTCCTTCTTATTCCCCCCATCTTACAGATGAAGTAACTAATTCTCAGAGAATTTAAATAACTTGCCCAAGCACAGAGCTCTGATGGAATGGAGCTGGAGTTTAAAGCCAGTCAGTACACTGAATGAGCTTCAAGCTATAGACCACACCTCTGACTGGAATTTTCTTATTTCAGGGGTAAGCCCTTGGTCAATCCTGATGCTATTTCCATGGTTCCCCACTCTACATACAAAACAATCCTGCTGGACAGGCCCAGACATCTGGCCAATGGGAACTGGACAAAGCTCCATCTGGAAGCCATCAGCACCTCTCATGGGTCAGCTGCGAGAGATTTTATTTCAAATGACCCAATACATTTCCTCTGCTTCCCCCTCACAGACAAATTTGTTGGCTGCACTGTTCTGATAGTTTAGGGGTAAAGGCCCCACTTAAATGGCAACTTAATCTCAAATCAGTGAGTCCCCAAATGCTATTTGCTATTGTCGAGGCGTATGTTTCCATTTTCCAACCAAATCTACTTCAGAGGTACTCAGATGGCTTCCTTGGTTTCCAGGTACTATAGATCTGAGAGCTGAGAGCTCAGACTGGTCCTAATTATGCTTTTTTTTTTTTTTTTTTTACTATTCATCGAAACAGTCTTAAGGTGGATTGCCTTATTGCATACCAATTTTCTGCTTTCAAGATTAAGAATTTGATGGTACATATTCCCTCTGCTTCCTAAAACTGACCACGGGTCTGAAAGTGAGAGAGTCAGAGATGACCATGAATCTCTTGTAGACAATATTAATCACATCCTTATACTTCACACCTCATTGGAGAGCAAAATGAAGGTGGTGGGGCAAGTGGAGCCATAATGAAGTATTTGATTCCTATTCCATTGTCATAACTCATAGTTATCAACCCAGCCAGAAAATCACAACTGAATACTTAATAAAACACATTCGGATTCTTTACGCTCAAGATTCAGAGACTTAAAAATCATCAAAGTACACAAATTCCTTATTCTACTCTTAACAGTAACACTTGTGTTGATTCTTGTATTTTAATATTCAAAAATACTTTTTTCAGGAAACAAAACATCAGAATCAAAGATGAATTTTCTAAGCACCCAGGGAAGCATCCCCCAAAATTTCAAAAATCTTGCTGATATAATCAGAAAGAAAAGTTTTGAGACCAAACACTCTGTCTGTGCAACAACATACAGTTATAATTGAAAATTCATGCTTATTTTTCACGTGACTTCTTTTGTTAATGAAAGCATGCATTTCCTAAAGTCCTCTTACTCGAAGAATGTTGTGGCTGCAGATTTCTTAGTAAAATGTAATATAATTTTTTAATTAAAAATTTTTAAATTTTACATACACACATACAAACACACACCTTGGTATATCTCTCCAAAATCACATCCTAGAAGTGGATTTGTGAATCAAGACATATGCACACTTAAGAAAGTATATCTTTAATCAAATGGCCCTCCAGGAAAATGGTACCAATCTATACAAACAGTAGGAAGTGAACTCCAGTATTTGAAAAGAGAGAAATAGAAACATGGATAAATTATATTTACACCAAACAATATTTAACACATATCTACCATGTACAACTCCAACCTGTAAGACAATAGGGTCTAGTTATCTTGGTTTGCCACTTTAGAGCTTAATGGCGTGGCGTGGTTTATATTCTCTTGCTTCCCAGAAAAAGGCACAAAGTGTGATAGGGTCAATGGTTGCGATTGCAGGGGTAAGCTGGGACTAAACCTTTCATCCTCTGTGATACCCTCCTTATGCATCCTGATTTTCTAGGCCAATGTATTTGATGATTTCTGGATAAAACAAAATTATTGAGCAAGTTTAATGGAAAAATATCATGACTGGTGAATTTCAAATAAAGATAAAGATATGTGATTCATACATAAAATACCTTGGTATGTCAGCTTTGTAGGCTTATAGAAAATAGTGACTCTCGTTTTACTCCTTCAATAGGTATTTATTGAGGGCCTACTAGGTATCAAACACTGTGCTACAGGCTTGAGATTCAGTGATGAGCTACCTAACTATTGTTCATTGAATCCACATCCAGGTAACTATGGAATCACAAATTTACCAATTGCTGTGAAGTACTGTGTGTTATGACAGGGGAAAATAGGGGAATTAGAGCAGATAAAGAGTAGGGACATTTCTGGATAAGTGTCTTTTGAAGGAAGAGGAATTAACCAGATCAAAGATGGGAGTTCTGGCAGTTCCTTTAAAGTTTAACTTTGAGTTACAATATGACCTGGCAATTCCACTCCTATGTATGTACCCAAGAAAAATAAAAACACACACCTGCACAAAATCTTGTACCTGAAAGTTCGTAGCAGTATTATTCATAATAGCTAAAAAGTAGATACAGTTAATGAAGGGGTAAATACAATATGGTATTTCTATACAATAGAATATTATTTGGCAATAAAAAGAAATATACTATTGATACATGCTACAATGCAGATAAACCTCAAAAACACTACACTAAATGAAAGAAGCCAGACACAAAGACCATGTATTATATAGTCCCTTTTATATTAATTGTCTATAATAGACAAATCTATAAAGACAAAGTATAATAGTAGTTGCCTGAGTTTGAGATAAGGAGGCTGGGGAAAAATGGGGAGTGACTGCTAATGGACACAGAATTTCTTTTGGGGAGGATGAAAATGTTTCAGCATGGACTATAATGATGGCTTGTACAACTCTGTGAATACACTAAAAACCATTGGATTTTACATTTTGAGTGGATGAATTGTATGAGATGTGAATTATATCTCAATAAAGTTGTAACATTAAAAAAAGGAGAGGAAAAAAAAGGAGCTACTTTGAGAGATTCATTAATCACGTATAAGTCCATTAGTTGAAGCCTGTGAAGAAAGGAGTGGGGGTTGGTTTCCTCTGCCTTGGGCTCCCTGGAAACTCATTTTCCCATGGAAAAAATGAGAATAAAACTCATCAAATTTTACATCAGTCAAGCCACTTTATTATGTGTCATTTTAGCTGCCAAAAAACACAGGTCAGACTAACATGTAATCATTGATCAGTGGGCCCTATTTCTTATATGCCTCTCCCTCGTTGTCTGTTTATATTAGATCATAGCCACAGTGGAGGTTAAGGTGGAGTTAGAGGACTTTAAAATGTACTAAAGTTGTCAGTGAACCTTCTAGCATACAGTAAAGGCCTGAGTTTTCCTTTGAGTTTTTGTTAAGTTAGTTACTGCCATGTAAGTCACGGTCAGCAAGGAATAGTGGCTAAATATTGAACCAGATTTTTTCTAAAGTGATAAAAGATCCTCAAGCCATTGTTGAGCTTTTAATTTTTTTTTTTTTGATAGTTTATCCGTTTAACAACCAAGTACAACGCTGGGAGGTACAATTGTACTAAGAAATTTGGTCTCAGGAGGGGAGATCCTGGGAAAGATCCTGGGGACATCCTCCAAAATACAAAGCAATGGACTATGGATATGAAATTGCTACAGTCCAAGAACTTTGGAGCAAAACAGAAGGTCCTTCTCACAGTAGCCAAACTTTTTGGATTCTTTTAAATTTATATGCACTGACATAGGTCATGGATCTTGAATGACTTGTTCAATCATGGGCATGAAATAGGACTGTTCTAAGGAGCTGGAGGTTATCCTTGCCAAGATCTCAGTGGGATATGGCTCTGTATTTGAGGTTGAAGTAGATTCCCTTTGAACTGTCCTAGGATTTTTCTTTTTTCTTTATGCTGTTTTTTTTTTAAGAAGAGAAATGTAAATTGCTTTTCCTTATGCCTTGAAAAATTTATTCAAATAAACTGGAAGGAAATATACCATAATTTAAATAATGGTTATTTATAGTTTACAATAACTTGTTTTGAAATTTTCTGCAATGAAGTTTTATTACATCTGGGTCAGAGAAAAAAAGTATGTGCCCTTGAATTTCTCTAGTAAAGTCAATTGCTTACTTGCTTCTTAATTCAAGATAGCATCTGGAATTCTAGTTGCTCTAATGCCCTCAGTTTTCTCCTTATTTATTACATCATACAGCATGGGTTTTGGAGTCAAAAAACTAAGGTTTAAATCTCTCCTTTGGCTGACAGAAGAGAACTAATATAAGATGCTGCCTCTTGATGCCAAAACCAACTCTAGAGATGAAACAAAAGCAGGACAGGAGTTGATTGCTCTCAGATCTTTAAAACTGAAAATTCATGGAGAGACAAATATGGAAAGGAAAAGAAACAGCAGGCAGTAGAAGAAGTGGATCAAGTACCTGAGGGAAGGAAAATTGGTGGGAATTCCACCTCTAGGGGTGCAAAACAGAAGCTGTGGCAACTGGGGTGAGCAGACAACATTAAGGTTAGTCTTGCCTTCCTTCCACCCCAGATGCTTACTGCAGAGAAAGGCTGATCTTTCTCAAGCAAATGTGAGGGCAAGTTCCCTTAGGGATAAGGGAAATGGAGGGAGGTGGACCTAGGCTGTAACTTTCTAGGTTTCTCACTTGAAATACACCCCCACAGTGAAACTACTCTGTATGGCATTGCAGTAATGAATGCATGTCGTTATGCATTTGTCCAAACCCACAGAATACACAGCACCAATGGTGAACCCTGATATAAACTCTGAAGGGTGAGCGATAATGATGTGTCAGTGTAGGTCCATCAACTGCAAATGGACCACTGTGTGCCTGATAGCAGGGAAGGCTCTGTACCTGTGGGAACAGGCAGGCTATGGAAACTCTCTGTACTTTCTGCTCAATTTTGTTTGAACCTCAAACTACTCTAAAAAGTAAAGTTTACTAATCTTAAAAGACTGAAGGGTTTATTCAAGAATTTAAATATTGTTTAATGTAAAATTTATCAATTTACCCTCCAGGGTGGAAAAATAGGTTAATGGAAAAATATCTTATTTTTATCTCAATCATTATTAAAAACACTTAAAATTCAATGTTTATGAATGACATAAATGTTTTTAGAAAGACTAGAAGGTTATTTTCCTAACTTTATTCAATCATTACTTTTAATGGTAAAAACTGCAATTACTTTTGCACCAACCTAATATTTATTTTAAAAAGCTACAGTGAACACCAGTTTTAATAATGAATATTATATACATTTTTTTTAGATGAGTAAGACAAGGAGGGCCGCCCTGGTGTTCTTAGCATAAACCCTGAAGGTCCTGGCTAAAATGATAACCCATGAAAAAGAGGAGTTTTATGAACTGAGAAGCAAAAGACAGAAGTATTTTATCTGCAGATAACATAATCATCTATATGGCAACCCCAGCAGAATTAACAAATTTATTGGCTATTAGTAAAAAATAAATTAAGTTGCAAATAAGATCAACTTATAAGAATCAATAGCCTCTTTTCACACTGACAATAATTGAGCAGAAAATTTTACTGGAAAGTAAGACCTAGCCGGGTGCGGTGGCTCACGCCTGTAATCCCAGCAATTTGAGAGGCTGAGGCGGGCGGATTACCTGAAGTCAGGAGACGGAGACCATCCTGGCCAACACTGTGAAACCCCGTCTCTACTGAAAAAAAAAAAATAGGGGGGCTCGGTGGCGGGTGCCTGTAGTCCCAGCTGCTCTGGAGGCTGAGGCAGGAGAATGGCGTGAACCCGGGAGGCGGAGCTTGCAGTGAGCCGAGATCGCGACACTGCACTCCAGCCTGGGCGACAGAGTAAGACTCCGTCTCAAACACACACACACACACACACACACACACACACACACACACACACACACACACAGAGAGAGAGAGAGAGAGAGAGAGAGAGAGAGAGAGAGAGAGAGAGAGAGAGAGAGCTGGAGATGGTGGCGGGTGCCTGAAATCCCAGCTACTCGGGATACCAGGGCGGGAGAATCGCTTGAACCCGGGAGGCGGAGGTTTCAGTGATCTGAGATCGCGCTACTGCACTCTAGCTTGGGCGACAGAGGAGATTCTGTCTCAAAAAAAAGAAAGAAAGTAAGATCCACTTCCTAAAACAGCAGCAACTATAAAGTAGATAGAAACCTATTTAAAAAGCACAGGAGAACTTTCTAAGAATAAACGAAAATATGAAACTCTATTAAAAGACCCAAAAGAAGACCAGAATAAATAGAAAGTATAGAGCATGTACATGGATGAGGCAACTTAACTTTGTTTTTATATCAATTCCTGCCAAATTAATCTACACATTAAATGCAATTTCAGGCAAAATTCAAGGAGAGATTTTTTTTGAAACTTCCAAAAGTGATTCCAAGTGGATATGAAAAGGTAAATGTGCCCCTTATGTTAAGCAAAGTTTGAAAGGAAAATAAAAAATATAAAATGACCCCAGGATTTGAAGACGGGGTAAGCAGCACACTTGTTCTACAAGTTATTTAGAAAAACTACCAAATTATTTTTAAAAGTAATGTGCTATTGGTATAATAATAAACAGAACCCATGCAATAGACTAGAGATTCTGGCATGTATGGGAACTGGTATAAAAGTAATACCACAAATCAGTGAATAAAAAAATGGCTTGCTTAGTAGAAACTCTTAGGAAAATTGGCTCACTATGTGGAGAAAAATAAAACTCATCATATATAGAAGTGAATTAAATCCTAAATGTGAAAGGCAAAATATAAAATTTAGTAGAAGAAAATGCAAAAGAATATCTTTGTGACTTTTGGATGAAAATTTGTAACTCAGATTCAAAAATCATAAGCCATAAAAAGGAAAAATTGATGCATTTCTCTACATTTGAAGTAATGATCATTCTTAGCTGGGCATGGTGGCATGTGCCTGTAGTCCCAGCTACTTGAGAGGCTAACATGGGAGGACTGCTTGAGCTCAGGAATTTGAGTCCAACCTGGGCAACTCAACTTTGTAAGACCCCCATCTCCAAAAAAACAAAACTAAAAAAAGGTGAAGATTATTCTTCAAGGAAGGAATTTTACACAAAAATAACCAATGGATAACAGACTAAGAGAAGATGTTTAATACAAATAAAAAGTTAAGAGCCGGGCACGGCCTCACACATGAAGCCAAGGGGGTAGGATGGCTTGAGGCTAGGAGTTCAAGACCAGCCTGGGCAACATAGCAGGACTCCGTTTCTACAAAAATAAAAACAATTAGCTGGGCATGGTAGGGTGCGCCTGTCGCCTCAGCTACTTAGGAGGCTGAGGGAGGAGGATTTGCTTGAGCCCAGGAAGTGGAGGCTGCAGTGAGCCATGATCATGCCATAGCGCTCCAGCCTGGGCAACAGAGCAAGAGCCTGTCTCTAAATAAATAAATATATAAAACAAAAAATATAAAAATAAAAACCTTTGGTCCATTAAGGGTTATATTTGAGGTTGTTTATTGCTTCCTGGAGGCAGCAGTGATTTGGATAAACATAATAATATTTAGTAAAGAGGAGTGGACCTGCATGGTGGAATACTACAGAGCTATCAGGAGCCACAAATCAGCTGCAGCCTTGTAGATCGATCACAAAAACAGTGTGGGGTTAAAAACAGAGTTGTATTTATAATATAATATCATTTAGAAGAATTAAGAAAACATTTTTAAAAATTTCAAAGAAACATAGCTGAAGAGCTATTTGAATTACACTAGAATAGTAGCTTTATGGGAGTGATGAATGGCAGTGTGGATGGGGAAATGCTGAGTAAAAAATGAATTTAAACACAGGAGGGATCTTGCTGCAATGATAATTAGTGTACCACAAAATGGTAAGAAGAGCTCAAATCTCTGTACTACAGGGACACACACAAAAATCCCACAAAAAATTCCAAATCGTTGCTTCATGCACTACAGCTGTGGTACTCATGGCTAAGTCACCTCACCTCTCAGAACGTTAGTTTTCTGGACCATAAAAGGTGATGCAAAATAATTGCCTTATTCTTTAGAATTAGGATTAAATGAGATAAAGTATAGCAAGCTCTTAGAACACAACCAGAACACGGGATGGGGTTACATGTCAGCCACTGGGAAGCTGTGTGACTTACTGGTTTAGGACGGCATCCTTGATGCCAGACAGGCTTGCTGCTTTCAAAACTTGCTCTGCCCATGACCAGCTATGAGCTTGGTCAGTTGTTCATACTCCTTAAGCCACAGGTCTATTTTCTGTAAAATGGGCTTAGAATAACATATTCTCAGCTATGCCATGAGGATCACCTACAGTCAGCGTAAACAAAGTTGTTAGCTAAGAGCAGGTGCAAAATAAAGGCTCAATGAATTATTTTAATTTGTTATTTATTAAAATGTTTAAAATTGAAAATTAGGTTCACTTACACACTTTATTCAGGTAATGGCTGATGTAAAAATTTTAGTGAATCAAGTTTCAGTTGTCATCTTTTATTCATCCAATCCAATGGTTCCAAAAATTTTGGTCTCAGGACCCTTTACACTTTTAAAAATTACTGAGACCTCCGAAGAATATTTGTTTATATAAGCACTATCTATCAATATGTACCACATTTCAAATTAAAATTGAGACATTTGAAAATATGTATTAGTTTAGCTAATATTACAATGACAAACCCATTACATGCAAACAAAAATAATACATTTTTATGAAAAATAAATTCTACAAAACAAAAGGAAGAGTGAGAAGAGTGACGTTGTTATACATTTTTGCAAAACTCTTAATAGAAAACAGTTGGAAGCTCATCTCTGCTTTGGCATTTAGTCTGTTGTGATATGTTGTTTTGGTTGAAGTATATGAAGAAAATCCAGACATAGATATGTAGTTGGCAAAGATAGGAGTTTTAAAATAGCCTTTTCAGATCACTGTGGATATTCTTCTTTCATGTTGTACCAAAATAAGTGATAGTTTTCTGAAGGTTAGTTGCAAAACCTACAAATCAGGTGGTATCTGAAATTATATCAACACAATTTTATTTTCTATTAGATTAAAACCCATTGATCTAACTTATACTTTAAATGAATTTTCATATTGCCATGTGATTTTGTATTGCTATGCACTGATCTTTTGGAAAATATTGGTTCACTGAGTTTATATTGACACATTTCATTAAATGATATCAAAAAATTGTATTTGTTAACGTAATCACCAAATCTCATCTGGAAACCCTTCAAGTAAAAGGAAGCTGTCTAGCTCGTTGTGGCAGATACACATTTTCCAAAATTCTAATTTTTGCTTGAAAGCTCCAATTTTATCATTAACAAATATTGTCAGTTGTTTTCCTTGAAGTGACAGGTTCCTCTTTGAGAACATGTCTGCCACATATTAAAGACTGAAGAGCCATGTGCTTTTTTTCAGGTGTTCTTTCAAATAAAAATGGTGTTCCCTGAAGAAAAGCAGCTGCTTCAGCTAGACACCCAGTCACACAAGTCCTTTTCTGGAGACAACCATGATACTTCAATATACAGCAAAGGATTTTATGCATACTTTCCATCTCATTATCCAGGATATAAAAATTGTATTCAAATGTTAAGATGTAATATAATTAATACTTTTTGTTGCTTCATCAAAGACATTTTACATTTTTTGGTATTATGTATTGTGGTAAAAAGTAGAATGACTGTCAGTACAGTTTGGTGTTACTATTTAATTCATACTGAAGTGCCAACAGTCTTCTTATTCACACTTATTCTGCAAATAAGACTTTACAGGTATTCTTAAAATAGTTGTGACCTCATGAACTCCTGGACCCCCATCAAGAGTGCTGTGCATCTTATCTGTTGAAAGAAGGATTTCCTTCTCATTTCTAAGGTGGTGTCTTCCATCTTTGACATCCCATTTCTACCCATGGTGCAATATGAAGGGAATCTAGGGAAGTAAATTATTTAATGCAGACAGGTGAGAGAAGAACAAGAAGAAGAAAGATGCCAAGTGTGTAGGGAAATACGTTTAGTAGGGCTCTATCACCCTCCCACATAAGAAAAACTGAAGCCTCAAATTCATGAACTATGAGCCTTGGTAAAGGAAAGGAAAACAGAACATATGCTACTTGACTTATGGTGGGAATTTTTTTTTTTTTTTTTTTTTTTTTTTTTTTTTTTTTAGATAGAGTCTCACTCTGTCACCCAGGCTAGAGTTCAGTGGTGTGAACTCGGCTCACTACAACCTCCACTTCCCGGGTTCAAGTAATTCTCCTGCCTCAGCCTCCCAAGTAGCTGGGATTACAGGCACCCACTACTATGCCCAGCTAATTTTTGTATCTTTAGTAGAGACAGGGTTTCACCATCTTGGCCAGGCTGGTATCAAACACCTGACTTCAGGTGATCCACCCATCTTGGCCTCCCAAAGTGCTGGGATTACAGGCGTGAGCCACTGCACCCAGCCGGGTTACATCTTGATAAACTCATCGTTAAGGTGAAAATATCATTAAGTCAAAAATACATTTAAACCTATCGAACATCATGGCTCAGCCCAGCCTACTTTTAACATGCTGGATACACTTACATTAGCCTACGGTTGGGCAAAATCATCTAACACAAAGCCTAGTTTATAACAAAGTGTTGAATAGCTCATGTAATTTACTGAATATTGTACTGAAAGCATAAAACAGAATGGTTGTGTCGGTACTCGAAGTACGGTTTCTACTGAATATGTATTGCTTTCACATCATTGTAAAGTCAAAAAATGTAAGTTGAACCATCCTGAGTTAGGGACCGTCTGTATAACCTGTCTACAATTCTTGCTGATTTTACGTGCAGTGAGTAATAGGGCCCAGAGCAATTGGCCTCTCTGTTTAAAGCAGCCTCATCATTGTCATCTGAGCGGCAGAAGGATTGAGCAATAAACCTCGAATCCTTCCCCACTGGCAGACCATCCTTCTTCTGTCATTTACAGCAAAGACTGTTGGGTAGGAAGGAATGGAGATGCATGCACATCCATTAGGACTTTTTAAATGCCTCTTGATACCTCCCTTAAGACTAAGTGCCATTTAGGAGATTCCGATTGCCCACAACTATCATCATCAATTATCTCCTTTATGAATAGATGCCCACTGACAGGTTCAACATTCCACACACAGTCCTTATATTACAGGAATATATACGTTGTCCCCCACATTTATCTTATTTTCGCTCTGCTTTTCCACCATCCCTCCCAGTCTTCCCATTCAACCCTGTAATTATTAGCTGCTTGGTAATGAGGAATAAATCACTTTTTTATGGCTTCTTCACCGTACTTCTGCTAACAGATACCATACCACATTAACATTACGTTACACACCCTCAAGGAAAGGGTGTGACCCCCCCCACCATTCACATTGTAAAAGATTTATTGCATGGTCAGACCACTAGGCCATGAACCTATTTATCTTGCAGCGCCAGGAGCTTAATATATATCCTTCTCTCCCAAACCAGAAGCACTTCAAGAAAAATCAATGTAGAAAATCCCGATAGTGTGCAATACATTGGAATATTTGACATTTTAACAAAGGCTATAATACATCCCCAGCCTTGTTTAATCCTCACACATATTAAAATTATTTTAAAAACATAATAAAATAAATCATTTTATTTTAGAACATATTAAAATATAATTTACTGTTTTATTAAATATTAAGTATTAATGTATATTTAATGCTTTAAATAGTAAATAATAATTCATTATTATTACCATTGTCTAATCCTCAGACAAATTAATATTATTTTAAAACCATATTAAAATAAATCCTTTCCTTTACCCCCCAATTCCACTTTCACGTACATACACAATAACAAAGTGTCAGGCAAATGCTGAGTTCTAATTGTTTCTCTGACCAGAGACTCCGGATTTGAGACTTCATTGCATTTTCAAACCTGGCCCTGATTTGCATCAAGGAGACACCTTCATAGTGCAGAAGCACCTGCTGGGAAGACAGGCATGGGAATGAGGCAGAGCCATCCCCACTGCGAGGGTGGAAACTGGAGCCTCTTCCGAGGGAGCGTTCACCACAGAGAATGCTTGGAAATTTGATCCCAGAGCAAATTTATCTGAGAATACTGAAAAAGGAAGCAGTTGTTCTTAGACTCAAGATCCATCCAAGAAAGGCAATTCGGCAGTAGGACAGAGGAAACTCTTGTAGCACCCTGTGCTGTTTTAACTTCATAGCTTCATTTATGCTACCACATTTATGTGCAGTGAACTTCCGCACCCTGGAACACCGACTGGTAATGTAGTCCAGAGGCTAGTTGAGAAGGGGTTAGAGAACGGACAGAGTGTGAGAGATCTAGGGTTGGGCCCCTTCCTGCCACTCCCCATGCCGTGACTTTGGGAGATGGCAGTACACACTGGCTATTGGCATCCTCGTTGTAGAGGAGGCATTAGACCAGACATTTGGCCTGGGTCTGGCACTTGGGTTGAGTAACTTGGATGAAGTCACCAATGAGGTCATTCTTGAGCTGAGATGAGAATGGTGGACTGGTTTTCTGTCCTGTACGGTTGCTATGACACTGTGCGGTGGGGAGCGGAGATGGAAGAACATCAAAGTAGTGAAGGGAATGTGCTCTGGCCATGGCCTGGTCCTGCCACTTAACTGACCACATGTGTGGGCTACTCACTTAACGTCCTTCTATATAAACTTGGATGAACCTTGGCCGAGCGCGGTGGCTCACGCCTGTAATCCCAGCACTTTGGGAGGCCGAGGTGGGCGGATCACAAGGTCAGGAGATCAAGACCATCCCGGCTAACACGGTGAAACCCCGTCTCTACTAAAAATACAAAAAAGTAGCCGGGCGTGGTGACCGGCGCCTGTAGTCCCAGCTACTTGGGAGGCTGAGGCAGGAGAATGGCGTGAACCCGGGAGGCAGAGCTTGCAGTGAGCAGGGATCGCACCACTGCATTCCAGCCTGGGCAACAGAGCAAGACTCTGTCTCAAAAAAAACAAAAACAAAAACAAAAAAAAGGATGAACCTCATGGGCCTACCTCTAAACACATAATAAACGGTCAAACTGTTATCATTATTATTATTGCTACACAAAACCATCTCCATCATCGTTGTTGAATTTGATGATCTCTCAAAGTATCTTACAGTAATTTTCATATTTCTGCTCTTTTATGAATGCTATTCTTTAATAAAATAGTTAATTGATAAATATTATTACATATATTATTCTTACATTAGAAGTCATGCTTTTAAAACAAGAAAGCTAAAAAAAAAAAAAAAAAACAAAAGTGCTGGGCGCGGTGGCTCACGCCTGTAATCCCAGCACTTTGGGAGGCCGAGGTGGGTGGATTACCTAAGGTCAGGAGTTTGAGACCAGCTTGGCCAACATGGTGAAAACCCGTCTCTACTAAAAATACAAAAATTTGCTGGGCGTGGTAGCACACACCTGTAGTCTCAGCTACTCCAGAGGCTGAGGCAGGAGAATTGCTTAAACTCGGGAAGTGGAGGTTGCAGTGAACCAAGATAACGCTAGTGCACTCCATCCTGGGTGAAGAGCCAAACTCCGTCTCAAAAAAAATGAAAGAGCAACTAAAAAAAAAAAAAACCTTAATAACTCTACTCAAATGATGATTAATGTCATTTTGATGTATTTCTTTCTAATCTGTTTTCTTCACACACACACTTCTTTAGTGCAATTGTAATTATAGCATCTGTATAGTTCGTGTTTAGAAAAAAAAGTAACATGAGTAGAGAGCATGTTAGGCTTTAAAAATACTATTTAATGGCTCATAAAAATATGAGTTATTTAGTTTCTAAATGACTGCATAACATGTCACATAGACATGGGTTAATGATGGATTAATCTATTTAATAGTGGATTCTATAGAATATTCCTTTTTCGTTGGACATTTAAGCTACTTGTAGTTTTTTTCTTTTATAAATATTATTCAATAGCATCCTCATAAACAGATAATAGCATCCTCATAAACAGATTGTTCATATACTTGATTATTTTCTTAAGATAATTTTGGTGTAGAATTACTGAATCAAAGTATATGATATCTTTGAATGCTCTTGATAAATATTAACAAATTAATTTTCTGACTGGTTATATCAGGTTACTCCCACTAACTAACTGGTCACAAGAGCAGTTATCTTTCTACACTGTTGATAGCATTTATTATTTTTCTTCTTCTCAATTTAATTGGCAAAATATTATCATGTTACTTTTATTTGAGTATGTACTATTACAATTAATTAAATATTTTTCTATAGATTTGTTGGTTTTTTGTTTTCTTTTTATTTAAATAGTTTTTCATGTCCATTGTTCATTTTTATACCAAGAAGTAAGTACTTACATTATGACCTGTAAGAGCTATTTAATATTAAAGGCATTATTTATTTGCCTGTCCATTTATTAATTTTCCACCTGACTTGTCATTTTTTAATTTAATTTTGTTTATTGAGTCTTGTTAGACATTGGAAATTCTAATAATTTTTCCTCCTGTGCTTTTATTTGAAGAGACTTTGCCCACTTCAATACCGTTTTGGCATCTAAGTCCAATTTTCATTTTTATAATTTAAATTTTACGTTTATTTTGTTAAATTGGGAATTGAGTTTTGTAGAAAGTCTAAAATGAGATTTTACTTGATTTTTGTCAAATAGCTATATTCTCCTCAACAATTTAGTGAATTATTTATCCTTTCCTCATTATTTCATGATGTTTAGTTTATTTTATAAAAAATATGTGTTTGAGAGAGAGAAACCCTCTTATCCAATTCTACTGATACCACTAGTTAGTTGGTAAAGCAAGAAAGCTGATTCTAAAATAAAATATGATAAGAAATGGTTTATATTCTCCTTACATATTTTCATATGCAGCATTTTGTCAATATTTTAATGTGGTTCCAAGGCCTTTTTGAGTGTAAGTCATTGATTGAAATTCTCAATCCCTTTTTTTGTGTAAATTACATATGTTGCATCATTTATATTTTCTGGATTTAGTTACTTTAAAGTAGAATGAGGATGTACAAAAGCAAACCAAGATACTAATCTTTGCATTTTTAGTGGCTCAGTTTTGACTAGTTTTTTGTTTGTTTGTTTGTTTGTTTGTTTTTTATGAAAGACAAGGCCTTGCTGTGTTGCCCAGGCTAGAGTGCAGAGTGCAGTGGCTATTCACAAGAGTGGTCACAGTGCACTGTAACTTCGAACTCCTGGTTATATACTTCAAGCAAACCTCTCGCCTCAGCGCCCAAGGAGTTGGAACTACAGGTGTGAACACTGCACCTGGATCGTTTGGCCTAGTCTTTCCAGAGCATGCAATGTAATTTTCAGTTCATCAACAATTCCCCCTTAAACACTCACGTTTCAGTGGTTTCAAATAATAATAAAATAAAGTAATTATAATATTAAAAGTCAGCTACATAAACAGGTTGTAGAAAGACATCACTGACTTGGGAAGTAAATAACTCTGTGGGTGGCAAAATAATTTACACACACACAAACACACACATGCATTTATTTAGTTTAATCCCTGAGTGTTCTAGGTTCTGGGCATTGGTCATTTTGCTTTATAGAGAGAATGGAGAGTGCTGAATTGCACAAGTTGGTTAAAAGAGCTTTTCACAATATGCACATACATATGTGTGCGAATATGTTTTTGTGTTTATGTAGCTCGTTTGGGGCTAGCAGTCCTATTTCAATGGTTTTTCAGCTTTCACACCAGTAAGCAGTGCTTTCATTGTATCTTTAAAATATGTTTTATAGCTTTGAGAACTCCTATGCTATTTATTTATTTTTAAATGTTCTTAGTGAGACTCCCCTGTGAAATCTTCCAGATGAATTTTAGAATAATTTAGAATGTAGAATAGTTTTCCAAACTTCCATGAAAAAAAATCCCAATGGGATCTTGATTGTGATTATATCAAGCCTATATAATAGCTGGAAGGATTTTTTTTTTTTCCTTAGGCATACGAGTGAGTGACTCAATGAATCTTTCAGTGATTCAGATCTTGTCAGGAAGATATTCTCACCTGTTTACCATGTTTAGCCTATTCCTAGGATCTGAGGATACTTTGGTGTGATGGTTAATACTGAGTGTCGACTTGATTGGATTGAAGGATACAAAGTATTGTTCCTGTGTGTGTCTGTGCGGGTGTTGCCAAAGGAGATTAACATTTGAGTCTGTAGACTGGGAAAGGCAGACCCACCCTCAATCTGGATGGGCACCATCTAATCACCTGCCAGCCAGGCTAGGATAAAAGCAGGCAGAAGAAGATGAAAAGACTGGACTGATTTAGCCTCCCGGCCTCCATCTTTCTCCTGTGCTGGATGCTTCCTGCCCTCGAACATCAGACTCCAAGTACTTAGCTGTGAGACTCTTGGGTCTTCAACCACAGACTGAAGGCTGCACTGTTGGGTTCCCTACTTTTGAGGTTTGGGGACCTGGACTGGCTTCCCTGCTCCTCAGCTTGCAGATGGCTTATTGTGGGACCTCACCTTGTGACCATGTGACTCAATATGCCTTATAAACTCCCCTTTATATATACATCTATCCTATTAGTTCTGTTCCTCTAGAGAACCCTGACTAATAAACTTGGTCAACCAGGGAACATGTTGCTGCCCCTGTGGATGGAACAGGCTGTCTGCAATCCCCTCTTGTCCTGTATTTCTCAGCAAAGTCTCCATTTACTCTTCCTTCTGCAACCAGCTCCCTTCTCTAGACAGCACCCTTCATGCAGAAAGCTCTCCACGAGCACCTTATTGTCAGGTTTCTTTTCAACTGAACTGAGTTAAAGGGTTCTGTAATAATGCTTCAGCTCCAACTCCTCTCTGGGATATTCTCATTGTGATCAGATTATTAGACACTAAAAAGTGTTCAGAATTACAATAGCATAATTAGATGCTAGGATTTGAAATTAAGATGTCAAGAAGACTGGGTCAGAGGAAAAGGCTTTGGCCTGAGTTAATATACAGAGCCATGCTGCTATCTTGGGGAAATAGCTTTTGTCTCCTGATTTCCAGTTTCCTTGTGTGTAAAATGAGGTGACTACAATTACTTAACGTTTCCTTTTGGTTCTAGTATTTGTAGTGAACAGAAATCTTAGGCCATAAATCCATAAGTTTAAGTACTATATCTTTACATTTCTATAGCTTAACTCAATTTCTATTTTCTGCTCCCAATCTGCTGGTGGACACACAATTCATCGGACGTGTCCTCATTCTCTTTTTCTGGGCCTGTCCTTATGGTCCTGGGTTTTTGGAGACATTGTATGGATAGTGGGAGAGATACCCCCAAACTTTGTACAGATTGGAAAAACAACTCCTAGCCAGGTGCAGTGGGCCAGGCCTGTACTCCCAGCACTTTGGGAGGCTGAGGTAGGTGGATCACTTGAGGTCAGGAGTTTAAGACAGCCTGTCCAACATGGTGAAACCCCATTTCTACTGAAAATACAAAAAATTAACCGGGCATGGTGGCGGGTGCCTGTAATCCCAGCTACTCAGGAGGCTGAGGCAGGAGAATCGCTTGAACCCAGGATGAGGAGGTAGCAGTACGCTGAGATCATGCTGCTGCACTCCAGCCTGAGCAACAGAGCAAGACTCCTTCTCAAAAAAAAAAACCCCAAAGTACTCTTTATGGAAGTATATATATATTTTTTTCCAAGGACCCTTTTCCCCCACTGGTGCAATTCATGTCCACAGCCACAGAGTAGGAATCAGGTCAGGGGCTCAATTCTAGTCCCCACTGGCCTCTGAAGCTAGATCCCCTGGGAAGGCACACAGCAGGCACTGAACTGGGCCAGTACCCCACACACTGCTTCCTGGACATACGCCTGGAGTCAGTGGGTGGCAAGGCCATGGAGAGGTGAAATGGGTCTTTGAGAAAGGGCCCTGGTGCTCTGCTTCCCTAGCCGAGTCCATGGGAGCTGGCCAGACTGCAGAGACAAGATGGCCTATTGCAGGCACTACACTGAGGCAGAGGACATGGGCCACCTTACAGAGTTCTCAGTGTCACAGCTTGGCACAGTTCAGAATGTGAGTCCAGTAAGCACTAGTACAACGAAAGGAGACTTCTCTGCAGTCTCACCATCCACCTACTCCAAGGCTATGTACAGGAAGTGGCCATTGAGTTACGACCTCCTGTCCCCACCAGCATGCCTGCTGCCCACACTGGTCACACAGGGCCCAGCTTAACAAAAGTGGGGAGAGGTATATTGGCCTTTCCAAATACACACTTGTTGAACTTAGCTGAATTGTAATGATTATTGCATTCTTGTAATTTATCATCTCTAAGGACTATGTTTTGCATGATTATCTCTTATATTACATTTTCTGTTCCCACTTGACTGCAGCACCCAGGGCTAGCTTATGAATAAGGCAGAACAGACACTTGTCTATAATTGTGTGCACTTAGCAAATCAGTTTAGACTAATGAAATTGGCATTTTTGTGGGGCAAAATGGTTCAATGTTGGTGATTTTATGATTCAACTGAAATAGAATTTTGAAATTAGTGGCACAATAAAAAACATTAGAAGTATAAATTTGTAATTCTCTCTTATGTCTACATAGTCCCTTTCACCTCCTTTATTTGATAAAGCTGTTTGGTCCTATCCTCATTGCTTCAGGGGATAGATGTGACAGGACAGAGGTCCCTTGGGTTTTGGTGTCTGTCTCCAAAGCCCAGGCCCTTAAGGAAGTGGTTTTCAACTGGGTGGAAGTCAGTGGAGTAGGGTCAGGCATTGAGTGTCGCAACTAGAAAGGAGGGGTGCTACTGGCATCTCATGGGTAGAGGCCAGAAATACTGCAAGACAGCCTAGATGCACAAACAACTCCCTTCACAATGAAGAAGTATCTGGCCCAAAAGGTCAACTTGTTGAGGTTGAGAACCCCAGTCTTAGGGGAACTTAGGGAACTCAGGAATAAACAAAATATTTTGGAGACGCATCAAAGAAAGACAGTTTCCCTCCTTCCCACGCAGGCTCCTTGTCCCACCAACACTAGAAAAAATATGTCAAATCGTGGGTAAGAGAGAGATGGGCTGGGCATCTTCTCTGTCCTCTAGAAAGTTATTCCAAATTTGAGTGCAGTAAGTATTAGTGGAACTACACAAGTCTGCTGGATGCATTTGTGAAACATTTCAGAATAAAGTGTGACATTAATATTTCAGTTTGATTCATTCTTAGTGATTACTTGTAGTCGCTGACGACAAGTGATTTCTGGATGCCACTCTCTCTGGGGTTTGGATGCTGCTGCATTCAGGAACTGAGTATCTAGGAGACTGAGAACCTCTAGAAAAACTTCCAGGCTGCTAGCAGGATCTTGGAGAGTTCATCTCTGATTGTAACCAGCACGGGTTTCTCAACTGCTCATATTTTGACACGTGTTTATCTGAAGTGGAATTAACAAACAGTCCTGTTCAATCATTAATCCAGCACCTCACACTTAGAGTATGTACACAGCTTTCCATTAATCCTCTCTATCTTTTCATGGCAGCAGGTGAAAAATATCGTTGCAGGAAAGTATAATTGCCTTTAAATTTTTATCACACATCAGAAAAGGATCTAGAAGATTTGGGGTAAGAAATTACAAACGCAAGAATGATGTGCATATTTAATTTTAAATATTCAAATTAACTTGTTTTGTATGTGTTTGCATAAAGAGTCTCTAATTTTTAACTTTAAAATATCTGAACATTTTTCTAATATTAACAAAAAATGTTTTCCTAAGTGCCCTTAAACTAAAATGAGCTTTTTTTTTTTTTTTTTTAGAATGCTTTTGAGTGTACTGGCTAGGAGAGGAAGAAATAGAAATGGGCAAAGCTTTCCATAAAGAAAGCCAGTTTTTTTTTTTTTCAGAGAATATAAAATTCTTCCCATTCATGACTTTATGTAAAAAATTAAATTGGAAGAGACCAATGTTACAGACACTTCTATTTCAGCGAAAGGATTCTAACATTAACTGTGATGATTATCCAAGGGTGCACTGGGCTGGACTCACTAAACAGTAAGGAATTTTGCAAGTCAGTTGTTAAATGCAGCCATTATTAAAAAATAAACTATGTAAATTTAGAATTAAATAAATTATTTTAGAGACAAAGCTAATAAATAATCCAAACATATAACTATTTTATTATATTTCACCATTATCTTTTTTTGATCTCTGTGGTGGATATATGATCTAATGGTGTGCTATTATGCATCTCTTCCTAACTCCATGTTCAGTGCTCACAAGTTGGGAGCTTAAAATAAGCCCTAGTGGAAGTATTTACACCATGGAAATGAGCAAATACTACTACTAATCAAGCCTTCCTTTCTTGCCTGCAACCCCCTCCCCACCATACACACACAGCTCCCCACTGACTGGTAAACATTTACTGGCACATCAGTGACAAAACTATACTAATATAACTCAAATCAGGCCCTGAGAAGCCTCTACCATGCTATTATCACACAAAGTGGAAAATCAAAACATGCTGATTTCACTGGTGGTAAATGAGACATCAAGATCTTCATTCTCAAGCAAACATACACAGATTAAACAGATGAAGGTGGTTCTGTCTAGGTACTCCAGCCTTCTCAAAGATAGGAACTCTTCCTATGATGGGGGAAAAAGGCTTTAAAAGTAGAACATAACAGACTAAGGCTGGGTATTTGGGATGGGGAGATAGGTGAAGAATAAAAAGCTCAGAGTTTTTTATTCAGAGTTTTGTCATGTGACTCTGGGCAAATCATCTCACCATTCTAAATGGAAATTCAAAGGATTTTAAGTCAGAAGTGAAACAATAAGATTTGCCTTTTAGAAAGACCCTTCTCTGGTGTCTTTGAAAGGTAGGATGTGGAAGTCAGGGATAGCCTAGAAAAAGAGAGACCAGTTAGAATGTTGAAGCTTCTCATTTCAATGGGAAATTGAGCACAGAAAGCCATGGGCAGGGGCTGGCGGGATTAGTTTATTAATCTCAGGTGTCTTTGGCTCAAAGCATATGGCCAACTACAGAGTGGGGACTCAGTAATTACCTGATCAATAAAAGAAAAGATGTCAACCATCTTTTCTATACTCTACAGTCCTTCCTCAGGCTTAGGACTGGTTTTGCCTGAAGGTAGTACAACAGACTCAATGACGTATGTATGGTATGATCTCCTAGCTCATCTTTCAATTTGGTTGTGGTTAGTTTTCTACGAAGTATATTCATACATACATTGAAATAAATTTTCTCATAGTAAATGAAGAAAAAATGAAGAGTTACAGTTTAGAGTAGTGGCTTTTGAACTTTTGATCAAGACCCAACATAAAAAATATATTTTTTAGCATAGTTCACTGTGTGTGTATGTATGTGTGTATATATATATATGCATATACAAATGTGTGTATTAGAAAAAAAGTGCATAACATATTACTTATCTTTATTATGTGCATTGTACATGGATTTTAAAATTCTATTTTATTTCATTATAAAATGTTGGAGGCTCTCTAAGTTGATTTCACGACCTACCAATGAGTTAAAACCTACAGGTTGAAAATCATTCTTCTGGTTGATGAGAAAATGTCATTTATGTCTTTTTTTTCAGACGTACCACATTAATCTAAATAGTAAATAGGCAGTTTACAGATGCAATTAAATGCATAAACACATGTATTTATGAAACAAACAATAAAACACTGACAATATTTAGTAAAGTCATAGAAAACATTAGCTTGCCACCTATAGCTATGCAATTTTTCATCTTTGCCAATATATTACAGTAACTTTTGATAATAAGTCTCTGTCCTGCTCACGGATGTTGCACAGCTGGCAATTTTTGTTAGTGGCAGCATTATATGTATGTGTTATGGATTGAATGTTTTTATCTCTCCCAAATTTATATACTGAGACCCTATCTCCCAATGTAACGGTATTTGAAGGTGATGCCTTGGGGAAGTGATGAGGTTTAGATAAGGTCTTGAGGGTGGGGTCCCTATGATGAGATTAATGTCCTTATAAGAAGAGGAAGAGAGGCCAGAGATCTCTCTCCATCTTACTAGGACACAGAGAGAAGGCAGCTGTCTACAAACCATGAAGAGAGCCCTCACAGGGGAAGAGGATCAGCTGGTGCCTTGATCTTGGACTTAGCAGCCTCAAGACCTGTTCAGAATTACAACTACAAGTCTATTGTTTCAGCCACCCAGTCTATGATATTTTGTTACAGCAGTCCGAGCTGACTAAGACAATGTGTAATCCACCTGCTTTTACAGTAAATGCCAACAGTGATTCTCCATCTGGGGGATTCCCCAAGATGACAACCAACTTTCCCCATCATGTTCTCATTTACAAGTAAAAACCTAAACCTAAACCTAAACCAAAACCAAAATAACTTCGGAAACTCATTAGTATAAGAACACAGGAACAATACAGCATCCTGTGCTTTGCATCCTGCTGTCAATACAAAGCACTGATTGCTTCTTGGCTACCCTGCAACCCTCTTAAACAACACTGTCTTTGAAAAATCCGACAGAATTTAGGGCAAATTTTACCTTATGGAAATATACAGTATGAAAAGAAAAATGTATTAATTTCTTCATTGGTTTAGGTCACATATGTATAAATTAATGACACTATTTTAAAAGGTAGGTATATAGCCACACACAAGGTGAGTTATCTAGTTTGATCATATACTGTATTGAAGATCAATTCATTATAGTAATTGTTCAAACTCTGTACCTTTGACTCCTCATGTCTTTCTTCCTCAAGTGGTACAGTTCTCCCTATTGATCTCCTGGCCTGGTTTCAAGATCTGCTTTGAATAAACCCATGATCCACAGAGAAAGATGTCATAGATTCTGGCCTATGATTGACAACCGTAGTGTGGAACTTCAGATTCAGATCCCTTAATTAAAGTGAATCAAAGTGATTCTGTCAGTAGCCACTTCTCTTGGGGATCAGTAGAACTCCAGAGCCCTTCTCATTGAAATCAATGATGGCAAAGCCATTGCTTTGTTGTTAAAGAGAGCATACCAAATGATTGCTATGCCAGAGGTTTTGTGGTTCCTATTCCTAATGAGATAAAAAATGCTTAAACTAATTATATTATATTATATAGGTAGGAATTTGGGATATTCTTCAATGTCAAGAGAGCAGGCCTGGAACTTTAAGTAACAAATGCTTGGATGAACTCAAGCATTCTGAGTTTTCCTGTGCTTAATATGTTACATTGCTATGTTGATATGTAATGTCACAGATGGTAATATTAGTCATGAAAGAACAAAGAAGCCAAGTTCATAGCCAAATGAGTTAAAAGGAGGGGACACAAAGTGAGCTTATCCCACAGACAGGTTTTTCTTATTGAAAACATCTTAAACACCATGGAACACCTTCCCAAGATCCATGTGTTGGCACAAGCAGATGGGGAAGACTGTAAATCTCAAAACTGGCTTAGTTCCCACTCAAGAACTAAAGCAAGGAGTGTGGTGAAATCAAATTCAGCAATGAATGGATGATCCTAATTTAACAATGGGCAGCCTTCCCACAAATTCTCATGCAAACCAGTGGTGGCTTCCTCTTTTTTTAATTAACTACACAGCCTTTTCCAACCAGGAGATTTAAATGTTTACTTCTGTTTGCTTTGCGTCATTTGCATTTCTTTCGATTCTAAAAGGAAATTAACCCCTTCGACCTAGGAGGGCATCCTCTTGAAGAAACAGACAAAATTGCAAAAACAAACCAAAAAAAAAAAATAAAATAAAATAAAACAAAAAAATTACAAAATAAAACTCCAAGAAATAAGCATTTAAACACTCACTACACACATTCATGTCCAACCAAATAAGATGGCCAGTATTTTGAATGATAACAACAGTAAAGCAATCAATATGCAATAGGCAGAGAAAAAAAAATCCAGATTTAAACAATGCTGCTTTTACCAAAAGAAAATTCTTTAAATCCCTAAGAAGGAAGAGCAGATTAGATATTGAGTCACTGTAGAGCAATGTAAAAGGTAAATTCCTTTTCTACTTGAGAAATTACACAGATTTCTTCTCCCCCTCAACTTTCAGATGAAATGTAGGAGGTAAAGAGAAAAGAGGAGTATTTCACCTACTCAGTATTTCTATTGTTGATTCATTTTGACAGATGCATTCTACTCGTCTTGGGCACCTGGGCTATGACTAAGAGAGACTGTGATAGCTGACTCTGACTACAAGAGCTATATTTGGAGGGTGTAGCAACAGAGAAGGAGAAGGGCTGGCTTGGGTACTCTAAATGGTTGTAGTACAAGATAATTAGATGGAATTGTACACGGAAAAAATTTGTTAGAGTTACCAAAAATATTTCCTAACGAGAAGCCTGTTGTGCTCTGAAGTAGTCAAAGGGATGCAATGAATATTTCATCTCCTGAAACATTTAACAGAGAAAGGAATGCAGGAATAGAAAGTATATCTTAAAGCTATTTTCTGTTGGGTGAAGAGTAGGAATCATCCATCTTTCTGGCCTTTGTTTCTGCTTCAACTAATAGGGTGGAGAGAGTGATAGCACAGAGAAGATACTTCTCAACACAGACATAGCCACACCATCATAAGAGATAAGATCTCTGGATGTAAATTGGTGGAGATAAATCTTTCTACGCTTAAGCAGTGAAAAAACAAAACAAATGTTTTTCGCTTTTTCTGCTACTTAGTTCTCTTTAGCAGATCCTTTAGTATTTCCAGATCTAGAAAAAGAAGCAACACATTTTTAGTTTATTGATATTGAGTAGGGATAGTTTATGGAAATAAAGGAATAGCACTCCTAATATTTTGAGGATGAAAGTGATTAAGGAGACCTTTAGTCAGGAGAGAAGTATAATCTAAAGAGAAGCATACCATTCCAGAGAAAGAAAGAAAGGAAAAGAAGAAAGAAGGAAGGAAAGAAAGAAAGGAAGGAAAGAAAGAGAGGGAGGGAGGGAGGGAGGAAGGAAGGAAGGAAGGAAGGAAGGAAGGAAGGAAGGAAGGAAGGAAGGAAGGAAGAAAGAAAAGGAGCACCAGCTCTGAGGTTGGGTTCTGTACATCAGAACACTTAGGTAATTAAATGAGACTCTATACAGCATGGTTTATTTGACTAACTGTTTCTTACCTTTTAACTGGTTCGGCTTTCACTTTAACTCAGTGATGTGACTACTTAAAGACATAATCAGCTCAGCTGTCGCTGGGTGTATTATGTAGTACTTTTCAAACGTGAATGTGGATAGCATTGCTTGTAGGGATTTTGCTAAATCACAGATTCTGATTGGGGAGGTCTGGGTGGGGGCACAGATTCTGCATTTCTAACAAGCTCTGGAGTGATGCTGATGCTGCTGGTCTGGGGACAACACTTTGAGCAGCAAGCGTGCGCAGCATGACATCACTGCCTGCATTCTTCCGTGGATACAGACTAATGAAAGATATTCCCCTCGTTCAATATTGGTGAAGGTATAAATTAAGTGATACTGTGTTTCATATTCCTCTTATACTTCCTAGAGCCATCTCAAAACTCTGATGGCAAATTACAGAATCATTTAAATCTGATGGTCCCCAACCCTCACTGCACATAAGCATCCCCTGGGGACCTTTTGAAAATTACAAAAGTCCAGGCCCTAACCAAAGTAGATTAAGAATCTCTGGGAGTGAGGCCAAAACATAATTTTTTCTCCTCCTCATATTATTAGAAAGCCATTTTACATTTACAGTGTGTTGATTACCCATATGCCCACTGCATAGTTGAAAGAATAGCTTAATGATTATCCATACCCCCACGTACCTAGATCCATCAACTGTTGCCATTCTGCTGTATTTAAATTATTTAAGGATATATTTTTGCTTTATCTAAGGCAGTTCTCAAGTGGGGGCAATTTCACCCTTCAGGGACATTTAGCAATTATCTGAAGACATTTTTGGTTGTGACAACTAGGGGAAGGGGGACAGTTTGTGATGCTAATAAGAGTAGAGAACAGGGAACTTATTCAACAACCTATAATGCACAGGCCAGTCTCCCATGACAAAGAATCATCCAGTCCAAAATGTCAACAAGAATATAATATAATATAATATTAATATAATATAATATAATATATTAATATTGAATCACTTGGAATTAGCTTCAAGATGTTTTTATTTATCACTCCTGAATAGTTTAACATCTCCAAAGATCCTTCCACATAACCACAACATCAATATCATACATAAGAGGATGAACAATTATTCCTTAGTATCTTCTAACAGTGAGTTCATATTCAAATTTTCTCAACTGGACTCTACATTTTTTTTATATATTTTTTTACCAGAATTCAATTAAGTTTTGTGCATTGCATTTGTTTCATTTCTTTAGTCTTAAAATTTAGATCAGTCCTCCAGCCATTTTTTTTTAAATTACTTTTTTGAAGAGACTAATCTTGTTGTCCCACATTTGGGGCTTGATTTGATTAATTCCTGTTGTTTCACTGTTTGACTTATTTCTCTATTTCTTGTATTTCCTATGAAGTAGATGTGAGATGTTTATAAAGGCTTGATTAAATTCAAATTAAACATTTATAGCAAGAATATTTAGGGTGGGGCCATGTACCTTACATTGCATGAGTGTAGGAGCTACATAATTTCTGGTTTCTCCTCTTAACAGTGTTGCTAAATTTGATCACTTGATTCAGGTAGTGATCTCTCCCCATTGTAAGGTTCATTTCTCACTTTGTGATGAGCAAGTCCTTCTTGGGATGGGTTTTTGACACCTGCACGTCTCCTAGCTTCCAACTAATTTCACTTTATAGTGTTAGCATCCACTGATGCTCTTTGCCAGAGTCATAGGAGGTCAAAAAATCGTATTTCTTCATTTATTAATAACTTTTAAATTCTATAATCTCCATTTTTAGCTAGAATTCTTCTATTTAAAAAGCTCCTTCTACTACAATTTCTTCCAAAAAAGGCAGAATAAATGATTAATTCCTTCCTTTAACCTCTGCTTTTCAGAATAGACTTCAGAATAAGAAGCTGATGTTGTACTTACTTGTCAACTAGTTACTCCTAACCTGGACTTTTATGCCATACAGGAAAAATGGATAAATACAGCAGGAGATGTTACAAACTTTCTACAATCAAAAAAAAAAAATAAAGCTACAAGGTTTTATTTTTGTTAGAGTATTTATAGTATATAAAAACCATGTATATTAATTAATTTCAAGTTAAAAGAGGTAAACTTCTAAAATTTCAGAAAGGCATTTAGCTTTATAAAGATATTTGTCAAATATCAACTGTTAGAGGGAAGACGGGTTGAAAGTCATCAAGTTGAAATCGATTTCTTCATAACTTGGAATATATTTGAATAGGCTGTTTAGTCTCTCCTGAATCCATGGGTGTAAGCGATGTGTGAAAGCCAAACCCTTTACACACAGCAGCTAAACAAATATTCATTCAAGTTCTTGGATTTAAAAGACGGTGGTGTTTGGAAATCATTATTTTCCACAAGGGAAAGAAGACATGTTACAGGAAGCAACTGGAACCAGTTCTACCCCTTTGTTTCAAAGCCTCCAGTTCTTCATTTCTGAGCATAGAATCTCATCTTGGTTACTTTTTTTTACGAAGAGCAACTTTCAGCTGGCTGGCAGATTTTAATTCACCTTAGTGTGGCACACCAGTTTCCTAGGCCAGGTTTCAAATCTATACCTGGGAAAGTAAAAGTTAATTCTTTGAATTCATTGTCTTAGATCCGGCCGTAAGGGAGAGCCCTGCCTTCGGTTTATAACATGGTAAATTTGATTTTATGATGAATAAATGGGCACTTAGCACCAAAACCTTGCAGGCGTCATCCAGATGTCTCAGAGCTTGAGTGAGCACATGGATCTGGTCACACGGACACTTGTGTTCACTGGATGGATGCACAGTCTGGAAAGAAGTTGCATTTTTTCAAGGTCTGGAAATTTTAACAGTATTTGGCAGCTACTTGGTTTTCAAGATAATCCTGTCACTGTTTCTGGTTATGAATAGGGGTGGGGGTGGGGGCTCCAGAAGCGATGGTTTGGTGGCTTACTGAAATTGGGTAGAGATATTGGCATGTGGGAGCCTGGAGCGTGAGCATAAGCAAGCTTTTTGGGAAGAGACCTGTGATTGTGTTACTCTTGGTCACTTAAGGACCTAAGTGGTGTGGGTATGATGGGTGGAGGTGGGGGTCAGGGGAGAGAAAAAAGAGAATCAGAACATGAGTTTCATGGACACAAAAGCAATTGGTTAATTTACCCAGACTTTCACTTTTCAAATAATTGTTTGGCTGGTCCTTAATCCTTAGCCAAGTGATTCCCTAAGGATGTGTTAATTCATTATTTTATCTATTAAAGATGTGCCATCAAAACAATCCTTTCTCAAGTTACAAAAGCATCTTCTCAGTTAGCCTTTGCTTGTCTGGCAAGGTTTGATAAACAGGCTAGTCTGTTGTCCTAATGACTCAGCCAGGGCTCTGCTCTGCCTCTCACTCTCATCCCTTGCTACTGGTGGCAGAGGAGTAGACTGTCACTAATGAGTACATGTGCATGCGATTAAAAACAAACAAACAAACAAAAACAACCACTGAGCAAGTGCTTCCTCAATTTTCTTTTCACCGAATCAAGAGACTCTCTTTATTACTCTTTATTGAACAGTCAGAAACAGAAATAAGGCCACTTCCAGATAGATGGAACACCATGATCATTTTGACCTCTTGATTATTCAGTTGAGTCAAAATGATAATTTCACTAATTTCACCCTGAAATTAAAGAGCTCTGTGACAGAATCAACCAGAGAGATTGGTAATTTAAATAGGTATTAACATATTTAAAACAGGAGAGAAGTCTTTTGGTAAATGACAGGATTGCAGCTTTGAAACACTTCTGTCTCCCTGGAGAGTAATGTACTCTCCTTGGAGAAGCTCACATATTTTAGAAATATCAAGGAGTTAAGGCTACTAGCTAGGAGGACCTAACACTATCTCCTTTTCCTTTAAAAATTATATTTAATTATTCACATAATATAAACCTATGTACATAGTTATATTGTGTATCATACACATAATATAAACACTTAAGCTTCAACTTTATAATGCACAAATAGAGATAGTTATGATCCAAAGAGGAGACATGAAAAAGAAAGTAGAAAACAACAGTGACTCATACAAATTGCACATTGATCAATGTAAGTTTCACGGAGTTCTGCAATAGGAACCGTAAGACCAGCATGAAGGTTTTTCAATTGTAGACCATCATAAAGTTTCTCAAGACAGAGCCTCCATTTTTGTCTACTGGCTCTAATACTTCTTACTTACTTGACTACGTTACTCATTAATTCAACATATATTTATTGGATGCCTACTGTATGCAGGCATTATGCCAGATTTTTAGGTTACAAAAATAACTAAAAGGCAACCTTCTGGGGAATCGCTATTCCATAGAAAAAAAAAAATGGTAAATTTAAGCATGAGTAGGTGCTACAATATTAGGTTGGTGCAAACGTAATTGCAGTTTTTAGCATTAAAAGTAATCTCAAAAACAGCAATTACGTTCGCACCAGCCTAACAGAAATAAATGCATGGATAGTGGAGGCTCAGACAAAGGAGAAGTAAATTCTATTTCTTGAAGCTATTTTGGGGAAGCATGGACATTTGAAACTGCCAATTAGAGCTGCTACTATCTCAAAACAGTCGCCAGTTCTTAATAGAGTGGCAACAGCTTTTTGATCATAGCCTCTTGCAGAGTCAGAAATGAACAATGCCCTTTTTTTTTTGAGATGGAGTCTTTCTCTGTCTCCCAGGCTGGGGTGCAGTGCCATGATCTTGGATCTTGGCTCACTGTAACCTCCGCCTCTCAGATTCAAGTGATTCTCTGTCTCGGCCTCCTGAGTAGCTGGGATTACAGATGTGCACCATGAATACCTGTTAATTTTTGTATTTTTGTAGAGACAGGGTTTCAACATGTTGGCCAGGCTGATCTTGAACTCCTGACCTCAGGTGATCCACCTGTCTTGGCCTCTCGAAGTGCTGGGATTCCAGGCATGAGCCACCGTAATCAAAAATGAATGATGCACATGTTTTTTTGTTTTGTTTTGTTTCGTGTGTTTTTGTTTTTGTTTTTCCCCTGAGCAAATGTCTGCTTTCACATTTTCCTTCATATACTCCTAGAATAATAAACAGAGGTGTGAAGGCTCTGGGTGTAAAGTGAGGGCTTTACTTGACGCAGAAGGGAAATGAAAAGCAATGTAGAAGTGACAGGTGCCAGCAGGGAGGGCAAGAAGAGGACACAAGGGCCACAGACGAAGACAGGCAAAATGGAAAGAACCTCAAACGAGAAATGGGGGGAAAAAGTAAATATTATTTGAAGGTGATTTAAACTATAGGAATTAAAATTATGGTGAAGGGATGTGCTGTTTGGACATTAAAGAAGAAACGATCACCTAAGCCCCAAAGGGCAGGCATGATGAGAGCACTTTCTATTGTTGTGGGCGAGGAAGTTTGGTGCCAAGTCAGTTGTGTGATGAAATCTGTTATGAATTTTCTCCATCTCAACATTAGATTAACACACGGGGCTTCATTTTCAAAGGGGTCCGAGGAAAGCAAGGCAGACTACTCACACAAATAAACAGGAGTTGTGTGTTTGAAATTCCCTCAAAATGCTGAAAAACAGCCCCCCTTTAATGTCATTATGTATTTTAACCATTTGAAACCAATTTATAACAGACATGAAAGTATTCTTGTCTACAGTAGAGTTGGCACATGGCACTTCCGATGTTAAACATTTCCAACAAGCATCCATTCACACAGCTCCCTGTGCTGGTGATGTTCCCAAGCTTCTCTTAAGTGGTTCACTTACACGGAGGCATTTCTGAGACAGGGAGCACAATTACAACTCCCCTGGACTGCCCAAACCCTAAGGCGTCTCTGAAATTCAATCTGTGTGCCTCAGGAGGTTACACTTTAAAAACAGCGAGGAAATTCTCAGTTCAGGCTATAATAGACAACAGTTAGCTTCCATTTTAGAGGTAGATATCTTGAATTTTTAACTGATCATTTGTCTGGAATGCCACTGAGGACATGGTGAACCTGTGACCTGAGTGATTCCTTCTCTTGGAGCTCGACTTTTCACAACTCAGGAGAACCCAGGAACATGTTTTTCTAGTTCTGCTTCCTTACTCCTCTTTCTTGTCCTTTCTTCCCTCCTGTGTTCCTTTTCTTTCTTTCTTCTTTCCTCTTTTCCTTCCTCCCTCCATTCCTGCCTCTCTCTTCTCTTTTCTTTCTTTCTTCCTTCCTTCCTTCCTTCCTTCCTTCCTTCCTTCCTTCCTTCCTTCCTTCCTTCCTTCCTTTCTTTCTCTTTCTTTCTTTCTTTCTTTCTTTCTTTCTTTCTTTCTTTCTTTCTTTCTTTCTTTCTTTCTTTCTTTTTCTTTCTTTCTTTCTCTTTCTTTCTTTTCCTCTTTTCTCTCTCTCTTTTCCTCTTTCTTTCTCTCTTTCTTTCTTTTATTCTCTCTCTTTCTTTTCTTTCTCTTTTTCTTCTTTCTTTTTCTTTCTTTCTTTCTTTCCTCACTTTCTCCTTCCTTCCTTTCTCACTCTCCTTCTTTCTCCTCTCTCCCTCCCTCCCTTCTCTCCCTTTCCTTTCCTTTTCTTTCCTTTCCTTCCTTCCTTCTTTTTCCTTCCCTTCATACCTCTCTCCCTCTCTTCCTCCATCTTTCTCTCTCTCTCTTTCTTTCTGACATCCTTTATCCTTTCCCATTGTACCACACAGACTCATATATTCATCACCCAACGAGAACAAAGATCAATACGGTTAATTAAATGAACATTTAAAGAAGCAAACTGAGAACTACTCAAATGGACATAGGTCAAATCCTCCCCAAACCTTCTTCCAGTTGTAGAATTTTCATATAAAGTGAAATCACTTGTTCAAAGCAACACAGCTGCAGAATCTAGTTATGCTCAGACTAGAAATGCTGCTTTGAGGTTAGAAGTCCTCTCTCCTACTCATAGCTTGGATCAATCCACCCATTTCCAGCTTTCCTTACTATGGTTAGCAACAGGCCACAAGGAAGTTACCTGGCCCCTTTTCTTAAAGGATGAAAACTCAGTTTTTCATTTTATCACCTACTGCCCTGAGAAGTCTCACTTCTTGAGGAGAAACCTTGATCCAGTGACTTCCACTGGTTTATTGTTTATCCATGTTCTCCTCTGATCCATTTCCTGTGCCCTTCCTCCGTGGACATGGTGGCTGCCATCCCTTCACTGTATATGACTGATCCAAGCCCACTGGGGTCACGTCATCCCCTAGGTGATTCCTCTACAAATAGCTGGTATCCCTGTACTAGGTATTGTTATAGGAATAAGTGAGCCTAAGACTGTGGGAGAGCAAGATGTAGGAAGAGGTTTACTCTGGGTTGGTAGGAAAGTAATTCCACTTACCGCCTCTCTTGCCATCCTGTGAACAGGAAATCTCACTGGCTCCATTGCTACCTGCAGTGCTCTTAGGACCAAGAGGGAGCCCATGATGAAATGAGGCAGATGCCCCAGTAAGCAGAGGAAGGAATCAGAAAGAATGTGCAGTGTCCAGGCACTGATTCAACCTATCCTGAAATTACCCTTGCCTCTGACCTTCCTGCTATATGAAATAATAAATTTCCTCATTCCAGTTAATTTGATTTAAGGCAGAAGTGTCCTCATTAAAACTTTTTTTTTTTTTTTTTTTTTTTTTTTTGAGACACAGTCTCACTCCCATTGCCCAGACTGGAGGACAGCGGCACCATCAAGGCTCACAACAACCTCAGCTTCCCAGGCTCAGGTGATCCTCCCACCTCTGCCTCCTGAGTAGTGGGGACTACAGGTGTACACCACCACACCCAGCTGAGTTTCTTTTATTTTTAGTAGAGACATGGTCTCGCATGTTGCCTAAGCCGGTCCTGAATTCCTGGGCTAAAGTTATCCTTCTGCCTCAGCTCCCCAAAGTGCTGGGATTACAGGCACCAGCCTTCGTGTCCAGCTATCACATTCTAGAGTGAAAAAATCTTTATTCCAACACCCTTTTCCTCTCTTTTTTTTCATTTTTAAAAAATTATTTTATAGTGTTGACTAGTGACAGCTAGCGTGACCTATTCTCTTTATTTTCTTGGGACTAAGGAGTTTTGGGGGATGTGGGACTTTCAGTGCTAAAAATGGGCTGACCCAGGGCAAATGGGATGGTTGATTCCCTATAAGGTTAATAAATCATTTGTATAATTATACTGAAGACCGCCAATCCCTGGAGTTTGGCTGTTACTTTCCATAAGGACTAGCTTTCTATCAAAATCTGCAAAAGGGCTGGGTGTGGTAGCTCATGACTGTAACCCCAGCACTTTGGGAGGTGGAGGCTGGCAGATCACTTGAGGTCAGGAGTTTGAGACCAGCTTGGCCAACGTGGTGAAACCCCACCTCTACTAAAAATATAAAAATTAGCTAGGTGTGGTGGTACATACCTCTAGTCCCAGCTTGGGAGGCTGAGGCAGGAGAATCACATGAACCCGAGAGGTAGAGGTTGCAGTGGGCCAAGATTGCGCCACTCACTCCAGTCTGGGCGACAGAGCAAGACTCAGTCTCAAATGAGGAAAAAAAAAAAAAAATTTTCAAAAGCTCTTTCTTTTTACTATTGAGACGCAATACTAGAACAGATCTGGGCCTGAGAAAGAAAACAAACACACAAACAAATGCTTGGGTTCTCATTCCTAGCCTTCCTGGTTCTCTGAGCTGGCCACCACTGAAGAGGGACCACCAGGAATGTCAGAGGTGTCTGGCATAAGTCTCTCATATCATTAGAAAGGGAGAGAGGGAAGGAAAGAAACCAGAAAGGAGGTACAGGAATGAAGATTCACCAAAGATCTCAGAGCAACTAAATGGCTGAGCTGAGGCAAAAATGGAGTCTCTTACCTGATACTTGTTCTTTGCACATTTTCAGACATACGTATCAGTTCTCTACATACAATGCTTCCATTCCTCTCATTTTCCTCTATTCAAGAAGAATACGGTCTAGATTAGAAGAGGCCAGGAAAGCTACGTGATTCTGTACCTAGATGATCTTAGGAAAAGCTCTCAGTTTCTCAACAGTGAAAACAGGTCACTCGTATTTGGTTTTCCATTCACACTCAAAACTCATACTCCGTTGCTTGCTTTCCTGCTTTTACCTCTGAAGATGTTTAAGGAGGTACTTCAAAAGTAACATTTTGGAAGCCATTATGCTCAACAAATAATGCGGGAAAAGAAAACCAAATACCACATGTTCATTCTCACTTATAAGTAGGAGCTGAATGACTAGAACAAATGGACCCATTGGGGGGACAACACACACTGGGGCCTATTGGTGGAGCAGGGGGAGGGAGAGCATCAGGAAGAACAGCAAATGGATGCTGGGCTTAATACCTAGGTGATGGGGTGATCTGTGCAGCAAACCACCATGGAACACATTTACCTGTATAACAAACCTGCACATCCTGCACTTAAAATAAAGTTGAAACAATAAATAAATAAAATGAAAAAAAATTTAAAGTAACTTGTTCAAACGTTCTATTGACTACACCTGAGAAACATACAAACCTCCCACTTTCACCTCTATGACCCCACTTCAGGAAAGCATCTCCTCTTGCCTGAATATTGCAATAGTTCTCTGTGGTCCCCACTTCCACCCTTGTCCACCACGCCCAGAGGACTCTCCACATGCAGGCAGCGACCTCCAGACACTTGGGCCAAACCATGACTTCTCTTCTCTGTGAAGTCTTCCCTGGACAGGTCTCTATCCCAGCTGGCTTTATTTTCTCTGTAGTACTTATTATCATCCAATTGCCTATAGATTTTACTTCTTTATTTGTTGAATACATGACTTCCCTTACTAGAATGCAAACCCCATGAGGTTAGGGATTTATCTCTTGCGGGATCACCAGCACTCAGAACAGTACTCACTACACAAAGGCATCTTCAATAAATATTTCTTGAATAAATGAAAATATTTTATCCATTCAAAACCCCTCAGAGGCTTCCCACTTTATTCAAAATAAACACCAAGGTAATGGCCTACAAAGCCTTCCATCACCATGTATTAGTTCGTTTTCACTCTGCTAATAAAGACATACCCAAGGCTGGGTAATTTATAAAGGAAAGAGGTTTAAATGACTTACAGTTTCACGTGGCTGGGGAGGCCTTACAATCATAGCAGAAGGCAAAGGTGAAGCAAGACACATCTTACATGGTGGCAGGCAAGACAGACCATGTGCAGGGGACAGGGGAACTCCCCTTTATAAAACCATCAGATCTCATGAGACTTATTTGCTATCATAACAGCATGGGAAAGAGTTACTCCTATGATTCAATTACCTCCCATGGGGTCCCTCCCATGACACATAGGAATTATGGAAGCTACAGTTCAAGATGAGATTTGGGTGGGGATACAGCCAAAACATATCAACCCACCTCCCACTCCAGTCCCCTAGCCACCCACACTTCTGTCTTCTCTGCTTCCCCATCTCTGAAACTGGACTCCTCACAAGTCTGGGGCATGCTTTTGACAGGTCTTTCCTGATTTCTTTTGCTATTGGAAAGCTCCTTTTGCAGATATCTGCCCACCTTTTCTCCTTTACATACATCAGGTTTCTGCTCATATGACATGCATCCGAGCCTTCCCTGAACTCTTAGCACAAAATAACCTCACCCCTCCCTGTATTCCCCACTCCCCTTGGCATTATCTTTCTTTACAGTACTACCATGACTTTTTTTTTTTTTTTTTTTTTTTTGAGACAGAGTCTAGCTCTAGCTCTGTCGCCCGGGCTGGAGTGCCAGCGGCACAGCCTCCACTCACTGGAACCTCTGCCTCCTGGGTTCAAGCGATTTTCCTGCCTTAGCTTCCTAAGTAGCTGGGATTACAGGTGAATGCCACCATGCCCAGCTAAGTTTTGTATTTTTATTAGAGACAGGGTTTCACCATGTTGGCCAGGCTGGTCTCAAACTCCTGGCCTCAAGTGATCCACCCATCTCAGTCTCCCAAAGTGCTGGGATTACAGGTGTGAGCCACTGTGCCTGGCCTCCCTTATCTCTTCAATTATTATTATTTTTTTGTTATGCCCCACCTTCAGTCTGCCCCACTGAAATGTAAGCTTCATGTAGAAATAAAATTTGTTCTATTGGCTACTGTATTCTCACTTGGCAAAGAGTAGTTGCTCAATAAATATTTGTTGAATGGATGAATGGATGAATTTTTGGCTTTTTATGGGCCTTTTAGTCACTACTATTTGTCATTACATTTATTGCAAACATTTTCTCCAGTCTCACATTTAACCTCTAAGTCTTTATGGTATTTTTACACAGAACAGCAATTTAATTTTTACGCAGTTGATTCTTTCTGTCTTTTCCTTTGTAAATGCATTTGCCTGAAAAGCTCTTTCTGACCTAAAAATCAGTTAAAGACACACCTATGTTTCTTCAAGTATTTTATAGTTTTACTTTTTGCTTTTTATCTTTTAATATACTTGGAAATGATTGCCTATGTGAGTTAATCTAAACTAATTATTTTCTACAAAACAATTTTCTGTATGTTACAATGTATTGATTATATTGTATTGATCATTATGATGTATAGTTTATTGACTAATTCATTCAATACTTAACTATTTCTGTCTTTCTACTTATAAATGATTCTAGGTTATTTATTCTTTCCATGTACTTTAGGATACTGTTCTAATCATTACAGTTTTACAATGTGGTTTAACATTTTATATTTAAAAATTGCTTTTTTAAATTCAAATTTTATTTATGTTTCCTCTCAATTTTTAGGCTAACTAGAATTATGTTAGCAAAGTTCTCAAACAATATTATTGAGACATTGACTTAAACTGTGTTGAACATCATTACCTACTGGAGAAACAGTGAACTCACCACAATACTCTTAACAGGTGTTGTGATTCTCATGGCTGTTCTAATAGGAGATGATTGCTTAGTAAAAGTGTATTTGGTCAGGTTTCTCCTCTGTGAAGTTACTATTTTTTTCCTTTTGTAATTAGTAAATATTTGGTGAGTAACACACTGTCACTATGAGACTACTCTGTTTCTTCTCCAACTTTTACTCAATGTTGCTTTTGTTCATTGGTGGGTCTTACCAGCAGCAATTAGAACCATTAAGTCACCATTAGAACATCTTAGGGTGTTCTAATGGTGATTTATCTTATTCTCTCTGCATTTATTGATTAGAATTCTTCAGTCAGGAGGTTATCCTTCCCCCCTATTTAGTTATTCAATTATTTATTTATGACAGTAAGGACTCATAGATATTTAGTCTATAGACTACAATCTAATGCTATTATTTGTTTTGTTATTCAAATTGTTCATGCTCTGCCCATCCGAGTGCTTTCAGGTTGGCTCCTTTGCCCTTGGCCTAAAAAAAACCCATCCTTTTTAGCACTTGCTTACTCTCTGATATCACGTTTCTTACAATTTAGCATACTTTCTGATATCACAAGGTTCCCTAAGATTTCTCCAAAGAAAGATGTGGCTAATTCTTAATTACTCAGCATTTGTTAAATAGTTTGAAGATTTTGGATACTTTTTTTCTCCATCTGCAACCATTTATAGACTATAGAAATGTTGATTATCCTACCGTGACAAAGATAAATAGCTTAGGAATCAGGGAGAAAGACAATTTTTATATTGCCTATCTTTGGTTATTTATTTATTTATTTATTTATTTATTTATTTATTTATTGAGACAGAGTCTCACTCTCTTGCCCAGGCTGAAGTGCAGTGGCATGATCTCTGCTCACTACAATCTCTGCTTCCTGAGTTCAAGCGATTCTCCTGCCCCAGCCTCCCGAGTAGCTGGGATTATAGGCATGCGCCACCATTCCCAGCTAAGTTTTTTAATTTTTGAGTAGCGACAGGGTTTCACCATGTTGTTCAGGCTGGTCTCAAACTCCTCACCTCAGGTCATCCGCACACCTCAGCCTCCCAAAGTGCTTGGATTACAAGCATGAGCCACCACACCTGGCCCTTTTTGGCTTTTTAAATGGATAACTCTGGTAAAATCTAATATGATGCTTAGAGATTCCTTATACATACAAATGGTCTAAGCTTCTAATTTCTTTAAGTAATCAAACTTCTGCTTTCTATACCACAGAATGAACTTTGAGGACCCCCATTTTCTCCATCTGTGTCCCTCAGCCACTCTGCTACACCCTAGCAGTTCTGGAGGCATCCCACGAACCCAAGGCTCCCCAAACACCATTTGTAAACAACTTACACTGAATAGTCCAACCCCCTCATTTTACAAATAAGCAAACTGGGGCTGAGGATATAATGAGTTATCCAAACTACAGAGTTAGTCAGTGGCTAAGTTAGTAACAGAACTCTGTGTTTGGGATCTATGTAAGTATTCTTTCAGCTTACCATACACTGCTGAAGGAGATAGGATTATTTCAGTTTCTAAATGTCTAGATCGACAGTAAGCCAATAAATGTAAGCTAAAATGGACAGAATCCAAATTAGAAAATAAACAAAGAAAATTACATTTACAATAAAATAAATGGCTTTTGGAAATTTGTTTAAATAAAAGTTGAACTTAAAACTCACAAATGATGCAAGATTACAATTCTATCACATACTCCATGTGGGTCCCTCAAACCTTTCAAGTACTGTGTTACATTTGGTAAACTTTATGTCTCCAAAGGCAGGCTCATTTGTCCTGGTGGCTTTTAAGGTGAAGTAGTATCATTAAGATCCCTACAGAAAAAAAAAAAAAAAAATATATATATATATATATATATATATATATGTATGTGCGTGTGTGTGTGTGTGTGTATACACACATATATTTATATATATGTACCTAAACATAGTCATAATGTGGAATACTTTTCCCACCATTATACTGAGGTTCTTGTACTCAATTTTACTCAATAGTCTCATCTTTCAGGTAATCATACCAAATCCAAACTAGAAGTTTTATCTCAGTAGCAAGCAAGACCTAGATTTCCTATCCTCTCATTTTAAAAAAATTTACCCTCTCATCTTCACAAGCTTCCAGGACCATACCATTAGACAAATGTCTTATATTTTGCTATAATGTCCCTTTCATGTGTATGACATTTTATTTTAAATATCTTACTAATTTTATCCACATAATAAGCTCTAACAATCTGTTATGAATTGGTAAAAGTGTGATAAGACCAGCATGGGCTGGGAAATGGTGAAAGAGTGTTTCTCCAGGGTAAATGATATACTACTTAAGAAAATGTGTATCTTCAGAAACATTCTCAACCTTCAATTAGAAGTTCATATTTATGTGGCTTAAAGGAGAGAAGAAAAATAAGTGGTATTATTCTAAGAATGCACTTCAGGCCATTGAGCCCAATAAGGAAAATCTAATCCTAAAATGAAGTAAAATCGTGGCTAGTGACTTTGGCTATTTGCATATATGCTTAATAATTTATTTGGTGCAAAATAAAGTATTTTAAAAGTTATGGCTTGTATTTTTGCAGTAGGCAGAATAATGATACCCAAAATGTTCCCACCCTAATTTCTAGAACCTGTGAATATGTTCTGTTACATGAACAAGAGGAATTAAGAGAACAAGTGGAATTGAAGTTGTTAATAAACTTACTTTAAAATAGGGAGATTTCCCTAGATTATCCAGGTAGGCCCAATGTAACCGCAAGAGTTCATTAGAATGGAAGAGAGAAGCAGAAGAGAAGGTCAGCGTCAGAAAGAGATTTGAAGATGCTATGCTGCTGACTTTAAAGAGGGAGAAAAGGACCACAAGCCAAGTAATGGAGGCAGTTCTAGAATTTGGAAAAGACTGGAAAATAGATTCTCCCTGGAGCCTTCAAAAGGAATGCAGCCCTACCAACACCTTGATTTTAACCCAGTGAGACCCATTTTGACTCGGAACTTCTAGATATGTAAAAAATAAGTGTATGCTACTTTAAACCATTATGTTTACGGTAATTTGTTATAGCAGCAATGACTAATGAATATAATTTGAACAAATTCTTACCAACAAGAGAAATGAATCTATGCATAAATAATAATTACCAAAAAGATTTAAGAACTCATAAAATGATGATATTTGAGAATGTGAAAGACTATCATCTGATAACGTGTGGTATCCAGAGAAGGGAAGAATATACTCCAAAGTTTAGAAAGTAGAACTTGTAAAAGTTGAGTGAAAAGTTTGCATTACTCCATAACATGAAGTTTTGAAAGGAAATATAACTTTAGAAGGTTGGAAAGTTCTCAAAAGATGTAATTATGACTGTATAATCCTATAGATTGAATTGTATGAAGCTACAGAAGGCATGCTTATCAAATATGTAGATGGCATGAAGCCTGGCAAGAGAATGAACACATTGTATGTCAGAACCAGAATTGAAATAACAAAAAAAATCTTGTCAGTCTGTAGCAATGGGATGAATCTCTAAAAAGATAGAAGTTAACAGGGATTAACATAAGATCCTACACTTGGGTCCAAAAACCCAACTGCCCAAATGCAGTTGGAAGTGATATAGTGTAGCAGCCTGCGATAAAATGACGGTTGAGTTTTAATAAACCAAAAAGTTAAAGAGATATGATATGATAATGGAATAATAGAAGTGTTAACCATTTCAGAAAAGTTGTTGCTACCACTGTCTGATGGTCAGATCATGTGAAGCAATTGACTAGTTTTGGATTTGGTACGGGAAACAAATCAACAAAGCAAACATGCATGACACTTAGAAATAAAATATAATTGAATATATTGGTGGTGTTTACACTGAAGAAGACACAACTCTAAATTCAGAGTGAGGAAGGGACTGCTAGTTCTCTTCAAATATTTTAAGAACTTACAAGTCAAAGGTGTGAGACTTACTGTGATTGGATCTAAAGATTAGAACTAGGATAGTGAGTAGAAGCCACAAGAAGATAGAGCCTAATTCAATTAAAGGAGAAGTTACAAGGTTGTCTAAAATTCAGATGGGCTGTTTACAGAGTGGGTTCACCATCCATGGAGACATTCAAACAAATTAAACCACAACTTGATAGAAAATGTGTTGAAAGTCATTCAAACAGTGAAAGAAAATGTAGATCAGATTACCTTAGTTTCCGATGCTATGACCAAGGATCATTTTGAGAAATAATCCCTATGTAAGATTTGTTTTAATTCACTTTTTACAGGGACGAGCTTAATATTTTGGGTAGTATGTCCATATCTTGGCAATAACAATCTACATTGTCTCATGCTCCTTTTTGATGCAATGTAAAAAGCCTTACTGGAAAAGAAGAGAAAACTGTAAGTTTCAGGTAACTTTGAAAGATTTATTGTTTTGTTGTGGCTCTTAATGATACTGCAAAAATGAGATGTTGAATTCATAGGGAGCTAAGTACTCAGAAAAGCTGACTAAAATCTCACTGTTCAATTATAGAGGAAAAGAGGTTAATTAAATGGTAAATATTATCTGTTCATGTGGTAACAGTAAGTGATTCTCTCAGACATGCCACATTCTCAGTTAAGAAACTGCTCCTTTTACCAAACTCTCAAAGGTGAAGTTACAGTGGTAAAGACCTGTGTACTTCTCCATGGCCAGTGCTCACTGAGGCACCACAAGCTTCTGAAACATTTCCAAATTAATGCAGCTCAGCAAAGACTTTGTTGACATTCTTAAGTCTAGAAATCTTTCACCTTTCAAGTGTCCTCAGAGTTATCACTTTTCATCTCTTTCTACTCTACCTGTTTCATTCTGTTCTTTACTTAAATTGTTAAAAAAAAAGTCTCTTATTTTCCAAGATAATCTGTAAAATTATCTTTTTCCAAAATCAAAAGAAAAACAAAAGAAAGGAAGAAGTTGAAGAAAGGCAAAAAGGGAGGCTTTGAGTTTTGATTCAAAATCTCCTTGGAAAAGCCTAAGCTAGGCTCTCTCTGAGTTGGGAAAGAACTTTTCAAGTCCAGTTAGTAGAACTGCATTGAGGAAAAGTACAATTCGAGAAAGGACATAATCGGATGAAAAAAGGTTAAAACGATGTAAAAGATTGAGTTCATGAATGGGTAAATCTCCCATTTGCCATTGTAATGATTAATTTTATGTGTCAACTTAGCCAGGTCATGAAACTGGTCGAATACTCATCTAGGCATTGCTGTTAATTACTTTTTAGATATAATTAACATTTAAATCAGTAGACTTTGAGTGAAACACATTATCTTCCATAATGTGAATGGACCTCATCCAAGCACTTGAAGACCTTAAGAGGTCCCATGAGAAAAACATAATTCTGCTTCCAGAGTGCCTTTGGTCTTGAGACTACACCCTCAACTCTTCCCTGCTAGCTGGGTCTCCAGCCTGCTGGCCTGCCCTGCAGATTTTGGACTTGCCAGCCCAATAACTGCATGAGTTAACTTCTTTAAATAAGTTATTATCTCTATATATCTAGGTCTATATTTATATCTGTATCCTACTTGTTCCATTTCTCTGGAGAACCCTAATCCAACCATGAATTTCTTCAGTCTCTTGCCCTACTCACTCCATGTTCCCCCTTTTATTTTTATCCATGAAATTTATTTTCCTCTGGGGTAAGACCTACTATCTGCTACCCCAACACTTTCTGTGTCAAGCCACTTCTACCTCTCTTCTCATTTTATAATCATACTTTAGGTAACGATATCAGAAAATCTACACTTGGGCACATTTTGAAAAAAACCTGAACTTATGGATATCTTCCTATTAAGCAAATGAAAACTATGATCAACTTCATAAAAACCTCACCCAGGATTAGTGATAAAGACTAGTTGAAATAATATATGTGAAATAGCTTTTCAGACAAAACCCTAACACATTTTTTTTCTTCTTTCTTCATTCTCAAACTTACATATATACCACCTACCTCACTGAAGAACTGGTCTAGAGTACAGGGTACAAATCAGTTTAGGGAAATCCAACACATATCACTGAGAATCTATTATGAGAAAAGTGTTTAGCTCTCTTGTGGGAATCTTTGTACCACAGAAGCTCACAAAGGGGTAGAGGACACCTATAAATACTTATATAACTCGGGGACAGACAGATCTGGGGGAAAATGTATTAAGAAATTCATAGTAATGGATGTGCTAAGGGAGTATAAGGTAAAATAATTTAATACTGACTAAAGATATCAAAAAGAATTTTTTAAAAAGGTAGAAAATGTGGTGGTCTTTAAATGGAGGACAGGAATTTAATAAATATCCAAAGAGAGGACATTCTAGGCAATTATAATTGTAAATAACATTACTTTATTCCTGATTATGCTTTATTCCAGAGTACCAACACAATGTGTTCAAGATCATGTCAATAGTTTTTCAGTATGATCTCATTTAACTCTGTAAGAGGTGCACCATTGGTAGCCCCATTTTATAGAGGCAGAAAGCGAAGCCTTGAAAGATAGTTAATGGCCCAAGTTCAAGAGTGACAACAAATAGTTGGATTTGGAACATCTAACTCCAAAGGCCAACCTCTTAACTGTCATATGGCAATGACTCTCAAATCAAGAGGAATTAGTAGGATCATTGCCTGGAAGTGTGAAAACTTGGGAAGAGTTTTTAATGTGCCTGCATCATATCATGGTTAGACATTTACATGAGGCAACATGGCAGACTAGATCTTCAGAAATATACCTCATGGTATAATATACCAAAAATTCTGGATTAAATGTTAAATAGAATTCAAATAAGTTATTGAGATGGTAAAAAATAATCGATAGTCCTTCAGAGGATAGTGATCATTAAGCTAGAATGGTACACAAACTCTGGGAATGGCTGGTATGGGCCCTCGGGATGTCTGCCTAGCTGAGCGGTCTAAAGCCTATGTAGTATTGGTCTGTATACATTGGGAACAGGAAACAAAGCATTAGACTGGAGTCGGACAGAAGATAGCTAGCTAGAGACTTCTGCATGAAGGTCAAACATCTGAAGGGTGAGGCTCCCAGTGACTGACAGAAAAAAAAAGAAAGTTCATAGTAGGGATGTACACGTTTCAGTCTTAGGACTAGATGGAATAGGAAAAAAAAAGTGGAAAAGTGTCTCCTGAAAACTCTTAATTGTAAGCATAAACTCACTGGATAGGAAATAGAATTCAAACATCTATGGAGGCTAAGAAACCCCAAAATGTAGTGGAGAAAACAGTGGCTATGAGGCTGAGAAGCTGAGCAGAGCTTTCAGTCATTTTAGGGGACTAACAAAAAAGATGGAAACCTCAGCAAAAATCCAAGTTTCTGAATTAAGAAATTTAAAGGAGTAAACTTTAGGAGCAAAGACTAACTGGAATAAGATTATCTATCACAATGAATACAGTGTATTTCAAATTAGCTCAATACCAGACTACATGGGGTGATCTGTGTTTATCCTGACACCTGCAATTAAAAAAAAAAAAATCTATGGAGGGAAGTCATATTTTCGAGACTTTCAATTTATGTCTTCAATTTTTTATCACAGTGTTTGACTTTCCACACACAAAAAAAGTGACCATGCATTTCATGAGACAAAATAATTGACCAAAAACTATGAGACTAAGTCGGGAAGAGAATAAAATCTAAGGTCAACTGACACGCAGAAATCAATAAAGACTTTAATGTAATGATTATTACATGTTCAAGAAATTGGTGAAAAATTTAGTAGACAATTAATTCTAATGAACAATTAAAATAGAAATTCTAGAAGAGAAAAATACAATGATTACAAACAGGAACTCAGTAGTCAAATTAAGAGTAGAACAGTTTTAGCTAAATAGAAGACTAGGGAACTAGGAGACAGTAGAAAATATATAGACTGAAGAAGAGAGGAACAAGTGGATAGGAAAAGCAAGCTAAATAAAAACAGTCAAACAAACAAACAAACAAACAAAAAGCCAAAGCTATCACAAGAGACATGTGATGCATGGTGGAAATGTTTTTCTTAGATGCATTTGAAGTCCCATAAGCAGAGTAGGAGAATGTTGCCGTTTTTGAAGTGATAGTGACCAAGAATTTTCCAAAATTGATGAAATACATCAAGTTGCAGAATCAAATAGTATTATGCAGTCCAAAATGTAACAAAAACAAAACAACAAAAATAGGAACAAAGCATACTGTGGCATATCATTGTATAATTAATTGAAATCAAAGAAAAAGAAAAAAAATCTCAAGGGCAGCCAGATGGGAAAAAAGACATATTACCTTCAGTAATAAAATACTTTCAGTAACTTTAAGGCTGTAAAAATGAAACTGGTCCCTTAATAAAATGCTTGAAGCCAAAAGACAGTGGAATGGCACCCTCAAGGTGCTTCCAGAAAATAACCGCCAAGTTTGAATTCTATACTGAGTAAAATGTTCTTCAAATGACCTAGAATTCTATAGCAGCAAAAACATTCTTTGAAATGAAGGCAAATAAACACATTTCAGACAAAAAATTATCATCAGCAGACATATGCTAAAAAACAGAAAACAAACACAAAGAGAGTTCCTCAGGCAGAAAAAAAGTGGTCCCAGATGGAAGAAAAGAAAATGAAGAAGAAATGAAGAGCAAAGAAAAGAATAAATGTGTACACAAATCTAAATGACTATTGATTATACTCAACAATAACAATTACATCATGTTGGGATTTAAGTATACATGGAATTAAAACATACAATAGTAGTGAAAAAGAGTGGAAAGAAGATATACGGTTTAACATCTTTGCATTGTACTGAAAATGGTAGAAGTATTCATTAAAATCAAACTCTAATGAGTCAAAGATGCATATTGTAAAGTCTCAGCTATCAAATGAAAAGTAAAAGAATGTACAATTAATAAGCTAGTAGGAGGTGGAATTGGGTTATTTTAAAACTTACTTGATTAATACAAACTAAGGCAATAAGAGAGGACAAATGTCACATACTGCAGGTGAAATTATTAAAAATTAAGCAATATAATGGTAGATAAATCCAAATACACCAGTAATTTAAGAAATATATATAGGTTAAACATATTGATTCAAACACCAGGTAGATAGAAAAGGAAAACCAAACCGTATGCTGCCTACATGGAATATTTAAAGAGTGAAAGTAAAAGGATATAAAGGAACTTACCTTGCGTATCCTGAAAACCTACTTAAGCTATTAACATCAAAGTAGACTTTAAGACAAGAAGCATCACTAGACAGAAAGAGAGATATTCATAAGGATATAAAGGTCAATCTATACGAATGATAAAATAATTCTAAATGTATATGGACATAATAACATAGCTTCAATATATTTGATGCAAAAACTTACAGAATTGAATGAAAACTAACATTTACTTTATAAAACAGTAACAATAACCAGAACAGCTGGCCGCCCTAGCTGCTTTATGGGGCCATAAGATAGCGCAAGAAAGAGAACACAATGACTCTTATGACTTAGTCTCAGAGGTTACACACCATCACTTTGTCATAATCTATTCATTAGAGGCAATCATTTTTTTAAGGGAAAGTATTGACGAGGTTTTTTTTTTTTTTTTTTTTTTTTTTTTTTTTTGACGGAGTTTTGCTCTTGTTGCCCAGGCTGGAGTGCAGTGGCGCAATCTCTGCTCACCACAACCTCCGCCTCCCAGGTTCAAGCGATTCTCCTGCCTCAGCTGCCCGAGTAGCTGGGATTACAGTCATGCACCACCATGCCTGGCTAGTTTTGTATTTTTAGTAGAGATGGGGTTTCTCCATGTTGGTCAAGCTGGTCTGAAACTCCCGACCTCAGGTGATCCACCAACCTCAGCCTCCCAAAGTGCTGGGATTACAGGCATGAGCCACCACACCCGGCCAATGAAGTTTTAACATGTGAAAATTGCTATACTATATGTCCAACTGAAGAAGTTAGAAAAATTCAACACCTCATATCTTATACAAAAATCAACTCAGAATGAAATATAAATCTAAGTATAAAACAAAACTATACTACTCAATTGAAATAATTGCTATAAATGTATATAAAGAACTCTCAAAGCTTAAGAGTAAGAAAGTAACCCCAATTAAAAACTGAGCAAAGTACTTGAAGAGACACCTCACCAACGGGAATACAAGAATGATACTAAGCACATGCACCGCTAGGGAAATTCAAATCAAAACCACTGTGTAATACCACTACACATCTATTAGAATGTCTAACATAAAAACATCTGACAATGCCAAGTGCTGATAAGTATGTGAGGCAACTGGAACTCTCAATTGTTGGTGGGCATGCTAATGATATGGACACTCTGGAAGAACGTTTAACAGTTTCTTACAAAGTTAAACTTATATTTGCCACATGATGCAGCTATTCCACTTCTGGGTATTTAACCTAGAGGAATGAATGCTCATGTTCACATGAAAACCTATATATTAATGTTGGCTGGGCGCGGTGGCTCATGCCTGTAATCCCAGCACTTTGGGAGGTTGAGGCGGGCAGATCGCGAGGTCAGGAGATCGAGACCATCCTGGCCAACATGGTGAAACCCCGTCTCTACTAAAAATACAAAAATTAGCTGGGCGTTGTGGCGTACACCTGTAGTCCCAGCTACTCGGGAGCCTGAGGCAGGAGAATTGCTTGAATCCGGGAGACAGAGGTTGCAGTGAGCCAAGATCGCACCACTGCCCTCCAGCCTGCCAATAGAGTGAGATTCTGTCTCAAAAAAAAAAAAAAAAAAAAATGTTTATAGCAACTCCATCTACAATTACCAAAAACTGAAAAATAAAACCCCAAATGTTCTTGAATCAATGAAAAGTTATAGTATATCCATACCATAAGATACTATTTGTAACAATAAAAAGAATCATTCATACACACAATAATGTGGATAAGTCTCAAATGCATTATGCTGAGTGCAAGAAGCTAGCCTCAAAATATTACATACTGCTTCATTCCATTTGCCTTTCTTAAGAGATAAAACTATAGTGATAGAGAACAGATCAGTAGTTGCTTTGGGATCGGGTGGTGGCAGAAAGTGCCTACAAAGGTATAACAAAAGAAAGATTTGGTGGATTATGAAACTGTTCTGTATCTTGACTGTGGTGGTTGCACAAATATATACAACCTAAAGTGACTAAAAGGTTTTTTTGGAAAAATATCTAAAAGAAGTGAAGCAGGCCAGGTGTGGTGGCTCACACCTGTAATCTTAGCACTTTGGGAGGCCAAGGTGGGCTGATCACCTGAGGTTAGGGGTATCTTTTCATGTGTTAAAATTCTACTCCATGTTAATTTTTTATTTTATTTTATTTTAGTTTTTTGAGACAGAGTCCTCTATCACCCAGGCCAGAGTGCAGTGAGGAGATCTCGGTTCACTACAACTTCTGCCTCTTAGGTTGATGCAAGTCTCATGCCTCAGCCTCCCAAGCAGCTGGGGATTACAGGCATGCACCACCATGCCCAGGTAATTTTTGTATATTTAGTAGAGATGGGGTTTCATCATGTTGGCCAGGCTGGTGTCAAGCAATCTGCTTGCCTCAGCCTCCCAAAGTGCTGGGATTATAGGCGTGAGCCACCACACCTGGCCAACTGTATGTTAATTTTCAAAAATAATGTTGAAAATAAAACAAGGTAAGAATTGCTTCTTTAATGAGGAAATTTGAAACAAAATGATGAAGAGGTAAGAAAGTATGTACAAAAAAACAATGCTGAAAGAAAACACAATTCGAGCTGTTGCAAAGACTTATACTCTAGTAAGAGAACATTCTAAATATCTTTATATCAATGCTTTTGAGAACTTGAGTGAAATGGACACTTTTGAAGAAAAATATATACAACCTAAAGTGACTAAAAGGTTTTTTTAGAAAAATATCTAGAAGAAGTGAAGCAGGCCAGGCATGGTGGCTTACACCTGTAATCTCAGCACTTTGGGAGGCCGAGGTGGGCTGATCACCTGAGGTTAGAAGTTCAAGACCAGCCTGACCAACATGGTGAAACCCTGTCTCTACGAAAAATAGAAAAATTAGTCAGACATGGTGGGGCACACCTGTAATCCCAGCTACTCAGGAGGCTGAGGCAGGCGGATCTTTTGAACCCAGGAGGTGGAGATTGCAGTGAGCTGGGATTGCACCACTGCACTCAAGCTCTGGTGACAGAGCAGACAGAGCAAGACTCTGTCTCAAAAACAAACAAACAAACAAAAGGAGTAATTTACAATAATCCTGCAAAGAAAGCAACAGGCCCAGAGTTATAGGTAAATTTTCTCAAATAACATAGACAATAAGTAATTCCAATCTTATTGAAATTATTTCAGTGATAATAAAATGGGGAAAAACTCCTAAGTACTTTTGTACATTTGCCCTAAACTTGATACCAAAGCTGAAAAGGACACATGAGGAAGGAAAGTTGAAGATTAATGTCCAGCCTGGGCAACACAGTTAGACTCCATCCCTATAAAAATAAAAAATAAAAAAAAACAGACATTGTGGCACATGCCTGTGGTCTAAGCTGCTTGGGAGGCTGATGCAGGAGGATGGCTTGAGCCCTGGAGTTTGAGTCTGCAGTGAGCTGTGATTGCACCACTGCACTCCAGGCTGGGCAACAGAGTGAGACCCTTTCTCCATAATGTATAGATATGTGTAATATGCATTATAATTAAGCTGGGTTTATTTTAGAGATGCAACATTGGCTCAACATTTAAGGTAATAATGTGATTTATCATATTAACAAATTAAAGAAGGAAAAACACATAATTATCGCATTAGATAACCAAAAAATTGATAATTTAAGCATCTATTCATGAGAAAAATCTGTTGACTACCTCGGAAAATAGAAGTGAATATACTTAAGATAAAAGACATATACAAAAATACCTATAATAAACATCATATTTAGTGGAAAAGGTTCAAATAATTTTTAAAAGTTAATTTTTTAACTAAAAACTTTTAAAATTCACAAATGTCCAATATCATGTCTTCTATTCATTATCACAATGAAAATCCTAGCCATGTCAAAAAGACAAGCCAAAAAAGTTAGAAAAATTGACAAGAGTGAATTTTTGTCTGCCTGTATACCAGTCATGATCACAAAAAAGTGTAATGTCAAAAGATAACACTTAAAAATAGTAATAATAATGTTGAGTACATGGGCATGAAGTTCCCATATAACCTAATCATTGATATAACACAAAAATTTACATTCACACCATACATGAAAGAGGAGCCCAAGAAATGGGGAGAGGCACCGTGTCTATAATGGTAGACACAGTATCATGAAGAGGGTCATCTTTTCCCAAAATTGGTCTGTGAATTCAATACAAGGGCAATTTTAAATTACTTATAAGGTCCTAATTTTTATTTTGATTGTTTAAATCTGTCAGTTTGATTCTGAAATGTATGTAGAAAAGTAAAGGGCAAAAATAACCATACAATTTCTAGAGAGAAGGATAGGCTGTGAAGACTTGCCTTCTGAAGTAGCAAGAGTTATTTTTCATGTGTAGTAAGTAAAAGGGTGAAATTAGTGTAAAGATAAATAAATGGACTAATTAATAAAACAGAAGCTGAAAAGCAGAGTCACACAAGTATAGCAGGAGAAGAATGAGCTAATCAATAAATGAAGCTGAGACCTCCTCAAGACGTGATTGTGCTCTATTGTGGAGAAATAAGCATCATGGCAGGTGAAATAAAATGGATATTTACCTGACACTGTACAACAAAAGCCAATTTCAGGTTCATTAAACACTTGCATGTAAAAGTCAGTTTTAAGTCTTTGCTATTGTGAATAGTGCTGCAATAAACATACATGTGCATGTGTCTTTATAGCAGCATGATTTATAATCCTTTGGGTATATACCCAGTAATGAGTTGGCTGGGTCAAATGGTATTTCTAGTTCTAAATCCTTGAAGAATCGCCACACTGTTTTCCACAATGGTTGCACTAGTTTACAGTCCCACCAACAGTGTAAAAGTGTTCCTATTTCTCCACATCCTCTCCAGCACCTGTTGTTTCCTAAGTTTTTGATGATTGCCATTCTAACTGGTGTGAGATGGTATCTCATTGCGGTTTTGATTTGCATTTCTCTGATGGCGAGTGATGATGAGAATTTTTACATGTGTCTGTTGGCTGTATGAATGTTTTCTTTTGAGAAGTGTCTGTTCATATCCTTTGCCCACTTTTTGATGGGGTTGTTTGTTTTTTTCTTGTAAATTAAGAAAATGTGGCACATATACACCATGGAATACTATGCAGCCATAAAAAAGGATGAGTTCGTGTCCTTTGTAGGGACATGGTTGCAGCTGGAAACCGTCATTCTCAGCAAACTATCGCAAGAACAGAAAACCAAACACCGCATGTTCTTACTCATAGGTGGGAATTGAACAATGAGATCACTTGGACACAGGAAGGGGAATATCACACACCGGGGCCTATTGTGGGAGGGGTGAAGGGGGAGGGGGGAGGGATAGCATTAGGAGATATACCTAGTGTAAATGACGAGTTAATGGGTGCAGCACACCAACATGGCACATGTATACATATGTAACAAACCTGCACGTTGTGCACATGTACCCTAGAACTTAAAGTATAATAATAATTTTTTTAAAAAGTCAGTTTTAAAACTTTTAAGAAAAACCATGGAATTTCTTAAAAGCCTTTATCATATAGAAAAAAATTTCTTACAGAAGAGACTAGATTTTAAACCACAAAATATAAAGATTGATACATTTTACAAGACTAAGTTTTAAACCATAAAATATAAAGATTGATACATTTTCCTGCAATAAATAACTGATTTTTATTAAAAGAGCTAATAACGAAATGACATAGGGCAAACAGAAATTTTGTAACAGATCATTGATGTATTTTATGTAACCAGAGATAAAACATATTTACAGAAATACTATAAATCAAATGTAAAAAAAATCTCAACACCTCACTAAAGCATCTATGTTTGACTCAATGGCACAGAGGTTTACCAGAATACCTAGAGACCATGTTCATAGATTCTAGATAATGATTTAATAGTTCACTTAAAAAATAAAAAGTTGTGAAATGCTGACTTAGAAGGATAAAATCTTATAGATCTCAGTTTTTTTAAAGTATGTTATTTACAACCCCTTCCTTTGTCTTTTGAAGGAACAATATCGTTTCACTGAAAAGCAACATCATTAATCTCCTTTTTCTGAACTAACAGCTTTAAATAGGAATATATGAATATCCTCTATCCTCTTCTACAATAATTTTATTTTGGTTATTTACTTATTTATTCATCTATGTAAGAAATTCATCATTAACAGCAAAAGCCAAGAGGAAAGGGTAATAAAATCAATGTCCTTATAAGAAACAATGAAAACTATAAAATACTAATAGGAAATACGAAAATGTTCAAACCTTAAAACTATAAGGTCACGTAGAACAGTTTTTAAAAATTAAAACGTCATCCATGCTTTGGAATAGTTTTGAAAGTAGGGACATTAAACTTTCCTATAATCTACATACTTATTAAAATGCAAATAAAAGTCTTCCAACAGGATTTTAAAATAAAACGTGATAGCTTATGCTAATATCATCTAGCAAGATACTACCTGTGAATAGATAGGACAAGTTTAAAAATTAGGTACTATTTTACCTATTTTGGGTCATTGTTTTACCTATTTTTAGTGTACAAAGATCTGTTTTGTCTAATTCAACCTTGCTAATTATATCTTTTTTTTTTTTTTTTTTCTGAGACAGAATCTTGCCCTGTCACCCAGGCTGGAGTGCAGCAGGGCGATCTTGGCTCACCACAACCTCCACCTCCCGGATTCAAGGGATTCTCCTGCCTCAGCCTCCTGAGGAGCTGGGATTACAGGCACGGGCCACAAAGCCTGGCTAATTTTTGTATTTTTACTAGAGAGGGGATTTCGCCATGTTGGCCAGGCTGGTCTCAAACTCCTGACGTCAGGTGATCCACCTGCGTCGGCCCCCCAAAGTGTTGGGATTACAGGTGTGAGCCACCACAGCCAGCCTATATCAGTTCTTTACATCCTGATTTATTTTTGATAACTTAATATCCCAAAAACTGAGACAGGAGCACACCCTAAAAAATCTTTGTCAATGTTTAGGTTTCTATAAATTCTTCCTTGTATATCTCACAGATTTTGCCTTATAGTCTTTGATTCTTTGTTACTAAAGGCAAAGTTTCAGGAGTTAACTGCATCTTTTTACCAATTACATTTTGTGTGTGTCCTATTTAACGCTCCCTTATGTTGTTTGATAAAATTTTGTAGTGCATATCTCCATTATAATTTATAGATATTTTTAAAGATTTTGCAAACCAGATTTATTAGTCAACTCCATCTCTCCTTTTCAAATGTTTCTATTTTAGGTTTGAACAGACTGGAACATGTTTATTATTTAACTTTTTTAAATACAGTTCTCCAATTCTTCATCAGTATGTTTCTTCAGTTTTGGAACACTATTTGTAAGTCCTGGCTTTACTGTTTTTATTGTGACTTATACTTATTTGAAGGAAGACATTTATTTAAAGTTTTCAAGTATATTAGACAAAAGTAATGGAATTTTCTTTTTAATATGGGTTGCTATATTTACTTTCTCATTTCTACTTTACTGATAAACAGTTTATTCACAAGCAAGTTGTTTTTCCATTAGTGTTTAGAAATAACGAATTCTTAAATATATTCATTAATTTTATTGTCCTGATGTCTTTTATTTATTTGTTCTGGCCTTTATCCTTTATTAAATCTTTCCTTCTATTTAGCTTTGGGGTTTTTTCTATTTTCTTTTTTTCTTAGGATTTTATTGTCCTCCTTCAGAGGGGAGAAGCTAATATTTCGTACATGCTTCCCTTCCCTCACAGATGGAACAAATCATTTTGTGTATTTTTGTGTTTCACAGCTAGAGAGAAAATGCTCCCAGTCAGCCATGGCCCTCCCATGTCCTGGGGGTTGGAGGATTTTGCAGAGATTTCTGTGAGTTAACTGTGGAGTCTGTACATTTCTCCCTGTGGCTTTGGAAGCTTCCACAAAAGGTTTCTATGCTGGAACTCAGCACAGAGGGAAGGAGCCACCAGCACACTTCATCCCTGTCTCAGTAACAGCGCCCCCAGAAGACCTGCCTGCATGCTGCACCCTGTGGGTTGACTTGTCAGAAGCCTTTTTTGAGCCACTGAGATGATCACGTGATTTCATTTTTTTATTCTATGAATATAATGTGTTACATTAATTGATGTTTAGATGTTAAGTGAACCTTGCACTCCCAGGATAAATCTTACTTGGTCATGGTGTATGATTCTTTTTGTATGTTGCTAGATTCAACTTGGTAGCATTTTTTTAAAGGATTTTTGAATTCATATTAATACAATATGTTAGTCTGTAGTATTTTTTTCTTTTCATATCTTTATCTGGTTTCAGTATCAAGGCAATAATGCTGTCATCATGAAATGAGTTGGGAAGTGTTCTCTCTTGTATTTTTTTGGAAGAGTTTGTGAAGAATTGGTATTAATTTTTCCTTAAGTGTTTGGTTGAATTCAAAAGAGAAGTCATCTGGGCCTGTGTTTTTCTTTGTGGGGAGTTATTTGACTATGAAATTAGTCCCTACACAAGTTTGGGTCTATTCCAATTGTCTATTTATTCTTGAATCAGTTTCAATGGTTTATATTTTTCTAGGAATTTGTCCATTTGAGCCAAATGATCTATTTTTTTCTTTTTCTTTTTGAGACAGGGTCTCGTTCTGTTGCCCAGGCCGAATTGCAGTGGCTCAATCATAGTTCACTGCAGCCTCAATCTCCCAGGCTCAAGCAATTCTTCTGCCTCAGTCTCCCAAGTAGCTGGGACTACAGATGCACACTACTACACCCAGCTAAGTTTGTATTTTTTCTTTTTGTACAGATGGGATCTGGCTATGTTTCCCAGGCTGGTCTCAAACTCCTAAGCTCGAGTGATCCTCCTGCCTTGGCCTCCCAAAGTGTTGGGATTTCCGATGTAAGCCATTACACTCAGCCCCAAATGATCTAATTTTTTGTTGTACGATTTTTCATAGTATTTATTTATAATCCTTTTTGTTTCTATAAGGTTGATAGTGGTGTCACTTCTTTCATTTTTGATTCTAGTAATTTTGGTGTCTTTTTTTTCTTTGTTAATCTAACGAAAAGGTTAATCTAGCCTCTTTTTTCTTAATATAGGCATTTGCAGCCATAAATTTTCCTCTAAATAATTTAGCTGTATCTCATAAGTTTTGATATGTTATGCCTTCATTTTCATTCATCTCTAAATATTTTCTGATTTTCTTAGTGTTTTCTTCTTTTATCCACTGAGCATGTTGCTTCATTTCTACATATTTGCAAGTTTTCTTAAGGTTTTTCCTGCTATTGATTTTAATGTCATTCCATTATGGTTGGAGAACATACTTTATTTCTATTCTTTTAAATTTATTCAGGGCTGTTTATGTTCTAGCATATAGTCTATTCTGGAGATTGTTCTATGTATACTTGAGAAAAACATGTATTCTTCTGTTCTTGATGGAATATTCTGTCTGTTGGGTATAGTTTATAGAGTTGTTTGTCATCTGTTGCCTTGTAAATCTTATGTCTATTTGTTCTGTTCCTTAGTGAAAGTGATCCTTTAGTGAATGCTCCAAATATTATTGTCAAATTATATATTTCTTCCTGTATTTCTGTCAGTTTTTGCTTCCTATATTTTGATGCTCTGTTATTAGGTGCACACATGTTTATAATTGTTATATCTTCTTGATGAATTGGCCCTTTTATCAAATGCCCCTCTTTATCTCCACTAACTTTTTTTAAAGTCTATTTTATCTGATATTGGTGTAACTTTTTTTTTGATTACTGTTGGTGTGTATATCTTCTTCATCCTCTTACTTTCAATCTATTTGTGTCTTTGCACCTATTGTGTTTCTGCACATATTGTGTCTCCTATGGACAGCGTATGGTTGGACTATGTGCAACAATATCTGCCTTTTTGATTGGATTAATTCATTCACATTTAATGTTACTATTAACATAGTAACATTATGCTAACATTAACTAGCTGATCTATGTCTGCTGTTTTACTTTTGGCTTTTCATGTCTCATAACTTTTTTGTTCCTATATTTCTTTTTTGCTGCTTTCTTTTTTAAGTGAATATTTCTAAAGTAACATTTCAATTTCTTTAATGATTTTTTTCATGATATACTCTACTTTTGAGTTATATGTTAGTGATGCTCTAAGATTTACTGTATACATCCTAACTTTGTAACATCAACTTCAGGTTTATAGTAGCTTAATTCCAGCAATATGTAAAATACATTACTCCCATATAGCTCCTTTTCCTGTTGTGGTGGTGTTTTATTATATCTATTAATATTACAAATGCAACAATACATTATTATAATTGTTACTTTACTATCTGCAGTCATTTTCTTAGCTCAGTGGAGCTTTACTCTCACCCATGTCCTTTGCGATATTATTGGCAAATATACTACACATATATTACATTTTTCTATGTCATATCTTAACATTATATCACATACATATTATTTTATGTAATTGTTTTTAAATTGATATAAAAAGAAAACATGAATTTATAATACTTTTTTACAATTATACAATTATTTTTGCAAGTATATGTGTTTATTTTTTTAATATAGATTCTAATTACCATCTGGGGTCACTTGCTTTCAACTTGAAAACCTTGCCTGAGTATTTCTTCCAAGGCAAGTCTGTTAGTAACAAATTCTCTCAGGTCTTTTTTTTTTTTTTTTTTTTTTTTTTTAATTGAGGAAAGTCTTTTGCCTTCATTTTTGAAAGATAATTTTGTTGGATATAGGATTATTGGTTGACAGTTTTTTCTTTGAGTCTTTTAAATATGTTATCCCACTGTCTGCCAGACTTTGCTGTTTCTACTTGAGGTTCCCTTGTAAATGACTGGTTGTATCTCTTTCAGTGTTTTAAAGTTTCTCTTTGTGTTCTACTTTCAGCACTTCTACTATGATGTTTTGAAATCTCCTCAAATTTATGCTACGTAGACTTCCTTGAGCTTTCTCAATATGTAGGTTATTATTTGTCAATAAATTTGATACATTTTCTGATATTATTTCTTTAAATATTTTTTCCGTCCCTTTTGCTTTCTCTTCTTGTGATATGGCATTACGTGTTGGTGTCCTTAATAATGTTCTACATTTGTCTGAAGCTCTGTTCACTTTTCTTCGTTCTTTTTTCTCTTTGTTCTTTGGCTTGCTTACTCTATCAATTTATCTTTCAGCTTTATAAATCTTTCTTCTGCTAGTTCAAATCTACTGTTGAGTGTCTATAGGGAATTTATTCTTACTTCGGTAATTTTCAGCTAAATAATTCCCACATGGTTCTTTTTTATAATTTCTATATATTTAGTAATATGCTCTATTATGCTCTATGATGTGACATTGCTATCATATATTTATTTTACTTGTTTAATCATGCTTTCCTTTCATTCTATGAACATATTTATAATGACTATCTTGATGTATTTTTCTGTCAACTATGACATTCTTTGCCTCTGACAGGCAGTTTTTGTGACTACTTTTTTCTCTGGTGTATTTTTTTTCTGGTGCATTTTTCTATTTCTTTGAACACATTGTAATTTTTTGTTGGAAACTGAATATTTTAAGTAATATATTGTGCCAATACTTAGGTTTCATTCCCAGCCCCCTGTGAGACTTGTTATTGTTAACTATTTTATGTTTTAGTAACTAGCTGGATTATTTTAGTGAAGTCTATTTTCCCCACACAGTGTTCAGCATGTGATGTTCTTCCTCAGGTAGACTCAGCTTTTTAGATCACTACAGTTTTGGGAGGGCCCTCTTTCTTTCTTTCCCTGATCACACCCAGCCGTTTAGCTCAAGTAATTGCCCTCTGATTACTCTAGTTCCTTCAACAATATTCTGGGGTATATATTGCTATATAAACATATCCAATCAAATTCTTGATCCTTGGAAGGAATAGTTTCAGAGGTTCATGCTTGCTATTTGTTGTGACCCCAAAGATCCTCTCAGCTGTCTTATTTTCCAGTTCTCTCCTGCAAACTACCTGGCCTACTGTCTGGGTGTGTCTTCATTAAATCTACAAATTTCCTTTCAATTGCTTTTCAACACAACCTCTACTGTTCTTGCTCTTGAGAGCATCCTTAAGTTTGAACTTCTTCATACTCTCTTGAAAATGAGAACTTTTCTTTTGGATGAGATTAAGAGCTATATGTTTTGTTGCCTGTTCTACCTTCAGGGAAATCTTGGAGCCACAGAACTGGAGCTGGGGATAGGACAATGACAAACTTTTCTCTGAACAACACCCCCACTTTAGGATCTAAGCAGTTGGTGGGAGGTAGCAACAGCCTGAGGTCCTCTCAGCTTGCTTTTTCTGTCACAGGACCATCACCCCATGAGCTGGGGCAAGGGTGATTGAAATACTGGTACTCTCAGTGTGCCATGTTTAAGGTAGAGCCTCCATTACATGAGTGGAGGTTGATCTGAACAAAGAAACCACCGCCTCTCAGTTGTACTCACCCAGGACTTAACCTCAGCAATGGGTAGCTGGGGACAGAATTACAAATGCTGAAGTCTTGCTCCTTCTTGGAGAAAAGCCTTCTGACTGGGAGCTTGGGGTAGTGGTAGCCTGTGTTCTTGACTGCAGCGGTCTGTGGTGGTATCTCTACCTCACAGAGTTTGGATAGGGATTTTCAAGGAGTGACAAGTCTTGGTTCAAATACCACAGATTCTTGCTTTTCTTACCAAGTTTTAATATATTTTTAAAGAGAGTTGTTTCTTGATTTGCTATTTTCCCTTGAGACCATTTCCAGAGGCATTAAATGGTTGGTCTTTAAAAATAATTTTCACCAGTCTCGCTGGGGCCAGTAGAGCTCCTTACACTGTCATTCTGGAAGTTGATCCCCTTTTCTATTTCTTAATGTAGTTTAAAAGCCTCTTATCATCAGACCTTCCCTCCCCAGCCTTATTCCTCATCTTAAACTCTGTACCTCAGTCATAGCTTCCTTTCATTTCCTGAACATGCCACAGTCTCTTTCGCCTCTATATTTTGTTCATGCTATCCATTCAGCCTGGGTGTGGCTTTCCTTTCTTCACGTGGCTAACATCTACTCCAATGTGAAAAAAATTTTGCCAAATCTCCAAATCTGGGATAGATACCTCTTTATGTATTTCCACACCACCCTAATCTTCCTGCCCATATCATTTATTGCACAATAATTCCCCATTTAGGTATACATATTTCTCACTAGATGCTGAAGTCTCTTAAAATGGTGTATTAGTTAGGGATTGAGTTTGGCTGCATGTAACAAGAAACATAACCAACAGTGGCTAAAACCAAAGAGAAGTTTGTTTTTCTCAAGTAATGAGAAATCCAAAGGTGTATTGATACTGGTTCAGCTGTTCAGGAATACCAGGTCTGAGGATCCTGCAATCTTCTTGCCCTTTTCCTTCTGGATACATGATATGTTTCCAGCTCAAACCGTTACTACATTCTAAGGAGGAGGAAGAGAACAGAAGAAAGAAGACCCAAAAATTTGTTGAAATAGGAATCAAAATCAGCGGACTTCTGTTTATGTCTCCTTCTCCTGAATAAGTTATAAGACCAACTCTGCCAGCTGCAAGAAAGCAGGAAAATGCAAGCTTTTGCTCTGGTTCATACCAGAACTAGAGTTTTGTTATAAAGAAGAAAAGATAATGGATGTCAAGTGGGCAAAAGTAGTCTTTGAAATAAGCAGGGACTATATCCTTTTTGTAAAACCACATTGTAAACCACAGTGTTTAGGAGACAACCTGTCATAAAATAAGCACTAAATCAACAATAAATAAATAAATACCACAGGAGAAACAGTGTGATAGACTCATAATGAGGCACCTTCATATAACATGGAAATATTCACATAGCAGATAGTAGCAGATTGCAAGGGACCTTGTTCATCCCATGCAATAATTCTTAACCAGGGTTGAATTGTGGCTGGGGTGAAGGAGGCACACCAGAGTCTTGAGAAAGAGAGCTTTAAAGTGTATCCATTCCCTCTGCATGTGCTGATATACTTCCTCCCTGAGACTCGCTGACCTGGTACAAGCTACTTGGGCTGTAGATACAAAAACTAAGGCAGTTAAATGACTTCCTCAGACTAAGATTATTGTTGCCTAATGAATGTTGAATATTTTACAATATTATGAAAAGAATTTAAAACAAAACCAGAAGAATACAAATTAATAAATTATAGATTTTAAATTGAGTTTTTTAAAGAGGTAAATTGAAAATCATCACATATCACTGGGATATAGATGAAGTTTGCTTTGCATATGTATTTCCTGACATCTTACTTATGAAATGTGACCTTGAGAATCACAGTCTTCCTTTTCATTTATAAAAGAAGAGAAAATTACAGAAGAACATCTGCATTAAGCCCTACCAAAACTTCAACTGAAGGATGGCAGAAGAGCAGAGCGTAATTCAAGGCACATGCCTTCATGGTGCAATGATCTTTTATGTCATTTGAACTAACATCTTTTCTAGTCGAAGTTTACAAATAAATTTTAAATTTAAGAAGTCCTTCCAGAAATGACTTCATAATATTCTGTGGATAAGGAAGTTTTCACATCATCTTTTCATCTTTGCTTACTCAATGAATTATTCTTTATAAGGGTTACATTTTCCATATTTAGCTTTGCCTCTGTGTCTTTTGAAGTCCATGGACTATTGTCATCTTGGAGTTGAGTACTGGATGTTTTCAGATAAATTCAGGATTGGCAATCTGTTTTGCTTCATTTTTAACCGGAAGCATGCCATCACAATTTGCAAATGAATGTCATTCTTCTAAGGTGAAAAACCAGGCAAATGAATGGTTTAATAACCTTGACAGAGGCTCAAAAATGGATAAAAAAATCTCTAATGGTGGTCTTCTCCCATAGTGAATTCCATTCCTGGTCCTCACCCACATAAACAAGATTTAAATGACAAATCTTTAAATATTTTATCTTGTCTTTTAAAATAGTATGAGTAAGGATAATATATTAGAGTGTAACACCTTAGACTTCCTTGAGGGCAGTCTGAAACTTAAGCATTCCATTTGACTATGTGAGACTAATGCAGAAAGCCACTCAAAGTCATGGGATTCAATCAGTTGGTGCCAGGGACTTAAACTCTAATCTCCTTACGATGCCCCTTGCATTGCTTTGCCAACTCGGGTAGGTCAATAACATACAAGAATGTGTCAAAGACTGCTAGCTTCCTCTCAATGGATTTTTATGCTCTTCTTCCACAGTAGTAGAATGCATTTTCCAGCCTCCCTGGTAGCTGGCTATCTATGGCTGTGTAACTAAGTTCTCGCCAATGGAATTAAGAAAAATAGTTGCAAGGCAGTTTTGGGAAACCTCCTGAAGAAACATCAGGCACATAACTGTTAAGCTGCCAGGTCAAGATGTTCAAGTCATACTGAAAATAATAATCAAAGCTCCATTCTCTTACTGCTGCAGTGCAAGCAAGTACAAGCAAAGGGCCCCAGTTCCCTAGCATTCCATTTTTTTCTGTGGAATGGTAGCAAGAGAGGGCAGATGACATGCAGTGCACATGGGAAGAATTGTCTCACTGAGAAGAGCCACTAATAAATGGCTTCTGCATTTTATGAACCTAGGAGACCAGAGGAAGGAAAGGGGGTAGAACTGGGAGTTGAGAAGTACTGAGTCATTGTGGGCAAAAGTGCCTCAGCCAAACCAGCTGAAAAGGAGGTCTTGGCACAACATCTGAGGACCCCAATAAAGAGGCCTCTGAATGGAGGCACCTAGGCCAGGACTATGAAATTATGAGCTTCTGAGCATATGAGCATGGCTTGCCCAGGCAGGGTTGTGGGGAGCAGCTGAATCTGACTGCAACTCCTTCCAGAGAACTGCAATGTACTTGCTGTGCACCAAGTCTGATGTGAGGAGGGCAGCTTTTCCCTATGAGGTCTCCCAGGTCAAGCCTTGCAAATGCTTATGGTTGTTGCCTAGAGCTGGACTCCTTAATGACAGTTGTTTATTTTTCTAATCCCACTGCTATGAATGTGGATCTACTTCGCATCTTAGAAGATGATGATAAGAACCGTATACTAAAGTTGGCAGAAAGGTAAGCTGGAAGAATCCTGGATCCCTGAAGACTATGTGGAGGAGAATTACCATACCAGCCCTGGACTCTTCCTGTACCAGCCTTAGGTCTCCTCATCTTCTATGTGACCAAAAGACACAAATTCCTAAACTTTCTTCTAGTTGTTGTTGAACTTAGGACTAATTAGTGCATATTATATGTTTTTCAAAGTAGCTTCCGAAAAGTATGCATATTATCCACTTTTCGTTCGTTAATTAACACATGTTTGCGTTTTGTGACTGGGGTGATAGTCATACAGTAAACATTTTTTCTACCTGGGAAGAGTCATTCACTTTGTGCCTTTTTTAATTTTTTTATTTATTTATTTATTTATTTTTTGGCTAACCCAGTTAGTGTAGAGGAAAATGAAATGTCCACCATCGGGTCATTTCTGGTTTAGCACTTCCTTTAAACTCACAGTTTTATTTTACAGTTTTCATCAGTCCTCTGATGGTGTTCCCTCCCTTCTTGCCCCAATTTTGCTTTATGAGTTTCTGAACATTACCTCTGCCCAGATGACATTCTGCATTCTCTCTCCACCCATTCTGCATTTCTAGCAAACTCCTCTTCAACTTTGATGACCTACCCTTCAATTATGGTTGGATGGACCATTTTCTTCCATTGACAGCTGTTTCTGGTTAAGAAAATATATCCTGGAATTAAATCCTTTCTTTGTACTCTACGCCTGTCAGTAGGACATGTGCCAATTCTGTATGGGATTCCCTTGACAAATTATCTGTTCTGACAGTGCTTCTTCTTCAGGAGAGGAAAGTCTGCAGAATCCCAGTTTATTCCATAATGCCTCTTCCTAGGAGACAGCCAAATATCTCACACTTACTGCTACTAAAGGACCTTGATTCGTGCCTAGACAGGAACCTGTCTCCTAAATGACTCTTATTCAGAAAATGTGTAGTAACAGGGTGGTGGATATTAGGGACAGGCCTTGTAACTGTAATGCAGGTTTCAACACTTAGCTCTTTGCCCGTCTTGTCTACTTAATAACCAGAGATCAGATGATTGCTACTATCTTCCCTTCTAAGAGAAAATAAAGTCTATTTATTTTCCTGACTCCAAAACATTTGGTTCCTGGCTAATTCCAATCATAATTTAGCTGTTTCCCTCAAACAGTGAGGGTCTGGGGCAAGGTTATCATTAGGGAGCCTGTATTATGGGCAAACAACACCCACTGAAGAAACAAAGCGCTAATCAAGGTATCAGTGATAGGGATTTTTTTCTGGCATTTTGAGACATTATTGTTATTTATATCTCAGGAATTTGTCAACAGATGATAAATGTTTGATGCAGAAATTCTTATTGAACCTACTATGAGTAAGACACTAAATCCTGGGGTTATGAGAGCCAACTAGAAATTCAAGATGTTTCAGTGGAGACAGACAAGAAACAAGTACGTCAGTCAAATGCGGTAAGCCCTAAATTACTTCTGTGCAAGAGTGCTGGGGGCTGAGTAGTACTGAAAGGTCAGGCAAGGCTTCCCCAAGGGGACTTTTCTTTCAACAAATTAACTGCCTATCTTAATGCAAAGACTATTTTTCAGGGTCTTTATTTTGTCAATCAACAATAATCAATAGTCTCATATACTTCAAATTTAAATATTCTCTACTATATGCCAGGGATTCTTCCTGGCACTTTGGAGTTTATTTCATCACTAAACTGTGCAATCAGTGAAGCAAGTAAAATATGACTTTCTTTTGAAAGGAAAGACGTGCTATTTCATCTGGTGTGGGTGATGAAGAATAACCTAAATGAAATTTTGCACTGATATGAAGATAACTTCATATTACTCATACCTTATGGATGTCTAGGCAGGCTAAGGGTTTGGGTTATAGGTGAAGGCACCATGCAATTTAATGCTCAAGCCAGAACTCTTTGAGAACCAAAAGACAGTGCCATTAAAAACAGTTATACCAGGATAACTGGTGAAGTGCAAAAAAAGCTTGTCCCAGCTAAGAGGCCTTTGGCCACTCTTGTAAATCCTGAAGACTTCTCCACACACTCCAAGTGTGAAGGAAACAGAGTTATTTATTCCACAGCAAAAAATATGTGAGACAGAACACCAGACAAAGAGAGAGTAGAACCATTTTCTTCTCTTGGAATCATCTATATTAGCAGAAAATAGTGAGCTTATATTGAGACGCTTTCTACTCTAAGGTTGGTCTCTGTTCTAATTTTAGAAGCATAGGAAGATAGACTTCCAGACCGATAAGACCTTGTAGTCTGTGATCCAAGGCCCTTAAGCATCACTTACGGCATTACTTCTTTGATGTTTACCTCCTGACAGTCCATTATAAGCTCCTGGAGGACAGAATTCTGTCTGCATCAACCGTACCAAATAGGGTCTGGCACGTGGTGTGTGCTCAGACAATGTTGGCTGAATTAGGGAGGAAATTATAATAAGCCCAAGGGAATGAATTTAGGCAGATAGAGAGTCAAGAGGTGAGTGTAATAGAGAGGGACAGAGGAAAGTTCCCAGGGTCCTCTCACACTGAAACCTATCCTATTTCAAAAATGGTCAACAGTGATAGTCCTGCACAGTTACTGGGGCCATCTTACTCCATCTCTGAGACCAGTCTCACCCACATGTGTAATCTAGAACAGGAATCAGCAAAATTTTTCAGGAAAGGCCAGGTAGTACATATTTTTGGTTTTGTAGGACATGCTGTCTCTGTGACAACTATTCAACCCTTCAGCTTTTGTAGCATGAAAGCTGTATAGAAAATAGGTAAACAAATGAGCACGGCTAGGTTCCAATAAGCTTTATTTACAAAACGTGTTGCTGGGCTAGATTTGACCACTGGGCTGTGGTTTGTTGACCTCTAATCTAGAACTAAAAGGGAGTGTGCAAGTGACGACAACCTGAAGGTTATTCTGCCTACCTTCCCCAATTCTGACCCACAAGAGAGCCGCCTGGAAGATAAACTTTTGGCAAAATGCCAAGATAAGTATATCATAATTTCAGTCTCTCTACTCCAAAGAAGTGTGCCAAGTCCTCTGAGATACTAAGCCTGGGAATGGCTATTCGTTTTTATTACTTTTTTTTCTAAGAGTTTTGAGTTGTTGTGCTGTTTTAGAATTTTGCCTCATAAGTTTTTACTGTGGTTTTGATAGATTGTGTCTGTTATAAAGAACTTTTATTCCCACCGAGTGGGTTTGGGCTAATGTGACAGCATAGGAAGACCCACCTGAGCAATTTCCCATCCTCCTCATAGCAGCAGAAGAGCATTGGACAGGAGGAAAGTCACTAACCTCTACTGAAGGCTTACCAGGTATAAGAGATTACACTGCATCTTGGTCAGCTAAGGCTGTTATAACAAAATAATATAGACTGGGTGCCTTAAAAACTGACATTTATTTCTCATGGAACTGGAGGCTAGTAAGTTCAAGATCAAGGTACCAGCAAATTTGTGTTTTGGTGAGGGCTTCTTGTCTTGCAAATAGCTCCCTTCCTCTTTTTATAAGGAGGCCCCACCTTCTAATACCATCACACTGGGAGTTGGGGGGCTTCAACATATGAATTTGGTGGGGACACATTTAGTTCATATCACACTGGTAGCACACAAACCTTATAAACTAATGTACAGGGAGCAAGAAGCATTGTATTACAGAGTTTTTTTTTTTTTTTTTGCTTTTTTTTTTTAATAATTAAAATTAGATTCCCAGGCTTTCCCCTCCTTGCATGGTAGGGAAGTTCATTGTCAGTCGTTACTGTGGTTTTTCTCTGTAGTAAAAGGCAGCTCCAGCCCTTGGTCGTCAGGTCACACAGGTTGCTTCTGAGACCCCCAATTCCTGCAGATCTGGGCTTTGAGCAATGTGCTTGGGGTCCGGAACGTTCAGGTAACCTGTGAGCCTGTCTACCTTTTGTACAGGCTTCCTTTGGGCATCCTCTGAGGTCTTTTCACCACCCCAGGCCACTCTACACAAAAGCCTATGAATTTCTCTTTCATTGTGCAGCCTCCAGCCTTTCTGTCTTCAGTCTCTACTTCTGTCTTCAGTGCGCCCCTCTTCTCTCCTGCAGTGATAGCTCATCTGTGAATTTAGGTGATGAAAATGGGCAGGAGGTATATTTATACTAAGAAAAAGAGTTCCCCTTCATGCAATGAAAAGTCTTTGACTTAAAGAAACCTGAAGATTGGCCTGTGTGTGAGTGTGTGCATGTGCGTGGGGGAGGAGATGCAGAGGGAAAATGCAAATTAACATCCTGCCAATTAACCTACCACATATTCTTTGTTTCATGTAATGACCATGGAAAAGATGTAGATGTAATCATTCCTGGAAAAGACGTAGATGAGGAATCCGCAGTTTAGAGGGGTTAAACAACTTCTGGAGGTCACAAGATGTCTTAGCAGACCTGACCTTGGATTTGTGTGTCTTCAGATCCCTAGCTTCTTCCACTAGGCTACAGTGCCTTCCCACTAATTCTCTGGTCTCCTGCTAAAGCAGCCTGGCTTCCCAAGGGAAATTTCCTTATTCTATGTTTGAATAATCTTAGCTTCTAGTGGCTTAGGCTGTCAGCAGCAAAGATCTTCTCTTCCCTTACATCTAGATATAAACCTGATCCCAGGGGTAATTCCTGGCAGAGAAAGCTGGCTGGTGTGGTCATGGATTGGATCAGAAGGAAATACTTCAATTCATATACGAAATTCATCAACTGTTAAGTATCTCCAAATTTTCCTCTAATAGTCTCATTAGGGATCTGGAACCTGTCTTCAAAAAAACAGCATCATTCACCACTGGCTTTTTGAGGGATTAGCATACACATAGAATAGAAATTACAGCCAAGTGTGGTTATATTCTTCATTTAAGGAGGGAAGAAATAAATCAAGCCCTAGGTCTGTTTTCCTAAGATAAGGGGAAATCTAAGAATTGGGTTTGTTCCTAGATGACGGGTTGATAGGTGCAGCAAACCACCATGGCACCTGTATACCTATGTAACAAACCTACATGTTCTGCACTTGTATCTTGAAACTGAAAGTAAAATTAAAACAAAAAAAAAATTGGACTTGTTTACTCATTTTTTTCCTGTATGGATCCACATTCAATGTTTACATTATCATAAGAATTCAGAGCAAAGTCAAATCACATTTAAATTATATCTTCCACATATTCCAGGAAGAGTGTAACATAAGCACTAAGACATGAAAATGAGAGAATGAACAGAATATTCAGAATATTTTGTCTGGTGAGCTTCTAGCTAAGGGTTTGCAGGTACGGAGGTAGAGTTGGAAGAGTAGATTGCAGTCTTATTTTCAAGACTATGCTTTTCATTTCCTAAATAGTGGAGATTCATTGATAGATTCTGAATGGAGAGTGATGAGATTGATTTTATGTTTTATAAGAAATAAATAATAATTATTATAAATAAAATATCTAGTAAAAATATATAGGTGGGGTAGAACAGAAAATTGAAGTTAAGGAAACTAGTCAAAAGTATTGGCATTAGTCCCGGTGAGACAGGAAAAGAGCCTACCAGATACTTTTTACTCACCATACATTTCATGCATCTCTGTATTTTCCAGACTTTCTTGAAGTTAGATTAGATCATGTTCTGATGAATGGTCTGCCACTTCTAACTTGTGTCACTTTCTACTTGAGGAAGTAAAGAGCTGGTCTGTCTTCTCTTCTGTCTCTTCTCTTTCATCTGAGATGATAGAAGCCTGTGTTGATTTAGCAGAGTCACAAGATGAATGCAGAATGGATCTGGAGTTACTACACGGAGGAGAGCATGGAGGGATCACTCAACCTGCATCAAGTTTGGGTGAGCCCATAACGACAAGACTTTGTTATTTTCATCCACGGAGAGTTCCGAGTTTGACAGCTGTAACAGCTAGTGTTAATTATCCTGATGAATACAAAGGACATAAACCAAGACATAACAGCAGGTTTTGGGAGGAGAAAAAATATTTAAGAGGTGAACACTAGAGGACACAGAGACTGGTGTTGAGTGTGAGAAGCAGAGATAAGTGAATGAAGACCCTGAGCTCTTAGCCTGAGAGGATGGCAATGCCATTGACCAAGACAGATGGGGAGGAAGGAGGAAAAGTAGGTGTTGAGTTTTAAATGCCTGAAGAACGTCCAAGGGGAGGTTTCCAGCTGGCAGTAGAAAATATATGTCTGGCACTTAGGAGAGAGATTGCTGCTGGAGATAGGCTTGGGAACCATCCTCCTTGAGCAAGTAGAGTGAGAAAAGAAGCGGGCTGAAAAGGAAGGGTCTAAGGGTAAGATGTGAGAAAAGCAAAACTTCCCAAGCAAGGAGAAGAAGAGGGAAGGATGGAAAGAAAATCAGGAGGATGTAGTGGCAATGCCAAGGGAGGGAGGAATTTCAACATGGAGCTGGTCTTCAATGGCATGTACCATAAGCAGTACCTTCTACAAGGTAAGTACCAGATGGAAACCAGCGGGCCAATATTAGCACCTGCTTCATGATTGATGTGAATCCATATGTTGGAATACAAAGCTAGATATTAAAAATAAAGACAAAGATGACACATGGTTATGGGAAATACAGTTACCCATTCTCTTTCTTCAAATCTTCTTGCCCAGACATTACAAACAAATATTTCTTAGTTAAAGCTATGACTTTGGTGTGAGAAAAACACATGAAACTATAATCACAAGCATCTTTATCAATGAACATTGAAGCCACACATAATTTCAGAGGCCGTTCCTGCTACTTGGAAGTCTTATTCTAGTCCCAGAAATGGATCATACAGGAGGAATGCCCAAAATGATACAAGTGCCTGGTGGAGGGCAAGTGCCAAACAGATGATTTAAGCAATAAATACCTCCGTAACTCTAGGCTAAAGACTGGGGCAAATTGAAGAGATCTTCCTAGAGGAAAGGATACTGCGCTGGAAGTTGAGAAGACAAAGGGAAAACGAGGACAAGGAAGATGTAAAAGAAAGGGGAGCCTTAGAGAAGGCAAAGACATGGACGAGGCAAAGGCTTGTATGTGACAAGTAGTGACTAAGTTGTCTGCATTGCACAACACTATGTAGTAATACGCAAACGGTGGCTTATATAGACAGTTCCCTCTGGAATTGCTCAACACAGTGGTTCAGAATATACATCTACACAAAATCTAGACATAGGCTGGAGATAAAGCTAGATAGGTAGGTAGGGGCCATTTTGTAAAAAGCCTTGAATGCTGGTATGACGGCATTCCTATTGAACTTGAACAACACGTAGACATTTTTGAATGGAGAAATAAAGTGTGAAGAATTGTGTTGAAGATATTCTCCTAGGAGAAGTGTATAGGGTAGCTTTGGAGGTCAAAAGAATAGAGGTAGAGTGAAAAACTAAAAGACCATTGCCAGTGTCCCGATTTTAGATGGCGAAGTTCTTATTTTCCAGTTGTAATATCAAGCATGAGAAGTGAGTAGTTCAATGGCTCATAGGCTATCCATCAGTGGTCAAAACTCAAAATATTGAGTCAGCAGGTAAAGAAGTTCACATCTGGCCATCATCTGGGTAGAAATATGACGGATTTTGCTTTGGAAATTCTGATTTTTGAAAGGCAGGACATATAGTAGGAGATATCCGGTTGGAAGTTGGAGATGTGGTACCGAAATATGTGTTTGCTTGTGGGTGTGGATGGAATGCAGAGGAGTGAAGGGATACTCCAAATAATGAGAAATCAGAAAAAGAAAAGCAGAAAGTGGAAGACTCAGTCCTATAGTGTTACTGTGTTTGAGAGTTAGAGAGGGGAACACTGCTGAGAGAGGGGTTTGCCCAAAGGCAAAGACACACAAGGAGTAGACTTCAAGGGTTTTATGTAGGGGTGAGCGGCCACACTACCAAAGTACCAGAGAATAACACTGGGAGATAATCTCCTGATTCTCTCTTCTTCCCAGCTCCCCATCTACTCCCTGTCATTAGAGCAGTTTCAGAACAGTGGCTGAGATAGATTACAAAGGGTCAGGACTGCAGTGTGCTTCTTTCTGGAAATGCCTTCTGGAGATGGAAAGAGGTGACCTTCAATCCAGCTCCCTACAGAAAACTACCCACTCTGCTGTGAGGCAGTTAGACACAAAGTCCTTGGCTAAGAGCTTCCAGGGAGCCAAGCAGATGGCAGCTCCGTCAACTGCAGCTGCAAACAACTTCATCTTCGGTTTATTTCCAGGAGCCAGAGGAGCTCGGGGATAGCTAACAGCTGTCTACCTGTAGGGACTCAAATGATCTCTGGGCCATCAAACCATCATATACTCAACAGTGACTTAGCAATTTATCCAAATGCTTCCTGGTGGCCTGAAAGTGCTATCCAAAGCTTCCTTGATATTCCCACAGAGGGACTTTCGCTGGTTCAAAATAGAGTAAATATACTCTTTATTGAAGATCTTTCACAAATGAAAAGATTCTATAAACCATGACTGTTTGTTGTTCTGTCTGAAAAGAAATGTAATTATCTTATTTGGAGGTTTCTTTTTATAACAACCTCTCAGGGAAATAGTTTTCCTTTTTTTGTTGAAATCTATAGCATAATCCATGGTCTTTAGAATAAGGAATGTTAACCACCAGCTAGAATCACTGCCAAACCCAAGTCCTGCCAGTCTACTGCAATACCATGGAATTGCTATGAATATTTGAAGGCATACAACTGGTTACGGGAAGTACCTGGCTTGACATGATTTCATGTGAGTTAGAATGCAGTGTTAGTTTATTAGGTAACAAACACAGAAGCAAATTCACCCTTGAACCCACTCTTGAGAAGGCATTCTGTCAGGAGCTGGATTGAAAGTCACTTCTCTCCATCCCCAGAAGGCACTTCCAAATATGAAGCACATGACTGGCCCTAACCCTTGCAATCTATCTCAGCCAGTGGCCTGAAACTGCTCCAGGGATGTGGGTGGGAGTGTTAATTAGAGAATTCAGGAGATCTTTCCCCAGGGATATTTACTCTTGTACTCTTACAATCAGCAATGGGAGTCAATGTCTTTGTCATTATTTATTGAAATACATTTATATTGAGTGCTATCAGGATGCAAGGCATATGGTATGCACTCATCTCTGCTATATATTTCTGTATAAAAAACCACCCCAACACTTAGACAATTGCTTAAGAGGATGATGGCTTACCACTCCTCATCATTCCATGGGTTGGCAGGGCTTAGCTGGGTGGTCCTTTTGCTCCAGGTGGTGTCACTTTGAATTCAGTTAGGAGATCAGCTAAGATTAGAAGGCCTGACACAGCTTCATTAATATGTCTGGCACCTCTGGGGTGACTGAAATGCTGGGAACAGGCTGGGTTGCTGTGTGTCTCTTCCTCTCTCTCTTTCTTTCTCCAACAGGGTCATTATGCTTCTTGCACTGTGGCCCCGGGCTTCAAGAGAGCAAAGAAGGATGCATCGGGCCCCCAAATTGGCACAGTGTCTATTGGTTAAAGCGCATGAGAAGGTCAGTCTGAATTTAAATGGAGGAGAAACAGACTCTTCCTTTTACTGGGAGGAGAGACATGGTAGAAATTGTTGGTGATGGTCTCTATAGTCAATCTACAAAGTTTTACATACTACTTAAATAAACAAAAGCCACTTTGTTTCCATACATGCTTTAATGTCTCAAATGGAGGAAATGCCAGATTTTTTCAGGGTACAAACCATGCCCTTGCACATTTTTCATTACTGAAAACAAACAAACACTTCTCCAGACTTGCTCCTGGGTAGTACTTGTTGGTTACTTGTTGGTGAGAAAGACATTAGGTGAGCTCAGTGGTGTGGCATGCTGGGAAGACCAGGAAGTAGACGAGCCAGACCTACATAAGGACCTGCTGCTCAGGCCCTGGGTGGACTGGAGGGGGATTATTCTAGCTACAGTGGTTTCTGGAAAGGGCAACTTTGCCATCTTTGTGGACTCCCTTTTAATGTCATGAATAATTCTGGCCACTATCAATAACTAGGGACCCAATTGACAGATAGGACTTAGGAGGGGGAAACTCAGGGCAGGGTACAATTCTAAAGGCAGGTGAGCGTAGCAGACGTTGTTGTAAAGTCTCTCCATCAGGCATAGCTGTCGCTAGTGGTCAAGGTGGAGGTGTCAGGATGGATTGCTGGTGAAGGAGAGGGGATAGGAGCCATACCTGGGTGGCAGGGTCCCAGTTACGAGTTTCTGGCACTGTCCCAGAATTGGAAGATACTGGAGTTAAGCCACATCCCAAATGAGTAAGAAATCATGGAAACACCCAGTTCGATAGAAGATACTCAGGCACCAGAGATTCTCCTTGGCCTAGATTCTGATTATCTGAGTCTTTCAGAAATTGTGTGTGAATGTGCATGCTGTGTGTGCATGTGTGTGTGTGTGTGTGTGTAGGTGGTTGGAGGGATGGTGTGGCATGCTAGCATGCAAGTGCTCCAAGCTCATGGTTGGACATGTGTGCCCATGGAAGCAAGAGGGTGGGGACAGAGGTGGTTCCAGAGCCTGGTGCGTCTGGTCACATCCTTATCACCTCTACTTAGAGAGGAAGTTAAATCCCCAAAGTCTCAGATCATCATCAATAAAAGACAGACAGCCATAATAATAGCTTCTTAAGGGACTGTTTGGAGGAGGAAGGAGCTAAGATTTATATAGCACTTAATGTTTTGCTTGGCCACATACTGACTCTCAACAGCATTAGTTTCTCTCTTTCCATTCCTCCTTCCACCAACCCACCATTATCTGTGACTTTATCATGAGCTGAATGTTGGGCCTTAGTTCAAATCCTCTGTCCCTATAAATATTAGCTCAGGAGCCAATGGGAGCTCTTAGGACACATGTGGCTCTGGAGAGCTGCTCCAGACGGCTAGAAAGATAATGAGAGAAAGTGGGTCAGATCGCTGCTCTACAGAAGAGTAAACTTCTAGAGGCAAGGGGGTATGTGGTTTCGAGATTTATATTTCACTATTAGAAACTAGGTAGTAAAATCTGTTTTACTCTTCCTTGTGTCAAAATCTCTTTTTTTTTATTTTTTTATTTTTGAGACAGAATTTCACTCTGTTGTCCAGGCTGGAGTGCAGTGGTGTGCTCTCAGCTCACTGCAACCTCTACCTCCAGAGTTCAAGTGATTCTCCTTCCTCAGCCTCCCAAGTAACTGAAATTACAGGTGCCCACCGCCCAGCTAATTTTCATATTTTTAGTAAAGATGGGGTTTCACTATGTTGGCCAGGCTGGTCTTAACCTCCTGACTTCAAGCGATCCATCACCCTCAACCTCCCAAAGTGCTGGGATTACAGGCGTGAGTCATTGCGCCTGGCCCTTGTGTCAAAATCTTAAAGATGCTTTAACTAAGTCTTTCTTTCCAAACTAAGTAAAAACTATAATGTCACTAAGTGTTAAATTTGAACCTTGCCCCACTTTGATAATTCTTGACAGTTTTTACAAGAAAACATTTCACTTTAAGCAGAATTTGTGTTTCAGAACACTTGCTTGCTGCTGGAAGATCATGGTGTTTCTGGCAGCTTTTCCTCAACCTCAATATAATTTTTGTATCTTGCTAAATTCACCAGCTTCCAAAATCACTAGCTTCTTCCATATTCACCTTTGCAATCTTTATCAACCATCTCTTTGGTGATGCCTGTTTTCAGCTGTCTTCTCAAAGAATGAGTCCTCAAGCATCTAAACCACAAGGATGATTTTTTCAGATCATTCTGAAAATTGAAATACCCCAACTCAACAATATAATTGTGTAGATATGGTGTTATGCTTGATCTTAAATATGTAAAGAATTGAACTTGTTTTGTGTCGTAGCTTTGAACTTGGGCTTCTAATAGATAGGAATTCCACAGAATTCCTAGAAAAGAGCTCATGCACAAACAAAACAAGGATCCAGACATCTTTTCCCCCAGATTTGTGTGGGAAAAAGTATAGAGTGCTAGCACAGAGTGTGTTTCATGCCACAGCTTTGTTAATATCTTATGCCTTGTACTCAGTAAACCCTAATCATACTGCACTTCACTTATGCAACCTCAACTATTTATGGGGGCTGAGAGGGAAAATACGATTAACTCCAAGTGGGCAATTCTGGCTTCAAACCTCCACATGATTCCTGTGTACTCAGTATTTACTCCCCTTAAAAAAAGAACTGTTTCTATGGAGAACACACGTATGTACAGATAAGTTTCTGTCAGTCCAGGCGCAGTGGCTCACGCCTGTAATCCCAGCACTTTGGGAGGCCAAGGTGAGCAGATCACGAGGTCAAGAGATCGAGACCATCCTGGCCAACATGGTGAAACCCCGTCTCTACTAAAAATGCAAAAATTAGCCGGACGTGGTGGCCTGCACCTGTAGTCCCAGCTACTTGGGAGGCTGAGGCAGGACAGTCACTTGAACCTGGGAGGCAGAGCTTGCAGTGAGCCGAGATTGCTCCACTGCACTCCAGCCTGGTGACAGAGCAAGACTCCATCTTAAAAAAAAATTATCCATCAATAACTTCGCACCAAAAAAAGTCATATTTAAAACAAAAGAAGCCCATGACATAATTAAGTAGTTCAATTTTATCTAAGGACTGAATGACCATAATAGAGTGGGAAAGCGCCCTTGTTAAAGTGTAGTAGTGTTCAGATGCGTTTTAGTTCAGCATGAGTTCCTCAAACTCATGTTCACAGGAAAAGTTTCTTCAGTGTTGTTACATGGTGTTTCATGCTGTTTGCATAGCATTTAAGCAAAGCAGAATATGCAGTAATAATCATCTGGTGGATCTTACTGCAAGTTAAAGAATAAACTACATGAGCAGCAGTGGTCTTCGCTTCCCCCCATTACAATTGCCCTCCCATTGCATTCCAGTAGATAATATTACTTATGGACCCTTCTTATTTATTTAAATATAAAATCTTCACAGCTTGGGGGTGGGGGTACAAACAAGGTATAGATTTTGAGAAGGCAAATTTGAGATACAGGGAATACAGATTCTCCTCTCTAATGAAAGCGTTTTCCTGCTTGTTGATTATTGTAGAAACAGCTCATTCATTCTTAAATGTCAAGGTTGTCTAGGCTGCTCTGTGAGTTGTTGTAAATAATACTAGTGACCACAGAGACCACTTCCTACCTTTCAGTGGCTTCACCCAATCGAGGCTTAATCTTTGCTTACACAAAGTCCAGTGTGAGTGGGTCATGTGGGCTTGCTTCCAATGTGTCGTGACACTGTCCAGAGCACATGGCCTCCAAGGTTGTCACAAGAGGGAAATGAGCTTGGAGGAGATAGTCTCTTCACGGTGCTGAAGGGTACACTTCTTATGTCTCACAGTGCACCCACCAGAACTGGTTCCATGGCCGTCAATTAACTATAAGGAAGGTTGGGAAGGGTAGGTCAGCAAGTGGGATATTGGTGATGCTATGTCTATGCTATGCTTAGTGTCTTTTGGTTCTAATTTTCTGGCGGTATAGAAATATAAACGGTGAGTGCCCAGGCATTGGCTGAGGCCAGCTAGGGTGGTGGCCAAAGGAAAAGGCAGATATGTTAGGTGGCAGAAACTTAAAGCAAAATAAGCGAAGTACCCATCCCTGTAAGCCAAAGGGAAAGGGGGCAAGAAGATGTGTAAAAGCCTGGGTTTGTGGACACCATTTTCCTGTTTATAAGGTAAAACACACTTTAGTTTTGCTTCATGGCTCCTGCAGCTCAACCTTGGCTGTCTGGTGGTGTAAAGTGTAAGACTTTTCTTGCTAGCCCTTATCTGGACTCAGTTCCTGGGTCTGCGATTGCCGCACGTGCTTGTTGGCTTTGGTGTGGGATACTTACCTTAAACTGACATAATTAGAACAGAACTTAGAATCTCACTCTGCAAAGTGACTCTCTCTCATCTGCCTGTCTTGGTTGTTAGGGACACCAAGTCCTACCTGTCTAGACTTAAAACTTGGACTGCTCTTTGATTCCCCAGCTTTCCTTCTCGGTAAGTTATTCTCTGGTCCTATTTCTGTTCTCAGTTTATTTGGTTGTGAGGTTTGTTTGTTTGTTTGTCTTTCATGGAGCATGTCCTGATTTGTTCCTTTTCTCTACTCTTTCTTCCATCATCGTAGACCAGGCCCTCATCATCTTAGTTATAGATGACTCCAGTAAACTTCTAGAGCTCAGTTCCAATCTGTCCTGTTCACCATTGCCAAATTAACCTTCATTCAGCAACTAAATTCATAACATTACACTAACATTTGAAAGCCTTCAATACTCTCTGTTTTCTTCCGCATTAAATCTACATGCAAACCCAGTGATTATTTTTGCTATATCTTACACAGAAAACTGAATTCCTTACTTTTCCTAGCTGGTACATCGCATACCTCTTAAACTATTCTCCTTAATGTATTCATCTTTGTATATCTCATAGCAATTAGCAGTGTGCCTGGCATATAGTGAGGCCTGAATAAATACATTTTGAGTAAACAAAGAGTGGATTTTCAATAGATATTTACTTAAAGAGGGCCTGGGATTAAATGCTGATGGAACCAATGTCCTGAAATACAGAATGTTTCAACATCCTTTTACGTTTGAACAATGCTGACGGAAAATCGATATGATAAAGACCTATTGAAACTTATTTAATGTAATACTTCAAAGTAGTTTCTCTTCACTGTGAAGTTGTAATTGTTCCTATAGCAGTCTGTGCGAAAATATCGATGATTTTTATACACACACATCTATTCTATCACACAAAATGCATATTTTAAATAAGTCACCGCATGACTATTTTTTCACATGATTATTCCCTTTCCTTGTACAAATAAAGTAACTGCAGCACATTTATTCCCTGGAAATTTTGGAACACATCAGGGAAGAATGTCCTTTTCTACCTTTCCTGTCTCCCCTCTCCCCTCGAATCCTCCTTCCCCCACCTCATCCCAGTCACTAATTTACTGACTCATTCCATTTACGGTCATTATCTTTTTTTTTTTTTTTAGATGGAATCTCTCTCTGTCACCAGGCTGGGGTGTAGTGGCGTGATCTCAGCTCACTGCAACCTCTGCCTCCCGGGTTCAAGTGATTCTCCTGCCTCAGCCTCCCGAGCAGCTGGGATTAAAGGCACGTGCCACCACGCCCAAGTACTTCTTGTATTTTTAGTAGAGATGGGGTTTCACCATGTAGGTGAGGATGGTGTCGATCTCTCGACCTCGTGATCCACCTGCCTCGACCTCCCAAAGTGCTGGTATCACAGATGTGAGCCATTGTGCCCGGCCATCTTCTTTCTAAATAAGAACACAATTTACCCACCAGCTCTACTCTCTGCTTTCCCTGCTATGCCACTGCCATCTTTCACTCCCTTACATAAAATAAATCAAAGGAAACAGAAAACTCCGGGACAGCATGATGTATGTGAGATACACATTTGATAAACATAAAAGTATATAAGTCCATGGTTAGAAAAATTACAAGAATTTCACTTTGCATATTCAACAAACCAATATCAGCCAAGCCAATATAAGAAGGATCCTTCCTAAAAGAAAATGACAGTTTACTGAGGAAATGAGAACAATGTAATTGACTGGCGGAGTGGGGAGGGTGTGAAGAGTCCTTTGCAATTATAGCAAATAAACAACAAGCACAGTGACGCCTAAGTGGTTTTCCACACTGGGAGAGCCCTGAGCCTTGGGACTGGAGGCAGCCTTCCTGCGGGCGAATCTCAGCACACTTCAGATTAGCTGTGCGGCCTCGGGCAAGTTACTTATCTATGTCTCACTTTCCTCATTGAAAACGTGGAGATAATGAAAGCAGTTTGGAGATTTCTCAAAGAACTTAAAACAGACCTATGATTCAACCTAGCAATCCCATTACTCAGTGTATACACTAAGGGATATAAGTTATTCTCTCATAAAGACACATGCAAGCGTATGTTCATCACAGAACTAAATGCTCATCAGTGGTGGACTGGATAAGGAAAACGTGGTGCATATACACCATGGAAAACTATGCAGCCATAAGAAAGAACGAGATTAGACCAGGCGCAGTGGCCCACGCCTGTAATCCCAGCACTTTGGGAGGCTAAGGTGGGTGGATCACAAGGTCAGGAGTTTGAGACCAACCTGGCCAACAAGGTGAAACCCCGTCTCTACTAAAAATACAAAAAATTAGCCGGGCATGGTAGCACGTGCCTGTAATCCCAGATACTCAGGAGGCTGAGGCAGGAGAATCACTTGAACCTGGGAGGCAGAGGTTGCAGTAAGCCAAGATTGTGCATTGCATCCAGCCTGGGTGACAGAGCAAGACTCTATCGCTAGGGGGGAAAGAAAAAAGGATGAGATTATGTCTTTTGCAGCAACATGGATGTAGTTGGAGGCCACAGAAAACCAAATACTGCATGTTCTCACTTGTAAGTGGGAGCTAAACATTGAGAACACATGGACACAAATATAAGAACAGCAGACACTGGGGCCTGCTTGAGGGTGGAGGGTGGGAGGAGGGTGAGGACCGAAAAACTACCTATCCTGTATTTTGCTTGTTACCTGGGTGATGAAATAATCTGTACATCAAACCCCAGAGACATGCAATTTATCCATGTAAGAAACCTGTGCGTGCACCTCCTAAACCTAAAATACAAGTTGGAAATAAAATAATATAAAACAACTACAGAAAAAAAGAAATGACGGCCGGGCGCGGTGGCTCAAGCCTGTAATCCCAGCACTTTGGGAGGCCGAGACGGGCGGATCACGAGGTCAGGAGATCCAGACCATCCTGGCTAACACAATGAAACCCCGTCTCCACTAAAAATACAAAAAAATTAGCCGGGCGTGGTGGCGGCGCCTGTAGTCCCAGCTACTCGGGAGGCTGAGGCAGGAGAATGGCAGGAACCCGGGAGGCGGAGCTTGCAATGAGCTGAGATCCGGCCACTGCACTCCAGCCTGGGCGACAGAGCGAGACTCCGCCTCAAAAAAAAAAAAAGAAAAAAGAAAAAAAGAAATGACAATTTAAAAAAAAGTTGAGATAACAGTTGCTGCCTCAATTGTGAATATTAGAATTTGAATATAGCTATCCACAAAAGGGACTCAGCAGAGTGCCTAACATGTGTATTAAGATGGCCCTTAATATCTTCTTATTGATTAGTTTTATATTATTGAAGCATTGAAAAGGTAAATGGAAATTTTGGCTAACATTATGACATTTAAAATTCGGGAAGTGCCCATAGCAAATTACTTCTCTTAAATACTAGAGTATTAAACAATATTCTAGCCTTTGAGTTCATGGGCTTAAAATTTAGAATAGTCAATAAACGAGCATGGTTAAAAGCTATGACTATACAGGAGTGAAAAATGTTGTTAACTTGGAGCAGTATGTTCCAAAAAACTAGTCGTGATGGATTAAAAAAAATAATAATCTGTTATAAAATAAATGTGGGGAAATACTACAGGTTTTTCTGCCCCTCTTAGTAACTTACAATACTTTTGACAATGTTATCAGCTCTGATAAGTCTCCACAGGGAAGATGTATTTCCCTGAATTTTAACACAGGGTTTCTTAAAGTATTTCATCATGAAGACTTTTGAGAATGGGGCTATTCATTTTGTTCACAGATATATCCCAAACACTAACATATAGTAGGTGCTCAATAAAAGCTGTTGAATGTATTCAAGAGGAATATACTGAGAGATGGCTTAGGAAATGAAAGTATGTTTGTGCTGACTTTGATTTTCTCTAGAAACCAAAGTTTTATAAATGGAAGTAAATTCCTCCCCAAGACTCATGCTCATAAGATGTTTAGAGGAACGTATTCAAAGTCAATAGGGAACATTCTCTAACTCAGAGCAGGATTGGGGGTACTTTGGTTTCAAGGAACTGACTCTATCTTTCTAGTTAGCAGGAAAGTTCTAAGATATGCCTATAAGAGAAATCCCGTCTCTCATGGCATTTTGCTGGCCAGAGATGGGTATAATCTGAGGAAGTTCTGAGGAATCAGAATAGGGATGGCAGCCCCAACTAACCAATTCATTTTTTCTTGCAATGGTGACTAGATAAAGAGCTTTCATAAAAACCTGGTCCAGATGGGACCATGAGGAAGAAGAACCCCTCCAAAGACAATAAATAAGTGCCACCCTCAAAGGCTTTGGGGCTCCAGCAGCAAATTTTGGCTTATGCACAATCATATTCATAACAGCAACAGCAAAATCCTTGCTCATAAAATTACCTTGGCTGCTACACTGTGTAAAATGTGAAAAGGAAACAAGTCATTTTCCTGATACATGAGCTCACTACTTATCTGAAATCAGTTATACACTGCAAAAAAAAAAAAAAAAAAAAAAAAAAAACCCTCTTTAACCCCCTGCCTAGGTCTCCCATTAGTACACAATGTAATTTCACAGCTAGCGCTTGGGGAACTTTCTGGAAGCATTTTAGGCTGAAATAGTGAAGTAGGGGGTGGCATGGGTCTGGTTAATTTCAGAATATTGAAGTGTTGGAATTACAATGTGATGACAGGATTCATCAGAAGGATTTATTTCTTTGGGCCTGTGGCCTAATGAATTGGAAAATATTTTCCTATGTCTTCTCCTTCAGCTCTAAATTAAAGTGACACATTTTATTAAAAAAATGTCATTTTTACATATTAATGTATGAATTATGGTATGGCACATATGACAATAATGACATCTGGGTGAAACATTCTAGTGATCTCTTGCGTTGATTTTCAGCTCACTTAGAAGTGAGAACATAGAATGAAAAAGTATCTATGGAAAGCTTTATTATGTGTGTATGTTATCCAAATACACTGTGTAAATGTGTAGGGATTTTATGTGACGGCTCATATATACATCTGCCTAGGCTGTGTGCTTGGGGATATAATTGCATGAACTCACACTGCTCTGTGGGGCAAAGAAAGAAGAGGAGTAAAATGAAATCTGGTCCATTTTCATTTCAGGGTTATAGCAATAAAATCATCCAAAATGGCATAGTTAATGGAAATTGCTGGGCAACTTACTGAGGAGATCTGAATTACCTCCAATTTTGTGTAGGTCTAACCAAAGGATGGTGCTGAAAATATCTTCCAGTTTCCATTCTCAGATCCACTTGGGAATTCTGCTACAGGTCACTCTTGGCATGCCGTGTCAGAATAACATTGCTACAGTGCCACAGGGCCTACACACACTTGCAATGAAAATATCTTGTCAAAAGCATGAGTCACTCTCACTGGATAAACAAAGTTGGAAATACTGAGGCAAATATGAACTGGAAGTTACCTGATGGTGATAAACAGATCCTCTTAGGATGAAAAATGCAAAGATTGAAAGGTAGAAAGTAAGACATTAGAAGAGGCACCCCTTCATGGAGACAAATATTGAATTATATCTGTGTCTACATGTACAACTCTATTTGAGCTAACTATGTATCTATATCTATGTATCTATGTCCATTTTGCTAGATTTTGCTGTTTCTGACATTAGCAATTTGGAAATTTAACAGATGTTAAGAATATGAGTTATAAAAAGAAGATAATTCAATTATCTTTAATGAAACTATTAAGATTAGATTTCATTAGTATCAATTTTATTAATAACTTATCAAGTGTCAGTGATGCCCTAAACAATGGTACTTAAACAGTGGTTTAGGCCATTTAACTTTAATGTTTCAATAGTCTAATTAATGATTGTATACCTAGTGGCCCAGATTTTTGAATTAACTTAAATTTCATTTTAGGCCGGGTGCAGTGGCTCACACCTGTAATCCCAGCACTTTGGGAGGCCAAGGTGGGCTGATCACCTGAGGTCAGGAGTTCGAGACCAGCCTGGCCAACGTGGTGAAACCCCATCTATACTAAAAATACAAAAATTAGCCAGGTGGGGTGGTGGGCACCTGTAATCCCAGCTACTTGGGAGGCTGAGGGAAGAGAATCGCTTGAACCTGGGGGACAGAGGTTGCAGTGAGCCAAGATCGAGCCACTGCACTCCAGCCTGGGTGACAGAATGAGACTCTGTCTTTAAAAAAAATAATAATAATTTTAGTTCTACCTTCTTCAAGCATCATAATACTGTTTTTGTGAGTGACCTCATTCACTAGATCGGCTTCAACTGCTATATTTTAGCCCATTTGGGCTGCTATAACACAATACCATATACTAGGTAGCTATAAATGAACAAACAAAAAATTGTTTTTCACAGTTTTGGAAGCCGGGAAGTTTAAGATCAAGGTGACAGTAGATCTAGTGTCTGGTGAGAGCCTGTTTTCTGGTTCATAGACTGTATTTTCTAGTTGTTTCCTCCCATGGCATGAAAGGGCAAATGAGCTCCCAGCAGGTCTCTTTCCTAAGGGCCTAATCCGATTCATACGGGTGGAGCAAGAATGGAATGAGTGCCCTTAAAAAGAGACCCATTAGTGAATGGAACTAATCTCATTCACCTCCCAAAAGCTCTGCCTCCTAATACCATTGATGGAGGTTATGATTTCGACATATGAAGTTTGAGGGAGCACAAGCATTCAGACCATAGCTGTATACACCAGTGAGCCCTGTTTATATATCTGTAACTTCTTTCTATCCCTGGATCCTCTGTTTATTGCATGTATCTACTGAACGAGGGTGTTTATCATCTGAAGCTCAAGAAACCCAATAAAACTCTCTCTACTTTGTCTTTTATGGCTTTCCCCAATTCTACTGTTCTCATAGTATTTAGGCAGCTAAGGACATCATATCTTCCTAGCTGTCAAATTTAAAATTCCTCCTTCAGTCCTCATGTCCAATAGCTCATGAAGACCTGTAAGTCTGCCTCCTGAAACTATCAAATATATTCCCTCCTCTCCACCCTCTACTGACTTAGTTCAGCAATATTTTCTTTTATCTATGATATTACAACAGCCTCTTTGTCTTACTATTTCGATTTGCTATTATGTTAGTTTGTACTTCCTTCAAATATTACCCTAAGATAAATCAAATCTTCTCACTTCCTTACTTAAAATCCTTGGGTGGAAATCTGTTGCAAATTATTTGCAATCTCTCCACCACTTTCTTTTCCAGTGCTCCCACCTTCCTTTCCGTCACAAGCACCCTGTGCTCCACTTGCTCTGAAATGCTTGACTCTATACTTTGGGGTATTATACACACAGATTTCTTTCTTGGAATGAATGCCTTTTCCCTTAGTCTCTGACTGGTGAATTTCTCCCCCACCCAATTTAAATGTTGTCCTCTCAATGCAGGCTTCCTAGGTTCTTCCACAAAACCGCTCCTTCTTGTGGGTTCCCAATATGCACCCATCATACTGTATCTTCATTCCTAAGTGAATGTCGATTGCCTCAAGCCAAAGAGCATATTCCTTTGGGCGAGGGGTATCCCTGATGCTTATCCTAGTGCCTGGCACTAAATAGGTATTTGATAGATGTCTGTGGAGTGAAGAAATGATCTAATGGGTGACCTTTAGCTCCTTTTGATCCTTGAGATGATAAAGGAGGTGAGAGAGGATTAGTGTGTAGTAAATATAACATTTTTTCACATTAGGAAACAGTCATAGCCAAGTTACTGTCCAAATTGTATTTTGTGTTCTGAAAGATAAATCAATTTCTCCAAGACCCCAAGTCACCACTCTGTGAATTATTAACAAAATACATCATTACCCAGGCCTTGAGTTGAAAGCATCATGACATGATTTTTAATTCACAGCATATAATTTCCAAGAACTAGTCTAAATTCAATGAACAAATTGTATTTAATATACCAAATTTTGAGCCTGTTGGGACTCCAAAACACTTTTAAAATTTGGAATGTGCTTGGGCCCTGTTTATTGTTGAAATGTATGTGCTTAATAACAGGTTAAAAGCTGGTATGAATTTAATCTTTATAAAAATTACAGAAATGCTTAGAAAAATATTGCAGAGCTATTTGTTTCACCACTTTTAATATATTTTCACTTGGTATGAGCACTAAGAGTGTCATAATTTTTTTAAAAATGCAAATGAATACCTAAAAGCTGATATAATAGTGAAACAGAAGAATTGCAGAACTCTAACACTAACATTTATTATTCTCAGTAAACCAGTGACCTAAAAACATGTTAGTATACATTGTTTACTCTGGATATGTCATAGGAAGCACAGCTGGTGAGTGGACTCTACAATGAAATAGCCCTGCCTTTGTCTAGAAGGCTATTAACACCAAACAGAACTGAGCAGATCAATAGTTCAGGAGTACAGGGTTTGGTCTTTCCCTCAAGTGACTGTGATTCAAATGGCATTGCTGCATGGCTCTTTTGTTAGCCATTAACCATTTAAGAGCGAGCAGCATGACCAGCTATGGTACACTGGGTAGAGAAGAAAACTTTGAGATGAGCAGCTCTGAGCTCTGCCAGATAGAAAGGCTAGCTGGACATTGGAAATAACATCATCAATTCTTTCTCATTAAGTCACAATAATCTTAGTTAACGGTACTTCCTGGTATTCTAATTGAACCTTATCTTCTTAGAAAGTGATAACGTTACTTCCTTTCTAGGAAAAAAAAAAGATTCTCTTCATTTTCTTCAAATGATGATCTATTTTTTTAAAAAACCCAAAATCTCTTTTTTCTATTTTGGCTACTTTTCATGTTTTTATTCTTTCTCCGTCTCGTCTTTAACGTTTCATGACTTTGAAGTCTTCTTCTCAGTCCCAGACCTGCTTGGGGACCCTGGGGCTTCCATTCTGAAGTATCCCTCATGAATATATCTGTGCCTGTCATATCTGCCCCTTTTACCTTCTTGCTTCTGCTTCTAGAGCCTTTACTGGAATTCTAGAAATTTCCTGGGAGCTAGCTCAAACTAGATTTCTCTTTAATTCATTTCCTCCTCCTTACCCCCATTTTATATTAACATTATTTCTCAAGATCTTGTTTCTAGTGCCTGAGAATATTTTTTTTTATCCTCTTTCTTCGTCTCTGCTGTCTTTCACACAATTAACTAATGTTCATTCTTCTGTCCTCTTTGCCCTGAAGACTCCAGGGAAATCACTTTCCTTCAGCAATAGCAGGAGTCATCAGGATTCTATCTGGAACAGCTTAGTTTGCTGAGAATACACCACATGCACTATGCAGGCAGCCTCTGTTTTCATGCATAGACACACTGTTCCTTCTTCTCTATCCCTCCCTTCCTCAAGTGAAAACATTCATGTTTATGCATGTCCCAACTATAAGGACAGGCTTTGATGAATACATTCACCTGTTGATTTAAAATAAATGATGGTTTTGTGGTTACTTCTTACAGAGATATTTTCTTTTCTACAAGAAACATTTCTTTTTTATTTAAAAATACAAACAGACCAGGTGCAGTGGCTACCAGCACTTTGGGAGGCTGAGGTGGGAAGATTAGTTGAGCCAAGAAATTCAAAACCAGCCTGTGCAACATAGGAAGACCCCATCTCTACAAAAAACTAAAAAAAGCCAGATGTAGTGGTTCATGCTTGTGGTCCCAGCTACTTGAGAGGCTGAGATGGGAGTTTGAGGCTGCAGGAAGCTGTGATTGCACTGCTGCATTCCAACCTGGGTGACAGAGCAAGACCCTGCCTCAAAAAAAAAATAAATAAAAATAAAAATGGTAAAAACCAAAATACAAACAGCAGCCAGGTAACATTTACTGAGCCTTTAACATGTGCTAGGTTACTTGCTAGGTACTTTACCTGGTGTTATTTATTCTTTATAATAACTCTCTAATATAGGTGTTGTCTTAGTCAGTTTAGGCTGTTACAACAAAAATATCATGGGTTGGGTGGCACAAACAGGAAACATTGTTTTCTCTTGGTTCTGGAGCCTGTGAAGTCCAAGATGGAGGCACCAGCAGATCTGGTGTCTGGTGAGAGTCATCCTCCTGGTTTACAAGGCTGTCTTCTTGTTGTATCTTAATATGGTGGAGGGAGAGAGAGGAAACAAACTCTCGTGTCTTTTTTTAAGTGCACTAATCTCTTTCATGAAAGCTTCACCTTCATGACCTAATCACCTCCCAAAGGCCCCGCCTCCTAACACTGTCACATTGGGGATTAGGTTTTAACATGTAAATCTCAGAGAGATACGAACATTCAAACCATAGCAAGTTATTTGTTTCCTGTTGTATGGTGGATGAAGTGAGACTGAAGGAGTATAAATAACTTGTCGAAGTCTACACACCTACAAAGTGACCAGGCTAAGACTTCAGTCCCATTCTGTCTGACCCCAAAACATGTATTTTAATCCATTTTCGTCACTGACATCCTCTGGTTGAAAGAGAGTGCTACTTTTCAGTTTACAAGACTAAAGCCAGTCTATGAAGATGGCCAAACATGGATTTGTTTTAAGTTCTCAAAATAAGTTAAGTTTATTTTTATAAGTTCTATATATAACTGAGATTTCTTCTCATTCACAATGTCAAATATTGGTTGTACATTGTGCAGCAGACCATATGAATCACTTCCTATTTTCCCCTTTGGTGATGGCGAGATTCTCACCCTAGAGTTATGAGGATGGCCAAACAACGACACCTGGCATTGGACAGACAATATAAGCAGCAGTTTATTAGTCACAGGTACCTACTGCCCAGAGGAGGAGCACGCTGCACACCATGCAGGGCCACACAGAGGTTGCACTTGGGAACCAAGAGCGAGCAACCAGGCGATAGGGGAGGCAGGCTTTGTGGTGTCAAGAGAGTGAGGTGCCCCTTGGTTCTTGTGGGTGGATGTGATTGGCTTGTTTGAATAATTCTGTGGGCTAGAAGGGATTAAATCCCTCTATTCAGGGTAAAGCAGAAGCCGTGCCTGGTCTCCTTGATAAGAAACATTTGGCTACAGGACCTTATCCATCCACAAGAGCAGAGTAGGGAGGGAAACTTGTGGTTAGGCTTTCCTGATTTCATCACATGTTAAGACAGCACATCATATTGGGCCTGAATTTTTTTTCCTTGGGCCACACCACACACTCTTACCCAGCTTTGAATTTTACTTTTATTCAACTCACTTGCAGAATTGAGGCTCTGGAATATATACCTGAAAACTCTTAAGCACTAACCTAGCAGCAAGATATGAGAAAAAAAAGAGTCCAGGAACAGGGTTCTACTCTTAGTTTTGCAACTAAACAGCTATGTGATTTCAGTGACTTCATCTAATGTCTTCTGGTGCTCTTTTTTTTTAAAGGACTACAATATTACTAGGTGGAAAATAGTTTTAGCTGAGTGAGGAGAGTCCCCAGAAAAGAGGGAGGAAGTAAATGGGCTTCTGTGAGAGTTTCTTCCCTATCTGCATTTCCTCCTATGATCTAAATGTTCACATCCCTCCAAAAACGTGTATGTTAAATCCTAATTACTAAGGTGATGGATTAGAAGGTGGGGACTTTGGGAGGTGATCAGGTCATGAGGTAGACCTTTCATGAATGGGATTGGCGTCCTTATTGAAGAGGCCCCAGATTGCTGTCTTGCCCTTTTCAGAATGTGAGGACACAGCTAGAATGCACCATCTGTGAGGAAGCAGACCCTTGTCAGACATGGCTGGCACCTTGATCTTGAACTTCCTAGCCTTCAGAACTGTGAGAAATACATTTCGGAGAAGCTTGAACAGACTAAGACATTCCATAATGCAGAATTTCCCAAAGTATGCTCCGTGGCATCCTGTTCATTCTGGATGCTGTCTGGACGAAAAGCTCTGGGATGAAATAAGTTTGGGAAATGATGCTTCTTTGCCTTTTCCTGCAGATTTACAATTCTAAGTAATCTACAGAAAAGTTCTAAGAAACCAGACCATACTGGATCTGGATGGTTTAACCAGACATCCCCCTGCATTTTTGCCCATGAATCTTTTTAATTGAATTTTGCTTTTGTGGAACGTTTGCTTATATTGATGGAAATGGTGTTCTATAGAAAAATAAACACCTTTTGGAGATGGAGGTGAGTGGCATTAGTTGGATGGAGGTAAGTGCCATAAAAGAGTAGGCAAGTAACCCACAATCTCTGCTGTGCCACACATTCTGCCCCAAAGGCCAGACACAACATGTGCTCCTCTTATCCTTCCACAGTGTGCAGATGACCCATGATCAAACCCAAGGTCCAGTCTTGAGCCATGTACATGGCTGTCGCTGGTTTATGGAAATGGCTGGACACAGTGACGTAAAATCCAGAGATGGCTTTATTTTCTTCCCATCACTGCCTTCAAATTCCTCTTGTCAGTGTTCATTCTGTATCGATTTGGCAACATGGTTAGAAGAGACTGCCATTTTTCAGTTCCTTTCAGGTTTTATAAAATTTAATACAAACTACATTTTTATGAATTCATCTTACATTCAAATAAAAACTTCATCCCTCTCCATTATTAAAGCCTGACTTGAATTCTCTGTACTAGCAGTAGGGGGCCACGGGGGTGGGGAGACACAATCTGGCTTTCCTAACTTCACTCACATCCCACCACTACCCTCCCCTGGCTCTTCTGAGAGGAAGGTAGGTGGTTAGAACAAAAGAAGCACAGGACTTAGTTCTTAGCTGGTGCTATTCGGATCCCTCACTGGGCTTTCAATGCCCATTGTATTGGTGACGTCTTCTTTCAGATGTGCTTTTTGGTGGGTTCCTCTGAGTCCCTGGCCCACACAGACACAGTTGCCAGTGACTTCTGAAGTCATGCCCTCTTCAGGACATCCCTGTTTTTAGACGCTGTGTTGCTGCATAAAGGCCTCTTGAGCATTTTTCAACATGACTTGAGTCTGCACCCACTCCCTCCAGGGGCAGCCCCACACATCCTTTCCCCACAAACTCTGAAGTGGAGGATGTCCTTGCTGCTCTCCATGGCTCCTGAGAGCCTCTGACTCTCAGGCTTCTGTAAAGGAGAGCACGAGTCCAGTCTCCATCCACGCATCTGCCCTAACTCCTCGGGGCATCGGGGCTCACTTTGCTTTGGCTGAAGACCTGTGGACATCTGTGCTCCTCAAACATCCAACTGCTAGGAGATATGCATCTTCCCTCTCACAGACCACCCAGTGTCTGAGAGTGTACCTTCCGGAGCCAACTTATTAGATTAAAGCCTGTGGGAAGCGGCGGGAGAGGGAAAATGCCACAGGGCTCTGCTTTTTTCTGGACGCTCTTCAAAGTAATGGCTTCTCCTCCTTTCTATGGAAACCCTATTTCTCTCTTTTTATAGACTACTGAGAGTAATTTAAGATGGTTTAGAGGCTGTTTAGCAAACTCTAGAGAGTAGGGAGTATCTAATCTAGTGCCTCCCTTTGGAATGCGGTGGTACTTAAAAGCCATCAGGCTAAACTTGAAGCTTTAGTTAAAATTCCCAGACAAGAGGAAATGCTCCATTTCATAACCTGTTGTGGTGTCCAGGAACCAGACACCTCCTGCTTGGTTATCTCTGCGCCACCATTTTGTGAGTCACTGGCCTCACTAGCTGACTGAAATCGGATCATGCACCATTTGAGGAGCTGATGTTCACTCTCACAGACCCTTTCTTCCTTCCTTCTCCAAATGGCTCAGAGCAGCACTGGAAGAGGATGATCTGTGGTTTTAGGCAGGGAAGAGGTAATTCTGAGCCAGCAATGTAAAAAGCCACTGGCAGAGATTCTTGAGCTGATGGCCAGTTAAGAACTTTCTCCACTCATTCTTGCCATGAAAATATCAATGCTATGCAGGTGCCAGGAAAATCTAGAGAGGTCTAATGTTATATCAAGAATAACAAAAAAAAATTATTAATGGAACTGTCATAGAATGGGAGAAAGTTACAGGAGGCATTTTTATCTTAGGAATTTCAAACGTGGTAGAGTTCTCCAGGAAGATGTGGCCAACACTTGAGGTCAGGGTCACACCTGCCTTCTGAAACACAGCATCATCAGGACCCGGTGTGGGGTTGGGTACAGAGGAGCTCCTCCACAAATACTGCTCAGTGGATACGTGATTGGTTCCTTGGTATTGTTTAAGAAGAATTGCATTAGGAGATTTTTGTGGTCACACCTGATATTTTCTGTGACTAAACAATTAGTTGTATAAGGTATAAATCTTCATTTTCTTTTTTATTATTACCTTATTAAAAAGATTGCTCACATATTTGTGCTAAACATGTTTAAAGGCCTCAGAAACATAAGAAGGAAAAGCAAATCCCTTCCTCAAAGACCTTCCCTTTTAGAGTGGAGAGAGGCAAACAAAAAGTACATTGAGAAAACATAACTACTAGAAGGAGAGCATGTACTAAGTAGAGTTGTGCAGGAGGAGGCTTTAAGTCAGGGGGAAAGTATCATTTGAACTGAGATATACATCCTAAGGTAGCTTTTATGGGCCACAAATTGAGAGGAGACGCAGAAAATGCATAAACTTGAGAAAGCCTAGCATTTCCAGTGCTGTGGGAGCCTAATGAATAAGAACTAGAAAGGTTCCTAGACAGATGTTGACTGGAACCTTGTCAATCAGTTTTCTGATGAAAATAATTGTGCATTTTTGGTATTGAAAATTGACTATGACCAATTGAGTTTTAGGGTGCCAAAGAAAAAATAATTTATATCATCAGTGTTTAAAGAGAAAAACAATTGTCCCAAGCCTAGGCATCTTGATCAGGTTCCTAGGTGCCCTCTTGGTTCAGAAGCCACACCATGAATGAAATTCAGTGGAAGAGCTGCAACCCAGTGTCCAATCCCACCACGAGAGCTGATCAAAGACTCCCCAGCCACCACCCTGCACAGGTTCTAACATTAAAATAAAAAGTAGGAAGGACACTACAATTCAGACAAGAGAGAAAATGTTTCTAAGTATCTGGGTTTTAAGCGCAATTCCAATCCTTTGAAGTTAGAATTACGCTTAGCCTTTTACCCTTGGCCAACTTTTTTGGTCCAACAACTGAAATAATAATAAAGATAGCTTAAAAATTTTAACAGACCAAAAGTCCAAATAGGTTTCTTGGATTTGAAGCTTGTCTTGCAAAATAACATTTGGATAAATTATTTTTAAATTAATCAAAAGCACATAGATTATAATTGTTTTACTTTTAGCAGACAACTCATGTATCAAAAATCAAAGGAAAATTTGTTTTGTATTTGAGTTTGCTGAGATCCACATATTTTTGTACGACTTCAAGAGGCACATTTCCCAAACCAAAAGTCATGGGCATCTATTTTAAGTGGTCTACATGCTCAGTGGCACTTGGGTCATAAGGGATGGATTTTCTCAACTCTGAGGAGAACCTAGATTCTTCATGTCCATCTTTCAGATGAAAACTGATATGATTTGGTTCTGTGTCCTCACCCAATTTCACCTTGAATTGTAATAATCCCCATGTATCATGGGAGGGACCCATTGGGAGGTAATTGAATCATAGGGGTGGGTTTTCCCATGCTATTCTCATGATAGTGAATAACTCTCATGAGATCTGATGGTTTTATAAAGGGGAGTTCCCCTGCACATGGTCTGTCTTGACTGCTGCCATGTAACATGTGTCTTGCTTCCCTTTTGCCTTTCACCATGATTGTTAGGCCTCCCCAGCCATGTGGAACAGTGAGTCAATTAAACTTCTTTCCTTTATAAATTACCCAGTCTTAGATATATCTTTATTAGCAGCGTGAGAACAGACTACTACAGCTACCACAGATAACTAAGCAAGAAAAAGAAGAAGAAGGAGAAGGAGAGAAGAAGAAGAAGGAGAAGGAGAAGGAGAAGGAGAAGGAGAAGGAGGAGGAGGAGAAGGAGGAGGAGGAGGAGGAGGAGGAGGAGGAGGAAGAGGAAAGCAGCCACCCTCACCCAGGAACATGGAGTGGCTGTTAGGAGCTTTAATCTCCTCCAGTTGGCAAAGCCCTGCCCTCTCATGAGCTAGCTGAAGTTAATCTCTAGAGCAAGGTGGTTTCTCTCAGCCAAAACCAAATCCTGAATAAATAGAAATATTCCCCAAATCTAAAAGCTGTAATTTTTAACATGGCACTATTAATTTTTTAAATTTATTTTTTAAAACCTAGTTAACATGTTGACTGGCCCAGAAAACTAAAGCAAAGAGCTGCTCCCTCCTTACTGATCAGACTTCACTTAATTTATCTGGTCATTCAGCCCTCCTGATTTTGGTCACCCTTCTATCAGACAGACATTTTCCTGATATACAACATGGAATTATGACATTCCATAACGTTCTAAACATCATATCTTAAGTATTGGTAGATAATACAAAATAAAATCTCACAGGATACAAATAGTATCCTGTGATACTATTTGTCTACAATGAGAGAGACAACCAAAAAGATCTACTGTGAAGAGGTGACTATAAATTGTAATGACTTGACATTAGAATTTTTATTTTTTCACTGTTTTATATAGCTAGAGAAATATAAAAATGAATAATCTCAAGGCCTTTCTGATGTTTCCTGCAGCTTAACATTCTCCAAAGAACTGGGAAGTCATACAGCAAAAGGTTTAAGCAAGGGCTCCAGAATGAAACAGGAATGGATTTGAATTTAGGCTATGTGCTCTTGAGCAGACACAGAACTTCTCTGAAGCCCACTCTGCTCACCTACAAATTGGGTAGAAGCAAGGGAATTACCAAGGGATAGGACAGTACCAAGGGACTAGCTACTTCCCTCTAGCCTGAAGGGGTAATCAGAGGGGCTCCAGTGGGATCTGGAGCTATCCAAGAACTCAGGGACTGCCCAAGTCATGGCCAGGCAGGGAAGGAGCAGGAGGAAGAAATACTCCTTCCTCTCTCTTTCCACCACCCAGTCCTGCTGATGCTTCCCGTTCATCAACTCAACTGGTAAGCCAGAGGTCAAGAGGGTTGGGGTGGTATACTCTGTAGAGGTCAATTTCCCTTGGTCCAGCTCAAGACATAGAAGGGTGGAGAATGGATGAGAAGGAGACAAACAGAAATGCTCAGCACAGAACAATAGAGTAATAGTCCCAAGGTGATGGGGAGCTGAAGTTAGAACCGAAGTCTAACTCCAATGCCCATACTTAATTCAACCTCCATGCCATATTGATACCATATTTTTTTTTAAAAAACTTCATTAATATAAAACTTATATAAAAACCGAACTTTTTAACTATGAAGAAAGAAAAGTTCGGGTAGAAAAAAAGGCCCCATTTACTTTAACACAATTTCTCTCAGCACAGAGAAATGGTACTTCTTAATGATGGCATGGGAGACTGATCCTGGCTCAGGGATTATAATTATGGATCTTGGGCAGACACCACTAGAAAGTAAACAAATAAAAACCCTATGTCAGGAGTAGTGATGAAGATAGCACACTTCAAGTGAATGTCTCATTGCCAGACCCAGGAATCATGTTTTTTCTTTTTTTTTCCTTTTTTTTTTTTTTTGAGACTGAGTTTTGCTCTTGTCACCCAGTCTGGAGTGCAATGGCGTAATCTTGGCTCACTCTAACCTCTGCCTCCCGGTTCAAGTGATTCTCCCACCTCAGCCTCCCAAGAAGCTAGGATTACAGGTGCCCGCCACCATGTCCAGCTCATTTTTGTATTCTTAGTAGAGATGGGATTTCACCATGTTAGCCAGGCTGGTCTCGAACTCCCAACCTCAGGCAATCTGTTTGCCTTGGCCTCCCAAAGTGCTGGGATTACAGGCATGAGCCACTGTGCCCAGCCATCAGACCCAGCAATTCTTGACCTACTATCACCAAGCAGATTAACAATGCCATTTTGCTTTCCCTGTCTGTGCCTACCTATTATTCCTTTGTCTTCAAACCTAAACTACCTCATTCAACTCATTTCAACTATTCAAATTTCTATGGAGTTCAAGGGATGGATGTAAACAAGCCTATAGGGTGAGGTTTTATGTTTTTCTGTCTAAGAGTTAAGACTGTGTTTATTGTTTGCTGTAGCTGTAGGTGCCAGAAAGTAAAATTTTCTTCGTTGTCTTTATTTTGTCTTCCTTGTTGTTTTTCACTTTTTGTCTGGTAAAATTCTTGTCTGGTAAAACCCGTGTGGATTAGGCTCTGGTAAAATAGTTTCTCTTGAGTGCAGATCTTGTTAAGGAGAACAGAACACTCTGGGCCTATTTCAAAATGGCTATTTTTCCCCTACCCCTTCTAAAAATGCAAGAGGATTTTTCTCTAATTTTTAGTGTTGAAATCTCATTGGGCTCTTGGAGGTAAAACTCATAATAGCATGGAGACCCCCTTTAGACTGCTTCCTCGCCGAATTTTTGACTCTCACGCTTGTTCATACTTAGGTTCTAGCAATTTTTTCAATTACAATTTAAGTTTTCTTACTCTTGTACTAACTCTAGTGGTTCCTGGGCTGCTTCTCAGGTAAGCTGTGATTTTCTGTATTCACCTGTCTCTCTCTCAAATGTTGGGAGCAATAGTTTGCCCTGTGACCTCAGGTCTCTGAAGGATCTAAGAAGAGTGGTTGATTTTCAATTTGTTCAGATTTTTGTTGTTGTGAGGATGGAAGTGATGACTTCAAACTCTTTATATGCTGGACAGAAAATTGGAAGTCCCCTGTGTGTTTTTCATATGGTTATTTTTTTGGCACAAATATTTGTTATAAGTGCCATTATCTTCAGCTCTGTGGAGCAAAAATAGATCCAAGACTTTTTTTTTTTTTTTTAACTGGGGTTTTAAAATTTTTAATACAAATTCACATTTTAAGTTATAAAAACTGTCTTTCATTGTGTCAGAGGCATTCAAACCAGAGCAACTGCATCTTGAGTGAGGGCGAGGAAAAATGAGGTTGGGACTTGCTGGGCTACATTCCCAGAAGGTTAGGTACTCCTGGCTTCTAGATGTTTACGGTTAAGAAAACAGATTGATAACATTTACTAAACAGACCCAGACTTAGGAGTGGCCTGATATCCCAATATGTTAAGAATAGAAGCATTCCTAATTTTGCTTTAAAGATAATATCAATTCTTGCAAAACACAGTACTTAAGAAAATTAATCCTTTATTACAAACCCTTGTAGCAGAGCACATCTCCCATGAATTTTTCTTTTTCTTATTCTTTTTTTTTTAATGGAGTCTTACTCTGTTGCCAGGCTAGAGTGCAGTGGAACGATCTTGGCTCACTGCAACCTCTCCCTCCTGGGTTCAAGCAATTCTCCTGCCTCAGTCTCCTGAGTAGCTGGAACTACGGGAAGGTGCCTCCACGCCCAACTAATTTTTGTATTGTTAGTAGAGATGGGGTTTCACCATGCTGGCCAGGATGCTTCTTGATCTCTTGACCTCGTGATCCTCCCGCCTTGGCTTCCCAAAGTACTTACACTATATATAAATAAGTATTGTACTTAGGGTAGATGTGTTCCTCCTCTTACTTTTGGGAACACCCTACTCTGTCCATAGAGTAGCTATTCTTTCACCACTTTTCTTTTCTTCTTTCTTTCTTTCTTTCTTTTTTTAGGCGGAGTCTCACTCTGTTGTCCAGGCTGGAGTGCAGTGATCGGATCTCAGCTCACTGCAAGCTCCGCCTCCCGGGTTCACGCCATTCTCCTGCCTCAGCCTTCCAAGTAGCTGGGACTACAGGCGCCCGCCACCTCGCCCCGCTAGTTTTTTGTATTTTTTAGTAGAGCTGGGGTTTCACTGTGTTAGCCAGGATGATCTTGATCTCCTGACCTCCTGATCCGCCCCTCTCGGCCTCCCAAAGTGCTGGGATTACAGGTTTGAGCCACCACTCCCGGCCTACTTTCTTAATAAACTTGCTTTTGCTTTGCACTGCTGTCTTGCCCCGAATTATTTCCTATGCAAGACCCGAGAACCCTCTCTTGGGATCTGAATCAGGACCCCTTTTTGGTAAAAACATTCTGGCAAACCCTGAAGAGACAATACTGAAGAAACCCTCCAACCAAAAGGAAACAGACTGTAGCACTGGTTGGCCAACTTAAGGTAAGTGGTAGGGTACCTGGGTAAAGGAGTGGATTGGGTTAGAGGCCCAGCTTAGGGGAGTTCAAGTTTCTCCTAAGATAGAGAGGGTTAAAGACGCCTCTCAGTAAAAGGCAAGGATGCTTGACTAACTTTGGTTTGAGGTCCAACTTAGGAAGGTTAGAGTCCTTCTTAAGATTTAGGGGGTTAGAAGTCCCTCTCAGTAAAATCCCTCTCAGCTAAAAACGAGTTTGGCACTATGGGATGTTAACTGCTATACTCTTTGTATTATTCTTGCTTGTCCTGTTTGCTGCATGAATAAATTTCTTGGTCACTGTCTCAGTTTCACTGTCATTTTCAGACTTCATTTAAGTGGTCTTTGGGATTTTAACTTATTCTTCCCCTGTGGGCCTCCCAATTTCCATCTGTTTGCTTGTGAAACACTGTGAACAAAAAGCATTGAAGACTCTGTCTCTAAAATTGCTGATGAAGATTTGGTATTTAACAGCTATGAGCAATAAGTTCAGATAAATGTACTCATGTTTTGTTGCAGATGTGATCTAGAAGCATTAGGATGGAAATCAGGGGACTTTTCTCCTTGCTGTTTTGTTTCATTTACACATTTCTTTCCTTTCTTGGATTTGGGCAAATTGGCTTTGCTTGTTCAATCCACACTGCCACTATTGCCCAGAACCTGCTTGCCCTGGTCATTCCCATCTAAATCCTCTTCATTTCCTTTGCCTTATTCAACATTTCTTTTGTTGGATACTATGTTATGGTATATCTAAATTCATGGTTTGGCTTATTTTTAGTGTGAATAAAATAATTCAATTTTTGGCAGGAATCCTCTCATTAATGCAGCTGGCCTTAAAAACCTCTCTTATCTCTTCTAGTGGAGCTGAGCCAATGGCGATATGATTTCATAGGTTTGGAACTTTTCTTTCAACATTACCTGCCTCCTTCCTGGAAACCATAGCATTGATTTGAAAGGACTCACCACTAGGATATACTCTTGAACATTGGGACCAGTTTAAATTAAATGGGCTTAAGAAGAGAAAACTGGTGTTTTGATGTAATACTGTTTGGCCTCGGTATTATTTGGGAAAACAAGAAAAATAACCTCCTGCTGGACCCATGACCTTTAATACTATACTTCAACTAGATTTGTTTTGTAAGTGGGAAGGAAAATGGGATGAAATACCATATGTCCAACCCTTTTTGCTGCTCAGTCAAGATAAAACCCTGCAGCAGGTGTGTGCATGTTTGATGAGAAGAAAGAAAGAAAAAGAACTAGACATACTAGATGATCCCTTGGTGCAAGCCTTCCCCTCCCTGTCTCCCCAGACCAGAGGGCATTTTTGGGTGGAGCAGAACTTCCTTCTTTCAGTTCTGAAAGTTCAGATGTATCAGCCCTTTCTCCCTCTAGTTTACACGAAAGTTCTAGTGAGAACCCTTTGTCCCTACTCCTTACCCCACTCTATACCCAGCCTTGTGAGTACTACTTCTAGTGGAGCCTCTTATCAACTTCCAAAAGGAAATCTTTGTCCACTTACAGATGTGACAAAAAGGGAAGAAGGCACTGTAAGAGTACATGTCCCCTTTACTACGTCTGATTTGGCTGAATGTAAAGAGTTTGGTCATTTCTCTGAAGATCCAAGAAAATTTATAAATCAGTTTGAGAAATTAACTCTGGCCTATAGTTTAACTTGGCAGGATCTGCATGCTTTGTTGTCTCTGTGTTGTACAGTACAAGAGAAACAACACATTTTGGGAACAGCTAGGACCCATGCAGATGAGGTATTGGCTTATAAGCCTAACCATAATATATATGAGGCAGATAATGGAACAGTTCCAGATCAAGATCGAACCTGGAACTATCAAAGGGGCAGTGAGAACTTGGGGAGGAGAGATCATATGGTCACTTCTTAAAAGGTATGAAGAAATGTATGAAAAAGCCTGTTAACTATGAAAAGGTTAAGGAAGTTTCTCAGGGTAAAGATGAGAATCCAGCTTTGTTTCAAGGGTGTTTAGTTGAGGCCATCAGGAAATATACTAACACTGATCCTGTCTCAAGGGAAGGACAGACCCTTTTGGGAGTAAATTTTATAACCCAGTCTGCTCCTGATATCTGTAGGAAACTGCAAAAAGCAACTATGGGTCCTCGTATGCCTATGGAACAGCTTTTTGATGTGGCATTTTTAGTTTTCATTTTTAGCTCTAAAGCAAGAAGGACCTCCCACAAGGTGTAGCTCTTGGCTGCAGCCTTCAGCTCACCTTCCACATGGGATTGCCCTCCTGGCTCTTGTCCTGACCAAGGGAAGGAGAAAGGTTGGAAAGCCCAAAGTTGGGCATCCCAGTCACCATGCCTTGGGCATAAATCAGTGTGTATACTGTAAGAAAACTGGCCATTGGAAGAGGGACTCTCCAGAGTCCTAAAGGGAGTCATTGGCACCTAAACCAATGATGACCAAAATATCCAAGCAAGCCCAAGAGTGACGGGATCTGAGACCTTTTGCCACAGCTCCCATTGGACAATTTGCCATATCTCTGGAGGGTGCCTGAGTAACCCTTGATGTGGCAGGTAAAAATATTAACATCCTTCTGGATACAGGAGCTGCTTACTCTGTTTTGACCCATTATAATGGGCCTCTGTCAACCCAAAACTGTATGATCATGGGGATAGGTGAACAAGCTCATCGATCCCATCTTACCTGTCCTTTAAGCTGCTCTTCAGGAACTTTGGTTTTTGTCACATGCCTTTGTTATGATGCCCAAATGCCCCATCGCCTGTTGGGAAGGCATTTGTTGACCCAGATGCAGTGTTATCTTTTAAAAATCAAAAGGCAGATGAGGGATTGCTCTTCTCCTTTCCTGTGATAAAGGAAGAAAGTCAATAGGGGACTTACCTAGTTTACTTATTGAAGTAGCCTCCCAAGTAAATTCTACAGTATGGGACATTGAGATTCTAGGCAAAGCATTAAGCGTTCCTCCAGTTTACATCCAACTTAAGCCTGGTGCCCCATCCCTTGGAAGAGACAAAACTTCTTAAAGCCAGAGGCACAAAGAGGGATCCAACCACTAATGGCTAAGTTTTTGCGATTCAGGTTGTTAAGACCCTGTGAGTCTCCTTTTAATATGCCAATCTTGCCAGTTAAAAAGTCGAATGAAGACTACAGATTTATTCAAGATCTTTAAGCTGTCATTCCCATATATCCTGTAGTGCCCAGTCCCTATATGGTGTTAGCCCAGGTCCCTGGGGATGCTGATTGGTTTACAGTTTTAGATCTTAAGGATGCCTCTTTTTGCATTCCAGTACACACTGATTCACAATTCATCTTTGTGTTTGAATGGACTGATCCTGATAGTCATTTGGTTTCTCAATTAACTTGGACAATTCTTCCCCAGGGGTTTAGGGACAGTTCTCATCTGTTTGGAAATGAATTGGCTAGAGAATTAAGGATGTTACCATTAAATAAGGGCACTGTTTTCCAACATGTGGCTGACTTGTTGGTTGCTAGCACAAACAAAAGAGACTCAGACGAAAATACCATTAGGTTGCTAAATTTTCTGCAAGCTAATGGGTATAGGGTCTCACTACATAAGGCCCAGATTTCAATTCAAGAGGTTAAATATTTAGGATATGTCCTAAACCCTGGTACCCAGGCAATAGCACCAGAATGAAGGGAAGCTATCTTGAGCATTCCAGAAGCCCAAACTGGAAAGCAGCTGTAGAGTTTCCTAGGAATGGCAGGATTTTGCCATTTATGAGTGCCTATATTTGGGCACATAGCAAAGCTTTTATACGAGGCCCTGAAAGGAGCAAACATAGTTCCTTTCGAATGGGATAGCAATTGTAAACAAGCTTTTAATGCTGTCAAAGATATACTGGGATCAGCTCCTAGGGATCCCTAATCTTGATAAGCCATTTTTTCTTTATGTGGCTGAAAAACCAGGAAATGCCCTACAGGTCCTTGTCCAGAAACTAGAAGATATCCCCTGACCACTGGCATAGTTTTTTTAAACAATTAAACCATGTCACTTCAGGATGGCCTGGATGCCTCACTGCAGTTGCAGCAACTGCTCTTTTATTAGATGAAGCCAATAAACTGGCTTTAGGACAATATGTGGAGGTTTTAACCCCACGCCATATACAAGGAGTCCTAGAAGCTAAAGGACTCCAGTGGATGACAGGGGGACGTTTATTGTAATATCAGGCTTTGTTGCTAGACACTCCTGATGTAACTCCTAAAGTATGCCAGACTTTGAATCCAGCTACTTATTTTCCTGAACCCACAGGCACCCTAGATCATTCTTGTATACAAGTTATGGAACAAGTTTACTCTGGCCACCTGGATTTAAAGGATGAGCCTCTAGATAGTCCTGAGGTAGAATGATTTACAGATGGAGGTAGCTTTGTGCACCAGGGAAACAGGAAAGCTGGGTATGCTATTGTCAGTCAACACGAGGCCTTATCAGTTTCTACCTCGGCTCAAAAGGCAGAATTAATAGCTCTTATTAGAGTCCTGCAATTGGGAAAGGACTTCATTGTCAACATTTACACTTATTTTAAGTATGCCTTTCTAGTGCTTAAAATGCACATGCTGCTATCAGAAAGGAACAGGGACTCCTATCTGCTAAGGGTTGCCCTGTAAAACATCATTTGGAAGTTCTGAATCTATTGAATGCTGTTTTGCTGCCCAAGGAAGTAGCTGTAAACCATTGCAGAGGACATCAAAAAGGATAATTTAGTGTGGCTAAGGGAAACTCCTTTGCAGATGCAGCAGCTGAGGCAGCTGCATTAAAGGAACCAGTTGGACTTGTAGGCATGTTAGTGCCCTCTGCCATGGTGATGACAGAACCAAGATATACTAAAGAGGAACAAGAATGGGCTAAAGGTCAGGGGTTAATTCAAGATACTTCTGGCTGTCTTATCAATGACAACACACTGTTGGTACCAGGGCGTAATCAGTGGAAAACAGTTAAGCATTTACATGACTCTACTCATTTGGTAAGAGATTCCCTGTTTCAACTGAATGTCTCAGCTTTGTGTAAGAAGAGGCTTATTTAAAACAGTAAAGCAGGTTACTTGGGCCTGTGAATAACCCAAATAACAAATTTTTACCTCCTCCTTTAGTAAGGCCTGTTCATCACAGGGGAATGTACCCTGGCAAAGATTGGCAAATAGATTATACTCAGATGCCCCCGTGTGAAGGGTTTAAACACTTATTAGAATTCATCGACAACTTTACTAGTTGGATCAAGGCTTTTCCCACCCAGTCTGAAAAGACAATTGAGTTTTCTAAACTTCTATTAAAGGAAATGATTCCTAGATTTGGGCTGCTTAAGAGCTTGCAAAGTGATAATGGCCCATCTTTCACAGTGACAATTATCCAAAACGTATCTTCAGCCCTAAAAATTCAGTACCACCTTCACTGTGCATGAAGGCTACAGTCTTCAGGTGAAGTATTATAGAAAGACCCAATCAAACTCTAAAAAGGACTCTGGGTAAACTATGCCAGGAAACATAAAAAACCTGGCTGTCTTGGTCTCCATCCCAAGATAGCCGAGTAGGAACAGCTCCAGTCTGCAGCTCCCAACGTGATGGATGCAGAAGATGGGTGATTTCTGCATTTCCAACTGAGGTACCTGGTTCATCTCACTGGAACTGGTTGGACAGTGGGTGCAGCCCACAGAAGGTGAGCAGAAGCAGAGCAGGGCATCGCCTCACCCAGGAAGTGCAATGGGTTGGGGGATTTCCCTTTCCTAGCCAAGGGAAGCTGTGACAGGCTGTACCTGGAAAAAATGGGACACCTCTGCCCAAATACTGGGCTTTTCCCACAGCCTTAACAACTGGCAGACCAGTAGATTCTCTCCTGTGCCTGACTCAGTGGGTCCCACACTCACAGAGCCTCGTTCACTGCTAGCGCATCAGTCTGAGACCGATCTGCAAGACAGCAGTCTGGCAGGGAGAGGGGCATTCACCATTGCTGAGATATGAGTAGGTAAACAAAGTGGCTGGGAAGCTCAAACTGGGTGGACCCACCGCAGCTCAGCAAGGCCTACTGCCTCTATAGACTGCACCTCTGTGGGCAGGGCATAGCTGAACAAAAGGCAGCAGAAGCTTCTGCAGACATAAACGTCTCTGTCTGACAGCATGGAAGAGAGCAGTGGTTCTCCCAGCACAGGCCTTTGGGCTCTGAGAACTGACAGACTGCATCCTCAAGTGGGTCCCTGACCCCTGTGTAGCCTAACTGGGAGACACCTCACAGTAGGGGCCAACAGACACCTCATACAAGTGGGTGCCCCTTTGGGACGAAGCTTCCAGAAGAAGGATCAGGCAGCAATATTTGCTGTTCTGCAATATTTGCTGTTCTGCAGCCTCTACTGGTGATACCCGGGAAAACAGGATCTGGAGTGGACCTCCAGCAAACTCTAACAGACCTGCAGCTGAGGGACCTGACTGTCAGAAGGAAAACTAACAAACAGAAAGGAATAATATCAACATCAACAAAAAGGACATCCACACTAAAACCCCATCTGTACATCAGCAACATCAAAGGTAGATAAAACCACAAAGATGGGGAGAAACCAGAGCAGAAAAGCTGAAAATTCTAAAAATGAGAGCACCTCTTGTCCTTCAAAGGATCGTAACTCCTCTCCAGCAATTGAACAAAGCTGGATGGAGAAAGACTTTGACTAATTGACAGAAGTAGGCATCAGAAGGTTGGTAATAACAAACTTCTCTGAACCAAAGAAGCATGTTCTAACCCATTGCAAGGAAGCTAAAAACCTTGAAAAAAGGTTAGATGAATGGCTAACTAGAATAAACAGTGTAGAGAAGACCTTAAATGACCTGATGGAGCTGAAAACCATGGCATGAGAACTTTGTGACACATGTACAAGCTTCAACAGCTGATTCAAACAAGTGGAAAACAGGATATCAGTGATTGAAGATCAAATGAATGAAATGAAGTGAGGAGAGAAGTTTAGAGAAAAAAGAATAAAAATAAATGAACAAAGCCTCCAAGAAATATGGGACTATGTGAAAAGACCAAATCTACATTTGATTGGTGTACCTGAAAGTGATGGGAAGAGTGGAACCAAGTTGGAAAACACTTTTCAGGATATTACCAGAACTTCCCCAACCTGGCAAGGCAGGCCAACATTCAAATTCAGGAAATACACAGAACACCACAAAAATACTCCTTGAGAAGAGCAACCCCAAGACACATAATTGTCAGACTCACCAAGGTTGAAATGAAGGAAAAAATATTAAGGGCAGCCAGAGAGAAAGGTCGGGTTACCTACAAAGGGAAGCCCATCAGATTAACAGTGGATCTCTTGGCAGAAACCCTACAAGCCAGAAGAGAGTGGGGGCCAATATTCAACATTCTTAAAGAAAAGATTTTTCAACTCAGAATTTCATATCCAGCCAAACTAAGCTTCATAAGTGAAGGAGAAATAAAATCTTTTACAGACAAGCAAATGCTGAGAGAGTTTGTCACCTCCAGGCCTGCCTTGCAAGAGCTCCTGAAGGAAGCACTAAACATAGAAGGGAGCAACCAGTACCTGCCACTGCAAAAACATGCTAAATTGTAAAGACCATGGATGCTATGGAGAAACTGCATCAATTAATGGGTAAAACAACCAGCTACCATTATAATGACAGGATCAAATTCACACATAACAATATTAACCTTAAATGTAAGTGGGCTCAATGCCCCAATTAAAAGGCACAGACTGGCAAATTGGATAAAGAGTCAAGACTCATCAGTGTGCTGTATTCAGGAGACCCATCTCGCATGCAGAAACACACATAGGCTCAAAATAAAGGGATGGAGGAAGATCTACCAAGCAAATGGAAAGCAAAACAAACAACAACAACAACAACAACAACAAAACAGGGGTTGCAATCCTATTATCTGATAAAACATACTTTAAACCAACAAAGATCAAAAGAGACAAAGAAGATCATTACATTACATAATGGTAAAGGGATCAATTCAACAAGAAGAGCTAACTACCCTAAATATATATGCACCCAACACAGGAGCACCCAGATTCATAAATCAAGTCCTCAGAGACTTACAAAGAGACTTAGACTCTCACACAATAGTAATAGGAGAATTTAACACCCCACTGTCAATATTAGACAGATCAATGAGACAGACGGTTAACAAGGATATCCCGGACTTGAACTCAGCTCTGCACCAAGCAGATCTAATAGATGTCTACAGCACTCCCCACCCCAAATCAATAGAATATACATTCTTCTCAGCACGACATCACACTTGTTCCAAAACTGACAACATAATTGGAATTAAAGCACTCCTCAGCAAGTGTAAAAGAACAGAAATTACAACAAACTGTCTATCAGACCACAGTGCAATCAAATTAGAATTCAGGATTAAGAAACTCATTTAAAACCACACAACTACATGGAAACTGAACAACCTGCTCCTGAATGACTACTGGGTACATAACAAGATGAAGGCAGAAATAAAGATGTTCTTTGAAACCAATGATAACTAAGACACAACGTACCAGAATCTCTGGGACACATTTAAGGCAGTGTGCAGAGGGAAATTTATAGCACTAAATGCCCACAAGAGAAAGCAGGAAAGATCTAAAATCAACACCCTAACATCACAATTAAAAGAACTAGAAAAGCAAGAGCAAACAAATTCAAAAGCTAGCAGAAGGCAAGGAATAACTAAGATCAGAGCAGAACTGAAGGAGATAGAGACACAAAAAATCCTTCAAAAAAAATCAATGAATCCAGGAGCTGGTTTTTTTTTTTTTTTTTTTTTTTTTTTAAGATCAACAAATTGATCGACTGCTAGCAAGACTAATAAAGAAGAAAAGAGAGAAGAATCAAATAGATGCAATAAAAAAATGATAAAGGAGATATTACCATAGATCCCACAGAAATACAAACTATCATCAGAGAATACTATAAACACCTCTACACAAATAAACTAGAAAATCTAGAAGAAATGGATAAATTCCTGGACACATACACATTCCCAAGACTAAACCAGGAAGAAGCTGTATCTCTTGAATAGGCCAATAACAGGCTCTGAAACTGAGGCAATAATTAATAGCCTACAAACCAGAAAAAGTCCAGGACCAGACAGATTTATAGCCACATTCTAGCAGAGGTACAAAGAGGAGCTGGTACCTTTCCTTCTGAAACTATTCCAATCAATAGAAAAAGAGGGAATCCTCCTGAACTCATTTGATGAGGCCAGCATCATCCTAATACCAAAGCCTGGCAGAGACACAACAAAAAAGGAGAATTTTAGACCAATATACCTGATGAACATCGATGCAAAAATTCTCAATAAAATACTGGCAAACCAAATACAGCAGCACATCAAAAAACTTATCCACCACTATCAAGTTAGCTTCATCCCTGGGATGCAAGGCTGGTTCAACATACACAAATCAATAAATGTAATCCAGGGTATAAACAGATCCAAAGTCAAAAACCACATGATTATCTCAGTAGATTAAGAAAAGGCCTTCAACAAAATTCAACAGCCCTTCATGCTAGAAACTCTCAATAAACTACATATTGATGGAAGGTATCTCAAAATAATAAGAGTTATTTATGACAAACCCACAACCAATATCATACTGAACGGGCAAAAACTGGAAGCATTCCCTTTGAAAACTGGCACAAGACAAGGATGCCCTTTCTCACCACTCTTATTCATCATAGTGTTGGAAGTTCTGGCCAGGGCAATCAGGCAAGACAAAGAAATAAAGGGTATTCAGTTAGGAAAAGACGAAGTCCCTGCTTGCAGATGACATGACTGTATATTTAGAAAACCCCATCGACTCAGCCCAAAATCTCCTTAAGTTGATAAGCAACTTCAACAAAGTCTCAGGATACAAAATCAATGTGCATAAATCATAAGCATTCCTATACACCAAAAATAGACAAACAGAGGGCCAAATTGTGAATGAACTCCCATTCACAATTGCTACAAAGAGAATAAAATACCTACACTCCAACTTACAAGGGATGTGAAGGACCTCTTCAAAGAGAACTACAAAACATTGCTCAACAAAATAAAAGAGGACACAAACAAATGGAAGAACATTCTATGCTCATGGATTGGAAGAGTCAATATCATGAAAATAGCCATACTACCCAAGGTAATTTATAGATTCAATGCCATCCCCATCAATCTACCAATGGCTTTCTTCACAGAATTGGAAAAAACTACTTTAAAGTTCATATGGAACCAACAAAAGAGCCCGCATTGCCAAGACAATCCTAAGCCAAACGAACAAAGCTGGAGGCATCACACTACCTGACTTCAAACTATACTACAAGGCTACAGTAACTAAAACAGCATGATACTGGTATCAAAACAGAGATATAGACCAATGGAACAGAACAGAGGCCTCAGAAATAACTCCACACATCTATAACCATCTGATCTTTGACAAACCTGATAAAAACAAGAAATGAGGAAAGCATTCCGTATTTAACAAATGGTGCTGGGACAACTGGTTAGCCATATGTAGGAAACTGAAACTGGATCCCTTCTTTACAACTTGTACAAAAATTAATTCAAGATGGATTAAATATTTAAATGTTAGACCTAAAACTATAAAAACCCTAGCAGAAAACCTAGGCAATACCATTCAGGACATAGGTATGGGCAAGGACTTCATGACTAAAACACCAAAAGCAATGGCAACAAAAGCCAAAATAGACAAATGGGATCTAATTAAACTAAAGAGCTTCTTCATGGCAAAAGAAACTACCTTCAGCATGAACAGGCAGCCTACAGAATGGGAGAAAATTTTTGCAATCTACCCATCTGACAAAGATTCTAATATCCAGAATCTGCAAAGAACTTAAACGAATTTACAAGAAAAAAATCAAACAACCCTATTAAAAAGTGAGCAAAGGATATGAACAGACACTTCTCAAAAGAAGACATTTATGCAGCCAACAGACACATGAAAAAATGCTCATCATCACTGGTCATCAGAGAAATGCAAATCAAACCACAATGAGATACCATCTCATGGCAGTTAGAATGATGATAATTAAAAAGCCAGGGAACAACAGATGCGGGAGAGGATGTGGAGAAATAGGAACGCTTTTGCACTGTTGGTAGGAGTGTAAACTAGTTCAACCATTGTGGAAGACAGTGTGATGATTCCTCAAGGATCTAAAACTAGAAATACCATTTGGCTCAGCAATCCCATTACTCAGTATATACCCAAAGGATTATAAATCATTCTACTATAGAGACACATGCACACGTGTGTTTATTGCAGCACTATTCACAGTAGCAAACACTTGGAACCAACCCAAATGTCCATCAATGATAGACTGGAGTAAGAAAATGTGGCACATATACACCATGGAATACTATGCAGCCATATAAAAAGGATGAGTCCATGTCCTTTGCAGGGACATGGATGAAGCTGGAAACCATCATTCTCGGCAAACTATCACAAGGACAGAGAACCAAACACCGCATGTTCTCACTCATAGGTGAGAATTGAACAATGAGAACACTTGGACACCCTGGGGGGAGCATCACACACCGGGGCCTGTCAGGGAGTGGGGGGCTGGGGGAGGGATAGCATTAGGAGAAATACCTAATGTAAATGACTAGTTGATGGGTGCAGCAAATCAATATGGCACATGTATACCTGTGTAACAAACCTGTATGTTGTGCGCATGTACCCTAGAACTTGGAGTATAATAATAATAATAATAATAATAAATAAATAAAAAACCTGGCTGTCTTTATTGCCTGTAGTCTTATTACAGGTTCAAGTTGTCCCCAAGGGGAATCTACAACTCAGCCCTTCCCTTTTGAAATAATATATGGAAGGCCTTTCTTTCTCAACTACAGATTTCCTGATAGGCACCGATACTTTCAAGCTACAAAATTATGTAATCAACTTAGGACAAGCGCAAAACGCATTCCTTGAATGTGGAAATCAAAGAATCCTTCCCCCACTAAGGAAGAGAATCTTGTTACCTCAGATGGGAGATTGGGTCCTATTAAAAACTCGGAAGGAAGGATCTCCAGCATGTAAACATTCCCCAAAATGGAAAGGATCCTATGAAGTTCTTAGTACCCCAACTGCAATTCCACTTATCTCAAATTAAACCTGTCTGTTATGAAGTTTCACAGGCAGATGGAACATGAGAGACTGGTCCCACCTGTTCCTGTGAGCCAACCAGTGATCTCCGGCTTCTGTTCAGAAGAAGTGAAAGAGACGGGTAGCCTAAAGATATGGACTGGCATTCTACTTTTGGGTATAAGTTGGAATCATACCAAGAGTAATTTATTTGCTGAGTGGGCACAGACTTTAGCTTCTCCATGTAATCAGACAAACTGTTGAGTATGTGGAGAATTGCCACTTTCTTCCACTTCCTGATTGCCCTGGCATATTCAACTGGCCAACCTAGGTTTATAGGGATTTTATTATGATTGGGAAACTGAAAATTATAAACATAGTCCCTCTTTTCCTATGTATCATAGCCACACAGACCTTAGCCCCTTCCTCTCCTATGGAGAGACAAGAAGGTACCTTTTCAATCTAATTAAGGAACAGCTAAATTCTATCCCAACTTTAGGTTATGCTGTAGATGATGGACTTGGGTGTATGACAGCTGTTCAAGTATAGGTATCAGGCAAAGCGCCTCTATGTTTCAAAAGGCACAATAATACTCACGACCAGACTGGAACTCGTGATGTGGGATGGTTGCCACCTCAACAATGTAATCAGACCCTTCTTTTAACAGAGTAGATGTGGATGGGATGGCAACATAATTTGCCAAAAATCGGTACCTAACTTTCTCCTTGGGGATGATTATGGGCTTGTAGAACTCATGGTTGGCCGTACTTACCTTATAACTGGCCTGGAAGGAGTATGTGGGGTCGTCCTTATCTACCAGAACATATCCTCACCAAATTGGATTTTATCCCATCTAGCTGGGAAATTGTAAAGACTCGCCATAGGTGACAAAATGGGCCACACTGTGATTTCACCCAATGGCTATATTTTCCCCACAGGCAGCTACAATCAGTATCGAGTTACAAGTTGAAGCCTTAGCCAAGCACAGGCTGCAGCTTTCAGTAATACATACCATTCCCTTACCCTCCTAACTGAGGAAACTTCTCAGATTAGGCAGGTAGCCTTACAAAAGCGTATGGCTTTGGACAGTTTAACAGTGGCCCAAATAGGAACTTCTGCTTTGATCAAAACCGAATGTTGTGTGTATGTTCCATACTATTCACATGTTACCTTGGCTATGAAAGCTTTAGACACTCCTATCTCTGCCATTGATGTACTGTCAGTTGACCCTACATCAGCTTAGTTCCAACAACTCCCCAGTTCTTGGAAAGCCTTCCTGTTTAGTTTACTTGGAATGATTTTACTGATTTTGCTTTGCTGTTGTGGAATATATTGTGGTTTTACTCTGTGTAGGAATGCAAGACAATCTTACTCAATGCTTTCTTAAATTGGACACTTACTAATCTTCCAGATATCACCTTTTGTCGGAACTCAGTGTTATGAATGACCCTTACCATACCAATGCTTTCTGACTGAGCTCCTCTCTGCCTGGGAGCAAGAGACCCAATAGTTAGGAGGGAATGTCATCGCCCCATTCAGCCTGAAGAAGCTACAGAAGCTGGATCTCCATCCCTCTGAAACATGAGGACTAAGGGTCCTCTTGTAAAGGGACGGAGGAGGTATGTCAGAGGTGTTTGAACCAAAGTGACTCCATCTTGAGGGAGGGCTAGGAAAATAAGGCTGGCACTTGATGGGCTACATTCCTAGAAAGTTAAGTATTCCTAACCTCTAGATGTTTATGGCTAAGGGAACAGATTGATAACATTTACTAAACAGACCTAGACTTGGGAGTGTCCTCATATCCCAATGTCTTGAGAACAGAAGCATTCCTAATTTTGCTTTGAAAATAATACTATCAATTCTTGCAAAATATATACTTAAGAAAATTCATCCTTTATCACAAACCTTTGTAGTAGAGCACACCTCCTCATGATCTTATTTTATCCTATATATAAACAAGCATTTCACCTAGGGTGATGCGTTCCTCCTCTTCTGGAATGCTCTACTCTGTCTATGGAGTGTCTATTCTTTCACCACTTAATTTTCTTAATAAACTTGCTTTTGCTTTGCACGGTGGACTTGCCCTGAATTCTTTCTTGTGTGAGATGCAAGAACCCCCTCTTGGGGTCTGGATCAGGACCCATTTCAGGTTACAACTGCAATAATGTGTTAACTGACTACCTCAAGTTCACACTAATTACCTGAGGTTACCCAATACCTTGTGTTTTTTACAGAAATCAGAGTTGGTAGTTCACATCATAACATGCATTCAATATAGCTTACACTATTTGAGCCATAGTTTATATACAACCATTGCAGTAGTTCAGATAAATTAGAATTAGGCTGTTGTGTGGGCTATGGATACACAATTTCCCCTGAATAGATGGATTCGTTCATTCAAATAGAGGGGCTAATCTTTGCAAATAACCCACTTGATTAATATTTCTAGTGAGCTGATGGAGTGTTTAACACTTGAATGCCGTAGAATCTTCACACTAAAGTAAGGCAATGGTCACCAGGTTGTTGCTTGTGGGCCTGGAAAAGAATTTTCAAAAATTACATAGCCCTATACATTTCAAAGTTGATGTCTAATTTCAAATTAGATAATTTTCATCGTTTTAAATAATTGAAAATAATGTAATTTCTGGAATATAAATAACAAATTTTTTAAATGAAAGCATTCTTTAAAATTATCTAATGAAATATCATAATTTGATAACCATTATCTTCCGCTTAAGAATAAATGAAAATAGCTCTTCTTTTAAATTTCAAAATTCTACACCTTTCCTTTTTCTCTTTACATGTATATTTCTGTTCCACTTCCCCCAGAGATTTTATTATAATATATATATTTTCATGTTTGAACATTTTATTCTTCACCTATCAAATATATCTGCAAAAAAGCCCATTAGTGATATGGTACCAGTGTTAACTTCCTGGTTCTTGGTTCTGATAAATGTGCTATGGTTATATAACATGTTCAAATTGGAGAAAGTTGAAAGAGGAATATATGGAAAGTCTTTGTACTATTTTTCAACTTTTTTTTCAACTTTTCTATAAGTCTAAAAATAGTTCAAATAAAGTTAAAAAAAAATAAACGCACTGCCAAGATTTTCTCAAAATGATAATGAAGATTTCTTTAACCTGATTTTAAAAATACTATAGAAATCACAAACCAAAGGCCAATCTCATGCTTACTGTGAAATACCAAAGACATTCTTATTAAAAGTCAGAAAAGTATGCTTCTCATTAGCACTATTACTTCTGATTTTTATAAAAAGTCTGGTCATTGAAAAACCAATAAAAATTCATAAGAAGTGTAACATTTGGGAAGGAGGAAATAAATGTTTTAATAGATAATACAGTTTGCAATCTATAAAGCCTAAGTGAATAAACTGAAAAGTATTAGTAATAATTTTTAAAGGTACTGAGTTATAAAATAAACATACAAAAATCAATTACTTTTCTATTTCACAGTTCAGAATAATATTGACTAAAATGTACTTGATAATATCGACTAAAATATAAACCATATGTCAATAAGAATAATAAAGTTATATAGTACTTATTTCAGAAAAACCAAAATCCTACTTAGTGGCATAACCCAAAATTTGATTAAATGAAAAAAATATATCTTTCTTTTTAGGAAAACCAGTTATTGAAGAAAAGTAATTTCTCTTTAAATGTTGTATAAACTTAATGCAATTCGAATTAAAACTGAAATCAAAATGTATTTAAAACTTGTTGAAGTGATTCTAAGTGAGAAAAATTTAAGAAATAAGACCAGTGAGGGGACAGTTGCATTTTCTATACTAAAATGTAGTATGAAGCTATAGTTATTAAAAAGCATGATATTAGTGCTAGAAGACAATCAGTAGAACAGAATAGAAAACAATGAGAAAGACTCTTCTGTATCTAAACATCCTGTTATGATACTTTTGATATTTTAAAATTAGAGGGGTTAAAAATGAATTATTTATTAAAGTGTTATTAGAAAAGTTGATAGACCATTTAGAAAGAAATAAACCAGATCTTATGCTTCAAATCATACCTGAAAATAGATTCCAGATGGATTATAGAATTAATCTACAGAAGACCTGAAAAAAAGAGATTATTTAAATGCAAGAGGAGGATATTCACAAAGAAGAAATATGAAGAATAGTAGTGTTACATTTGATTATATATAGTCTGTACTTCTTCATATCAAAACAACAAATAAAATTAAAAGGCAAAAGAAAGAGATAATTAATACATATCACAATAATATAAGAAAAAGCAAACATTATGTCCTTAAAAATACAGAGATCTTACAAATTAATAAGAAAGGAGATGAACTCCTCAATAGAATGAAAAGTTGGAAAACATAAATGGTTAATAAACACAGAGAAATTATACAACCTACTAGAAAACAAAGCAATGTGACTTAATATATTATTAAAATTGTTATTCATCTATTGGATTGAAAAGATTTGTTTCTATTTTAAAAGTATATAGAAGTTAGTAAGATAGGCTTTCTCACACACTGTTAAAGTTTAAGTTGTGGCAAACTTTTGGAGTACAGTAAATCACTTTAGCTCTAAAAACGCAAAATCCTGGGACCTAGCAGATCCAACAACCCAAATGGCTAGCAATAGGAAAGTGATTAAATTCTCTGTATCCATCCATGGAATACTTTGTCATTATTAGACATGGTTTCTAACAGTGGTTCTTAAAATGAGAAAATGGGTTACACATCAAAGTTACCCAAGATGATCTTTGAATCCACGGCTTCATGACTCACTGCTTCTATCCCCCACACACACCCTCTTTCTGATTTTTTTGGTTTGCTACAGGACTTAGGAGTCAGTTTTTACGTAAATCTCCAGTGGAATCTGATGCAAATCCTCTATGGCAAAACGCTGTTCCAAAATAATATTCAACATCATTGGAAATTATTCTCAGTCTAATGGGAAATATAAAATACAATATTTACTTGTTATGATTCCCAATTTAGAGTATAGAGAGTATAATATTATGTATGTAACTTTATTTTTATAAAGAATATTCTCATTTTTACATTTTTTGCTATTTCTAATTTTTTAAAGAATGGACATTGCTTAGGGGTAATCACTAATAGTGATAATTAGTTTGGAAAAAAAAAATCTTTTAAAGGAGTTACTGTGCTCTCTTTCCCTGTCTCTCTTGCTGCCAGAGATATCTATCCACCCTCTGCCAGTGTTTTCTGAAATATGCCAGGTCCTCGGAGAGCACCTCAAATTTATCCCTAGACAACTATGGCATTATTTCCATGTGAATAGTGGAGAGAGAAAGGGAGAAAGAAAAAAGTAAAACATTGTGCACGAGTGAAATGTAGAGTTTAGCTATTATCTAATGAATTTGATCACAGTAGGCAGCCAATCTTGATAATTATTTTAAAAGATTTTTCCTCAATTGCAGCATATAGGGGTGGGATGGAAGTTGGGGTAAATATTGTAGGACAAAGGTGGTAGTGTCAGGGGATCTAAAACAAAGAAACCTTCAAAACGATAATAACAACAACAATACACACACACAAAGCAAAAAAGTAAATGTCTCCTGGGCTCTGCCTCAAAGGTAAATAAGAGGTCCTTCATATTGAGAAAATTCTTCAGGCTTGTGCACACACAGATTTATTCAGTATATTCTGAATCTGTACTTGTTTCATTATTCTGCATTCTAAGAAAGACTCAAGGCATTTGAAAAACAGAGCTTGAAATATTCATTGATAGTTGGGTGACGTGTGTACATTATACCTAAAGATGAGTGCCAGCCCCTCTCAGGAGGCTACTCTGGTGGCCTAGAAAATGAATTAACTGAAAAGTTATTAATTCTTTGATTAATTTTTCCCCATATCGCTGCTTTGTAGGAAGGTTGAAACTTGCCTGAATGTTCAAGGAATGGACCTGAGCTATCAGTATGGAGACCTTAAAATGTATCACCCAATCTGGGAACCTTTGGAGAATTCAACAGGGAACTAGTAACAATTCTACTGAATAGGAACTGGAATTGTCATGGGACAACAGAGACATTTGATTACTCTTGCTAGGAGTCCTTATTGCTTGAGCACACTGAAGGCCTGGTGAAATCAGGTTGACCTGGAGCCAGTCAGTGACACGTCTATATCAAAGGCCATAATGTGAAAAGGCTAGGTTGAAAAATCACAAACAATGCCATCAATAAGATATTGTGCACTTGACTAATTCTCCTGATGTGTAAAGAGTTCTATCTCAGAGAGTTAGCAGGAGGGATACAACAATAAGTAGGACTAATGTGATCTCAACTGCAGAGTGATGGTTCAGCCTCACATGCAGATAATTAGGCTGGAAAAATACACAATGGAGAACCAATAGTGGTAGGCTGGGATAAGTCAGGCCATGAAAGATGGGCTGGAACTGTGGCAGGATTGAAGGACTGCTACTGGTGTCAGGGTGTTTAAGCTGAAACTGACCAAGAGTTAGTCAACTGAAGGGGAAGGTGAGGGTGGTGGAGAGAGGTGGAAAGTAGAGCATGCAAGAGTATTCAGAGGACAGAGGATGGAAAGGATGGCCCAGTTCAGAGCCTGAAGGAAATTTGATTGATTTTTAGAATAGGAGATAAGGAGGAGCAAGAGATGAGGCTGGAAAGGCAAACAGGGCAAGAAGGAGAAGTGCCTGCTTACACAGGTTTAGAAGTGTGGACTTCATCTTGAGGGCTCATGGAGGGTTTTGAGGAGTAGAAGGACATGGTTAGACTTCACCAGGATCATGGGCTAATGTGTGGGTTACAGAACAAGGAGTGAAGGGATTCTCAAGGCTAGATGGAGGGAGAACAGTAACTCCATAGAGAGAAGGCAGTGGTTTTGATGAGATTGGAAATCCATGGACGGATTATGAAAAACGCTAGGCAGTAAAATCCATCTGCCTTGTCAGCTAAATAGCATTGAGGGAATCAGACAGGTAAGAGACCCCATAAGGAGAAGGCATTCTCAGATTGCATATAATATGGGAGGTATGGCCATATATATCTGAGAGGTTTCCACCTTTGGGGGAATCACTGTGCTAAATCAATGATGTCCTAGGGCTGTCTACTAGGCTCAAAAGTTCTCATGACATTAATTTTCATAATTGGGATGATATGAGTTTCAATGATCTACTACCCATCAATGTACAGAAGTGAGACGGAAGTTGTTTGAAATAAAATTCTAAGCAAATGGTTTAAACCTGCAATATAGTGATGTATTTATAGATGGTTTTGATGTTGCATTGACTCAGTCTCAGACTGGTTTTTAAATAATTTATTTTCCCAGACACTGATATCTCTGCCAGAACCATAACAAAATGAATGGGATTAGACAGGCTATAAAAATGTGTATGTAGTAGGGGACTAGAGAAGGGGAAGCTGACTTCCTTTTCATTTATCAAAGTGGTATAGCTTAATTATGGAGATTGGCATACACATGAAGAAAACTTAGTCCAGAAGAATCCTGAAGGAAATATTAATGAAGTATTGGCCAGCCAGAAGGTGTACATGGGGTTCACCCTAACTCTTCTGCTAAAGCTAGAATTCATGTCTCTAGCCCTTTCACAAAGCTCTTTATTCCAAGTTTAACTATTCGCTCTCATGAAATTAGGATATCTTTCAAAGTGGTTTGAAAGACTGAAAAAAACTCCACTCTCAGAGGTGTGAAGTCCAAGAAAAAATAAAATAGAATATTTCTGTAATATGTATCTTTGTAGAGAACAAGCCAAGAGTGTTTGCTGATAGGTTTGTCCAGAATGGAACAGTGTCCTAAAGCCAAAATCCTAGGCTGAATGGGCAACGTGACCAGGTAGAACAGGAGGAAGTGGAGCCAAATTAGCTCCACTGAGAATATGGTCCTGTGTTTTCAAGAAAATTTAGGATGTCAGGAGCATATTCAGCATCACAGTCAGGTAGAACAATTGATTGGAAACCAAAGTCTCCAAAAAACTGTCTCCATTCCCCCTTTCACGTCCATCTGATTCCCTTGGTGGGGCCCTGGGGAGTCACACAGTAAACTGATGCTGAAGGGAACTGGCCTTGCGGAGCCTGAGCCCTTTGATTGTGTCATCCGGTTCCCTGCCTGGTTCCCACTCAGATTACATCCCTGCAGTCTGTATTGTCCAGACAAAGGAGCAGTGGCTCCTCTCTGAGGACTGCCTGGAGCACAGCCACCCTCCCGTTGTCTACCCAATCTCCAGCCTCCTCCTATTTCTTCGTTCAGCACCCACCTTCTGGGTTTCTTGAGTAAAAATATAAAAACCAGTTAAGCCCTGCAGTGGATTTCATGGTGCCAGGCAGGCTTGGAGCACCAGCTTCCCTCCCCAAGCCTCTTCCTGAAATAGGCTGACCTGGAATTTCCATTTCCACTTAAGTGCTTTCTGGGAAGGGTGTATCCCAGCTTTCTGGAGATATCTCAGGGGAGAAGGACAAAGGGTGTGGCCTGCATTTATAAGAAGAGTCTTGGGTACCTAGTAAAATTCAGGTTCTTTTCACTTATCACTATAGCCCAGCTATCCACAATCTTAAACTTCTTTCTACTTTTTTTTTTTTTTTTTTTTTTTCCCAGAGACAGCATCTAGCTCTGTTGCTGAGGCTGGAATGTAGTGGCACCATCATAGCTCACCACAACCTCAGAACTCCCGAGCTGAAGCAATCCTCTGGCCTCAGCCTCCTCAGAAGGTGGGACTAGAGTTGTGCATCACCACATCTGGCTAATTTTTTTGAAATTTGTTTTAGAGAAGGGGGTCTTACTATGTTGGCCAGTCTGGTCTTGAACTCCTGGACTCAAGTGATCCTCCCACTTTGCCCTCCCAAGCACTGGGATTACAGGCATGAACCACCATGCTCAGTCCATGATCTTAAATTTCTAAACAAAGATTATTTGAGCCAACAAAAGTCGGGGAAAGCTAACAATTTTGCTGACTTGAAATTATGAAGCTCTTAGATTTTAATCTAACAATTAGATTGTATTTACTATGTGTCAGGCACTATTCTAAAAAGTCACATCTATTTACACATACGATTTTTATGGCAATCCCATGAGGTGGTGTGTTTTTCCTCTTTATTTCACAGTTAAGAAATAAAGATACATGCAGAGAGGTAAAATGCTTTGCTTGATGTCACACAACAAGCAGGTGTCAGAGCTGAGATTTGAATCCAGGGCTTCTGGCCCTATATCCAGTGGTTGGCACCACTACACTACACTATGTAGTTGTATGTGTGTGTAGTGTGAACACACACACAACTATCACCGATTGATTGATTGGAAAGAATGCTTTTCCAGTCGATTTCTCCTTTTTCAACCATTAATTATTGATTTTTTGACAAATTGTAAGAACCCTTTCTTTCCCTTCTGCCAGGGCCACTCCTCATGTGAGCCGTAGAAGCTCTAGTCTTTGGGATTTAGAAGGTGGTGGGTGAAGGATAAAGGGGAGGGAGAAAGGGAGACGGTCAAAAGCAGGAGCCCTAATTTCCTGGTCTAGGTTAGAGGTCCCAAAGTCAAGTTACAGTGTAGATTGCTGATCCCACCCTGAGTAGTTCCCTTAATAAGTCTGGGATGGAGTCCAAGAATTTGCATTTCTAACAAGCATCCAAGTGATGCTGATGCTGTTTGTCAAGGGTCGGCACTTTGGGAAGCACTGGCCTAAGAGGTCACTTGAGTTGGCACTCTCACACCTAGACCAAGCAAGCTGTGGAAAAGAATCCCTGGGTAGATCCCATTCCAGAAGCTACTGTTTCTCATTTGGCCTCTGAAGGCCTAGATTAGAAAAGCTTTGCTTCTTGTTAAAATGCAAATTGGGGATCTCTGGGAAAGATGAGGCTTGAGTGTGATGACCTAGGAGTGATTGATGGCCTGGAGCCTCTCCAAGAACCACTTGAACAATTGGCTCTGAATTGTGCCCTTTTCGTATTTGAATTTGCACACCAACACCAGGATGGATGATTGTTTTCATAAAGATCTCTATTATTTCTTTGCCTTTTCTGAGGTTTCTGATTTTTTTTTTTTTACATTTTGAAAAAATGTAATTTTTTCAAATTGTAATCGTGAGATTCACTTGCACTATTCTCTGCTATTGCAAGTGAGAGAATGTTGCAATCTAGCTCCCCTGTCTTGTTTATCTTGGCACTAAATAGGGGGTTTCAGCTTTCCCAAAATACTGACAAAAGTCTTTTCAACTTCGTTTCTCTTCCATAACCTCAATGTAGAATGTCACAGTAGGAAGGAATGAGAGAGGAAAACAAAGCCATTGAAAGAGGTTCAAAGGTTAAATCTCCATCACACTCTCCTTACTGTGCATACCTAAGACCAGCTCCTGCAAAGGACCCTTGCTAGTCAAAGTCAAGGCTTAGTTCATTTCTAGTTTTAACCACATTGAATTCCAGACATTAGGGAGCCTATAATGCAAATTCTCTCTCTCTCTCTCTCTCTTTTTGACAGAGTCTCACTTGTCACCCAGGCTGGAGTTCAGTGGTGTAATCTCAGGTTACAGCAACCTATGCCTCCTGGGTTCAAGGGATTTTCCCGCCTCAGTCTCCTTTGTAGCTGAGACTACAGGCACGCACCACCATGCCTAGTTGATTTTTTTTTTTTTTTTTTTGGTAGAAACAGGGATTCACCATGTTGTCCAGGCTGGTCTTGAACTCCTGACTTCAAGTGATCCATCCCCGTCAGTTTCCCAAGGGTAAACTATGTCTTTTGAAAAATGTCCCATACAGAGATTTCACTGCTCTCTACCTGGGCCAAGTTTGGGAACCAGGTGCTGATCACAGCTTGGTGTCGAGCATGTTCCAAAGGCCCTGCTTCCCTCTAGCCTCATGTTGGTCCTGATTTTCCCTGGGAATGGACCTATAGCTTACCTGAAGATGCCAGTTTAGGTGTGGAAACCATTCCTCCCAAGAAAAGTTAGGAGCAATATTGCTCCTCAGGAGTGATGGCGATGGTAGGGAATGAAAGACAAAAATGAATACTTCAGTTTTACAAAACGGCTACTTTCTCCTGCAAAAAAAAGAAACTCCAGGATACTAGGAGGCACAATTCAAAGCAGGTAACATTGATCTTCAGGTGTCCTCTGCTATTTCTTTCCAGCTGCCCCTCTTAACTGTTCAAGAGGTGGTTAATAAGGTTTAATTTCTTATAAGGGTTTTCTCATTCTATAGTGAACTTTGGAACACAGAAAACACCACCATCCAATACAGCATTCTGTGAAAATGGAACTATTTGGTAGTGGCTACCCTATTAGGTCACTGTCTTCATAGCACAGCAGTAGAGCCTTCATGATTTGAATGAATGAATCTGCAGAAGTGGCAGATGGTGGAGTTGGTGGTGTGCAATGGGAGCACCTTGGAGCATACCTTGGGCAATTACCAACACATTAGACCGCATTCAATAGATAAGTCCAGATAGTCCCAGTCTACATGTAAATATCTGCCATGTGATCGATGCTTTGCTGGATGCTTTTAGGATACAGAGAAATAAAGCTCTTGTTTGTTGTTTTTAGAAATGTTGTAATTTTTATTTAGAGTCTCAAATAATTAAAAAAATAATAATGTAATAAATGAATAGGCCCTAAGGCTAGAATGGGTTCCAAACCTCAAGGGAAGAGAATGAAGCAGAGAAGCTTTATTTCAATTTTCATGTTGGCATAGTGTCTGTCTTGGCAGGGAGGAGGGAAATGGGATTGAAAGCAGAGAAACTGGAAAAAATGTATGCATGGTAGTCAAAACGTGCGTGGCTTGTGTTGTGACAGCGAGAGTCCTGGCCTGGCGCGAACAAAATGTATTGGAGATGAATGAAAGAGAAAGCCAGGCAGATAAGATGGTGTTAATTAATGGAGCCTGAATAATTGAGCCTGAATACAGGCTCAACATCTGAATTTCCATAGGCAAGAGGGAGCTACTGTAGGTTTTTCAGCCAGGAGATGACAAGATGAAAACAGTATTTTAGAAAATTAATTAGGGAGTGGTAGCTGGTGTGGGCTGGAGATGGAGAGAGAGGAGTCAGAGAAAGCAGAAACCTTTTGCAGGCCTCTCCATTCCTGAGAGCTGAGGCTGGCAAGAGAGTGTGAAACAGGGACCGACCCTCCTCTGCCTGTAACATTGCACACTTCTGACAATGTGCTCCTCCCTCCAGCTCTTGGCCTCTGTGATGTTTTAGTCTCTGTTTCTCCTTCATCTCTTCTCCTCTTTGGCCTCCTTCACTGGTTTCTTTTCTCTGACCTCACCATTAATGTAGGTGTTCCCTGAGATTCTTTCCATCTTCTTTCTCATCCTCCACTCTCTTGGCTTCAGCCATAATCTACATAAACATTTATCCCAAATTTATGTCTCTATTCTTGATCGCTATCCAGCGATCTTTGCCTGTATTTCCAAGTGCCTCTTGAACATTCCCACCTGAGTATCTCACCAGCATTGCAAAATTAATGTCTAAAACAATACACATCATTGCTGAGGTGCAAACCAGCCTCTGCCTCAGATTCTCCTCTTTCTATAATGAAAACAAGATTCACCAAGTTACAGAAGCTCAAAATCTCAGACACCCATCCAAAGCAACTTTTCCTCTTCCTGATTCTGAAGTCATAGATGCAAAATAACTTGGCTACTTTTCCTTTGCTCTCAATAGTAATCAAGTACCATAGATCCCAGCTCTTCTCCCATTTTTATGTCTATATAACATTGTAATTCTGACCTTCAGTCCTTCTCACTTATGCCTTTGACATTGCCACCCAAACCCCACTCTGATCACAGCCCTTCTTGGCCCAAAAACTTCCCCCATGATATATGATCTCAGGGCAGGCTTTTCAGATGTTTAGCCACAACTCTCCTGGCTTTGTACTGTACCGCACCCACAACTGACCACGAAATATGCATTATGTATGCCCCAAATCTCATGCAACCACACCCTTGCCTCATCATGTCTCTTGAGCATGAAACTCCCCATTTCTCCCTCACAATATGCATCTATAGAAATTATTTCCACTTTTTGAGATCCATTTCAAGTCCTACTTTCTCTATAAGGATTTTCTCCATGCCCCCAACATAGAAGCCTCCTTCTTTCTTTGACTCCCATGCCAGTGACATTTTTCAGCTTTATGCCCCAGTTCACTGCATTCCCACTACAGCATCTCTATGAGATGACACATTTCTCATGGCCCAGGAAGGTGTCTTCACCATTCCTATTTTTCTTACAACTACAGGATGCCCTGCACACAGTGAACACTTTATCCATATGACAGAAAATGAATAAATCCAAATAAATGTAGGAAAGGACATTTGACAAAATGTCATGACAATTCACAGAATCAAAGAAATTGCAGGGTCAAGAGACATTGGTACCATCCGGCAGAGATGGTCATTCCTTGAAACATACCTGAAGGATTCATAGTACCTTTCAGCTCTGCTTCAGGGAATACTTAATAGGGAAGTTGTGAGGACACAGATACAATTTTTGCTAGGTAAGAAAATATTTCTAGCTGTAATCTTTCATATTACTCTGTACTTCTACTCTGAGGAACATATTTATTCCTTTGCAATAAGAAGCTTACTGGAATTCTGCTTTTTCTATAACAAACCCAAACAGAAGATTTGACTTCATTCTTTCCTTAAGACCTTTTGCTTGTTTGTTTTATTTTGTGTAGGAGGAAATAATGTTAGCATAAGTGGGCTTATTTCAAAACATGTGAGTTGAACAGTAATTCTCTCCTTCATCCCACCACTCTGGCTGACTGGAACCAAGGAAAATTTACAGCCCAAAGCAATCCTAAGTCTGGTTTGTGTATTAGTAATGCTCTCTGACTGTACAGGGCAAGCGAAGGCAGAGCTCATTCTCCACAACTTTGCAAAGCCCTATGTAATTTTCAAATCTTCCTGTGTTTTTTGTAATGATCTGGCAATCTAAACAATTTGGTTTAAAAGCTGTCCTAACTCATTTACCCCCTCTGGCATTATATAATGGAAACCAAGAAACTGCATTATGAATATTATAAAGGCCATTCAGATATGAATGTAAATATACGACATGCATTTTTATACAGCAGTGGCTTCAGGAATTTACAAAATTATAAATGTTGGTGTTCTGGACAGAGTTACTACCTCCCTGATTTTCAGCGGAGCCCTCTTAAAATAAAGCATAATGCCAACAGCAACCAAATCACAAGATAGGTTATTTTAAAGCATGGTGACAATAATTAGCTAAGTAATCAAACATCTTTCTAAAGATAAAGTAATACTTCCTTAAATTTAGCCTTGAAACCCTCTCTAATCCCCTGACTCTATCTTTTTCCTAATCCCAATAGGGCTGGCAAATAGAATATTATTTATAACTCATGTTATAAACATGTTTTGCTATTAAAAATCATAGAGGCTGGGTGTGGTGGCTCATACCTGTAATCCCAGCACTTTGGGAGGCTGAGCCAGGAGGATCACCTGTGCCTCGGAGGTTGAGACTGCAATGAGTCATGGTTGTGTCACTGCACTCCAGCCTGGGCAACCAAGCAAGATCTGGTCTCAAATAAATAAATAAAATAAGACAAAAATCATAGAGTATAAGAACTACTCAGATCCTTTGGAAAGGAATACAGGGTAATAATACTGTTCAGAGATTTTGTCACTTGAGTGTGAGGCAATGATGGCGAACATTAGAAGAACGATTAGAAATAGATGACTCAGTTTTCACCAAATAAGAATCAACCCAAACATGATGATTAATTGACTCAGAGCTCCACATCTTTTGAGGATCAAGCATATTTTGTTGTTGTTCTTTTTGTGAGTAAATGCTAGTTATCTATTTTTAAATGTTTTTATTTGGTGAAGAGAATCAGTAAAATAGTGAGTGAAGAGTTTCATAAATGAATGACCAGAGTAGCAATCCTTAAAATGAATTGAGGAGTTGGAAACAGGTACAACCAAACAAAGTGGATATGGGAAATGGCGTGTGACATGGGAGAGTATCCCCGAAGAACAGGCGTTCACAGGCTATGCTAAGCTCTAAGTCAACCTAGAAATGATAATACGATGTAGCTCCTACAGATCCCCTTATCCAGTCTTGGCTTAGGGCAGAAATTCTTCTACCTATACAGTATGGTGATTCCTCAAGGATCTAGAACTAGAAATACCATATGACCCAGCCATCCCATTACTGGGTATATACCCAAAGGTTTATAAATCATGCTGCTATAAAGACACATACACACGTATGTTTATTGCAGCACTATTCACAATAGCAAAGACTTGGAATCAACCCAAATGTCCATCAGTGACAGACTGGATTAAGAAAATGTGGCACATATACACCATGGAATACTATGCAACCATAAAAAAGGATGAGTTCGTGTCCTTTGTAGGGACATGGATGCAGCTGGAAACCATCATTCTCAGCAAACTATCACAAGAACAGAAAACCAAACACCGCATGTTCTCACTCATAGGTGGGAATTGAACAACGAGATCACTTGGATTCTGGAAGGGGAACATCACACACCAGGGCCTATTATGGGGAAAGGGGAGGGAAGAGGGGGGAGGGATGGCATTGGGAGTTATACCTGATGTAAATGATGGGTGCTGATGAGTTGATGGGTGCAGCACACCAACATGGCACAAATATACGTATGTAACAAACCTGCACGTTGTGCACATGTACCCTAGAACTTAAAGTATAATAATAATTAAAAAAGGCAAGCAAAGGGATCTTGAAAATGTAAGGCAAGGGTGGGACCCCTGAATAAAGCAAATGGAGGTGATTTTTACATAGAATAAACATTGCTTTCTGCACTTAGAAAAAATCCTTGAACCTCAAAATGAAAGCACAACAGAGAGTTGATTTAGATAACAGGATAGGAAAGCAGCCCCATGTACAGTGACAGGAACAAAGCACTGAGGGTTAAGAGTCCCGAGCTCTCTCCTGGGCCCTACTGCTGCTTTCTGCTAAGCCTGGTTAAATCACATGGCCTCTGAGTGCTTGCCTTTCTTCCCTGGGAAATCAGAAAATGAAGTGACCTCTTCCTTGGCCAAAACAAAGAAACAACTGGCCACCCCTCTGGTGTTGCCTATATCAGTAAATGGTAATATTTTGTACCCAATTGTTAAAGTTGGAAGCTTGGTTGTCATTCTTGGCTTTTTCTTTCCCTTTAACTCCCACATTCAAATCGGACCAAATTCTGCTCTTTCCCTTTCCAACATATCTGTTAAAGAAGCCCACATAGCTCCAGTTCCATTGACTCCACAGTAGTCTAGACCACTGCAATTTCTCCCTCAAATACTGCAATCATCTACAACAGATCTCCCCAAATCTTCTCTTGACTCCTGCCAAACAATTGTCCCCACACTGCAGCTGGAACAAGACTTTGAAAACACAATCTAGTTTTTTCATTTCCCGTATTAAAATGCTTCGTTGAACTTACATTGCTCTTTGGGAAAATTCCACTTGCTCTGTTCTTTCTATTCCATCCATGGCAGATTCATCTAAAGTCCTTTGTCCCTCCACACCTCTGTCCTCTAGCCTGTGCCCATTATCCTCCTTAACCCTGGAATGTTCCTAATGCCACCTGCTTCCACCTAGAGTCCTTCAGGTCTTGATCAACATGACCTCAGGAAAGCCTTCCTTAATCCCCAACTCCAGGCCAGCTGCCTCCTGAGATGGCTCCATGCTCCATACTCCACCCCAGCACTTCTCACACCCGCACTTCTTTCTTTCAAGGTAAGTGTAGTGGGCTGAGTGGTGGCCCTCCCAAAAAGATTGGTTCACATTCCAACCCCCAGGACAGAACCTGAGAATGTGCCCGTCCCTGGAATAAGAGATTTGCAGATGCAATTACGTTAAAAATCTCAAGATGAGATCATCCTGGAGTCAGGGTGCCCCTAACTCCAGTGACAGGTGTTCTTCTCAGAGAAAGGCAGAGGAAGGTTTGAGTCACAAACACAGATAAGATGACCATCTGAAGGCATATGCAGAGATTAGTTACGCAGATTCAAGCCAAGAAATACCAAAAGCTGGAAGAGGCAAGAAAGGACTCTCCCTGGAGCCATAGGAGAGAGTTCAGCCCAACAGACAACTTTATTTCATACCTCTAACCTCCCAATTTGTGGCAAAATAAATTTCTGTTGTCTTAAGTAGCCCTGGGAAGCTAATGCAGCAAAAAAGTATATCTCTCCCCTGCTACGTTGTAAACCAAGAGGGAAGACCTCTGCCTGCTTACCGCTGAGCTTGGCATATCACAGGCCACTTGTAACTGATAGACCAATTAGATGGCTAATTCTCAGCTTTGTGTAAACAGTCCTGAGGTCAAAATAACCTATGTTAACTGGAGAAATGGCCATCCAGGCTGCCATCTTGAAGAAGGAGTTGTGGAAGAAGAGATGATTCATCTTTACTCCTGAAGTTCAGATCCTCTATACAGCCTCCAGCAAACCAATAATTTAGCTCAAGGCTCTGGGTTAGGCTGGTACTCTGCCTGGAAAACCATAGCTACCCATCACTCTGAACAGCAGTGATACTCAAAATACTTAAGAGTATATCATGAATTCCAACCCAAGAGGATAAATGTGGTCATAGAGGAGGGCAGGATCTTGGAGATCCCTACCATGCTGAAAATTATCTCTTCAGTTGTGGTATTGTAAAGAGATGTGTGTGTGTGTTGGGGCACTGTCCCTGGAAAGGGTCTGCACTGGGGGAGGGGCAATGGGAATATTTCAATAATTCCACACCTGGCACAGTTCTTCTATTGTATGCAGATTATATATACATCTGCCCCTACCATCCCAGTCACCTGCCCTGTAAGAATCTATTCATTTCTCTATTTTTCCATGAAACAGCTCCATTGACTCTAGCTTTTCTGAGCTGTCTATGAACTTCTCCACTCTGATATTCAGAATCACATTTGTAGCAGCTTGCATTAGCCTCTCATGATGGTACCTCACAGACTCATACTATATTGATGCTGTTTCTCAACTGTCATTTCAGATTCTTGACTGTAAAGGGTCATGTTTTATTTTTCTTCCTATTTCCTTGGGTTTGCTCAGAGTTTTTTGTTTTTATTTTAAAAGTTTGATGCTTTATAATTTGTTTCTATGCTTGATTTGCAGACAGTTAATATCATGAATTGTTCCCTGAAATCAAAGCCAGTTTTTTTGAAAGCCATAGCTAGTGGAACTGGTCATGAAGAATACTATTACTTGGAGTCAGGGCCATTCCATAAACTGGCGTGCATTTGTGACAGAGGTTGACCATCTTTGTCACTTAATATCAACTTACTTTAATAATTGGTATAAAATATATTTCTTATTTGGGTGGAACTCAACTTCTTTATTTTTTTTGAGATGGAGTCTCTCTCTGTCGTCCAGACTGGAGTGCAGTGGCGCTGTCTCGGCTCACTGCAAGCTCCGCCTCCCAGGTTCACGCCATTCTCCTGCCTCAGCCTTCCGAGTAGCTGGGACTACAGGCGCCCGGCACCATGCCGGGCTAATTTTTTGTATTTTTAGTAGAGATGGGGTTTCACCATGTTAGCCAGGATGGTCTCGATCTCCTGACCTCGTGATCCACCCACCTTGGCCTCCCAAAGTGCTGGGACTACAGGCGTGAGCCTCAGGGAATGGGCCCTCCACATCACAGGAAGAGGCCTTAGTTTTCCTTCTGCAAAGTCTGGAAGCTTGAAACGTGTCTGAGAGGGAGAATGTCATGGTGGCCACTGAAGCCTGCATGTTCCGGCCCAGGCTACAATTTCAGGCTCAGTTGTGTCCTCCCGGGAAAAGTAGACAATGAGGTCTGTGAGAGGAACCTGTGGGGCTTTTCATCCATTGCCCTAAGCCAGGCTGTTTTGGAAGTGTGATTCACACAGACCTAACAATAGACCATAACAGCTGAGACAAGACCAAACTCGTCTTCCTCAGTTATGAGAATTGTTTAGATAGGCCACATGTAAGCTGCTCACCTGGAATATGACTGAGATGCTCTAACCCTTCTGAGACATGCTGTAAGATCTTTAAAATGAGCTCTTATGTGATCCTTGGAACATCCTTAGAGCAGTCTATATTGATAATGTACAGAAACTTTTCCGTTAGATCTTGGATGTTTGCCTAGGTTCCTATTGCAATTATCTGGATTCTGCCAGCGGAAGGCTCCACTAATTACCAAAATCTCAAACCAAATAAATGATAGAACCTCATTAGAAATTTGTAAGAATATTCTGCAGTTATTTCTGTTCTTGGAAGTAGAAGTGTGTTGGCCTTAAATAGATGAAGAACATTTGTCTACTCCAATGACAAGTGGTAGGAAGGCAAAAACAGGGTTTATAGCAAGTCGTTTTGGGAAGAATGTACTTTTTGATACTGTAGGCTTTCTATTAAATTTCATATTATTAGCCTATCTATATCAGACCAGATATCTTTTTACTCTTTTATTGAACTCTGCATTTTTACATCTGACTCTACTAAAGCCCTCCACAGGAAGTAATTCCTTGCCAACATTTAGGAATGACTGGATTGGACGGCTAAAGAGAAATCCTAGAAAAGAAAAATGAATGAATTGAAAAGGTCTTCCACTTGATAGATGTGATAGAAAATTTTCTTCTTCGTTTTCCTATCAGAAATGCTGTGTTCTCTTTGCCTGCTCCACCAAGGAGGGGCAGCCGTTCTTAAACAAGATCTAACATTTACTTGAAACCAATAGTTTCCAGTAAAGCATTTTTAGGATAAATGCAGGCTTACTGTTAAATATTGGTCTAATCTTCAGGGAAAATTAAAAACTTGTGGTTTGGGGACTGATGGCGGAAGGCAGATGTATAAGGACTAGGGACTAAAGAGTTGGTAAATCCCCAAATAATGTCCTCTTTTCCAGCTCCAGGCTAAAGAACCAGTGCATACCCACTCATTTTCTCTTAAAGGAAAGAATTATCCCAAACTTAGGAGCCTCGAGAAAAATTCAATCACCCTTTTTCAATGCTTTGCTTAGTAGTGCCATATATTAAGCTCTCCTCATAACTTAGCCACCCAAGGGCCTGGTAGGGTAGAAGTCATGGTAATTTTTGCTACTTTTTGTGGAGACTGTGTCTTATAAACTGAGCATAATAGTATGTTGTGCGACGCCGTTTATTGACGAATTATAGTTCACGTGGGCATGTTTAGCTGAGTAGTGTTAAGTTGCTTTCTTTCACATATAGTCTTGCAGGAACTTTTGGAAAACATTTTTCCTGATCTTAACTTACTATAATAATTGCACGTGTGTTATCCAACTCATTCTTCCAACACGAAAGAGTTGCCTTATTCCCCATGAGCTCCTGGCTTCTGCTACTGGTTTTTGTTTCCTTTTCTCTTTTATGGTACGGGTATTAGCCTTTTCAGAAAGAGTGCAGAATAGGACACCAGCAAGCATTCAGCCCCACCGTCTGTGTATGTTTTGAAGTGGGATTCACCCCTGAGGAACCAGAGGCCAGGAATAGCCATTATCCCCAAAAGGACACTTCCTGACCTGTTGTGTCCACCTCCCCACCCCACCTCAAAGGATAAGAACATCACAACCTACCCCAAAGATGAGCGCACAGACATACAACCATGGGAACCAGGCATGGGTCAGCTAGCCACATGCCCAGAAAAGGTTTTCTATAAAACGATATCTGTTAAAGAGGTCTTGAGGTCAAGAAAATGTAGGAGACAACAACATTTCACAGGAAAGGATTTCATTATCACTGTTGGTGGTTCACTTCATGGTTTTTTCTTATTCTGTGAAAGATTCCACAAGTAAAATAGGTTAATTTTCATAATGGGGCCAAAAGAAAAATGACAACAGCAAAAACTAACCCATGGACAATGTTAGGCAGAAATGCCCTTAGCAGGAACCTTCTCCCTTGCATGAAGCCTTGAGGTGTCTGTGTGTCATGGAAGCTGTGGGTTCGTGGGCTGCCAGGGAATCCTGCAATCTCTTTGGGTGACAGGGGCATGCCAGCAACCTGTGTACTTCCGCTGCTGGGGGCATTTTCCTCAAGATGCAATTCTCAACAGTTATCAAACAGTGTGGTTCATCGCAGCTGCTCAGCACGGACAGGTAGTTCCCTTTTTTTTATTTTTTTTTATTTTTTTGAGATGGAGCCTTGCTCTGTCACCCAGGCTGGAGTACAGTGGCGCGATCTCTACACACTGCAACCTCTACCTCCCGGGTTCAAGCAGTTCTCCTACCTCAGTCTTCCGAGTAGCTGGGATTACAGGCACATGCCACCAGGCCCGACTAATTTTTGTATTTTTTTAGCAGAGATGGGGGGTTTCACTATGTTGGCCAGGCTGGTCTTGAACTCTTGACTATATGATCCACCCACCTCGGCCTCCCAAAGTGGTGGGACTATAGGCGTGAGTCACTGCACCTGGCCAATATTTCCATTTTTGACTTGGTCATTGGTCTTCAGCATGAGAAAATAATGTTTTGGGATACAGAGTAAGCAGAACACAACTCCTAGTGAAACAGGCTTGTTAACCCAATTGCCCTGCATTATTCCAGATGGAAGGGAGAGAATTTCGAATACAGTTAACCTAATAAATGTGTTCATATTCAGAGACTCAGAACACACAGAGTCCTTTATTATTGAATAATTATTAGATTGGTGCAAAAGTAATTGCATTTTTTTTGGTCATTGAAAGTAATGGCAATATATTGATACTGATCCTATTTTATTAACAGAACTAGTTATATACCAATAGAGCATGGCTGAGTACTCAAATACTCCATCTCGACCTCTCAGATCTGTTTTTTTTTTTTTTTTTTTTTTTTTTTTTTTTTTCTTCTCTCTGCCTTCTTCCTCTCTCTTACCCAGGACTTCAGTCTGAAAACTCAACTCCATTATTATCTTTAAGACCTTAATTTCAGCAAAACGGTTTAGAGAAACCTCTCTAATCTCTAATGTACGGCTTTTCTATTAATAATAACTGAACTTGGGGCCTTGGTCTTGAAACCCAGACACTGCATTCTTTCCCAGTTCTGGCAGTAAGTATCCTTATTTTCTCAATCAAGGCTGCCTTGGGTCCTCATGGCTATCCTAATCCTTCCTGCGTGGGAAACACTCTAGTCTTTACCATACCTCTTCCTAAGAGTGGAGTTCTGTCTCTGACCCTCCATTCCACATCCCCTAATCACAGAAGTTCCTGAGGCTGTTTATTTTTCTGAGTGTCACCTAATCCCAGACTCCTAATCCTTTTGTCCACCCCAACTACAGGACACTCCTTCCCTTCAACAGGCGTGTTAACACTGTCCACTGCTTGCCGGCGTTGGCCATGCCCTTTAGAGATTCTCTTCTGCCTGCTAGACAGGACTTCTCCCAGCACCTGTGCTTCTACTCAACTTCAGGACAACCCAACCCCAGGGACTGTGTACTGCCTCTTCCTAGCCCACCCCACCTACTATGGTTGACCAGGTCAAGGTCTGAGATGCGGTACAGGGGTAGCATTACCTGGAAAGGAACATCACTGCAAACTGCTGAAGGGTGACGGTGTTTTAGACATAAACTAAAGGTGTGAGATAAGCGCTGTCCCTGGAGGCAGGCCGCCCCAGGACTGAGAGTGAGGATGGTGGTGAATGCCCCAATAGGAAGGGGCCATCAAGGCACACTCCAGGTTGGCAGGGCCCCTTTTCCTTCTTCCCTATGGAATGTGCACCCTTACTTCAAAGGTAAATTGAGTAAATCCACTGAATCTAGAGACGAGTGTCACCCTACGAAAGGTTGTTCATCAACCTAGGAAAAATTATGCCTATTTTTTATTCCTACATACCAAGATCTTCACTGGACAGTCTCTGGATAAAATTACACTGGTCAGTCTTAAAAATACAAGTGAATAGTAATTTTATGCTTATTATCAGGTTGATGCAAAAGTAATTGCGGTTTTTGCTATTACTTTTATATGTCAAAAAACTGCAATTGCTTTTGCACCAACCTAATATATATCAGGACCTAAGCTAAATGTTTTCTATATACCATATTATGTTATTTAATTTCCGTGAACCTCTTCAAGATAGATATTATTATACTCCTCATTTTGAGGAGGAAACCAACATTTACAGAGATAAACATCCTTCCCAGGCACCCACAACTGGACAATGAAAATTTTGGGTTTGACCTCAGGTCTTTCTGCTGTGTTTTTACCCATCACACAAATGCATTGCAAAGCCGCACAAGAAGACATGATACTAGAATCTGTTGTTTTCCCTTCTAGGTGTTTAAAGGAAACTTTAGCTTAGCATTTTCGAGATTCTGAAGTATGTTGTCAGGCCAAGTGCTCTGCCTGGCTCTGGATGCATCTAGATGTGCAGCAGAGAAAATGAGGAATTGGCAGGGCGTCGTGGCTCACATCTGTAATCCTAGCACTTTGGGAGGCTGACAAGAGCGGATCACTTGAGCCCTGGAGTTGGAGACCAGCCTGGGCAATGTAGCAAATTCCTGTCTCTACAAAAATACAAGAAATTAACTGGGCATGGTGGCACGTGCCTGTAGCCTCAGCTACTCGGGAGGTTGAAGTGGGAGGATCACTTGAGCCCAGGAGGCGGAGGTTGCGGTGAGCTGAGATCACGCCACTGCACTCCAGCCTACACAACAGAAAGAGACACTGTCTCAAAAAAAAAAAAAAAAAAAAAAGAAAGAAAGAAAAGAAAAAATAAAAAAAAGGAATTAAGCACAGACATCTAGGCTCAGGGTGAAGGATGGAGTGACAGAAACCATAAATAGGAAAAGCAAAAATTAATTTTAAAAAATCGTGTAAGAAAACTTAATTATCTATTACCACCAAAACGTAGGGGTTAATTTTCTTCTAGAGCAAAAATAATTTTTGCATCATGTTTCCTGTATACAAATTGCTCTGAATGCAGTGTGCCTAGTTTTTCTATACTATCCTTTGTTCTTTTGATGCTGTTATTTTTGTATATAAATAAAACCCTTTGTTTACATTACTGCTTCAGAGGCTTTGGGTAGAAAAAAAGAATGACTTCTTAAATTGGTCTACCCTCAAATGATGCTGTAGTTAAAACAACACAATGGAGAGAGCAGGGTGGCCCACTCTGTCATGTGCAATTTTGACAACTGGAAACAAGTGTGGGGGTGGAAGCTGAGATTGTCACACAAATCCTCATAGGAAGCATCTTGGTTTTGGCTAAAGCAGCGTCCATGGGAGAGTATGCCTGTGGCACTGGAGCACAGAAGTGGACAGGAGGGTGGCCACCGAAATGTTGCATTTCCATAGCACAAGCTGTTCAAGTCAATTTTTTTTTTTTTTTTTTTTTTTGAGAGACAGAATCTCACTCTCTCACCCAGACTGGAGTGCAGTGGCCCAATCTCGGCTCACCGCAACCTCCACTTCCCAGGCTCAAGCGATTCTCGTGCCTAGGCCTTCCAAGTAGCTGGGATTACAGGCACATGCCACCACCACCTGGCTAATTTTTGTATTTTTAGTAGAGACAGGGTTTCACCATGTTGGCCAGGCTGGTCTCAAACTCCTGACCTCAAATGATTCACCGGTCTCAGCCTCCCAAAGTGCTGGGATTTGTTCAAGTCAATTCTAAGAATGTTGGTGAGATGTTACTACAGGTTCAACATTAAGTAAGAGCAGGATCCTAAGAAAGCTGTGGTCTCATATTTGGAGTACAAAGTCAAGAAAAATTAAATAAAAGAGTAGCACTGAGTCAAACCTTGATGCCCAGGAAGTAGAGCCATGGGGCAGTGAGGGATTTTCTGGTAGGGACGGATGTGTGAGGCTCTGAGAAGATGGGTGGTAACGAAAGTGGCAATTAACAAGCAATTTGGGGACAGCAGGCTCTATGTTAAGATCTTGCTGATTGGCCTCGTGTAGTATTCAAGGCCAGCTCTATGAAAGGAGGACTGTTGGCACTTTTGCACTGCCATTTTACAGATGAGGACACAAAGGATCAAGAAAGTCGGAACTTGTCAGAAATCGTGAAGCCGGTAGACTGCAAAGATGAAATTCAGGCTAAGCACTAAGCCACGGTCTTAGCTGTCCTCTTGTGCTATCTGCTTGGAGACATGGCCTTTCAACAGCACAGGAGGATGGGGAAGCAGGTCCTCAAAAGCAGTTACATCGTAGCTATGTACTGGGCATTGCTGTGGACCTGATACCGTCCTCCATCACTCCATAGGCTGCCCATATGCACTCTCTTTGGAGAGAGGCTCTGGCTGAAAGTCTCAGTAGCCAACAACCCTGCAGACCCTGCTTCAGGGCTTGTGCTTGGTGAGACTGCCCAGGCCTCAGGGATCTCTTAGGAAGCCCTCCACCCCTTCTCTCCTCTTGGTCTCTCCTTCAGCAAGTTCTCTGCCTTCCCTTCCTAGTCTCCTGGGCTTCTGTGCTATTGTGTCCCTCTGCCTCACCAAGTATGGAAGGAAAAGAACATTTGAAAAGGACCCTGCTAAGATATTAAAGGGATATGGACAAACTAAGAAAGGTAATCAGAGAAGGGTGATGGAGGTACTGAAATGATCATTTGCTTAGCTGGGAAATGTGATGAGAATTACATATTTTCTTGGGGGAAAGAATCTGGTTTTGAACTTGCTGAATTCAAACTGTTTATCAGAGGCATCTCTTTCCTCCCATCAATCTGGCATACTTTTTACTTTTCTGACATTCCGCTTCCTCTGAAATGGAGAAACTTGGGCCCTGGAGCAAATTTTATTTTTATAGTAAGTTAAAAGGGCTTTATTACAGAATGTAGTCAATTTTCCTGCTACTCCCACTTCATTCCAGTATAAGCCTCTTCCTGAGATTTGCGTTTTACTTTTAGAAAGCAGATCTCCCCTCCTTCCTTCCTTTTCCCCTTCCTTCCTTCCTCTTTTTCCTTCCTTCCTTCCTTCCTCTCTTCTTTCCTTCCTTCCTTTCTTCCTTCCCTCTTTCTCCCTTCCTTTCTTTCTTCCTCTCTCCTTTCCTCCTTCCCTCCCTCCTTCTCTGCCTTCCTTCCTTCCTTCTTCTTCCTCCCATCCCTTCTTTCTTCCCTTGCTTGCTTCCTTCCTTTCCCCCTCCTCCTCCTTTTTCTTTCTCCTCCTTCTTCTTTTCCTCCTTACCCCCTCTTAGCCCTTTTCTCTATTCCTCCTTGCCTAGAATATTCCCTTTCTTCATTCCCTAGTCACAATTCACTGAATGGATATCATGAGCCTGGCAGCCTGTGATGCTTTGAGCTCAGCGACATGAGAAAGCACTCAGGAGCTCAGGGGTTCAAGAAGAAGTGCCCAATCAGGACCTTAAAGGCTCACAGATTTCTTCTTGGTAAAATTAGAGACCTTCTTTGGGAAGAAGGTTTCTGGAAGGGAAATGTTCACTGGAATCTGGCAACAGATTTTTCCCATTAATATGCAAAGGAAGACACCATTTTCTGTGGCTCTTGAAGACAAGTATTTGTCCATCTGTTTAGGAGATTGTAAAGGGGTTCATTGGGGAGAGAGCTCCAGACCGAGGCTACACGAAGCCAAACACCAACTTTAACAGTAGCTGTGCCCTTGATTAGAATGTAAAGTCAGCCAGACGCCAACAAGCAGTCCAACTCCTGTCCTTTAGAGGCACCCAACTGAACAAGAACCCCAAACTCCTCCTCACCTGTCCTCTAGCCAGGCCACTCACAAGAAAAGATTGGAACACTCAAAGCAGAAGACCCAGTCTTTTAAAAGAGATAAGATTATTAGAGAAACTAGAATTTATTAAGTACCAATAAACTCTCATGTGATAAACGAGAAACACCCTTTTTATCTGAACTCATCTTCACAAGATTTAGATGTGGGCCTTATCATTTTATTCTAAAAAGACAAGGAAGTTTCTGGCTGGAAAGACTAAATGCATGCCTGGGACAACATGCTGGAAAGGTGCAGGGCCGGAATCTGAACATGAGTCTGCACTGCCCGGCCTTCCCTCAAAGTCAGCCGTTTTCTTGTCCAAGATGCGGCATGTAAGTGCAAAGAAATCCTCAGGATCATGAAGCCATGCATGGCAAGGTCCAAAATTGCCCAGTTCCTGGGTTCTTAGTTACCCCTGCCCAGGCAGGCTCCTGTTTGTCCGACACGTATTCGTGCCTGTGTGTGCATACGTTAATATAATCAGACTCCCATGCACACTCACAATAATAATCATCCACCAAATAGCCTTATCCGAGATTCCCTCTTGAAAGCCCACTGACCTGCAGTGACGGGCTCCCCATCTAGGGAATGGCATGCAGTTCAGGGATCCCCATCCCATAGGGGAGGTCAGCTCCGGTTTTGTGGCTCTGACACAACCTGTGCAGAATTTGACAGCTGATAAGCAGGAGCTTCTCTCCAGGCTCTGCTGTGTAGTCAGACCTTTTCATCCTGATATGGCCCAATCACAAGAGTTCGGATCTCAGCAGTCTGTGATATTGTGATGTGTGCTATTAAAAAGGGCTTAAGCGTGCTGATGGGGATAGAAGCCAGAGCCTAGACATCAGTTCACACCCAATGTCCTTAAAGGCGAAAAGGAGGGGATAGCAGCCCTGTAGACAGGGCTCTTCTCCAGTGTGAGAAGGCCTTACTGGGTGATGAGGCTACCCCCACAAAGACCGTGGAGCCCTTGTTTCTGCTCCCAACCAACACTAATGTCACAAATGGGCCCAAGAGATGTAGTGTTTTCAATGCCTGCAAAATAAATAATTTCAAAGTATAATTATGGAAAAATATGAGTTTGACTTTTAGATAATGAATAATTTGGAAACTGATGCAAAATGGTTCACTAAAATTCACTGGTGTATATTACTACTCAGAGTCTTGAAAATCCAAGTTCTGATCTGAGAAAGGAGAATTTATATGCCCTCAAAATAACAAAAAAGTAGAAAATCAATGTATTTAACCACATGAAATTAAAACATTTTGCATGACAAAAATATCCATAAATACAGCTAAAAATAAAATTCAGGCTTAGGAAAAATATTGGCAGTTAATATGGCAAGAGCTGATATTTCTAATATATAAATATATCTTTAATAAATACAATGTTTATATAAATTATTTTAAAATTGAGTAAAGGACATGAACAGTGTACCAAACAAAAAGTAGGAGAGTTTTACAAATGGGTCACAATTCAAGCTCATTATTAACAATGAAAAAGGAAATAAAACTATAATAAAATGTCTGTGATATAATTATCTACATTTTCTTTCTTTTTTTAATGACACTTTCAGTACTAGCAAAAGGGTCTTGTAATGGTTATTCTCATACCTAGTTGGTTGGAATTTAGTTTGGTATAAATTTTATGAAAAGCATTTTGGAAATTATAATACGAATCTTTAAAAAATATTCTTAAACCAAAATATTTCCTTTCTGGAAATCTCCCCTAAGAAATAACACAAGGAAAATTTACACATGAAGATATTCATAGAAAATTATTTATAATAGAAAAATTTGAAATAACTTTGAATTCCAACATAAAGAGAAGAGTTAAAGAAATCATGGTCTATTGGCTGGCTGTGGTGGCTCATGTCTGTAATTCCAGCACTTTGGGAGTCTGAGGCAGGAGGATAGCTTGAGCTCAGGAGTTTGAGACCAGCCTGGACAACATAGCCAGACTCTGTCTCTCCAAAAATAAAAAATAAATAATAATAATAATAATAATAATGGTATATCCTTAAAATGACACTTAGAGCACCTATTGATGGTGGGATGTTTGAAGAACATTGACTAAGATGGGCAAAATCTTCATAATGTATTAACTAAAAATACTATAAATATTATATATAAGCATCTTATTTTATGTTGAAAGTGGATAGTTCTAATATTATTTTTAGAAACATTCTGTAAAGTAAAAGATGACTGGAATTGCAAAATTTATTAGCTGCATTTTTCTGGATTTGGTAACCCATCCTCTGTAGTGATGTAACAGACCGAGAAAGAATACAAATTATTGCACTCAGTGATTGCAGTGATACTAAAAACAGTAATGCTGGCAGATGAAATTTGCTCTTCCAGGACTTTCCAGGGTGGAAATTGGGCCCCCATAAGTTCCTGGTTACACACTGTGTGTGTGTATGTGGTGGGGGTCTGGAGCTGTAGGTGACTCTGTTGACCATTGATGGGTTTGATATGAGCTGAGGGAGAGGCCCCTGGTTTTTGGTGAAGCTAGAGAAAGGGTGTGATGGTAAATATTGAATGTCAACTTGATTGGATTGAAGGATGCAAAGTGTTGTTCTTGGGTGTATCTGTGAGGTTGTTGTCTAATGAGATTAACATTTTAGTTAGTGGATTAGGAGAGGCAGACCTACCCTCAATCTGGGTGGGCACCATCTAATCAGCTGTTGAGTGTGGTTAGGATAAAAGCAGACAGAGGAACATGGACTCACTCGCTGGCTAAATCTTCTGGCCAGAGTAAAGGTTGCCCTGTCAGTTTCTCTACTTTTGAGGTTTTGGGACCCTGACTGGCTTCCCTGTTCCTCAGTTTGCAGACGGTCTGTTGTGAGACTTCACCTTGTGATCATGTGAGTCAATACTCCTTAATAAACTCCCTTTCCTGTATATATCTATCCCATTAGTTCTGTCCCTTCAGAGAACCCTGACTAATACAAAGGGCAATGGAAGAAAAGAGGTGTCTTCTGTCTATGTCCCCGTTCACATGCTCCTGAAGAGAAGGAGAAGAAATCACACTCTCAACATCTGTGTTGAACACTGGCTCAGGATGGTGCCAGGCCTGTGAGGACAATGTACACCTCACAGCTGCACTTTGCAGAGTAATCAGCAAACAATCCACAAGCATTGTTTCTTCTTTCTTCCAAAACATTTAACTACAAAATACGTCTGACATATAATTCTAATACAAATTGCACTACTGCTGTCTTTATGCCCAGTGGTCAGCTGCTCCTACTGTTTTCTATTTGAGGTTAAAAATAGAACAGCCTGAAACAGTGTGTAATAAGACAAGTGAATGAGATGGACTATTTGAGGCAGAACAATATACTAATGAACAGTGTGGGTGTTGGAGTCAAATTTCTTATTTGAATCTCAGGTCTACTTGTTTCCGTTGGTCAAGGTGCTTAATTTCTCAGAGCCTCAGATTTCTTGTAACGGAAGATAGTAACCTACTTCCTAGGGGTGTTGTGAGGATTTAATAAGATGATGTGTATAAATCATTTAGCACACAGCAAGAGCTCAGTAAATATTAGCTATTATTATTATGAATGCTATAAAATTTACAGAATATAAAATATTTATTCGTGCACTTAATATTTTCCAGGAACAATGCCAGGTGCCTAAGATACAAAGATGTGTTCATTTACTCAATGGAGATGTTTATTGAGCACTTACTATATGCCAGATACCAATCTAGGCCACTGGGATGTATCGCTGAGCGAAAGGAACAGAGATCCCTGTTTCTGTGAGGAGGACAAACCATAAATATCAAACATAATACACGATAAAATGATATAGGACGTGAGAAAGTAAATATTAGAAAAGAAGAAGAAGGTTGCATTGTTAAATAGGGTGGTCAGGTATAGCATTCTAAAACATGACTTTTGGCTTTAAAGAGCTCTTGTCCTAGTAGAGTCACTGACAAGACTGGCAGGAAATGAAATGGGAATATAGGGAGAGCATGATCAGCTTGCTTAGGAAAAGCGGAAGTAGCTTTGCAGAGCTGGCTCTTGATGGACAGATGGGAAGCACATGTGAATGGACAAGACAGGAAGAGTGAATAGCGGATATGGAGGCATGAGGATGAAAGATGACTCACACCTGTAGCATTACAAGTGGCTGGGGTGGTGGGAAAGCAGGCCAGAGGTGCAGGAGGTGTGAGGTGAATAGGCCTTCCTCAAATGGACCATGTAAGCAACAAGGAGGTATTGAAGTTTGAGCTGGGGAATCATAGTCAGGTATACATCTTAGAAGGCATGTTCTAGTGTGGGAGATCTATGTGTTTGGCAGTGAGATCTTTTAAGAGGTAATGAATAATACAGATGGACCAAAACAACTGCAGAGAAACAATGGATTTCAGACACATTTAGAAAGTAAAATAGACAATATTAATCACCACTTGAATGTAGGGACGAGCAGGACAGAGTAAACAAGGGTGATCTCTACACACTTGGGTTTGATGATGAAAAGGACAGTGAATTATGATATGTGGACTGGAAGATGAACATTGTGGGAGTAGGTCAGGAAGGTGGAAAGATAAGGAGTCTTGAAAGCCCCAGATTACAGTAAACGTTGCTTCTTAGGGAGGAAAATCAAGGGGATTAAAAATTCTTTTATTCAGTTGATAATATATAATTGATGTAATAACACAAAAAAAGGGAGCATTACAATGAAATGTGCCAAAATCATGCCTACATCTCAGAAAGACTACAGGAAACCATGACTCTCCAGCATTTAAGTCAACACCCCTACAGCCAGATGTATGTGGTATCCACGTGAGCAAATGAGAGAGCATCTCTCTCCTGGAAGCTCCCAAAGCCCCATGTCAAGTGGCGTGGGTTGCTCAGGACTCTATCAACACCAAGAGCCATCACCAGACCACCAAGGATGTCTGGTGAGCAATATTGTTGTCTCAACTCCCTATTTCTGATTCTTACCTTAAGTGGGTCTACAGGGCTTTCATAATCTTATTAAGGAAACTTTCAAATCTCTGTCTCTGCCATTTTACATATTAAGAAGTCATGGCCCAGAGAGGTTGTAGGAATCATCAAGGTCATAGAATTGCTTTGTGGGGGAGACGGGACAAGAATCCAGATGAGTTAGTTAACGGGATTTGAGTTGCAAGTAAAAAAAATACCTGTTTTCAAATGTACTTAAACAACAAGAACATTTATCATCTCACCTCAAAAGAAGTCCTATATTAGTTCTTTTTTACGCTGCTCATAAAGACATACCTGAGACTGGGCAATTTACAAAACAAAGAGGTTTAATGGACTTACAGTTCCATGAGGCTGAGGAGGCCTCACAATGATGGTGGAAAGCAAGGAGGAGCAAGTCGTGTCTTACACTGATGGCAGCAGGCAAAGAGGGAGCTTGTGCAGGAAAACTCTCATATTTAAAACCATAAGATCTCATGAGATTTATTCACTATCATGAGAACAGTATGGGAAACACCTGCCCCCATAATTCAATTACCTCCCACCAGGTTCCTCCCACAACACCTGGGAATTTAAGATGAAATTTGGGTGGGGACACAGTGAAACCATATCAAGTCTGGAAGTAAGACTGGCTTCTAGCATGGTGCTACAGGAATCCTACATCCTTTTTCTTCCTCTCTTTTGCTCTGCCCTCCTCTGAGTGCCAGTTTGTCCTCAAGCTAACTTCCCTCATGGCCCCAAATTGGCTGCCAGTAGGAAGAGGGACAAAATTTTTTCCTATTCCTATTCATCAGGACAGAGGAAAAACATTTGCCCCCAGACGAGAGTAAAACTCTTTGCCTTCAGCCTGTGGTCTAACATAGGTTCCTAATCACCTCTAGATAAATGGTTATAAACAGGGGGATGATAGTAAGCACTGGTTGCCCTTAGCTTGGGTTCTCCAATTAGTTCCTCACAGGAAGGCATGAAATTACTATCATCGGCTTCCTAATTAGGAAACTCTCTCGTGGTCACCTTCCACTGAATAATGTGGGCAGTGAAGGAGGGGGGAGCTATTTTATTTTATTTTTAATGACTAAATAATTATCATGGTGAAGCCCCATCTCTACTAAAAATATAAAAATTAGCTGGGCATGGTGGCACTTGTCTGTAGTCCCAGTTACTCAGGAGGCTGAGGCAGAAGAATCTCTTGAACCTAGGAGGCAGAGATTGTGGTGAGCCGAGACCGTGCCACTGCACTCCTGCCTGGTGACAGAGTGAGACTCTGTCTCAAATAATAATAATAATAATTGTATATATTTATGAGGTACAATGTGTTGTTTCCAGACATGCATACTTTGTGGAATGATCAAATCAGGCTAATCAGCATATCCATCACCTCAAATATTTAGCATTTCTTTGTGATGCAAACATTTAAGGTCCTCTCTTTTAGCTATTTTGAAAAGTGGGGAGCTATTAAAAAAATAAGGGTTCAGTTAGCACTGTGCAATAGGATTTCTGGCAATGAGGGAAATGTTCCATATTCTCACCATCCAATACAGTATCTAGAAGCCAGATATGGCTACTCAGCACTTGAATGTGGTCACCATGAGTGGGGAACTGAATGTTTTGTTTTATTATTTCATTTTAATTTTTTAAATTTAAGTAGCTGCAGAGTTAGAAAGATGAAAGGGAGTGTGGGTGCTAGGAGGTGATCAAAGTGTTCGCCACCCCAGAATCCACCGTGTTGTCCTCTGTCCTGCCCTCCAGTGCATAGACTATCCCTGTGCTCTCTCTCATGGTTGTTTCTCTCCACTCTCTGTTTTCACCTTCACACATTGCCATTCTACGACGCGCAAAGCGAAACTCGGGATCTGATGAGGAGGTCAGAGTGGGAGGAGAATGACAACCCTTTAAGAAAATTAAGCCATAGGAGTTGGATCCCCTGAAAATCACAGAAACCTCCTGCACACTGCAGGCAGATACAAAATAATTTTTTTCAATAGCACAGATTTTCCCCAAATATAAAAGATCATTTGTAATCAAAGAAAGGATCATCATAATGCATAAATCCATGGAAAAGCAATGTATCAACAGCATCTATTAAACTCAGGGAAAAAATGTGAGTGATTACTACAGAAATAGAATATTTTAAAGGAAATTACCCAGAGATGGAGAAAGAGCAATCTTTTTTATAAAAAAATAAAACGGAATGATCAAAAACGATTATCGTGCTAACAAGTAGCTCTTCCATGCTTATATCCAAGCAAAACACTGAGGAAAAGATGATCTTGACAGCATAAGGACAGGAGCGAAGCCCGTGGGTGCAGTGACTACGCATCCCCATCTACTCAAGACAGCTCTGTGTGCACACTTGTTATTCTGAAAATTAGTGATAGTGTCTGCTTTACTCTCAGAAGTGTGTTAGTTTGGATGGTAAATTCTGTGATCATTCTACCAATGGAATGCAAAGAGCCAGAGAGGCCTTCCTCTCTGGTGAACAGAAGGACACACCTTCATCTGCAGCACATGCGAGGTGCACACACAGCTCAGGAGCTTACTGGCTTGCAGGGAGAGGCTATCAGCACCTCTGGAAACCATCCCACAATATGGAAAACTGGCCTAGTCTCAGCAGCACATTCTGTTGTCTTCACTCTACCTCACAGCCCGAGGCCCTGCGCTACCCTCGAAAGCAATATGGTGGTGGGCGAGGGCCTTGAGAGAGCAGCAGATATGAGTTTGGAGTTCAACTCTGCCACTTAGAATTATGTGATCTTGTTTGAACTCTTTGACCTGTCTGTCCTTGTTCCTCAGATACATGGAACAGTGACCACACCTAAAAACCCAGTCATTGCAATGTTATCTCATTTGTATTACCAAGGAGCATGGAGCATGCACAATAGGGAAAGAATTGGGATTTCTATTTTACAGTATTTGGTAATGTAAACATACCAATATAAATGTAATGTAAAAGAAATAGAAGTTGTCTTTTTTTGTTTTGTTTTGCTTTTTGTTGTTGTTGTTGTTGTTGTTTGGTTCTGTTTTTGTGTTTTTTGTTTTTTGGGTTTTTTTTGACATAGTTTCACTCTTTTTACCCAGGCTGGAGTACAGTGGTGTGATCTCGGCTCACTGCAACCTCTGCCTCCTGGGTTCAAGCGATTCTCCTGCCTTAGGCTTCTGAGTAGCCAGGATTACAGGCATGCGCCACCACGCCTCGCTAATGTTTTTGTATTTTTAGTAGAGACAGAGTTTCTCCATGTTGGTCAGGCTGGTCTCGAACTCCCGACCTCAGGTAATCCGGCCACCTCTGCCTCCCAAAGTGCTGGGATTGCAGGTGTGAACCACCACGCCCAGCCGGTTGTATTTTTAAATAGAGCTAGTGTAAAGTGGCTGCACCAAATTATCTCTGTCAATAATTGTCTTGCCTTGGCTTTCTAGTCTTTAAAAATACAACTGTGAGCATTCCTCACTAAGCTTTGTAAGGCATACAATGTGTCTGGAAGAGTGTTTGTGCTCATATTACTATGATAAGTATTGGTTTAGGATTCTCTTACCTAGCTGGCAAGTGCGCTGAACAGGACCCTTGTGCAGAAGCAGAAGGAGTGTGCTTTTCTGCAATCCCATGAAAACAACTAGCTTGGAAATGAAATCACCATTATTTCAGTATGTAAGGAAAATGGATTGTGACAGTGACATTTTGTCTTTCTCTTTTTTGGCCAGCCCGGCTAAGCTAGATCTTGGCTAAAATGACTCCTCTTTTTTTTTTCTGTGCTGCTCTCCTGCAATTAAACTTTTCCCTGGAGTTGAGGATTATCTGAAAAACCTGAAGCTCTTTCGGTTTCAAAGTCAAGGCAGCACTTATAAAAGCCACCTATCATGACAAGAAGCAACTTTTGGTCAGCTATTCACAACTTTGCAAAATTCTCCCTCTGAAGAAGAATTTGATTGATGGTAACCTAGTGTCCACTTAGCCTACCACAGTCCCTGCAGAAATCCTTCCTGAGATGTTGGTGGTGGAGACCAATTCAACATCCCCTTCGATCGCTCTGGTGATGGGGAACTCTCTGGCTCACGTGATCCATTCCAATACTGGCTAGCTCAAAATTTTATTTTTAAAATAATCTTCTTTATATTACTCTAGTAGTTGTCTAGCTCCCTATAGTCCCTCTTTTTTGGCTCTGGCTCTGTCATTTGGACCAGTATAGGGAATCTAGTTTCTCTTCCTTATGGAAGATTTAAAGTCATCCTTGGCAGAAATTTACATTTAGCCATTTTCTGTCTCCTTCCTCAAGTGGTCCCTTTTTTAGGCCTCATCTGATGGTTTAACAGTTCCATCATCCTGCCTCTCTCTATCTATCACTTTGTGACTATTCCTGAGATCTATGAACTAGAATTGCAGACCTGACCAGTGCTGAGTCCAATGGAACCAGGGCCTCTCTCTGTATCTGATATATTCCAGTCAGTGCAGTATACACTCATGGATTTTTTTTTTTATCTTGGTAGCTATCGTGAGACTGCTGAGCAAAGTGGTCCTAGACACTCAAGCAATTTAAATGGCTGCCATCAATTAATTAGGGGTGCCTAATTTTGCCTGTGAAAACCAAAGTGACAAATCTCTTTAATGATAGAAAACCAAGAGAAAATAAAAACGTTTAGAACCAATTTTAAAATTCTGTAGAAATAAATAACATTAAATGTGATTTTGAGGTTCGACACAAGTGTTTCTCACATGATGTAATTCTATAAAAAGAAACATGGAAATTTACTTTGACAAGGAAAGAGCCAGGGATTGGTGATGTGTGTCATCACTTGCTGTCATCCCGGTTGCTCTGTAGTCGTTCAAAGGAAGAGGTAAACTTGGGCTGCAATCACTTGCTCCATGCTTTCCAGCTTCCTTGGTTTCTTCTCTGAGGAGGTCAGAGGCCAGCAGAGTCATACTGAGTCAGGGAAAGTTGTCTTGTTTTTAGGACGTACAAAAAGAGCAGTTGAGGAAAGATGTGCATTTTTTTTTCAGACACATGATTTTTTTTCAGACACATGATTTCCAAGAGTGAAGAACCAAGTGGGGTGGGTGAGTGACATAGAAGCCTGAGGTTTGGCTACTAAATCATATCCATATTTGTCAACAGGTCCGTTCCAGCAAAAGGGCCAGAGTGACCATACGATGGGTCCTCTGAGAAACATTCCAGAACGGACATCCAGGATGCGGGGGCAGCTGGATACTTCATACACATTCTGCAATGGGACTGACTGTGTGTCAGGAATGAGCTCATGACTACAGATATTTTGAGTCATTGCCATGTTGGTGGAATTGTTGGAGAGCCAGAATTAGCACTTTTTGAATTGTCGGACCCAGTGCTTGGGGCTGCCAAAATCTACAGGCTGTTCCTTTCTCTGGTCTGAAAGGTGTTTTTGAAAATGTTAAATTTAAGAGGCAGGAATATACAACGAATTCATTCACTAATTCTGCTGCCATGGCATAATCACCAAAAAGGTGAGTTGATTTGATATATTAGAACCGAGATTGCTATGAGGAAAGCTGAGTGCTTTATAGGATCTGGCATCCATAATGTTTTCAGGAACACTAAGCTAAGCTTTCAAAGGACTACTCAAACAGAGGACATGATCTCCAAACTCAAGCAGGATTAACTATAGGTAGCGAGTTAGGACTAATACCTTTGAATCAATTCCAGATTGATAAGACAGAACAATATTTAAATGTTAAGTGTCAGAGTATAAATCGTCAATATTATAGGCATTCACAGAAAGGAGTCATTGATGTGTAACTGATGCAGGGCCTTGAGGGGAGGGAATATTTCAGAGTGCCTAGAGATGGGAAACTATTCCAAATGAAGGAAGGACACGATGAAGAGAGCTCAGACAGTAAGAATGACCTAGATGAGTAGACATGGGATACAGACTGCATTTTTCTTCTTCAAGTGCCTTCAATTCTAAAAGGAAAATTAAATGAGAGCATGGGGAGATCAGCGGAAGTCTCTCTGAGTCTGCATTTGCAGAGTTCTATGACGTGGCATTGAAGAGTTCATTCTCTTTTGCAATAGAGAATCTCTAGAAATGTGGCAAAGGTCTTTAGTCTAATTAGGCAGGAAATAGCAAACCACTGAGTTCCCCTGAGCAGAAGAGCAAGGTTTTGCAGTAAATATTTAGAGAAGGTTGGACCTGGGAAGTGGTATGAAGTGTGCACTGGGGAAGAGAGGCTGGTGTCAAGGAAGCCACTGGAGATCAGCATGAGCAGCCTAGAGTGTACTGTGAAGGTTCAATGGAGAGGGTAAGAGCAAAGAAATTAAGGACTTGAGGCACTGTGAAGGAAGCAGAATATCAGACTATGATCACTTACTGGGCCCAGGGGATCAATGACTACAGTAAGTGAAGGCTAATTTAAAACTTTTAAGGCTGCGGACTAGGCTGGGCAAAGTGGCTCATGCCTGTAATCCCAGCACTTTGGGAGACTGAGGCAGGTCGATCACCTGAGGTCAGGAGTTCAAGACCAGCCTGGGCAACATGGTGAAAACCGTCTCTACTAAAAATTAGCTGGGAGCAGTGGCGCATGCCTGTAATCCCAGCTACTCTACTCGGGAGGCTGAGGCAGAAGAATCACTTGTGCCCAGAAGGCAGAGGTTGCAGTGAGCCGAGATTGCACCATTGCACTTCAGCCTAGGCAACAGAGTGAGTCTTCATCTCAAGAAAAGAAAAGAAGACTGAGGACCAGTGCTTCTGTTAACAGGAAGTTGTAGGATGGGGAAGATGATGAATATGGTATCATGAGCTTAGGGACATGCAATTTAAAAGGTGCAGTAAGTCACTGGAGATATAGAACTATATTTTGGGTAACAGTTCAAAGTGGTCCAGGTTTGTCATTACCTGCAAACAAATATAGAAAAACAGACTTCTTTCCTTGCAGTTGGGGTCACTTTATTTTGCATAATGCTCTCTGCATGTCTGTTGTTTAACACACACACACACACACACACACACACACACACACTTTCTTCTTTCTAGAGTTGAGCTTTTAAAAATGTATTGCAATGCACGTAGATAGAGAAGACAGGGAAGAGTACTCTAGCAGAGTGACTGACATTAGCAAAGGTCTGAAAGTCACAAAACAAGAAGGGAAAATGTAAGATAACAGTGGAGCAAGACTGGAAATCCAGCTCAATAATGTAACTGCTGCTTACAAAGTCTTCCCTGAGCATACCGGGCCAGGAAGAGGGTTCACTGCTCTGAGCTGTACAGCTCAAAGGGCACTGACAACTTTTTTCCTATTTGCGTAAACATTTAATTTCCACTTTTAGATTACAAGATTTTAGTAGACAAGAGTACGTCAAAGTCATCATTGTACTCCATAGAAATGCATGCTCAATAAAATGTTCTTGATTTGTTAATGGTCTGTTGTTTTTATTTTCAGGTTGTGAGGTGGCATTCAAAAACGTAAACAGGAAACAACCCCTCTTCCTTCATGTAGCCATTACCATGTGAAGATAGGCTTGGGACATGTAGGGGATATCTGTCATCATTTCAGCTCTCCATCTGATTTTTGAGAGATTTCTTGTTTTATGAACCCACCTCCCACTATAGAAGCTGGAGAGGTAGGATGGCCTTTTCTCATTCCATCTTGCAGTTAGGATGTGGGGATGTAAATTAAGCACATCTCGCAGTATTTTAGATCTGGAGCTACAGATACAGTGAGGGAACAACAGGGCAGAAGTTGGTCGATGACAGCAACCATTTGCAATGTCTAGGAGCAGAAGTGGTGTCTGGGGTCAGCTTTCTGGGCTAGGGGCAGTTTACAGCTGCTCACATAGAGAGGAAGCATCAACAGGAGGTCCTAGACTGGCCACTGGCCTCACTCTGGCTCTGGTCACAGTCCCTTACTGTCTTTTCTTTGGGTTCAGTTTTTGAGTCTGTTCTTCTGTCTTTCTAGTGTTTCTTGGAGGCACATAATATCTTTTCAGCAAAATTTTTTCTTAAATTGTCCAGAGCCAGTTTCTCCATCCCCAGTCAGAACTGGGAATGCCCCATCTCTAAGTATTTTCTGTACTACTTAAAATAGGCAGGATCTATTCTCATTCTCTGTTTAAGATCTAGAGGACTTCACTCTGCCCACCCTGAAGAACACAGCTGAATTTGTGACCTTGGGAGGTGTTCACACTGGCCAAGCCTTTGATCTTCAGCAGCTTCCCGTCAACGTGACATAAATCTACCCTGCTACCTCCTGCCCTTGGGAATAAAGCAAGCTACCACAATGCTATGCGTCGATAGCACGCTTGATGCCAAGGCGGTCATGACACCCCAGGTTTGTTCAGGGCAGATCCAGCTGGAAACCCCTTGCCAGCACAGAGCCACAGTGAAATCCTCTCCATGTCACATAAAGGAGGAGAACTGTGGGAGAAGGGAGAAAGCCTTCCCTATGCCCTCGAAGAACATCTGTTTATTCACTTGTTTGTTCAGTTTTTCAATAAATATTTATTGGACACTTGCCTACTAGGTAAAGAGACACATTCCTGGGCTTAATGAGTATTTGGCCTGGCTAAGAAGATTTCAAGGCAGCCAAATGAGTACTGTACAGTAGGGTTATTGATGTCATAGAGCCGCAAAGTGGAACTGGGAGGGAAGGAGGATCTAAGATCAGCAGCGTGTCTATCAAAGCTTCAAAATAAAGGACTACTGCTTTGTCTTGCATGATGAATAGGAACTGGAGGAACATTCCAGGCAGAAGGAAAGATATGTGCAAAGGCCCAGGCATGCGAAACAAGCACACATGCCAATAACTCCCCTTAGTCAGAATGTGGCATATCTAGGAAGGAGAAGTAAGAGAGGAGAATTTGGCTTTTATTCTGTGAACCCATTTAAGGTTGTTAGCAGTCACTTGCAACTTCTTATTTACTCAGATATTACTTTTCATTTTTATTTGTGCAAGAAAGCAAAAGTGTTAAATTCTACAGTGTATGCAATTAGACACTGCCTGGCACATCAGAAGAATACCACATTTAGTGCCTATTAGGTCAGTTAGAATAAGGGCACCTGGGTTGCAGAGCTGTTCTAGGTTTTCCAGTAGGACATTGGCCTTTTTGAAAAGGCCAAAGCTTTGTCCTTCTTTGTGGTGTTGACTCTGGCTCTAAGCTGTGCTTGAGCCTGGCCATCCATCCGGTTCATCTTCATGGGGAGTTGAATGGGAGTATGTATCTTCTTCCTAAGTTGTCACTGGTATATTTCATAAGGCCTGCATTCATGGAGGACATCAGAGCCCTGCAATTTACTGATCTTAGCGTCTGGAGCTGGGAATGCTTCCTTTCATGTTTTGGGAGGATGGATAAGGAGCTGTGTATTGCGGGGATTGGAGGGCATGAAGGGGTGGCTAAGTGGGCAAGGAAAAATGAGAAAATTCAGTAACAGCAGGGAAGACACAAATTCATTTGCTAAAGATAGGGGTATTGTGCAAGTAAACACGGTTTATTTTTAAAGGGAATCGCTTTATGACAATACAGGAAAAAATCTCTAGAGTTTATTTGGAAAATGTGAAACAGCTAAATTTACTTACAAAGTTAGTACATCCTCTGATACTTTTGCTAAGACTGGACAATGATATGAGGAAAGATGAGGAAAGAAAAGAGACCAAAAGGGGGAGGGAGAAAATGGCACAGAGAGTAGGAGATAGGGTATGAGCTTGCTGGATGATCAATATTTTAAAAACTCCTCCAAATAACTCAATATAACTGACATCTCGTACCTTCAATCTTCTTAAAAGAATGGCTTCTATGACACTGTCAGTTATCCCCAAGCATGACCAGACTTCAAAGAGCCCACAGGTTCAGACAACTTATTTCTAGCTCCAAGAAGACAAACAACAAAACCTTCAAAGGAAAAATAAAACTACTTTGCATAAATAAATATATATTTGCACATATGCATGCATTCATTCAATCTCTCTACCAAAAACTTTAAATGATATTCTAGACTTGAAAAGGTCACTTTCAAAGTCTCAAAGGGGAGAAAGACCATGAAATGTAGGGGACTCCTGGCAAGTCTTCATGGCTGAAGCACAGGGTGCAGCCCAGAGAGAGGCAGGGAGTGTCGGTAACATTTCAAGTTCAGTCCTCCTAAGGAAGATCCTGTGGGGACAGTGTTCTCCTGAAGGAATTTCAGCAGCTAGGTCATATGATCAGATTCCTATTTTAGGATGATCATTCCATGAAGGGAACTCAGAATGCCTGCACAGAGTTGATCATAGAATTAGGGAGATCATTTATAGGGTTGCTGCAAGAGTCAGTGATAGATATCACAGTCCTAACCAAGATAGCAACAATGGAGCAGATTTGAATGTGTGGAGCAAACAGAGGTTGGGATAGTGGTGGCTAAGAAAGCAGGTGTTGTCCAGAATGCCTCCCAGAAAAACTAGGCAAACTATGCCACTGGTCATGAAAGTGGGAAAGGCAGGGAAGTGTAGATTTGCTAGTGGGAAACATGATGAACTTCTTTATGGAGAGGAACCTGTATCCTGTGTCTCTTAAGTGTCATGCATTTGGAAACCAAGCTTTGGTTGAAATCTTGTGTATTGAATTAAGTTACCCAGAGAGAACCTATCAAGATTCAAGACGAAAGACATAATTCTACAGGATGCTATGCTTTAGGGTCACTAAGGAAAGAAGACCCTATGCAGGGTCCTAAAAAGAAGAAGTAAAAGAGCTAGCAAGAGAACCCAAGGAGGGAGAACAATGTCCTGGAATTAAAATTGGAGACCAGCTCATGAATGAGGAAGCCAAAGGGGTGAGTTGCTATAGAGAAGTCAAGTAAGATAAGTAAAATTCCTTTCAGATGTGACAGAAGTTCTTTAGCAAACACACATATTACTCTAGTAAGGATAGAAATGAATGGGGACGCATCTGTAATTGGAGCGGCAAAAGAAAAATAGCAAGAAGAATCTGTTCTTTCAAGTGCGAGAGAGAAGGTCTGCAAGACAAAATGTGAACTTGGCACACTTGGGACAGACCAGCCCATGTCTGTCGGCTCACGAGAAAGGACTGATAGAGAACTGGATAGATTCAAGGCATAAGAAAGGGGATGATATTAATATGATTAATAGATTATGGTAGTAGCAGAGATGGGAAGCCCAGAGCACAGGTATAAGAAGGAGGCTTGATTAAGAGGTGGAGTACTTCCTTCCCTGAGGCAGCAAGGAGAGCATTAAGCGGGGCATTAGATTTGCTTATAACTTGTGGGGTCATAACGTTGATGGCATCCAGGTCTGAGAGGCAGTTTGGATGCTTGGGGACAGTGCTGGACCCTTGGGAAGGCTGATGTTGTGATGAAAGAGGAAGCTGATGGTGGAAGATGCTGAGAAGACTGCAAATGCAGCTGAAGCTCTCAGCCCTGGAGCTACAGGGGCACCGATCTGCATGGGGTTGTGAACTCCTAAGAAAACACTTAACTGCTTCCCTATGAAAGCAGGAAAAGGAGGCATCTGGACCATTCCAAGCGGGGTGAAAAATCTCTCTGTATTAAGGAACTCTGAAGTTAGAGCACCTGGGACTGTTGCTTAAATCAGCACAGTGAGCTCCCATTATTCATTTGGAGGGAACAGGGGTTTAAATGCACAGAAACAACATTAGGTGGAAGTGCATACGCTGGAAGTAGAGTTTAGATTGCCTTTACCCTGTGTAAATCCTCACTGCCAAATTAATACTTCTTTTTTTAAAAACCACTAAATAACTTTAGCAGAAGGGTCTTGCTTTTCAGTTTTGTCGCACTTGTTAAAGTACAGCGATCACTTGAAGGATGGGTTGGAGAGATGGTTAAGGGGGTGGCCACTGGTGTCTCAATTATCCTGAGGGATGGAGTCTGGAAAACTGATGACTCACACTTGGTAAGTCGGCGAGCTCAGGAGTCTGGCTGTGAAGTCTCAGGGCAGTGATGTGTCTGTGTGTGTGTGCACGCACATGCGTGTAAAACAGTCAACAAGGAAGTTTCTCTGAGACATATCCCTTTCATCGGCTTAAGAGATTCTGCAGGAATCAATTAAATCCTGCATGTTTTTCACCAGAGATGAAAATCTGGCAAGTAATACCTTCTAGGTTTCTTTTAGAAAAAAAGTGGTATTCAGAGCTATGGTTTCATTTGCTGGGTTTCATTCATATCAGACTTTCCCTTTGAGGTAAACACTCTCTATACTGGGTATTGGGCATTATGAGCCAAAGAAAGAAAAGTATTTGGTTGCCAGCATGGCAACCAAAATGCTGGAATAAAGGAGTTCCTGGTCATTAGTGCCCCCCAAGACTGTAGCGTTCATTCAACGGCCTGTGGTGGCTTCTTTTTTTCTCTTGAGGACAATTACCTTTGAATTTGATAAGATGGCACATGGCTAGGTTTCTTGAAGTTGTATTAAAATTTTACAGATGGCCTGTTTGTTCATGAGCTACCTAGCTTCTCATTTCACTCTCTTGTTATCTACGTTAAAATCTGACAGCAAGGTCTCATTCCATAGCATTTGAATTTGAAAGATGGGAGAACTCTTTGTAGTATCTCAGACTTACAGTCATAGAGTTAACAGCGTGAAGGGAACGTTGAGATCTTCTAGACAGTGTTTCTTCATCATGGTGACAAGCCTAATGGTTGAGTCATGACTGAAAGAGCAAACCAGGAATCCACAAAAGAAAAGATAAACATAGTTATATATAAATACAGTTTTAAATGGTGCAAAAGAAACCATAAACAAAATTAAAATATAAACCATAAACTCAGAAAAATATTTTCAACTTGTATGACAGATAAAGGACTTATTCCTATAATATACAAAGAACTCTTAGAAACAGCCCAAAAGAAAAGTGAGCAAAGGGTATGAATAAGGTCTTTACAAAGAGAGAGACCAAAAGCCGATAAACATATGAAAAGATGCTTAACTTCACTGCAGATCAGAAAAATGGAAATTAAAATAACAATAAAATATAAACCCCAACAAACTGGTAAATATGAAAAAAAGCGGGACCCAATACTACTGGCTGGGATGTGGAGAAAGGCATCTCCTCACAAGTTGTTGGTGAGTAGGAGAACAATCTGGAAATGTCTATTCACACAAAAAGAGCACACATTCCTTGACTGGCAACCTCAACCTTTGGAATCTATTCCCTGGAAAATAAAGCAGGTCTTTAAAATGCTGGCAAAAAGATGTTAATTGCAGCATTATGGCTAGTGCCGAAAAAACTGTAGAGTGAGTTCTCAAAAATAGTCATATCATAGGACAATTTCAAGACATTAAAGAGAATTAATAATACCAATATAAGTTGATTTGGCAGCTTTCTGTGCGTTAAGTGGGAAAAAAAGCAAAATGCTGGAAAGTGTGCCTAATACAACACTATTTAGAAAAATAAAGACAAAACCATTATTTACACACATGTATATAATATTTGTTCTTTTGTCTATGATTATGTTAACATGGAGAATGATTTATAAAAGAGTATATAGCAGGTTTACAACACTGCTGATACTCAGGCAGAATGAGGAGAAATGAGTGAAAAAACTCGCAAATAATATTATAATAAAACCACTTCAGTGCTATAGTTTGTGTAGAATGTGGGAAAGAGTGACCACTGACTGTTGATGGTTGATGAGATTTCAGGCAACTTTAACTTTCTTGTGCTATTTCATATTTTTCATATTTTATTTTTACAATTAACAGAAGAAAAATTCATATTCCTGGGCTTCCCATCACCCCAGTGAAACAGAATTCGTGAAGATGAGGACTGGTTGTTTCAAGCTCTCCAGTGGGTTCTGTGCATTTTACAATGGTTTGTTAGCCAATGTTCCAACACGAACAGTCAACGGCATCTCTGAGAGATGGTCTTCCAGCCTTTGGCTTGAATGCTTCCACTACCTATCAGCATAGCCTTTTCCCTTTTGGGTCAGGTCATATCAATAGAACTTTATTTAGATAATGAGCTGAAATCTGTTTTCCATGGACCTCTGAAGTGGTATGACAGCATTCAGGCATTTGGGGAAACCTGTCATCACCAGCCCATGTTGTCTTCCTCTTGTGATAACCTCTCCAGAACACCAAGATGTGAGTATCTGATAGAAAATCAGACAAAGAGGTGACCATATTATCTATCATCTAAATTGGGATACATTTAAGAGTGAAAGGAGGCTTCAGTTGCATATAATACTGGGTCGCCAGGTAAACAGAGGTATCTGGCCACCCTATGGCAAGTTGAATTTGCTCTCTATGGGGTATACAGGTATCCATCTGATCACATATTGAGCATGTTCCCTGCTTCTACCTGCTGCATGTGTGTGCCTGAAAAACACCATCACACTGAAGAGTACAACAATCAAAGAGAAATAAGCCAGTGGCAATCTTTGAACATGAAGTCAACTCAGTTGTAATAAGTTGCTCTTCTTTGTGGCTCTTAGAGTGGTTATTAGTTTCTAGGACACCACCATTCTAAAGAATATTTTCATTATTACAGTCTTTTTATGTTCATGTGCATAACTCTCCATTTAAAGGTCAGGAATGTTTTTCCCTCTCCTTTCTAATGACATATGAGAATTAGCCACAACCTTAGGCTTCTGTAACACAGGCCCCACTGTCAATGATAAGAAGTTCAGGGCAGAGAACCCTGGGGAATAAACCACATGTTTATAAGGCTTTAATCTGTGTGACTATACTGGCAGCTGTGGAGGACATTTGTGAGACCATGGGACAAAAAGTAAGCATTATTTAATGAAAAGTCTCCACCAAAGTGTGGATCCTTACTGCATAGTAGAGAGTTGAGACACACCCATACACACTCCTACCCGCAAATATCTAACCCATTCTTTGTCAACCAGGGTGCGCATGACTTTGCATTCTGTCTCATTTGTTTCGGCAGGCATCACGCTATACTCCATTATATGGATAGAGCCAAGTGATGGGTGGAAATAAGGTTAGAAAAGATGTTTAGACCCCAGGGGGACATTGACATCACTACTTGATTGTTTCCATTCTAAAACTTGGTCAGATTCTGAAAAACAGTCAGTCACCAGCAACAACCAAGGTTTTTGTTTACACTTGCAAGAAGCTTCTGAGCAGAGCAGTGTCACTTCTTGTACTCTCTGGCTGTCCGTTTTATGGTATAAATTAATGGCCTTCTTGGTTTGGCCGAGAATGCTGAATTCCTCTTCACAGAGTCACTTTTCCATAGCGAGACAGTCATTTTCAACACAACTTTACTTCTACGTTGGCAAGAAATAAAGCAAAGAACATGAAAGTTTAGACGTTTGGAGAAGAATCTCATTTGGAGCTTTCGCCCCACCACCCATGGAGAGGAGATGTAATCAATACGGCAAGTGAGAAGACAGGGCTGCTTTTGCAGACAGGCTTCTTTGAAAGTAACCATTGCCAGGGGCTGAATGTGACAATGTGGGTTTCAGGCTTACCAGGTTCTCTTCTTTCTCTTCATGTCTCTGGAGTCTCTTTAGTTTGGGTTTATTGTGAACACCCGTCTTGCATTCCATGGACTAGTCCTCAAAGTCAGTAATTGGACTGTTATGTTCCAATATGCTGCTCCCTTTTATTTCAGCTTCACCCACTTGCATCATCTTCTCCCAACAAGAGCCTCGCCCTGATGTCCACGCCTAGGCCTGGAACTCCAGTACTCCACTTCCACCACGACATTCCCTGCTGGGATAGCCTAAGATAATTTTGCAGCAGGTATAACCAGCTCTCCTCTGTCTTGCCAACAGCCACCATGCTGGACCACATTTCTGCTCATTCTCCACTTGCCTTTTGTGGAGGCACTTTCTCCAGGCATTTTCTCACCAGCAGTGTGGGAGACCTTGAAGGAGTCTGAGTACTGCACTTTCCCGCCCAGCAGTCCTTCCTCCCATCCCACTCTACCCCATAGATCACTTCTTATTTTTAGTTACGACTCTTAAAAGGCACTTCCTTTTGTCACCAAGGAATCTAACCTGACTTGTTTCTGCTCAGATGTTTGACACAATTTGTTGTAGAAAGTTGTATTCAGACAGAAGAACTGAACTGAGGTCCTTGGACTTTTGGAATGATTTAATCAAGAATATTACTCCTTCAATGTATATTTCAAAAAGTGTCTCTACTTTCAGCCTTGCTGCTTCTTGACACTCAATAGGCTTTGAGGTGGTGAAGAAATATAGGCTAATTTTCACACGGGAGCAAATAAATGGGGTAATCAGTAAAGTGTTCAAAATCAAATAGAAGTGATTTCTTAAAAATAAATTTGCCGTTTAAAGATTCATGCCACTATTCTTTCCTGTTGCCTAAAAACACAAAGTTGACTCTGCTAAATCTTTAGCCTCTGTAATAAACATTGTTTGCCTGTTTGGCTGAAAATGAAATGAGGTGAACTAACCATATGAGTAGTCATGACTGTGGGACATTCAGCAACATAGTCAATGTGCCTGATATGTTTCGTGTGAACAAAAAAGCTCTCTTTACAAAGTCTGCATGTTGTACATCTCTGCCTTAAATTTTTGGACATATTTATCTCTCCCTCTACACTTGCTATTGCCTTTAGCAATACTTGGGCAAGTTTCTAGTCATCTAAAGTAAGAAACTTACTAGGACTTTGACAAACAAAATAAGGCAAAAGAGACCATCCCTTTAATTATTCATTTTCTTCTTCATGCAAAGTGTTTATGGACTGGTGACTAACTTTCAGAACATTAGGCATTTAAGACATAGAAATACAGGACTTGGTTCTTGCCCTGAAAAAGTCACCTTCATTCAGTTTGCAGTATATGCTTAAATTCTCTTTTATGAACCAACACAGGGCAAGTCCCATCTCTTCAGGTACTTTTTCCATTTGCTTTCACTACAGTAACCCCTAGGTAGTTTCTGGCAGGTCAGTATGAGAGAATTAGTTTTATGGTGATAGGCCAAGTTCAAGAATGAAAGGAAGCCCTTGAGAGATGCTCATCTGCCGTCTGAGTCCAGGCACAGTTTTTTTTGCTCCCCTGCTTTGTGCATGAGTATTTCAAACCTTTCCTGCTCTGGTAGAACTCCTCTAACATGTTCCCAAACTAAAGCTTGCCAAGGTCTTCTCCAACCTCCATTTTGTCCTTCCTGTTAAGGCAGATGAGAGCATGTCTTGTTTTATCTAAGGTCATTTACTCTCTGCTTAGATACTATCAATAATGTCTGCTCTGTCCTGTTCATCCCATTGCCCTTCTCAACCGAATTGTTTCAATTGGTATTAAACATGCTCAGAAGTTTCTCAAACTAGTGACTTAATTAATGAACCCTCCCTTGGCTAAAATTGTGGGCTACACTTTATCACCTCCCACACACTCCTTAACTCATCCTAATCTGGCGTTAGCCCCAACACTGGTGAGACAGCTCTTGCTAAGGACATCTGTGGCATCTATGCTCCTAATTTTGACACATTTAATATAATTCTTCAATATGATTCACTGTAAATTCCAAGATAATTGTTTCAATTTACTTAACATAAAAAAATTTTTTTCAAAACAATTCATTCTTGTGTCTAGTTTAAAATGTCAAGTTGTGCTAAAAAGCACCACCCATTTCTTCAGCATTTATAAGGCAGGGACTCAATGCTTTCCAGCTTCCACTGAGACTGCGTGCAAGGCTGGCATCATCTCGATCCCTGATCCTTTGTGTGTGATCTGTGTTTCCTTTTCTTCTTCCTTCTGCCCTGCCACCCTTTCCCCATCTCCAGAATCTTTACAATCTTCTCGTAGTCCCTGGTGTTTTAAACTTTCCCTGGTCTTAGTGTAGCTGTGTTTTCTTTTGCTAGACACTTTCTAGTTCCTCAAATTTACAGATGCATGTTTGCCGTCTAGTCATTTTTCTTATAGAATTTTTTAAATGATATTCTTCTCTCCTTTTTCTATACTCTTTCTTTTGAAATTCTTTTTATTGAAATAATACAGCTTTGGATTTTTTTTGCTTTTTTAAAATCTTCTAATTTCTATCTTTTGTTCTAATTTCTCAAAGATTTTCTCAATTTTATATTGTATACTTCCTTTGGGTATTTTTAAATGTCTACCATCACATGTTTAAGTTCCAAGAGCTCTTTCTTGTTTTCTGAATCTTCTTTTCTTTCTCTTAAAAAATAAATCCCATTCTTGTTTCATGAGTTCAGTATCTTGTATGATATTGATTAGTGTTTTTAAAAAGTTTTTTATTTTGCAATTTATTAACAAGCTTCATTCTCTTTGGCTTCAGATATCTTAAAAAGTTCTATCTAATTTATCTTTATGATCCCAACTAACACCCCAGTCCAAGCCACTACTGCCTCCCACCTGGACATCCAGGACATCTCTGCCTTATCAGGACATCTCTGCCTTGGTCTATCCAGGCCTGCTCTAACAAAGTACAATAGACTGGTCGGCTTATAAACAACAGAAATTTATTTCTCACAGTTCTGGAGGATGGAAAGTCCAAGACAAAGATGCTGGCAGATTCAGTTACTGGTGAGGGCCCCTCTCTTGGTTCATAGATGGCTCTCTTCTGGCCAAGCCCTTACATCATGGAAATGGTGAGGAGCTCTCTGGGGCCTCTTTTGTAAGGGAATTAATCCCTTTCATGATGGTTCCACTGTCTTGGCCTAATAACCTCCCAAAACCCCACCTGCAAATCCCATCACATTGGGCATTAGGTTTCAACACATTAATTTGGGAAGGACACAAAGACTCAGTCTATAGTAATCTCCTTATTGTGCCTCCCATTGACCCTTCACACCACAGCACAGTGGTGTGATCTTTTCTCAAGGCAAATATAGTGATCTCAACTTCCTGTGTTAAATCCTTAGACAGTTTTTCTTATAAGGCCTTGAAATGCCCTATTCTTATATTACTGTTGTCTATTCTTTATTTCATCTGTAGCTATATACATATAGAATATACACATATATTGCATATAAGTATTTACTTATATATAAGTATAAATATATACTATGTATACATTTTTATGTTATATATTATATTATATATGTTATGTATAATGTATAATAATATAATAATAAATAGTTATTATTTAATAATTATTATTAAATAATTAATAATAAATAATAATATAATATACTTATATATAAGTATAAATATATACTCTCTATATGTGTGTGTGTGTGTGTGTGTATATATATATATATTTTCAGTTTCTTAGATTTGCCATTCTGTCTCTTCCATATAAGATTCTTTTTCACATACCCCTCTTCCTTTTTCTGGAAAATTCTTTCCACATACATATACATACACCCCACAGACTTTGTCATATATGAAACTTTACTAACTTTTTAGACATCAACTCATTTGTTCCTCCATGGAGATGTGTCTTAACGCTCCACACTGAAGGAGCTGGCTTATTATATGCACACAGGACCATATTCTTTCTTTGGGACAGTTACTTCACTCTATTATTCTGAATTAATTAATGTGCTTAGTTTTCCCCCAATAGCTGTAAACCCCTTGAAGACAAGGTCATGTTTGCACTAGCATGCCGTTATATCCCCACACTTAATGAATGAGTGAATGCTTGGGTCTCATAGATTATCTTAGTTGTCTACTAAATATCTGTTGATGTCTTGATTTTTAGTAACAGAAATTCAATTTTATTTGGATAGTAAATATGCCCAAATAAAATGTCACTTCCCCAGCCTGGGCAACATCATAAGATCCCATCTCTACCTACAACAAAATTTTAAAAATTAGCTGGGTAAGGCCAGGCACGCTGGCTCACACCCGTAATCCCAGCACTTTGGGAGGCCGAGATGGGTGGATCACGAGGTCACGGGTTCGAGACCGGTCTGGCCAACACGGTGAAACCCCATCTCTACTAAAAATACAAAATTTAGCCAGATAGTAGTGGCATGAGCCTGTAATTCCAGCTACTCAGGAGGCTGAGGGAGGAGAATCGCTTGAACTGGGCGGGGCGAAGTTTGCTGTAGGCTGAGATTGTGCTACTGTACTCCAGCCTGGGCGACAGGGCAAGACTCCGTCTCAAACAAACAAACAAAAAATTAACTGGGCACAGTGATACGCACCTGTAGTCCCAGCTACTTGGGAGGCTGAGGTGGGAGGATGGCTTGAGTTCAGGAGTTTGAGGCTGCAGTGAGCTATAATCATGGGTGACAGAGTGAGAACCTATCTAAAAAAAGAGAATCACTTCCTAGAGTCCAGTGAGGCAAGGGTGTCCATGCCACACAGATTTGGCTAATCAGACATAAGCTAATATCTGACAGGGTCCTGGGAAAGCTATTGCTTTCTTGAAAAAAGTCACCTATTCCTTGTTTTGTCTCATTTTCAGCACAGATATAGAGATGGGTATGAAGCAATTATCATGCAAAAGTGGGCAACCAGAATGCAGATGAAACCCACGTGCCAAGGGCAAGGGGGCAGTATGATAGAGGGAGCTGGGGGTCCTGGTGACATCATGCAACTGCTGCTCCAGTCCCAGAACACTGACCTCCAGACGGCTTGTTTTGCGAGAACAGCATCTATGTGGTCAACTCAGTCTCATCAAGTTTTGTGCCACAGAGATGAACCCAATCACTACCTGTCCGAGTCTATCCTGCCATAGCTCATGCTTAAATTCATGTATAAAGAGACTTGAGTAAACTTAACATTATACTCCTTTGAACAAATTTAGATTGTGGGTACCTGAATTGTGTGGACTTTGGCCAAAGACTGAATTTGGTGAGAGAGGCATGATCCAGCTGCCAGGGTCCACCCTGGCCCTGCTGCTCGGTGGCCTTTGCTGCTGACTCTGTGATTATGCCTGATGATTTGATTCACTCGGACTGGCACCTGAGTTTCCATCCTCGGAACAGTGACCTCATTACTTCCATCTGAACACTTGCTAAGTTGATCTCCCACATTAGTTTCCTCAAGGGATACTTATTGATGGCCAACTGTGTAACAGACACTCAGCTAGCTCCTAGTTGTCATTGTGGATATCATATTTCTGACCTTCAGATTTTTTGCAGCTACCTTATCATAAGTGTATGTTAAAATGAGTTTGTCAGCCTCCTGGCAGGGCAGCTAATAATGTTAAAACAGTTATCTAAATGAAATCTGTCTGTTTTTCCTATCAAAAAACAGGCACTCAAAGTGGCCTCGGCTCCTGAAGGTAGTCGGGGTAGACTAATTGCTGTGATAAATGAACAACTTCATATCACAATGCTTAGCTCAATAACAGGTTCAGTCTTTGCTCATGTCACAACCCAGTTGTGTATCCCAAGAGTGATCTCCCATATGGCCAACGAAGAGACTTCCCATTCATGGTTCCATGATCTTAGGGGCACCTGGGAGCCTCCATAGGATCGTTTGCACCTGTCAGGAAAATGATGAGGGAAGCCAGAATGTGGAATGTCCTAGATGAGGCTTGGAAGTGTTTTGTATCACTTCTGCCTGTACTTCATTGACTAAAATTTGCTCACATTGCCCCATTTAGTGGTAAGGTGGGCTGGGGAATAAAGCCCACCTACGAGCTTAGGAGGAAAACGAAACAATTTGGCAAACATGTAACACTGTCTTTGCAACATTCTCAAAACACACTTGGAAATATTTGTCTCTATGTCTTTGCTTACATTATTTTCTGAGCACAAACTGTCTTTAGCCTTGATTTCCACTAGCTAAATTTACCTGTTTTCCAGAAACAACTGAATGGACACTTTCATCAGAGTCTTGTTAGTAATGTAGTCACCCCATCAGCTACAGGGAAACCACAGCTTCCGTCTGTCCTAAATACGTGTGCAATCTGGTTGAGAAAAACAAGTGCACGTACAACAGTTTAAATAATAATTTAAGGCAACACTCTCTTATGAATGCAACTGAAAGGCACAGATACTAAGTGTAGGTATCAACTCTGACATCTCCATCACACACTTTTTTGGTTTTAAATGCTATATATTTAGGTATTTATCTAGAGACAGGATCTTGCTCTGTTATTCAGGCTGGAGTGTGGTGACACAACCATAGTTCACTGCAGCCTCGAACTCCTGGGATCAAGTGATCCTTTTCAATTACTTTGCTTTAATTTTTTAGAGAGACGGGATCTCACTATGTTGCCCAGGCTGGTCTTGAACTCCTGGCCTCAAGCAATCCTCCCACCTCAGTCTCCCAAAGTGCTGGGATTATTGGCATGGGCCACTGTGCCAGCCTAGGCATTTATTAAATGTTTAATTTTTGGTCTGCCCCTAGTAGATCATAGGATGGTGAACTTGTTGAGGACAGAGATCACGCCTAGTTTGCTCAGCAACTTGCTCCTAATGCCTGAACACGAAGGGGGCACTCAGTATATATTTGGTGAGGCAATGAATCATTGCTTTAATTAATTAACAGAAGAGATGTTCAGAAAAGGGAGATGTAATCAGGGAAAAGACGATGAAAGAATAGGGCTTCAGCAAAAAGAGCACGATGCTTTTTGTAGAAGATAACAAGGATGTTTATCTGTTTAGAACTTTAAGACTAGACTCACACATCTATTTAGTCAGTGGTTCTAAGCAAATCTACTATTTAAAAAAGGCGATTATGTCCCAATGAGTGAATGGATTTTCACTGAAGAAGATATTTGTGTACCGTTAATATAGTGCATGTTTTAAGGCAAGTATAATGTTTTCAAATAGTTATTCCTGTACTTTGAGGAGATATTGAATACCGTATTGTGGGAAATACTGTTAGGGTGCAAAGGTAAATAAAGCATAGAGCCACTCAAAGATCTTTTTCCCTTCTTCTCTCTTTCTCTTTGTTCTTCCTCTCTTTCTCCTTCTCTTTCTCTCCTTAAAAAAGATCTAGCTGTTTGACTCATTGATTCATAATCAAATTATCAGCCACATCTCATTTCAAGGATTTGTGAGACTTATCTACATTTCAATTCACTTCAACATATCTTTTCTTTTAGTGGCTACATTGTACACAGCATTGTGGGAAATACTATAAGTGTATAAAGATGAATACTACATCGAATTTCTCTCGATGTTCTCTCTCTCTTTCTACCTTCATCTTAGTTGTTCAATCATAGGTATTTAATCAAGCCTCTGTCACATTCCATAAGGTATGCTAGGTTCTGGAGATATCAAAGTTAATGCCATACTCCCTGCTCCTAAGGAAATCAGAGCCTGGTTGAAGGAGAGTGGATTTATCAAGCAGAGTGAGATAAGCTCAATGGCAGAGCCTAGGGCAGGGTATCTTGGGAGCAGAGAAAGGCAGGACTAGGCTGGGATGGGAAAGACAATAAGGAATAGCTCCCTATTGAGGAAGCGTCACTGATCTAATGTCAAGGTTAAGTGGATGGGTTCTAGAGTTCATCCACTAGAGCTTGAATAAGGGCTCCACCATTTACTATCTGTGTGATCTCAGCCATGTTAGTTAACTTTTTTGTGCTGTTTCCTTTCAATAAATTCAGAACAATAATATTTAACTCAACAATTGTGAAGGTTAAATAAGATGTGTGTCACACAATGATTTGCATCCAGTAAGCATTCATTAAATGCTACCTATTATTATCATTATTATCATTGGGTAAGAAGAGAAAGCCTGGATAAAAATTGTACAAAATGCCATTCCTGTTTAAGGGAACGACATGTGAGAAAGCAGAGAAGCATGTGAGGAATCTCTAGGGAGCGTCAGCCAGACAGTTCGGAGTGCATGGTGGGGCTGGAGGAAGGGCTGTACCTTAAGTGCCCTAGAAGCCGAAGGAGGCTTCTGACATCAGCCTGCAGGAGCCTCTCTTTTAGCAAGGGTGTGATGTGGACAGATTTCCACCTAGAAAGGCCACTTTGATGACAAGGGGTGAGATAAAAAGTGGTTGAGACGTAGATGCTTTCTCTCTGCAACCTTCTTCAGCCTCTCTAGCTAGTGGAATTGCCCAAGTCACCCCGAAGCTCCCCTCTGCTGAATCCAAAGAAAGGCTTTCCTGTCTCTGGCTTGCTTTGCTGGACATCCTCATGGTCCCCGCTCCTTCCCACCACTCCCTGTGAGGAGGATCTGACTCTGTGACTTCTACACTCCGGCTCTCCTGGAGTTCCTCTCACTGTCCAACCAGCCCTTTCTGGTCTCTTCTGTAGATCTGAATGTCCTTCTTAAGGGCTTTCAATCATCGGCTCACTTCAGAATGACCCACTTGGATAGATTGAGGGGTGAGAACAAAGACATGGAGAGTAATTGAGAGATTGCTGTGAACATGCACTGTGTCATAATGAGGCATTAATGAGCAGCGAAGGAGGCTGATTTAAGAGTTGTTACAGAAATAGAATCAAGAGGTCTTGAGATGATTGGCTGTGAGAATGACAGACTCCAGGCTTGGGTCATAAGGTCATAGGGTGATGATCATTGAGTGATGACCAAGGCATCATTAAGAATTAGGGGTAACAGGAGCAACAGAGCTGGGTTTCTGTTTGCATGTGTGTATGTGTTTTTATTACACTTATTTTGGTCATTTGGTTTGAGGGGCAATGAGATCGGTTTGAGGTGTTACGCTGCAGTATCTTGTGTAACATTCATTTAGAGATACCATGCAGGAAGTTGCAGCTATAAATCCAGAGAGAAAGAGAAGGAAGGGAGGATGGAGGAGAGAGACAGAAACATATAGAGAGACAGAAAGAGAGGGAGAAGGGAGAAGAGAGAGAGAAGAGAAAGAAGCAGAGAGAGAAACAATGACAGGGAAAGAGAAAGAAATGTACAGAGACTAGGAAAGACAGAGAGAGAGAAAGAGGGAGGGATCTGAGTTGGAAATAAAGTCCGGGGAGACAGCAGTGGGTAGGTGGAAGTTGAAGTCATAGTGGGCATAAAGGGGGTTCCCTTAGGAGCACTGAGGGCTACAGATGAAGCCTGAGGAGTATTCGTTTTCAGGCAGAGTTTGTCAAAGTGTGGCCCTCAGGTCACCAGCACCACAATCAACTGGAGCGCTTGTTTAAAAAAGCGAGTTCCTGGGCAAACCTCCAAAATTGTGTAGGCGTATTTATTCTTTCCAAATATACATCTGACTGTATATATAATGCTTAGCCCCAAATCTATCGAGTCTGAGGAGTGAGCCGGAAGCTGCACGTTTCACAAGCACTCAGGTGATTCTGAAGTGTGTGGACGATTGAACACCCCTGGGGGGGATTCAGATCCACAGAACGGACCAGAAAGGAGTGGCGAGACAGTGAGAGGAACACCAGGAGAGCAAGAGTACAGAAGTCAGAGTCAGACCCTCCTCAAAAGGAGTGGTGGGAAGGAGGAGGGGCTGCAAGGACTTCCAGCAAGGCAAGACAGGAAAGCCTTCCTTTGGATTCAGGAGGAGGGAGCTTCAGTGTGACTTGGGCAATGCAGATTCCACTGGGTAGAGAGTGCTGGGGGAAGAAGGCGCAGAAAAAATAAGCTATGTCCTGATCATTTCAAGAATCATGACTGAAACAAAGGGCAAGAAGAAGAGAAGCCAGGGGAGGGAAAAGTTGAGATAAATGACTTCTGCTGTTTCTCAGTGAAAGGGGGTGAGGAACAAAGGGTTTGAGCAAAGTCCCAAGAAGTTTGAAGCTTGAGAATGCCCAGCACAGGGAAGGAGGGTTAGGCTGCAGGGAGAGACAAGGTCTTTCATAAAGACACAAAGTGAAGAGGGAAGGATGAGTGTCAGCAAGAGGCTGGGGAGCGGGATGGGGCAAGATGAGGAGCAATTTCCTCTCATCTTCTGAAACCTTTCCCGGAAGGGTTTCATATCCAAGACTCAAATGAGACAAGAAAGTGAAGATGTGGCAGCAATTCTTGCTAATTATTGCTCTGTAAAGCGGGTTTCTCGTTGCTTGTAGACCTGAGCTACAAGGCCAGTGGTAGTAAGGGAAAGGCTGCACTTGGCTCATTCCTGAAGTAAGATGTGTTTTCCTGAGAATGCTCCATTTTATTGCTGATTCTGTGCATGGCCCAGAGTAAAAGGGAAAACAATAGAGCAGTCTAATGGGGTGCACCAGTGGCAGGCACCAGAAGCCGTGCATCCAGCTCACTCTTTCGGTCATCACAGGGCCCTGAAGTGGTTAACAGAGCTTCCAATTGTGCCTTGCTTCTAACTTGGGAATAGGTTTTGCTCCAGGAGATTCTGACGCAAGGGTAAGTTCATGGAACATGTTGGTTTTCATACCACTTCAAATGGAGCCTAAATCAGCTGTCAGATATTTACAGGCAATTTTCCTCATTACACAAAACTCTCTGTGATTATTATACTTGGGCAGTGCTTGAATTTATTTGCACATAAGCATGTCAAGGTTGGGGGAAGGCTTCCTAAGCTGTGCCAGGAATATGTCAAAGCACCCCAGTATTACTCAAGATTGGATGGGATGAAATGTTTGGCTCCTCTGCAGAGCCTGTCATCACCCTTGCTCAGGTATCTAGGCTTACCATTTTCTCTCTACAGACTTCCCTTTATACACCCCATGCTGAAAAGGCAGAATTCTGCCTGTGCTATTTAATAACCACCATGAGGTCTTGCGACTCACTCTTGGGACGTTTTTCAAGGGACTCTGGCAAGTTCTGTGTTCAGGTGACAGGAATGCAAAATGAAATGAACTGAAAAAGACACCTCCCAATCCAAACATGGGTGACCAGGGACACCAGACAGATGACTAAGAGTCACAGAAAATATGCGTCTTTAAAAGGGCTGTGCGAGTCCACTTCGAGGTCTTGGCAAATGAGTTAAATGGAAACAAAAGCTAAAAATGTTTGTAACAGCTCATCTTTTGTTTTGCGAATTGTGAAACAGGCTATCAAAAGGGAAGGTATGTTTACCAACCCATTCTGTGTTGAATTCTTGTTTTTAGAGAGTAAAATTAATACATTTGAAGATGATTTGTGTACAGGATACAGGACAGCATAATGTAGTGGGAAAAGAGGCCTAGAGGTATAGCTGGGCACACTATGGTTACCATCTTGGCTCTGCCACCCACTGGCTATGTGACCCTGAGCAAGTTTCTTAACTTCTGAATCTTAGCTTCTTCATCTAAAAATTGGAAAGTAATATACCCAACCCACCGGTGGTTGTGAGGATTATGAGAAAATATAAGTATCCTAACTAAAAGTGAACTAGTACAGTGGCTGGCTTAACACAGTCAACTCAATATGTGATGCGAGGGTGGCAGTCCTGTGTATGGTGCTGGTTAAGAGCGCATGTTCCCTACTCTTACAGCCGCAGCCAGTCCACACAGAGTAGCTTTGCCAGCCTCCTAATCTTTAAAATTGGAAAAATAGAGTGTTTGTAAGAATGCAATGTGATGATGCTTATAAAAGTACTTAGTACAGTATTCAGTAACTAATCCACAGCTCCTATTCAATAACTGTTAGCTATTCTTTTTTTTTTTTTCTTTTCTTTTTTTTTTTTTATTTTTATTTGAGACAGTCTCGCTCTGTCACCCAGGCTGGAGTGCAGTGGCACGATCTTGGCTCACTGCAAGCTCCCCTTCCCGAGTTCACGCCATTCTCCTGCCTCAGCCTCCTAAGTAGCTGGAACTAAGGGACCCTGCCAGCATGCCCGGCTAATGTTTTTTTTTTTTTTTTTTTTTTTTTTTTTTTTTTTTTTTGTATTTTTAGTAAAGACAGGGTTTCATCGTGTTAGCCAGGATGATCTCGATCTCCTGACCCCGTGATCCACCCACCTCGGCCTCCCAAAGTGCTGGGATTACAGGCTTGAGCCACCCACCACGCCCCGGCCAACTGTTAGCTCTTCTTACCAGAGGGCACCGCCCTCTAGTTTTTCCCTCACACCATGGCTGTCAGCAACTCCATTTCACCGGCTCAGGGAACGCTGAGGTCTTTCATCCAGCTCATCTTGCTCTTCCCACCTATCACAGGGCCTGCCTTGCTGGGGTTTAATGGGTCCTTAATAAAATCTTGTTGAATAGTGAATGAATAAATACATAAAGTGCTTGTCGCTTAGGAGATAGTAACATAAGTGCTTTCTCCTTTCTGACATCAGCTTCCCTTTCACTGATTTGAATGGCAGAAAATACCATCTCAACTTGTCATACTGTATATTTTTGGAGAAAGGAAAAATGAACCACTTCCATGAACAGTGAAAGAGTTTAGTGAAAGAGAATTTAAAACCAACAATCTGGTCGATTCTAAGGGTATAAATTAAGCTAGTTAAGCAGTCTTAACCCAGGATATTGGCAAGGCAACTATCAGGCTCTGGCAGTTATATATCTTAATTCTTCTCTAAGGTTAGGGCATAAAATTTTAACCCAAAACGTCAGAGGTTAAAAAAAACATGGTAACAACAAAATAATTCTAAATAGTTCAGTGTGGATTGGAACCAAAGAATCAGGGCAATGACTGTCAGCCACATCTAGGTCCTATATTGCTAACAGATGGTGAACATTTTCATGGGCTTGGGACTAGTTTAGATCAGAGTGAGAATCCTCCACCCCCCTCCCCCCAAGAGGCTCTAATTAGTACATAGGACATTAGAGCAAGTTAAAAATCTGGGCTGACATCTTATTTGTTAGTTTTAGATTGAACTCATGCCTTAGGGTGACTGAATTTGCTCATTGAAACACACACATGTACTCACACACACTAAAAGAGTAACTTTTTCTTTTCTATGGGGATCAAAATAAAGATTTTCAAAGTCCTCGAGAAAAGGGCTCCAAAGATTTGTTGGATATCAAATAGCTCCTTCAAGACAACATTTTGATGAGTTAAGTGTAAATGAATCAGAAACATATGGATTAAGTTTCCCTTGAAATACACAGGGGCTTAAAAATCAAAGAGGAAACAGTGCCTGGCCCAGGGTCTTGCAGGTTGTGCCAAACCCAACACATTTGAGCAGCAGTTCAAGATATTTGAGGGATCCAAGGACGAGGCTGGCCTGACCCATGCCTAGTTCCTACCGTATTGAAATAGAGAACGTAAGTAATGCCATTTATACTGCATTATTACTAAAAATTCCTCCTTCCTTGTGGTTGGAAGATTAACTAAACTAAGACTTTCGAAAGAAAACCCTATCAGCGGTGTCTGCAGCACAGAAAGCTCTCCAAAGGTTAAATGAACAAGTTCAAAATGTTCTCAGGCAGCATAGCTGTTATTGTCTGACAATGCAACAAAACTTGGGCAACAGCGCAGCCCCAAAGACTGTTTAAAAGTGGCGTAACTTTAGACTTGCTCTTCAGAAGTTCTTCATAATATTGCCAAAAAGGATACATTGAAAGATAGAATAATTATTTCTTAAGACAAGTCATACATTAATTAGCATTTCCAATAACCCCTCTTATTTGCTATAATGGATTTTTAAAACTTCTAATTGGTTAATTAGTAAATTGACTATGTAGGAAACTTACGTTTGAATCTCATCACAGGAGACATAAGCCCCAAATAGATTTGAGCAGTTAAATACATAAGTGCTAAGTCTAATTTTAATTAAGTAGCTTTTGTAATTAGCCTGTTTTTATCACTTGTGACAAATAATTAATCTTGGCATAACCTACTTTGAAGATTTACCAATCTGGTGTTGACCAGCCACATAACTAAATCCAGCAGTAAGCAAAGGAATATTGATTTAAGGATCAACTTGGAAATTAGAAACACAGTTTATATTATTATATTTATATTATTTATTATATTTATATTATATTAATTTATAACATTTATATTATATGCCGGGTTTGTTTAAAATGTATAATGTTTATGATAAGTAATACATGTCAAGAGAAAACCTTTAAAACACAGAGAATGCAAAGTACTGGGTGCGGGGAAAATGTGACCAGGAATCATGACATCAAGAAATAACAACTTTAAACATTATGGTGTCTTTGTCTATTGACAAAGTATACATGTTAGAAATACTCTTGTGTGCTCTGAGTTTTTCAGTTAATACACTGAAAACATATGTCCAAGTCATTAAACATATTTCTTACCACATCACTGATAATAGCATGAAATTCCATAGATCTACTCTAAATTGTTTAACCAGCTACCAGCTATTAGGTGGTTCCCAATATTTAGTTAACAAACTGAGATGAACATGTTTTATGGCTAGTTGTGATTTTTGCCTTAAGATAAGTTCCTAGAAATGGAATTTCTGGGTAAAATGTTTGGATGTTTTCAGGTTTTGTTCATCATAAAGGCAAAAAAGCATATCTCCTTGATTTAATATGCTACTTCTTGACTCTAGTGGATTTAAATGTCAATCCTTATATATCTTCTTTTGTGATTTACTTGTATATGGCTTATGTTTGTCTTTCAATTGGTGTGTTTCCTTCTTACTGATTGGTAGATGTCTTTTATATTTTAAGATATTAATACTTTGTCATATAGCTTACAGTAATGTTTTTGATATATAGAGACATTCAATATTTTTATTTAAATCTATCCACCACTCTTTTCATTCTGTGTCCAATTTTGTGTTCAAGTTTAATAGACTAACCAAACTGAAAATTATATAAATATTTTGTGGTACACTTATCAGTTCTTTAATGCTTTTTTATATTTCACTTTAAAAATCATGTGTTATATCTGTCTTAGTGAATAGTGCACTGAGGAAACATTTCAAATTGATGAATTTGGCAAATACTTGTCAATATGTTTGGCATTTTGTTATGTCCTGAGTATACATTAGTAACTCCTGAAGCTCAATAGGTGTTGTGGAGAGACTCAAAAGTAGCCCCATGAACCCCACCTCCTGTGGCTCATGCCTTTTTGTAATCCTGTTCCCTGAAGTGTGGTAGAACATGTGACTTATTTCTAAACAATAGCATATGGCAAAGATGACATGCTGTCATTCTCATGACTACATTATTTTGCGTTATTTAAGACCCTGGCATGACACCAGACTCATCTGAGACTTTTGCTGGCCTGGTGAAAGGAGAAGCCATGCTGGAGAAACCCACATGTCAGTGAACTTCAGGCACCTCTAGTTGCTGGGGCAGCCTCCAGTACATAAAGAGCAACAAGCTACCCTCAATCATAAAGCTGCAAGAAAATGAATCCTGCCAATAACTTGAGTGTGCTTGGAAGAGAATTATTCCCCAGTTGAGCCTCTAGATGAGAACAAAGCCCAAAAAAACCTTGATCGAAACTTTGTAAGACTTTGACAGACGATCCAGCTAAACTGTTCAGACTTGCTCAAAGCCATAGAATGCACAATATCAAGAGTGAACCCTAATGTAAACTATGGGTTTGGGTAATAATGATGTGTCAGCGTAGGTTCATTGTACCAGAGGTACCACTCTGGTGGGGTATATTGACAGTGGGGGACACTGTGGGTATGTGGGGGAAGAAGATATATAAGAACTCTCTGTACTTTCCATTCAATTTTGTTGTGAACGTAGAACTGCTTTAATAATAAAGTCTATTAAAATGGCAAAAGAATAATAATAGATATACAATTTTTTATTAACTCAGAAGTACTTCTGAAAGTAGACCAAAGAAAAAAGTGACATAAGCTATTTTGAGGAAAAACAAGTGATAGCTGCTTGATTTTTCAACTTTGTATAATTTATTTAAAAATTAATTTTCCTTAGATTTATATTCTTGCTTCTCCTATTTCCTGTCCATTCTTAAAAAAAAAATAAGTGGGGTCTCACTGTTTCTCTCTGTCACCCAGGCTGGAGTGCAATGGTGTGATCATAGCTCACTGCAGCCTTGAACTCCTGGCCTCAAGCAATCTTCCCTCTTCAGCCTCCTCAGTAGTTAGGACAACAGGCAGATGACAGCAAACCAGGCTAACATTCTTTTATTTTTTTTTTTTTTAGAGACAATGTCTCACTATATTGCCCAGGCTGGCCTCAAATGACTGACCTCAAGCAATCCTCCTGACTCAGCCTCTTGTATTGTTAAGTTTTAAGAGTCTTTGTATACTTTGGATAAGAGTTATTTATCAGATATGTCTTTGCAAATATTTTCTCCCAGTCTGTGGCTTGTCTTCACATTCTTTTGAGTGTCTTTTGCAGAACGGAAGTCCTTAATTTTAATAAAGTCCAGCTTATCAATTATTTTTTTCATGGATCATGCCATTGATGTCATGTCTAAAAAGTATCACCTGTACTCAAAGTTATCTTAGTTTTCTCCTAATTTACCTTCTAGGAGATTATGGTTTTGCATTATTACATTTAGATCCATTATCTATTTTGAATTAATTTTAGGAAGGTTGTAAGTCCTTGTCTAGAGTCTTTTTTTATTTTCCATGTGATTGTGCAGTTGTTCCAGCACTATTTGTTGAAAAATCTATTTTTGCTCTATTGTATTGACTTTACTCTCTTGTCAAAGATCAATTGACTATACATACATAGGTCTATTTCTAGGCTCTCTACTCTGTTCCATTGAAGCGTTTGTTTATTCTTTTACAAATAGCCCACTGGCTTCATGGCTGTAGCTTTATAGTAAGTCTTGAAGTTGGGTAGTGTCAGTTCATGACATTATTTTTCTCCTTCAATATTGCATTGACTATTCTGGGTCTTTTGCTTCTCGATATAACTTCATGTATACGCCCACAAAATAACTTGCTGGGATTTTGATTGAGATTGCATTGAATCTATAGATCAAGTTGAAAAGAAACGACATCTTGACAACATTGAGTCTTTCTATCCATGAACATGGAATATCTTTGCATTTACTTAGTTCTTTGATTTCTTTTATCAGAATTTTTTAGTTTTCCTTGTATAGATATTATGCATATTTTGTCAGATGTATACCTAAATATTTCATTTTTTAGCACTAAGGGTAAATCTTTTCTTAAACATTGTAGTCTTTTACAGTTAAGGTAGATAAACTTCAGGAATATTATTAAGTGAGAAAAAGACCAAACCGTAGATATTCTGGAGAAAGATTTTTGACATTTATATGTATGACAAATACATGGTGTCTATACGTATATACGTGTGTTTGTCTCTGTGTGTGTGTGTGTGTGTGTGTGTCTCCAGAGAGAAACACGGTTTGGGTTCTAGATTTTTAATTGTCTCCCACTTAGGGCTTCTACAACCAAGGTTACAGGATTATAATACTTACAGTGTTACAATATGTTTTATTATATTTCACAGAGGAAATTGTATCCTTCTCTAACAACATTCATTTCTGCTTCTTTTAAGAGAGATCTTGGATACTTTAGCATATTTATTTTTCCAGTTCAACTTCAAATCTTTTTGTCAAGACCCACCCTGCCCCCAAACATCTCTTTGGGACTTTCACTTCAATTCATTAAATTTATGAAGTAACTTGGGAAGAATTGACATCTTTACAATACTAAACCTTCCCTTCAAGGAGTGTGGTATAAATTTCTAGTTCTTCAAATATATTTTTATGTCTCTCATTAAATTTCTGTAAATATGCCATGTTCAGGCACGTTTCTTCATAAATCCCTCGATAGTTTATACTTTTTATTTTTTACAGTTGCCAAGAGGGTCTTATAGACACAGTTATACACAGACACACAAACACACATTCACACATATAAATACATTATTGTTGCTGGTAGATAAGAAAGTTATTAGTTTTCACTTGTTTATTTGTAATGCAAGGCTATAACAAATTCTCATTCATTCTTATAGGATTTTAGACTAATATATGGTTGTATATTAGTAAAATATTTTTATGCAAATATTTTTATCTCTATTTATCCTATTCCTTTACCTAATTCTTGTTCTTGTTTTTATCTATTTCATCAACTTCACTTAAGCTCTTAGAAAATAAGAAAACAGAAGTGTTCATAAAGGGCATACTTTTGATATTCCTAATTTTAGTGAGGTATTTCCTTTTTACCATTTCATATAAGATTGACTCCTAGGCTGGTTTGAGATAAATATTATTTGTCATGTTTGGAAAATATTCTTCTCATTAAGTTTTATTTTTGTGTTTGTTTTGTGTCCTCCTTTAAATCAAGAATGGATACTGAATTGTATCAAATATCTTTTGAAGCACATTAATAAGAATGATAATTACAATAGCCATCCTTCACTGCGGGAGGACTATTGTCCCTCTCCTTTCTTCTTTGTTTTCTTCCCTGGGGTGTGCTGGCCTAAGTCACTGTCCTAGCCACACACGATGTGTTCTAGGCCTGTTCAACCTCAGGCTTTGGGAGCAAATGCTTTCTTTCTTATTATGCCTCAATTTATTTTTTGATACTAGAAAAATGGTCTTTGAATTGGTATTTCCCAGAACATAGACAAAATTCTCTTATGTTTGCAAGACAACCAGACAGAGACCCCAAAACAACCTCTAAAATATTGGTCCCCTAAGTGGACTTTGGATTAAAATGTTAATAACCAGCATTAGGGGCAACAAAACAAGGCTAAAGAAAGAGAAATTTTCACATCTCTATTATTATTCCAGGCCTTGTGAACTCATCTCCATCACCCCCATCTTTTCCTCCTTTCATCTCCAGTTGACAATCTGACAAGACAGAGAACAAAACCTCTACTTGTCCCTTTTTATTATATAGAGAAAATAATATGTATGTTGATGGGATGGGCGCAAATACTCAGAGCTATGGGATGTCTGTGCATTAAAAAGGCCAAGCAAATCTTGGCCTGTCTTTCACTTCCTAGTTTCTTATGTTTAGGTGAGTCAACTGGTTGAGAGATTATCTCTCTCTAACTTTGTCCATTTGTCTCTTTCTTCCCCATGTCTTTCTCTCAGCACATAAAAAGAAGTTACGCTTTTGCACTGTGATGAATCCAGTACTTGAGTCCCAGATTTTACAAGAAATGACTTTATTCAATAATAATGCTTAGTAATAGTACTTTTACCTGTTATTACTGCTATGCTTCCCTCAAGAAAGATGCCAGGAATAAGTAGGTGCATGATTTATGGGAAATGATACATCTAATGTTTTTACTTTCATTGTTATTTTTTCCAAGTGAAATCTGCTTTATACAGTAACGGTATTGTGCAACCTCTGCTTTTTTTTGTTTACACTTTCCAGGTTTTGAGATTTCTTAAGTCTTGCTTTTCATTTTTCTGAGATTTTTTGCTTATGGATCACTTTTGAACATAGCATGGAATATATGTTGTCTCTCTCTCTCTCTCTCTGTGTGTGTGTGTGTGTGTGTGTGTGTATCTTTTTATAGGGAAGTTTAACCTACTTACATTTATTCTCATAGCTGATTAGCTTGGTTGTCTGTTCTAGGCTCTGGATTTAATATTTTTCCCCCTCAATGTTTCCCATGAGGTCCATGTTTAGCTATAATGGGAGAGCAGAAATATCATGGACAACTCATTGCATTCTATCAGGTGGTTCACAATTTCTATTTTCCTTATTACTGATTATCTTTACTCATTTGACTGAGGTGCTATTATTCAGGCTTCTCCTCAGTAAAGTTGCACTTTTTCCATTTGTATTTAAGAATTATTTTGTAGAGAAATACTTTGAAATTATGTATAGATCATATTCTTCATAAAACTCTTTTTTAAATATTGCTGTCAACTAATCATTTTCCATATCATTCCATGGATTACAATCTGTTAACACTGTTATTTATTTTAATGCTCAGATCGTCCCCTCAATTTGGCAGTGGAAGTCCCTTTAAACTGGCATCTGCATCCTTTTGCTGTATCACCATAATTTCTTGCACAGTAAGATGCTCAGTGTTTATCATGTATTTTTCCTGCTCCAGTCCTGAATCAGTCACTCCTCCAGGAAACCCTTTTAGTGGAGAATGGTATTTAGAAGCCAAAATCTGGGTGCCAGGTGTACTCATTACTGTTGAGGTATTGCTGCTTTCCAGCGTTCTCATTGGACAGAGCCAGCAAATATATGTAAACACATATACACACAAGCACACAAACATTTTTAATGGGCAGAATCTGATGGCAGTGCCAGCATCCAGGTATCCACCCATGGCATGCAACAGAAGGACTTTGGCAGAATTACTTTGGGAGGGCAGGAGGCAGGAGAGAAGCCAGTAGCTTTCCTTGGCATAGTGAGGAATATTACTTGAAACAGAGCCAGGTTGATTTGGGAAATAACTGTTCTGGGAGCCTTGAAGTCTGATAAGGTGAATCTGGAATCCATTTAGAGTGTCTGTGGCATTGAAAAAATATGATTAGCGATGTGGAGGACCAGGTTGAGAAATAGAATGTTGAGGCAAAGGACAATAATCAGGAAAAAAAAGTTGACCACTTAAATGTATAGGCAACAGAGATCCACCAAAGAACAAACCATATGAAGTGGAACAGAAATAATACAGAGAGACAAAAAAGCACACTCTTTTGTCCTAAAAAAGATCTGAATTTGGGTACTGAAAGAAGTCAAGGGCTATCAGCAAACAGTAAATATAGACCAATGCCTACAAATAAAATGCTCAACTACCACTGCTACAACTGCTATGATTACTGTGAGCTATACATATACATTTCTGAATATATGTGTTACTATCTGATACCAATACCCTCCTTAGGCCTTTAGACTAGAGAATGTTCCTGGGGTTTATTATCTCCTCTGTTGCTTTCTTATGAAGTCACATTGTTTTCTTGGCTTTCTGGGGAGAAATTTTGTAGCAGCCCTGGGTGTCCTTTTAAAACTTGATTTCATCTGTAAAGCATCTAGTGGAAATTCTTGGACTCTTCTATCATTTGCAAGGCAATCTTTCCTAATTTATAACACTAGGACAAGTTTTATAATGATGAGGATGATAATGATGATGATGATGATTTTACTTTTCCCTCATTGTAAAAGTTATTTGGTAAATTCCTTCTTTTGAAATTGGAAAGGAAGGGGTCAAATATCTCCTCTCATGCCACTGAACTTTGCAGACATCTATTTGATCTTTGTACAACATTTCCTTTTAACTACTCTGATAAGATGAAGAAAATGTCACAGCCAAGACAGGAAAGTAGATTAATGTAAAGTTAGCTTCTCCTGTAATATCTTTCTCTCAAAATGAATTGGCATAGACCACTGACCACTCAGAAAGCGTTACTCCTTGATGACAAGTGGAAAGTAGATGCTGGTCATTGATTATTTGGCTCAAGTTTCCCCAGAGGTGAGCTCTGGACAGTGTACTGGACTTACAAATACGAACCCTCTTGTTTTTCTCTTGTCCATTTAGAACGGTAGATTTAAAAACTTCCCAAGCAGTCTACGGCAGTCCCACTTAACACAATGTTTCTGACCTTTTAAAAGCTCTGAAAAGTTTTGCTTTGTTTTGTTTCAGTGCCACTTTTGTGGTTAATGGAATATTGTTAGGAATTAAAAACAGAACTTGACTTCAAGGCCAAATGCTGAAATTCTGATAACAAAAGTCCACCAGAAGATCAAATCTCCTAAAAATTGTGGTACATTCCTGTGAAAATCCAGATTCTGAAAAAGTAAAAAAAGATCTGACCTTCAAAAAAGAGAATGTTCTCTGAAAGTATTATTTTCTAAGCAAAAAAAGTTGAGCTCTAGCTTCTCTCCCAAAGATAAGTATATTAAAAAGATTTCTAGAGTTTTCAGCGATTACCACAAGATTGACCACTTAAGGTTACATGGTTACAGAAAATTCATTACACCAAAAATTCCAAAACCAAATTTTGAGGTTCATAGTCACAAAACACTACTTACTCTTAATTATACAACGTATATATTTCTATGTCTCAGTTTACTCATTTGAATAATGAAATAATTTTATCTGTCCTGCCTTCTTCATAAGATTGTTTTCAGAATCAGACACAGTAATGGAAATTAAGATCCTTTGTAAAGCAAAAAGGAAAAAAAACTACACAGATGAGTAGTATTATTTCACTGCAATTACTGTCCTAGCATCTTCCTAAATTGATGCTAAGTCCTAGAACTAATTTCAGGTGTGGGCCCAGAACTCAGTTCTGCAATTTCTTGAAATGGGCAGTTTATCCCAAAGCATTTGCTTTGATTTCAGAAATAGAAAATAAAAAGAAAAAATGATTCATAGGGGAAGTTAAGAAATGATAAGATTAGAGTCAGTCATGCAACATAAAATTACAGAAATCTAAGAATTGAACTTGATTTGGGATGTGATCTAGGCCAGTGGTTTAAATCTTTTTAACTATGTAAACATTTATACAAAGGAAATTTACTCAGAGGCCCTATGTGTGAATCAGGAAGCATCAAAGCTACTCTGCTGAAGCAGTCAGCCCTGGGCCCCTCTTCCTGGTTTTCTGTGCTCTGTTGAAGGACTCACTTTAGAAGCCATCGATTTTCTTCAAAATGCTTTATTTAGCTACGGGATCCTTGCTCAAGTTATGCCTTACATAGAGGCATAGTACCAACGACAGATAAAGGAGTCATTGTTCTGTGGAAGCATTTGGGAGTGTGCAGGCTCATTTCTTCTGCCACCCAGTTTTAAGTGACCCCGAGAGGAGGGGTTTCATCCAGCGCAGTTACGAGAGCTTTGATCTCATTCACTCTTTCATCCAATCAAAAAATAACTGGGATAGCATCTTTGACTAGCCGTTATCCATTGACCGCTGTTCTCTCTCAGTCTTTAAAGAGGCAGCATACTCTGACATTCCATGGTTCTAGCTGTTTAAAAAATCATCTTGGTGTGGGGCTGGAAGCACAGTGCCTGCAGTGTGAACACACTGCCCCTAGCTGTGTCACTCAGAGCCTTTCAGACTCAGTTACCCTTTCTTCTCTATTGCTGCTCCCTGTGTTTTTGGAGCCCCTACATCTTCTCTCCAGTGCAAACATTTCTCATTTTCTCCATCCTCCTCATTATGCTTGCTACTTGCCATGGGGCTAACAGTTATTCATCAGTATCTTTCTTAACATGTGGGACTTTGACATGCACCCAGCACTCCAGATCTGGTCTCCTCTACACATGTTCACTAGAAGCATTGCTACCTGCAAACTGCACATTGTACATCATCTGTTAAAGTAACTACCTATATAGCTCACAGTCCATTTATTGAAGAGTTACTGTTTATTGAACTTGAAAGGGGTTCAATAAACAGTACACTGGGCTGTGATTTGTTACTAAGTGGGAGAAGTCTACTACTGTTATGCTAGCAGGGGATGATGTAAAATTTTTTACCTACACACTTTGCTTTTTTCCCCCGAGTTTTCTTTACTCCTTTAATGCTTTCTTCTTAAGTTGCTATTGAACTGTCTATCAGCTAGTTATCAAGGCGGCCCAATAACATTGTTAGATCTTAGCAATCTTCTCTTGTATAGCCATCAGATAGGGAATAGAGGTCATCACTGAGATTTTTCACTGACCAATGAATGGGCCTCGCCTGAGCCCAAACACTTAGCCAGCTAGAATTGTGGAAAAGTCTTCAACCTGTTTAAGGAAGTTTTAGATTCTTCACAGTTATATGATCCATCAAAAATAAATAAATCAGTATATTTTAGAATTTTCAGATTAGGAGTTTTTGACTTTCACAATAGTCACCCAATGCCCTTTTAGCACCCCAGGTGGAGATATTTTGAACTAATCAAATATTGGAATTACAGTAAACAGTTTAGGAGAGTCTGTGAGTATAGTAGTAGCTGAGCAGGGTGTTACTGCTTTTTAAAAATATCTCAAAGGTCCACATGTGTAAAAATATTTACTCTCATTTTAAGCATTCTTTTCTGGGTCTCTGTGGAGTTGTGAGCTTTGAGACACAAAGGAAGGAAAAGAGAAGTAAACAGTTTCTACAGAAAGTAAAAGACTAATAATTCTGAAACCATCTTCCTCCCTAGGGTGAAAATTGGGGTCTTCAGCTGAGAACCTGTAGTGGAAAAAACAGCAGTTAAACCATCTCCCTTTTGCAATTGTCTCTCATTTCCGAGACCACGCTGTGTGGTAATTCTACAACCTCTGAATGGAAATTGCTGCCATTGTTATGTAATCCCTCTAAGCCATCAGTAGCACCTTTGGCTCCCCGTTTGGTTTTCATAATTCTAAATATACGATTACATGAGCGACAGAGCTAGATGAGAAGTACCCAAATAATGAAATCCAAGAAGGGAATGGCTGGCTGCAACCTTGGCTAATGCCAGAGTCTTTTTGTTGATCCAAACATCATCCTCCATGTCTCCCCCTCCTGTTAGTCCAGGAACTAACCCATTGAAGCAGAAGTTACTTTGTGACTTTCTCTATAACAAGCAGCATAATGTGAGCATTTAGAATGCACATCTAGTTTTCAGTATGTCAAATCTAAAACTTTTCACCATGTTACAATAAATCAAAAGGAAGCAAATCAGTGAAAAACAAATGTTGGGGGTAAAAATATTGAAAAAGTTTCTCAGTAGTTATGTGGAAACATTTTTTGCTCTGTCAGTTATCAGCAGATGGATGCGTATCTTGAGTAATTTAAGCAAAGCCAAACTGTACTTGTCCAATACATGACTATTTCCTATTTTGGGGTCTAGCTTAGATGACCCTGTCTGCTGCTTTCTAGTTCTGATTTTCATAAAATCAAATTCCTCATCTCATCTTTGGACTTTCTTCTTTGGGAGCCAATGCTGATTGCCTTCCTTCTGGGTAAACTAATATTTTTGGGGTGAGGGGATGCAGGGATAATGTGTTGGTAGAAAGGATTTTTAAATAGTGAGGCCTCAGGGCCACTTCCAAAGACAGAGAACTTGAGCTCTTGAGGTGGAAAGGAAGCTCGGTGAGGAAGGTAGGGGTCTGTCTCTACTCATGCCCCAAGTTCATTGAACCCTTATCTTTTCTGGATAAACCTAGAGTAAGCAGCCAATCCCCCGATCCTAGGAGCTCCCTTAGAACCGTAGGGCTATCGGAGCTAGGGGGCTGGGAATTAGCAATGGGGTTAAATAAACAGATAAAGTGCTGACATTGGTTATATGATTATTATGTTGAAGTTTTTACATGCGTTATCCTCTCTAATGCTTACCACAACATCATGTTATTACTGAAGGACGGAGGAGTACAATAGATATAAACCCACATGTTCCAGAGCAGGGCTGCCTTAAATGAGCTCAATGGCACAGATTTCTCATCTGTGAAATACAAGTGAAACATCAGCCCTAAGTGCTCATACCCAATTTACAGACAAGGCAACAGAAGTTTAAGACTTTACTCGTGATCTCATGATAAGTAAATGCTGAGATATAAGCCCAGGGAGTCGAAGTCTCTATACTTCACCATGATTCTATCTGGCCTGTGGCAGTTACATTTATAAATTGTTTTCTCCTTTTTAATTTTCTCACCCTGAAATAGTATCTATGGCTGTGCTTCTACCACTGGGATATAATAAGATGGTTCTAGTGGAATGAAACAGCTGTCTATACATTTAGGTCAGCTATTCCCAAAGTTTTTCAGCTCCTAAGCCCCTTCCCAGAATAGATCCCATAGATTTCCTGGGTATGAAGTGTGAAAGGCTTCTTGCTCACATCTGGGATGTGGTATGTCTTTAGCCACTGCTGCATAATAAGTTACAACCAAACTTAGTAACTAAAACAGCAATATGCATTTATTACTCACATGTCATTTGAGTATATGAACCCAGGCGCAGCTTAGCTTGGTGCTTCTGGTTCAGTGTCTCTCCTGAGGCTGCAGCCAGGATGTCAGCCTGAGCTGCAGGCACCTGAAGGTGACTGGGGCTGGAGAAGCCACTTTCCAGATGGCTTGCTCATGTGGCTGTGGGCAGGAGGCCTCAGCTCCCCACCACATAGACCACTCTGTAGAGCTGCATGACTATTTTCATGATTTGGCAGCTGACTTTTTCCAGAGCAAGTGATCTGAGAAACAGAGGGCAAGGCAGAAGCCACAACGTCACATGCTGTTACTTCTGCCGTATTCCACTGGTCCCACAGACCAGCACTGGTATCATGTGAGGAGACGGGGGTGGGGGCTTATAACAGGGACTACACAGGAGGTGGGGCTTATTGGAGTCCATCTTAGAAGCTGATCTTCTGTCTTATCCTTGTGGGTATAGTCATTGATTGCAAGTGAAAGATAATTGACCTACATAACCCCACATTTTCCTAAAAATTGTTACGATACTTCATTGTACATAGCATATTGTGGGTCAGTTTTCTCTCCCGAAAGTGGAGAGGATGTCATTTAAACAGGTGGTGACCCTTCTTCACACACCTCTTCTTCCTTAGACTGAGATGATCAAGGAAGGAGATCACCTGAAGTGAGTCAGCTTTCAGGGCAAGGGAGGTGGAGGAGATGGAGGAGGGCACAGCACATATGGTATCTGGAGAAAGAAAGACTGGCATTCTTATGGTAGCTCCTTATCACCGAAGATAAATAAAGATGGCATTGCACCCACGGAGTGCCCATAAAGTCTGGAAACATAGGTGAATATGCATAACATTGTCAAAGGCATATTCACTTTGTGGAAGAAACTATGTTTCCAGGATTTATGGATACACACTAATTTTTTTTTTTTTAGATGAAATCTTGCTCTGTCACCCAGGCTGGAGTGCAGTAGCTCTATTCCAGTTCACTGCAACCTCCGCCTCCTGGGTTCAAGTGATTCTCCCACCTCAGCCTCCCAAGTAGCTGGGATTACAGGTGCTCACCACCATGCCTGGCTGATTTTTATGTTTTCAGTAGAGATGGGGTTTCGCCATGTTGGCTAGGCTGGTCTCAAACTCCTAACCTCAAGGGATCCACTCACTTCGGTCTACCAAAGTGCTGGGATTACAGGCTTGAGCCACCACACTCGGCTTTTTGTTGTTGTTGTTGTTTTAAAGACAGGGTCTTGCTCTGTTGCCCAGGTTGGAGTGCAGTGGAGCGATCATGGCTCACTGCAGCCTCAACCTCCTGGGCTCAAGAGATCCTCCTGCCTCAGCATCCAGAGAGGTGGAACTACAGACGCATGTCACCATGCCCTGCTGTTTGTTTATTTTTTTGTAGAAAGGGGGTATCTAGCTATGTTGCCCAGGCTGGTCTTGAATTCCTGGCCTCAAATGATCTTTCTGCCGTGGCTCCCAACACACACATTTAAAAAATGCATTAAATAGAAGTTTCAGGAGGCTTTGATGCTCAAAACAAATAAGATGCATTTAACATGGGCATCTTATTTGTTTTGAGAGTCAAAGCCTCCTGAAACTTCTATTTAACGCATTTTTTAAATGCATTGATATCAAAGTTAACTGGGGAAGACTCTCTTCCACAATTTTTAATCATTTAGCCTATACTTTACATTTTCTTCTTTTTTAACTAGGTTTAATTGCTTGAAATTTAATGCATTTTAGACTTGTAGTCTCCCTTGTTTCATGTCTGCTTGTCTTGGAAAAATGTTTGCATATAAAGTGAATTCTGTCTTAGGGACCTGTTTTGCTGTATCTAGTCTTCCCTGCATATGATCAGAGTGCAGAGCCTACCTCATTCCCTCCTCCCTTCTCTAACCCTCTGTCTGCCCACAGGCCCATGCAAGGAGGAATGTAGTAAGGGTTCCTTTTGATTAAGGGGGCTGGACTGCATCCTACAGAGAGCACACAATATTAAATTGCTAGACTGCAGAATGCCAGGGAAAACCACTGTTGCTGGAGGACTAACTATATTGCAATTTCAAGAGACAGTCCCAGCCCCTTGTTGCCCATGGTCTTCATGCTGCATGATAAGAATCTCTAGGACAAAATCCTAGAAGATCCTGTTAGATTCTACTACCTACTGCTGAATGAGTAGGACTTCTTGAACTGATCCTGCTGGGTTTGTAAACCTTGATTTCTTAATATTTTTGTTTTGGGTGCCCTTTTAAAAATGAGTCATCAAGATTCTAAAATATAACCAGCTGTTTGGAATGTACGAACATGGGTTATTATATTAACTCCAAAATGTAGAGAGGCAAATTGTAGGTACGTAGTTTCATTTCGAGATCTGGTTCCTTCGGGTCTTTCTTTCCTTCTTCCTGTCTCCAGTTTCCCTTCCTAACACTAACTCAATTATTTCCCAGGGCCAAACTAAATTGTTCTCTTTGTCAGCCCGTTTACCTCTAAAGAAGCCTGTCTTTTTTCTTAGCCTGTGGACTTCATGTTTCATTCAAATCTACTCTTAGAAGCTTCTGGACATCCTTGTCAGTAAAGCCCTCTGGTTTTCCTGGACCAGAAATTTCCCTAATTGCCTCCATAAGTAGAGTGACTTGTTCTCCTGGGACAATTCCACTTTGTGTGTGTTGTTTTGTTGTGATCATTAACAGTGGCCTTCTTCAGTCACAAAGGTGTTTTGGTTTGGACAATAAATTATACAATCACTTTACTTATAAGGTGCCTTTCTTATTAGTACACAGAATAAAATACTGGGCAGGCAACTGTGGGAGGTGCTTATTGAGATCCTGTTTCCTAGCAAAATAGAACAATATATCTCATGTAAAATTTTAATCAATCCATGCTTTGGGGCTAATATCATCTCCCTTTTTCTAATGAGGAAGTGAAAGCTCAGAGAGGTTAAGTAACTTGCCTAAGGACACTGCAGAGATCATGACCTGGACCCAAACTTTCCTCCCTTCATAGACCACTTTTTCCACGTGTCCTCTGTCACCACTGTCATCCTAGTCAACACGGACACAAAACCAGACTTTTTCTTTCTTCCTTTTTTTTTTTTCTTTTTTGAGGCAGAGTCTCACACTCTGTCACCCAGGGTGGAGTGCAGTGGAGCGAACTCGGCTCACTGAAACCCCCGCCTCCCGGGTTCAAGCGATTCTCCCTGCCTCAGCCTCCCGAGTAGCTGGGATTGCAGTCACCAGTCACCGTGCCCGGCTAATTTTGTATTTTTGGTAGAGACAGGGTTTTGCCATGTTGGCCAGGCTGATCTCAAACTCCTGACCTCAGGTGATCCGCCTGCCTCGGCCTCCCTAAGTGCTCCCTAAGTGGCTCCCTAAGGCGTGAGCCACCGCACCTGGCCCAGACATTTTCTTTCTCTGAGACATCCTTTGTTATTGTTGTTGTTACTCTCACTTTTGTTTTTCCTCTAACTCCTGAAGACAACCATCAAGGTATTCCTCATCTTCCACTGATCTCTGTAACATGCGGTGTGCAGCATACAGCAATGCATGTAAAATGAGTTGTGCCTGCCTGCCATGATCTAGAGAATGTGCTCAAGGAAATCTTAGTTAGAAACAAGGTTGCCCTACACTTCCTCTTCAGAACCAAGGGAGGTCTCTAGAGGGAATCCTGAACCCTCAGCAATTTACCGTAATTTGCAACAGGGATGGGCAAGAGTTTGTAACAGGTGAGACATCATATTAAATAGTGGGAAAGTAATTTAAGTCATTTTTCCCTCACTGCCTCATCTGTGAACCAGGAGTAAAGACTTCCTTAGCTCACAGAGCTGTAACTGACATTATATGCTCAGCACAGGGTCTGATACAAAGTAAGAGCTCATGAAATGTGATTGCCTTTCCTCTTTATCCTTTAAATGTTTGCTACTGCATTTTCATGCACCCTGAGGGGTTTTGGGGAAAGGAGAGAAATAAATATGAGTTGTGAAATTTGTAAACAAAATTAGAAAAAAATTATTTTTTCATTCAAAGAAAATAGCCCTTGGCTTTGTACAGCAAATATGTGGGCCAAGACCCTTTTTTGGCCCCCTCAAGCCCTGGACAAATTTGGTTTACTCAATATGGAGACAAATTCCTTGCGGAACACAAGGTTAGTGCGGGCTCCCTGGGCACTGCTTCCTACCAGGTGAGGCCCATGGGGACTCGGACAGTGAAAAGGGGTCTATTTACTTTTACATGTTCGATCACAACAGTTGATGGGCAAGAGTTAGGTGGGATGGCCTGTGGTCAGTCTGACCTCATCTGTGTACACTGACACTGTCATTGTCCCTAGAGTTTCTATGGAGGTAACAGAATGCGAGTTTTGAATGTGCCAGCCTGCCTTATTCAGAGGCTTGTGAGAAGCCATCTCCCTTTCTGAGAGGTCTCGCAGAGGCTCAGGAGAAAGTATGAATTGAGGCTGAATCCCTGCATCCAAGGGACGGGAGCGGGCAGTGTAGGTGGCTGAGCAGAAGCCAAGAGCAGAGCCCAGGTCAGAGTTTGGAGGAGGAGGGAGGCAGCTACAGTCAGACAGGAAGGGTGTAGATTTCAGAGTCTCCAGGCCTGCCAGGCGGGCCCTGCAGTGTGTGAAGTCTCCTGGCAGCTCCAAACAACAGCTAGTCCTAAGCCATGGATAACATTTCATTTCCCAGAATTCCTCTAAGGAGACATGATCCTGATAGGAAACTGATGTGAGTTCATACAGAAGGTAGGATGCGGAGACCAGGTGTGTCTATTGGAAATCATCACACTTTTGTGAGGATTAAATGAGATATGTGTGAGGTGCTTAGACAGTGGTGGGCTCGATGGGGAGTGCTATGCAGAAATTTGCTACACCTCATTGCTGCTGCTTATGTTGTTGCTATCATCACTCTTAGTCACTGACTGGTGCTCCTTCTGTTGTCCTTTTTAACTTTTCTACTGTGAATATGGAAATGCTTTCTTGTTTTCTTTTTGCATTAATTAATTTATTATTATTATTACTATTATTTTGAGACGGAGTCTCCCTCTGTCACCCAGGCTGGAGTAGTGGTGCGATCTAGGCTCACTGCAACCTCCGCCTCCCGGGTTCAAGAGATTCTCCTGCCTCAGCCTCCCAAGCAGCTGGTATTACAGACATGCCATGTAATTAGCCACCACTCCTGGCTAATTTTTATATTTTTAGTAGAGATGGGGTTTCATCATATTGGCCAGACTGGTCTCAAACTCCTGACCTCAGGTGATCTGCCTGCCTTGGCCTCCCAAAGTGCTGGGATTACAGGCGGGAGCCACCGCACCTGGCCTTTTTACATTAATTTAAACTATACAAAGTTCATGAATAATCTCCTGATAGATTTTTTTAAATATTGTAGATAAAACAGAAGCCTTTACTGCTCCAAGTGTTGTATTTTTCCCATCTCCAGAGAAATAACCACAATTTTCCATTTTCAGTATGTGTGTATATATTTTTCCAGAAAGTATACTCACAGGATATTCACAGGGGTATATTTATACTCCCGTACATAACAAGGAGTTTGTATTTATACACAGATATTTTGACATATAGCAAATGCCTGCATAGCACTCTCCATCATGCCAACCATGGTGCTAAGCACCTCACACGTATCTTATTTAATCCTCACAAAAGTGTGAGGATTTCCAACAGGCACACCCAAGGCCCGGAATCCTACCTTCTATATAAACTCCAATCAGAGGATATGTGCATATTTATTTCTATATAAAAGGAATACATATACACACACAGGCACTGTTCTCTTTATGCACACACACGCATAGGAAATAGATGGCATTGTTACTTGTGTATGTCTTTTTAAGAATTGTTAAGTATTGAGCTACCAGTCTGTAACCTGCTTTTTGACTCAGTAATACATTTAGAAGATGCCTCTGTATTGACTTAAAAAGATCTACTTCCTTCCCTTAAACTGCTATGGAGTAACCTACAGAATGGCTGTAACTAATTTAATTTGACACTCCACTGCTGAAGGAGATTTAGGTTGCTTCAACTTTTTCCTGATTACAAGTTATACTGCCAATAAATATCCTTGCCTACGTTAACGAGATCTTCTGTAGGGAACTTCTGTACCACACAGGATACATTGCACTAAGTTGAAATATAAATGAGCAGCAGAGAGAAAATATTTGCAGCATATATAACAAGCCGTGACATATATTGCAGTTCTGGATTATGATCCAGAATCATATAAAGAATGCTTACAGATCAATAAGGAAAAGGCAGAAAGAACCAGAGAAAACAATGAAAAATGGATAAAGGGCACAAACAGGTAATTCTGAGAAGAGAAAATTAAATGATTGATAAATATATAGAAAAATGATCTTCCTTTCTTGCCAACAAGGAAATACAAATAGTAACAGAATATCTTTCTTACACTACTGTCACAGAAATTAATATCCTGATGCTATCCAGTGTGTATAAGAGTGTGAGGAAGCAGGTTTTATTTATTTATTTATTTATTTATTTATTTATTTATTTATTTAACTAAGTCTTGCTCTGTCGCCTAGGCTGGTGTGCAGTGGCGTGATCTCGGCTCACTGCAAGCTCCACCTCTCAGGTTCACGCCATTCTCCTGCCTCAGCCTCCCGAGTAGCTGGGACTACAGGTGCACACTGCCAAGCCTGGCTAATTTTTTTTTTTTTTGTATTTTTAGTAGAGACAGGGTTTCACCGTGTTAGCCAGTATGGTCTCAATCTCCTGACCCTATGAACCGCCCACCTGGGCCTCCCAAAGTGCTGGGATTACAGGCGTGAGCCACCGCTCCCGGCCAGGAAGCAGGTTTTCTTATCCACCACTGGTAGGAACATCATTTGACATTCACTACATTTTTTTTCCCATTTATCTTTTATTTAATTGTATGCTTAAATTTATTTTTTCTAATTTTAATTGACAAATAATTGCATATATTTATAGGATACAATGTGATATTTTGATATATGTATACATGGGAGAAAGATGAAATCAAACTAACATATCCATCGTCTTACCTACGTTTTTATGGTGAGAATGTTCAAAATCTACTCCTTTAGCAATTTTGAAATATGTGTTATTGTTAACTATAGTCATCATTCTGTGCAATAGACCACTAAAATGGATTCCGTCTGTACAATAGAAACTTTAAAATCTTTGACCAGCATCTCTCCTTTCCCGTCCTGCACACTCCCCAGCCTCTGGGTTTTAAAGCAGGACACCCAGGGGCCCAGCAAGCCTCCTGCCCCGACTGCCAAATTCCCTTCCACCTGCAGATTCATGGTTCCTTTCAATGTGCCCCTTTCAGCCCTTTCAGGGGCTCTGCACAGTGGGGAAGTGTGGGGAGGGAAGCCTTGAACTGCCTGGAGGCAAATACCAAATGCCCAAATACCAAATAACTGTTCTCCTCCCAATCCCAGGCCCTGTGGCTGATAGCTAATCACCCCTCATTCCTTCCCCCCAGGGTAGAATTTTTCTCCAGATTCCTCCAGGATCCCGTTATAGTATAGCTTCTTTCATCCTCTCTATGCCTCCTCCACCAACATGTTCAAGGCAGACTCCCTGAGTTCAAGTCTCACCGTGTGACTGTGAGTCCCTTGTCTAACTCACCTAGATTTCCTCCTCTACCTAATGGGAGGCTATTCAGGGCACCTGCCTCATGGGCTGGCGGTGATCACATGAAGAACTACGTCTTTAAAACATCAGAAAAGGGCCTGGCATAAGCAACAGCTCGACAATGTTAGCTCCATCAACTGTCTCAAGCCTATCCGTGGACGAGGTTTAAATTATTTACTGGGAAACTCCTAATCCCGCCTCTCCCCAGTAAAGCAAATGCAGTGGGATCTGGGGAAGGAGATGAAAGCAAAGGGAGTATTCCTACCCAGCATGGGCCTAGTGCTCCTTGCTACTTCCTCCCGTTAAGTTTCAACTTTCTTTAGGTCATTATGTCTTACTTTTTCCATGTACCACAAACCACATAATAGGACTAATGACTTGTATACCATGCGCTTTAAACATGTAAGGTATGTGTTGATCACATAATGGGTGAATACTTGAGGGCTGGCAGGAGCAGGAGATGTGAGGTACAGAGCTTCTTGTGAAGAGAAAAAGACAATTTGGTATAAGGCAAGTGGAAATACAGTGGGAGGAGGAGGAAAGGTGGTGAGAAATGACAGGGGACAAAGGCATGCTTCAAAGTTCAGTGATTGACATTAAGTGGGGTAGGGGACAAATACTTGCCGAGCACTTGCTCTGTGCGAGGCATGTACTGGGCGAGTTCTTGTATGTCATATGTAACCCTCACAACAATAATGAGATCGTTTTGGTCAAACTCATTACTTGTGTTTGTTTGCATTTGTTTTGTTTTGAATGAAGAAAAAAGGCTATTCAAACGTACCTCTGACTGATCCTCGATACTCTACTACACCTGTTTTCTAAGAAACCTTCTTGAGAACTGTAGTTAGGGGACAGTAGATTACATGTAAAATCAAAAATGGAAGAAAGAATTAAATTAATTCTCTGGCAACAGCAGGATGAAAGCACTTTTGTGCACCAATGATTAGCAGATGTTGATTTGGGGTTGCAGTTATTGATAGAAGAGGAAAGTGGGCAAAGGGTTAAAAGAGAGAAGCAAAGTGGGGATAGGGAATTTAGGAATCGTTTACTAAGAAATCTACAAGAGAAAAATGAGAAAATGCAAAATGCTTGAAGCAGTTTTAAGAAAGTTGGAAGCAGATCCCCCCAAAAAGCCAAGTAGGTCAGAGTAAGGTGAAAGAGAAAGTAATCAAAGTCATTACAGAGGAAAATAAGAACCGACAGCCATGGGTTTGAGTTGAGGACGTGTCTGAATAGCCATCTGCTAACCTTACCCTGAAGGAGAATGGCCCAAAGTTCATGTTCACTTACTAAGGACAGAAGGACTAGATGATTTCGTAGACACAATGGCATTGACAGAGGGTGTTATTTCAGTAGATTTATTATGTCATTTTCCAAAACCAAAGGCACAGTGTGGTGCTTGAAATAGAGTTTTTCAGAAGAATCTGATTTTCGGTGGCACAGTGTTCCCTGGCGCTGTGGTAGTCGAGCAAAGGGATGTTTGGTTATCATTACCGGGAGAGAAAATTGTAGCTGATTTCAAATGGAAAGATGCTGATGGCATGAAAGCAGCACCCCCCAAGCAGCTACAGCTCCTCCACTTTTGATGCTACAAAAAGGAAATCAGTACTATCCACTGGCATAGGAAAATTTTTTTACTTTCTAAACTGGTTCCCTTTGCTCTTTCTGTGAAAATGCCACACAGTCCGTAACCTTCTAATGTCCACATTGCTGGGAATTATTAGGAGGACAAAAGTTCCCAGGACAAAGTTTCACGCTTTATGCAAACACAACCTCATTTCTATTATTTTCCTTTTAACCCTGGGCAATTAAGCTGGAAACACAAACATGAATTTTCTTTGTGATGACTTTGCATGTCCTCTGACATGAACCTCATTCTCTTTGGGATCAGCAGAACCCTTACTGTCATGTACGAATATCTTTGTTGCACTCTTCCACTCTTGCATGACTAAGTCATTTATTAACTTGATAAAATGCGAAGTTTGATTGTATAAGGCTAGAGTTGAAGTCCTGAATTAACATTTCTTGTCTAAAACAAAACTCTAAATTACAATTACTGGTTTGAGGAACATGACTTGCTCTTCTCCATGCCAGATCTCCTTGGGGGTTATTGCTGCACATATGTGGGTGAGAAAGGGTTTAAGGAGGTGGATAGATTTTTTTTCCACCTGTAACCCAAAAAGCATCCTGCAAATAACTGTGACCTAGTGTAACAAGAGATTTGGAAAGAGAATAAGAAGGATGTTAAGAGAATATGAGAAGAGAATGAAAGCGGAAAAAAAAGGTAGAAAGGTTCCAGAAACTTTGGTTTTCATTTTTAGTACTCGAAGGTATCTGCAGATTTTCTTGTAATAACTTGGAAATAACTAGAATTAAACTGCCATCAGAGAAAGGAACACTGAATGGTTCAGAGGTTATATAAATACCTTATAGAGAAAGATGTTACCTGATCCTCATCCTCATTAACTCTTTACCTGATTCATGAAATTAACATGACTAAAGAGAAAACAAGTTACTCATATGTGGGATCTAGAAAAAGTTGAACTCATAGAAATAGGAGAAGGATGGTCACCAGGAGTCAGAGGTTGAAGTAGAGGAAATGGGGAAATGGTGGCCAAAGGATACAAACAAGTTATAAGATGAGTCAGTTCTGGAGATCTGTTATACAGCTTGATGATATAGTTAATAATACTGTATTATATACTTAAAATTCTCTAAGACAATAAATCTTAAGTGTTTTTACCACACAAACAAAAGGTAACTACGCGAGGTGATGGATATGTTAATTAGCTTGATTGTGGAAATCATTTCACAATGTATACATATATCAAAACATCACATTGTACACCTTTAACATATATTATTTTTATTTGTCAATTATACCTCAATAAAACTAGGGAAAATATAAGCTTAAAAAAAAGAAGAGAAAAAAAGTCAATCCAGGGGGATGATGAGAGAGATTGACCAGCCAAGAACAAATGAGTTACTAGGACACATAGTCAGTGTCACTGGAGGAATATGTGGGGAGATGGAATAGTAACTGAAAGATTTTGAAGATTCCAGTCCCACTGGCAAGACTACAGACTACTCTCCATGTGGGGACAGACACAGGGTATTGTAACCAATGGAGTTCCAAGACTGCTGAGCTTTTGGCAAATCCAACCCTGTGGTGAAATGGATTTTTACCAGATCCTTTCAAAGGTTCCATTCAAATTACTCTTCTTTATTTGCTTTCATGTTCACCCAAAATACCCTCTAATTATGCCCTTCGTCCCTGGGAAACTAAGCCTAAGGAGTGGAGTGACTATGCCCTGACCTTGCAGACTTTGAACATGGAAATGCTTGCAGTCGTTTGCATCATAAATTAATAGATTTGCGTATTGCTATGTTATTACAGTGAGACAAGCAATACGTATATGGAATCATACAGATGACAAGAATCCCTCTTTATGTGACACTTACTTCCATACAATTGATATGTTGGCATTCTTGTACATGCCTCAATCTGTCCAAGAGAGTGGATATGTCATCAGGGTGTTTGCAGAATCAAGCGTCTCTGCCTATATGTTTGGACTAGACTCAGAACCACGGAAAATTTCCAAAAGCAAGTGCCTCCCTGCTAGAGTTCTCTCAGAAGACCATCAGCTGACCTCTCAAGCTCTGAAAGCAAAGAGTTAAACTGTGCCCAAAGCAATGCTCAAGCCTTGTTTCTTCTAATGCAGGGAAGGGGCTGGAGCTATAAATGTGACAGATACCATATGAATGCAGTGCCTGGGCTTGGCGGAACGTCATCCATTCTTCTACAGAATCATTAGCTTATATTTAGAGATCCATGTGCAAAACACTGGGCAAAGGCCTTTATATGCATCATTTCATATATCCTTCGTAACAATTATAAGAGAAGGCTACCTTATTGCCCCATCAGGGATTTACCTCTACTTTGATCATGACCCTTCTCCAGTGGAATTTCTGATTTTTCTGCTCCTTCTCCTTTCACAGATGTTTAATATTTATCTTCACTTAGACTTCTCCCAAATCTTACCACCCTTATAGACACTCTACTCACATCTTTATGAGACTCAAAACCCTTCTACATTCTTTTTATAAATCCATACTCGCCTGGACTTCTGCATTTATGCCATCGCCTACGAATAATGAAACCAGAACCCAGAAAAATTGTGAGTGTTTTCTAAGTAGCACAGTGGTGCCACCGGGCATTGAACACACCAGGCTGCCTTTTGCCAGAACCCATGTGCCTACTGAGTCTCTTGTTCTAATGACTCATTTCTTTTCTTTCTTTTTTGACGCCTTTGGTTAGAGAATGATACCATTCAAGTTGGTGGCTCCTGATCAACCTAGTTGACCAAACCACTCCATCTATGTCAGAGGGATGCTCTGCTCCCTGGTTGAGTGTGACTGCATTTGAGTCTTCCCAAGCTCACTATGGCTGGGGGGAAGGCTTCATGCACCACCAGTAAGAAGAGACATTGCCATACTGACTGATATGCACACTGTGTGTGCAGAAGAATGCAAATACCAATATCACTTTATGTGAGGTCCACGGCTCTGTTATTTTCACCTGGACTTTAGCCCATAATTTCATTGCCATCAGGGATTTACCTCTACTTGGATCATGGCCGTTCTCTAGTGGAATTTCTGATTTTGCTTCTTTTTCTCCTTTCATAGAGGTTAAATATCTATCTTCATTTACAATTCTCCCAAACTTCATTGTCCTTATAGGTACTCTACTCTCCTCATTTTAAGACTCAAACTCTTCTACATTCTTTTTATAGATCTATGCTCACCTGGGTCTCTACATTGATACTGCCTCCCTCAAATACAGTCCCAGGACCTGATGTGCTCCGTGCACCTCCAAATGAATGATGAGCAGGTTTCCAAAAATTGTGTTGCTATGACACAACTCGCAGGCAAACAACACTTGAGTGTAAATGACTAATGTCAGAGAGCCTTCCCCTTCTCAGAGACAGACATTTGACTACTGTCTGGAAGTACAGCTGGAAGAGACTACACAGGGGAGCCTGTTTTATAGGTATGAAAATGGGCCCACTGAAGCCATTTGATTTGCTTCCTTGCTAGCTAATTGACAGGTGAATATAGAAAGTGTTGAACACATATTTATTGAATGAATACATGAATGCAATAATGGATGATGAATACACGCTTGACCACTGCCTCCATCTAGTACATTCTAAAACATAAACCATATATCTCTTCCTGCTTGCAACCCTCCATCAGCTTCCAATTATTCTTGGTATAAAACAGAGATACTTTACCATGACCTCTAGGGACCTTTGTGATCCCTGACTGCCCATCAGACCCAGTCTCCTTCATTCCATTCCAATTCTACTGACTTTGTTGCTCTTCAGATATTCCAAGTGAATTCCCATTTCAGGTCTTCATGGACGTTAGCCCTACTTCCTGGAATAATTTTCCCTCAGACCTTCATGAGACTTAGTGCTTTAGCTCATCGGGTCTCTGCTCCACGTCACCCCTTCACACAGGTATCGTTTATGTCTGTCTTTCCTACTCAAACATGACAGGTTTCATGACATGGCCTGCCCTAGTTATATCTCCTGGACCTGCATCTCTAACACAGTGCACGGAACACATTTATGCCCAATCAACATGTGTAGAATAAACTAATGAAACCACATTGCCTTCACAATAAAATATTATATGATCTTCTGAGACAGTGGCTACATCAACTTATAAATAAACATTATGCATTAGTATACAAGAAAGTGAGGTCATCAGATATCAAATACAGAAATATGGCCATTCACAACTGTTAGCTTTAAGGTGAGAGATTTATTCGATTTGAAGCTATCACAAGCTTGGAAACTAAAGAATACATGTATTTCTACAAGCATTGGGGTGTGTAATAGCTTGCATCCCATGTAGAGAGCAATGACACTTAATTTCCAACATAGATGCCTTTAAAAAAATTGTGAGGCCTATTCTCATACATTTTTAAGGGCACCATATAATGTTTACTATAGGCAAAATGTTGTACATCAGATCTCTGAAAATTCATCGTGCATAATTGAGACTCTATGTCCTTCGAACAGAAACTCTCCATTTCCTCCTGCCCCCAGCCCCCGGTAAACAACATTCTACTCTCTGTTTCTATGAGTTTGACTATTTTTGATACTTTTGATACCCTAAGTGGAATCATGCAGTATTTACCCTTCTGTGATTGATTGGCTTATTTTAGTTAGCATAATGTCCTCTGGGTTTGCACGTGTTGTCACGTCTTGCAGGACATCCTTCTTTTTAAGGCTGAATAATATTCCATTGTGTGTATGTACCACATGCTCCTTACACAGTCATCTGTCAATGGATATCTAAGTTGTTTCCATAACTTGACTATTGTGAATAGTGCTGCAATGAACATGGGAGTGAAGCTATTTCTTTGAGATCCCGAATTCAATTATTTTTGATATATACTTGGAAGTGAGGTTACTGGATCATATGGTTGTTTTTAATATTTTTGAAAAATCTCCATACTGTTTTTCCATAGTGGCTGCACCATTTTGCATTATCACCCATAGTGTACAAGATTCCAATTTTTACATATCTTTGCCAACACTTATCTTTTTTTAAATACAATAGCCCTCCTAATAGGTGTGAAGTGATGTCTCAGTGTGGTTTGATTTACATTTCCCTGATGATAAGTGATACTAAACTTACATTTTCATTTACTTCTTGGCCATTATCATTGGTTCTGGTGCACCTATAGAGACCAATTTTCCACTCGTTATGAAGGAATACCAGTCCCATTTTCTTAAAGTTACAGCACATCTCTCTTCTAGATGGCCTTGACCCCTGTACATCCAGGAACATCTGGTTAGAATGAATCCACTTAGTTTGTATTTATTTATTCAACCTAGAGCCTTCTCCCCCATAATTTCTGCTGGCCACCCTTGAGGGTTCCAGGATAAGGAAGGCAAGACCCCTGTTCTGGAGGAGCACCCATGCATGAGCATGTACAAGTCTGGGGAAGAAAGTCGAGTGGGGAGTAGTAGACACACATGGCAAATAGAGTTTCCTTTTGTTGCCCCAAGCCTCATTTCCTGTTTCATCATCACACTGAGCCTGCAGTCCCGTGCAGAAAAGCAGACTTACAGGACAATGCTCTTCAGAAAAGGAGCCAGACAGTAAACATGGTTGTGACATGATTCTGGAGCCTCATCATTTTGTCCTTTATTCTTTTTAAAGCCAGTTCTCTCACCACACGTTCCTCTCTGTTGGCTGGGCAGGGCACCTGGTCTCTAGGAAACCACACACTGTGAAGGTCGCTTCTGGCCAGGCTGGATCCCCTCGCAGGGTGGTGGCTCCCCAACTCTGCTGAGCAGCTGTGAGGTCTGAGTGTCTGCCCGGCCCTGCCCTCTCCCAAGGGCTCCTGCAACTGCATGTGGTTACTGTTTGGCCAGGGGCAGAGACCTACCCTGGGCATAACCAGTGCCCTTCCCGAAGCTATGGAGATGATCTAGTTCTGCAGAAACCAGAGGCAGAGCCAAGAGAGAGCCAGAAACAGAGATGCACTGATCTCAGATTTGTTTTTCTTCTTGTGGTTTTTCAGAAGAGAAAAACCTTAAGGTTGCTTAGGACTTCTGAATCAAAAACAACAACAACATCAAAAAAAAAAACAGAAAAAAGTCATTGTCTTTTTCCCAGAATTACAAACTCTCAAGAGACAGAAAAAGAAGGTAGCTCTCCAGGAGGAAGGAGAGCCAAGTTGCTGCTTCAGTCCCTTCTCCCAGCCATACCAGGAAGTCATAGTGTGGGTCATGTGGCTTCAGGAAGGGTGATGGAACAGTTCTGCTCTGCCTGGTATGGGGCTTACAACAGATCCTTGGATGTTGGCTGCACCTGGATTCCCTGCCAGGCTCAGCAGCCTGCTTTCTGGCTATTAATTATTTCTACTGGGCAGGAGTGGTGGCTCACACCTGTAATCCCAGCACTTTGGGAGACCCGGGTGGGTGGATTAACTGAGGTCAGGAGTTCGAGACCAGCCTGAGCAATATGGTGAAACCCCATCTCTACTAAAAGTACAAAAATTAACGGGGGCATGGTGGCGTGTGCCTGTAATCCCAGCTACTTGGGAGTCTGAGGCAGGAGAATCACTTGAACACAGGGGGCGGAGGTTGCAATGAGCCAAGATAGCACTACTGCACTCCAGCCTAGGCAACAAGAGTAAAATTCCGTCTTGAAAAGAAAAAGAAAAAAATATATATATATATATATGTGTGTGTGTGTGTGTGTGTGTGTGTGTGTGTGTGTGTGTGTGTAGTTGTTGCCATTACTGTGGTTTCCAGAAACAAAACACAGAAGATTTAGTAGTTCAAAGAATGGCACATCATTTATTCACCATTTTCATCACAAAAGAAATCCTGAATTATCCATTTTTTATAGAAAGATAAATGTGTTGGGAAGAGAGCTTTCAATTCAAGACGTGTCTCTCCTATTCCTATCTAAAAATAGGCACTCCTCCAGAAACGAAGACATGACCATTGGCTTCATTAAGCACCTCACTGACTGAGATTTTACTCTAAAATGGAATGGGCAATGAGAAGTTAAAGAAAAGAAAAATACTTGAATATCTGAATATTTGTATTCTAGTCTGCCCTATGCTGGGCAATTTAATATGTGCTTTGACATTCTCATGCTTATTTACTGTCCACAAAAAAAGGAAGAGAAAGAAAGAAAGAAAAAGAAAGAAAGAAAGAGAGAGAGAGAGAGAGAGAGAAGAAAGAAAGAAAGAAAGAAAGAAAGAAAGAAAGAAAGAAAGAAAGAAAGAAAGAAAGAAAGAGAGAGAAGGAAAGAAAGGAAGGAAGGAAGGAAGGAAGGAAGGAAGGAAGGAAGGAAGGAAGGAAGGAAGGAAGGAAGGAAAGAGAGAGAGAGAGAAAGCCTGGGCACGGTGGCTCACACCTGTAATCCCAGCATTTTGGGAGGCCGAGGCAGGCGGATCAGGAGGTCAGGAGATCGAGACAATTCTGGCTAACACAGTGAAACCTGGTCTCTACTAAAAATGCAAAAAATTAGGCGGGCACCTGTGGTTCCAGCTGCTCAGGAGGCTGAGGCAGGAGAATGGCGTGAACCTGTGAATCCGGGAGGCAGAGCTTGCAGTGAGCTGAGATTGCGCTACTGCACTCCAGCCTGGGCAAGAGAGCGAGACTCCGTCTCAAAACAAAAAAAAAAAAAAAAAGAAAGAAAGAAAGAAAGAAAGAGGGGGAGGGAAGGGGAGGGGAAGGGAGGAGACGGGAGGGGAGGAAAGCTTGAACAAGTAATGTTGCATAACAAACAGTTTTTATTATGACTGGAGTTCAGAGTCTCATGAATATTTCTCTTCAATGAATATTTTAGATATGAAATATGAAGAAGACAAAAATAACATAATGAATACTGATATTACCACATCCAGAATTAACAACTGTCAACATTTGTCTTATTTGCTTCTAACAACAAAACATACTTTGTTAATACTACTAATAATAAATGTTATCTAGTGCTTACCTTGTGCTGGTTCCCTTTCAGCACTATAACAGTTTCACATCCTGTCCAGAGAGGAAGCCCTGCCATGAGTTTAGATGTGGATATTTAGTCTTTTTAAACACTTACATGTGTTTGCACATATAAACATATATAAACACATCTCTATATAAACAACATATAGTGTTGTGTGTGTGTTTAAAATTTTCATGAATAGGATTATGTGTGTACAATTTGGCAGTTTCCTTTTTTCACTCAACATTATGGGTTGGTCTAGCCTTGTTGATATAAATATCTCAACTTCATTTCTTTGAACTGTTGTGTTTAATTCTATACTAATATATCATTTGATCTATCTATTCCCATAAAGATTAACATTATTCCAAATCATGCTTTAGTGAACACCATATCTCCTTGTGCTCATACTGGATAATTTCTTTAGATTATGTATTTAGGAGTTGAAATGTTAAAGACACTTCCATTTTTCTTAGTTGACTATAACATTTTCTTGAAATCACCTATGCCAATTTAAGCTCTCAACAGTAGTAAATGTAGTACATTGCAGATGGAATTTGAAAATGGAATAACCACTATGGAAAGAAAATTGTCAGTTGTTTCACAAATTACAAATGCACCTACTCTTTCACCCAATAACCCTACTTCTGAGATTTTGTCCTACAAATATCCTTGTATCCATTTGCATAACAGATGAGCAAGATTATTTACTGAAACATTTTTTATGACACCAAAGGACTAGAAACTACCCAATTATCCACCAAGAGAACCCTGTCTAAATTAATTATGGTATATTTAAATGTTAAATGCAGCTATAAAAAATGAGAGTCTTCCTAACACACTAGCATGGAAAAATTACAGAATACACTAAAACAAGCAAAGTGCAGGAACAGTGTATTTTTTGTGTAAGAAAGGGGAAAATATAACCATATTGCTTGATTTTGCATAAAGAATTTTTTTATAAGCGAGAAACAAAAATGGTTACCTAGAGTTGAAGATGGAGAACGATGTAGACTAGGACAGAGGTAGGATAAGATTTCTGTATTGTATTTTATGCCATTTTGGTTCTCATACCACGTAAAAGTACTGCTTATAAAAACTGCACAAGTGTATATTTTTTCACATCATCACCAACATCATATTGTTTTGCTTTTAAACTTTTGTATGTTTGACATTGATCTGCATTAATTTCATTAATTTCTGTTATTCTTTAATAATAATAATTGTGATGAATATTATATTTGTAGACAATAAGAGTTTTATAAGATGTGTAAAGCACAGACTATATGCCTACTACTGTTTTAAGCATTCTATATGTAACTCTCATCACAAAACATTGAGGTAGTTGCTATTGTTGTCTACAGCTGACAGATGACAAAATTAAGGAAGAAAGGTGCTAACTGACTTGCTCAAAGTAATTATGTTAGTGTACATTCTATTTTGACTTACATTAATTTACAGCCACTTTTTAGTGGTGCGGTATTTATTTTTTCTTGTATTTATGCTCACCTTTTTATATTGTCTTGTTTTAAATGTATATCTTGCAAATACAACTGGATTTTAAATAATCTAACTTGAGGTCTCTATCTTTGAATTGAGGGAAACTGCTGACATTATACTTGCTGAAATATTCTTTATTTATTGTTTCAATCATATTTTATGCTTTATATTTATGATTTCTTCTTGCTTTATTTCTTTATTAATTTTCTGAATTCTATTAAGTTAATTACATTTTTATTCTCCTCTGTCCTAGTTTGGAAGTTGCCCTTTTGTTCACCATTAACTCTTTCATTCTAAATTCATTGTTCATTGGGAATAGCAAACTTTTTTATGTCTAAAATATTTTTAATTTCTACTGTTTCATGAATAATGGTTTTCTGTATTTTACATAACATTGTTTGTAATTATATTTTCTCTTAATGCTCTGAAGCCCAATATTCTATTGCCTTACATTATGTATTATTACTATTAAGAATCATCAAATGATTGTCATTTCTGGGTATTGTTTATTTTATTAGCTTTTAGAATTTTCTCTTCATCCTCAGATTGTGCATTTTCTCTACGATGACTCTACGTAATATAGTCTTTTTTTTTAATCCTCAAAACTATCCATCAATGGAAAATATTAGGGCTTATTTTCAGTTCTGGAAAATTCTAAGCTGTCATTTATTTGAACTCTGTCTCTTAACTCTTCTCTCTATTATTTCTTTCTGAATCAGAGAGTTAAGTTGAACTTTTGATCTGTCCTCTGTGCCTCCTGCCTTTCTTCCATATTTTCGAAAACTTCATCTTTCTATACTGATTTCTTAGTTTTGTCTTCCGTCTTAAAAATTCTGTCTTCATCTTTTCCCAGTAACCAGTTTAACTCATCTAATGAAACTTACATTTGGTTTTTTGATATATACATCTGTTCTTGCTTTTGTAACCTTCTGTTTTGTTTTTGTTCTTCATTTTCATGAATAGTATTCCATCTTTCCTCTCTTTGAGAACATTGTATTTTTTTATGAATGAACATTTTTCTATTATCTCTATTTTCACATGTGAATTTTTCAATTTGGTGATTCTTTTTATGCATCTAGACTTCCTCATCTGATTTGTAATTCTCGTTTTAGAGTTCATCTGTGGGGAATGTTTTCCCAGCCCATGGTATGGGCTGCAGCCACCATAGTCTTTAGAAGACACATGGTTCTAAACTAGATGTTAGACTTTACTACCACAAAGATGGCAAACAGGTAAGCCTTCTATTATGCATGTTGAGTCCTGGCCTTGATTGGTAATTCTGCTTCTGTTCCTGAATATGGAACTCCTCCTGCCTTCATTCATGTGAGGCAGCTTGGTCCTACCTCCCACATTTCATGCAAGGAGCCTGCCACATACAGTGTGTGCTCAACCCCGTCCATCCCCATGTAGCTGTAAAACCCAAGGGCAAGGGTTTAAGTCCTTCTGATCTTTAACCCCTGCTTCCTGCTGTGGATTTGATCTCTGGTTCTGGCCCACAATACATCTTGTAAAGTACTTTGTCAATTTATTTGTATTAGAAGCTTCAGGTTCCAGTGAGTGTTCAATCTGCCATCTTGAACTTTCCTTTCCACATATATCCAATGTCTCCTTCTGGAAGAAGAAAAATCTTTTAGGTGAAGGATCATAACAAAAACTATGTGAGTGGAGTTGAAGTTATGTTTGTCAGGGTATTTATAAGAGAGAAAACATAAGTTGGAGGAAGAACACACAAAGCTTCATCATCATTGTAATAAACTACTGGCTTCAAAGTGTTAAGGGAAAATATAATTATAAACAATAATATGTAAAATCCAGAAAAACATTATTCATCAAAAAGTAGAAATTACACTTTGGGAGGCTGAGACGGGCGGATCACGAGGTCAGGAGATCAAGACCATCTTGACTAACAAGGTGAAACCTCGTCTCTACTGAAAATACAAAAAATTAGCTGGGCGAGGTGGTGGCGGGTGCCTGTAGTCCCAGCTACTCAGGAGGCTGAGACAAGAGGATGGCCTGAACCCAGCAGGCAGAGCTTGCAGTGAGCTAAGATTGCGCCACTGCACTCCAACCTGGGCAACAGAGGAAGACACTGTCTCAGAAAAAAAAAAAAGTAGAAATTAAAAATATTTTAAACAAACAATATATTTATGTTTTTATAGCGCTTTTATTTTTGGTTTATAGAAGTGGAAATTTCAAGTGCAGCCTTGTTGGTGGTGGAAGGGGATGAGGCAAGTACCCATTCATCACAGCTCACTGCTCTTGGCACTATTGTCTCCCTCTCGTAGGGACATGATGCTCTGTAGCCATGTCTTTAGCAAAAGTCAAAAGGGGAAAACAAGATTGTCTCCAGAATATGTTTTTCAAGAAAAAAAGTGAGAGCCCATTTCTGGAGGATGAGCATGCGTTCCCTGTGCAGAATGGTTTATCTGTCTCAATGGGATGAGGCTGACTGCTTTGCCCACCACTGTTTGTGGCCTGTCTTTGCAGGCTTTTCTATTTTCCATCCCCATTTCAGACTTTACCTGAGATACACAAGGTTGCCTATCAAGTTACAAAAACTCTGCTCCAGATGGGAGAGCCTCTTGAGGATTGTGGATATTTGTTTTATGTATTTTTAATCATAACTTGAAAATGGACATTCATGTGAGCGTAAGTGTAAATAGTAGCCAACTCTTCTTCCTGTCTTCCAAATTCACATTCTATGGTACGTATTGCAATTGAAATTGAGATTGATTTCATTGTTTGAAGTATTCTTTGCACTACTCTCCTGATTTTTTGTTTGTTTGTTTGTTTAAGTCTAGTTGGATCCAACTGAGACCAGGACATGGTAAGCACTACAGAAATACCGCTAAGTAGGCAGAGTGAGAAACAAAAATGACAGGATGAAGAAATATCTGAATGAGATGAGTTTATTTATTCGTTTATACATCTTCAGCTCCTTTAATATACCTTCAACTCTGTCTTCATTCCAGTTCATTCCAGTTGCTCTAATAAAATACCATAAAGCAGAAATTCACTCTTCACGGAGCCTGTGAAGTCCAAAGTGTTGGCAGATTTCATGTCTGGTGAGGGCCCATTTTCTGGTTCATAGAAGGTGATTTCTCACTGTGTTCCTACATAGTGGAAAGGGCGAGGGGTCTCTCTAGGGCCTCTTTTGTAAGGGCACTAATTCCATTCATGAGGGCTCTGCCCCATGACCCAATCACCTCCCAGAGACCCACCTCCTAATACCTTGGGGGGTGTGGGAAGGATGTCAACATATATATTTTGGGGAGACATAAACATTCACACCATGGCAAATGCCCCTTTCCAAAGGCAATGCTGACTCTGACAACCACAGGAGCCCGATGGAAATTTTCCTCTGGAAATTGGGGACAAAGCTTGCTGGTAATGCAGGTATACGAGGGTCACGCCTTGGTTCTGCCACTTTGCCGGCACATGAAGGGAGAGGTTATTTCACCTCTTCAAAAGTGTCTCCTCATATGTAACATAAAAACACTGAAGTCAGTCCTACTGTATTAGGAGTGGCTGTCACACCCCGAGTGCTCAATGTCATCGTGATTATTGCTTCAGAAAGATCACTTCACCTCACCAATTTAGCAGCAAATTGCTATTAAAAATGGGCAACAATATAAATAAATACATTTTATTTTTATTTATTTTTTATGTTTTTGAGGTGGAGTCTCACTGTCACCCAAGCTGGAGTGCAGTGGCGCGATCTTGGCTCACTACAACCTCCATCTCCAGGGTTCAAGAGATTCTCCTGCCTTAGCCCCCTGAGTAGCTGGGATTACAGTCACATGACATCACACTTGGCTAATTTTTGTATTTTTAGTAGAGACAGGGTTTCACCACATTGGCCAGGCTGCTCTCAAACTCCTGACCTTAAGTCATCTGCCCGCTTCAGCCTCCCAAAATGCTGGGACTACAGGCATGAGCCACTATGCCCAGCCAATAAATATATTTTAAAATAGACAAAAACTGTATTCCCCAAGGAAGGCTTACTGACTCCTCTTCTGCACTGAACCAGAATGAAGAATTAGACTGTGATGACAGGGGAAGAAGATCCTAAAAACCAAGAAATTGTGAGACATGTGATGTGTTACTATACAAGGTGGTAGACGGCTGTTTCCCAACAATCTCTAGGAAGGCTTGGAGATTATACGGACACACTGGGGCCTAGGATGGTTCCCTGAATTCCATTTTTACTCTGATTTCTTCCTGATTCTTCTACTTTATCATCATTTTCATACCGAGACTGTCTCCTACATTGAATCTGCCTCTTCATTTTCATTCTAGATTTTTGGCTTTTCCTTGTACTTTTCTTCTGCTCTGTCTCCTTGCTTTCTTTCTACCTATCAAAGGTTAACAAATAATAATCATGGTAACAATAATAACAACAGTAATAGAAAACCAGTCAAACAGCTACCATGATTGGACATTCGCTATGAAGTAACAGATGTTATCTCCTAACAGCCACGGTTAGTGGGTATGAGTCTACCAGATCTGGAAAAGAAGGAAATGAAGCTCAGGTAGGCGAAGTAACTTGCCACATGTCCAGGTAGTAGCTGACAGTAGAGTTGGGATTTAGACATAGATTGATTGCTGTAACTCATCTGTGCCCTGTGCTTAACCTAGATGCTAAACTAATGACTCATGTAAAATAAAATAATACCATCCACTTATTCAACGTATCAGATAGTCTACTTAAATTCTCTCATTTATGAAATGGGTATGTTCTCCAATTCTACCAGCAAGAAATCTCAGGTTGTTTAAATATTTTATCTAAGGTCAAATAACTAGGAACTGGCAGAGTTAAGTCAAATTAGCTTTACTGGACTGTAAGTCACATATATATTTTTTCACTATGTTAGAGTTTACCCATTTTTGGAGACCTAATCTTTTCCAAGAAATCATCTCCATAGTGGACTTTCTTTTTTAGAAAATATACAGGGTAGTTTATCTACACATTTTGGCTATTTAAAATAACCTGTGTGGATTTTCCTTGAATATTTCTTCTGTGTTCTAGAAGTTCCAAATATGTCATTTATCCCCACTGAGACTGGAAACACCCTGAGGCACACGCAGAGCTTGGTTTACTTTTGTATTACATACAGGGTCATATGGCACAGAGCTAGGCACTTAGCCCCCAGTTCAATTTTTTGTAAACCAATTAGTTCATTATTACTAAATTTTAAAATTCCAGTAAGTTAACTGATGCCCTCATCCAGGGGATTTTGGATTATTGAATAACAAGTATATTTCTGGATTAATGCATTTTGGATATAACAAGCATATATCTCACTAACTGAGGAGAGGAAGAAGACGACTTTTATGAAGTGCCAGCCCATATCTTGGGTCAGGAAATGCCAACCACCCATTTACACACGTGGTAAGGGCAGGCATTTCCTGAGCATCTCACTATGTGCAAAGCACTGGGCTGAGCAGTCCACAGGCATCCTCTCCTTTATTCCCTACATCAAAACTTTTACATACCATGCACACAACCAAAGCTTGAAAATGTCAACGGACTTACTCCAATTCACTCACCTGCAAGACGGCCAAGCCAGAATTCGATGTTTGCCTTTTTGCAGTCAAGGGGTACAGTGGGTGTTTTTTCCCTGGACTGCATTCCCAGAAAAGCAAGGAGATCTGCCTACAGAGGGCTGGGTCAGATGGGGCAGGCTTAGGAACCCATGCTCAGAAATAGATGTGAAGGCCCAGGCTTTTGAATCTGGGGTGAGAAGTGAAACGTGAACTCTAGCACAGAAACCCAAACTACAACGCATTGGTAAGGCCTTGTTTCCAGCTTCCTCCCCCAAGCCTTTTGAGTTCTACCTTCCTGCGGCGCTGGAATTCCAGCTACGCCAGAGCCATGAGCCTTTGCATTGCTGTTCCTTGTGACGAAAATTCTCTGATTAAAATCCCACCACAACACACGTGCACCACACACGCATGCACACCCCTGCAACGAGTCAGGTCATTCTCATCTTTCAGCTTCTAGTTCAAGATCACGTCTTTAGCGAAGCCACCTCTGAAGGCCACCCCGCCCTCACCCTGGCCCGTGTGGGTCATGATGTTCGTGTGTCGCTGACTCCTCCTGAAATCTGGAAGTTTTTCCTTCAGAGAGTCTTCTACATGTGTAATTAAACAGTCATGAGTGTGGTTACATGATTAACTTTTCCTTTTCACGATCAGAAAGCAAGCCTGTTCAGGATAAGACATTAAATTTTTTTTCTCTTTATTCTATGTCTACCACCTGGCTGTGTAAAATAGTTAAGTGTTCAGCAATTAATTGTTCAATGGATGAATAAATCAATTAATGAAGTTTTTTTGTTTGTATGTTTGTTTGTTTGTTTCTTCTGACAGGGTCTCACTGTCACCCAGACTGGAGTGCAGTGGTGCAATCTCAGCTCACTGCAACCTCTGCCCCATCCAACTCAAGTGATCCTCCCACCTCAGCCTCCTGAGTAATTAGGACCACAGGTGCGCACCACCATGCCGGGCTATTTTAATGAAGCGTTTTAAAGTCTCAAATAATATTATACATCTCTAGATTGAGGATGGTAATCCTAATTCCTAAAGCTGTGATGAAAATAAAATGAGATCACCTGTAAAGTGCCCAGGAAAACATTGCTGTTCAATACACGAGCATTCCTGTACTCTTTGGCACCAGCCAGCAGACCACATGAACTAGTGCCAGCAATCCAGGGTCCCTCCCATTGTGGGAGGTAACATTGCAGGTGGTTGCAGTGTACAGACCTAGTTCAAGTTTCAAGTTCCAGATTTTCAGTGTACACGTGTGTGAATTTAAGCAACTTTCTCTCTGAGCCTCACTTTCCAGTCTTAAAAATGGAGTTAATACTCCATATAAGACTTTCAACAGTGCCAGGCAAATAAACATGCCCCATGGATATTGTTGGTATTCTCAGGATTATTTCCCTCTTCAGAACTGCCTAGTAGCAGAGCCCACACTTCCTATATGATCTGCATGGTTTTTTCCATTTTCCATACCTATTTCTCTCTATTACCCTTCTTAATAATCATTTCGTTTTACCCCCTGATTTTTTTCCCTACTTTCAGTGGGGTGGGGGATGAGCTGACAGGCCAGGGCACCAGGGGACACCCCCAACGTTCATGAAGCTGGGTGAAATTCTGAGCTCTGGAAGCTGTTGGCACAAGAAATCACATTCATATGCAGGTCTCGTTATGAAGGCTGATCCTTTTCCCCATTCCAGATCCCAGAGGCTGCTGTGAATTATTTTAAGACTGCTTTTATATTGGAGGCAGGAGGAAAAGCTGTAGAGGGACATCATTTTTATTGGCATCTGTGAATTCTTTGAAGATTTTATTGTTGAATTTCTAGCTGGGCAAGGAGAGGTAGCCACAGAGTAAGCCTGGTCCGTTGTCACCTGCCCCCTATTCCCATCCATTCCTCCTGCCACCACCCCCAACCCATACACACAGCCATCTTTCATAGGAATAGTTGACTATTCTCTCTCAGCCCCAATCTTGAGCTATCCTTGGCTTTTCAACCTGTCTCCTACATCCGTCATCTCAATCCAAGACCTTCTGCAATAGGATGTTTCAACCTAACAAGGTTGGCATGAGATCTGACAAGGTTGCAAGTGCTGTGGGCCCAGCAATATGAATAAATGCTGATTTTATTCTGGTATATTTTGGAGGTATACTTGAATCTGTGAATCAGGAAATTTCAAGTTGGGGAATGGAAAGGTAAGAAAAATGTCACTTTTCCCTGTTCTGACACACCAATTTTTTTTAAGTAAATTATGGTTACACTGCTAACATTTGTATTTTGGTCCCTCATAATTTTTGTTGTTGTTTTTCTGCTAACATGGTACATATTTCTTGATGCCTTGTTTTTACAACTTTTAATATAATACTTCCATTTTTACACACATTTGCATATTATATTCTTGTTAGAGTGTCCTCGTGGGGACCCCTGGTTATGGATCTGAGAGAGGCCTAAAGGATTGTGTCATACTATTGCCACCCTAGTGGTATTCTATTTGGAATTTAAGTCCAACTAAGGTTTACTACTAAAATAAAAATTCCTACTTTATAAACTCTGATTATTTCTTGATTCCTGCATACCTGCTTCTACGGCAAAAAGAAAACATAGAATGTTTGCTTGCTGTAGTTTCAGCTAGCATTGCTGTACTTGAAAATCCACAGGCACCGTATTTGCTCCACTGACTGGACATTTCTGAAATAGTACCACTATCAGGTAGATCAGATTGTTGGCAAAAGCTTTGGCACCAAAGAGATTCAACAAATACATTTCATCACACTGACCCTGTACTAACAGCAACTTTATGTGGATAACCTCATGGGAATGGAAGTTGAGAAAGAGCTATTTCAAGGCTGCCAATTCCTTAATCTCTGCTCTGTTCAAAATGCAAACTTGCTGCTTTTTATGCTCACAGTAGTAAAACAAATCTGTGGGATTTTTTAATCCTCAGCATGGGAAGGTAGAGAGAAAAGTGAACAAGGGGAATCCCACAAAAAATATCTACAGTCACAATAGAGAAAAGATAATGAGCAGCGAAACACCTTCTTAAAAAAAAAAGAAAAACAAAAAGGAAAAAAAAATATATAGGAAATTCACCCAACCTCAATTATAGAAGGGCAAAAAATAGCTTTTATTTGAAGCACCAACACTCACTTCTTTGTTACAGAAAACTAGAGCAACACTCGGCAGACTTGGAGGCTCCTAAGTTATCAGGGAACTGTTTCCTGGGAATATGTTCACCCGTTCCATGCAGCCTGCTTCATAAAGGCAGAATGAGTAGTGCAAATAAATTCTGTAAAACAGATGAGTGTTCCATGCTTTGTTCTAACAACTATGATATTGATGTAATGGAAATTTCAGGAGATGTCTGATCGGCTCTGCCCAGAGTTGGATGGCTGCCAGGGCGGACCCTGACTATTCTTGCTAGCCAAGCACTCTCCTGCCACTCAAGGCCTCTATGCTGACCAACCTGCTATGTCCTGGCTTGAATGAAGCCCCCCGAGAGGCGCTCATTCCGCCCAGGCTGTGAAATACGGACATTGCTGTGAGATAGGGAGGTGGACCAGGGGCACAAAGACACAAATACGGAGACCCACTTATCTTGACCACGGTCTCCAGAGCAGCCATGTGGAAGGGTTCCATGGCCTTGGGCTCCCAAGTATCTGCTGTAAGCCTGTCTGTGACCCTGGGATCCTTCTGTGCCTTCTGACACCATCCTCATAACTGCTGGTGGGGGTGGGATCAGGACAGAATGGGACTCCAAGTGGTTTTCAGAACATTGAGAAAGAGGCCCTTAGTCCCCTTTCTCTGTTAGTCATTACCAAATGATGGTTCTCAGCGGGCGATTTAAACAGTGTGGTAGCTTTGTTATGACTATATAGAGTGATTCCAAACCTATTGAACGATTTTTTATTGTGATTTATTTGTGTTCCTTAATTGAAACAAAATGGTACAGCCTTCTATAATAATGGTACCAAGCCTTACAGCCCATAATAATGTGCAATGCTACTTTTTTTTTTTTTCTTTTATGGGGTCTGGCTATTTAAGTTCGTCCTAACTGCTTGTATGTCTGAGTGTGACATTCCAGATTGGCTACAACTGAGAGAGCCCTGCAATGTTCATTTCTAAATCCAATCCTCACAGCCTTGTTATCTTTGTCAGAACAACCTAGTAACTGCTTCCTCAATGTTTTAATTTAGATTTCTGAGATACATGAAGAATTTAGATGTTATCCCCGCCCCCACCCCCACCTTAAAAATGTGGCAGTGCCTCACTGTTTCTAGGACAGGCTAAAAAGAAACAGATCAAGCAGCAGTGAAGCCCTGAAATGTTATTCTAAGGAGTTTTCAGATTTCAGTCCTTCTGTACAGTAGTTGGGCCTCACTCAGGGATATACTGCTCAAGAAAACAGTCGTGGCATGGTCAAAGGATGATGGTGATGTTCATTTAATGTTAAACAGCAGGCAGCTAATTGTTTCAATTCTACAGTTTCCAGGGGTCTTAAATGAAAAAGAAAACGAGAACAACTCCTATTTCTTTTACTACAAATCTTTAATACAAACACTTTTTCAAGGCCCACGTACAACACAATGCATCTTTTCATAAGTTTTTTTGGAATGTTCCTAGTTGTATATATTTAAGTTAAGCATTATTTGGGTGGGATTGAAAGGGGAGACCAAGTCATTTTATGAGTAGAAGCTTTCTGGATGCAGAATTACTAGTCCTAGCTAGCCCCAGATTTTTTTCTGGCAAAAAGTCTTTGTAGCAATTCCATCTAACCCTGTTTGGACTCGAAAACACCTTTGCATTTTTTCCCCCATTTTGTCCTTGAGAAAGTCAGGTGTCCATGGTTAGTATATCTGGACACTAAACCAGATACTCAATCCAAATTCAGGAAAGACAAAGAACTATTGTGATAGGATAAATGCTTCCTTCTCAGGCGGCATTTGCAGTTTCACTGTCTTTGTTTTTCAGTTCACTGCTTTGGTGAGGTCTCTAGCAGCTGACAAACAGAGCCTAAAATTTAAGACAGTCTGCAAAGGTCAAGTCCGCTTTCCTTGCACTTTTTGTGAAAGAAGAGCCCAGGCATCTTGCCTTGGAAAAGTAGCAAAACAAGACAAAAGAGAGGCTTAAGCATTTATCTATCAGAATTCTTTTGCATCCTAGACAACATCCTCATATTGATGTCCTTATTACACTGTTGAACTCCACTGTCAACAGAATTTTTTACAGCGTTTTGGATTCTGGGACTCCGAGATATGATAAAGCAGTGTATTTGAAATCTTGAGAAAGAAAAAAGAAAAAAAAGAAAGCAGCAATCTCAACAACGGCAAGGGCAAACAGAGTTGGGACAACAAAAAGGAAAACATGATACTAGCTTACTAAGCCAACTTCTAAGTGTAGAGCACTCCAAGTTAATTTCAAAAGCTAATTGCAAGCATTAACTATTGTGATCTTTGTAGGAAAATCCAATAAAGCTGTCAAAGGGCTTCAGTATTAAGTACTTTGCGGTTGGGAGATATCAATTTGTTTGCTTTTGGATTTGTTTGTGCCTTTAGTCATTTAGGTGCTGTTTTTTATTGTGATGGTTTAGCTTTTTTTGCATAAATAGAACCATTTTTCCATTATTGAAGCAAAAGAAACAGTTATAGTTCCTGCACGTTTTGGGCAGATAAAGATCAGCAGGGAAGTGAATATCCATTGTCTTCCTTTAACTCTCTCCTCAGTCGGTAACTGTATCCTTTCAGTTTTCCCCAAAAAACTTTTTCAGGTTGGGAACACAGTAACCAACCTTTTTTTTTTTTTTTTTTTTTTTTTTTTTTTTTGAGATAGAGTCTTACTCTGTCGCCCAGGCTGGATGGAGTGCAGTGGTGCGATCTCAGCTCACTGTGCAGGCTCCGCCTCCCGGGTTCACGCCATTCTCCTGCCTCAGCCTCCCGTGTAGCTAATTTTTATTTTTAGTAGAGACAGGGTTTCACTGTGTTAGCCAGGATGGTCTCTATCTGTTGACCTCGTGATCCATCCATCTCGGCCTCCCAAAGTGCAGGCATGAGCCTCCACACCGGGCACTTTTTTTTTTTTTTTTAAGAGCAATGGATACTTCTTAAAATAAGGTTTCCCCACTCCCCAATTCACCCCCAGCTTAATTCTCACCATACAGGTGGAATATGTTTGCCTACCAATTGCATTTGGCATCCCAAAATGAGAGGAAGGTGCCAGGTCAGAATAGCAGGGAGCAAATCTCATCACACCAACAAGCAGAAGAAAAAGAGATCTCAAAATCAAAAAAAGTCTTTTTCTTTGGAGGACAAGGTTGGAGGTAATGGAGAAAGAAGGAACTTCTTTGGGGAGAGAACTCTTTTCTTTCTTTTCTTTTCTTTTCTTTTGTTTTCTTTTCTTTTTCCCTCCCTCCCTTCCTTCCTTCCTTCTTTTTCTGCTTACAAGGAAAGAAAGTGTGCCAAGCCTTTGCACTTAGAAGCAGCTGTGGATATACACGTTGGTTGTTCAGAGAGGAACGCATTCATTGCCTGTTGACATTCCTACTTAAAGCCAGGATTATAATTATCTTTTTCTAATGGCTTTAAAAATCTTTAAATAGAAAAAAAAAGTATCTGTATTTCTATACTGTTTTGGTCTAATTTCTGTATGAATTATAATTTTAAATCTTTGAGTTTGCCCTTAGTCCATCAACACACCCATCTCAAACTGCTAAAGGCAGTTAATTTTATTTATTTATTTATTTGAGACAGAGTTTCACTCTGTCACCCAGCCCGGAGTGTGATGGCATGATCTCGGCTCACTGCAACCTCTGCCTCCTGGGCTCAAGCAATCCTCCCGCCTCAGCCTCTTGAGTAGCTGAGTTGACAGGTGCACACTGTCACACTCAGCTTTTGCATTTTTAGTAGAGATGGAGTCTCTCTATGTTGATTTAAATTTGTAAATAAAATTATCATTATATATGTCCTGTATGGTCATTTTATACCATATATGCCCTGTATGTTCAAATGTTGAATACAAAAATCAATCCTTCATTCTAGTGTATGAACTTGACCAGTGTTCAGATACTTAAAGTTTGCATGAGACTTGGATTTTGCTAGAAGGTGGAAATCACAGCCGCTGGTATTGTATTATTGAGCCCAGTATCACAGACAGCCAAGCACTTATTATAATGCTGGTGAAGGAGTGCCCAGGGCATGTAAAATGATTTTGATTTAAATTTAAACTCTTGGTAATGAAATGTCAGTACTTACAGAAAAAATGATATTCAAGTACATTTCAAAAAGGAACTCCTTTACTTTTCATCATTCAGCGGTTTCCTGGTCTGCCACTCTAGTGAAAATCTCTTGTCTGCTTGCCCAGTATCCATTACCCTCCTTTTGGTGACACCTCGCATTTCCTTAGGGGACTATCTACCCCCACGACCCTCCTTCCTCACTGCTCTGTCTACAGCCCCTTCCATCCCTAACCACTATGTGGTTTGAGTGAGACTATCTCCATCCCTGGCTGCAAAGTTGGGCTTATGATCCAGAATTAAACGCAGTGTTTATCCCACTGGCCATAGTCATTGGTTCATGGATGAAGATAAACGCAGTCAAAGCAAATCAAACCTAACACAGGGCTTCTGTGGGAAAGATTTAGAGATGCTGAGAGAATTGGCCATAGTATGGGCTTCAAGCTGCTGAGGAGCCATTTTGCCATCAAGAAGGAAGTACATAGAAGGACTAGAAAGAAGTGGAAAATGTTTCCGCACACTTTTACAAGGTAGAGCCAACAAATCTTACTGAGTTCACTGGATATATGTATGGCTTGAATGCAGGTGATGAGAAAAGCCAAAACTCTTGGATATGTTCTAGATTTGGGGCTGAAAAGCTAGGTAGATATGATTGCCATTTGCTGAGTTAAGAAAAGATTGAATGATATAGGGGGGAAAAATCAACTCTTGTCGAGTTAGGTTCGATATGTCTTTCAGACATTCAAATAGAGATGCCAGTATGGAAATCTGCGAAAGAGGCAGGTTTGGATAGGTGGATGTGGGGTCACCAGCCCTTGGTTGGCCTTTAAAACCAACCAAGCTGGACTGAGTTCTTGGGTGCATGCCCATTTGTGTCCAGGGTCAGGAGGAGGCCTTCACAATAAAACCGAAGTGTCTCTGCACATTAAACAATTTATGATCTATTTCTTGATACATTTCCAACCTTTTCTCTCCCTATCTCCTTCCTGTACCTTGCATTTCAGACAATTTAACTTCCTACAGCCCTTGACTAAGATGGCTCAGTTTTCCCCTAGGACTCTGAAAGACTTGTCTTGTCTATTGGAAGTGTCCTCCTATCCCACTCCAACACACCTTTGGTTTTTCACAGTTTAATTTAGAAATCACTTCTTTTCTGACTCCCTCTCTTGAGTTTGCATTGGGGGTCCAAGAGGAACTCAGGTGTTCCTCTTGCTAGTTTATTATCATGCTTGGTCTATTTGTTTCACTAGAAAGCTGCCTGGGATCAGAGGCTGTGTGATTTGTTCACCTTTGTATCTTCGGAACCCTCAATGGTAACTGGCTCTTAGTAAGTGCTTAAAAAATATGTACCAATTTGGTACCTATCTGACCAACTGAGTTACCACCCTATTGATTGTTTTCCCCCCTGAGTCCTACCACTGCTCTAGAAGAGATTCACCTAGTACCATGGTTCTCAAACATTAACAAGCATCAACATTACCTGGAAGACTTGTTAAAATGCAAATAGCTCTACTGTATCCCGAGAGTTTTTGATTCAGTAGATCTCAATGGGAACTGAGAATTCGCAGTTTTAATAAGTTCTCAGGTGATGGAGAGGTTTCTGGTCAAGGTCTACACATTGAGAATTACTGCCTAGGAACTTTCTCAAGTGTAATCATTATCACTGTTTACTCACCTCTACCTTACACCTGCCTAATTAGCTCAGCTCCAAAACCTGGAGATGCCTCAAATTTTAATTACATGAAGCTGTGTAAGAACGGCTTGATTTATTTGTAATCCCAGCACTTTGGGACGCCGAGGTGGGCGGATCACGAGGTCAGGAGATTGAGACCATCCTGGCTAACACAGTGAAACCCCGTCTCTACTAAATACAAAAAATTAGCTGGGCACGGTGATGGGCACCTGTAGTCCCTGCTACTTGGGAGGCTGAGGCAGGAGAATGGCGTGAACACGGGAGGTGGAGTTTGCAGTGAGCCGAGATCGTGCCACTGCACTCCAGCCTGGGCGACAGAGCGAGACTCCGTCTAAAAACACACACACACACACAAGGCCTGATTTCTCAGTGTTGCACCAGATATCCATGTGGCTAGTTTCTTCTCGTGCGCAAAGAGACACAGAGATATACCTAAGTGAAATTTACCTATCTTATGCAAAAGTTTATTAAAATGCTTCCATGTAAAATTACACTAAAACACTCCATTGGCCAAGCCTGGATAAATACAAATTTTTCCTATGTCTCAGGTTGTGCAAGGGGCACCCAGTGTTAAACTTCATGTTGTTTGAGTTATTAAGGGAAGTTCTGTCAACAGATGAATCAGAGCTTTCCAGAGCCCAGTTCTCAGTGAAAAATTACCACGTGTAAGTTGGCTGGATTTTAACCTGTATCAGATACCACAAGGGCTCACCACCTTAAATACTCTTGGCCTCACTTTGTCTTCTTCTTGTTCTTCTGTGTGTGTGTGTGTGTGTGTGTGTGTGTGTGTGTGTGTGTGTGTGTATGTGTGTATAGAGACAGGGTCTCGCTTTGTTGACCAGGCTGGTCTTGAACTCTTGGCTTCAAGAGATCTTCCTGCCTCGACCTGCCAAAGTGTTGGGATTACAGATGTGAGCCACTGCAGCTGACCTGGCCCTACTTTTTAAATATTTTTTTTAAGGCAAGGTCTCACTCTGTCGCCCAGGCTAGAATGCAGTGGCACCATCATAGCTCACTGCAGCCTGGAACTCCTAGACTCTAGTGACATGCAGCTAGAATTACCGGTGTACACCATCGCATCTGGCTAATTTTTAAACAAAAATTTGTTGTAGAGATAGGGTCTTGTTATATTGCCCAGGCTAGTCTTGAACTCTGAGTCTCAGTAATCCTCCCCATTGGGCCTCTGGCCCTGCTTCTTACTCCAGCCACTGCTGCAGTGACCTATTTTGTGCAAGCTTCAAACAACTTTGTTCAGGTGCAGTCTGATGGTGCTTCACCTCACCTGGGCCAAGTCCTTATTGCTTCTGCCCCAGATTTTTGCTGACCCTCTGGTGAAGGGTACCTGCAAGATCTTACCCTGTACGCATGTGTGAACTTCAGGGATCCAATAGTTACACATTTTCCCCTTTTGTTCTTGGACACACATTGATAATGCTTCTTAGAAGGTCCTCTAAGACACAGCACCAGTCTCTGGACGTGGGCAACTTGATCCTGTATCCCTGAATTGGCTTTTCCTGCTCGCCATTACACTCCTCAGTCCCTTATTTCTACTCCCTGGGATCACATTCTCAATGAAATTATTCTCATACAATCTTTTGTCTCAGCTATGGAGGGAATCCAGGCTAAATTATGGCCCAAAACAAATAACCATATTGAGAGGTGAAGGTTTTGCTTCAGGAGGTATGTAAGACCAATGTGCACTGCAAAGTCAAATTACAAGTAAATACAAAATAACAATAGATGTGATTGTTTTTCACTTAACTGCATAGTAGGAAGTCTCTGACTTGAGTGATTTGAAAGCTTTGGAAGTAATCCTCTGTACAAGTTTAGAGCACGGATTAGAAAATTCTGTGTTTGAGAGAACATGTAACAATTTCACTGAGCAGAGAGAAAAGAAAATCATCCCTTTGTCAAACGTTTGGAAATTCAGGGGCAATAAAAGTATTCCCATCTAGCTAAATGTGGGAATTACTAATGATGATAAAAACAATATGATTTAGTGATATGTATCTGAAATATTTTCTACTTTAAATTGTGAATAATAGTAATTATTATCTCCTTCATTTGTACAACAGTTTGTACAACCTCAGACTTTTTAAGCAAGCTGAAATTTCAGTTGATTTTTTTCAGCCAGCGTGGGAGTGAGATAAGACAGGTATTAGTTTTTTCATCTGTCAAATGATGTAACTGAAGCTCAACTAGGTTACTTCCCTCCTGCGACAAGGTCCCTTCTAGTTTCTAAATTTTCTATGATTTTATTTTAAGGTTGAGGAAAATCAGAAGTTAAGCAACTTACTTAAAATGGCAGAGCTAGTTAATGTGGAAAAGAGGGAGAATCCAGGTCTTCTATCTCCCAGGTTACAATCTTTTAAAATGACCACCCTAGGCAGTGAGGTGATAAGGCCCCCATTGCCCCTGGGACAAAATCCAATGATGATGATTCCTGGAGCCCACCACTTTCTCCAGGGATTCCAGGGAACATGTTTTGCCTTTCCAAAACACTGCTGCAGGGACTGTAACTCAGCACAACAGGTTGTCAAGAAGTGCTAGATTAAAAAATAATAATAAAGCAAGAAACACCTAAAAGTTTAGTTTGAATGTATGTTTGTCTTGCAAATTATTTTACAAAGACTGAAGCTAATTCAGTTGCCTGTAATTACTTTCTAAAGCAAGCACAGCCCATGAGCGAGCTTTATCACGATCGTCTTTTCTAATTGGCTTTATTTCCATGGCAGCCAGATCTTTCACGCATAGGACAGGGCCTCTTGCTTACCCTGGAGGGCACAGAGCATCCGGGTACCCACATGGGGTGGCCAGATGTCCTAGATTAACCAGAAGACAGGGGAGCTGGAGCTACTGTCTGTCTTGTTGTGTGCAGACATTCTGGAGGGAGTGTCCTTCGAGCACAAGGCTCTCAGAACTCTTTGAAGGGGAGACACTCATGTCTTTCACCATTTTGATCTCCGGAGGATGAGGAATGAATCTCTCAGGCCCAGCCCTAGGGAGTACTTGATTGCTTTTGTTTAAAAGGAAATGTTTCCAGTTCTATAAAGAGCTTTTCTTTATTTCTAAGAAGAAAGGAATGATACAACTTTGCACATTTTGTAAGACTCCTAAGGGGGGCATTCCTGAAAGTTTGCCACTTGGGATAGATTACTAAGAGATTCCAGGGAGAGAAGGAGAGAGGGAGTCAGGGACAAAAGATACTGACCCACAGGAGATATTGTCTTCTGCACAGTAATAGCGGGAAGGGGTTCTCAGGAAGCAAGAGCGCGAATTTGGGACGGGGGCAGAAATTCCAGTGTATTGCTAGAGCGCCATCTATTTACAGGGCCCACAGGCACTCTCGAAGTTGTCGTTAATCAGTGCTTCTCCTTCTGAAGAAGAAATGTGTTTTCTATAAGTCAGTTCTTATGAATAGGGCTGATTACAAAGTCAGACACGAATTAGTGTGCAGTCCCTAAAGTCCCTGAACGCCACACCAAGGCAGGACTTTTAAGTGCAATTATAACTTCTGGAACCAGCATAACACGATGTTCTGCATTTGAAAATCTGGGAAAGCATCTGCATGAATTTCTTATTCCATTTGCTATTTGCATACTTGCAAAATGTAAAAACCTGCTTTGGCATATGTCAGAAAAACTACAAAATCCCTTTCAGAATAATGGAAGTAAAAAAAATATAAAATGCAGTGTAAATATTTGGGTCAAAAGCTTGACAAGGGCAATGCCACATTTTTCTTTCGTTTTGTTAATAGTTTCTTGCTTTTCTTAGCACAGTAATTTCAATGGACAAGCAGTTAGGTGAAGAAGTATCAATTTCCCTCACTTATAGGGGAATTCCTCTCTAATTAAATGGCAGAGCTAAAAGTTGGCCTTTACCAACCAGATTTTAGTGCCAGTTAAACTCCTAGCGGGTTTTGAGTGGCCCGTGGGTCTACATTACCAAGCCAAAACTCCTCTTGAGTTTCAGCATCTCTGCCCCTGCCCACCCCTGCTGCTACAGCTCCTTTCTGTAGCCACCTCTGAATTGCAGTGGGTAATTTTTCTAAGTCTCAGTTAGTGAAGGTATAAGCAGACTCATTTTGCTGCTTTTACTTTGAGGTCTCAACTTTGTAGATTTGCTATCAAATCTGTAGTTAGATATGGGTTCTCAGGTGTAGGGGATAAGGAGGATAATTAGTTGGGTTTTAATTTTTTTCTTTTTGAATTACGTTTCCAGGCGTACAGACAATAAAATCATTCCAAACAAAGTCTAAGACCCTTTTGTATGGTCAGCAATGGACATAAAGTAATAACTTTTGAATGAATAACAATGAATGAATGAGCAAATGGGAGGTTTCAGAAACCCCACATTGAAAAATTCCTCCTGGCCTCCCTGTGTGTGGCTATTTGCTGAGCACATAGGTATCACGTGCCTCTGTCATGCCAGGTGCTGTTCTTTGCACCATGAATAGGAAGACGAATTGGCTTTCGTATTTGAGAAGCTAATTCCCTCTCGAAGATGAAAAACCCGTAAATGGTTATAATGCCGGATGCTGGAGGCCACAGTGGAAGAGTGAGTGGGAGCTACCAACAGTCACCAGGGGAGAGAGCAAGATCAAGGGGCCCTAGCTTAGCTCTTAGCAGTTAGGTCCATCAGGAGGTTGTCCTCGATCAATGGGCTGTCACTTCTACATCAGGACATTGGCCAGAATAAATGATTTGTGCAGTCTCTGGAGCCACGGGCTTTCATAATAGGCAGGGTCATGGTCTACCCACACTATTTTTAAAGTAGTCTATTTTTAAAATAACCTTTTCCTTAATTCCAAATGTAATGCCATGCAGGTTCATTGTAGAAAACTTGAGGCCACCCATCTGGTAACTCCTGACCCTGCGACTCTTGCTAGCATGCTTTATAAGTTTCAATTATTATTAACAGTGCTGATGGGCAAAAAGTATGCCCAATCTATGAACTAAGCAGCTGCCTCGTTGAGGGGGTTTGGTGCCAAAGCTCTGCCCAGCAGAGACGGTGATGATTAACTCGATAGGAATTTGATCTGAAGAGTTGACTGTTGCAAGCAAGGACAGAGAGAAGCTGAGAGGCACAGGGAGAAGTGGAGGCACAGAAATCTGCTGGCCCAATATAATGGAAGGGCATGACAAAGGAACCAGTAATTCTAATAACTGAAATTTATTAAGTGTGTATTATGTGTCAGGCACTATTCTGAGTTTTACGTATAGTAACTCACTTCAAAGTTCGCAATGACTCTAAGGATTTCTAACCTTCCGATGAGAAATGGAGGAACAGAGAGGTTAATTAATTTGCCCAAGGTAACACAGACAGGAAGTGGGAAGGCTGAGCTATCAACCCAAGTAGTCTGACTCTAGAGTCCAAACTCTTTTCATTATACCCCACTGCTTATCAATGGAGAATATATATAAATACATATATGCTTATATGTATGTATGTGTATATGCAAATATGTATGTGTGTAAGTTTATATGCATACACTGATATTTTGTCAGTGAAACTGGCCAGAAAGAGGGTGACCAGATAACCTCAATCAGTATATGCAGAAAACTCTTCAGGTTCCTAAATCATGTCTCCTTGTCCCGGTAGCAGCTGCTACTCCTAGGCTCCTGCCCGACTCTTGGGTGGGTGACCAACTACCCTATTTTGTCCAGAATGTTTCTGGTTTCAATATTGAAAATCCTCTGTGTGGTTGGATACTCATCTTCCTCATTTCTACCCACTCGTCACAATAGGACCCTGCTGATTAGAAAAGCCTGACTGTCTCTCTTCTTTGTAACCTTAAAAAGCTTGGTCAGCATCCCTGCCTTCAACCACTGAACTCCCTTTGCAAATCCTTTCCCTTCAGACCCTCACCACTCTGCTCTTCCTTTCCTTCTGACGGTACTGGAAAGGCGGCATAGTTCCCTCCCTTCCCTCTCCCTACAGGATCCCCTTCAGGCACTGCTCCCCACCCCTCATGTGGTAGCAGCAATGACTGACCACACCTTGGCAAAGCACTTTCCTCATAGGTCACCTCACCTGATCCCCTCTGATGACTCTTCGGCTCAGAGGAGGGAACCCATTTGAGAAAACAACCTCAAAGTGTGTCAGTTCCATTTTCCATCTGATGCAAAAACTCCCATTCCTGCATGGCAAATCATACTTTTCATTTTCCACAGCTTTAATTTTTAGAAAGTTCCCCCTTACGCTCGTGTGAAATATTACTATGACAAATTCCATTTTTTTTATGAAGCCACCAAGAGTAAAGCTTGTACCAGTAGACTAATGGTCTCCATGAAGGGAGTAGAGATCACACAGAGTGGAAAGAGGAATGGATTCAGAAGCTGCCCTGCTACACAAGGGAATGGAGAGTGTGGGTACCTCAGTTCAGGAAAATAAATGCACCCACAGTCCCTTGGATGGACCAGGTTTTTAACCTAGAAAGACAACTAGCAAGCAAAGCGAGCCTGGGCACTGCTAGAGGAAAATAGAAGTAATAGTTTGCGGAAGCAATGTAATGGCTTCAGGGAAAACTATAGAATCGTGGTGCTATGATTTGAATGTGTCCCCCAAAGGTGTGCATGTTGGAAATATAATTACCAATGCTGTTGTGTCCAGAATTGGTTCCTTCCAGTGGGTTCTTGGTCTCGCTAACTTCAAGAATGAAGCTGCGGACCCTTGTGGTGAGTGCTACAGTTCTTAAAGATGGTAGGTATGTCCGGAGTTTGTTCTTTTAGATGTTCAGATGTGTCTGGAGTTTCTTCCTTCTGGTGGGTTCGTGGTCTCGCTGACTTCAGGAGTGAAGATGCAGACCTTCACAGTGAGTGTTACAGCTCATAAAGGTAGTGTGGACCCAAAGAGTGAGCAGCAGCAAGATTTATTGTGAAGAGCGAAAGAACAACGCCTCCACAGCATGGAAGGCGAACGGGTTCCTGCTGCAGGCTGGGGTGGCCAGTGTTTATTCCCTTATTTGGCCCTGCCCACATCCTGCTGATTCGTCCATTTTACAGAGTGCTGATTGGTCTGTTTTTACAGAGTGCTGATTGGTGCATTTACAAGCCTTTAGCTAGACACAGAGTGCTGATTGGTGTGTTTACAATCCTTTAGCTAGACCCAAAAGTTCTCCAAGTCCCCACCTGACCCAGAAGCCCAGCTGGCTTCACCTCTCACTACTATGTTGGGAGATGGGGCCTAATAAGAGGTGACTGGGTCATGAAGACACAGCCCTCATGAATGAATGAATGTTATTTGCGGGATTGAGTTAGTTATCGTGAGACTATGCTGTTATAAAGTAAGTTTGGCCCCTGGTGCCTTTCTGTCTCATGTGTTGCTTGTACCTTCTGCCATGGAATGACTCTTGCCATATGCCAGCTTCATGTTTTTGGGCTTCCCAGCCTTTAAACCATGAGTCAAATAAATGTTTTTTTCTTTATAAATTACCCAGTCTTTGGTATTCTATTATAGCAACAAAAGACAAACTAAGACAGGTAGCAAGAGGAACTAAAGGGGGTCTCAAAGGACCATATAAGTCAACACCCTCATTTTCCAGTTGAGCCATCTGAGGCATAGAGAGAGGACAAGACAAGGATCTAAATAACAATGACTGAGGTGGAGGCAGTGCACATCCAGCATGGTGCATGGGCAATGAATAAAGTGAGTTGCAGATTAAAGCTAATTTGACCAAGCCATAAAGAGTTGTTGGAGGGAGACTCATGACTGGAAGGCAGCAGTGCAACTGTACGCTTTCTACAAGGCCGACTAGGGCAAGCATCCAATCTTGACAGCACCAGCAGAAGGGTGCCCCGTGGGTTGGGAGACACAGGAAAAAGAGAGCAAGGAACTTCACCCTATTTGTTTGGGAGACTTGTGATCACTGTTTTCAAGTACAAGACATGTTGTTATCTGGAAGAGTTAAGAAAACTTCTTAAATTAAAAGTACATGTGTTCATTATATTTTTTGCTGAACAACTTGGAAAAATATTAAAACTTTTGAAAAAGTGACTGTTTCTACCTGGAAGTAACACTATTAACATTTTATTTAAAAATTTCCAAGTGTCTTTTATGCCATGCATATTTTTTAAAAGTTTAGGTCATATTACATATGCAATTTTCTATCTTATTTTTAATAATTAGCATATTATTGGTATTTCTTCATGTTATTGAAAACTTTTCGTAGCTATTAAGAACCAGAATAGCATTACATTAAATGGATAATTTATAATTTATCTCATAATTTCTGTAATAGATATTTGACTTGTGTCATCATAATATAATTGCACTGCGACAAAAAGAATCACACGTTGATCTTTATTTTCTGTTCGTGAATAATTATCTTGGTATATATTCCAAGAAATAAAATTATTTGGCCAGAACACGTACTGTTTTGGAGTTGTTGATAAAATTACAAAAAATCTTTAGAAAAAAATTGTAAAAATTAACAACACCACAGCATTGCACACAGATGCCCATTTCACAAGCCTTCATCTACAAAGACCTTCATCTATAATAATCATATTATGTATTTGCTAATTTTGTAGATGTAACTTTATTGTAGTTTTAATTCATTGATAATAAGTGAGGTTGAAAATCACAATATATAAGAACAAATGCCATGCAAGAAAAGGTGGAAAGCCTAAGAGACCAATAACATAAATACAAGTTTTAAATTGTCTGAAATAATATCTCCTTGTACTCTAAAATAGTACTCTGTTTATCCACATTAGATGGAGCCATAGGGGAGTTCTTTTAAATGTTTAAGGGACAAGTAATTGTAATTGTGTGGAAGAACAAAATTTGAGGAAAAAATTAGAACTCATTTGTTATCCTACCAGAGATGATACAAACACCTGGAAAAAGTAACACATACAAACACACACACACACACACACCCAAAGCTCAAGGTAATTCACTCATAAACACAGATATTAAGTTTATTATTAAAATCCAAATCCAGAAATTCATTTTTAAAATACCCCCAAAAGCCAACTGGGTGCTGTGGCTCACACCTGGAATCCCAGCACTTGGGGAGGCCAAGGTGGGCAGATCACGAGGTCAGGAGACTGAGACCATCCTGCTAACATGGTGAAACCCTGTCTCTATTTAAAATACAAAAAAATTAGCCAGGCGTGGTGGCACGTGCCTGTAGTCCCAGCTACTCGGGAGGCTGAGGCAGGAGAATTGCTTGAACCTGGGAGGCAGAGGTTGCAGTGAGCCGAGATTGCACCACTGCACTCCAGCCTGGGCAACAGAGCAAGATTCCATTAAAAAAAAAAAAAGTGAAGTAAGATTTATATAAGATGGCAAGGGAAGTTAGTATTCAAAATTGATTAATTAATTATATTTCTCAGTCAAGAGAAAAAAAATCCTACAATTATCTTAATTGACATTGAAAAGAAATTCAGTTAAATTTAACATCAATCTTTTTAAAATTGTCAAATAGGGATATATGAATACATCCATACTATAATAAAGACTATATCTCTCAAACCCATATCCATTGTAAAAATTAGTAATGAAATATTTAAGATGCTACCATTAAAGTCAGGGAAAAAAAGATGTTCACTCATCCCACTTTTACTTGACAAAAACTGAAATAAAATTACACATAGTAGAAAGAAGAAGACACACCTAGATAGTATGGTTGCAGAAAATCTAATAGAATCATGTGAAAAACAAACCAACCTAACATTAGCTTGGATACAATAAGTAAATGAGAGGGCCAGTTACTTTGCCTCTTGGGTTCTTTGGGTTTTATTTTGTCTGTTAGGTACTTTGAAGTGTAGCCAGTTCTCACCATGATGGCCATTTTGCTCAATAGCTCCAACCATAGTATAGTGGTTCCAAAGCCACTCAATGGCTCTTCCAAAGACTCAATGGCTCTTCCAATGGTTGCCTCCTTATAGGCTGCTGGCCAGTCTATAGGTTTCTCTCCAATTCCTGGACCAATGAGTAATGTAATCAGTAGTCTTATTTGTAATAGAAACAAAACATATAGAACACCAAAGCCTGAGCCTAAGATATATAAAGGACTTGTACATTTGAAACTTTAGAAATATAAAGAGACATGTTTTATTATACAGAGAGAACTCTCTTATTTGGAGAAAAGAAATGTTAAGAAAGCATACAAAATTTTTCAAGTATTATAGTATAAGTGGGTGAGTTTTCCAGAGCTGAAATTAGTATCTTTTAGTATGAGATCTTGATGATGGAACACAAAATGGAATTTCTGGTTCTGAAAATGACATTAAGCTCATGCATTGTGCCAAGCCAACAATGGCCACACGAAAAAGCTATGTGGGTGGTAAGAAGAGGGTTAGATATGCTTTAGTGTGGGCAAATGGAAAGAAAAGAATTTAGAGCAAAGTCATCTAAACCTGACTCATAAGATAATGGAAACCAAATTACCAGCTATAAGCCAGAGAAAGAAAGTAAGAGAAACTGACTTTTTCCTAAATTCACTGGCTTCTATCTTGAATCCACATATAAAGGTCAACACAATTTTGGGTATCACTGGGAAGAGCACAAGAAAATAACAATGGAATCCATGCATTTACTGCATGGTCATTCAGCAAACATCTTATGAATGTCTACATTGTACAAAATGGCCCTCGGTAGAGACTGGCCCCTGGAGCAACAAAGGGTAATAAAGGAAGCAAACAGCACACTGTGTTATGAGGAGATGACAAACAAAATTGGGATAAGCAGGTGGTCGAATAGTGGGGAGTCAGCAAACAAAATAATTATATTATATTCTCCATTGGAAGGTATGAGTGCTGGCCTGGCACGGTGGCTCACCCCTGTAATCCCAGTGCTTTAGGAGACTGAGGTGGGTGGATCATTTGAGGTCAGGAGTTCGAGACCAGCCTGGCCAACATAGTGAAACCCCATCTCTTTTAAAAATACAAAAATTAGCTGGGCATGGTGCCGGGCACCTGTAGTCCCAGCTACTTGGGAGGCTGAGGCAGGAGAACTGCTTGAACCCTGGAGGCAGAGGTTGCAGTGAGCCGAGATCTCACCTCTGCACTCCAGCTTGGGTGACACAGTGAGACTCCATCAAAAAAAAAAAAAAAAAAAAAAAAAAAGGAAGGTATGAGGGCTTAGCAGAAAAATAAAGCAAGGGAAAGTAAAACAAGTATGAAGAATGACAGGATATCAAGAGGTCAGGTTCTGGGAAATTTTTAAAAGAATGAAAGAGACATGTTGATGTTTTTGACGTAGGGCATAAAAAAAGGGGGGAATCGAGTCTGGCTAAACATTTTGGGCTAGGTAACTGGAGAATGGAGTTGTCTTTATTGAGATGGCTAGGTCAAGGGAAGAAATAGGTTTAGAAGAGTTTCAGGAGTTCACTTTGGGGCATGTTGAATTTGAAATGTGGTTAAATAACCTAAGATGTTGTCAACTAGGCAGTTGGATAGATGAGTCTGGAATTCAGGAGAGAAGTCTCAGCAGAAGACATACCTTTTGGAGTAATTGGCTCATGGGTGAGATTGCCAATAGTGTGGATATACAGAGAGAAGAGAAGCACAAGGACTGTCCCTGGGCACTCCAACATGAAGATGTTGGGAAGATAAGGAGAAACTGGCAAACGAGCATGGAAGGAAGTAGCCAGGGAGGGAGGAGGAAAACCAGGTGAACACTGTGTTCTAGAAGCCAAGCAAAGACGGAGTTTCAAGAAGAAGAGAGTCATCAACTGTGTCAAATGCTGCTTATAAGATGATAGAGGACCACTGATTGGATTTAAGAAAGTGGAAGTCCTTGGCCATCCTGATAAGAGACATTTCAGAACAGTGCTTAGGGTGACAGCCTGATTGGACTAGGTTTACAAGAGAATAGAAGGAGAGAAACTGGAGACAACAAGAGACAGCTCTTCAAGGAGTTCATCTGTAAAAGGAAGGAGAGATACAGGACAGCAGATGGAGCATGAAATGAGGTCAAGACAGCATTTTCTTCAAGATAAAGGTAAATGACAGCCTTTTGTATGCTCTGGAATAGCCTGGTGGAAAGGGAAAGATTGCTGATCCTGGAGAAACAGGAGAGGAAGGCTGGAGAAAAGTCTCTGAGTGAGAGGGAGCAGCATCTCATGCACTCATGGAAAGTAGGTATAATCCAGGAGCATGGCCAGTTCCCCCCAGGGAAAACAGGGAAATGGAGAACAAAGCCACAAAAATAGTAGGTGAGCAGATGCAGAAGGGAGCTTGTGGAATTTCCCTCCCCATGCTTCTCTTTTCTCAGTGGAGTGGAAAGCAAGGTTATCAGCAGAGAGTGAGGCTGGAGGAGAAGGGTTTGGAAGCTTGAAGTGGGGAGAAAATACAAAACAGTGGTCCAGTAAGTGGGAGAGTAAGTGGACTCGGGAGCACGTTACGGGGAGTTAGGGCTTTGCTTGAGGTTCATGGTCATGAATAATAAATGCCACCAGCTATCATGGTGGTGTGTCCTCATTTTGCTCAGAGCACTCAGTAACTCCACTGTCTTCAGAAAACTATGCAAGATCCATTATATGGTTGAAAAGGGCCTTTAAGATATTGCTGGAGTAATCTCCTCCAGCACAATCTCTCTCAATACTCACCAACTTATGCCCTTTTTTCCAGCCATTTACCCAAGTGCTGCTGCTTTGGGACTTGCAGTTCTCTCTCCTTGGATCACCTCCTCCATTAACTATTTCTCCTTCAATATTTAGTTCCTCCATTGTCTCCTTTGGGAGGCTTTTCTAGAAATGTCTCAATGGGTTATTTGTTTATTATTTATATTTCTTCCATCTTCGCATTTATTATATAGCACCTTAGGAGATAGGTATCATCATTATCATCTTTACTTTATAGATAAGGGAAAGGAAGGAAAGAGACATTAAGTAACTTGCTGGGCTCCCACAAGTAGTGAAGGTCAAGGCTGGGAATTGAATGGAGATGTTAGATTCAGAGTTTATACACTTGTCTAGCATGCCATAGTGTTAGTTTTAGGTCAGATAAAGATGCTGTCATTGCCACAAAGGGAGACTGAGCCAGCTAAATGATTCAGAGCAAATTCAGTTGACTATTATTAGTCTAAATACAACACCAGAGAATTTGGGATTCTTTTTTGTGTATGTTTGTGTGTAATGTATGTATTTTTTTCCAGAATGTGAGTAATTGCACTTTCTCTGGAGGTAATTGCACTTACGAGATGTAATGTCCTTTCATGTCATTCTATTTAAAATAATTTGCTGTTAACATTCTATTGTGAGATCATTGTAGAAATAGATATACTGCCTACATGTTTTGATTAAGATATAAGCATTCAAATTTGAATTCTGAATACCTTCCCATGAAAATCCTTGGGGATGGATATTCAAAATCCTTCTGGCAGCAGTTGCCTAATTTTCTAAGCTTATGTAGAAAGAAAGAAGAGTTTTGGGATTCTTTTTTGTGTATGTTTGTGTGTAATGTATGTATTTTTTTCCAGAATGTGAGTAATTGCACTTTCTCTGGAGGTAATTGCACTTACGAGATGTAATGTCCTTTCATGTCATTCTATTTAAAATAATTTGCTGTTAACATTCTATTGTGAGATCATTGTAGAAATAGATATACTGCCTACATGTTTTGATTAAGATATAAGCATTCAAATTTGAATTCTGAATACCTTCCCATGAAAATCCTTGGGGATGGATATTCAAAATCCTTCTGGCAGCAGTTGCCTAATTTTCTAAGCTTATGTAGAAAGAAGAGTTTTTGAGGGAAAATCATATTCCTCTATAGTTAAAATCAAAACTGCACACAGAAGAGCCAGCATACTTGACATGAGTACTTTCAAGATTTACTTCTTGGAAATGAATACACATTTCTTAAAAACTTTCTCCAATGGCATGTCTAATAATAGTGAAATATAAACTATTTGGCTTTCTTAGGCAACTTCTTCCTAACATATTATCCAATGGCATTCATCTCCGTCTGCCCAGATCCTGTGTTTTCAGCACAGTATAAGCTCTATGTAGCAAAAATTTGTTGTCCACAGCTGTGTCCTATTAATATGCTCACTTACAGAACTGCCATGCTGCCCCACAAGCTGAGAGTCTGCCAGTGAGTGTATGACTCTAAAGCCATCGCCATCCCTATGATGTGAAACCAAAGGAATCACATAGATGGCTTTTAATTGAATTTAAGCCACTGGAAAGAGAAGGAATAGGAAGGTTACATGAGGGCCAATGTTGTCGATTTTTAGATTCCAGTTATTGTCTACCTTTTATTGGGCACAGCAGTTTACATAAATTATTTCATTTAATGTTCATATCAACATTCAGCTTCAGAGATTTTGTTTGAGAAACATTTATTAAGAAAATGAATAGATCCCAACACTCTACTCTGCAATGAAGTGAATTTGAACCTCAGTAACAGGTAGTCTCTGCCTTTGTAAAGATCACCATCTAGAAGGAGTGTGCAGAGCCTTCCATCAAGTGACATACAATAGAGATAAGCCCTTGAAGGAGCAGAATTGGCTGGTGAGGGAGCGTAAGAAAACTTTCAGGATCCAAAAATGTGGCTCTCTAGAGAAAAAATAAATTAGATTTGTCAATATCATGTGAAAAAAATAGGTGTTAAAAAGAAGAGGAAGGGAGATATCCAGCAAAATAAACAGGCTTCATTGATGTAATGCTGGGTGAAATTCCACCAGGTTCTCAGAAGGTGGCCAAGCTGCGCATTGTGGAGAAGCCCTGAGACTTCCAAGTCTACTAAGTTGGATCCAACAGGGCTTTCTGCTCTTCTGGATGTTGAATATTATGGCTTATTGTAGAATGTGTTAGCAACCCATCTGGATATGTGTCCAAAATAGGCCTTAGAGAGAATGAAAGTCAGTTCCTCAGTAGAGTTCTGCAGAATGCTATTGTTTGATCTTCAAGATTATAGGTATCTCAAGGTTTTGTAAAAAGTGTGATAAATACCTTTCAAAAACCAAGCCATTTTATGAAGTGTGCCCTGATGTTTGAGTGTCTGTTATGAACTATCAATTAAACCTCTTCATGTTACTGGAGGAAGATAAATTTATCCCACATTTGAGAAGTTTCTTGAAACACAATTTTTAAAAATGATTTATTCAGGAAAATGTATGCCGCAAGCATGTGGATTCAGTTGTTACAGGTAATGAGACAATTATACAAATAACTTTTAAAATGATAAATGTGAAAATTTGTTAAGAGAGGTACACAAAGCAGAGGCTTTACAGAAGGTTGCAGAATATTAAATCAGAGGAACTAATTAAGGCCTTACAGATGAGGTGTCTTCTGAAGGAGGGATCAGAAGTGATGGCTAAGATTTCAACCAGTAGAAATGAGGACAGAAGTTCTTGTTATTCCAACAGTATAAGCAAAGGCATATAGGCAGGCAAGGTCAAGTCCACTGTGGATACAAGTAGAAAAGTTTAAAAAGGCTGGAAATTTAGGTTAGGGTCACACAAAAGAGGGCTCTGAAAGTCAGGTCAGTGGTTTTAGTTTTAATTCAGTTGGCTGCTTTTATAGGGATGAGCTATGAAACATGATTGGAGTAGCCCTGTTGGAAGACTAACCTGGCAAATGTCATAACTGGAAAAGAGATGAAGACAGGTACCCTGGTGACAAAACCATTAGGTGGGAAGATTGAAGATCTAAATTAGTTTGGGGACAGTGAGATGGAAAGAAGGGGATGGAGGTAAAGATGTGGCAGAGGTCTTGGAACGTTCCTAGCTATGGGAAAAGATACAAAGTTTTGAAGTTGATAGATAAAAACAAAATCATTTAACAGATATGACAATATGATAATGTGGCCCCTAGCAATGGCCTTGGCTGGAAGGCAGAGGTACAACATAGACCTAGAAGATTCAATTCAGTGATAGCTCCTGTCCAGTAATAAATATGGCGATGAAGGGAAGAGTTGGTATACAAGTGTTCAAATAATTCCTGAGTTATCTTCTTGTAATTTCAGGAAACTTGATTCAATATTTTTAAATACAAATGAGTAAAATAGAAGAATCAAAACACAATATGTGGATTATATCAGTGGTTCTCAAGCTGTGTTCTCAGAAGAACCGCGTAGGGAGCTTGTATAAATTCCAGACACTCAAGAACACCCCTAAAGATTCTAACTCATAGGTTCTGGGTAGGTTCTAGGAATAAATAATATTCTCACCTATGCTAGACAATTATGAATTAAGTAATCAGAAAAAAAAATGAGAAACAATGGATTATGCATGCAAACTAGTACCTGACACACACATGTAACTTCAGATAATTATGGTGAGTATTGTATATCTGATGTGGCCACCAATCTTCTTTCCAAGGAAAGCAAAGAGTTTCCCATCATGTGTAGCCAGAGGGTTAGTCTCTGACTCATCTTAATCTTTGTTCTTTTTCTGAATCATGTTTAAGCCATCCTCTACTTGTTTATGAACTTTGGGAGCTTTCATTCCCTTGACTGCTGTCTTTATAAGAATGTTGGCTGTATGAACTACTTACACTCCATTTACGTATAGTCCAGTCCATCTTAAAATAGACAATATATAACACTTTTTGACTCTGCTGCTGCTGCCACTGACAATAATGAGACCCTGGGGAAATAACCTCACAGAGTTTACATTTTGTCATTTTTTAAATGAAGAGGTCTGACTAGACCATTTTTATGATCCCTTCTCTGATTTTATGAGTTATATTCTGGAGTATATTCTGGTGTCTTGTGAGTTATATTCTGTGAGTTATATTCTGGATGTAAATACATTTCAGGGTTAGAAGGAGTCTTAAGTGGGATTTAGCCAGTCCGTCCTTCCAAATATTAAACCTGCCCTGCCTTTCCTGTCCCTGTTCAGTGTAGGGACCTCAGTTTCCCCAAACAGTTCATTCCTAAAGAGGGAAGAGGAATAGCCTCTGTGGCAGGACTCACTTACATGAAGCTGGAATGTATCTGTCTGTGTTGACTCTCACACTTCAGAGATTTACCAGCCTGAGGTATTCTTCTCTCGTTTTTAGGGTTTTATGATCTCAGCAAACTTTTCTTCATAGTTTTAGATGAAAAATGATAATTTCTAGGCAAAGCACTAGGAAGACTGGTCCTGAGGGAGCTACAGATTCCTTTTCTGAGGCAGAGATGTTGAAGTTTTTTCAGTGGTGGACCACATGAACAGAAAACAGTGATGAACGGATCATGGCAATGTTTTATTAACAAAAAGCATGAATTAAGGGAGTTCATGACGGGGTCTGAATATTAAATGGATTGAGGCATATGTGCATATTTCTTTTTTACTTTTGTAGTTATCCTTTATAATGGCCCAGTTTTATGCTGTAATTTTATGTACTCATTTCTTATCATAAGGTAATACACCTTCAGAAAATAGATTATTAAAATGAAGAAAATTCACCTAAATCTTTCAAAACAGGAATGACTAATGCTTTAATATATATTCTTTTAGTAATTTCTCTCTCTCTGTCTCTGCCCATCTCTGTATCTTTCTCTAAGTGTGTGTGTGTTTGTGTGTGACAGAGAGAGAGAGAGAGAAACAGAGAGAGAGAAAGAGAGAGAGAGAGAGAGAAAGATTTTAATGGGCCAATACCATAGATGCTAACCTGATTTTTTTCCCCAGGTTTTTTCTTTTTAGACTTATTCTTAATGGCAGTCTTGAAGTCCATCTTATGCATATATCACAATTTATTCATCCTATTCTCTTGATTTTAGTGGAGTTAATTTTAAATGGCACATATTATGTAATGACTAATCCCTGCCTTGAATTTCAGCTGCATGATCAAACCCAGCAGCAAAGGTCCTCAGCACCACATCAGGGCAGTGGTCAGTCCTAACCAACCTGGCCCAGTTGAACAAGACAATCTACTTCCTCAGGTTTTGCTAGATTCTCTCAATGGACATCAGTGGGCCCACAGGCCTCATGTGGGATGCCCAAGATCTTACATGACTTCCTCCTGGGGATTGAATGAATAGCTGAGTTTAATACCAAAAGCTTTAAGCTTTATTCAAACTGCCACTCTCCCAACAGAAATGGCCTTTCTGACATTATTCCATCCCAGGACATGTGGGCTATAACAGTTCTTTGCACTCCTAACAGTAAAGAGGTTTTTTGTCCAAACCAAGCGGCTCAAATTAAACCTTCCCTTTTTGTTTTTGTGAGGCTTACTAGCACATACTTAAACCTAGGGAAGAGACCTGTACATTAACAGCTCCAGTCGTAGCAGGGGGAAAGTTAAGTCCTTCTCATTCCAATAAACTATTGGCAGGCTCCTCCACACATACTTTTGTGCCTCTTGCCTTGTCCAACTGAGCCAGAGATTCTAGATCATTACTGCCTTGCATGCTGTGAGCATCTTGTGACCAGTGCGGGCTCTAGCCCTTACAGAGACTCTCTTTGCACTTAACCTTTCTAAAGTCATGCTTATAAACCTTTCCATTACAGCCTGGTTAGACTTGCTGACATCTCCCTGTGGAGTATGTACCTGGCTCAAAACCACTTGCAATAACTTTTAGCTAAAGAATAATAATACGTGGGCCAGCTGTAAGCACCATACCAGGAGGAAAGAGATGAAGGTCAAGCAGAGCTATCTTGGGAGTAGGTTGGACCAAGCACAAGAAACATGTGTGCTCTGCCCATTGTCTCCTATATCTACACAGCTGCCATGTCCTGTGAATTCTCCCTCTAAAACATCTCAAAGTCATTCTTGTCTATTCATCTCCATTAACTGCAACCCCAGCCCAGGTTACTACCTATCCTAGTCAGTTCAGGCTACTATAACAAAGTACCATAGACTGGACAGTGTATAAACAACAGAAATTTATTTCTAACCATCCTGGAGGCTTGAAATCTGAGTTCAGGTGTATTATGGCCAGGTTTTATGAGAGCCGCCTTCTTGATTGCAGACTACCAACTTCTCATTGTGCCCTTACATGGCAGAAAGAGGGCTAGGGAGCTTGCTGGGGTCTCTTTCTCTCTCTCTCTCTCTCTCTCTTTTTCTTTGTTGAGACAGAGTCTCGCTTTGTCACCCAGGCTAGAGTGCAATGGCACGATCTTGGCTCATTGCAACCTCCATCTCCCAGGTTCAAGCGATTCTCCTGCCTCAGCCTCCCAAGTAGCTGGGATTACAGGTACCCGCCACCACCCCCAGCTAATTTTTGTATTTTTAGTAGAGATGGGGTTTCACCATGTTGGTCAGGCTGGTCTCAAACTCCTGACCTCAGGTGATCCACCAGCCTGGACCTCCCAAAGTGCTGGGATTACAGGCGTGAGACACTGCACTGAGCCACTGAGGTCTCTTTTATAAGGCCACTAATGCCACTCAAGAGGACTCCACCCTCATGGCCTATTCACCTCCCAAAGGTCCCACCTCTTAATGCCACCACATTTTAACACACAAATTTTAGAAACATGCAAATATCTAGTCTACTGTATTACCTTATCTTGTCTATTTCTACAGCTTTCTCAATTTCTCTCTCTCAATATTCTTCTGTTACCACCCCATTCATTTCCTGCAGAATAGCTAGAGAGTAGTTGTTTTAAAATATAAGTCTGTTGAGAGGTCAAGAAGGGAGGATCACTTGAGGTCAGGAGTTCGAGACCAGCCTGGTCAACAAAGCAGGACTCCAACTCCACAAAAACAAAACAAAAACCATTAGCTGGGTGTAGTGGTATGCACCTGTAGTCCCAGTTACATGGGAAGCTGAGGCAGGAGGATGCCTGGAGTCCAGGAGTTGGAGACGGCAGTGAGGCATGATTGTGCTACTGCACTCTAGCTTGGGTAACAGAGTGAGACCCCAACCATTTTTAAAAAATCTAAGTCTGATTATATCCTTCCCAATAGAGTTAAAACTCTGAACATGATCCAGCAGGTCTTCTCAAATCTGGCCTTGACCAAATGTCTAGCTTCATATTTTGCCCCAATCCCAGATACAAATGAGGCTCCTTCTCTCTACTTGGAGGTTTTTATTTAAATGTCACCTACTCAGTGAGGCTGCCTTTGGCCATCTCACCCAAAGTTGTAGCACCTGTCCCTCAAAACACAGGCTCTAGCCTCCTGGTCGTCTTTTTTGATTTATTTTTCTCCTTAGCTTGTTTTACCTTCAAACATACTTACATTTCATTTCCTTATCCTGTTCATTTTCTTTCTTCCTTTACTGAATGTATGCTCTATGGAAGTCAGGGTTTGTTTGTGGGTTTTTAATATTTTGCTATTTTGGTTATTGTTTCATTCTGAGTACCTAGAGGAGTTCCTGGCAAATAGGAAATATTTTAAAAAGTTGTCAAATGAATATTTGTTGAATAATCTTCTTATTTTATAATCTAGACACTGGCAATACATATTTATAAGCAGTATTTCTACGGCACTCCTATAGCGTATCTATAGGAGATGGGTGTGTTACAAAAAGTTTTGTAAGTAACAGTGCAGGAGAAGGAGGCCAGGAGTAAGCGTTTTCCTCAATACTCCTCCTTACCACATCTCCTAAGTTAAATCATGTGATTAAAATTTTTGTATTATGCTCTACTTCATTTTTGCAGTTTTTATCACAATCATGACTAAGTAACATTTTTATGTACTTTGTGATTATCTGTTTTCCTAATAGAGTAGAAGCATCATGAGGTAGGGACCACGTTTGTTTAGCCCAGAGCCAATGAGTGAATGAATAAGGTGCCTCTTTGCAAGCAGCCATGAATAAGGAGGATGGGAGATTTCAGCCCGAAAGTAGAAGACTCAGAGGTTATGTAGTGGGTCTCACGGCCTCCTGTTCCTGTCTTTCCCTCAAAGCAGAGAAATGTAGTGATTAAGGAAAGGGTGAAAATGGTTCCCTTCCCTAAGAAGGATTCAATCCTTGTCTTCTGAGAGAAGCCACAGAATTTCCTGCCTCTATGTTTTCCCTCAGCTTGCTAGATTTCCACGTGCTAGGTCTTACTTGAATTAAAAAGGAGATGACTTTGCAATATCAGGTCGTGGCCCTGGGTGGTTGTTCTTTTGCATTTGAGAAGAAACTAAATACTTACAATTGTTTTCACTTATCTCTTTACAAACTCTTCAGACGTTATTGAACGACAGTTAAGAATCCTGTTTAAGAACTAATATCAGAAACTGCTCGGGAATCAAAGCAAAAAAGAGGATGCTTTGCATGAAAATCATTTAGAGGATTTTCTGCTGGTCTTGGGATGGTGGAGGGAGTTTTTCTGTCCTAATTATTCAATTTTTGCTCTAGAATCATGGTAAAAGTGTTTTCATTCTACTGTGCTGAATGCCAGATGGTAGAAACTTATGAGGAAGAAAGTATTTGTGAATAATCACGCAGCCTTTTGATGGCCAGCTTTCATAGTCATCACCTCAACTTCTTGCATTTTCCACCTACCACAACATGGCTGAGATCATGAGTGGGAGCAGTAGCTGCAAGTGAACTCAACTTTGGAAATCTCCCTTCGTGGGAATTCACCCAGTCCAGGACTGGCTCCAAGGCAAACTGCAGGACACATCTCAGGTGATTAAAAATGCAAAACAGAGAAGCATGGTGCCTGTGCGATTTTCTCAGCAATGATTTGCTACCAACTCCTTGAGCACTTTTAGCTAGAAGGGATTCTGCTGACATTTTACTTTTCACTCTTTTCATGAGTTTTGAATATTGAAACAGATTTTGCTGGGGATAATGGAAAGCAGACTTGTCCCAACACTTTTTTTAAAAACAAAAATCTAGATCCGATCTAGCTTTTGATGTAGGGCTAACAATAGGAATATAATGAAACAAGCAAGTGGGATTATACAAGTTAGTTTTGTTGACAGTATCTAAAAACATTTTCACTTCAAACCATTTTCCTTGAATATAATACTTGCCTTTAAAAAGTCTAGCCTCTGCCAAATATTTCCCAATAAAAAGTTGGCCCATTATTTACATTATGGTTGCATTTTGATTTTCTGGTCATTGGAAGAATGTTCCATGGACATCTATCATGTAGTCATCTTTGTTATTACAACCACATATTGAAACAAAATGAACAACAGTCACTGGAACTGTTAGAATAGCCAGACCGCAATGAAAAAGTATGTTCAGGTTGCTCAAACCAAAGAAATGTCTAAATTCAGAAAGAAAGACCATGATGTGGCAGGTCTTACTCCAAGCACTCTATGTCTACCAACCAATTTAAATGGAGTCGCAACCCTGTGAAGTGTGGGCCATTATTATTAATCCCATTTTAAAGAAGAGGAAACTGAGGCCCAGTGATTAAGTAACTTATCCGGGGTTATATTGCTACCTAATAGTAATAGCAACAAGTAAAACAATAACAGCTGGATGTGAAACCAGGAAGCCTTAACTGGAATTCGTATACTTAACCACTGCTCATATTCCTAACTGTATGGCTAATAACATGCATCAGAAAAACCTCCGCTTGATCACACGGCTGAGAACATACATCAGAAAAACCATTTTTTCTGAGAGGAATTATAAAAGATGGTGTTATTTCCTTTCTTTATAACATTCCTCGTATTTCTTATCTTGGAAACTGAAGGACACTAAGAACCCTTTGTGTGAGTTGGGTGAGCATTTTAAACCTAAATTCCTTCACTTTCTCATTTGTGAAATAAAGTTATTGCAACTATAATGGCTGTAATTCCAGGTGTTCACTGTCCAAGCCATTGAGCGTGTGCCTGTGTGGTTGAGGGTAAGGACTGCATGAGGGAGGGAGATGGGCATGGGCTTGGGCAGGAGGATGAAGAAGAATACAGTTTACAAAGAAAGAAAAAAATGAAACTGAATAACTTCTTGAAATGACAGTGAAAGCACATTGACATCCCTGGTGAGAAGAGGGACCTTCATGACTCACTTCAGGCTTCAACACTTGCAAGTTTTATGCCATTTATTTACTGGTGGGAACTGTGCATTATACCCCTGACCACTAGCAAGTGGTTTAGATGCATAAATGTTTTTTTCACCTCATCAGAGCTACACGTGGAAGTAATTTCCTTGGTCACAAGGAAATCCTGTTTGATATCATCACCTAATGTTTTTCCCAAGTTGATCAGCAGAGGTGAATCTGCTTTCTATAGAAAATAAAGGTGTCTTGAAGACTGCAGATACTCAAGCTCTCTGGAGATACTCAGAAATTCTTTTCATGTGATTTGCAAGATTAATAAATAACAATAATTACAATTAAAGCAATAACAGTGCTATTTGGTAGGGTGTCTAATGGGCATCAGGCATTATGCTACACATTTTATGTAAATCTATATAATCATCCCCAAAAACAGCCAAATGATACAATTATTAGCCACAATCAGTAAATAAGAAAAAAGGGAGGCTTAGAATGGAAATGGAAGAAAAAGGACTCAAATACCGGCCTATATAGCTTTCACTACACACCATGCAATGCAATTCACTCTAGGAACACAAGCAGCTAACTTAAGAAAACAAACTATTATCTTTTTTTTTTTTTTTTTTTTTTGTAATACTGAGGTTTTCATTCTCTGGTCATCTCAATTTTTTTTCTCCCTTTCCATCATTAATTTAAGAGGATTCCTGACTCCTGACCAGATTCTGCAGCAATAGCCTAATTGTAGCTACTTATGGTGTCCTTGGATCCATTGGACCTAAACCTGAGAGTTTAAAAAAATGCAGCCTCTTGGCCCCACCCAGTCACTCAGTCAGAATCTGGATCTTAACCAGATCTCCAGGTGATGCACATGCACATTATAATTGCTGTGTTTTGTAACTCTCCTTAAGATTAACCTGCTTTCACAATCTAGCCATGCCCGATCATCTAACCTTTACGCTTTCCCAACATCAATTCGTCTTTGTAGTGGAGCAAGTCTCTGCTCATGCTTCAGACTGCTTTGCACAAGTGGCTTTCCTCATGCTGTTCCATCCCGCCTGACGTTCCCTACTCCCTTTTGCCCCCTAATCAAAACCTGCTCTTCAAGGGCTGCTTCATGATTTGAAAGGAATCCCAAATTCCTCTGATATGTGTTGCTTTACCACACATGGTGTCATTTATTTGGTTTGGTGTTATTCCCTTGCAGTCTTCCTTGTGCAAACTTTGCATTACAAATATACTTGCCAGCTCACCTAGGAATTAAGAGACAGCTAAGGCCCAAAGCACCCAGAGGCACATTTTAAAAACCACTGGTTGAGTTGATCGCTATTGGTCCTTCCGTCTCTTACAGCCTAGGATTTTACATTTAAAAACCAGCTACACTATAACTGTACTGATCACTATTCTGTAACGCCCTGGGCCTAGTATGTCGTAGAATATAAAAGAATTAGATGTGTGTCTTTATGCTGCTGATAATTTAATTAAGAAAAATATAACTTAGCACATTTGATTTTTGTGTTCCTAAAATCTGTACCGCTATTTTAGATGAATCTGCCTTAAGTGAGTTCAGCAAGCAAGTCAAAGCAGACCCTGAAAAAAATCAGAGTATTTGGAAATGAAGTTGAAAGGTAATACATAGAAGAAGGTAGGAACAATTAAATTACATGAATTATTTTTATCATTTTAAGTAATTTAATAGAATTAAAACAGTTCAAACAGTTCAACTTATTTTCACCAGTTGCTTGCTTATGAATTATAGTAGCCAGGCTCAAGTTCGAGAAAAAGTAGGGATAAAGTATCAAGTATTTTGATCATCTTTGTTGAACTACTTCACAGTTTTTTTTTATTTAAAAAAAAATAGCAATTGAATACATGCAAATGAAGGAAGGATTAACATGCACAGCACACATAAAATTTACCACTGTTTACATTTATTTAGATTAGTTGTTAATTCCCAATAAATCTCACTAGGCTCTTAACTACAAAAGGTAAAAACTCAAGTTTTGCCATTGAGTGGACAATTTCATATCAAGTGGGTCCTACCATTTTCTATACCAGTCCAGAGATTCTAAAATCATAGTTTAGATGTCATATTTAATTGGAATATATTTGGAAGTAATAGAATATTCAATTACTTATGACTTAAAGGAAATGGGATTTGTCTCCCATGGCAAGATGTCTGGAGGCAGGTTGTTTCCAGAGTTGATGAATTCAGAAGCTTAGGATTCAAGGGGGGCTTCTCCGCAGTTCTCTTGTCCTTGCTCTCATGGTTGGCTACAGAGGTCTCAAAACTATGTCCTCACAGACAATGTCTAAAGGCAGGAAGAGTCCAGTGCCTGTACTGGGTCACTGTTTAAGAGTGAAGAAAATGTTGCTAGAAGTCTGTTCAGTAGAGCACATTAATCAGGAGACCACACGACCAAGCTCAAAATAATCACTAGCAAGAAGGAAGGAATTTACATATTTGGGGAACATAATAAACACCAACTCTTCATCCTACCCTACTCCCACCCCCACTTAGCATTGGAGGGAGATGCGTGGGATATAGAACTGTCCAACGTCAAAATAGCATTGAGGTTTGATTAGAAAAAAAATGAAGCAGTGTATTGGGTAGGCAAGCAACATAGCCTGCCCCAGATATCACTGGGTAAATGTAACTTTATAGATGACAACAAATACTTACACAAAAATCTCACAATAGCTCTTACTAAAGAGCATGTTGATGATCTATGTGAATGAACTGAGGGACACATGGATTAAATTTCCCCTAAAATATACATGGGTTTAGATTGTAGGGGGATGTTCTTGGGAAAACATGTTCTGAGTTTTACCAAACTCAAACGTTTGAGAAAAAAATAGTCTCAGACAGTTGACAACCAAAAACATAGTGAGAGTCACCCACCCAGAATCCAATCCTAAGGGTGGTTTGTTGAAAGTTTTGAAACCCTTGTGGTATGGTCTCTGATGCGTCAGTGCCTCTGGCCACCTACTACTTGTTGTGATTGAACCAACCTGCAGCATAAGTTCAGAAACAGGGCCAGGTTGCACAAAGGATAAGTGGGCTCCAGTTGATTCATTAATTAACCCATGAATCCATTCATTCATATAACAAGGTTTTTGCACTCTCCTAATACGTAGCAAACACTGTATTGGGTGCTGGAGATTCAAAGACGGTAAGTCAGAGTCCTTGCTTGAAAAACAGTCAATTATAAGTGATAGCCTATAATGAAGTATGTCCACATGTAATGGAAGCTGAGAAGGAGGGTCTGCCTGTGCCTGCCTTGTGGTTGCAAGTGTACTCTTTCTATCCCAGTGTGTTTAAAACTATAATGCGAATACATGAGACTGGATAAAACCCCAAACGCAGGTTTCCAAGGCATTTTCCCCTTTAATATATGAATCCACATGTATGTGAAAGGAAATTCAATCCATATGTTTCTGAATCTTTCATACTTAAATCATCATAATTTGTTTTGTAAGAGCTGTTAAGTTCCAAGAAGCCTTTGAGGCTTTCTTTCTTTCTTTCTTTCTTTCTTTCTTTCTTTCTTTCTTTCTTTCTTTCTTTCTTTCTTTCTTTCTTTCTTTCTCCTTCCTTCCTTCCTTCCTTCCTTCCTTCCTTCCTTCCTTCCTTCCTTCCTTCCTTCCTTCCTTCTTTCTTTCTTTCTTTCTTTCTTTCTTTCTTTCTTTCTTTCTTTCTTTCTTTCTTTCTTTCTTTCTTTCTTTCTTTCTTTCTTTCTTTCTTCTTTTCCAACAGGAAGTTGATTGAATGACGAGAGAATGACCCCTAATAGCAAAGAAGTTAGTGAAGACCCAATACTATGAAAATATGAATCCATGAAATTCTGTGAGCTTGGCAGACTCTGCAACAAATTCAAACATGTTGACACTGGTGCAATCACATGCCTCTTTTCCAGGTTATGGCCCTTCATCAGAATTCCTGCTCAGAGGTATTTGGATTATATGTGCCCAATTACATCTTCTTTGTGTGCTCACATGATGCAACAGTCCAAAGACTAAAGGAACTGAAACTGAACCATCGATCAGGCTTATTGTGAAAATTGGAAAACTGGTCTTTCCCTGCTTGTAAATGCTGCCCTAAATGCCCCCAAACAACTGTTACAAAGTTTTCCTTGGGATTTAACTAAGATTCCCGGGGATTTAAGATACTGGCTGCCAGATTGTTAAAATGCATTAATGTTTATAGTGATTATGATTACGAGAACTAATAATAAATACTTGCATATATCTGGAACGTAGCCCAAATCCTACTGTTTCACAAGAAAGACTCAGTGTAAAGGCGTAGCTCTTCAGAAAGCTGCACACAGGAAAATATGAGACCAGTCTAGACCCACAGAACTGTGGCTACATGCCAGAAGCAGGCTAATCAAACTCTTCCCAGACCTCTTGCAATGCTTTAGAAAATTAAAAAAGAAAAACAGCTATCTTAATTGTATCTTTTCATTGCTACCAATTTGGATAGGCTGACTCTAAAAACATTGCATTTCTGATTGCACCAGGCGCAGTACAAGTAAAAGAAACAGTTGCAGACAGAAGTGGCTTACAAATGCTCTTTGCCTCTATAACCTTAAAGGCTGAATTGCAGCTATCTCATCACCCTTCAGTCTGTCCCAGGATGGTTAGCTCAAGTGCTCAAAGCCTTTGCTGGCTAATGAAGCCAAGGTCGGAGGTCTGATTTATTGTTGGCCAGTTAGCTCTCCTGAACTGCTTGGTCACAACCCAGGATGGAGTCACTGGTCCCAAGGAGCCAAGTTCTTTCTAATACTCAGAAGCAATTCTAGGTATATTTGCTCTAATCACCAGCTAGTTGCACTGCTGCAATATGCAAGATATGGAATGATCACCACTTTAATTCCAGAGTTGCTGTCTCTCTTGAACTTAAAAATCGTGTAACACTCCTTTACCCAATCAACAACAGAAGTTGCTGATTGCTTTGTTCCCCACAAAAAAAAGTTTTCACACCTTTTGATGGTAATCGTAATACTCAGGTATCATTCAGGAGATCAGTTTTCCTTTCACGGTCCTAGAAAAGGTTTTCATTGTAAAATATATCTCACTGGGGAAGATAATCAGAAGAGTGAAAATTCCATGACAGTAGGAAATCATATTTTTAGAGTCAACAGAGGGTAAAGATCAAATTTATCCTAAAGAAATATTTGCTGTACTTAAAAAAAAAAAGAGTAACAACTCAGAAGCTGATGAACTTTTAAGGCTATTCAAGTCTCAGGGGTATTGTGTGTCCTTTTTATAGGACAAAGGGGCAATCTGTACCCCAGGAATAATACCAGGGACTATATAAGGCAAATGTTTACAAACTGTGTTGGATTGTTGAATCCAAAATGTTTCCCTCCTGCCTCAGGATTGTGTGTCTACATGAAGTTTAAAAGGCTTTTAAAAGATAAGGTAGACCAGCAAGTGCTGGAGAACCAATGAGGTGGCCACTTGCTCGGTCAACCTGATATGGACTGATTTACTGATAGCCAATACACAGCTTGAAAAGTGATGAAAGAAACTCAAGCAGAGGGGAAGTGTTGGTGCAGTCCCCAGAAAGATGATTGGCTGAAGCCACAGGGTGAGACACAAAGAACGTGGGGAAAAACAAAACAAAACAAAACAAAAAAAGCCTACTTTACAATTTTACACTCCACTTGCCACTTCTAAACAATTTTTTTAAAGTGACCAACTGTTCACTGGACTTGGAGTTACAGAATCCCAGTTAGAGTCAGGGTACCTGGTATTTCATGTCTCCAAACTTCTCTGATGTTCACTTGTCTGTGTTTAATTGTTTACAGTTTAATTGTTCACACAGACAAGTGAACATCAGCTTAAACTATTTTAACTAAATTATAGTTTTAACAATTTATTTATACACAACTTATATACAAACAAATGGAAAAACATCCCATGCTCATGGATAGGAAGAATCAATATCATTAAAATGGCCATACTTTGCAAAGCAATGTACAGATTCAAAGCTATTCCTATCAAACTACCAATGACATTCTTCACAGAACTAGGAAAAGCTATTTTAAAATTCATATGGAACCCAAAAAAAGGCCCCATAGCCAAGGAAATCCTAAGCAAAAAGAGCAAAGCTAGAAACATCACATTACCCAACTTCAAACTATACTACAGGGCTACAATAACCAAAACAGCATGGTACCGGTACAAAAACAGGCACATAGACCAATAGAAAAGAGTAGAGAGCACGGAAATGAGGCCACACACCTATGGCCATCTGATCTTCAACAAAACTGACTAAAACAAGCAATAGGGAAAAGACTCCCTATTCAATAAATGGTGCTGGGATAACTATCTGGCCATATGCAGAAGATTGAAGCTGGAACCCTTCCTTACACCACAGACAAAATAAACTCAAGATGGATTAAGAACTTAAATGTAAAACCCAAAACTATAAAAGCCCTGGAAGACAATCTAGGTAATACCATCCTGGATCTAGGAGTGGGCAAAAATTTCATGACAAAGACACCAAAAGCAATCACAACAAAAGCAAAAATTGACAAGTGTTTTCCTATTAAACTTAAGAGCTTCCGCACAGCAAAAGAAACTATCAACAGAGTAAACAGACACCCCACAGAATGGGAGAAAATATTTTCAAACTATGCATCTGAAAAAAGTCTAATGTTCGGCATCTACAAGAAACTTAAACAAATTTCCAACAGAATGACAAACAGCCCATTAGAAACTGGACAAAAGACATGAACAAACACTTTTCAAAAGAAGACATACATGTGGCCAATAAGCATATGAAAAAAAGCTCAATATCACTGATCTTTAGAGGAATAAATCAAAACCACAGTGGGATACCATCTCACACCAGTCAGAATGGCTACTATTCACTGTTGGTGGGAGAGTAAATTAGTTCAACCATTGTGGAAAGCAGTATGGTGATTCCTCAAAGAGCTAAAAGCAGATCTACCATTCAACCCACCAATCTCATTACTGGGTATACACTCAGAGGAATATAAATCATTCTACCATAAAGACACATGTATGTGAATGTTTATTGCAGCTCTACTCATAACAGCAAAGACATGAAATCAACCTAAATGCCCATCAGTGACAGATGATATAAAGAAAATGTGGTACATACACACCATGGAATACTATGCAGCTATAAAAAAGAATGAGATCACGTCTTCTGCGAGAACATGGAAGGATCTGGAGGCTATTAAACTTAGCAAACTAATGCAGAAACAGAAAACTGAACACCACATGTTCTCACTTATAAGTGGGAGCTACATCATGAGAACACATGAACACAAAGAAGGAAACAGACACTGGGGTCTACTTGAGGGTGGAGGTTTGGAGGAGGGAGAGGAGCAGAAGAGGTAATTATCGGGTACTGGACTTAATACCTGAGTTATAGAATAATCTGTACAACAAACCCCCATGACATGAGTTTCCCTGTGTAACAAATCTAACATGTACCCCCAAACCTAAAATAAAAGCTAAAAACAAAAAACTAAAAAGCTTCTGCATAGCAAAGAAAACAATCAGCCAAGCAAAGAGACAACTAGCAGAATGGGAGAAAATATTTGCAAACCATATATCTGACAAAGGGTTAATATCCATAATATATAAAGAATTCAAACAAGACAATGGCAAGAAAAACAAATAATCCAATTCAAAAAATGGGCAAAGGACCTGAATAGACATTTCTCAAAAGAAGGCACACAAATAGCCAACAGGTGTTTGAAAAAAATGCTAATATTACCAATTGGCAGGAAAAGGCCAATTTTAAAACCACAATGACTTTTCACCTTACACATGTTAGAATGCTTATTGTCATAGAGACGAAAGATAGCAATGTTGGTGAGGATGTGAAGAAAAGGGAACCCTGTACATGGTTGGTGGGAATGTGAATTAGTACAACCATTATGGAAAACAGTATAACAATTCCTCAAAAAACTAAAAATAGAACTCCCTTATGATCCAGCAATCCCACATCTGGGCATATGCCCGAAGGCTGTGAAATCAGTGTGTCAAAGAGGTAACTGCACTCCCATGACCATTACAACATTATTCACAACGGCCAAGATATGGAATGAAACTGTGTTAATTGGCAAGTAAATGGAATAAAAAAACGTGGCATATATCCACAATGAAGTATAATTCAGTCTTAAGACAAGAAGAAGATTCTGTCATTTGTGACGATGCGGATGAAAATGGAGGACATTGTGTTAAATGAAATAAGCCAGGCACAGAAAGACACATATTGCATGATCTCACTCATATGTGGAATCTAAAGAAGTTGAATTCATAGAAGCAGAGAGTAGAATGATGGTTGCCAAGGGCTGGCGGTATCTGCATGTGTGAAATGGGGATATGTTGGTCAAAGGGTACAAAATTTCAGTTGTACAGAATGAATAAATTCTGGAGATCTATTGTATAGCATGGTAACTATAGTTAGCAATAATATATTAATTACATGCTTGAAAATTGCTAAGAGAGTAGATCTTAAATGGTCTCACTGCAAAAAGATGGTAAGTACAAGAGGAAATGGATGTATTAATATAAATTTCCTTATTGTAATCATTTCACAATGTATACATAAATCAAAACATTATTTTGTACACCATAAATACATACAATTTTTATTTGTTAGTTATACTTTTGTAAAGCTGTGGGGCAGGGGAAGAAATAAATAACATGGCAAAAATACAAAACTAAATTATAAAAATAAAAAAATAAAAATACTCAAACTACTTTTCAACAAATGCAGACATATTTATTACACAAAAATTTACACACATCATCTTCAATTTGTAAGATCTAAAAATCTGTTATTAAAAGAAAAAGCCAAAGAGGAAAAGAAATCCAAAAGGACTAAAATAAAATGCTCAAGTTCAATGATCAAAAATAATAAACAAATGAATAAATAAATAAAATTGTGGCTGTACCAAGAAGTTTTACATCTAAACTTGATAATTAGATTGATCAATTATGGGTAAATATTTTGGCATTAAAAATGTTTCTTGTGTCCAGGTTATTGGAAAGAACACTGGAGCATGAGCAGAGACCATGATTGTATTCCTGACTCTGTCTCTCATGGTGTACAACTTCACATAGGTCACTCATCACCTCTGGGATTCTATTTCCCATCTGGGAAATGAACATGGAACTACATGATCCGACTCAGAAATTCTATAATAAGGGACTAGATCATGTTAGGCTTACCATCTGTGAGTTATTGTTTTATATCTTTGCAGGAGATAGGGCAGAATTTGCATATCATTCCCCAACCCCATCACTTATAACAATCCAAGGTTTAATGTACATTATCTAAAGACAGTGGAGAACTCTACCTGAAGGGCTCATCCATCTCCGTCCGTCAGAAAGGTGTCTAGTTCCCCAGATAATCTCAGCTGACTCTTCCAGGATATGTGTCTTTGCCTCTGCAGCAATGCCCTTTTGCTTACTTGGAGAAGTCAAGGGAAGGTTGTGTTGAATGCTGAAACACTTGGCTGGGCTATGATCTGGAAATAGTGGTTGGTACTTAGCTCCTTGCTGCCACATCTCAATTTAAGAACAGGATAGCCTGCGGCAAAGCTGTAGTCTTTTTTGTTTGTTTGACAATCTTTTTTTAGCATTGGCATATTCGTTTCTTTGGGATGTTGTATTGAAAGAGTTTGGTGAACTGGTTTTTATTTTTTTTCCTCTGCTCATTTCAGTGATGGTTTCATTAGAAAGGCAATTCTGAACAACACTGGCCTGCATTACAAAACTGTGGAAGGCCAGCCCTGACTCAGCAGCATGCGCAAGCATTTGCAGCACCACCAGCCTTTTTCACCTCCTTAAGCACAGGGGAGGTAAATACAGATATTAACCTTCATCTCTCCCTCAGCGCTGGTAGGGTGCTTTACTTCTGAGCAAAATCTAAACACATTGGCTGTATATGTATGTGTCTAACAGAGGATTAGAGGGAGTAAAGGTACATTGGGAATTAAGCAACATGACATTTACATAACAACCATTTATGGCTTAGGGGGATACGAAACAATAGAAAGAACTCTCAGCACAGGGCTAAGGTTTCCACTGCAGGATTCCCAGGCTCATTAATGAGAATCGTGTGGCTGGATCTTGTCACATCTGCTGAGAACTTAGCCTCAAGTGTTCCCATTTTGTGAATGTGGGGAGCTCACAAACGGTGGATTGAGCTGTCATGCTCTTTTCTGGGGGCCATATCATCATCCATGTTTTTTGTCTCATGCATTGCAGCATGAAGTTTTCTTTTTATCTCGCTTTGTTTCCCTCTGGTTATTTGTGGGCCACAAGTGGGAAGGACAAGAGGAGGAGGGAGAAAACCAAGTTAATGTCAAATATCAGCTTTATCAGATCAGCTGCCACTTGTGTGATGCTGTTTTTCATAGGGAGACCCATTTAAATTGGGCTTTACATGATATCACACAAATGAATACCTATCATTTCCAGGGACTCAACTAGATTCATTCTGAGAATATGGTTCACATCAGAGTCTGTCATAAAGAGGCATTAAAGAAGAGTACAAGGGTGTGGCTCTGGGCACTGAAGAAAGCCACTGTCCACCTGTGAGCCTCATTCCCAGCCTGGGATGGAGCCTGGAGCTGCCTCCTCTGGCAAGTTTCTGAGGGGGTCCATAGGATGGTGCTTATGAAATGGCTTATCTTGGTACCATGTGCTTCGAAAACAAAGAGCACTATTTAGCTGGTTCTCTCTCCTTTGAAGTTTGTATCTCTCATCGTTCTGATGCCTCATGTCTCATTCCTCTTGTGGGCACGCCCAGGCCAGCTACAACAGCGTTGCTCAGTAACACACCAAGCTTTGGAGAACGTAATCATATCGCTAATACTGGGGCCTGGCTTGAAAACAAGCAGAAAACTACCTCCCAGGATCTGAAATGCTTCTCTTTTCCTCAGCAAGTTCACTGCTGCTTCAGAAGTTGTGCCCAAGTTTGTTCTTCGGTTTTGTTTTGTTTATAGTATAAGTTAGAGTGATAGACAACTCACTATTCAAATGCAAAAATACTCTGTGCTATAGACTTTATTTTATTTTTTTTAAAACCCATCATCCCAGATATGATTTATGAAATTCAACTAAGAAATGAAACATCCAGGCCGGGCATGGTGGCTAACACTTGTAATCCCTGCACTTTAGGACGCCAAGGTGGGTGGATCACCTGAGATCAGGAGTTCGAGACTAGCCTGACCAACATGGAGAAACCCTGTCTCTAATAAAAATAGAGAATTAGCCAGGTGTGGTGGCTCATGCCTATAATCCCAGGTACTCAGCAGGCTGAGGCAGCAGAATAACTTGAACCTGGGAGGTGGAGGTTGCGGTGAGCCAAGATCGTGCCATTGCACCATTGCACTCCAGCCTGGACAGCAAGAGCGAAACTCTGTCAAAAAAAAAAGAAGAAAAGAAAAAAGAAAAGAAAAGAAAAGAAGAAAAGAAAAGAAAGAAGGAAGGAAGGAGGAGAAAGAAAGAAAGAAAGAAAGAAAGAAAGAAAGAAAGAAAGAAAGAAAGAAAGAAAGAAAGAAAGAAAGAAAAAGGAAGGAAACATCCAGTTTCTCCTTCCTTTCTCCCTTTAAATATTTCTCAAATTCATGATCTGTCTCACAAAGTCAAAAACAAACAAACAAACAAACAAAAAACAACACACACAGGAAAGAAGCAAGGCTCTAAACAGGAATAAATGATAGGCCAAAACCTAAAAGAAAACTTCGTATACCATCCAAGGAACACAATGACACTTAGGATTCGCCTGGTGCACTGAGTCTCCAGAGAATAGTGTCAGTTTCCAGAACCCTATCTCCAGCAATCTAGGGAGGCTTTTTTTTTTTTTTTTTTATTCCCAACTGCTGGTTCACAACATTTAAAAAAAATCAACAAAACAAAATAAAATAAGTGGTTCTATGAAACATTTAGTAAGAAGGTCTTTATTCTTCAAAATAAATGACAGATAGCTATTTAAAACATAGTTTCTTAATTTGTGTTTTATTTCAACAGAAGAGAATTGAATAAAGAAAATGAATTAATTGCCTTTAGTTGAAGGATATTTGGGTATTATCATTTTTCAATTTGGTTCGTAATAAATATATAAATAATTTAGATCACTTGGCAATGGTACCATATTCTTTTAAAACAAATATCCTGTAGAGTGGGGATATGCCAATCTATGAGAAGTTTAATTCAGACTTATAGCAGCTTTCCATTGCCTCTTTCTCCTGTTTTATCTTTTGCATTGCTTCTATAGTTACTCTTCTATGATAAAAATCCTGAAGATGTTGCTTTCATGAATAATATCCTCATGATCATTATTGGTGGTCTTCTGGACGTACAGTCCTGAGTGTAGCAAACACCAGTGTTCCTGGTTGGACACCCCTACCTCTAAACGGCTCTACCAAGGACTCCTGCTCTAATGACATGGGCTCTTTTGCAGGTCCCTGAAATCACCACACCTCCTGTGCCTCTACACATGCTCTTCCCTCTGATGAATACATTCATCCTTACTGTTGCATCCAGGAAAATGCTTTCTCTCCCCCAAATTCAGCCCAGCTGTCATGCCCTCGTGAAACTCACCTGACCACCCAAGCAGAATTAGCAGCTATCTCTTATACCATATCTCTTACACCGTAGCTATCTCTATCTATCCTGTTTTTAATATGGTTTGTCATTATCTATTTCCTTTTCTAATATTTTTCCTTTGAAATACAAGTTCTTCAATTTTGGGGACCGTGACTTCATCTGGTGGCATCTCTGTCTTGTCACACAGTGAATGCTTAATAAATCTTTGTTGAAATAGTAAATGGATGAATGAACATCAGTATTTTAGAACCCTGAACACCGAAGGCAGAATCAATCATTTATCATGTCTTCAATCCTATACCTATGCTTCGAAATACTCTTCTAAATCATGATTTTAAGTGAATTCTAGTAAGCATGTCACAACTTTTTCTGCACCTTTGCCTCAAAGGGCCATGGCCATTTTCTGACGTGAAAGGAAGGGGACAAGTTTTTATTTACTTGAGGTTCTTATTCACTTGGGACCTAGAAGCTGCTATATTCTTGTCATGATGACTGGTGGAATGGGCCTGAGTACCATATATTAAAAAAGTGTTTTCTTAGGCCAGGTTTTGGAAATACAAGGCAATTGTAATGTGGTGCTTTCTAAATATGGGGTATACAGAAGAGCTAATATTTTTTTCACTTGTAAGTGAACTAATTAGCATTTACATATACTAATAACTTTCAGAATTATTAATGAATTTGCACTTAGGTGATTCTTTAAAAAGAGAGTCTACTTACCAGGCTTTGGCAGAAAGTGAAGCCCCAAGTGGCTGGTGTTGGACCCACCGAAGGCCGCCACTAAGTGTGCACTTGCTGTAGCTTGGTGCTTTCTGCAAGTCACAAACTTGACTACGGTTCTCTTCTTTTTGTTTTCCCTTCAGCAAATGATGAGAACAACTAGTAGCATATGGAAGCATTTCCACACTGTGAGTTATTCTGAGGGGGAAAAATGTAATTTGCAAATTCTGTCAAATGAAACAGTCATTTCCAAATGTTACTACGATGTTCAAACACATCCTTGTGTGTCAGAAGTGTCCTGCAGATGTTTAAAAAAAAAAAAATCCTCCGGGGCTGGAAATGAGGAGGATGAAAAAGTACAAGAAGCTTGTCCTACAGTCATTGTTCCAGACAGACAGGGAGACCCTCCTCAGTCGCTGCTTCTGCGGCATCAGCCTCATCACAAAGCTAGCTCAATTATCTTCAAATAACCACATGTTGCAAGCAGCTGTCTACCAGGAAAAAGGACTGCAGTAACTACATTTGTGGACAAGATGATACCTAAAGATCAGGACAAAACAAACAAACAGCTTCTTGCAAGTCCCTCTGCTTCTGTGGACTTGCCTTGTCAAGGCAGGCAGTGAGTGTTTCAAGACTGAGGGAAGGAAGCAGTAGTCAGTAGTCCCCATGGTGGGTTTTGAGTGGGTCTTTAAGCATTTGAATGTGAATGAGTGGTATGGGTAACAGGAAGAATAAAGACAATGCTGTTGTAAACGCCAGAGTTATGGTTAGGCAGACAATGTCACAGAGGAAGAGAATTACACAACTTTATAAGAATACATTCTTAACTCAATTTGTTAAAATAGAAGAACAAAATCGGACAAGAGAGATCCATTGTGGGATATATCAGCACACCAATAGAAGATGGGATAGAGAGCAGGAAAAAATATCTGTTTGTTTACTGATAGTAGAATAGGCTTAGAGCCACGTGGAGACAGCAGTAAACAGGGAGCCACACTTGCTTGCAGGGCCACAGAAGCTTCTCCAGGGTATTAACGGGGCTTGTTTCCCAACAGATTTATGGAAGAGGAAAAAAGTGATCAAAATAGGTGAAGCCTACTCTTGACACAATAGCTGTCACGTTTTGAAAGCAAGAGGAATATAATACATGGTAAAAACTGATAAAACTCTATCTATCATCCGAACACCAGAGAGGCCTCTGTAGGAGATATTCTTTACTAACAGCCTCAATAAACAAACTGCTCAATTTCTCTATGCGTTTGGTTGTTTTAGACTTAAACTACATTTTAATTTATGGGGAAGAAGAAAGGGGAACACAAGATTACATTAATAACTGGCAAGAAATTTACTGTGAGTGATAACATGCTGCTAAACAGATTCAAAAGCAGAAATGTAAAGAAAGATAGTGTTTGTTTTTGAGTTTTTGTTGTTGTTGTTGTTGTTGTTGTTGATTGCAAGATAAGAAGTATGCTTAAAAGCTGCTTAAGAAAAATTATTTCTGTGTTACAAAATTGAGACCATCTCCAGGACTGGACTATGAGGTGGTCTGGAATTCTCCTGAGCATGTGGTTTATATGGGTTATCTCAATTAATTCTAACAACACCCCCATGACATATGCATGGTGTGTTATTCTATTTGACAGTTAAGGAAACTACAGCTTAGGGAGCTAAAAATCACAGAGCTGAGAGATAAAGGGGGAGAGAATTCTCACCCAGGCTGCCAGAATCCAGGCCCTCCTGGTCTTAACTAGCATCCCATGACAGTGAAAGTGAGCCTCTCCATGACACCCTGCGACCAGCAAAGCCAGCAATGCTCATCACGAGGTCTCTGACTTCTCCCCAGTTTAGTGATCCCTCCATTTCTTACAACAGGTAAATGACTTGGTGTATGCCTGCAAATACACCAAATTAAAAATAAGCTAACACATGAAAGAGAATTGATATCTACATGAACTTTGACTTTTTGGAAGTTCACAAAGTTTGTATGAAGGAAGCAAGAGAAATGATATCTACATGAACTTTGACTTTTTGTGAAGTTCACAAAGTTTGTATGAAGGAAGCATCAGAAGAAACAGGAAATAATCATGATTGTTCAGCAAATAAACCTCATTCAACAAAGTTCCACGTGTTCTAAGTTCTATCCAGGTCGATCCTTGGTTTGCCTTTTTTTTTTTTTCCCCCTTTCACTTCTTTCTGACATCCAGTGCTTTCTATACCTGCTTGACACAGTGGAGATCACTAAAGCCAGGAAACAAAATAACCTTCATTGTGTTACTAGTAATGTGGATGACTTACTCTCTTTACTATATGTCTGTTTCCCATAATTTGGTTTAGGAGAAATGAGTCCAGCCACACGCATAGCCATTTGTAAAGCAATCAGTAACATATAAAAGTGAATCAATAAGTATTTTTTAAATAATTTCATTTTATTTTGTTATTATTATTTATTACACTTCAAGTTCTAGGGTACATGTGCACAACATGCAGGTTTGTTACATATGTATACATGTGCCATGTTGGTGTGCTGCACCCATTAACTCGTCATTTACACTAGATATATCTCCTAATGCTATCCCTACCCCTTCCCCCAACCCCATGACAGGTCCTGGTGTGTGATGTTCCCCTTCCTGTGTTGAAGTGTTCTCATTGTTCAATTCCCACCTATAAGTGAGAACATGTGGTGTTTGGTTTTCTGTCCTTGCGATAGTTTGCTAAGAATGATGGTTTCCAGCTGCATCCATGTCCCTGCAAAGGACATGAACTCATCCTTTTTTATGGCTGCATAGTATTCCATGGTGTATATGGGACACATTTTCTTACTCCAGTCTATCATTGATGGAAATTTGGGTTGGTTCCAAGTCTTTGCTATTGTGAATAGTGCCACAATAAACATACATGTGCATGTGTCTTTATAGCAGCATGAGTTACAATCCTTTGGGTATATACCCAGTAGTGAGATGCTGGGTCAAATGGTATTTCTAGTTCTAGATCCCTGAGCAATTGCCACACTGCTTTCCACAATGATTGAACTGGTTTACAGTCCCACCAACAGTGTAAAAGTGTTCCTATTTCTCCACATCCTCTCCAGCACCTGTTGTTTCCTGACTTTTTAATGATTGACATTCTAACTGGTGTGAGATAGTATCTCTTTATGGTTTTGATTTGCATTTCTCTGAAGGCCAGTGATGATGAGCATTTTTTCATGTGTCTATTGGCTGCATAAATGTCTTCTTTTGAGAAGTGTCTGTTCATATCCTTCACCCACTTTTTGATGGGGTTGTTTGTTTTTTTCTTGTAAATTTGTTTGAGTTCTTTGTAGATTCTGGATATTAGCCCTTTGTCAGATGAGTAGATTGCAAAAATTTTCTCCCATTCTGTAGGTTGCTTGTTCACTCCGATGGTTGTGTCTTTTGCTGTGCAGAAGCTCTTTAGTTTAATTAGATCCCATTTGTGAATTTTGGCTTTTGTTGCCATTGTTTTTGGTGTTTTAGACATGAAGTCCTTGCCCATGCCTATGCCCTGAATGGTATTGCCTAGGTTTTCTACGGTTTTAGGTCTAACATTTAAGTCTCTAATCCATCTTGAAATAATTTTTGTATAAGGTGTAAGGAAGGGATCCAGTTTCAGCTTTCTACATATGGCTAGCCAGTTTTCCCAGCACCATTTATTAAATAGAGAATCCTTTCCCTATTTCCTGTTTTTGTCAGGTTTGTCAAAGATCAGATGGTTGTAGAAGTGTGGTATTATTTCTGAGGGCTCTGTTCTGTTCCATTGGTCTATATCTCTGTTTTGATACCAGTACCATGCTGTTTTGGTTACTGTAGCCTTGTAGTATACCTTGAAGTCAGGTAGCATGACGCCTCCAACTTTGTTCTTTTGGCTTAGGATTGTCTTGGCAATGCAGGCTCTTTTTTGGTTCCATATGAACTTTAAGGCAGTTTTTTCCAATTCTGTGAAGAAAGTCATTGGTAGCTTGATGGGGATGGCATTGAATCTATAAATTACCTTGGGCAGTATGGCCAATTTCACGATAGTGATTCTTCCTATCCATGAGCATGGAATGTTCTTCCATTTGCTTGTGTCCTCTTTTATTTCACTGAGCAGTGGTTTGTATTTCTCCTTGAAGAGGTCCTTCACATCCCTTGTAAGTTGGATTCCTAGGTATTTTATTCTACTTGTAGTAATTATGAATGGAAGTTCACTCATGATTTGGCTCTCTGTCTGTTATTGGTGTATAAAAATGATTGCGATTTTTTGCACATTGATTTTGTATCCTGAGACATTGCTGAAGTTGCTTATCAGCCTAAGTAGATTTTGGGCTGAGACAATGGGGTTTTCTAAATATACAATCATGTCATCTGCAAACAGGGACAATTTGACTTCCTCTTTTCCTAATTGAATACACTTTATTTCTTTCTCCTGCCTGAATGCCCTGGCCAGAACTTCCAACACTATGTTGAATAGCAGTGGTGAGAGAGGGCATCCCTGTCTTGTGCCAGTTTTCAAAGGGAATGCTTCCAGTTTTTGCCCATTCAGTATGATATTGGCTGTGGGTTTGTCATAAACAGCTCTTATTTTTTTTAGATACGTCCCATTGATACCAAATTTATTGAGAGTTTTTAGCATGAAGCACTGTTGAATTTTGTCAAAGGCCTTTTCTGCATCTATTGAGATAATCATGTGGTTTTTGTCTTGGTTCTGTTTATATGCTGGATTACGTTTATTGATTTGCGTATGTTGAACCAGCCTTGCATTCTAGGGATGAAGCCCACTTGATCATGGTGGATAAGCTTTTGGATGTCCTGCTGGATTTGGTTTGCCAGTGTTTTATTGAGGATTTTTGCATCGATGTTCATCAGGGATATTGATCTAAAATTCTCTTTTTTTGTTGTGTCTCTGTCAGGTTTTGGTATCAGGATGATGTTGGCCTGATAAAATGGGTTAGGGAGATTCCCTCTTTTTCTATTGATTGGAATAGTTTCAGAAGGAATGGTACCAGCTCTTCCTTGTACCTCTGGTAGAATTTGCCTGTGAATCTGTCTGGTCCTGGACTTTTTTTGGTTGGTAGGTTCTTCATTGTTGCCTCAATTTCAGAGCCTGTTATTGGTCTATTCAGGGATTCAACTTCTTCCTGTTTAGTCTTGGGAAGATGTATATGTACAGGAATGTATCCATTTCTTCTAGATTTTGTAGTTTATTTGCATAGAGGTGTTTATAGTATTCTCTGATGGTAGTTTGTATTTCTGTGGGATTTGTGGTGATATCCCCTTTATCATTTTTTATTGCATCTATTTGATTCTTCTCTCTTTTCTTCTTTATTAGTCTTGCTAATGGTCTATCAATTTTGTTGATATTTTCAAAAAACCAGCTCCTGGATTCATTGATTTTTTGAAGGATTATTTTTTATATCTATCTCCTTCAGTTCTGCTCTGATCTTAAGTTATTTCTTGCCTTCTGCTAGCTTCTGAATGTGTTTGCTCTTGCTTCTCTAGTTCTTTTAATTGTGACGTTAGGGTGTCAATATTAGATCTTTCCTGCTTTCTCTTGTGGGCATTTAGTGCTATAAATTTCCCTCTACACACTGCTTTAAATGTGTCCCAGAGATTCTGCTATGTTGTATGTTGTTCTCATTGGTTTCAAAGAACATCTTTATTCTGCCTTCATTTTGTTATGTGCCCAGTAGTCATTTAGGAGCAGGTTGTTCAGTTTCCATGTAGTTGAGCATTTTTGAGTGAGTTTCTTAATCCTGGGTTCTAGTTTGATTACACTGTGGTCTGAGAGACAGTTTGTTATAATTTCTGTTCTTTTGCATTTGCTGAGGAGTGCTTTAATTCCAACTGTATGGTCAATTTTGGAATAAGTGCAACATGGTGTGAGAAGAATGTATATTCTGTTGATTTGGGGTGGAGAGTTCTGTAGATGTCTACTAGGTCCACTTGGTGCAGAGCTGAGTTCAAGTCCTGGATATCCTTGTTAACTTTCTGTCTCATTGATCTGTCTAATGTTGACAGTGGAGTGTTAAAGTCTCCCATCGTTATTGTGTGGGAGTCTAAGTCTCTTTGTAAGTCTCTAAGGACTTGTTTTATGAATCTGGGTGCTCCTGTGTTGGGTGCATATATATTTGGGATAGTTAGCTTTTCTTGTTGAATTGATCCCTTTACCATTATGTAATGGCCTTCTTTGTCTCTTTTGATCTTTGTTCGTTTAAATTCTATTTTATCAGAGACTAGGATTGCAAGTCCTGCCTTTTTATGTTTTCCATTTGCTTGGTAGATCTTCCTCCATCCCTTTGTTTTGAGCCTATGTGTGTCTCTGCATGTGAGATGGGTCTCCTGAATACAGCAAACTGATGGGTCTTGACTCTTTATCCAATTTGCCAGTCTGGGTCTTTTAATTGGAGCATTTAACCCATTTACACATTTAAGGTTAATATTGTTATGTGTGAATTTGATCCTGTCATTATGATGTTGGCTGGTTATTTTGCTCATTAGTTGATGCAGTTTCTTCCTAGCATTGATGGTCTTTACAATTTGGCATATTTTTGCAGTGGCTGGTACTGATTGTTCCTTTCCATATTTAATTCATCCTTCAGGAGCTCTTGTAGGGCTGGCCTGGTGGTGACAAAATCTCTCAGCATTTGCTTGCCTGTACAGGATTTTATTTCTCCTCTACTTATGAAGCTTAGTTTGGCTGGATATGAAATTCTGGGTTGAAATTTCTTTTCTTTAAGAATGTTGAATATTGGTCACCACTCTCTTCTGTCTTGTAGAGTTCCTGCCAAGAGATCTGCTGTTAGTCTGATGGGCTTCCCTTTGTGGGTAACCGAACCTTTCTCTCTGGCTGCCCTTAACATTCTTTCCTTCATTTCAACTTTGGTGAATCTGACAATTATGTGTCTTGGAGTTGCTCTTCTTGAGGAGTATCTTTGTGGCATTCTCTGTATTTCCTGAATTTGAATGTTGGCCTGCCTTGATAGGTTGCGGAAGTTCTCCTGGATAATATCCTGCAGAGTGTTTTCCAACTTGGTTCCATTCTTCCCGTCAGTTTCAGGTACACCAATCAGACGTATTTTTGGTCTTTTCACACAGTCCCATATTCCTTGGAGGCGTTGTTCATTTCTTTTTACTCTTTTTTCTCTAAACTTCTCTCCTCACTTCATTTCATTCATTTGATCTTCAATCACTGATACCCTTTCTTCCAGTTGATTGAATTGGTTACTGAAGCTTCTGCATTCATCACGTAGTTCTTGTGCCATGGTTTTCAGCTTCATCAGGTCATTTAAGGACTTCTCTATCCTGGTTTTTCTGTTTAACCATTTGTCTCATCTTTTTTCAAGGTTTTTATCTTCTTTGTGATGGGAACTTCCTCCTTTAGCTTGGAGAAGTTTGATCATCTGAAGCCTTCTTCTCTCAACTCATCAAAGTCATTCTCCGTCCATCGTTGCTCAGTTGCTGGGGAGGAGCTGCATTCCTTTGGAAGGGGAGAGGAGCTCCGATTTTTAGAATTTTCAGCTTTTCTGCTCTGTTTTTTCCCCACCTTTGTGGTTTTATCTATCTCTGGTCTTTGATGATGGTGACATACAGATGGAATTTTGGTGTGAATGTCCTTTCCATTTGTTAGTTTTCCTTCTAACAGTCAGGATCTGCAGCTGTAGGTCTGTTGGAGTTTGCTGGAGGTCCACTCCAGACCCTGTTTGCCTGGGTATCAGCAGTGGAGGCTGCAGAACAGTGAATATTGCTGAACAGAAAATGTTGCTGCCTGATCATTCCTCTGGAAGTTTCCTCTCAGAGGGGTACCTGGCCATGTGAGGTGTCAGTCTGCCCCTATTTGGGGGTGCCTCCCAGTTAGGCTACTCGGGGGTCAGGGACCCACTTGAGGAGGCAGTCTGTCCATTCTCAGGTCTCAAGCTCTGTGCTGGGAGAACCACTGCTCTCTTCAAAGCTGTTAGACAGGGACATTTAAATCTGCAGAGGTTTCTGCTGCCTTTTGTTTGGCTATGCCCTGCCCCCAGAGGTGGAGTCTACAGAGGCAGGCAAGGCTCCTTGAGTTGTGGTGGCCTCCACCCAGTTTGAGCTTCCTGGCCACTTTGTTTACCTACTCAAGCCTCAGCAATGCCCCTGCCCCTGCATCGCTGCCACCTTACAGTTCAATCTCAAACTGCTGTGCTAGCAATGAGGGAGGCCCCATGTGCGTGGGACCCTCTGAGCCAGGCTTGGGATGTAATCTCCTGGTGTGTCATTTGCTAGGACCCTTGGAAAAGTGCAGTATTAAGGTGAGTGACCTGATTTTCCAGGTGCTGTGTGTCATGGTTTCCCTTGGCTAGGAAAGGGAATTCCCTGACTCCTGGTGCTTTCAGGGTGAGGTGATGCTTCACCCTGCTTTGGCTCTCATAGTGGGCTACCCCCATTGTCCTGCACCCACTGTCTTACATGCCCCAGTGAGATAAACCCAGTACCTCAGTTGGAAATGCAGAAATCACCTGTCTTCTGTGTCACTCACACTGAGAGCTGTAGACTGCAGCTGTTCCTATTCGGCCATCCTGGAACATTTTTAAAATAATTTCTGAGTAGAAAAAGGTTTTAGATTTCATGTGCAATAAATAATCACTTACAAATAAACTGTCATGTCAAATATATATTGTTTTAATAAAACAGGTGATTGAGTTCAAATCTACAAAATTCTTCATTTCATTCAAAATTTCTCACATTTTAATATTCTCCTGGCTTTGTGTCATTTTAAAATTTCTAGGAATTTTTGAATCTTTAATTAAGGTCTGATGATCTCATGTCTAGTATATCATGTTAGACATTATCTTCTGACTTGATTCTTCACTTTATTCTCCTTCTCCAATCTAGATGTTACCATGTTGGTAAAGAAGTTTCTTTCAATTCTCTGGAGTATAAATCATGACATTCCTTTGTCAAGTTTCTACAGAACTCTCTTATCTGTTAGTTTCAGTCTCAATGACTCTGCCTATTTTAAAGATCCTATCCTTGCACCTGAAGCAATCCTAAATTTCCTTTCCAAAATATACTCCCTCATATGAATTTTAGCTTAAGTCAAACCAGTCTCCTCACAGTTACCTAATTATGCATAGATGCATAAGGAAGTCCATGCGTATGTGTTATTTTTGGAGTAATTTTCAGATATAGTGGCTCCCTACCTAAGACACATATTTTTCCTTCTCTGCAAATTCTTCTCATCCTTTAATGCCTAGCCAAAGCGTGCTTTCTTCTGGAAAGTATTTAAACATCTTCTGCCCATTGTTATCTCCCCTTTTCCTGAATTCCTAAGAGTATTAGGAATCTGAATTGATGCTTTCCAGGGGTTGGTTAGCAGGCCAGAGGGTAAATTTTTAGTGACTCACATTAATTGACAGCTCTGTTCCTCACCTTAACTTATTAGGGCTTCTGTATTTTGACTCTTTTGCCTTCACTTCACGCCAGGATTTCATTGTCAGAAATGTAGATATATTGTGAAATGTCTTTTGTGAAATTTGGGCGAGAAACATTAGTATTACATATTTTAATATGTTAATATAATATATATCAGTAAGAAATATACTGACGTGTAATAATTTTTTTTTTTTTGAGTGCAGTGGCACAGTCTCGGCTCACTGAAAGCTCTGCCTCCCGGGTTCATGCCATTCTCTGGCCTCAGCCTCCCGAGTTGCTGGGACTACAGGTGCCCGCCACCACACCAGGCTAATTTTTTGTATTTTTAGTAGAGACGAGGTTTCACCGTGTTAGCCAGGATGGTCTCGATCTCCTGACCTCGTGATCCGCCCACCTCGGCGTCCCAAAGCGCTGGGATTACAGGAGTGAGTCAACGTGCCTGGCCTGATGTGTAATAATTTTACATTGATTCATGAGAGATAGACACATCATCTCAAAGGTTCTTGAAGACTAAAACTTCCTTTGATATCCCCCAGAAGGAGCTGCTGGTTGAAAGAGAGCCTTGTCATAAGAGAGAGCCATTCTATCCTTCTGAGACAACTTCTGGTGCCTCTAAAGGTGACACAGCCTGGATTTTGACTTTCAGAATTTAGGGGAAATTATTCACCTGTATTACTGTTTCTTAAAATAAGAGTAATGGTGATAGAGTTTGGTAAAGTGATATAATAATATATCTATAAATCCTTTGGGAAACCATCTAGATCAACGTAAGAAGGGAAAACCTAACTAAAATTATGGATTAATTTCAATGCGGTTAACTATTATTTTATAGCTTTGGAGGCTTTACTCTCTGGACATTCAACAAATACGTGTTGAGCATATATATGTGTATCATGCAGTATTAGAGGCACTGCAGTAGAGTAGAGAAAAGAAGCAAACAAAAATCCCTTTTCTTATGTAGTTTTCATTCTAGAGACGAGAGCTACACAATGAACATGGCAAATAATTACAGTGCATAGCACATCTGAAAGTGGTAAGCACTAAAGCAGGGAAAGACTATGGCATTGAGGGCAGATGGTTACAATTTTAAATAGAATGGGCAGAAAGATCCTACTGAGAAGGTAACATTGAATGAAAGCTCCAAATTGCTGAGGAAGTAAAATCAGTTAATTCCTGGGAAAAGAGCCTTTCAGTAGAAAAGCAGAGAAACTGCAAAGAAAATGGTGCAGGTAGGTGTTTGTTTACCATGAGCAAGAAATGGTAATGGGACCTCGATGGCTGCATTGGAGGAAGCCGCAGAGAGAGTAGTAAGAAATGAAAGCAAAAAGGAAAAGGACCAGCCTATGTAGGGCATCAAGTCATAAGGATGCAGTTTTTGCCTGTAGTCCCAACCACTTGGGGGGCTGAGGCAGGGGATTTGCTTGAACCCGGGAGGCAGAGGTTGCCGTGAGCCAAGATGGCACCACTGCACTCCAGCCTGGTGACAGAGCGAGACTCCGTCTCAGGAAAAAAAAAAAAGATGCCTACAATCTGCAATAGAGGATAAATGGAATGAAAGAATAATCTCCTTTAATCAAAGTGGCAAGGCCAAGCTATGAGAGGATATCACTATTGTTATTTTAGCAGAGTCACATGGACCTACCTCAACTCTACAACTTTTAAGTTGAAGTGGGGCTAGGGAAAAAATGAGTTGCTTAATAAAAAATAAACATTAGATTTGCCTTGTACTGTCCACAGTGTTGACTGTTGGGAGAAGTGCTTATTTTTTTAATGGAAATAAAATAAATGCACTGAATAAAATTAATTTTAAAATTAACTTCTTAACTTTTTTTTTTTTTTTGACTGAGTCTCTCTCTGTTCCTCAGGCTGGAGTGCAGTGGCACAGTCTTGGCTCACTGCAACCTCTGCCTCCAAGGTTCAAGCAATTCTGTTGCCTCAGCCTCTCAAGTACCTGGGACTACAGGCGCCTGCCACCACACTCGGCTAATTTTTTGTATTTTTAGTAGAGACAGGATTTCACTGTGTTAGCCAGGATGGTCTCGATCTCCTGACCTTGTCATCCACCCACTTCAGCCTCCCAAAGTGTTGGGATTACAGGCGTGAGCCACCGTGCCCAGCCAAAATTAACTTCTTGATTACATTTGCCACTATTTAGAAAATGATAAAAATAAAAATAAAAGCACTGCACATAAAAATATATGGAGCTTTCTGGTGTCCAGTCCAGCAGGCAGATAAGGAGCTGAGAAGTCACCACTCCAGTCTAGCAACCTAAAAGCTAAACAAACTGAAAAATCAACAACTCATTTTAGAATCGTCAGAGAGGTGACATCACAGGGAAAACCATTGTCCCTCAAATTGGAGAAACAGATGGATACAGAGAATCACAACATAGAGCAGAGCAAAAACCCACAAGCAAAACCACCATGGGAACCAGTGCTGGGATAAAGAAACTGGAGCTGTAATTGACAGATAGCTGGAGGCTTGTTTACTGTGGATAAGTCTGAGAGTTAAAAATGCCGCGGGGGGACCCAGTCATAAGGGACCCTCATGTTTCTGTGAATTTTACCTCCAGAAGCTCTGTGAGGCATTCGCAGTGAAAGTGAGAAAAAAAAAATTCTCTCCTGCTTCTTGCAGGGAAAGGGGAAAAGGAATCCTTTCAAAATACGCTAGGGCATTCTGTTCTTCTTAACAAGGCCTGTCCTTGGGAGAAACTGTTTTACCAGAGCCCAACTTTGGAAGTTTTGTCCGAGCCTAATCCACTTGAGAGATACCCAACTTGAGCCTCTGTTAACCTTCCACTTGTGGAAAAAGAAAAAAATTCCAGCTCCTTCTGGCTATCCTGTTTCATGCAATGCTAGCGGATGGGACTAGGGGCTAGGGGACTTGAGATACACTGGTGAAGTTCACAGTCCACAGGGCACAGGCTCACCAAAAACTGAGGCCAAATCATGTCACTCTAGAATAATTTTCCTCCCCTGACACCTGACTGTTATATTACTAAAGACTTATACACCTCCGTTTCTTTCTTTTACTCAGTATTTCAAGTCTACCTTCCAACAAAAAACCACCAAGGCATATTAAAAGGCAAAAAACACTCTGAAGAGACTGAACAAGATATGAGAACCAGAGTTAGACAGGGCAGTAATGTTGGAATCATCAGACCAGGAATTTAAAACAATGATGATTAATATGCTAATGGATCTAATTGAAAAGGTAGACAATAGATAATGGATAGTGTAAGTGGAGAGATAGAAATTTGAAGAATGTATCAAAAAGAAATATTAGAGATTAAAAACACTTTAACAGAAATGAGGAATACCTTTAATGGGTTACTATTATACTGGACACAGCTGAGTAAAGAACTTCTGAGTTTGAAGATATGACAATAAAAACTTCCAAAACTGAAAAGGAAAGAAAAAAAAAAACCAGAACAGAATATCCAAGGATTATGGGACAACTACAAAAAGTGTAACATATGTGTAATGGGGATACCAGAAGGAGGAGAAAGAGAGAAAGAAATAGAAGCAATATTTAAAGCAATAATGACTGAGAATGTCCCCAAATTCATGCCAGACATTAAATCACAGATCTAGGAAGCTTGAAGAGAAGCAAGCAGGGTAAATGCCAAAATAATTAAGCATATCATATTCAAACTTTAGAAAGTCAAAGAAAAAAATATTGAAAGAAACCAGAGGAGGGGAAAAAGACACCTTATCTATGTGAGGTGAGATAGAGGAACAAAGATAATAATTACATCTAGCAAGCAAGACAGTGGTATGACATATTTACAGTGTTGAGAGGAGAAAAACCCCACCAAGTTAGGTTTCTGTATTCTTAACATTATCTTGCAAAACTGAAGAATAAACAAAGGCTTTCTCAGACAAACAGAAATGGAAGAAATTTGTTGCCAGAAGACCTCCTTGCAAGAAATATTAAAAGAAGTTATTTAGAAGAAAGAAAAGTTATATAGGTCAGATTCTCAGTTCTACATAAAGAAGGGAAAAGCATCAGAGAAGGAATCAGTGAAGGTTAAATAAAAACTTATTTTTCTTTTTATTAATTTTGAGTTGGAGGTCTCAATACCCCTCTTTCAGAAAGGGACAAATCTAGCAGGCAGAAAATCAGTAAGGGCATAGTTGAATTCAACAGTCCCATCAATCAACTGAATGAATATAATTGACATCTATCAACTACTTCATCCAGAAACAGCAGAATACACATCATTCTCAAGCTCACGTGGAACATACAGCAAGATAGTCCACATCCTGGGCCATAAAACACACCTTACCAAATTCAAGAGAATAAAAATCATGCATTTTCTGCCCTCAGACTGAAATGGAATTAAACCAGAAATCAGTAACAGAAGAATAGATGGAAAAACCTCATAATATTTGGAGATTAAACTATACATTTTTAAATAGCACATGGGACAAAGAAGAAATCTCAAGAGAAATTTAAAAATACTGTAAACTAAATAAAAATGAAAATACAACTCATAAATAGTTGTAGGGTGCAGCAAAAGGAGTGCCTCAAAGGAAATTTATAGCATTGCTGCATATATTAGAAAAGAAGAAAGACCTAAAATCAATAATCTAAGCTCCCACCTTATGATACTAGGAAGAGCAAATGAAATCCAAATAAGCAAAAGAAAAGAAATCATAAAAATTAGAATGGAAATCAACGAAATTGAAATAGGAAGTCAATAGAGAAAATCAACAAAATCAAAAGCTGGTTCTTTAAAATGATTAGTAAAATAAATAAAGCTTTACCCAGACTGAAAAAAAAAGAGGAGACACAAATTACTAATGTCAGAAATGGAAGACAGGATGTGAGTACAGATCTCATGCACATTAAAAAGATAATAAAGGAATAATATGAACAACTCTGTGCCCAATAACATGATAAGCTAGATGAAATTGATCAATTCCTTGAAAGACAGATCTGCCAAAACTCCCATAAGAAAAAATAGGCAATCTAATTAGGCATAGATTTTTTAAAGAAATTGAATCAGTAATTAATAACCTTCCAAAACTGAAAGCAGAAGGCCCATATGAGTTTACTGTTAAATTCTACAAAACATTTAAGGAAAAAAAAATACACAATTTTGCTACAATCTCTTCTAGAATATAGAATCAGAGAGAATAGTGCCTTACTCATTCTATGAGACCAGCATTACTCTAATATCAAAAGCAGAAATATACATTATTAGAAAATAAAGTGAGAGGCCAATATCTCTCATGGACATAGATGCTAAAAGAGAAAAACTAAAAAAAAAAAAAAAAAAGAAAAGAAAAGAAAAGAAAATCCAAAATCTAAAAACAGGTATCTAAATCAATAGATTTATCAATATCTAAAAACTTGTATACAGTGAACAAATGGGATTTGTCCTAGGTATTCAAGACTAGGTCAACATTTGAAAATCAATTAATGAAATTCATTACATTGATAGGTTAAAGAAGAAAAACCACACAATCATATCAATAGATGCAGAAAAAGTATTTGACAAAATCCAACACCCATTCATGGTAAAAACCCTCAACAAACTAGAAATAGAGGAGAATTTCCTCAACTTAATAAAGACTTTACAAAAAAATCTACAGCTAAGATCTTACTTAATGGCGAGAAACTCAAAGCTTTCCTATTGAGATAAAAAATAAGGCAATGATGTCTTTGCCTTACAACATCATACTAAAAGCTGTGGTTAATGAAATAAGACAAGAAAATAAAATGAAAGTTATACAGATTGAGAAGAAAAAAATAACTGTTTGCTGATGACATAATCATCTACATTTAAAAAGTCTGAAACAATGTACAAAAAAAAACTGGAACTAATAACTATTATAGTGGGGTTGTAGGCTACAAGGTTAAAATAAAAACGTCAATTGGTATACTAGCAAGGAACAAGGGAATTTGAAATTAAACACACATTGTCATTTATACATTAGCACCCCCAAAAATGAAACACTTAGGTATAGATCTAACCAAATACATATAAGACATATTTGTGAATACGTCTTATACAGCGTGAAGTTTATCAATACAAATACGTATGGGGAAAAGTACATAATTCTGACAAAGGCAGCAAAGGAGAACTAAATAAATAGTGAGATATTTCATGTTCACGGAAAGGAAGACTCAATATTGTCAAAATACCAATTCTTCCAAAATTGATCTATAGATTCAATGCAATACCAATAGACATCCCAGCAACTTATTCTGTGGATATTAACAGACTAACTACAAAGTTTATACAGAGAGGCAAAACACTCAGAATAGGCAATATCATATTGAAGGAGGACAACAAAGTTGGTTGGGTAAATGACACTGCTGACTTCAAAACTTGCTATAACGCCACAATAAACAAGAGAGTGTGGAATAGAAAGTCCTGAAATAGACCTACATAAGTATAGCAACTGATCTTTGACAAAGAGCAAAGCAATACAATTCAGCAAAGACAGTCTTTTCAACAAAAGATGCTGGAACAACTGGACATCTACATGAAAAATGATGAATCTAGACATAGAACTTACATTTTCCATCAAAAATAACTCAAGATGGATCATAGATCTAAATGTAAATGAAAAATTATAAAATCTGAATACATAACATAGGGAAAAACCTACATGACCTCGGGTGTGGCAATGACTTTTAATTTTATTAATTTTTAATTAAAAAAAGTTTGTAGAGACAGGGTTCTTGTTATGTTGCTCAGGCTCGTCTTGAGCTCCTGGCTTCAAGCAACTCTCTCACTTTGGCCTCCCAAAGTGCTGTACAACATCAAAGGCATAATCTATAAAAGAAATAGTTGGTGATCAGAACTTCATTAAGCTTCATTAAAATTAAAAATTTCTGCTCTGTGAAAGACAATATCAAGAGAATGAGAAGACAATCCACAGAGTGGAGGAAAGTATTTGCAAAAGACATACTTAATAAAGAAGTGCTATCCAAAATAGCCAAAAAACTCTTAAAACTCAACAACAAGAAAATAAACAACCTAATTAAAAAATGAGCACAAGAGCTGAAACAGACACCTCACCAAAGAAGATATACAGATGGCAAACAAACATATGAAAAGATGATCAACATCATATGCGATTAATGAATAGCAAATTGAAACAACAATGAAACATATCTATTAAGAGACCAAAATCCAAAATCACTGACAACACTAAATGCTGACAAGGATGTGGAACAAGCAGAACTCTTATTTATTGCTGGTAGGAATGCAAAATGGTACAGTATTGTATTTTGAAAGATAGTTTGGCAGTTCTTTATAAAGCTGAACATACTCTTAACATATGATCCAGCAACCATGCTCCTTGGTACTTACTCAAGTGAATGAAAATTTATGTTGATACAAAAATGTGAACAAGGATGTTTATAGCAACTTCACTCATAATTGCCAAGACTTGAAAGCTTCTAAAATGTCATTCTGTAGGTAGGTGAATGAATAAATAAACTGTGGTACAACCAGGCAATAGAGTATTACTCAATGCTAAAAATAAATAAGCTATCAAGCCATGAAAAGATGTGGAGGAAACATACATGTATATTAATAAGTGAAAGAAGCCAATCTGAAAAGTCTACACACTTTATGATTTCACCTCTGACATTTTGGAAAAGGCAAAACTATGGAGACAGTAAAAAGGTTAGTGGTTTCCAGGGGCTAGGGGAGAGGAAGGATGAATAGGCAGAACACAGAGGATTTTTAGGGCAGTGAAACTATTCTGCCTGACACTATAAAGGTAGTAATTATACGACGTCCAAACTCATAGAATATACAACATCAAGAGAGAGCCCTAAAGTGAACTACGGACTTTGAGTAATAACGATGTGTCACTGTAGGTTTACTGACTGTATAGTGTACCACTCTTGTGGGGTTGTTGATAGCGGGGAAGATTGTGTACATGGGAAGGTGGAATGTGGGGGACATATGGGAATTCTCTGTACTGTCCACTTCGTTTTTCTGTTAATCTAAAACTACTTTAGAACATAACGTGGTATTTTTTTTTTTTTTTTTTTTTTTTTGGAGACGGAATCTCACTCTGTCGCCCAGGCTGGAATGCAGTGGCACGATCTCTGCTCACTGCAACCTCTGCCTCCCGGTTTCACGGGATTCTCCTGCCTCAGCCTCCCGAGTAGCTGGGATTACAGGATTGTGCTAAAGCTCTTTTCAGAGGCAAATTCATGCCGTTAATAGTATCATTAATAGAAATGAAAGAATAAAATAAAGTAACTGAGTGTGAAATTTAAGATATTTAAAAGTATATTTAAAAAATCTAGAGCATATTGGAAATAGGAAATAATGAATAAAAAAGTAGAATTCAGTGACATAGATAATAGAAAACCAATCAATTGATAAATCTAGGAACTACTTCTTTAAAAAAGAAAAACAAGGCCGGGCATGGTGGCTCATGCCTGTAATCCCAGCACTTTTGGAGGCTGAGGCGGGCGGATCACGACGTCAGGAGTTTGAGACAAGCCTGGTCAACATGATGCAATCCCATCTCTACTAAAAATACAAAAATTAGTCGAGCGTGGTGGCACGCACCTGTAGTCCCAGCTATCCGGAGGCTGACGCAAGAGAATCGCTTGAACCTGCCAGGCGGAAGTTGCAGTGAGCTGAGATCGTGCCACTGCGCACCAGCCTGGGTGACAGAGTGAGACCCTGTCTCAAAAAAAAAAAAAAAAAAAAAAAGAAAAAGAAAAAAAAAACAAAGAAGACACATTTTAGACAAAATTAATGTGAGTAGACAAATTAATTTAACCGAGAGAGTAAAAGAGGAAGACAAATGACAAGGAAGCATCTTTAACAAAAAATAGAAAAGAATACATAATATAGATATGGGTAATAGTTTTTAAAAATACAATGTGAAGTTTATCATGATATATTTGAAAATTTTTTTGAAAGAATAAAATTATGGAAGGTCTCTCTCTCTCTCTCTCTCACACACACACACACACACACACAACCACAAAGAAATAGACAACCTGATGGGCTGATGGGCCAATAACAATGTAAAAAACAACAACAAAAAAAAGAACTTTCCAAGAAGTCATTTCCAAAAACAATGTCAGGTCCCAATGGTTTCACAGTTATACTCTTTCAGAATTTCAAGGAAGAGGTGATTCCCATGGTTTTTAACTGTTCCATGAAAAAAGTATGAGAAAGCTTTCCAATTCTTGGTGAACATAATTTATACTGAAAGCTGGGCACATACACATCCAATAAAAATAACAACAATATCAACATGGATATAGATACATTAGTAGTGAAGAAAATAACCAGAAATACCATTTAATGATGAATTAAATGAATTGCTGCCTATGACCAAATGGAGTTTATGCCAGAAAACAAGAATGTGTGAACACTGTTCAATCATTAAATCAAAAGAGAGAAACCTCATAATCATGAAGTTTAAAAATAACCATATATCTCTCTCTATGCATATATATATATACACATATACACACACACATACACACACACACACACGAGAGATTAAATATCATGTTAATAGTACTAGAAAGTAGGTGCTCATCAGGAATTTGCATATTACAGAAATAAGTTTAAATCAAATCTACTCAAAATGGGGATGGTTAACACTCAGAAAGTAAAGCAAGGGATTATTTGCAACGTGTGAATAAAAGTTGTAATGATATCCCTTAAAAGCGAAATGACACTTTTACGTTTTCTAGAAGGGACAAGTATTTGCAGGAAACCCCATCCTGCCTTTTGAATCACCTGATTATGTGACCCAGTCAGAGGAAAGGCTTCTGTCCCTGGGGAATGTAGACATTTTAGGAGGCCTGAGTGAATGACATTCTGAGGGGAGCCACCTGGTCCACAGGAGGGGAGCTGAAGGAGCAACAGAGGACCTGGAAGGGAAGTCCAAGAGACTGGTATTTCAGGTCTCCTCCTCCTCTTCTTGATGGCTGCTCAGCATTATCTGTTTTATATATTGAGGTCCAACTTAAGATTTTGTTTGAAAAGTGAGCTCCCAATCCTAACTGCAAAAAATAAATAAAACCCAACTTTGAAACTCACTCCTTAATCACTGAAATCAGTGTGAGCATTAAGAAATAAAATAAAATTTAAAACAACCTTCTCCCATAACATTTGAAAAAGTAGGAGCTTTTTTGAGACTATAAGCAGGCATACATCATGAAAACAGTTAAATACATGGAATTATTTTGGTGACTCTTATTTCAGCTCTTTATATCATTTGTGTGTGTGTGTGTGTGTGTGTGTATGTGTCTTAGTCTTACTCTCTCACTTGCACATAATCTCATGGTTTGTGAGATGCCACGCTCTCTATCAGTGCCTTTGCCATAATATTAAGAATTGATTAGCAATTGCCAGGGGTCACAGTGGGAGCTGAGATTGACTGCAAACAGGCAAAACAGAACTTTTGCGGGTGATGGAAATATTCTATAAATGGATTATGATAAGGGTGGCATAGCTATGTAAATTTACTAAAATTCATTGAACTGTAGATCTAAACTGGGTGAATTTTATTGTGTATAAATTGTACCTCAATATAACTGATTCTTTTAAAAAAAGAATTGATGAAACATATTGCGATACTCCAATGCTGGAGTGTAACAGGGCATAGTTGCTAACCATTCACAATCCACGTCTTATTCTATAGCACCTGAACAGATACTTTGAAAGTTTGGCTAGAACATTATATCCTTTTTGTTTTTGTTTTTGTTTTTTTATTTTTTTGACAGCCTCACTCTGTCAACCAGACTGGAGTGCAGTGGCACAATCTCGTCTCATTGCAAACTCCATCTCCTGGACTCAAGCGATTCTCGTGTCTCAGCCTCCCAAGTAGCGGGAATTACAGGCACCCACCACCATGCCCAACTAATTTTTGTATTTTTAGTAGAGACGGGGTTTCACTATGTTGACCAGGCTGTTCTTGAACTCCTGGCCTCAAGTGATCCCCCTGCCTCAGCCACCCAAAGTGATGGGATGACAAGAGTGAACCACTGTGCTCAGTGAGCATTAAGTCTTCTCAGGGGTACATTTAGCATGTCACCTTAAAGACTTAAAAGTCTTCTCATGCAATCTCACACTGGAAGTAGGAAGTAGAAGCAGGAATCTGAGAATACCAAATCCCAAGTTACCAGGTTTCGACTCACCCTCCCTTTGTATAAGGCACTTATAGTGTCTTTCTAGTCATGTTTCTCAATCCAAATCCTATCATGTCTCCCCTGTTCTTCAATGACTTTTGTTGCTTAAAATTGCTTTCTATTCAAAGTCTTCAACACCTTTTTCTTCTTTAAATATGTAATATACATAGGCCATTTTACTCTGCCTTCCACTTATTTTTAACCTTTTATTTTTTACTACTCCACTTCACGTGTTTTAAGCTCTACATAAACTACATAACTTATAATTTTCTTTCCAAACTTTGCACATGTGAGCAATATTTTGGAAAGAAACATGGAATCTTGAAGTTGGAAGTGACAATTGAAATCCATTAGCCTGGTCTGCCGTGGAATACAGATACCCTGAGCCTCACCCGCTTTGCTGGGGAATATTTCTGGTTCCATGGAGCTCGCCACCTCTCCGGGAATCCATGGGCCTCCCCTTGTAAAGATCAAGAATGCAGGCAGACCAAAGAGAATAAAATATTGGTGTCTCACTGTTGAATGAAAGAACTGATTCTCTGACTTGCCAAATGCAGCATTTTCAAACTAGAAGTTGGGGTTTTAAAAGCTCTAAAAAAAATTCAGTAGTCAGCAAAGCAACAAGTAGTGAAACATTATGTGGAAAGTAAATTTTACTTTCCTGATAACTTAAGACCATTGATTTACCTTCAAATAATAATTTTCTGAAGCTTTTTCTGTATGTGAATTAAGGGGAAATGGATTCCTTTAATATTGCATCCAAAAATCATTTGTTATGCTTCCCCATCCCTCAATCTAAAAATGTTCAGATCAAGTCTCTTTTTTTTTGAAGACTTTAAGGAGGCAATTAAGTAGTGAGGTAAAGATTATGCAGAATAAAGAGCACCGGCAGACATGAATTTAATTCCATTTGACTCTGAATCTTGACCTAGTTATGTGACTTAAATTTTCTGAGCCTCAGTTTCTGCATCTGGAAAGCGGGAGGAGTAATGGCTTCCTGAAGCATTGTGGTAAAGATAGCGACAATCTGTAGAAAGTGTCTCACCATGCCTGATTCACTGGCCTGGGTAGGCAGTGTGATTTTCTACATCTTCCCAAGTTGAATCCTGGGTTCTCATCAGCCAAGGCTCACCTTTCCAAGACGATTCTTCCCACTTTCGTTAGTGTGCCATAAAATACACCACCAAACACTCCCCACTCCCAGGATGTCCTCTCACTAACCTCTCAATTTTTGAAAAGGCCCACAGTCTTTCAAGTCCCACTTCAAGTGCTTTTTTTCTGAGCATGTATCTACATGCTCTTAGACAAACAAGGTCCCAGAAGCTCAGAGGGGCACAACAAGCAGCAGTCTGAGGTGGGAGTAGGAGCCCACATCCATCCATCCATCTATCCATCCATCCATCCATCCATCCATCCATCCATCCATCCACCCATCCTTCCACCCACCCACTCATCCACCCATCTAACCATTCATCCATCCATCCATCCATCCATCCATCCATCCATCCATCCATCCACCCATCCTTCCACCCACCCACTCATCCACCCATCTAACCATTCACCTACCCACCCATCCATCCATCCATCATCCATCCATCCACCCACCCATCCTTCCATCCACCCACTCATCCACCCATCTAACCATTCACCCATCCATCCATCCATCCATCCATCCATCCATCCATCCATCCATCCACCCATCCTTCCACCCACCCACTCATCCACCCATCTAACCATTCACCTACCCACCCATCCATCCATCCATCATTCATCCATCCACCCACCCATCCTTCCATCCACCCACTCATCCACCCATCTAACCATCCATCCATCCATCCACCCATCCATCCATCCATCCATCCACCCATCCTTCCACCCACCCACTCATCCACCCATCTAACCATTCACCCATCCATCCATCCATCCATCCATCCATCCATCCACCCACCCACCCACCATCTAACCATTCACCCACCCATTCACCCATCCATCCATCCACCCACCTACCCACCCATCTAACCATTCACCCACCCATTCACCCATCCATCCATCCACCCATCTATCCATCCATCCATCCACCCACCCACCCACCCACCTACCCACCCATCCAGCCACACATCCACCCATCCATCCATCCACCCACCCATCCACTCATCTGCCTACCCACCCACCCATTCTTCCATCCATCCATCCATCCATCCATCCATCCATCCATCCATCCATCCAGTCAGTCAGTTAATGCATATTTGTTGGACCCCTACAATTTGCCAGCACTATTCTAGGTGCCGAGAAAAATGTAGTGAATAAAAAAGGCAAAAATCCTTCTGTTACGGAGTTACTATTTTTTTAAATATATTATTCTATTATAGGAAGAAATGCAAAATAATGGGATTAAACAGTAAAACAGTAATATGTATTTTTTTAAATGATCATGGTCAATATGGTAAAAAATAAAGCGCAGAAGAGGAACGGAGCATAGAGCAGTTGGCTTTATAATTATAGACAGAGGAGCCAGGGAAGACAGTATGGATAAGGGGATGTTTGCGTGATGCCCTAAAGAAGGTGAAAGAGGAAGTCATAGAGGTTTCTGGAGGAAGAGTACTCCCTGAGATAGAGCCTTCCAAATGCCAGAGAGGACCGGGAGCCAGGTGTGGCTGGAGCAAAGGGAAAGAGTAGAAGAGAGGGAAGGCATGAGGTCAGACAGCTAAGCCTAGATGCTGTGAGCCTTGGGCACCTTTGGCAAAATTTCAGCTTTTACTCTGAGTGACAGGAGAAACCAGTGGAGAGTTTTGAGCAGAGGGGTATGGTCTGACACAGATTTTATAAGATATTTCTCCCTGTTTTGCACAAAACAGACTGTAAAGGATATGGTCTCTAGAATACAAAGGTGACCCCTAACAAGCCATTCCCTGTTCCCCCTTGGCCAGCATTCACACCCTTTAGTAGTGATAGTCCTCTCCCACCCTGAATCTGGGCTGGCTCTGGGATTGCCTTTAACCAGTGAATGTGATGCAGGTAATGCTGTGCTTGAGAAGGCCTGGTAGCTTTGGCTTTGTCAACTTTAGGGGCCCCAAGACTCCATGTTGGAAGTCCAACTACCCTGTTTGAGCGCTCTGTGAAGAGATCATGTGGAGAGGAAGAACCCCTGAGATGACACAAAGAGAACCGGAGGCCTAGATGTTCTAGACAAGCCTGTTAAGGACCGAATGTGGAAGAAGCCACCTTGGACACTCCATCCCGGCCTTCATCTGATGCAGCCACAGGAGAGGCCCCAGTGGAAATCCATCCAGCAGAGCCCAACTTAACCCCACAGAATCAGGAGAAATGATCAAATGAGTGTTGTTTGAAAACACTAAATTGAGGGGAGGCTGGAAGCAGAGGGCAAGGGCAGACCAGGAAAACCCATTCAGAGGCTGCTGTGGGGTTCCAGGCTGGGGATGAAGTTGGCTTTGGTCATAGGAGAAGTGGTAGAGAGTGGAGGGAAGTGGTCAGGCTCCATGTGTCTTAAAGGTAGAAGATTTTCTAAGGGATTGCATTGGAGGTGAGTTGCGAGAGAACCAGGAGGGAAGGATGACTGGAAGACTCCACCGGACTTGGGCTGAGCAGAGGCCCTGCACACCGGGGAGCCTCGGGGCCCACCCATGGAGGCCTGGCAACCTCCAGGTTGTCTCCACACGAGGGCTGGGCAGAGAGGTGACATCCTGTTACAAAGTGGCAAGATGAAAACAAGAAGATCAGAAGCCAAAGCAGAAGGTGGTGGCCAAACCCCATAGAAATTCTCTGAGCCAAGAAGTGTGGTCCCTGAGTTTTTATAAGGTGTTGGTGGCTTCAGACGCAGGCCTTGAAGTAACCCTCAAAGCTACTGATCTGGCCTGGACACCATCTCACACTCTCAGCTTCTTGTAATTGCACAGTTTAACATGTTTTGTTTTCCTAGAAGCCTGATCTCTTTAAGCTGGGCAGGAGGCCTCTGTTTCTTCTTTAAATCCCCACAACACCTATAAGAGTGCTTACATAGAACAGAGTTCCAGTAAGTTCTTCTCTGATTCACACAGGGACTTCCTACCACAAAAGCCTCGCAGATCCAAGGCATTTTTTTCCCTTCATAGATCCATGGGTAGTTCAGAGATAAAAGACAGTATTTTTATGTGTGAAAAACTGTCTTACTAAATGTCCCACTTCCTCGGGAAGCAATGCATTATTTTTCCCATCTGGCATATGCTAAATGGTTGTGAAAATACAGGAAGTTCCTGTGAATTTCCTCAAAAAAATCTTGACAGGCTTTGCACTATTTTGGACTATTCTGATTTGTATTATGACATTTAAACTGTGATAAAATAATATAAAACAATAAAATAAAGGAAAACCTGGTCAGACAGTATGAAGCTTTCCTCACCTTCTGGGGTAACAAGTAAGAACATGTATATAAACAAAAAACAAGAGTGAAAACAAAAATGAGGAGAGATCTTGTTTTTGAAATGCATGGAGTTGAAATTAGCTCAGACATTTTAAGTTGTTTTATCAACATTATAGGAACATTTGCTAAAATATTTGGTTTGTTTATATCATAGAATCATGGAGTATCTAAACTCTAAGGAAGCTCTGCAATATTCTAGTCCAGTCTTGTTTCATTTTTTTAACAGATGAAGAATCACAAGTCCAGAGAAGTTATGATTTTCCAAAGGTCACACAGCTGGTTAGAGGCAGAGAAAATGCTAGAATCCAATTCTCATAATTCTTAGGCCAGTTTTCTTCCTGGAGTATTCCTGAAATATTTCCAATATAAGTGTTTACATCTTGGTACCTGAATGGATGCACCTCCCAGCCAAGTGAAGAACCAGAGCCAGTGAGAAGACGGGGTCAGGAGCCAGGTGAAGGCGGGTGGGGAGGAGGTGAGAGCAGCTCCTCTTCTCTCTCACATTCTTTTCTCCTTACTCTAGGGAGCCACAACAATGGTGCAGCTTGGGGAAAGTCAGCAAGTCCTGTCCTGAAAGAAATCCACCTCCTGAGCCTATCCCCACTTCCTGTCTACCAGCCCCTTCACTTCACTAGGGAAACGCTGTAGCAACTTGGTTCAGCACACAGACTGCGTTGATTCCTTTCCTGGCTCCCCCAGTTTGAGCTGTGTGACCTTGGGCAAGTTACCTTACTTCTCTGTTCTTCCATCTTTTTCTTTGTAAAATGGGAACAATGACACCTACCTCCCCAGGTTGTTGTGATGATTCAAGTTAATGTATTTAAGAGCTTAGAACATGCCTGGAACATATTAAGCACTATATAAGTATCAAATTAATACATTCAAAATAAATGAAGCTTAGTTTGTAGTGCCATGTCTATTTCCTTGAAATTTTCCTATCATTTCCGGGCTCTTCATAAGGCAACTCCTGTCCTGTGATCTTCTTTTTCTTGCCCAGCCTCATTCTTCTACCACCAATGTCACTGAAGTTCTTGACTCAGAGGAAGATGCTGGGGCCAATCCAGAGAAACAGCTTCTTATATAGTGTAGAACACAATGGCTTCCAGGTCTGAGGACATCACCAAGTGAGCTGCACCTGCAGTGCTCTGGCTGACTGGGCGAGGGGGTATCCCAGCCACACTCATTAGCACAGTTTGCCCAGCACCTCAGCTCTTGTTTTCTTCATCTATAAAATGGTCCTTGACTCTCTGCTATCAGGAAACCCCTGCGTGTGTGTGTGTGTGTGTTTGTGTGTGTGTGTGTTTAAAACTCAGAATCCTTTCTACTCTATAGTTGCTGGCTTCTTTCTGTTGGATCTCCATGTAATGTCAAAAATTACAGGAGAATTTGATTATATTTTTCTTCCAGCTCTTGCTAGCAACAAAAAGTGGAGACATTTTATTTTCTGACGATCTATGTAAGTATACAGATAGATCCTAAAAGAATAAAAGTCTTACTCATTCATGAATTCAATCAATTAATGTACACTAAATATGTTATATGCACCCAATGACTGCACTCTTTCATTGACCTAAATTTGTTATGCTGATCAGTATAGGGTCTCTGAGCAGGAATCTAAGCCAGAGGTAGAAATGGAATGCCTTCAAGGACCAGCAGAATGTCAATGAGCACATCGTGCCAAGTAAAGAAAAGGTGTAAACAATAGAGAACAATGAGACCTGTGGCATATCGGTGACACATTTCCCAGTTAGTTATAATATAATTGAAAAGGGCCAGGCATGGTTGCTCACGCCTGTAATCCCAGCACTTTGGGAGGCTGAGGAGGACGGATCACTTGAGGTCAGGATTTCGAGACCAGCCTGGCCAACACGGTGAAACCTCGTCTCTACTAAAAATACAAAAGTTGCTCGGGCATGGTGGCGCACGCCTGTAATCCCAGCTACTTGGGAGGCTGAGACAGGAGAATCGCTTGAACCTGGGAGGTGGAGGTTGCAGTGAGCCAAGATCGTGCCACTGCACTCTAGCCTAGGAGACAGCATGAGACTCTATCTAAAAAATAATAATAATAAATAATAACAATATAATTGAAAGACATTCACATATAATTTTTTAAATTCTAAAATTATTATCCATGTCTAAGAAAACATGTTAGGATGGGCAAACAAACAGGGGGGCCAGTTAGAGTTCTCCACAGTCTGGCCCTTTTTATATTTAGGTCAACCCAGAGGTTCCTAGAAGACTAGGTAAAGCCTAGAGCTAACCTGCAATATTAATCTATAGGTCAGTTTCATGGCAAAGGCTCACATGCTCCTCTCCAGTACCTATTCTAAGAGACCATAGGGCAAACAGCCATCTCTTTATCTCCTCAGCAGCATTCCTGAAAGACTCATCCTGCAAGGAGAGAGTTTCAGGGATGGACTCTTGAAGAAGAGAGGCAATTAGATGCCACAGGACACACAAACCTTTTATTACCTTCCAGTCCTGACAGGTAAACAGAGCAAGAACCTACAAAAAGTAGAGATAAGATGGAGAAAAAGGCTCTACCTTTTTGTGTTAGAAACAGAATATGCAATAACTGGTAAGATTAGCCCAGGTCACAGTTATGTTATTTGTAACAGAACAAAATAGTGCCACTCCAACAACACGGAAGGAATAAATGGAGTTAGTCCTTCACCAGAGTGCCTTGAGATCACCCCAGCATTCAAGGGGACAGGAGTAGTGTATCTCAGAAGACAAACAGTGCCTCGAGGGTCATGAAGAAAACAGTGGATACCAAGGGGTGGGAGAAATAGACCAGAATATTCTGCACATCCATTAAGGTGCACAGGAAATCCCACAGAGCCGTTGACTCACCGAGAGGGATCTCAAGAGTCCTTGGGCTACAGAAATTTCACTGGAGGAGGTGGAGGCACTGTAACTGGGTCTTTATGGTTACACCCCAGGGCCCGAAAAAGCTCAGGCTGCAGAATGTCTGCTGAGGAGAACACCAGGGAGAAGTCCCCTCGGCCTGTCCTCTGTCTCGGTGTCATGAAGGGAACAGAATCGGGATCATTTAAAAATAGTCAAACCTGTAATAACATAAAGTTGAAAATGACTAGAAAGTTTTTGAAAAAGCATTTTCTGTGGCTGAGACTCCAGCAGCCTGAGAAATCACGTAGAAGTCAACAGCACAAAGGAGAAGTTTAAAGGGAACCTCTGGGTGTCCCAGCTACAACACGCACTTCATAGTTTCAATATGACATTTGTATGAATATAAGCAGGCATGAAATCAGATATTTTTAACCATGAAATTCGTTGATTTATGACTTCCATAGGGTCCCCCCTTCAGACAAGAATATCAGAATGTGGCCCGAAGGCTCTTCTTCCTACCCTTGTAAAGAACCAGATAATTGGTTATTTTTTGGAATGAGGCACAACTGGTTTAAATTTAACTGAAGATCTGGAATGAGATTTGTCAGTCGGATGATGATTGGTTCTTTGGCATTTCTGTCCTCCACCAATGGGCTCTCATCTCCCTTTGAGCCCTCAGGCACACCTGTGTGTTTGCTTCCATGGACCATAAACCCTCAAAATAGACCCCCAATGATAGCTGGCACTGACACATCATCAAAAAACATATGTTTTAGGCCAGGCATGATGACTCATGCCTATAATCCCAGCACTTTGGGAGGCCAAGATGGGTAGATCATCTGAGGTCAGGAGTTTGAGACCAGCCTGATCAACATGGTGAAACCCCATCTCTACTCAAAATGCAAAAATTATCCAGGTGTGGCAGCACGCAGCCTGTAGTCCCAGCTACTCAGGAGGCTGAGGCAGGAGAACTGCTTGAGTCCTAGAGGCAGAGGTTGCAGTGAGCCGAGATGGTGCCACTGCACTCCAGACTGGGCGACAGAGCGAGACTCTGCCTCAAAACAAACAAACACACAAAGAAAAAACATATGTTTTAAAAGGAAGGATCTCCCTTGATCCTTTTAAAAGAGGGAGGTTGATATGTTTCAACAGGAAGCATTGGCCTGAGACTCAGTGTCCCCTCTCCCCTCACTCAATATTTTCACAGAAAAAAAGAAACATGGAGAAAACAGAGCAAATCAATTTTTAAAGATGAAAGACACATACAGATGCGCACAAAACTAATCTCCCATTCTAAACAATTCCCAAAAAAAATTAGAAAGAAATTGCACCATGCTGCGCTTTCCATTTCTGTGCTTTGACTAGATGACCTTCAAGATCCATTCAATCTTTAGAATCTAGGATGTTATGACTTTCTACTTGCATGATTACTTTTGGGCTGTGTTCTTTGAAATACAAAAAGAAAAATAAGATTTAAATTTTCAGCATTTCTGATTTCTATTTTTGAGAGACAATTGAACCCCAAAGATGCAAGAGAAAATGGAAAAGGAAGGAGGGCACTAAAGAAGTTACATCTTCTCTTCAACACAGGGCGTCTATTTTGTGCTCACGCACTGTGTCTGAAGAGTCACTGCTTTTGAATTCTATACTCCTGCCTGTTAGATTTCCCAACAACTACGGTCTCTCTTAGTTCTGGGAGAGTAGAATTTGGATGAAGGATGAATACGTAAGTGAATGAGGAAATTAGCTGATCCTTTTGGCGATACATAGAATAAGCTTGTAAGTTTCTTTCATCCTGCATAACTAAAGACGATTCTATGCTTGTACATTTTGTATATTTGAGGATAAGGAACTCATTCCTTCCTGGCACCATTGGTTCCATTGGGGAAAAAAATATTTCACAGTAATTTGAAAAGGATGCCTTGGGTGGTCTTGCCTAATGGGAAATCTTCATCCAAGTGAGAAAGAAAATGTCTTATTTGGGAGGGTGTCTCAATAGTAGGCAGAACTCAAAAGTAAGAGATCTAGGTATGAGATACTAAAAAGTCTGGGCAGATGTGCACTCACTGTAAAATTTTCTTGCAGCGTTCTTTATAGGTCTGGATCAGGGTGGGATGAAAGTCAAGATTAGAATTCCATGTTGGAAAGATGTACAAGATCCAAATTAAGACACGTATGTAGCATTGTGAGACTAATATTATAAGCGACACCTACAGAACACAGCAATGGATAATGTAGTTCTGATGCGGACACAAAATTGGCACAGAGCCTCTCCTCAGGACACCTGGAAACGTTGGTCTTGTGAAAGCACACCACCCGGGAGGTCCTGACTTTCTTAGCTCTTGTTTACCCCCTAGAAAGCTGCTCTCTGGGTTCCAAAGCGGTGACGCTGTAAAGTAAATGGGATCAAACCTGGAAGACACATCCACATATATTAGAAAGCTTGATAACCAGGGAGGAAAAGATTGTATATATTGACACCTGTACTTTAAGTTATTAAAAAGATGGATTGAAAAGTAAAATAGGCCGGGCACAGACTCACGCCTGTAATTCCAGCACTTTTGGAGGCCAAGGAAGGCAGATCACCTGAGGTCGGGAGTTCAAGATCAGCCTGACCAACATGGAGAAACCCCGTCTCTACTAAAAAATGCGAAATTAGCTGGGTGTGGTGGTGCATTCCTGTGATCCCAGCTACTCGGGAGGCTGAGGCAGGAGAAACGCTTGAACCCGGGAGGCGGAGGTTGCGGTGAGCTGAGATCAGGCCATTGCACTCCAGCCTGGGCAACAGGAATGAAACTCCATCTCGAAAGAAAGAAAGAAAGAAAGAAAGAAAGAAAGAAAGAAAGAAAGAAAGAAAGAAAGAAAGAAAGAAAGAAAGAAAGAAAGAAAGAAAGAAAGAAAGAAAGAAAGAAGGAAGGAAGGAAGGAAGGAAGGAAGGAAGGAAGGAAGGAAGGAAGGAAGGAAGGAAGGAAGGAAGGAAGGAAGGAAGGAAGGAAGGAAGGAAGGAAGGAAGGAGGAAGGAGGAGGAGGGAGGGAGGGAGGGAGGGAGGGAGGGAGGGAAGGAAGGAAGGAAGGAAGGAAGGAAGGAGGGAAGGAAGGAAGGAAGGAAGGAAGGAAGGAAGGAAGGAAGGAAGGAAGGAAGGAAGGAAGGAAAGTAAAATAGAGAAGGATTCCATGATGTGTGGCAGAAAATGACAACAACTTAAGTGTCACTCAACCGAGGCTTATTTTATGCCAGGCATTGTGCTAAATTCTTTACAAGGATTGCCTCAATTAAGAGTCACAACAAGCCTATGATGTAGCTACTATTGTTTTATGAGTCCATACTAAGGTAGAGACAGAGTAACTAAGCTACTTGCACAAGATCATCCAGGTGGCAAGTGGCAGGGATGAAAGTTAAACCCCAGCAGTCTGATTGCAGAGCCTGTGCTCCTAGCCTCTCCCTCAGGTGGATTTCCATCCTTGTTAGGAAGCTCTGGAAAACATAATTCTGACTGTCTCATTATAAATGATCTCAATAAAGAAGAAACGTGAGCAGTACTGTGGGGTGGCAAGAATCTTGGCTCTGGTATCATGTTGGAACAAATTATTTAACAGCCTGGTCCATTGGTTTTCTGATTTGGATATTTGGAAAGATATTAATTATCTAACAGATTATAAGATCTAAATTGAATAATGTTGTGCAGTATGACTCAAACAACATCTTCATAAAATAAAGATATTATATGAAAAATTTTAGTTTTCTTTCCATGGAATTATCTTAAATATTTTTAAGAAAAAGTGTGTAACATAGCTGCTCTAATTTTTCTACAAATTAACACTAGCTTAAAAAAAAGTATCAACTTCATTTTCACAGAAAAATATGTAAATAGTTGGTCATGCTTGATAAAATATGTTTTTTATGAGTGTTTGCACACATGACCTGATATTTCATATGTGTACCATTAAACAGGTTCTATTGACAAATTATTTTTGCTCTTTATAACAGAAGTGAATATTTCATGGTACCCTATGAGGAACACCATGATTTTTCAGATTCTCTGCTTCTCTAAATACGTGGAGAAGAACTAATGTGTAAAAGATGCTTGCAAGTAATAAAATTCTTTTGAGTGTCTGTTGTATATTACTATGCCCAAGAAATCAATGGTGGTGTTGAAAGTGAATTAGAACATCTGTGAATTCAGATATTAGGAAGTTTTATTCTAACGTTGGGTGCAGGATCAAAGATAACAGTTTTCTATAATTTCTGATAGTTATTTTAGGAAGCTCCAAGTGGAAGATAAACTTGAGCTTCCAAAAAGAGTCACTGAAAATAACAAAGTGACACTCAGATAATGGATTATCATCCATATGAGGCACACGGGAACACACAACAGATGAGACAAGAAGAAAATTTGCAGAATAGATTGCTGATTTATCCTAGATAATCTTTAAAGGATCATGATGATGGGGAAAGTCTGAGAAGACTAAAGATGAGTGAAATGTAATCAATTTTAAGAAAAGAATATATGAAATTTGTGTGAGCTCTGTAAGGCGACCCAGTAAATGGGTGAAAACAACTTCAAGGTGTCTGGTGGAGTGACAAATGGCTCTGTACTCAACATTTTCTTTTCAACAGTGCTATCAATTTCTCAGTTTTATATATTATACATCTGTATTATATTATCAACAATATAATGTATTGATAAAAATGCTATCGATGTATTAGTTACATATAACATCTTTGTTTAGCCAACAACATTATCAATTACTTGGTGAAAGGGAATAGACTTACGAAATTTCTAGACAAAAATCAAATGGGAAGGGTCAGAAAAATATATCTAACAACAAAATTAGATTTTAAAAAATGGTCTTGATAAATTACAGCGAAAAATTGGATAACACAAAGTTTAAGACATTACATATGTCTTTGGACCAAAAAAAAAAAAAATCTCTGGGTTTCATAGAAAACTAGCTGTGGTAAAACTTTGAAAGCCGTTTTATTCAATGTCAGTCTTCCCTTCTTAAACATTTCAAAGCAGATTGTCCAGTCCCTATTTAAACACTTCCAATTATGAAAAATTTATTTCATAGAGCAGCTCATTTTGCTTTTGAACTACTAATTGTTTGAAAGTTTTCGTTATTCCTTCTTAAAATTATCTACATGGAACAACCAGACCATACTAAAAATGTAATTTTTGAATTGGCCAAGTCAAGCTTCTGCTGTTGAGGTTGATTCCACAATTTTCATGCCCACTTTCCAGTATTCAGAGCACAAGGGCCACATTCTGGATGCCCAGAACAAGCTCATCCTCCACCCCTTCCACCCAAACCATCACCCAAGCAAGTTTTCCACCTACTCCTCTTTCAGAATTTACATATGCCAATGATTGATTTCTTTGGGATTTTCTTTATCAATTAAATGAAAGCTTGCAAATCTAATACTGGATTACCTCTTGTAGCAGTCTTTGCATTATACCATAATTCTCATGTAATAATGGAATATTCAAATTCCTCCTTGGATCTTGAATCACACCAAATGGCTTGCCTGCTTTAAGCAAAAGCAAGGCCACTTTATCAACCCACTTCAAACTCCACGATGCAGTTGACCCCATTTCTGGTCCATTATGCATTTCCATTTGGTTGATGTCATCTCTGCAAACTCAGGGCAACTTGACCTTATCAGAACAGTGCTCCTGGCTCTTCCAAGAACTGACTTCTATAAGAAGTTCTGAAGAAGAAAAAACGAACTTTCGCTTTTCTTTTCCCCTGGAAAATGAACAGAATGCTTTTAATTTTTTAAATTTTTGAAAGAATTCCATTTAAATGCATGATGACTAACCAGATGAGTGAACATGAGATGGGACTAGAATCTTGACTCAATAATTTCATATGGATAAAGCCTCTGTAAAATAAAGGCTACACATATAATTAACAGTCAAGAAACCATGTAACTGAAAATCTGGACACTTGGTAGATGTGTCAATTGACACTTTTTGAAAGGAGAGGTGACTCTAGATCCACCCATTGAGCTCCTCTGAACACTGGCGTGGTGCTACAACTCCTGACTGGACAAGATGCCATACTTTGCTCTTTACAAACTAAGAAAAAGCAATGTCAGTAGTTTCTCTGACATGTATAATTTCACTTTCTATGGTATAAGGGATAGTTGTGGGATTTCAGAGTGATTTCTTTTGGAGCTCAAAGATACTTTGTTCATATCCTGAGACTAAGAATGCTTGTCTTAAATCCCTAAACAATTCCCATCAATAGCTGTCCAGGCCACATAAGGAGGTTGATGCAACTTGCCTTTTTCTGCATCCCTTTCCACCCTTGAGTAACACTCAATAGCCAATCTGCTAACCCCAAAATCCTAATGACTTTACTTGCCATCTCCTCCATTGCCTTGACTCCTCCTTTGCCTCAAACTTTATTTCCAGGATAGGGCCTGAAATGATTGGGAAGCCAATGTAAATTAATATCTGCCACATCTCAACTATTCCAGGGCATGGATAATCACCTCCTGCAGGACAGAACAGGTGAGGTGAGGTGCAACTGGAATCCAGCATTAGACCAGAAATACCCAACTGTGGTGGGATATCGGATTCTGATGGCGGTGGGCAGGGTGGGGGTGGGGGGTGCGCTTCTTTAGGAGAGTGAGTTGGGAAAGTTGAGTTTCAGAAAGGATATTCAAAGTTATAACTACCAATGATTATTTTATGCAGCAATTTCATATAACATAAAAGAAAAACAGTGGGTATTTACGTTATTAAAAGAGAATATGGTTTCGTCTTTTCAACTTGATTCTGAATTCACTCACATGGGAAGAATCCTTGTGAGGGAATTCATCCACTTACTCTGGATGGAGTAGTTTCCAATGGTTAAGGCAATTTCAAGCACTAGGAGGGTGCTTGGCCCATCATAGGAACTTAGTAAGCATACACTTAATGTGTCCTAGATGACTCAGGGATAGCCAGCGATACCACCCGCCCTAACAATGCAGCATGGTGTTTTGACTTGGAGTTTCCAGTATGTACAGAATTACGAGAATCACCTTGGACAAGTGATAAACATGAAAATTCCAGGGCCCTGCCACAGACAACCTGAGTCAGCGTCTCCATGGAGAGCCCTAGGAATATGGCTCTAGGAATAACCAATGCCACAGGTATATCTCACATAAAAAAAAATGTTATTTCATTTTTGTTAACACAATCACCATAATCTACATCTAGTGCTTTTAAAAACTTAATTAACAGACTCCAGTTTCTTTCATGCCGCAGAGTAGTCATTTATTTAACACAGTTATTGAACTCCTGTTATGCACTGAAATCTAGATAATGGAGTTAAAAAAAAATGAGGAAAAAAAGTGATGCCTGCCACTGAAAACTTGCAGCCTGGTAAAGACATTGGAATATGCACAAAAAAATAAGTAAAAATGTGGTCTATTGCAGTCACAGGTAAGTGATGCTGAGGTTGGAAAGAGGGTGGCAAATTCCCTCTGCCTAGGTGATTGAGTAAGGCTTCCCTGAGCAGGAAGAAGAGTTTTCCAGAGACGTTGGTGCTGGAGGGAAAAAAAAAATGTACCAAGGCATATCTGTTCATGGAGAGTCCTGGCCTCGCATCACTGAGCAATGGTGAGATTCAGCAATGCAGAAATATAAGGAATAGTAGGGGAATGACTGAAGATGAGAGACCTGGTGATCAGGAAATTCAGATTTCATCCTATAAGGTCAATTAGATTTCTCCCATTGGCAAGCAGAGGAATTACATAATGAATTCGTTTTTTGAGAAGATAACACTAAGTGACAGGGCAGAGGGCCATAGGGTGACAGTGGGATGAAGAGAGCAATTAGGAAAATGTGATAGCAGGGAGACAGTGGCAGGGGACCTTGTAGATCTGAGCTTCTGTCAACTTCCTTACATCCGAATGATTATTTTTCCTACCTGGGGTCCTTGGAACCAACCCAAATGGTACAAAGCTCTCTCCTTAGTATGATGTAGAGAGAAAATTTCCTCGCTTAGGTTGTCAGTGAAATAAAATAAAATAAAATAAAAAGAAAATAAAAAAAGGGGTCTTCACAAAAATCCAAAACAATACTTCATGCTTTTGGCACGGATAAAAAATAAAACAAACAAATAAAGGCTTTATAATTTGAGGCATTAAACATTATTTCCAATGGCCCACTCCTTGGGGATGTCGATTCTATTTCTGTTTCTAGCTTCTACTTAATTTATTGAAAAATGTTACACAAGCATACCTCTATGCAATTTATGTTCAGCACAGCATCCCAGCCTGAATACATGACATGCATTATGAGTACACTTACAAAATTCACTATGGATTCTGGGTGATCATGATGTGTCAACGTAGCTTCCTTGGTTGTAACAAATGCACCACTGTGCTGGGGGGTGTTGAGAGTGGGGAAGGCTATGCTTGTGGGGGAGCAGGGTATATATGGGAAATCCCTGTGCCTTCTGCTCAATTTTTCTGTGAACCTAAAACTGCTCTTAAAACTAAAGTCTGCTAAAAAGAAAGAAAAAGCAAGTTGCAGCAAAGGATGAAGTAAGGTCCTATGTCAAAATATACATATAAATATATAAAACTGTACACTTTAAGATCTGTGCCTTTTACTGTATGCAAATTATACCTTAATAAAGAAAAAGGAATAAATGAATAAAAAGAATGTATAACATATGTGATTTTGCAGGAGCTGCTTTCCAATCTTTAGTTCCGTTAAGAGTGTTGTATAAATCTACAATGAAGCAGCAAGCCCTTCCCCCTCAATTTTGATAATGAGATGCTGCTGACATTCCTTCTCCTTCAGCCTTGAAACTCATTCTACTTTTACAAAAAGTGCCAATGGTCTTAGTTTAAATAAGTTTAGATGTGAAGGGAGACTAGGTTCTTAAATAAAAACCTACTTATTTATGCTGACTTTCTTAATCAAGGGCAGAATCCCTGTAATAACACATAGATATTTTTTCCCCTAGAAAAAGACTCCAGCTACTATTTTGAGTTCATAAAGCATATTTTTAAAACAAAACCTACTGCTTTATAATCACATCTTTTACATACACATTTCTTGCACTCTGTTCATAGAGACAGGTATAAAGGCAAGCATTGTCCTTTTTATTCTATGAGGAAAAGCACTTTTGAACATTTTTTTAAAAATTAAAAAAAATCCCCAGAGACTTTAAACTGCATTCATGAATTGCATACTCTATTATGTTGTTCTTCAATTACAGAGTGCCATGGCCTCCCTCACTATATGGCCCCCAAGGAGAATCTCTGCATATCTGAACATGTATTACCGCATGGGCTATGTATGCCATTGCCCATATCTATACATGTGCCACTTTGTCTCTATCTTTAGCTCTGTATCTATACATCCAAAACACTTTTATGTAGGGCAGGCCCTGCCTTAGCAGGCTTTCTGTGGAATGAGTGACTTCCTCTCTGTGTATGTTAACAAAAGATCTCTGTTCCCAAACAAGAAGGCCTCTCAATCTGCCTGAGAAGGCACTTGGAGAGTATCCAGGGCTGACACTTGACCCTCATTCCTTGGAGGTGCAGGGCAGCATACACCGTGCCACCTGGTCCCCTGACACCCTTGCCATTTACGCTTCATCAGCCCCCAGCCTGATAAATGAATTTGCTTAGAGGAATGCAAAGGATGCCGCTGTGTCTGTGCCCACCATCCACACCCTCCCAGACTAAATACGCTTGGCAGGGTGGGGAGAGCGAAACTGCCTCCACTAGACCCTTTGTTGACTCACGAAGAGAGTCACTGCAGTGACCTCGTGATGCCCAGAAGCGTTCCAAGCACCCTGGACACCTGTTCCTTGCAAGGGAAGGTCTCAGAGGCATGGCCTGCGTCAGGAGGGCATAGACTCAACAGAGTCCCCAGTGATAACCTTGGCCAGCTCCATTCTGTCTAAAGAGCTGGAGATACCGCCAGATACTGAATGGAAAACAACTGCAGTTGCACAGAAATTATGGATCAGAGATCACTATAAACACACACACAGATAGACTTAAAAAAAAAGAAAAAAATACGCATACACACAAATGCTAGAAATCTTAGGGATTTTATATTTAGCCTCAAATAGAGCAGCTGAGTTGCCTGTTCTTAAATCCATTCTACTGAGAAATTGAGTTCTCTCATACATGGACGGTGGGAACATAATTCCGGCACCCTATCTAGACAGCCATTTAACAATACTTTTCAAAACCTGAAATGTGTCTACATTTTGACCCACTTATTCCACTTTCAGAAATCCACCTTGTGGAATTCTTATACATGTACCTGAAAATGTGGGTTTAAGTGCATCTTTTGGTACTTTGTATGGAGTGGCCAAGAATAAGTCACAACTAAATACACGTTAACAAGGGGCTTCTAAAATAAAGAATGAAGGCTGGGCTTAGTGGCTTATGCCTATAATCCCAGAACTTTGGGAGGATCACCTGAGGTCAGGCGTTCGAGACCAGCTTTACCAATATGGTGAAACCCCGTCCCTACTAAAAATACAAAAATTAGCCAGATATGGTGGCAGGTGCCTGTAGTCCCAGCTACTCAGGAGGCTGAGATAGGAGAATAGTTTGAACCTGGGAAGTGAAAGTTGCAGTGAGCCAAGATCTTGCCACTGCACTCCAGCCTGGGAGACAGAGCGAGACTCTGTCTCAATAATAATAATAATAATAATAATAATAAAATAAAACAAAGCATGACTTAGCACTATGTACTGACAAAAATGTTGCCAATGTACCCTATGAAGTAAAAAAATAGCTCACAAAACAATACGCTTATATAATATGATTCCATTATACAGCAAACACATAAAAACTGATGTGTTTATGAAATCACACACACAGAAGCCCACATGTGCATACCAATTAGAGGGATGTACCAAGCCTGTTTTGAGAGGCTACCTATGGGAAGTGAAGTGGAATTGGGAGAAGTGGAGGAAAACTTTCAACCTGTATGCAATACATTTTTATTATGCTTGAATTTTTATGATTAATTCCAATTCATGTTCATGGGCTGATTTCACTGAAAAAAATAGAAGCATCTGCTCCTATCACGCATTTAAAGATTAGTGAGACAATCAGCAGGCAGCAAAACAGGTACAAAGCAGAGGAGATTTCTACATTACGAACATCTATGTCTCTGTAGAAGGGCAGTAGTTGTGATGTGCTTTGTGGACCCCACATACTATAACTGCATTTTTTTTTGCATCCTGAATTTTTCTTCTGTTCTTTTTTGGCATTTTCAGATATATTGTAAATGTTTTGAGAATGGGAATCTTTACTTCTCTTTGATTTTCAAATTACTGAAAATCAGAGAATTCCAAGTAGAGGTCATATCTGGGATGGATCTTGAAAAATGAGAAAGCGCTTGTTGGTTGAAAACCAAAATTGTATTCCAGGGAGAGAAACTGCAAAGCATATTCTCAGCCATATTAACAGATGCCACGATACAAGTCCCCTGGTACTGACAAGAATGAGATGGTTCCCAGACCCCATGGAGCCCCAGAACTAAGAAGCAGAGCCAGAATCTGCACTGAGTCCACCCCAAGCCATACCCCTTAGAATGAGCCATGCTCAGAGAGCAGTGGTGTCTTTGCCTGATTAGAATATAAAAGTGTGTGAGATCAGTGAGCAAAGGAGATGGTAAAAATTTGGTTAGGGAGAAAATGTGAGAGGCTTCCCTGTGATTCCAGCTTTTAAAGAGCTGGATGTTTTCCTGTCACACAGAAAGAAGTGCTGAGGGTTTTTAGCTTGCAAGTGGAAAGAACAAATGTGATTTGTACTTAAGCCTCCCAATCTGTTTTCTCATTCATAAAATACTCTATATCTAGACCCTGGGTGGAGACTGCAGGGATAAGCTGGACTTCTGAGCCTAAGACCTCTGGTGTCTTCCTTGTATACTTGGAAATCATTTAAATTCTTTACTTAGAATAACAGTCTTACACTACATGCAGTTTCTCATAACTGTAATCAATGATTTTCTACACTTGGAATCCATTTTACTATTCTTTAAAATTATTTAAATTTGGCTTTCCTTAGATCCCAATTTCCTGCTTGTCACTGATTTCATCAAGCTTGACTTCCATTCTGAGTCCTTTAAAGCTCCTCTTCCCCTTGGGTGGATTGAATTACTAACGTGTCTAATAAGTACATTTCAGTACAACACTTCCAATTATTTGATGTAAACATTGTTTACATATACAGACATAATAATTTTCTAGGGAGATGTCTGGGTAAGGCCAATGGTATGCCAGAAAATGTTTAACAGCTGATTCTCCAGGAAAAAAAAAAGAAAGAAAGAAAAGGCCTGATGTGGTGCATTTGCCCATTTCTCTGGTGTAAATATTCCCATTGTGGCCAATTTTGAATTGCCAACATGATATCAGTGAATGCAGAGTTGGAAAGAAATGGGCACAGTCAGTTCTCCTGAACTGCTACGAGCTAGTTCTAGACTCCACTGGATAACCTTTATCAGCATTTGAGCTCAACTAAATAGTCTATGCAGGAAAGCTCTACTTACTTCAGTCTCATCCAGATTTCCACTACTTTCTTGTTTATTCAGCACCTTCTATGCATCAAGCACTGTTTTAGAAAGTAAAACTTCATAAGTAAAACAGATAAAGTTCTTGCCCTCATGGAAATTATATTCTAATGGCGGGAGATAAAACAAAACAAAAGCACGACACCAACAACAAAAAACCTAAAACAAAGAAATAAATAGCTGGCAAAAGAGTCATAAAGAAATATAAAGAATGGAAACAGGGACAGATATTCTGGTTGGGGAAGGTTAAGGTTAAGGAGGAATCATCTGCTTTTCACAGGGGTGTCAGGCAAGAACCACAAAATGAAGAAAGAAAAATAAGAAAGTCAGACAGAAATCTTGGGTAAGAGCTTTCCAGGCCAAAAACTCAGCATGTGCAAAGGCCCTGAGGCAAAGAACTGTGCTTTGCATGCTAGGGGAATGGCATGGAGGCTGGTGGAATGCAAGCAAAGTGATTTCCAAACCTCCACATTTGGAAATCCATTGACATTTCCTCTACAAATTTGTTCTTCATTTCCTTTTTTCCTTTCCAACAACATCAAAAATATATCTACTTGGAGAATTGACATTATTACTTTTTATTTTCCTTAGAAAGGAAATGAAATATAGAGAGATTACATCAAAAGCCTAATTATGGATCCAAAGTTATGATTGGTCTCTGTTTTATACACACTGAAACAAAACTTGGGCCAGGCAAGTTCCCGCCTGCCCTGACCACTTACTGGATCCAGGATCCACATATGGGCTGCTTCTTGTGTTTGCTCCAACATCTGCAGTTCTCCAGAACAGAAACATGTTAAACATGTTCTCCTGCCTCCATCAGTAGACTGCCCTTAAATTGTGTGATGTGGTTTCCATTAAAAAGCCATTTCTTCTGTGGTGAAATTAGACTGTCATTTATTTATTTTCTAATTTATCAGACAAATATTTATTGAACAAAAGCTATGCTGTAAACAATATTCAAGGAATTAAGCATCCTGCAATGGACAAAATGCATTTGCTTGCCATCCTAATGGGGGTCAGAATTTAGCAGAACAAGTAAACATGCAACAAATATTTGCACTTCTGGCAATTCTGGAAATCTTACTGTACAGTAAGTATTATAAAAAGATAATACATATTAGAATAAAATGTTGATGAGTGAGAAATTAGTACATGTCTGACAAAAATGGTTTTAAATGTAGAAAATGCTTTGGGAGACAAAACACAATGAGTTAGAATCCAGGGGTAGCCTCCTGGGGCAGAAACTTGATATTCTGGAGTTTGATAATAAGGGGCATTGCCACTGATGTCACAGGGACGGTGAGGACAAGAATTTACCTGGGAAGAGGGACAACCTCAGAATCTGAATCCAAGCGGAATTTAGGGCTATAATTTGGGTGAAAGAAGGAGTGGCTAGAGTGGCTACCGACTGCATTTGCAGAGTACCTCAATGAGATGCAGAAGGTGTCGGTTACTCTTATCAAAGTATGTTGAGGATGCTGAGAAACCAGCAACCATCCATCCCCTGGTCCCTTCTCACCTTGGACTAACCAGGAATACCCTTATTTCTAGGGTAGTTGGGGTACTTTGAAATCCCTGGTTATGACCTTGCTTCCAATCATCCCTGCAGTGGGTAACCAGTGGATATCCTGAGATGAAACAGTAACCCCTCTCCCAAGGGATTCTGGAGAGGGTAGCCTCCTGAATCAGACCTGACCCCATTTCTGGCCTCTCTGAGCAGGGCCTGAACCTGGGTGGTGACGGTGGGTGAGGAATGAAAAGCTTTGTCATGGTTTGGAATTTAGACTGAGGAGAGTAGAGAGACACATGGTTGATGTGTGAACCATTAACCATATGTCTCTGTACACATCCAGCAAGCCCTGGCACAGTGGGCTGGATCCCTTCTGGAGGGCAGTCGAGCCTGGAGAGCTCCCAACACTGAGAGGAAGCACTGCCACTCCCCAGATGTGGGAGGGACAGAGTGGAGATGAGTGAGGAGTGGGCGTCGCCGGACCTCCTGTTAATAAGGGTCACAGGAGAAGTGAGGTGAAGGGAGGGTGCACAGGAGTTGCCAGCCTTGCTGGATGGGGTGGAGAGTTGCATCTCCTACTGCAGTGGACATCCTGTGATGTAAGCCAACAACCTGATTGGAAAGAATCAAAACTATGAAATCTGTATTTTAAACTTACTATGAGATCTGAAGAGCTTTTTAAGCTGCTAAACATGGGGCTAATCAAGGTATATTTTGACTTAGTTTTATGGCATTATTGATGTTCTATGAAGGAAAGAAGGGAGGGAAGGAGGAAGGAAAAACAAAGGAGAGAGAGAAAGAGAGAAAGAAAGAAAAGAGAGAGAGAGAGGAGAGCGAGAGAAAGAAAGAAAAAGAGAAAGAAGAAAGAAGGAAAAAAGAGAAAGAAGGGAAAACAGGAAGAAAGAAAAGGAAGAAAGAAAAAAAGAAAGAGAAAGAAAAGGAAAGAAAGAAAGAAAAAGAAAGAAAGAAAGGAAGAAAGAAAGGAAGGAAAGGAAAGAAGGAAGGAAGGACGGAAGGAAGGGGGAGAGAGAGAGAGAGAGACAGACAAACAGAAAGAAAGAAAGAAAGAAAGAAAGAAAGAAAGAAAGAAAGAAAGAAAGAAAGAAAGAAAGAAAGAAAGAAAGAAAGAAAGAAAGAAAGAAAGAAAGAGAAAGAAAAGCTTATGTGTATCCAGACTGAGACTCTTGTAATCGGAAGTGTGGGATGTAAGAATGCTTCCTTGCCAAAAAAGAAACACTGCTGAAATGATACAGAGTGAATAAACCACAGCCCCCAATTAACAGCAGTGTGGGACACTGTCAGGCCACACACACAGAAGACAGACTCTCTGGACAATGCTAAAGGAAGTGGAGAATTGGAAATTCTTAAAAAATAGATAGAGACAGGATTGGGAAGGGTGGGAATTTGAGAAAGGACATTTCAAATAATCTTAACTCGTCTGAACCAGATGGAATAGTCCTACTTCCATAACAGGGCAACTTGAGACAAAGCACATGTCTACACCACAACAAACATTTTGATAGGGCATAAACCAGGGCACATGTCCCGGGAAGCGTGTTAATGAAACCTGCGCTCTTGCACTCAGCATGCAGGATGCTCTTCCCTCAGCTATCCTCAAGCTGGTGGACGGGTTCAGTAATGGCACCCAAAGTCTTCTAGGTGTTTCTCAGGACAGGAAAACCCCTGGCAAGCTGTGTGATTTGGCGATCCTATTTTAAACTAACTGGTTTGAGGCAGTCTTTGGCAAACCCAACATTTGCTTAGTGAAGGTCCCAGTGTAGCAGATGGCGTCTGTTCCCCAGGCCGGCGACATGAACTTGGCCTAAGCCCTGCGGAGAGATGCTACAGACAGAGGCTGAAGGACATATTTTTATACCAAAGTCTGGACGTGATGAATTAAGAGTCAAAGTGGCACAGTGAGGCTTGGAGAAAGAAAAGCAAGGTTTTTTAGAGGGAACCACTCAGTTTTTACTAGTCTGTAGCTTTGTGAGCCCTGGGAGCCAACACCATGGGCCACGTTCTCATCAAAGGGTACGGGGGCAGCAGGGGCAGGGCGGGGACTATCCTCAGGTGACTTCGTGGGCCCTCTGCGTTGCCTGCAGGACCAGGAAGAAAACATCAGAGGTCTCCTGGTGAGGACATGGGAGATGGCCCTCAGATCCCCAGAGGCAACTAAGAGTGGGAGAGAAGAAATGACATGTCAGGGGATGGAGGGCAAAGGAGGTGGAGTTATAATTCTGTGAGATTTTGTTATTAGAGTTCATATGACTTTGTCATAATTATAAACTGCAGAGGCCTAAAGGAATCTGGACCACACATGGATCTGGTAGAGCTGTGCAGTATAGTGAGTGAGAAGAGTACAATAATTATCTTTTTGTGGATTACTATGTGTCAGATATGATGCTAAGAGCATGTGAGCATGATTTTATTTGAACCTCATAGCAACTTGATGAGATAAGTACTATTAATTTCCATCCCCATTTTAAAATAAGATACAGAGAGGTTTGGAAATTTGCTCAAGGTCACACAGGTCACCTGGCTTCTCTTTTAGTGGTTAGACAAGGACCATCTTACAAAGAGGTGTAGCTGTGGGGCCCAGAGCCAGACTTTTTGCAAAGGAACCATGGATTCACTCACTTGCTAGATGTTTGTTTTGTTAATTTAATGCAATAAACCTAGAACAGAGCCTGGCACATGACGAGTGATAAATACGTGTTGCCTATTGTCTAGTTGTTGATTTATCAAATCCATCACCAAAAGCCTCACAGGGAGAAGCTGGAGCTTGAAATTTAGTCTGAGTCCATAGCCTGAGTTGTTAACTCCAGCTCTTGATTTTGTTTTATTTTGTTTTCCACGTATTATTATTTTTATTTATTTATTTATTTTAAATTTTACTTTAAGTTCCAGGATACATGTGCCAAATGTGCAGATTTGTTACACGGGTATACATGTGCCGTGGTGGTTTGCTGCACCTATCAACCCATCATCTGGGTTTTAAGCCCCACATGCATTAAGTATTTCTCCTAATGCACTCCCTCCCCTTGCCCCCTACTCCTCAACAGACCCCAGTGTGTGATGTTCCCTTCCCTATGTCCATGTGCTCTCATTGTTCAACTGTCACTTATGAGAACATGTGGTGTTTGGTTTTCTGTTCCTGTGTTAGTTTGCTGAGAATGATGGCTTCCAGCTTCATCCAGGTCCTTGCAAAGGACATGATCTCATTCTCTTTTATGGCTGCATAGTATTCCATGGTGTATATGTGCTACATTTTCTTTATTCAGTCTACCATTGATGGGCATTTGAGTTGGTTCCAAGTCTTTGTTATTATGAATAGTGCTGCAATAAGCATATATGTGCATGTGTTTATAGTAGAATGCTTTATAATTCTTTGGGTATATACCCAGTAATGGGATTGCAGGGTCAAATGGTATTTCTGATTCTAGATCCTTGAGGAATTGCCACATTATCTTCCACAATGGTTGAATTAATTTACACTCCCACCAACAGTGTAAAAGCATTCCTATTTCTCCACAGCCTCACCAGCATCTATTGTTTTCTGACTTTTCAATGATTTTTGTTGTTGTTGTTGTTGTTATACTGTAAGTTCTGGGATACATGTGCAGAATGTGCAGGTTCATTACATAGGTATACACATGCCATGGTGGTTTGCTGCACCCATCAACCCGTCATCTACATTAGGTATTTCTCCTAATGCTGTCCCTCCCCTAGTCCCCTACCCCACAACAGGCCCCAGTGTGTGATGTTCCCCTCTCTATGTCTATGTGTTCTCATTGTTCAGTTCCCACTTATGAGTGAGAACATGCGGTGTTTGGTTTTCTGTTTCTGTGTTAGTTTGCGGAGCATGATGGTTTCCAGCTGTATCCATGTCCCTGCAAAAGACACGAACTCATCCTTTTTTGTGACTCCATAGTATTCCATGGTGTGTATGTGCCACATTTTATTTTATGTATTTATTTATTTATTTTTGAGACAGTCACTCTGTCACCATGCTGGAGTGCAGTGGCATGATCTCAGCTCACTGCAATCTCTGACTCCCTGGTTCTAGTGATTCTTCTGCCTCAGCCTCGAGTAGCTGGGATTACAGGCATCCACCACCATGTGGGCATACTAATTTTTGTATTTTTACAAAAAATACAAAAAAATACAAAAAATACTAATTTTTGTATTTTTAGTAGAGACAGGGTTTCACCATGTTGGTCAGGCTGGTCTCAAACTCCTGATCTGCTCACCTCCACCTCCCAAAATTCTGAGATTATAGGCATGAGCCACCATGCCTGTGTAGGCACCATGCTAAATAAACACACATGTGCATATGTCTATATAGTAGAATGATTTATAATCCTTTAGGTATATATCCAGTAATAGAATTTCTGTATCAACTAGTATTTCTAGTTCTAGATCCTTGAGGAATCACCACACTGTCTTCCATAATGATTGAACTAATTTACACTCCCACCAACAGTGTAAAAGTGTCCCTATTTCTCCGTGTCCTTTCCAGTATCTGTTGTTTCCTGACTTTTTAATGATCGCCATTCTAACTGGCATGAGATGGTATCTCCTTGTGGTTTTGATTTGCATTTCTCTAATGCTCAGTGATGCTTTTTTTCATAGGTTTCTTGTCTGCATAAATGTCTTCTTTTGAGAAGTGTCTGTTCATATCCTTTGCCCACTTTTTGATAGGGTTGTTTTTTTCTCATAAATTCATTTAAGTCCCTCATAGATTCTGGATATTAGCCCTTTGTTAGATTAATAGATTGCAAAAATGTTCTCCCATTCTGTAGTTTGCCTGTTTACTCTGATGATAATTTCTTTTGCTGTGCAGAAACTCTTTAGTTTAATTAGATCCCAGTTGTCAATTTTGGCTTTTGTTGCCATTGCTTTTGGTGTTTTAGTCATGGAGTTTTTGCCCATGCCTATGTTCTGAATGGATTCCTGACTTTTTAATAATTGCCATTCTGACTGGTGTGAGATGGTATCTCATTGTGGTTTTGATTTGCATTTCTCTAATGACCAGTGATGATAAGCTTTTTTTCATATGTTTGTTGGCCACATAAATGTCTTCTTTTGAGAACTGTCTGTTCATATGTTTTGCCCACTTTTTGATGGGGTTGTTTGTTTTTTTCTTGTAAATTTGTTTAAGTTCCTTGTAGATCCTGGATATTAGAATTTTGTCAAATGGGTAGATTGTAAAAATGTTCTCCCATTCTGTAGGTTGTCTGTTCATTCTGATGATAGTTTCTTTTGCTGTGCAGAAGCTCTTTAGTTTAATTAGATCTCATTTGTCAATTTTGTAAGCCTAATTTTGGTAGCCAATGTCCATGCTGTGTCAACCCTTGGCTGTTCCAGCACAGGGTTTTTAAGCTAGACTAGTGATTTTATCAACAATTGGTATGTTTCCTTCCTACCTTTTTCTCTAGGAACTTTTTACAATCCCAATCTTAACTGGTTAAATGGTAGACTGCAGAAATATTTAGTGGCTGGATGGTTTTGTTGCTGTTATTCTATATTTTAGGGTAGTTTTCTGGTCTCATAGCTGCCTGTCTTTTTTGTTTGTTTGTTTTGTTTTGTTTTGTTTCTGTTTTCTTTATAGAACTGCTCAAAATAGAAGTATTTATTTTGATTTATTCCTTCAAGTTTCATGATATTAGAAGGGATCTCTGGAAATATCCCTCACTAAACTCTTCCATACAAAATTCTTTCTTTTTTTATTTTTTGAGACAGAGTCTCACTCTGGCACCCAGGCTGGAATGCAATGATGTGATCTCAGCTCACTAAAACCTCTGTGTCCCAGGCTCAAGAAATCCTCCTGCCTCAGCCTCCAGAGTGTTTGGGACTGCAGGTGTATGCCACCATGCTCAGCTAATTTTAAAATTTTTGGTAGAGACAAGATCTCACTATATTGCCCAGGTTGGTCTCGAACTCCTGGGCTCAAGCAATCTTTCTACCTTGGACTCCCAAAGTACTAGGATTGCAGGCATGAGCCACTGCACCTGGTCTCCAAATTCTTGATCTCATCTAGCCAGTTCTCAATCACTTCCTAACACTTGACATGTAATCTACTTAAATATAAAGAGGCTGCTTTTTTGGCATTCAAATTTATCTGTAAGAATGGAATCTTCAGTTCTTTAGCATTTGACACAACACCATATGCCTTTTCTAGAATTTCCTAGCATTCAACTGCTGTTCAGTTGCTGTCTTTCCCATGAGCTAAGTGTTAGGCTTGAAATAATAGATTTGCTAATAATTCTGCTTCTTTTTTCTCGTATGAAAACAGTACCATTTTGCAGTAATTTTTCTGAGCTTGTGAGTATCTGAGATGAAAATGCTAGAATGTGATTTATATTTTCTGGGGAAAGTTGACACTAGCCATTTCCTGACCTCTCTTGAAAACAAGCTGCTACCAACAGTGGCTGTTTATAAGCAAAATTGGTGTCAACCATCATAATTTGAGACCTTTCTGGAATAGTTGGCTTTTGTAATGAAATTTTCATGTGTTTCAGAGCTTGATTTGTCAACTTATTTCTTATCACTAGCTTTTAAAAATCTTTAACTCATACATAATATATTTTAGACACAAGTAATTAACCAAACTTATCTTTCATTTTCTTGTTTTTGGACAACTTCTTATGTTATGCATTTTCTAGATATGGCCAAGGCTGAAAATATATATTTAAATTAACTTAAAAGAATTTTATTGGCCAGGCGTGGTGGCTCATGCCTGTAATCCCAGCACTTTGGAAGGCCGAGGTGGGTGGATCACTTGAGGTCCAGAATTCCAGACCAGCCTGACCAACATGGTGAAACCCTGTCTCTACTAAAAATACAAAAATTAGCCAGGTGTGGTGGCACATGCCTGTAATCCTAGCTACTCAAGTGGCTGAGGCATAAGAATTGCTTGAACCTGGGAGGTTGCAGTGATTTGAGATCATGCCCCCACTCTTCAGCCTGGGTGACAGAGCAAGATTCTGTCTTAAAAACAAAAACAAAAAACATACCATGTTTTAATTTCAACATTTTTTTTCGATAAGTTCTAATGATATTGCTAACAGGAACGGTCCCTTTAATGACTAACATATTATAAAAAATTACAGGTTTTATTGTGGCAAGCTTATACATTTTGCAACATCAGTGATATTTCAAATGGACTTAATTCAAGTAAGGCCTTCACAGCTTAGGACAAACCAACAAAAATTTAGTCTTTTCTGAGTGTCAGCTTGTAAGGGGCACTTCCAGATGGGCATAGGCCCTAGTTAAGCACATTTCTACAAGAATTAAATACCCAAGGTTTCACTGATGCTCCCATCATGGAATCAGAATAATTATTATAGATTTTGGTTAGGTTGGCATACCTCTTGGCCTTTCCTGAGCAAGGGCCTAGTAACTTGGAATTTAGACTAAAGTTAATAGAAACATAGCATGGAATGAAATAAATACAATGAACACCAGAAAAAGCCTGTTCACCAGCCCAGAGAAGCAACATGAAACCTCACCTCTCCCAAGCATGGTATCGCCTGTGTGAGTGTGACTGTGGGTCGAATTGTGCTCCCCAAAATGATATGTTGAAGTTCTAGTGCTCGGTATGTGTGAATGTGACCTTATTTGGAAATAGAGCCGTTGCAGGCATAATCAAGTTGAGATGAGGTCATGCTGGATTAGTGTGGGCATCAAATCCAATGATCAGTGTCTTTGTAGAAGAGGAGGGACACACATAGACACAAAGGAAGAAAACCATGTGACAATGGAGGCAGAGGTTGCAATGAAGCAGCTACAGGCCACAGAATGCCAAGGACTGCCACCAACCACCAGAAGCCATGCAGAGGCAAGGATGGATTCTTCCCTAGAGCCTGCAGTAGGGGCATTACCCTACTTATTGCTTGATTTCAGACCTCTCACCTCCAGAGCTGAGACAGAATACATTTCTGTTGCTGTAAGCCACCCAAATTGTAGTACGTTGTTATGGCAGCCCCAGGAAACCAAGGCAGGGGTGAAGTCCAAATGTTCATTTTCTCTGTAATTTGAAAGAAATTGATATAAAAACCCACCCCAAATAAGTGCTACTGTTGCAATACCTTGCTGTAACAAATACAAATGTTTTCTGTAATGTTTCTGTTTTCTGTAACTGCGTGCACACACAGACACAATGAACTAATTTGAAAATATTACCAACAATGCAGGCAAATAATCTGCCAGAGGAGGAGTGAGTGGACACGGCAGAGTGGAGCATTAGAACCTCAAGAATTTGAGATAAATGAAAGAGACCATTAAATAAGTAGGTTTTTAAATGATATATGAAATGTGAAGAAAAGATGTGACACTATGAGAAAAGAAAAGAGGGAAGAAAATAGAATTTCTACACCCTGCAGAAAATAAAAAGCAAAATGAAAATAAAGCAAAATAAAAGTTCTAATTACTGAAATTAAAAACTTAGAGGGCAGGTAAAATAGCAGATTGGTTGTAGTTAAAGAGAGATAATGATCTGAGGAAATTACGATAGTGACTAATCATCGGGTGTTAAGAATATCTTTTTCTACATATCTTTAAAAGGTATCTTAAATATTTATTCCTTACAATAATTGCATAACAATAAGAAAACATATGTCATCTATTTTGACCTTGCTTCTACTCTGTTTTAAAGAGGAAGGAATTCCTGGACCAAATTCCGGTTAATTTTGCTCTTGTGGGTTGAAGCTGATGGATCCTGGATGATAAGCTCCTGCCCTAGATAACAGTGTGCCATGCTTCCTTTGACAGCTGCAAATGCATGAGTTTAAAGGCAACACTGAAGACCATTAGCCAGAACCTCCCTTTCTCAGTGCTAATATGAAGCTACAATATGAAAGCAATAAGCCTCAAAATTCAACAACATCTGATCCAATAAAACATTGATCAGACACCTAACATCCAATAAAACATTGATCAAACATCTAACACAATATAAAAGACGTTATAATAATGGCTTATGGGCTGGGTGCGGTGGCTCATGCCTGTAATCCCAGCACTTTGGGAGGCCGAGGCAGGCAGGTCATGAGGTCAAGAAATCGAGACCATCCTGGCCAACATGGTGAAACCCTGTCTCTACTAAAAATACAAAAATTAGCTGGGCATGGTGGTTTGCACCTGTAGTCCCAGCTATTTGGGAGACTGAGGCATGAGAATCACTTGAACCTAGAAGGCAGAGGTTGCAGTGATCCGAGATCGCACCACTGCACACCAGCGTGGCAACAGAACAAGACTCCGTCTCAAAAGGAAAACAAAAACCAAAATGGCTTATGGCAAATTCTCGTTTCAGATGATCTAAACTGAAAGGCACCCAGGGGGTCGGAGATGACTGCATTATGAGTTCTCCCTGGGCTCAACGACAGCAAGTCCACAGTGATAAATCATTCCAAGAAGTGTCAGGAGTTTTAAGTAAAGGGAAGAGACTTAAGTTTGTCAACAGTAGAAAGATCAGGTGGAAGAGCTGGCTGTGCTCTTACATAGAAATTCTTCTCTTCCATTTTCTTTCTTATTACTCATTTTAACTCACACAATTCATTTACATGGATAATTAAAACATTAAGTAACTGTACAGTTTGGACATAGATTTGCCAACAAGACAGTGATTTAATGACTAAAGTTTAAAAAACATGAATTTAATGCTATTCCTCAAAATTTACAAACAGAGTATTATTGAAATGGAACTAAAATATTGGTAACTGTATTTGTAAGTATATACACCTATAAAATCATATATATATATGACTGGTCAATTGAATCTAAAGTGAAACTTGAATAATAATAAAGCACAAGCAACTTCTGTTGTTAGCTTTTAAGGAATAATGTGGTGAACATTCCCTAGGAAGTATTATAATTGATGAAAAGAACATATATGCATATCTATGATCTTAGTATAAATTACAGGAAGGATCACCAATCAAAGAGAGAACAGTGGATAATTTAATAATCATGTGGGCCAAAAGAGTAATTTTGGGAAGAAGCAGAAATAAGATTATCCTCTTACATATCAAGCCAAAATATATTCCAAATAGATTAAAGGTTTAGTTTAACAATGACAAAAACCTAGAAGAAAATATAGACTAATATGAAAATTCCATTTTTGATCATTAACAAAGCTCTTTGAATACAATTTCTTGTGCAGAGCAGGGACTGAGAAGATAAAGAGTATTGAAATCACGAAAAGAGTTTAAGATAAAAGAATATAGCAAAGGGCAATACCTCAAATTTGATATTAATTTAATTTGATTGCAAAATTAAACATCAGATGATTTTTGAAGTTACACGTAATACAGCAAAGCAAAATAATTTAAAAGTCAAAGAAAGAGTAAAGAAAAAGTAATGACAGTTTAAAATGGATTTGATAGGGTTAACAACACAATAAATTAATGTTGTCTATTTTGATACACTTCCTAAGAGTGTTACTGTGACTATAAGGTTCTCAGAAGCAAGAAGAAAGGCTGAATATGGTCATCCATGGAATTTCCATGAATTTATTTTTATTATCCTCAAATCTAGAATTTTCCTGTAGATCATAAATGACTAGAGGATATAATGACCACGGTTTTAATAGCAGTCACAACTGTAATCGTAACAATTCCCAAGCTAGTCATGTTATATTTGTAAAGAATCATAATATTCAAACACTATGATTGGTATATATACAAATATAACACTAGTCATGTTATATTTGTAAAGAATCATCATATTCAAACACTATGCAATGGATACTCTAATAAAGTGGATGTTAGATTCTCAACATGTACACACATTCTGGAACAAATTTTGATAGCACGTAAGAACTTTAAGTTCATGTTGGGACCCAGATTTCCACTGCTAGGAAACAATCATAAGAAATAAATTAGAGATATAAACAAAGATTTATGTTTGGGGTAAATTACGGTGTTCTTTATACTTGCAAGAAATTGCAAAAAAATTGCATGTTCAATAAAGAAAGAATTTCTTTTGTTGTTGTTGTTTTGTTTTTTTGAGACACAGTCTCACCGTGTTGCCCAGGCTGGAGTGCAGTGGCGCGATCTTGCTCACTGCAACCTCCGCCTCCCAAATTCAAGCAATTCTCCTGGCTCAGACTCCGGAGTAGCTAGGATTACAGGAACGTGCCACCATGCCCAGCTAATTTTTGTATTTTTAATAGAGACAAGGTTACACCATGTTGGCCAGGCTGGTCTCAAACTCCTGACCTCAAGTGATCCACCCGCCTCTGTGAACCACCATGCCCAGTCAAGGAAGAATTATTAAATGAAATTGTTATACACATTTGGTAGACTTTTTTAGGCATTAAAATAATGTTATAGTTTTAAAAATATGTTTTGATTAAAAACTATTAAATACAATATGATCTCAAAATAAATAGGCAAAATAAAAGGCATTTGGGTTATGAATTTAGTGATTGTTTTTTCATCTTTAAATAAATGTAAATTTTTTCGAATTTTTCCATTTTGTTTTCTATAAAGCATTGTATGAATGAAAGGTCTTCATGAATATTTTCTTCTGTTTTAAATAACTTTGTTGTGAATGGGAGAAGAGACATGGACCAGGGGAGGTAGTTTTTGTTTGCTTGTTTTAGGGTGTGTGTGTGTGTGTGTGTGTGTGTTTGAGATAGGGAAGATTGAGGATTGGGCTAATAGAGCAGCAAATTCTAAAAATATGACAAAGAATGGGATGAATCTAAAGATAAAACCTGAAATCACAGCAGATGGAAGGGGATGGAATTAGGCTCAATGCTAGGGGATTATCCTTGAAGCGGGACAGAAGTAGAGTTGTACAGACACATTTAAGTAAAGGAACAAAATGTTTAGGGTGTAGATGTCAAATAGCCGAGAAATCCTCAGCGAGGCAGGAGATGGTATCAGAGACACCAGAGAGGCAAGGGGGGCGAGCATAAGGCCTTGATATTAGTGGTTGAAATTTTGGAATAACCAGTGTCCAGAATAAGCGATGGAGCTGATCAGTAATTGCAAAAAAAATGCAGAGGAACAAGTTGTGATTGGAGATCCTAACTTTGTCACAGCAGCACTGTAGGGGTGTCTGCTGCTCTCCTGGGGTGGAGTGTTGGCTGGCACCTTTGCTGTAGAGCTGAGAAGGGCATCAGCCTACAGTCAGTGTGGTGGCTTGCTGGTGTGGCATCGGAGGACAGTCCACAGAAGGGATTCTGGTTCAGAATGTGGACAGAGAAGTGAGGAAACCAACATCTCCACGGGGTCAGGCCAGCTGGAAAGGAAGGGAAACCACAACAGGGAGACATTGGGCGGGCGGAACTTGGAGCAGGGGGTTTCAGATTGTAGGAACCACAGAATTCCCCAGGGAAGCTTACTGAAATGTAGATGAATAAGTCCCATCCCAGGAAAGGTTAGTTCGTGAGTGGATTCCAGCAAATTGCATTTTTAATCCATGAGTCAGGTAGTCTGAGGGCCATACTTTAAGAAACGTTGGGGTAGACATTGTAAGAATCCAAGCTGAACAGTGGGAGTAGCAGAAGGAGAAGAAAAGATGTGAGAAATGTGGAGGAATAAGAGCCTCTGCTCAGAAATTTAGGCATTATAGATGAAGGTTTCAGAGGTGACAAGGTCCAGCCCATGACTATGGTAGCCCCTTGTGTAAGCAAGTCAGTTAGAACATCACGGAACTCTGGGGTTTGGTCTGTGGCTGAGTCTTCAACATGGTTTGTCAACAAAGATTTTCTATGTGCTAAGACAATGTTTTCCAAACTCACATACCATGGAACAAGGCTCTTACCAGAAATAATAAGAAATTCTAAGGAACAACAATGACAAAAAAGTATTCCATGACCAAGTCATTTGGAGACATGTGGGCTTAAAAAAAGTCAGGAAGTTTCATTTATTATATATTTCCCAGAGCCTTTGTGTTTTATGATTGCCTAATGAGGATAATTTAACATGTTGCTCTTTCCAGGTGGAAAGGGCAGGGAAGGGAAGGAAGGGGAAGGGAAGAGAAAGAAAACAGAAAAGGGAACAGCATTTTGGGGATTCCTAAACTTCCGGTGGCTGGGGTAGTGCTGCCTGGGTCTTCCTCCTGGCTTGGTCTCCCTCTGTTTTCTCTCTCTTCTCCTGTGCCTCACAGACACTGCTGATTTCTGGAGTTGCAACATGGGCCCTGCACAGCTGATAGGCAGCACCTCTCAGACACCTGTACATTTTCTCAATGTTCATCCTAAAGTCTAATGAATAGGATTAATGTAGTCAATCCTATTTTTCTAAGGAAAGGGTTCTTCATAAATGGTTCCAAAGCCATGTAATAGAATCATCTGATACTTTCTTACTTACTACAATTTTGAAATTCCACAATTTTAAAAGTGTTAATTATTTTGTAGCTTATTTCTAGTGGTTTTGGTATACACTATTTTTCAAACTTTGCTTTTTTTAAAATGTTAAACACATACCGAACTTCAGAAATAAATGCTTTTGAATATTTATTAGGGTAAGAATTTTGCCTTTAGTCTGTGAATTATAGTGGCAGATTTTCTATTATTTGACATTTTCTGCATCCTTTGTTAAATTCTAGTTGGTGTTGGTACATTAGTATTATTTTTAAAAATATGCCAATGGATTGACTTGGCTAATTTGTCTTTTAGCAGTTTTTCATCTATACTCATAAGACTGGCTTATAGATTTACTTTCTTAGTTGTTTTTGTTCAATTTTTCTTAGAGGCAAGCTAGTCATACAAAATTGAGAAGCGTGGCTTCTTATCATCTTTTATAATGTGAAATTTTAAAATATATGTATTTTATAGTCCCTGAAGGTTGATGCAGCTTATGCAAAACTATATGGGCCTGATGCCTTTCGATAGTATTTTACTTTTTTCTAGATTGATGGGTTGAGGCCTAATACTTCATCTTCTGTCAAATGTATAATTTTAATTTTCCTAGAAAATAAAACTTCTAGTATTTTGTCAAATATGTTTAAATAAAACTATACATTATTTTAAAATTTCAAAAATGTTTATTTTGAAAAAATAACATATGCATTTGGTAAAATTAAATTGTTAAAAAGGTGAGTAGATGGTTGACAGTAAGCCTTCCTTCCTACTGGATTACAGTGCTCAACCCCTTGCCATTTACACATAGTCAGTTTTACACATTTCTTGTTTAATCCCCCTGCAGAGATTTTATATACACACATGTCAATACTTACAAAAGCACACTTTTAAATGGAAACAAAGCATGGTATCCTACTAATGTACCAAGCTTTATTTGACTCTCCTCTTTCTTGAAAATGTAGGTTTTTCCAATCTTTGATTCTGCAGTTCATGGTAGAATCACATATTCTCCATTTAGACTAATGGAGTTGTTACAAAATAAGGGTGGATAAGAAATAATAGATTACAGCATTTCTTACACTAAAGAGGAAGCACATCTCCCCAAAGGTGCAGCCCAGGGCCATGGAGCTACATGAGCATAGGGTAAAAGCTGACCACGGAGGCTCAGTGGCATAGTCTAGAAACAGTAGCAACTAAACTACTATACTTGTAGAATGAATGAACTGACTATAATGTGGAATTCACTGGACAGACAGAACATGGTAAATTATACAGCACCCCCTGATATATTCAATAAGGTCTCCAGTTTTGCTGCTCAAGACATGTTCATCCAGCATGCACAAGACATGTTCATCCAGCATGCATTTCCGGTGTGCCAGGCATTGGACTGGGCACTGTGAACAGAAACAAGAATTTTCTGTCAAAAAGATGAAATATGTTACATTACAAATGTTGTAGCCTTTCTAATTAGATTAGACATTCCTTAAATTAAAAAAAAATAAACTTCAATTTTTAATAAAATAAACTTTTATTAAAAAAATAAAATAAAAATAAAATAAAAATAAATTAAAAAAATAAAAAAGAACAAATATTCTACTCCTATGTACTTTGTTTTTCACTGTCCTAAAATTATTGCACATCTATCTATATTCCCTACTGTGTGTCCCAGAAATAAAGGAGAAGGAAAAAAAAGAAAGGATGGATAGTTTGAGAATGTCTGACATGCATTTTATGATGTCAAGGGTAGGGACCTGTGGGACAGATTTGGGAGTGGTACTGAGGTGGAAAAACGTTTTCCATTGTTCGACTCTTGGAAACAATGGGAAAAACAATGGTTTAATTACAATAGAGTCCATGTAATTGTCCTTCAATGCCTTTCATACTTTTACTGGAGTATCCACAGGGATTTGTTCTTAATTATCTTTCCTCTACCCGGCTGTTGGTGTGCATGTTTATAGGTGGATGATATACGTGCATAATATTGCAGCAAAGTAGACCTTTCTAGGTGTGCTAATGAAGGTAGAATGGAAGCAATTCACCCAGCCATCACTCAGGTCCTTGGTGATGTGAAATCAGATGGTGGCCAGGTGCAGTGGCTCACACCTGTATTCTCAGCACTTTGGGAGGCTGAGGTGAGTGGATCACTTGAGGTCAGGAGTTCAAGACCAGCCTGGCCAACATGGTGAAAACTCGTCTTTACTAAAAATACCAGAAAAAAAAAAAAAAGTAGCCAGGCGTGGTGGTGCACACCTATAATCCCAGCTACTCAGGAGGCTGAGGCAGCATCATCTGAACTAGAAGACAGAGGTTTCAGTGAGCCACAATTGCGCCACTGCACTCCAGCCTGGGTGATGGAGCGAGACTCTGTCCCCCCGCTCCCCATACAAAATAGGATGGTTATGTTTCAAGATGGTTAAGATGCTGTGTCTCATCTTCTTTTCCATAAAGCAATATGTTTATGGTATTTACTATTTAAAATGCATCTGGATCTCTGTACTTTACACTTTGGCAGAGTTCACATTCTGAATCACTCCATGGATTATTTAATATTCCATAGGTCGTCTGACATCCAGTTCAGAATTGTTTGAATATTATCAATTATACTTATGCATATTGCCCAGATAAATAAAGTGTGTATTTTTTTGAACAGTTTCTACTTTAATTTAAAAATTCACTATTTGTTGTACGTCTCTAATTCATTTTCACTTCAGTTATCAAAATATACTCATGTAATAGCCATTTGATCTCAAAATACTTTTAAAATCTCAAAGTTTGGTCTTTAAAAAGGTAGGAAGCTATATTTCATCAGTGGCAAGAAAGCTAAAAAACCAAAGAATTTAGATTTGAACTACAACTAAAATTAGCCCAACAAGTTCTCCCATCCTTTCTGAAAGCATGCTTACTGTTCTTCTAAGTGAGGTTTTCCATTACTTTTAATTGAACAGTGCCCCAGTAATGTTTCCAAGCCCACAATGGGTAAACAAAGAGAAAGAGGCAGACTCCACCCTTTAGAAAATGGTTTTGCCTCAGACCACAAAAGCTTCAAGCTTAAAGACCTTTGAACATCTATTTACGAACCATGGGTTGCCAACAAATAGTTAAGACTCAATTACTTTGGTATCTCCCCAGAAACAATAATAAGTACATCAGGTCTGTCTCCCATGACTGAGGCTCAGTCTAGATTGCCAAGAAAATCTCCATTGCCCTAGAGATTAAAGGAACACAGAAATGGCAAATAACAGTGTCACTAAATATATAACATTCCATTCCAAGCACAATAGGCAACTGGAACATTTTTTTACTCTAATGGACCTGAAACACAAAGGAAATTTTTAGTTATTAAATACCATGATATTACATTATCTCTAAGTGCAAAAGTACAAGTGGAGGCTGGAGAGAAAGAAAGCGAAAGAAGTAGGGAATGACTAAATTACATTTCCCATTAAGAATCCAGATGATATGACAGTGGTATAATCAACCTATGATTTATGTCCGGAAACCATTGTCACTGAGAATCCTCAATTACGATTATTGGAATCTAAAAATATGTGTTTACACAAACTAAAATAAACATAATCTGACCTCTTCTCACGTAGGCTTATTGTGGCTCCTCCCAGGAAAGCAAAGGAGAATTGTGTTCTCTTGTGTTGTATACAGCTTTTATTAAGTGTCTTTTAATGTTTTCCTAGTTCCATTTTATCTTTTAAAAGCATAAGAAGGGGCCGGTTGCGGTGGCTCACACCTGTAATCCCAGCACTTCGGGAGGCAGAGGCAGGCGGATCACAAGGTCAGGAGATCGAGACCATCCTGGCTAACGCGGTGAAACCCTGTGTCTACTAAAAAATACAAAAAATTAGCCTGGCGTGGTGGCGGGCGCCTGTAGTCCTAGCTACTCAGGAGGCTGAGGCAAGAGAATGGCGTGAACCCAGAAGGCGGAGCTTGCAGTGAGCAGAGATAGCGCTTCTGCACTCCAGCCTGGCGACAGAGCAAGACTCCGTCTCAAAAAAAAAAAAAAAAAAGAGTATAAGAAGGGCTGGTAGCAAAGAGTTATTTTCCAAGTTGTCACAATAGATGGAGTTCTCTAGAGATGCCTTGAGAGTCACAGTCCGCTGTTAACCCCTAGCCTCAAATTTAGTTTGGAAGTAATGTGAATGCATGCATTTAATCAATTCCATGAATAACCTTTAAAGACAGACATAGCAATTGAAAAATACAGAAGAGGCAAACGAAGCTTTCTACAAGAATTTTCCTCAAATCAGTTAACCATATTTGCAGTTAATTTTCTCACCTATTTCTCCTCCTAGTCCTCTGTGAATGACTTCTCTCTTTGGTCACAATACCATGACTTAAAATGGAAAGGGTTTTCAGCATCTAAAAATCTTTGGGTCAAGTGGATGGATTTACTTTCTTGGCCTAAAGACGACTGGTTTCCCAACGAAGAGAAAGTCAGGCCTTCGGCTCTTGTTTTCCAAACTAAGAGAAGGCTGGAATCGTCTGTGAGACACAGCGAAATCTCTCGGTCCATCAGACAGCAACTGAAAGTATAAAGGAAGCTTCACAGTGTGGCCATGAGCCTATTTTATTTATTTCCCAGAGAAACGGTCAATTAGTAGGACATATAAGCAGTTTCTAGACTTCTCCGAGTGTTGCTCATGCAAAACCACACTTTTAGGATAAAATTGTAAATAGCCCATTAACATCACCAAATAGAAAGTGAATTTGTATTAACTATAAGGGTACTATTTTCAGTCTTGGGTCCTACTGTTGATTTTATTTTTGATATTTTACTTTTGTTTTATTTATCATGAGGTAAAGGTTTTTATTTTTGTTCCACTCCTATGCCCTCCTCCACTCTCAACCTTTCTGGTAACATTTAAAACTTGATTGATTTATAGTACTTTTTTTTATTGTTTGTTTGTGTAGTTTTGTTGAGGTGTAGATAGTTGTCCTCTTTTATTGGTTTATTTAATTGGTTGTTCCCATGGTAACATTTTTAGTACATTTTTTTCAGAAGGTTGAAGGATGCTTTGGGGCTTTTGTGTGGTGGTCTGTTAATCTTCAACAGACCCTAACAGGATTCCTTTGTGCCTTTTTCTCCCCTATTTTTAAGTGACTTGACTTCTTTAACCCTTAGGAGGCTAAGTTCCATTGCTTCTGGGCACCACATCTTCAGATAAGGTTTGTTTGATGGAATTTGTAGGGTGGGGTGGCCAGTCTGTGACCACAGAATCATTATCATGAGAGATTCAAAACACAGGCTGTAAAAAGGAATCTAAATTTGCATACTATAATTATGAAATTTATATAGCATAGTGTGGCTGTTTATTTTATATTTGGTTGTCAATCAAAGGAAGTGTAGCTTTTTTATTTTTGTAGATACTTTTTTGACTTAATTGCTGCTGAGTGGCTATTCTTGGTCAACTACTGTTTGGCTTTGACCTGCTTTCTGCGGGACTTAGTTGTGTCCTCTAAGTTTAATGGACGTCGTGAGACAGAAGAAATGAAATCATTCATGAAACATATTTGGACGTTTGTTCACTTAAACATTTCTACTCTGCAAAGAGCTACTCTGAAATCTGGAAGTCAGTATAATAACTTGAAAATGTAAGTTTTAAGCCTTATTGTTACTCAGATATGAAGTTTGTTCTCATAAACATTTAACATTTACTGTGACATAGTGATATGGAAGAATTGTATTTCTGTGATTATTTTTAATAATAGCCATAACTTAAAAGTTATATCATACCTGTCCTAGGTTCTAAAAGAACTTTCCATGGATTATTTATTAATCCTGATAATAGGATTAGTCAGGATTAATTAAGTGTAAAACACTGACTCAACGGGGGGATATGAGTACTTTTAAGTGTTTATGTGTAATATTAACACAAACTCTTATGTCACGAAATGAAAATATGCTAAAAAAGTATCACGATTATTTTTCCTAGGTATTGTGAAATAGTCTAAATATACACACAAAAGGAGACATTTTAAATTATGTAAAGTAATTTTCAGTAGTGGGATTCGTTTTACAGATATTTTTCCTTCCTGTTGGCCAGTGTCTATTAGGATGGATTATTGCAGCAATCCCCAACCTTTTTGGCACCAGGGACCAGTTTTCTAGAAGACAATTTTTCCATGGACCAGGGTAGGGGTGGTGGTTTTGGGATGGTCAAAGCACATTACATTTATTGTGCACTTTATTGCTATTATTGTTACATTGTAATATATACTGAAATAATTATACAACTCAACAGAATGTAGAATCAGTGGGGGCCCTGAGCTTGCTTTTCTGCAACTAAATGGTCCCATCTGGGGGTGACAGGAGACTGTGACAGATCATCAGGCATTAGATTCTCATCAGGAGCGTGCCACCTAGATCCCTCACATGCGCAGTTCACAATAGGATTTGCGCTCCCGTGAGCATCTAAAGCCACCACTGATGTGACAGAAGGCAGAGCTCAGGTGGTAATGTGAGCAGTGGGGAGTGGCTGTAAATACAGATGAAGCTTTGCTCGCTTGCCTGCCATTCACCTCCTCCTGTGCAGTCCAGTTCCTAACAGGTCACGAACCAGTACTGGTTTGTGGCCCTGGAGGTGGGAGACCCCTGGATTATTGGACCTTCACAAGGTGTTAATAGCAGTTGAATTTTATCCTAATAATTGTATTGCCAGAAACTATATAGCAAATTTATAGGACATGGAAATGAAATAGAGCTGATGCCCTAGCTTGCATATTTAAGAAGTTACTGCAGATACCCTAAAAACTGAGAGGAGGATTTGTACCTCTCTCCTTTTTGTTCCTTAGGCACAATGCATTCCATTTGGCTGGGCAGATAAAAGGATACTGTGTGTGTATGTGCCAGGGACTGTGCTAAGTATTTTATATGCATTGCCACTTTTCAAAAGAATAAGAGGCCAGCATATCAGCTAAGAACATGGACTCTGAATTTAGACAGTACTGAGGTTGAACCCTGCCTCTGCTAATTTCTATCTGTAGCCCACTGGTCAAATTTCCCAACTTTTGTGAATCTCAGTTTCTTCATCTGAAAGAAAACAGTAATAACATAATGTCCGCCTCATAGAATTTTTGTGAGGACTAAATGAGATAAGTGGGATTGGAGAAGGTTCGTTGTGTTTAACTTTTTTCTGGTGTGAGAGTTTAGGATTTTTCAGGTTCATGGTGGTGAGGAAAAATGAAAGGGTGGGAGATGGTAACTTGTTGGCAGGACAGAATGACAGACAGTCCAAGTGGTGCCTACTAAGATGCTTTCTGCATGAAAAATGTTGTCATGAATGGGACTGATGGAATGATTTATTGACCAGACATTATTTAAGTTAGAATTATTTAAGTTAGAACACTGATTGCAATTATAATAAAATCTTGGGAAAACATCACTAGACCCAAAAATACAAGTATTCTATAGAGAATTCTACTTAATTTACTGTTTGAAATTTTACCTGGTCACTAATTCACTGATCATACTAGGATTCTTGTGTGGTATGAAGGTCCTAGTGCTTACTTATACTATTAGAGAAATCTTGTATTGTTAATAGGATTGTTATTAATAACTCTAAGATAGTCCCAATAAATGGAAAAATATGGTTTCTCAAGAGATGCTGTCTTTTGATGATAAGGCTTAATATTGTGTTCTTGGATCACAGATGAAATTATTATTATGTAGTTAATCCTCAGCAGAAGTTAGAAAAGGTGAAAAGTTAGCATTTGGTATAGAGATTTGGACAAGTTTATATAGTCCCAAGGTGTTTGTAATTGAACGCTCTTAGAAAAATGCATACATGCCCGAGATTAAGTGCTGGAAATCTTTTTCCATCCACTTTTTTAACTTCAGGAAGACATTGTAAAAAAAAATTTTTTTTGAAGAAGGGTCTTGCTCTGTTGCCCAGGCTGGAGTGCAGTGGCATTACCTTGGCTCACTACAACTGCCACCTCCCAGATTCAAGCAATTCTCATGCCTCAGTCTCCCAAGTAGCTGGGATTACAGGTGTGCACCACCATGCCCGGGTAATTTTTGTATTTTTAGTAAAGAAGAGATTTTTCATGTTGGCTAGGCTGGTCTTGAACTCCTGACCTCAAGTTATCTGCCCGCCTTGGCCTCTCAAAGTGCTGGGATTACAGACATGAGCCACCATGCCCAGCCAGTGTGTTTTAAATATAAATGTTACAAAAGTACATTACAAAAACTTTGCAGAAAATAGTTCCAGGCTTGGGAAACATGGTGAAACTTCATCTCTACCAAAATACAAAAATTAGTCGGGCATGGTGGCATGCACCTGTGGTCCCAGCTACTTAGGAGGCCGAGGTGACAGGATTGCTGGAGCCCAGAAACTTAAGGCTGCAGTGAGCTGTGATTGTGCCACTGCACTCCAGTCTGGGCAACAGAATGAGACTCTGTTTCAAAAAAATAAATAAATAAAATAATAAATAAAATGTTTAGAATAAATGCAATAAGAAAAGAACATTAAAATTATCTGTAATGTTTTAGTTTTAGCTATTATCCCTTATTTGGGCTCCACATAGAATCATGTGGTAACTCTCTTATAAAATTTACCATTTTACACTCAGCATATTGCAAGAAACTTCTATCACTGCATGTTCTCCTACAACCATAATACAAATGAATGCACTTTTTGCTTTTTATGAACCACTTTCCTTCATTGATTCAATCTCCTAATTATTTAAATTGGATAAGTTATCCATATTATTTCAAATATTTCACCATAAGAAACAAACTCTTGCAGGTAATTCTTGGTGCTAATCTATCATTGCTCCCTTTGCATAAATTTCTGCAAGTTAAATTGGTAAGTTACGGGGTATACAGATTTCCTTGGCTTCTTCTATGTAGTGTTATGTCTGCAATTATTTTATTTATAAATAACCCACAATTTGAGAACTAATTGTCCCATTAGTACTACTATTAATATTTTGCTTGCAAGTTTGGTTAGCATAAAATATTCATATGGAGGAAAACTATTCATTAACTTCTCAGCATCATAATGTAGTGCAAAGGGCGAATAGGCTCAAAACAAGATGCCCAACATTAACATGGGAAGACACGCAAGAAAGCCCAGGCTGAAAGCCTCGCATGCCGTTAGTGAACATTGAATGCCCGGTGCCTTCACACGAAGGCAAGTGTTGACACACATAACATTCCCCACAAAATTAATTCCCCCCAGAGCTTGGTTTTCTCAATATTTAAGGAAGTAATTCAGAGTCCCTGATAGCCTCCATGATATTCTTCCCTCACAGTCCCAGTTTCAGTGATCTAGAGACGCTCAGTGATGCTGAATTGAGAACCCATATTCAAGTGTTGACTATGCAAAAAGAATGCTGAGAAACCTGCAAATGACAATATGTGCTGGGGTGCTGGCAGGGAGGAGAGCAGGGCTGACCACATGACATGTGGCGTGTGCCATGCGAAGTGTGTGTGCGGAGGTTTTGTCAATAGACTCTGCAGGGCATCATTTTTTTTTTTTTTTGGCAGTAAGACTGCTAACAAAAACACTGTCATAGTTTTGTGAACTTATAGGATAATGGAAAAGTATCTCATTTAACTACCTGGTGTTTGAATTTGGGGCATGAGACTGCACACACCCCAGGTTAGAAACAACTTGACCTGTGTGGGCTGAGGGTTTAACAGACCCTGTTCTTTGGAGTTAAAAATCATCTGCTCCCAGGAAAATACAACTTTCTGGGCTTTTTTTTTTTTTCTTTCTTTCTAAGTGAGGGACAGAGTAGGAGGAAAAAGGAAGGGAGACCAGCTTTAAATTACTTATAAAAAGGACCTAGAAAAAACTTTTTGGACATCAAAAAGCTCTTACAAAACAGGCTTTTAATGATTTAAGTGTAAATGAATCAAAAACATATGGATAACATTTTCTTTTAAAGTACCCTTGGGTTCAAAAAATTAAGGAGAAAAGTAAATGGCGGAGAGAATGTTTTAGATTTGGAGGAGTAAAAAAATTTTTTTAAGAAAATAGCTTGAAGAGTTTGAGACACTCCAGTTGCACTTGGGGTTACCCATGCTGATGGGAAGATGAGAGTTAGGAGGAGTAAGGTCCCCTAAATCCAGGGGCCCTGGTCAGCTTACCACATGCACAAGGCATGACACTGGAAACCCCTTCCAAATACATGCTTTGATATAGGATCTGGGGAGCAGGCCTGAGGGACTGGTACTGAGAGAACATAACTTGCATTTTCAATCTCCTAGTGATTTAGAAATGCAACATGCAACCACAAACTACTACTGAAGACAAAAGTAGATGTGATATAACCCACCTGGGGGAGGAATGGAGTTGACATGAGGTCTTGTTCACATAAGCATGTACCATCTTCCATGGGCCTTTTTGCTTTGCAAGAGCTTTTCAGCTTGAAGGTAAAATAATAAGACATTATTAAAATATGTAAACCATTTTATTTTCTGCTCCAGATAATTTCTTGTTTTCCACAGTGCTCAAAACAGCAACAGAATTCAATTTGCCGTCTAAATTTTGAGAAATTCATGCATGATACATACACATTGATGTTTATTTCTTATCTTCATGAAGAGTTAAAATCCCAAAGTGTGGAAAGCTGTGAAAGGAAGCCACGAGGGCTTTCCCATCATCACTGCTGGATTTTCTACTACTGCTCAAAGGACTTGAGCCACAGTAAAAAGCTGGAGTCTTCGAGGGTGTGGGAAGCAATGTCCCTTAGGACAAGCAATCTCTCAACTGGGTGCTCTGTATTGATTAGTCAAAATTTAATCCCTAGACTTTGATTACATTTCTAAAAGGAATCTCCCTCCCAAGGTTAAGTTTAATAAAACTATCTTCAGGGTGGTTACCAGAAAGAGACTCGTGCACACTCAGAGTAGCCTGTAGATATACTGGCCATGTATTTTTATGATCAGGAGGACAATGGAATCCTTGTCCAATAAATCTACCTTAGATTGAGCCTTTGGCTAACATAGTGTATCACCTGAAAATGCAGCACTCGCCACCAGCATTAGACAATGGAAACATGGAATGATCAGTACAACCTTTTACTAATCCAGGAAACATCGTGGGTCGTGGGTCCTCAGTGGGTTTCCAACTCAGTTGATTTAGTTTTAGCCACATTTATGGAAACATGTGAAATATTGGGGCTAGAGTTTCTGTTTCAATTCTTAGGCACATCATTAATATCTGATGTTCTTTTTTCTCCCAATATCTGTCTCTGCATCTCACAGAGAACATCAGTCAGTGTATTTCTCTGTTCTCATTGACCGTCCAACCTTTCAGTCCTTTTCCTGGTTCAGGCCAGATGAAAGGGTGATGTCCAAGATTATTATTTTACCACCACCATGTACAGTGTCAATCCCTGAGCCCCGCTTTCCCACTTCCCTGCAGTTGTTCCTTTCAGTCCCTCCCACTTCCTGATGTACCATCCAGAAAAAGTCTCTGATCCACCACGTTTCATTTTCTCTTTTATATTCTGAAATTATTGCATTCTGCTGAAGAGACAATCACACAATAGGGTGAGTTGCTGCCTCACTTCACTCATAGTCTTCAGTCTCAGCCAGGCCACCATCAGCTTTATCCACCAGTCTTTGAATATGGCCTGAGCTGGCTCTCACTCTCCCCCTCCCCAGAGACCCTTCTATACATTACCTCTCCTGAGGCTTTTATCTGATGCCACAGCCTCACTCTGAGGCTCCTCCTTTCATGTCACAGGTGTGGATTACCTGGACCTCTGGCCCCTCCTCACCACATTGAAATTCCCCTTCTCTGTCCCTCCCTACCTCTTGTCTCCATGGTCAGAGAATGAGACACCCTGTCTCCTGTCCAATGCCAACATCTTCAGTGTTGCCCTCGGTCCCATCTGCTTTCCTTCAAGACCGTGATCAATCAAATACAATATTTACTGTTTTATCTTCAACCATCCCTTCTGTCTTGGCTTCTTTCCCTTGGCCTAAATAAATGTTTGAATCTTTGCACACTTAAAAAACAAAACAACAGCAGCAGAAAAACTCTCCGGGTTCTTGTGTCCTCTGTGAGTCGGCCCTCCAACATTCTTCCTTTAGGGATGAAAGTTCTTGCAGAAGTCATTCCCTCTCCATTCCCTCAAGTCTCATCCTCTCACTCCATGACCCAATCAGCCTGCATCAGCCTCCAGCCCTCACCACTTTTGGAAAGGCCATCAAAGACCATCTTTTTTCAGAATCTAGTGGAACTGCACCAGTGCTTGTCTTGCTGGGTGTCCTGGCTTCCTTTGATGCTATGGAACATTCTTTCTACTTGGAATCACTTGCCTGCCTTGACTGTCCTCTCTCTGGTCCTCAGTGACGATTCCCTCTCTGTGCCCTTACTGGAACTCTCCTGCTTTGCCACACAGTTGGCTGTCTGATATGTTTTTTAGAAATATGCTCATTGTGCTGTCACCCATTTGGATTTAACCATCATCTGTTTGTTGACGACATCAATTCCATCTTTGCAGACCTGTCCAAACCCTTATTCTCATCTTCACACTATTGGTCACTTTTCAGCCTCTTCTCATGCTATCCTCCCTTCTCCCATTTAACTCTGAATCATCCTTCAGATTGGGATCAGTCATCTTCATTTGCAGGAAGCTTTTCCTGAAACACCAGGTTACTGGTGGCCCTTTCCGTTGCTCCTCAACTCTACTGGTTGGCTTGTCCTTCAGCAATCCTATGTCACTAGGGAATTATCTAGTCTGTAGCCCTGATTCTCACCATCCTGTGTGCCCTGAAGGACACATATACTGAGATTGGGACCTGGTAGCCACTCAGTTTTTATTTGAGGAAATATCAGATTATTTCTTTAATTGATAGGGATTAGTATCACATATAATTTTCAAGATCACAGAATATTAAAATACAAAACGAACAAATGACTTAAAATTTGTCTTTTTGACTGTATTATCTGCCTATACTATACATATCCTTAAAGTTATTACTTGCTACACTCTTCTACAAGAACATTTTAATCTCTACAAAATGGTCTTATTATCCAGTGTAATGCCTACCTGACATAGCTGAATGTCTACCCTGCCCTAACTCTGCTTATCTTTAAGAAACAGGATACCTGTGATTAAAAGTTCCCTTTGTAACCATACCAGCTGAGACAGGTTAGCACCAAGATGGCTGAAACTTCAAAAAGACCTCAGATTTTCTTATCATCTCATTTCCATGCTAAATGACACTGCCATCAGCACCATGACAGTTGACAATCACTATGGCAATGGCTGGAAAAATCCACAAAAGGACAAAAAGGAAGGTAGCGGTCTGATTCCAAGAAGTTCACCAACCATTTTTAGAAAATACATGAATATTTCTCCTCTCGATTTTTTTTTTTTTTTTTTTTTTTTTTTTTTTTTTGAGATGGAGTCTCGCTCTGTTACCCAGGCTGGAGAGCAGTGGCACTATCTTGGCTCACTGCAACCTCTGCCTCCGGGGTTTAAGCAATTCTCCTCCCTCAGCCTCCCCAATAGCTGGGACTACAGGCATACTACACCACGCCAGGTTAATTTTTGTATTTTTAGTAGAGACAGGGTTTCACCATGTTGGCCAGGATGCTCTCAAGCCCTCCTCTCACTTTGAATGTCCAAACCCTTCATAAGAGAAACCCTATATTTTAAACCCCTTACCCTTCACTAGTTGAGAAGTTGATTTGCGAACCATGCTCCCCCTTCTCAATTCCATGGCCATGGAATAAAACCTGCACTGTTTGACACTCACTTTTGGTTTTGTGTATTGGCTTCCAGGAATCAAACAGGGAAAGATCCCATTTTGGGAGGGACCAGCTTTGTTGGTAACAGTCTAATTTAGAGAGCTAGTTCCTGCTGTTGATTTCTTCCCTTTCCTCTTTCAAAATGTAATTCCCTCAGATAAACCTTCTAAGACTATCCTAACACAGTTCCTGCACATTCATCCCCTATCCTTACCCTAACCCTGCCCTTAGATGAACACATTCAGTGTTATGTACTTACCCTGTTATATCAATTGATATATAGGTCTCCTGAATATCTGAACTTATGATTTTACATTTTTTGTGTGATTGTTTTGGTTTTTACTCTCCCCTATCTCATGAAGGCAAGTACTTACCTATTTTGTTCTTAACTGTCTTCAATACCACTCACTATGCCCAACACATAGAAAGGGCTCAATCAATATTTATTAAGTGAATGAATGAGTGAAGGGAGGGCAGATAAATTAATGGGGGACTATAATTACTCGGAGGCAAAAATGAAGCCTAGTGAAAGAAGGTCATAAAGTCTTGAGAGCTTGGAAATTGACCTTACTGTAAAAAAGAAAAACAAAACACTTCCACACAGATGTGCTCCTAGGCCAGTAAAGAGCTTAAGTAGGCTTTGTGCTGTTTACAAGAAATGTAGACTTGGTGGGGTGTGATGGTTTACACCTGTGATCCCAGTACTTTTGAAGGCTGGAGGTAGGAGAATCACTTGAGGCCGGGAGTTCAAGATCAGACTGGTGATCACATAGTGAGACCTTCTCTCTACAGAAAATGAGCTAGCATGGTGGCATGTGCCTATAGTTCTAGCTTCTTGGAAGCCTAAAGTGGGAGTATTGCTTGAGCCAGGAGTTCAAGACTGCAGTGAGCCATGATCGCACCATTGCCCTCCAGGTAGATGACAGAGTAAGATCCTGTCTGAAAGAAAGAGAGAAAGGAAAAAGAAGGAAGGAAGGAAGGAAGGAAGGAGGAAAGAAAGTCAAAATGAATCCAATCTTTTTTTTCCTTCAGTTTTCTAACTTTATCTTTTTGATTTGGAAAAAAAAAAAATGTCCCCATTGTACATGTTTGGCCCCAAATGGTATCTAAAACAAGAAGAATCAAAGCCTTCCATACATCAGTGGTATAAAAACTCAGGAGAACTGTCAGTCATGTTGCATTTCCCAAGGATTTTGCCCACATAAGTCCTTTTCGTCCTTGTACCTACTGTGTGCCTTACATTTTGCCTGATATGAAAAAGCTGATTTGGCTGTAGTTGAAATATCAAACGGAAATCATACTGAGAGGTGACAATGTGCTAGCAGCCCTCACCCTCAGCACCTCCTTGGCCTCAGCATCCACTCTGACAGTGCTTGAGGAGCACTTCAGCCCGCCACTGCCCTGTGGGAGCCCCTCTCTGGGCTGGCCTAGGCCGGAGCCAGCCCCCTCTGCTTGTGGGGAGGTGTGAAGGGAGAGGCGCCGGCGGAACCGGGGCTGCAGGTAGCGCTCACAGTCCAGCACAAGTTCCAGGGGGCGCAGGCACAGGCTCCACAGCCCAGCACGCGGAGCAGCCGTCCAGCCCTGCCGGCCCAGGGCGGCGAAGGGCTAAGCACCTGGACCAGCAGCTGTGGAGGTTGTAGCCAAGTACCCCAGCACTGCCAGTCCACATGCACTGCACTGGAATTCTCGCTGGGCTCCTCCTCCCCTCAGGGCAGGGCTCAGGACCTGCAACCCGCCATGTCTGAGCTCCCCACCTGTGGTGGGCTCCCTTGCCACCCAAGCCTCCCCAATAGGTGCTACCCCCTGCTCCCTGGCGCCTGGTCCCATCCACTGACCAATGGCTGAGGAGTGCAGGTGCAGCTGGGGACTGGCTGGCAGCTCCACCTGCAGCCTTGGTGTGGGATCCACTAGGTGAAGCCAGGTGGGCTCCTGAGTCTAGTGGGGACTTGGAGAACTTTTATCTAGCTGGAGGATTGTAGATGCACCAATCAGCACTCTATGTCTAGCTCAAGGTTTGTAAATGCACCAATCAATACTCTGTATCTAGCTAATCTAGTGGGGACTTGGAGAACTTTTCTGTCTAGCACTCTGTGTCTAGCTAAAGGATTGTGAACTCACCAAACAGTGCTCTACCTCTAGTTCAGGGATTGTAAATGCACCAATCAGCACTCAGTGTCTAGCTCAGGGATTGTAAATGCACCAATCAGCATCCTGTCAAAATGGACCAATCAACTCTCTGTAAAATGGACTAATCAGCAGGATGTGGGTGGGGCCAGATAAAGGAATAAAAGCAGGCTGCCCCAGCAAGCCAGTGGCAACCGGCTGAGGTCCTCTTCCACACTGTGGAAGCTTTATTCTTTTGCTCTTTACAATAAATCTTGCTGCTGCTCACTCTTTGGGTCCACGCTGCCTTTAAGAGCTGTAACACTCACCGTGAAGGTCTGTAGCTTCACTTCTCAAGCCAGAGAGACCACGAACCCACCGGGAAGAAGGAACAACTCCAGACGCCCCACCTTTAAGAGCTGTAACACCCACCATGAAGGCCTGCAGCTTCACTCCTGTCAGCGAGACCACGAACCCACCAGAAGGAAGAAGCTCCAGACACATCTGAACGTCTGAAGGAACAAATTCTGGACACACCATCTTTAAGAACTGTAACACTCACCATGAGGATCTGCAGTTTCATTCTTGAAGTCAGCGAGACCAAGAACCCACCAATTCCAGACACAATACAACTGAAGAAACAGGTCAAAGTCACTTTGTGAAATGTTTCAATGCCAGGCTAAGATGTTTAGGTTTTATGTTTTAGGAGGTAATTCTTAAAAACTATGTTAGAATTATACATAAATATATATTTTAGGGAGAAAATGCTCTAATTTCGGACTGTAAATTGAATTGGTGTTTTCCAGAAATTAAAGATGAGTAAACCAATTAGGAAATTGTAACTTTAATCCTGGTTTTAGGTGATATGAATTTTAATTGCTCCATTTAACTCTATCATTCTCATTCCACAATGGATTATAAAATACAAAAAAAAGTTAAATGGGAAAAATAGAATTAGGGAATAGTGATAGAAAAATCACATGGGGGAGCAGAAGATGTAATTCTTACAAGAAAGTTATAACTTCAGTCATATAAATTCAGTCATAAATTTACTTTGGAGCTTCCTGGAGGCCAAAGTAAAACCAGAAACATAATCACTTAATTTATATTGCACATATAGTAATAATAGTTAATATTGATTGGTTCTAACCTTGTACCAGATACTGTTTATATGTGTCCTTTACATGTCACCACTTACACATATATTTGAAGTCCTCGTGGTCTTTATAAATAAGTCTATTAATTAAATCAGCTGATAGAAAGATCTTTTACAATGAAGAAAGGAAAATTCATGCTGAAAAGCATCCCCCTTTTTTCCTTTAGAGAATAATCAACCTAAATTAAACTTTTAAATTTTTGGTTTAAGGCAGCCAGCCTGTTTCAACGAAGTTGCCAAATATTCTTAACCGAAAGGAAGCATTGCAAGATATGACAAACAGGAAAGCTAAACAAAAGTCAACAGTGTTGCAAATCATACATTTATGGGAAGAAACGCTCCAGTTCAGCAGCCAAGCCTGGAGCTTAAACCTGCAAGACAGACCATGCTAACATGAATGCGAGTGAACAAGAAAGGATGCTGTGTAATCCTACATCCTGAGGTGCCTGCAGAACTTGGGCCTCAGTGTGCAAGCAGCCAGTGGGGATAGTGACCTGTAGTGGAAGGCCTTCAGAGAGTAAGTGAGAATACCAGACCTTAGCTGTGTTGTCACATGTTATCAAAACTAGAAGACTGGACAAGTCTTTGACATGAAACTCAAATAATGCACTAGTCTGTTCCTCAGTTGACTCCCTGGAAATGAGTGATAAGGTGACAACATCCTCAACATCTTTGGAACAAATCAGTGGGGATTTTCCCTACCTCTTCCTTACAGCACTCTCTGTATGTACGTTAGTAACCTTGTTCCAGTGATAAAACCTGGACTATTACCAGGGGTCATCAATGCAAATGTCCAAGGACCAAACAAGAAACAAATGAAGTACATCGATGCAGTTTAGGAATATGGGCCCAGCTACAGGGGAACTATGCTTAAAAACTGAAATTCAAAATACACTTTTATACTGGAATGGTGGCTCACACTTGTAATCCCAGCATTTTGGGAAGCTGAGGCAGGCGGATCACCTGAAGTCAGGAGTTCAAGACCAGCCTGGCCAACATGGTGAAACCCCTGTCTCTACTAAAAATACAAAAATTAGCCAGATGTGGTGGCATGTGCCTGTAGTCCCAGCTACTCGGGAGGCTGAGGCAGGAGAATCACTTGAATCCAGGAGGCAGAGGGTGCAGTGAGCCGAGATGGCGCCATTGCGCTCCAGCCTGGATGACGACGGAGTGAGACTCCGTCTTTTAAATGAAATCTCCCAAATCTTAAACATCAGCAACAAATTCAAGTATTTTTAAAAGGCTACTTGAAGCAATTCTCTATGAACTGAAAGCCTCAATTGAAAACTCTCTTAGGAGAAGGATGAAGCCTTCTGAATTGAATTTCCTATTAATAGTGCATTTAATAAAGTGGTAAAACGAGCCACTGATTGTGGTATTCTGTGATAAAGATTTTAGGCTTCTGTCCATGATTAAGGGCAGATACTTGATAATTCAAGCTGACAATAGAAGTGACATCCTTTTGTGAAGATCAAAGTGGTGCTAGGACTTACCTGAACCAAGGTCAACCATCTTCCATGGAAGCTCAGAGAGATTATCTGGAGGCTGGGCCACGGCTTGCCTTTGGTCAACACTCATTTTGCCCCAGCAAATGAATAATTGAGCATATATATTATCAGGATTCCAGACCAGGCATGGTGACTCATGCCCGTAATCCCAGCACTTTGGGAGGCTGAAGCGGGTAGATCACCTGATGTCAGGAGTTCAAGACCAGCCTGGTCAAAATGATGAAACCCCATCGCTACTAAAAATACACAAAATTAGCTGGGCATGATGGCATGTGCCAGTAATCCCAGCTACTTGGGAAGCTGAGGCAGAAGAATTGCTTGAACCTGGGAGGCGGAGGTTGTAGTGAGCCAGCATCACACCACTGCACTCCAGCCTGCGAAACAGAGCAAGACTGTCTCAAAAAAAAAAAAACAACAAAAAAGGATTCCATCAGGGTAGAAGAACCTGTGAAAGAGGAAGCAGACCTTAAAGAATTATGGGAGAATCTGGGCAAAGAAGGTCAGAAGGGGTAGTTGCAAGGTCAGAGAGTTGTAAGTCCCTCCAAGCCCACTGCAAGCACTGGAGACAATTTGGATTTTGCAGGGAAATGTGGGAAGTCAAGCACATCCCTTCTCAAAGGGACTACTTGTGGAAAAGTCTAGGAAGCTGCTATCTCTGTGTAACCACTGCCTCTGTGCATCCATAGGCCAGCATCTTGGGATGGGTGTTGGCCTCTGTTGGTCAGCTCTGAAGTCAGAAAGTCCTGTCCAGCTGGAGCCTTGGGTACCTCTGCATCTCCCTGTACCATATCTGACCACAGGAAGGTCTTCAGAGTCTAATGGGTCCTGCTTTATCTTTGCCTCTCAAATTTCGCACCAGCTTCTCTTCTGGCCAGCGCTGGAATAGCAGAGGCAAGGGGATTTTTGAAAAGCCTATTGTCCAGATTGGCTAGGTCAACCACAGAACAAACCAGCACACAGAGGATGCGTATTTCACTTTCTACAACCAGGTCATGATAAGTTTAGCTGGTGCATTTCCAAAACTATTTTGATTTCTGTGTTATAGATGAAGTCTTTGGGGGAAGAAAAAAGGGAAAAGGTGGCTAAGAAGCAAGAGGGATTTGGATTTGAATCTTGATTACTTCCTTGCTTTATGGCCTTGGAAAAGGCAATCCACCTCTCTCATTTGCAGTTTCTCTATCCATAAAATGGGGCTTCTAATACCATTATGATAGTGTTGTCTTAAGGATCAGACACAATGCTGGGAAAAAGTACATAATGTTGTCCATGGGGATAAATGCTATGTTTAGCTTATTCATTGTTGCAGTCTCTTGGACCAAGAAAGGTGTGTGACACCAGAGTAAGCAAACGATATGTTTAAATCACTATAATCATTGTTTGTAAAAGCAATAGAGGCTCTTAAACACACATGAAACTTCAAAAGAATGGATGTACTATGGGAATGAATAGCCAATGAGATTTTTTTTCCTGATCTTTTTGGAGGGTGATGAAAATGAATTCTCTCAAAGGTTTGTTGTGTGCTAGGACACATTTAGAATGAGTTGGGTTTAATTTTCACAGTAAAAAAGATTGAGAGCCAGCATAAAACAGATTCTGTAAGTAAGTATTCTTTCATTCTTTGTCCAAAAAAGTGTACAGTCATGTAATCTCCCTCAAGGTACATAATCATTTTCATTGTCATTCAGCATCCCATCTCTGAGCAGAGTCCAGCTCACATCCAATAAACGGAAGACAAGCACGCTGACCACACACACTGCATCTTTCTCCTTGAACACATGCACACACTGGCCTTTGGTAAGAGGCAGGGCATGAATAGGGAAAAACAGAGATGCATTCCACAAAGACATTAGCTAAACAAAAGTCAAGTCCACCAGGCGAAGCCATCAGGAAATTGGTTAACATATTTTTCCCCCATTCAACAAAAGATAGCAGGCACTTGTCTCAATATCTCCTTTCATCCCTGAAAGCTTTAAAATTGATTCATGGTTTCATAACTACAACAAAGTAACCTTGGATAGATTAAAATCAAGGCTTTTTTTAATTTGGATATCAACAGCAAGAATCCCACCCAGGTCTTGCTAAAAACTACTTTGGCTGACGTTATGAAATGCTTCCTCAAGCTCTTCTTCAGCCAAATGAGAAGTCGTCTGGAAAGGATTCATCCTTTTAGTGTACACAGAAGATCTTCTTCTTGGATCTATAAACTAAGTCTTTAAATTCCACTGTAATTACTCCAAAGACATAAATAGAGCCGATACTATTTCTGGCATCCCAGCTGGCCCTTTAGACAAGGTACACAGCATTTTCAAATAAAGCTTCCGCAAAGTGTGTAGGTATTCTAGCAACAGACAGATGCCTGGAAATTCTAAAACATAGTGTCTAAAAAGAATGGCTTCCAAAAATGCTAGTGTGTAAGACAGGCTCCTTTCTTCATTTTAATTCTTGTACCAGTTGTTAGGATTGAGTTTCTTAGTAAGGACTGAAGCCTATTCTGTTTTCAACCACTAACTTGGCTCTCCTTGAAAGTATACTGAAACAATTCATTAAAATACTCATACATAAAGTTTTATTAAGAGGACATGTTATTGCTCTCAGACTCACTCTGTAGTTATTAACCAGTGCAATTTAAAAGCTTTGTTTCAAAAGCCAGAGCCTCACAAACCATCCTGGTATTTGTGCTGATTAATACCAACATCATATCCATTTTAAAAATGAACACCACCCATATCTGGAGTACGTCTCGGGTTTGGACATGAACATTTTGCTTTTGTTCTTTGTGGACATGTTTGGTTTTCTTTTCAGAGCAGATTTGTAGAATCTTAAGTTTCCATGCATTTGTTTTCTCTCCATTGTTTTCTGATCACTTTTTTTTCCCCTCTGAAATTTGAATTCAGATTACAGGCGCCACCGGTACAAAAATGAACATAATTAATTTCCAGAACCTATAGTCATTTTCATTTCTTGATTTAATAACAAATATAACTGAGAATCAGCACTATGTTCTTTGATTATTTATGAGTGGACATGTATCAGCTGTTCTGTGGGTTAGCTCCCTTGTAAGCCAGGATCCCTTTGGGCATGACACCAGGGCTTAAGGAAAAAGCAAACCTAGAGCTTTAGCACACAACTATGTGAGCTAGTCCACAAGGCGGACAGCCCATTCTCAGTGCTTGCCCTGATGAAGTGAACTGGCACTAGAGAGAGCACTTCTGTCTAGATTTGAGGATATTATGGTAATGAGAGAATGGTGATATTTAACATTGGGTCAGACAACTTCATTCTGCTATATGATTAAAAGGAGAGGTTTTGAAGTCAGCCGGGACTTGGCCAAATCAAAGTTCTCAGTGATCATGTTATCTCCCATAACATAACCTGTTTGAGGCCAGATTGCATTTTTTGTATAAAGGAGATGCCATATTTTAATCTCTGGTGCACAGTGTGGGCTGTTATTATTGATTACTCTGTAGTCATTGGCAATATCTGCTCATAAATGAAACCTCTGCTCACAAAGAAAGCCAAACAGCACACACACACAAACTGGGCATTTTGTGGCAGAAAGACTCTAAGGTGGCCCCCGTCATACCCACCTCCCCGTATTCCTCTCTGTTTCATTCCCTCTCCTTGAGGGTGGGTGGGACCTGCAACTTGCTTCTAACAGGACATGGCAAAGGTGACGGGACGTCAATCTCATCATTAGGGTATGCTATATCAGAATCTATCTTAACAGACCAAGCTAGAGACTTTCCTGTGGGCTTGATGCATTGAATGGCTGAGATGGCAAAAACCACGTGGCAAGAAACTGCCAGGAAGGCTCCAGGAACTGTCGTGGCTATTAGGATCTGAGGGCAGCCCATGGAAAGTTAGGGCTCTAACCACAAGGAAATGAATTCTACCAACAACCTGCATTAGTCTGGATGTAAATTCTAACCTAGTGTAGCTTCCCAAGGAGAACAAAGCATGGTCAACATCTTGGTTGAGCCTCGTGAGATTGAGCAACAGTCTTAGCTCAGCCATAGGCAGGCCCATAACTCTGACCTGTGTAAACTCTGAGAAAATAAATGTGTGTTGTTTTAAGCACCTAAGTTTGTGGTTATTTGTTACAGTAAAACAGAAAACTATATATATGCTTAACTGGAGAACTTGGCTATTATGCCATGTAAATAAGACCATTTGAATTTTTATTTAAATAATCAGTTATTAAATTATCTTTCTTCTGGTATCTTTTTCTTTATGAATCAAAAAAAAAATGTGATTCCAGAATTTTTGTCTACAATCGTAGAGTCATATGAGAAAGTGGCCCTTCAAGTTTAACCTGGATATTGGTTATTAGGTTTATTGAGACTTCATAAGGTAAAGAGCCCAGTTAAGAGAATATATTTTTAAATACTTCTGCAGTGAAATTTTATAATAAAAAAATGCTTTGTTGTGAAAAGGGCTTGAGAACACTTTCTGCTAAGAAGGAAAGTAAACAGTCATTTGTTCACCTGCCCAATCCTGCTCATCATTAAAGATTCAGCAGAATGTCACCTAGATTTGAATGCACTTTTCATGTCTCTCCCAGGCATGGGAGCACTGCTTCTTCCCTTTCAGGTTCACAGAGCACCTTCACTATGAGCGTCTTACTCTGTGTTGTAATTGCCTACTCCATGGTTGTTTCTGCCCCTAGCCCAGCACTAGCAAATTACAGCTCACGGGCCAAATCCTGCCTACTGCTTGTTTTTGTTAATAAAGTTTTATTGAAACACTGTCATGCCTTTTTGCTTGCACATCATCTATAGTTGCTTATGTATGGTGCAATGCAAAGTCTAATAATTGCGAAAGAGACCTGTGGCCCAAAGTCTCAACTCTTTGCTATCTGGTCCTTACAGGAAAAATCCTGACCCTAGAACTAGACCATGAACTTCAGTAGGTGATGGACTGGGTCATGTTCATCTCTGTGGCCTCAGAAGTTAGCCCATAACAGACCATGAATTTGTAATTTAGTGAATACAAAGATGCATCAAACACCTGAAATTCAAGCTAACAGCATTTATCTTCTAAATTAGATCTTCCCTAGAGAAGCCCGTAGAATTTCATTAATACTCTGTTACAGGGAAACAGTCTGTCCGCATACTTTGTATCATCCTGAAAGCTGAAAACAGAATGAAGACAGCTGGCTATTAAAGCACATTCCTATCCTTCATTAGGTCACATTTAGACCAAATTGTCATTTATTAAACAATTTTCACATTAGTTACCAAGCCCATGTGCCTTTCAGGGGACAGTTATCTTTTTTCAGATTCACTTAGAACCAATTTCCAAAATACTGCTGGTGTATTTGCTGTCCAAGAAACCTTTTAATTTTCATTTGTAAACCTTTTTTGATGTTGCTCCCTTGACAAAAACAGGAAACTATTATTTTCTAGTGGTAAACAAGTTCAAATTCAAGTTAGCCACTCAATTCCCCAATTCAAGACTGTGTTTTGTATACATTTTTTAAAAATCATCATTCTAATCTTCATCAAATGTATCAAAATTCTCAAGGAAAAGCCAAATGCCTTAAAATTTTGTGGGAATCAAAGAATTTAAAGATCCCCCCACTACTCCAGATTTGGCTTTTCTCCAAAACCAGTGAAACCTTTCAAATCTCTTGTGATTCACTCCTTCACTATTTCAGTCCCCTGAGATTAGTCTGAGTGCTTTCCCCTTCATTCATCCACCCACAGTCTCTTTTACTCCCATATGGGATGTATACAGTAACACTAACCACCAAGAACAAAGCAGAACAAGATGTTTGCCATGGATATCAAGTCTCAAAAGAGACAATTAAATTGATACAAATCATCATTGCTTTCTGAATCACCATAGACTCCAGTATTTTAGAATGCCAATTACTATAAAGTGTTACCTAAAGATTTTATAAACAAATGTATTAAACTCATAGGGGAAGCTTAATGAGTAGGACGATGTTTCCGTTTCATCATGATGTTTAGAAAATTCTTCCAAGTCGTTTGATGAATGCCTCAAGGAGAAAGAGACCTCAATTTCCTACTGGGGTTAGTAAACAAGGATGCTTTATCCCTTCCTGGACCTTGACTCTTTTCACTGAGATTGGACTCCCTCCCTTAACACCACCTTCACCTCCTAATCACTCGCTCATCCTCAGAAAGGACTGTATTCCCCTTGGTCTGTAGAAATTTAGAAAAAAAAAAAAAAAAACTACAATCCATATATCAGGAGCTTTATCTATATTTACCTATTTATCTTTATATTGAATACAACGTTAGCTGTCCTATTTTAAAATGTTTTCCCTACTTAATTGGGTGGATAAAATGTTCATTATTTGATAAAAATTAATGTCACTGATTTCAGTTTGTATATCCTTACCAAACAAAAGATAAATTTTCACTCTTTTATCGGCTCTCCCAGTTTTAAAACAAATTTAATAATATACTTAATTCAACCCATTAGATGAATTTGTGACTAATTTGGATTAGTCACAAATCATGTTCTCAATTTTCACATGTGCCTAGTTAGCTATCGTGTTATATAGCAAAGGAAAATGTCTTGATTAGATTGAAACTGACAATTCTGGATGATAATAGTTCATAGGTGAGGTTGTATTCTTCATATTCAATTCTTCCAGGAAACCCATGATGTCCAATTCTTTCACTATTCATGAAGTATGATCATTTCATTAAGGAATACCTGCAATCCCTTTTCATGGTAGAAGATTTTTCCTCTTTTCAAGTAGTAAATGATCTGTGGGATAACACGTTGGCTCTGTGTGAATATTCTATTACTTAAGAAACCAGCACCGAATGATTCTGACATTCACTGATGATCTCCACTTGAATCCCTAAATCAATAACTGCATTATGTGTTGTAAAACAGGGATTTTTGTATCATCTTTTCTCTTATTAGATGTCATTCTTCGGTAGAGAAAAGCTTTTCTTTTCCTTTCTCTTTTACTATTACTTTTCAAAAATTTCAAAATAATCATGTTTTTACGTTTAAAATTCTTCTTCACATTTCCTGAGGGTTCTTTTTCTATTGTATCTTGTTCTTGTTCCTTGGATGTAAATTTCTCTCAACTTATTCTGAATGAACTAGATGGTTCTTGGTTTGGTTTAATTTTGAATCCACTTTATTAAGATAGCCATGACCCAGGATAAAAGTAGCCAGGGTCCAAAACTCATTCCTCCAACATTTAAACTGATCTATGAAATCACAAAGACTCATAAAGACTTTAGTGCTCTAACTTCTTAGAGCACTAAACTCCTTAGAGCTCTAACTCCTTAGAGCACTAAAGAGTCATTAAAATGGAGAATAGGAGGGGATGTTGAGAGTACTTATGACTCACAGAAGGCCAATGACTTATCTAAGTTCTCTTAGCTGGTTAGTGGTAGTGAATTAAAGTGAATTATACCCTAAATCACTAATTCCAGGGCCAGTGCACTGCTTAACATTCTGGGCCGCTCTCTGCAGAGCTAGTGTAGCCAGCTCCTTCAAGAGCAGTCAAATCTCATTTGTTATTAAACCTGAAGCTTTTCAGATGGGCCCTATTCTTTATTTTTTATTTATTTATTTATTTTTTTGAGACAGAGTCTCACTTTGTCACTCAGGCTGGAGTACAGTGGCGTGATCTTGGTTCACTGCAACCTCCACCTCCTGGGTTCAAGCAATCCTCATGCATCAGCCTCCCGAGTAGCTGGGACTACAGATGTGTGCCGCCACACCTGGCTAATTTTTGTGTTTTTAGTAGAGACAGGGTTTCACCATATTGACCAGGCTGGTCTCAAACTCCTGACCTCAGGTGATCCACCCGCCTTGGCCTCTCTGAGTGCTGGAATTACAGGCGTGAGCCACTGCACCCAGCTGCCCTATCCCTTTTTAATTGTTTCATTTTATATCTTTAGCAAATTTGCCTGTGTAGGCATTCCTAAAATCCTCTGAAAATTGTTTTGAAATTAATTATATCTTGCTCTATACTTGTGTTATCTCATGAACTACTTCTCCAATGGGGGCAATTGTCACGTAAATACCAGTGGGCAGAGATACGTAGCAGAAGCCCGTAATACCCAATATGTCCCAAAGGGTTGTTGAAAGAACAATCATCTCACAAAACATCCTGCAAAAAAAGAGGAATGGTTAGAGAGCAAAAAAGTCTGAACTACAGTTCATTTTCACCACAAACACTACAGATTTCCACAAAACAATTCAGCACATGCCTTCTCTGATGCTTACCTGGTCCGTGGCAGTTCTAATGTTAATATGATGTTTTAAGTCTTCATAAGTATAAAAAGATAGCTTTTCAGGGCTAAATAACTGACAGAATAATGAGATATTTGTAAATACCACTTATATTCTTCAACGGTAGGTACCAATGTGTATGCATATATTTCTCATAAATGACCAAGGCACTGAAGTACATGTGGGGCTTGCAGGCATCAAATGAGAATCTCAGGGGTTGGGTCCAGTGCTTTGGAACTTTACAATAAGCATCTCAGATGTTTGCTGGATTTGTCGGTTTGAGATCCACCGATCTATTGGGATAATGGCCGAGGCAAACGTGCATAGAGAACTGGTCAGGGCTGGTGTGCTCAGAGGTATCTCTCCCGCCACAGAGATTCTGTCAACCACGGCAGAGGGCGCCATCTGCTTCCCACTCCTACTCACTTGAGTCTGCCTTTTCCTCCATTCCCGGTGGATGGGGTTCTGGGGATCACCTTGTGGTGATCTTGCCTCTGACGGCACACCCCAGTTCCTCGCCCCCAGTACCTTTTCCCCCTTTAGATACTCCTTTGCCCTTTTAGTTTCTGTGTGATCAGGCACCACTCCTGCCCTCACAGAGGGCAGGGTCCTTTCCTCCTGTCTCACCACCACTGCTGTTGGGGACGCACATCACAGGTTCTCATCTCTTGCTCAGGATGAGCATATGGGCAGTGAGGAGGGTCCTTCCACCCTCACTTATGGACCAGTGACCTCTGGGAACGTCACTCCCAGTCACGTGAGTTCTCAGGCCTGGGTTTGTCAGACTTGAGATAGCTAGAACAGGAAAGACAGCTAATTGGATGTGAAATAGGAATTTTAATTGAGATGCAACGTAGTATATGTAACCTTTTAATATCTAAATGATGATGGAAAATAACCAGAAAGTAGGGACCCGTTTGAGGTCACCAAGCAGCCAGGATGGGAGGTAACAGTCCAGTGAGTCTAAAGGCAGAGATGGGAAAGAAATGCAGCTTTTTCCTGATGGTAGAAACTTGGATTCTACCAAGTTTATCCCATTCGGTAACCTAATATAGGTCTAGATGTGTGGTGTATTGGCATCATAGGCAATATCACACCTTTTATTTACTGCTCTGACATTTACAGTGTGTCTGAATATCTGGTAAAAGATAGCATAGACTTTATCCTTCTGCAAACAATTTTAAATGAGCTTTTCAAGCCTCCTTCCTCCATCCCACCAATATCCTGCTGGAATTATGTATGAAATGTCACTGAATTTATAGATTAATTTGGTGGTTTTCAATTGAATCTTACCAATGTTAAGGCCTCCTATTCATAAATATGTATCCAAGTTTTCTTTTAGATCTGCTAATAGCTTTATGGAAATTTCTCCATAAAGGACTTGAGTAAATCTCTGTAGGTTAATTCCTAGATATTTTATAGATATTGATCTCATTTTAAATGATTTTTTCATTATATATTATAGTTAGCTATGCTAACATCTCTCTCTCTCTCTTCCCCTAGACTGGGTGAGGTTAGGTATCTATGCTCATATGTTTTCCTTTACAAAATTCCACTATAACAATGATCACATGGTACAGAATGTGACTATTGTTTAAGGTCTACTTACTGTACTGCACTGTGAACCCCTTGAGGGCAGGAACCATCTCTTGTTTACTGTTGTATCCCCAGCAACAAGCTCAGGTATACTTGTCTTTCAGTGTTTACTGAATGTACATAAAAACACATACCACAATTACATTATAATAATATGGCTAAAAATATCTGGAAATAAAGAAGATAACCACTTTGACTGAAGGCTCATATCAGCTAAATAATTTATCTGCTAGGTAGGCAATTATGAGGTCATCCTTATAATCCAACTCCTCTTCCTCCCTCCTTCCCTCTCTCTCTTTCTCTCTGTTTCTTCATTTCCTCCTTCCTTTTCTTCTCTTTTCCTTCCTTCCTTCCTTCCCTCCTTCCTCCCTTCTTCCTTCCTTTCTTTTTCTTTCTCTTTCTTTCTTTCCTTTTTCTCTTTCTTTCTTTCTTTCAATTGAGCTTCTTGAAAATGGATAAATCAAAGGCAACTTATTATAATATAAATGCCTAAGATTCTAGTTATCCAGTTCTAAATAATGACATGAAAAGTCATATTGCTATATTCTCTGCTTCTATGTCTCCCCACCCCTCCCAAGTTAGTCTCTCAGTTGTCTAAATCCAAGTACAACTATTTCCCCAGCAGTAAACCCAGACCAAGAAGTCAGGCCACAGGAAGCCATTGGTTGAAAACCCATTTTGTAGATTGCAACTGATGTTGCTAAATTGCACAGTCATCTGCTCATCTGTTTCTCATCACATTCTAGCTTTCTGTGTCCTAACTTCAAATTTGATCATGGTCCAGGATTCCGTGTGTAATCCATTGGGAATTCACAGAGTGAGGTGGCAAGAAGCAAATGAGCAAAGTGGGAAAGAAAGGGCATGAGGGTAGTTACAGAGCCCCTGCCACTGATTTAATAAGGCCTGGCTTCACATCTCAGGTATCCAAGGAATCATTGCAGCTGTCATAATTCTTAGGCCATCATCATCCTTTAGGATAAAACAGACTGAGATATTCAGTAAAAAAAATATATATATATATTAAAAAAAAAGCCTACAGACCAACAATAACAACAAAGCATAAACAAGCGACAACAACAAAACAGCTCCTTGGGAAAAAGCATTGCAAGTAAGAATGGGAGGAAACTACCCCCAGAAGGAGCCTCCTATAATTACCTCTCCCTTTGGCCACTGTCTCTGATCCTTCCATCCCTGGTAGGGAAACATGCAAATAGAAAAGAATTCAGACATCTGGAAATGTTTTAGTTATCACAAGTTTTAGTAACTTTTCAAAGAGAAACATAAAATTGAGTGAAAAGTCAAACAAAGATTTTGGTTCACTAGAGGGGTAACAACCTTCCTTTTATGATCCTGTTCATCTCCCATTTGATGGGATTACTCAGGAAATGTATTCCTATTTTGATTTTAAATTGCTCTAAAATATGTGATTACATAAATGCAATCCAGAGTGAATCTGCAGGAAAAAAAAAATGTTGGGAAGAATGACTATTTTATTGCATTTATTACATTCCCTTTTTGTTCCTTGTATATGTCACGAGAATCCATCAATCTGTATTATCATTTTGGGAAAACATCCCTGAAAATGCTATTTGAAGTATCCAGCAAGCCCGGGGTAATCTGGCTATCAGATGTTGGCTCAATGATTGAGGATGTATAAAAACAAACCAAGTACTAATGTCATCCACCAGTCTAATTTTTTGCTGAAATTACCTGAATGGATGAAAGAGTATTTACACTGTGTTCTTGTTTTTTGTAACTTAATATGCAATTTAGTACACGTTTTTGGTTTTAAGCTCATTTTCCTAACCACCAACATACTAACACACTACCTTGCACACAGAGCACACGGAAACTTCTTGTGTACACAGGCTTCTGGGTCTGACTCTGTCCCCTAACTAAATGACTGGCCCTTGTCTAGTTCCTTAACTTGCCTGAGCTTAAGTTTTCTGTTCTCCAAAAACAGAATTAATAGAAAAACACAGTGGTACTTAGTTGCTAGGTTTATTTTGAACAGTAAATGAGATAAAACATGAAAAGTAATGAACACAGGGTCTAGCATCTGTGACAAAGGTTGTCAGAACTGAAAGGGATTTTCAGGAACATCTCATACAAAGCCTGCTGTATGCATTTTTAGAGAGAGGGTCCTAAATGATCCTCAAAGGAGTCTATGACTCAAAAAATGTAGACTCATCTGTCAATCTTATTGACTTGTACTCAATCTATTTGCTAAAAAGGAAATCTAGGCCCAGAGAGGGTAAATTATTGTCCAAGATAACACAGTTCCTTAGCAGTAGAACAAAAACTTAGATGCCTCATCTCTTAGTACTATTATCCTGTGTCCAATACTGTATTTCATTATGCTAATGTTGTTTTTAAAAGCATCAAGGAGAGAGAATACAATGAGAAAAGAGCATCTAGAGAGAGACCATGGGGAACAGCACAGAGTAAATGACCTTAGCCTGGTCTAAAGAATTATTTGAACCAATTTAAATAACAATACAACATTAAAAAAATACCCAAATAGTAAAAGTCATTGTCCCGTAATGATACACTCTATTATCAATCCCAACGAATCCATCAAAATTAATATCACCTGAGTCTGCAAAAAGAGTAAAGCAAAGTCCCTACCCTCCAGAAATTTCCTGTCCAGGCAGCACTAATACAAGTCTGAACAACTTTGCTATTACAGAGGCACAAAAAGGCAAGAGAAATAGGGAGGGAGATACTCATTCCTATTGCAGACATGGCCTTTTTTCATGGAGCTGCATGGCAAGGACAGAGAAAGATCTTTAGATGGATCAGTCTGGTCCCTATCATTTGTGATGACGATTTTCCCGTGCCAGAAAAGTGTCCAATATAGGTTAAGGGAAAAAAGCTCAAAGTATAATATCCTCATAGTTTCATTGACTCCCTAGCATGTTCTTCTCCATTAGCATAGAAAAACTAAGTGTACTTATGTATGCTCACGTGAGCAAATGAGCAAAGTGGGAAGCAAATGAGCCTCAACTTCTCTAATTCCTGTTGGTCTTGGATTTGCTCTTCAGAGAAACCTCCGCAACACTGATAAGTACGTGTCCTTTTCAGGTCCTAAATTTTGTTCAGGTAAAGAGCCTTTGAGAAATGTTCCGGTGCATGCTGCATTATAAGATTACATAATACCAGTTGAGATTATGATCAATAAACTTGACCATTAGAAGGTGTGACAATAAATGGCTGTAAAGATTACATTTATGTCCCAAGAATTATCATAGTAAATACAAGAAAAATGCTAAGAAAAGAAATACCACAAGCCAGAGATACACACCCTAGTCATTAGCTTGTATTAGCTTCACTGAGTGTTTGCAAACATGATCTTATAGCTTTCTTCCAGGAGAGCAATCCTGGCTTGTTGTCAAACTACATCATAGTTACGGCCTTCAAAGAACCAGTGGCACAGGTCAGGCATGGTGGCTCACGCCTGTAATCCCAGCACTTTGGGAGGCCGAGGCAGGTGAATCACAAGGTCAGGAGTTCCAGACCAGCCTGGCCAAGAAGGGGAAACCCCGTCTCTACTAAAAATACAAAAATTAGCTGGGCATGGTGGTGGGCACCTGTAATCCCAGTTACTCAGGAGGCTGAGGCAGGACGATTGCTGGAAACCCAGGAGGCAGAGGTTGCAGTGAGCCAAGATCACGCCCCTGCACTCTAGCTGGGGCTACAGAGCAAAACTCTATCTCAAAAAAAAAGGAACCAGTGGCATAAACAATCCCAAGGAAAGTGGGGGAATTAAACAGAGATACCTGTTCATTTATTTACGACAAATTTAAAACCACAATGTATAATTTTTGTGTGAATGTTTTAACGACTTTTCTGATAATGTAAGTGATTAAATGCTTTCCTGGCAGAAACTTCATAGGTAATTTTTCCAGTTTCTCCATTTCAGAACAATACATTGGAAAGCCCAGTCTTCTCAACAGGTCTCTTGGCCTATTCTGGGATGCAGATGAGGGGTCTTTTGTTGAACTCTAAGAATGAGTGCAGTGGACAGGAAGCTGGCTAGAAGCTGGAAGTCTGGGTTCCGAGTGCCACGCAGCTACTTCCTGCCCGTGGAATCTCAGACAGTGGATTTCCTTTGCTGGACCTCAGGATCCTCGTCTGTACACCAAGAATGGCCTGTAAAGTCTCTTCCAGCTCTAAAATGCTATGATTTACTAGACGTTGCTCTAATAATTAATGTATTACCTCTTTTTATTTCTTTAAAGTGCTGTTGAGTTCCAGAGAGTTTTATTACTATGTGGAAACCAGGTGTGGTAGGCAGAATAATGGCCCCCCAAAGATGTCCAGGCCCTAATTCCCGGAACCTGTGAATATGTTACCTTATCTGGAAAAAGAGCCTTTGCAGATGTGATTAAGTTAAGGATCTGAGATGGGGAGATTGTTCTGGATTATGCAGGTGGGCTCAGTGTAATCACAAGGGTCCTTATAATGGAAAGAAGGAGGTGGGAGAGTCAGTCGGGGAAGGAGATGCGATGACAGAAACAGAGGTCGGGGGTTGATGGCTGGCTGGGGGCCATGAGGCACAGAATGGGGCAGACAGCAGATGCTGGAAAACCAGGGAATTCACTTACATATCCTGTTTGTTGTTTTTTTAATTTAATATTTTAAATTTTTTTTTTTTTTTTTGAGATAGAATCTCACTCTATTGCCCAGGCTGGAGTGCGATGGCGATCTTGTCTCACTGTAACCTTTGCCTCCTGAGTTCAAGCAATTATCTTGGCTAAGTTTTCCAAGTATCCGGGACTACAAGCGTGCACCACCAGACCCAGTCAATTTTTGTATTTTCTTTTTTGTTTTGTCGGTTGAGACAGAGTGTCATTTTTTTTCATATATATACTTCAAGTTCTAGGGTACACCATGTTGGCCAGACTGGTCTTGAACTCCTGAACTCAGGTGATCCGCACACCTCGGCTTCCCAAAGTGCTAGGATTACAGGCATGAGGCACTGTGCCTGGGCTAATATTTTAAATCTCTTGTTGACACTATTTTGGCGAAATTAGCATCCTCAGGAAGAAAACTATTCATAAAATGTAGAACCCAAAGTACTGTGTGTGCCTGAGTGTGTCAGGATAACCTTGGGAAATCAGTTTTCTAACCTTATCTGTGAAATGAGAATACTACCTTAGGTTTAGCTCAGGACTTGGCAAATTAATCACTCAAACCATAGTCATTGTGAATGATCACAAGGATGTGGGCGAAGACGATGTAAGAGGTGAGGAAGTTGGTCACCAAATTGGAGGAAACAGAACCCCCTCTCTCCTCCCTTGTCTCTCTATCTTGAAGGAAAAGCAAAACCTTTTGAGCTTTTTCCCAAAGGGAACCCAAGTGTGACTGTGGCCACGGTTCTAGCATCTGCCAGGGCATGTCAGTTTTCTTGATGGACAAGGCATCTCTCTGTTGTGCTTCCTGACTTGCATTTAAAGCAGACATCCTCAGGGTGACTCCACCACATCCTCCTTCATCATTCCTTCCATAAGAAGGACTTAGGACTGGAATGCTTTTAAAGAAAGACCACGAAAAAGAAAGAGCCTCAGGCCTCTGAGTAATGATATTACGTGGCCCCTCCTTCCTTGCCTCCCACTCTGCCAGGCAAGACCAGAGCAATCATTAAAACATTTTATAATGAAAACAAGTCCCTTATTAAAAGGAGTGAAAGTGATCTAAGTCATTTGCTTTGCCCTAACACTTGGTAAAAAATGAACAAGCTTTGCCTACAAAGAAGACAGTATTGTGGTTTTTTCTCTCTATTTCAGATGGTAAGAGTGTTAGGGACCTCTCCTAAGAACAGAACTGTGCCTGACAACTGTCTTCCAATATGGCTGATGCTCACGTGAAGATTCTGAATGCCTCGATCCAGTGATGCGGAGATGGTTTCCGTGTTTGTTTGTTTTTCTTTACAACTGTTATTGCAGAAAGCAAGCTATAAACTGAGACCAGCTATAAAATAGGAATAAGTAATAAAAACAATTGTAAAACACATTGCAAACACGAAGTGCCATGCAAATGCTTTAAATAATAAGTACCCCCTGGCTAGTCTGCAGCAAGGTTTATAAATCCAATGGTAAGAGACAGGCACCAGGCAAGATTAAAGAATGCATGTAATGGCCAGTCAGACCTGGGTTCAAATCCTGACTTGCCCTGCCTGGGATTAGCCATTTAATCTTGACCTTGATTAACATTGTTTAATTTCTCTATGCTTCAGTTTTCCTATGTGTAAAATGGGGCTGTAAAATATCTATATTATAGGATTGCTGTGAATCTTAAATTCTTTGCTAGGTACTTGGCATAGAGGCTGGCACGTTGAAAATCACTCAAACTTACATTTCAAGGCAGAAGTTTTCTCTCCCACAATAAAAGTCACTAGACAACAAAAGTAACTCCCCAAGAATCTTAAGAAGGAAATTTAAGGCCCCCAAAAAAGGCTTAAGAAAAATCAAACAGAATGGCAATAATAATAAAGAAATGGATTTTAAAAGGCCATGGTCATGCTGGGATATTAAAGGGTGAGATGGCTCTTCGGACCTTAACTTTATCCCAAGGCACATTTAGGCTGGAAGATCTGCTAGATACAACTTTCTTTTCTTGTAAATGTGCTCTAAGCTGTGCTCTCTGGCCACGACCCCAAAGGTATTTTCTTTCTTTTGTCTCCAAATTTTTAATTAAAAAACACCGCAACTCTTTGAAGTACCCCTACTCCTGCCCAATCGATTCTCCTTTTCACCTTAGAAAATGCTATCACTGGCCGGCTGGATGCGGTGGATCACACCTGTAATCCCAGTACTTTGGGAGGCCGAGGCGGGCGGATCACGAGGTCAGCAGATCAAGACCATCCTGGCTAACACGGTGAAACCCCATCTCTACTAAAAATACAAAAAATTAGCCGGGTGTGGTGGCGGGCGCCTGTAGTCCCAGCTACTCGGGAGGTTGAGGCGGGAGAATGGCGTGAACCCCGAGGCGGAGCTTGCAGTGAGCCGAGATTGCGCCACTGCACTCCAGCCTGGGTGACAGAGCTAGACTGGGTCTCAAAACAAAAAAAAGAGAAGAAAGAAAGAAAGAAAATGCTGTCACCCTAAAGTTGGCAGGTACCCCTCTCTCTGGGATGTTACAATTGTATTCCACAATCTGTGCTCACACACAACATATAACACGATGCGATATTTTTGGGGGAAAAAAAAAAACTTTATAAAAACAGTATACTGTGAGTAGTCTATCCCAACTTTTTGTTCATGCAACATATTTTCAAGATTTACTTAGGTAGGTATATGTAGATTTAGTTTTTCATTTTAAATAGTATAGTCAGCTTTTTGAATACAATTCATTTTTCTCATACCTTTACGGGTGAATATTTAATGTTTCTCACTTTTCCTGTTACATACATCATTGTGTGAAATTGTCCTTGGTTGCGTCTTTTGTGCATATGTGCCAGAGTTTCCCGGGAAATGGAACTGCTGAGCAGTAGAATCTGCACATCTGTAACTTTACCAGACGGTGCCAAATGACCATCTGAAAAGGTCACAGCAATTCAGACTTCCACATAGCAGAGCATGGGGGCGTCTTTGCCCCACATCCTCATCCACACGTTGTAATACCAGACTCTTAGGTGTTTCCAAACCAGATAGCTAAGAACTGATATATTGTTATTGTTTTACTTCGTGGTTATCTAATTTATTTTTTCCCTTTGGATTGCTAATTATCACAGTATCATTTACTAAATCTCTCATTCTTCCCACAATGATTTGTAATGTCACTACTCTCAAAAACCGAGTTTCTATATATTGTGAGACCTATTTCCTAGCTTTCTATTCTTTCAGTTAGTCTGTTTATTACCACACAATCTTAATAAAGATCTTGTTTTCTTCATGGTGAGTCCTCTATTATTGTCATTTTTTAAAAAATCTTCTAGAGTATTCTTGGTCCTCTATCCTTCAATATAAATTTGAGATTAAGCTTGGCAAAGTTATTTTAAATGCTTATCTGAATTTTTATTATAATGGAGTCTACTGTCTATTAATTTAGAGACAAATTTATGACATTGAGTCTTCTTATTCATGAACATGGTATATTACTCAATTTAGACCTGCTAATTTCATAACAAAGTATCTACTATGTATCTATTCCATATTTGTCTTACCTATCTTTTGTTAGTATTCTTTAGTTAGTCTTGTTAGTATTTAGTTAGGCATTTCTGCATACTTTATACAATTTTTGGCTATTTCCAAATAGCAACTTATAAATAACTATTTATAGTTGGTTGTTATTGGCATCTGTGAAAGCTATTGGTTTCTGTATTCCAATAATATACACCAAAATCTTACTGAAGTTTCTTATGAATTTTAATAATATAATTGGAGGGCCGGGTGCAATGGCTCACACCTGTAATCCCAGCACTTTGGGAGGCCACGGCAAGGGGATCACGAGGTCAGGAGTTTGAGACCAGTCTGGCCAACATGGTGAAACCCCATCTCTACTAAAGATACAAAAAGTTAGCCAGGCGTGGTGGCGTGTGCCTGTAATCCCAGCTACTCGGAAGGCCGAGGCAGGAGAATCACTTGAACCCAGGAGGCGGAGGTTGCAGTGAGCCAAGATCATGCCACTGCACTCCAACCTGGGTAATAGGGCAAGACTCTGTCTCTCTCTATATATATATAAAATATATATATATAAACATATATATAAATATATATAAACATATATACACACACATATATAAATATGTAAACATATATATACATATTAGTAGATTATTGTTTGCATCTTGAATGATTTTCTAAGTGAAGTAGTTTACAATACAATTACAGAATGCAGAATGCAGAGAGAGAGAACCAGACAACAAGAAAAGTCTTGGCACACAAAAGTCAGACAGACCTGAATTCAAATCCTGACTAGGCCTACATCTAATTAGCCATGCATCTTTAAATACATTGATTGACCTCTCTGAGGCTCAGTTTTCTTACTCGTAAAATGGAGTTAAACTATGTTTATCTTATAACATAGTTTAGCTCCCATATTTTATAAGATAAACCTTATAAGGTTTCTGTGACTCTTAAATTAACTATTAATAATAATATTAACATTAATAACACCAAAAATACTTACTCTGTGCCAAGGTCTCTGCCAAATAGTATAGAGGCTGGCACATTGAAGGTGCCCTATCTAACATCTCTCTCTCTCTTCCCCTTTCTCTCTCTCTTTCTTTATACACACACACACATACACACACATACCACTTATGCTAAGAAAATGTGCTAGAGGAAAATACAAATATCAAATATCGCCTTCCAGAGTTTGGTGGCTGCTGGGATGGCGAATACTCAGAAAATTATTCACACTTAAAATTTCTAACCTTACCTTAACTTTGCCTGGCTCCAGTTATAATGTGAGAGCTCTGAAAATTACCAGCAAATCTCACCAAATTTTTAATCCGTCTCCACCCCCAGCTTACCAAGAGCAGCCTCAAGATCCTCTTTTGTACTTGGAGGGGCTGTTCAGCCATCACACCCTATTGAGCACATCTGAACTGCACCTTAAGATTTTTATTAAGCCTATGTAGGAATACACGAAATACAAAAATTAGCTGGGCATGGTGGCATGCGCCTGTAGTCCCAGTTACTCGGGAGGCTGAGGCAGGAGAATCGCTTGAACCAGGGAGGTGGAGGTTGCAGTGAGCCGAGATTGCGCCACTGCACTCCAACCTGGGTGACTGAGTGAGACTCGGTCTCAAAAAAAAAAAAAAAAAAAGGACCAATAGAAAGAATAGAAAGCCAGGACACAGGCCTCCTTATATGTAGAAACTTCATTTTTGAGAAAGATGACATTACAGATCAAATCTCTGGATATAAGATGGAAACAATTCAGTGGAACTAAGTCTTAGCATTGACCTGAGCAGCTTGCAGTTCAGCTGTGGAGAGACCCCTAACTTCACATCAAGTATTGGTGATTAAGGAGTTACAAATGAGACAGGGGGAAAGGTTAATAAGAAAACAAATTTCTTAATTTCAGAAGGAATGTCACACATCTAAGTTTGGAAGAGGACAAGTAATTGCAAAATGCCAATAGTGTACTCATACTACATTACAGTAATAATGACCATGCAGAGAGTAAAACCAACCTACTGTAATTTCCATTTTGGTGGATGTTTTAGGAGCGTGGTGAACATTTGTTGTTTTTCTCCCAAGTATCATTCTTTTAGCAGGCAGCAGCTCTGGTCTTGGCGTGGGGATTCCTCTTCCTCACTCTGCTCATGTTGCCTGGGGAAGGCTTCAGTTGGGGTGAAAGGCAGAACTCATAACTGGTATTACCCTGACCAAAGAGACTATTAGGATGAACACAAAACTAGCTTAACACCTTCCAAGTGAGTCTTACAACTTTGTTGTAAAGACCCAGAAGGCTGTCTCTCTTCTTTTTAACTCAAAATTATGAGAATGTGAGCTCAGGGTGACTGCAACACTATGCCACTGGATTTGTTTCTTGAGACCGCTATTTAAAAAACTACTACAAACTTGGTGACTTGAAACAATAGAATCTATTCTCTCATAGTTCTAGAGGCCAGATAGCCAAAGCAGGGTGTCAGCAAGCTCCCTCCAGAGGCTCTAGGGAAAGCGCCTTCTTTGCTGGTGACTGCATCACTCACACCCCTGCCTAGGTCTTCACTAGGTCTTCTCTTTTTCTGTCTGTGTCCTCTTCCCTCCTGTCTCTCCCTTTTTTTTTTTTTTTTTTTTTTTTTTTTGAGATGGAGTCTCTCTCTGTTGCCCAGGCTGGAGTGCCGTGGTGCTGAGAGGTGAAACTAGCTGGGCTTCTGGGTAGGGTGGGGACTTGGAGAACTTTTCTGTCTAGCTAGAGGATGATAAATGCACCAATCAGCCCTCTGTGTCTAGCTAAAGGATTGTAAACACCCCAATCATCTCTGTGTAAAAACGCACCAATCAGCATCCTTTGTCTAGCTAAAGGATTGTAAATGTACCAATCAGCACTCTGTAAAAACACACCAGTCAGCACTCTGTGTCTAGCTAAAGGACTGTAAATGCACCAATCAGCACTCTGTTAAAGCACAGCAATCAGCACTCTGTGCCTAGCTAAAAGATTGTAAATGCACCAATCAGCACTCTGTAAAAACCCACCAATCAGCACTCTGTGCCTAGCTAAAGGATTGCAAACACACCAATCAGCACTCTGTGCCTAGCTAAAGGATTGTAAATGCACCAATCAGCACTCTGTAAAATGGACCAATCAGCACTGTGTAAAATGGACCAATCAGCGGGATGTGTGTAGTGCCAAATAAGGGAATAAAAGCTGGCCACCTGAGCCAGCAGCAGCAACCTGCTTGGGTCCCCTTCCATGCAGTGGAAGCTTTTTTTTTTTTTTTTTTTTTTTTTTTTGAGACAGAGTCTAGCTCTGTTGCCCAGGTTGTAGTGCAGTGGCAGAATCTCGGCTCACTGCAAGCTCCACTTCCCTGGGTTCATGCCATTCTCCTGCCTCAGCCTCCCGAATAGCTGGGACTACAGGTGCCCACCACCATGCCTTGCTAATTTTTGTATTTTTAGTAGAGATGGGGTTTCACCGTGTTAGCCAGGATGGTCTCGATCTCCTGACCTCGTGATCCACCTGACTTGGCCTCCCAATATGCTGGAATTACAGGTGTGAGCCACATGCTGTGGAAGCTTTGTTCTTTTGCGCTTCACAATAAATCGTGCTGCTGCTCACTCTTTGGGTCTGCATTACCTTTATGAGCTGTAACACTCACCACGAAGGTCTGCGGCTTCATTCCTGAAGTCAGTGAGACCACGAACCCACCGGAAGGAATAAACTCCAGAAACATCTGAAGGAACGAACTCTGGACACACTATTTTTAAGAATTGTAACACTCACTGCGAGTGTCCGCAGCTTCATTCTTGAAGTCAGCAAGACCAAGAACCCATCGGAAGGAACCAATTCCAGACACAATGCGATCTCAGCTCACTGCAAGCTCCACCTCCCGGCTTCACATTATTCTCCTGCCTCAGCCTCCTGAGTAGCTGGGACTACAGGGGCCCACCACCACGCCCGGCTACTTTTTTGTATTTTTAGTAGAGATGAGGTTTCACCATAACCAGGATGGTCTCCATCTCCTGACCTCGTGATCCGCCTGCCTCGATCTTCCAAAGTGCTGGGATTACGGGTGTGAGCCACTACGCCTGGTCTCCTGTCTCTCCTGTCTCCTATAAGAATGAACTGCCATTGGATTTAGGGCCTACCTGGATAATATAGAATAATTCCATGTTAAGGCCAGGCGTGGTGGTTCACAACCGTAATCCCAGCACTTTGGGTGGCCAAGGCAGGCAGATCACCTGAGGTCAGCAAGACACTGTCTCAAAAAAAAAAAAAAAAAAAAATTCCATGTTAAGATCCTTTACTTAGTTACATCTTTTCCAAATAATATACCATTCACAAATCCCAGGGATTTGGATGTGCCATAACTTTCTGGGTGCCATTATTCCATTCCATCCCCCATAAAGGGGGAGTTTGTTTTGAAAATGCAGCCAACCCAGAGGAAGCAGGGCCAAGAGATGGAGAGAGAAATCTTGGGGCTGGTTACTCCCATGAGGCCCTGCACTAAGCTGTGCCTGAAATCAGCCCTCGCCCTAGGGTGTCCTGTATGTGAGCCAGAGGGTTTTGTCACTTTTTCCTTAAGCTAGCTTGAATTGGGTTTTCTGTTATTCATACCCCAAAGAGTCCTCACGAAGAGGCCTGGGCAAAAAGAAAACTTTCCATCAGGACAATCGTCCTTGCTCTTTCAAGCAGAAGGAATAGCTGCAGGATTCTATGCAATTTGAGAGAATTCAGGAGGTTTCCTTTCGATGACACACTCTGAAGGTGCCCCCTTATTCTCTTGTACTGTAGGCTGTGTAGATGTGCACACCCCAAGAATGAGCCACTCTCTCTCCTACTGAGGAAGGCCACGGGGGCTTTGGTGGGGTTCACCTGGGGCAGGATGGAAAGTTACAACTGGGTATGAAAAAAAAGAGATTTTCTGATCTCAAGAAGAGGCAGTACGGGAGAGTGAGAAGGCAAGGGTTTTGGAGTCAAACAAACGTGAAATGGAATCCAGCCCTGCTGGCTGCTAGCTGGGTGGTGTGGCAAAGCAGAAGTTACTTAACTTTTCTGAACCTCAGATTCTAGAAGCTCAAAACGCATCCTGACTGCATCTTACCTGCATTGTATGGTGATTGCATCCTATAGTGATGCATCACTAACACTCTTCACTGCCTCAGATGACAATTGTGAGGATGAAAAACGCCAGTATAGCAGAAAGAGGATGTCCCATATATTCTCCAGGCCATGTGACTGCTGACCTAATGTGTCCTGAGGGAGAAGCAGCAGAGGTGAAGATGGAGATACAGATACTGAATGGGGACTAGTGTTTCTCGAGTACCCTCGAGGCACCAGGCTGTGTGGGTCTCTTTCTTTTAATGCTCTGAAGTAGGAGGTAATCTCTGCATGGCACAGATCAGAATCCTGAAGCTGCCAGGGTTATGTAACTTACCCAGTTCACACAGGTAGTGAGTGGCCGGGCTGGAATTTGAACTCAGGTTGGTCTGACTTCAAAGACCATGCTGTTTATGCTACTCCACCCTCTCTTATACCGAGGGAGGAGGACAGTGAGGGCAGGAAAAATAATCCTAACACCAAGCAGGGAAACAAAACACTTACAGTGCTTGCTGTGAGCCAGGAGCTCTGCTGAATGCTTTTGTGAAATTGCCTTTAAATATTTATAAAAATAGCCAATGTTTATTGAATGCATACTGTATGTCAGGTTGTGATGAAAGGGCTTCATATGCAATATGTTATTTAAACCTCACACCAATCCTTTGAAGAGTATCGTGGTGTTATTATTGTTATCACTGCTGTTTTTATTATTAGTTACAATAGTAGTTCCATGTTACAGACGAAGAAAAGGTGGCCCAGAAGGGGTTAAATGGCTTGCAAAAGCTAGCAAGGAGGATATGGACCCAGGTGGGCAGCTTCAGAACTGTACCTTGCAGGTGCAGGACACTTTGTAGATGTCGAGAGTTCCTAGACCCCACGCATTCTAGCAACGTCCACACTACGGGGCAGGCATCATGCGCAGGTTGAGGGATCAGTATGACCATATCACCCCCTCCCCAACCTGCCCCATGCAGCACCTCCCAGGCAGTCTGCCCAGGAGCTCTGCACAGCGCCTTCAGCTGGCCAGGGGCATCCGCACACAGAGCGTCTCTGAAGGTGGGGTTGCAGGGGACAGGTCTTCTCTTCTGAGGTTTGTCGGGAGGGATGGACCATCTTTATGCATTAGAGTTAAGAATGGAAGAAGGGAGGTAAAACAACCTCATCTGTAAGGACTGGGGTGGTTTTTTATTGTTGTTGTTGTTGTTCTAACACTGGCTCATAGAAAATGTTCAGTCAGTAAGTCCATTTCAAAACACAGGGGTCCTGTGTGATTTTCAGGAAAAAAAAAAAAAAAGGCTATTCACACCTTTGAAGTTGCCAAGGTTGCAGACTCCACACTGTATCTTTCTTCAATATTATTTTAAAACATTCAAACAAAACATTTATTCAGAATTTGCACAAAAAAAAAAAATTTGAGCAAGACAGCTGAGCTAAAACAAAAATAAAAGACTCCCACAGTGATTTCCCTGAGCCTCAGTTTCTCCATTTATACAGCAGGCAAATACTAGTAACTTCAGAGAGCTGTTGTGAGGAATAATGGAGAAGATACTTACAAAAAACTTAGGAATGTCCCCGGCACAGTGACTCAGTCGCTGTTACTGATAGTTTTATTATGCATATCTAGATAATGATCATAGTTTTGATATTAGGACAAACCATGCACAGTACAAAATGTTGTCCCGATATGAGGGTTAATCTTGTTCATTTGTCCTGCTGAATCCATGCTTTATTGGTGTCCAACTCATCAGACTTACTGGTCACCACGCAGGGACAGCAACTGGAACTTTAGAGAAGAGACTCACCCTCTGTGGCATGAGCACCATGTGTCACACGGTTTGCTGGGAGGGTGAGGTTTGCACTACAGCTTTTGACAGGTGGCCCTCGTTCTTCTCCTTTAAGCTGTATATTTGATGCTATTGGGCTTGTAAATAAATCATATTTTATTGGGATCCTTTTTAGAGAGTCTTAGAAAGGCTCTCAAAACAAAACTCATGGCTAGGCATGGTGACTCCTACCTGTAATCTCAGCACTTTGGAAGGCAGAGGTGGGTGGATCACGAGGTCAGGAGTTCAAGACCAGCCTGGCCAACATGGTGAAACTCTGTCTCTACTAAAAATACAAAACATTAGCCGGGTGTGGTGGCACAGCTGTAATCCCAGCTATTCAGGAGGGTGAGGCAGGAGAATTGTTTGAACCCAGAAGGTGGAGGTTGCAGTTAGCTGAGATCGTGCCACTGCACTCCAGTCTGGGTGACAAAGTGAGACCATCTTGAAAAAAAAAAAAAATCTTATTTACTTTGCATTAAGTACAAATACAAGATAATATATATACTTTGTCACTATAACAAAATGGATATGAATAACATCTTATAGGATAAGGATGTGATTTAAACTGACATAAAGAGTATCATTTTTTTGACTGGGCCTGTAATCACAGCACCTTGGGAGGCGAGGCAGGAGGATCACTGGAGCCCGGGAATTCAAGACCAACCTAGGAAACACGGCCAGACCCTGTCTTTACAAAAATACAACAACAACAACGACGACAAAAGACTAGGCAGGCATGGTGGTACACATCTGTAGTCCCAGTTACTTAGGAGGGTGAGGTGGGAGGATTGCTTGAGTCTGGGAGGTAGAGGCTGTGGTGAGCTGTGATTGCACCACTGCACTCCAGCCTCGATGACAGAGCAAGACCCTGTCTCAAAAAAAAAAAAAAAAAAAAAGGTGTCATTTTCTATTTTGTTTAACTGAAGTCTAAATTTCTAAAATAACAATAATAGAAATAATAAGGATTTAAAAGTTATCAAACTCTTATTATTTTTAAGGTGTACATGTAGATCATTATTTTCCAAAGCTATATAAATATTTTGGTCAATGTGGTATGCTGAGTCCAACTGAGTTATCAAGTGAGACATTTTAGTTTACATTAATAAACACAACACAAATATTCGAGATAATCTGAATCAGACTGATGGTCCAGTTCTTAAAACAATCCAGTTTCAGTTTTTAAAATGATTAATAGTTGGATTTGATGACTCAAGGGCTGTTTGTAAATTGGCCAAAGTGAAGCCTTTTTTGGGTGGAAGGGGAGAAATGGGTGCAGCCCCCTGTGAACTCATGATGTGACCTTGGGCAAATCACTACTACACCTTTCCAATCTTAGGAGCCTGAGACAGGTCATCATGCAAGTGAACCGCTGATGTCAACCGTTAGGATCTCATTTGATTCTCAGACTGTAGATGTGATTCCTCAGAATGACTTGCTCATCAACCTAGAAGCGGCCTGTGAAATAGAGGAAGGCTTGCTTTCTATGTGTTTGCTCTATTCACAGTTATGTACTTTATACTATCCCTTCATAAAGAACTACAATTTTAAGAATTCAAGAGGAGAATCCTCTTTTGTGGCGAGAGAGATTTGTCATCATTCTTTCCTATAAAGTCTTCATAGGATAAGTGTTCAGTGTTTTGCTAAATAAACGTTAGAGTCTGATGATGGTGATCACTTTGTGATACAGCTTATCTGCAAAAACTTCTTCCTTACCTACACAGCTTATTCTCATGAATATGTACACTTCCTGAAGTTCCTTTTCAAGTCATAGCACCTCATATTTCTATTTCTAGAAAGCTCTACCTAAGACACCATCATTTCTTGTTTAATTGGTTACTTTTAAATTTCCAATGTGGTCTTGCCTTATATATAGCCTTTTTTACAATTATTTCTAGGGTGAGTCAGGACTCCGTAACAGATTGCTGGAAATATCTGGGCCTTCACAAAGGAAAGACTTCTAGAATGGGAGGGGAGAAGTATGGTGGCATAACTCTCAAGCATCAGTATCAAGTATGTAAAAGGCCAGTTTGGAAAACATGGCTAAAGTGATAAATGTAGCTTGTCACTGAGAGGTAACGAAATGCAGATGGCATTCAAACGCGATGGCAGAGGAAATGCGTGGAGATCGGTCAAGTCTCTATAATTTTATGTGCTACCAGGAAGTCACATACCAGGAGACAGCAGGGAGAAAATCCATACAGCGATATTTTTAAGCCAACATATTATTATTTTAGATCAAATTTGGATACTTCAATTAAAAAGACAATGTTTCTGGTGGGATATGCCCTCTTCCCCCACCATAAAGTCCCTTTATTATTCTCTGTTGCCTTGCATCTTCCCCAATGCACACGTTTAAACTTCCTGCCTGGCCCCATTAGGATTTGGGTTTGCAGACCCCTTGAACTGATTCCTGAAATTAGATGAGAAAATGACCTTGCAAAATAATTCCACTTATTATCTTCAACCATAGAATATTAATTGGATTTTTTTTTTAAGAGAATGACTACTCAGGAACTGCCTTTCATGCTATGTCTCAAAGCTATGGCTCAGGATCCATAAGAAAGCTTTGGAAATACTGCAGAAAGTAATGTTGAGCTGTGTACGTCCCTTTTCTTATGGGGCCAGAGACTGAGGACTTTAAAACAGCTTCAGTGATTTAGCTTGTCCCAGCAAGACACAGTTGGAGGTGCTGCAAAGATGTTTGAAAATGTTGTCTCCCTGGGAGAAGCAGCAGCAGAAGCTGAGGGATGATGCTGGTCCTCCTAAGCGTTCCCTCCTGCAATTTGCAGGGTGGGAAAAGGCTATAAAGCGTTGTTTGATCTGGCACTGGGCATTATGTTATCATCACAGATTGAGCTCGCCAAGACCATCACAGGCTCTGCACTGAAATACTGGCTTATACATAAGGCCTTATGACTGGGTTTGTGCTGCCCTAGATCCGGGCCCTTTTCATGCCAAACCATTTGCAAATTCACCTAGCTGCATGGCATCACAAGTTAGACAGACATGCTCGGAATCACTGCAGAAGCCATTCCAGGTAGCACCATCGGACCCAATCCAGGTCTTTATTGCCCACACCCTTCTTCACCTTTGGAGTCTCTCAAATATTTATAATTTATGGTAGCTGATTTCTCTAAGTCAGAATATACTGTGCAAGACCAACGGAAGAAAGCAGCAGGGGGCCCAAGCCACCCCAGGGATGGGTTAAATCCACGCTCTATGCTATGCCATGCCGAACACTCTGTGAGCGGATTCCCTGCCTGTCCTCACACTCTCTTCTTTTACTGCTCTCTCTGACTGACATGTTAGGTCCTAGCCACTCTACAATGTGGGAGGTTGCCACATGAGTCATGCTTTGCCTTTGTGTATACCATCCTCTTTTCCTAGTCCTGTAGGACCAAACACAGGTCCACCTCTTCCAGGAAGGCTTCCTGATTTCCCCCATCCTACACTGAATTTCACACCCCTCATCTCTGCTCCTTACTGGTACCCTGTGTAATTTCTATCACTTCTACTTATATCATAGTTACCAGCGTGTGTCTATCTTTTTCACAATTATGACCCCATTTAGGATAGGAGTTGTCTTGCTCATTTTTCTGCCTCAGGGCCTTGTACAGGGTACATAGTTAGCACTGAATGAATGACTGAGGGGGAAATGAGTGAGAAGAGGATTTGAGAGCGAACATGTAGCCATCATCTGGCACGTGCAAGAAACTGTGTCAGATGTGTTATGTCATTTAATCCTCAGGAAGATATGAAAAGTGGGCATAATGATCCAAATTCATCAAGTGAGAAAAATGAGGCTCACAGAGGAGAAATACCTTTATATCTGAGAAATAGCTTCAGGTCCCATAATTGACAAATGACAGCAGCAATTTTTGAATCCTAGCCTTCATGACTTTGAAGGCGGTGCTCTCCTCGTTGTATCCTGATCGGCTGCCTGATGGCCACCATCTGAAGTGCCCAGGCCAAGGGTGCCACTGTTGGGTAGGGGAGGCCACTGCTGCAGGCTGACCTGGTACATAATACATCTTTTTGGATAGTGTCTTTGGACTCCCTGTGTTGGACCGTGCATGAATGCTGTTGTGAGATTTAGCGTATTCAATCGCCATTCTCCCTGGAAGAATTGCCCAGGAAGGAGTCAAGGTTTCCTCTTAACCCCTGTATGACCTCAGGGTTATTGCCTCACGATTTTTTTATAACTCTGCTTCCTACAGATAGCATTTAGCTTTTATAAAACCCACCCAATTCGTTATCTGCTCACATTTCTCCAGATGTTTCACCTCCCACTCCTGTCTTTCTTAATGACTCTAGGGGTTGATTACCAGCAGGGTTTAAGCTGTCAAATTATTCTTGGCTCTATTCCATTTAAAAACATTTTTTAAAAAATCCATCTTCAAAGTTCAATTCTAAATCCTCACCAATGGATCAATAATCTGATTTTGAATTTTAATCAAATCACAGTCCTAGAGCTGGACACATAGAGAATATTTTATTTCTCTGTGATTCACACTCACCCTGAATATTTTGTGTGGACTTTGATTCTGGGCTCACACTCCTCCTCCCTGCTTCTCACACAGAACCAGAGATCTGGAAAAGCAAGAGGAGGCTGTGACCGCCTAAGGACTCGGTGCCAGGGAGGGTCTTCCTCTGTCAGCTTAGACCTTTTTAATGGGGGAGAGAAAAGGATATCTCTGGATTCTGGAGTTTCAGCAAATGTATCCCTGCTGATCTTTGGAGAGTAGAGCATGAAGACCAAGATCTTTATTCATGCAATAGATTTAATGGGGCTGGCAGAGTCTCCTTGTTCTAGATACCACCATGTGTTTACGTAGCACACAGAAACATGCAGGTGGAACAGAGCTTTGGAGCTCCCAGAATCATCACAACGACCCCACCAAGTCCCGGAGGCTGCTAGGCATCCCCAGATGGTCCCTACCTGAAACTTTCCCTTCGGCTGGGGCAAAATGAGACCGTGCAGGGGTGAATCCTGATTTTAATTCCAGCATCCACTTTTCCTAGCACAGAACTGATTGTGGGAAATAAAAGATCCTGCTTTCTCTGAACTTGGATTTTGATTATCTCTGAGGTTCTGGGTCTTTTTTTTTTTTTTTTTTTTTTTTTTTTTTGAGAGGGGGTGGGTTTCTTGATTTAGAGTAGCAGTAAGGGGACATACGGGGACATTGAAGCAAATTTCACTTCTGAGGCCTCAAGACAGTGCTCTAATTGGTCCTTTGTTAAATACCAAGGGAGAAATGCAATTTCTTCCTCTATTCTGGGATTCAGAGTCTTGGAATTACACATACTGTACCCCAACACAGCATTACTTAAAGTATTTTTTAAAAAGCAGTAATTAAATATTTATATTGCACTTAACATTTTACAAAGGATATTTTCATTTAATATTTCTTGTGTGCAACTGGAAAATCTCTGCACTGAGAGGGAGAGCTGTAACGTATGATGAAGCTGTATGATGATGCTGTGCCTTATGTTTCCTTTTGAATATTGTTACACATTTTCATAGACACAGAGTTGAAGACCATCGTAGGAACCATGTATTCACAGAATAAGTAGTTTTCAGAAATTCAACTCAACGACGTTTTAAGACCTTGCAACTTCATCTCATACTTGAAGTCTTGCCATCCACACACTCCACTGGAAGGTTGAAATTATCCAAATGATATCAATTATTTTATTTTTAACCTACAGTAAACAACTATTAATGCTTTTCATACATAGCAGCTGCATATACACGTGCACATACATTGTGATAATATACTTCTTGTACTTAGTTTTATGAGATTAAAATCTTTCTATTTTTGATAAAGGAGGTAGAATGAGTTTATACACACATTAGATGAGATTTTAAAAAAATTTTAAATTGTTTTTCAGCAAAGGATTGTAATGAAAGCTTTCTAAGGACAACTTCACTGTATATAAGACAGTTTTAGGCTCATGTTTTAAAATATACTACAGTGCTTTGGCAGAACAGCCATGTTTGTCAAAAAGGTATTTTTTATGTCAACAGTGCCTCATAGGCTGATAGGTTTTTTATACATTAATTTTTTAATCCAAATATTCAAATCCAAATATTGAATATACTTAATTGGGTTTGACTGTATCTGTTTATTTGGCCAGAATGTTATCAGAGTAGATGAAACCAGATAAAACTGCTAGTCTAGGAGCACAGCTTGTCAACCCCTGCTCACTTTCTTTAGTCTCTATCCAATAAACTGGAGCACACCAGCATTTCTTGCTTGGTTAAATTATACATTTCACGAATACCCTTAGTCAAATGTTATTCTCACGTTCTCAATAGAAACATTCAATATTAAAAATCATGTATATATATAAACTACAGACTGGGTGACTTGAACAACAGACTTCTATTTGCTCACAGTTGTAGAGGCCAGGAGTCTGAGATCGAGGTATCAGGAGAGGTGGTTTCTTCCAAAGCCTCTCTCCTTGGCTTGTGCATGGCCATCTTCTCTCTGTGTCTTCACATGGTCTTCTCTTTGTGTATATATGTGTCCAAATTTTCTTTTCCTATAAGCACCACAGTCATACTGGATCAGGGCCCTCATTTTAGCTTAATTATCTCTTTAAAGATCCTGTCTCTAAATACAGTCACATTCTGAGTGCCAGGGTCTGGAACTTCAACATACAAATTGTTAGGTATCCCTTTGCACAGAGACTGCTTTTCATTCCAAGTTGCCTCTGCATTCTCCAAATACCCAGGTTATTAAAAGGCCCCAGTTAAGTAGGGTGGTATAAAATCGATGGTTGTCTATTTGGTGTCTTACACACTACACTGTGGAGTCTTATGTCCCCAAACCCACCACCTGCCAAAGCATTCTGTCCAAGAGGGAAGAGTTTAGGTTCACTTAATCATGCCTATGGCAAAGAGAGACAAGCTCTTGAAAGTCAAAATAAACTTGGCTTTTCATCTCTCAAGGGTGGCCCCCTGGCTTCCAGCTTCCCTGATAGAAATGAAGTCTTAAGATGACCCTCACTTGCCAAACCCAAGAGCTTTGCTAATTCCCACAGCCTTTAAGGAACATTTCATGGTGGTAAGATAGCAACTAAGTTCCAAGCAAGAGGGAAAATAATTAAATGAAATGTGTAACTCAGTCCTAGTAGACAGAGTTTGGGGTACTTCTAAATCAATCTTTGAAAATTCTCTTTTGGGGCACTAATACCGTGAAAACAATTTACCTGTTGCCTTCTTCACTATATCAAGTTTCTGAAGGGTGGGAATCTGGCCTTTCATTGTTTTCCTTTTGTGTTTTTTTTTTTTTTTTTTTTTTTTTTTTCAGTAAATATAGGCTCACACTCTTTTGTGTTCATACAAAATACAGTGGAGTGTTTTTGTTTTACACTTATGATCTATGCCACATACTAAACAGACACATTCCTTTTGCTAATATTTATCTTTTTTGTATCCGCCTTACCTAGAATATAGAATATAGATATTGAAGGTATAGGCATTATCTTAGATTTCTTTAACTCCAATTATCTCATTCATTTCCCACATACGATAGATACCAATGTTATTGGTTTATTGCCCATTGACTTAAAAATGTCATGTTACAAATCTCAAGATTTAAATTTTTTTTTTTTTTTGAGACGGAGTCTCGCTCTGTTGCCCAGGCTGGAGTGCAGTGGCACAATCTTGGATCACTTCAAGTTCCACCTCCCGGGCTCACGCCATTCTCCTGCCTCAGCCTCCAGAGCAGCTGGGACTACAAGCGCCCGCCATCACACCCAGCTAAATTTTGTATTTTTAGTAGAGACGGGGTTTCACCCTGCTAGCCAGGACGGTCCCAATCTCCTCACCTTGTAATCCGCCCACCTCGGCCTCCCAAAGTGCTGGGATTACAGACGTGAGCCACCGCACCTGGCCTAAAAATCTTTTTTATGGCACTATAGTGATGATGGTTGCAGCTGCTTCATGGCACATGGGGTTTATTATACCTTTCTCTCTATCTATGTGTACATTTGGAAATTTGAATGATAAAATGTTTACTAAATAATACAATAGCAAAGTATATCTTTGAGGACAGTCTAATTTGTTTTAATTTTTTTAAATATACAGTTTATGTTGAATATTTCTAATTTTCCTTCAGACTTCATTATTAAATTTTGGAGTGAAACATAATTCAAATTGCTTTTTTAGTACCAGCAGACTTCCTGTTTTTACAAGAAGTTTTTAAATTTATGTTATTGTTGAGATAGGGTCTCACTCCATCGTCGAAGCTGGAGTGCAGTGGCACCATCTCTGCTCACTGCAACCTCTGTCTCCTAGGGTCAAGCGATTCTCCTGCCTCAGCCTCCCACGTAGCTGAGATTACAGGTGCATACCAGCAAGCCTGGCTAATTTTCATATTTTTAGTAGAGACGGGGTTTCCCCACGTTGGCAAGGCTGGTCTCAAACTCCCAGCCTCAAGTGATCTGCCCACCTTGACCTCCCAAAGTGCTGGGATTACAGGGGTGAGCCACTGTGCTAGGCTTTAAAAGAAGTTTTGATAGACTAACAGTGTTAGTGGACATGGGGGAATGCTTTTCCACAAAGTTGTGCTAAGTAACTTTAAGAAATAAATTATTATCCCTGATTTCAAAGCAACCGTGTTCAATAGGGATAGTGAGGGTGTGAAAAGAGATACATATCTGGACCCATGTTAAGATGCAAGCAGTAGAAAACAAAGACAGACTGCAACACGCATGTGCTACAACTCCCCACCCTGTCTCCAACCCCCTAGGATGGGAGAAGCCAGCCAGAAGGAATAAAATATCTAGATCTGCTCTTGAAGGGATGGGAGAACCCAGCGATGTTTTGAGTAGTCTGGCGAAACATCTTGAACTGCTTCTTAAATCTTTAGGACTTGGCAAAATACAAAACACATTTTGCCAGGCACTTTTTCTCTTAATTTTTAAGCCCCTGTGTATTTCAAGGGAAATTTAATCCTTATGTTTCTGATTCATTTACACTTAACTCATCAAAAATGCTGTTTTATAAGACTTATTTGATGTCTAAAATGCGGTATGAGTATTTTGTATGTCTGTTTATTTATTTATTTATTTATTTTCAAACCATGAAGTTGCTTTTTGCCAACAGTAAATAGAACTTCAACCACTGGAGACTTAATCTCAGTTCTTAACTAAGGACCCATCAAATTCAAATGTCTTTCAACTTCCTCAAGCATTTTCTCTTGCTGCTCCATGAGTGTGCATGCTTTGTCAGAGAGGGCTATAACCATCCGTTCAAGAACCACACAAGGAATAAGACAGCCTTCCTTGAAATGGCGATGCTATTTTTAGTTAAAGGTCATCTCTTCTGCAAGATCTTTCACAACTTTCTTCCAATAAGTTAGTATTATTTTCATATTCTTAGAACTTTTGGTACCCGCCTTTGCTGTAGCTAATGGAACACTTGATTGCAGTGATTTATGTGTGGACTTGTCTTCTCTCACAGACCGTTTGTTATGATTTTTTTTGTGGCAAAAACCAAAAGCCAACTTTCACAAATAAAATGAAATAAGGGATTTATTGAAGGTATATTGGGTAGCAACAGAATGAATGGAAGGTTAGAGAACCAGGACTAGAACCTGGGCAATTCCAGGCATCCAGACACTAGCATAAGAAATGATTGGCTTCTGTTCTTTTCCATTATTATATTGTTAGCCTCAAGATATAGAAAAAAGAGGGTCTAATTGGCTTAATTTGCTTCATATTCATACTCTCTTGCTAGAGGGAGGCAGAGTATTTAGTTTTCTGTCCCAGCCAAAATCCCATAGTGGGCGAAAGTTGATTCCCCAGAAGGAATGGGGAAGGGAAACTGAATGCTGTGAGCTCCTTCAGGGCAGGGACTGTTTCTCATTTTTAAATCCCTAGAGTCCAGAATAGGGTTTGGCATGCAGTCCATCTTTGAAAGTCTACACTAAACCGTTAGGAGCTATTCCTTTAAATGAGACAGTGGTAGAGGGGTTTGATAAACTTGCATGACTGGCCAATGCATTAAAATAGAACCAGAGCATTTCTGGTTTCAGGTAAGATGGAGTAAACCTATTTCATCCTCTCCACTTTCTGGACAGAATATATAAAGTAGCTATTTGAGAATTCTCACAAGTAAATAGGAACAGGTAGATTGGGAAGAAAACCCTAATTCATAATACCATGAAACCAATGATGAGTTTACAATTTTCATTTCTGCCAGTATCTTCTGGTTTGAACATAATGCTCTGGAGATGAATACCAGGGTGCAGACAGAGTTTCAGAGAAACCTCTAGTTTTGGCTCAAAGAGAGGAAAAGGGAAAATCCAGCACTAACATACAGAAATTCACCAACTTCTCTTTTTCTCTCTCTGTTCCTCTTCTCTCTCCTCCTATGCCCTAGACCCCAAGCAATCCTGTGGGGGTGGCAGCAGCCTACAGTAATGTGAGAGTAAGTAGGAGAAAAAACTCTGTGGGAGCAGCACCTTCCTCTACATTTAGTGGAGCAGTGTTTCCAGGAATGTGGGGCAAACCCTCATTGCTTTTACTCTCTCTGTCCTCCTGCCACTTGCCCCAGATGTAGGCACAACTACAGAAGTACACGGCAGAACACGGTAAGTAAAACCCTCACTTTCTGGCTGTAGGAGCAAAAGGAGGGAACCAAGAGTACAAGGGAGATTGCAAAGAGGAAGAACTCAGTAGAGCAACATTAAAAAGGTGCTTATTAACTCCTGGGCTCACCACTGCAGCTGCACATACGCAGATCTGATTTGATCTAGTATACCAAAGCCTTTGAGAACCGAACTGACATCTAGGCCATAGGCCACATCCTAAAGTGGTTGCTGGGGGGCAGTCACAAAAGACAGATATGATATTGCAAATGCTTTGACACCTGAACTGATATTGGAACGATGGTCTACAGAATGTGTATTGGAACTTGTCACCTGAGCCTACAATATTTTCCATAGGATATAAAGAAGATTCATGGTTTCATAATATTGAAAATGTCCTGGATATAATACAAAATTTCACTGCAGGCCGGGCACGGTGGCTCATGCCTGTAATCCCAGCACTTTGGGAGGCCGAGGAGGGTGGATCACATGAGGTCAGGAGTTCGAGACCAGCCTGGCAAACATGGTGAAATCCCGTTTCTACTTAAAATACAAAAATTAGCTGGGCATGGTGGCGCATGCCTGTAATCCCAGCTACTTGGGTAACCGAGGTGGGAGAATCGCTTGAACCTGGGAGGCAGAGGTTGCAGTGAACCCAGACCATGCCACTGCACTCCAGGCTAGGTGACAGAGAGAGACTCCATCTCAATACATACATACATACATACATACATACATACATACATACATAATACATTTCACTGCACATAAAAAATCAGGAAAGTCTCAACTCACACGAGAAAAGATAATCATCAGATGCCAATGTCATAATGTCATAATGGCACAGATATTGGAATTATCTATTGAAAGTTTTAAAGCAGCAATTATACAAATGCTCCAGAAAACAATTGCAAGCAAGCCTTCTCAAAATAAATAGAAAAATAAAAATCTCAACAAAGAAAAGGAGACAGAAAGAGCAAAATGAAAAAAAAAATAGAGCTGGAAAACGTAATAATTGAAACTTAAAAATTCACTAGATGACCTCAACCCATAAGTGCAAGAGGAAATAACTGGTCAAATTAAAGGTATTACATTGGTGCAAAAGTAATTGCGGTTTTTCCCATTAAAAGTAATGGTGAACCGAATTACTTGTGCACCAGCCTAATATGTCAAAAGAAACTATCCAATCTGAATGATAGAGAAAAAAAGATTAAAACAAAATAAAGAGCTTCAGGGACCTGTGGGTCAATAACAAAAGATCTAACATTTGTGTCATTCATAGGGAAGAGAGGAAAAATTCAGAGATAAAAAATATTTGCAGAAATAATGGCTGAAAACTTCCCACATTTGGCAAAGACATAAAGTTATAGACACAAGAAACTGTGTGATCCCAAAAAGGATAAACCCAATGAATTCCATGCCAAGAAAGATCAGAATCAAGCTGCCAAACAAACACTAAAGACAAAAAACATACTGAAAACAGCCAGAGAAAAAAATGATGCATTACCAATAGGAGAACATTGATTTCTAATTATTGTAATTTTCTCTCATTGGAAATCAAGGGTTCCAGGAGGAAGTGTCAAATTTTTTTAAGTGTTGCAAGAAAAGAACTGTCATACCAGATCTATATCCGGCAAAAATATTCTTCAGGGATGAAAGTGAAATAAAGACATTCTATGATGAAAGAAAACTAAAAGAATTCATTGCTGGCAGATCTGCTTAAAGAATTGCTAAAGAAAGTTCTTCAGACAGAAGGGAAATGATGAGAAGGAAGCTTAGAACATCAGGGAGGAGTAAAAACAATAAAAATGATAAATATTGGGCTAATTATAGCAGACTATTCTTCTCTTCCTCACTTCTTTAAAAAATGTTTGACAGTGAAAGCAAAAAATATAACATTGCCTGATGGGGTTTTCAATGTATGTAGATATACTACATGACAACAATAACATAAGGAGGAGAGTAAATTCATCATTATCATGGCAAGGTTTCTACATTTCATGTGATGTGGTAAAATATTGATTCTAAGCAGACTGTGGAAAGTTAAGTATGTATATTGTAATTTTTAGAACAACCACTAAAAATATATATGAAGGTATATAATAAAAAACACAATAGATAAGTCAAACTAAATACTAAAAATGTTCAACCCAAAAGAGTCAGAAAATTGGAAATACAAAAATAGAACAAGAAATAAGAGGGAAAAAACAGAAAACAAAAAATGATAAAACTAAATTTAAATATAATAGTTACATTAAATGCAAATGTACTAAATGCATCTGTTAAAACGGAGAGATTTAAAGAATGGAATTAAAATAAGGTTGTCTTCAAGAAACACGTTTCAAATATAGTGACGTAGGTAGGTTAAAAGTACGTGGATGTTTAAATTAAGTCTCAGCTATTTATCTTTGTTTTTCTTACATTTGATTTTGGCTCCTTGGTCATGAAGTCCTTGACTAAGCCAATGTCTAGAAGAGTTTTTCCAATGGTATCTTCCAGAATTTTTATTGTTTCAGGTCTTAGATTTAAGTCCTTGATCCATCTTGAGTTGATTTTTGTGTAAGATGAGAGATGAGGATCCAGTCTTGTTCTCCTACATGTGGCTTGCCAATTATCCCAGCACCATTTGTTGAATAAGGTGTCCTTTCCCCACTTTATATTTTTGTGCCATTGCTCTATGTGCCTATTTTTAAAGAGCTTTTGCAAGGCAAAAGCAACAGTCAGCAGAGTAAACAGACAACCTATAGAGTGGGAGAAAATCTTCACAATCTATACGTCTGATCAAAGACTAATATCCAGAATCTATAATTAAAACAAACAATCTCATCAAAAAGTGGGCTAAGGACATGAATAGACAATTCTCAAAAAAATATATATACAAATGGTCAACAAACATACGAAAAAATGCTCAACATCACTAATGATCAGGGAAATGCAAATCATAACCACAATGCAATACCACCTTAGTCCTGCAAGATTGGCCATAATCAAAAAATCAAAAACAATAGACGTTGACATGGATGTGGTGAACAGAGAGCACTTCTACACTGCTGGTGGGAATGTAAAGTATACAACCACTATAGAAAACAGTGTGGAGAGTCCTTAAAGAAGTAGAAGTAGAACTACCATTTGATCCAGGAACCCCACTTCTGGGTAACTACCCAGAGGAATAGAAGTCATTATTCGAAAAAGATACTTGCACATGCATGTTTATAGCAGCACGATTCACAATTGCAAAAATGTGGAACCAACCCAAATGCCCATCAATCAATGAGTGCATAAAGCAACTGTGATATATATATGATGGAATAGTACTTATATATCTCATATATATATGATGGAATAGTACTTAGCCATAAAAAGGAATGAATTAATGGCATTTGCAGTGACCTGGATGAGATTGGAGACTACTATTCTAAGTGACGTAACTCAGGAATGGAAAAGCAAATATTGTATGTTTTCACTCATAAGTTAAGCTATGAGGATGCAAAGGCATAAGAATGACACAACGGACTTTGAGGACTCAGAGGGAAAAGGTGGTAAGGTGATGAGGAATAAAAGACTAGAAATTGGGTGCAGTGCATACCACTCGGGTAATGGGTGCACCAAAATCTCACAGACATCACTAAAAGAACTTACCCACATAACCAAACACCACCTGTTCCCCAATAACCTATGGAAATAAAAAAAATTTTTTTTAAGTAAATGGATGAAAAAAGATACCATGCACTATTCCAAATACTAATTAATAAAGTCACATGGCTAGATGATTTCAGACAGACTTTACTTCAGAAGAAAGAAGACTGCCAAGAAGAAAAAGGAATGTCACATAAACATAAGAAAGCTTAATTCGCCAAGTAGACTTAATAATTATAAATGTGTAGGCACCTAACAACAGAGCTTCAAACCTAATGGGGCAAGAACTGACAGACAGAAAAGAGAGGTAGACAAATTCACAATCATTGTTAGAGACCTTAACACTCTTGCCTGGCGTGGTGGCTCATGCCTGTAATACCAGCACTTTGGAAAGCAGAGGCAGGTAGATCACCTGAGGTCGGGAGTTCGAGACCAGCCTGATCAACCTGGAGAAACCCTGTCTCTACTAAAAATACAAAATTAGCCAGGTGTAGTGGTGCGTACCTATAATTCCAGCTACTTGGGAGGCTGAGGCAGGAGAATCACTTGAACCCGGGAGGCAGAGGTTGTGGTGAGCCGAGATCACGCCATTGCACTCCAGCCTGGGCAACAAGAGAGAAACTCCGTGTCAAAAAAAAAAAAACAAAAACCAAAAAAAAAAAAAAAAAAAGACTCTTCCTCTAGATAGAAGTCTCATAGGAAATTAGAAAATATTTTGAACTAAAAAAATAATAAGGGAGAAAATATTTGGGACATGGAGTTAGAGAAAGAGTTCTTAAACACAGCATCAAAAGCATGTTTCATAAGAGAAAATAAAAGACAAACTAAGTTTTTAAAAATTTTATACTTTTATTCAGTGAAAGATATTACTAAGAGAAGGGAAAACAAGTTACGGGCTGAGAGAAAACGTTTGTAAATCAAATATTTGGCAAAGGACTTTTATTTAATGTATATTTTAAAACTCAAAACTTAATAAGAAAACAAACATCCAATTAAAAATGCACAAAAGACGTGAACAGACACTTCACCAAGTATCGTGGCAAATAAATACATGAAAAGATGTTTAGGATCATTAGCCATTAGGAAAATTTAAATTAAAACTATAATGGTATTCCAACACACATCTATTAGAAGCAGTAAAATTGAAAAGACCAGGTACTGGACTGATGACAGAAAAAACTGAATGGATTCATCTGACGACCTAAGAATCCTAAAGGAAATGGGATTTTACTTTAACTGGTCAGAGTAGCAGTAGCACTGTCATCAACAGATCTCAATAGGAGTTCAGCAAAAAATCAAAATGAGCCAGAGTCTTCTCTCCTTTGGACAATTGGATGACATGCCAATGCTTATTGAAGGTGAGCAGGAATTTTAAAACCACTCATAAAAACGAAATCTACCCAAATATTTAAAACATAAAAGCTTACCGCATTCTACATTTCAGTCACGGAATGCATGCCCGAATTCAGGTTGGTACCTTTATAATCAGGTTGTAGCGGTTATCTTCACATATCTTCACATATAAAGCCTATGTGTTTCAATTAGTTTCATGAATATAAATGTGATGGTCTAGTTTCAAATCAGTGTGCTTAGATAGGGGCAGTAGAGAAATGCGGACCATCAGAGAGAGAACTGCCCCAAGGATGGTTATCAAGGCATCCATCCATAAAGAGGAACTGGTATATGAGCTCTCCTATTTTAATCATGCCCAAGTTTGGCAATAAACAAAGGAATACTAAACACACAAAAAAGCAAATACAATAGTTTTGGGTATTACTTAGGAAACAAACAACAATACATAAAATGAATTTTTTTACATGAAAATACTTCATCTACAGCAAAGAAGTCAAAATATGCTGGCAGAAACTGACAAATTAACTGACATAAAAGCTAAAAACATCCAATGTGGTTAAAGACAATGCAATATAGGGAACAAATTGCAGATACTGGGGTTCATAGTACCTGTTTTATGCCCTGGCTCCAACCACTGGGCAAATTATTTAACCACTCTGAGCCATCAGTTTCAGGATCTGTAAAATGAAAATTCAAAAGTACTTAATTTGGTTGTTAGGGTTAAATGAGAACATGCACACAAAGAACTTAAAATAACACCTGACACACAGCAATGACTAAAAAGATACTAGCCATTATTATTTTATCATCATCATTGCAGAAAAGACATGTTGATATCCTTCCAAAATCCAAGCATTAGGAAAGGTACACTCTGCAAAACACCCAAACTTTCTCCAAGAGTAAGTATGAATCAGATTACTCATTCGTATTGAGCTGGTTGTCAAAGGGAAAGGATATCTTTTTGTGTGACATTGTGCACAGAATACAACTCAGGCTTTAGGGACTCGGGATTTTTATCCTGGCTTTGCCATCAGTTTTCTGGGTGACCTTGAAGTAGTCACCTCACCTTGTAAGACCTTAGCTGATGCCTGCAAGTGGTTGAGTTTAGCCTGGTCTTCTCTCACATCCTTTCCTGCATCCACATTTTATGAGATTTGCCAGGATCTGCCGTGGGATTTGTGTGATCATGCCACCAACTACTAACCCATCCGTCATTGTTGTAGTGCAACCACACAAATCAACTAAAAAAGGGTGGGCTCTGCAGTTCAGACAGACTCTGACTTTGTCTTCCTCAGGAAGTTAACAGAAGAAATCTGACATCTTGTGTCCCCAGATTAATGACACCCCAGGCGCTGTCTCAGCAAGTCCTCCAGGTGTTCTGCTGACTGGTCTTTTGTACTGGTAAAGCTTTCAGTATGACAATGTCTTTACTTTTGTTTCTGGCAAGAATTAATAAGTTACTTATGATATTTAATAAGAAACAGATGCTCCCAATGAGAATGGGGCCCCGTTGCCCATTAATTCTGGTTGGATTTTTCTTGCCATGGTGAATGGAAGCAGACAAAGTAAGTGATCCACACGGTATGTTGCAAGACCAAAGGCATCTGCAGATGGTAGAGCTGAGAACAATTGCTCTGTATAATTCAAAATGGATGGGACAATGATATGATGTTTAAAATCAGGAAAGCATTTGATTTGTATAGTTAAAAGCTAATAAGCACTATGGCCCTGAAACTGTTCCATATGCTAGGAAGTGACTGTACATAACAGAGGTGGGATAGGTAATGAGTCAATAGTTCTAGAACATCCACTACTAACAAAATATTATTTTTGGGTAATGGATGGTACGGTGTGAAAGAGCAACATTTATTAGGCACCAACATTGTGTCAAGCACACATTCAAAACCATAAATCTATGGAGCTTGATACATTAGGTATGAAGTAATTTTTCATCAAGTAATTTTTCAATTGTCACACACTGGGTTCAGTTTTATTCTGGCAAGAATTAATAAATTCAAGAATTAATAAATTTATCTCTGTTGGAGATGAATGCACAAGGAAATCAAGAAAATTGCAACCTAGAATGATTTGATAATTGAAACGTAATACCAACACCCCTTGCCTTGATTCAAGGCTCACCAAACACTCTTCATGCTCCTGAAGATGATATGGCTTCCCTTCAGTATCAGGGAGAAAATGGGCTAGTCATGTTAACTTAAGTACTTAGGACCAAGTGATAGTTATAGTTGTCAGTGTATGGTTACATACTGGCATTTGGAGTTTGAATTCTTTTCTTTTTTTTTGAGATGGAGTTTCGGTCTTGTTGCCCAGGCTAGAGTGCAATAGTGTGATCTGGGCTCACTGCACTCTCTGCCTCCCGGGTTCAAGTGATTCTCCTGCCTCAGCCTCCCAAGTAGCTGGGATTCCAGGTGTGTGCCACCATGCCCGGCTAATAATTTTTGTATTTTTAATAGAGACGGGGTTTCACCATATTGGTCAGGCTGGTCTTGAACTCCTGACCTCAAGTGATCCATCTGCCTCAGCCTTCCAAGATGCTGGGATTCTTATATGTGCTCAGTAGCCTAAGTGTGTGTGCGTGTGTGTGTGTTTGTGTGTGTATTTTTTGTTTTGTTCTATCAACCCGTAACCTTCAAGGACATTATTATACTCTACTTAAACAAATAAAACAAGGTAAAAGTTTAAGGTTGCACCTAAAAACATTCAAATAGCAGATGGTATATGTAAGGCACCATGGTAGCTTAGATTAGTATTTTTGAACATGACAGGGGTATGCTTGCCTGTCCCATCGACATTCAGCCATGTGACACACTTGGGCCTTGTGGAAGGTGCAGGGCACTTCATTGAACCTTGCCTTGGGGTCTAGCCATATGATTTGGCTTGGCTGCTGGAGCTTTAGCAGATGTGTTACAAGCAGAACTGGAATGTGTTCGTGTGGTTGGGCTTGTCCTCTTGTGCCTTTGCTGTTGCCACAAGAAGAGCTCCCCTGAGAGTTTCATCCCTTCAGGCTGATTGCCAGAATGGGCACTCTGAAGCCGACTGAAGCCCAGCCCTAGCCTACAACAGGGAACAATCCCAGTTGGCTCCTCAGCTTGAAACAGAGACATTCAGCCCCACATGAGTCAGAATGAAGGACGGCTGTATAAAGCTATTCCGTTTAGGGGTGGCTTATTTTATTGCGTTATTTTAAAACAATAGACTTGACAGTTGCCATGAGGGAAAACAAATAATAGCAAATAAGGTTTTTCTCTGCTCCAACTGTAAAATCAATACCAATTGAATTAGAGCAGAAATGTGCAAAGTTACTGTAATGGAAAGAGTGACTTTCAAACCGGACCAGTACTTGACAAATGGAACTGAACTTCTAGGGAACTCAGCAGCGGGTCAGTTAAGTATGAAAGCCCTAAGAAAATGATTCAGAGAGGCATGAGTTGTCCGCATTACCCCAACACAGTTAAGGGTAGAGAGATTCACCCAAGGACTCCAATTTCTAAAGGGACTGCATCTCTGTTGGAGATGAATGCACAAGGAAATCAAGAAAATTGCAACCTAGAATGATTTGATAATTGAAACGTAATACCAACACCCCTTGCCTTGATTCAAGGCTCACCAAACACTCTTCAGGCTCCCAAAGATGATATGGCTTCCCTTCAGTATCAGGGAGAAAATGGGCTAGTCATGTCAACTTAAGTACTTAGGACCAAGTGATAGTTATAGTTGTCAGTGTATGGTTACATACTGGCATTTGGAGTTACATACCTATCTGTGAATATGGTCAATGTGACTCTGATTTGACATCTGTCCTTTCAGAGAGATAAAAGCTGGTGACCAGACTAAGGTAAAATTCACGTGGGGAGACCTATTGGTCCACACCCTGGCAGCTTCTTCTTGTGATACTCTGACCTTTTTGTGGTCCTTTCCCATTTGAAATGCTAAAATGATATTATAGCTAGCAAGAAAAAAAAAAGCTCATTGAAATTTAGTCTAATTGTAAAATTTCCTTATTCTTTAATAACCACAAAATAAACTGTATAGTTAATAAGGGTCAAACAAATTTAGAATACGGAAGATTATAATGTCTTGAGAAATCAAGGGAAGGCCATTTCACAGTAAATGAGAAGTGTTACCTGGCAATGGGGTTAAAATTGTAATGACAAGGTAAAATGGATTTAACATCATGGACAAATATGTGAACGTGGAACCTAGTTTCTTGGTGTGTACTAATGGCAAAGGAATCCTAATATTTGGAAATGGTAGGAAATGTCTATGGGAAGACAGAAAATACCATAGGGATTTATAGTGAAATGTAAAGCAGTAAAATGGATAAAATGTGTGTAATATACAGAGCACAGGTGAGAACAAGAGTGAATAAATACTCTAAGGAATAACAACTGCGGGTGTTCTGAGGATATATAAACGTGGTTAACGAGAAGTTGATGGTTACGTATTTTAGAACTACTTTTTTCAAATATGTGTCCCTCTGTGAGGAGAGGAAAATCACAGTTTTGGGCTAAATTGGTGAATAAATGGACAAATGTCTGTACAACTTTTGGGATGAAAGGCCCACTGTGAACCATAGATGACTTGATGACTTTATAGTTAGGTAATGCACTTGACCCTACAACCATTTTCTGATAATCTGTGATGCAATTTTCACATCTCTTATCTCATCTTGCACTCATACACACACAAAATTAAAACAAAGGAAGCACAGATACAATTTTCTTCATTTTAGAGATGTGAAACTCAAATATTGAAGAAAGTATGACTTATTAGGCATTTCTCAGCTAAATAGTAAGTGGTGAGTCAGAGTGAACTCTAAGAGTTGACTGTGCATCTTTCCACAGTTCTGCATTCAGTGACATCGTGTTTGTGACTCAAGATTGGCAATGGGAGTATTTACACATGGAAATTGGCAAATAAACACTGTAAATCAAGAATTCCTGTCCCCCACCCTAAGAGCTGGTTATAAAACATTTGCCACCATGTCACTGACTAGAACACAGGTCTTATAGACAGGGGTTCCATCCACTGGGCCACTCTGCTCAAGATCCAAAACGTTCAATTCATCAACCCCAGGTGCATTGACAGGAGTCCACAAGCGCCAGAGCAGATGCCTCTAGGTTCACCTCTAACTCTTTACAGAAATTTAGTGTTAATGCCCTTCTGCTAATGATGTGAAGACAGCCTTTTGGGGTGAGAGAAAAAGGCATGTTGACTTTAATAACTGAATGAAAATCAAATAATTTATGTAGCTATAACTTTAAATCTTTGGTTGGCCCACACTGTATAATGAACCTTAACATATTTGGATCCCGGAGTGGATTACCAAATAGTCCACCTAGGTAAATAAACAAGCGTAGTATGCTTGGATATTGATTAACTATCACTTTATTCACTTATCCTTGTAGAACTTACAGGGAAGTCATTTTATTTAAAACTGTAAGATGAGTTGAATATAAACCAATGTTTCTCAAATACTTTTAAGTATTTTACTTTTGTTTGTATTATTTTTAAAATTATAGAATGAATATATTTTTCAAAGTATTTGCCAGAAATGCTACATGGCTTAGTGAGGGTCTAAAGAAGAACCAGTGATTTTCAGCTTATTATATTCCTCAAATCTCCTATTACCCAATCTTTCACTGACCATGCCTCTTCCTTCTACAAAGACCTTATGTAACAAAGAAGAGTCCATGAAAACACCAGCAGTACCAAAAAGCATGAAAAGAAGCCAGTAAGAAAAGCAGATTGCAATAGGAATAGGATGATTTGGAAGTCACAATAATTACATTTTCACTTTAACTTAGTTGGTGCTGAAGAAAACAACTTTGCCTGGCCTGGCTGTGAAGCTCACTGTATTTTACACTGAAGTTGGAAGATAGAAGATTTCCTTTTTAAGCATTTTTCCAAAGATTCTGCCATCATGACAAGGCCTGATTTGCTCCTAAAGAAGTTATGAGAAGAGGCCCATCAATTATGTGAGTGACTGGGCACCATGGTTCATGCAGCACATTGGGAGGCTGAGGCTGGAAGATCACTTGAGCCTAGGAGGTCAAGAAGAGCCTGGGAAATATTGCAAGACCCTATATCTACAGAAAATAAAAAACTAGCTGTGTGTGGTGGTGTATGCCAGTAGTCCCAGATACTCTGGAGGTTGAGGCAGGAGGATGCCTTAAGCCCAGGATCTCAAGTTATAGTGAGCTATGATTGTGCCATAGCACTACAGCCTGGGTGACAGAGGGAGACCCACCTCTAAAAAAAATAATAATAATAATCCATAAATAAATAACTGTTCCTAAAGATAAACTGATTCTGTACAAAAGGAAAGTGGGTAAATGCTTATGCAATTGTTATGTGAAAGCTCTCTGAAGGCCTCAAATGATGCATTATTTCTCATAGTCTTATCCTTACCTTTCTTGCAAGTGATCATGACCTCTAGGGGCCCCAAGTTACCTGTAGGTGACCTCCCATTCTGGAGTGCCATATTTCAATCCATGAAACGTGTGTCAAGCACACCCATGTACAAATAAGAGTAAATTAAAGCATTGCTCTGCCACGTGGAGGGCCTCATAAGATAGGCCAAGGAGTGTTTAATAAGCCTCCTAGGTGAGTTGGAATTAAAGCTAGTCTTGGGAGGCAGCGGTTCAGGTGGCTAGTCACTGGTGGTGATTGCATTTCTTCATGTAATGAGAGATGGGGCATAATAACTTCTTAGACATTTTGATTTCTAAAATTACCAGCATTCTGTGAGCAGTTTGCTATTTGGATAATCAGGAACTCTAGGAACCCCAGCAGGACCTTGTCTTTTCCCCAAGGGGAAAGGGCTAGTGGAGAAAAAAGAGGAGAGAAAAAGCTGCAGTGGGGTAGCAGGAGGGAATAAAAGAAAAGATGAGAGAAAGAAGGGAAGTTGTATTATGGTTTTTTTTTTTGAGATGGAGTCTCGCTCTGTCGCCCAAACTGGAGTGCTGTGGCACGATCTCCACTCTCTGCAAGTTCCACCTCCCGGGTTCACTCCATTCTGCTGCCTCAGCCTCCCGAGTAGCTGGGACTACAGGCGCCCGCCACCACACCCGACTAATTTTTTTGTATTTTTAGTAGGGACAGGGTTTCACCATGTTAGCCAGGATGGTCTCGATCTTCTGACCTCGTGATCCACCCGCCTCGGCCTCCCAAAATACTGGGATTACCTGTGTGATGTATTATGCTTTTCAGTGTGCCAAGCAACTAACCCGTTTACCCTCACAAAGGAGGAACCAGATCTGGGGATTTTCTTCTTTTCCTAAGACCTAACCTCGGCACCTTAACCATGGCTGTCAATACCTTTCTGGCCAATTATTGGCATTACCAGCAAGTAACTTTTACTTAGAAGCATTGTTGCATTATTTGGGAGATTATGAGGGTGGGTGATGGAGATGTCCCAGGAGAACTATCATTTAAATTTTGTGTAGTAAGTGACCTTAATGGGTGAGATATAATCTGGTTATGGTACAAAGTAAAAACTGGAGACTCTTAATGCTCAAACCAGAATCTTCTTCAACTGAGAAGAAAGAAGACATTCTTTGACACTAGTTTACAGTTCCAAGGTGGGGAGAAAAAAAAAAAGAAGGAATTTAGTTGAGCCCAAATGGAAAATTTGGTCCAGGGTCCATGAACAAAAGCAAGAGAGAGAGAGAAAAACTTCTTTAATGTAATAACTTTGGTTAATTTTACTGTGCTAAATGATCTGTTTTCCTATAAATTAGCTTGCTCTTTTAGCTGAAGCTCACTAAAAAAAAAAAAAAAAAAAAAAAAGCAAGTTAATAAAATGCACAACATTTATTGTGCATGCAGCATATCCTGGATTCATGACTTGGAACTCCAAATCAGAACGAGGAATTTGGAACACAAAATACAGAACGAGAACGTACAGAAACCAAGTACAGTTGGCACTTTATAATTACAAGTGGCACAACATTTCGGCAGGGATCCAGGTTTTTTTTTAATGCATATGACTCAATATGGAATGTTTTTGTTCATGATGTGTAACTACTGCCATTGACAACTGTCCAGGTGCTATAATGTGTACTGAACTAACACAGGCTGGTGACAAATTTCCCCGAGCAATATACAGATACACCTCACATGGCCAAGAAAGGCAAAATACTATGATTAGGATTTGGGTTTGTCTACAAGTATGCACATACTCATACTCTATTTCATAAAGACAGATATATATGTGTGTATATGTAATACATACACATATATGTTAATCCTGACAAATGCAGTTTATATATTATATATATTATATCTTTTATATTTATACATATATTACATATATAAAGCACTGTTTTTGTTAGGATTAGCGTTTGATGCAGCAAACAGGGCTTAATTGGAAACTTATTTATAGACCATAAGGAATTAGGTAATTGAATAAAGAAACAACAATTATTTGATCTTCTGACTTCTTTTCTTCCAGTCTTCTCTCTTTAGTCCAAGGTTCTTGTGAAACAAGTAACCAGACAAATGTTTGGGTTATGTAGGCAATTCTTACCTAGTTCTCTTAAAGCGAATTTAACCAGTACAGTGGGACACCTAATTACTTGTATTTGTATTTCTGCAATTTTGAGACTTCATAGGTGTCAATCGTGAGGACAGAAAGAATCAATCTAGGAAAAGACATTTGGACTCTTGTTTATTGTAGTAGTCCCCTCTTGCTGTGGTTTTGCTTTCTATGGTATCAGTTACCTGTAGTGTTGAAGATTTATTAGCATTGTCAGCATTGATCCTATTTTGTCTGCTTCAATTTTGACTTTTAGTGTAATTAATTAACTTCACTAAATATTTAGTTCCACTAAATACTAATTTAGTGGAGTTAATTTGGACATATTAGTGGAATTTGTGAACATGTATATATTTACACATGTATATTACTTATATATGGCTGTGGGTGTGTATATACACATACAAATATACATATATATTTGACCTATCGGCATGTGTATTTGTATGTATGTAGAGAGATATATGCATATGCATGCAGACGACAGTTTTGATTTGATTTTTGTTTAATCAAAGAGAATATTTGGAATCATGTCAATCTCCTTATTTTGGAGGTAACAAAACTGGACCCCAGGAACATGTGGAAACTAAGCTGATTTTGCAAAATGTGTGTGTATAGTTTTACAATATAAGTATCTATCCATTTATCTACATATGTATGTATGTATATATGTATCTACCATTTGATATAGACTTATCTCTCTAAGTATATATACACACAAAATATATAAAATCAAAACAAGTGTAAGAAAATAATTCCACTATACAGATATAACTACTGTAAATTATGCCAACATATAATTATGTTTAAATTTAATAGAACTCTCAAGAATATTGACTATAACTTTTTTTTTTTGGAGACAGAGTCTTGCTCTGACACCCAGGCTGAAGTGCAGTGGCATGATCAGGGATCACAACAGCCTTGACATCACAGGAACTACAGATGTGCACCAACTACAGCTGGCTAACGTTCTTTTTTTATTTTAGTAGAGACGATGTCTCACTATGTTGCCCAGGCTGGTCTCAAACTCCCGAGCTCCAGGGATCCTCCCATCTCAGCCTCCCAAAATGCTGGGATTATAGGCATGAGCTACCACGCCCAGACAACTCCATTTTTTAAATCATTAATTTGGTACAAAAAAAGATTAACCTTTTTAAATTTTGTATTTCTTTATCTAATATAAAGTTCAAAAGATTAAAACATCTTTATTAAGAAATTTTATTACTTGTTCATGACTTTTGCATTATTTTCTGTATGGATTATAAATACTTTTCTCATAATAATTTTTTATGTGATAAGGATAGGCACAAGAGCTTTAATGTTTTTAGTGAAATGTATGACCTTTCTTTAGTATTTCTTCCATTAATTTTCACTTTAGAAATATCTTGCTCACTCCAGCTATTTACGTATTCTCTTACGGCTTCTTCAAAATTTATACGTTAAGGGTTAAATTTTAACCATTAATTCTCCAGGAATTTATGTTGGTGTGAGACATTATGTGAGCTCTACCTTAAATTTTCGTTTAATTTTTCTCAACATCATTTGTTATCTAATCCATTATTATCTTCTCATTAAATTTTGGTGTGTTTTTTAGTACATACTGAACTTTCATTTCTTCTGAGAGCTTACTAGTGAGTTCTAAATTCTGTGTCATACATTTATTATTGACTCTTTCTTGTTTAATATTTTGGTGATTAGACTGGTGTCTAATACATTTTAGTATCTGCAAGCACAATTCCCATTTCTCTATTTCAATATTTCTATAATCATCATTCTTTTTATTTATTCTTTCACATAAATTTGAGAATCACTGTGTCAAGCAAAAATAGTGAAACTGTCATTAAGCTTGAGTTAAATCCATACATTAATTTTGGAAAAAATGTTTTGAGAATACTGACATTTTTATAAATTAACACTGTATATCTTTCCCACAAAGATTTTAAAAGTTTGTGTATTTGAGTACTTCACATTTCTTTTTAAAATTATTACTACTCTTGCATCATTATAGCTTTATTAGTGAGAGTGAATATTTCTTTCCTCTAATGTATTGTCCACTCAGTTACTGTTGGTCTGCAAGAAAAAAAGTAGTCTTTTTCTTCATTTTTTTCTTAAACCCAGTTGTAGTCATAAAAATTTAAAAATTTTACAGTAAAACTTCTTTGGTTTTTAGTTATATTATTTGAAATGCTGTCTTTTCTTTTTCTCCTATCTTGCTACATATCTTCATGGCTAGAATTCAGAACAATGTTAAGTATTGAGATAAAACACATCCTCATCTCATTCTTTCTTATTAAAGGAAGTGTTTCTAATATTTCACTGCTAATGTGATGTTGACTTTAATATAGATGTTCTCTATCATCTTCAGCAGGTATATTTCTGAGCCTAGACATTTTTTTAACCTGGATATGTATAGTATTTCACCGTTCTTGCATTTCTACAAAGAAATGCCTGAAACTGGGTAGCTTATATGGAAAAGAGGTTTAGTTGGTTCATGGTTCTGCAGACTGAACAGGAAGCATGACATTGGCGTCTGCTCAGCTTCTGGGGAGGCCTCAGGGAGCCTTTACTTATGACAGAAGGTGATGTGGGAGCAGGTATGTCACATGGCAAAAGCAGGAGCAAGAGAGAGAGTGGGGGGAGGTGTCACACACTTTAAACAACCAGATGTCATATGAACTCAGAGCAAGAGCTCACTTGTCACCAAGGGGATGGCCCAAGTCATTCACGGGGGATCTATCCGTATGATCCAAACACCTTCCACCAGGCCCCACCTCCAACACTGGGCATTACATTTTAACATGAGGTTTGGGTGAGGACAAGTAACCAAACTCTATAATTGTACCTCTGCCCTACCAAATTATCATGTCCTTCTCACATTGCAAAATACAGTCATGCCTTCCCAATGGTTTCCCAAAATCTTAACTTGTTCCAGCATCATCTCAAAAGTCCAAAGTCCAAAATCTTATCTGAGAAAAGACAAGTCATTCCGTCTATTAGCCTGTAAAATAAAAAACAAGTTATTTACATCCCAGATACAATGCGGATGCAAGCACTGGGTAAACATTCCCTTTCTAAAAGGGAGAAATCATCCACAAGAAAGGGGTTATAGGTCCCACGCAAGTCTGAAACTCAGCAGGGCAGTCACTGAATTTTCAAGCTCCAAAATAGTCTCCTTTGACTCTATGTCCTTCATCCAGGCCACACTAATACAAGGATTGGGCAACCAAGGCCTTGGTTAGCTTGAGTAGCTCTGCCTCTTTGTCTTTGCAGGGTAAAGTCCCCAGGGCTGCTGTCATGGGTTGGAATTAAGTGTCTGTGACTCTTCCATGCTAATAGTGCAAGTTGTTGGGGGATCTACCATTCTGGGACCTGGAGGATGGTGGCCCTCTTCTCACAGCTCCACTAGTCAGTGCTGCAGTGGGGATGCTCTATGTGGGGCCTCCAATCCACATTTTACCTCTGCACTGTGCTAGTATAGGTTCTATGTGAGGGCTCAGCCCCTGCAGCAGGCTTCTGCCTGGACACCAGTCTTTTCCATACATTCTCTGAAATCTAGGTAAAGGCTTAGCAGCCTTCCACCTGAAAATGTGGAAGCAACTTTGGAGCTGGTTAATGGGCAGCTCCATTAATGGAAGGTTCAGAAGAAGACAGGAAGATGTGGAAAAGTTTGAAACTTCTTAGAGACTGGTTAAATAGTTGTGACCAAAATGGCTAGAGAGCCTTCATCACTCTTGCATTCTGTGTGCCTACAGGCTTAACACCACTTGTAAGAGGCCAAGGGTTACAGCTTGCATTCTCCACAGGGTTAGCTGTACCTAGGCCCCTTTGAAGCATGGCTGGAACTGAAGTGGTCAGGATGTGGGGAGCAGCATCCCTGAGGCCTCAATGAAGCCTTGGGTCTGGCCCATGAAGCCATTCTCCCCTCCTAAGTGTCAGGGCTTGTGACAGGAGGGGCTGCCGGGAAGGTCTCTAAAAATGCCTTTGAGGCCTTTTACCCATTGTTTTGTATATTAGCACTTGGCTCCCTCCAAGTGGTTGCTCCACAGCCTGTTTGAATTCCTCTCCCACAAAAAGCTTTTTCTTTCTTTACTGTATGGCCAGTTTTCAAAATTTCCAAACTTTTACTCTCTGTTTTGTTTAAATATAAGTTTCAACTTTAAGTCATTTTTTTCACTCTCACGTCTGAGCAGAGGTTGTTAGAGGCAGCCAGACTACATCTTGAATGCTTTGCTGCTTAGAAATTTCCTCTGTCAGATACCCTAGCTTGTCATTCTGAAGTTCAAACTTTCGCAGATCCCTAGGCCATGAACAGAATGCAGCCAAACTCTTTGCTAAGGCATAACACGGGTGGCCTTTGCTCTAGTTCCCAATAAGTACTTCATTTCCATCTGAGACCTCAACAGCCTGGACTTCACTGTCCATATCATTACCAGCATTTTGGTCACAACTGTTCAACCAGTCTCTAAGAAGTTTCAAACTTTTCCTCACCTTCCTGTCTTATCCCGAGCCTTCCAAGTTCTTCCAATCTCTGCCTATTACCCAGTTCCAAAGCTGCTTTCACATTTTCAAGTATTTTTATAGCAATGCTCCACTACTGTGTACCAATGTTCTGTATTAGACCATTATTGCATTGCTATAAAGAAATACCTGAAACTGGATAATTTATATGGAAAAGACATTTAATTGGCTCATGGTGCTGCAGACTGTACAGGAAGCATGGCATTAGCATCTGCTTGGCTTCTGGGGAGGACTCAGGGAGCTTTTACTGGTAGCGGAAGGTGAGTGGGAGCAGGCATGTCACATGATGAAAGCAGGAGCAAGAAAGAGTCAGGGAGGTGCCACACACTTTAAACAACCAGATCTCGTGTGAACTCAGAGCAAGAGCTCACTCACCATCAAAGAGATGGCCCAAGCCATTCATGAGGGATCTTCCCCCATGATCCAAACACCTCCCACCAGGCCCCACCTCCAATATTGGGGATTGTATTTCAACGTGAGATTTTAGTGGAAACAATTATACAAAGTATATCAGGTAGTCAGTTCCACTAAATGCCTTTAAACCATCTGCTGAGAATGTAACTGTATTTTGTTATAATTGGACCTTTTAATATGTGTAATTATAGAAAGAGATATTCTAATATTTAGCTTCCTACCCATTTCTTGGATTAACACTGTTAATGGAGGTGGATTTCTCTATTGCCAAATACAGTTGAATTCAATTTGCAGATATTTTATTGGTCTATACTTTTTGTGCTATTTATATTAGCTTTCATTTTTTTATTTTCTAAAATAATCTGGATAACTATGTTCTGGAATAATTTATTAAACCTGCTACTGGAAAGCTTGATCAACATGCCCTATAATCTTTTGTGAAAATAATTCTTTGAAACTTTTATTTTCTCAGTTTTTCAGTGGATATTCCACATATTCTGGTTTCTAATTACTGATGAGTCAATTTTCCCCACTTAAGATTTTTAAAATAAAATTTCCTTTCTACTGAAATTCTCCAATTTGTAGTAATAAACTTAGATAATAACATAGTTTTCTCTGTATTTTTAAAGATATCATCTATTTTATATAACTTATATCAGTTCCATTTTTTTGTTCATATTTCTCTCTGTTTTTAAAATTAAAGTTACTAGAGCCTTGTCACTTTTTTCTTTCATCTCACAGATATATTGATTTTTTCTTTTGTTATTATTTCACCCCGATTTCCTTATTTAATATCTTGTCATTTTTCCAACTCCGGGACTGAGTGCTTACTTCATTTATTTAAATTATTTCGTGTTTAAGTAAGCATAATTAAGACTATAAATTTGAGCCACTATGTTGCTAGATAGGATTTTAATTTCTATTATATTTTTTAAATAGTCATCATTCATCAATTAAATGACTATTCATTTAACACCTTCCATGTGCCAAGCATTGTCTTACAAGAAAAACTTAAATTATAATTACAATTTAAATTTTCTCTTGGAACAATAGATTTTAAGACACTCTTTTTCCTTTTAAATTGGTTAGATTTTTGTTAGTTTTGATTGTTTGCTTAAACGTATATTATTAACTGTTAGTCATTGCATTATACTCAGAGGAATCTGTCTACAAATATTCTAGAGTTGGAAACCTTTTGAGTTTTTCTCTTGCAGCTTCATGTATGATGAACTTTTGTAAATATTTCACAAGTGACTGAAAAGAGGGAAAAGTCTCTCTGTGATGTTTGTTAAAATTTATTAATTATAATATTCAGACTGTTGATTTTCAAAATCTGAGAGATCTGTGTTAGAATGTAATGAATGTTAGTTAATGAGTACAACATTCTAGTTAGACAGGAAGAATAAGTTCAGGTGTCCTATTGCACAGCATGATGACTATAGTTAATAATAATGTAGTGCATATTTCAAAGTAGCTAAAAAAGGATTTTAAATGTTCTCACCACAAAGAAATGATTAATTATTTAAGATGATGAATATGTTAATTAGCCTGATTTATTTCATAATGTATGCATATATCAAAACATTACATTGTACTCTATAAATACATACAATAAACATTAGTCAATTAAATTTTTTTTTTTTTGAGACAGTGTCTCGCCTTGTCTCTAGGCTGGAGTGCAGTCGCACAGTCTTGGCTCACTGCAACCTCCGCCTCCTGGGTTCAAGTGATTCTCCTGCCTCAGCCTCCCAAGTAGCTGGGACTGCAGGCACGCGCCACTATGCTCAGCTAATTTTTGGATTTTTAATAGAAAAGGAGTTTCACCATGTTGGCCAGGATAGTCTCGATCTCTTGACCTCATGATCCACCTACCTCGGCCTCCCAAAGTGCTAGAATTACAGCCGTGAGTCACTGCGCCTGGCCATTTTTTTTTTTTTTTTTTTTTAAAGACAGGGTCTTGCTCTGTCACCCAGGCTGGAGTGCGATGGCATGATCTCCGCTCACTGCAACCTCCACCTCCCGGCTTCAAGTGATTCTCGTGCCTCAGCCTCCTGAGTAGTTGGGATTACAGGCATGCACCACCACACTGGCTAGTTTTTGTATTTTTAGTAGATATGGGTCTTCACCATGTTAGCCCGCTGGTCTTGAACTCCGGACCTCAAGTAATCTGCCCGCCTCAGCCTCTCAAAGTGCCGGATCTACAGTCATAAGCCACTGTGCTGAGCCAAAACTTAAATTTAAAAAATAATTATAAGCTGAAAAATATGTTATTTTAAATATTTATTGCTATGTTTCAATGCATACATCTGCCTGTTACATTGCAATTCTAAATTATAGTTGACACAATAGGAAGTCTTCAATCCATAGTTTTTGGCCTAAAACAATTTTTCCTGAAATTAATATTGTCACATATTTTTCTTGCTGTATTTTCTGGAAAGCTCATGCCTATCAAATTATTTTTTAAACATGACTAAGTAATAGTGGATAAGTGAGAGATTTAGAGATAGATGCAAGATATGACCTCAATAAGGAGCTCACTGAAATTGCCTTCATTTCTGGCCCTTAATGAGCTTGGGGCCTCTGAGTTAGTGGGTGACAGATAAAATGTTTACATCATCCTGAAAGGTACACCTGTTTTGTTTCAATGTACAAAATCATAGGCAAACCACTGAGTTTTTAAATTCCTTATCCCAGTTTCTTCAACCTTATTTTTAGGGGAAGTATGCCTAGATTCTGGCATGAAGTTATTGGTCATTCATAGTTTTCAGTCTGGTGATTTTTCATGGGCATACTGGGAGAAATTGTACCTGGGAGTGTTAGTCTGGTGCTATTTTAAAGCTCGGAATTAGGCTCTGGTCTTGACATGAAAATTGCCTAAATGATATGCAAAACAAATAGAACATCATCTGGTTATATTTTGATAATGTGATTTCTCATGCTCTTGAAACACTGAATTATAATTTAAAAGGTGATGAAGTCGTTAGGAAGTATTACCTGAAAAATTCCTCTACTGTACTTGCTCTTTTCAATTCCAGACAACTTATTAGAAATAATGAATATAAGGGTTTTTATAAGTTCCCAAGAGAAATAATCAGCTCATCACTTCAGTATTTTTAAATGTATAGAAGTTAAGCAGGAAGAGATTTCAGGAGTAACAGTTTGTAGCCTGTCCAACAAAATCAGAATTCTGACGTATGGCTCAAAGTGACACTGGTATTCTGGCCATTTGCTCCTCACTTGTGACTGCTAACTGCTACATGTAGTCAACTAAGCCAGACTCTGGTCCTATTTCAGCAGAGTAAGGGGAAACTTACAACATACTTACAACAACTTACAACATACTTACAGTGATTTACCTACACTTTAAATAGTCCTAAGTGGATCTTTTATTTAATTTCTACAAGGGTATTAGAAAGACTTCGAGAAACATTAGAGTAACTCTTAGCAGCTGCAAGGAGCATGGGCTCTATTTTTCCCACAAAAGTGCAGGGACCTCTCTGTAACTGAATCTGTACGTGATAACCTGTAAAAGTAGCACAATCCAGACCTCACCGATACCCCTTAGTAGTGGTGCAGAATTTTCAGATCTCTCCATTTTCCAAGGGACTTGAATTTAAAAATTAGTTAATTTGTATGTAAGCAAAATCACAAGCCAGTTAACTGGGTTGGACTTTTGGTATGTGTATGTGTGGTAGACTGCCAGGTCATATGCATGAGACTGATCTCCTCTCCTTCCTGCTTCCTGATCCTGCACATGGCAGCCAGGAGAAGGGGAGAAGATGCAGGAAGAAGACTGGGGAAAAGAAACAAGGAACGCAAACTGGAGCAAAGGGTTGGTGATGTGGAAAATGTCAGGTGTGTGATACATTTGTGGGTGTGCTCATGTGTTGGGGGACTGAGGGTGACAAGTTGGTAAGTTCTGTCGTCTGTGTGGAGGGTTTGTCCAGTCCAGAGCTGCAAATAGGCCAAACTTGAAGGTAGTAAAGCAGCCAGTTTGATCTGTATGTGGCCAATCCTAGATTAAAATAATAAATAGCATCCCAAGAGCATCACCAGGGAGAGGTCCCTAGATAGAATCCAGGAAAAACAACATGAGGTGCAAAGGACTGTTGAAACGTGGGCTGGACATCCATCCCTCAGCTGAAGAACCATGGTCTGGACAGCATCCTCCCCAGGGCAGACCTCCTCATGCAGAAACAGAGTAAGATAAACGTTGCAGTCCTCCAGACCAACTGCCCTCTCCCACTGTTCCCCCTTGAGATACTCAGACCAACAGAACCACTGCCCTCTCCCTGTTCCCCCTTGAGATACTCAGACCAACAGAATCACTGCTGTCTCCCTGTTCCCTCTTGAGATGCTTAGACCAACAGAATCACCGCTCACTCCCTGTTCCCTCTTGAGATGCTCAGACCAACAGAACCACTGTTCTCTCCCTGTTCCCCCTTGAGATATTCAGACCACAGAACCACTGCCCTCTCCCTGTTGCCTCTTGAGATGCTCAGACCAACAGAATTACAGCTGTCTCCCTGTTGCCTCTTGAGATACTCAGACCAACAGAATTACAGCTCTCTCCCTGTTGCCTCTTGAGATACTCAGACCAACAGAATTACAGCTCTCTCCCTGTTGCCTCTTGAGATGCTCAGATCAACACAATCACTGCTCTCTCATTGTTCCCTCTTCATCAGACCAACAAAACTACTGACTTCTCCCTGTTCCTTTGTGAGATGCTTAGACCAACAGGATAACTACCTTCTCCCTGTTCCCTCTTGAGATGCTCAGACCAGAACCACTGCTCTCTCCTTGTTCCCTCCTGAGATGCTCAGACCAACAGAACCACTGCTCTCTCCTTGTTCCCTCCTGAGATGCTCAAACCAACAGGACCACTGCTCTCTCCTTGTTCCCTCCTGAGATGCTCAGACCAACAGAACCACTGCTCTCTCCCACTGTTCCTTCCTGAGATGCTCAGACCAACAGAACCACTGCCTTCTCCCTGTTCCCTTTTGAGGTGCTCAGACCAACAGGATCACTGCTCTCTCACTGTGCTTTCTTGAAATGCTCAGACCAACAGAACTACTGCTCTTTCACTATTCTCTCTTGAGATAATCAGACCGACCTCACAGGATTTTTGTGAAGATTCATTAAAAAACTTCCAGAAATCTTCCCTTAATACTGTATGTATATTTCCAAGAGTAGATTACTTGCTTCCAAGTTCCCAAAGTGACTTTGAATCACAGATAACTATAACAATCTATATTCCCATGAGTACTATATGACCTTAAAGTATTTTTTCTTACTGTTTTACTACTTACAAAGATAAAATGACAGTTTTTAGAAAATTAAAGAAAAATACAAGAGAGAAAAAAATCAGTCCCAAGACTAACTACTAAGTCAGCTACTGTCAAGGATTTGATGGACATCCTTCCAAAGCTGGCCGTATAATATATGGATATATATGTATGACCATATATGTATATAATCTGCACATAAATGGGATCAAAATATACATGCTGTTTTACAAGCTGTTTTTTTCAACAATATGCCAAAAAGATTTTTTAAGACAGTGTACAGACAGATACACACACACACAGACACACACACACACACACTCATAATCTTGTTTAAGAGTCATGTAGTAATCTATTGTGTGGGATTTTTCACAATATATTTAACTGGTTTCCTATTGATAAGCAACAAGATTTCTTCCACCGTTCACTATTATAAACATGGGTGTGATGCCATCTCCTTGTGTTTATATCCTTTCTTACTTATCTGAGTACCCCCTTTGGAAAGATTTCTTAGAAATAGGATTGTTAAAGGTAAAGCATGCAAAATTTTGATATTGCCAGATTTCCCTCCAAAAAGGCGCTACCATTCTATATTCCCATAAGTGGTGTATGTCCTTTCCTAAAGCAGAAAGAATTACATGGTTAAAACCAAAAAGCATGAGCCAATCAAGGCTGTAGGGAAAGAAGTTAGTGAGGATCTGATGGCAGCATCCAGAAGAGAGATTGCCACGGGGAATCTGAATTCATGCATTGGCAATGAGGCAGCAATATGGAAAAAGAGAGCAGAGTATTCCAAGTATTGTTAATAGCTTCTGATACTATCATCTGCTTTAGTTCAAATAAGTTATGAGCTGCTGCTTACAGTCATGTTTAAGAATAAGAATTAATGAACATGTAAGTAGCAGCCTTGTGTATGTCACCATATAATATGCTTTAAATGACGCACTCAAATTACCATATATCAGCACCCACTCCATTTAAAGACAAAGTGTTGAGGATACTGAAAGCATTAAATCTGAGTTGGCAGGCTGCAGTAAAGATTTCCAGTTCTCTATATATCTATTATCTATCTATCAATCATTTACGTGTCTATCTATCTATGTATCCATCTACATATCTATATATCTATATATCTATCTAGCATTTATCATGTATCTATATGTCTATGTATGTATGTGTGTATGTATGTTTGTATGTATGTGTCTATCACCCAACCATCTAATAAAAAATGCCCAACTTGTATATCAGTTAACTTTCAATTCTACAGACATTGAAAAATAACATTCCCTGGTATAGGTTAATGAAAAGGATGCTGAATCTAAGAAGATACTTAAATGAAGGCAAATGATGTTTTGCAAAGACTTTGACTCTTCAGACTAGGGTAAAAAATTACAATTACTAAAGCTAACTTGAATGCACTTTGCAGCTCAAATTAAGACATGCATTAACCAATAGTTGATTGTGTTGGCTGAAGAGAAAAACCTTAAGTGGGAAATTACTCAAGCAAGTGTTTGTCTGAGTGAGTTTCCCTAGAAGAGGAGACTCAGATGATGATTCTTGAACAAGTGTTCTATTCAGAAAACAGCCATGAGGAAGTGAGGGAAGCGGGACGGGACAAAAGAAGCCAGGCAGACATGTGGTTTCAGCTGAAGACTAATATTAGCTTGATTCCACAGGGAGCTCAACAGCTTGAGTAATATCACAAACACGTCTTACCTTGAGGCAAGGAGGATGGGATTTTCTGTCCCTGTATCTGTTACTCATGGCTGTAAAGTGCCTCATGAACATCTACCAGGGTATTTCTGGATGAGGCACTCAATGCTCCAGAGAAACATGCCTCGGTGAGCTGTTGTTGTCCAACACTTACTGAAGCTGGGGATGGGTGTGTGGGCTGGTGGAGGGGGATCAGGATGAGACACCACAAACACCTAATACTACCCACCCCTTGCAATGCTCAGACCCACTTGCTTTTCACATTAAGGTCATTTTCTTTGGGCATGCCTTTGCCAGGATTGTGGTTAGTCAAAATTTCTGAGTACACTTACAAGGAAAGGGTCAATTAGACAAACTGGTAGCCCCTACTGCTGATTAAGTAACAGTATTTAATTAGATGAAGAGAAGGGAACAGCATTGCGGAAGTACAGTTTGCCATGAGGCCATCACTGATATTTATCATCTCCCTCCACTATTACTGCTCCAGATACACCTTCAGCTCAACCAGCACTTCCTAGTAAAGGTGGCTCACCTGGTGATGGGAGAATCATTTCCTCAGCCCTTAGTTACCATTCCCTTATTAGGCTTTGGATGCTGTACTTGAATATGCAGAATCTGAAGTCAACATAGGGGTTGCAAGATGTGCTCCAGAGAATCACCTGGATGCCAGAGAGTTTCCTCCTGCCCCCATTTATAGCAACTGTCCTACATGCCCCTGACACTCAGGTTTGTTTACTCTGCTGGATGGCATACTTGTTCTTTGACTATACGTCTACAGACAACAGCTACGTTTAGTGGAACTCTCACTGCATCCTGTAGTAGAAGCAACTACTCCCAGAGGACCAAAACCTCTAGACTCACAGAGTATAAAGGTACAGGCATGAGAAGCACAGATTTTCTGTCCCTGAGAGTGATGGTGAGAGATACTACTCCAACTTCCACTCCTTGGTTACTGGGCCAAATGTATTCTCCAAGTGAGGAACAGCGCTCTAAAATGGCCACATTGGTTGCCTCCTGAAGTACCTGATAGGATGGTGCCTGAAGAATATATGGCAGTAATACACATAGTAACTAGGGAATGGAAATACTATCTTTCCAGGTAAAGGAATTCTGCATGAGTCACCAAAAGCACATACTACACAATTTTAGACATTGCTCAAGATTTTATATAGATTCTTCGTATCAATGAACAGTTGGTTCCACTCTTAACAATAAGACTTCAAAACTAACATCAGCCTATTATTTAGTTTTCACTCATTTATTCAGCATTTGTTGAATATCTCCTATCGACCAGGCACCTATTCTAAGCACTAGAGATTCAGTAATAAGTAGATAGCCTCTTGACAAATAGTTGACAAAGAAATAAAGAGATAATTAGCATGCAATGTGATAATAGTCACAATAGGAGTGTGAACTGATATTTGAACTTGAATGTGATGATTGAATAGGCATTTTCCAGGTGGAGAAGGAAGGGCAAAGAAACAGCAAGAAACACCAAGTGGTAAATGTTAAGGTTCTTAGAGAAGAATAACATGTCAATGGTGGAGCACAGGTTGTTTATATGTCCACATTTCCCAAAATGTGGATCATGGTACAAACCCCTAGAGAGATGCTCTTGGGAGAAAAGCTTCCAAGTCAAATATGTTTGGGAAAGTCAGCTCACAGCCCCTTATAATCAATTCCAAAATCCAAACATCTCAGAAAAACAATTTGTGTAATTCTTCAGGCTGTAAAACCTTACCTGAACTGATGTGAGACTATTTTTGGTCTTTATTTATCTCAATATGATGGTCATATATTTCAATACAGAAATAACAATGTGTTTGATTGCTAGGAAGTGTCATTTGATAGTGGTATATATACCAACTATTTACCTTTCTAAATATCTAAAACTTTCTGAATTCCAAACACATCTAGTCCAAAAGATTTTTGGATAAAGGACTCTGAACATGCACAATTTCCTCTTAGAGAGTTACAATGCAAACTAACAGTTTCTAAGTTCTTCAGCAAATTAACTAAATCTATTTCACCTAGTATTTCCAACATTGATTAACTTTTAAACATTTAAGCTCCCCCTTTTGCTTACAAAACATCTACTAACATCCCAAGAAAAATTATAATTAATATCCCAAAGGATGAGTTTAGGAAATACTATTTAGTATAAGCACTGAGCAGTCAGCTGAAGTCTAAGTAAAAGGGAAAGAATTGCATTGCTTTCCAGAATGATAAGTCTATTTTCAATAAAGATAGCAGACTGATGCATTCTTCTAGTTAGGAGACTTTTGCGTAGTGCAGGCAAGAAAGAATATAAGCTTGAACCAAGACATTCTGAATGGCATATATTTAAGTGGAGAGATCCAAATATAGGGACAATTTCAGGGTGAATTGATAGCTTTTGGAATTTGATAAGTTATAGAGGGAAAAGAAAAATGGAGAGTTGATTGTAATTCTGGGTTTTCTAAATTGAGAGAATAGATGAATGGCAATGCTATCCACTGGGCTAGGGAATCAATCAGTGCATAGGAAAGATTACAAACAAGGTGTAAAGTTTCAGGTGTCTGGTAAAGTGTAGGCGCCGAAGCATAAGGAAAATAGGCAATGCTTCTCAGAGAAGCAATTAGTCTGCTAATATGGAGCTGGGATCCACCTATTAATATAATGGTGCGAGAGAGTGTAAGAGTTGAAAAAGCCATCAGTGGCAGAATAATAAAGCCAAGAATGCAGAACAATAAAGCCAAGACTAGAAAACTTGTAATGCATTGGCATGGATAAGAGGAGAAGAATTGGAGGAAGCGTTACTTAAGGAGAAACAAGAGTGCTGAGAGAGGCGTTAGCAGAAGCACAAAGAGCTTCAAGGAATTGGTCGTGGGTGTTCCCCACTGCATGAGTCAAGGGTGAAGAGGCCTGAAAATAGATCATGGCATTGGATAACTATCAGGTCACTGATGACACGGGCAAGAGCTGCCCCTATGTTTTTGTTTGACACGAAAATTAGATCCAAGTGGGTTGAGGAGTGCTTTAGTGAGCTTTGGCTTCTGTAACAAATACCATCAACCAGATGGCGTAAATAGCATAAATTTATTTTTTCACAGTTCTGCAGACTGTAAAGTTCAAGATCAAGGTCTAAACTTGGTCTTGGGCTTGGTCTGGGAGAAGAAGGAAGAAGGTGAATTTGGGGCTTGTTCTAGTTTGCTCTGGAGATAAGGTAGACAAAAATTGAATTAATTGTATCTTCAATGGTGGCAGTTTCCTTGAAACTGACATTAGACCTGAAATTTAATTGAACCAGACAACAGATAATAATGATGTTTCCTTTCCATGTTTTGAAGTAGGTGCCATGTAAAAAACAAAGAGAGCATGTCTACAGTATGTGGCAGCAGTTCAGTTGGACTGTACATCCATAAAGGATATGTATTGCTTAAACATTTAAATAGACTTCTTATCAACCTATGAAATAGATACAGAACAATGAGATCACTTGGACTCTGGAAGGGGAACATCACACACCAGGGCCTATCATGGGGAGGGGGGAGGGGGGAGGGATTGCATTGGGAGTTATACCTGATGTAAATGACGAGTTGATGGGTGCTGACGAGTTGATGGGTGCAGCACACCAACATGGCACAAGTATACATATGTAACAAACCTGCACGTTATGCACATGTACCCTAGAACTTAAAAGTATAATAATAATAATAATAATGAAATTAAAAATAAATAAATAAATAAATAAAGCTTACCCCCATCGCCACCACTTTTCAGACAGGAGGTAATACAATGAAATTTCCTGTCCTCAAACCCACCAATCATCCTACGCTTATTTCATATCTCAAACGTTGGTGCCATCTGAATAGGCAGGGCACCATCTGCCCCATCCTCACCCTCACATAATGGAGAGGTTGGCAATAACCAGTACATCAGAAGGAATGAGTCTTAGCTTAATTCTGCTACACATGAATGGAGAAACACCTGTACAGCTGTTTGTAATGTCGTGAGAGGTGAGAACTTTGAGCAGAATGAAAGGAAGGAGAGTTAAAAGCATTGAAAGGATTCTGTGGAATAATGCTCTCAGAGCCAGGTAGCTCTCTGTGTAGCCGGGGAAAAAAAAGACCCATTGATTCTTTTTTTTTTTTTTCAAGTCACCATCCAGCCCATATTCGCTGTGTACCCACAGTTTGTCAGGTACTGAGGTAGGCACAGGGAATACAATTGCTCTTGAGGTAAGCAAGACTGTTGTTAAATAAGCAACTACAATAAAGTGAGATGTTGTGATAAGGATGCCTGGGTATTAAGAAAGCATAGAACAGAGGGATTTAAATAGGATGTGGCATTTAGAATTCACAGGGTAAACAGTAGTTAATTAGATGAAGAGAAAGGGGCAACATTCCAGAAGTGCAGCTGAGCAAGAAGTAGAGGCCCAGATGTGTGAAGGAGAACAGAAAGAGTTCCAATATACCCAGGGAGGGAAAGCACACACACACACACACACGCATGCACGCACACACATGCACATGCGCACACACACATATGCGCACACACATACACATCCAAAACAGCTGGGTCTGATTGAAAGAGAGAAAACAAACAAAGCCAAGGTAGGAAAGTTGGCCATGGCCAAGTCAAGGATGACTTTTTAACTGAAATTAAGGTATTTGAACCACATCATATGGCTGTAATAGAATCAGATTTGCAGGACAAGATTAGAATTGCATCTTAGGAAAAGCATCTATGTTAAGGAGGCAGGAGGGATTAGAATTGAGGAGCCTGGCCCCCAGGTGATGGTAGTGGAGAGCTGGGGTGGGCAGAGGCTGGTGACCCAGAGCACTTCAGAGCAAACAAGCATTACCCATTTGAGTTGTGCAGATCAGGGTGCAACACCAACACAACTTCCTCTACACCTGTGGCTCTTCTCCTAGGGTCTTAATGGCCTAGGGACTGTACTGGGAGGGGTGCCAATTAACCACCTGTGATGTCTAAACGACTTACTGCTGCAATATCTACCTTTACTCTTTGCATTGTGTGGTTTGAGTGTGTGACTGTTTGTGTCATTTTATTTTTCTCCTGTAAATGTTAAAATCTGTTTTGTACTACTGAGGAATTTAGTTTGGCTCATGGAGATTGACTCTAAAGCAGAGGCCTGGAAGCAGCCAAGCTTAACCCACCCAGTGCTGCAGAACAGAGCGATCAATAATCTGGTCAGCCAACAGGAACAAATGTGATGAGGAGGAAACGCACGACCAGAGGCCTGGTGCTGAGCTGGAATCGTGGTGAAGCAAAGATGACAGATGCCACTGCTTTCTGCCAAAGACCCATTCCAAACCCATTCGTGCATCGTGTAAGGATGAGCGTGCAAAAATCACCATAAAAACAAAGGCAGCCTGTTGGGCTGGGCCTGGTGATTCGGGCGACTGGGGCTGCCTGCACGCTGGTGCACTTCTGTGCCTGCTGGGGTCTGGGGTGGCCAATCTGGTCTGGTCAGACCTTCACTCCTCTCCTGTTCCTTTGTCTGTATGCTGGTGGCAGGGGATCTGCAGCCATCCTGCCTCTGTTGGAGAAGAACCACAAAAAAGAGCAGGGACTCATCCCTAGCAACAGAGGCTCTGCAAATAAGTGTACCCCAGAGGTAGGGCAACAGAACTGCTGCTGTTACTCATATGAGCCTGGAAAAGTCAAGTCCATCTCAATCTGCAAGTGTTTAAACAGAGACATTGAGCACATCAGGTTGCCATGAAAAAGATGGATATTAAAAGCAACTTCATGTTTGACCACTTTGAAATTTCCTACTGAATACCACTGAGGTTGACCCGATGGTGGGCAGGGAGGGTGATTTTAACATGCAGCTTCCTCTTATAAAACCTGGGCCTGGGAGTTATTAAAGATGGGGTGGAACCTTTTCATCTTTACTAACTGTTTATTAACACATGGTTAGCACTCTGTAGTTCATTTGTATCCCCACAAATAGAGGGCAGATGGCATGCCACTGCTGAACCGGATTCCAGGCTTCACCTCACTTGCTTTATTCTAATGAGCTCCAGGTCGTGGGTGAGCAGAGGGATTTGCTGTGCTTGTATGGCCTTCTCAGGGGATGTGTTGAGGAACAGTTCTGGAATCTCTACACAACAACACACTGAGGGGCTGGGGTCTTGATTCACATAGGGCCTCTCTGTAAGGAACTGATATTCCAGATCTGCTGCCTGCCACAGGCAACCAGAAGCACCTGCCTCCTGGAGTGTGTTCTAGAGAACACTGGCTTTGGCACTAGGCATAACCTGCATGGACACCTGTCCACAGCCATACGGTGAGAGTGAGGCAGATTCCCTGGGCCAGAGCTGGGCCTGCTGGAAAGAAGCCTTTGACCCAGAAGCTGCTCAGCTGTCTGGTCCACTACTGGCCCTGCGGCACTCCCCAGCCATGCTCAGCTCTTTCTCTTCTCTTTCTATCAGCACTGCTTCCCAGTAAGAGATACCAGAAGGAGGACAGTCAATCCCCTGATAGGAAAGCAAGAACATTAGGGTCACCAGGAATTAAACAGAGGTGTGATAGCATGACCCCATAAGGAGGCTGAAAGCAAAGAGATAGCAGCCAGAGTGAACTCAGTGCCATGCCAGCAATTCAAGGCAACGTCAAACCATGTGGTCTCAGCAGATACCCACTCCAACATAGAGAGGCAGCCAGAGAGGCTTCAGGGTTTCCTACCGAGGTTAGGGCCTTGGAAGAATGCTGGTAAAGAGCCTATCACAGAAGGACAGGGAGGGCCATTTAGTCTAGGCTTCAAATTCAGACTTTTGATATTATCTTCAACTGAGTTTATTTAGTCACTGAGATACAGTGACTGGATTGGAAGAAGAGATCTATGTTTTCATAGTCAATATTTTCATAAGTTCTGGCTGTCTTGTGAATAGCTCAATATATTTTATTTTTTGAAATCAATTTGCTAAATGTAAACATTTAAAAATGAACCACAGAATTTATAGTACTCTTTTGATATATCTTTATGTTTTATACCTGGAGTTTTAACAAAATCAAAGTAGCCTTAGTCTCTCTTGAACTCTGAGAGATCCTGGTTTGTCCTCCCTCTCACCCTCCCAAAATAAATTAGACATTTTTCATTTTATTCAAAATTAAGGCAATGCCTAACTGACACGTAGAGCTAACCAACTAATGCCTGAATTGTAGAATCTGAAAACATCAACTTGTGACCAACTTAGCAACTTAGCACGAAGCCAAATGTGTCCCCATATGGCACAACAGGAAGATCATTGGAAATTTAAAAAGACGCACCTGCTCTGGCCCTGACTTTGCCACTAACCAGGTGCGTGTCTAGATGATGTTCTTATGCTTCTGTGAGCCTCCGTTTTCTCACCTATGAGACATCACAGGGGAGAATGAATTAATCATGTCAAATGCCCTGCACAGGACTTGGCCCATAGAGGCCCATTTTCCTCTCTTTTTCTATTTTTGGGACTCACTCTTCTTTTCTGTTAAGATGTGAAAGTTTCAAACTCTAACACCTTCTATTTTCAAAAGAAATCTAAATAGTGATTTTTGCTTTCTCTATGCCACAGATGATGTCATCGTTCTTTATTCCTTAAAGGCAGACCTTGATCTATGACATTACAGCTATGGCCCATAAAACAAATGTAGGAAGGAACCTCTCATACACAGGTGCCAAGGTGGCCAGAAGCCACTCCACCAGAAAAAAGGGTCTCATCACATTCTCCTTCCACCTGGCCTTGTCCAGCAAAATCCTGAACAATCCTCCCAGCCCAACCCAAAAGTCTCCTCCTGTCGCTTGGCCTTTGATAATCAACCTTTTCAGAAGCAAATGTCCCCTCTCCAGGGCACCCTTGGTCACATGCATGCTCCCTTTGGTGTAACGAGTAACTTGAAGAAGGGACCAGGTACCCTTAGGTTTCCGTGAGGTCACCTTCTCTTTGTCTCCAACCTCCTGCATTGCAGACTGCTCATCCTCCTGCATTTCCTCTTTGAGGTGTCTAGAGCAGACCAAGGGAAACACTGTGAGCATTTGTATTCAAGCCACACATGAGAGCCACATAGGAAACTTTAAATGCACACAATGTCACTGCTTCGTTTGGATAAACAATACGCACGATGCAATAAACTTTCTACAACAATAAACACATAACCTATTGATAGCAGGTTGAAGAGAAAAAAAGTTTTCTGTTTGTAGCTTCAACACTAAAGAAGCCAAGGTAGGTTATAAACTATATCTATTTTTGAAGTATATAAGGCGTTAATTAAAAGCACTATTGAGTAAATGGCTAGAATAAATGAGACATTTCAAGTATGGAAGATATATGAGCTAAGGAGAGACAACCGAGATTGCAACGAGGGACATATATAATTTACTGACATAAAAGAGACTCACCGAATAAAGCCAAATCTTTCCACTCTTGTGTTTATAAAAGAGGGTAGAAGCCAGAAGTGGACATATGGTGTCCCTGAGGAGGAAAGAAGACAGATGCAAAATAAGTTATGTTCTTGCCACAACAGGTGATCAAGAAATTTATAAATTTTGAATTAATAACCAAGGCAACTCCAAGGCCAAAAAGAAAACCATCACAGTATTTTGAGGGCAGTGGCAAAAGTAAAAAAGAATATCAATGCTTACGAGAAAAAGTCAAAGTTTAACACCTGGAAAAAGCATCTTTCCCTTAAACCTGGAGACTTAGCTGACTTTGTAGAAAGCGTCCCTTTGGGGATGTAGTCTTGTACCCCTTCCCCCGTTTTCTCTGGTCAGGACACCGGAGGCAACTCTTAAAGGACTTGAAGACCAGCCAAACTGTCATTTGACCACAATGAGAGGAGCAAGGAAAGGCTGAGGAGGGGGCGGGGTGACGGGGAGCCTGTCCTGGGGTTTAGAAAAGATTGAAAAGACAAACAAGAGAGAAGGGGCTGTAGGAGGAAGAGGAAGCAGCAGGACCCTTAGCAAGAACATTTTGGATTATGAAAGTGGAACACTTTGCTACTCCAGGTTCCTAGGAGTGAAGAGCACAAAATAAGGCAAAATATATAAATATGTCCATGTTGTAAGTTATTTATATTAAAAATAATATAGGATGGGTTGGGGATAGTGGCTCACGTCTGTAATCCCAGCACTTTGGGAGACTGAAGCGGGTAGATCACTTGAGGTCAGGAGTTTGAAACCAGCCTGGCCAACATGGTAAAAACCCATCTCTACTAAAAATACAAAAATTAACAGGGTGTGGTGGTACACACCTGTAGTCCCAGCTACTCGGGAGGCTGAGGCAGGAGAATTGCTTGAACCTGGGAGGCAGAGGTTGCAGTGAGCCAAGATCATGCCACTGCATTCCAGCCTGGACAAGAGTGAGACTCTGTCTCAAAAAAAAAAAAAAAGAAAAAAATAATAATATGTTTAGATCAATTGATGAATCGAAATGCATACCGCAACCATTTTAGGTAACATTTTATAGATATTTCCTAAAAACAAAACAAAAAACAAAAACAACAACTAAGGCTGCCTGAGCGCTCACAAACCCTGAGCACTGTGCTGAGGGCTTGACTCATTCAATTTTCAAAGTAGCTCCATGAGCGAGGAGTTTTGTTTATCCCCTTTTACCAGATGCCAAAGAAGTTTTGTTTTTGCCAGAGCAGTCCATTACGATTTATAAGGAAATAACTCACAAATCCTCCCTCTTTGTGGCACCTGCAGGTTACTGGATATTCAGCCAAAGCCTCAAAAATGGAATGGGATCCCAGGTCTAGTCCACCTTGAGAATGGATGAACCTGGCACTGGCATGCTATGGCCACATACAGCATATGGTTATGTGCAGGAGAGGGAGAGGGAGAGGTTATGCCCACTTGAGTACTTCGGGCAAAATCAGCACCCACTTGAAGCAGAGGGAGGAAAAAGGGACACCTACGCTTATGTGTCCCTTGTTGCTACTTGAATGGCTGACTGCACTGAGGCAGCAGCGATGCGTGGACCCTTCCAGCCTTCCGTAGGAGCTCCCCATCCGGCCATTCGTGGAATCACCTGAGGAACTTTGCAAGCCGATTCTGATGCCCTAGTGTAGACCCTCAGAAAGACCCAGGCAGAAGGGCCAGGGCTGAGGACACTATAACCTGAAGGACACCCTGGTGTGATTCTGACACTTGGCCATGTGTGTGAACACAAACCCAGTTCTGGGGATAAGTTGAGAATAATGTTGATGTCTCTGAATTTTTCTTTTTCATGTTTTCTTCAAGTTAGCATGAAAAATAGTTCACAAAGAGAGAGGTAACAACTGATATCGCTCAGCTGCTTAGTTTGCTCCAGGCACTGAGCTAAGGACTTACTGTGAATTACCTCATTTAATCACGATGATAAATTTATGAGGTACTACAATTATTATCCCTCTTGTACCAATGACAAAACTAGGGCTTAGAGCAGTTAAGGAATTTGGCCAAGGTTAAGCATTAATTAGATTCAAAATATCCAAGGGAGTAAAACTAAAACCCGAAAGGGGTCTAGTAAAGTATTTATGAAATTGAGACGGACTCTTCACCACTCTTGGTTTTTGAGGCACATTCCTGAGCTCTAGTTATTTAATGTAACCTAAATGTGAAGGTCCTCATTTGTAAAGTGGGTGCAGACTGACCTCATTCCTTGGAACAGGCTTGCCTCCTTGAGGCAATTCAGAGATGAGGAGGATGTTTAGAAGGCATTTCTGCAAAATCCTGGTGTGAAGTCAAGTAAGCTGAATCTGAGAACAACCTTGGTTTGAATTTAAGCAAAAGAAGCAAACCACTGATATTCTTTGGAAGACCTGCTAAATAACCACACTTTGGAAATGTTGACCTGACGATTTTTAAAAAGCGTAGCATAGCCAATCCCTAGTTGACCAAGTGCATGTTTATCCCATTAGAATCAAGTGGGTTCTAAACGCTTGAAAACAAATATTTCCTGAGAACAGTCCTTGGGGAGAGTTATTTTGGCAATGGAAAGATTTCCGAATGTAACCCCAAATCTGTAGAACTATAAACAAATCATACCATAATGCCATCAAGACTTTTTTTGGTAGAAGTTCAATAAGTGCTGTTTACTGAGGGTCAAACTCCCAAGCACTGACAAATGTAACAGTGACCCCTCAATTACAATGCCCTCTCACCCACCAGATGATAAGCCGGTGGCTAGGAAAGCCAGCCATCCACCAACGAATAGTCCTGGCCACTTGAGAATAGTCATTGAATGCTTATAATAGCCCACTACAGAGAGCAGGGAGGAATCTAGAATTCATAGGAAGTTTCCTAGGGATAGCTCAATCCTTTAGGAAGGTGAACTAGTCAAATACAAACTAAAATCATAAATAATGATGTTTTGGTTTGGCTATGGTATAACAGAAGACTTTCTGGAGTTTTTCACAGCCTGTAAATATTGACTGATCCCATAAAGTCCAAGGATTTTTCACAAGGAACAAGTCCAAGAATGACTCCTCTAATTATGGTAGTTATTTTTATGTAAATAAAATAAGCACACGTTCATTCGTTCTCAACTTACCAACAGAAATGCCATGGACACAATATTAGAAATGGTATAATTTTTGCAGTGTTCTGGTGGAGAAACGTGACTTTTGGAATCACGCAAACATAACCTGTTTTTTAAGTTCTGGATTCTCCCTCTTAAAATGTGTAAGTTTATGCATCTTATTTCTCTAACCATCGGTCACTTTCTCGGTGAAAATGGAGGCAATGGTACACAGTATTGGAGGGCTCTGGTTGAGGGGATGGCTGAGTCATGGCTATGCACTGCCTGTCAAGCTCAATGTGATGCTCAGTGAACACCAGTTGCTTTCTGTGACTTCCTGAAATGCTTCATCTTCCATTTTAACAGCACCACTGTCTACCATCACAGCTAGATACATCTGAGATAGTCAGCAAAAAGAACTGCATTTGTTTCAGAAACTTCAGAATTATGGAAATAATAATATACCTAACTGGAGTGACGAATTTGAACTGGGCCTGAGCAAGAAATTCTCCTGCAGAAGCTTCCCATCTCCATTTTTCTCCCCACTCAAATTACTCAAAAGATTTGGTTTTGATTAAAATATAACATTTGAAATTTTTCTTTAACATTTAATGATAAAAGAAATGGCTGATGTTCAGTCATTTTTAAGTATTTTTGGGATATATATATATATATATATATATATATATATATATATATATATTTCAAGTGTTTTTAAATGGGTGTGATACATTTTGTTTCCTCACAACAAATTTTAACGTGTGTTATTCAACTTTGCTTTCACAATTCATCTTCTTCTGAAAAAGAAAATCTTAAAAAGTTTCCTTAGGACTAAGACAAGACAGGGAAAACTTTCACTCTAGGAAAATAATATCAGATTTGACATAAATTAGATGCTTGCCAGTAACTAAACCACACCTGTCAAATAAGATGTTAAAGTATGAAATAGAATATTAGCAAAAGTTGATTTTGCTAGTGATGGAGTATTGGATTTAACTGTGTTGCAACCAAAGGGAAGGAGAATTTGAAGGCAGATCTGTCTCAGTTGAAGAAGCAAATATTCATACAATAAAGAGATTAACCACCAGAGTTTTCACTGTACTTTCTCTCCCAAGTAACTTTTGGAATTAAGGAAAAGAATATAGCTAATATCTCTGCAAAAAAAAAAAAAAATTGCATTACTCTTACAATGCTTTTACTTAGCAATATCTTCAAAAGTATAGAGTGCAAAAGAAGAAAAAATACAAGTACAAATAAAAACAAGAAAGCAATCACAACACGATGGGATAAGGGATTCTATAATTGCATTGGTGCACTGTGGGATTAGCTAGGAGGGCACCTAACGCAAAGCAAAGTGGAACTTGAACATTTGAGATCTTTTCCAAACATGCATTTTATTGCTCCTCAATTTGTGCTTAGCTCTCCTTGGACGTACACACCAGTGTTTCTCAAGCTTTTTTATTTTTTGAGACGTAATCTCTCTCTGTCACCTTGGAGTGGGCTGGAGTACAGTGGCATGATCACAGCTTACTGCAGCCTCAATCTCTTAGGCTCAATGATCTTCCCATCTATAGGTGTGTGGCCCATCTAATATATACATATATATATGTTTTGTAGAGATGGGTCCTGGGCTCAAGTCATTCTGCCTACTTATCCTCCCAAAGTACTGGGATTACAAGCATGAGCCACCATATATGGCCATGTTTCTCAAGCTTTAGCGGGCATGGAATCAACTGGGCATTTTGCTAACATCCACTTTCTGATTCTGTACATCTAGGGTGAAATTTGAGATTTTGCATTTCTAACCAGCTCCAGGTGATACTGAAGCTGATGGTTCCTGGACCACACTGTGAGTAGCAAGAGTATAAACAGCACTTGTGGATTATGCCTGTTATTACAGCCTCTTCTAGAATTGTCCCTAGAGCTCCAAATAGCAAATAAGACTTTCTCAAACACAGGCAGGCCCATGTTTGTAAATAAGTCTTAATAATATTAACATTGGGCGAAAATGTGCTATTCACTTATCTTTTTCTAGTACCTACAGATGTATAACCTTCAAATGTAGAAGGAAAGTTGGTCAAGTGAATTAGATTATTTTTACCAGGACTTTTAAGTCCTCTGAGTTTTTACTCCAAGGCAGATGTATGATGACTGGCATTATTTTTCTAGGCAGATTTCCCTTTTTGTGTTGGGACAACAAGCCAGATTTGCTTTTAAAAATTAGGTAAAAGCTAAAGTAAATGTCAACTTTAAGAAAACATTTGGATTTGCTGATATGAAGCCCTCATACCCCTTTAGAAGAAAGTATATAAATACATAACAACATTTTCTAAAAGCAATCTGGTAATATGTCATACATGCCATAAGGAATTTTTACCCTTTTACTATAGCAACGTGTACTAAAGAAATCCCAAAATATAGGGGAAAGTTTTCCACACAAAGATGTTCATCACAATGACATTACTCATAGCAGAAATTTGGAAACATCCTAAAGTTCTAAACATCATGCAGTGATTAAGTAAATCACACAATGACTCAAAGGGATATTATTTGGTTTCTGAAAAGTATTGTTAAAGCAGTTCTTGAAACACGTAAAATATACTTCATGTTACACAAAATTAGTAAAATGCAGTATCATATTGAGAATTTTTACAATATGAAAAGAGAAAAATGCACATGTATAGAGATATATGTTATACGTGATGTGTGCACAACCCAGAGAGTGCTGATCATATAGCAATTTATGTGGATGGTGCTTCCTTGGATCTCACAGTGTGCAACTTGCACAGCTGAGTATGTCGGCCCCGTTTCTAACCTACAGATCAAGAATCAAGAATGAGTACACTAGATATCAGCAATCTTTAGAGGATGATATATGTTTTAATATTTTCCTAATTTTTCCAAATTGTTTTATAATAATCATGCCCACTTTCATAAGTAGAAGCAATGAAAATAATTGTATTAAAATGTGAAGAAATGGCTGGGCACAATGGCTCACGCCTGTAATCCCAGCACTTTGGGAAGACGAGGCAGGTGGATCTCTTGAGGTCAGGCATTTCAGACCAGCCTGGCCAGCATGGTGAAACCCCATCTCTACTAAAAATACAAAATAGCTGGGTGTGGTGGCGTGCACCTGTAATCCCAGCTACTGGGGAGGCTGAAGCAGGAGAATCACTTGAGCTCAGGAGGCAGAGGTTGCAGTGAGCCAAGATCACACCACTGCACTCCAGCCTGGGTGACAGAGTGAAACTCAGTCACCAAAAAAAAAAAAAAAAAAAAATTGAAGGAAAAAGCAGATCTGTTTGTTCTCCCATTATTAGACCTCTGTCTCAAAGTATATCAATATGAATTCTGTAAGTCTTACAATAATAATGTTTTATTTTAATTTAAGCAGATTAGAGGAGTTTTTCCCTCTTTGATTTCCCTAAAGACATATGACACAGGACTGAATTTCTCTTTGGATCATAGTCAAACAAATCTTTACTGAGTGCCAGGCACAGGGTTTACATGGCTGATTTCATGTAATCTCAACATTGTACTATAGATAGTATTACTATCACCAGTTCACACACTGGAAAGAAAAAAAAGATACCCACTGATTCAACCATTCTTTCTTGGCTTTTCCAATTTACTTCCTTCTGAATATTGGTGGGTAGGAAGCTGCAGTAAAAGAATGAGAGTGGGGAAAGGTGGGCTAAGAAATCTCACTTGTCAAGTAAGTAAATAAGACCCTCCTATGCAAGGGGGGCAAAGCAGTTGTTTAGAAGAAACTTCAGCTGAAGAGAGCCTGATACTGACTTTGTTGAGAGAGCCTGATGTTGACATTGTTGAGAGAGCTGGACTAGAAGACAGAAGAGATGGCTGAAATCCCACTTCACTTCTTACTAGCTAGGAGATCTTGGACAAGTCCTTAATCCTTCCGTACCTCAATGCCCTTACAAAGTTATTTAGAAGCTCAAAGGAAAGAATATAAGCACATATGAGATCACGGTAAGTGGCAAAGGGAAGTGCTGGTGATTGCCTCTCCTCTTCTATATAGCTTGGACACGCCACAAATATCCTACTTATCTTACCAGAAGTCTAAAATTCAGGACTTAGTGGCAATTAAAGGTCTAGTATGAATATCTATGGTTAACAGCCTTCAAGAAGGCCACACAAAAACGTGGACGGGGTAAGTTCTCTGAGGGAAAGAACATCAGTAGAAGGGCTGAGACCAAGAACAGTGCATTCCTTGGGGAGCATTCTTCCCGAGAAGGGCTTTGGTGGAGTAACTGTGGACTGGGAAGAAATGTTTTATATTTCCAGGATTTTAGGAAACCTGTCCAAGGAAGAACCAAGAAAGAGGGCTAAATGCAAATCAAAGAGGGGGAAAGCCCTAGAATCAGGAGACCTGGAGACTAGTTCATCTCTACCCACTACTATAGTGCAGGACTCTGGGCCAATTATTCTGCTGATCCAGACCCCATTTTCCATATCTGCAGAACAGACCAAGTCATCTGTACACTCAGTTTTAGTTTCACAGCTTTGTTATGTCTGCCTTTCCGTAATTTTTGGTGTCCAATAGTGTTATAAGAAGATCAATAAAAAATGTCTGAGGCATGGTTGGGAGAGTTCCCACACAGCCTGTGGCAGCTTCCTAACCCTGGTGATGTTTCTACCAGTAGTTTGTTGTATGGGAAAAGCTATGAATTCATTTTCCTCCTGTACAATATTTTAAGGATCCAATAATCTCTAGGGGTCAGCAGATCCACTAACTTTAAGCCAATATTAGTCTGTGATTTTGGGCAAGATGCAGGCCATTGTTCATAGAGCGAGCTAATGCAGTAGGGCGGGGAGACAGATGTTCCAGGTCCTTATACAGAGGCATCCATTAAGGGGTAATGACAAAAGAAAGCAGTCAAGATCAAGGATGGATTTGCATACAGTGGAGTAGCACTGTGCATATAGGCAGGAAGGAACCAAGGGAAGTACTTTCAGAAAAGAAAAGGTGCAAGACTGGAAGCTTACTGAGGAAAGAAATGCTTCTTCTTCTTCTTTATTTTTTATTATGGCTTCCCAGGACCAGAGAGTCTACAGTGTCACAGACACACATAAACAATGCAAACAATATGAATACTTGTGCAGTGAATGAAGAGGGTCGAGAGGACACCTTAAGTATTGAGTGGAAGCATGGCTTCTTAAAAAAGTAGAATCTTATCTTAAAATTGATAGATATGGAAACAGAAATAAGAAGTAGGAGAAATAAGGAGGAAAATAATAAGAACATCTTATATGATCAGACCAGGTAGGTAACCACAATAAGTTCCCTAAGAGCAGAAAGATGATAGGATGGGAAGTCACAGTAGGCCCCTCATTTTCCTTTTCTTGTCAATTATTTAGACGTTTATCTCTTTACTGCTCAGAGGAGACAAACATCTTTGGGTGAAGAAAAGATAATCAAATTCCCAACTGTGCTCATGCTGCCTCCATCAGAACAGATAGATCTGGACCTTCACTGATCTCAGTTTCATCATCCAGTCTTCACTGGTGGGCTTGAGCCCTGATATTGGAAGGATTTCGGAAAGTGAAGAATCAGAGCAGAATGTGGGCAGAGAATATTTCCAGAGGATTCCTTGTGTCATGGAAACTTTGAAGTGAGTCCACTTTTCTCCATCTCAAAAACCAGGTAATGAATGCCTCAGTCAGCTATCTCATGAATGATCTCACCCATATCAGTCCATAGTTTCTTAATAGATTCCGGCAAGAGGAATCTCTTCTAACTTAAGATGCTTATTTTCAACTTACTTTTATGTTTAGAATATTGCGATAAAATTTTACCATTCTTTCATTCTTGAAAAATTAAACAAAATGTTCTTTGAGAAAAACTTCCCTAAGAATTTTTTCTTTTGTAGTATCTTTTGATAAACCTTATCATATCATACTGTTTGAAAAGACTTAAATACATCTTTTTTTCTTTAAATTTAGGGTTTGTAAACCTGAATTTAATCTCAAATTCAACTTCAAAACTCAGCACATTCTTTTTTTTTTTTTTATCGGCACATCAATGATATGTAAAATTTAAAATTCAGTTTTCTTTTCTTTTTTTTGTGAAATATGCTCTTAAGAAACAAACAAAAAAATTCACTCAATTAAGTCCATAGTTCTGCCCTTCTAATTTCTAAATTTGGTTGCCAGTTTTAAGAGAATTTGCATACTGTTGAATAAATGCCACTGAAAGGGGAAAGTGGTTTAGTAAAACTACTTATATGCAGCTCCCCTCCTAAAGTGCCCTGTGAATAGCTTTTATTAAGCAAGATTAAAATTGCTCATTATCCCAAAATAACTTCAGTGCATGTGATGTTATAAAAAAAGCATACACCGTAATCAGTTTGACATTTTTGGAATTTCGAAAGGTAATTAGGCTCTCCTTCTTGAAAAAAAAAAAAAAATCTGCTATTGTGAGCATTTCCAGTGAAGCATAGTCCTCTTTTTCATAGATCTTTAGCTTGCATGAGCTTATCTCTAAAGTGACTGATGTTAGTACATGATCAAATACAGGGGAATTTGCCTTTAAAGGACAGATTGATGATATAAGCTAGAAAGATGTTTGAGGATAGGTACTTGAGAAATTTGTTGTAGGTGCCATTCACTGGTCTATCCCAATGTGTTGTGTTTTGATGCTGGGCTTTCAAGTCCAGCATCCCTGGAATTAAATCTAGTCCATGTACCAGGATGAGGAAAACTGGAATTAAATCTAGTCCACAAACTAGGATATGACCTCAGGAAAACTACTCTGCTTCTCACATCTTGGTTTTCTCCTCTATAAAAGAAGGATGAAAACTAGCAGGACCATATGTCCCAGTTTGCCCTTGAGAATCTACTTATGCATGTTATCAGGTCTAATTATTAATAATGAGTCCTTTCAGCTTTCAAAAGTGTCCCAGTTTGCATGACAGATTATAAACTAACTCTAAGACAAACCTTAGTAGTGTTCTCAGGAAGATTCCCTGCTTCCAATTTCTGGCACATCATTAGCATCAAACATATCCTTCAAATAGAGTCCTCTTGTGCTGGTCTCCCAAACTGATGGAGAGAACTAAGCAGATCTTCCATACAAAGGCCCAGCATATGGTATATATTAAGTACTTAATAAATATTAGTTACTATTAATTTGCCATGTGTGTATTTCATGATATTTTACCTACCCTGACAATATCTGTGTGTATGGAGTTCAGACCTATCTAGAAAGTTGGAATTTGTCAAAAAGGCTTAAAGATGGAACTACTGGTCATTTTCTAGATGACTGATCCAGGAATTCCTAGCTCCACTTGGTCCAGGACAGATACACAGACTTCTTTAGCTGGAGAGAGTCTGTGTTCATAGCCTGAACAAAATCTTCAAAGGTACCTTGGATCTACAAAAAGGAAAGAAACACTGATCTTCTCAGTGTCTCTTTAAGGAACCCAATAGGTGAGGTGTCTGGGCCTGACTCAGAGGATCAGTCAGGGGAAGACAAAGAGAAAAGCCCATTTCTTTGAATTTTAACCTAGGTGTTCTTCTCACTCTGCATCATTAAGAGAGATAATTTTATGTGTCTGTAAATAACAAAAAAGGAAAGATTGCACTTCGGAAATAAAACAGTCAGGCCAGGTGCAGCAGCTCATGCCTGCAATCCCAGCACTTTGGACAGTCGAGACAGCAGGATCGCTTGAGCCCAGGTGTTCGAAACCAGCCTGGGCAACATAGTGAGACTGTCTCTGCCAAAAATACATAAATAATGCTACCTTCAGACTTCTGGTTTCCAGTCCAGCATGTAAGAACCCTTCACGTTTTTGTGGATTTTACCTACAGGAGCATGACAAGATTCTCACAGTGACTATCAGAGAAAAATCTCCTCCTGCTTCTAGCATAGGGCAGAGAAAAGGAACCGCTGAAATACGCCAGAGCATTCTGTTCTTCTTAACAAGGCCTGCCCTTAAGAGAAACTTTTTTTTACCAGAGCCTACAGGAGTAGGATTTTATCAGAGCCTAAGAGACCTGCGGAAGGGAAGTGCCTAACTCCAGCCCACTCTAGAAATCCTGTTCCACATCAAGGGAAGGAGAGGAAACAGAGGCACTCGTGAAGTTCCCGGTTCTGAGGCAAAGGCTCACTCAAAGACTGAGACACACTCATGGGGCTATCTAGCATCCTTCCCCACCCACACAGCTCACCACCACATGACTAGCAGCCTATTGACAGCACTTCCTTTTACCCAACACTATGTTTATCAAGAGAAAACTAGAAGGGAGACTAAAAGGCACAAAACAGCTTGAAGAGGCTGAGCAAGCTTAAGGACCAGACTCAGATATGGCAGAGATGTTGGAATTATCAGACAAGAAATTTAACAGAACTATGATTAATATCCTAAGTTCTCTAAAAGATAAAGAAGATCTCATGCAAAAATAGATGGGCATCATAAACGGAGAGATGCAAATTCTAAGAAAAAAATCAAAAGGCAATGCTAGAGATCAAAAATCCTGTCACAGAAATAAGGAATATCTTTAATGGACTTATTATTGGACTTAACATGGCTAAGGAAAGAATCTTGGAAGGTATATATATGACAAGAGAAACTTCCAAAACTCAATAGGAAAGAGAAAAAAGAATGAAAAAAGGGAAATTACCCTGTAACAGAAACGAAGAATGCTTTTGATGGGCTCATCAGTAGACTAGACACAGCTGAGAAAAGAAAATCTGAGACTGATGCTAGGTCAATAAGATAATTCCAAACAGAAAAGCAAATAGAAAAATTACTGGAAAAAAAAGCAATACAATATCCAAGAACTGTGGGACAACAAAAAAAGGCATAATTACACATAATGGTACTACCAGAAGGTGAAGAGAGAAAGGAACAAAAATGCTTGAAGAAATATTTAAATCATTTAATTTCACACACCGAACCACACATTCAGGAAGCTCAGAGAATACACACACACACACACACACACACACACACACACACACACACACGTATATGTATATGGTGGCTCATGCAGCAGTGGAAGATTGCTTGAACCCAGGAGTTCAAGACTAGCCTGGGCAATACAGTGAGACCCCCATCTCTAAATAAAATTTGAAAAATTAACCAAGGGTGGTGGCATGCACCTGTAGTCCCAGCTACTTGGAAGGCTGAGGTGGGAGGATCACTTGAGCTCAGGAGATAGAGGATACAGTGAGCTGTGATAACTGCACTCCAGCCTAGGTGGCAGAGTAAGATCCTATTTCAACACATAAACAAAAACAAAAACTACACCTAGACGTATCATTGTCAAACTGAAAAAGAGAAAAGAAAATTAAAAATCTGGAGGGTAGCTAAAGTGGGGGATAAAACCTTACCTCCAGACAAACAAATAGAAGAATTACATCTAATGTTGCCTAAGAAACTATGCAAATAAAAGGAGAATGCTGTGAAATATTTAAAATGTTGTAAGGAATAAAACTTACCTAGATTTCTGTCCCCTACTATAGTAATCAAGTATGATATTGGTGAAAGAATAAATAGATCAATGGAACAGAAGAGAGGGTACAGAAATACACCCATATAAATATAGCCACCTGATCTTTGACAAAGAAGTAAATGTAACACAATGGGGAAAAGATAGTGTTTTCAACAAAAGGTACTGGAACATCTGGACATCTACATTAAAAAAATTAGTCCTATACCATTTACAAAAAAAATTAACATAGATCATAGATCTAAACGTGAAATGCAAAACTATAAAATTCACAGAATATAACATAGGAAGAAATCTAGGTGACCTTGGGGACAATGACTTTTCATCTACAATACCAAAGGCATAATCCATTAAAGAAATAACTCATAAGCTAGACTTTATTAAGATTAAAAACTTCTGCTTTGCAAAATACACTGTCAAGAGAATGTGAAGACAAGCACAGAATGGGAAAAATACTTGCAAAAAACATATCTGAAACAGAATGGTAACTCAAAATATACAAAGAACTCGTAAACTAAGCAATAAAGGAAATGAATGACCTGATTAAAAATGTGCAAAAGATCTGAACAGACACCTTACCATAGAAGATTATAAATGGTAAATAAGCATATGAAAAGATTCTCAACATCATATGTCAATATGGAATTATTAAAACAGTGAGATAGCACTACACACCTATTAAATGGCCAAAATCCAAAACATTGATAACACCAAATGCTGCAGAAGATGTGGAGCAACAGGAACTCTTGTTCATTACTGGTGAGGATAAAAAATGATACATCCACTTTGGAAGACAGTTTAGCAGTTTCTTACAAAACTAAACATAATCTTACCATATGATCCAGCAATCGCTCTCCTTGGTCTTTATCCAAATGAGTTGAAAACTTATGTCCACACAAAAACCTGCACACAAATATGTATAGCAGCTTTACTCATAATAGCCAAAACATGGAAGCAACCAAGTTATTCTTCAGCAGGTGAATGGATAAATAAACTGTGGCACATACCTACAAATGGGATATTATTCTACAATAAAAACAAATTGAGCTATCAAGTCATCAAAATACATACAGGAAACTTAAATACATGTTGCTAAGTGAGGAGAAGCCAATCTGAAATGGCTACATACTGTGTAATTCCAATGATATGACATTCTGGGAAAGGCAAAATTATGGAGACAGTAAAAGAATCAGTGGTTTCCAGGGGTTAGTCAGGAGGGAGAAATAAATAGGCAAAGCAGAGAAAATATTTAGGGCAGTGATCCTATTTTGTAGGACACTACAATGGTAGCTATACATCATTATGCAATTGTTAAAACCCATAGAATGTACAACACTAAGCATGAACCCTAATGTAAACTATAAACTTTGGGGTAATAATGAAGTATCAGTGGATTATAGCAAATATACTACTCTGTATCAAGATTTTGATGGTGGAGGAAGTTGTTTCTACATCAGGGAAGGGGATATATGGGAAATCTCTGTACCTTCTGATCAATTCTTCTGTGAACCTAAAACTGCTCTAAAAAAATAGTTTGCTTAACAATAATACCACATTCATTTTAGAATACTTGTCTTCCACCAAAATTGCTTGTCAGTTTAGTTCAGATGTTAAGGATACGCCAGACATGGATTTTGAGACTTAACTGACTTCTTTGGAAACACTGGCAAGAGTCTTCCAGAATCTGACAATAAATGAACCTTTTTCTTTCTTTCTCAGTGCTATGTCCAAAAAAAAAAAAAGACTTTCTGTGTTTCCAAGAGTACGTTAATGCTATCTAAGTGAGAGCCATCTAAACCAGAAATGTCTTTTAGTGGGTTAATGTATAAAATAATCAACTCTGTGAAGGAGGTGTGGTCATTTCCATGCGATGAAGAACTTTTTTAAAAAAAATATATTACCTCTATCAATCTCTGTTCTGGCAGGAAATAGATAGAAAACTACATAGGATATTTGAGGAGAGTTCATTAAGAGAGCGATCTACAGCTAGAGGTGATGGCGGGATTTTCAGAAACTAACCAGGCTGGTGCTGTGCCATGGGAGCTGGTGTTGCTCTGCCAGGAATGGCTCCAGGAAGTGGTGTGGAGGAGGAGTTCTGTGGGGAGGACACCTGACAGGACCTGTAGCCTCCTGTACAGGGATGTGGTCACCTCTCCACATCCTGGCCAAGAGGTAGCTCCAGTAATCAATACACTGACCTCACTGTTCTCCTGCCAGTGTCTTCTATTGGCTAAACCCAACCAGAAACCGTAGGCAAGGGTCAGGGTTTGGAAACCTAGTGGGGTGCATCTGCGAAGAAAAGCAAAGATTATCCAGCAATTTTACCAATTTGTCTTACTCTCTTTTCACCACTCCCCTTTTTCTTTTTATGAGAAAATTAGCAAAGTCATGAGGCACCCATTGTCTCAAAGGACAGTGGTACTATAAGAATCCAGGGATCGAAATGTAAGCTTTTTTAGTTTGGGTTTTCCCATGTTAAGATCTCCAGATAAGAAACACTAATCAGTTGGGAAGCCAGCTTTTCCCTTATACCCAAGACTAGATAAAAATTTCTAGAATGAAGCTAGAGAGAATATAGAATCCTTAAATTAGGTTTGGAGTTTTAATTGCAGAAACATTCTGCTTCCTCTTTTCTGAATAGGCAAAACCCTGAGCTCCTTGCACCCAGCATAGAGAGAAAAATGCATATGTGGCTGCCAATGCAGAGGATTCTGAGGCCCCTTGGGCTCCAGAGTTGCAATGGGAATGTCAACATTTCTCCCAGATTGAAAGTCGTGCAGAGAGCTGATACATCTAGAGGGTCCTCATGGTGGGGAAGATGCTGTGTGGACCTGCCTGGAGCAGCATCCACAGACGAGGCAGGAATGAGGCATCTCAGTGCATGTCACCGTGGAGGGAGGACAGCCATCTCCTCTCTCCTTAAGCCCTCAAATCCCTAATCTCTTACTCTTCCATGGAGACATCATGCTGTGGAGAGATGGCAGGCCACACTTGAATTGCATGATAGTCAGTTCCTGTCCCTAGCGGAAGAGGGACTTGCAATGGAAATCAAGCTCATTGCAGAAAAGCAGTCATCTTCTTTCAATAACTCAGTTTGTAGTCTAAGATTCTTAACTGATATAGTCATTTGTATGAATCAGGAGACTGAGGAGTTCAGTAATTTTCCTCTGTTGGAGGAAACTAACTTTTCCCAAGTGTCTTCCATGAAAAGAATGCTGTTCGGTGATTTTGTGAGCTGTTTGTATGAAGTAGGGGTGCAGTACTCTTAAGGTAGGGCTATTAGGTGAGTGTTAGGTGAGAAAGCTAAACTGTGGCTACATGATGGAAGGTATTGGTATGTTAAAGTACCATTGGGTGTATTCATTTGCTGTGTCTGCTGTAACAGATTACCACAAACCTAGTGGCTTAAAACAATACAAATCTATTATCTCACAGCTCTGAAGGTCAGATGTCTAAAATGGTCTTCACTGAGCCAAAACTAAGGCTTTAATTTTGTTCACAGGGCTTTGCTCCTTTGAAAGATCTCAGGGAAAATCTGTGTCCTTGCCTTTTCCAGATTCTAAACCTGCATTTCTTGCATTCCTTGATTTGTGGCCACTTCCTTTATCTTCAAAGTCTGCAATGTGGCATCTTCAGATTTCTTTCCACTGCCATGACCACATTGTCTTTTCCTCAAACTCTGACTTCTCCTGATTCCCTTCCTCAAACTCTGACATCTCCTGATTTCCTGTAGTGCAGACCCTGTGATTATAATAGCTTACCCAGATAATCCTGGATAATCTCCCCATTTCAAAATCCTTGACTTGATCACATCTGCAACATTCCTTCTATTATATAAGGAAACAGTCACAGGCTCCAGGGATTAGAGCTTGAACATCTTTGGGACTATTATTCAGCTTACCATGTGGGTGAATACAATATTGGGAGATGTACAAACCTAGGTATGTATCTTGGATTAACCAGTCAACTTGAGAAGGTTACTTAGCTTCTCTGAGCCTCATAGGGTATGTGGGGGTGTTTTAAAGAACATCATGAAATATATTTCTACTCAGCATGGCAGTGTGCCAATAGCCCTTAATTTAGACTCTGTGAGGATCACAGCAAACTTTTTGCCAAAATGTGAGTGAGGCTCAGAACAGCAGTGTGGGACTTGTCCTACCACCTGAAATGCAGCAATTCCGTTGTCCTAAAACAGGTAAGAGACTCTCCTTCTTAGCTCTCTGATCCATACAGACCCAGAGTTCATCTGTTCCAAATAGAAAACTGAGGATGTTTCTACATTTAGAAATTTCAATCCTTCCTCCCAAAGAAAATGATGGGAAGTAGGACTCTGTGGATGAACTGGAGCTGCAACCAAATAAAATCATGTAGAGGACACAGAAAAAGTAGGGGAATGACAGGAACAGACTGTGCTAAGAAGGTTAATCTTGTAGCCACCGGAAGGAGATGGAGAGCAGTGGCGACGTCGGAGAGACTAGATGAAGTCAAGTAGTAAAGCTACTGGAATCAGACAGGGTTCTCCAGAGAAAAGACACATATACAGGCACACACAGGCACCCACCCACGTATATAATAAGAGATTATATATATAAAGAAATTTATTTCAAGGAATTGGCTTACACAATTGTAGGGTATGGCAAGCCTGAAATTTGTAGGGGAGCTGGCAGGCTTGAAACTTTCGGGCTGGAGCTGAGGCTGCCGTCTTGAGGCAGAATTTCTTCTTCAAGGAAACCTCAGTTTGGCTCCTAAGGACTTTGAACTGATAGTTGGATGGTGAATAGTTGAATAGATGGATGAGCCCCACCCAGATGATTGAAGATAATCTCCTTTCCTTCAAGTCAGCTGATTGAAGATGTTAAGTGCATCTACAAAATACCTTCAGAGCCACACCTAGATTCACGTTTAACAAAATAATTGGGTACGATAGTCTGCCAAGTTGCACATAAAACCAACCATCATACTATTGTGATTTTGCTCAGAAAAGCAGTAATGCAGATTTCAACTAAGATAGTGAGAACTCTAACGGAAGTGAGAAGGTGGTGTATGACAGAGACCTGGCAGGATTTGACCAGAGGCCTCACTGCTAGGTGTGAGGAAGTAGCAGACTGTAAGATTGCATGGCTCCAGGCCTGCGGGCAGCACGCACAAATAGGGACGTAGCAGGGAGAAAGGGTTTGAAAGACCGTGAGTTGCGTTTGTGAAAAATTGAATGGAGACATCAGCAGGAGCCCAGATGTAGCCGTGTAACTACAAAGCCAGGAAGGGACTGGGAATTCCAAGTTTGGAATCCTCCACCTGGAGGTGTTGGCTGAAGCTCCAGGAAATCGAGAGGAGGAAAGCTTGGGGAATTCTCCCATTGAAGGGCAGGGTCAGGACAGGCAGTAAAAGCATATAATTCAGAGCACAATGATTGATGAGCAATGTCCAGTCTCTCCTGTTACCCTTCACTCCCTGACACTCATGTGTTTTCCATAATTGATTTTTGCCGAAATATATATAGACATATATGCTCACGCTAATACAGCCCTCACCAGTAGATCTACATAATACACTTCAAATTTCAAAGCTGGATTTTTTCAGCTCCTTTTTGAAAAATATAAAGAGACTGGACCAGAACAATGTGGATTCTTAGGACTGTAAAACTGATCATTGAAAATCTCTGGTTCTGAGATAATAAAACTGAAACCCAGAAGGCTAAATCTCTTGTATACGTTTATGAAGCTGGTCAGTTACAATGGATACTAAAACCAAAGTCCGACCCTCAGTCCTGACACTTTTTCTCTGCCCTAAACATTGCTTTCACACACACCACAAATTGCCAATTGTAGACACAGCCAAAAACCTCCAGCACAGTGTATTATCATTCAGAAAATTAGATGCTAATGCTCTCAAGAATCTCATTCAACAGGCGATACTTTTATTTATTTATTTTTTTAAGTAACAGTCTACGTGAGTATTATAATTAGCTAATGAGTCTGAGCCTGTAATTCCCCTGTCAGGCCTTCAGGTTGAACTGTTTTGTGTTTTCAAGTCTTATCACACAGACTTGTTCTGCAGGAATTCTGTGTTTAATGAAGTAATGAGTTTTCACTTTTATGTAAGGAAAGCAGATTGATTTCCACCTCTCTCAGCAGCCCAGAAATAGATGCATACTGCCAGGTGGGGCAGAGACAGTGCATAGGATGGAGACCTCTAAGGCACCTCCATCAATGTCCACATCCTCCTGGTCTATTGCCTGATATTCTTCAATTCCATTCCATCCACTTCTCTCGTTGTCATGGCTTTATCCTTCCTATAGGCCAAGATAATCTCTCCTCATGTTGCAAAATGACCATGGCCAATGTGACCGCCTTTTCACCTTCACTGTAACCACGGTAGCCACAGTGTTAAATGTTACTTGAGTCCTATGCTCCCAGAGAACAGACATAGTTAAGAAATCCCCTCAACTTTTCATTTCCCAAAATCCACCCACTGTCTTGTGTTCTAGGAAATCTTGAAGGACCACTTTAGCCAGCATATTTCAAAGTAAGCCTGGTCTTCATCCTCCTTCAAGGCTCCCAAAGTGGATGACTCCCTGTATCCTTGCCTCTATAAAATCCCAGGCCTTCTTCCTTTTTTTGAGAAGTCCTTCCTTAGTGAACATTCTCTATATTGCAATAGCCCAAATAAAATAATCTTCCTAATTGTCCAGTGCATTTTTTCTTTCACAGTGGCTACAGGTAAGGAAAAGCATAATGTCACACAAAGATACGTAACTGTGAAAGTGAGTCTCCTCCTGAATGCTGCCTTACCCGTGAACATGTATTAGCAATCAGGAACAGCCAGTCCACCTGCCTGTGGGGTTGGTGGAGCCACAGTTTGTCCCCAGGGTCACCTAAATTTGCCCTGATGAAAGGGTTTCCAGGAGAAAATCTGACAGAATTCTAGTGGCAGGACCCTGACCTATCAGATGAGAGAGAATCCTTAAGGAATGACAAGAACAGGGGTTCACATCAGACGGGCCCTTCACTCAAGAGTTACAAGGCTGATATTGCTGAGGTTTACACCTCTCAAGAAAGCAGACATTTCTAACCAGCCCATCTATTTGGAAAGCAACTCAATTCAAGAATGAAAATTTATGTCCAACATTCCCCTATGCAAATTACGAACTCCTCCAAGGCAGATCAAATAGTCATAGTGGAAGAGTCTGCAGGAGCTGGTTAATGTCTCTCAAATGTTAACTAATTGCCTCACCCTGCCTCCATGAGTGTGAGTGTGCATTCCTGGGTAGGGTATTCCAACCACCAGGCTAACCACACTAATAGATTAACAGACACGTATAGCTCATGCAAAAGGTCAGAACTTAAGTATTTTCAAGTAATTCCAGACAGCATAACAACCTACGGAAACGTTCTGAGATCTTACTTCCAGGATTGTACAGCTTGAAGTCATTCTCCACACTGTAGCCAGTTATTTTTCTTTTTTCCTTTTTATTAATTGACAAATAAAAATTGTATATATTTGTAGTGTACATGATGTTTTGATACATATTGACATTGGAATGCTGTAATAAATCTAGCTAATGAGCTTTACCTCACATACTTATGACTTTTTGTTGATGAGAACACTTAAAATCTGCTTTCTTAGCAATTTTCAAATGTACAATATATTGTTTATTAACCCTTGTCACCATGATGTTCCATGGGTGATCTCCTGAGCTTATTCCTCCTGTCTAACTGAAATTTTTGTAATTTTTCTAAATCATACACCTAATCAGTCATTCACTCGGAATCTTTCAGGGATTCTTAATTAATCTGATGCTATATTCCAGACTGCATAAATGCCCCTAAGGTCTTACATTGGTAGTCTCTATTTGTCTTTCCAAGCTAATCTCTGACCACCTCCCATTTCTGGGTCTCTCTCTACATTGTCATAATTCCCCAGTCCTCCAAACTCCACCAGTCCCCCGTCCACCCACCCATGCTCTGCAGGCATGTTGCTGCTTGCCTTCAGATCCTCGTGCTGAGCTCCATAACGCAGCAGATTTCTGGCCCCATGTCCCCCAACAACTGCGGTTTCCCGGAGAGCTTCCCACTGGATTTGGCCAGGGAGGATTTGCTGGGAGTTGAGAGACAACGAGGCAGGGAGAAGCTGAGGGCTGTCTCCTTCTGTTCCTGCTTTGGAAGCCAGGTCTGGCAGAAGATGCCTCTTCTTTAGCTCCTACAGGACGGACCCATGTAGGCTCCAGGCTCCTTCCAAGGACTCTGGCCTTGACCTCTAGTCACTCTGCTTTTTCCCTTTTAGGTGGCTTCCTGCTGCTACTGGCTTCTCATCCTCTCCCACCTCCTAGGAAACTAATTCCCCACATTAAATTTCCTCTTCTAATACACACAAATGAACAAATATTTTCCGTGTGCCTTATTGGCTTTGAGCAAGTGCCTGATGATATGATTTGGTTCTTTGAACAGCATAGCAAAATGTCTGCCATGCAAGACTTGGGTGTAAATAAGACATAGCTCATGGGTCTCCAACAATGTGGTTATTCCCATCTATAGGTTACCTCTTTGCTATGATCTGAGCATTTGTGTCCCTCCAAATTCATATGTTGATACCTAATCCCTATTGTGAGGGTATTTAGATAAGGGGAGTTTGGGGGTTGATTAAGTCATGAGGGAGGAGCTCTCATGAATGGGTTTAGTGCTGTATAAAAGAGTCCCAGCAAGATCTTTCAATCCTTCTACTATGTGAGGACACAGAGAAGTTGCTCTATGAACCAGGAAAGGAGACCTCACTGGGTACTGAATCTGCTTGTGCCTTGACCTTGGACTTTCCAGCCTTCAGAACCATGAAAAATGAACTTCTGTTATTTAGAAGCTCTTTAGTTTATGGGATTTTGTTATAACAGCCCCAACAGACCGAGACATCCTTCCATGGGCCCAACCATGCTGAACATCCTTTAGTTACTCAAACATGCACTGGTTTCTATTGCCATCTGCTTCTTTCCATCTCCAATGCTACCGCCCTGGTCCAAGTCACCATCATTTCTCTTTGTATTTACCTTACTAGTCTCCTTAATGACCTCCCTCCCTGTGCCTTCTCTGCTCCCCACACATTATTCAAAATGGTAAAATCACTGTCCTGCTGAAATCCCTTTGATAAATTCACTCTGAACTCAGAACAAAATCTCAACCGCATAACCTGGTCTAGTGCTTGGGCTCTGCTCAGACTCTGACCTCACTTTCTATTGTGATCCTTAGGGCTCCGTGGGTCCTGCTGCTGCCTGTAAAGCCCCTCTCCCCGCAAGTGTTGATGAATGGCTACTTCACGCAACTGAAGTCTCAGCTCAATGTCACCTCCTCTAAGCATTCTTCTCTGATCCCCCAATGAGAGCAGCTTCCCTCCAGGTACCTGGAACTGCTCCTTGTTGTTTTCACAGCACTTATCATCATCAGGCAAAAGGGTTTTTGTAAACACTAAAATGTGAGCTCCAAACATATCTCAGCTACCTAATCCATCTCTGTATCTCTAGCTGGCAGACCCATCCCTGGCTCACAGTTGGGACTCCACAGATACATGTTGAACACATGAGTGAAGGGAGTGCCAGGCAATGTAAAGAAAGCTTTACAGAGATGAGCTCATCATCATCTTTACAGTAACCCAGTGAAGTAGGTGTCCCCTCTGCTCATTTTCAAGAGAGTAAATAGATGGTCCCTGCCATGGGCCTAGTGAGGGGTGAACCCAAGCAGTCTAGTCACAGAGTCAGTGTATGACCTGAAGGTACATCGCCTTGCTTTTCATCACAATACAGAGTCTTGGACAATATTTCAAATGATGATGAGTAATAAAAGTATGTATTAGAAGTTAACATATTCTACTAGCACAACTAACTCAACCAAGATTACAACCAGGTGATGAGAACATGTGTCTACCCAGACAATTTTGAACATGACCTCGCAGTGCTACTGTGTTCCAACCCTCTCCTTCCTCTGGGGGCTAGGAAGTTTCTTTCTACAGTCTTTGCAAGGGATACTCCAATTTTAGAGAAGTAAAAAATGTGAAGAAAAAACATTTTAGGGGTAAGGAAATATAGAAATTGAAAAAAATACTTGGTAAAATATAAAGTTCAATAAAAGATAAAGAATCCAAAACATAACTAAAAATAACAATTCAAGGCTGCACATAGTGGCTCACGCCTGTAATCTCAGCACTTTGGGAGGCCAGGGTGGGCAGATCACCTGAGGTCGGGAGTTCGAGACTAGCCTGGCCAACATGGCAAAACCCCGTCTCTACTGAAAACACAAAAATTAGCTGGGTGTGGTAGCAGGCATCTGTAACCCCAGCTACTCAGGAGACTGAGGCAAGAGAATCGCTCAATTCCAAGGGAATAGGTTGCAGTGAGCTGAGATTGTGCCACTGCACTCCAGCCTGGGTGACAGAGTGAGATTCCGTCTCAAACAAACAAACAAACAAACAAATAAATAAATAAATAAATAAAATAAAAAATAAAAACAACAATTCTGGTAAGATAATACATTTCAATTATTATTATATGATACCACATTATTGTCAGCCTATGTATTCTGACTTTATTGAAAGGGTAAGATATGAGGCAGTAATATCTGAAATAAAACACTTACTGTCTTAGCCCCTGACCATCTTATGGCAATTCACAGAGTCATACATTTTCTATAAAATCATAACTCTTCAGTCACATTCCTAAAAAAAAATTAACTAATCCTCATTTTCCTAATTCCCCTCTACTTGATCTCCACCACTACCTAATTGTAATACCTGTCTCCTTTCCTCAAACTTGCTTTGAATTAGATACATTGCCAATCATCCATAAATGACAAGAAGAGTTCAAGAATTGAAGTAAAGCTATATTGGGAAGAAAATAATATCTTCTCCTTTAAAAGCATCACATAGGTTTTTGGAAATGGCCCTAAAGATATTTCATAACATAGATTACTGTCAACAATCACCACAGAAAGAATCTTAATTTTCTTCATCTTTAATCTTTTTTTTTCTTTTCTTTTTTTTTTTTTTTGAGATGTAATTTCACTCGTCACTCAGGCTAGAGTACAGTGGCAGATCTCAAGTCACTGCAACCTCTGCCTCCCAGGTTCAAGCGATTCTCCTGCCTCAGCCTCCCAAGTAGCTGAGATTACAGGTGTGTGCCACCAGGCCCAGCCAATTTATGTATTTTTAGTAGAGATGGGGTTTTGCCGTGTTAGCCAGACTGGTCTTGAACTCCTGACCTCAGGTGATCCACCCGCCTCAGCCTCCCAAAGTGTTGGGATTACAGGCATGAGCCACCATGCCCGGCTCCATCTTTAATCTTTATGGAAATACTTTTTCTCACTATTTCTCCACACACACCTATTGCCCAGTGAAAATGGCTCACAATGAGCTATCAGAAGACACAAGAATCTAGAAATACAGTCCCTGCCAAATAATTACCCCTCACCCAGACAATGATAAAAATTACCATTGAAATACTTAATTCACATAAGAATCATCATAGTGGAAAATAGGTAGGTTTCTCTGTCACTGCTTTTCTCTGTTGAAAACATTGTACATTAATGTTTCTGTCGGCATGTGCCTTAATATTTAAAACTCTTAACACAAATGGCAAGCAGAGAAACTAAGTAGTTTATGTGCTCAGACCACTGTGATGCTCCAAGATGGGTGGTTTAGGTCAATTTTCTGGGCTGTATAATGGTAAATACCACAAGCAGACTCAGCTTCAATGAATTTGTCCACTGGTCACAGTTAAATAGATGACATTGACCTTACTCCCTTGGGCATGCTCCTCCCCAGGATACCTGTCTTACTTTCTCACATGGCTATTGTCTTTCCACTGCCACCGACTTTTCTAGACAGCAAGTTGCCAACTTATTTCATTAGGATATAATTTTTTTAAATTTAATTTTAATATTTCCTATAAGACAGATTCACTAATAATCCCCCCCATAATTACCTGTGACCTCAAAAGCTCCCCTAGATATGGGATGTCACCATTAGGCTCTTCTTTTGCTAGCAGGGATAGAAATGGAGGTGAAAAGTGCAGCAGGAAGACATTCAGGAAGCTTCTAGGCTCCACTCTATGCAAATTTGAAAGCAAAAAGTTTAACAGTCAGTTCCTTGAGCAAACAATTAATTTATCTTCCCTTCATCATTCTTAGATTGTCAGGATTTACCTGATTTAAACTTATCTTCTCTGCTTCAGCAAGCCAGTGAGTCGTATTTATAAGGATAAAGTTACAGAGATGCATAGATACTAGTTGTGTGTATGTGCGTGTGTGCGTGGTGAGGCATATACAAGGGCTTCATTGTCTAAAAGTATGTTTTAGAAAAACACACGATAAAACAGTGTCCTGTGTCTAGAATGAGTAATTCACATCCTTAAACAAAACAAAACATACACATTTGTCAACACCACTGAGTGGGAGACACTGAAGTGAACACAAAACAAATCAGTTTCTGTGAAGAACACAGGTTAATGTCTGTAAAGACCAAGTGATTGATTTAGGAGGGAGAAAAGGTAGTTAATTTTTATTACACTTCTGGTAAAATAAAAAACCCAAAGTTAACAAAAGAGAGTCACAATCCTATGATAATTAGTGCATCCGAGAGATGATGTCAAAGGGTTTGCTGATACTGAGTAAAACCCATCTCTCAAGAACAACGCCACTGGGTCTATTCTCTAGTGAGAGAGGTTGGAGGTCAACTTCAGGTATTTCAAGAAAAAATATGTCATTTCATCATTAAAGTCTCTGTCTTCAAATGGCTTTTATACTCTCAAAACCATTTAAAATGTAAAATTCGTAAACAATTTTCTCCAAAATTATGGGTCAATTTAAAAAAAATTTTTTAAGTACAGTTTGCATGTCAATAGTTACATATAAATGAAAGAGAACAATGAACCGATGCAATTTTGCTAAATTTTACTTATGCTTTTTAAAGCTATAAGCACCACTTGTAGAGAAGAGAATGACATCCCCTATGATTGAACCACTCAAGTAAAATATGAGGGGTGGAGACAAAGTTCCCTTGGGACTACATTTTCCAAATTTTATTTGATCTTCTCTAAACAACAACAATAGCAACAACAAAATGGTACTTTTTACAACCATTTTCTCATTTAATTCTTGCCTACCCCTTCAGGCAGTTATTTGTTATTCTTACTTTATAGATGGGGAAACTGATCATTAAACAACTTCTGCATTTTCCCAAATCACATTGCTAATAAAATCCTTGTGGTTTTGCAGTTACATCACCTGTATATTCACTTATATTGTGCCAAAATGACCTGCTGACATTCCTTGCCATACGCTTATATATTTTTGTACTCTACTTTATTCCACAAAGTTGAGGAAGATAATTGAAAATCTTGCAGGAAAGAAATTCCTATAACATTCCATTTTTCCTCTCTTCGGTGCTTTCTGGAAACATCTATTCAACAGAGTGGGGGATTGTTGTAGAAATATGGAGTTCACGGTGACTCAATTTGTTCTCTTCTTTTGCTACTCCCAAATAGAATTTCAGATATAGGGCAACTATTCAAGGCTAACAAAAGGGCAGAGCTGGCCAAGCTGATTTCTTAATTCTACGTAATGACAAAGCAGTGGTAGAACGTGTTAATTAAGTCAAAAGTATTAATAAAATCTGTCTTCCATGGACTTTTCTCAAAGAATGCATCTACCCTTGAGCCACCCACTGTCCTGAGCAGCCTTTTTCATCTACTCTGTGGACTTTGCTTCAAGAAATACAGTCTGCCTAGAGATTCTGAAGTTGTTTTTGTATCTACAGAATGCTCAGCATCACTTAAGACCAGGAGAACGACTTGAACTCCAACTACTAGACTGCTGAAGTTACTCCATACTGACCTGGCAAAAATAAGGTAAAAGGCAGAGCCCTTGCAGCCTAGTTGAACAATTTCTGTACAAGTGACAGGTGAGTGTATGTGTGTGTCTGTGTGTGTGTGTGCTATTCTAGGACCCATTTGTTCTATCACTCTGCTCCTATTGTAGTTACTTATTTATTTTTAATTTATCTATTGAATTTTAAAATCAGTCATCCACTGAGTTATTAACACCAGAAGGTAGAAATTATTTCATGTTTATCTCTGCATCTTCAGGCTTAATATGAGACCAGCATTCAATAAACGTTTGTTGGAAGGAAAAAGAGAACTAGAAAGAAGGTAAAGAAAAGAAATTGTTAGGAAATACATATTAATGACAGAAGATGACAAAGTCTGTGATAAAGAACTGTTTGAAAATTACAATATAGAAATTTCTAAAGTTATTTTTTGATGCGTGGTATAAATATTGCATCACTTCATGCTTCAATAGTATTGGGTATGAGATAGAGTTTATTGATTTATTTATTCCAGATAGAAAGGTCCACACTGTCCCAGGCACCATTGCAAGCACTGGGGACAGAATGAGGGAGCAAAACAGCTAGGTCCCTGCTATGACTGGAACTTAGAATTTACTGAAAGGACATAATCAATAAGGAAACATACCAATAGACAATGGTGATGAGTGTGCCAAGGAGAATGCAAAGGCAATGATATAAAGGGCAGCTGTAGTTAATGGTGGATGTGGGGAGGTGAAGAGGTGGGGGCTACTGTAGATCGGGTCACCAGGAAGGTCTGGGGAGTTAGTGTCTTTGGAACAGAATGATAAGCAGAGAACATGCAATCCCAGAGCTATTTGGGAGAGGAGATTTATAGGAAAAAAAGAAAGGCTCTGAGGTGTAGAGTTGAGGGCACCAGAGTAGGGCAAGAGTGCCTGGGGCAATGTGGGTGAAAGAGAAGATTAATTAGAGATAGGGTCAGGTCATAAGGGTCATGGAGGCTGTGGTAAAACATTTGGAGGTTCATATTCACCTTAATATTCTTTCTCATATAATTATTATTTATCTGATCTTATGAGAAATTTTCCTTTCACATTCACAACATTCATTTCCATGTTTCTCTTACTCTAACTCTTGGAGATATCTCTGGAACAACCCTTTTGTTGAGATTCTTTATGGACACACCAAATACTCCAGTAGGTGTTATCCTGCCCCCACAATTGGAGTATTCCATCTTTGAGTGTCACCCAGTAACTCTAAGCATCTTGACATGTCTACAGCTATGCACACATGAAACTGCTGCTCCTAAAGGATAAATTACTATGCAGTCACACACTTCTCTAGATAGTATTTAATGGAAATTGTTGTTGAAATAAACACATACTAAATGCATAAAAGACTGATGGAAATTACTGTAAAGCAATTACCTAGCTCCCCTAGTAGCAACAGGAAAACGTTATGCATGGAAGTTGAGACTTCTCAATTTATTTGGAAAATGATTTTCTATGGGATGTTGAAATAGCAACAGAACCACTTGGAGAAACTGTAAAGAGATTGACATATTATAAGAATAAAGCCTATTTGATTAAAAAAAAATTTAAATGCCCATTTCAAGTATCTGGCTGAAAAACTCTTGAGACGGCGAATTATGCAGGAATGCTTTTAGCTACTCTCCGTTCAGCCAGACTCCTCTGAGCTGCTTTCTCCAGGAGAGCTTCTTTGTTGGCTGCTGTGACCTGCTCATTACATGGACTCTATTTGGAAGCTTGGTTGGGGTAGTCATCACGAATAATAATGACAAGGAGCACAATGGCCAGTTGGAAGAGTCAGGAAGGAGATGGAAATGGAAAATGGGAAGGTACAAATGGTCAGGTTTCTTCCACCACTGGACCCCAGTAGGTAGCGTGGCAGATGTGTGAAGGCCACATTCAAAAACTAGAGAGTGGATGATGCTTTCATGAGAGCTGTGTTGTTTTATTTAAAAAAATCTTGAGTTCTATTTCTTATTATATAGTTAATAGACATGCATGCATTATGGAACATAGGTGTTTTGTTTTGTTTTGTTTTGTTTTGCCATTGCTGTTTTACAGAATTAGGATCACGCTGCATACGGAACTCTACTTTATCACCTAATAATTTAATATAATAATTTACTCTATGTAATTAAATATTGACCTATATTGTCTTAGTGATTTTATGGAATTGTAGACATTTATTTATCCAATTGGTTTTTGCTAAATAATTAGATTTCTTTTCAAATTTTACTATTATGCATTATGCTAAGTTAAGAATCTTTGCACACATGTCAGATCATTCCACTAAAACCAACTTTCCAGGTGTTAAATTTCTTGTGAGGGTACAGTATTGGCCCATTTTGAGAATTGTATTTCTAGACACATACATAAATAATATGTAAATATATTCTAAATACATAAAAATACACAAATTATAAATACATAAATCTAAACATATACATTCTCAATACCTAATTCTAAATAGACACATAAAATTTAAATATCTAAATTCTAAATGCATAAATCAAGTAAACCTTGATGGTTTATACAAACAATATTTTAGGCTGAAGAATAGGCAAATAAACCCCAAAAGTACATAGAAGGAACAGGGGCATAAGACAGCCTGGGCCCCGCTCTGGTGGGGCTGACTCATCAATCAAATGATGGCCATTATCAGCAAGGAAACACACCAACAAAAATGACATCAGGTGGTTCTAGGTGTCCTGAAGGCAATAAAAATGAGAATATTGTCAAATAAATCTCTAGATTGGATATACCAACAAACATTTATACTAGGTGCAGACAAAGGTGCCTATTTCCTCACACCTTTGCCCAAACTTTAGATGATCGCATTTAAAATATTCACTTATTATTTTAACTTACATTTCTTTGATCATTAATGAGGTCACTTAAATATATATATAACTGCTTGTGTTTCTTTTATTGTCAATTACCTGGTTATATCCTTGAATAGTTTTCTATCGTGCTGATCGCCTTTTCATGTTGATTAAAAGCTTGTTATTATGCTGCAAATATATTAATGATTGTCTTTTGGATTTTGATGGTGCTATTTGGTATGCAAAAATTATATTTAGGAAGTCAGGTGGTGGCTCATGCCTGTAATCCCAGCACTTTGGAAGGCTGAGGCAGGTGGATCACTTGAGGTCAGGAGGAGGAGGCCAGTCTGGCCAACATGGCAAAACCCCAGTCTCTACTAAAAATACAAAAATTAGTCGGGCACGGTGGCACACACCTGTAATCCCAACTACTCAGGAGGCTGAGGCATGAGAATTGCTTGAACCCAGGAGACGTAGGTCACAGTGAGCTGAGATCGTGTCACTGCACTCTAGCCTGGGCAACAGAACGAAACTCTGTCTCAAAAAAAAAAAAAAAAAAAATCATATTTAGGTAACTAAATCCATCAATTGTTTTTCTTTTAAAGAAGTTTTCTAATTTTATTTTTTTCTAAAACAAGTCCTAGTTGCATCCAAGATAACACATGTAGGTTTCTAAGTCATCTCTCAGTTATCTTACAGTTCTATGTCCTGTATTTAACTCTTTCATTCAGTTTTATCGTAATGCTCTTATTTTACTATTTCCCAAACAGATAGCGCCATTGACTTTGAATATTTTCCCGCTGCTTTGAAGCACCTTCATCCTATTTTACGTCTGTATATGCGTTCATCCCAGGATGTTCCATGTTGCTTTACTGACTTGTCTTTCCATCCTTCAGGCAGAACCATGCCTTAGTCCAGTCTTGGTTTAGTCTAGTAGTATCTGTTTGAGTAAAAAGACCCATTTGCTAGAAATGGGTCTTTTAAACTGACCCCCTTATCTCCTATCTTTCTCTGCCTTCTAATCTGATGAATGAATTGTGAAATGCTCATTGACTTGTTTAGAGAGGGAGAGATGGAGAGACTGTGAGAAGAAAAGCAAATGAACTTTTTTTTTTAATACTTTCTTGCATCATGCTGCGTACAGTAAATGTCTTTAATCTTGACAACAACAAAGATAAATATTAGCATCACTATTTCGTAGATAAAGAAATTGTCTCTCAGAGAGGTGATTAAATTGTCCAAGATCACGCAGGAATGAAAGGAGGAATTAAGATTCAAACTCAAATCTATCTGACTTCGACTTACAACACAGGGAACCCATGTTCTTGGGTGCTGGTCCACGAAGGACTGTGGAGACAGAGGCTTTACCAGCGCTAGTGCCACTGTGAGGGAGAGAGCACTGAGCCAGGCAGTGCCTCTGGCTGCTGCTTACCCTTGCTATGCTAGTACCTTGCCACTGTTTGTACAAAGACAGGATGTGCACCCACATGGTAAAATTAGAGGTCATTTTCAGCAGCGCCCACTGCCCTGTCCTCTTCCCAACTACATATTTTCCTCGTAAGTCAGCCATAGTCTTAGATCCTACAATGCTTCCCAGAACTTCCTTCATATTTAGGCTCTGTCTCTGGAAATACCCTGGTTTAGCTGGCGAGGAGGTAGGGCCGCAGGAAAAATGTAGCCCTTGCTGTATGGCCTTGGGTAGTCTATTTTGTATCCCTAAGCTTCTGTTCTTTTCACTAATAAATTAAGGGTAAAAATAATTGCACTTATCGGCTGGGTGCAGTGGCTCACGCCTGTAATCCCAGCATTTGGGAAGCTGAGACGGGAGGATCACCTGAGGTCAGGAGTTTGAGACCGGCCTGGCCAACATGGTTGAGGCAGGTGGATCACTTGAGGTCAGGAGTAGGACCAGTCTGGCCAACATGGTAAAACCCTGTCTCTACTAAAAATACAAAACTTAGGCAGGTGTGGTGGCACACGCCTGTAATCCCAATTATTATGGAGGCTGAGACAGGAGAATCGCTTGAACCTGGGAGGCAGAGGTTGCAGTGAGCTGAGATGATGCCATTGCACTGCAGCCTGGGCAACAAGAGCAAAACTCTGTCTCAAAAAAAATTAATAGTAATAATAATGATCGTACTTATCTTGTGATAATAAAATAAATTATAAAATAAAGTGCTTGGAACATGCCTAACCTAAAGGTTATAATGTGTGTGAATGATTGTTACCATCATTATTCTTTTTCATTGTTATGATGAAAACTGAGAGCAAGTCTATGAAGAAATGGAGATAATGTTAGTTAGAGGAATGGATTAGTTCACGGAAGCGTAAAAATAAAATGCAGTTAGTAAAGCTTTAAAGAACAGATCTAAATTATGTGTTGAGGGCCCAAGATGACAGACTAGGAGAGAAAGTGGGAGAAACTGGACACCTGAAGCTAGGTAAAGTCTTCTCTCTCCAATTTCCCCAGGCCTGGTATCTGTCAAAAGGAGGAAAGGTTTTCATCACCTTCAAAGAGACCTAGCATCTTCCCTTCCAGGATTTGGTCTCATTACTGTCTGTCCTTAGGAAGGCAGATACAGGAAGCCAGTAAACAGCTGATGGGGGATCTGGGAAGCAGTCAGAAAAGGGGCAAGGGCTTGGTGTGTAGAAGGCACGAGAGACATTCTTTACACAATCATCTACGCCTCGTGCTTTTATTCAGTGAGCATTCATTAGAGACTGGGTGAAAGCTAGGGATACGCTGATGAAAAAGTTACAGAAGACCCTGTCTGTAGGAAACTTAGTAGGAAAGACTGACAAAATAGACAGGCAATTATATCCAGTGCAACAAGTACTATGTCATGGTCAGGATAGTAGAGGACTCATGCAAGGAGCACTCCCCTACATTGAAGGCCAGAGAAGGCATCAGATTCTGCGTCTGCAGGAAACCAAGATTGAGAGCCCAGGTGGGGTGCTCCATGCAGTGGATCAATCATGGGCAAAGGCTTGGGCATGGAAGTGAACAAGGCCACTGAGGGAACTGTAAATGAGCTGCAAGTCATTTATTGTGGCTGGAAACCAGCACAGGAAGAGAAAGAGTGGTAGAAGATGAGACTGAGCAAGTGAACTGGGAGCAGATGATGAAGGCTCCCATGGACCAGGCCGAAGGCTGTGGCCTGGGCACAGTGACCATCTGTACTTACTCCTTGCAAACATCCCCTGTCCTGCTGAGCGTGGATAGTAGCAGCAGGTTTGGTGCATCATTGTAGAGCTCAAGTTTTAGACCAGTATAATAGTTTAATTTTTGCTACCACATAAGTCATGTTGAAGTTCTAACATAACCTCTTGACATGTCCTAAGGAATAAGCCAGAAAGATTGAACTACAGCTAGGCTCAAAGGTAAACTTGAAGCTGGACCTAGGTGCCATCAAAAAAAGTTCTCACTGGTGTCTTGAGGTTCTATATGAGAACTGGCCAGACTTACCTTCTGATATTGCTTCAGTAAAGAGCCTCAAAACCTTTTTCTGAAATGAGGAAATGTCAGAGATAAACGCCAGCTCAAATTTGGCCAAGCAACACATATTACTGCCATGGCTTGTGAACATTGATCTCACTACAAAATATAATCATAATTCACCTGGGGGAATTATCGTTCAGCAGGAAGTTAAAACTGCACACGTTTTATACACACTTTTTGAAGGAGGGATGGTAAGGAGAAGAAAAGAAACAAAATAAAGGGAAAGAAAGGGAAGGAGAAAGGGAGGGAAGGAAGAACGAAAAAGTGGAAAAAGAGAATGTCTGTGTGTGTTCGTATTAAATGATGGCCAGGTTGGAATAGCACAAGCATAACATTTGGATATTTTCTACAATCCTCAAAGAACAGAGAACACAACAAGGCATCCCTTCCCACACCCCGGGGCTTACGTGAAACTCACAAATGTCATAAGTAATCAAAGGGTCTCATTCCAAAAGACTTAAGATGTTTTACCTACTGAAAAGAACTTGGAATATTCAGATGGATTCCTCTGTTAGATCAGTGGGGAGGATTTATTGTAGTTATTGAGGTGTCAGCTTATTTTGGAACTCACTATCCTCCACCAAATTCCTTTGAGTCAAAGGGAAGTGACACATTAACGAGAAGATGTCCTCTTGTAAATCTCTTTAAGCACAAACATGCTTTTCAAAAGGCTCATCACTCATGAACCTCTCACCATGTGGGTCAGTTAACTATTTCAAAATAAATCTAATCAAAAATGCTTATCATCCTAAAATCATCTTCTATGAGAGATGGTCACAGAAATGACTCATGTTGGACTTCTTTGATTGCAAAAAAAAAAAAAAGAGAGAGAGAGAGAGAGAGAGACAGACTCACTAAAATTGCCTCAGAAACAAGGTGTTTCTCATGTGGCTGTGCAGGGAAACAGGATATCAGGAAACTCACCCATGTGGAACCCAGACTTGGGAAAGCCAAGCGTCTAGATTTACGGGGAAAAGGTGATTACAGGGAACTGGGACCAGATGATTCAAAGACCAGGTTAGCTCCTTCTGTCTTCTGTGGCAGGAATTTGGCGATAATTTTTCTAGAACTCTGCTGTTAGGATTCCCCTCCAAGTCCTCTCTGTATTTCCTTACTCTTGTTTCTCTGTTTCTTCTCTGGCTACCAGTATACCTCATAATTTCTTAAAAGAAAATCTGATTTGCTACTTCTATAACACAAGAATAATATTTTTAAAGCCTCTGCCTAGAAGAAAATTATATACCTAAACACACACATATCAATTAATGAAATATCCATGGCATGTAATAATCACAGCTAAGACTTCACATGTGTAGCTTTTTTGCAGAAAATGTCATGTAGCTTCCCCCATAAAATTTTGTAGAGAATAAACAAACAATTGAGTGAATACCTTTGGAATCTTAGTGATTCTATAAATATGAAATTAAAGCTATTAACAATATTTTTCAAAAAAGAGCAAAAACAGTGTAGACCCTATCTTCGAAGTCACTGTATGAGCCATGACAGAGGTTGGCCAAGCAGGAGCGGAGGTTGCCCTGTCCTGTTCTGCCCACTCACTAGATTGGAGAAAGCCTCACCCCTCAGCTCCCTGGGCACAGGCCACCTCAGTCCCAGCCTTAGCAATGCATAAATCCTTGCAGGATGATGAGGGCTTGACAGCCACTCCTGATACCATAAACTTTAAAATGCTGAACCTTTGAATCCCAAGGGTGTGTTATATTCTCAATAAAATCAGCACTATGCTTTAGAGGTTGTTAAATAACTGTCGCAAATGCAATTGCATTTAGGCCTAAATTGTGCTGAATAGGTTACATCCAGTATTGGAGGGGGGCTGGTTTATATTCTCTGGGAAGCATCCCTGGAGGATGCACTAATACAGCCTTACAAGCGATAGTGAGATTTGAACTGGCCAGGAGGGAAAGGGACAGCATCCTAGGAAAAGGCATGGAAGAGGAAATAGGTCCTATGAGAAGGTTGAGTGGGTGGAGACCATTCAATACGGTGAGGTTTGAATTAAAAGTGCTTTATGCAATCACATTGGAATCTGGCAGAGTCCAAATGGTAAAGGCCATTGAAAGTCAAATGAACGAATTTAGTCTTACTATGGTAAGCAACAGAGGGCCATTCTAGATGTCTGGACAAAATATCACACCTGTGTGAAGAAATTGTTAAGTGATCTCATAGCTCTATAATAAGTGATCTCATAGCTCTATAATTTCTTGGGTAAACATCTAGAACTGGCTGAAGCCTAATGTTACTCTGACTCTCCTAAATGCAGAATCTTTTACCTGCAATCTAGGGGGACATTTATATCATTTACTGGGAAGCTCGAAACTATGAAAAAGAATCAACTCACCTAAGAACAGTTTAACTACATTTACAGTATATTGGACCACGCCTAGCACAGAGTCTTAAGCAGAGAATTCCCTTAATGTATTTCTTTTCTTGTTCTGATAGAGTATTTAGAATGCAGGAATACTTATAATCGTGTCATTTGTTTGGTGTTACTAAGAAAATTTTTGCAGTGTTATATTTTTGATCATATGATAATATATATATATATGTAGTAAGCTATGTTAATAGGTTGGATTTTCTTTTAATATGAAAAATTTACATTGCTATGAAGAATTGAAAGGCTGCTGAGAATGAGGAATCAGAGAAGGCCCTGGATTTTCTAGTTAGGGAAAGAATAAGATTCTTAATCTCTGCCCTTCTGATTCTAAGTCATTAGAAATTGTCAGAAAGAAAAATAAAGATTCTGAAATAAAATCACGAAAGGTATAGAGGCCTAAACAAATCTGACCTCTGCCTGAGTCTTGTGACCTTGAGGCAGGGTAACTTCATGTTTTGAGAGTGGATTCTGAAACTGAACATGACCTGGGGACTCCTGGGGGCTGGTTTGTCCCTGAGGAAGAGGCCATGGGAGAGAGTCTAAAGAGCTGTCATGAGGGGCCTGGGCTAGTTCGCTGTGGAGCACGCTGAGCTGGGAGAAAGGCTCCCTGACGGCCCTCACACCTGCAAGACCACTGTGTCCTCAAGAGGGGACAACTCTGCGACTGTGGCAGCAACAGGCACCAGGAGCTCAGCCCAAACCCTTGAACTCAGAAATGTCCATTGTCAATGGCTATAACTAATAGTGGTTGAAGAATGCTGCTTCAAGTGGGAGAAAGCGTGAACGACTTCCAGATTCACCTGAGTGGCAAGAAACAACAGGGCTAGTCCCCTTGGATGTTCTTAAACACTAAGGGCATGATTACTACATAATTTGGGTGTACAGGGAAGAAGATGAGAGAATGAGAACAAATGATCTTGAATCGTTGCCAATCTGGTCAATGGGAATCCTGGTGTTTCCTCTAGTCACTATGGGAGGCCATATTTTCAACCCCATTTCATAATGTGAGGCAATCCATATGTGAGGCAGCAAATAAACATTAATGATGTGCACTAGAGCCCATTTCATTGTGTCTCAGGAGTCCTGGGAACCCAGGAAGATAAACTCACTGGAAGAATAAATAAACAAAGATTGTGATAATATCAATAGAGTTAATTGAATAGACTATGTGATGGGAAAATAAAGTACCAACCAAGATTTGCTGAAGGTATTTCAAAGTTCACTGCATTATTAGGACATCGAGAGTATTTACCCAACAGCCCTAATTATTACGAATCTGTTTCTATGCATACTTGCATATAATGCTAGAATTTTCCCAGGAGTCATATCCTTTGATTTTTTACTAATTTATAATGAATTTGAACCATTAAAAATCATTACAAATTCTTTGATTTTTACTGATGTGTAATGGGCTTGAATTTTTTAAGAGACTGCTCGGAAAAATGTATATAGATAATTATAAATTATCTAAGGGCTAATTATGCCTTTTGTGGATAGCTGCTTTCTTCTTTCCCTTCTTACATTCTTGTTGTTTACAAACTGATGCAAAGGTGAGCAATAAAATGTAGAGACCACAAAACATTAGTGCTTGAACTACAGTTTTCTAAAGATGTTGTTAATAAATCAGATTTATACCCATGCCCCACCCCTACCCCCACCCCCACTACCTGCAGAGATTAGATATTGCGACCTAGAAAACAGGGTCAGGATTCTGTGCTTTAAATACACACCCCAGGTAGATTCTGACGCAGGTGCTCCCAAGGCTGCACTTGGGAAAACACAGCAAGATTTTTGATTAAATAGCCTTAACAGCGATGCTATAAAGTATAGTGAGAAGACAAAGTAAGGAGTTACTTATCCTTATTTTTTCATAAGCATATGCTTATCTTTATTATCTCCAAAAACCAGGTAGGAAAAACCGATGCATGAAAAATGCAGGAGCTACTGAAATGACAAAGAGATGTAGGCTGAAGACTGAAACTTGAGCCTGCTCTTTCTGGGGCTTGTAACCTTACACAGTGTAAGCTTTGCACACAATAGAATGGCAAACAAGCGTAGATCATCTCATTTGGTTGGATCCAATGAAGTACTTCCAATTCTGCTCCAACGGCATGTGGTAATATATTCTCAATAAAAATAACAGCCACGTATGTACTCTCTTGATGTCTATAAACCCATGTTACAGAGCATTATAACATGAGACTTTCTCTTTTAGATTTCTGGAGTACAAACAAACAGATTTGCTTAAGAATGAATGAAAAGCTGTTTAATCAGACTCCCATTCTAGTCTCTACCTGGAGAGTTAGATGTCATTGTTTCCAATATGTTGGTCTAAAGTTTTGATCTTTACTTAGTGATAAATGGTTATTAGAAAGATAATAGAAACCGAGTCTTAGCATTTCTGCTTATGAATCCAGAACCTCAGTACCTTAGTGATGTCCAATACTAACTGCACTCACTTACACTCTCCTTAGTTATTTAAACACTTTCTTTGCCCACACTGCCTGAACAACATGGACATGTCGTGACAATAACTGAATCTACTGAGGGCATATAATGAGCACCTAATTCTTTAGGCAGGGCCTTTTGTATTTAGGCCAGTATTACACTGGGAAATTTTCTATCACTTTTTAGTGTTATTACTTTGGGGGAAACATGGGCTGTGTCATGAGGAGTGGGCTTCCTCTCTAATAATAAATAAATAACAAATTTTATCTATATTTATTAATTCACAAAACTGGAAGTACAATTTTGTAACTAGCTCAAACTTCTGGACCTTTCTCCCAATTTTCACTCATCCAATAACCTGGAAGAATTCCAATTCTGCAAATCAAGTTACACCATCTCTTCAAGTTAAATTTAGAGAATGGATATGAGAACATTTGTATCAGTTGCCTAATTTAAAGATGTTATAACGTTTTATTTTGTTTCATTATGAAGATTTTAGTTGAATGCCTTAAAATTAGTGAAGTTAACGTAGCTTGAAGTCAAGTAATATTTTACAGTGTTCATTACTTAAGTTCAATAACGTTTGGTTAGTGAACAAAAGAACTGTTAGCATGAACTAAATTTGTAATGTTAAAGTAATTGGTGTAAGGTGTACTGCTTCTTTGGAAATAATGTCATTCTCCAGGTCATACAATAGAGTTTTTTTTCTGGAGTCCTCTGTGTGAAAGAAAAATATGTTAGAGGGCAGAAACAACAAACTTGTATGCATATTCTTTTTTTTTTTTTTTTTTGACGGAGTCTCTGCAGTGGCGTGATCTCAGCTCACTGCAGCCTCTGCCTTCCGGGTTCAAGTAATTCTCCTGTCTCAGCCTCCCGAATAGCTGGGACTACAGGTGTGTGCCACCACACTCGGCTAATTTTGTATTTTTAGTAGAAACGGGGTTTCATCATACTGGCCATCTAAAGCTACTGAAATACAAATAAATAAATAAATAATTTCAAAAAATGTTTAAATAAAAAATAACAATAAACTCTGACATTTTAGATGGTTAGGAGCTCCACTAAACTGACAGGCAACCACAGGTGAAGCCTAAGTGTAGTTTTACCGAGGTCATACACACATACTTGTAGCATATCCAGATTAAAATACAATAACAAAATTAAATAAATAAAAATAAAAAGTAAAGAATCCTCCCCTGTCCTGACTCTTCACCCCTCCATACAAATGACTAAATGTTGACCATATTTTTAAATTATGTGTAAGGGAAAATGTCAGTGACAGTGAAGGCTCTTGAAGCTAATAGCGTTTAAGGATCTCTCTCATTTTCTACTTTTTCATTTTTTTACCCAGCATATTTCAAAGATAGGCTATAATACAGATTAGTGGGCATTATAGTCCTTGAGAGAATGATTCTCAGAGGCATGAGAATTGAGAACAGCTCCCATAGGTGACACACACCCAGGAAATTTTTATATACCTCCTCTCCAAATTGTTCTGTATAAATTACTGCATATATAATTCAAAATGTATTTCTGGTTTCACTAGGAAATAGAGTAAACCTCCTATAGACAAAAACACAAACAAAAAAGAACAAATGGCTGAAACCAGAGGAGACAGCTGAGAGCAGTGAGCAACAAGGAAGGGGAGGATTGTGCTGAAGGTGCTTCTCTTCATCAGACATGTGATTTCAAGACTAAGCCTTCAAGCTGACCTCAAGGTAGAAAAGCTAAATCTGAATATTTCCTTCTAATAGAGACCATCTAAGGGAGCTACAACTTAGCTTTGCCTGCCTTCTGGCAGAAGCAAACACAAATCATGTCTGGAGGAAAGTATCCACAATTTAGGCCTCAAGATTCCCACAGATTCAATTCTATTTAACGAACACAATGAAACAAGACACTGTGATGGAGGTCAGCAGAAACCACAAACAATTGCTCAAAGTCTCCAAAAATCTTCTGAATTATCAGATGCAAAATACGAAATTATGATACATCATACTAAAATTATGAAGTCTTTTTTTTTCTTTGGGCCCAAGGTCTTGTCTTTTCTTTTTTTTTTTTAATTATACTTTAAGTTCTAGGGTACATGTGCACAACGTACTGGTTTGTTACATATGTATACAAGTGCCATGTTGGTGTGCTGCACCCATTAGCTCGTCATTTACATTAGGTGTATATCCTAATGCTATCCCTCCCCTCTCCCCCTACCCCACGACAGGCCCCGGTGTGTGATGTTCCCCTCCCTGTGTCCAAGTGTTCGCATTGTTCAATTCCCACCGATGAATGAGAACATGTGGTGTTTGGTTTTTTATCCTTGTGATAGTTTGCTGAGAATGATGATTTCCAGCTTCATCCATGTCCCTACAAAGGACGTGAACTCATCCTTTTTTATGGCTGCATTGTATTCCATGGTGTATATGTGCCACATTTTCTTAATCCAGTCTATCATTGATGGACATTTGAGTTGGTTCCAAGTCTTTGCTATTGTGAATAGTGCTGCAATAAACACATGTGTGCATGTGTCTTTATAGCAGTATGATTTATAATACTTTGGGGATATACCCAGTAATGAGATGGCTGGGTCAAATGGTATTTCTAGTTCTAGATCCTTGAGGAACCACCACACTGTCTTCCACAATGGTTGAACTAGTTTACAATCCCACAAACAGTGTAAAAGTGTTCCTATTTCTCCACATCCTCTCCAGCACCTGTTGTTTCCTGATTTTTTAATGATTGCCATTCTAACTGGTGTGAGATGGTATCTCATTGTAATTTTGATGTGCATTTCTCTGATGGCCAGTGATGATGAGCATTTTTTCATATGTCTCTTTGCTACATAAATGTCTTCTTTTGAGAAGTGTCTGTTCATATCCTTCACGCACTTTTTGATGGGGTTGTTTTTTTCTTGTAAGTTTGTCTGAGTTCTTTGTAGATTCTGGATATTAGCCCTTTGTCAGATAAGTAGATTGCAAAACGTTTTTCCCATTCTGTAGGTTGCCTGTTCACTCTGATGGTAGTTTCTTTTGCTGTGCAGAAGCTCTTTAGTTTAATTAGATCCCATTTCTCAATTTTGACTTTTGTTGCCATTTCTTTTGGTGTTTTAGACATGAAGTCCTTGCCCATGCCTATGTCCTGAATGGTATTTCCTAGGTTTTCTTCTAGGGTTGTGCATCCGGGTGCTTGGTGCCAGAAGCTAGAGCCCCTCGGGGTTTACCCCCACCCCACCTCGCCTCACTGGGTCAGTGAAAAAACGATCACATTAGTGGTATTTCACCAGCGACCCACAAGGCCAGCAGACCCTGCCCCGCCCCACCCCGCCCCCTCCATTCTCAATGAATTTAATGAATGAGCATGGAGGATGATATTATAAAAACATGTCCTTACAGATTTGGAAAAAAGAACCATAAAGAAATTTTAAAACTAAACATAATTTGAAGTCAAAAGCACAACTAGTGAGTTAAAAAGATTACACAAAGCTGAAGAGTGAATTAGAGAATGGTCAAATACATTTTAAAAGATTATCCAGAATGCAGCAAAGAGAGGTAAGGAGATGAACTCCATGAAAGATATTAACAGGCATTAATGTAATCACAGGAGGGGTACTCCCTGCCTGCTGCACAGACAAAACCAATTCACTGGAACTGTGGGATTGAAGTAAAGAAAGAGTTTAATTGACATGTGGCTGGCCACATGGGAGAACTAGAGTTATCACTCAAATCGGTCTCCCCACAGGATTAGAAGTTAAGGGTTTTTAAAGTTAGTTTGGTGGGCAGGAAACCAGGGAATGGGTACCATTGATTGGTTGGGGAATGCGATCACAGAGGTGTGAAAAATGATCCGCATGCACTGAGTCTGCCTCTGTGTGGGGACCACAGGATCAGTTGAGTCATGAGTCATGAGTCTTGGTAGAGTCAGTCTGAACAACATCTTAAAAGACCAATCTTGAAAAATTTTGGATTAAGATGGCAAATAGGCAGCAGGACTAGCTTAGAGCTCCCGCTCTGGCAGAGCAGCATGTGGAGAATTACATAGTAAACTTCTGCTCCAAGAACTATTGCAGGAACATATCAGGAAAGCTGGATCACTGCTGCAGACTCCTGAGATGCCAAAAAATTGTGAGTCTGCTTGCCTTCTCAATGGGGAGTCTCGTGGTCTGGGGCAAGTTCTCAGCCCTAGTTACTGGCTGCTAGGAAATAGAGTCAGTGCTGCTGTGGGGGCACAGTGGGAGTGAGACTGGCCTTTAGGACTGTTGGCTCTGTGGGAGCAGAGTGAGACTGGTGACTGCTGGCTTTCCCCCACTTCCGTGGCAACATGTATGACTCAGTGGAGGTAGCCATAATCCCCCTGGGAATATAACTCCATTGGACTGGGAACCACACCCCCAAGCTCCACAGCAGCCACAGCAAGCCCTGCCTAAGAAGAGGCTGAGCTAGACATGCCAATCCCTGCCCCAAACTGGTGGTCTTTCTCTACTTGCCCTAGTAGCTGAAGACAAAGGTCATAATCTCTTGGAAGCTCTACGGCCCTGCCCACTGCCCGATAAACCTGAATACTTAACCAGGTGTCTCTAGGAAAGTTTACATCTTCCCTATAAGACCGCTGCTGATGTGCTCTTGAAAGTGTCATTGGCTGGGTGCAGTGGCTCACACCTATAATCCCAGCACTTTGGGAGGCTGAAGCAGGCCGATCATGAGGTCAGGAGATCAAGACCATCCTGGCCAACATGGTGAAACCCCATCTCTACCAAAAATACAAAAATTAGCTGGATGTGGTCGTGCGTCCCTGTAACCCCAGCTACCCAGGAGGCTTAGGCAGGAGAATCACTTGAGCCAGGGAGTCGGAGATTGCAGTGAACCATGAGTCAAGATCGCACCACTGCACTCTAGCCTGGTGACAGAGCAAGACTCCATAAAAAAAAAAAGAAAGAAAGAAAAGGAAAGTGCCATTCCCGGCTGGAGGCCAACCAACGCAAAACCAGTGCACTAAACAAAAATATAACCAAGGATCCTCACAGAGTCCACTTTACTCCCCTGCTACCTCCACTGCAGCAAGTGCTGGTATCAATGGCTGCAAGACCTGAAGACAGATCACATCACAGGACTCTTTGCAGACACTTCCCAGTACCAGCCTGAAGCCCGGAAGCACCGCTGGGTGGCTAGATCCAGAAGAGCAAACACAATTACTACAGTTTGGCTCTTGGGAAGCTCCATTCCTAGGGGAAGGGAGAGAACACCACACCAAGGGAGCACCCGAGGAAGAAACAAAAGAATCTGAACTGCTTGAATCCCAGATCTTCCCTCTGACATAGTCTATGCAAATGAGAAGGAACCAGAAAAACAATTCTAGTAATATGATAAAACAAGGTTCTTTAACACCCACAAAAGATCACACCAGCTCACCAGCAATGGATCCAAACCAAGATGAAATTTCTGAATTGTGAGAAAAAGAATTCAGAAGGTCAATTATTAAGCTAATCAAGGAGGCACCAGAGAAAGGTGAAGTCCAACTTAAAGAAATCGAAAACATGATACAGGATATGAAAGGAAAATTCTTCAGTGAAATAGACAGCATAAATTTAAAAAAATTGCAACTTCTGGAAATCAAAGACAATGAAAATGCAGAATGCCCAGGAAAGTCTCAGCAACAGAATCAAATAAGCAGAAGAAAGAACTTCAGAGCTTGAAGACAGGGCTTTAGAATTAACCCAATCCATCAAAGACAAAGAAAAAAGAATTCAGAAAAAATGAACAAAGCCTCCAAGAAATTAGGGACTGTATTAAACATTCAAACCTAAGACTGATCGGTATTCTGAGGTAGAAGATAAATACAAAAGTTTGGAAAGCACATTTGAGGGAATAATTGAGGAAAACGTCCCTGGCCATACTAGAGATCTAGACATGCAAATACAAGAAGCTCAAAGAACACCTGGGAAATTCATCGCAAAAAGGTCATGGCCTAGGCACATACTCATCAGAACATCTAAAGTCAAGATGAAGGAAACAATCTTAAGAGCTGCAAGGCAAAGGCCCCAGGTAACCTATAAATGAAAATTTATCAGATTATTAACAGATTTCTCTGTAGAAACCCTACAAACTGGAAGAGATTGGGGTCCTATATTTACCCCCTTAAACAAAACAATTATCAGCCAAGAATTTTTTATCCAGCAAAACTAAGCTTCATAAATGAAGGAAAAATATAGTCTTTTTTAGACAAACAAATGCTGAGAGAATTTGCTACTACAAAGCCAGCACTACAAGAACTGCTAAAAGGAGCTCTAAATCTTGAAATAAATCCCCAAAATACACCAAAATAAAATCTCCTTAAAGCATAAATCTCATAGGACCTGTATAACAATAACACAATGAAAAAAAGAAAAAAAAAAGGTATTCAGGCAACAAATACCATGATGAATAGAACAGTGCTTCATGTATCAATAGTAACATTGAATGTAAGTGGCCTAAATGCACCACTTGAAAGATACAGAATGGTAGAATTAATAAAAATTAATCAACCAGGTTTCTGCTGTCTTTAAGAGACTCACCTAACACATAAGTACTCACACACACTTAAAGGTAAAGGAGTGGAAAAAGATATTCCATGTAAATGGACACCAAAAGTGAGCAGAAGCAGCTATTCTTACATCAGACAAAACAAACTTTAAGCAACAGCAGGTAAAAAAAAAAACAAAGGGGACCATTATATAAGGATACAAGAACCAGTCCACCAGGAAAATACCACAATTCTAAATATGTATGCACTTAACATTGGACATCTCAAATTGATAAAACAATCACTACTAGACCCCAAAAATGAGACAGATGGCAACACGATAATAGTGGGGGACTTTCATACTCCACTGACAGCACTAGACAGATCATCAAGCCAGAAAGTCAACAAAGAAACAATGGACTTAAACTATACTCTACAACAAATGGACTTAACAGATATTTACAGAACATTCTACAGCAGAATGTTGTACCTTCTACAATAACAGCAGAATGTACATTCTATTCATCAGCACACAGAACATTCTCCAAGATAGACCATATGATAGGCCACAAAGCAAGTCTCAGTAAATTTAAGAAAATTGAAATTATAGCAAGTACTCTCTCAGACCACAGTGGAATAAAATTGGAAATCAGTTCCAAAAGGAACCCTCAAAACCATGGAAATCCATGGAAATTAAATAACCTGCTCCTGAATGGTCGTTGGGTCAACAATGAAATCAAGATGGAAATTAAAAAATTCTTTGAACTGAATGATAATGGTGACACAACCTATCAAAATCTTTGGGATACAGCAAAAGCAGTGCTAAGAGGAAAGTTGATAGCATTAGATACCTACATCAAAAAGTCTGAAAGAGCACAAATAGACAATCTAAGGTCATACCTCACAGAACTGGAAAACAAGGATAATCCAAACACAAGCCCAGCAGAAGAAAATAAATCATGAAGATCAGAGCAGAAATAAATGAAGTTGAAACAAACCAAAAAAATACAAAAGAAAAATGAAACAAACAGCTGGTTCTTTGAAAAGATAAACAAAACTGATGGACCATTAGTGAGATTAACCAAGAAAAGAAGAGAGAAGATCCAAATAAGCTCAATTAGAAAAGAAATAGGAAATATTACAACTGATACCACAGAAATACAAAACATTATTCAAGGCTAACTATAACATCTTTACATGAATAAACTAGAAAACCTAGAGGAGATGGACAAATTCCTGGAAATATACAACCCTCCTAGATTAACCCAGGAAGATACAGAATCTCTGAACAGACTAAAAACAAGCAGTGAGATTGAAATGGTAATAAAATGATTGCCAACAAAAGAAAGTCCAGGATCAGATGGATGCACAGCTGAATTCTATCAGACATTGAAAGAACAATTGGTACTGATCCTATAGACACGATTCCGAAAGATAGAGAAAGAGGGAATCCTCCCTAAATCATTATATGAGGGCAGTATCATCCTAGTACCAAAACCAGGGAAGGATGTAACAAAAAAAAAAAAGAAAACTACAGACCAATATTCCTGATGAACATAGATGCAAAAATCCCCAATAAAATATTAGCAAAATGAGTCCAACAGCATATCAAACAGATAATCCACCATGATTAAGTGAGTTCCATACCAGGGATGCAGGGATGGTTTAACATACTTAGGTCAATAAATGTGATATACCACATAAACAGAATTAAAAACAAAAATTGCACGATCATCTCAATAGATGCAGAAAAATCATTTAACAAAATCCAGTGTCCCTTTATGATTAAAAGCCTCAGCAAAATCGGCATAGAAGGGACACACTTTAAGGTAATAAAGGCCATCTATGACAAACCCACAGCCAGCATTATACTGAATGGGGAAAAGTCAAAAGCATTCCCCCTGAGAACTGAAACAAGACAAGGATGCCCACTTTCACCACTTCTATTTAGTGTAGTACAGGAAGTCCTAGCCAGAGCAATCAGACAAGTGAAAGAAATAAAGGGCATCCACATCAATAAAGAGGAAGTCAAACTGTCACTGTTTGCTGATGATAAGATTGTATACCCAGAGAACCCTAAAGACTCATCCAAAAAGGTCCTAGAACTACTAAATGAATTCAGCAAAGTTTCAGGATACAAAATTCATGTACACAAATCAATAGTTCTGCTATACACCAACAGTGATGAAGCTGAGAATCAAATCAAGAACTCAATCCCTTTCACAATAGCTGCAAAAAATAAAATAAAATACTTAGGAATATACCTAATCAAGGACGGGAAAGACCACTACAGGGAAAACCACCAAACACTGTTGAAAGAAATCATAGATGACACAAACAAATGGAAACACATCCGATGCTCATGAATAGGTAGTAACAATATTGTTAAACTGACCATACTGCCAAAAGCAATCTACAAATTCAATGCAATTTCCAGCAAAATACCACCATCATTCTTCACAGAACTTGAAAAAACAATCCTAAAATTCATATAGAACCAAAAAAGAGCCCACATAGCCAAAGCAAGATGAAGTAAAAAGAGCAAATCTAGAGGCATCACATTACCCAACTTCAAACTATACTGTAAGGCCACAGTCACCAAAACAATATGGTACTGGTATAAAAATAAGCCCATAGACCAATAGAACAGAATAGAGAGCCCAGAAGTAAAGCCAAATACTTACAGGCAACTGATGTTCGACAAAGCAAACAAAAACATAAAGTGGGGAAAGGACAACAAATGGTGCTGGAATAATTGGCTAGCCACATGTAGGAGAATGAAACTAGATCCTCATCTCTCTTCTTATACAAAAATCAACTCAAGATGAATCAAAGACCTAAATCTAAGACCTCAAACCATAAAGATTCTAGAAGATAACTTGGGAAAAACCCTCTAGATGTTGGCTTCGGCAAAGAATTTATGACCAAGAACCCAAAAGCAAATGCAATAAAAACAAAGATAAACAGATGGGACTCAATTAAACTAAAAAATTTATGTAAAGCAAAAGAAATAACCAGCAGAGTTAACAGACAACCCCCAGAATGGGAGAGAAAATGTTCACAATTTATACATTTGGCAAAGGACTAATATCCAGAGTCTACAAAGAACTCAAACGAATTAACAACAACAACAACAACAAAATCCCAAACAATCCCATCAAAAAGTGGGCTAAGGACATGAATAGACAATTCTCAAAAAAAAAAAAATATATATATATATACAAATGGCTGACAAGCATATGGAAAAATGCTCAACATCACTAATTATCAGGGAAATACAAATCAAAACCACAATCCAATACTACCTCCCTCCTACAAGAATGGCCATAATAAAAAAATAATAGATGTTGCCATAAATGCGGTGAAAAGGAACACTTTTACACTGTTGGTGGGGATGTAAACTAGTGTAACCACTATGGAAAACAGTGTGGAGCTTCCTTAAAGAACTAAAGGTAGATCTACTGTTTGATCCAGCAATCCCACTACAAGGTATCTATCCAGAGGAAAAGAAATCATTATATGAAAAAGATACTTGCACAAGCATGTTTATAGCACACAATTTGCAGTTGTAAAAATATGGAACCAGCCCAAATGGCCATCATATATATATACACACACACACACACACACACACACACACACACACACACACCATGGAATACTACTCAGCCACAAAAAGGAATGAAATAATGGTATTCACAGCAACTTGGGTGTAATTGAAGACTATTTTTCTAAATTAAGTAACTCAGGAACAGAAAACAAAACATCATATGTTCTCACTCACATGTGGGAGCTAAGCTATGAAGATGCAAAGATGTAAGAATGATACATTGGACTTTGGGGACTCAGGGGAAAGGGTAGGGGGTGTTGAGAGATAAAAGACAACACATTGGGTACAGGGTACACTACTTGGGTGATGAGTGCACCAAAATCTCAGAAATCACTACTAAAGAACTTACTCAAGTAACCAAACACCACCTGTTCCCTAAAAGCCTATTGAAATAAAAAAATTAAAAAAAAATTTTAAGACCGATCTTAGCTTCTATACTAGTGGTGTTATCTATAGAAGCAACTGGGGAAGTCACAGATTAGGTGACCTCTGGCCACATGACTCCTGAGGGATAAAGGATTATACAAACTACACTCATTTTGCCGGGCATGGTGGCTCATGCCTGTAATCCCAGCACTTTGGGAGGCCGAGGAGGGTGGATCATGAGGTCAAGAGTTGAAGACCACCCTGGCCAACATGGTGAAACCCTGTCTCTAATAAAAATACAAAAATTAGCTGGGCATGGTGGCACGTGCCTGTAATCCCAGCTACTCAGGAGGCTAAGGCAGGAGAATTGCTTGAACCAGGACCTGGGAAGCGGAGGTTGCAGTGAGCCGAGATCACGCTAATGCACTCCAGCCTGGGCTACAGAGCTAGACTCCATCTCAAAGAAAAAAAAAAAAAAAAAAAAAGGAAAGAAAAAAAAAAAAGGAAGCTACATTAATTTAAGCAGAATTCGGGCCCTCCCACAATCCTAACCTTGAGGCCTTTCATTAGTTTTACAAAGGCAGTTTCCTCTTGGGAAGGGCTATTATCATTCTCATTTTTAAAGTTAAACTATAAACTAAATTTCTCCCAAAGATAGCTTGACCTGCACCCAGGAATAACCAAGGACATCTTAGAAGTTAGAAGCAAGATGGAGTCAACTGTGTCAGAATTCTCTTACTTTTATAATTTTGCAAAGGTGGCTTCATTAAAGAGAGAACAAGGTTTTAGTACATTTTTGATTGGGGTTCCAAAAGGAGTAAATGAAGGGGTATCAATATTTAAGATTATTTTACCAAAAGTTGATGAAAGACAAATTCGTATCTACAGAAATTGATGTCCCAAGGCAAAAAAAAAAAAAAAAAAGGAATCAATTTATTAATACACACATTTTTGTAAAATTAAAGTACAACAATACAAAGAGAATATATTTAAAGCAGCCTGTGAGGGAAAACAAAAATAAAAAAAGAAGATCATCAGTGTGAAATGACATTTAGATTGACAAATTTAGACAGTTCCCAAATTATGGTGACTTGACTTACAATTATTCTGCTTTATAATGGTGACATACCAACGTGCATTCAGTATGTTCCTTGACTTATGATGAGATTATGTCTGCACAAACCATCATAAGTTGAAAATATCCTAAGTCAAAACTGTGCTTTCAACTAGGATATTTTCTGTTTATCTTACCCCCATTATCATGTAACCCTATCAAAAATCGAGGAGTATCTTCCACTGTTCAATGTATTGAGGGAAAACACTTGTCAGACTAGAATCATGTATTCAGAAAAAGTGAATTTTTAAGTATGACTGAAATAAAGACATTTTCAGATAAGGATCTTGTCATGAACCCTCTCCCATCATCTCATCTGTTTTGCTTTGCCCTTCGTCTTCCCTAATCCATCCATCTTTTCACTCCCTTTGGAACCCCAGGGCACAGTTCTCCTTCACGTGGTAACCTCTGTGCTGCACATCCCATCTAATCCCTTACTGTCTAAAGACAAAATTTCAACAATTTAGTTTAAAGATCTGAATTGACCTTATTTGAAATTCCAGAATCAGGCAACACTTTGTTCCATAATAAATGTTCCAATGAGCGTAGCAGAGGAGGTTAGTTTTACATTCGGAGAGAGGCTGAAGAAAGCAGAAACTGGAAGCAAAATGTGAATTGGTCATTTCAAAGTTACTTTCCTTTAATGTGGGAACAGTAAAACAGAACAATAGAGAAATAACTGATTTGTTAACATTAGGTTACTCTTTTTTCATAAGGACTGAAGGCAATGGAAAACTTCATTAACATGCCATTGAAATGCTGAAATATGAACTCGGAGCAATAAACTCCAAATTGGGAAATTTGAATTTGATCTCTCTCTCCTGATTTCTCGGAAGACCAGATAACTCAGTTTTGGTTTGGTAACAAGTAACCTCAGAATTAATGGCTCCATTTTGGTTTTTAGTCTGGTCTATTGGGGGCTAATGCAGGAGCTTAGCCCACAAGAATGGCCTCCTTTAATTTTTATTTCATGTTTATTTGAGTTGACTCTCCTTTGGGGACACCACATCACTCAAAGGAGCTCAATTCCCAAAAACCATGTGTCTCTCGGTTAGGAGAAGCACTGGCCAGCTCCCCAGAGCTCCTGAGAGCTTCCTCTCCACTGCTGCACCCACCTCTCCCCCATCATGCTCAGTCTCTGGTCACTTGAGATCAGGTTGTCCAGTAGAAGCCTCTACCTTTCCCTGGACAGACTTCCTAGAGCCTGTCCTCATTCACTGAGGATGTCAGGACCAAGCTCACAGTCTTCCTTTTCCTAGTTCCTGCCATCAACTCAAGTGACTTTAGGATCTGCCAGGGCAACAGACTCAGTCTCTTCACCTCAAACATTTTCACCTTTAATGCACATCGACCTCCTCTAGGCAGGTTAGACTCCAGGTCATTGCCTTACACCGCTTTCCTTTTGGTCATTTGTCTTTCCCTCTGTCTTCCCCCTTCATCTTCACGACATTTATCTGAGTCACTTGTATCACCTGAAGGTGAGCACCTCCTTATATTTTGCACCCACAGGCTTTCTACCTGCCTCACTGCATCCTGGCCACCATCCTGTTTCAGCTGCATTGTCAGTCTCATACAAAATCAAGCCAACTGTGCATGAGCTCTGCTCCTCTGTCTCCTGCTGGAGATAGATCAGATATTACAAGTGCATGTACTGGATTCACTGAAAGTTAAAGATTTCCACCCAGAAGTGAGTGTCCTGCTTCTGGGTGCAGTGGTGAACTCATGCTGCCACTCCTGACTGTGGCTGTGTCCATCTTCTCACTCCATGTGTGGGGCTTCATGTCCCGCAGAAGGCTGTACCCCTGCTTTGCTGAAAAGTAGACACTTTCTGCCGGGAAGTTCATTAGCTTCCTTCTCTTTATGCCTGCATACTCTCCTGTGGAGGGATGTCCATCCTTCTCGCTATCAACATGGTCTGCATCTACAGCCCTGGACAGTAATGATCCCTTCCTTTAGAGTGTCCTCCCGGTGGGTGTTCTGCCTGCCACTCCTGCCCCTCCCTGCCCTCCCCACCGGCTAACTGTGTTCTCTCAGCTCCTCCAGGGACGGTGATTTCCAGGTTCTGTGGCTGAACGGTTTCTCTCCCCACTGTAGGTGGGCTCAACACACTTTGGCTGGGTAATTTAATCTCTCCATAATTCCAATTACCATTCTTATGCTGATTGCTCCAAGTTAATATTTCAGGCCTAAATCTGTCCATCTCAGTTTCCCTGTGCCACTGTTTGCTCCAAGGATACTCATCTTCTGGCCCACACAGCTCAAGTCCACACATGCTACTGCTTCCGCTGGGAACCTCTTCTTCCTCATTCCCCTCCCTTCACCTACACAACTGGAACTCCCAGTTCTGAGAAACTTTATTCAATCCCTCAGTCGTACACCTGTGAGTCACATGCCTCTTCTGTTAGCACTTCCTATGCTTAGGAAATTGCATCCCTCTGTGAAGTACTCACTCATCACTGTGTGACCTGTACTATTTCCTCACCAGGGCCTAAGTTCTGTGGGGAAAGGTAAATGTTCTGTACCTACAACGATGCTGTCTTCATGGTAAGCATCCCACAGACATTTTGAAGGCAATGGATAAACAAGTGAACAAATGAACTTACTAGCTGTGTGGCTTTCACACCAGCCAGGAAAATACTCCTTTCTGATAAGTAAAAGGACCTTGTGATCGTTATATGAGTTAAAACATTTTGAAAGTGTTTTGTGAGTAACACAATTGCTTTATACACATGAGGTAAAATATGACATTGCTATGTTTGCCTTTGAAGGAGATGAGATTTTTTTCATAATATCATGATTTGTGATGACACCATCATTTTTAAAGTTTTTCATTTTGAGCCCATGTAGCCAGGTAGTTGCAAAATTGAACCACAGAATGATTCAATAATGAATTATCCAATTCTTTTTTCTAGAATGTTTAATAATAATCTGGAAAGCTGTGCTCTACAAATCATAATAGAAACAGCTCCATGTGTGAATCATTAATGGTTATTTTTCTTTAATAAATGATTGTAAAAAAGATTTTATATTTTATAAGACAGAACTCAGTTTTCTGCAATTTTAAGAAAATAAAACTTAAGTTGATTAAAATTGAAACTGGAAGAGATAAATGTTATGTTTACCAATGCAAATCTATTTTATGATGTGGTTATCTTGAGAGTCATTGAAACATTGTTTTAGTTATTTGCAGTTTAGATTTAATGGGCCGTGAATCTTAGTTCAGAAATTTTATAACTGATTCTATTTGACTTTTTTATGAGTCAGTTGCTTGTGCATATTGTTGACAATCTTTTTCATATGTTTTTCATTTCTTTCCATTAAAATATTCTATGAAAAAAACTTTTAAATCTAGAATTTTATATAAAAGGGATTGGATTAGGAAATGCCCTTTTATTTTTTAAAAGAATAAAAATGTATTTTTTTTTTTTTTCTGAGATGGAGTTTCATTCTTATTGCCCAGGTTAGAGTGCAATGGTGCAATCTCGTCTCACTGCAACCTCTGCCTCCCGGGTTCAAGTGATTCTCCTGCCTCAGCCTCCCGAGTAGCTGGGATTACAGGCGTGTGCCACCACACTTGGCTAATTTTTGTATTTTTAGTAGAGACGAGGTTTTGTCATGTTGGCCTGGCTGGTCTCGAACTCCTGACCTCAGGTGATCCAACCTCCTTAGCCTCCCTAAGTGCTGGGATTACAGGCGTGAGCCACCACACCTGGCCTGAGTTCTCTTTTATTGAGTACTTATTATTTCTGAGGAAGGTACAGCTCCTTCTCTGCTAGCATTTACTAAGGAAAATCAATTTGGAGTTCTCAAGAGAAACACATCATTTTTAACTAACTATAAGTCAGATGATAGTACAGAAAGGTATAAATAAGTGAAGTACTTTGGAAGGAAGAAAACATAGCTGTTAATCCTGCCTGGGGATATTGGAGAAGCCTTAAGAAGTGGCTACTTTTAAAAAGATTCCTAAATGAAGGAAAGACATTTAAAAAATGATTAAGAGGAAGGGCATTCCAGATATAGGAAATTTCTAGAATTAAGGCATGACATAAAAGGATGTGATACATTTGTAAGAAAATAAATAAAGCGTTATGCCTAGAGCAGTAGTTCTAGAACGTCAGTGTGCTGGAGTATCAGAGGGCAGGCTTATGAATCACAGAGCTGGCTAAGTTGGTGTAGGGTGGGGCCTGAGAATGTGCATTTCTAACAAGCTCTCAGGTGCAATTATGGTTGTTCTGGGTGGACTGCCACTGGACTAGAAAAAAGTTGATATTGTCTAAAGAGTTTTGGAAGACCAGGTAAGAAAAAATGTTGTAGTCAATTATAAAGATACTGAACATCTGTGCTCAGAGATTTTTGGTTTGTTTTAGTTCATGGGGAAAAGCTGGGTTGAATCAATTTTATAACAGGTTGGAGTTGGAAGAAGCTGGAAGTCATTGAAACGAAGTTTCCCTAGTAATAAAAAGATGATGAGACAGCCATAAAGGACACACCATTGACAGGGACCTGTGATCTTTTGACTTTTGAAAATGGAAGAAAGAAAGTAGTTTTTGTGCCTTAGCATTGGTGGCTTGTCTGGTGGTGTGGCCATTCACTGAGTTAGCAACCCCAGGAGCTGCACCGCTGGACTAGGGTGGGTTCATGGCAAGGGGGAGAGACTGCGAATGCCTTAGGATTGGCTTTAATGTGCTGCAGCCACCCCAAGGACAGGGGCCAAGGAGTTACTTGGAAATTTGTATTTAGATTTCAGAAAAGTTGGAAGGAGAGGTTTAAGGAATATGCATGTCAGAAAGAAGAGAAGTCAAGAGACGGTGAGAATTTCCAGGGAAATATTGGGATCAAGCAGAGAAAACAACTAAGAAGGAAAGCTGAGAACTACCTGAAATTTACAAGGAAGAATCCAACGACGGTTGCAGAGCCTGGAACTTTCCAAATGTTGATAAAATGTATTGGCACTTAGTATTTTGAGACAAAACAAATTTTTCTGTGCTTGCTATCCATAAAAATTAGGGAATTTTCCTAAAATCTGGCATCAATGTACTTCTTGCCCCTTATTCTGTTGAATACTAACATGTTGTTCTGTTTATGGACTTGCTATAATACATTCCATTTAAGAATCCATGCAAATTCAAGTACGGACTTATTGTGTATTTTGACTTCCATCTATTTCAATGGAAAGTGAAACTTAAAAAAATTACCTGGCCTCTTTTACCTACTTTGCTTTTAGAGACTTGTGGGAAGATGTGGGTTATGATTAATTTGAAAGTTTTAGATATGGTCTACGCATGTATAGTACAAGAAACTTAATCAAATGCTAAGACTAAGGCTAAAATCAAACTCTGGGATTTGTTAAGTTTGTCTTGATGATTTGAAAATGTCCAAATGAATGAGCATCTGATCCCTTCAGGAAGCCTGGTGATACAAGGGAGAATTATTCACTCAGAACGAAAGCTCCAGAATGCGTTTGGAGCAGTTGGAAGCAGATACAATTACATCAGGTGAAGTTCTTTTATGACTGCTGGAGTTGCTCCGAGGTGAAAGAGAAAATGCAGAAACTTGGGGCTCCAGATGGCAGGAGATCTATTTTTAGGCCAATAGAAACTTATATTTGGTTGGGTCACTTAATACAATGAGTAGCAGAAGTGTGTTGAAAAAGTAATTTATACCTGCATTTGAAAGAGTTTAGCACAGAGCAGATGGGAGCAGGTGCCATGGGAACAGCCTAGGTCAGCCAGCAAGTAGGAAAAAAAAGGAGAAGAGCAAATATTTCAGTGACAAGTTACTCAGAAAGTTTGGTTTTCCCTAATCCTTCCTGAGATATTTATAAGTAAAAAGTGGAAGTAACCAATATACAGGAAGCTTCATCCTGTCCTGAAAAAATTCCTTGCAACTATTATATATCAATAAAAGAAAACACGAAAAAATTCTTATGTAAGTCAATTATTTAGATTTTAAGACTCATCTTCCAAGGGAATTTTTTTACATAGTAATGGTGGTTAGGTTTCCAGGCTAGTTAGCAAAGAGCTCCTTTAACAGCAACTAATCTATTTGACTATGAAACTGAAGTTGAGTTTATGGAATAAGAAGTCCTGGGGAAGATGAGGAGAAACAAGAAAATAAAATAAGCAAATTACCTTTTGTTTTCCAGATGCAATTCTCTTGAAATATAAAAAACTTGGAATCATCTCAGCTTCCAGGATCACTCTCCATAGTCCATAGAAATAGCCCCAAACAGTTCCACCCAAGTCTGCTCTTCCCCACTATTACAGCAGAGTTAGGCAGCACCTCTCTCTACTCCTGTGTAAAACCCCTTTCTTCCCAACAAGAAACAGAGGTGACAGTCCATGAGAACATTGAACTAGAGCTGAAAGCATATGGGATTTAAAATCAGGAGATTCAGGTTCAAGTATTAAATGTATCTTCACCCTCAATTTAGAATTTCCATGCTATGATTCTGTTTATACACAGAAAACAGTATTGTGAACAATTTCAACATCACAGGATTAGGGTGAAAATGGAAAAATTTGATGTAAAAGTGAATTGCAGGCTGGAAACGGCTGTAACGCAAAATTTAATGTTGTTAGTGTCATTATCTAATTTTGTATTGAGAAAAAAGGAGTTGCTTGAACCAAATTATCTAAATGTGTAAATTTCTAAAGAGCCTCCTCTATAGCTATAAAATATGGACGTGTTTGATTTAAAAGGTTTATTTTTAACCAGAATAAATATCTAATTAATGGAATTTCAGGAATAAAATTAAGTCAGGTGAAAAAAGAAGTTAGGGGAGAAGGTATTTTTAGTCATTGGGACCCTGCCAGGAAGTATCACTGGCGTCATGAAATTTCTCCCTGCATAAAATTGGATCAATTGTACTTGCCCCCTGCTTACCTGTCAAACATTATGAGGAAGTTCGTTGATGTATATGAAAATATTTGGTACCCTTGAGAGTAACTGTGCTGGGCTATTTTTATATTCAAGTTCATTTGACTACAAATTCAAAATCAGATGTCTGAAAAGTCAAATTAAATATAAAATATTTTTCACCTCTAATATTAGCATATTAATATTTATATTTTCAATTTGATAGTAAACATTATTTCAAAATGTTTCTGATGGTTTGATGCTTATTTGTATGATTTACTACTTTAACTGGGGATAAGGCTGTCCTCGACCTCACTAAGTACAAATTATACTTCTGCTTGGTAGAGCTTTTAAATTCCTGTCCCATGAAACTATGGACACTTTATTTCCATTCTTCCTGTACTCCTTTTATCATCTTAAGAAAGGAAGAAATAGAAAAATAATGGTGTACTTTAGGAATATCTGGTCTCTTGTGGGAAAAGAGAAAATTCAAACTGGCTTGTAGGGTAATAGAACCACAAACTAAAGGGAAAAGAGTGTTTTGCCAAGATCACTAGGAGTCTGTTTTAAAGCTAAGTTGCAACAGGAAGGAAGCTGTGATTTCAAATAGGGCTTTAAAGTTAAGGACCCAATCCAAACTCTATTACGGAGCAGATCCTATTGTGATGGTAATGACATGTTGCCTGGGAAGTCGTGGTTTTACTTGGAATGGAGAAAGAAAGAAATTTGCCATGATTGATGTACCATATGAGGGTCAAACCACAAAATCACTAACTTGCTGACTGTCCAACTCAGTGAAATTGGGTTGCTTATTTTCTTAAGAATCCCAAGTTTTGTATATGTGCATGCGTTTATGGAACTTTTCATAAATTGATCGCATTTTCTTTGGGGGAGGGGTGCAATTGTTAACATTAGAGTCACTTTCTTTGGGTTTATGATAGGGCACTAATCCGAATTAGAGCTGTCCACCTCACCAGGCCAATGTTAGACCACCCAAGGGGTCTTTCATGGTTTGCACTAAGTTGTCTATATTTTAGCAACAGGCTGGTGAAGGTAGCAAATGGGAGATTCCAGTCACCAATCCAAGCATGTCACAATTTGGCTTGAGATTCAAAAGAAGTAAATTTGAGGCCACATTATTTTCAGACTTACAGGACATTACTAGAACCATCAAGAGGATTAAATATCTTTTTAATATTTCATATTCATTTTAACTTCTCCAAGCAAATTAAGATGTGTGAACGCATTTGAGGGTGAGTCATGACAGTAGCCTGCACTTCTCAAGGTTGCTTCCGGACTTCCTGTCTGAGTGAAACAGTGGAAGGGGAGAACTGGTGATTTAATAAAGACACCACCACCATTTGCCCACCAGGCCTGTTGCTCTCTAGGGATTAGGAGAGAAATGTAAACTTAGGTTTCTCAATCCAAGGGAGTTGGATTTTTTACCAGGTATTCTAACATTCTGGTAACGTGAAAGAAACTTTGAAGAAAAAAAACTAAGATTATTTCATTTACTTCATTTTAATGGAAATCACGGCCATGGTTTTCAATAGAAAAAGAACAATTACTGAATATAAGTATCTTGTCTTTCCCGAAGAGGGACTTAAAATCAGATCTAAGACTCTTTCAACTGTTTTCAAAATTCTCGGGAATCTACTCTTCCTTCTTTAGCTCCAAAAGAGCAATCCTTTCCGAGTACACTGGTCTGGAGTTTTATGAAACACCACAGCAATTTCTTTCAAAATAATTTAAAACAGTGAGGCACTAATGTAATGAAATGCCATAAAATAAAAAAGGAAAAAGTCTGAAAATCTAATATGCCTTTGATTTTAACTTTCTAAAGACGTGAAAAAACAGTTAATAGAGAGCTTGTCATTTAGCATTAAATCTTGAACTTTTCATTTTTCAAGATTTTCAAATACATTAGAATTTGAAAAGTTTGATAAATGGGTAATAGCTTAGACCATCTTTCTCAAACAGAATTCCTCATCTGAAAGACAGAATACAGAAAATGAGTTGAATGACAGATTTCTCAGGTTCTACCAAAGATGGCATACACCAGTACATTTCCATCACAGGGGAGAAGCTAATTCATTGCATACAATGCATGACTTCTGGACTCAATGCATACTTTTCTCTTGTAGTTAGACTTTAACTGGCTTTCTCATTTGCTTCCTCATGGTGTTATTTTAAATGCAATGTGTCATCATCACATATTGATGGCCCATTATTGTTTAACATGTACCCCTCTCTTCCTTTTTGTAGTAAGATACTCAAACTTCACATCTAAAATCAATGTCACAACAAAGAAGTGACCTGTTAGGAGGGCTTTAGCCAATGAGCCTTCCCACCTTTCCCATATCCCAGGCCTCTCTGAACAATTTTAAAATACGAAGACTTTTTTCATATAAAATTTTTTTTTTTTTTTGGTCAGTCTCATGTACAGTTCCAGTGGTGCCTAAGTCAGTCCAGTGGCCAGATAAGTCAAACTCAAGCAATAGTTTGTTTTGCCAAGTTGCAAGGTACTGAGGTGCTGTCTCTTTCCTGTAATCAGCAAATTGTGAGAATGAATGGTTCATTGGTTACAGGTTTCCTGACACGGTGGAATTAAGCCAGCCTGGGCACAAATAATTCATTGGTGCCCACGCTTCTGAAACATAAATAGTGAGGTAACCACAAGAGAAAACTTCGACAGTACTGACAGATTGTGTTCCTATACAGTCTGGCTTAGTTGGTGATTGTTAGCCTTGGGCAATGGAATTCCTTTTGGGAAAAAAGGTAAGGAGACTGTAACTTGCAATATGTATAATAAAAATGTTATTGACCCTTGAACTATGGATTGAATAAAACATACATGCTCAAGAACAAAATGTGAAGAGGGAAAATTTGAAGACAGAGAAATGAAAGATGAAGGCAATGCTGTTCAAATTACAGGGGTATTTTTATGTGAGGTTCTATTGTGAATAGGTTTGCCAATAGATGAACAAAAACATTTCTATGTAGTTGATTTGTGGATATACATCACAAAAGAAAGTATTTTAAGGAAACGTCTAACTTGACATCAATTCCTTATAACCCTGGGTTGTAGACAAGATGGACAAAGCTATACAGAGATGTAAACAATTCTCTATGTTAAATCTAAAATCAGAAAAAGGCTAAGAATCAAACTTTTAAAACATCTGGGAAATTAGTTCAAGAAAGTGTGGGGTCCTCTTGTGAAAATTAACCTCTAGAGTCAATTTAAAATCACCCAGCCAGGAAATCCAGGGGTCATGCTAAAATTCCATCCCCACTCCCATGCTGACTGTATTGTAAAAGCCTTATGGATTTTTCAGGATGACACATTTCACACCCTTCTTTGTCATCACAAAAGAAGAAATCTCAAAAAACTTGGAAGGATGATTCAGCTGAGTTTACTGAAAGGTAAGATCCTTCACCAAATTGCCAAACCTTCTCTTTCCATTAGATAAAATAATGGGTCAAGAAGCGAATAATAGGCATCTTTTCAAATAAAATTATCTATTCATGAAGGCAGAAATTATACTGTATCTTGAAAAGAGTTAGCTAAGGGAAAGTCTTTAGCTCCACATGACCTCCAAATATCTGTGTACCAGGACCTTATTGTAGAAAGATCTGTTGCTGCCCTTCAAAGGTAGTTCTATACTCTATCCTGTGAAGGAATGAAATGTCTGATCAACTCCACTCAGAGATCCAAGACATTTTTGTATAGCTACGCTTTCCACTTTAGCCAAAATTGCAGAAGCATGAAGGCAGAACTGAGGGGGCCTCTAGACAAACAACTTGACTGTCTAAGAGTCAATGGCAGGAATTATCTCTTTCTATTAGGACACCAGCCAGGCTGAGAAAAAGCTGTGGATGGGTTCATGCCATGGGGAGGTCAAAAGAGGAAAAAGCGTGAAGAAGGCAATGAAAGAAAAGAGATTATTCAAGGAGCAGACAAATAACAGGATAATCATGATATGAAGACTACATCAATTGCACTTTCATTTTATATAGAAATGCATGTTTGAAAATTTAAATGGATATGAATTCCAAAATTAGACTCATAGCTTGTTTTATATCTAATTTTCATTTAAAAGACTTTGGTGGGGAGGTGGAAACACATCTAATTGGATAAGAATGCTGTATCTAATGTTACCCTAGGGTCATTGTTATCTGTAGTTCACAGGCATTTGGCAATGCATTTATAATTTCAGAAAACATAGAATAAATAATTTGAATTAATAATTGGCGCTATGAGAAACGGATGGCATGGTACCACCTAAAGAGTGTAACTCTTTGTTTCTGTAGTTCATCATATAGATTCATATTTAACCTTTAAGGAAAATGGACTTACATCACAAACAGAGTTTTAGAGTCAGAATCACAAAGCTGAAAGGGATTTTGAGGATGATAAAATATTAACTATAACCTCAGAGAGAACACCAGTTGATTTCCTCAGATTTATTTTCTCTGGTAAGTCCACTTTGAAAGGATTAATAGTTTAAGAAGCACAGGTGCTCAGTTTATGGAAATAATTTATGCTAAGTGTTCATTTGCAGATTTCCTTATGCATCACCACAAAACACAAAAGTTTCTCAAGAGTGGATGAATAGAGCATGACAGAAGACATACACATTTATTCTTTGGCTTCCAATTTACTAGAATCATCAAGTTGATGATACAGGGTCAACCAAGAACTGCTGGCTTTGATTTCCTCTGCTTTGGGAGGACCTGGAATAATGGTGGAAGCCTCAAATGTTACAAAAACAATGGATAATATTTCGAAAAAAGTATTTCTCAAACTTAATTGTCAATTTTGACAATAGAATCCAGATCGTGATTATATTATTGAAGAAAATGTATATATGTAATAACAATTAGTCATTTATTTTACATATTATTATACTCCATGCAGATAATCATTAACAATTTCCTATTTGTTAAGGAAAAAAATTAACGAGACAAAATATAATTATTTGTTATGTAATACTAGTCTTCAGTACCCTTTAAGAATTCACTTAAAATGATGGAATATTTTATTAAGAGTTACAAACAATAGCCCTTAAAATGTCAATGAATAAATAATAAGCAAAATGAATTCTTGCCTAACTTTATGCAAAAGTTTAAAACTGAAAACTGAAGTATTTGGACTCTAATATTTTTGGCTTTTCAAAATCCAGAGTTCAGAATTCCACTCCTGGCTATGAAAGACATAGCCTGACACTCCCGATTTGGATCAGACACCAGCCTCCTTCTGAAAAGAGCTAGAAAGGCTGGATAGAATATTTAAATACATGCCTTTGAAGCATCCTAGGGCTCCCAAGGCAAGAAGACTTGAAGGAGCAAGACTCTAGAGAGAACGGAAACACAGGGAAGTAAGCCCAGTAGTAAGGGTGACTTTCCCACTTGGGGCATTTGCTGATTCTCAAATGACAGGCTAGGAGGTAGAGATGTACAATGACAGCTTTCAGGAGGCTCAGCAGAATGGAAAGTTAAAATCAGAGCTCTTTCCCAGGTTTTCATTTTGGACATCTTAGTACTAAGGAACAACTTTAAAAAAAGTGCATGTGATACATTCACTAGGCTTGACCATGTGCTTGGCAAGCCTCAGTGGGTTTGAAAGAATCAATATCATACAGAGTGTATTCTTTGTCCACAATTAGAAATTTATAGCTATAAAATGTCTAAGAAAGTTTCAGTAATTGAAAAAATAAACAACACAGTTTAAAATAATCCATGGAAAAATTAATAATTAACTAATTCTAATAGGGTAAATTAGAAAATATTCTAAACTGAATGACAAAGAAAATACAGAATACTCAGATCTGTGGGATACAAATTAAGCCTTGCTAAGAGGGAGATTTTTTTCATATTTATTTATTTATTTATTTTGAGATAGAGTCTCTCAGTGGTGTGATCTTGGCTCACTGCAGCCTCCGCTTTGCGGGTTCATGCAATTCTCCTGACTCAGCCTCCTGAGTAGCTGGGACTACAGGAGCCCACCACCATGCCTGGCTACTTTTTTGCATTTTTAGTAGAGACAGGGTTTCGCCATGTTGGCCAGGATGGTCTGAATCTCCTGAACTCATGATCCGCCTGCCTTGGCCTCCCAGAATGCTGGGATTACAGGTGTAAGCCACCACACCCAGCCCCTCTTTTTTACTGTGTTTGAATATTTATCTTAGAAAAAAGGAAAAGTCTAAAATCAATGACTTAAGGTTGCACTTTAAGAATTTAGAAAAAGAAGAGCAAAATAAAGCCAAAGAAAGTAGAAGAAAGAAGAATAATAAAGATAAGAAACAGAGAAAAGGACCAAGGATAGTCAAAGACATCTTGAAAAGATGAACAAAGGTGGAGGATTGATAGTACATACTTTCAACTTGTATTATAAAGCTACAGTAATAGAGACTGAGTGGCACTGACATATGATCGACAAATTCATTAACAGAACAGAATCAAGAGCCCAGAAATATAGCCACACTTAAATGGTCACTTAATTTTTGATAATGGCACCAAAACAATTCAGTGAGGAAAGGAATGCCTTTTCAACAAACGGTGTGAGAGTAAATAGATATTCATATGGAAAAATTGAACCTCAATCTCTACCTCACACCAGACACAAAAATAATTTAAGATGGATCCAAAACCTACACACAAAAGCTAAAATCATATGTCTTTAAAGGAAAACAAGAAAATATGTTGCTCCCTTAGATGAAGGCAAACATTTCTTAAGTAGATCACAGAAAACAATATCTGCAAAAAAGGGATAAATTAGCCTTCATCAAAATTAAAATGTTCTGCCTATCAAAAGATACCCCTGAAAAAATGAATATGCAAGCCACATACTGGAAAGAATATTTGCAATATGTATAGCAGACAGAAGACAGGTATCCAGAATATGTAAAGAATTCTGGTAATCAATAATAAATGGGCCAATTATTTAAATATCTATTTAACAAAGAAGAATATCAATGTCCAATAAAGAAAAAAATACTAAATATCACTGATCATCGGGGAAAAGCAAATTAAAACCACAAGATACTATAACATATCCACCAGAATGATGAAAAGTAAAAGGATGACAACACCAACTGTTGGTGTGGTTGTACAGTGACTGAACACTTAAATATTGTTGGTAGGGATAAAAAATGATACAACAACTTTGAAAATATTCTGGCAGATTTGTATAAAAGTAAACATTTGCAGTTCTACACCTAAGTATTTTGCCCAAGAAAAATGAAAATCTGATTATAAAAAACACTTATACAAGAATGCTCATCGCAGCTATATTTATAGTAACCAAAAACTAGAAACTCAGGTTTCCATCAATGAGGGAAGAATAAAAGACAGCCTGTGGTATTTTCACACAATGGAATATTACTGAACAATAAAAAGGTAAGAAGTACTGACACACACACAAACATGGACATGTCCCCAAAACATTATACTGATTTAAAGAAGCCTTACACAAGAGGGTATACAATTCTAGAACAGACAAAACTTATGCATAATGGAAAAAGCAGAACAGTCGTTGACTCTGGGTGGGAAGGGAAAGGAATTGACTGGGAAGGGGCATGAGGGAACTTTCTTTATATTACACAGGAATAAGGATTAGTCAAAACTCAGTAACTTTAGACATAGTATTTGTGCATTTCACTATATATATGTGTGTGTGTATATATATATAGTCAAAAGAAAAGATAATTAATTGCAAACATCTATTTAGTGATATACATGCTGAAGCATTTAGGAGAAAGTATATGGATGTGTGCAATTTAACATGAATCAAAGGAATCAAAATATAGTGCTAGCTAGAGGGATGAGTAGATGAAGAGATAGGTGATATTAATCAAGGAAGTGCAGTAAAATACAAATCTATGTGGTATAGGTTTGTGCCATAAAATGCTTTCAACTTTGCTGGATGTTTGAAAAATGTAATAATAAAATGTTGAAACATGAAAGTGGAATGAGATTATTTTCAGACATGCACACACAAAAAAGTATGACCAATAGATTTCATTAAATGAATTAGTAAAGGAAATTGACAGAAGTAAAATGATCCAAGTTGGAAGCATGGGAAAATCAGGAAGGAAAGAGGCATAATAAAAAAGGCCAATATTTGCATAAGTCTAAATTATTATTGACTGTGAAAACAATATATACGGAATTAAAATGCATGAAACAATGGTATAAAAAGCAAAATTGGGGTGAGTAGAATTAAAATGTCCTAAGGTCCTTGCATATACTTGGTAGCAACACCAATTTATATTGAACTAAGTCAAAGTTGTATTTCATAAAATCCAAGGTAAATATTACTAATTTCCTAGGGCTGCCATAACAAATTACCACAAGCTGGGGGTCTTAAAACAGCAGAAATTTTTTTCATCACAGTTGGAGAAATTACAAAACTAAAATCAAGGTGCTGGAAAGGGCATGCTCCCTTTGAAGGCTCTAGGGAAGAGTACTTCCTTGACTCCTTCATCTTCTGGTGGTTCTGGCAATCCTTAATGATCGTTTGCTGGTGGCTTCATCTCTCCAATTTCTGCCTCCATCACCACAGGCTTCCTTCCCTTGTGTCTCTCAGGGTGTCTTTTCTTCTTCTTATAAGGACACCAATCATTGGATTTAGGGTCCTCCCAGATTGAGTATGACTTCACCTTAACTAATTACAACTACAAAGACTTTGTTTCCAAATAAAGTCACATTGTTAGGTACTGAATTAATACGAATTTTGGGGGAACACTATTCAACCCACTTCAAGCACCAAAAGAAAAGAAAAAGAATACTTAACAAATAAGTAAATAAAGAGGAAAAAGTAAACTATAAAATACTTAACCCAAAATAAGTAAAGAGGAGAGATTAAAAGACAAGTGGACAAATAGAAAGGAAATAATAAGAGAGGAGCTTGAAACATAAATATATCCGTCATTACATTAAATGGAAATTGACTAAAACACATAAAATAAAATATGAAGATTTTCAGACTGGAGAAAGAACTCAATGATATGTCACTTTGAAAAGACACACATAAAGGAATATGGAACATTTGAAGGTAAAGGTATACATAAAATCATGTAAACAGTCACCAGAAGGCTGACACTACTGTATTTCTGTAAAAGAAAGTAGCATTTCAGACAAGAAGAGTTACTAGAGACAAAGAGATACACTTCATCAGGATGAAAGGATCGAGTCACCAGGAAGAATCACTCTAAATTTATAGGTGTATTATCACATAACTTTCCTATTATATAAAGTAAAATTTGAAAAACTATAGAGATTGACAGACAAATTCACAATGTATATGTCTCAGTAACTGAAATAAAATACAGACTTTTAATAGAAAATTTGTAGAACACAATGAGCAAACTTAAATCAAATTGCCATTTACAGTTTAATGCAATCAACGCTTGCACTAAAACTATTTATTTCATGTTCACTTGAAACACTCACCAAAATTGATCAGTTGCATGGCTATAGCAGCGGTCAAAAACTTTCAAAGTATTGAACTCATCTATAAAAGGGTCACTGAGTAAGTAGAATTAAACAAGATGTCAATAACAAAAGAGAATTAGAAAATTCCCAAATGTTTGGAAATTAAACAAGAATATTGTAAGTAATCTATGATTCAACAAAAAAATCCAAGTGGATGTTAAGTAATATTTTAAAATGGATGATAATGCAAACCTGGCCTTCAACTTGTAGTTGAAGTTGTGCTTAAAGGAAAATGCATGTCTCTACTTACTGGCATATGCTAGTGAATAAAACAACTGAAGTCAATAAACAAGAAAAGCAAAAGAGAAGAAGGAAAAAATAGAAGGGAGAAAGAAGTAAAACTTAATAAACTAGACAAGAAACATTCAATACAGAGGAATACCAACAAACTAGTGAATTAATAATATTTGTAAAACTTTGTCAAGATTGATAAAGAAAAAAACACATATTACCAGTTTCAGAGATAGAAGAGGACATTTCTAGATCCTACAAACATTGTGGAAATAAAGAGATTATTACTTTTTTGCCAATAAATTAGAAAAGTTAAAAAATAGTCAAATTCCTAGAAAAATAGAACTTTGTGAAATTGTCACAGAAAAGGAATAGAAAACCTGTGTAGATCTGTATCTATTAAATAAATTGAATCTGTAGTTTAAAACCTCCCTACAAAGAAAATTTAAGGCCTAGATGGCATCACCAGTGAATTTATCCAAATTTTACCAAAAAAAAAAAGCAGAAAATAAAAAAAAGAACATTTTTCAATCAATTGTATAAGGCCAACATAACCTTGATACAAAACCTGAAATGACATTTACAAGAGGAAAATGCAGGCTGATGTCTCTCATGAATAAAATCCTACTGAAAGTATTTGCAAAGTGCACCTTGCTATATAAAAAGGGAAATACACCATGACTCAGAAATTTTATTCCAGCAATACGAGTTTCATTTAACATACAAAAAATCAATTGATGAACTTATCACATTCGGAATGTAAAGAAGAAAAAATCATTTAATCATCTTCATAAGTGGATCAAATTTAATATGTATTCATAATTTAGGCAAAAAATAGCAAACTAAAAACAGAAGGAAATTTCTATAATTGATTTTTTTAAACTCTACAAAATCCTACAGCAAATATTAAATTTAATACTCAAATATTCAGTTTTTCCCCCTGGAATCAAGAATAGAAAAGAAAATACTCCTATCACCTATTCAACACATTTTCTAATATCCTATTAGTGTAAGAAGGTAAAACTAAGAAGTGAAAGGTATAAGAATTAGAAAAAAGAAGTAAGACTATTATTTGTAGATAACTTGATGTGAATATAGAAAATCTATGAATTATTGTATTTAGCAAGTGAATACTGCAAGCTTGCTAGATACAATATACAAAAATAAATAGTTTTAATAAACCAGTTCTAAACAAACAATTTGAAAATGTAATTCAAAGACACAGCTAACATTTACATGACATCACCACACATCAAATTCTAGGAATACATTTAACCTTCTGTGAAAAACCTCTATATAGCAAATCATGAAACATTATCGAGAGACAGAAAAGAAAAATACCTAAATACACAGAATAAATGCATTCTTTATAAATTAGAAACACTATTATTTTAAAGATGCCAACTGTCCCCAAATTGATCTATGGATTCAATGCAATCCCAACAAAAATCTCAGCAGCCTTTTTATTTCAATGAAAATTGACAATGTAATTCTAACATTTATATGGAAATGCAGTATAGCAGCAACTAGTAGACTGAGATTAGCCCAGTTATTCTTGAAGAAGGATAAAGGTAAAGGGCTCACACTAACACGTATGAAAAATGAATTTAAAATAACAAGAATTAAGAAAATATGGTACTAGTACAAGGCAAATAGACTAATGGAACCGAATGACAAATCCTGAAAATCTACCCATATATGGACACCAGATTTACAACACTTCAGAATGAAAGAACAGTCATTTAAATAAGTGGTATTTGGTCAGTTGAATTTCTAAATGGAAAAAATGATTATTGACCCCTACTTCATACCATAAAGAAAAAAATTAATTCCAAATATACTGTTTAATGTAAAAGGTAAAACAATCCAACTTCTAAAAAACAACATAGGAGATTTATTTTATAATTTCAGGAAAGCAAAGATTTCTTAAATAGAACATAAAAAGTAGTAACATAAAGGAAAAGATTGAGAAGTTGGACTGTATAAAAAAAGAACTTCTGTTTATCAAAAGATACACTTAAGAGAATGAAAAGGCAAGCTACAGATGGGTAGAACATATCTGCAATATGTATTTCCAATAAAAGACTCGTATCTTATATGAAGAACTATAAATCAATAAGAAAAACACAATTCAATTTTAAAAATACACTAAGGAATGAATAGCACAAATTTTTAAAATAGCACTAAGGAGGAACAGGAATATCCTCTTCGCAAAACAAGATGTCTAATTTGCCAATGAATATCTGAAAAAACGCTCCACCTCAAACATAAGGAAAATGGGAAATAAAACCAAAATAAGATGCTACTATATCCCCATGAAAATGCTAACATTAAAAAGGAAGGATGGAGCAACTAGAATTCTCATAAATTGCTGTTTGGATTGCAAATTGTTGCAATTTCCTACTTGGGAAATTGAAATTATCTACTAATGCTACATGTGCATATGACCCAGTAATTGCATCCTTAGATATAAACCCAACAGAAATGCCTTAAACAAGCCCACCTTGCCCCGTCCCCCCATCCCCCATACCCCCACTCAGAAAAATGCACAAGAGAGATCTTGGCAGATCTACATGTAACAGCCAAAAGCTAGGGAGAAGAAAATGGAAACATCTTACTGTCCATGAACAAGCAGAATGGATACATTGGGGAATGTTCATACAATGAAATGCTTGACATCAATGAAAGCCGACAAATAACCACTACACCTAACAGTATGGATGAATTTCACATGCAAAATATTGAGCAGGAATGTCAAATACAGATGAATAAGGTTTTGTATTATTTCATAAGCTGGTCAGTCAGGTGCCGCCACAAGAGGGGACAGATGAGTGGCACAGGAAAAACAGTGTATTATACGCACAGGTCCTAGAACGGGGGTCACCGCATGCTACTAGGGGACCACATCAGGGGAGAAGTGAGCTCAACCAAGCAGGTGGCGAGCTGAGAGCCAGTGAGGACCTGTGGGCAAGTGCCTTTATTGGGGGTCAAGGTAGCGTTCACAAGCAAATGGTACAAGGGGAATTCAGTGGTACAATGAATGTCATTAGGTCACCGCAGAGGCGGGAAAGAAGGGGAATTTGTGCCCCAGACCAGCCTTACACACTGGTGCACTCGGTCACCTGACAGGGGCGTCGCAGCCTATCTGGGGGGATGTTGAAGCTGCAGGAAAATATAAAGTGTTAAAATTCACAATGTAAATACATAATGAATGATTCCATTTATATACATTTGTGAAAGAAGAAGAACTAATGTATAGTGTTAGCACTGAAGATAATGGTTATTTGGGGGAGGAGAGGGTATAGTGACTGCAGAGTTTGCATTCTATTTCTTGCTGTGGGTGGTGCTTACTCAGCTATGTTCAGTTTGTGAAAATTCACAAGTTGCATAATATAAATATTTTTCTGAATATATTTTATACTTCAATCAATAACGCATTTATTTTTATATTTTTCTGCCATTTTCCCAAGTCATTAGGTTGGAGACATGTAGACTTGCTTTTGTCTCCCTTTTCTTTGATTCGTTATTTTAAAAGCTGCCTTAGTTCTTAAAACAAATGTCTCTTTCTTGAGCTTTGGAAGGGAAAATTAACATTATTTGCACAGTTGTTGAGAAATCACTTAATCCAATTAAAAATGCAATTAGAATTTTTCATTTGCTTTCGCTCTCCCATCTTGAATTCATGTAACTGCCATGGGTTAGCCCTTATTAATTATTTCCTATTCTCCCAATTCTGTTTCTGCAGCCCAGTTTAGACATTTCTCTTTAGTTGAAGTTTAGACCCTGTCCTATCCTGTGATTTCTAACCCTACTGCATATGTCAGAAATTCTTTAGAAAAGATACTGAGAGGTACCTTTTGCCCTGAAATTGTTTGAATTTCTTTCTTAGGTGAATGGCAGATAATCCCGTGGTGAGAAGGGAGGGCTGGTTTCTAGGAAGTTTCAGGGCTGGGCCAGTCCACTATCAAAATAGTAAATATACCTAATTAATGTATGAATGTATTATAATAAAAGACTGTGGACTGGGCATGTATTTTCTAGAAATGTAGTTCTCAAAGTTTTTATTCTCAAAACCTCTTTCCATTCTTAAAAACTATAAAGGGCACCCAAGGAATATGTTCATGTTTTTTGTATCTATTAGTATTTGCCATACTACAAACTGAGAAATTTAAATCTATATATTTATTAATTCATTTAAAATAGCAATAATATACCCATTACATCTTAACATATGTAACACATTTTGATGGGAAATTATTGTTTTTCAAAACGAAGAAAAAACGTAGAAGAAAAGTAGCATCGTTTTACGTTTTGCAAATCTCTTTACTGTCTGGATCGATGGAAGACAGCTGGATTCTCATGTCTGCTTCTGCATTCCATCTGTTGAGATGTAATGTGTCAGGAAGCTTTTGTAAAACTCCACTGTATCTACATGAGAGATTGAAAGTGAAACAGCCAAGTAACATCACATATTGTTATGAAAATAGATTTGATCTTTGAGGATCACCTGAAAGGATCTTGGAAACCCCCAGAAATCCCCAGACCACATGTTGAGAACCCCTGATCTAGGAAATTTTAAGATTTCTTTTTGGTCTACGATTTAGTCAATTTTTGTAAATGTTTCCTGTGCTCTTTAAGGAAGAAAACAAGGCATTTGTGGGAAATTATACCTCTAATGTAATTAATATAAGTGTAATATCAATTGTTTAAATATAATGTGAAATATATGAATAGTTTCATAGATTATACATAAAAGTCAGGGGTCAGCAAACTGGCCTGCCAGCCCAGGGTCTGTTTATATATAGCCCTTGGGCTACTTGCAGTTTTCATATTTTTAAAGGATTGTTTAAAAACCATACACTCACAGAGAAGAATGTGCAACAGAGATCATATGTGACCCACAAAGCCTAAAATATTTTCTCTCTGGCTCTTTACAGAAAAAGGTTGCTGACCTCTGAATAAACAAACTACTAATTATATCACTCATATTAGATATAGCTGTATATGTTTTTCTTCTGTTTGGCAAGTGAAAAATAAAAGTAAGTTTATTAAAAAGTTTCCCAGTATTAATAATATGAATTTTATGGCATGCAGAAAAGCATTGAGTTTCATATTCTGGCAAAAAGAGTTTTATCTACTTTAAATTTATCCTTGAATTCTATTTCTTCTGATTTTAATATTGCCACTTTTTTTTTTTTTTTTACATTTTTTGGTTGCTTTTAATGTATCTCATAAACTATATACTATTAGATTATATATTTTAATATAGTCTGAGAATATTTGTTCTTTAAGTAAGTTAATTTGGTTCATTCACATTTGTTATGTAAATTGTATTTATTCTCCAATCATCTCAGTATATCAAGTATATTTTTAAAATTTATTTTCTAACCTTGACCATCTGCAATATGTTCTTTGATTTTCTTAATCCTCTACTAATTTGTGAGACATGGCCCATTGTAGTACAATCAGGGGTTATTAATATCAATGCAAATATTCAAAAGAACAATGTGAAGAATACAACTATCTATTCGACAGCCCCATGTATATGAGAAATAAAAATAGCAACAGCTCCTATTTATGGCGTCATTGTCTATGTAAAGCATGTACATAAATCAACTCATTTAATCCTCATAATAGTCCCATGAGTAGGTCTCTCTTAGAGATGAGAGCTCCTGGGGCTTCAATAAATTGTCCCCAGTCACTCTTCCAGTGAGTGGTGAGTGGCTGACTTGGAAGTTAAACCTCCTTCTGGCTGACTCCATAGCACCCCCATCATTACCATATACCTGGTGCTTTCATGGAGCTGGAGAGAAGGTTCTTCCCTGGCTCCAGTCTCTTCATCTGTCCTGCTCACTCCAGAAGGAGCTGTAGTGGAATGCATCTACAGGATTCAGCATTCTCATGGGAGCATTGCAGATTCCTCAGAACGTTGAACAAATTCATGAAAATCACAAGACAATGTGAGTGGAAGTGCTAAGGTTTTAGGCCTACTGGGGGCCAGAAAGGAGGTTATTCAGAGTTCCCAACTCTGAATTGTCTTTTAAACTCTAAGTTCAAGCTGCACACCTGTGTTGTCCAGATCACCTTATTGGTCCATTTCTCCCTCTGATCTAAAGTGTTCAAATGTGCAGGATCTATGTATATTTAAGGTCTCTATTTCTCATTTTTAAATTTATTTATAATGTATGGTTTTCCTGTCTTTCTCTTTTAGACCATAACCTTTTTTGTATCCACATGTGTCTTTTAAAAAAATCCCACACTATTCTAAATTCATACAAAGCATACAAAGTTTTTAAATGTTCTCATCTGACTACCCCTTATAATTGTTTAAATAGTTACAAATGAAGGCTGTTAACATATAGTTTGGATTTTGTCATAAAGTCAACTCAAAAGATAAAAGGATAAATTATGTCATTTATATTCTTTGTCATCCACTTGAATCATACATAACTTTTTCAACAGCCTACACTCAGCACGGATCCATGCAGATCTTTTAGTGGGATGGAGGAAAAGGCACCTGAGAGGTTCTGACTCACGTCCTCACTCAAGGCAGTGGGCTGGTGTGACCCAGCAGGGGTGGGAATGGAAGGGCCCGGCTCCCCAGCAGGAGTGCCTGGGTTTCTGAGTGCCTGCTCAGCCCAAGAAGTCCGCATCTGGCCGGATGTCCAGGCAGCCTTGCCCCTTATGTAGACACAGCACTGGGGATCTTCTGCTGGTATTATTCAAGGCTCTGCCTCTCTTTGCCTTAATGGATGAGAGTATTTGAGGCTTACCTGTGCAAAAGCGTATAGAACTTATACATCACATATTGTGATGACAAACTGCCCCTATTTCAAAACAGACAGCAAAGGCTGCTGGGACACAGGATCTGGAGTGTGGCTGGCATGAATCTCAGCTCAGTCACTTGTTTGCGATGAGACTTCTCTGTGCCTCAATTCCCACATCTAGAAAATGGAGTAGTAAGAGTACCTTTCTTACAGGGTTATTGTGAGGGTTGAAGGAATTAATACTTATACATTACTTTCTGCCTGCAACATAGTAAACATTTAGGACAAGCTAGTCACATCATTACCTTTATTTTTATTATATTTTTATTGCTTCTGCATATCTGCCTCCTTCTCCTCCTCCCGCCTGTCCCCACTTCCCAATGTTTTCAGTTACCTAATGTTTATGTTACCTTTGTAAGCTGCCTCGTAGCCTTTGAGAACAAGGTGGTTGTAGAAATACATTCTTATAATTAAAAAATATAGATAGAAAGAAAGGAGGGAAGAAAAGAGTGAGGAGGGAAGAAGGAAGAAAAGGAGAAAATTACATATGGAATTATTCAGGGCAGAACTGTCACTTGTTGTCTACTTAAGGTCACCAGCCCCTAGTTTTCTTTTTTTTTTTTTTTTTTTTTTTTTTTTTTTGTGAGACGGAGTCTCGCTCTGTCGCCCAGGCTGGAGTGCAGTGGCGCGATCTCGGCTCACTGCAAGCTCCGCCTCCCGGGTTCACGCCATTCTCCTGCCTCAGCCTCCCGAGTAGCTGGGACTACAGGCGCCCACAACTGCTCCCGGCTAATTTTTTGTATTTTTAGTAGAGACGGGGTTTCACCGTGGTCTCGATCTCCTGACCTTTTGATCCGCCCGCCTCGGCCTCCCAAAGTGCTGGGATTACAGGCGTGAGCCACCGCGCCCGGCTTAGTTTTCTTATCTAGACTCTCTAGCCCCCTGCTCACTTCTAGAGAAAAGGGAGTGTGGTCGTTTGAATCCTAGAGCTCTTTCTCCCAGGACATTTCTCCTGTCTCTGGCTACAGTGACCTGTCTTTGCCTGCCTCCGAGGGGGCCACACTTCGTGGATACATGGCCACTCTTCCATCTCTAATTGATCAAAAGTTTTTTCAGTTTCTCAGAATCATTCTCAGCATAGCTCTGGGAAGTCACCACCCACCAAAATTACCAGAGTTAAGATGGACCAAGGATCAAAGACACCATGGCTGGCTGTCCATCTTGGCCAAGGTGTCACTATCTCAGGAATCTTCCCCCTCATCTGGGCTTCCTTTATGGCTTTTGCTTAATATACATGGATAGCACATTATTCTTCCTGCACGTTTGACTAAAGCAGAGGATAGCTGTAGTGGATTAAAGTACAAGCATCACCTGGAAGTAGCTCCTCAGATATAGGTATGAGTCAAGGTTAATTGCTTTTTTGCACAAAAAGGATTCAAGGACTCTGGTTAATTATTACTAGTAAATCTTTGGAAACTAGCATTGGATGGGAATATAATTATTTCTCTTTTGAAACAGGGTGTCTTAGAATTAGGAAAGTGAAATTCACTAATAAAAATAACATGATTGATACCCTGACATACATCAGATTGAAAAATCTGTGTGTGGCTTTGGGACCAGGAATATACCAAGAACCCTGGAGTGAGATCGATTGGACATTTGGAACCAGTCAGCAAACAGTGTGGATTGTGAGTGGCATTGTACTAGGCGCAAGGTGATATGGGTATATGACATTTCCTTCTGTGGAAATGAGCCAGAGGGCTCAGGAGCTGTCTCTCAAGCTGGTTTTCTCTTGCTGTGTGACTTTCAGCAAGTCATTAATCTGTGTACCTCAGTATCTTCCTTTCTGTAAAATGAGGACGATATTAGAAGAAATCACTGAGAAACCTTCTTTTCTGTGATTTGACCCTTATAAACTCCACATCACAATTTAGTCATATAGCTGTTACATTGATTGACATTTTTTAAAGAGATACTTGAAACTTTTTCTGAGCACCTCTTCCCTCCTTCCCTTAATTTCCAACTCTGTAACAGCTTTAACTCTAAGAATAGAACATGGCACTGAAATGAGCTATATACTTCTGCATTTATATGGGAAAATTCTTATAGCAGCTTTATTTGCCTGCATAGCTAGATACTTAACTCTTTAATTTTAATGCAATAATTCATCCATTTTATTCAACCATAAGAGAGTGTGTACCTGATTTTTTAATTACAAGTCAGAGACAGTTACAACCGAGCTCAATTTCTTACTGGGAGGCCATGTTCACTTTCCTTGCAAGATTACACTGAATAATGGTTCCTGAAATAAGTGAAATCATGAAGTCCCTAAAAATAGTTACAGGTATATTTTTTTCTACTTGCATTTAATTTACACAGTAACAATCCTTCTTATAGGCTTTAACACAGTGTGGTATTTGATCCTTTGAAGTGGTTCTTGATTTGGTTCTCCTCTCAAATTATCCTCAGGAGAAAATACCAGGGATACCTGAAGGTTGCAGAATTAACTCAAGCATAGTATCGCTCTTTTCTTCTCCTGTAACTGCCATTTGCTAACTTCCCAATTAATTCTTCGCACCCGCCCTCCACCTACCTACACACCCTTGCATACGATCTGTCTTAGTCATTTGACACTATCTACTAGAATCAGTATAGTAGCACCTTGATTAGTATTCACAGTAATTGCTATTTCACAGATCCTTACTGGAATGTACTTATTTTCTTCCAGCAAATTTTCAGGTTGCTTAAGGTCAAGCCCACTTCAATCCAGGAGGAGGTGTTCAGTAAACACTTTATCCTAGGATACTGAAATAATCTTGCTTTGTCAGGGTTAGATTTAATTCTTCCAAAGGAATCCTATGTGAGACAACGTGCAGAAAAGGTCATTGTTTACAGGGCAGAGGATGAGCTGGTAAGAAACCCAGGAGGGAGTTTGTAATCTCTGACCTAGTGGCAAAGAAGTTCTGAAATATGAAAGTGTTGCTCCACTGGAAAGGTCCAGTTCTCAAGTAGCAAATGATAAGAAAGTTGGGAGGAACTAATTTTTCTAAAGGAGTCCAGTTTCTACACTTCAACCTATAGTATCCCCGAAATGCACGCACATACATAGCCACATACATGGCTGTTGTGCAGCAATAACTCAGAACTACAGCGAGTATGTCTATATCTTAATTCCATGTTTTAGTGTACTAGGCAGCTAACCTTTTAAAGACAGGAATTGGCCCTTATTTGGCTTTTTACCTCTAGCTTCTATCACAGTGCTTGGAAATGGTCAATGAACACACACTGTTGACCAAGTAAATAGTAAGTAATAACAATAACTAAACATTTTAATCGTTTGCCATTACTTTATTTAATACAATATTCACTAAAATGCCAAAAGGTACTTTTACTATCTTTATTTTATAGAGAAGGAAACTGAGGCTGTTACTTGTCCAAAGTGTGTCCCTAGAATCTATGATCAGTAGATCATAAAGAATACCCTTTGAATATGTGAAGAATAACATTTCATAGTTTTGTCGCAATGCTCATCCTACAAGATTTGAATGGAAATAGTCCCTCCAGTCACATGCTGAATATGGTATTAATTATTGCTGTGTCTCGGAAGGATAACAGACCTTGTCAGGTTTTCCAGGATTCCATCTTGTCTTCACTCTTCTCATTTTGAGCCCAGATCTCTGCTTAATATGATTTCAGTTGAACAGTCAGTACTTTGTTGTCTCATATGAAGGTCACACAATAGAGAATAACAAGCACACTACTTCTCAGAATGGGGCCTGGAGCCTTCTCATCCCTTGTTATTTACCATCTTGTAATATTTACCATCTTGTAATATTTCCTGCTGACAGCTGAAATCCAAAAGGGTCAGTCTTTACAAAGTCATATCGACTGTTCATTCATTTCAGTAATTTATAATAACAGTTCTTCCTGAATAATTCAATCTAAAAATCTGAGCAAAACTTGGGGGAAAAGACTACCAAAGGGGTGGTAAGCAGCATGATGGATATATAGAGAAAAAAACCAAATGTCTTTTGTAATTTCACTGCAAAAGTCATTTCTTGTCTTCGTAGAAATAGAAGTCTGTATAAAATATATTCCTGTTGGATGTTCTGTAGACACAGGCCATTCAAAAATGATACTCTGTTTGTCTCATTTGCAAAGATTTACAATAATCATTCTCTAAATTTCTGGTCAGAAAATCATATACATGCGTGAAATACCTACAGGCCTTTAAAATTTCTTTTTATTATGTTTTCCTGATTATAAATTATTACATTCCCATTCCAGAAAGTCAGGAAAGTGCAAGAAAAGAATAAAGATGTAGGAAAAGAAACTGGTTGTCATTGTTTTAATTTATTGGGTTATTTTAAATTAATTTTAAATGATAATAATAATTATTATTATTTGATTCAACAGGAAAGGAAGAAAGAATTCTGGAAATAAAGACAAGGATACTTACATTGTTTGGAAGGAGAGCCATATAAGCAGATGTAATTCTAAGAAGTATATATTACAGATGAAAACCAAGAGTTAAGAGGGTAACATGAATAAAACATCATTTCATACAATAGAGCTATTTGGGGTTTTGCAGAATCCAGCCCCTGACCCTTAGCAGGCAGTACCCATAGCAGAGAGAGAGCTGGTTAGACCGAATAATGTGTTGGAGATGCCTATCTTGGTATAGCGCTTTGAAATCCACAAATCGCTTTTGTTATTTCACCCTCATAACAATGCTGTGAAACCGAATGTATTACCGCTTGCTAAAGCTAAGAACACTGAGTCTCAGAGAGGTTAAATGGTTTTACCAAAGATGCAAGACTAATAAATGATAAAGGCAAGACTAAAAGCCAGGTCCTCTGACCCCTAAACTGCTGCCTCCATGTGATGATGATGACGATGATGATGACAATCATGACAAAGCTAACATTCATTGAACTCCTATTATGTGCTCTAAATACTTTGTGTGCATTAATTCATTTAATAACATGATGTAATAATCCCAAGAAACTTCACCATAAAAAATTAATTCTGCATTTACAAATATGTAATTCCCTTTAGCGTTGTGCAAAGTTATCACCTTCACGGTTCTGAAATCCAGAGAATTTATGCTAGGTTGTGTGAAATGCTAGACAGCAGCATGGATGAAGCAGATGGCCACCCTCAGGCCTAGAAAGGAGAAAATGGACCCTGACTAGGGAGAAAAATCAGTATTATTTCTTATAATAGAAAGACTGATACTGTTTCAATGACTCAAACACATTCCAAACAAAGTAAACCTAGGATTTCTCTCATCTTTTTCCAATTTAATGCCATGAAAAAGTACAGTTGTCTTTTAATTTGATTGCAGATAGGCTCAGTTTGCAGGAGATCAGTAATATTTCATTATTGTTAAATTCTGGTTCCATCGTTTCTATGTGAAACACTTATTGAAGAATAATATGAGTTTCACTTTAGCACAACACAGCAAAATAGTTTTAGTAATGGCTAATAGGTTTATATGTAAAATGAAAACCTACTCTATAAAATATCTGTAGAAATTTCTTCTCATTTTTTTCTCTCCTTTGTCCCTGGCCCAGAGATTCTTACATAGCTTTTAAAAGTGGGGTCACCATCTGCACTGGACACCTGTTGTGCCCCACTTTACATTCTTACAGCCCACCCCTTCAGCAACTATTGCTACGGCAACCAGCTTCAAACAGGTGTAACTTGACAGCACCTGGTCCCCACTACATCAAAAATCTCTCAGTTTTTTTCTGGAACTTTTTTGATCACTTCACGAGATGCTTGTGGAAAACTACCCAGACACTCATGCATTAGTAGCGTGGGTATGTAAGACAGTCAATGCTCTTAACCAGTGGGTAAGTGGGGTGGATAAATGTTGTCCTCTTCCACGGCTCAGTTGGGCAATTCTGAGGCACATTCTGCAAGGCTCCTTGAGGATTCTGATGGAGGGGAGCCCCAGTTACTCTCAGGGTGACCAACCTTTGCATGGTCTTGAACCACATCTGCATCTCACTCTCCCTAGCTTCCTCTCCTGTTTGCTGAGATCACTTCTAAAATAAACTATCTGTACACAATTCCCTGGCTCCAACTCTGCCTTCTTAAAAATCCTTCCTAAGATAGTTGTTTTTGAGAGTGTCCTCACAAAGCAGGCACTCAGAATGGGATTCTAGGTTGGGATCTCTTCCGAGTGAGGTGGTGATACAGGCCTCATTTTCCAGTGTAGGTCTAGTGGTGACACTCCTGGTCCACAGTAGCTACACAATTTCTAACTCTCCAGTGGGGGAAAGGGGAAAAATACAGTTAAGGAATAAAGCCCTGGCCTACGGTATTTGAATGATACTGGAGCAGAGATCATCAACAAGGATTGTTGAGCTGGCTGGCCCCTGCTAATTGCTTTGAAAACATTAAAAATATGTAAATAAAGTGGTTAAAAATAAGCGACAATCAACCCAAAGCACGGTGTCATATCAGAAGGCATATATGGCAGCATTTTAAGAGATCTTAATTTCTGCTGGAAATCAGGCTGAGAATTTGAGTATAAGGGGAGCAGAACAAAAAGGGGACTGAATATACCTCCTGCATACGTTGCCTGTGCCAAAATCAGGGTTTGCAGGAAAAGAGTGGATCCCCAAGACCTAAGATGGGGACACTTGGTTGGATGAGCCTGAAAAATAAATAGAACTTCCAGGTTTGCCTGTACCCTCTATGCCAGCAGAAACCGGCTTTCTACTTTAGTAGAGAACAACAGCTTTCTCTTGCCTGGAGACCCTACAAAGTCCTCACCTGGGGCAATTGCTCTTCCTCCTCCAGTTCTTCTCCTGATTCCTCTCCTTAGCTCTCCCTGGTTGTGGCACAACTCTAGCTGAGAAATACAGTGTCTTCTCTGGGAAGAACTTGCACCCAAGAGACACCCAGAGAATCGCAGGACCCAATTAACACTTAGCAGTAGGAACTAGATGCTGTCAGGGTATGCCTGTTTGTAATGTTTGTGCTTATGATATTGTCATCTCTTCTCCTTCAATTCCATTTTTCATTGGCTCTTATTCACAGTGAGTTTCCTGGAGTGTGAGATAGTGGATGCTTACTGTGGGACACTGGGCTTTCTTTTATAGATCATAGAGATCTTTTGTAGAATATATTAGGTACACAGCCAGGGCAGAAGTAAAGAAATCCACACTAAATCCAAGTGCAACTTTAATCCTAAACAAGTAACAAAAAACACAATTGTATAATTTGTTGAAGAATTGCTGAACAACCTAAATATGTTGGAAATGTCCTGGAAATTAGAAATATCAACATGGCAAACTTGGTAAAAAGGACACCTTACAAAATATATATGTATATGTATGAAATTGTATGTATGTATTTATCATACCTATATACACATCATACATATATGCACACCTATACATATACACATCACACACACTGATCTATGGGATGTGGGTGCCAATTTTCATGCAAACAGGTTCAAAGACGATTCTTTTCATTTCCAGTGCTTCTTTCCTTGATTCTTGAATTGAATAGAACTAGATATATTTCTTGGGAAAGGTTCCGGGCTGAAGCAATCAATATTAGGGGTCAAATCATTGTGAAGAATTATTTAAAAAGTAATTGAGACTATTGCAATCCACCAGGAAACAGTAAACATGAAGTGTTGGGAGATACTGCCATATATACTGTGAGAGTTAATTTTATATATCAACTCAACTGGGTTAAGGGATGCCCAGATAGCTGGAGAAACATTATTTCTGGGTGTGTTTGTGAGAGTGTTTCTGGAACAGATGAGCATTTCTGTAAGTAGACTGAGTAGAGAAGATCACCCTCACCAACATGGGTAGGAATCATCCAATCCTTTCAGGTCTCAAATAAAACAAAAGCTGGAGAAAGGGCATCTTCCCTCCTTCTCATCTGCAGCTGACATCCATTTTCTCTGATGCCCACAGACATCAGAGCTCCAGGTTCTCCAGCCTTTGGACTTCAGGATTGCAGCCCAGTTTCTCAGGCTTTTGGCCTTGGACTGATAATTTCACCATTAATTCACTTCCCTAGTCCCTCAGGCCTTCAGACTTGGACTGAATTATCCCGTCAGCCTTCCTGGTTTTCCAGTGTACAGAGGGCCCATCCTGGAACTTTCTCAGCTTCCACGATGTCATCAGCCAATTTGCATAATAAATCCCCTCTTATACATCTCTGTGTATACTATTGGTTCTGTTTCTCTGGAGAACCCTGACTGATTCAACTGACTGGGAAAGCAGTGTTTGTAGTTTGCCCATGCCTGTTGCTCTGACATAATTTTCAACACCACCCCATTTTACCTGTGAAAATATCCTGGTCTGGATAATAAATTATGGGTTACCCAAGAGATATAGAATCTGAAGACACACTGTTAGAGTTAAAATCCATTTTATCCACCCATCAGACAGGTCAACTAAACTCTAACTTTAGTCTCTTGGTGTAAACCTGCAATGGCTTTCCTTTGTTAGAAGTGTAGCCACCTGGCTTTTCTACCAGTTCCGGTTCTAAGCATGTCACTTTTGAAACAAACCCCATTTGTTGTCCACGAATTTAAACCTGAATTTTGAAAATAGCTTACCATTAGATTCACAGAAAGTCATATCCATCACTCACTCTGGCATTGGCAAGGAGGGTGCTGGAACTATTCCTAATCTGTCTTCTGTTCTTTTCTGAGTGGGCATTCATACCTATATACCCCATGTCTTGGCCAGGCAGGTTTACCTCTGGTGGGCGGGTTAGGTGGAAAAGCAGTGAAACTGTAGCTGAGAGCAGATGCCAGTGTGGTGGAGGCTGATGGTCCTGCAATATCAGAGTTCCCGCCGAGAGGGAGATGGCCGTGGAAATGACGCTTTAATTGTCCTCAACACTGCAGCTCAGTTCACAGAGAACAGAAAACTATTATTTAAACAGATGGCAGGCCTGCCCATCCATAACCAGGCATTTAATGAGATAAAACAGAGCAGCCAGGGCTGTAGGTGTGTGAGTTCAGACCATTTTGGAAGACATCAATTTAATTGCACTTCTATTTTTGTGAAAGCTGTTCCCAGATGCCTATCTTGCCCTCTATTCTACCTTCCTTCTTTCTCTTTATTTTTATCTCTCTTGCTTTTCTGGTGTTTGGGTCACAATCAGATGGATGGTTTGCTTCCCTGACTTGCAGTGCCACAGTTTTCAAATGGCATATAATTGGGGCAGCCTGGTGAAGCTGATGGTATGTGGGCTGTGATGCCAGAGAGACTTGGGTGTAAATCTCTGCTCAGCTGCTTAGTGGACGTTTCCTCTTCCATAAAAATGGTGATAGTAATCTCCATCTCATAGCATTGTTGTGAAGTTTGAAAAAAAATAATGTATGAAAAAATGTCAAGTATAGTTCCTAACCTTTGTGGGTGCTCTATAAAAAAACAGGGACTGCTATTATTATTACATCCAGTTTTTCATGCATGGTGTTGAATTTAGGATCTCCTGAGTCACTCTTTTTCAATTCATTCTAGGCCTTTGGCATAATACCCAGTGTCCTGCTTAAATAAAGAAAATTAGGCCAGGCGCAGTGGCTCACCGCCTGTAATCCCAACACTCTGGGAGGCTTAAGAGGGCGGATCACTTGATGTCAGGAGTTCAAGACCAGCCTGGCCAACATGGTGAAACTCCATCTCTACTAAAAATACAAAAGTCAGTTGGCATGGTGGTGGGTGCCTGTAGTCCCAGCTACTCAGGAGGCTGAGGCAGGAGAATCGCTTGAACCAGGAATGGGGAGGTTACAGTGGGTCGAGATCACGCCACTGCACTCCAGCCTGGGCGACAGAGCAAGAGCAAGACTTCTTCAGCAAAAAAAACAAAACAAAACAAAAAAGAAGGATAATTATGTGGTAGAGTCTTGACCACTCTATTATTTGTATTCATTGTCCCATCTGAATTTCTCCTACACCACATAAAAGCACTGCCTTTTGTGCTGCCTCTGGGGACAGAAGACTCACTAGTTGGTCTCAATCAGTGAATAAGTTCTATCTGTTCCATTCAAGTCAATTTGGTTTGATGCTATGAATGTCTACATGTGTAAAAATAGAAAGCTATAGGTGCAGTGGGCTAGCTGCAAGTGATGACCTGTGCGTTTTGGCACTGTGTGGTGTGGACAGTGTGCAGCCATGGGGGCGCCTTTCGGAACACACATCCCCTGCTCTGGTAAGTGTGGCTCTGCCAATCACTAGATGCTTCTCTTAGGAAGTGTCCAGAGCAGAAAAATTCCCACAGTTCACCTCAGGTATATGTGGCCTCTCACTCCCCCTATTTCACACAGTCTCTTTAGCTAGCAAAGCTAGACACCACTGCAAAGTTCTGATTTCAGAGACAAATTTCTTTTAGCAATAGTGAGTATTATAGATGAAATTTTGATCACGAAGCCTCATAGTCTTATTAATATATTAAGAGTTCCAAGAATTATAGCTTTTAACATCCAGATTTTTTTCTTTCTTATGTTTTATTACAGGGAAAGAATTTGTGTGTATATTCTGTCTTTCCAAATCTTGAGCTAAACTAAGCTGCAGAACTTTTCTAACTTTATTAGCTACAACTTTATGTCAGCATTTTCAGGTTTACGCTGAGGTCTCTAAAATGAGACTTTTGCCCTATGACAGAAAGGAACTTTAAGGCACAAGATCCCAATACAAATGCTTTTAGGGACCAGACAGCAACATGGCTGGCAGAGTTCAAAGCAATAGGGACTGGTAGAGTTGGTGGCTAAACAGGAGAGTGCAGGTCCTACTTAAGGAGGTTCAAATGAAATTTTTTTAATGAGAAAAATTAAACTCCTGCAGGCTGACTTTGGTCTAAGGCTTTCATTTGCAAACCTTGCTTAAATGATTCAATAATATATTGCTTGCAACCTAGATTTTTATTGCTAGGTATTTTAAGCTTTGTTTATAAAACCCAGTATGCTAGTTCCTTTTCACATTGTCTTACTTCAGTATTTCCAACTTAACTTTCATACATTTAAAATTATATTTTCAGACCTCTATATGATCCCTGTTGTTTCCACTGATGTTTTTCATGCTGAAATACTAGATGTGCCCATTGAGTAGAGGTGCAGTAAGCTCGGGGACAACTTGTTGATTGTGTATGTTCCAGTATTCACAATTTACTTGAAACCATACAGTACATATCTTAACACAGAGTGAACTCTTTCATTAAACTTACTTTTCTACTCTTAATTTACCAATACATCCTTGGTATGAGGCACAGGATATATAGGTCTCAAGTGTTTTATTATTCTACAAAATACAATGTGATAAGTTCTATAAAGGAGAGGTAGTTAATTTGATATGATTAAGTAAAAGTTGCTCTATCTAGGAGAATTGAGAAAGACTGAATTGAATAAATGAGACACAAGTTTACTCTAAAAGAAGGAAGAGTTTGCCAGTCTGGCAAGAGGGATAAAAATATTCCAGGCATCCACAGAAAACATTCCAAAGCAATATATTTTAAAGTATAACACAGAGTTAGCTCTTGGTCTTCACTGCCCTGGGAATAACAAACCTTCCACTACACAAATTATTATGTACTTTTAAGCATTTTTTAAAAATGAAATCAGAAATGATTTCAGAACAGCCCTGTCATATAAAAGAACTGCCCACAGTTCTCTCTGCTTTCTTCCTTTTGGCTCACCTGTCAAGAGCTCTCTGGAAACCTAATCCTTGTTTTTCATGGAAATCAGTATTGTAGTTCCCAAGATTTGGATAATCTAGTTTCAGAAGGTAGGGACCTCTTTTGGAATGACAATGTGGTGTCCTACCCCCAGTACCTAGAACAGTACTAATTCTACCCTGAAGACCCTGCTCTCATGATGTCACTTAAACCTAATAACTTACCAAAGGCCCCAACTCCAAATACCATTGTACTGGGGTTAGGGCTTCAATATATGAATTTTGAAGGGACACAATTCAATTCATAGCAGTTGGCATAGGACAGTGCCAGGCATATTACAAGTTCTCAATATACGCTTAGTGAATGAATAAATAAATAAATAAACAGAAAATGTCCAGAGATCTCTGTGTCCCTTTGAAGTTGCTAGGTCAACAACTGGACCTAAGAATAAGGGGTGTGCTCTAGCATCAGTGTAAGTGTGGTGCCTCCAAGACAAGAGGCAGGGAGCTCAGGAGCTGCTGAGAAGTAACAGTCACAAGGGAAGGGGACAGGAAAGGGAAGTCACATCAGAAAAGCTGAAGCCATAGCAAAGCCAGAGAGCTGGACCCCACTTCTGGGCCTGCCATAATGAAGCTCTGGCTCTTCCTTGCTCTTTCTTGCAAGCAGGGGCAGCTACATGATTGCAGGACTCAGTGCAAAATGAAAATGCAGGACTCTTGCTCAAAAAAGAAAAAAAAAAAAAAAGAAAATGTACCACTAAAGGCACTAAATATGAAGCCTTTTCCTTTCTTCCATGATCTCTCTTGACTTATCATGTTGTTATTTGCTATTTAACATAGTTCTCAAGTAAAGAAAAATTAAAAGTTTTAATTATGAGCATGAATTGTACCTTTGTTCAATGCAAGTTTTAGAAGAAAATATAAGAACATGTAACTCTTCTGCCGAATCACCAAAATTACACAATTCATAAATTCCTGTTCTGTACCTTGCACATGCATATGTATTTCATTCTCACCAGAACAGTGTGAACGTCACACAACACTAACTCAACTCTTTTTTATTTCTCTATATTTGCACTTTTTACCAACACTTTCTACGTTTGGCTTATTGATGTGCTTTCTAAAAACAAAAAGAAAAAAGATCTGTAGGTTTCACTATTTTTCCCTTTCCTTCAATGTCATCGTTTTCCATGTAATTGGTTGGTTATTACAAGGAAGTGACAGGAGTGAGACAGGATACTTTAAGATCCCTTGGTTGTTTGTGTTTCTTAGAATGCTATTGCCTTCTTTCTTGTTTGAACAGAAAGCATGGCCACTTAGTCATAAACATGACACATTTCCCTTGTACTTGCCATGAGCCTCACTGAACTCCCACACATTGTGGGTCCACTGGAATTCTGTGCTCTTGGGGCAACCAAATGCTCTAGGCAAATGGAGTGATACGGAACTTGCCTACATGCTCCATTGTCCCCTTGGACTTAGCTTCCAAGACAGAAGTTCAAGGATGACAACAGGGCAGAGTGAGAAGGGCATGGAAAAGACGGTGGTGTGGGGTGGGCAGGGACAGAAGGGCCAAGACTAAGCCAGTTGTTTGGAATTCTCTATATTCTTTCTTCATTTTCTCCATTTTTTTCTATGTTTTTTTTTTTTTTTTTTTTTCATTTTTCAATGGAGATGGAAAGCACTCAGTTCTGTTTTCCCCTAGAATCACCCTGTTTGTAAGCAGCCTGCAATGGTCACTAGAAACTGCTCTCTTTTGCCTGTTTTCTAGCTAAGGTCAATAAAGAGAGGTAGTCCCAAGGCTGATAGAGATGGTCACTGTGGGAGCTGGCTGCTCCCTGTGGTCTTATAGAAAGACTTTTGCCCTCCATAGAGCCACATATCTTCACTTAATGTTTTAAACTTTTTTTTAAGGTCACTTGAATTTAGGCATTAAATAAATTGTTAGACTAGCAAACATCAGAACTTTTTTTTTCTAACAACAACAATAGAAAAGACTCTTGTAGTTAACACTCTTAAGTACAGAAGTATTTTAAATTAAAGATTTTTTTTAAAAAAAGAACAACCTTGTCTTCTAAATAATAATGATTGGTAATTATTCCTCAACAAAACTAAAGAAATGGTGTGTTTTCTGTGCATAAAAAGCTAGTCTACTTGCACAAATATCATTAGACAAGAAATAATTGTATTATTTAGACATTATATTAAAATCTTTTTTAAAAATTTTCACTATACGTTACATCACATAAAAATGTAAGGTAGCATGTGTGAACTGCTTAAAGAGCTTGTTAAAGATTCTTATAATAAGAAAGGCTGGGAAAAGTAGAGTCATATCTTATCAAAACAATCTAAGAAATCTTAAGAATGCTGCTTTTCTAGTAATACATAAATATACACGAACATGAGCAAGAATCCAAGTAAAGAAACAGTTCTTATTCATAGGATTGACAGTTTTATTATTACACCAGCCTGAAATAACATATAATGGTGTGTGAGTGTGCACTGGAGTTTCTAAAAGCAGCTTTTCAGATAGGCTTAATGTGAGAAGGGTTCAACTTTCTTCTTTGAATTCTGGAGGATGGGGTCTCCTGGGGATAAAGGGGAAAAGGGGAGATAAACTTTTAATGCAATCTCTATTCTTGCCATGATTTATTTTATTTATTTGTTCAGCAATATTTATTGTGCAGTCACCACATGCCATGCCAGGCTCTGCAGATACAGTGGGGACCTTGACAAATATACTCTTGGACTTTTGGAAGCTCAGAGCACGGTCAAGAAACAGTATTAGCAGAGAACATTACAGGGAAACCAAAGGGATTTAGCAACTCTTGGTGGCGGAACCTAACCCGACCGCAGTGGGGAGTCAGGGGGATCTTGCAACAGAAAAGAGCTTTAAAACTAAGAGCCCAGGGGTGTGTAAGGCATAGTCAGGTCAAGAATGCAGGAATGAAGAATGCTGAATCAGAGGGAATCCTGAGGAATTCCTTCTGGAACCTGGCTTCCTTAACTCTTATTAACCACGTACTAAGACTCCTTTTAGATGGTTGTGGGATGATTGGCTGAAATAGCACAAATTTATGGAACTAAAAAAATAAGTGTTTGGTGTAATACTGTAAGGGTTGGTTTGAATTTTGGATGCGTATGATTAATGGATGAGGCTGAATGAGACAGGGGAGCCAGCTGGGCACACCTTGGTGGGGACCAGTAGCAATGACAGCTATGCCCGCTGAAGGCAGGAAGGGAAGCGCAGAGTTTCTTCTTCCGGCCACACCTTCTGACTCCAGCGAATGCCTCCTTACAGGGTGAGGAAGCTGTCAAGAAAATAAGCATATTGGCCGGCGCGGTAGCTTACACCTGTAATCCCAGCACTTTGGAAGGCCGAGGCGAGCGAATCATGAGGTCAGGAGATCAAGACCATCCTGGCTAACACAGTGAAACCCCGTCTCTACGGAAAATACAGAAAATTAGCCGGGCGTGGTGGCGGGCGGCCTGTAGTCCAAGCTACTTGGGAGGCTGAGGCAGGAGAATGGCATGAACCCAGGAGGCGGAGCTTGCAGTGAGCCGAGATCGCGTCACTGCATTCCAGCCTGGGCGACAGAGCGAGACTCCGTCAAAAAAAAAAAAAAAAAAAAAAGAAAAAGAAAAGAAAAAGAAAATGAGCATATTTATCCGGGTTAAGCCTAAATGTGTGTTTCTTGGCGTTACAGCTAAAATAACCTAAAACACATCTGTATTGAGGTCTGTGACCCAAGTGCCAACCTGTGGCTGTCACAATAGTGTGTTCCAGGTAGAGGTAATAGCATGTGGAAAGGCCCAGAGGCGAAGGGGAGCCAACATCGTCAAGTGACAGGAAATACTTAAATAAGGGTGGGGCCCAGTGTAAGGGAGGAAGGTGAAGGGCGTGTCAGAGAGGAAAGCCAGCAAGATTTTGAGTATGGTGAGATTTTTCAACGCTGGACATGGAAAACCAGTTCATAGTTTAGACAGAGAAATATGATCAGAGCTGTACTTTCAAAAGAATACTCTGGAGGATGGACTTGAGTGAGGACAGCCTGGGAGGAAGAAGAGTTATCAAGGACAGAGATGAGAGTGGCCTAGAGTTGGAGGTTTGCAGTGGGCGTGGAGAGACTGGGGTGATGAACCTCGGTGATTTACTCTGTGTGTGTGTGTGTGTGTGTATGTGTGTGTGTGTTTTGAAATAAACGCAGCAAGGTTGACTCCCATATTTTCTGGTGTGAGGACTAGGTGAATGGCTAGTGTAGTCACAAAGACAAAGAATAATAAAAGAGGAGTTGGTGTGTGCAGAGTTATTCCAAAGATGGCTACAACCTGATATGTCCACTTATGTTGAAATGGAACTGAGTGTTGCCAGAATAATGATCATAGCTGTTTGAGGGGAGTGAAAATAAAAACATTTGTTAAAGAGAATAACGCTGAGATAATTTTATAGCAAGAAGTGACTTTGACCCTGACTTTAGTCCTTTGGCTATTAGCATCCATTTCCAATCCCACTCACTACAATCTTTTCCTTCTTTTCTGAGCTGTAGGTGTGAGTCAAACCACTCTGAAACATAGCAGCACGTTTGAAAGAAGATAGCTGCTTCTTCCCCTATCATAAAGCAGAGCAAACCACAAGACAACTGCCTGTTCAAACAGATCTAAGAAAATAAATAAAGCTCAGCCAAAAGTCACTGTAACCCATTTTATTAGTATTCTTTCTTTCTCCATACCCAACTTAAGCCTCATGTCCTGAGAAAGGATGACTAGTGCATACACCCTCTCTATCAAAAGGGTATTTTTAAAGCCACTAGCAAGAAAGTGTTGTCATAACACCACTGCTAATAATAATGACAATAATTTTATCTGTCTTTATATATTGTCTATTATGTGTCAGTTATTTCATAAACATTATTTCTGGTCCTCACATCAACCCTACAGGTTTAGCATCTCCATTTGCCAGACGTGCAAATGAGATCAAAGCTAACTGGGTCACAAAGGGAATACAGACCTTCACTTTGGCCCCCTTGTCAGGGTCTAACCAATTGGCCTTTGCTTGTAAGACAGTAAGAGTGTGTTTTGGAATAAAATCATTTGCAGTGAATAGCTGTGGGCAGTACTTTGGGTTCTGTCTTAATCTTTCCTTCTAGCCTAGAAGTTTCTATATAAAACTCTCATTATTGTTTGGCTATAGATATATACCAATTTGTTTTTTGCACTGATGCATATTTATAATGACCTAGCGATACAAATAACCACACAGTAAATATTCATGCTATTCTGTTGATTAATTGAATTCCATTGTGTGGTTATGTCACAATTTCCTGGTCAGTGGGCAGCTTTCTCACATGCTGTGAATTATGGTCTAGGTCTTTTCATGCTGTGGCATCACCAGGACCTGAAGTGTATCATCTAGTTGGCAGACACTTCATAATCACCGTGGCCCTGGCAATACTCATGTGGCCTCATGTAGATGCAAGATTTTAAAAAGGTAGCTGGTTGGACAACTGTTTCCCAGCAATAACATTATCCTGTTGAAGGAGGAGGTTGGCAGTAGTTGGACACTTAGATGTCACCATCGTGGATGTTTAAACCATCAGTCTTTTCGTTTATGATTTTCAACTTTATGGTTTTGTTAAAAAATTCTCTTCTCGGGGATTAAAGAAATATTCACCAATATTTTTTGGCCATTTTGATATAATTTTTCTAAACCACGTAGTCAAACTTTAACATCATTAATATAAATAATATATTTGTCCTCAGTAATTTGAAAGGACACTTGAATCAAATACTGAAATAATACCAACACACGCACACATGCACACACACACACACACACACACACACACACTTTTTCCGAACTTTATTATATACTATGGTTCTTTTGTCCTGGGCCCATACCAACACTAGAATATTTTAATTATAAATATTCTGTCATTTAAAAAATTATTCTGTGCTCTCCCTCCAAAATTAGTCTTAATTTTTTTTGAAATATTTCCCCGTTACATTCTCATTTATTCTTATACATAAATATCTCTCCAAATCTCTTCCTCAACTCTAAAATAATCACTGTTTGAGTTTAACTAATAGATAGATAGATAGATAGATAGATAGATAGATAGATGCCAGATAGATAGATAGATAGAGACAGATAGATAAACAGGCTGATAGATTTGAGGGAGAATTGATATTTTTCAGTGTTAATTTTTCCATTTAGGAGCACTGTGTCCGCTTACTCAGATTTTCTTCTGTGTCACTCAGTTTTATATTCCCAACGTTGGAAACTTGGTGACTATTAAGTATTTACTGAAGAGAGGACATTACCATATTGTGTATACTTCTCATTATACTCCAAGATATTTTGTTTTATACTTTGATTGCCTAATAAAAATATCTCTTTTTTTTGTAGTATAATTTTCAACTGGCTATTGCTGGTGTATAAGAAAGCTAATTACTACTTTTGGAGCATTTGGCTTGTAATCACTTAGCAGAAATGCATTACTTTGTAAAGTCATGACTGAGGCTGTGTTTCTGTTACTATCATGCATGCATGAGAGTTGCAGGTGCAGAATTCTAGGTTCAGAATATTTCTTTTCACAGAAAATTGCAAGCATGACTCTTACTATCTAATGGCATTTACTGTAGCTGAGATGTCTAATTCTAACCTCAAGTTTTCTTCCTTTTGTTGAGCAGCTTTTCTGTTTGTTGTATACTTAATAGACTTTTTTACATTATCATAAATTAAAATGTTTCACCCAAATGTGTTTATGTCCAATTCTCTTAATTATTGTTTTTCTTCTGGTATATCCCCAAAATCAAGTTTTCAACTAAGAAAATTTGTATCAATGATTTAATAATTTTTGCTTCTTTTTCAAGTGCACTGTGCATAATATGAATATCTATTACAAATATATTTTTCTCACAGGTATTTTCTCCTGTCTCTTATATTTTCTAGGCCATACTTATACTTTTCCTCGAAGTTACAGAAAATTTTTGACAGCTGGACTTGCATTTCATTAATTTATTTTCCTGAAGTATCAATTCTACTCTTCACTGCCTCGTGGCATTTTAATTTGGGGAGTTAAAAAATCTAAAAGCAAGTTTTATTTTATTTAATTGATACAGTTAGGCATCAATTAAGAAAATGATTTGGTATATATTTTAAAACCATTTTCCTGTTACTATTTCAGTAAGTTTATTTGCTGGGAGGGTATTTACTCTAAACTCCTTAGATTGGTGCCTGTGAGCAGAACTAATAAATGTTTTCATAACAATGATGTTTTTGTCCTTGAAGTTTACTCATCCTTAATAGGCCAATGCTTGCGTAGTTCTGTCAGTTAAAATAAGTTGTACTAGAAATTGTCCCTGTATAGTCCCAAATAAAAGCAGAGGGGGGTTTGCTTTTAATAGTTCTAGATTATCCTCAATTCATTTTTCATTTGTGGTTAGTATTGAGATAACCATAACTAGAAGGGGCCACTGCCATTGTTATACTAGGAGCCCAGAGGTAACTGGGCACCACCCAGCTTGCTAATCAGTGTGACGGCCTCAGTGAGCAGTTCATGTAGCAAGTTCCTACTTCACTCAACAGACCTTCCTCATCAAATGAAAGGCAGAGCTGGCCAGGTGCGGGGGCTCACACCTGTAATCCCAGCACTTTGGGAGACTGAGGTGGGAGGATCACTCAAAGCCAGGAGTTTAAGAGCAGCCTGGGCAACATAGTGAGACTCTGTCTAAAAACACAAAATGAATAGCTGGGTGTGGTGGTGCACATCTGTGGTCCCAGTTATGCTGGGGGCTGAGGCAGGAAGATCACTTGAGCTCAGGAGGTTGAGGCTGCAGTGAGCAAGACTCAAAGGAGGAAAGAAAGAGAAAGAGAGAAAGAGAGAAAGAGAGAAAGAGAGAAAGAGAGAAAGAGAGAAAGAAAGAAAGAAAGAAAGAAAGAAAGAAAGAAAGAAAGAAAGAAAGAAAGAAAGAAAGAAAGAGGGGGAGAGGAGGGAGGGAGGGAGGAAAGAAGGAAGGAAGGAAAGAAAGAAAGAGAAAGAAAGGAGAAAGAAAGAAGAAAGAAATGTGGCGAGGGGAGGAAGGAAGGATGGAAGGAAGTAGAAAGAAAAGAGAAAGAAAGAAAGAAAGAAAGAAAGAAAGAAAGAAAGAAAGAAAGAAAGAAAGAGAAAGAAAGAAAGAGAGAAAGAAAGAAGAAAGAAAGGGAGGAGAGGGGAGGGGAGGGGACAGGAGGGAGGGGGTAGGGGAGAGGAGGGAGGAAGAGGAAGGAAGGAAAAAAGAAAGAGAAGAAAGAAAGAAAGAAAGAAAGAAAGAAAGAAAGAAAGAAAGAAAGAAAGAAAAGAAAGGAAGAAAGAAAGAGGGAGAGGAGGGGAGGGGAGGAGGGAGGGAGGGCAGGAGGGATGGAGGGGAGGGAGGAAGGAAGGAAGGAGAAAGAAAGAAAGAAAGAGAAAGAAAGAAGAAAAGGAAGGAAGGAAGGAAGGAAGGAAGGAAGGAAGGAAGGAAGCAAGGAAGCAAGGAAGGAAGGAAGGGACTGACTCAAAGTTCTGGCTAAAGGAAAGATTACCCTAAATTTTGATAAGCACATTGTTTGCAGTAGCTCAAAGCGAGCTAACTCCCTACCTCTGATTATAAACAACTACTTGCAAGTGGAGCTCACTGTCCTTGTTTAGTTAGGACACCATCTGGACAAAGTTTAGGGCAGGATGAGGTTTGGGGCCCAGGGTTGTAAGTATTGCAATCGTACAGTGAGAAGTTCCCCTTCTGGGCTCTCCTAGCCTACAATTACCTCCAGATCCTGCCTTTTTCTTATCCTAGGAGTATCTGTGGGCTTCTGTCCTTTTAGGTCCAACATGAACTTCTTTTGCCAAAAAAAAAGGGAATATCAGGCTGGTTGATTTTCATCTGGGTTAGGTCTCCCCTGGGTTCCGCATTCCTGAATTGTCTCCAAATTTTTCTTTAGTGAATAGTGAGTATCCTTCCTAGGTGCTTTTGTGTGCTTATTCAGATCTTTCTTTATTTTTCTTCTATTTCTTTCTTAATTTCAAGGGAGACATTAAAGAAGACATTAAATGTCTGCCATCAAATTATTATTTTGAACTGGAAGTCTACATTTCTGTCTTGGTTTTAATATTCTAGTTTTATTATCTTTAAATAGAAGAATTTTATACCATGAATCTAAAGAAAAAAAGAAAGAAAAGAGGGAAGGAAAGAAGGAAGGAAGGGATGGAGGAAAAAGTACTCAGACAACAAAGTTATCAAAACACCAAAGTGGCAAATTTACAATGATTAACTTCTTCTAACTGAGAGTAGTTTGATAGCCATAAAACAGTGGTGTACACCTCATATGTGATATTAATTCTTTTTTTTTTTTTTTTGAGATGGAGTCTTGCTCTGTTGCCCAGGCTGGAGTGCAATGGCAGGATCTCAGCTCACTGCAACTCCACTTCCTGGGTTCAAGTGATTCTCCTGCCTTAGCCTCCTAAGTAGCTGGGACTACAGGTGCCTGTCACCATGCCCAGCTACTTTTTTGTATTTTTAGTAGAGATGGGGTTTTGCCATGTTGGCCAGGCTGGTCTCGAACTCCTGACCTCAGACAATCTGCCTGCTTCGGCTTCCCAAAGTGCTGAGATTACAGGTGTAAGCCACCATGCCTGGCCGATGTTAAAACATTTTGAAGGGACAGTTACAGTAAAAAGAAATGTACTATTGCATGTCTAATTTCACCATTTAAGATGAAATCTTAAATCCACCAACTTCACCCTCTGGGTTTATAATACACCAAAGTCAGTCCTGACCTTGGAGTAATCTTATGTGGAAATCTTTCTGGAAAACATGGACTAGCTTTCATCTAAGAGTTCTCATAGCATGACAACTTGCGAAGGTGTTGCGGACCAAGTCAGTCCCTCCAGCTTTCCCATGGAATCTTGTAGATTACAAAACAGCATTTACAAATGGATGCAGAGATACTGAGGATGCTCACTCAGCTCTCTGTGGCCTGTTGGCACAGGAACTCTTGGAAGACAGATTGGAGTCCTGCAGCCGTTCACCGTGCTGGATGAACTTGAAAGTTGCCCCCCGCACTAGCTCCAGCTGTCCTCCCTTCACACATGGCTACCTGGCCCTGGCTCTGAGCTTCGCTTGCATTCTTAGGTACCTGGCGTACCCTTTATTCATTTCTCTCTTAAACCATTCCTATTTTAAACAGGCAAATGAAGTAAATCCTCTGCAAATTTACCTGCAAGCAAACACCACCAACTATTGAAAAACTAAGTTCCAAAAACTTTAATCATTTATGGTGTACTATGATGCAGCCATTAAAAATGGTTTCGAAGACTTTTTTTTTTTTTTTTTTTTTTTGAGGTAGAGTCTCTCTCTGTCACCCAGGCTGGAGTGCAGTGGCACGACCTCAGCTCACTGTAACCCCCGCCTCCCGGGTTCAAGCGATTCTCCTGCCTCAGCCTCCCAAGTAGCTGGGATTACAAGCAAGTGCGATCACGCCCGGCTAATTTTTGTATTTTTAGTAGAGATGGGGTTTCGCCATGTTGGCCAGGCTGGTCTCAAACTCCTGACGTCAGATGATCCATGCCCCCTCGGGCTCCCAAAGTGCTGGGATTACAGGCATCAGCCACCGTGCCTGGCCTTGAAGATATTTTTAATGGAAAACTTTAATGATATGAAAATATTCTATAATGTAAAGCAAAAATAAAGGATATACATATAAAGATATTGTATTACCTACGTAAAAGGAAAATATATTAAAAAGTGAAATAGAATATACTAATAAGATAACAGTTGCCTTGGGAAGATAGTATTACACATAATATTTTTTCTTTAAAAATATCTTCACGTTTCTATCAAAGGCATTTTTCTTTATTTATATCTTTAAATAAATGAATAGCCTCAAGTTTTTAACAATTTGAAATGTCAAAGATTAAAATGATACATTGTAAAGTTGTCATATAGCATGATTTCAACTAAATAATATATAACTAAGAAACTTGATGTAAATAACGTACAGATAAGAGACGATGAAAATATGAGTAAATGTTGACAGGCATTCTCTCCTCTAGGAGGGATAAAGAGCAACTGCTGATTTCATTTCATTTCAAAATACATCTCTATTTTCAGACTGTGCACATTGGTCATGTATTAATTTCATATTAGAAAAAAATTGCTTGAGTAAGACAGAGGAGAAACCAAAAATGCACTGTGCTCCTAATACAGTTGACACTCAGTATTCACAGGTTCTATATCCAAGGCTTCTACCAATCAAAAATATTTGAAAAAAATATATAACAATACAATGATAAAAAATAATACAAATAAAAACAATAGAACCTAACACCTGTTTACATAGCATTTACATAGTATTAGCTATTTTAAGTAATTTAGAGATGATTTGAAGTATATGGGAGAATGTTCATAGGTTACATGCAAATGCTATGTCATCTTATATCAAGAACTTGAGAATTCATTGATTTTGGTATCTGTGGGTCATGCAGGTGGGGTGTCCTGGAACAAATTCCCCATGGACACCCAGAGACAACTGTACTCCAAATAAACCTGTCTACTCCAAAAACTTTGGATCAAAGTTGAGGAAAATCTTTAGAAACTCAGGAGTTTTCAGTTCACGTATATCAACGTATTTTACACTTCCTGATTTACAAGTGGCAAAAAGGTTTTCAAAAATATTCCTGTATTAAAGAGAAGTCAATCCAAATGAGAGGAAATCCTGTGAGAAAGGAAACAAAATTGGTCTAGCCAAAGGCTCATCACAGAGAAGAAGCCAAGTGTGACTCTGGGATGGGAAGAAGAGGTCATGTAAATAGACTCTTAAAACTGAAATTTAGGACCCACACTGCCTTCTTCTTCCCCACCTCCCTCTCCACCGCCTGCCTTTTTTTTTAACAGCCTTTGGGAAGACACTGTGAAGCACAGATGCAGATAAAGAATTGTATCATCTTCTAATAGTTTCCAAAGTGGAGCAGTGTGCGCTCTGCTTCCAGCCTAAGGAACGCACTGTTCAGGAGGTGTATGCATTTCACTTGGATTGCTGTGGTGGGTCTCTGTTTGGGTAGGTCAGGGGACACAAGGTAAGGGAATAACCGAATTAGGAAACATTGTTGCTATTGTCAAAGGAAGGAAGTGCTAATGTCTTCTGGTGGAGCCACCAAACCATCAAGGTTAGACATTATTCCAGACACTTACAGAAACCTGCAGTGACTTGATAATTTGTGTGGAACTATTCGCAGCCCAGAGCTATAAAAGCAAAGAATGAGCCGATTTATCTACTAGGAAAGACTAAGACCATACTCAGAAGAAAAAGATAAAATGCAAACAACTAAGTATTTTAGGAGATATCAGGCATGGACCTTAACTTTACTGTGTCTATACAAAGCAGTAAAGAAGAAAATAAATTTTGAATCCATTTTGAATAATTCAAAATAAATTTTGAATCTTTTCATAACCCTCAGTAAATAAATTAAAATCTTTATTCCATTCTGAGAATTCATTTTGGAAAAGAGATGTTTCAAGAAAACACTGGCAGTAAAACTGAAATTTCTTTTTCATCTTCAATGAGAATTTGTTTCATAATTCATTTTGTACAATTTGATTATAAATTGCTCCTTTATTTTCTTTTTGAAACAGGAATTAATACATTTAGACATGGGAAATAGAGCAAATTACATTTTATTATATCCTGCTCTCATATACAGAACACTGTGATTTTCTTTTTATTTTCCATGACATTTCAGCATCCAAAAGATAAACAGAAACATATTTAAATACAAATAGAAGTTAATAATAAATCTAACGAGGCAAACATTTGCTAACGAGCACATCCTGCATGTCAGAAGTCCCATAGCTCTCAGAGGAATCACCACCTATATCATACATTATCAATTAGAAAACTTTGTATGTCTTAACTGCTTTCAAATTAAAAAAAATAGGAAGTCAACATTGCAAAATATTAGGGGTACAGTCCGGACTATCTGATTTTTATTAATAAAATGGTCTATTCATTTGCTGTAAAATTACCAGTCTTCAGCTAAAGATCTTTCAGGCACTTGAGGTTGCTTTTTCTGTCATACTTTGAGCCAAAATCGGGGGGAAAATAAGTGAAACTTTAGAACTGAAATTTCAGCTCATTGTTTATTTGTCTTTGTTTCTCCACTGAGCTAATTAAATGAAGAGTTTGACATTCAAAGCTGGTTTGGGAAAAGAAAGAGGGAGCACAACAAGTTGGGATTTAGCCCAACTACTAATAAATATGGAAGGCAGTAGTCATCAGAACAGATTTCATGATGACTTTCTTTTCATTGACTACACTTTTAAAAATAGTAAAATGGATTATTAGGGAAAGGAAAAGAAGAACATCTTATAATTATCTAGCTTAGTGTTTAGGTTAGAGGAATTATACCTCTCTGAAGCAAAACTTCAATTCAAAATAATTACATTTCTAAACCTATTAGTCTCCAAAAGGTATCTTCATTATACTGTTTATTTTCAAGTGGAATTCTACTGCTCTATATTTTTTCTTAATATACTTATTACCCCCCATCCCCAAAAGCCAGAAATACATTCAAATAAATAATTTAGGAAGCTTTTTATCATGTTGTAGTATTATACTTAAAGGAGTTTGTGCTAAATTTAAAGAAACATAATGTTTGTGAAGCATTTCATCAAGAGAATCTACATTTTTTTCTGACTCACATTTAGTTCTATAATTTTGGTTCTATAATATTTTAAAATAAAGTGCTGAATTTAAAAACTAACATGCTTATTATTTAAACATTCAAATAGTACAAGAGTCTCTTTAAAATGTTTCTATACCTTAGTTCCTAGCACGTCAACTCTGAGTTTGGTGTGCATCTTTCCACACCTCTTTTTATAATATAGAAATATACCTAAGCATGTGTACACACACACACACACACACAGATGGGGTGTGTATTTTCATAATGTTCTATATGTGATTCCATAACTTAATTTCTTCATTTCTCCCCTTATCCTTCCATCTTAAGCATACTTCTGTGTCAGAATAAGCACATCAACTCTATTCTTCCCAATGGGGGTCGAATGTTCCATTTTATGATTGTGCCATAATTTATTTAACCAAGTTTCTACTGATGACAGTGTCAGTTTTAGTCTCAGAGGAGTACATACACATATTTAAAAATTCAAACCGTACAAAATTGTCTAAAACAGAAAGTTAAGCCCTCCTTCTCCTCCTCCAAAAGCTAATCAATTTCAAGCTTTTTCCATGGTTTGATTTTTTTTCCTGATGGCTAACATTATAAATTGTAAATAATACATCTAAACATGTATTACTTGTTCCGTTACTTGACAAAGTGCTGATTTTCTTTAATTAAAATGAAGAATTTAGCATATTTCCAAGGATCTCCTTCTTTCCCGAACTTTGTCTTTATTTTATTATTTTGTCGATGTTAAATTTCATAACTTTTAATTCAGCTTTGTTTGAGAAATGTTACTAAGTCTTCCTTGACCAGTCTATAAACTGAGTCTAAGAACTCAAGCCCAGTGAAACCACATTTGTCATATTATGACTGGGTATTAGTTATTTGCTGCAGAGCCATATGAGGTAATGGGACCGTGAGAAGAGAATGCAGCCCTCCAGGGAAGGCACACAATTTCCCCAAACATTGAGGTCCAAAAGACTCTTCTTTTAGTTGGTTTTATCTTTCTTAGCTGCATTTGGGTTTAATGGAAAGATGACAAAGTTTTACCAGCAACACATGGGTCTGGCTCTGCAGCTCACAAACTGTGAGGCCCAGAGCTAGACCCTTCCATTTTCTGGGCCTTACCCTTCTCATTTGTAGACTGAGAGACAAACTAGTAATACGTCTCTGCTCTAGCTTTAGCATTTCAGTATTCTAAAGTATTGAATATCCCGTAAGCATTGTGGGTACAGTGAAACCGCAGCCTGAGAAGGAGAGTTCTCACATTCCTATTTCTAATTCCACTCAACAGATCCTGAGTGATCGCCAGAGACATGTTCTTAATACCTTCATCATGTTCGGGGCTTGGAGATATTTTGGAAATATGAGGCAATCAACTTTAACTGTTGTTTTGGTTTGCTGCAAAGAAGAGCATTCTTCTTAGATCCTAGCATGTGCATTTTTAAATGTATAATTGTCATTTACTCCTCTCAAAAATAATCAGAGCTAATATTCTGGATAAAGCTAAGAGTAATAGTCATATGTTGTACTTAATAGGGCAAACTATTATTTTCTGCACTTTTCTACACAGAGCCTAGAATCATTTTTATTTTGCTCTCTCTTCTAATGGTTGTGGGATAGGGATTGGAGACAGAGGTGTTGGTTCAAAAAGCTGGATTTGGACAAGCAAAGCAGAAAGTCACATGGAACTCAATGAGGGCCTGTACGCAGTCTTCCAGTCATTCTAGCAGGTCCTGCCTGGTGTCTATCACCGCCAATGTGATCTCACTGTTCCCTTCTCTCTTTCTTTCCAGGAGGGGCCAACCCAACACTTTGGCCTTATCAACCCCCGCAGATGCTGCTCTGTGTCTCTTCTGCCAGTTCTGGCTCAGTGTGGTGTCTCCCAGGCCCACTGACTGTCGGTTGCCATAACGACATTGCACACACGAGGGAGGCCTGGCGGAGCAGTGGTGGGGCCAGGTGGAGAGGAGGAGGTAGAACAGACAGCTGAACTGCGCAGCGTCCCAGCCAGGATGACACGGAGGCAGGTGACCATAGGAAGTGAGGCAGGGGAGGATGAGGAAGAAGCTGCAGCCCAGAACCATGATTGCAAATGAGCAGAGCCTGGCCTCAAGAGAGGGAGGAAAAAGCTGGTGAGGAAAAGTGGAAGGAGAAAATAAAATGGTTAGAAAAACACTATAGACAAGCATAAGAAAAATGGAAACCAAAAAGAGACATTGCTGCCACTGGAAAAATGTCAATCTCAGACATGGTGAACACAGGAAAAGCATCCTTCTCTGTTGCCTACTTGCGTTTAGATTAATATGGGTTTTGGGGGGTTTTGTTTTGTTTTTCCTTGAGACAAGGTCTCGCATCGTCACCCAGGCTGGAGTGCAGTATTGGGATCACAGCTCACTGCAGCCTAGACCTCCAGGCTCAAGTGATCCTCCTGCCTCAGCCTGTCAACTGGCTGGGACTACAGATGTGCGCCGCTGAACCTGGCTAATTTTTTGACTTTTTGTAAAGGTAAGGTCTCACTATGTTGCCCAGGTTGGTCTCAAACTTCTGATCTCAAGAGATGCTCCCACCTCAGCCTCCCAAAGTGCCAGGATTACAGGTGTGAGCCACCATGCCTGGCGACTTTATGGCTTTAACATGAAATAAGACCAATATGACTTTAACATGAAATAAAAATCATTAACTTCAGGTCAGCTCAATATGCCAGTCTTGGTTACGATAGACTACTGGTTCAGGCCCTATTTAAATCTGTGGAAAATATCTATGTGTCTTCCTCTCTGAACTGTTATAATGACTTCAATGAGTTGTTGAATATTCAAATGCTTGCTAAATGTTAGAATAGTCTACAAATCTAAGAGTCATCATTGTCCCTTGATTTTATCATCATTGCTGTTTAACATTCTTCTTTTTCACTCTCGCAGTCTCCTTTGAACTATCTTTGGAAGATTTTTTTTTCTTTTTTCCCCCCATTAATTGTAGAGTATTTGGACACATATGCTTTTCTCAGAGGAGCAGTCGAAGTTTAACCTGTAAATCTGTAGCTAAGCAAGGCAAGATAACCTTCATCTGCCTTAGTTATTATCACTAAAAAAAAAAAAAAAGTTGGAACCTAATTCAATTCAAATATCCTTATCTATATTCTATCAAAAATTTCTTTATGCTCTATAACTTTGGCAAATTTCTTTTTCTCTGAACCAAGTGTGCTGGGGGAAGAATATAAAATAAGGGGAGGGAAAATATGTATTGTACATACGTATATATAATATCACCATAGCTGAAAGTGACTTTAGGGATCATCTAGTACGATGCTCTTTATTTCAATTATTTTTTTGGTTTTTGTTTTGCTTTGTTTTGTTTTGGAAAAAAAAATTCTCGCTCTGTGGCCCATGCTGGAGTGCAGTGGCACAATCTCGGCTCACTGCAACCTCAACCTCTCAGGTTCACGATTCTCCTGCCTCAGCCTCCTGAATAGATGGGACTACAGGCATGCACCACCACACCTGGCAAATTTTTAGTAGAGACAGGGTTTTACCATATTGGCCAGACTTCAGGTGACCTGCCCACCTCTGTCTCCCAAAGTGCCAGAATTACAGATGTAAGCCACCGTGCCCAGACATTTTTAAGGTTTAATTTGTGATCAGTCATCTAGCAATCTTGATGAAATGCAGAGTCTGATTTGGAAGGGTGGGACAAGATTGCAGTTCTAGCAAGTTCCCAGGAGACACTGACACTGTAAGTCCTTGAGAAGCAAGAATCTATTACAGTGATATTCAAAGATTTGGCATTAAACACTTTTTAAACATAAAATCTGATAGAACAACTGAAAGCCCACCTTCACACACTAAAGTTTTTGGGGGATGGGTGGGGAGGCAGAGACCTAGCTGTCCTTCAATATTCCCTGGAAGGTTTTGGGTCATTTTCCAGCCACTTCATTGGGAAACCTTGGAATCTGTAGAGCATGATATGAAATGCACAAACTAATTGAAACACTTATTTTAGTCCTAAAGAGACAGACTTGAGAGAGTTTAAATAGCAATAAATGTATTTATAATATTCAATATCCATACACATATGCTCCAAACATATACATTTAAATATTATCATGAAGACATGTTTTTGCATTGTAGAAAACAGTTGCTGCTTTTCAGCATCCAAACCCTATTTAATAGGAAGCCAACCAAAAGGTTAAATCTGACAGAGAGCCCCGCTCTGTGCCTTACCAGGTAAGCTGAGAGCAAGTAACCAAGGCTCCCCAATCAAAAACTCATTCTAGAGACTTCATACTTAGAGAGAAGGAAGCAAAAATTAAGGAACAGTTAAACAGCATTCATAGTGGTGACGCTGGAAGCAGAATCTCAAGAATGGTGGTTTAAGGGGCTGCTGCTCTTCAAGGTCAGTCATAGGAGATGTCTCCAAGGAAGTGACAATTTATCTATTTTTATAATTGTGGGGAAAAAAACCCAAAAAACAGTGACCACCACGAGTTAAGTAAAGAGATGCGCCAAGTAGAACAAATAGACTATCAAACAGGGAAAGCCGAAGAGTTTAAGAGGACTGGAGACAAGGTTTGACATTGGTAAATACACAGGTACAAGGCACCCATTTGGAGTGGGTGAGCTAGCACAAGTGCCTCAGGGGCTGTCTTGGTCTGTTTTGCATTGCCGTAAGAGAATAACTGAGGCTGAGTAATTTGTAAAGAACAGAGGTTCATGTGACTCACAGCTCTGCAGGCTGCACAGGAAGCATGGATATGCCATCTGCTTTTGGTAAGGGCTTCAGGAAGCTTCCACTTATGGCAGAAGGGAAAGGGGAACCAACATGTCCCATGGTGAGAAAGGAAGAGAGAAAAAAGGAGTTGCCAGGCTCTTCAACAGTCACTTCTTGCATGAAGTAACAGAGCAAGAATTCAGTCATTACAGGGAGAAGGGCACCAAGCCATTCATGAGGGGTCTGCCCACTCCCGTGATCCAAACATCTTCCATGAGGCTCCACCTTCAACATTGGTATCAAATTTCAGCCTGAGATTTGGAGGGGATAAACATCCAAACTACCTCAGAGGCTTAAATAATTTGGCACATTACCTTGGACAGTCTCTAAATTCCTTGAAAGCTGGATTTCATCCCCAATCCCAGGCAAAATTTTGCCAGATGAAAAGCTGATACATCTAAACACACACATATTTGGCATCCCTTTACACTTTGGGAACGCAGGACAATTAGAAGTTTACAAGGTGAGGTTGGGACACCAACTAAGAAATCGCAAACTTCAAAATCAAAAAGAAATGAAAGAAAAAATTTATCCTAAAATCTCTATGGCTTTTTGACCATTGCTTGTATTTCTGAGGGTATTGAAACTAGAATTAGGAACAACTGTGGAATAAGGGTGTATTTCTGTTTCCTTCAAGAAGCTTTCCAAAACAAAGTAAATATAAAGTGTATCAAATCTGAAATAAAGAAAATGGTCACTAAGAAATTAAAAGGGTAAAAAGCATCTATCAAATTTTAGCCATTATTATTTACATATATATTTTATATATATAAATATATATATATTTTTTGAGACAAAGTCTCACTCTGTCACTGAGTCTGGAGTACAATGGCATGATCTTGCGTCACTGCAACTTCCGTCTCCTGGGTTCAAGCGATTCTCCTGCCTCAGCCTCTGGAATAGCTGGGACCACAGGCGTGTACCACCATGCTCAGATAATTTTTGGATTTTTAGTAGAGACAGGGTTTTGCCCCATTGGCCAGGTTGGTTTTGAACTCCTGACCTCAAGTGATCCACCTGTCTTGGCCTCCCATAGTGCTGGGCTTACAGGTGTGAACCACCGTGCGTGGCCATGATTTTCAGTTTTATTTTAATGATTTCATTTTTAAAAACTTTGCAGCTGGGCATGGTACTGACATCTGTAATCCCAACATCTTGGGATGCCAATGCAGTAGGAGGATTGAGCCCAGGACTTCATGGCCAGCCTGGACAACATAGCTAGATCCCTTCTCTACAAAGAAAAAAACTTGGCATGACAGGCATGGTGATGTGTGCCGGTAACCTCAGCTACTCAGGAGGTGAGGTGGGAAGATAACTTGAGCCCAGGAGTTTGAAGCTTCAATGAACTATGATAGTGCCACTGCACTTCAGCCTGGGCGACAGAGAAAGACTCTGTCTCAAAATAAATGAGGTAAATTAAATTTTTTGCTTTCTTGCTATGTTATTTGTATCTTTTCAGATTTCCTTCCTATGTTTCCAAGTTTTCTTTGTTTCTCTTACTTCTCATAATTTGAAAATTATGCATCCCATTTTTCCAACTAATGGTTAATTTACATTTAAAATACCTTTATATATCTCTATTTAATTCTATCTATATATATATTTATCACTTCAAAAATAAAGTATATGAATTTGAGAATTCCCCCCACACGCATAAAACGAAAGATTCTGCAAGCAATTATTCACACTCCTACTCTAAGATTTTGCTGGTATAATTTGGGACTTCATATCCAGAATATTATCATTTTTTTAAACACTTTAAGTTTCTTTTGGAAAAATTACTTAAATTTTTTTCTATTGATTTAAACTTCTTACTATATTAAAAATAATGATTTAAATATTGACTCTGATTGGTTTTCATTACTACTCTTTTTTTTTACAGCGCAGTCTAGTCTAATCCCAATTGATTTTAATTACGCATCATACTTTCTTTTATTACACATAATCCCTATAATTTAGTTTGTCGGTTTGAGTCATTCTTCAGTCAGCTGGAATACTTTTTCAAGTTTTTTAAAAAATCTTTATTTTTTTGCAGAAAAAGAATGTGGGTAAAAACATTTGGAGTCCTTTCATGTCTATTATTATCTCTCTATTGCTCTCAAATGTGAATGATAGCCTGTCTGGCTATAACATTCTTGGGTTTCAATATATTTCTCTCAAGAGTCTTGAGTTCCTTTCTCTTACGTATTTTTCAAATTGTAGAGAGTCTGATGTCAACTTGAGTTTTTTGTTTTTATAAACAAACATTTTTCCCCGTCATCTTGTTGCTTATTTTTTTCTCAATTCAGGACTTACATCGTCATATTTTTAGATAGGCTGTTTTACCTTTGGTTTAAGCCCCATACGCCCCCCACCGCCACCAACCCCCAAGAAAACAACCTTCTGTTATTTTGTTGGGAATTGCTTTTCCTGTAATTGCTCTGTTTTCTCCTGTATGTATCTTTGACTTCTTGGATTTGTCATCAATGCAACTTATATTTTTGATTGGCACATATGTCTCATTTTTTTCTTCTAAATTCCAGGATAATTTTTCAACCTGGTATAATTTTCTGATTTGATCTGTAATATTCAATAAATGTTTTCTGCCTTCATGCCATTACAAGTCTTTGTTAATTATTCATTTCATCTGAATGGTATTCTTTAGGATGAGTACCTTGTTCAGAGACACAATAACTCCACAAATCAGAGAAATTTTGAAAGATTTTCTCTAATTTCCCTTGTGGTAGATCTCTTCCATAGATTTGTGGGAACATTTATTCCTCCGCAGGTTTTCTTCTTTTGAACTACTTGCTGTTTCATGTATCTGGGCACTTTTATCCGTTTGTTCATCTTGATAGTTATGGACATATTTCCATTTTGTTTTGTCTTTCAGTACTAAGAGAAGAAGATGATAAATGTTAAATGCATTGTGCTAGTCTCACACCAAATTAGTGAGAAAGAAAAGTTTAGGTTTCTTGTCTATTTATTTTGTTGTTTGGGACTTTGTCTTCACTGTAGCAGAACTGAGGGGAGCGCTCACTAAGGGAAGTCCAGCCAGGGTAACATTGCCCATTGACATTGTTGCAAAGGACTTATTCACTGTGACTCTTGATGGAGACTTTTTCTCTAAGTGATGTGACTGTATCCATTAGACACTTGAAGCAGCATGTTACAAAGCGTGATGTCAGCACCACACATTTCCTGGAAAAGGACACTGAACCTCATGCCTCTGTGGACCAGCATCATTGCACTTTCTCAGGATGTCGGTACTGCCCATTGACTTGTCATGGCTCACCTTTGCCTCCAGCACCCATTGTAAACTTCCTGAAGCCGGTGGGGTTTTCCTGTCATCTCAAATTCTTTTTCCTCAGGCAAACTTTTCTATTAAGTCTGTTGACTCATACATTGGTCAGTCGGATCTGAAACCTACCTCTCCTACATTATGGCTAATAAAGTCCCTCCAAGAATCTGACATAAAATATTATCCTTCCCTTCCCTTTAGTACTATATGGCGTTGTTCTCAAATTATAAATCCTTTTGGTCATCTTAGTGATAAATAAATGGGAGAGTTACATAGTGGATGAAGATTGCTATCGTTATACCAAATTTGTTTTTCTCATTGTTTCTTTTGTTTTCTTTCTTTTGCAGGTTTCTGACAGTAAAGATGAACTAATCCTGTTTTTATAAAGTTGATTAGTTAACTTCTGAGATTAACTAGAATCCTGGAATCTCTTAAATCTGTTTTGTCCAATAGAACCTTCTATGTTGGTGGAAATATTATTCTGAGCTGTTCAATTTGGAACCTGCTAGGCTTGTATTGTCATTGAGCACTTAAAATGTGGTTAGTGCACCTGAGAAACTTAATTTTAAATTTTACTTAATTTAAATTTAGACAACCTCGTGTGCCTAGTGGTTAGTGTAATGGACAGCACAGTCCTAGAAAAAAACCTCTTTTAAATTTCAATCTTTTTTGAAAACAGAAGTTCCTATGCTTCACCCTAATATATAAAATCAGAATGCTGGCTATGTATTGGGGTGGGGTGGGACTGCATTTTTAGAAAATTATCTCCCTGATTCTTAATATGCATTCTGATGGTCTTGGAGGGTTGATTTGGTACTGGGTGTAATGGAAAAGAGGCTTGCTCAGCTTAATGAACTTGTGTTCTACAAGCTTTAATACAAACTCAGAAACAGTGGATTACATACAGTTACAGAACTTTGACTGGAAAAGACTGAGCGTGTGCCACCATCCCCCTCCCTTGTCTGAGGTAGACATTGCCTGTCAATCACTGTGTACTTTTCTACCCAGCCCAAAAGCAGAATCCTCAAAAAGGTTCCTGACAACCCCTAACTAAGGATCAATCCTGGCAAAGGAGCTTATTTGCTATCTAGATTAGGTGTTAACTAACTTTATCTGTATAGGTCCAAATAGTGCAAATGTTGAGCATTGTAGGCCATAAGATCTCTGTCATACCCACACATTCTGCCATTGGACCTGTCACAGGCAATACTGAAATTAATGGCTGTGGCTGTGTTCTAATAAAACTTTAGTTATGGACACTGACATTCGAACTTTATATAATTTCCCCATGTAATCAAAACCCTTCTTTTGATTTTTCTCAACCATCGACAAATGTAAAAACTATTCTTAGTTCTTAGGCCATAAATAAACAGGCATCAGGCTGGATTTGGCCCCAGGAGGTAGTTTGTCTATCCTCATTTAAATGATTGCTAAGGTCTCTTCTACTTCCAGTATTTTATGAGTCAAAGGTTTTTAGCACTAACATTTTTGGAGTAGGACATTAGTATAACATGCTTTGGTTCTTTATGTTTCCTCATACCATGCAATTCAGTACATAAAACACAGAAATCATAGTGACCATTTCCTGAGGTAAAATCTCCACAGCATGAATAGTTAGTGTGTGAAGATATGAAGGCAAATACAGTGGTCTCTCAGCTTTTTTACTGTCTTCATCCATTTTAGTTTCTATCACAGAAAATTATATACTGCATGTTTCATAAACAATAGACATTTATTTCTCACAGTTCTGGAGGCTGGGAAGTCCAAAATCAAGGTGTCAGCAGATTCACTATCTGATGAGAGCTCTTTTCTTAGTTCATAGGCTGCTGTCTCCTTTCTGTGTACTCCCAAGATGGAAAGGGCGAAGGAGCTCACAGAAGCCTCTCTTTATAAGGGCACTAATCCCATGACCCTATCCCCTCTCAAAGGCCCTTCCAAATGCATTGGGGATGAGGTTCCAACATATGAACTTTAAGGTGATATAAATGTTCAGTGTATATAGTACTGCCCTTCAATCTATATAAAACATTTTGAAAGACTTTCAAGTACATTTCTACTAAATTTTATTTCGACACCATAGGTCAAGAAAACTTTTAGTTTTAAAATAATCCATGTCATTTTCTTTAAAAGAACTAGGATTCTATTTGTATCAAAATTGCAGTTATATTCTGAGAACAATGCTTATTTCTACAGTTCCACCCCTAATTTTATTAACATTTAGCTTCCTTCTATGCAGATTAAAGCTGATGGATAAGCAACAAAAGCAAAAGCTTCTTTACAGACAAACTAACAGATCACTGTGAGGATTTCCCAAAACATCAGCTGCCATCACTCAGTAACTCACCTCCATTTTGTCCTCCCATACCACTCAAGATTCTAGGTGACAACACGTTATTGGGATGGAGCCCCGATCTCAGCAGGGCTTCACATTTCCCAGACACCTCCATACTTCAGGCTTGGGTGATTTACTGATTATTATTACTATTGTGTCCACCCATATGTTACACTTCTCTTCCCGTTTCATTTATTACAGAGTCAAGATGCAGAACACAGTTAAATGTCAAAATGTGATTCTTATGCATTCAAATCTTTAAAATAAGGACATTCCACTCCTTTTCAACCATTATTGGGGAAGTTTATATTTAATATTATTTTTCTAACCAAACACTTGAAACACATTCTCACACATATCAGGAGGTCTATGATAAGCACAATGTACATCTAAATTAAAATTATGTTCTAAGAGCAACATTTATTTCTACAACTCTACTACTAGTTTTAGGTAACATTTAACTTTCTTCTATGTATATTAAAGTGAATGAATAGGCAACAAAAGCGAAAGCTTTCACGATCTTGTCTTCTATAGATTGTCTTGTTTTGAAAACTTATTTTCTTAACTTCTAGATTTACATTTTAATTGCATTTTTGATCATTTCTTTTTTTATATACTACTCTGTTGAAAGCAAATTTCAAAAGTCTTCTCTAGCTAATACTCACAACTCCAGCTTATTTAATAAAATCTTCTTCCTAAACAAATGGGAAATTACTAGCAACCTCTGACTGGGTTGTTAATTACTATCCTGGGGCCAAGTTGATGTAACATTTTTAGCAATACTGAAAAACAAAGCCAAAAACACACAAAACAAACTTATCTAAGATTTTAAAATATATTTACCAAAATTGAAATAAAGAAAATGTCTCCCATGTGCTTATTATTCAGCATTTTTCTTAAGTGAAATTTACTAAATGACTGAAATGTTGAAGCAGGGGAAAAAAAAAAACTTCATAAAAGAGAAATGTAGACGCACCACTTCTCCATGGATTCCACACATAAAAATACTTACGCATTATGTAAAAATAAGACAACCAATTCACCATTATATTTTAAATAAAAATACTTAATGTCTTGCCCCACTTTGATCAATCTAGAGAATGATATACACAGATCAACTCTCAGAATTTTATAGGTAAAAAAGAATTTTTAAATCCACTTATTTTATAGAAAAGAAATAAAGTCTAGAACAGCAATTCAAGTTCATTAGTGGTAGAATCAGCACAGGAACCCTTAAAAGATAGTCCTTTAGGCTGCCTGTAGTGGTGAATGAGTTACATTAAAATGAGTTGATTTCTAGTGGCTTTTGGGGGACTTCAAAAAAAAGATGTTTGATATTAAAAAATAGCTCACACTTATGTTATATCTGCCATTTATATTACTTGTAGGCTAAGACAACCAATACATCAATATTTCCCCCTACAGTCCCATATATAGGAAACACCACTCATGTGGCATTATTCTGCTATTTGACCCATCCAGTGGAAGGTGGAGATATATGAACAGTCATCATCATCATCAACATCATCCTCGATTTTTTTAAAGATAAAATACACTTTGCTACAAACTTGTATGCCTGATACACACAGGTGACCAAGATGATATTTTCCTTTGGGTGACAGGAATAACAAGTTAATGTTGAGGAAAACAGGAAAAGGGCACAGACTTCAGAGTCTGAAATACTTTGGTCTAAACGAATGCTTCCCAGCATAGCCAATGGACTTGTGAACCTATTGAGCTCATGCGTCAAACAAATTAATAATGAAAGATAGCATAGTACTGTCTTGAAGATAAGTGAAATTGAATGTAAAGTATTGGTAGAGTTTTTGAAATAATAGTCAATCTGTGACAGTCTTCTTTCTCATGTCTGTCTCTCCCTACAGGAGGTCTTGTGGTAATTTGCTAAATATTACTATTTTGGTCTGACAGAACTCTTAAAATTTTGCATACCTAACTGCTACAATTACTTAAACAAGGATGATATATAATTGCTGAATTATAAAACCACTAACCCAAGAGATTAAAACCTATCACAAGAAACTCAAACTTTTTCTTATTTCTCAAGACCACTGAGCCAAAAGTGGAGGTGATTGATTCTCCTTCTGTATCTTATGAGAAGCACAGAAATAGAAGTTTGGAAGAGTCAAACTTCAGATTTCTGGTGAAATGAAACTAGTAGGCTAATTTTCTTCTTCTTTTAAAATTGTTTTTAGAAAGAAAAGAGGTTGAGGATTTTTGCTCTGACAGCTCATTCAATGACTCCAGAAAGTGGTGGGAAAGAATTTGAAAATCTAAACTTCAAATGAAAATAATATGAACATATCTCCATGTAATAAATAAGTAGCCCCTGCTTTACCCGCCAACCCTGACTGCTATTATTAGGCCCGACTGGTTAATTAGACAAAAACATATTTGGCTAATTTCCCTTCAAATTCACCATCAATGTCAACACATTTGGATAATCCTAAAAGGCTGGGAATTTACAAGTCATAAACATTTAACAAAATAGCTAAGCTTCTTAAAATACTTTCCCCATCTGTGTTAAACCACAGAAAATCTAACCGGAACAACATTATATCCCCCAGCCTACAGGAGTTTTTATTAAAGATAGTAAGTCACTTAGAGCTCTATGCTTTAAGTGTAGAGAGGAAAACACAACACAACCAGATTAAAAAAAAAACAGATTTTTGTTACGTTAATAATCCAAGGTTAGTAGGAAAAAGTAAGAATTAGCTTGTAGTTAAACAGCCATTTTTCATTGGCATATATATATTTCACCTTTCACATACTAGTTTTTGCTCAATGACCCAATTTGGAATTACATACCAACAAGGCTCTGCACAGTCTGGCTCTCCACATCTTTCCTTCTTCCTCTCTGCTGAAGCCAGCCTTGTCTTCCATGCATTCCTTAACTTTGTCAGCTCTTTCCCTTCCAGCGGGCTTTGCACATCCTGGAACACTCCTTATCTAACTGTTTGTCTCTTCTTTGTTCAGTGCAGCTATCTACATGGATGCCACCATCTCAATGATACCTTCTCTGCTTGCTCTTTCATAGAAGTTCCTCCTCCCCAGGAATTCTCTGTCACAGCACCATGTTCAGTTCTTTCACTGCACTTTCCATAACTTGTAAATAAATAAATAAATATATATATATCTCCACCCTCTACCCTCTTAAAAAAGTTTTTGTTCTCTCATTCAAAGTCTTTGCCTGGCTGATTAGAAGTTTCATTCTATTTCATTCACCAGTGTTCATGCAAACAATAGCATGGTACTTGGTACACAATAGGTACTCAGTAGAGATCTGCTTAATAAATCAATCCACAAAGAACAAATGGAAGAAAGAATGGATGGATGAGTCCCTGGTCTTTAACTGTTTTTGTTTTAAATGAGAACAAATTACGAAATGTCATCATCCTGTCAAACTTTGTCACAGAGATTCTCTCTATAAAAATCTAACAACTTATTATTTAGATTTCTGGTAACTTTGACATTCTTTCATTTAAATATGATTTTTTTAAATTAGGAAAGCTAAAATGTCCAGTTTGTAAATAAATATGCCACATTACACAAGAAGAAATCTAATTGGTAATTAGAAGCTGAAGCCCCATGGTATTTAGAGTTAACTTATTTTTTAAAACCCCCTTTTGGTGTATATGTATACTTTCAGCTTTTACAATTTGGAAGAAGACACACACCATTACCTCTACTAGGCCTTTCCAAGTGCTTAACTCTCTGCTCCTCAAAACTTTAGCTTTCTAAATCTCATTCTCACAGCCACACTTCTGGCTCCTGCCTTACCACCTCCCAGCTCCCAAAACAACAGCCAAACACCTATTTTCTTTCATTCTCATTCCAACCTAATTCAACTGCATATATCCCCACTGTCTACCTTTCTGCTTCTCTTTTCAGCTCTACTTCTAGAACCTTTTATTTAGTTCCTTAAAAGTCTTGTTAATTTAAGGGTAATTTTTTAAAATATGTAAATGTTTTTTCACTGTTTTCCTTCAAAGTATCAGTTGGACAGTGAAGCCTGGCTTTTATCCTGATGACCTAGGAACCTCTTCAATTCTCTTATGGACATTTTTATTCCTTACTCTGCTTAATGCACTAAAGGTCTGGCCCGTGGCCCCCAGGGCTGCTTTTTAAACACTGATCATCTCTCATCGTTTCACTTCTTTACATTGGGAGCCCATAGCGTCTACTTCTATCAGCCCCCTCAGCACCATTTGTCATCCTTCACCACTCATTACCTTCCACAACCATTTCTGTGCCTGATTCACCATTCTGCTTTCTGCCCCTTCTCTTCTATCATCATTAGTGACTTAAACATTACAGCTGATATTCTGACTCATTGCTGTTCACCCTCCTCCACTTTGACCTTCAACTCCAGTAACCATCACCCTCTAATGAGCACAGTCATATCCTGGATCTTGACCTAATATCTTTGAGATCTCAAATATTCTTGTCTTCTCTGAACATGAGCTGATTGTAGATCACACAACCCTTTATCTCTAGTTTTTTCAATTATCTTTTTGCTTTCACTAAGTTCTCCTGTTACCCATTTTTCTAATGGCCGCTGCCAGTAATGCTTCTTGTCCCATCTAGGCTACCTGCCTAGTCACTTCAATGTGCCCTCACTGACACATTCAGCCCCATGTTTCTTGGCTTCCCCTGAGGCCCACCTTGCTTTTCCCAACCTTGTATTGCTTGCACTTCTTGAAGGATCCTTCTGGATGAGTGTCCAGGGAACTATCTCCTGATCCTTCTAAAGTAGACACTCTCCATGGAGCTCAGCTGGATGAGAAGTTGGGAAGACTTGCTTCTACTCCTTTTCCTGAATCACACTTTGTCACGTAGTCCTCAAAATAACAGAACTTAGGCTCAAAGTTTCACAAATTCTTTCATGAGGGAGCCTTCATTTTTTCTCCTCTGTACCCTTTCATCTGCTTCATACATTTCTCCAGGAGAATCTCTCACCACACACAAGCAAATAAGAAAACTCATCTGCAAACTAAACTAACAGTCCCATAGCAACAACAACAACATATGCAACAATCTCCATCCCATGCTTTATCTGCAAAACATCGGCAAAACATCCACTGCCACTCCCAATGCACACACAGAAACTCCCGTTTTCTCTATGGTTAGATGCTAAGATTGCATTTCTGGTTTTGAGGGTAACTACCAACCTAAACACACACACACACACACACACACACACACACACACACACACACACTATTTAAATTGATTTTAAATATCCATTTGGTCTTCCCATTACACTGAATGCCAGCCATTAAATACAAACTAGTTATTTTCTCTAGCAATAGCTAGTCCCTCCTAAAGACATTAAGAATTCCATGGGTAAACCAATAACAATTCTGACTTAGTAGGTCTGCAATGGGTACTTCACTCTGTATTTTAACAAGACCATAGGTGATTCTAATTCACATTTTTTAGAATATTGCTTACCATGCCCTGATTGCTGCTTGGGGACAAGTTTGAATGAAAGAGGCATCAGTGGGAACCATGATATATGAACTTGCTCCCTGGGACATCTGCTCTATTGCTAATCTCTTGGCAGATCTTCTGAGATGGGAAAGCCTTCTAGAAGACCAGCTTCCAAGGCATCTCATGTATCCATTTATCTATTCTCCTGGGGTGATATCTAGGTTACTACCAGTAACAGCCATAAACAAGTATTTTTCTGGACAATTTGCTGAGGGGAGAGCTTGCTGGGTCATGGAAACTTCTTGTTAGGTTCACCTAGAATTGTCAGATTGCCCCCTAGACTTGCTGCTTATTAAAAATGAGACTGAGTACTCCCTCATGAACTTCTGAGTCATTCAAGATGCCCCTATTAGGAATCAGTTATCATTATACATAAACATTTATTCTGCTGGATTGTGTATTTTCTCTTGATTTTCCACATTTCTTTGTCCACATAAATTTGTTAGCTCTAGATGTTTCAAATACCATTTCCAGTATGTGGTTTCTGTTATCTTTGCCTATAATGATTTTATTAGACAGAAATTCTGAATATTATGTCAAATACATTCCTTTATTTCTTTATTATCTGTCCTTTCGAGAGCACATAGGTGTTAAAAAGTCCTTCTCCATACCAAGATCACAATCCATTGACTCACATTTTCCTAATATATTTATATTTATTCCTATCATATTTAAGTATTTAATCCTCCTGTGTATTTTCTTTTTTTAATGGAAGAATTCTAATTTATTTTTCCCTATGAGTTTTTCTAACACTACTAAAGAACCCATTTTTTCTCTACTAAGTTTTGTGCTATCTACTTTATATAAGTTTCAACATATATACAGATCCATTTCATTGAGCCATGTGTTCCTGTACCAACATTACACTCTTTATTAATGTGGTTTAGTGCTTTGCCTGAAACACTGGTAATGCAAGTCATCTTTCTTTATTCTCCCTTTTGAAGGTAGATTTAGCTATTTGTGAATCTGTATTCATCCATATTAAGTTTACAGTAAGTTTGTAGAGTTCTTAACAATTCTATCATAGTTTTTTTACAGTTGACATTAATGTACAGATGAATCAAAATTCATTCCAACCATGAACATGGTATCTGTCTCCATTTATTCAGATATTTTTTCTATTGTGTAATGTACTTTAAAGTTTATTTCTTACTTGTTTTACAGATATGTTATAATGATATTATGATATATTTTCTATTCTCTTATGTTCTTGCTGGAAAAGGGAACACAATATTTCTAAATTAATCTTGTATATGTGACTATTTTACTGACCTCTTTGCTTTTTCTAAAGATTTTTTGCTGTTTTCAGTGGTTTTCTTTGGTAATTGATCACATAACCTATAAATAATTAGAATTTGCATCATCCATTTAGATCTTTACCACTTGTTCCCTTTTCTTATCTTATTGCATCGTCTAGGACTTTTGAAAACATCACTAATGATAACAATGAATGGTGGGCATTTTCGTCTGTCTGTAATTATAAAGTAGATTCATCCAAACTTTCTTATTAAGTAAAATATTTGATCCAAGTTATTGATAAAAGAATAACTTAAAGAAGAATTTTAACTATTGTTTTAATATTATATATGCCTTGACTTTTATCAAAAGTTTTCTCTAAATTTATGTAGCACTTTGCATGTATTTTAATAAGTGAAATGGGCCCCACATTTAGTTTCTTTATAGTAACTTTATCTAATCTTGGTATCAGAGTTACATAAGCCATGTAAAATAGGTTGAGAAACTTTCCCTGTTTATATATTTTTTAATCCTCTTGTATAAAACAAAGATTATTCTATCCTTGAAAGTTTAAAAGAACATCCATAATATGCCATCTGAGCTTTTATTTCTCTTTATTTAATGGCTTTTCTATTTCTCTTGTGTCATGTTGGCAATTTTATGATAGACAAAAATATATTTTAACAAGACTTTTAAATGTATTGACATGTAATTGTTCATAGGATTTTTGTTATTTTTAAATTACTGTATAGTTGTCTATATTTTTTTTCCTATTTTTACATGTCTAACTTCTATCTTTTCTTCCTCAGGGCCAAATTTTTCCAATTTATTTATCTTCTTTAAAAAGACTTTGCTTTAACTGATCTCCCTTATTGTTTTCATTTGTCTTTAATTTATTCTCTAATATTTAATATTTTTTCTTATATCTTTGAGTTTATTTTGAAACTCGTCCTCATATTGAGTTGAAAGTTTTGTTCATTTTTTTTTCTATTCCTTATTTTTTGATAAGTGTACTTACTGAATGCTTTCAATTTGTCTTTAGGTGCTTCTTTAGCTGTGTTTTGGAAGTTTTGATGGTGTTTTCTTTTCCATTCCATTCTAAGAATTTTGTAATTTTTCTGTGGTTTCAACATAAATGTTATTAAATAATATATTTTTTAGTTTTTAATCTATCATTTCATTATTGATTTCTAATTTTGTTGCCTTAAAGTGAGAAAACAGTCTGTATATTACTGATTCTTTGTAATCTGGTACATAGTTTATGTATGTGGAAGAAGGATTACATATGTGCTCAAAAATAATTTGGAACCTCCATTTTTTGGATATAAATTTCCCTATACATCTATCAGTTAAAACATAGTATGTCATTGCTCTATTCTATAATTTTGCTAACTTTTTTCTAATTTTGATGTTTCTAAGTTTCATTTTAATACAACTGGATGTTGACTTTTTCCCTTTCCTTAGGAATACTGTTTCATACTCTAAGTCCTTTCAGCCTGAGGTCTTTCATGTTACTTAAGTTATGGAAAATGTTCTATAATTAGTTTGAAAATTATTTTCTTCCTCCCATGTATATTTTTCTCTTCCTTTTGAGATTCCTATTATATGAATGCTGACATTTCTACTTTTATCCTTCATATGTCTTAAATTTTATTTAAAGTCTTCCTTCTTTCTCTCTTCTTATTGACGCATAATTTATTAATCCAATTTGACAGAAACTTATTTATTCTTTTGCTGTATCCATTCCACCTTTCAATACCTTTTTATTTAGTTTTTAATCCTCTATGTAGTTTCATACTTAATCTTCTCAATTTGTTCTTCATAAATATTTATCCCTGTTTCTTTTTATCAAATTATTTCTTACCTCTTTGATAAACTTACTATGCTGACCTTAAAAAGTTATTCTCTCTAGACGATTCATTTTATGATGAATAGGTTGTTCAGTTTTTGTTTTTTGGGTTTTATTTTGTCTCTCTCTTAAAGGAGTAATATTCCTCAGAAGTTTCATTATTATTCTTTAGGATCTCACATTTCCTTAACTGGTAATATGCACCCATAGGAGGAGTGAAAGTCTAGACCCTAACATGTGTCCGTCCTGATAAGTTTCGAGTGGGTCAGGGCTCACTGAAAAAAAACCTATCTCACGACAAGCTAAGTTCCATCATTCCTTATTGACCAAAGCTTTGACAAATGACACTGCCCCACAGAAATTATCCCAGTACCCCCATGCAGGCACCGATTCTTTCCAAACGCGATGTTTCTTTCTTGTAATCAGTCAAATCCTGGGGTGCATAGAGGGTTACTGGAGGAGAAAATACTGAGGAGCTGACTGGACCATCTGTGCCCGTTGTAATACACTCACTAACTCCAGACAGTATAGGGAACAACCTCTGGCCTGTTCTTGGCAGGTTGGCCTGTTTCCTGTCTCAAAGTGGCATGGGAGAAGGCAATGGTTCACTCCTTGATGTGTGTGTGAGAGGAATCTGCAAAAACACATGCCTACACACACAAAGGAAAGGTCTTGCCCTGCCCTTGGTCTCTGGACTTTCTTCTCTCTGGCTAGTGCATCACTCCTCAGTCAACCCCACGTTCTCTTTCCAGGGCTTTCCCAGGATGTAGCAATAGATTGTTGTTTCTATGGCATCAGTATATACAGCATTTACAGTGTTGCATTGGGAAGGGAATTAGAGGATTATGTTCATTCACTATTTTGCCAGGGACTAAATTATTCCCAGGTATTTCTAATAGGTATATTTCCCTCCATGTTGAAAATCTTTATTATTTCTCCACTATGAATAATTTTGGCTATTAATTTACAAAGGTAGTGTTTCTTTTATTAAAAGCAAAGTGCCAAGGTACTTTTTAAACTTCCTGAAATCAATGTTTCTTAGAAATGTATATGTAATTTTCAAAGAATCTGTGATAACTTCATGCTGCTTATATTATGCTGACAGTCTCATATTTAAACATTTATATTACTGGATATATTTTACTTGGTTATGGGAGATTATTCTTTTATTGTATTACATAATTTTTATTTTGACTTTTAAATAAAAATTGTATATATTTAAGTTGCACAATATTATGTTTTGATATACATAATCACAGTAAAATGATTACTACAGTCAAGCTAATTAACATGTCCATCTCTTCACATAGTTGCCTTTTTGTGTGTGTAGTGAGAATGCTTAACCCTTTATATTTCATGTAAGGGTTCCTTGTCTACTTTTATAAGTGAATTCCCTCTCTATTTTCTCATATTATTTTTATGAAATGTAATTATTTAAGAAATTGTTACACTTTCTTTTCAGAATAAAAGGTATGGCCACCTGTATCCATCCCTTGAATGTTAGAAGGAATTAACCAATCAATCTATGAGTTGGAATACATGGAATTCCTAATAGTCATATAGATTTCACCTATAAAAACTGACAGTAAATATGAATTTATTCATTTGAATATTAGAGTGAACATTCCTTTGTTAGTGTTTCAATCAAGTTTTTACTTCATTGGGGGTAAACATTGATATATTCGTATTGATTTTTGATAAAGCAGAAAGGCATTCTTAATTTCTTTTCCAAGCCTACCACACACATTTAGAATGATATGAAGATATATATTTAGAAATAATTCTATAATTTTTGTAAAGGCAAAAAACTCCCCCTATTTACTAATATTCTTACCCACAATGTTCTGGACAAACAATATAGCAAAATTAGTTTCATCTATCTGTTGCTTGACTCATTAACTCTGGCCTTTCTTTCCAGGCAAAATACGTGGGAAAAACAAAACAAAACAAAACAGTGAACCAAGAACTCATGGGAGAATCTTTTGAGCTCATTTTCTGGGTGAATGCTTCCCTCCCACCCAACCACCAGAACAGAGGAGCTTCCAGGAAGTTAAAGAATTGAAAAATAGAGAAAAAGAATGAGTCACAAGAGGGTCTTATCATCTGACTAAGTGGGAGACCGGATAAAAGACTTGTAAACTCATTGTAGCTTATGTACATATGTATGGTTATCATGTAGCATTCTATTTCTCAAATTAAGCATACACCGTAATTATTTTGTGAGACTATAAAATTCTTCTAGAAAGAAATAAAGAGTATTAAAATTCTACTATCCTTGTTTTAATGTAAAACAGTTTTTGTCTTATAAATGAAACTATCTGACGGAGATTTTGGGATTTTAATGATAAAGTCCTCTTGGATACAGTCCAGTATAGGCTTTCCACATAAAACATTATGTTTCAAAAGCAAAAGATAGAATATTAAATTTCCAGGGCAAAATGCACACACACACACAAAAGAATAACCTTGGTGTTAACCTCAATTTGTTTTACATATAGCAGACAATTTTGTAAAAGTAAGATAATGGCAAGAACTAATTATTAACTTGTTTTACCTTCAGAAAATATATTTTGGGATGGACTCCCTGACTGCAGGGCTGTTTAGGTTCATGAGAGATAGGTCTGTGTTTCGGAAACTCTCCTTTCCGTAGCCTTTGCTCTTGCCCTTCCTGCCGCCCCGAGAGGCCCCGTTCTTCGTGACCTGAGATTCTGAACCTATTGCTTCTGCCTTGACCATGTTCAAAGTTCATCTTTTAAGATGGTTCCTCGAAATTTTCCCCAAATATATTTTGTGCTCTATTGACCACTCTCAGGTAGGAAAGTTGATATTATTCCTAAGAGCGTGAACCACACCCTCTATAATCTAGAAAACCCTCATTCATATTCTTAGATTTTTCTTATTAGTCATTTTTTGGGGGTGTGTTATACAGTCCCCTCTTCTTGAGATTATCTTTTTTAAAATGCAAACATCTGGAAATGATCCCTCATGGGGCCTTTAATACTTTAGTATGAATAAGATTATTAGACAATGTTCCTTTGGAAAGAGAGCTCTCAGCAGGGTACTGGGTACCAAGATGAGAGGATTGATGAGGACAGAAAAGAGAGGCAGAGTCCAAAGCAAGATCAATTTTCCATTTTTTTCTCCTTTGTCTTTCCTTATTTAGAGCATAACTATATTTTGGTTTAGTGCAAACTGCTGGTGGGAATATAAATTAGTTCAACCATTGTGGAAGACAATGTGACGATTCCTCCAGGATCTAGAACCAGAAACACCATTTGATCCAGAAATTCCATTACTGGATATATACCCAAAGGAATATAAATCATCCTATTATAAGGAAACATGCACACGTATGTTTATTGCAGGACTATTCACAATAACAAAGACACAGAATCAACCCCAATGCCCATCAATGATAGACTAGATAAAGCAAATGTGGTACATATACACCACGGAATATTATGCAGCCATAAAAAGGAATGAGATCATGTCCTTTGCAGGGGGACATGGAAGAAGCTGGAAGCCATCATCTTAGCAAACAAACACAGGAACAGAAAACCAAGCACCACATGTTCTCACTCATAAGTGGGAGCTGAACAATAAGAACACATGGACACAGGGACGGGAACACACTGGGGCCTGTTGGGTGGCAGCGAGGGCAGGGAGAGCATTAGGATAAACAGCTAATTCATGCAGGGTTTAATACATAGGTGATGGGTTGATAGGTGCAGCAAACCACCATGGCACACATTTACCTATGTAAAAACCTGCACGTCCTGCACATGTATCTCAAAACTTAAAACAGAATAAAAAGTTTTAAAAATCCAGCTGTAGAAGGATCTACATCAAAATCCTATCAGTAAAAATCAGAATTGCAGTGGTGAGCCATTATTTAATTTTTAAAAATTCCTGTGCAAGAATATATTACAACCATATCACCAAAAACCGTGTTTGGATAATGTTGATTTATTAGTACCATAGAATTCCACTAATTAGCACAAATGATAGGAGAAACCCATTGTGGATTATAGAATTTTGCAAATTAGTGAGTACATAAACAAACAATAAAAATCAGGAGTCCTGAACTAAAAAAAAAAAAAGTGATGGAGTCTGTAGTCAAATTGGTCAGGTTAAAATCTAGGTTCTACTACTTACTATATTTGTGATTTGGGCAAAGTGTTTCATTTTTCTATGCTTTAGTTTTCTCCTTTGTAGAATAATGTTGCTACCTCACAGGGTTGTTGCGAGCATTAAATGAGGTAGTACAGATAAACTCTTAGAACAATGCATGGCATAGAATGAACACCACTATCTTCCTTTGCTGTGCCCTGCCTTGTAGCATTCAATATGTGCAGTTCTAAGAACCGGGGTCCTGATATTTTAAAGGATTTACAGTTGAAATCCTCATTTACCTCTCTCTTTATAAATCATAATAATCCATACTTTCATGTGTGATTGGCTATTGCCTAGGACACCCTGCCTGTTCACAGACACACGTTTCCTGAAGACGAAGTTCTCTGTGAAGTCACCGCCTGGTTGTTATTAGCTCAAGATAGTGGGAAACTTGAGTACAAAGCCTTCCTCATTTATCTCTACATCCCCAGTGCCTTACACAGCAACTGGAAAATGGTAACCAAGGGAAATATTGGCTGCACTGAAAACATATTATTAATTGTGATAATAATAATAACATTTAGAGTTTACATTGATTTCTTAGCTTTATAATTCCATTTCTCTAAGAAACTGAAAGTGCTCTATAAACTCTGCCAACTATGTGGTGCTATACTTGTTTCACATGTATTTGAATTGAAAAATTATCTCCATTCAGGATGAAAAAAAAGCGTTCATTAAATGCCACGATCCACAGGTGGGATGCCCAGTGTTACAGGAATTACAAAAAAAAGACCCAGTTCCAACTCTCTGGTCCCACCTCCCTCTCTTAAGTACAGTTGGAGTTTCTGAAATACAATGTTTTTCGCTGTCTGGCCTATGGTATCCCTCTCATTCCCCATGCTATCTCCATGCATGCTCAGAATGACTCCCTAATCACATTGACAAGCTCTGTTCACACTGATTGTTGCAAAACTTATCAAGACTTTTCTTGATGCTGTTTTTTAGTACTGTTTTATTCTACTTTTTTTTTTTTTTTTTTTACCCTGGATAACAGTAGCCTCTTAACAATACTTTCAATGTAATTTTAATTTGGAAGGCTGTTTACCTCAGTGGAAAAGATAAAAATAAATAGGGGCTACTCCATGTTATCTTTTCTTTAAACTGTGTAATATCATGCAACCTTCTCCAAACGGTAGGGCTATACATCCTTTGCCAACTTTTTTATTCCAAGCATATGTGCAAAAATATTATTTATCTATTTATTTGCTTGTGTTTAGCAGTTATATAAACATGAGTTTATTCTGAGCTTTCCCTGGTACCATCCTCAGGGCTACATGGCACTCATTAGGCTTCCTCTTTGGTTAAATACATCTTTTTTCTTTCCCTTTTTTGAAATCTGAGAAAACTTTTCCCAGAAGCTACATGCCCTAAGTGCTCTTTCTGCTTTCTTCTCACTAGGATGACATAAACATTTATTTTCCAAGGCTCTTCTCACTTGCTTCTCACCAGTCACTGAAGAATTGCATGGTGGATCCGATGGATCACAGACTCTGAAGCTAAAGTTTTCATTCTAACTCCCTCATTAATAGTTACTGCCTATAAGACAGTTATTAATCTGAGTATTGACTCCTCATCTAAAAAATAGGTCTAAAAATTGTACTTCAGTTGGATTTTATGAAGACTCAATGAGATGAGGACTGCAGAATGCCTGAAAGAGTTTGGTGAGTGTTAGCTCTTCTATCCTATTTTGTTGTCTAGATCAAGGCCAACGTAAACCATTTTCCTGGGGATTTTTCTAGCTTTTGAGTCATAAAAGATTCTTCTGGTTACATCAAGAATATATCAACTGTTCTGCATTAAGACACTACCAACAGAAGACTAATTTCAATTCAAAAAGCATTTTGCTAAAATCTAAAGGGAATTCAAAGATGAGAGAGGTAAGGTTTCTGACACTAATAGCCTGAATACTAGAGTTATAATCTATATTAAGAAAGTATCAGTTGTATCTTCTCTCTCTTTCTTTGAGCAGTCTGTGGTATCTCTCAGAAACACCATTTTTTTCCCTGCTTGCCAATATCCTTTTTAATACTGTTTAACAAATCAATCTACTTTTAATGCAAAATTCACTTTGTACATTAAATCTCTTTCCTTTAAGACAGATCTCATCTTTTCCAGTGTTGTCCTATATTTTTAAGACTCATCCTGCCAAGCCATAGTGACAGCCGTGATATGGATTTTACTTATATAAAATTGGCTATATTAACCAAATGCCCGTTGCCGAGTTGTTCATGTTACAACCCAAAAAGATAATTTAGATTCTGTAGGATATACAAGTGCCTATGACGAATACCACATAGTGATAAAGGCAGAAATGTATTCAAGAAAAGATGGAATCAGTAGCATGGAGCAAGATACTAAAATGAACGGGGAAGAATAGATTAAAAAAATAAAGGATGCGTGTTTGAAGTTGAACATAAGACCAAGCAGCTAGGTCAGTCACGCTGAAGAGAAGAAGCGGGGTGGGGCGGCGGGGGGCGAAGGGTTATCACAAGCTGAGGAGACAGGAGAGCTATACACTCAGAAGGAAATCAGGAATACAGCAGTCAAACTTGGTCAGAGAAATAAGGGGATCAAGATCTTTAGACAATTCAGGTACTTTCTGAGGCAGCCACCCTAATATTCCCCTCAGTTCTGCCTGGTTTTAAAGTACCCTTACTCCAGAATGATTGAGAATTTGTATGAATTCTGAAGAGCTTAGCTGAAGTCACAGATACTGTTCAGGATCTCTCTCTCTATGACACTTCTGTGAATTGTGCTATAATGCCCCATTCTGCATCTCAGGTTGTAATTCACCTTCCTCCACAAATTTCCAATTTAAGACCTGCTTGATCAGTTTGGGAAATCTCCTGCCACATACATTTTTTTCCCTCAAGTTGATGTGAGCTAATAATATGGTACAGTTGCTAAGAAAGTGAACATAATAGCAGATATTTTAAATATTAATATAAATTTATGGTCCTGATAATAGAACTTCTGGAACTCAGAGTTTTCAAATCTCATCTAAAGTACTTTATACAATTTTGGACTATGCTTTTAAGGAGTCTTTCAGAAACTGAAAAAGATCAGAATGGTAAAAGTTCTAGAGATTATTTTGTAATGGAAATATATGATGGACCTGGTGCAATTTTTATTGAAGTATACTAAAAAGAGAGATGCTAGCTGATCTTGATTTTTTTAAATATTCGCTTATTCAGAGAATAGATTTGTTCTGTGGTATATCAGAAGGTGAACTGAAAAAAATGGATTGATATTTTAATGGAGGAGATTAGAGATTTATTCATCAACAACACAGGTGTCAAATCTACCCAATACAGTCTGATCCCTTGAGATATTTAGCATGCATTTTCACTTTAGTGTTCAATTCAGCATCACTCCTTGAAAGCTGTTACACGTCTCCAAAAGATGCCAGGTGCTACACTAAAAAAAGACGGTCTGATTCCCAGTTACCTTTCCTTATTACCTTTGCTCTTCTCAACTCTCTAAGGTTCAGTCCTTGCCTTGCTCTTTATATTGATGTAGATTTTTTTTTTCTTAGCTACAATTTTGACTCTTCTCGACAAGTTTGACCCATGAACCCTGTCACCACTCCCTTCCAAGCAATATTTGGTATTCAGGCAGAAAAAAGGAAACTACATATCAGAAAATATATAAAAGGAACCTGCACTGTGTAGGAAATTCTACCACCCGACATTTGTAATCCCTTTCAAAATTATGACATAACGTCTTATAAATTACATGATTTCCATTTCTAGAGAAACAAATGTCTTTATTATGGGAGAAAAATTAGAGAGAAAATCTTTACATTTTTAGTTGTTTTGACCCAAGTAGAGCTATATTATGTTACAAATTAATAATTATTGACGTAAAAGTTACAACAATATCTTATTAGGAGTTTTATTGACAGCATGGTAATTTCACACAGGCTGACACGGTTAAGCAGGAATTTTCAGTCTTGCTTTGTATTCATTTTCAAGTAAAGAACAATTCATAAGTAATATTTAAGGTAACAATTGTGAATAAAATATATTATTGCCCCATTCTCCACTTATCAATCCTGGCTGTTTTCTTGAGTATGGATAATGCCAGTGAAGTTGGAAATACAGCACTGGCTCTGTATTCAATCCTGGACAAGGAGGCTTGCTTCTCTTGTCTATGGTGGTGGAAAAGAATCAAAGTCTATTCTTTGTCCTGATTTCACTAGCTGTGTCACCCTGAAACATCCCGTTACCCTCCCTGGCACTGTAAAAGCCAGGATTCTCAGCTGCAGCTGAATCTCAGGAGGATGGTGGAGTAATCTAGGACCCAAGAAAAAACTACAGAAACCATGGGAGGAGGCCAAGTAGAAGAATCAGGTGACACCACAGGGCAGAAAAAACCAATATCCATTTTGCATGATTCCTGGTCTCCATTTCTAAAGTATCCCTTGCAGACCAATGGGTTCCAAGTGCAGAGGAGGCCACGCCCACAGGAGCGAGGGTGGAGGGCGGATACCGGAGCCCTACCCTGTAGGCCCCGCAGGAGTGGCAGAGGGGCGGGGCCTAACGACACAGGAGGGGCTGGGCGATTGCGCAGGTGGGACCTGGGCCTCCTCCGCCTCAGGTGGCACCAGGGGGCCTGGAGCAGCCAGGGCTTCGCCCTGACTGTGAGGAGAGGCCTCGCACACAGGCCAAGTGCATTGGCCTTGTGAAGAGGACTTCTTCCCAGGGCCCAGACCGGGTTGGGGACCGTGGTGCGAACCACGCTGCTGCCGGGTCTCTGAGTCCCTGATGAAGGTGACTGCGGGGTGGAACGCTGAAGCGGGTCCTGATCCTGCTCTGGTCCGTGGGGCTGTGGAAGAATCATTTTCAGTATTTCTGGCCTCTTCTGGAAGACCTTCGCTAACAGCAGATTCTCATCTTGGACGATGTCCCGCGGCTCTTGTGGGACTGTGTCCCCCAAGCAATAGTGAGGAAAAAACGGGCCCAGTGGTGGTGAGACATCGGCCCTGGCCCCACCACTCAATGTGTATATTAACCCTCTTCGAGAACCCTTCAGTATTGTTGAATCTTGAAAAGGGCCTGATACTGCTTGATCATAATTCATAATCTACATTAATGAGAATGAGAAGTATCAATAAAAAGGTGACAAAGAAATGAAAACGATGGAAAAGGAAAGGTTGTGCTTGGAGCTTAAGGAGGCTGATAGGCAAAAATAAACAGGAGGACGGGAGTGCCAGTCCAAGAAACGAATTGCCCAAAGGAAAGTACTTCTCCCAATTTCCTCTGAAACTCTTCATTTACATCCCAAAGGAAATACAGGTCTTTCTGCAGGATATGTTCCCGGGATGTTTGTCTCTTTTACAGCCATTTATATGTATAAATTTAGCCTTTAGTATGTATTAAAGATAGAGAGTTAGGGACCAGCTAGAGTGGGAATTTCTTATACCCATTCTGCCTTCTCTGTGGTTTATTTGTTTTGTTTTGTTTGCTTATGTGTAGCCAAGAGGAGCATAAATGTGGGTGCATGTTTCTGAATGATTCATCTGCCAGAGTTGCTAGAACTACATCTTTTAATAGACCAATTATTGTGGTTAGGATTTGGCTTTAGTCAGGTGATGAGAAATTAGATAAATATTCCAGCCAAGCCTGTGTTTTGAAATCCTGCCCCCGGGATTAGAGAGAAAGCCCTGTTCGTATTGATACAAACCTTGAAAATGCATAGAGTTTTGTAATATACCTGCCTCCACCTGTTTATTCACTGTTCATGGTTCTTCCTCTTTCAGATGGGCTCTGAATAAGTGCTTCCTTTTGCTAGCTTGCTTGACCTCGCCAAGCAACTTGTGAGCACAGAGGAAAACATTATAGTGAATTGGAAACTCATGACTGTTCAATAATATGTAATACTGCATATGGTTCAGTTAAGACCCACTTGGGACAGAATTTCTAGTTTTGCCCTGTTCTTCATTTTATGTTTTCTCAGTATCATTCTTTATGTTATTTATGCCTCTTAACCCTCAAAGGTCTTAACTGTCTAAAAAATGAGTAATAGGTAGGGCAAGTAGAAATTCTCAGAAAATGTCTTGTTTTTCACAGATGAGAAACGTGACTATCTTTGGACATCTTCAGTAATTTAAAAATTACACCCCACTGGTTGAGAAAAAAATTATTTAAATTATGGCCCCAAGCATGTTCAGACATCATTGGAACATGAGGCAAGTTTTAGAATTGCAAAATAGCTCTTAAATTTTTATTTTTATTTTTACAAAAGGTTTTTTTTTTTTTCAATTAAATACTCCCTGTCCTGCACCCCATTCCACATCATTTTTAGAATGTTCTCTTGTAGTGACAGTTAGCAGTGCAGTTTCATATGGCCAAGGGGCTCACAAAATATTCCACTGGAGTTTTAGGAGCTTAATTTGTGGCATAAATCTCTGTTCTCAGGCCTCTGCTCTCAGACCCCACAAGGCTGTCAAACCATGCCTGGAAGGCAGTCGGACTTAGTTATAAGTTTTGGCTTTTGTAGCACTTCACGTGACTCTGAGACAATTGTTTTCCACTGGATTTCAGATGAAGCTGTTAGTTCTTCAGGAGTCCCCCATCTGGGTTTCCATTAATCTTGGTAATAGGCTCAAATCCTTTCACACTCGTGCTTTGTCTGAATGTGTAGCAGAGTGATGGTAAATGGAACAAATTACTAACTTACTGTTTTCTGGTATCCTTATTCACAATACAAAGCCTTCCACAAAAGGTGGTACCTTGTGGGTGGGATTTGTAAACAGGCCATAGCAGGAATAGCTCAAAGAGAATAAACATAAACGTTCAGTTTAGTATTAAAGTACATTTTTCTAGAAAGACATTTGTGTTTGTGTGTTTATTGAGGTAAACTTACATGTGGAGAAATCCACTCCTTTAGGTGTACAGTTCTTTTTTTTTAAAAAAAATGCATATCTTACATAAACTAAAATCTATCATTTTTATTTATAGCACGAGTATAAGTTTTTAGCAACATGAGCAGTCATATAGCTGCCACCAAGATCTGTCTATCACTTCAAAAAGTTTTCTGTGTCCCTGTGTAACCAGTTCCCTTTTCTCACCCAAACTCCCACCAAGCACTGATCTGATTTCTGTCCCCTAGTTGTGACTTTTCTAGAAAGTCATGTAAGTGATTTGTACAGTATTTAGCCCCTTTTGTGTCTGGCTTCTTTCATTTAACATGATGCTTTTGAGATTCCCCAGTGTTGGTACATGTGTCAGTAGTTTCTTCCCTTTTTACTTTCAGGTATCATCCCATTGTATGGATGTGCCACAGTTGTTTGTTCACTCCTCAGCAGATAGTTTTTTTGGTTATTTCTAGTTTGGGGTTATAAAGAAAGCTACTCTAAACATTCATATATGGGTTTTTGCACGGACAAGTGTTTTCATTTACCTTATGTAAAATGCCTAGGAGTAGAGTTTGTGGATTATATACTTATATGTTTAATATCATAGTAAACTGCCAAGCTTTTCCAGTGTGGCTGAGCCATTGTTGCATTCCCGCCTGCAAGGTATGAGCATTTCAGTTATTCCAAATCTTCACCAGCAGTTGGTATTAACAGGTTTTCTGTTTTTGTGTTTGTTTTGTTTTCTTTACCATTCTATGTGTGTAGTGGTATCTGATTGTGGCTTCAATTAGAATTTGCCTAGCACCTAATGATGCCTTATGTATGTGTATACCTGTGTGCATATGCACGTATGTTTATTTTAGGGCAGGTGTTACAATGCACATAATGTCTTATACAATGAGGAAATGTGTCAGAACCCTACCTTGGGGGATTAAGTTAGGCTTAGTGGGAAAAGTGAGAGCTTTGGAATCAGGTAGATAAGGGTTTGAATTCTGACTATTCTTTCCTGATTTTTGAGCTGGCAATGATAATACCAGCTTCATACAGGTGATAGAAGGATTACATAAGGTAATGCATCTAAAGCAGCTAGCAGAATGCTGCATTCCCTTTTTACTCCACGGCAATACTGGCCTTAATATATGTGAATCTTCTGGAAAAATATCCCCCTTTACAGAGGTCTGATGTCTGAAATTTCAGGAGTCAAAACCTTCATCTCTTGAACGCACTAGGTGAAAGAGGAAGTCTTTGGGAGTGGGGAATGGTGTAAAGGAAAACGTAGTGACCCTCCAAAGAGTCAGTTATTTCTTCCTCTAAGGTGTTCTGTGTGATTCAGCTCATATCTTTACCATTGTACTGCTGTTTAATTCGCTGGGGAAATAGCTGCCTTTGTTAGTAGACAATGTGCTTCACAGGGATTGGGACTATGTGTTATTTGCCTCTGTATCCCTCCTGGGTAAATACTACATCTGGCTGGGATCATCTGGTACCTTAGCATTTGCTGTTCTGCTGCCTGAGGACTGGTGGAAGAAAACAATGGTTTCTTATGGAACCGAGAGCAGCCAGTGTTTGGATGTTTAAATTTGTGTTTTGTCAGAGGGTTAAGGGTTAGTGTCAGGTTTACATTTCTCTAGCTGGTGTTTATGTACTGAGCTTGGCAAGCTTAGCTGTACAACTCCATGAGGCTGTGGGAGAATACGTATTTCTCCTCCTTATTACCCAAGCCAAGAGCACATATAGTTCTGCTGCTCCAGAACTGAAGTGACCCAGGTACTCCATGGAAACCTATCTTTTGAGATGCAGGATGAAACTGGCTCAAACCCTAAACCATGTGCAGACAGAGCTTTGATTTTGCCAATTCTATTTGATTTATAGGTTGTTATTGATATATCATGTAGACCTTTCTATGTCAAACCCAGACTGTTTTCAATATTGCCACAAAAACAAACAAACAAAATAAACAACCACAAACCTGAAATTTACCACATTAATATCACGGCAACAGAAACCACTTAAAAGTAAACATTAGACATACCCATGCTCATAAAAATCCCTGTTTCTTCAAATTCAGTCCAGCATTCTGCTGTGTTGCCCAGATGTCTTCCTTTTCCTCTCCAGAGTAAACTAAACCAGCGAATCTTTCTCTTATAAAAAACAAAAGATTATTTCCATTTTATTATAAATGACATTTCATTTCTCTTTGTTCTCAACTCTCCTGTGTATGGATCTTCATTTCTGTGGTTCTGGTTCTAGACTTCATCACCTCTTTTCAGACTTTCCTATAGCCTCATGTTTACATCCTTTGAACACCACAAGATGTCTTTTCTAAAGTATGCATGCAGTCAGACTTTGAGGGCAAGAGAATGCCTCATGTCCCTTGCTTATAAATTACAAGTTTCTTGCAGTTGATACCTAAGACCCTTCACAATCTAGAGACAAATTACCTTTTTTCCAATGAACTTTTCAACTTAAATAAGAAAATGATTCAAAACTCTAAAGTATGTCCCTAAGCTACCTCATTTTGTGAGTTTAAGACCAACATTTCCAAATGCCTTCGAGCTGTTCCTCATGGATGTCTTACAAACTCTTCAAAATCAAAATGTCCCAAATAAAATTTGTTATTTTTGTTATTTTATCCTCCTAAAACAATCCTCTAAGGATTAGTAAATGATAGCCATGTTGATAAGAGGAGATTGATATAACTTAACAGTGACTTAAACAGAGTGAATTTGCTCTCTAATGGCTCAGGAATGAATGGCTGTGGGAATTGAAAAGAATTCTGAGATTAACTAGAATATTCTCCTGTTGAATTTTTCATATTTTGGGGTGGCAAGAGTTATCTGGTTAAGCAGATTTTAAATTTGTATAATTGGTTGATTGATCAATTGAAACTGACATATAATTGGCTAGTTAAATGCTCCATCTAAGATAGAAGCATCACTTGAATAACCTTTCTAAACTAAAAAAAAAGAAAAATGACAGGCAAGTTGTTATGCATTGCTTTAGGGAAAGCTATAACACCACAGATTTTATAGCTAGAGAAATAATGTCCTTCTTAATACCCCTTTTATACAACACTGGTTGCTGGGAAAAGGTTTGCATAGCAACAAAGGGACCTTTAGGAGCAAATGAATTGAGATCGCCACTACTATTTTGAGTTTCCACATTATTCGATATTTTATGATGGATTTAGAGGGATCCATATACAATTCATTGGCAAGAAAGGAAATGAGTGCTTATTCATGTGCTTCATCGTCTCCCAACCTAAAAGAATGTCAAAAGAGGCTTTTGTGATGAAAGGGAAGGAGTATGGACTGAAGACTGGACCCAGAGCCAGAGCCTACCTTGTCTGTCGTGTGGAGAGTTGGCCTGAGTACAGCATGCAATTGACCCTGACACCTCCGGTGACCCAGCTGGGCTGGCATAGTGGGTGTTTGGCAACAGTGGCTTAGCCCCACCTCCCACGTGAATGCAAATTAATAAGGTAACATACATTAGTAATTAAAGGCAGAGTCTGCAGCCAGATTGCTGGCTTCAAAACCTGTAAAAAGCAAGTTATTTCTCGGTGCTTCAGTTGACCTCCCTAGTATATCGGGGTACTACTATTGCATATTCCCTAGGATTGTTAATAGAATAAAATGAATTAATACTTGTAGAGGGCTTAATCTGTGGTGTACATAGTAATTGCTGTATGAGTGTGAAATAAAAGGAAGTCTCAGGAAGCCAACGGTATAGAAGCCTTGATCAAGTATGTCATCAAGGTGGTCAGACTGCCCTCTCTCTAGGACCCAGAGTTGTTTTGCAGAGATTAAAATATTGTACATTTTAGTTACCTAATAAATATTACTGTTCTCCTAAAATACAGTTTCATTCTATTTCCTTGTGTTTGCATGGATATTTTAAAAGTTAGAATCTACAGTAGCTCTGAACTATTATCTGGCAATACAAACATTTTTTTCCCAGCAATGGCTTTTAAACCAATTACACAAATTTAAATGCAGATGTTTTGGTAGTGTTACATAGTCTGTGTCTTTGGGCTTGTGTGTACAAGATGTGTGTAAGTCTAGCAAATTGAAATCCCTGTTTATAATGAACACCAAACTGGAAAAGTGGACTGTTCTCAGAGTCTTATCCCATTAGAAATGACATATAATATTCATTCCTCTGTCTTGTTTTGTGGTCTGAAACTGGGCATCATCCCATCTTGTTAACCTCAGAGATGCTATCAGACGTTTGGTCATCTTCTTTCACTAAAACTAAACACTACTTTTCCATTTTTAAAAATGTGTTGGTGACCCCTTCCAGTAACCATGATGAAATGACAACATCAGGGAAATAAACAGCATTAGCAAATTCAAACATAGTGTTTTCCTTCAATTGCTCCAGGCATCTGAAAGACTAAAAGAACTATTATATTCCTAGACAGGTTTGGCCTCTGTAGGAAAACAAGTCTTGTAAACTCATGAGATTTCTGTGTTTGGTAATCATTCTCAGCAGATCATTGTTATAAAACAAAACAGGGTATCTTTTACACCTGAAACATATTTTTGCAAAATAGGAATGCTTTATCTAAGCTATGGAAAAAACCTCACCATTTTATTAGCTCACTTATCCAAGGATCACTTATTTCACAGCTCAGATCTCAGGAATATGAACACCGATCTGAAATTAACCCTGAAGTAGCCAATTACAACCCCAAAGTCCATGCGTTTTTTTCATGTCTCAACTTAGCACCACTCTACTCCTACTTTAAATCCAATCCCAGGCTGGGCACAGTGGCTCATGCCTGTAATTGCTGCATTTTGGGAGGCTGAAGCGTGAGGATCACTTAAGCCTAGGAGTTGGAGACGAGCCTCGGTCACAGAGCAAGACCTCATCTCTACAAAAAAGAAAAAAGAAAAAACATTCAATTTCACTAGTTGGAGAACCTGGTTTCTCAACCGATGCAGATTAGAATTCATGTATTTCAGGAGGGTAGGGCCAGAAGACATAAGTGTTGTCAGCTCATCACCTGATTGGGCTTGATCATGCAGGAAAAAGAAAGAATATATACAGCATCTCACAAAAAAGCATGGGGTCATTGAGTTTAAGGGTAAGTAACCATTATAACTCAATAACACCAAAGGATATTCTACAGACTACTGAGCACGTATGCCTTCTGTGTCATTGAAAATATCACAATTACCCTGATTTGATCATTACACATTATATGCATGTAGCAAAATATCATATATATTCATAAATATGTACAACTATTATGTATCAATAAAAAAGGTTTAATTATGACTAGCATAATTTTAACACATTTTAGGAAGTTTCCATTAAAAATATTGGGGGCAGCACTGGTTTAAAGTGGCAAATCCACTGTAAGTGAAAGATTTGCTTACATTCAACAGTTCATTCTCTGTAACTATTTTGTGCCTATGGTTCTAACCTGGCCACCACGAAACATATTCATCCAAGTGTTTCCTAGTATGTTCTACCACTTTTTAAAGTCAGAAAGTGCAGGACTAAGAGCTGTATCATATAAAATATTTTAACAGGATAAGCTGAGTTTTAGTCTATGCGTTTGTGGATTTATTTTAGAAAGACTCCTCGGTTTATCTAGAATTTCACCTATTTTCAGTGTCCCAAAAAAGAAGACAGAAGATGACTCTCCTCCTCCTCTACTGCCTTCTTCATTTTGTAACTAATACATAGTCTAGAGGCTCTGTGTCGTGCTTTATTCTTTCTCTAAGTCCACCCTTGCTTCACAGAACAGAAAAAAAATTGAAAACACACAGCATCAATGCAGAGACAGCTCAAAGCGTGGGCACCAAGGAAGGCTGTCCTTCCTGGAATATACTAGAAAGAAAGATGTGAAAGAAATGGTGACAATGTGAGGTCACTTGCCAATTGAAATCAGAATTCAGAAATGATGGCTCAATCATGTACATGGGATCTAGGATGCCCAATTTTGTAAGACTCAGGAAAACTCTAGATATGTAATTGTTGGGCCTGTCATAAACTAATATGACTATTGATTATTTCCTCTAGTAATGTACAGTGTAGCAAATAGCACTCCAACAAGTAAAGGGCAAGATCATGCACGTTAGTGATGCATTCAGATAGGCCATTTGTTTTGTAATTGATTTTGCTTCTCACAAGTATCCTTACTACATCTTGGTAGCGTTTTCTTTCCTAGTGTCTTTAGAATATAGTTATGGCTTTTAGAATACAGACGAACATCAGTGGACAGAGTAATGTCACTTTGCTTTATACAACTTAAAATTGTCTTTCCTAGAAGATATGAAAATACCTTTACTAAGCACTTTAGATTTCTTACTGATTTTATTTATAGTTACTAATATCATCCCACATCCAAATTACTGCTGTACAAGAATCATCATACTAACCCTTTACCCTTACTTGTACCAGCATGATAATCACATGTCCTTTCTTCACAGTGATTTTTAATGGTCTTAGAGAACACCTAAGATTATTTGAATTGTGGGACATGTGGCATGTAGTGTCAGCATATCCACTTGCATTCTGAAAAATGATTTTTATTTCAGTTTCATTACTTTATGTTTCTTGTTGATGGGTCTTTTCATTGTTGTGGACCAAGCTTAAGGATGTTTGTAAGTATTTATAACTGATTTTTTGGTGATGGTCTGAATTGAATTGCAGGGAGTCAGAATAAAACCTTTGTCTTAGAATTTTTATAAATTTATATTTAATTATAATTTTAATATCTTTAGCCTTTCACAGCACAAGCTGCCGGCAGAAGAAGCATGTTTTCCATCATGGGGTCACCAAGTAGGTAGTGAAGGTTCATTAACGCAAGCCTTGGGTAAAACCGACTGTTCACCATTTTTTTTGCTTTCTCTGAGACAGGGTCCAGCTGGTATCCCTTCTGGCCTCGAACACCCCTGTGTGTTCTCCTCCTTCCTATCGACCCATACTCGCTGCCTTAGGAAATGTCTGATTTCAGTTTTCATCTCTTTGTATGAATTTAGTGCTAGGTGTTACTCATATTGTGGAGGCAAAATTGATTGACTGGTCTCCTACTTAAAGTATTTCAGGCATAACTGAAGGTGGGAGAGGGGGAAGAGGGCCTTCCCAGTGACCCAGGGGTGAGGCCAGCCTTGATAACAGGAGCTCAAGTAGTCCAAGGTGAGGGGAAAGAAAATCTGAACCAAACCCACCAAATATGAATGAGTTTGGTAGCATTAATTTTTTTCATAGAATTTTCTGTACTAAAATTGGCAGGCTGAAAGTCAGATTTACATTTATCTCTTTCCTGTTACAAACCATCCAGCACTTCTGTGTTTTCAAAGTGAACTTGATCATCTTTTATAGCTGCCCATCATTAGGCTGCACATTAAGGGTGTGGGTCAAGGAGTGATTTTACATCCCTGAATTGAATGTGGCTGCACGTGTACAAGCCACAAAGAGATAAGTGTGGGGCGGGGGGAAATTAATGACTAGAGGATAAAAGACAGTCTGCTCTTCACTGGGAAAATGTTTATCAAATAACTTGCTTTTTTATTGATATAACCAACTGCTGTGAACAATTAGATTGTGTCTCAGAACACATATTACACGAAAAGATTTTTTGATACATTCTTAAAAACGTGTCCATGATCCCATTATCTGATTGATCTGAACACTTCCTAAACTGAACCCAGCTTCTATTTTCAGCCTCATTTCTAGGTATGACTTAACCATACACATGTATTTGAGCTCCATGCTTCTCAAATGAGACAGAATGGCATGAACTCTGAGATAGTTTGTAAAGTCACCAGGGCATACACAAAGCCCCTGGATGAACTTGGAACATCATCCTGGGGTTTCAGATATTCCTCAAGAAAAAGTAAATAATTCATATAGTAAGTAAATTGAAAAATATTGTTTTTAAACAAATACATGTATAGCTTGGAATAGAATGCCAGAAACCAATTTTTTTTTTTTTTTAAAAAAAAAGGAAAAAACTTGAAATTCTGCTTTGGTAAGGTAATTTCCATCCTCACCGCAAATGTTACATAAAACCTTTCTACTCTACTCATATGGGTATTTGAAGCCAGACACCCGAGAAGCACTTTACTAACTACGTCAGATAATTCACAGGTTCCAGAAAATTCCAGAAACTTGCTTATCTCTGCATCTTTGCTTGTAAGTTTCTTCCAACTGGAACCCTTGGCCCATCATATTTTCCTGGAAGATCCTTACTTAAACATTGGGTCTGGATCAAAAGTTTCCTGCTTTAAAAAAAAGAAAAAAAAAAGTTCCTTGAACATATCTCATCCTAACTCCCAGAATAAATCCTTCCTTAGCTATGTCCCAGCCCCTTAGCATTTTTTATCAACAACCCTCACAATATTACTCCATATTATGATTACTTATTTACAATATTACTCCATATTATGATTACTTATTTAACTTCCTCTCCTGTAGACTGAGAGAATTTTAAGAGAAGGGACAACCATTATTTTGTTCTTTGTATCTTTTATACATTATATGCCTAAAGCGTGTATCAGGTGTTTCTTGAATGAGGAGTGGATTTCATTAATCAAATAACAATTACATAGCCATTGGTCCTCACAGTTGGATCCAGTCAAGTAGGTAGGCTGGTGCCTTCTGTGAGACTATGGTTAGTGTATTACAGATGGCAAATATTTTGAAATCAGATAGATCTGGGTTTGAGTCCCAGCTCTGCTAGTTCCTATTTGTGTAAATTTGATAAGTTATTTATCTGAGTCTTAGTTTTCTCCTGTTCAAAATGAGGATATAATAACTGCCTCATGGTGTGGTTGTAAGGATTCTGAAATGATCCCTGCAAAATACGTAGCACCTAGTAGGCAGTCAGTATTGTTTTCTTCTCCATATCTATTGGCCCTTCTCTACTTGACATAATTCGAAGGGTAAAAAATGCCTAGCTGTGTAATCACTGCTTTGGAGTCCTAGGATCTGGGGTCAGGAGAAAAAGTTGGCTGGTTAACTGGATGACTGGGCAGCTGGGACCAAGGATAAAGTAAATGAAACATCCTGTCCACAATGGGAGGCAAAACAGTGACAAATCTGAAGCTAAAGATCTGCAACCAAATATCCTAACTAAAGATTCTAAACCAGACACAGTGGGCTGGCTAGAGAAACAGATCCCCCTGGAAGCATCAATAGGTCTGGGGAACAGAATTCCCTGGGAGCAGCTTTCACCAACCTCAGGAGAAACGAGGAGTCTGTTCATGTTTTTGAGCTATTAGAGACTCACCCCAGAATACAACCCCAAGCTCTGAATCTCCACAAATCCCCTTTCCTAACTCCACCTATCATCCTAAATTAATCTTTCATTCATCTCCATTAACACTGGTGGTTTTAATACAAAGTTCACTAACATTTGATACTTATTTATTTATTTAGGATAATTGTATTCTATATAATGTTGTATAATTGTATAATGCTCTATATAATGTTGTATAATTCTGTATAATGTTGTATTTTCTTTCTCGGTGATTTCTAGAAATGACCACTTTCTGCCTGATTAGTAAAATCTGGCTTAAGAGCAACTTGACATTTGATCAGATTGTTTTCTCAAACTTAAAGGCATAATAACAACGTCTACTCTCAGTCAAGCAGAAAGTAGGAGCTTAATGGCATAAGGAGAACAGGTGAATTTTGAGAGAAAAGTTAGTTGGAGGGTAATTGGAAATGAGGCATTGCCTGAATTCTGATGGGATATTATCCTGTGATGATGGGTGGAAAAAGGTGAGCCCTGAACTACAATGAGTACCTGGAAGAATTACAAGAAAAGCAACTGCAGACAGATATTGGAAAAATAACATTTTGCTAAGGATCTTTTCAGTTTATACAACCCATTGTGAGATTAGGGGGCTCTGCTTGGACCCCAATTCACCATTCCTTATGTTGAAAAGAGGAATCGTTCATCCACCCCCTAGTAGGCATGGATTTCAGAAAGAGTTCAAAGGGGGTGTTTGAAGAATTCCTACATATCCCTGCCCTTTTTCTCTACAGTTTCACACATGAGTTCCAACTGCAGCCCATTTGGCGTAATTCTATGTCTGCACCACTCCTGTCTTTGCTTTCTTTTGCATTCTCTTTTCTCCCTCCGTCTCCCTCCTGCTTCACAACATTATTGGTTGTGTCTATGTATCCACAGATGACACAGCAAGATGAAGCTCTGTTTCCTTCCAAATATCAGGGCACAAAATGGTAGAGAAACAAGTCCCCTTTCCTAACTCCACCTACCATCCTAAATTAATATTTCACTCATCTCCATCAACACTGGTGATTTTAATAGGAAGTTACTAACATTTGATACTTATTTATTTATTTAGAGACAGGGTCTCACTCTGTCAGCCAGGCTGGAGTGCAGTGGCATGATCACAGCTCACTGCAACCTCAGCCACCCGGGCTCAGATGATCCTCCCGCCTCAGTCTCCCTAGTAGCTGGAACTACAGTCCGGCACCACCACGCCCAGCTAATTTTTTCAATTTTTTTTTTTAAAGAGATGGGGTTTTGCCACGTTGCCCAGGCTGCTCTCAAATTCCTTGGCTCAAGCGATCTGCCGGCCGTAGCCTCCCAAAGTGCTGGTGATGACAGTGGCAGCCTGTCTGGAGCAGCTGCTTCAGGGATGCCAGCTGCAGGGGGGTTGGTGTGGTCAGGGCTGCACACTCTGTGGAGCCAACAGGAGCCCCACCCCCTTCCGAGTTGACAGGATGCCTGGTGGTCCCAAGCACAGCACAGCACAGCACAGCAGCCCAGCCGTGGCTGTGGATCCAGGCATCCCTGTGTTCTCAGGGCCAGGAAACCCCATCCCCACACAGGCTTGGAAGTGCCTATTCCCACTGCCTGGCCTCTTCTGCTCCTGGCACCAGCTCCAATTGGAGCAAGGTTGAAGCTAAGCTCAGGTGCTGCCGAAACCTGGCCAAGTGTGTGTGCGCTCAGAGCAGCACTGACACATCAGCACCCTCACCGCCTCTGCCCCCCTCTGAAGTTTGGGCACCAATGAGTTCAGGAAAGCAGGCCACCAGGGAGCTGAGGACAGCTCGCTAAGGGCCTTCAGGCACCCGTGTGCCCAAGCAGCCAGGGCATGGAGGACAGCATGATGGTGGAAGACCGGCTCCTGCGTGGAAAGGGCAGGTCTCTGGTGAAGCCTCACCTTCAAGCCAGGGACAGCTGAAGCCTGGGGGCCAGGCTGTAGGTTCTGGGTGGTGGAGTCCACAGCCAGGAGTGAGAACTTATGGTGCTTTTTCTGGGCCTGCCCACCGTAGCCCATAGACCACTTAGCACACACTTCCTCCATCTGAGTCCATAAAAACCCTGGATTCAGCCAGATTCACACAGACATTGGGACTGCCAGTTGTGGGAAGGAGCTTTCTTCTTTGAGTGTCCTCCAATCATTGGGATGACCTGCTTATGGGAAGGAGATACCCACCGCAGGTCTCCTCTCCCAAGAACTGTTCTGCTGCTCAGTGAAGCTCCTCTCTGCCTCACTCACCCTCCAGTTGTTCAAGTATCTAATTCTTCCTGGACACAGGACAAGAACTCAGGACCTGCCGAATGGCAGGACAGAAAGAGCTGTAACACCAACAGGGCTGAGACATGCTCCCCTCCCTGCTCTTTGTTACTTGCAAGCGACAAGGAGAAGGGGAGAAGAGCTTTAAGACAAACAGGGCGGAGACACAGCAACTTCCTCTCAACTTGCTACTTTACGGGTGACTAGGAGGAGAGAAGAACTGAGGCCTTTTGGGGAACCCAGACCTAGGGCATCCCTCAGCCAGGGTTGTCACTCCGTCTTTGAAGTTCTTGGTGTCTCCAGCCTTTTGGGTGCCAATGCATTCCCCTCATCCAGACACGGGTGCCTGCAGCAGAAGCCGTGTGCAGTACATCTGGTCCAGTTGCAGCCTTGCATGGAGCCAGCACCCGTGCTGGGGCCTGGAGTTGCCTGCTCCACAACAGCAGTTGATGTGCCTGGCTGTGTGCAGTGGCTGGACCCTGTGCTCACTTGCCCACACACCCCTCACCACCCTGCACCTGGCTGACCCTTGGCAGATGTGGGATCTGGGTCAGTAACGCAAGCTGAGCACAGCCTACCAGGCGGAGTGGGCTGAACAAGTCCAGCAGGCATGAGCAATACTCAGGCAGAAGGCGCTGCTGGCCACAGAGGTTTCCGGCTGGCAAAGCGACACCCTAAGGATTCTGTGACACTGGGATTACACGCGTGAGCCACTGCAGCAGGCCAACATTTGATATTTAAATGCACCTTCTTGAAAATGCATAAACGTCAACTGATGAATAAAAATTAATAAATATAAAGCTTATGGGCACCATTTTGGGACTGGATAAAAACATTTTCCAACAGAAAAAGGATAAACATGCTCATTAACTACCAATTCTCTCAGGAAAAATGTTCCCACACAGTATCTCTGTAACTGATGTATTCCTTTGGTTTAAAGCAGAGGTGTTTTAAGGTAACATGTTGATCCTTGAAGGACTAGTTACTCATGAGAGCTAAGGAAAATATACTGTGTCTTTGTTACTGACAAACAGGCTAAAGTCATGGAACTCTTCAATACAACTAATTAACGCTGTTTTGATTCCACCTACAAATGTCACTGGCATAACATTTGTAGTCATCTTAAGAAAATGTAGAAAAACAAAATAAAGTACTTGTGAAATAAACAGCCAAGTAATTCAGTAAGATAAACTTTTCAAAAACACTTTTGCTGGGGGGAAAAAAAAAAGAAAGAAAAAACCTCAAAATTTTACATAGGATGTGGTGATAACAATTTTAATTGATTACTAACTTAATAATATTAAAAAACTTTTACGGGGTCATCTAATCGAACTCCTCTTCAACCATAGAACTACCCAAGATAGATAATTTCCTGTCATTCTGCTAAATGTCTTTGAGACCAGAGATTTTGTAGTTTTCTTCAATAAATCAGCATGATGTCGCTGAGTCATGCCTTCACTTTACCGAGTAACAGTTGATCTGCACCACAGAGGTTGGAACTGGTCTACTCCCTCCCTGCTGCAGAAAATAGCAGGGAGGAGGAGAATGGGCTACAAGAATGAGAAGGAAAGGTGTGGCTGTTCCCTGCAGAAAAGGCTGACTTTTACTTGAGCCGGGGAAGTTTATTACTTGAGAGAGTTAAAAGCATGCTTGGCATTTGTCAGAGATAACTAGATCTGATTTAAATACATGAGCACTGCTACCCACAGCTACTACTACCCACTGTCATTGGGGGAAGTGGTTACACACCCATGCCTTGTATGTGTAACTTCATGAAATTACTGTTACTTGCAAAATTGCTATTTGGATCAGTGGAGCTTTACCGGTAGCTTGAATTGCTTCCTGCCAGGGATCTTGGTTCCATTTGTGTGACTGTGACCTTCAAATGTCCCATGACAGCACTGACACTCTACTGCAATGGTTCCTCATCTTTTGTGGAGTACAGTCTCCTTGAGAAAAAGAGAAGCACCATGGAAATATGTACATAATTCACATGAGGTTGTGCACACACTTACAGGAAGTGTGGAGTCCCCTTGATGCCTGTCAGTGAATGCCCGAGTCACCTCTGGCCACCGACATTAGAGAAAGTAGTAAGTACAGCAGGCCTAACGCAAGGCCTCAGATTTTCTTTTTCTTTTTCTATTTTTCTTTCTCTTTTCCTCATTTAAGAAACAGCACCACCAGGAGCAGGGACTTTCGCATATACAGTAAAAATGTACAGTATCTTCAATGCAAAGTTGGACGGGTGCCAACCCCCTCCCCCTCCCCACTCAGAAGCATCTTCATTTGAATTTAAAGGGGTGGATGAGTGACAGCAAGACTCTGTTCTCCTTCTGACAGGGCTTTGGCAGATCATTGGTTGTCATCAAACCTATTCCATTTCTTGCTCCCTGCCAGGAATTCCACCTACATGCCTGATGGCAATTAGTCCCTTGTAGGTGCTAATGAATAAAACGCAGCACGTAGACTTCACGAGGATGAAAAAGCCCACGATCCAGATCCAGAGAGTCACTCCAAGAATCAGTCCCCCACCCCGGCCCCCCCTCCAACATAGCTCTCACTCTGTCCAGCCAAATGCTAGAGCCAGCCAGCCGCCCCCCGCCCCCACCCCCTTCTTCTGTGCACTTGGCCATGGGAAATAGAAAGCAGCTATTTGATGAGGACACAACTAAGCAGAAATCAAGATTTTAGAGCATGAAGTATTACTTGTTTTTCAATTTCTGTCACAGGCTGGGATGATACCAGTTTAGGACAGTCTGTGTCAGAGCATTTGAGCTGAATCTCCAAACCCAAACATGCTTTGGAAGAAGCATATAGAGACCTTGTTGGGAAGCATTCTGCACTGAGGTGGGTGGATTGTATTATCAGTGGTTCCCAAGACTTGCTGATAATCAGATGTTCCTAAGCGGCCTTTAAAAATTCAGATTCTTCGAACTTGTCTCTGGAGATTCTTGGTCAGAAGGCCCGGAATAGAACCTGAAAATCTAAATTAAAAAAAATCAGTCTCCCCAGATGCATCTGATGCTCACACTAGATTCAGTAGTACTGAATTAGCTAAACTCTTGTGCCCCATTCATCTCCAGGACAAGGTGTTGATTGAAAAGTTCTCAAAGGTTGTGCTCACCTTTCATTTGCACCTTGACTGGGCTCTGAGAACTGAAAAAAAAAAAGACAAAAACCCAAAAAATTCTCCTTTGTATCCTGACCAGCTATCAGAGGTGAATTAATATTCAAAGATTCTTTTGAAATTGAAGCTGTAGGTGATTTTTAAATTTTTCTTATACTTTTATTATAATTTTCAAATTTTACACCTTTACTGAGTAATAAGCAGGGGTTTTTTAAAATAATAAAAAGGCAGTAAATGTAATTTTTAAAGATCTTTTTGCATTTCGACAGAAACTGATTGGCTCACAGAGAAAACTGTATTTCAGTATAACTGGGTTTCTTTAAATCCTACATGTTTTTAGTACAGGCACTGAAAAAACATTACTTAGGAAAGGGGTTCCTGGAACTCACCAGACTTTCACATTGACAGGCCAAAGAGTAAAAGGGATTAAGAACCCCTGGTATGCCAAAGATGAGCTTATTATTCCTATTTTGCATGTATACAAGTATTGTTTCCCTAGGATTTCAAAACAAATCACAAAACAATTGCAGCTACAGCCTTGGAGTGACCTGTGCTTTCAGCATGGTCTCTTCTAATGGTAGCAAACCAAAGAAAGTGGTAAGAAAGAAATTTTTCTTCCAGTTTTCATGGGCCCCAAAGGTGAAGATAGCTTAAATAAGACTCCCCAGAGCGTTCAAACTCCATCATGTTTATCAGAAAGAGAACTTAATCCAAAACCTTTGAGGTTTGTCCTTCTCTAGTCAATATCTATTTCGGCAAAACAATCATGGTTCTAAAGTATAACAGTGAAGCAAGGAAGAAAGGAGAGATTTTTCTTTCTGATAGTGAAATGGGCAGGTGCAGTTGAGACGGAAAGGCCATAATTAACACATTGTTCAGCCGAGGCACTGTAGACGTCCATGCAAGACTGCACAAATCCTCCCCCTGCCCCACACGCCTGAGTTCAAGGTTTTGGCAAGAAAGGAAGCCGAAGGTGCCCTGCCATTCAAGAAACAGACCCCTAGAGCCTGAACTTCAGTACCCTTGAGGTACACACAGAGGAAATTCTATACTGCGAAACCAGTAAAATTGGATTGTGTAAAAGCTTGTGCATTTTAAACCATATAAGAAAGAAAAGGAAAACACTTTTTAATCGGACATATAGTTACGTGGCAAGACTTATGCATGTATTGGAGTTTTAAAAATCTAATCAGATAAATACTGTTATTTCTATGATATAGATGAGAAATTAAACCTGGAAAGTTATATAATTTATCCAATGTCAGACTCTCAATTATTTTATTTTTAATTGGCTGAATCCTAGGACGAACATTGACTACCTTTATCTATGATCATATCAAAGCATTGTAGACTAAGAAAGGTGGCTAGCACAGGGTTGGAAAATTCCTTGAACTTCCTCTCATCCCATGCTTGTGACAGACCTCATAAATCTGAAGTCTGTGCTATTTATTTCCCAGTCCAGAAAGCTGCTCCGTGGAACATTTCAGGAAATCACTACAAATCAGCTATAGCCAGCACATAGGTGGTACCTGGAGTCCAGGGCAGCCAGATTCAGGGCACAGGATGGGACTGGAGAGGGGGCAGGTAGAGGTGGTTGATAGGAGCTGCCCTCCTCCCCAGCCCCTTAGCCTCTTCCCCAGGCTCTATGGAAGGAAAATTCTATAGAAACTCTATATACCTCTTAAAATATCACCTAAATCACTGACAAAAATACTATTCTCTGTTAGTAGTTTATTGTGTTCACTACCCTATAGAAGCACTCACAGGCTCTGGATTGAAAAGAAATAGATTGCTTTAACACAAAGGATTTAATCTTTGTGGAAGAAATGACTTTCTCCTTGACTAGAGGTTAAGGCAGATTTCTTTCTTTCTTTTTATTTTTTATTTTTATTGTTTTAAAATTTGGTAGAGCTTTCCCACATCCCTTTGTGGGTAGCTGCCTCCTCTGCATATGCGTGAACCAGCTGTCCTTGGGAATGACACAGGCCCCCACAGTGTCATGGGGTAAGACAGGTGGGAGGTGACTGAGAACCTTGCACAGCTATGGTAGGTGGGGCTACTAGCAGTTGTGGGCCAGGCAGTGCTTTGCCAGGGTTCAAAGCCAGGAGGCCAAGGCCTTTGACCTGGACTGCCATCTTTCAGGATGCGGGCCAAGCACTGCGGAGGCCCAATATAGGCAGGGAGTCAATCAGGATAACTTAAGAGGGGAAAAAAAAAGACTCTGCCTTTGCTCGAGTTCTCCAGATTGGCTCTCCAGATGGCCCTCTTTTCTCTGGTAAATTATGCAACAAGCTGCTTCAGCCGAGTTTTGCAGACCTGGATGATCTTGAACTGATTTCAACAAACGCGCGGACTCGTGGGGTTGCAGGGCTTTCTCCTAGTCCTTTCATCCAAGGAAGAATATTGCGGAAAGAAAAACCAGATCATTCGTGGTACCAGTCATAGAAACAGAGCAATGCACATACAAAAGTGATCATTGCTTTCTGCGTGTCTTTTTAAAAGAAATGGTTTTGGAGAAGCTAACAGGCTGTCATGTCAAGAAAGGTTAGAGTTCATCACTGTTCCTCCACAAAGAGGAATTCAACCTTGCATATCCTCACTAATTAAATGCCAGAATCACACTCTAGTTCATTCTGGGCTGCAGTGGAAAAAGTAGAAGGGTTGCTTTTCCGCATAAAGAGGTATGAGGGTCTCACTCTCTGCTGCTATTAACATTTCCTGGAACCAAAATCAATAGTGCATGCAAATGAGTCCCTGATTATTTCTTTGATTTGCAGAATGTCTCCTCCCACTGCACCCTCGTGGCTGAGGCAGAATGGATTAGCTCATCGGGCCCTGGGAGTGCTTTCAGTGCTGAGGAACACAGGGTGAGGGTGGGCAGTGGGTGGCAGGGCCACTCTGTGCCTTCCCACCCCCCGCAGCAAGATCACAGTCCCGATACGGCTTCTTCCCGTCCCCATGGAAAGTAGAGGCTCTGGAGCCAGATTTGCCACTGAGGAGGAAGGAAGGCAAAGTGGGAACAGCAGGCAGAGTCAATAGGCCAGGGGGCAGGGGGAGCAGATGGGTAGGTGGTGGCTGAGCTCAAAGCTACAATATGAAGGGAACAACTCGTTATGAAGTGCAATTTGGGAACTAAGAGGAGGGAGGAAACAAATAGAAGTTTCTGAGGCAAAATTATTTCTTGAGCTGATGAAGGTGTGCAAAAACCAAATTGCAATGTATCCAACCATTGGTTCAACACAAGCTTGTTAAGTGCCTTTCAGATCCTGCACCATGTGTTGGAATGCAAATAGGAACAAGATATGGTCCCTGCTCGTAGTCTTAAGCAGCGAGACCTTTTAAAAACAATAAAATATAATGTGATAAACAGTGAAATAGAGAAACACTGGGTGCTAGGGGACACAGCAGGGGGACTGACACAGAGGGTGGAACTGAGGAGAAGCTCAGCATATGAGGAGGTGCTGTGTGGGATAAGGAATCTGACTAGAGTTTCTTAGGTGGCAAGAAAGAGAAGGTATTGCTGGTAAAGGGAGCTTCAAGGACAGTGGTATGGAGTAGGGGTGGAAGAGCCCGCTCATGTGTGTCACAGTGGTACTTCTAAGACAGCCATACTGACTGAAAACAGGCTATGGGGATGGAAGGTGGTCATTTACTCCTGGATATGGAAAGAGGCTGGCGTGGGATTACAGGAACCTTACATGTCATGCCAAGAACTTTGGGTTTTCCTTTGGAAAGTAGAGCACATTTGAAGGAGTTGATAAGAGGAAGTAATAAGATTAACAGAGAGGAAGAGAAAGAGAAAGAGAAAGAGGTTGGGAAAGGATCGGTGACTGTTTGAATCCCGATTCCCCAAACCAAAGATGCCTCAGCTTTCCTTCCAGCATAAAGCCCCTAACTATCTATTAGAGCAGGGCCTGGTCCATTTGGCAACTCCAGCTGTAATTCACAACCATTTTGGTTATTGGTTACGCCTCTGAGAAGAGAACCACTGGAACCTAACGGTGAAGAAAATGTTAGTGTGATTAAGTAAAGTGTATTCATTCATTTATTCAAACATTATCTGGTGTCCTCTAGAAAGACACTCTACGAGTCAAACTGGCACTGGTTAAATTATAAGAAACACTACAATCTCATTCCCTGACCTCTTGAAGGTTTTGTTGAAAAAGGAAAAACGTAAACATACAAGTAAACACTTGAGTAGAAATCATGGTGCGTCAAACAAAGGAGAAGACCAGAAAACCAAAATAGAAAATAACAGGGTAGAGGGAAGGAACCAAGTTTGTATGATATGTGAGGAGGAGTTTCATGAAAAGGATAAGGTCTGTAGGAGGCAGGGGAGAAGGATGTGGCATAGAATGAGTGAGATGTTGTTGCAGAAACTGTCAGAGGCCAAAGTATACATGGTCTTGTAGGCAGGTTAAGAGGGGAGTCTGTTATTCTATATTGAACTGAAAGCCACTGAACAGCATGATTTTGTTTTTTGGTTTTTTTGTTTTGTTTTGTTTTTTTACGTTCACTCTGGCAACTGTGTGAATGAATAAGAGGAAGGAAAGATGAGAGGTGGAGAAACCAGCTAGAGGGAAGCAGCGCAGGGAAGAGATGATAATACCTTAGAATACAGCCATTCATGAAGAGGAAAAGAGCAGGTGAATATGACCATTTCTGAGGAGCCAACAAAACAGCAACTAGAAAGCACTCTGTTTAAAATAGAAGAAAGTGGAGGAAATTGAATCTGTGAAGTTACTAGTTAGGTGATGGAATTTCTGAGAAGCCCACAGGGGAAAATTAGGTAACCTGGAGATTAAACAACACCTTCTCACCTGGCCCCACTGGCAGAGCATGATGAAGGCTGGAGGGACCTTCATCCATCCTCCAGGCTTCTTGGCTGGAGGAACCAGGTGAGAAGATGGCATTCCTGGAGTTTCTGGCCAAAAGTCTCCTGATCGAAAGCTGGAGTTAAGAAGACACCACCTAAAATGAGTGGAGAAAGAAGGGCCGTGTTATCTCCTTTCCTCCTGCTCCATTATCCTGTCAATGCCTCCTATGGATGGAATGGAACACAATCAGAAACCAGCTGACATGGGCACCTGGGAGCACAGCTTCCAGGGCTAAACCCCCTGTATTATAGAACAGAGAAGAGAAAAGATGAAGAACAGATCTGAGTATCCAGGGCTGGTGTAATATACTGTCTGTATTTTAAGGGAGATTTGACATGACTTAGTGATGAGTGAGATATGGGAAGATAAGCAAGGAAGAAATTTCAAGAATGATCACAAGGCTTCTGACTTGAGCACCTCTGTACAGAATGGGGTGGCATGGACAGGACAGGGAAGGCATGAGGCTGAAGGAGATTTGGCAAGAAGAAGGATAGAAATTCAGTTTGGGAGATGTTAAGCGTGAGATGTTCATTAGCTGTGAATTCAAGAAGCTATTTGAATCTGGCAATTAAATTGCAGATCTTGAGTTCAGAACAGAAGAAGTCAACCCTTTTTGTTTGGAAGTTGTCAAAATTAGGTTGTATTTATAATCATGAGAATTGGTGAGTAAATCAAGGAAGAGAATTTAGAATAAAAAGGCTTAAGACTTTTCCCTGATGAAGTCCAACACTTAGAGGGCAGACAAATGAGGTGGAATTGAGGAAATGTGGAAGCCCATCTTACCAACACAAATAAACACACAAATAAAACCTATCAGTCTTTTTTTTTTTTTTTTTTTTTTTGAGACAGAGTCAGTCTTGCCCTGTTGCCCTGGCTGGAGTGCAATGGCACAATCTTGGCTCACTGCAACCTCCGCCTCCCGGGTTCAAGCAATTCTCCTGCCTCAGCCTCCCAAGTAGCTGGGACTACAGGCATGTGCTACCACGCCCAACTAATTTTTGTATTTTTAGGAGAGATGGGGTTTCATCATATTAGCCAGGATGGTCTCGATCTCCTGACCTCGTGATCCACCCTCCTTGGCCTCCCAAAGTGCTGGGATGACAGGAGTGAGCCATCGCGCCCAGCAAGACCTACCACTCTTGACTGACAACAGTGTACCTTCCAGCTACCACCTACATTTCTGCTTCCCCTTTTCAGCAAAACCTCTTGATTCAGTTGTCCTTACTCATGTTCCTCAATTCCTTGTACTCAAATTCTATCCTGAGCCCCTCTGCCTAGGCCCTCAACACAACTACTCATATCAAAGTCATGAATGACTTTCACATTTCTAAATATAATAGTTAATTCTCAATTGATCCTACTGGACCCATCAATTGGCTGACTGCTTCACTTATGAGAATGAAAGGAGGAGCTATTAATAATTATGCGGAGACAACAGATTGAAGCTTGTCCTGGGCAAACTAAGAACTGTAGTCTCTCTATCAGCATCAGGAGACACAAGTTTTTATCCCCTGCTCTTTAAAGAATTTATCTCATTTGACTTTCAAGGCACCACATCTAGTTTTCTTCCTTGTTCAATGTCAGTTGTTTGAAGTCTTCCATGATGTTCTTCTCATCAGCCAGACAACTACACTTTGGAGTGCCCCAGGGCTCAGACATTTTCTTAGTTTCAAAACCCAATTTCTTGGTGACCTCATCCAGTATGATGACTTGCAAATCCATCCATATGCTGGTTTTTCTCAAATGTGTCTCTTGCTTTTTATTATTATTATTATTATACTTTAAGTTCTAGGGTACATGTGCACAATGTGTAGGTTTGTTACATGTGTATACATGTGTCATGTTAGTGTGCTGCACCCATCAACTCATCATTTACATTAGGTATATCTCTTAATGCTATCCCTCCCCCCTCCCTCCACCCCATGACAGGCCCTGGTGTGTGATTTTCCCCTTCCTGTGTCCAAGTGTTCTCATTGTTCAATTCCCACCTATGAGTGAGAACATGCAGTTTTTGGTTTTCTGTCCTTGTGATAGTTTGCTGAGAATGATGGTTTCCAGTATCATCCATGTCCCTACAAAGGACATGAACTCATCCTTTTTTATGGCTGTATAGTATTCCATGGTGTATATGTGCCACATTTTCTTAATCCAGTCTATCATTGATGGACATTTGTGTTGGTTCCAAGTCTTTGCTATTGTGAATAGTGCCACAATAAGCATACATGTGCATGTGTCTTTATAGCAGCATGATTTATAATCCTTTGGGTATACACCCAGTAATGGGATGGTTGGGTCAAATGGTATTTCTAGTTCTAGATCCTTGAGGAATCGCCACACTGTCTTCCACAATGGTTGAACTAGTTTACAATCCCACCAACAGTGTAAAATGGTTCCTATTTCTCCACATCCCCTCCAGCACCTGTTGTTTCCTGACTTTTTAATGATCGTCATTCTAACTGGTGTGAGATGGTATCTCATTATGGTTTTGATTTGCATTTCTCTGATAGCCAGTAATGATGAGCATTTCTTCATGTGTCTGTTGGCTGCATAAATGTCTTCTTTTGAGGAGTGTGTCTCTCTTTATTGAAACTCTACCCAAACTCAAATATTTCATTACACAAGTATATCATCTCTACAACCAAAACTGATCAGCCTTCCCAAACCTGTTTTGTCATCTTTCCCATTTAAATTAATACAGCTCCATTCTTTTTTAAAAAAATTCATGTCAGAAAGCTTAGAGTCATTCTTTACTTCTTTTTCTCTTCTTTTTTTCACACCCACATCTAACCCATCAACAAATACCATCATCTGTACCTCCATGTATCTCCAGAATTCATTTTGTTTTTATTTTACCACATACACCACAAGTACCCTGATTCAATGACCAGACAACCATAGCCACCTCCCTGTTTCTATCCTTGTCCCCAGGCAATCTCTTCCCAATTCAAAAGCCAAAATGATTCTGTGAGATGTGTTGGATCTTGTCACTTACCAGCTTAAAATTGTTCATATGATTCCTATCTCACTTGGAATACACAGTCAAAGTCCTAATAAACCCTAGTAGGCCCCCAGTTTCCCTTCTCACTGCCCAGACCTCATCCACTGGCCTTGCTCTTCATACCTCACAGTTTTATTTTTCTCCTTAACGTTTCTCATTATCTCACATACCATCCATTTTAGGTATTTATTTTACTGTTTGTCTCCCCATACGGGAATGCCAGTTCTATGGGGTTGGAGATTTTGTTAGTGTGGTTTACTACCATATCCCAGCTCTTGGAACTGTACCCAACACAGTGTGTGAATTCAATGAATGTTTGCTGAGTCAATGGTGAATAAGATGGGTAGGTCATAAAAGAAGAAAGAAACCCAAGAGAGGATTGTGTTACAAAAGCCAAGAGAAGGGAATGTTTCAACAAGAGAAGAATGATAAACATTGGTGCCCAGTGCTGTTGAGAGAGCTCCTGAGATGGGATTTGGCATCATGGAGTTTTCTGACTATCTTGAGAAAGAAAAGGCTCAGTGAAGAGGTGGAGGAAGAATACAGAATGGAGAGAGACATAGACCAGAAGGAATGAAGACTGAATGGGAGGACGTTAAGGGGTCACTACAGCATGGGTAGCCGAGAAGCTTGACAATGACAGACAGAGGAGCGAGAGAGGACTGAAGTAGAAATGAGTCAGTGTCATCATCAATACTCAGCCAAGCTTCAAAACAAAGATGTTTCTTTGATTCTTCATCACTCAACCTTACCATCCAATCATAAAATTCTCACAATTGAATCTCACAATTGAAAGACTTCTCAATCCCACTCCTTATTTCTATTGTCACAGTTCAGTCTTTTAATTTATTACTAGTACAGTCCTGTGTTGCTTAATGAGATGTGGATATATTCTGAGAAATGCATCATTAGACAATTTCATTATGCGAACATCACAGAATGTACTTACCACAAACCTGACCGTATAGCCTACTACACACTTAGGCTGTATAGTACAGCCTACTGTTCGTAGGCTGCAAACCTGTACAGCACGTTCCTATATGAATTCTGTAGGCAATTGCAACACAATGGAAAGTATTTTTGTATCTAAATATTACAAAGAACAGTAAAACTATGGTATAAAACATTTTTAAAAATAGTACACTGTATAGGGCACTTACCATGACTAGAGCATGCAGGACTGGAAGCTGCTCTGGGGAGTCAGTGACTGAGTGGAGAGTAAATGTGAAGGTCTAGGGCATTATTGTACATTACTGCAGACTATAAACACTGCATTTAAGCTACACTAAATATATTGAAAACTGTCTTCAATAATAAGTTAACCTTAGGTACTGCAACTTTTTAACTTTATGAACTTTTAATTTTTTATTTTTTGACTCTTTTATAGTAGTTTCAAACACAAGCACGTTGTACAGCTGTACAAAATATTTTCTTTCTGCATATCCTTTTTCTATAAGCTTTTTTCTATTTTTAAATTTTTTATTTTATATTTCTTAACTTTTTTGTTGAAAACTAAGACACAAGCACACACAGTAGCTTAGATCCACACAGGGTCAGGATCACCAATATCACTGTCTTTAACCTTCACATCTTGCCCCACTGGGAGGTCTTCAGGGTTGCTAACACACATGGAGCTGTCATCTCCTGTAACAAAAAATGCCCTAACCCTAACTCTAACCCACCCAAAGGATCTGCCTGAGACTGTTTTATAGTTAACTTTTTTTAATAAGTAGGAGTACACTCCAAAATAATGGTCAAAAGTATAGTAAACACATAAACCAGTAACACTGTCATTTATTATTGTCCTCAAGTATTATGTGCTGTACATAATTGAATGAACTAGATTTTTATACAATTGACAGTGCAGTGGGTTTGTTTATACCAGCATCATCACATTAATAACGTGTTGTGCTACAGTGTTACAGTGGGTTGTGACATCATGAGGTGAAAGAAAATTTTCAACTCCGTTATAATCTTATGGGACAACCATTGTATATGTGGTCCATTGACCAAAACTTCATTAAATGGGACACGACTATATACCAACAGCTTCCTTATCATCAGTAAACAGGCTGACCTCTGGTTCACTACATTTTTGGAGTTCCCTGCAGGAGAAGGACATAGGCTATGATCACAAGATTAAGAGAGGTAAGGGCAGAAAAGAAGCTGATAAAAATAGCAGGGGTACTCTTCCAGCCCTAGCAAGTCCAAAGAGGTATACCAAACTTAGGACACCCTTAGCAAAATCAATAATCTGTGGATAATGGACATAGGAAAAGTTGGGCGTGGCAACCAGATTTCCAGGCAGCAGCTATTCTCAGCACTTGGTGATTCTGTAAACCAGGGAAGGTGATTCAAGTTAAGATGTGAGATTACTGGTTCAAGGTCTATGCACACATCAAAGGAAACTGACAGGAGTGAAGAAGAGAGCTGTGGTTCTTAGTCAATGGGCTGAAGCAATGACATGGGTACCAAGGACTGGAATGAAGAGATTGAATGGATGGACACCTAGAACCTGAGCAGAGACTCCTGGAAAAAATGGGTCATATGGGATGAAGGTAAGCAGAGCAACTGGACTTTTAGGTTCCCAGCAGTCCAGGACTCCGGATCAGGAGGCCAAGATTTTTTTTTCTTTCAGACCTTGTTTTCTGGAGGCAAAGAGGCTATTCCTGTATAACCTGGTCTGTTTTTTATTTGGCTCTGAGAGTTGGCTCTGAGATGGGGAAAACAAACAAACAAACAGGCTGTAAATGACTTGAACAGGTCTTCATGCCTTCATTCTCTCCATTAGTTCCACTTCCTCCTCAGGGTCACTAGAGTTATCTTCCTAGAGTACATTCTGATCACACCACTTTTGTGACTTAAATTATTTAGTCATTTTCCATTGTCTGTAAGATAAAGCCATACCCATAGCACAGTAAACCGGGCATTTCACAACCTGAGTCTAACTTAGCTTGCAAACCATGATGTTCCTCCTACTCTCTCCAGTCTCAATCCATGCAAACAAGGGCTGCTGCTCCTTTCAAACTCCTCAAGCTTATCTAATGCCATTGTTGCTACAATCCTCCTGCAACAACGCTTCTTCTACTTTCTCTATTGGAAGAATTCCTATTCATATGTGAAGGTCCTTTTTGTCATCAGCATCTTCCCCAGCCACAGAATACCATTAATCATTTGGCTTTGTTCTTTTTCATTTTAGTTGTTTGTTACTATTTAAAAAGTGTATTTACAATCTACCATGTTTCAAAACAGGTTTGAACCTCATAAACAGTTATAAAACAGCACAGTAATATAAATATTAGGATTTTGAGGAAGAAAAGAAAGAAAAACAGCCCCAGGGACAGAAAATGGAACCAAGAATGTGTCTGATCCAATCAAGCATACCAAGGAGTCCTGTACAGTTGCTAAAAGGTGGGCCACAAATTGAGCATTAGGCTTTCCCACAGCCAAGATAAGGAGAGAAATGTGGGCAGTCTCACAACTCCTTTTGCCCATAATATAAACACCAAATAATTGGTCAGTGGATGCATAGCTATTCTTCACACTTACACTAAAAGAGAATTTTTTCCCCAAGGTTTACTCATAAAGAATAAACTGTATAATGCAACAGAAAACACTCTCCACAAACATCTCTATAGGAGAAACAGCTGTTAGTATCATAAGGAGTGCCTTCAGGATTTATGGCATATCAACAAAGCACAATCAGTCAAACCAATTCCACAGAGGAGGCTGCTACAGATTATATAATTCTCAGTTCCCGTAACTTGGTTTAAAAGGGCAATATTTTTGGACTAAGATGTCTGAAAATCTCTCCAGCTTCCTTACCTCCCTAAATTTAACACACATTTTTACATAATTTTTAATTTTGGGGGGTTCATAACCCTTTTAAAACCCTTGGGCCTCACAGTTTAAAGATCTCTAGGGAAATAGACTAAGTATCCTTAGGAAATCCTTTCTATATATTGCTTTGCTAATACATTGATAGTTTGTGTTTCCAGTGGAATCAGAAGCAAATCTCTTAATACGCCATCCTGTAGCTAGTTATGGAGGAGATGGCTGAGAATGGCACCTCCCAAAGAAAAACTGAGTCACCTATCAATGACACATAACTAAATAAAAGATCATCATACCCTAACTGGAAAGTAAGACAAAGAGAACTTATAGGCAGAATAAAAATTATTCTTATAAAATAATTTTTGAAAGCTCTCTAAAACATAAAAATGAGCCATTGAGGTCCAATTTTCTTCAATTTCTATGATCAAAATAATTTGTCTTACAAATTTTACAGGTGAGGGAAAGGCTTTCCCAGCTTAACCATAAAACAGCCTCATTAAAGCCCATATGATGCCTAGCTTTGATCAGGGGATAATTCTTGTGTGTGCTGGAGAATTATGCCAAGCTAAATAAATGAAGTAGCTTGCTGAATGAGATGCCAATGATGTGTCAGGTAAACATTAAGGAACTTTCATTTTAAGTAATATTATCTGGCAATAATTAGATACAGCCAGTGCCCATGATTCCCTGCTCTTAATTAAACATTGATCTAGGAATGGTCCAGATGTTGATTTGCAAGTAGGCATAGTGGTGCAGCCAATAACCTCTTGACATTCCTTCCAGTGCTAAGATGCTCTGCTTCTCTCAACAAGCCTGAGTATTAATGAAGAACAACATCAAAAGCCACAAATTAGAAGCAAATTTCTTAACACTTAAGATAATTGCTCAATGTTTGGCTCTAGCATTTTAAAGCTTTCAAAATGTGATGACCCGTGTAAAGATTTCAGTAAAAACAACAGTTCAATATCATTTTGAACTCAGGTGTTTATAAATATAACACATTATGATGCCCTGGTTCCATTTTTTTAAAAAACCCATTTTTAAAAAACCTTTAAAACCCATTAACAGTATCTTTGTATGAGAAGAGAAATGGGCATGGTGGTTCACACCTGTAATCCCAGCACTTTGGGAGGCCGAGGCAGGCAGATCACTTGAAGGTCAGGAGTTCGAGACCAGCCTGGCCAACATGGTGAAACTCCATCTCTACAAAACAATACAAACAATTAGCTGGGCATGGTGACATGTGGCTGTAATCCTGGCTACTCGGGAGGCTGAGACGGGAGAATTGCTGGAACCCAGGATGCAAAGGTTGCAGTGGGCCGAGATCGCACCACTACACTTCAGACTCCACCTCAAAAGAAAAAAAAATGTAACTGGCTAGCCACATGTAGGAGAATGAAACTGGGTCCTCATCTCTTTCCTTATACAAACTTCAACTCAAGGCAGATTAAGGACTTAAACCTAAGACGTGAAACTATAAAAATTCTAGAAATTAACATTGGAAAAATCCTTCTAGACATTGGCTTAGTCAAGGATTTCATGACCAGGAACCCAAAAGCAAATGCAATAAAAACAAGGATAAATAGTTGGGACCTAATTAAACTAAAGAGCTTTTGCATGGCAAAAGGAACAGTCAGCAGAGTAAACAGACAACCCACAGAGTGGGAGAAAATCTTCACAATCTATATGTCTGACAAAGTACTAATATCCAGAATCTACGATGAACTCAAACAAATCAGTAAAAAAAAAAAAAAAATCCCATTCAAAAGTGGGCTAAGGACATGAATAGACAATTCTCTAAAGAAGATATGCAAATGGACGACAAGCATATGAAAAAATGCTCAACATTGCTAATGATCAGGGAAACGCAAATCAAAACCACAATGCAATACCACCTTACTCCTGCAAGATTGGCCATAATCAAAATATCAAAAGAAAAAAAGTAGATGTTGGTGTGGATGTGGGGAACAGGGAACACTTCTACACTGCTGGTGGGAATGTAAACTAGTACAGCCACTATGGAAAACAGGGTGGAGACTCCTTAAAGAACTAAAAGTAGAACTACCATTTGGTCCAACAATCCCACCACTGGGTATCTACCCAGAGGAAAAGAAGTTATTATTCAAAAAAGATACTTGTACATGCATGTTTACCACAATTCACAATTGCAAAATCGTGGAACCAACCAAAATGCCCATCAATCAACAAGTGAATAAAGACACTTTAGTATACATATACAATGGAATACTACTACATAGCCATGAAAAGGAACACATTAACAACATTTTTAGTGACCTGGATGAGATTAGAGACTAATATTCTAACTGAAGTAATTCAGGAATGGAAAACCAAACATTGTATATTCTCACTGACATATGGGAGCTGCGCTATGAGGACACAAAGGCACAAGAATGACGCAGTGGACTTTGGGGACTTCGGGGGAAGAGTGGGAGGGGATGAGAGATAAAAGACTACAAATATGGTGCAGTGTATACTGCTCGGGTGATGGGTGCACCAAAATCTCACAAATCACCTCTAAAGAACTTATGCATGTAACCAAATACCACTTGTACTCCAATAACTTATGGACAAATAAAAAAATTTTAAAAATTAAAAATAAATAAATAAATAAATAATTGTGAACGTAGGCAATACACTAAGATGCATATAAAATATCATAAAACATAGTGATATGGTTTGGCTGTGTCCCCACCCAAATCTCACCTTGAATTGTAGTTCCCGTAATTCCTACATGTCATGGGAGGGACCCGGTGGGAGGTCATTGAATCACAGGGGTGGTTACCTCCATGTTGTTCTCGTGATAGTAAGTGAGTTCTCACGAGATCTGATGATTTTATAAGGTGCTTTTCCCCCTTTTGCTCATTCTTCTCCTTTCTGCCACCGTGTGAAGAAGGATGTTTGCTTCACCTTTTGCCATAATTGTAAGTTTCCTGGGGCCTCCCCAGCCATGCTGAACAGTGAGTCGATTAAACCTTTTCCTTCTATAAACAAAAACAAACAAACAAACATAAAAGAGGTGGGTTGTTTTAAAACAATAGTTCTCAACTGGGGCACGATTTTACCTTACCATCCAGAGGACATTTACCAATCTCATATCTGGAAACTTTCTTTTTGGAGAGATAGGGGTCTGGCTACGTTGCCCAGGGTAGGCTTAAACTTCTAGTCCCAGCCTCCCAAATCGCTGGGATTACAGGCATGAGCTACTGCGCTCAGCCAAGGAGACATTTTTTATTGCTGCCACTAGAGAAGGGAGTGCTGCTGGCATGTAGTGAGTGGAGGGCAGGGATGCTGCTAGTATAAAGTTACCATGGTTTAATTTATTTTAAAGAGAGCCTCAAAAGAAACCCTGAATGAACACAGTATGAAGGCAGAGCTGCTTCCTGCAGAGATGGGGGCAAGGTGGAGTCAGATGTACAAGTCCAGCTGACTGGAGCTGGTAGTGGCCCCTGAGGTGTCTCTGCTAAAAACTGCACTCACAGAGCTCAGTGGGGAAAACCTGATGTAGTGCAAATAAAATGTGGCTTTAAATCCTTTAGATCTACATTATAGTCCTGCATTGACTGCCTACTAATTTCATCCATTTGGGTAAGTGATTTACTCTCACCAAGCCTTAATTTCCTCTTCTGAAAAGAGGGAATGATCATGCTCACTTCACAGGGTCATTGTGATGCTAAATAAAATGTAAAACTCCAAAACCAGCACCTAAGACACGGTGCTTAGTATATGTTAATTAATTTATTTATCATTTGTTTATTTTTTTGAGATGGAGTCACATTGTCTCCTGGGCTGGAGTGTAATGGTGGGATCTCGGCTCACTGCAACCTCTGCCTCTGGGGTTATCCTGCCTCAGCCTCTGGAGTAGCTGGGATTACAGGTGCACACCACCACACCCAGCTAATTTTTTGTATTTTTGGTAGAGATGGGGTTTCACTATGTTGGCCAGACTGGTCTCGAACTCCTGACCTCGTGATCCACCCGCCTTGGCCTTCCAAAGTGCGTTAATTTATTTTAAAATAAATTCTTTTCATCCTATGAATGTCAGAGTTGGCCCCAGTAATACTGACAGAAAGATCTTTAGTGTTTGAGGCTTATGACTATATATTGATTCATTAACACATTTAAACTATTATGAAAGATTTTATAGCAACATTATAAAAAGAAAAGGAAGACATTTCAAATCCAGTATTTGTAGGACTAGTCACTTAACAAAACAACCCATGCATTTAATTAATAATGATCTATAGCTTGTTTCTACAAAACATAGATGTGATTTATTATTGTACTGTAGACAGGCAGAGTATGAATGCAAAGTTTATAGCAAGAGTAAGATATTAGACATCTATTGTTTTGCTTGCCTAGACTAGCATACAGGCTTCTGCTGGGAAATCCTTCCTCTATTTTAACTCTGGGGTTTACGTGGGAGCTTCTCTTGGTTTATAAATCCTTCCCCCTTGACTACTATTTATGGTCAATGGGAAAACGTACCTATTCCAAACTGGAAAGGCATTGGTGTCACCCTCTAGCCTTTCCCTACAACCAATCATCAGTGATTGGAACAGGTATGAACTCCCGATCCAAAAGGTACCAGCAGATCCCTTTCCTGGGATTTTTGAACTTGGGATCAGAGGGAGAAAAAACAAGTCTTTGGTCTCTCTGATGGTGAAATTGGAACTTATAACCCAGCAGATGGGTTTCCTGCAATCTGAAAAAATGAAACAGGAAGGAGAGGTGTGGGCATGTGTAGTGGAGGCTGAGGGTGGTGAAGAGAGACTCCTCTGTCCCAGGCACAGGGCTAGGGCCTGGCCATACATTCAGCAGAATCCCCCTCCTACCCTTTCCTTTCGCAACGTATAGTTATGTGAGTCAAGAAATTCTTCCTTTGTGCTAATCTAGCTCTGTTTGGATTTCTACCACCTAAAACCATAAAAGTCTTGACTAATTCAAGTGGGTTGCAATAGTTGGAAAAAAAAAAATGCTGTGTCTCTGCAGGTGTCTAGCTGGAGGCTAATTATAGTGAGGGCTAAAAGAGTAAGACATTAGTCAGAAGAGCTGCAGTTCAAATCTAGACCACCAGCATTACAAGTTACTTGTGGGAACTTAAAAAAGTTAATTAACTAAATAATCTATTTAAGTTTTAGGTTCTTCATGTGTGATTCAGTCAGGGTCCGGTTAGGAAACTGAAACCACTCAGGTTATTTTAATGGAGAGAATTCCATATAAAGAACTGTTAATTACATGTAGAAGAACTGAAAGAGTGAAAGAAGGATTCTAAAGTATCATGGAGGGCACAACCGCAAGAAAGAGCCACCACCCATAGGGCTGGGGAACTAAGGGAAGAAGCTGGAACTTTCAACCCTTAGAAGCTTGGAGAGGTAGCTCTGTGGTGTGGGAATCCAGGCCTACAAGAAGGCGCAGTGTATTGCTGGTGTCTCTGAGAAGAATTTCATAAGCCTGATTCTGAGCTGGAAAAATTGCTAGCTAGATTCAGCTGCTGCTCCAGGAAGGCAACCTCACTGCTAGAGTGAAGAAGCACTGAAGCAAGAATCAGACAGGAATGAGCAAGTCCTTCTCCCTGCTCCAGCTCTGCAGTCTCCCCCAGTCTCTGCACTGGCAGAGTCTAATATGGCACCCTCCGACCAGGCAGAAAAGTGGTTTTCAGAATCCCAGGTTCACTTTCCCAAAGCTGATAGTAGAAGGGTGAGTTTGAAGCTGAAAGACAACAGCTTGATAATTGGCACAATGTTTAAGGATGATGAAACATGCTTCACCTGGATTTGGAGAATGTAATTGACATAAGTCTGAAACCATTACCTGAAAAGAAGCAATTGTGAACATAATGTCCTCTCTTCTGGTAAAATAAATAAATAAATAAATAAATAAATAAATAAATAAATAAATAAAAATTGGTCTCATAAGGTGGCTGGAGACAATAGTAAGAGTGTCTAAGTGTTGCTCCTCACTGAGGAAGTAGAGATGAAACAAAATCAACTTCCTGAGCACTAGTATTCACTTCCTGGTTCTTCCCTGCGTGTCAGATTTCTCTTCTCTTCCATCATTTGCTTTCTTAGAATGTCTTTATCATCAGCTTTTATTTATCCTTCAAAACCCAACACATATTATTTGCCCTCTGGGAGCATTTTTCTGAATGTTCCAGCCCAAAATGATGCTTCTGTCTTCTTAGCTCTTCGTATATTTACTATGCTTTTCTTTCTTTTTTTCCAAATAGTGGTGACATGTTATGTAATATGCCTAGGGTTCATAGATGAGCGCGGATCTCTTAGAATTAGGGAAATTTTCAGATCCCTAATTCAGTTATGTGAAGGAATCAGTAAGGAAAAAATGATGGCTGAGCAGAAGGGCCAGCCATACAGTCTGCATCTCAGTGGGATTAGGAAGTAAAGCTGAAGTAGCACACTCTCATGGGTACCCAGCCCCCTGTCCACCTCCAAGCTCTTGGAGCTCACGGATAGGACAGTAATAAACTATCTTCCATTTCTAACTGTTTGTGAAGAACCTAAGAATATCCTGCTAATCTAAATTTGTATTAGTTCTAAAATTGAGCCTGTTTATGTCTGAATGAGGCTGTGCTTGGCTATCATTATGGGCTGCCGGGGATTGGCTAAATGTGACATTGCTTAGATTAAATAATGCTTTGTATCCTCATGGGTCTTTACCTAGTTCTTTGATGAGTGAGTGTGAAGAAGAATTATATTCATTCTTCCCTGTGAAGATGTGCCTTCCCTACAGACTGAGAAGGGCGCTTTTCCAATCTTTTACCAGCTCTGTCCCAGGACTGCTCTTAGAGTTTTCTCTGGATCCAAATCTGAGACATTATCTCATTGTATAGAATTTCCACAATTAACAGGGGCCATCATCAGTGAAGACCCTTCTATCCATGGTGGAATCCAGAAACTATATGGATGAGCAAAACGTTCTACAGATGAACACTGAATTCTTCCTGGAATAAACCCTTCTCATGTGAAGATTTCCTGTGACAGGTGATAACAATCTTCTCCAATTACTTGTAAAAGTAAGTTGACAGTACAAAATTTCTTTTGAAGGCACTCTATTAAGTACATTTCAAACAATGTTTACTGTCAAGCCAGGAATTCATGCCAGACAGGTAAAATCACTTTCCTTTATAAACCTATTATTAGCATCAGATAGACAATCGGGTCTGCAGAAAGAGTTTTCATTAACATTCACACAGTACCAAGGGTCAAATATTTCATCTTTTGGTCCTTTCATATGTTATCCTAATGAAAAATATAGCTATTATTTGTTGCTCTGTATACAAAGTCCCATGCTAATGGGTTTATACATGTATTTGACACTGAGATAAAATACTTACCTTGGGTGGAATCCACGGCCTTTGATAATTTTTAGGCCATGTTCTTTATGCAAGTGTGCTCACTTTATTAGTGTTGCTAGAAATGCTTACTGAATGTGATGATTTCCTCTTGGTTCCTTGCTTTCTCCTTTCTAGGCAAGCAATAAGTAGTGAAATGAGGAAAGATGGTTTCAAAACATACAAAACCTGTTCCTTGTGTAGATACAGCTTAAAGAATATAAACAGATGGATTTCTCCCACAGGACAGGTCATCATACCATCGGGGGAAAATGAGTTGGCTGCTGCTGAGTTAAGAAGCAATGAAGTCATTGCTATGCACATAATTAAAATGTGATATTTCAAGAGGAGTGAATCCAAGGAGGAGAAAAGAAAAATTACAGATAATACATACTGTGGTTGTGGCTTTGAATTAATATGTGCCTGGGTGCAGAAGAAGCAATGCAAACAAATGTCAGCCATCAGAAATAGGCAAAATGACAATACATTTAACTCGTAACTTTATCCCCCCTGCCCCCACCACACATGCTTAAGGGTAATAGTATTCATTTTTGCTAAGCTCATTTGAACTACGTAAGCGTTGTTAGCAGACTGGATTTAGAATATGTAGAACAGCTTGATGCACCCATTCCAATGCCTAACAGAAGTCCTGGTCAGTGTTTAACAGGTCAATTCAAAAGACCTGGGCCTGGGTCATGCCCCTGGCAATGATGCAGTGATGCTTTTATATCTACATCTGAATGACTAATTGAACCAATTCAGGAGAGAAGCTCTTCTTGTTGTGGCTGTTAATCAGCTTAGGGAGGTATGCTCCTTTCTAGGCAGACTTAGGCCTAGATAAAGATGAGAACACTGCAGGATTTTGAACAATGGCCCTTGTCCCTTCCTTTTCAGGAAGCTGCCTAGTAAGGAAAAAACAGCAGATACACAAGCAACTGTTATCTTGGGTAAAAGAGATTCTTTTTTCTTGGGACCATATCAGTTTTGTGTTTACAGATCTTCTAAGGCTATATCTATATGATGACAGGCTTTCTGGTGAAAGCTGAGAAATTCAGTTGCAAATATGAATGCTACAAAATGTGTGGTTATTTGGCAACGGGAAGATCAAACATCTGGATCTTTGACTCAGTTTTTCCATTTTCACCCAATATTTTCATATCGTGAAAAACACCAATTAAAAAAAGCAGCCAATCTGGTGTTTTGGCTTTCTTACCAGCCAATTTGTATCTCAGAATGGTTGGTCCAATTGATTGTGCTGCTTTAGATGGCCAAAATGAACAGATCAAGATAAAAATAGTTGTTTAGGTGGCTGTTCTGATCTGGTTCAACCAATATGGTGGAATTTTAAACTCTAACTGGTGCATGCTTTACAAACGCAAATAATTTCTAACATCTCAGAATTCAGCAGTCTATGATTGGAAGTGGATAACTGTCATGTCTCCCTGTTTCTCCAGATAAAGAAATGGACACATATAAGGTGATCTGCTATGGGAAACACAACATGTTGGTGTTTGTTCTCTACTAGAACTTGAGGGTTTCTTCCTCAGTGGGGATTTGAGCTAGCAAAGTGAGACCAAACTACATGAGTATGCCCAGAAACAGAGTGGCTTAGCTTACTTTTGAGGGTCTATGGAAAAGGAATACTGCAAGACTACAGAGAAAAAAAAAAGTAGGAGAAATCTTACTGAAATTTTGTTTTATTGTGTCTACATTAAGACTTCCAAATATTCTAGTTTTGGAGAATAGCCTACATTTGGGCAGGGCCGGGGCTATGAACCACTGTTAGTAAACTAAATGCATTTCATTTCAGAAAATGAAAGGGCGTGTGTATTAGGATTGAAAATATTGAGGTTATGATACAATTTTTGTACAATCACACCTGAGTAGTAGATCTAATATTAAGTGGTAGAAGTTCTATACAGGGAATAGATTGATTTTTGATAATATTTAAGTAATCTGGAACTGTTTTTTTTTTAAAGTGCAGTTATATATCTAAGTACATCACCTTCACATAAGATATGCCACTTTTTCCAATAAAGATTACCTAGATCTTTGAATACAAGTATAAACATTTTTGTAGGCCTGTATCTAGAATTCCATATGATGATGATTCTATAGCTGCCTTCAAGGATGGCATTTTTTTTCCTCTGGCAAGGAATCTGATGCTATGGAAAGATTAAAAAAGAAAAAAAAATACTAAGTCAAAGAATAAAATTGAAATAATATTTAAGGAAAATTATTTTCTTTCCATGTATTTTTAAATTTTGCAGCTTTCAAAATAACCCAGCATACAGTACCCCTCAGATTGACTGACTCATCCCCATGTCCACACACTTTCTTTAAAAACAGAAAAATCATTTTTGAAAATGATCAAAACATAACATTTTGCTGGAACAGATGCCTTGCCTGCGCTCTGTGCCACATTTTTGTAGTATTTAAAATGAACGTTTCAGTTTTAAACATGGAGTGACTAATCGCCAATGGGGAGGAAAGAAGGTCCTGTGGGAGTCAAAGCCAGGGTCTTCCTCTACCCCATTCGTCAGAAACAGTGGAGCTTAGAATTCTTGCACACCAAATACTTCTCTTGGGACTGCCCTTCTCAAGATCATTTTTCAACAAGAAGTGTTTTTGAGTGTTTGACTATCGAGTTCAGGGAAGGGAGTAATTTTAAATATCTGGGACTGATAAGCACTTTTTAGTGATCTATTTGTCATTTAATTTTTGCATCTTTTATTATATCCCTTGCTTTCTTTTAAGCACCGTCTGCATTTTAACTGGTCAGGATACATTCTAAACCCGAATTTAGTACTGTATAGTATAATTTAGTATCCCAGATTTATATCTGTTGTTCCAGCATTAAGTATTAGCTGTGGTCCCTTTCTCTCTTAAAACTGGATCTTATAAAAGGAAAAAGTAGAACCGAAGATACTACAGGCTGTGAAATAGAGGGGGAAGGAGGTCATAGGAAAAGATTTGTTGAAGAATAGAAAATTATAGCTAGATAGGAGGAATGAGTTCTAGCATTCTATGACACTGTAAGATGAATAGTTAACAACAGTATATTATGTCATTTCAAAGAGTTAGAAGGAAGATATTGAATGTTCCCAAAACAAAAAAATAATAAATGTTTGAGATGATAATCTGATCTATACATTATATGTATCAAAACATCACTGTGTACCCCGTAAGTACACACAATTATGATGTGCGATTTTTTTTTAATTGGCCTGATTTGGAAGGTAAATTATGTAGAAATCCTTAGTGTAACAATCCTCTGTCCAGGAAAAAATACACAGGATTTAATTTTTCTCGTGTTACATTTTTTACATCAATGGATCTAATGATGAAAGGGTTAAAATCAGCTGACATTTTAAGTCACATAGACGTCTCCAAATTTCTACAAGTCTGAAAGAATGGCTGTGATGTGTACTTTTCAGTAGGGTATGCTATCACTCTGCCTTTGCACTCTAATAGTGACTCTGCCAATCGTCACTATACAGATCGGTAACTCGCCCAGGAGATGACCTCTGCCCCTCACTTCCAGCTCTGTGTCCATGCCTCTGAAACCTGGACGATCATCTGGGGAAAACATTTTCCACAATAAAGATCTTATAGGTCACTGCAGCATACTAAGATCATGTAAACATCCTAATAATAAGTATTAGTCAGTGTCAAGCCATATACAGTAGGACCAAAGTGCTGAATTTGTTCATAAATGTTTTGCTCATTTCTAGCATTAGCACACCTGCAGGTGTTGGTGTGCCATGGGCTCCAGAGTTTCTTTTGTCCAAGTGAAGTTCCTCAAATTCTATACCTTCCGCTCTTCAATAGGAAATGTGGTATCCATGGAAATAAATTATCAGACCAGTGTAATGCAAGTTTGAAATGTTTTTAAATGGTAAGGCAATTGGGCAGAACCTAGGGTTTGCCATTATGATGATATGCCAGTCTACCAGAATTTTGTAATAAAAATTAAAGCCATTTTGCTACCAAGGTAACAATGAAATGTAGACAGAGTAGGGGTCAGAAATATCATTTAATGATCCTCAGTGTTGCAGTTTATGGTAAAGCACTCATACTTCATCTTCCTCACATTATTGGTCTAATACTACATCTACAGTGTTTCTCAGGGGCTTAACCACACATTACATAATGCTGAGTTTTCCAGAGAGGAGTCATGGCTCACACCCTCAGAGCAATATGGTGAATATATAGAAGGGCTATGGCCAGGTGTGGAAACAGACAGGGATTGGGGCCATGCATTCTTACTTCTTTAGGTCATCCTGATTTATCATTTTTTTTCGGAAAGTACCCTGTTAGTGGATTCCTGAATTACACAAGACACTCTTTGTCTCTCCCAAATGAATGGCACCTAGACATGAAGGAACGGTTTGATTGTAGAATAGAATGGAGGAATTGAAAAATTGACAAAACATTAACCTAAGCAGAAACTGCCTAGCTTTCTTGTTTCCACTGAAACTCTGACATATAAAATAATCAATACATTTTCATAAAGTAGTTAAAATTTATTTTTTACTCTTCCTCATACTAGAAAAGATTTGAGAAGACTTCACATGTGTCACGTGCAAGAAGTAGTCAGAAAAACTGAAAGACGTGACTCTTTGGCATCAAATAACTTAAAATGCTGTTGAGAGTCAGGAACATGAAGTAATTGTCCTATATTATGGGACTAAATAATTCTTTGCTAAATTATGTTACATGAGAAAATGTGATACATATCTGAGACCATGTCAGATATTCCAGAGGATATCATATATTCCAGAATTAAAATGATTTCTTATATTTTATGTAATTTTTCAATAGTTTCCCTTTCTTCAGACTGAAATATAGCCTGGAAATCTTAAAGACATCTAAAGAACAATTATACTGATGAATATGTGCATATTTAATCAAGCTATAAGAAAAGATAATGAATAAATTGGGTCTTAAGTAATTATACATTGGTCGAAAGAAGAAAGTTGAATATCTCAGGCAACTGGCACATGACAAGGAGTTCCCAGGAAATTTCAAGACACTAAGAACACTAGTTTGGAAATGTCATGGATTAGGAGAGTAGAAGAAAATAAGTTTGCATGCATGGGGATTCTTGGAAATCTTTAAAATGGGGCAATGCAGGAGAGTCTCATCCCAGGGACCCCCAAGGCTCTGATTAAGGAAAGTGACAAGGTATCATTTAATTTAGAAAGGTTAGTCCAGTGTTAACATAGCATAAGGCAGGGAAAGGGCAGAGATTGGGAATCCAGACCAAAAGTTGGTATAATTATCCAGTTATGAAGTGAGAAAGACCCCAAAGCTTATTTTTTTTCAGTCATACAGACATATTTTGCTGTTGGCTTGTATGGCTTGGCTTAATCAGTCACTTGTCTAATTTCAATAGACATACATTTGAGTAAAGGCAGTTTCTAAAAATCACCTCAGAGAACAAAGTTTGACCACCATTTACTACATTCTAAAGAGCCTCACATAGTATTTTAAAGCAATGGCAAAACACGAATGGCAAAAATATTTTCAGCATTGGCATCATCAAAGAAGAGAACATTTTGGTCTGCCCTGCAAAAAGTGTCATATTACAGTATTACAGCATTCCTCAAAATGCATTGTAGAGCATTGATTCTTTGGGGACATTGGTAGGTATTAGGGCAGGGAGATGATTGTATATTCAAATATATTTGAAATGTGAGAGTCAATAAACAAGATCTTCATTGTAAGATTTCTCAGAATATTTATATCCCAACGGGGATGTCCCCTTTATCCAGTGGCCTTTGTGCATACATGTTGGAGCCCTAGCATGTAGCATTTCCAATTAGATTTGACCATGACACTCTATTTTCATGTCCCATCTCCTAGTACTAGTGTGTCACTGAATGCACAGTAAGAAATGCGTGTATATGCACATAGAAGATTGTATTATAGTCTTTTGTGCCATGTAGATATATAGATAAAACATATTATAAAGATATATGCAATGTATAATTTCATTAGGATGAAGTGATTTCATAACTGCAAAGAATTCAAGTTATTCATCCTTTGCTAATTGCCTTTGGCTTTAAGGCTTGTCAGAATTCTTCTGCTCATTAAATTCATAATCTCTCCTTCTGAGGGAGCGTTGAGGACGACTTCACTGGAGTGGCTCACCCACACACAGCCCCCAAATCAGGCTGTTCATCATCTGAGTGTTTTTCTTCAGGCACACAAAGAAACTATTTTCTTCTGGGTAGGGGCTTCCCCTGACCTCCCACCCACCCTGGTTAGGTAGAGAGTCATCCCCAAAGAGATGTGTCATTCTTGGAACAGAACATCCCTTGGCAAAGACTCACTGAGTAATCATTCAACTAGAAGCATAAATCTACCCCGAGGGTCGGAAAAACCCATAGTGAAAGAGAATAATGGGCAAAGGGAATTGCATTCCAGGCTATTAAAATAGACACGGGCATTGAAGTGAATGTGCTGAAATGAAACAAAGGGAATTCTCCAAAATTCAAACATGGAACTCTGGGTGATAAACTCTTGACCTGGTCCTGATTAACTCTTAAGTCACTCAGAAGAGATCTTCATTCCCTTTTACTCGGGACAGTATAGTGGTTGATTCACACTGGGCCATTTCCTGTTGACTTCAACACAGGGCTGATGGTAAAAACAACCTTTCTTCTTTTTCCCCTATCCTTTCTTCTCCACGCCCCTTCCATATGTGGCTATCATGTTGACCCTGCAAAAGACATTAGACAAAAAATGAGTCAGAGCTCAGGATTCTCCGGTGAGTCAGAGCAGCCTACCTGCAGTCAGACAGGCCTGGGGCAGAGAGTGGCATTGGCACCGGCTCTGCTCTGTAGGTTGGAACGGGAGCTGAGAGAGCTGTCCTTGCTGCAGAGGCTGGCGGGGAAGTTTCTGCTGGGTGGGCTAGGCACAGGTCCAACAGGGATCAACATGTTCTCGTCACGATTCAGACAGACGCCTGGCACCAGGGGGGATCCAAGCTGGAGCTGCCCAACAGGTGGGCAGAGCATTGCTCAGAAATTCAGACTGGCCAGGGGCTTGATTTTCAAAGAGGCAGGATATGGAAGGGGTTGGAACATGGGCTTCTGGTCTCATTTCCATCCCTTGTAACAGTGATTGTGGACAAGTTACTCAACCTTCCTGAACCTTGGTTTCAGGTAATGTTACCAAGTCTTTTTCAAAGGATACAAGGAAATAAAATACCCAACATTTATTCAGCACCTACTATATGTCAGGGATTGTGCAAAAAGTCTGCTAGGCATGATTACATTTAATCCTCACAACAATCCTATGGGAGAGGCCTTATTATTATCTCCATTTCCGAAGTGAGGAAGCTGATATTCAGGTCACCACCTGGGAAGTGATAAATCCAGATCTGGCTTCAAGGGCCAAAGTTTTAGCCAAATGCTCTCACCAAATCCAACTCTTCTCTGATAGTAGGATACTCCTACTGCTGGTAAGGGTAGGAATGACATTCTCAGCCCAAGTTCTTGATGGATAGCACCAACGCTTGGAGTAGGGGAGAGGGCAAGGTGACAGCAAGGCTGTGGTCTTCCTAGTCCAAAGTCAGAGCTGAGAAACTCCTCAGTTTGTTAGAAAGGATGCCAAAATCACACAGAAGGGACTCGAGAACAGAAAGGCATCCATAGAACTCTGGCTTCAAAGTGAGGCACCATGCAAGTGGGCAAAAAACAACGAAGAAGTGAAGGGATCAGCGCAAGGACATGACCCTGGATTAGCATCCAGCACAATCCAGAAAATCAGCAAAGAGTATGGCAGTCTGCTACACGGAAGGTGACTGTGTCCCAAAGACCACTGCAGGACTGCAAGAGGGTTAGGATAGGACGCGTGGAACAAAGACAGTCAGTGTTAGCTCAAGAAATGGAGCTATGGCTGGGCGCAGTGGTTCACACCTGTAATCCCAGCACTTTGGGAGGCCGAGGCAGGCAGATCACTTGAGGTTAGGAGTTCATGACCAGCCTGGCCAACAGGGTGAAACCCCATCTCTACTAAAAATACAAAAATTAGCTGGGTGTGGTGGCATGTGCCTGTAATCTCAGCTACTCAGGAGGCTGAGGCAGGAGAATCGCTTGAACCTGGGAGGCAGATGTTGCAGTGAACCAAGATTGTGCCACTGCACTCCAGCCTGGGTGACAGAGCAAGACTCCATCTCAAAAAAAAAAAAAAAAAAAAAAATGAGACTACAAGTTAACACACAGACAGAAAGCCAAATGCTGCATGTTCTCACCTATTAATGGGAGTTAAACATTGGGTACACATGGACATAAAGAGGGCAACAATAGACACTGGAGAAGGGGTGGTGGGAGAGAGGGTTGAAAAACTAACTATTGGGTACAATGTTCACTACCTTGGTGACAGAATCAATCATACCCCAAGCCTCAGTATCATGCAATATACCAATGTAACAAACCTACACATGTACCCCCCGAATCTAAAATAAAAGCTGAATCTTTTTTTTTAAGTCTTATACACTGTCTTTGGGAATGTAAAAAAGCCACTGTGGAAAGCAGTTTGGAGATTTCTCAAAGAACTTAAGACAGAGCTATCATTTGACCCAGCAATCCCATTACTGGGCATACATCCAAAGGAAAATAGATCATTCTATCAAAAAGACACATGCACTTGTACATGTATTGTCATACTATTCGCAATAGCAAAGACATGGAATCAACCTAAATGCCCATCCATGGACATTTGGATAAATAAAATGGAATACTGCACAGCCATAAAAAATAATGAAATCATGACCTTTGGACAACACAGTTGGAGCTGGAGGCCATAATCCTGAGTGAATTAACAGAGGAACAGGAAACCAAATACTGCATGTTCTCACTTATAAGTGGGAGCTAAACACTGAGCACATATGGAGATAAACATGGGAACAACAGACACTGGGGACTACTAGAGGTGGAAGCGAGGCATCAGACGTAAACTACGTACTGGGTACTCTGCTCACTACCTGGGTGCGATATACCCATCTAACAAACCTACACGTGTACCCACTATATCTACAATAAAAGTTGATTTTAAAAAAACAGTAAATTGTTTCTAGCTAAGTTTTGGTATAGTTTGTTACACATTGGCAGATAACCTTGACCCTGATGCCCACTTCCAATTTGAACCCTCAATTCCCTTTATTTAATAAATCCTTTAAAATCCTTAAGAAAAAGAAGTAGGGCTAGACTAAATTTGCATGTAGGGATATTAGAGGACTTCTGTGGATTGCTTCCAGAAGGTTAAAGATTAACAGTCATTCCAGGTTATTTCCTCAGTAATGTAGTATTGTCTAGTGTAGTTTAGTGTGGAGTGGTATGGTGTAGTGTAGTATACTGTAGCATAGCATAGCACAGTGCAAAGTAGTGTGGTACAGAGATGTACAGTGGCGTGGTGAGGTGCCATAGTTTGTTGCTTTGTCGTATATAGAGAGTGATATGGTATAATGCAGTGTGAGGTATACAAGGTTGTACAGTGTAGTATAGTGTAGTTTAGTTTGCTGCAGTATCATTATATTACTAGCGTAATGCAGTAAAGAAGGAGCCATTGAGCTGAAGTCAGGAAATCTGAATTTTCATCCTTTCCGTGCCATTAGTAAGCTGTACGGCCTTGGATAAATCACTGAGTCCTTTTTTGGCTGCATTTTTCTGTAACATGTAAAATGAGGGGGTTGGAAAAGATGATCTAGAAGGTCAATCCTGAGACATCCCACAGCTTGGTCTTACTCATGAGATCTCTAACAATTTACACTTTCTGCCAAGATTTAGAGGTTCCTTATACAGACTTTCCCCCAGTTTAGAATGCCAGATAATGTTCCTGGAAGAAAGTAGAAAAGGGAAAAGGCCATAAATAGATTTTAGTACCAATTCAACATTATGAACTAAATTAAATGAAAGGTTAACGTATTGCAATCCAATCCTGGCCATAATTCTTTGTTAAATGAAGGGTATTCTTAGCCAAAAGACTGGGAGGTCTGGGTAGCTGCGCTCCAGCTCCAGAAAGCTTCCTATGTTATATTCTTTCTGCTGGCACAACTGCAGTACCTGGAGAGTAAGCAATCCATTTGGTCAAAATTGCTGGACCAGATAATCACACTAACCGGGGCCTCCATGATAACTGGTATCAAGAGTCAATGTTAAATAGTTTCTTTGTTCAAAGAAGTGTGAATTGCTGTTATATTTTCAAGTCCATAATAATGTATAAGGCATAAGGGTAAATTCTGCTAAGAGACTTATTAAAAATATAGAATATAGAATATAGAAGTTTCTCGCCCTATTCCTCTTCATTTTCTAAGGTCCTCCTCAAGGCAACTACTTTTGACTCAGCAATTACTTCAGGTATTTATACATCTTTATATTTCTTAAACAATATGATACTTCTGTCTTTTGATTCATCAACTTTAGACATCATCTGCTGATTTCCTGTATTGATAGATTAGGATTTGGCTCTCTAATACCACCATTCCTTCTGTGCATTCTCTCCCATACTCATAATAATACTGTATTTTGAGGTTGAGCCAATAGTCAGTGTTAGCATTATTATACATATGAAAATATTCTTTACAACAGAGCATCACGGTGTACTATGATTCTGCTTCCTTTTTCACTTTTGCTTTTCCCGAAGTTAATACATGCCTTGTCTTTTTGTTGACTTAGTTTTCTTTATATGTATTGTTAATTATTTCAACATCTTTCCAAAGTTTGTCAGGTTAATTTTTCATGAGATAAATTACATCAGTAATCCTTCAACAACTTATTAGCTTAATTTTGTTTTGTTTTGAAACATCTCTAGGCTTTTTCATAGCTGTCATCCTAGGACTTCCCTTTGTCCATCATCCTTAGAATTCCCTTGCTTTTCTCCTTGTTTGGGTTCTCTAGCTCCTGCATGTCATGACTTCTTCTTTAATGACATACTTCTTTGTTTTGAAGAAGCAATTCCTTTAGCTATTCTGTCAGATTAAAAATATAGTACTAGAATAGAAATCATGGAGATAACAGCCCTCAACATGCCTGCCTTCTGAGTCATGATGTTCTAATATGGACTGATTTTCCTCAGCCCCTTGGGCACTATTGTCATCCTGGAATCTCCCTTCCTCATTGTTGTCTCTAGTTTGACTTGACTCTCTTGCTTTCTGCATTCTGTCTCTTCCTCTTTCTAGATTACTACCTCTTCTGCTGGAAAATATTTGTTAATGCCTTTTTGAAAAGGAGTAGAAGGAAGGCAAAGTATTTGAGACATTGCATGTTTGAAAATGTCTTCATTTTTACCCTTATAATTGATTAATAGCTTGGCTAGGTATAGAATTATAGCAGGGAATTCTTTTTCCCTTCAAAGTTTTAAAGGCATTGTTCTATCTCTTTTTTTGCTTCTAGTATAATCCAGAAAAGTCAGATTCCATTCTGATTCTTGATCCTCTGTATGGACTTTCTTTTTTCTCTCTGGAGGATTTTTGTTTCATTGTCTCCAGCATTCTGAAACTTTACAATGATGATCATTGGTGTGGATCTATTTTCATCAGGTATTGGACACCCTGTAAGACTTTGAATCTGGAAATTTACCTCATTAAAAAAAAAAAAAATCTTGAATGATGATCGTTTTCAATCTATTTGTATGCTATCTTTTTCTGGAGAGATAAGTTATTCAGATGTTGAGCCTTCTGGGTCTTGTCCTTTACTTTTATAAACCTGGTTTCCATCTTTTTTCATTTTCCTGGAATAGTTCCTTAACTTTATTTTCTAACCTACTGTTGAGTTCTCAATCTCTGCTATCTATAAGATTTTATTTTATATCTTTTTTTCTATTGTTTGAGACAGACTCTCTGTCACTCAGGCTGCAGTGCAGTGGTGCAATCCTGGCTCACTGCAACCTCCACCTCCTGGATTCAAGTGATTCTCCTGCCTCAGCCTCCCGAGTAGCTGGGATTACAGGTGTGTGCCACCACACCTGGCTAATTTTTGTATTTTTAGTAAAGACAGTGTTTCACCATGTTGGCCAGGCTGGTCTCAAACTCCTGACCTCAGGTGATCTACCTGCCTTGGCCTCCCCAAGTTCTGGGATTACAGGCATGAGTCACCGTGCCCAGCCTGCTATCTATAAGATTTTAATTTCTAAGGGCTATTTGTTTTCTGTATATTCATATACATAGCCATGTGCTGCATAACAATATTTCAGTCAACAGGGGTCCGTAAGATTATAATGGAGCTGAAAAATTGCTATCTCCTTGTGACATTATAATTATCATAAAGTCATAGCACAATGCATCACTCACATGTTTGGTGTGGTGCTGGTGCACACAAACCTACTACACTGCTAATCATAAAAAGTATAGCATTTATAATAATGTACAGTATATAATACTTGATAATGATAACAAATAACTGCATTACTGTTTATGCATTTACTATACTGTACTTCTCTTGCTTTCCTTCCTCTACCCAATTCCAGTCCCTTTCCTCTGGTTTCTTAATGTATATTCTATTGGTGACCCAAAGCAATGGCTTCAGTTCTCACCTTTACACCTGGACTCTCAGATTTACCTTTTCTTTTGATTTCTAGGATTTAATTTTCATTTATTTACTTCCTTTCATTTATCATGTCCAAAACTACATTTCTTTCCCTAAAGTAGCCAAGATTCTGTAATTGCCCACTCATATTAATCACTCTATCAACACTTAGGTTAGCTGGGTCAGAAATATTTGCATCCGTTTTCATTCATTCTGCCCCTCACCATTTCTAAAGCAACAAATCACGACATCTTGCCATTTTAACTTCATAATGTCCTGCTTTTTTGTCTCTTTATTTTAATGACCTGTTGATCATTGTTGCTTTTAAGATAGCCCCTGGCACTACTAGGAGGTCAAGTGTTTTGTTCTTTTCAGTAGCCAGATGCCAGCAAGTTACCGTCTCTTCAAATTAAGCTAGGTCATCCTGCTCCCCTCTCCTTTCACAGTTTCTGAAGTTGGCTTCTATACTCAGTTCTAATTCTGATATCACACTAGTCAGTGCTGACCATCATTCATCCTGATACTATGTAAGTGACCTTTGTTTTGTCTTTGTGTTTTGCTAATGTCTCCTGTACTGTATTGCCAAACAAAATGTAGTTCTGTAAATGCAGTCTGTGCCCTCCTTGCTGCCTTGATGCATGCCAGGTCTCGCTTGCCTGAATATGTCAGGAGCTTGAAAGCGGCATCAAGAGACTTCCAGAATTTCCATGCTGCTTACCCATATATGAAAATCCAGGAGATTCCTTTCTTATCATCTTTCCATTGAATCATAGAGCAAGAGAAATACTGATGACATAAAAAGCCTAACAGAGAAGTATAGTCCTATCTCAAAAGAGTTCCAGAGGTATGTGGAGATCCTTCTTGGTAGGAAATTGCCAACTAAGGGAGCTCCTCAAGTCAAATAATAATCCTCAAGCCAAAAGGTGTTGTTATGTTTAACCTCTTTTTCTAGTACCTGAAGCAGAAAATGACCTCTCAGTAGGGTCAGATGGGTCTCTCCCCAAGTGAAATAGCCTCAACTATGAAACTCTACAGCACATCAGGTGGGAAGGGAGTCACAGAACTTCATAAGATTTATTACCTGCAAAGTTGGTACCCAGGATGAGCCCCACTCATCCTCCCCAGAAGGAGAAACTATATAACACTCATACTGAGATTCTCCCCATTAGACTATAAGTTTCATTTCCAAGTATACATACAGCAAAACCCTGCGTGCCCTGTGCAGCAAAAACCATGCGCAGCAAATAGAGAAGTGGCTTTTGATATAACTTTTTTTTAAAAAAAAATCTTATTTGAAATCTAAATATAGAAAATGGGTAAGATTAGAAATATTTTGCTTGGAGCTGGCTAGGGGCCTCTATGAAACTTCCTTGTAACCTGTGGAGAACACTAGTGTTCTGGGAAATATAGTTTGAAATAAATCATCATAGTAAATATTATGTGTGTCCACATTTCAGAGAGCATGTTACAAATGCTACTGTTCTCTAAAATTAACTTTGTCCCCTTTCTCCAGATATATTAGCGACAAACTTATGATGATTTGGGCTTAATGTCCTTAAGCTGGTTGGATTGCTGATGAATGGCACCATTCAAACCTCCCAAATCTAAGTTGATGGGTCTCCATTGACATCAACATAAATATCAAACCTCAGGGTCTATGCGATGAACAAGAAAATCTTGATTCCAGTTTTCTTTCAAATTAGTCCCATGTGCTTACAACTGAATAAGTTATTTTTAAAATAAGAATGTTACCAAAATGCCGGAGATTGGGTCCAGGTCTTCTTGCTCACCATGCAGAAAGCTAATCACTGAGACAAAGAGTATTACCAGGGCAGAAGATTTTATATTTGGGTAATGTCAACTGGGAGAACAGGAGATATGTCTCAAATCCGTCTCTCCAGCAAACTAACATTAGGGGTTTATATAGTGTGGAAGGTGGGGAAACAGGAATTAGGGAGGGGCAAGGAAGCAATCATGATAAATGAAGAGTTTGACATCTCATCCTCTGGATGTGGGGATCTAGTGGGTTTCAGTCCTCAACAAGGAACTCAGATGGGACAAATGTAAGTTTCAAGTTTTAAGACAAGGAAGGCCCATTTCTATGGTTGTTCAAAAACCTAAGAACAGAACATCTCATTATTTGTGGAGATTGAGATTTGCTTTATTCCTCAGTGATAAAAGAGAAAACACCTTGTTTCAGCACAGAATACTTTTTTACCAAAGAAATATTCAAGCTTTCAATGTCCTTAGAATTTATGTAAGGCAATAAGACACTAGTGTACTTGTTTTCCAGTTTTAGACTCATAGAAATGTACTTGTAACTTGCTTTTTAAGTAAGGAAGAAAATTCTGCATCTTATTCCAGAAATTGTGTTTTGTCCCCTTCTGCAATCCTACCATGCCATGCCAATATATGAAATCTCTTTGAAAACTATAGAAGCATAGGAATTTTATCTTTAGAAGTTGCCTACAGCTTCTAAAAGCACAGTAGTGTAGCTTATCAATTCAATTAAATTACCCCTGTTGTATCTGTGAATTCTGGACATGACTCAACAAGTTATTCTATAGACTCGAATAACCGACCAAACGAAATGTAATTTCAAAGCCCTTTTCAATTCAGTTGCCACGAAGATTTATCTTTCAAATCTTAGAGCCAATAATCCTATGAAGACAATTAGCAGTTTCTTTAAATTAAATTCTACTTTAATGTCAACAAGTCAGCAGCCTTTTCTTACTAATGTAGCTCATTCTAGAATAAAATATAAACATCCTTTGTAGAAAAAGATGCTAAAACTAAAACTTCGACTTAAGTGCCAAAACACAATTTTAAATTTCAAAATGAAGGGCTGCATCAAAATGCAGAATTCACAGAGAAAATGGTGAAGAACCAACCCCACAAAGCCTTCTTCAAATCAAGGCCATAAATGGAAGATCGGAGTATGCAGGGAAGGAGTTGTGAGGTTTCAAGAGAATTTCTATTCTCTGCTATGTGGGTGAGTCACTTTCAACTTAAGGGGATCTGTTGGGGGGTGCGTCTGGGAGTGGGAGTGGGCTGTTGCTAGCTACTCTGCCTCAAGCATAGAGCAGATGGAGCGCTTGAAGCATGTTCCTGGAAATGTGGGCCCATCTTGAATTGGAGGCTTATTCTTGCCCGAGAAGGTTTAAAGTGGTCTGTGGCAGGGCAGAGAGAACAGATGATTGTATTTGGAAAGTAATTAATCTCTAATTCATGGCAGGGCAAGGAGTATGTGAATTTTTCCCATGATTCACAAAGAAAAGAAGGTCTAGAGCCATTTATGTCTAAACTCGAGAGGATGCTTGGAAGGAAGGGGATTCTCAGAAGCCACTGGGTATGGCAAGGATCATCTGAGAGCCAGCATCGGGGTGTGGAGGAGCCAGAGTGCTGCAGTAGCAGTCACTGGCCAAATAAAAACGTGAAGAGCCAAGAGAAAGAGCTAAACACACCCCTTTACAGATGGTGAGTGGCTGCTCAGTATAGGCCCTAACAGGAGGAAGGGCTGAGGGAGTATAACCCTAGAATAAAGATTGAAGTGATGTTATCTTAATCTGAATGTGCTGGTTTCACAAGGCACTGGTTTGTAATTTCAAGTGATTTTAGGGCTGTTTGTGGCCTAAGTTTGATTGAAAAGGTTCTGGCGGTGGGAAAACAATCCCTTATCCCTGCACACACTTTAAAGGAATAAGGAGAGACAAAGCAAGCTTGCATTTTGGATTCATTTTGGCTGTATTTTAGTCATGGTTTTCACATTCTGAATTATATTTAGATTGTTGAACTGAATTCAATGAGTACACAATCCTTACTACGAGGACAATTAGTACAATTTAATAAAAAGAGTGTGTGGTTTGGGATCAGAAAACCTGGATTTGGATGTCAGCTCTTTGCTTAACTCATAATATTACCCTGAGGAACTTAACCTCTCTGAGCCCCGGTATCTTTGTCTATTGATTGAGAAACACAAGTTGAGATTCTTTTGAATATTAAATGAGATAATGAACAGAACAGAAACTCTGGTAACTGGCACTTGGAAAGTATAATAAATGGTTACTCTGTGGGGCACAATCATACAGATGCATTTTTTTTTTAAAGTGAGCTTAAAAAAAGGAATGCTGGTGTGTGTATTAGGAGATCATTTCTTTATAATTACGAACAAGTTTTCTCTTGTCTTTGGAGGAATCACTTTTAAAATGCATTAATTAGGCAGCCTGTGGACTCCTTTCCACAGTCATATAAGGACACCCATACACAGAATAACAGTAATCATCAGTCATGCTAATGCTGGTTAGCCACAATGACACACACCTCTGAAGTGCATATTCAAAAAGGAACGTTAGAAAATGTTTTTAAACACATGTCTCATAATAATGACTACATCTTGAGTAGTGACTAAAATAGACTGACCTTGTGCTTTTTTAGTGCCCAAAAAATGTATATTCAGCACAGCCAAAACCTCAAATGGCTTCTTCCAGGCGGTTGAAAAACTTCGCCGGGGAAAAGCCACTCGTATTTTGGCGGAGGGTGAACCTACAAATTCTGCTGATTTTCTCCGACACGAAAGATTCTAAACCGTTACCGCATGGACATTAACACGACGGAGGCAGACTTTCCAGTCTTGAAGGAACTTAGCCATGGAATTGAGCAACAATAGCATGGATGAACACAGGAACAAAGACGACATTTTACCTGTCAAACTCCCAGGTGTAGTGGGGTGATAGGGAGGAAGGTAAAAAGTGCCACAGAAGTTCTAAAAGGGTCAGGCCATCATTATCCAAACCAACCACCCCTGCCCTCCACTCAGGCTTTATAATTATATGGTCCTTTGCCCCTCTCCTTGCCTAGAAATTTCCAGAAGACCACAGGAATGATCCACTGTGGATGATGTAATTTGTCTTGCTCACTCCACTTACAGGCCACCCTGATCCAACCCCATCAGGAGGATGCTGTACTTTCCATGACCTGACCAAATACTTCACAGACCCCCTTCATCATCCCTCGCTTTCCCCCACACACTTTTTATCATAGTGTGACAAGAAACGCTAACCACAATTTATATGTAGCCTCATTAATCCGTTTTAGGGGCGTGCGGTCATTTCCTTCCACTTAGATTCATTCAGACTCTTTCTGATTCCCACTCTTTTCTTTACACTGTTCACTCTCAATCTGTGCCAGAGACTTGGGAATTTATTTTTCCCAGTCCCACAGAACTCTCTCCCTCCTCATGCTGCTAGGCTTTATATAGTTCCTTTTGCTGGAACTTTGACCCTCTCTTCATTATTTGATATTTCTTCACATGGAATTTCATCAGCCAGTTATCAGGATATGTTTCCATTTCTCTTTTCACATCATCCTGAATTTTATCACTGATCTTCTCATCTGTAGGGATCTAATTCTTTCCTTTCATCACTTTACTACAAATAATCTTTATTGGGCAAAAATATTCAGAGAAAAAAACCATTTTAAAATGCCCTTATTCCTCCTAGCAATCACCTTTCTCTCTATATTTAGAACAAGTCGACAGAAAATTAACCTTCTCCAAAGGCAACAGCGTGCCCTATATATTCGTTTGCAAATGCAAAGATCCCTCCTTAAATGTACCTACTAACTCCAGGCATCATTCTTCCAGAGAACAAAATTCAAAAGAGTGTCTATGTAGGATGCCATTTTTAGAAGGTTCATCAAAATCCGTATGTCTCCTTCCCTTGCATATTTTATTATGACCATTTTTTCAGTAATTTATTCATGCTTCACAGGTGGCCCTAATTTGCATCAAAGTAACATCTCTTTTTTTGATTCAGTAAAGTTCTGACACTTTCTGTCTTCGTCCTTCTCTAACCTCTTAGCAGCGTTGCGCACAGTGGAACACTGGTCCTGGCTTCTTCAGCACCACACTTAACCTAGTTGCCCTCCCACCTCCCCACAACTTTGTTTATCTCTTGCGGGTTCCTTCCTCTCTACCTGATTTGAGTGAGAGAGTCCTTAGGGCTTGGGTCTGGCGCCTGTTATCTATCCACATTTTCTCCCTTGATGGTTTCATCTTATCTCATAACTTTAAGTACCATCTATATGCTGATGTCTCTCACATTGATATCTGAATGTGTATGTTTAATTATTTTTCTTCTTCACTTGTATGACTAATAAGTATTTCAAACTTCATATGTGTAAATAGACCCCTTTATGTCCCTCTATCCTCTCCCCAGCCTGCTTCAGGCTGAATTTTTAATCTTTTATTAAATGTACTATCGAACACCCAGTAGGTCTAGCCAAAATTTGAGGAGACTTCACTGGTTCTTCTGTTTTCTCTGCCTCTACATTCAATCCATCAGGACATCACATAAGTTTTACCTTCAAAACATATCACAAAACTATCCAAATTTTCTCTACTTCTATTGCCACCCGAGTACAAACCCCTATAACTTCTCACCTATATTTCTGCAATAGCCTCTTAATTCACCCTTGACTTCTCTTCTTACCTTCAAAGATTCATTCTCCACATAGCAACTGAGCAACTATTTTTTTAATTGAAATCAGATCACATCATCACTCTGTTGTGATACTTCCATAGCTGTTCATTATCCTCAGAATGAAATCTAAATTCTCTATCATGACTCATAAGGGCCAACCTGGATTTGGCTTTCTGCTCTCATTTTCTACCACTGTCCCTCACAGTCATTTCAAGCTATTGACCTTTTTTCCATTCTTGCAACACAACGAGCTTTTTAATACTTCGGGGCCTTTAAACTTCCGATCCTGTCTTGCCTGAAAAACTCTTTCCATAGTTCTTCCTATGAATGGGGTATTTTCATATTTCAGGTCTTAACAAAAATATTACCTCCTCAGAGAATGTTCTATGATTGCCCTCTTAACACTTATTAAATTTGTAATTCATTTATTTATTTTAGTATCTACCTCACAAACTAGAATCTAAACACCTCAGCTGTCTAGTTTACTCCTGTGTCCACAGCATCAGATGTTCTACCTGGCACATAGACAGGTACCCAATAAGTATTTGTTGCAAGAATATATAAATACCTAAATGAATGAATGAATCAATACATGTATTTCTATTTCACTCTTTAGAATAAATACCACAAAGTTTTAGAAGATCTATATATTAGTCTTGTAAATTTTTACACTGATAATTTAAAATCATTATCATATCATTTTCCTTATATGAACTATTCTTTGAGGTCATAAAAATAATTTTACTTTAAAAGTAAAGTGAGTCTATCTGTCCAAGATAGAGTAACATTGTTTCCCACCAGAAACATACTAAAAAAAAAAACAAAAAACAAGCTAGCTGTATAGACAATTATTTTTATATATTAGATATATAACATCACAGGACAATGGTCCCTAACAGAAAGGATACAAATGACATATATGATAGCCATAGCTTGCTACTTGTGGAGGGTTTCCAGGCCATAGCTCAAGAAGAGGGGACCCAGGAGGTAACTAGACATACTTTTATGTCTGTATATAATGTTACATATAAGTATATTTAAAAAATCTGTAAGATATAAAACTATAGGTAAATAATAATAGTGATGATTAAATCAATATACACAACTAAACGAGTTTAAGTAAAAGCATAGCAAAACATGCCACAAAGCATATTCCATGACCCTAAAGAAGACCAGAGTCTTCTTTGCACACATTCATACTTTTTGCATTTGTGTCTACATTTTTGGTCTTATTACTAGTTAGAAGTTGTTTGTTTAACAGTGTTAAATACCTGGTTTTATATGCACAAGTGATAGACATTTCTGCTAATTTTATAGAATTACAGTGCCTTAGTCAGGGTCCCTGTAGGAAACAAGAGTTAACTGTGGGGATCTTAATGAAAAAAATTTTTAGATGTGAGGAGGGTATGGAATGTTGAGGTCCCCATGACCATCATCAAAGGGAAGCCGGTAGCATTCCTAAGATGAGGGGGCAAATGGAAGAAATACTGAGAGCTGGAGCTCTGGACTTGGGGCCACTCATTCGAAGCCACAGACCACTATAGAATTGAAGCATCAAAGCAGAGAGAAAGTCGGGAAGGGCTAGGCCACACTGATTCTCCTTTAATCTTCCGTTTCCCAGCTGGAATCTTCCATTGACCAAACCCAACAGGAGGCCAAAGGAGTGATGAAGAGCACAATGGGATCCCCAGGAATAAGGAAGGGCAGAGAAGGGTGAAAAATTAATCTTGAAAGGAGCAGAGGGAATAAATGGAGAATAATCAGCATTACTAGTCTGGAAGCCTAATTTATAAACTAATTAGTTTAATTTCTAGATCTTATAATTATTGCAATCAAATTTGTTTTTGCCGTTGGAGTTTAAAGCCGATGTCTGCCCTTTCTGAGATTTAATTTTTAAGGTTATATTTTTTCGTTTTTAAAAACATTGACAAATAACATTGTATGTTTTTATCATATACAATATGATGTTTGAAGTACATATACATTGTGGAATGGTTAAATCTAGCTAATTAACAAATGAATTACCTCACATAGATATCATTTGTAGTGAGAGCACTTAACATTCACTCTCTACATTTTTCAAGAGTATATAATCCTTAAGTATCATCAACTTGTTGTACAGAGATCCTTGATCTCTGGAAATGTATTTCCCCTATCCAACCGTAATTATGTACCCTTTGACTAGCATCTCCTCATTCCCTCCTCCCTCCTCATCTGAGTTTTAGTTTCAAAAATTATGTGTGAGGCTTCCCGTTTCTAGTCCAGCATGTGAAGAGCTTAGAAGTTGACATTTTATTCTAACTGCAAGTAACAGCTGAACAAACTGAACAATCAACAGTTCTTAGATACATCAGAGAAGTGAGGTCACAGTGCAAAAGTGCTGCCTGCAAAATTGTATAGACAGACAGAGGATAGATACTAAGAATCACAACTTACCAGGGAATAAACCTATGAGCAGAAACTTCCGTAAGAACCAGTGCTGGGCAGGAAAACCTGAACTAAAGATAACTGATTACTTGCTGGTGGTTCAGTGGAGAAAAATCTGAGCAATAAAAACACCAGGGCGACAAGTCATGGGAGACCCCAACACTTCTGTGAGTTTTACCTCCAGGAGCTCTACCAGGTTTGCACAGTGAAGAGCAGAGAAAAATCCCCATGGCCATTAGGCATGGGGAGGGGATAAATAATCATTTTAAAATGTGCCAGAGTATTTTGTTCTTCTTGGCAAGGCCTGCCATCAAGAGAAACCACATTATCAGAGTCTAACCTATTGGGGATATAGAGCCCAACTGACCTTGGGGAGGGAAATACCTTAGTCCAACTCCCTCTAACCTTCCACATTGGGAAAGGGAAATACCCAAATCCAGCCCACTCTAGCTTTCCTGCCCCAAGTGCGGGGTGGGAAGGGAAAACTCAGAATGACTTGTGAAGTTCTTAGACTGGGTCACAAACTCACTAAAAGACTGAGACATAATCATAGAACTATAGAGTGCTTCTTCTTCCCCTACAGCTTACCACTGCATTGCAAAAGGCCTATTTATCACAGCTTCTTTTACACAGTTTCTTTTAGCACATTATGTCTGGGTAGCAAGAAAAAATTACAAGGCACACTGAAAGAAAGAAACACAATTCGAAGAGACTAAGCAAACATCAGAAACAGACTGATCTGGCAGGAATGTTAGAATAATCAGAAAGAAAATCTTAAAAATTATGATTAAGATGCTAAGGGATATAATGAAAAAAGTAGACAACATGCAAAAATAGGTAGATAATGCAATCAGAGTAATGGAAATTCTAAGAAAAAATAAAAAAGAAATACTAAAGATCAAAAACAATAATAGAAATGAAGACTGCCTTTGATGAGTTCATTAGTAGATTGGATATAGTTAAGGAAAAATATCCCTGAGCTTGAAGCTATGTCAATAGAAACTTCCAAATGAAAAATTAAAGAGAAAAAAAGACTTTAAAAATAAAACGGATTATCCAAGATCTGTGAGACAACTACAACTATGGGACAAAAGATGTAACATGAATGTAATGTGAATATTAGTAGGAGAGAAAGACACAAAAAATATATGAAGCAATAATGACTGTGAATTTATCCCAAATTAATGTCAGACACAAAATCACACATCTAAGAAGCTGAGAGAACATCAAGCAGGATAAATGCCTAAAAATGACATGTACCTATAACATAACTAAACCATAATAAATTAAAGATTAAAAAAATACCAAAAGAAGCCAGAGGAAAAAAACACTTTACATATAGAGGAGCAAAGATAAGAACTACATATAACTTCTCCTCAAAACCATGCAAGCAAAAAGTGAGTGGAAAAAACTATTTAAAGTTTGAGAAGAAAAAGAAATCCTATAATTTTGCACCCTGTAAAATTATTCTTCAAAAGTGAAGGAGAAGTAAAGACTTTCCTGAAAAAAAATTGAGGGAATTTGTTGCCAGCAGACTGTTAGGCAAGAAATGTTACAAGAAATTTTTCAGAAAGAAAAATAACAGAAACGTCAGAGAGTCACATCTACATAAAGAAATGGAGAGCATTAAAGAAGAGACAAGTGAAAGCCAGAAAAAAATCTTTTATTTATTTTATCTTGGATTGATCTAACAGATAACAGTTTGCCCAAAATAATAACAGCAACAAAGTATTCAATTGTGCATGTTTATGAATATACATATGCTTATGTATAAGCGAAATGAAGGACAGCAATGTGTCAAGGGATAGAAGGAAAGAATTAGGAATATTTTATTACTGTAAGGTGCTTGCACTACCTGTGGAACTGTATAGAGTTATTTGAAAGTGGACTCGGATTTGTTGTAAATGTGTTTTGCAAATTCTAGGGAAATAGGATTAAAAGAGTGAAAAAAGAAGTATAATCAATATGCTAAGAAAGGAGAGAAAATGTAATCATAGAAATCATATAAAATGTAAGCCATATGAAATGCTTAATTAAAACAACAAAAGGAAGAAAAGAGTCAAAGACAACAATAGAAAGAACAAGCACAAGTAGAAAACAGTAACATATTAATCCAAGTATATCAATGATCACTTTAAATGCCAATGGTCTAAATATACAAATTGAAAGACAAAGATTGTCACGGTATGTTAAAAAATAAGACCTATGTACAGGTTATCTACAAGAAACTCACTTTAAATATAAAAATACATACAATTTAAAATTAAAGGAATGGAGAAAGGTGCTACTACTTATCAGTAGAAAGTGTAAGTATATTAATTTCAGGCAGAGCAGTCTTCAGAGCAAGGAAAGTTATCATGGATAAAAGAGTGGCATTACATAATAATAAAGCAGCTAGTTTTCTGAGGGGACCTAAATCCTTGATGTGCACATGTCTAACAACAGAGCTTCAAAATATGTGAGACAAAACTTGATAGAACTTCAAGAAGAAACAGATTAGTCCACTATTGTAATCTAAAGTCTCAACACGCCTCTATTGTAATCTAAGTCTTAACGCCAAGCCATGAGGGATCCACTGCCATGATCCAAACACCTCCCATCAGGCCCCACCTCCAATACTGGAGATTACAATTCAATTTTAGATTTGGGCAGGACATCCAAACCATATTAAAATGGACAATTTCTTAAAAGACCAATCTGCCGAAACTAACATAAAAAAATAGACAATATGAATAGATCTATGCCTATTTAAAAAATTGAATTAAGAATTAATTACCTTCTAAAATAGAAAACAGCAGGCCAAGATGGGTTCACTGGTGAATTCTACCAAACATTTAATGAAGAAATTAGACCAAATCTCTACAATCTCTTCCAGAAGATAGATGTAGGGGGACTATTTCCTCATTGTATGAGGCCTATACTGCCCTACAACCAAAGCCAGAAAAAGATATTGCAAGAAAAGACACCTACAGACCCATATCTCTCATAAACATATAAGCAAAAATTCTTAGCAAAATATTAGCAAATCAAATGCAGCCATACATAAAAAGAATTATACCATAAAACTTAGTGGAATTTATCCTATGTATAAATGTTAGAATAATCTTTTATTATTCTAGCCTGGTTCAACATTTGAAAATGTTCAACATTTGAAAGCCTGGTTCAACATTTGAAAATCAATTAATGCAATTCATCACATCAACAGGCTAAAGAAAAACCCTATGATCATATCAATAGATACAGAAAAAGCATTTGACAAAAATCTAACACCCATTCATAAGAGAAACTCTTGGCAAAGTAGAAATAAAGGGAATGCCCTACTTGATGGTGAGAAACTAGAAGATTTCCTTCTAATATCAAGAACAAAGCAAGCATGCTCTGTCTTACCCCTTTTCAAATTTGTACTGGAAGTTATAGCTGATGCAATAAAACAGGAAAAGGGAATAAAAAAAGAAAAGACAATAAAAGGGTATACAGATTGGGAAGGAAGAAATAAAACTCTTTGTACTCAGATGATGTGTTTGTTTATGTGAAAATTCAAAAGAATGGATAAAAAGCTCCTGGGACTAATCAGCAATTATAGTAAGGTTTCAGGATGCAAGGTTAATATAGAAAAGTCAAATACTTTTCTATATACAAGCAAAGAACTACTGGAATTTGAAGTAAAAAACATCATTTCCATTAGCACTCTCAAAATCGAAGTACTTAGGTATAAATCTAACAAAATATGTACTTGATCTATATAAGGAAAACTATAAAACTCTTATGAAAGAAACTAAATTTTAAAAAGATATGGAACATATTCATGGATAGGAAATTTCAATATTGTCAAAATATCAGTTCTTGACTGGGTGTGGTGGCTCACACCTGTAATCCCAATACTTTGGGAGGCCGAGGCAGGCAGATCACTTGAAGTCAGGAATTCAAGACCAGCCTGGCCAACATGGTGAAACCCCATCTCTACTAAAATACAAAAATTAGCCAGGGGTTGCGGCACACACCTGTAATCCCAGCTACTTGGGAGGCTGAGGAATGAGAATCACTTGAACCTGGGAAGCAGAGGTTACAGTGAGCCGAGATTGTGCCACTGTGCTCCAGTCTGGGCTACAGAGTGAAACTGTCTCAAAAAAAAAAGAAATCAGTTCTTGCCAACTTGATCTGTAGATTCAATGCAGCCCTAATCAAAATCTCAAGTTATTTTTGTAGATGTAGACAAATTTATTCTAAAATTTATTATGGAAAGGCCAAAACCCACAATTAGCAACATGATATTAATGAAAAAAAGTTATAGGACAGATATTACCTGATTTCAAGACTTACTATAAAGCTATAGTAATTGAAAGAGTGTAGTATGGGCAAATAATAGAAAAAAACTAATCAATGGAATAGAATAGGGACTCCAAAAATAGACTAACATAAATATAGTCAACTAATCTTTGACAAAGCAGCAAAGGCAATGCAATGGGAAAATAATATCATTTTCATCAAATTGTTCTGAACAGCTAAACATCCACATGTAAAAAACAAATGAATCTAGACACAGACTTTAAACCTTTCACAAAATTAACTCAAAATGTATCATAGACCTAAATGTAAAATGCAAAAATGTAAAACTTTTGGAAGATAACATAGGAGAAAATGTATATGACCTCATCAGAGGCATGATCACCAAAAATCCCACAAGATTTATAAGCTAGACTTCATTAAAATTAAAAACCTACTTTGCGAAATACACTGTCAAGAGAATGAGAAGGTAAGCCACAGACTGGAAGAAAATATTTGCAAAATACATATCTAGTAAATCAATTAATAAATCTATTAATCAAAATATACGAAGAAGTCTTAAAACTCAACAATATAAAAATAAACAACCCAATTAAAGTGGGTAAAATATCTGAACAGACATCTCACCAAAGCAGATATACAAATGGCAAATAAGCATATGAAAAACAACATATGTCAATAGAGAACTGCAAATTTAACAAAGATACCACAACACACCCATTAGATGGCCAAAATTCAAAACTCTGATGACATCAAAAGCTGGCAAAGCTGTAGAGCAACAGGAAATCTCACTCACACTGGTGGGAATGCACAATGTTACAGCCGCTTTGGAAGAAAGTTGGGCAAATTTCCCACAATATTAAACATACTCTTACCATAAGATTCAGCAATTGCTGTCCTTGGTATTTATTCAAATAAGTTGTAAACTTACGTCCATGCAAAAACCTACACACATATATGCACTGCAGCTTTATTCATAATTGCCAAAACTTAGAAGCAACCAAGATGTCCTTCACAGGTGAACACATAGACAAACTGTAATAATTCTAGACACCAGAATATCATTCAACACTAAAAATAACTGAACTATCAATCCAGGAAAATACATAGAGGAACCTTAAATTCATATTGCTAAATGGAAGAAGCCAATCTGAAAAGACTACACATGCTTTGTAATTCCAACTATGTGACATTCTGGAAAAGGAAAACAATGAGTGCAGTAAAAGGATCAGTAGTTGCCATGGATTAAAGAGGAGGAAGCGATGACTAGGAAGAGCACAGAGGACACTTAGTGCAGTAGAACTGATTTACAGGACACTATAATGGTGGATACATGTCATTATACATATGTTAAAAGCCATAAGACTGTACAACCCCAAGAGTCAACCCTAATGTAAAGCATGGACTTTGGATGATAATGGTGCGTTGACATGGTTCATAGATTGTCACAAGTGTACCACTCTGGATTGGGAATTTGTTAGTGGGGGATAGTGGGGAAGGCTATGTCTATGTGAAGACAGGAGGTATATAGGAAATCTGCTCAATTTTTCTGCAAACTTAAAACTTCTAAAAAATAAAATTTATTGTAACAAAATAGTTTTGTATTATTTAACTTGTCAGGATAAATGGGGCTTACTTTTTGCAGCCTGTGCAGTGCCCATGTGCCCTGTTGTGAGGTTTGGAATGTAGCTCACTGGAGAAAGGAGATATGGAAAAAACAATAACTAATAGCAGTGATCAGGTTGTGACTGGACCTTGTACAACTGTAAATGACATAGAGAGGCAAATGGTACGATTTATTGAAGTCAGTAGTCTGATTCATAAACCCTTAATTAAAATAAGAGTTATAGTCAATTGTTTTAGAATACAACTTATAAATAGCGTTTTCCAGTTAGTAAGTAGTATGATGCAAACTGTTGTTGGTAATAGCAATAATAATAATCCTGACATCTCTCTAGAAATGACTATTCGGAATCTCAATAGTTTGGTCTCTCATTTTAAAAAGCCTTCAAATATGTTACAACATTATATATATTTCAGTGTATTACTAAGCAAACTTTCTGAGGAAAGGAAAACATTTAATTCATTTAAACACAATTTACTTTTAAAACAACTCTGTAGTAACTATTATCATTCAACTGAATCCAACCATTAATGAAGTCAAAGAATGGAAAAAGTCTATGAAGAAACATTGTCATGTCACTTCTTCCAGACTGTAAGTTTAAAATATTAATTCATCAATTTTTTCACAAGAAAATCAAAATTCTTGACAAATCTTTGACCTATGCTAGGCCCAGTGTGAAGTCTTGTGTGGTCTGAATTTGTGTGGCCATTCATCAATATGATGATTCATCCGTGGTTTTAACTTCCAACACACCAGAAGATTTTAACTTGGGCATTGCTGGGAATTATTCAGAAAATTGGCTTCTCTACTGTGTTGAGGGAAGGAAACGGAGAATAAAACCATTATTTTATTATGCAGCTATAAATTTTCACATAAACTGGTGGATTTAACCTTTTCCTTGAAAACAATAACTAGTCCTTTATATCTATTGTGTCTCAGTTAGGGTTCATTTTATGTAGGAAGCCTATGAAAGAGCTGAGTCTTTCAGAGATTCAGAAAGTCTTGGAGGTAGAGTGAGGAACACTGACATGAGCTGGTGAAGCAAACTTCTCACCCGAAACATCCTGATGCTGTTTCCCCCCACATATTTTAATTATATATTAATAAATCAGTCAAGGGTTTTAAAAAACTTTTTTCTTCCCTCTGAATAAATTATTGCATTATAAGTTTGAAAACAACTAATCAAATTAATAAATGTATAAACAGTTGCTTTTTTTTTCTGTCTCCGCATCCAGGATGTATTTGTTTGTTTGATTTTTAATATAATTGAATAAAATTCACCCACTCATAGTTAGTTTTAAGTTTACAGATCATGGACAAAAGATGGAAAATTTAGATCTTCTATTAGTGCTTCAGGTTTAAACAATTTAAATGCCTTTTTTTTTAATGATCAGTAAGCAATCCATTTATAGTTTGTTTTAATCTGTTTGACAAAAGAGAAGGACACAATAGAGGGCCTCACTTTCCTTCTGTCTGGCAAGTCCCCTTAAAATACAAGTAGCCATACACACAGACAGGCAAACATATGACTACACAAACCACTATTTGTAGAAACTAACGTTGCAATTTCCAGTAAGCAGAGACCCATTTTCTCCGTTGCATCTGTAAGGTGTTAGGAATGTGTGTCAGTCTGACCTCTTTCTCTAGCCCCTACATAGTTGAACTTGGAACAAACTCCCATCTGTGTTGTGGCTGCAGTACTCCTGATGGTTCAGCTTATTAAGAACCTTTTCTAAGGGGACTGCAGGCCTCTTTTTAGACAGAATATTAGCGTATCAGAAGAATCCCAGGGTATCTCACACTTCACTCTTGTGCCCCACCAAGGCCCAGCTCCTTTAATAGATGTACGGCTCCAGGCTCTTGTGGATGGCCAGGGGAGGTTGCTCAGGGCTGGGGAAGGGAGACCTCAGGGATCTGATGCACTAGGGCATCATTGATCACATGTGCCTTAGTAGGTGGATGCACAAAACAGTGAATGAAGAAAAGCTCAGAAAATAGCAATTTGGACCTGTAACGTATGAATTTTAAAAAATAATTGATGCATCAGCTTATCCAAACTGCTTTTACAAATGGGGTGGAAAAATGCATCCGTCGACATCCTGGTGTGTGGGAGTGGTGTGCATGTGCACGCGTGTGTGTGTATTTCAGAGTGATTAATATATATTATTGAGACTATGTTGTCCTCCTGGATAAACTGGTCACCCAGGAGGAGATATTGAATAACTAGTTGATTGACATGATTGCCTGCAGGTTAGAATCAAAGATAGCTCTAGAATTGTAGATTGGAGTTCTATTCGCATCAAAGTAGTGAATAATGTCATGGGAGTAGATTAACTCAACCAAAGAAGGAATGCAGTCCACCTTAGAGGAAGGTACCTAAGGGAGGCCAGAGAGCTTCGTGTAGGAGGTGACACCTGACTGAGCCTGCAGGCAGAGTTGTCAAAAAGGACACTGCCAGCAAAATTTTCAAATGTGTGAATATTTACTTAGTGTTCAAAAAATAAAAACCCTGCTATTTGGGAAGCACATAGACTATACAGGGCTGTATTGAAACAGATGGGCATAAAGGCAGATTGAGGGCATACCCTATTGAGATAGATAACTAGCTCTTTTAAATAGTTATCTCATACTAAGATCCATCAATAGAGAAAATAAAGAAGATAAGGTGAAGAGAGAACAAAAGAGGAAAAAAGAAGGATAATAACATGGAAAAAGCTGGATAGTAATAGAAAGAGAGATACACTAGCGGGAAAAAGGAACTAGACCATGAGAAAGATGAGACTGAAATAAAGGAGAGGCTTCAGGAATCGAAGATAAGTGCGAGAGGCCCCAATTCCATGCTCTTCTGAACCTGAATGTCACAATATCATCATCTGGCGTCCTTGGCTGTGTACAGAGCCTATTAATATGCATTAGTAGGTGTGGTTGCTGGACTGCTCTACTCCTTAACTCAAGACTCTGCTCTGGCTGACATAAGCATATAAGAACAGCTGCCCCTGGGACAGTGGTGCTTATCTGTACTGAAGCAGAGTTGACCATATGAGAAAAAATAAGTCTGAAGGTCACGTCTGGCTTCCCAGCCACAGGTTCCTCATCCAATACTAAACAGACAAAAGAGTGAGCAATGCGACCTAAATGGTAGCCTGTCTTTTCTTCATGGGAAAGAAATCTCAGCTAACTTCCCAGAAAAGAAAGATAAAATGAAATGAAAATATGCATCCCTACTCTAACTACTGAAGAATAAATATTGCCTATAGTTTAATCTATAGCACACAAAGAGAAGAATCTACTAACAAATCATATGCATATATTTTCCTTTGTCACCAGTAGCATCTCTAATTCTGGCCTCCTAAAGAGCTGGAAATTGTACGTTGTCATTCCCAGGCACCACGCGGAGCCATGGGAGACATTGCAGGCAGAGGAGATTGTGGGGTCTGTACCCTGCCATAGAGGGCCTCATGGCCCTGGTAATTCCATCTTTCTGGAGTTGGTATAACTGGAGCCAGAGTTTTTATCCATGAACTTGTGTAATCCAGAGATGTTATTCACCTGATTCATTCGTGTTCTTTCATTTTCTAAACTTTACAGGTTATAAGACCCATACAAGCAGATTTTTGCTGAACTGAATACGCTGAATCATTTCAACAGCTATTATAATTAAGGAAATGCTGATATGAACATGATACCATTAATTTTTCTCTTTGTATGTCGTAGATTAATTAAAACTATCGGTAACACATTATTTTTGACTACACGGCATGTAAAACAAGAGATAGTCTATGTGCTGCACAAAAACATTTCTTTGGCTCAAGTCTTTTATCTTCACGGTTTAAGCTAACAGATCTCTGTTGCACAACGTGGAAAATTGAAGTAAACCTTGAACTGGAATGTTCAGGTAAGTGCATAATTAATAACTCAAAAACAAGAGACTGGTTTAAGTTATTTAAATAAGCATAATGAATTCTTATTTATCTTGACAGTGATTAACAGTTCACCATAGTTTTAAAACCGTAAAATACTACATGGTTCTCAAAGTAAAAATTATTCTTATTCACCAAATACCAAACATATCTTTTTTTTTTTTTTTTTTTTTTTTTGAGATGAAGTCTCACTGTCTCCCAGGTTGGAGTGCAGTGATGCGATCTCAGCTCACTGCAACCTCCGCCTCCCAAGTTCAAGCGATTCTCATGCCTCAGCCTGCCGAGTAGCTAGGATTACAGGTGCCCGCCACCACACCAGGCTAATTTTTGTATTTTTAGTAGAGACGGGGTTTCACCATGTTGACCAGGCTGGTCTCAAACTCCTGACCTCAGGTGATCCACCCGCCTCAGCTTCCCCAAGTGCTAGGATTACAGACGTGAGCCACCGCACCCAGGTCAAACATATCTTTGTCAATATTTATTAGTGTAAGCACTGAGGCACAGCAACTAAAGATCCTAGTCCTAATTCCACCAGCTGGTTCTCTGGACATAGAAAATCAGGTGAGCTCCCCACGCCTCTGAAAAGTCAGTGTTCCTGGAAAGAATGCTTTCTGCATTTGGAGTGAGATAAGGCCTCTAAGCATCCTAGGCTATGCTGCAAGATGGTTTGTGTCCCTGGCCCTCTGGGGTGCACAGGTGGTGCCAGAGTGGCAGCCCTCCTTCATGGTTATCACAACTACAAAACAGTTCCCACACAGTTCCAAACTGCCTGGGGCCAGGACCCCTGTGGTTGAAAAACAACCTAGATCATTTTTAAAGTCCCTTCCTATACTGACATCAAATAATTGTGTGTGTGTTTCTTTTTTTAGCATTGCTTGGCACACACATTGTAAATCATTATCTTAAAGTCTACACTTGGAATAAAACAGAAAAAAATAACAAATTTAGTCTGGTTTACTTTCACACAATTAACCTTACATTTCACACCAATTACAAATGCTTATTTACAATTCCAGCATTCCTCCCATCCTTCAACTACATGACAGTTTCATATTTCTCCTGACAAGTTATTTCTTTAGCAACACCTTTCATTTGAAACCCAAAGGCAGTATCTTCTCTAACTTCTAAGCCAAATTTCACATATCAAGGAATTAATTGTAATGCCACCTCTTTGTGTTAAGGCATTTTCCATGGGAGGCAGAATCTTTGGAATAAAATAGAAAGTTTAGAGGCCTTTAGAACCGTGAATTTCTCTATTTGTTTTTTTATTTTTTATTTTTTTACTTTTTGAACTAGGTGGGAATGGGTGGGAGAAGGAGTGGATTTCCTGAGTACTATATTTCCTAAGGACCAGGCCATGAGCTAGGCCCTCTTCATATTCTATTTTATTGATCGGAAGTTTTTATGGTGCTAACCCAGTATTTTGAATCTAGAAGCTACGGCAAGGCTGGAGTTGGGCAAGCCCACACAACTGCGAAGCCTATACCCTGGATTTTATGTGTGTGCATGTGTGTGTCCTTATTATTTGGGATTATTATGCTGCAAACCCACTGCTCTCTTCATATATAGTAGTCTCTCTAGTTACTAGGGGAAAGAAATTACGTTCATAAATAATTCAATATTTCAGAAAGTTTATTTGGGTGCATCTGGCATTCTTCAGGATTCGTAACCTTGTAAGAAATTATTATTACTGAACTTAACTGTATTAACTTTCTTACTGCTTAGTCCCATTTCCAACTATCTGTGTGGTGCATATATTCCCTGAAGGTCAGATTTTGAACATTAACATGGCAGCTCTCCCACATAGACCCTTCCAAAAATCAAACAGAGCAACAAATAAATCTTATGCTTTATTGCACTAACTTCTCAGAGTGGACTTTTCCATTTATTTTTCTCATCATCTTCCCACAAATCCTTGAGAGATAAAAACAAACAAACAAAAATCAGTCCTTAACCTGTCAACCCCTTAACCTGTGCCTGAATTACAACTGGGGTGCCACTTATGCAAAATAACCTTGGCACCATGCTCCAAGTACACAAATTATTTTTAGAAAAAAAAAAAGCCACTAGATTTTTAATTTCTAAAAGCTCAAAACTCACAGCTATTGAATTCACCAGAAGTCCCCAAATTGCCCAGACATTAACCGTGGGCTTGGGCATGAGGCTAGCTAGTTATCACTGTTGTTAACCAAAGGTGTGTTTTACTTGCATACTTTCCCCAAAACAACAACCTCACATGGCTTGATTTTCAAAATCACAATTGACCTTCTCAAATCCAGAGCTCTCATCTTCCAATGAGTAGCTTTTTAGTAGTGGAAATAATAATGCTGGTAACAATTGATTCAATCTAATAACCCCAGTGATTTTCCCATACGTCACCTCAATTACTTAATTGTCTGCTTATTAATGACAATGGTGGTTCTCAAAGTGTGGCCTGGGGATTCTGATGAGTCCCTGAAACTCTTTTACAGGATCTTTGCAGTCAAAGCTATTGTCATAAAAAAATAATAAGACATTATTTGTCTTTTTTCCTCTCATTCTCTTAAGAGTGTACAGAGAATCTTCCCAGAGGCTGTAACAACACAGTAGATTGAAAACAGAAGCATATGTAAGAATCCAACTATCTTCCCTAAAGGTACATGTTAAAGAGACTGGAAGAAACATAAAACAATGGCACTATTAATTTTATTATTATTTTAGAAAATACAGTTATATTCACTAAAATATATTCTTTATGTTAAGATGTGATGGGTTTTAACAAATATTAAGAATTTTAAAATAATTCTAAACTCTAATGTAAAGCATAGTAAATATAGACAGATATAATTCCTATGAACAAAAGTTCTTTGGCTTTAGTTATGAACAACTTTTTTTTTTGTTTTTTTTTTTGAGACGAAGTCTCCCTCTGTCTCCCAGGCCAGAGTGCAGTGGTGCAATCTCGGCTCACTGCAAGCTCCGCCTCCCGGGTTCACACCATTCTCCTGCCTCAGCCTCTGGGACTACAGGCGCCCGCCACCACGCCCGGCTAGTTTTTTTTTTTTGTATTTTTAATAGAGACGGAGTTTCACCGTGTTTGCCAGGATGGTCTTGATCTCCTGAGCTCGTGATCCGCCCGCCTCGGCCTCCCAACGTGCTGGGATTACAGGCTGAACAAGTTTTAAGAGTGCAAGGTAATCCTGAGACCAAAAAGTTTGAGAACCACTGATCTACACCCATGTCAATAATCTCTTGTGAAAGAAGAAGCCAAAAATCTACTATGAGTCTGATAAACTTTGAGTTTTAAAAGAAATATAATTCATGAAGCAGCCAGAATAAATATACTATATGGATATGTTGCTCTTATGTTTTTTTCTGAAACACTTCTTCATGAGTCCATGTAACCTGGCTTTGCCTTTTCTTTCCTACCCCAATCGTGTAAATAAGTACTTTTCCTCTCTGATACCTCACTGTCGGAAGGTAGTATGGTAATTTCTTTGTATTAGCACACGCACGCGCACACACACCCCCTTCTCAACATTATTGGGTATTTCCCACTTGCAACTCTTCCAACCACTGAACTCTGTGAGTCAAGCCTCAATGTTAGGACTTGATTTGTACCCACTCTTTGTATCATCTGCAAAAATGAAGGCATGATTCAGGGAAACCACTACCCAACAATGCATGAGGGAATACAGCTTTGAAGCTCCACCAAGTACTTTATCAGTTCACACTGACATTGGATTTTCAGAGGGGCTGATTTTATTTCTCTGGGGCCCAACAATATTGGCCAGGTTCCTCTCTTACCCTCTCTTTCAGAACCTGGAAAAGAACAATGTAGCGTTCTGGAGGTTTCAGGTGGCAGCCAGTACCTTGCCAGCATGCTTGACACCTGAGTCTCCTAGTGAAGAACACAGTTAACTCCTTTGGAGGCGGCAAGCTAGCCAGTGCCTTTTGACATATGGTGACTTCTTCCCTGACAGAGAAACCAAGGCCCTCTGCCAGGAACTTGGCCAACCAGGACCAGCTCTCAGGCCTCCCTTCCCAGGGGATGATAAGTGAGCATCCCCAGCTTTGTTGTTTGTCCTGAGTCTAGCGGCAGTCTGAGTTCCTGGGTATCATGGTGTCAGGCACACAGAAAAGGAGAGAACCTGATCGATCGATAGGAGAGACATGATAAAGAGGACAGCATCCTTCTCTGATCTCTTTGCTGATAGGAAATGCAACACAGTGGCGCCCAGGTTCTGCTCCAGCAAGTCAGTTCCATACACCAGCTCAGGAAAGGGAGCGCAGAGGCAAAGAGCCCGCTGCTCTCAGGTTCAGCAAAGTCCAGTTTCATCTCTCTGTGCCATGGAGAGGTGTTGATGCCAGCTGGAGTCATTTTTCCCTGGAGCTCCTAAGGACGCTTGACATCCCTTCCTATTTTTTCCCCCTTTCTCTCTCTCTTTTTTAAAAGTTTTAATAATAAAAAAAAGTAAAAACCTGTATATGATTTTTTAAGAAAATTAAGCACAGAGAGTTAGCTATTAAATAACTATAAGTGCCCCATATTCCAGAACCCAACTTTTATTCTTCAACTGCAGGTAACGAAAACCAATCATTTTTTTTGTGTCCAGAAAATAATCAAGTGTGTGTAGTGTTCAGCGTGCATGCCTACAGCATAGTAATGGTTAACAGTGCAGGATGTGGAGTCAGACTGCTTGGTTTTGAATCCTTGCTACACCACTTACTAGGATTCTGGGCAAATTACTCTGACTTTCTGGGTCACAGAGCCTGTTGATAATACCTATCTCAGAATTGTTAAGAGTCAATGCATGTAAAGTGTTTAAAATAGTACCTGGCACATAGTAACAAGTAAATGCTGAGTATTATTATTTTATGATTCAAATAATTATTTATGTATAACTGCATTTTACAACTTATACAAACACAAATTAAACATGCTGTTTTTAACTTACACTTTTTCCCATCAAATAAAACTGCTATGAGATTTTTCTCATGTAAACACAGATCTGCCTCGTTCTTTTTTAAATAGCTTTATGTATTTAAAATTATTGTATATATGTATGTTTTAAAAATTCAGCTAGAGTCCAGCCGCGGTGGCTCATGCCTGTAATCCCAACACGTTGGGAGGCCGAGACGGGCGGATCACGAGGTCAGGAGATGGAGACCATCCTGGCTAACACGGTGAAACCCTGGCTCTACTAAAAAAAAAAAAAGTTAGCCAGGCGTGGTGACGGGTGCCTATAGTCCCAGCTACTCGGAAGGCTGAGGCAGGAGAACGGCATGAACCCGGGAGGCGGAGCTTGTAGTGAGCTGAGATTGCACAACTGCACTCCAGCCTGGGCGACAGAGTGAGATTCTGTCTCAAAAAAGAAAAAAATAAATAAATAAATAAAATTCAGGTAGATTGCTATTGGCTGACATTTGGACATTTATTTCCTGTTTTTTTAATCATAGAAAATGCTTGAAAATTTTTTCTTAATGTATCTCAGTGATAAATTTCTGGCAGTGCGATTGCATGGTCAAATAATATGTTTTTTGAATTACTTTTTTATTTTTAGCATTTAAAATTTTAATCTATTTCGAATTATTTTTGATACACCGTAAGGTGGAGATCCCAGCCTTGTTTTCTTGTAGATTGATGGCCAATTAGGCAAATATTATTTATTAAATAAAGCATTTTTCCTCTCTGAATTGATGTTTTAAATCTTTATTCTGTTTCAATTATATATATTGTTATTATTGTACACTATTTCCATCAAATCTATCAAATTCACCAAATGGTGAACATATTTCAATTTTTATAGTTTTACAGAAACGTGTATTACAGAAATGCAGCATCAATATACAACTCTCATTTCCCCATACTCTCCTCTCAGCTCTGAATATCATTAATGATTTTAAATAAGTTTTGCAAATCTACTAGATGGAAAGTCATGTCTTTATTTTTTCATTTGAATATTTTAATTTAAAGTAGATTTGAAGAAGTTTTTGCATATTCTTTTGCTATTTGTTTCGCAATTTCTATCGGGTTGTATTTTTTCATATATATGTTTTAAATGTTCCTTCTGTTTCAAGTAAATTAACCTCTAGTCAACAATAAGTGCTTTAATATTTTTCAAGATTTTGTCTTTTAACTTTATTTTTCATATTTTTACTATATGTTAATTTTAATTTTATTGTTCAATCATTTCCTTGATAGGGTTGTGATTTGGATAGCTGCTTAAAAAGATTTTTTGCACTCCTATACACACACATATTGTCACAAATATTTCCTTGTCTTATAGGTCTTTTGTAAATTTATTTTTAGGTGTACATAGTTTTAAAGAACAGAAATTTATGATGGGGTAAGACCTCACAGGTATTCACAAATTTCATTTATGTTTCAAATGTCTAACCGGTTGATATTATTTATTGACCATTTTATCTTTTCAATACTGATTTAAAATACCAGGATTAAGTATTAAAATGCACATTTTTACATAATCGAGTATCAAAATGTATGATTATGATAACTTCATGATATGGTCAATGTCCGATTTGACGGACACTACCTTGTTGCTCTTATTCTGCATAATTTTGAGCACTGGATTTTTCCAGATGAAGTTTACTATTACTTTCTTAATTTTCCTAGCAGAAAAAAGCCATGTTAAACTGTGAGCAATTTAGATAAATAAAATTGTATATTTGGGGTGTTAAGGTTATTAAAATGAGTAGTCCTGCCCTGCCTGCTTTTTCTGAACTCTTCTGTCCTCTCCCACTTTATGGATTTTGCATCTTCTGTTTCCTCTGCCTGGAATGCTTTTCCCCCTGGCATCCACCTGGCTTGCATCCTCACTTCCTTTGGTCAGAACTTTAAATATCACCTGTCACTGAGGTCTTCCCTTACCAGCCCCTGGCAATACTGTTTAAAAAATAAAACAAAACAAAACAACAAAACACTTTTATCCAAATCTTCAGCCCTATCAATCTGCCTTCTTGCTTTACGTCTCCCCATAGCACTAAACACCATAACATATGATATATTGTTTAGTTTGTAGACTGTCCGTCTCCCCTCAGTAGGTCCCCCTCCATGAGGCCAGGGACTTTTGTCTATTTTGTTTGCTACTCCCCAAGACCCAGAATGGTGTTTGTTATGTAACAGGCCCTCAATAAATATTTTCTGAGTGACTGAATGAATAAATGAAGGAATCTTCAAAATCAAGCAATCCTATCCAAGATATAATCTGGTTTAACATTTGAGTTTTCTTTCACGTCCTTTATATTAATATATAAGTAGTTTTCATTTAAAAGTGTGTCATTCCTATTTTTCTATTGTAGAGGAAACATGTTTTCCTGGTCTATTTTTTAACTGGATATTGTTTATACATAGAAAGGTTTTTTTTTTATTTTAATTTTGTAACTAGCTGCTGATTACAGATCATTCTTTCTAATAACTTTTTAGTTAGTTCTATTTAGTTTTCTAGGTTTTCAAAAATAGGTTATGCAAATAATGATAACTTTTTGCATATGCATTTCAGTTATTATACCTTATTTAGAGGTGTTCCTTAATTACATTGCCTAGTATTTGCAGAACAATGTTAACTATAGTAGTTATAAAAGGCATCTTTTGCTTAATCTTTAGCAAAAATGTTTCTGTGTGTTTCATCACTGTAATAACATTTTATTTCCTGTTTTGCACATATACAAATATACACATATATACACACATGCACACAAAATGCCACAGAAATATCTATTGAATTCTATATCAGCTTTTTTAAAAAAACAAATTAGCAACGGTTGTTGAACTTTATTAATTTATGTTTTGATATATTTGAAATGAATATGTTTTTAATTGTTTAACCCATTTATATGATGAATTATATGATTTGTTAATAACAAATCATCTTTGGGTTTCTGAGGAAAACCTATTAGATTATTTTGTATTTTTCTTTTAAGATGCTGCTGAATTTTATTTGACATTGTTTTTAAGATCTTTAAATTGATATTTATAAAGAAAATTGATCCATAGAGTGTATTTTCTTTGCCATTTGGTGGGTTTTCAAATCAGATGTATCAGTTATCTTTATATGAGATAATCATTTATTTCTAAAATTCTTTTAATCTATTTTTTTCTGCATTCTTTCATTGACATAAAGCCTTTTTTATGGCTGTTGATTTCTGATGTTGTCAATTTGGTTTTTAATATTTCTAATTTAGTTATTCTTTTCTTCTTCTTCTTTATTTATTTTTTATTTTTTTTGTAGAGATGGGGTTTTGCTGTGTTTCCCAGGTTGGTCTCCAGCTCCTGTCCTCAAGCAATCCTCCTGCCTTGGCCTATCAAAGTGCTAGGATTATAAGCATAAGCCACTGTGCCCAGCCTAATTTAGTTATTCTGTAATTATTTTATTTTGATCCAGAATTTATTTCCTTAGTTTTGAAATTCATTCTTTTTTGTTTTAAAGTTTTGTTCTTGATGCCCTTCTTTAAAAAAAAAAAAATCTGTTTAAGTTATAGAAAGAAAAACGCCCACTGCAGGGGATTTCCTGGCTTATATTGCCTTATGAAATTTAAGCATGATCTGTCTTAGGCATGCTCTTCTCTTCTCCATCATTATCACAGTGCAATTTTTGTGAGTTACCATGAGTTGGTGTGCTGGAGCCGGTTCATAGAGTCAAATGTTTGCACCTCTTTGTAACTTCCTAATTGGCTATGGTGGGGCTATTTACACCACGGAAATTAGCAAATGCTACAAATGCTTTTTTTGTTTTCCCTCCAAGGGCTTTTTATTAAATACTTACCTGCACCTTACTTCTTATCATAACGTAGATATAGACATTATGCAACTAGTTACTGTAATATTTTTTAACAAAATCTAAAGAGTCTATTAGATCTTTGTTCTAATGAATTCTCCTGGACACTTGTGTCACCTTTTCTTGTCTTCCTCCCTAGAACTTCAGTATGGAGTTGGAATAATGTGTGTTTTCTTTTATTTTTCTAATTTTCTTTAAGAGCTTGGAGAGAGTGAGAGCAGGGAGCACTTTTGTACCTCAATAAGCAGTTGTGCTTGGAGGGCCTGATCTTGGCTCTGCCTCCAACAACTTGGTTAAGGGGGTGTGTGCTGGAGTTTACTTCTCCTGGGCACCTCTTCGTCTGGTTTGGGTTATCTTCAGAGACAGAAGTTCCTTCCACCCATGACCATTCAGGAAGGATCCTCAGAACCTCATCATTAGCTCCCAATTATTCCCTTGCCTGCTTCACCCTCAGCTCTCAAGCATCTGTCCTAGTCCCCTCCTAGCAAGTGTAGGGCAAAGATCCGTAAATCCCATAGCCATGGGCCCCAGCTTCTCATTTAGAAGTAGCCGATGCAACTCTTTGTTTAACTGGGCTGCTCTGTGTCTTTTCTACGAGGGCCTCAGAACACACTCCCGAGTTTTGGTTTATTTTCTCCTGTCTTCCATTCAGCTAAGTGCCTGCGTTTATTGGTGGAGATTACCTATTTATTGGTGGAGAAACTAAGGTGGCTCCAATTTTCCGGGTGGAAGTCTTGCCCAGTTTTTCATTTGTTTGACCTCAGGTGAGGCTTTGCAGTATTGAAGAGGGGCTTCCAATTTTCAGAGATTTTCTTTTCCTCCCCATTTCCTACCCAAGAACCTATACATGCTTCCTCTGTCTAAGTGTCCCTCAGTTAGGGGGTATTAATGGAGTTTTATTCTAGATTTTTCCACTTTTTTCCCAACATTGATTCTGAAGGTCAGATTGAAGAGTCACACCAATTCTCAAAATTAATTCTCTTTCTTTCCCTTCCCTCATTCATTACTTTTTAGCTTATGACCTTAAAGTTGTGCCTTTCTTTCTGCAAGATTTTTGTGTGTGCATCTTTGATGATGTATACTTACTTTGAGTTTGTTTGATTTTAGGAAATACATACTATGTAATACTTTTTCTCTCTACCACATTTTCTGAAATCTCCTGCAGCCCGACCCCCCCTCTTTTTGGATGATACAGGTCAAAGAAAAATGAAGATATGATATTTATAATGTTACTGGGTGTGTAATATAGAATTGGGTGACTGTTTTTCTTACCATTCTTCATTAACTCCAAATAGGGTTGATTTAAGTTGAAGAAGGAAACAGACTTCAGGTTAAATGCATTCTGACTACTTTAAGTTCACAAAAGCCTTTCAAGGGACTGTGAAATTCAGCTTGAATTGGAATTATTCTGTGGGGAAAACAATAGCTCATTGACTGTATATTATTTTAGGGATTGCATTTTAGACATTAGGAAAAGCTACCAATTGGTACCAACTACTCTATCTTGAAGTACACATATTTAGGTCAAACATATTTGTCTGTTAAGAGTACAATTATGTATTTACAAGATATATTTAAACATTTGCAGCAAATTCTTCCCATTCCAGTTCTCTTTAGCAAGTTTTTGAGTTCTGTGAAGAGCTGAAAACCTAGAGATGTTAGTTCCTGGCTCTATCAAAGCAGACAAGACCTACAAACATGGCCCTAAATAATCCTGGGTACCTGGTGAAATTGAGAGATCAAACATGTTCTGTGACAACAGCATTTTGTATCTTTCCCTGAGCTCTGTACCTCATATTGGTAGAAACATTTGAAACTAGTCCACCAATGCTGAGAAGTTTAATCAACATGTATTGGGGCCTCCTTTGGGTCAATCTCTTTATACATCTTGTCTCATTTGATCATCATGACAACTTTGAAAGGAGGTATCCTGATCCCCATTTGAGAAGTATGGAAACAGAGGCTTAGAGAAGTAGTAGAACTTACTGCAGATCACAGTGTAACTGTCCAGTGGGTTTTCTTCTTGATCACTGCTCAGATAGAGCCGATTTTTCAATATAGAAAAATTGCAGTTAAGAAGAGTTTAAGAGCTGGCTACACAGGAGACTAGAGTTTTATTATTACTCAAATCAGCCTCCCTGAAAATTCAGAGGCTAGGGTTTTTTGAGGATAGTTTGGCTGGCAGGGGGCTAAAGAATGAGTGCTGCCAGTAGGCTGGGGGATGCAGTCATAGGGGTGTAGAAAATGGTCCTTGGGTGCTGAGTCCATTTCTGGGTTGGGGGGCCACAGAGGAGTAGCTGGTCCCGGTGTGGCCATCCAGTCATCAGAAATGCAAAGGCCTAAAAGGACATCTCAAAAGGCCAATCTTAGGTTATTTACTGGAGTAATTGGGGAAATTACAAATCTTGTCACCTCTGGAATAGTGGCTGGTAATCATTTAACTATTCCTATCATCTTAGCTGAATTGAGGCCCCCTCCTCCTCCTAACCTGATGGCCTTCCATTAGTTTTACAAAGGTGATTTAGTTTGGGGAAGGGAAGGGCCATTATCATTTAAACTATGAACTAAATTTCTCCCAAAGTTAGTCTGGCCTACCCTTAAGACCTGGAATGACCTTGGAATGACCAACGCAGTTTGGAGATTAAAGGCAAGATAGGTTAGGTCAGATCTCTTTCACTGTCATAATTTTCTCACTGTTATAATTTTTGCAAAGGCAGTTTTAACAAAGCTAGTAAGGCATACAGGCAGACTTTTAAGCCACATCTCTCTGAACTCTTCTTATTATTCTATAATGCTTCTCAGAAGAATCAAGAACCCTCCATCCTTGTTTACTGCAATTACTCTCAATAATGAATTACTTAGTACTTGTCTATGTGGCCACGGTAATTCAGACTTAAGGCCACTGTATTTGATTGGATTTGTTCATTAGGTTTTGTCTGAAGGATATGAGAGACTAAAAACAGCTCAACAGTAGTTAACTTTAATGGCACAGAACTTGGGCAATTGACTTTATCCGTCTGTTTTAAGAAACTCGCTGAATCTTTACAAAGACAGGAATCTTCTGTCAATGTTTGAACTGTGCATACTTGTTCTGCTATGTGTTTGATGTCATGAAAGTCCACACGTGAATCACATATGGCTATTTGGGTCATAGTACAGTCTTAAGAAGAAGGTGTAAAAATTGAAAGAAACAAAATAAAAAACCCTTTAGTCTGTTGTGTTACTACATATTACTGCTCTTCATTTTGATAGAGTTGATTTTGTTCATGAAATTTATTGCTTTAAACAAAATGAATAATTCAAAATGTGATCAAAATAAGGACGTTTTGTAGTATCAGTGTGAAAAAAAATAATATATGTATGCATGCTATGCACCTGGAACAAAGGCAGAATGTATAAATGCAGCCTTCACTGGTCTTCAGAATCACTTTTACATGTACAAATGAACAGGAAAGTAGTCCTTTTGTTGTTTTAAGAAAATTGACTTTTTGTAATCCCAGCACTTTGGGAGGCCAAGGCAGGAGGATCACCTAAGGTCAGGAGTTCGAGCCAGCCTGACCAACATGGCGAAACCCCATTTCTACTAAAAATACAAAAATTAGCTGGGCATGGTGGCAGGTGCCTGTAATCCCAGCTACATAGGAGGCTGAGGCAGGAGAATAGCTTGAACCCGGGAGGCAAATGTTACAGTGAGCCAATATGGCACCACCGCACTCCAGCCTGGGTAACAAAGAGCGAAACTCTGTCTAAAAATAATAATAATAATGATAATTGACTTTTATCTTGCCTCCTCTTTCTAAAAGAATAAGACTCAGTGTGTGACAAGGAGAAACAGTGAAATATCAGTTCTCTCTCTGAGAATAGGTTGCCACTAAAAGTTGGCTTCGAATCACCAAATTCAAAAAGCATGGAAGAAAAGCCAGATGTCGAACCTTTAATACTTAATGGAGATTCCCACTACTCCTTCCAGTTGGAGAGCCAGATTTAAAGCCTGTGAGAGAGCCAGGGGATCAAGGCACAGGGAGGTCTGGCCCAGAGAGTCCAGAGGATGATGACAGGATGGAGGAAATATCTGCACAGAGCAGATACACCCTAAAACAGTCATCAGACATTTCACGTCTCTATTTGGGACGACCTCTTCTTATTAAAACACTCAGTCTCTCTGGGGAAGTTCATAGACTCAGGAGAGGTATTGCTTTGTTCTAAACCAAAGTTTGAACTGTTATTTGAGGGTCATTGAGAATACATCACAAGGGCGTCATCTGTTCCAATGTTTTCATAATTTTTCCCCTATGCAAGGTTGGCCAGGATAAAATCTAGACGGAAAGGTAATGATTACATAAAAAAGGGAACAGTGAGCTATTACCTTGCTCATTTGTTGGATACAAATGATATCAGATAGTTCTGGCCACAAAACATGCTGTTAGATCTAAATTTTCTAAATTTATTTTCTCTACAATGTCAGTTTATTAAAAATTCACTTCTCCAAATTCATGTATGTAGATCCACAAAGATTTTGAGGGTCAAGATTAGAGTTAATATTTTGAAAAACAGTAAAACAGTGACAACTTTATAGTGTCTAAAAACTGGAACTTTCTTGGTACAGGTTTATTTTGGTGAGGACATTTCTTTGTGATGAGTACAAATAATAAAGGAATAAAATGTAATGTCTTTTGTAATGGATTTAAAAATGTCACTAAGTGCAAGCATTTTCATCTCATTTCCCTAGGGAAGTGAGAGAAATCCATTTTCCTTCAGGTCTGTTAAAATTATAGTCACTTTCCTCTGGCCAGTTGCAATCCAATGGGCAAAGAATTAACAAGAGAGAGCATTTTTGGTGCCCAAGAAAAGTTTTTATTAATAGTTGTACTTGAATCCAAAGACACCTCTGCAACCTGAAATTACGACAAATGTGCACGTGGTCAAATTTTGAGAACATTGAATTCTGAAGTCCCACTGGCCTCAATAAAGAAGGCATTAATCTAAGGAAAATTAGACTCTTTCCAGTGAAAATATAATCAATCTCTTTGTTTGGTCATCTATAGAGCAAATTACCGATATCAATTTTTTACATTCAACTCATTTGTAGACAGATCTGAACTTCACTGGAATATTCTGGTGGAGGCAAAAGACCAGAGGGAAAATTATTGCAATCTTGTAAGGGAAAAAAGATAAACTAGTCGAATTAGTGTAATTATAAGAAAATATACAAGAAGAATTTGTTGTCAAGCCTAGGCAGTCCAATAGATTATGTGGAAAAGTTGTGGCAATTAAAAAAGCAACCATAATCATATTAATAATGGTTTGAGATCAAACCATTGGATGAAATACACCTTGTATGTATAAAGCAGAGAGAGAGAGGATAAAATTTTATTAGATATTTAAGGCACCTTTATTTGAAGTTATAACTATTACAATTCAGGATGGCAAATGCAAAAAAAAAAAAAGTCAAAGTTCAGTATTGTATAATTATTTGGGAAGTTACAATAATTTAGTTTATCTTTAAATGAAGGAACTGCAATGACTGGATAGCTTTTGTTTTGTTTTATTTATTCCCCCCACCTTTTTTTTTTTTTTTTTTTTAGAGTACTGAGCTACGTTCACTGTGACTTTGGCTTGTGGGAGAAAGAGTCCATGTCAGTCTTGTTGTGCCTCTAAATGCTTTTTGGAGGGCTTCCTGGCTTCTTTTCTTCCTGTACATTTGCGATTAATTGTGTTTAAGGTTTGGATGAGGCAGGGACCCAGAAGAGACATTAAGCTGCATCACTCAATAAAACATTGCCTTTTCATCCCGAGGCATGACCCTCTGGACTTCAGTGGGGTCACTGTTGGGATATCAAGGTCTGTGTGCCCTGGAATAGCAGTTGCCATGAAAGAGCCAGGGTGGAGATCTTCAAGTACTGGACAGCATGGGCAAACCTGAGGCTCTTTTGAGTGGGAGAAAAGAGCTCAAACTTTAAAACTGGCCTGAGGAGCAGCAAGCAGGTCCCCAGTGCATTCTTCACAGCGCTTTCCACCTTTAATATAGATATTTCAAGGGAAATTTAATCCATATGTTTTGGATTCATTTGGACTCAACTTATAAATATGCTTCATCAAGAACTGCCAAGCTCTGTGTTCCTGTTCACTAGAATAAAGTAGTTTCATGGGACAGCAGTACAGACAGAGGAAATTTGATATCCAAGGGTCCATCACCCAAACAAGAAAAAGAAACCATCAGGTTCAAACCACTGTGTATAAATAATTCTAGAACAGTAGTTTGCCCTGCAACACTGTCATGGTAAAATAAGCCACTTACACCTGTAGGGAACACATACTGATACACAAGCAGTAGGTACATGTCCTTTCCCAGAGACATATCTCAACATATGGACTTTCTCATTGTCACTTCCAGAAAGGTTAACAACTCAAAGAAGAAAACAGAAATTTCTACCTTTTTAGCATCTTTTAAAGTCCATAAGACTTTTCTCTCCCTGTCTCTCACTTTGTCTTCCTGGCTCAGTTCATCTCTCATATAAACATCCCCTTCACTGGGACTCTACCAGGCCACAGGCTGAGAATCCCTGTACGTTCTGGATACCACTACTAGGTGAGATAACTTTGACCAATTTTACTTTCTTAAATTTGTGTTGCTCAAATGATACTTTTCCAATATAAAATGATATTGTATTACTGAATATGTTTTTGTCCAAACCACATCTTTGAGATTATTTTATGATTTCCTAGGGGACCACCCCTTACAGGTAAAGAATCACTGCTGTGTTCACTTCTTGAAATGAGGCAAGGGCAGGGTTATCAATGAGAATGATATTTGGCTCCTGCCCCTTACTGACTGATTGATTGATTTCCTAAATGTTATAGATTCAAGATGATCAACTTCAATGTCCTTTTAATCAAACACTGCCATTCAGGGCAGGAGATGATTTTAATACTCTGTATCATAACATCTGTGTTTAGGAATTTTCATAAGTAAAGAACAGGAAATCCATGGCCCATTTCCATATCAGTTCAAATTTCTTGTGCCAATGGCACCGAATACCTCAAAGCATCTGAGGGCATCTAGTAGCCAAATACATTTCAGGTATTAGAGAAGCCTTGGAATGGTTGTTATCTTGATATTTTTGTATTATAGAAAGTGAGATGGGACAGAGTAGTACAGGGTATTATGTCAGATGGGATCCAGGGATCCACACACACTGAAATCACAATTTTTAGTGATGATAGACAGAGGAATGATGATGGACAAAAGCCCAACAGTTGCAGAGTTAAGATGGCTTGGGCTAACATCATCTTTAGGCCATATTCCCTTAGCATTCCTTACCTCAGAGAGTACAATAATACTTATGATGTCTATTGGTTTGAAAGTGTGATTAAAAACATAAATAATAATCGGATTGGGCAACTGGGTAATAAAATTAGCTCTAACTATCTTTTAAAGTACTTAACGTCCTAGGCCAAATGTCCAAAGATTTTTGACTTATGGAAAAGAATGACATTGCATTTTCCCATCAACAGCAGAGAAATGTACATACTCTAGTTGCAAGACACAGCAAGACAAGCAAGTTCACAACAGTGTGGCATCAACTCAGGTTGTTCTTTTCTGCAGGTGGAGCTTGGTATCAGGTGATGCTCATTTTCCACCACGGTGCCTTTTACAATAGAAGACACCAGTAATGAACCTTCGCGGGACCCAATCTGGTAGCTGTGTTTTGCCTACAACCCTAAATTCATCCTGGTGGGTGTGGTGATTTGTTGAGGTATAACAAGCCTTCAGGAAAAAGAAAGCAGAGACAAAAGATGAAAGAAAGAGGAGAAACCAAGTAAGTAAAGAATGTTTATACTAGTTTCCTAGCTGGTGAGAGCCACCAAATCCCTCTTCTGGTTTCAGTGCAAGACAAACAAGGAAGGAATCGTGCTGCTTAGCATTGGTTTGAAAGCACCGGATTGAGGCAGTCTCAGCCTGAGCAGGCAAACCCTGCTGGGAACCTTGGCAAATTTACCTGGGTTGCTCCACCAACCCTTTCCTCCCACCTTCCCCACCCACAGCCTGAAGGCATTAAACTGCTTCTGAGCAGCTGGCCTGGACTCTCCCTAAAGCCACACAAAGCAGCATTCTCCTTACTGCCATTACACTGGTGAACCCTTCATGAATCAACATAGCTGTCAATTACAATCCCATTTCTTTCAAAGGGCAGTTTTAACTGTTAATATGCTCCTAGGTTTGTCAGACATTATCTATCTATCTATCTATCTATCTATCTATCTATCTATCTATCTATCTCTCTATCAAAAAAGGCTATTAGGTTTATAAATCTTAATTTCTAAATTTTGCAACACTTCTATGAGGTAGGAAGATGCAACATATTTACATCTAATTGACGTTTTCATGTCTTACAGGTGGTCGAAAGTGGTTTCCATTCAGCCTTGGGTAGGTCTCCCTTTTTATCCTCTGAAATACCCTAAACAGGAAATGATTGAGTGAGGCAGAGGCCTTTTGAGGTGAATGTCCTTGGAGAGAGGCTCTTACTAATGTAAAAGCGCTTAGCATTTTGAGCTGTGAGACATTTTTTTCAGTTCTAGTTCCCTTTGGGGGATTACCAAAGGGAGAGATGCAACTTACTATCTCAACAAGAAAGTCAGGATCATGAATCAGGACCCACAGTGGAAAAGATTTCATAAAGCTTGGGAAGCAGGGTAACTTCTTTCTTTTCCCAGGCCCGTTGTGCCTGTATTGAGATCAGTAATTGGATCCTCATCCTGAGGAAAACATAGGTTCTTGTCCATGGAAGCAACACACAGTGAGGAAGACAGAGAGACCATGCCGTGCTACACAGCCTGTGTGGTGAACAACAGAACACCAAGGATCTCATGATTCAGTCGCAGTGGAGGTCTTCTGGGAGAGAAATGCCAAGCCAGCACTGAACCAGGAAGCAACTCAGGCTAAAAACAGAATGAGCTGACGGATTTTAGGAACCTTCATTTCACAGCAATGGTGGAGAATTACTACCACAGTAGAAGGGGGTGAAAGCCCAAGATCAGAGAGTGTGAAGAAGCAACATGGTAATAAGAAAGCCAATTACTTTAGCTCTTCAATCCTGGGAGGTTTTGAGCTATTAAGGGTGTGTGGTGGATGCCTAATTTGTCTGTCTATGTGGAATCCATCCTTGCCCTTTTGGTAAAACCACCTGAATTTTTCCTGTGGAAATGCCCTTCCCCATCCTCAGTGTAGTCTTCTCTCAGGCTCAGTGTGGACAAGTATCCTAGTTGTCAGTCATTGTCAGTCAATCAGCTTGCCTGGCTGCTGGCCACAGTGATTGGTACAAGATTAAGCAGACGATCAATTCTTTGTCAAAGACTTATGTCAGAGCTATCGGCAAAAAATAAAAAAGAGGGGAAAAAGGTTGGTTTCCCCTGGACTTGCATCTGTGAGGATGAAAGTGTGAAGTGTCAGGAACTACACAGGGCAAAACTGAGTCCTGATGGCATCCTTTGGGTTCCTGGATCTGCCCTGTGGCTGGGCTTTTCAGTTAAGTAATCACTGACCTTTCCTTGTCTGTTTAAGCTCGTTGCACTTTAGTTTTCTGTCACTTGCACCTAGAAATCCTGAGTAGTACAGAAGAGCATCAAGTAAAAAAAAAAGTGACTTATACAAAATCATAAAATTTTTAAATGAGCAGACAGATTAATTTAACTAGAGTGAGAGTCCGTATAAGAGAGTAATGAGAAAACCATATGATCATCCCAATAGATGTTGAAAATGCATTGGACAGACTCCAACACCATATGTGATTTTTTTAAAAGAAACAAAAGACTTAAGTAGAAATAGATAGCTATGTCCTTATCATGATCAGAAACATCTAATCTAAATGTCACCCTTGGTAATAAAACACTAGAGGCCTTCTAATTAAAAATAGCCAAAAAACTAGATAGGTAGGTAGATAGATCAGCAATTTATAGATTTGATACTTGCACAAGTTCCTGACATAGCTATTTTTCTTCTTTTGTTCTTGGAACTTTAGCAAGTGGTTCTGAAGTTTGTGGAAGAAAATGCTGAATAGCTAAGGCATACTCTAAAAGATATTAAAATATGTTTTAGTGCAATCATAATACAAGTAGTATATCACAGGAATAAAAACTGACCAACGCATCAATGGAGCTGTTCGATAAGTGGTTTACTAAATTGATGGTTTGGCAGGAAATAAGTTACTTTTTATTTATTAAATATTTAATATGAACTGATATTGTGATACAAACTTTCTAAAAAGCAGTAGAAAAAGCAAAAAGAAGAGAAAATAGAGGAAGATATTACACAAGAAATTATTGGCAGGTTACTTCAGTTATACATTAGGTGTCTTAGGAAAACAGAAAAATAAACATCAAACTGCAAGAAAGAATTACAACAAATGTCAGAAGATTAATATTCTTTTTTTTTTTTTTTTTTTTTTTTTGAGACGGAGTCTCGCTCTGTCGCCCAGGCTGGAGTGCAGTGGCGCGATCTCGGCTCACTGCAAGCTCCGCCTCCCGGGTTCACGCCATTCTCCTGCCTCAGCCTCCCGAGTAGCTGGGACTACAGGCGCCCACAACTGCGCCCGGCTAATTTTTTGTATTTTTAGTAGAGACGGGGTTTCACCGTGGTCTCGATCTCCTGACCTTGGGATCCGCCCGCCTCGGCCTCCCAAAGTGCTGGGATTACAGGCGTGAGCCACCGCGCCCGGCCAGAAGATTAATATTCTTAATATGCAAACCTTTTTTCCAATTCGATAAGAAAAATAATTGTTTACTAACAAAATCCTATGAAAGGACATGGTTTGGCAATTCACAGGGCAAGGAAAAAATTGCAATGGTTAATACAGGAAACAGGCACTGTTGCAATCTGTTAATGGGAAAGAAAATTGTTTAAACGTTTCTGGAAGGCAATTAGGTCACAAGCATCAAGAAACTTAAACATTTCATACTTTTTGACCCAGTGATTCTGTTTTAGGATGTCTCCTGAGGATACAATCAGAGATAAACAGCCAGTAAGGGCAAGATTGTTCAGAGCAGTCTTACGTAAAATAGCAAAAATTGACCCAACTGAATAAATAATAAATTATAATACATTCATTTAATTTACAAAATCACAGAGATATTTTCTAACACATTTAAAAAATTATAAATTTTAGAGCATGAAAAAGAATATTATTTATGAAATATGGGTAATGTAATTATAGGTTATTTTCATTTTAGTTTATTTTAGTTTGCCTTTTTAAAGAAACATCAGAAAGAAAACTGAAAGGCAAGTTTGTAGTTAGTCATTTTAGATGGTCTCCTATTAATACAACTGAAAACTGCCAAAATTTTTACTTTTCTTAATCGAAGTATAAGTTGAATATATATAAGTATGTGATTTTTTAAAAATTGCATGAATTTTCCTTTCAATAAATGCAATTTGTTAAGCGTATGAATAGCTGTAGTTTTAATTTTTTATATTCTATTTAAAGTTAACCCTCACATTTTATACAAAGGATTTTTCAGAGGCACGTTTTCAAATAGCTCCACCAAGTTCAGTTGTGCATGTACTGTTTATGTGGATCAATCTTGTCACCTTAACTACATGAAGGGGTCGGGGGAAAATCTTCTTCTTCTGTGGATCTCTTGGTTACCATGCTGAGAAAACACCTAAGGGGGCCGGGCCTGGTGGCTCACATCTCTAATCCCAGCTCTTTGGGAGGCCAAGGTGGGCAGGTCACCTGAGGTCACAAGTTCGAGACTATCCAGGCCAACATGTGAAACCCCCTCTCTATGAAAAATACGAAAATTAGCCGGGTGCAGCCAGGCGCATTGGCTCACGCCTGTAATTCCAGCACTTTGGGAGGCCGAGGCGGGCAGGCCACGAGGTCAGGAGATCGAGACCATCCTGGCTAACACGGTGAAACCCCATCTCTACTAAAATTACAGAAAAATTAGCCGGGCATGGTGGCGGACACCTGTAGTCCCAGCTACTCGGATGGCTAAGGCAGGAGAATGGCGTGAACTCGTGAGGCGGAGCTTGCAATGAGCTGAGATCTCGCCATTGCACTCCAGCCTGGGTGACAGAAGGAAGCTCCACTTCAAAAAAGAAAAAAAAAAATTAGCTGGGTGCAATGGCGCACGCCTGTAATCTCAGCTACTCGGGAGGCTAAGTAAGGCAGGAGAATCGCTTGAACCCGGGAGATGGGGGTTGTAGTGAGCCGAGATTGTACCCCTGCACTTCAGCCCAGAAAACAGAGTGACACTCTGTCAAAAAAAAAAAGAGAGAGAGAGAGAAGGAAGGAAGGAAGGAAGGAAGGAAGGAAGGAAGGGAGGGAGGGAGGGAGGGAGGGAGGGAGGGAGGGAGGGAGGGAGGGAGGGAGGGAGGGAAGAAAAAGAAGGAAAGAAAACATGTAAGGGAAAAATATTAAAAATATTTAACGGTAAAATCAGGAGCCATTGTTGTACTTTCAAGCCTCTCACAATACCTGGTACCAAGAGAAGAACCCTGTTTGGGGGTCAGTCAGTACCTGCGGATGCACAGACAAGCAAATACTTCAGCCTTTCTATGCTTTGGTTTCATCCTCTGTGAATGGGGATTATGAAAACTATCCACGTGAAGCCCCCAAAAGGATGCCTGGCATCCAGTCACACTGTGGACATGTGCTCTATAGACTCCCCTCAGTGTCCCTGGCACCGCAGAGCCACACACAGGCCACGGATGCAGGAGGAGTGTTGTGCCAGCTCTGTGGCTGGTCCCACTTCTCAGGTGGTCTCCTCTCCCTGCCCTGGCTGTGTTTTACTTTAGAAGAATCTGACCTGGACATGCCCAGGGCAGAAGCAGCCGTTCAAGCTGCTCTGATGGCTGACCATGTGATTAGAAATGGATTCCTCCGTGAGCCGTATGAATCATTTATTGATAGCAAGAGTAGGTAAGGAATTCCCACGCTTGACACACAGCTACAGCCTGGCACTCAAACAAAAGCCCAGTGCATGTGAAGACAATCCACACCCCTGTTGCCATTGACAGTCATGCCTCAAAATGCCCTGAAGTTTAGTATAATCTACATGTTAGATGTGCTGAGTCCAGCTGCTAGCACATGGCTGACCCTAGCCTGCGGGCATACTGCCTGAGCCGTTTCCTGCATGTGGCATGGAATTGGAAGTAGGGACCATGGGTGGACAGAGGAAGGCTTTATCATGTTTTCTAATTGATTACATATTTTTCAATAAAAGTTTTTGCTAACAATATCGCCTTGTGTTCCAGGGACAAAGCACTTATATTACACGAATCTTTAGGCAGGTGCCATTGTCTGTGATTTATTAACCTATAAGTCCTTTTTGAAAACCTCAAACTGAGGTACCATCTTCAATACTTCCTCTGTGAAAGTGCAAATACTTAAGGCACTGTTGAAAGATATACTATGCCCCATCTATTGTTCTTACCTTCCCAAGGATGATTTCTGAGAGCAGGCTTGACTGGGAAGAAGGGTGCCACGAACACGCTGGTCTCTGGAGGTGATGGGATGGTGAGGATGAAGAACACCATTGAGGAGGGAGGTGAGGAAGGGCGCTGAGAACCTTGCCCTCATCCTGCGGGCTGGCCCAGGCTGCTCAGTTGGGGCTTGGACACAGGGTGCGGCTTCCTCTCCCCCTGTACTCCCTCTCCGATTGCTCCATTCCTTTCATCTCTGTCCCCTAACATGTATTTGTATGTGTTCGGAACTCCTTTGAATTTTCCTCCTCATGGTTGAAGACACATTTTCTCAGTTCCTTGATGATGGCTGAGGCTTGCTCATTTTGGTATCTCTCTACGCTAGAGTAAAGGGAAGCAGAATAGAAATTCTCCTGCGAATTTAGTCGTGTCTGTGTCAGAGGAAAAGTGGGGAATAGTTGTGAGAGTTTCAAGACATCGCTGATGATACAGGGGGTGTTACAGGAATCTCATACTTACTATTTTCTCTGAAGTATATTGAGTCTTTTCCAAGTCTACCTGTGTAAGCAATCATCTGATGTCCCAAACTTCTCCTGCCACACCTGAAGCTGGGAACTGGGAGTGAGGTGCCAGTGAGAATGCTGACCTTCAACCAGGGTGAATAATGCCAGGGCGTTGTCTCAGAAAAGCCATTGCCATAGGTGCTTTTCTCAGATACCCGATTTGAACTTTCTCATGTCCCATCAGCACCTTGATACCAGCATAATCAGGGGCTTTTAAATACACCTGGTGGACAGGTAACTTATTCCCTTTTTCAAACTAGGATACTCTCAGCTACCCACTGTAAACTAAATACTCCTCTTCTTGGAAATTTCAGAATGGGTCTGTGTGATATCAAACACCTATGCTGGGAAAAACAGGAGCAAACAAAGCCATAAGGGACTGCCTTTGAAATGGAGCCTGGGAACCACTCAGCCACACAGCAGGATTTGTTTGCTTTCCTTGTTTCCTCAGAGCCTGCTCACCTGGAGGCAACAACCTGCACTTTGTCGTTTGCTGAGATGAGGAGGGACAAAGGAAGGGAGGCACTTTGGCTGGTTTGTCAGCATTCCCAACGGGAGAGGGTTTAAAGGGTTCATATCTTAAGTAACCCTCAACCTGCTGTTTCTTTCACTTGGGGATATGCCAAGGGCTGTGGCTGACTCAGCTTGGGCCCAATTCTGCAGTCATTCCCTAAGCCCAAAGTTCCTGGTTCCTTGGTTCCTCCAGTGGGGAGTTTTGTCACATAGAGAGGGTAGGGATGGCATCTTGGCTGGGACTAGCGCTGCATTAGTTATGTTTGAGGCTGTTATTTTCCTCTGAACTCTAATTGCTGGTATCAAAAGGATTAAGAGGAAAAAGCAGCTCTCTTTTCCAGGAGCAGCCCAGTTGGCAACACAGTAATCCCTCCTTGCTCCAGCAGGAGAGTAGGGGAGGAGGCTAGAGCCAAATCATTAGAATCTTTCAGGTCACAAGGAATAGATATAGGCTGGCCACCTTATTTGAGGGCTGCTGCTTAAAAGGAGACAAAATGAAGGCATCATTCTTTACTTGGACTTAAATATCATCTACAGCAAAACCCAGACCTTACTGATTGAAACGCTTGATTTTCCCCACGTCAAGACTCTGTGATTTTCTCTTCCCCGGGGCCCTGCCATATTGGTGCTGTGCCTCCTCCCTGTCTCTATGACCAAGTAATCTAGTGACTGTGTATTTTGGGTTCAAACTCCACAAGGAAGGGTTTCCTGGTTAAGTCCCTATCAGTGTCCTGTTGATAAGAGCTTTCCCCCAATCTGCCCACTGGCTGACCTCTATCCAGAAGACTGTCTTTGGCCCCAAATCCCATCCTTGGTCCACAGGTGATACCAGCTCGCGAGATCCCATGGTGTGACCCATTTTGATGTGTACCTGAGGGACTGCCATGGCGCATGGCCTCAGATGGGGACGGTGGATGTAGCAGCACTCAGAGTATCTTGTTTTGCCCAGTTCTGGAGAGGCAGGGATAGAAGTGGGATCTGCTAAATTCTCTAAATAATTTGTGGTACCAAAAGTTTAGCTTTGTTCCCCCTCTATCTTAGCATTACTCAAAAGCACCATGAGGACAATGTTTCTAATTCCTGCAAAGGACCCGGAGCAGCTGTGGTACATGGAGGATTCACCGAAGAGCTAAACTCGAGTACGCCTGGGTGCCGGCACCTCAAGAGTGAATGTGGATCCTGTGAAGTGTGAGAGGTGGTGACAGAGGTGACACTGACAGACCAAGCAAGAGAGGAAGGATACTGGGTGGTTGAAGCTTAAAGAGAAATGACTGTGAGATCACTTGGAAACCCCCTGATGACACTAAAACCTAAATGTGGGGCCTTTGAGAAAGGGCTGGAACCCTAAACTGACAGGCACAAGAAAAACTACTAACGCATGTGCTATGATAAGGATAAGAACAAGAAAAAATCATCAGGAAAGGAATAGAGAAAGAAAAGTAAATTGAGGGAGAACTTCAGTTTTGTAATGTGGAGAAATCAGCAGCCAATTCTGAGATTCCTTTCACTCAGGATTTTAGAAAGATATTCAAAATAAAGCCCAACCCAAGAGCAATATATATACGTACATATATATACATATACATATATACACACACACATATATACACACACATATACATATATACACACACATATACATACATATATACCACACCAGGAGTCAACAAAAGTGACTGTTTTAGTTTGTTCTCACGCTGCTATGAAGACACACTTGAGACTGGGTAATTTATAAAGGAAAGAGGTTTAATTAATGACAGTTCCACAGGGCTAGGGAGGCCTCAGGAAACTTACAATCACAGCAGAAGAGAAAGCAAACAGGTCCTTCTTCACATGGCAGCATGAAGGAGAAGTGCAGGGCGAAGTAGTTGGGAGAAGCCCCTTATAAAACCATCAGATCTTGTGAGAACTCACTCACTATCATCAGAAAATAAGTATGGGGGTAACTGCCCCCATGATTCAATTACCTCTCACTGGGTTCCTCCCCCAACATGTGGGGATTATGGGAACTACAATCCAAATGAGATTTGGGTGGGTACATAACTAAACCATATCAGTGACATTTTAAGGAAAATGCCATCAAATGATGGTTTGAGATGAAAATGATGAACTTTGGAGCTGAAATGGGTAGAAAATTCAGGTTGTAAGCTTTATCTTGTGGAGCAAACCAAGTTGCCAGCCCAGCTGAAACAATAATCTATTATATGAGTTTCTGACCACACTACATATCAACATCTTGGTTATAATAGTTCATTCAACCCACCAGGTGAATATGTCTACCTGTAAACATACCTTGTAAGTGTTCCTTAACAGGAGACCTTAGGAAGGTAAAAGGAGAATTTGTTAAAAATGGATAGAGAATGATATTTTAAGATACAAGTCAATACAAATTAATACATACCACAAATCAGCAATTTTTTTAAAGTGTCTTTAATATAAATTTGCAGTTCTTCCACGTTTAGGGGTTGTTGGGAACTCATAGACTGGGAGTGGGCTAGTGTCGTGCTATCCGTCAAGTTAAGCTCATATTCCTCCAGCTCTACTGGTGTTCTGAACACCAGTAGGTATACTCCATGACCTCATTTTCTTATAGCAGGGCTTTCCCCCATCTCTCCTGCTGATAAAGTGGCTCAAAGTTAATTTTAAGATCCGTCTTTATCAGGAATTGCTAATGAGGCTGTGCTTCCCGCCAGTCCCATCTGGAGATACTGATTGCTATTCTGCCTGGTTCCCTGGGCATTCTCTCCCATTTCCCCCTGAGTTCTTCCTCTTTTTGTTGGGTTCCAGGTTACCTTTGATATTGCTGATTTCTATTCTCTGCCTGCTGTGGTTATGGAAAGACCTAATTCTGCCTCTTGGGTTAGGTCAGAATATCCCTCAATATTAAGCAGAAATATAAATTCCATGCCCTGTTCCATGCAATGCTGGTAGGAGTCCCCTCGATAACTTCAACTCAGGAGTGACTCCTGGTTAGCCATATTATGCCTCCGATGATGAAGGCTTTGGTTGCTAGAGCTGCAAAGAAGCTCCAAGTGCTTCTGCATCCCCTCAACCCCATATATTTTGTAGTTTCTGAAAAGTACCAAGCCTCCTATTGCAAGAACTGCTGTGACCTACACCACCCCTCCAAGCACCATCATCCCACCACTACTACTTTATACTTGTATATTGCTTCATAGCTGTTAATGTGTTCCTGTAATCTTTGCCATGTCTGATATGCACTATCTCCTATGACCTAGTCACAGTACCTGTTGTTATTTTGACTTTTTAAAAATGAGGATCCCAAAGCTTAGGTTATGTGCCTCAAGGTCAAGGCTTGGCCCTTGGCCCAAGGTTACATGGCTAGTAAGTGGCAGAGCCAGGTTAAACCAGATGCTCAAGGCATTCACTATGCTCAGGGCCCCTCTTCAGCTTAACCTCTCCCCCATCATTTGTCCAACTCCACAGGGAGCTGCTCTCTGAGAGCTTGGAAAGATGAAGTTTGGAAAGGATCTGACAAACTCATGAGTCTCACCATGTCACCCCTCTCAAGGACATTGCATTTTAATGAGCTTTGTTCAGTTACGTAACATGAAGGAACGCTCTCCTAAATATAAAATTGCAGACATTGGTGAGAAGTTAGTCGAGGAGGTATTGGTGGAAAATGGGAACTTTCTGACACCTCTCAAATCACATCCTGTCCAGGATCCTCATCAGATGGACTCCCTATTCCTCCTGAGGCCGACCCACTTTGGAGGTGTTGATTTATGCGTCCGCTAGGAGAGTAAATCCAGGCAGAGGGGCTGCATTGCCATTCATTCATAGCAGGGTCTGTGTTGTGTTTTGATCTCACGCTTACTTATCAAACATGCATGGGCTTTTCTCACGCATTTTTTTAGTCCAGTTTTACTTTATTCCCTGTCACATCTGGTGGTACCAAGTGTCTAACCATAAAAAGAAGCAGCCCAGCAATCCAAACCTTGAACCCGCAGCAACCATGGCAAACAGCAAGGAAGGGTTAACCGGTTTTGCACGAAGCAAGCCTGGCTCACCCCTGCGAATCTCTTTTTCACATTTGCTGCTTATTCATAACTCAAGCCCATCTGCTGCGCAAGTAATGATCAGCGGCTCCTGTTTCAGATGTCAACCGCCCCAGCTGTTTCTCTCTCTCTGTAAACACGAAGGGGGGGAGCAATTACCACAAAATTAATATTCAGGCTTGATTATTTCTATGCCATGAAATGAAGACTGATGAGCTCTCTTCCACACCCACCATCACCTCAGCCTCACACAATGCACACCTATACAGCACAGCCCAGGTTAAAACCCTCCAAGAAGCCCCAGGTAGGTGAAGCTTGGAGGCTATGCTTTGACCCAGGCCACCTGGAAATGCCAAAGTGAGCCTCATGTGTGCGGGGAAAGCTGACAACAAACTTAATTCCTGCTAGGCTTTGAGAGTGAAGTCCACACTGAAATTGAGCAATGAGGCTTGGAGACACTCCATTTAAGGTCAGGCTGACTCTTAGATAGGTTTTGATAGAGAGTCCTCTTAATTCCTTCCATCAGCATTCGTTGATTTAAGGTAAATGTCAGACACAAGTCATTGTGGAGAGCATGTCTCCCTCTGTTTTTTCTCTACCATCCTGAAGCAGTAGAAACTGGAATGATCTGCCTTATCTCAAAAACTTACTTCCATTATCGAACAAGCTTTTATGGAAACATCAGCACATCTTCCTTCAGTCACAGGCGTGCACTGAAGCCCTGATATGAGGGGCTAGCAGATGCAAAGCTCCACACAGAACATTTCCTGCCCTCCCCAGACTTCAAGCTGGGGTGAGCACTTAAAAAAAAGAGGGTGGGGAAAACTCAGTCTGCCTGGCTTCAGCTCTTGGCTCTGCTACTTGCCATGTGCATGGTCTTGAGGAAGTTCCATGACCTGTCTGTGCTTCAGCTTCCTCAAGGATAAAATGAGGCTACAGGGTTGAGGAGAGGACTGAAAGAGCTAATCGGTATGAAGTGTTGACAGCAGGCCCTGAACACATAAGTGAAATACAGGTGTTGCTGGTGTGCTGCCTCACTACCTTGAAGAATTTCCATGAAATAATATCTGGACAAACCACTAGGCGGCTTCACAGAGGAAACACGTCAGCCAAATCTCGATCAATGAACAGGAGCCCCATAGTCTGAGAAGATATGTAAGGCAAAGGAACAGCCAGGACCAAGTGATGAAGGAATACAGGTTTTTGGCACATTCGACGTTAATTAAGTCATCCAGGGAAACAGAAGTGTAGGGTGCATGGTGGCAGGAGGATGATAGAGCAAGAAGGGAAGTTAGGTTTGGAACAGATTGAAAACGACCCCAGTGATAAACTAAGAAGTTAGGATGTGTTCTTATAAAGAATGGGAAGCCTTGGTAAGTTTCTCAGGAAGGAAATAACCCAAACAAATCCATACCAAAAATAATACTAAGACCAGGCTGTTTGGAGGCTCAACTGAAGTAGCCTCCTGACAAGGAAGTCAGCAGGACACCCCCCCTCCTGGAGGAAAAAGGTTTTAACAGGCATGGGATTTTATTCAGCTTATTCTAACTCACTAAAGAGTGCTGCATCTTTTCTCATTGACTCATGGTAATTGTACGTATTTAAGGGGTACAATTTGATGTTTGATACACCCATATGTTTATAATGACCCAATCAGTATATTTAGCTTATTTATCACCTCATGCATTTATCATTTCTTTGTGGTGAGAACTTCTGTTTTATGAACCAGCTTCTTAGGTGTGTGTGTGCATGGGCATGGGAGTGTGTACATGGGCGCATGCATGTGTGTACCTGTGCAAGGATGGGCATACATGTGTGCTCATATGTGTGTATGAGTTGTAGGGAGTGAGAGTGGATCTAGTAAGAAGGGTCAGATTTGCATGATAAAATATTAGCGACTTCTAACCCTGTCCCTAAAAACCTTTTATCCATTCCACTATTCTGAAATTTCTTTAATGGAAGTCCAATTTATTCTTTCTTTCTTTTTTTTTTAGATGGAGTCTCACTGGTGTCTCACTCTGTCACCCAGGCTGGAGTGCAATGGCACAATCTTGGCTCACTGCAACCTCTGCCTCCTGAGTTGAAGTGATTCTCCTGTCTCAACCTTCCGAGTAGTTAGGATTACAGGCATGCACCATCCCACCCGGCTAATTTTTGTATTTTTAGTAGAGACAGAGTTTCACCACGTTGGCCAGGCTGGTCTTGAACTCCGGACCTCAAGTGATCTGCCTGCCTTGCCCTCCCAAAGTGTTGGGATTACAGGTGTGAGCCACCATGCGTGGCCCCCAATTTACTCTTTATGTTCAGCTTAACTATACCTATGGTGGTAGAGAATGTTTGTAGGTGAACCCCCTTGCCACCAACTAGATAGTTCTGTTGCCTTGCGTGAGTTATATAACCCAGCTTCTTAACTTATAAGTGGGGATAATTGAGAGGATGTAATGAGTACTATAAGGATAAAGTAAGACAGCAAAGCAGTTAGCAAAAGGCCTCATATCTACTACTTGTGAAATAAACACGAGCTGTCGCTATTGCAGAAGAATGCGGAAGCCACTGGCATGCTGACGTGGCTCACCATCAGGTGTGAAGTCAGATATGGCTCCTTCCTGAGCCCAGGCCAGAAACCCTGTGAGGGCATGGTTAAACCTTGTAATCCAAGCCCTGCCATTATGTGGCCTGCCCCTCTCTGTGCCTGAATGGAGATGATGACCATGCACCTACTGCAAGCAGTAATTGTGCAGATGAGATGAGTTGATATATGTAAAGTGGTGAGAACTGTGCCTGGCTTACACGTGGTGTGGTTTAAAGTTAGCTACTGATCCTACGAGGAAGGAGGAAAGGTAGAGACAAGGGGCTGAAGAAAGCAGATTTCCATGGAGAAGTTCAGGGCCAATGAAGAGGAGGCTGGAGATGCTGAAGACCAACTTTTCTGATGACCAGGCTCTGAGCACACAATAGGACCACAGCTCTCCTTGGAACTGGCATGCTGTGTCTACAGGCTCATTACACTGTCCTCCTAGGGTCCTTCCCAAGCTGGAACAAAAAACAATGCCAAAAGCACAGTGCCAGACTTCTAGGTGGTCCCAACATGCTAACTTGGAGGGGATGGCATTCTTTTGGATACATGAACTCTACTACTTGTATTAAATATTACATTCCTGCATAGTCACCATTCTTTGAAGAGTAAGAACAAGCTGGGAAAATGAGGAGAGACGCACAAAGCTAGTTCCACTGCCTATGAGTAACTGCTTGCCTGGAAACCAGTGCTTGTCTTATGTTGAGAAATTCCAATGTACATCCAATGTTTCAAAGAAAGTGAAAAGAATCAATCACTTGCATTATCAAAGGATTCTTGGCTTCAAGGGAAAAAAAGAAAGAAAAGAAATGTCAAAGAAAAAAAAATTCCCCACATGGTTTCTTTAAATGGTATCCTTTCTTGGTGAATTTCAATCCTGATTCAATTTGCAAATATTGGATTTATACTGCTGTGTATAAACCATATGTTCTGGAGGAGAGTTAAAAATGTGTAAAGTGAGGCACCCCTGTAGGAATGATATTTAGGGGGAATTAAAGCAAACTGGGAAAAAGGAGCTCCTTTTTTTTTTTTTTTTAAGAGATGGAGTAATTTAACTTAGAGTGTGTGAGCTTAAACATCAGCTGAAAAACAGCTGCTCCTCAGAGGAGGATGAGCCAAGAGTGAGGTTGGGAGGAAGTTGAGATGAGAGCTGTTTAGTTCTTTAATGCTCCTGTGTGTGGATAAAAGGGTGAGAAGGAGGAGATCTTCTTTGGCACAAGCAGTGATTCCAAGCGGTTCTAGAAGTTTCTGCCTGACTGAATCCGTTCTTCCCCCTTTGCCGGCTGGAGTGGAGGAGCAGGGCCAAACACACAGAGCAGCACCGTCGCGGGGCGGCGGGTCAGGCACCTGTGAAGCCGCAGCCACATTACGTTCTTCAGGAGCTGCTTTTTGACTTAGCCGAGCACAATTTTCCATCCCATATGTGCAAAGCATTTCATCCATTAGCATCTTTTTGGCTTCTTTAGGCTTCTTTTTTTCCATTAAAAAAAATAAAAACCCAAAAATAAAAACCTCCCAAACTCCAACTCATCACACACAAATATTTTGCTTCTGAAATCCACTCCATTTTCTTGTCAAAGAGTGGCATATTTTAACCTGCAGAGGCTCAACTGTCCTCATCTGCTTTTGATTAATGCAAGTTGCCTCTTTCCTGGGTCTGAATCCGATCACATTAAACAAGGTATTTTGCTAAGTGTTGTGAGGCATAACAAGAGATCATGACCAGCTGTCTTAAAGGAGCTTATGTTTTAATTTAATGTAATTTAATTTTAATTTAATTTCCATGTAACTGCCTGTCTGATTTCCTCCCTTTCTACTATAGAGTACCCTCTCCTCCCAGAAAAAAATAACACATGCTTCTAAAAAACTTGCAAACCAACACTGTAAATCCTGTGTAGTTGAGGTGGGGCATATGTGCAGTAATGTGTGCCTATATGCACACTCACCCACCCACACTCACAAAAATACGCCGGTATCCGGATTCTATGTTGTGGCCATGCTTTGTCGTGAATTATCTAACATTTTTTAGGATCTTGACCAAAACGTCTTTTGACCTAAACACCACATGTAGCCCTGATATGACTACACATCAGAACCACAGTGAGGATGGTTTTAAAAGAGAGGAGGACAGGGGACAAGAATTGCCGCAAAAGACACTACTGCCATCGTGCAAGAGTGTGATGATAATGGCCTGATCAAGACAATGATTGTGGGAAGACAGTCAAGTTAAGACGTATTCAAAAGTCAGTTTGCAAGATTTGCTGGCTTCCTGGATTTGGGGAAATAGGAAGTTTGTGGCCTTGGTTCACTCCCTGGTATCCAACCAGGTGACTAGGAAGATGGCACTAATGTCCACTAAGATACAGAATTCACTGAGAGGAGCAGGCATGGGGCAGAAAAATAATGAATTAAGATTGGGACAAATTAAGTGTGATTTGATTCTGCGAATTCTAAGGATCTATATCCAGGCAGCAGTTGCAGATATAGAAAAGTCTGGAGTAGAGAGGAGAGGTCACTACTGAATGGGACAGTGAATTGTCAGAAAGGCAGGCAAAGCCATGTGTGCCAAGGACAGACGGGGCTGTAGGTGTGAGTGGGAAGCCACGTCAGGTAGTTTAGGTGTCAAGGAAGATAAGGATTGGGACTTGTCCACTGGATTGAGCAAAAGGTGGCCTTTCCCAGAAAGTCACAGTGATGTGGTTGGGGAGGAAGAGAGTAGCGGAGACTTTGGGTGTGGGTGGAGGACTGTCATGCAGGAGTGGCAGCGGGTGCAGTCACACAGATCACCACAGTAATCCTAGTATTTGTTCTGCAATGGCACAGGTTACAAAGGGGATCAGAAAAGCATTGGAGGTGGTGTCATGGCAAATCCACATGCATTCCTAGGAAATGCACAGGGTACAGAGCATCACTCTAGCCTCTGGTTTCATTCTCCTCCCAAACACAATGCACAGGAGCTGATGTGTGTGCCCCCAAAACATGAAAGGACTCAGATTCCATGCAAAGGAAGGATTAATACACATTAATATATTAATTTATTTCAACATGCAAAGGAAGGATTAATACACATTAATGAATGTATCATCATGGTGGTCCTAACAAAATTGATGCATTTATAAATTGCCCTCACCAACTTCCCTGATCATTGGGTAGGAAGTTGGTAGTTGACTGACACCAGCCTCCTCAGGTGACAGACGATGCCATCGAATGGCTGAACAGCTCTTCTTTAATATTTAGTAGGCATTAGAAATTCAACTGGAAGTGATGGTCAGAGGTGGCCAGAACTCCAGGCCTCATCTGTGTGCAAAGGGTTTATCAGGGATATTGGTTCAACTCTCAGTTTCTCTACCAAGCTCAGCCCCAAGAGTGTGTCCAATTCTTGAATCCTTAAAAATGTAGATGAAACAGTTCTAACACACGGCAGAATTCTAGAACAATGCTGTCTTGGATGACGTCTCTCTGAACAGACTCCCCTTCGGATTGAAGGGATATGTGGTGGGTACGTTCTTTCTTTAGCAGTTGTGTTGCCTCTGCCTCGATACCCTCCTTGGGGCCCGCAGCAGACACTAAGAAAACACATCATGGAAGGTGTGTATTTGGGAATACCTGGCTAGCGTTAGATGCTATTCATGGATATTGACCAACACTTCAGACCTCTGTAAGCCCAAATGCCCTCTCCATACCCTGGTCAGGGTGATGGCCTCTGGCTTGTTCCCCTCGTGTCTGAAACCACATACAGGAGAGTTCCCTAATCCATGATTATGTGTGCCCACTCACTTATCAATTTCTGCCCTCAGTGAGGAATATAAAAAAGCTTATAAACAATATAGGTGACTTGAGTGTGTGTTTCTGTTATTTATGCTGTCTCTTGATTTTGACTTGCTGCACTTGGAAATCTTTGCTCACCTTGCCTAAATGACCTCCAGCCCCTTCTAGGTAGAGGCAGCTCGTTACGGTGGTGGAGAGTGTGGCGTCTGGCTCTGCACTGCCTGGGCTTGCTTCCTAGCTATGCCACCTGCTATCTTTCTGCTGGCAGCAAGTTGCTTAGCAACTCTGCGCCTCAGTTTCCCCATATCTAAAATAGGAATAAAAATAGCACTTCTCTTCTCTGGCTATTTTGAGAATTAAATGAGTTAACACATGTTATGTTGGCATTTGGGGTTGGATAATCATTGGCTGTAGGGGCCGTCCTGTACGCTGTAGGGTGTTCAGCAACATCCCTGCCCTCAGCCCCATAAATACCAGTATTACTCTTCTCCTGCCCCTAGTAGTGGTAACTGAAAGTGTCTCCAGACATTACCAAATACCAAATGTCCCCTGGGGTGCAAAACTGCCCCTGATTGGAAACTACTGCCCTAGAGTCTCAGAAAGGCTCAAGGAATTTTGGCTCCAACACCTACTACCAATGTGGCTATGTGTTAGTTTCTTCATTGGCAAAATACCAAGCACATCATATTTTTAAAATCTTAGTTGAAATAATTCTAGCACCTTGCTTAGAACAATGCCTGACCCATAGGAAGTTTCAATAAACTTCAGCTATTTTAATCACTGTTTCATCTTTTTTTTGTTTTAGCCAATGAGGAAACAGAGAAGTTAAACAACTTGCCACATTCTCAGCCGAGGGTGTGGCTGAGCCAGGGTTCAAACCCAGACCAGCGGCCATCACAGCCATATGCTCTCAACCGGGTTTTCCTAAGAGGAGCACTCAGGGAGCACCCATGAGTATAAATTCCTCAGGGCCAGGCTTTTTGGGGTCCTAGTGGGATGAGGAGGTTCTGAGCTCCGTGACTCTTCCCTGACGGCAGCTCAGAGCCTTCTACAACATCAGGGCAGCAGGGGCCAGAGCAGCTCAGCCCGGCAGCCGCAGCAGTTCCCTGACATTTGACATTGTTTGTTGGCAGTCACAAGTGGTCACTATCAAGGATTATTATTTGTGTATTTGTGAGTCACAATATGCCAGATTCATCAGAGCCAGATGTCACAGTGGACCCAGATGAGGCCCTCAAACAAATCCCACGCGCTTCATGTGTCAGGCCTACATTCATTCATAAAACAGCTCCCTCCCAAAATATAAGTTTTGAGAAAAAAGAAAAATCTGAAGTTGGCTGTGCAATTCTGAGACTAGTTGCAATTGATTTCCAAGCCTTTTCCCTGATGCCTCTCATACTTTTAATTCTTGATTATTCTTCCACGGCTCAAAGCAGAGAAGGAGACATAGTGTCCATCATTTTACCCCAGAAGAGATGATAGAAATGGAAAGACATCAGTAGGTAAGCACAGAATAATAACATTATTTTTGCTATTGTAAATACAAAAGCTACTGAAATGTCTTGTGGTCAGAATCAGACAGATGTGCCACTAAACCCCTCCCCACTTTTTTCTTTTGTTTTTTAAACTTTGGACTGAGCCACTTTCTCAGAAGCACAGCTGAAAAATCCTTAAAAACACATGCACGCATACACATTAGTCTCAGGAGTGCGAGGTGTCTGGAGTAAGGATTAGAGAGGTTCAAGTCGGTTCCCCTTGTTAAAATTACAGCTGCACCAAAGATGGTACAGTATATCAACCCAGGGCTCAGGAAACTCGTCCGGTTCTCAAGAATGAGAAAATGCAGCTGTGCTGGATCAGACAGATTGTGGAGGGTGAAGCTTCCCTCTCCCCTTCACCACGCTGTCCAGAAAGAAAGGTCAGAGAGATGCCCAGCTGCGCCAGGCAGCATCCAGGAGGAATGGGGTCAAAGCGCGTGCATCTGTCATTCTGCAACTGTTCAAAAGACAGGTATGCATTTTAAACAATAACAAAAAGCGTGGAAAATAAGCCCTGCATTTAGCATTTTTTCATTTTTCAATTTCACATTTTGTTTTCCTCCAGGGGTTGAAATTTAATCTGTCTTTTAGCAAAATGGAGCTGGCTCTCTCTCTTCCTCTGGCTTTTTCTCCCCAGTATACTCCCAGTGCCTATCCCAGAGACATGCTCAGCTGATTATGAAGCCTGCGCATTGTCACCGAAGCCTGTTGTCACTATGGAAATGTGTTTGAGGGCAGGTGGTTTTTTCATCTACCCCCCCCCACACCTTTGCAGCCATGGTGACCCTGCTAATCTTCAAGTTCAGCACTTGTCAGGTGCTGACACAGAAGGAATCCCGATACAAAATGCACCCATCGTGGGGTGTTCATGCGTGTGAGTGTGTGTGAGTGTTCAGCTCCCCTGTAAGGTTTCCAGTTTCCCATGAGATCCACTATTGCAGTAATTAGAGTGACGCAACCTCATTCAGTAGCTGTTCTAAGAAACTTTGGCCCAGGGCTACACTTGTCCCTCTTCCTGAGATGTCCTCCTTGACATTTCTCCCCTCCCCAAGAGGCACTTTTGGTAAGTGAGGCAACACAAACATCATTCACCAGCTGCACACCCGCCCCTGAGCTTGATGACCTACGTTATTGGCTAGCAGAGTCATTTTTTAGTTTAACTCACATCCGGTTAGGCACAAATATATTTTTTAAGGCTACTTGGTGGGGGGCGAGAACACATCGGGGTCACTCCAAATTCATTCCAAATCAGAGCCTCACAAGCCAACCCCACAGAGAGCTAGAAGGAGGAAATGACTCACTCCCCAGGCCCATTGCTCTCTCGTAATATGTTAAAACTCCCTCTCCCAGCACAGAAGGCCAGGGACCATCACTGAGGTTCAGCTGCTACTTGAAGTCAAGTCCTGCACCAAGAGCACCCATTGCCCTCCGCCTCTTAGAGGAAGCCCATGTCCTGAGGATATGTGTATGTAATGGGCCATCCTTATATGGAATAAAAAGTTGACAGAAACAGGTTTCCCAGCCTCCCACTTTCCTGTAATGATCTCTGAATATTGGTTGTTGAAATGAGAAGATTAGTAAATCCCCAATAAATAGGAGTAAATAGGAATCACTCATTTCCCTCACCTCACCATTTTTCAGATCCATTATTTTCAAGTGAACTGGTAGATAAAGTTAGAATTGTATAACTTGATGCATTGTCCTTCATTGGGTCGAAGTTTATTATATTTATGTACTCACTCATTTATCCATCAGGCCATCCATCTTTTTAAAAATGCCTAAGTGCCCAATCTCCAGCACAGTGAGACCCAGGGGACAGATGCCATTCTGGAGCTGATGGCTGCCTGGGGTGGGAGAGCGACCAGGGAGTAAACAAAGGCAATCCTGTGGCACCAGATCTGGGGCTTGGAAAGCATGTGAGTGGCATCAGGCAGGTGGTCAGTGCCACCTGCAGGCAGCAGGAAGGCTTTTGAGGCTGGAGGAGCAGGTATTTCCAGGCATGGAACTGGCAAAGGCACAACAGGCAATGAAAGCTCTTTGAGCCATTTCACCTCTTGCCCTTACTCATGGGGCTTTGTCTTCCTCGATTTCCCTAAGCCAGCGTGAAGAAAACTCTGGCACACAGCAGGAACCTAGCAAAAGCCCACTGAGAGAGGTATGAGTACATTAATAATGATGAGTAGTTAAAAGAAAGATAAATACAGTAATTAAAAAAAAAAAAGTGAAGGCAACTGAGCGGGAGGATCGGTGAACACAGGATTGTGAATGGCTGCTTGTGGCTCACTCATCCATGGCAGACATCACTGCGCACCACGGAAGGCTTTCCAATTGAGTTAAATGGCAAAGGACTCATAGCCCACCCTATTGGAGTATAAGCTGGCACACAAAATGGAACCTACTTACCATTTGCATTTGTAGACTATTCTTATGAGGATCTTGACCATGAAGAGTAAAATAAATAAAAACCTGTAAAATATTAGAGAGGAGAATATTTTCTCTATTAGAGTCTTTGGATGTACCTGGAAAAAATATGAAATAGAATGTCTACATAGCAGTTATATCACATATGGTAACAGTAATAAGAGAAACTGATATTTCTAGAATGCGTATAATTTTTTTCAATGTTGTATTTGTTCCTATGTTCAACAAGCAATTTGGATTGCCTGTGATGGGCAATGTGCCCTCTCTGAGGGTATTGTGAGGGTTATTGAATTGTGAAGATAAAGGGCCATGGGTATTGCAGAGGGAAGGATGAACTGTCCAAAGTGAGCATTTAAGAAAGATATAAAGGATGTAGAACTAGACTTGAAAAAAAAGTGGGTCATAACTTATACATGTGGGAATTGGTATGACATTTTAGAAATAAAAAAATAGCCTGAAAATGCAGACAAATAAAAATTAGGAGGAGAGGGAATTACATGGAAAAATTTAATGTGTCCAGAATATGTATGCACTATGCTGAGTGCAGCCTGGGCATTAGTTAACTGAATCCTCTCTTAATCATGTTCTGTCAGTCAGCATAAGGGTCCAGCAGACAGTGTGCTCATATTCTTATACGTTGAGACCTTAAGAAAAATAAGTGACATTTTTAGGAAACAGAGATCTTGAGAGTCATAGCTAATAGGACCTCATTCATTGTGTCTATTTGGTCCTGGGAGAAAAGCTCAAACCACTGGCTCAGTGCCAGGCTGTCCTTCCACCTCTTGGTAGGAAGGGTATACGGCCAGGCTTCTTGTTCCCAAGAAACGAAATATAATGGGTGCATTGGAAAAATATTACTTAATTGCTTTGATCTTTATTTTTCTCAGTTGCAAATTGTCAAGAAATATCAGCCTCAAAGGATTGTTGTAATTAGTAGACAAAATATATGAGTCTAGCCAGATAGAGAGTAAGTGCTCAGTATACATGAATTGTGGATTATGGATAGTAAAAGCATGTTTCTGACATTGGTGGTGCATCAGAATCACTGAGAGGGCTTCTTAAAACACAGATTTCTGGGTCCACCTCCAGAGATTCTGATTCTGTAGGTGTGGGAGGACGTGAACATTGCAGCCACAAGTGATGCTGCTGGTTAATGGGCCACTCTGTGGAGACCCTGCCTTGGGCTCTACTGCTTTTCTCTGCTGCATCACTTAACATACCCACTCAGGGGCCTCTAAACAACTCTGGACTCAGAGATAGAGTTGATAAACTCATCCAGGAAAATGTTTTAGATAACCCAATTTGCTACCTACTAATTAACATAAACGAGAACAAAATAAAATGGTAGAATTTATTTCAGGCACTTTAGGTCCTGAAATGAAAAAAGATTTAGAGAAAGAAAGAGTTAGGAATGCTTTTGAAACCATACCTTTCCTGTTAGTGCAGTGATAATGGAACTTTGAGAATTTCCTGGCTAATAAAATGTAGTCATTTTTCTACATGTCAAAAAGGCTACTGACTTCATTTGGCCCACGAATATTATAGAATTCAAGTTCCTTTTTCATCTGTTCTTCCTCTTCTCTCCTCCACCCTCCCAACTCCATTATCACGGACAGGGCTACACTGGGCACTCAAGGACAGCTTTGGCTGACACTTCTACAATAGGCAAAGCATTGCTTAATTGACACCCAACTGAGCATAGATGAAGAAGCCCTGTGAATAGGTCAGATACATTCTCTAAACTTCAAGGTTTCTTCTCAAATGTCTTAATATTAAGGTTGAAAGACAGAAAACCCTAATCCACATCTCCCTCTCAAATATCCCGAGGTTTCTGAGTAGAGCTTTAGAAAACAAACTTAGCTCTTCTGGGAAACCACCAGTTTTCCAACAAAAGACACAGCACAAGGAAAACTTCTGAGATTAATTGGAAAGTAGCAGATATGGAAAGAAATAGCAGTATGCTGGCCATACATGTAAATAATCCTGCCTCCCTTAGTCCCCATCTCTAGTGGAAAATAAGCATAAAACTACCTTCTGAGAAAACTCTATGTGGAAGAATAGATGCCTCCCTCTCAGTACAGGTCAGGAGCCACATTAGTTAGGAGGGTCCCATGTAAGCAACCAGGAACAGCTTCAAAACATTGCTGACCTGTGGAATCTGGTGTGAACTTCATACTGTCGCCTTAAACAAAAAGGGAGAGACTATAAGGCACATGTGGCTGCTTCTTTGCAAGAGATCTTCCCCATAAACCTTACTTCCTTTGCTATCCAACTGGCCCCCAACGATGTGCGCTCATGAATGTGTAAGTAAAGGAACCAACACTTATTGAGTGCTTTTCTATATACTAGATCTTGTGCTAGGTACTTTACAAATAATACCTCATTTAATCTTCACAGCAACCCTGTGAGGAAATGCACATGTTGCATTAACAGATGAAGAGATGTGGGCTTAACCAAGGTGCAGCCACTTGCTTAATGTTAATGACACGACCAGGATTACAACCTGGGCCTGTTTGAAGCAACATCCAACCATTGCTGTCACCAAAAGATCCGTTTGGCTTTTTTTTAGTTTTAAAATTACGGTAAACTACGCATAAAATAATTAACCATCGTAACCATTTGTAAGTGTATAGTTCAGTAGTTAGGTATATTCATATTGTTGAGCAACCAATCTCCAGAGATTTTTCATCTTAAAAAATGCAAACTCTATACCTACTGAACAATAACTCTCCATTTTCCCTTTGCCCCTGGCAATCATTATCTTACTTTCTGTTTCTGTTAATTTGACTACTCTAGATACCTCATATAAGTGGAATTATAGAAAATTTGTCTTTTTCTGACTGGTTTATTTCACTTGGCATAATGTCCTTAAGGTTCATCCATACTGTAACATATGTCAGAATTTCCCTCCTTTTTAAGGCTCCTTTTTAAACTGTATGTATACGGCACATTTTTTTTTTTTTTTTATCCATTCACCTATTGGACCCACACTAGAGTTTTTCCCACATTGTAAGTATCATGAATAATACTGCAATGAACATGAATGTATAAATATCTCTCTGAGACTCTACTCTCAATTCTTCTGGATGTATACCCAGAAGTGGAATTTCTGGATCACACGAACATTTTATTTTTAATTTTTTGAGGAGGTATCATAGTGTCTTCCATAGTGGTTTCGCCATTTTACATTCTCACCAACAGTGCCTGCAAAGATTCCAATTTCTCTACATCCTTAATGACATTTGTTATTTTCTGTTTTTTTTTTTTTTTTTTTTTTTTTTTTTTTCCAGTAGCCATCTTAGTGGATGTGAGGAGTGTGGTTTTGATTTGCATTTCCCTTAAGATTAGTGATGTTGGGCATCTTTCCACATGCTTATTAGCCATTTGTATATCTTCTTTAAGGAAACATCTATTCAAGCCATTTGCCCATTTTAAAATCAGGTGATTTGTTTTCTTATTGTTTAGTTGTAGTTATTTGAATATTTTGAATATTAATCTTTATGAGATATATAACTTGCAGTTATTTTCTCCCATTCCATAGGTTGCCTTTTCACTTTGTTGATTGTGTCCTTTGATGCATAGAAATTTTAAAAATTTTGATGCGGTCCAATTTATTTTTTCTTTTGTTTTCTGGGCTTTTGATGTCATGTCCAAAAAAAATCGTTGCCATATTCAATGTCATGAAGCTTTTTCTCTATTTTTTTTTTGGAAGAGCTTTATAGTTTTAGCTCTTATGTTTAGGTCTTTGATCTATTTTGAGTTACTTTTGTATATTCTGCAAGGTAAGGGTTCAACTTTATTTTTTTCCATATGGGTAACCAGTTTTCTGAATACTATTTGTTGAAAAGACTGACCTGGCTGGGCATGGTGGCTCGCTCCTGTAACCTCAGCATTTTGGGAAGCCAAGGCAGGAGGATTGTTTTAGCCCAGGAGTTTGAGACCAGCCTAGGCAACATAGCAAGACCCTGTCTTTACAAGAAATTAAAAATTAGCAGGCTGGGTGTGGTGGCTCATGCCTGTAATCCCAGCACTTTTCAAGGCTGAGGCAGGTGGATCACAAGGTCAGCAGTTTGAGACCAGCCAGGCCAACATGGTGAAACCCCATCTCTACTAAAAATACAAAAATTAGCCAGGTGTGGTGGCACACACCTATAGTGCCAGCTGAGGGAGGCTGAGGCAGGAGAATTTCTTGAACCTGGGAGGCAGAGCTTGCAGTGAGCCGAGACTGTGCCACTGTACTTCAGCCTGGCCGACAGAGTGAGACTTCATCTCAAAAGAAAAAGCAGAAATTAGCCCGGCGTGGTGGTATATTCCCATGGTCTCAGCTACTCAGGAGGCTGAGGTAGGAGGATCACGTGAGCCTAGGAGGTCAAGGCTGCAGTGAGCCATGATCATACCACTGTACTCTAGCCTGGGCAACAGAGTAAGACACTGTTTGAAAAAAAAAAGAAGAGAGAGAGAGAGATTGAGAGAAGAGGAGAGGAGAGAAGACAAGACAAGACAAGTCCGAACCAGACCATCCTTTCCCCATGAATAGTTCTGGTACCCTTGTCATAAATCATTTGACCACATATGCAAGGGTTTATATTTGGGCTATCTGTTCTATTCCATTGAGCTGTGTGTCTATCTTTATGCCACTCTGTTTTGATTATTACAACTTTTAATAAAGTTAGACATTGGAAAGTGAGGGATCTTTAATTTTGTTCTTTTTTCAACGTTGCTTTAGCTATCAAAAGATCTATTTTGAAAAGGAAAAAAATAAAGGAGAAGCTTTTCAAGTCCAAGAATGAAATAGAGTTCTCAAACACACAAAAACTGTTTGACTTGCCTATGAACACAGCAAAGGTGCCAGAACAGGCTTCCAGTTTAAGAGGATCACTCTTTATAAGAATCTGAGACTGTTGTTCCCTCCTTCATCAGGTAGGTCTGTCGATTTTAGAATTAACCCTGCACTGTCCCCAGTCTTCCCCCTACTCTCCTAGCCACTGAGGGTCCCAGCTGAGTCCCTTGGTTAAATGAGTTGCTCTACATGGAAAGTTGTGTTGTATTCACACCCTCAGAATCAGCAATCTAAGAGCAGCAGAGCAAAGAAGATCAGTAGTAAACAGAATGAGATTTATGGAAGTCCCACAGGGGTTGTGACTGTTCAGGAGATGGAGCTCCCTTTCTAGTTTTCAGTTTAGTGGCAGAAGGTCAAAGCCTGGCAGAACAAATACCAAATTCTGTGGGAAATACCTCTTTCAATCCAAGGCACTCTGTGTGGCTGGATATGTGAGTGGTTGTGGAAACCTTTTCTTCTCTCTTGCAGAGACACACAATCAACAAGAAATATGAGAAGAAACAATACTGTTAGCACATTGGAAGACGAAGGCAGGAGGTCCATGGGAGCCTGGGATCAGTCGTCATGCCAAAGCTGAGGAAACATGAGCAAGAAGGCAAGAAGACAAGCCTTGGGAATGAAGGAAGCCAGGTGGTGCTGTGGCCAGAGGCTGCGGAGATTTTCTCAGGGCCTCGTTGCTCACCCCAAGGCTTGTCCCAAGGCTCAGCGGGGTTGCTAAAATAGCCTGAGGCAACAGTGGGGCCTGCGGATGGAGAAGGGCCTCTTCCTCTTCATTACCCCTCTCCATTACTCTTCCCACTCCCTGGAGCTCTTGCCTTCTCAAGTACTCCCTGGTCATCACCACTGTGGTCTCTCCTTCCAGGAAATCTTTAAGCCCTTCCAAGAATCCAAGCCCCTGATTCATCCCACTCCAACCCCAAACACATTCTAGATATGCATGCACACACATATACACACTCTCACACACAGACACACACACACACACACACACACAGACAGCCCACACTGGACTCTTTTTTTCCACCTTAATACTGGGCTCACAAGGGTCAGCTCCCTGGTGTGTCTGGGGTCCCTCACACAGGGAATGCTGAGAGATTGACTTTCAATGGCAAACATATGTTAAAGTGTTCAATGCCTTCACATTGACAGAACAGAGTTATAGGGGCTTTGAATTAGGAGGGGGCCTCTGGACTAGCCTGGACAACATAGTGAGACCCTGTCTGTACAAAATAAACTTTTTAAAATTAGCATGGTGGCATGTGCCAGTGATCCCAGCTACTCAAGAGGCTGAGGTGGGAGGATCCTTGAGTCTGGGAGTTTGAGGCTGTGATGAGCTGTGATTGTACCGGGGCTCTCCAGCCTGGGAACAGAGTGAGACCCTGTCTCAAAAAATGAAAAGTAAATAAAGAAAAGGGGTTTCCGGTAGAGAAAAAGCTGCCCACAGAGAAGTTAGTGAAATGACAAAGGTAAATTAAATAAAATAATAAAGTATATGTAAGAGAAAGAAAACAATAGTTGCTATTTTTGGAGCACTTTCTCTTTGCCGCGCTCCCCTTTCCCCGCGTTGCATGCCCCATGTCAATCAATCCTGACAGCCCCATTTCGAGGTCAGTATCACTATCCTCAGCTTGCTGATGATGAAACTGAAGTGAAGAGAGACGGAGCCCAATGTGCTCTCTTTTATGGAAACTATGAGGCATGGTATGGGAGGCAGAGATTTGGCTTTCATTGATTAATGTGTTCTCCTTCTGTGAACAGAGCCAGCTTATGGGGAGTTCAAATTGGGTTTCTAAAGCTGTCCCACAGCAGGGTGATCCTCCACTGTTGATGAGGAGGCAACTCACCTTTCTTTCCTGTCTGAAACTGGCACCGGTCACAGAAGAGTTGGCAGAGGGGTACTGGGGGTACTGGGTATATTAAGAGTGAGTGAAATATGACTACTTGTCTGTTCAGAGTAGCAGCCACATCCCACGTAAAAATAGGCCTGCGGAATATTCCCTGAATGGACAGAGATCAGAGCCTCCCTTGGGCTTTCAGCCAAGGTGCCATTTTCGAGAGTTTTCTCAAGGCCTCTGTTTGCTGCCTGCAGAACAGCAGAAGGAAGAATCAGAGAAAAGTCAATACACAGCAGACATTAGCTGCAAGGGCCTAGGTCAGAAGCTTCCAGCAAGTGCCCCACACAGCCCTGTAGCAACCTTCTACTTACACCAGGTCCAACAGAGGAGGGCAAAGAGGAGGGCAGACGGATGCCTCACTTTCCACCTGTCCCAGCTCCGGGCAGGCAGGTGCCCCGGGCTGCCCACTTCTCCAAGCCTTCTCACAATCCTTCCTTTGTCCCCCTCCATTTCAAGACTTTCTTGGAAAGAAAAATATAAGAAAGATCAGAAGCACTCTTCCCCCGCTTGCAGGGTGTGTATGTATTATTAGATAATTTTTTTCCTTTCCTGTGTTCTGAGTGACCCAACAACATTCCCTCATAGCAACTGCACTTTTATATGGATTAAGAACCAAATGTCGAAAACACAACAGAAAAAGGAATCTTATTGCAGTTTCCGACATCGGACCTGCCAAGAACTAAGAGCTTTAAGGAAGCTAAATCAATTACTCAAGAAGTTTCCATATTTTCAGCTTTTCTCAAGAAAAGCTGGAGGGACACTCAAACCTACCTTTCCAAAAAAAAAAAAAGAAAAAAAAAGTGCACACATGGCGGTGAACTGATAACTGAGGCATTTCCACGGTCTTCGTGTTGGAGGGAGGATCTATCTAGACATTTGCCAAGGACACCAAAGCTGATTCCAGAAGGCCTCCGGAATTGCAACTGAAATGACCTTTTCAATTAGTGAACTTTTCCGGGTTAGTTAAGAAATTTTCACTGTTCTGTCAGTAAATTCAATAGCTTGAAACTCAGTGATCTGAAACGACAACAACAACAAAAGGCTGAGCACATGGACTTTATTGTCTTCTTTCTAGAATCTTCTTGAGAATTATGTAATATATCTTGTTTTTTAAAGTTTCATTCAGCTTAACACAACTCACCTAACGTGTGTGAAATGCCTGGTGTGAGGATTGAGATTCAGTAAGGACACAGGAGTTCACAATTTAGAGGGAAAGACAGGCATGCAAGTGAGACCCACGGACATATGTCATCCATATTTGAAGGGCGAGAGTGTCTATGTTGGTGGGAAATGATTTGGCTTCAGAGGGGCAGAAAAAACTAAAAAATAATGGAGACAAATGCCCTTGGTTGGCAAGGTAAAAAAGGCAACCCCAAAGGAAGGGCTTTCTTTGTGCTACAGATTTCACACACTTAATCATGTTTCATCCACACATGCACAGGTGAGTTTCAGTGATTTGTCTATCCATTTTATAAGTGAGGTAATTATGATTGAGATAATGAGAGTTGAAGTTACTTGCCCAAGGTTACTAAAAAAGTAAACCACAGTTTGGACTCAAGCTGCTAACTTACTATCTGAGTTAGAGTCTGTGAATTAGACTCAAAGTTTGTGCCTGATTGGAGCAGACTGGCTTTGGTCAAGAGGGAAGGTATGGAGTTCTGTTCTTAAAATGGCCAAGCTTAAGGTACATGTAGGAGAAGATTAGCTGGGAATAAAGGTCTTGGATTAAAAGGGAGTTTGGAGACAGATATGAGAGGACTGGACAGATTGGTGGCAGCTGAGGTATGTGTGAGCCTGAAGAAGTTTGGCCTGGGTGGGGATTTGGTTAGAAAAGCAGCAGTGGCAGCTATTAGGCTGTTACAAAACTAATTGTTGTTTTTGCCATTAAAAGTAATGGCAATTACTTTTGCACCAACCCAGTAGAGTCCTGGGTTATGGCGGGAATCAAGGGGTGAACAGAGAAAAGAGAGAGAGGGGCTGAGACAGTCAAGGGAGTGGAGGAAACACAGAAATCAGAAGACAGGAGAATCTTAAGGAATGAACAGGGTCAAGACATGCCATAAATGCTGCCAAGAGCTCATACAGAATGAAAGTAGTCATTAAAGTCACCAATTGGTTGGTGTCAGACCAGATTTAGAACCCAGGTCTGTTTGTCTTGTAATATCATGCTCTTAAATATTATGCTTTTCTGATGTAGAAACGTTTCTAACATAAATTGTTACAAAAAGTCTGACAGCTATGAGAATTGTCTAGATAGGTGCCTTAATTGAAATACTTTCCTGGTGAGGCCAGACATAGGAGCTGTTTGTCCATTCACTCACTCATTCATTCCCCCATGCACTCTCTCATCCACTTATTCGTGTACCCATTGATTCACTCATGCATTCCTCAAACTTTTTTTGAGCCTCTATAATAAGCCTGGCACCAGTCAAGTAAGCAAGGCTTCCCACAGCGAGGGGAACTGAAGTCCTCCCTGAAGGATCTTGCAGCCTCAGAGGAATCTGTCACCTGAACAAAGACGCTCACGTGTCTGTTGAACAGGATGCGAGAGAAAACCATGCAGAGTTCCAAGGGCATGGGGCTGCTCCTCTTGAGGAGTCAGAGAAGCTTCAAAGACAAGGCGTGATCCTGGTCCTATGAGCTGCGTCATGTGAGGCAGATGGGAGAAAATGCAAGCCTGGGCAGTCCTGTGAGGTGAGGTGTGGGCAGTGCGGGCTGTGTGGAGCCACGAGGGAGCCACATGGCTAAAGTGAGCTCCCAAAGGTCAACACACTGCCCACCTCCTGACATTTGACATATCAGCACACCACCTGCATAATTATTTGATGTTTTTACTTAAATCAACTATTTTAAGATAGTTTAGCTTCAAACTTTAAAATCCACAAAATCGCTCCTTTGATGTACTATTTATTTTTCCTAAGACATTAACATTTCAAAAAAGATATTTAACTGTGTATCTTGTAAACAACCTGATCTAGCATAACAAAATGTGAACACCTCAGGCCAGAGGGTAAAGGTGAGAATATAGAGGGATGGGTCTTACATTTGGGAGGCCCAGCAACCCTTTGAGAGCATGATGGAAACAATGCAGCCCCTCTTTACACCATGTGTGTAAATGCACTCCCAAGTGATATTCTGCATGCTATTTCAGGATGGAAGGGCCCAGGGGTTCCTAGATGAGAGGTGCAGTCACCCTTCCCTAGGAGTAGGAGGGCCCTTTTGTAAGTGATTGTGTTACAGCACAAATGTGCACCCACCTGCTGTTCATCTTATTTGGATTCCTGGAGACCACCTGGTTGCACTCAATAGCCAAGACAAAATTTCAAGAACCTTCTCTTCTCAGCAATATGAATACTGTAGCTATAAGAGATCCAGGCAATGCCACTGGCCTTGGCCTGTGTGCACTGGGTACTTTGCCCCTCTACTGGCTACAGGAATAGACTGAATTAGCAGGCAGCTGGTGGCAAAGAACACCGCTGGGGGCAAAGGTCAGGTCAGTGTCCCAGTGCCCAAGTGCTTCTCAGCCCATTGGCCAACCTGGGGTGCAGAGAATAGGGAATCCAGCCAGCCTATGCTGAGAGGGTCTGGAAGGGGCAGCTGGAGTGGAGCCATGCTATTCAAATTCTCAACTCCATTTTTGAGGCTGGGGGCCTCATTAAGCAATGCTCACATCACCCCTAGAAAGAGGCCTAGACAAGAAGTAAGGTTTGCCTTCTGTTGGCAGAACACCTCCACTCAGAGGCCACTCCGTCTTCCTCAAAAGACCAGAAAGAAGGGCGGACTGAAGGAGGGAAGAAAGAAAAGAAGCTAAAAAGGATGAATGGACATGCAGAAGAAGAATGCGGCTGCCGCTTTAAATGTACCAGCTTAAGCTCCAAACACAGTAGCTAAGAGTTCATGTTAAACGGTGAATAAACGAAAAGGTCAGCATGTCTAGGGACCCAATTACCTTCAGCCCGGTGCACAGGAAGGCGCAATTAGTCTCATCAGCACACTTCAGTGGGGCTAGATGTGAGCAGCTCTGACCCCTCCAGCCCCAGCAAGATTGTGTTCACGGGTCCAAATGCTCCACGGTCAGCCTTGTTTTCGCAAGGCTCAGACTCGGCTCCAAACACATGATAGTTTGACCCAAAGAGAAAACAGTCTGGCCCAGAGGTAATGAACTGTTCCTTCTCCATCTGTTTTACTTTCATGGAAAACGAGAATTCTCTTTGACCACACAGATACTACATGAATCAAGATGTACTATGCCCCCATCTCCGTTGCACACACTCATGTGCGCACACACACACGCACACACTGCTGAATTCAAATGATCTAGGTTGGACCATGCCAGCATATCATAATTTAAATGCTCTCAACACAATGAGAAGTATAATTAAGTTGCTCACACCTATTGCATTGTATTGGTTTCATGATCTATTATACTCCTCATGCCATGGTTACCCTAAGCAAAACAGTTTGATACTAACCCCCTGTCACTATAATGTACACGAACAACATTGATAGGTTTAAACCTCTGTGGAGATGGAAACTTTGCATTTTGACCATCTCTTCCTTCTTTTTTAGCATTATTTCCCTTCCTTTGTGTCGATTAGCTTTTCCATACTCCTCACCTACTTGGCCCCCCAAGACCCAATTCCAGTTTCACTTTCTTCAAGACCTTGCTCTCAGATGGGGACCAGCTCAGCACACGGGGCCACTTCACACCCATCATAGGTCAATAGTTCTTCAAGTCTGACTCAGGAACCACCTGAGCCAAAATACTTGGGTGCTTGTTAATTCAAGTTCCTGAGCTCAATTAACTGAATCACAATTTCTAGGAGTGGGAAATAGAAAGAAGCACTTTAAATAAGTTTCCTGGAAATTCCTGCATGTGCACATTTGCATGCATACCTCCCATCCCCTCCCCGCAGACTGTAAAACCTCTAAGATAAGTTATTTGACCTCCTAGAACCATAACAGAAGTTTGTAAACCATAAAGATTTGGAAATTTCAAGACACCACTCTAAGAGTTGGTCTCAGCTGGGGATGTATAAACATGTTTGGGTCCCGGAGTTCCTACTATATGCAAGCTTCTCAGGTGTAGTTTTTGACAGCTACCTCTGCAAAAGCCAACAGAGAAGTAGAGAAATTTAAATGGCCGTACTGCATCTTACAAAGGACAAAAAAAGGAGAACTAGGGTGCTAAGAGAGCAGGTAGTGGAAGTGAGGGCAGAAAGGAAAGTGAGAAAGGAGGGATGAAGGGAAAAGAAGTTTGCAGTTGTTGACCTGACTTACTGCAACTTCTGAAGATGTAGTATTCAGATGTTCCCTCACTGAGAGGGCTAATGGTTCCTGAGCCATTTGATTGTTGTTCCTGCAGTTTGATTGTTGAATGACCAAATGTTTGGGCCTGGCTAGTTTCCTTTGTCCTCTACACATTAGGCCATACAAAACAGGGGTTTAAACAGGGGTATTTTGGCCCCACGCAGTGGCTCATGCCTGTAATCCCAGCACTTTGGGAGGCCAAGGCGGGCAGATCACAAGGTCAGGAGATTGAGACCATCCTAGCCAACATGGTGAAACCCTGTCTCTACTAAAAATACAAAATTAGTTGGGCATGATGGCACATGCCTGTAGTCCCAGTTACTCGGGAGGCTGAGGCAGGAGAATCGCTTGAACCCGGGAGGTAGAGGTTGCAATGAGCCAAGATGTCACCACTGTACTTTAGCCTGGTGACAGAGTGAGACTCTGTCTCAAAACAAACAAACAAACAAAAACTAGGGTTTTTTGGTTTTTCCCCACTCAAATGCACTCACTTCAGGAGCCTAGAGATAAAGCTCTGTGTCATTCAGAGGTGGCATTCTGCATAGAACACAAATTAGTCTACTGTGGTTTAGCCAGTTTATTTTTCTCTGACAACACATCTGAAGGTAGGATCCACCATATTTTTAGGTTCAAGGGTCTTTCCGTCTTTCTGGTCTGGCTTTTTTAGAATGTAGTCATATACTTACGGTGAGTCTACTCTTGCCTTTCCTTTACATTCCAGGCAAAAAAGAGGAAAAGACAGGCAACAAGAAGGAAAGGTGCCCTTCATATCAGGAAAACGAAACTTTCTCTGAATCCCCAACAATCTTCTGTTTCTCACTGGTGAGAATTGTCTGAGATGGTGAACTCCACTGCAAAGAAAAAAAACATGAGAAATGTAGCTTTTATTTTTAAAATATAGGACATTGTCTCCTTGAACAAAACTGGGATTCTATTAGCAAGGAAAAAGATGCACATGGGTACTAGGTAGGTAATCAACAGTGTGTACCCCAAGTCTGGGGATGTGCACTTGGCCTAATTGGGGAAGATAATTCTTTTGTTGTGTTTATTTGCTTGTTGGTTTAGTTCCACAACCCTTATGGCTGTGGTGTGAAAAGCAATAATATGAAGTTCCTTTCTTGTTCATATAATCCCCCAGCTTTTAACATGTGCTTCAAGCATCTTCAGTCTAATTTTAGGTTCATTCATTCATTCATTCATTCGTTGAGACCCTAGTAGATATTGGGCACAGGACTCCACTCCATGAGCATGATGGAGTGAAGCTGGCTCCTACACTCATGAGCTTGTATTCTAGTAGAGAGAGGGGGATGTGTGATCAGGTAAGTATGAGGTGGACAGAAGAGTGCCACGACAAGGGAAGTAAATGATGCAATGGGGCACACAATATGCCAGGCATGCAACTCATTAGGAGTTACGGAGGGTGTTCAGAGAAGAGTAAGAGAAGAAGGTAATGGAGATGAGTGGGTGGGTCTTTCTAGGAGAAATGGTCAGTATGATCTAAAGAATTTGGAGGAAGAATGTTGGCCTTATGGAAATTTTGAAAGTTCAGAATAGCTGAAATATAGCCTTTGAAACAAGGAAAAGCCAACAGGAGGTAGGCAACAGTCAGATCGTGATGCCCTTGTCCAGAAAGCACAGGGAGCCAATGACGGGCTTGAAGTGGAAGTCACAGATGGCCACAGACAGTCATGTTGTAACCTTGACCTGTCTAGAAAAGACTATTTTTACCACTGTGGATCAATCAGTTTAGACAATTTCATTCCAAATGACTTTGTTCTTACTTGGCAAAGCAACTGGGTAGAAAACAGATAATTTTCTTTCTCAGTCCTTTTTAGCAGTGCCATGCAGACACAGCTTCCAAAATTCATAAATCAGAGAGACCAGACCATATTGCTAGCATCCTCACCAACCTGTGACATTTCGGGCCATCATTTCAGGTTTCAATGAACCGCCCTGTCAAGACTTGGCATAAGCTCTTATCATAGAAGACAGAGAATTCTTGATTTAAATAATCCTATGGGTCAGCCTGGGTAACATAATGAGGCCCCATCTCTACACAAAATTTAAAAATTAGGCCAGCGTGGTGGCATGCACTTGTGGTCCCAGCTACTTGGGAAGCTGAAGTGGGAGGATCACTTGAGTCCGGGAGATGGAAGTTGCTATGTGCTGAGATCGTGTCACTGCACACCAACCTGGGCAGCAGAGTGAGACTCTTACCTCAAAATAAATAAATAATCAATTCTGTGGCACTTGGTTCCTACTACATTATCTATGATGCACTAATATGTCCTCCATCTATGAATAATCATTACAGCACTCCCCTCTGTATCCTCCTCCCCCAGGGGTTGGCTGACCTGTTTCCTCCCTTTCTCCTCACTCACCACCCTGGGCTACTCCCATAACTCAGAGGCAACGGGCTCTCTTCCAGCCAATGAAGACTCACCTTGGAATTAACTTTTTATCATAACTGTGAAGACAAAACAGAAATGTCAGCATACATTCAGAATTTATAATGTATGATTAATCCAGGATGGAAATTGGGGTGGTGTGAGAAATCCTTAGATACTAAATTAAAATGTGTGAAAAATTCAAGCAGCAGATAATTTGGAAATCTAATTTTTAAAATTTCTCAGCAGGAAAATGTAAAGGGAGGGACAAGAGGAGGAAGTAAAGAGTGCAAGAAAACATGTAAAATGAATGTGTATTCACTTATTATTTTATAACCATCCTCTTTATATGTATTTTCCAGGCTGTATGTTATCACTGCCTTAATGGATGAGTCGAAGTTCAGAAGGGTTAAATGAACTCCTAAAGGATGAAAGCTTGGCTTTGCATTTCACCAACTATTTTTCAGAAGAGTAAGGCTTCCAAATGAAACTCCATTTTGCCTACTCTCTAAGAAAATCCAAAAAAGCAGAAGACAGTGAATCACTGAAGATCTTAATAATTAAAAAAAACGAAAAACAAAAAACAAAAAAAAAAACAGCCTCTGGAAAATTTATGTCCACATAAAAACCTGCACATGGCAGCTTTATTCATAACTGACAAAAAGTGGTAGCCAAGATGTCTTTCAATAGGCAAACAGCAAAACTGTGGAACATCTATACAATGGTGTGTTAATCAACAATAAAACAAGTGAGTTATCGGGCCATGAAAAGACAGGGAGAAGCCTTAATGCATACTGTGAAGTAAAAGATGCTGTTCTGCACAGGCTGCATTCTGTATGAGTCCAACTCTATAACATTCTGGAAAGGACAAAAGGTATAGAGATAATAAAAGGATCAGTGTTCTGCAGGAGTTGGGGAAGGGAGAGACTAGGGATGAACCAGTGAAGCCATGAGATTTTTAGGGCAGTTAAACGATTACTTTTGATACTGCAATGATGGATACATGACATTATGTATTTGCCAAAAGCCATAGAATATACAGCACAAAGAGTGAGCCCTAATGTAAACTATTGCCTCTGGTTAAGAATAGTATAATAATATTGGTTCATTAGTTATACCAAATGTACCAAAATAATACATGTTAACAACAGGGAAAACTGGGGAGAGGAGGGGGAAGGTGTATGGGAACTCTCTGTACCTTTTCTTCTGAACAATTTTTCTGAAAACCTAAAACTACCCAAAAATTAAAGTCTACTGGGGAAAAAAAAAAGTCTCTGGCATGGATTTTTCCTAGAAGGAAGGCAAGGGAGTTTCATTTGCTAGCAGTGGGCCTAGCAGGCAAGGGGTTTTACAGGGTGTAGGAGGCTGTTTCATGGACATCCAATCATCCAGTCATGTGCCTGACCCCAGCCACAGAGGTGGAGGGGGTGTGACAACTGCTGACTCAGGAGGTTCCAGAAGTTACATGCAGAATCTGGGGGTAGGCTCTCCCTTCTGACTTGGGGGTGGTCTGACTAATATGTGACTAAGAATTTTCAAGGAGACATGATCGGATATAGCCAAGGCCCCATTGTCTTTACAAACAAGCAGCACTCACCTTGTAGAGTGTAACATTTAGAGAGTTCAGTGACTCATGCTCACGTCATGGAGTCTGCAGATGACTGAGTTTTCAGGTCATTGCACTGCATGTAGGCTGGCTTGCTGGGGAGTCCTCACGAGGGCTCCCACATCACTGAGGACATCAGGGGAGGAGGGCACGAGGAGAGGCTGACTAAGCCACGCTTTGAGCATCCAGAACTGATCATCCTTTTATCTGTTGTCTGAAAGACATGCCAAAAATATGATTTTGGTGCCATCTTATTCCCTAAAGCTCTTCTCTGGGGGTATATTAGAGAGAATACCAATTAACACTACTGAGAGCTGAACACTTAACACTTCAACAAGCCCATGAGGGAGGCGCAATTGATATCCCAGTTTTACAGATGTGAAGACCCAGGCTTACAGAGGTGAAGTAGCATGCACAGAGAATGCTGGCATTGTCTTTCCCCAGAACTGGAGAGCTGAATCATTTAGGTTCTATCATGAACTGCATGACAACATTTTAATCAACAATGGACTGTACATAGGAAGGTGGTCCCATAAGATCATAATACCTTATTTTTACTGCACCCCTTCTATGTTTATATACACAAATGCTTATCATTATGTTACAATTGCCTACAGTACTCAGCACAGAAACGTGCTGTACAAGTTGGTAGCCTGGGAGCGATAGGTTATACCATAAAGCCTAGGTGTGTAGTGGGCTCTGCCTCCTAGGTTTGTGTGAGTGCACTCTATGATGTTCCCACAACGATGACTTTGCCTAACTATGCATTTCTCAGAACGGATCCCCAGTTGTTAAAGCAACTCATGACTGTATGTTGCTTTCCAAATTGATCACTTGGGATGGCCAGTGATGCTGTTAGTCCTCTCAGGGATTATTTAGTTTTCGACAGAAACGATACATTCTAATGACTTTATTTCTTAAAGCCTTTCTTTGACCGCTCTTATTCCATGCTAGTTTTCTCAACATGTCCAGGGTCTCAGCTTCAGAAGAACTAAAACATTCCTCCTTTTTCTTGGCTTCTAGGTCTGTTGCTGTAATGCATGTCCCCTCTGCATTGATTTCATGGATAGGATGTAGGGACCAGACACCGGAGGCACTGCCTCAATACCTGCCTGCCCGAGTTAGAAATCATCCTTAGCACTCACCAGGGACTTCCTAAGTGCTAGACCCTGTGCTAAGCCTGTTTCTTGCATGACAATGTAATCCTCAAAACCTATGAAGAAAATCCCAGTATCCACCCATTTAACAGATGAGGAAAGCCAGTCTGGATGGGTTCATCAACTTGCACAGAGGCAAAAGGTATGGCATCTGTTGAGATGACATCTGTACTGTTTCGGATGCTTGGAGCCCCAGCATGTTGCGATAATGTGGTGATTACTCAGCTAACGTAGATCAAAGAGGAATTTAAAGTCTTTCATATCACAGACTCTCTGTGGTCTTTAGACGATCGTTAAAAAATTAAATATGTCCCTGTTATGTCTATTTTCTCCTAATGTTTCCCTAAAGGGAGCGTGAGACTTTTTTACATAAGACGACTGGTTTATATTCCCCAGGAGCCAAGTGGAATGCCATGAATGAGAATGTCATTGCCCTGAATACCTTTGATGCTCTCATAACCACAAATTGTAGTACATATAAAGTGGATGGACAAACTTCCTGCATATTTGTCCCTTCCATTCCTGGCATGCTTCTTACACCGCAGAACATTATGCATATCCAGGAATTGAGGAGTCTTTTGAAAGGGAAAGTCCCCCTCCTGCTAATACAATGTAAGCTTCAAACCTAGTCAGTGTCATTGAGGGATTTACCATTTTTCTGCTCATGGTCACCACAGCGTCACCAAGGAGAGGAATAGCCACATCCCTTGACTCATCCTCAGCCCTGCCCTGGCCAAGGTCTTTTTTTCAAGACTGATGCCCTTCACTAATGGTACCTAGAGCAATCCCTTCCTTGGGACTCTTGCCCTGAAATTTCCCAAGACGTCTTGGAAGGCATGGATGCAGGGTGAGGCTGGGAGGTTTTAGAGCACCAGCCATTAAGGCCCTAGGCTAAAACACTGGACTTCTTTTTCCAGATTGCTTCTGCTTCTAAAAGAGAATGTATGAATTAACCATTTCTCTCTGATATCTAGAAACATCTAGAAGGATTTTTTTTTGTTTAAACTTTTTCTTAAGTATAAAAGTTTTTTTTTTGTTTTTTTTTTTGTTTGTTTGTTTTTTTGAGATGGAGTCTTGCTCTGTCGCCCAGGCTGGAGTGCAATGGCATGATCTTGGCTCATTGCAGCCTCTGCCTCCTAGGTCCAAGCAATTCTCCTGCCTCAGCCTCCTGAGTAGCTGGGATTACAGGCACATGCCACCAGTCTTGGTTAATTTTTGTATTTTTAGTAGAGATGGGGTTTCACCATGTTGGCTAGGCTGGTCTTGAATTCCTGATCCACCTACCTCAGCCTCCCAAAGTGCTGGGATTACAGGCATGAGCCACCGTGCAGGGCTTAAGTATAAAAGTTAAGGATGAGACAGCCATCTTCTATGAAAGTCTGAATTAGGCTGGTGCCTTTGATTTGGATAAAGACTGTACAAGACTTGTCATGTAGATGGGCATGTTAATACAATCTAAAGACAATCACATTGTGTTTACCTAAATAATCATTTCTGAGATACCATAACTTTAGTTTCATTGTCATTTTACACTAAGCTGTTGCATTAGTTTCACTGATTCTATAAATAGTTTCACTAATTCTATAAATAGAATTAGTATCAAGGCATCATTGTCAAGATGAATGCAGCCTTCTGCCTTGGACTCCCAAGGTTTCACAGAGCTTGATGGCAGGAGAGCATTTTTCTCCAGGAACTCCTTAGTACAGCCAGGTCCAAACTGTAAAATACAGGCCACAAACTAGGAGGAGTCAAGCAAGGAGTCAAGCAAGTTGTATGAATGGATGGTTCAATTCAAGTGCTGGGGACAGTGTTGACCAGGTAAAGATGAGAAAACATACCCCCTTTAGCAGGGAACCATCACCACTCTGTAGTTGCCAGGAGCGGGACTGGCTACATAATATGGGAGTCCCACTGCAAAATGAAAACACAGGGTTCTTTGTCAGGAAGACCTACTCAGGCTGCAGTCCCATGAAGCTAGCCCTGGCCAGGAGGCAAGGTCAGATCAAGGTCATGGTGGCAGCAGGTACAGCTCCAGAGCACACATAGACCTGCGTTTGCACACCCATTGAGACCGTTCAACTCAGAGAAATCCCAGTGTGAATGCTGTAAAAAGTGTGCTGGCCTCCAAGGCCTCTCCTAGAGTCCACCCCTCCACCCATTTAGACTGCTCCGGGACTTACAAATGTTAACACATGCAGAGTGCTTGAGATCAGCAGCACGGGTCTTTGATAACTTGGCAAGCAAGGGGCTTTCCAAAAAGCTATGGGTGCATAGCTGAAGTCAGGGCAGAGACCTAATACACTTTCTTTTCCCTTCTTTCCATTCTAAAAAGAAATGGATGTCTTCCAACTACAGAATTTAATATTTTTTCACCTGTATTCATAACTCATTTTATTTAACTTTTCAATTATTTTATTTAACATAATTCATTCTTGTTTTATTTTAAAATATTCATATATTGGCTGGACACGGTGGCTCACATCTGTAATCCCAGCACTTTGGGATGCCAAGGCAGGCAGATCACAAGGTCAGGAGTTCGAGACCAGCCTGGCCAATATGGTGAAACTCCGTCCCTACTAAAAATACAAAAATTAGCCGGGTGTGGTGGTGGGTGCCTGTAGTTCCAGCTACTTGGGAGGCTGAGGCAGGAGAATCACTTGAACCCAGGAGGCGGTGGTTGCAGTGAGCTGGGATCACACCACTGCACTCCAGCCTGGGTGACACAGAAAAACTCTGTCTCAAAAAAAAAAAAAAAAAAAAAAGAAAAAGAAAAAGAAAAGAAAATCATATATTGATTCTGTTTCAAACATGGAAAATAATTATACTTCAAACATACTGAAAATAATATGCAGACATCCAGATATATCCAACCCTAGATTTAATAAATGTTGGCGTATTACCCTATTTCTTTGACATCTGTTTATTTGTTTTAAGAAAGAAATTATTGCAGATATATTGGAAATGTCCCCATACTCTCCCTTCCTTTTTATCACAGAATTAACCAAAATCTTGAAGGTTTTATAACTTTCCTATCAATTGTTTTATATTTTGATGCATAAGTAACTAGATAGCATTGTGTCTTCCTTTTTAATTTACCAAAATTATATAATGCATTTGTAACTTGCTGTTTATCCCTTAAACACTTACAGAGTATATATGTTGATATATGTAGATTTAGGATATTCATTGTAACTGCTATTTAGTAAGCTCCTATGCATATAGGATAACTTATACATGCCCATGTCTTAGGCTTCTTTCTGATTTTTTGCTATTTTTTAATGAACAATGTGCAGTGACTATTAGAGTATGTGGTTCTTGTGCATATATTTCTCAAGATTATGTACCCAGGTTGTAGGGTCTGAACAGCTTCAGTTGGGGGCAGTTTGACAATATCCATTCAGGGGGCTGTACCCATTTGCACTCCCACAATCGATATTTGAGAGTTTCCCAAGTACACTTCCTCTCTCTTACTTATTATAACGAGGCATTCTTTTTTTTTTTTTTTTTTTTTTGCCAAATTGTTGGGTGTGAAGGGACATTTCATTGCTGATATTGCTGATTTAATCTTCATTTCCCTATCACTAATGAGATTACGTGTTTTTCCATATGTTTATTGGCCATCAGGGTTTTCTCTTCTGCTATGCATTTATTTATATCCTTTGTCATTTTTTTAAAAACTGGGTATACTTTTATGAGAAAGTGCTTTACAAGTTCTAGATATGGATTCTTTGTTGGTTAAGAGTGTAACAGGTTTCTTCTCCTAGTCTGTGGCTTGCTTTTTCACTAAGTTTGGATTGCCATTTGTTATACAGAGGATTTTAATTTTAATGTAGTTAATCATTCTTTGTTTTCAGTCTGTGGTTTGTGTGTCTTGGTTAGTGAATCCTTCTCCATCCAAGCTTGTAAAGATATTCTCCAAGATACACTTCTAAGTATTTTTAGGTTTTGCTCCGACATTTAATGCCTCTAATCCTCTGGAATGTAATTTTCTGTATAGTGTAAGGTAGGGTTCTAACTTGGTGTTTTTCTGAATGGAAGTTTCCACAGAATCATTGAATAGTATATTTTGTCTCCTCATCCTTGCAATGCCACTCCAGCCATCTATCAAGTTCATATACATGCATGGTGTCTTGCATTGGTCTATTTATCCATTTGTGCCATTTATTCATATTTATCCATATTATGCCATTTTCATTACCAGAGCTTGATCATAATTACTGATGCCTAACATGAGAAGTTCACCTTTGTATTTGTTAGGATGCTTTGGGCTGCAATTCACACTGACATAAAAATGGGCTTTTGTAAAATGCCATATAACAAGAATAATGAAGGAAAATGGCTATGCTTTTTCAACCATCACTTCCTAATGAAAACATTTTCAAAGACAAAAAGAGAAGTGCAGGCATGAAGGACATCTTACTTTGATCAGAAAAAAAAAATCCTTTCCCAGAATCCCTGCTGGGGATTGCTCCTTACACACCCAGCAGTGGGTGACACGGGCAGCCATTCATCAACTGCCTGAATAAAGAAATTGGATTGTAGGAACTGTTATATTATTGTCAATTTGTCCATCGCTCCTTATAATTCTGTCTATTTTCACTGCATCTATTTTAGGGCTCAGATGTTGGATGTACAAAGATTCAAGATTATTATCTTGCTGACAAATTGTTCCTTTTATTCTTATGTAATAATATATTTTTATTTTTTCCTTATTTCTATATTTTTATTAATTTTTATTGTCCTGAAGGTTATTTTGTCTAACATTAACATTAATGTTATGTTTTTTCTTTTGATGAATGCTTTCCTGTATCTCTTTTCTCATCCCTTATTTTAAAAGTATATTTCTTTATGTTTGCATCTTTTTCTTGTACACATCGGTAAGGTTGGGGTATGCTCTGCTGTGGTAATAAATGGCTCCAACATATCAACAATTCAGCAAAACAAAGGACTGTAGGTCCCTCAAAGTTCCATGGGGGTTCTGTTCCACTTCATCATTACCCTGGGGTCCCAAGAAGCCATTGTTTGCACCATTGCTGGTGATTGTAGCAGAAAGAGAAAATTTGACATACTGTGAACTGTTAGCATTTCTACCCCAAACTGGCACACACCACTTCACCTCACACCATACAACAAGTTATACAGTCACACTTCACTCCTGGGGTAGGCAAGTGACATCCAAATAATGAGTCCAGGATGAAGATATGGAAAATTTACTGATCAGCATGAAAAACTGTCATGACAGATGTTTGGATAATATTCAATCTGAGAAGCTATATTAATTGATAAGTTTATATTTACGACAAATACAGATATTAACTAATTTGTGTTTTCTCTTTATCTTGCTCTTAATTTTTTTTTTTTACACTTTCTTTCAGCTATTGGGAAAAGTATTCTATTCCTATTTTTACATGCTTATCTTAAAATTGTAATGTATATTTAGCACAGCAAATCAATATTTATACTCTTGTCCTAAACAGTTTAAGGAATTCAAAATATATTAGTTCTATGGAGTATTTCTCATCTTCCATTGTGCTATTTTCTAGCATTTTAGTTCTACCTGGATTTTAAGTCTCTTCTCAAATACTTGGTCTTAATATTTTTAAGTCAATGCTTTTGAAATGTATCCAACATTTTAACAATCCTCTACCCACCATCAATTTTTGCATTCTATTCCTTATTCCAGAGTTAATTCTCATCTAATTTAATTACACTCTTAAGTTGTTTCTTCAATAAGCACCTTGAAAGAAGAAACTCCCATTCGTTGTTTATCTGAAAATGTTTTTCCTTTGCCTTCTCTCCTGAGTAGAAGTTTAGCTACCCTAGAATCCTAGACTGACAGTTGTTTTCAATATAAATTTAGTAAGCACTTTGAAGATAATATCCTATTGTCTTCAGGTCTCTATTTTGGTAATGACAAGATTATTGTTTTATTTTCTATTTAGAATACCCTGTTTTGTTCTAGCTGCTCTTAAGACCTTCTGCCTGTCTTTAGCAGTCCATAGTTCACATACAAGCGATCTAGGTGAGTATTTTGTTTTAATCCATTCTGCTTAGGATTCATTGAGCTTTCTACATCTCAGAACTGATGACTTTAACCAATTCCAAAAAATTCTCTGCCATTATCTTTTTGAATATTTGCTCTTTCTTTTCACTCTATTATTTTCTTTCTGGAATTTTAATTTGATATATTTTAGGCTGCCTAAGACTATTCTGCATATTCCTTTACTTCTCTTTCATATTTCAATTTCTGTATCACTCCATGCTGCATTCTAGGTTATTTCCCAGATTTTATATCTGTGTTTATTGAGTCTCTCTCCTATTATGTTTAATGCATCATTGAGTTTATCCTTTAAGTTTTTAATTACTTTTTCTGTGGAAAGACACTCTATTTATTTTGGTGGCTACTTTTTGGTTAATTAAATTGTTCTTTATACAGAGTGTCATGCCTTTCATCATGTTCTCTGTTCTTTTAAAATAAAATATCTAATAATTTTAGATATTCTTGTTTTGTAGTTTCTTTCAGATTATTCTATTACCTCTAGTTCTTGGGGGGCATTAACATTCCCATCGTTGACTCTCTATTATGATGAATAATTACTTGTTTTTTCCCATGTTTTTCTTGCTAGCTCATCTTGCCATTTTTCAGACTGAAAGTTTTTCTGAATGATAATTACTTGCATAGAAAGTAAGTCGTTATCTGATTCTAGCATCATGTGAACTGAACTATTACAGATTCACCTCCTACTACAAACATACAAAACAGCTGGATAAAGAATAACAACAGGGCACTTTAAAAAACATATATGAGGAAAAAATAAATAAGGAAAATGTCGGTTTTCTCTGTGAGTCTTTTTAGCTCTGAATCCCTAGTGGTTTTGTTTTTTCAAAGTACCAAGGATTTCATCTGAGACCAGATTCCATGTGGATTTCTGAGTTGAAATTCTGTGCTAACTAGTCCATAACTTTGCTTGTCACTCCTCTGCTTGTGGCAGGCCAGAGTTTCTGTTTCTCAAGAGATTATTTGTGACTTTTTCTACTCTTCCCTATGTTTGGGGTAGTGCAAGCTTCTTGTACTTTGCCATGTTGGTCAAGGCAGCTTTTCTGTGAGGGTCTCTTCACGGAGTGGGTAATTCAATGCCAGCCTCAGTTCAAGCACTGTGCCTCATGGAGGCCACAGGCCACATCTCCTGTCCATATGTGAGCATTCATACTTCAGCCTCTAAATTGCAGGACATCTATCTAAATGTGAATTATCCCACAACCATATCAGGCTGCTGCTACATTAGCTCTGCTCTGGCCCCCCATTTCTGGCAACTGGGGATTCCTTTCATTCATTTTTCCCCTGCGATATGTCTTATAAACTATTATGGTCTTATGACTTATCCAGAATTAGTATATTTGTGACAAGAGATGGGTCTACTATAGTCCAGTCCTCCATGTTGCTAGCACTGCTCAGTGCTTTACTTCCTATAGAAGACATTACTACCCAGGGTGTGGGTGAGCACCAATATATAATTACTTTTATGGCAGTTTATTAAAACATTGAATTTCCTTAAATAAGAAAATCTGAAAATACATATATGAATGAGTTAGAATGGCATCTATACCTCCAAGTAAGAAAAATATTCTCTATTACATCAGTCATCACTATTTATCTTTTGTGTCTTAGACCATGGCCCTGTTATTTTAAATCTGTGGTTTTAATAATGAAACTTTTCAAAATTAACATATGGAACTGCATTTTTGCTAAACTATTTACTTCTCATTTCTTGTTTCCAGGTTTAGTTTAATATGATCCCTCACTTTAGCTACCATACTTTGTAGAAAATGCGTTCTCTTGCAGAGCCAAGGAAATGTAAAACAAAAATGACACACACACATGTCCCAAAAGTATCCATCTGTTCATTCACCCTTCTGGAATTTAGGAATTTTTTCATATACTAGTATGGAGACTTTTCCCCTTTAAGGCTCATATATTTGATATTTTGTGGGACCTGGTAAAACCATAACATAGCATAAGATAAGTTCCAGAAAGTAAGATAGCATTTGTTATTTACAATGCATTCAATCCCCTTGACAATCGAGTGTTATTTTCACTTTAGGAAAAATGATAAAATGAATGAGAAGGAAAATTAAGTGCTGGGAGTTGGCAAAATAGGACCTTTATGTTGGTGAATATTGAACACAGGAAAAATGACAAGTGACAGCTAGCTAGGAATTACATTTCATGGGGAGGTACCTCATATCCAAATATAGACAGAGGGGATTACTGCTTATTAAAATCCTGTTTTGAAATATTTCTTTAAAAATTTGTGTTTTTCCTATCACGAAAGCCCAAGAAAATTCTAGAAGTTCTGTTTCTTCCACCTTTCAAGACCAGAGATTTCACAGATAACACCCCCGTCAGGCAGAAGATGTATTTACTGAGTCAACCCAAATTACAGCCTTAGCTGGGGTTGTGAGGTCAGAAAGCAACTGCATCTTTCTGAGAAGGAGAACATGGAGTTGGAAAATTTGATTCAATAAATTTGTTTTCCCAACCCAAGTATGGTAATTTATCCAAAGTATACAAATAATGGTGAATTTTCAGACCAATCTTGTAATAATAAAGACCATAAAAACAACATGAAGGCAGCTGCTAATATATGAACAGGTTGGTTTTCCAAAATGCATGTGTGTTTATGAATGTGATCACTACCTCAAGAACTGGAAAATAATGTTGTTCTTTAAGAGTTACATTTTAAATCAATCCACAAGGATCAGGGTCAGGAGAGCCAAGTCACTCGAATGAAGGAGAACTGAAAGTCTTAACATATCTATGACAAGTACTTATGTGGATGACATGTAAATCCATGTGTATCTGGCAATTCATAGCTAACATTTTAATTATTAATATACACCTGGATCCAACAACTTCACAGTTGTCCTAAAGAAATACTTAACAATGTATTAGTGGCTGGGTATGCTGGCTGTAATCCCAGCACTTTGGGAGGCCGAGGCAGGTGGATCACCTGAGGTCAGGAGTTCAAGACCAGCCTGGCTAACATGGTGAAACCTCGTCTCTACTAAAAATACAAAAATTAGCTGGGCATGGTAGCAGGCACCTGTAATCCCAGCTACTCGGGAGGTTGAGGCAGGAGAATCACTTGAACCTGGGAGACAGAGGTTGCAGTGAGCCAAGATCGCGCCACTGCACTCTAGCCTGGGAGACAGAGTGAGACTCCATCTCAAAAAAAAAAAAAAAAAAAAAGAACATATTAGTAATCATATAAATGTTGTTCAGAGGGGAAAATAAAAAGTAAGCCAAGTGCAATTATATTGGATAAAGAATTATTGATCATTGTTAACAATTATTTGCAATTGTCAATAATTGAAAAATAATATTGCAGAATAGTTAATGCAGTACAGAGCAATCAATTAGTCAGCATCTGCATTTCTATCCTCCATAGTTTCTTCAGACAGTTTTAGGTAGGGAGAGAGCAAATACCTTGATGGAAACTTGGGGAGGCCCATGTTTTGTTTTGTTTTTTTAAATCATTCTTAGGCAATTAAATACTATCAATCTCTGTAAGACAAACGCAGTCCCAACTCAGTAAAATATCCAGTGCTATGTAATTGTCAAAATAAAGGACTTGGTTTTAGGATAAATCTCTTTATCTGACTTGAATCTTCTGCAGGTGAAGTTCAAAAGAGCTGGTGGCTATCTGTTTCTCATTCCCTGCCATGCTTCCTCGCCTTTCCCTCCATTTTGCTAAGTCTGGCTTCCAGTGAGGAAAGAGAGAAGCGAGAAGCAGAAAAGTCACTTGACCAGTCTGCAGTGGGAGGCACCATGATCTCAGGCTGGCTGGAGATTAAAGCTCGCCACCTTTGGTGGCCTTTCTGGAGCCTCCTCCCCTGCACGGGACTCAATTGATTGCATTTCCTGTGACTTGGTCATGCATTCTCTCCAATTATCCATTCCCCTTGCAGCGGTCCATAGGCAGAGACTGTGTCTGTCTGTCCCCAGGCTCCTCCAGAAAGTCCTCTTGAGCTGGAAGGAAGATGAGCTGGTCAGCCATCCTTGCCCAGGGGCCACAGCTGTTCCTTAGGGCTGCCCTCCTTTGACCTGAGGACAGGCAGAGTACACTGCCCCATCTAGCCCATTGTGGCTTTTAAGTTTTCCCAAGCAGAAGTCATGCATCAGTCTCCTGCAACTCCCCAACTGAGAACACAATTCCATCAAATTAATGCAATTCTGAGTGGCCCTCAGGCTTCTCTCTACTGAGTTGATGTGAAATGGAAAGCATCCTACTCCCATCTCTTTCTGGTTGGAATGGGGATCCTTACAGGCTGTTCAGTGAAATCTTTCTTTCTTTCCTTTTTTTTTTCTTTTTGAGATGGAGTCTCACTCTGTTGCCCAGGCTGGAGAACAGTGGTGCCATATCTTGGCTCGCTGCAAATTCTGCCCCCCGGGTTCATGCCATTCTCCTGCCTCAGCCTCTCCAGTAGCTGGGACTACAGGTGCCTACCACCACACCCGGCTAATTTTTTGTATTTTCAGTAGAGATGGGGTTTCACTGTGTTAGCCAGGATGGTCGTGATCTGCCTGCCTCAGCCTCCCGAAGTGCTGGGATTACTGGAGTAAGCCACCGCACCAGGCCTCTAGTGAAATCTTTCTAAAACCTTTCCTAATCTCCAGTCTTGTTTCTTTGATATCCTTGATGTGAAGAACGGGACTGACAAATGTGAAACTGATTTTTAAATATCTCACTGGAAGGGCCTCCCAGGTGGCCTTGTTTTCAACCCCCTTTGCCTTTGCCATGTATCGCATCTTTATGGCTCGGTAGAAACTTCATGCTCTTATGGAGATGTGAATGGGCTTTTCCAAGAACTCAGGCCCATTTGATAATAAGAATGTCAAAGTTTTAGGGGAGACTTTGTATATAGAAAGGGAATTTCTGAAGTTTGTAGGCAAGGTCTTTCAACATCTGTATTGCTTTGCAATACAAATACAACACAAAAAAGGTTGAAGAACATGATTTCTGCTTATGAGAGGAAGAAAGCAAAAAGAGAATGGTAAGAGCAGAGCAAGGGCATGGCTGAGTAATGTGGCTCAAAGACCAAAGGATTCTAAGGAAAAGGATGTCAAACATTCAAGCGTAATGATCTTCACATCCTGAAACGTTCAGTTAAGTCAGCTGTGAATCCAAAAACTCCTTGTATGGTTGATTTGTTGTTACTATTGAATCAAGGAAAGAACCTGATTTCCACTTTTGGGTCTATGGCCAAAGAGAAATTAAGGAACAGCTGTAGGCTGAGGAGTGGAGAATGGAATTCACTAGACGCAGGAAGCCAGAGTCACAGGTGAGCATTAGAATGGGAGATCCAGGGAAGTTGCCAAAATCTGGAGGAGAACAATGAAATGAAGGATCAAGGCATCTTATCTAGACAATGAGGAGCAGAGAGACCCAGTTGACATCTGGCTTATACATATAAGGATACATATTAAAATATCTGGATGATGTTAACCACAGTTATTGCTGGGTGCTGGGATTGCAAAAGATCATTATTTTCTTCTTCATGTTTTTTTCTTTTTACTAATATATGTTGCTTAGATTTTCCACCTTGTTGTTGTAATTAGTGGGGGGTGGGGGAGCAAATTTGAGTTTAAAGAAAAATAAGAGAAAAAAGTATGAATTAAAATCAAGAGAGTCAGGGAAACAGGAATCCATGGGTTCTGACTTGGCAAGTCCCTTCTGGATGTAATGTGCTATCTTATGGGCCGTTCCGTTTTTCGATACAAAATAATGCATTTCTATTTTATTTATTTTATTTATGCATGCATTGTTTTATTCATGCATCTGTCTCTAAGATTAGCCAGTAAACATCCACCTTGAAGGCACTTGCCAAACGTAAAAATAAAAATAAATAATACATTTCAAAAGTGTATTCCCATAAAGAGCTAAGAAAGCTGCAAAAATTAAATTGTAAGTGACTTTAATATGAAAAATGCCCCCTTAACAAAGTCTTTGGATAGCAAGCCACCTTTCCCAAGGTACACCTTTCTGATGGTTAGAACACAGGAACATTTTGTCCTATGAAAAGACACATGTCCTTCCAGGCTGCTGGACCTCCCTGAAACATCAGCCCTTCATAATCATTTGTGGTTCACTGTTCTCGCTGAATGCAGTAACCATGCAGATAGAGTTTTTCCCAAGCTTGTCCTTCCTAGAACACCCCTCACTCCTACTTCCACACACACATACATGCAACACCCAATTCAGGCATTTTGTGTGGTGAATGCTTGGCATTAAAGGAAGAAAGTAAGAAAAATATTTGGGGGATATATGTTAATGGTCTGTTGAGTTAAAACAGACAAATCTAGAAATAAAATCACTCAGATGTGCTTTCCCACACTGTGGGAAGAGCCCACACTGGGTCTGCTCATTGTCTGAAAGGCTCTACCAGAACCTCCTATAGAAAGTTGCATTACCTCAATGCAGTTGACTACAAATAGCCTGATGCCGGTTATCATTTGAAGGGTAGAGAACTGAAACATTCATTCATTTCTACCTCATTCTACAAGCCAAGGTAATTTGAAGAATCATCTTGCAAGCCATTAAAAATACAGAGTGTAGGGCTATACTTTCAAATATTAGAATTTAGGGCCATACTTTCAAAGATTCTGGTGTACAGGGTCTGGAGTAGGGCCTGGGAATCTATATTTTTAAAATATGAGGGTAGGTAATGATCTGCCAAGTTTGAAAACCTCTGCTCATGACCACTTAAAGAAACAGCCTATTCTAATTTATTTCACCCAATTAATTGCTTAAAATTAACATGTGTACAAATAACACGCATGTATACATTATCATCATCATCACCATCGTCAACTAACCAATGCAAAGTAAATACCAAGTGTCCCCATTCACTCTACTGTGAATTACTCCATCTATTTCCTGAAACGAAGCCTCTTCTTTGATCTCTGCTTCTGTTCCACCATTCCTCTTTTCAGTTCTGACTCTTCCTACGACCACTGGACTATGGAGAGGGAAAGTTACCTCTTTGTCAGTGATTCACACCATTATCTCCTGCTTATATCTCATCTCTAATTCAAAAGTTCTGCCTGCAATCATACTTTTCTTTTTGTTTTAAAAAGATAATAATTCTCAGGTAATGTATTGGAACATGAATGTTTTCCAGGGTATGCCATCCATGTGTCATCCATATGCTGCATGCTTTCTATTTGATCATTCTCAATTTCCCCAGCCTATTCATCTAGATGCTGTAAATGCTTTGTCAGGTCCCTCATGAATTATGTTTGCCGTATTCCTCAATATATTGGTAAAATAAATCTAATAACAACAAACAGAAAGGGAGAAATTTGGGAAATTTAGTAATTTTTTTCTTAGGGATCCCATGTTGCTTCATTGTGCTCCCAAGTTTTCTTTTCCGTGTTTAAAAACCATCCCCTTAGTAATTGAGACTGACGACTTGGCTCAATGGTAAATTTGATGCCTCTTCTGAGAAGGAGCATTGGTGATCTGCAGCTCCAGGCTGACCCTCACATCTCCAAGTCCTCAGTTGGGACTCACCACAAGGGCCCGCGAGTCTTTTACCCTTCTTAGATCTTGCTCAATATTTATCATGTTCTTTCCAGTAAGAAAATTGTGCTATTTGATTATAATAGGCCCCTTCTCACTTTTTAAATCCAATGTGAAATTGAAGAAGGAGGAGGTGGTGAATAAATTAATAAAAATATCTAACTTCGAGGTTTCTTTTTTTAAGTAACTAATACCTGTCATGATCAAACTTTTATGAAGTAGTCACTGAAAGTTTCATGGGAATAATTGTCATACTGAATCTAGTCCATTCACCACAGACACACACAGCCATGCATATACGCATATATACAACATTCTCATGTAAAACCATTTTGAAATAGATTCACATGAAGTTGCAAAGATAGAACAGAGAGGTCACATACCCTCCCCCACTCCACCTCAGTGGTTTCATCTTCCGTAACTATAGTGCAGTATCAAAACAAGAAAATGAGCATTGGTACTTTGTATGACACACTATTTTAAGAATCTTATTATCTGTTTCTCCAGCACAAGCCTCCTTCTCAGAAGCCATAATGGACTCTCACTGTCACCGAATTGAGTCAAAATTGTCCCTGTGTGTGAACCCAGGTTTGTGGGTTCAGTCTAATTGTTTTGGTTTATCTTGGAATCGGGTTATGGTTCCCCAAATTGAAAATTGACACAATCAAACTAATTTCATATAATAATATGCTCCAGTTATCTGCATGTGGGACCTGAAATATTGTCATGAGAGATTAGGAAGAGAAATAAATTGGTGAAAAAAAATCAAAACTCAGTGTTTCTTTTCCAAAAACAACAACAACAACAACAACAACAACAACTAAAATGTGTCCTGATCAAAACTTTAGGAGGTAGCCACTTGGAATGTGTCACAATATTTGCCCTCCTAAATCAACCCATTCACTACAGCCACATGCACACACCCACAAAATGCATATACAGCCATAGATAATACACACTTAGATGCACACACACAGACACCTGCACACTTATGCACATTCAAATGAACACGTGGACACCACTTTTTTTGTTACTATATGTTCGTCTATGTCCTCGGCCAATGCTCCTTCTCAGAACTGACTCACTGGCTGTCAATGAATCCAACATCAAGACACAACTGTCCCTTTCTTTGGACCCGGGCTGGTGAGTTCAGCCAAATTGTTTTTTGTTCATCTGTGAATGGGGTTATGGATCCCAAGAGAAGGAACTGAAATCATCAAACTAATTTTACATGATGTACTAAGAAGAACACGGTACCACATGAAAGAGCTCAGTGATTAGTTTACCAAGCCATCCAGATCTATGTAAATGACCTGTGATAAATGACTGGTCAGCCAAAGGAACAGAAATCATGGATTATTTCCGCAGTTTGAAGTGAAATGCCATTTGTATTTATCATTGTTCTGAAGCAGCACAGCAGAGTGTGTGGGACAAAACTTTCTGCAAACACATAAGTGGACTTCTTATTTTAAAAATTATATATGCATATGTAATTAATGATATATAATATGTCTATATATTTAAATCAGAGTTCCCTTACTTGGATTATTAAAGGGGACTTGCAGATGGTGTTGTGCTGGCAACCATGTAATTCACTTACACAGACATTTACAAGAGTTCTGAATGTGGAACTATTTAAACAAGGTCAAAATATTTTGCTTTTCATGTAGAATTTTCATGATGGATTCTGAGATTCAAAAAATATACTCATAGCATTATCACCATAATTTTCTGATTTTTGCATTCTTCTGCTTCTTTTTAATTTTATTATTTTTTTTTTTTTTAGTTTCTCTGGATAAAACATTAGTGTAATTAAATGTGTGGGTGGCAGTCTCTTCACCTAAAACGTCCATGAATCTTAGGGCAGCGCTGTCTAGAGAGAACTGAAGTAATCACAATATAAATGAGGCACTTGGATCTACTCAGGTTTTTTGTAAGCCAAGATTACCTAATGAATTTACCATGGAGGCCTCAGATAGCTACCATTGATCATTTCTGGGGCACTTGCTATGTGCAAGTATGGTGCTGACTGCTTTAGGTAACAGAGTCTCTTTGATCATGACAAATTTCCATGCAGCTGCTATTATTGTTCCTATTTTACAGGTTAAGAAACTTCAGTTCCTGGAGACTGAGTAGCTTGACCAGGATCACAGAGCAGTAGAGCTGGGTTGAAACTCAGACCCACCAGACACTGAACCACTGCGTTTAGCCATTATAGTTCACGGCTCTTCACAGAGGTTAAATGCTGCAAAGAAAGGCAGTGAGCTTGAGCTGTGATGGAAAAGAAGCACAGGGGAGCGTGAGCTAATCAAGCCTGGAGCCTCGTGAGGAGTATGAGCAAAGACACAGAGGGAGGGATAGTTCACCGGAACTAATGAGGGAGGGTCCATAGGCCCTGGGAAAAGGCTGGTTCCGGGAAATTTCCACACTTGAGAAACTGGGGAATCATTATTTTTCCAGCTGAATGGCAAATGATTCCAGTTCAAACTGTCTCCATTTGGCTTCCCCAGTTATTGGTTTAGCTGGGGCTGCACTCGAGAAAGATGCAAGTATGGAATATGAAGTGAAACAGAGAAAGAACATAAAACACCACCGATGAAGGGAACTGGGTGTGATTGATAGAAAAGACGGTAGCTCCAAAGCCACAGGGTAAAGAAAAAAACAAGCTGATTTGGGGTTGGAACAGCAGGAATTTTCCCACCAGTGCATTCCCAGTGGCATCTATCTGTATACGAAAGTGTACACCTGTGAATCAAGAGTTTCTATGGTTGAATACATGTGGGTAGGTCTGTAGTAATTTCTATAACCTATCCAGTTCCATTGGGAGGGAAGTGGGATGATTTACACTGTTTTCTGTCCTGTGGGATTATAATTCTCCAACTTTTTCTCACCTTGAGTTTTATTTTATGTAGTTTGCTCCAAACTCTAACACAGTGCTTCTCAAACTTCAGTCACTTATGAAACACTTGGGAAATATTGTTAAATCAGATTCTTATTTAGTAAGTATGGGGTATGGTCTGAGTTTCTGCATTTCTAACAAGCTCCCCTAGAGGTTGGGGGATACCCCAGTTGGTGTATCACACTGAATAGTGGGGGGCTCTAAGAAATAAATCATACTAGCAGAAGAGACGAAGATTATTACTTTCTCCCAATAAAGCAGCATCTGTGTCCATCCTCTCACTTCCCTTTTGTCTTCTACTATCTTTTCTGCATGTCCTAATGTGTGGCTAAGGCTGAGGAAAGGATGTACAGTGGGTACACACCAAACCCCAGGTTTGTAGAGCTCCCCTCTTCCCAGCGCCTGCTTGCTCTTCTATCCGCCTCCCTCTGCCTCATCCCATCTGGATGGCTGGACTTCCTTCCTCTCCAGAGGGAATTCCACTGAAACAGCTGCTTCCTCCTCATGCGTGTCAACCAGGGTTCTTATAGAACTGTCATAATCTAGAGCTTGGAATCAAGCATGAGAAATCAGCAGGTCTAGGCTTCTGCCCTCAGTAAATGAATGTCCAAACCCTTCAAAGGGAAAGACGTGCCTATTTTCCTCACCCAAACCACCATCATTTCTTTTTGTTTGTTTGTTTCTTAACCATTCATATTTTCAAACATCAGCTGTGGGCCTGGCTCAGTTTGACACTCAGTCATCAAGACCATATTTGGATTAATTTCATTCCAGGTCAAACATTCCAATTTAATACATTTATCCCATGATTTCCTAATGCTATCAAATGACACATCGTTTTATTTTTTTCTTTGTTTTTCTCTTTCAACTAATTTATTTAATGGGTCCAAAATGGGTGATTAGAGCACAAAAACATGTGGTATCCTAATTGGATTTTGAAAATGTGTAAACATGGCCCTCCGGTGGCTTGCTATTACCATCTGGACCAAATATAAACTTCTGACCATTTCCCTCAAACTCTCCTTCACCCAACACCACCCTATGGCCACTCTCATTTGTGACTTCTCCTCTCCAAGGTCCCTCTGCTCCAGCCAGGCTGTGCTTCTTGTTTTTCAGAACCAGTTTCTCAATTTCCGCTTCAAGGCCTCTGCCTGAACTGGTCTACAGAGAAGGAACAAGTTCCTACCTATCATTCTCTATGTCTTTCAGAAGGCTTCTCAGACTTCACTCCTAGAAATGTTTCCCAAACTAATCCTATCCAGTTTTTTACTCCACTATGATCCCTACTTCACCTCAATGTCTGCAATTATGTGGGCAAAGCTTGTGTTTTACTCATGTCTATCTACGTGGCTCACTGAGTCATTAACAGTAACAGTAGCAGTGGTTCCTATGTGTTGGTATCTAAGCCAGGTGCTGGGGCTCCACTGTGAACAAGCAATGAATGTACTTAATATCATAGTTTACATTCAGGTTTGGGAAGGTGGATAATGAGCAATAAATGAACAAACAAAAATTTCAGATGGTGAAAAAGTTCTGCTGGGTGGTGTGAGGTTAGAGGGCAGGGAGCAAGCTTCCTCTTTATCTGAACTCTCCATCTCTCTGAATTCATTTTACAAAATAGTCCACATCGGGCACATACACATGTAGGCTAACTTGGTTGAGATGCGCACATCAAAGTTTGCATGTGAATACAGCACATATCTCAAGGGAAGGTTCTTTGTGAGGCCAGTCATGCCTGGGAAAATATCACCGAAGAGACCGATCACTGATTTCATTGATGAGACGGTACTTTTCTGCAGTCTTCAGTACAGCCCAGAGTTTCTCAAACTTAAATCAGACACATCTAGGGTACTTGTTAAAAGTCAATCCACATAATGAAAACATTGTATTATAGCTTTCAAGGGACAAGAATCAGGAAGCTGAGATGGATGAATGGGTGGGTGGATGGAAGGAAGGATGGATAGTGGATGGAAGGAGGGATGGATGGTAGATGGAAGGAAGGAGGGATGGTGGATGGAAGGAAGGATGGATGGTGGATGGATATGTAGATGGACCCAGTGACTCAGTGCTCTAAGTTAGCAACCAAATTCACATGAAGATTCTAAGCAAGTGGGCATATGATATACTGTATATCTCCATGGCTTTACCTGTCCTGTGGCACTGGGCCTATGATTTGGGAATCTAAGCTCAGTTCAGTCTCCTTCCTCTAATTTTTATGAAGAAACATTTTATTTATTGAGCCCTAAGTATAAAAATCATTTTGAGAATTAACAATTAACATAGATTCGTAGACTGTGAAGTCGAATCTTTCATTCCATTGCCCATCATTTAACATATAAGTTGCTTTTTTTTTTTTTTTTTCCTTTAGAGAGACATTGTCACCCAGGCTGGAGTGCAGTGGCACTTTCATAGCTCATTGTAACCTTGAACTTCTGAGCTGAAGCCATTCTCTCACCTCAGCTTTCCAACGCTCTGGGATTAACGCATGATCCACCATAACCGGCTAAATTGCATTTTATAGAACTATATTTTCCCCCAAATAAGTCACTTTTAAGCCATGTGCCTTTTTTGCTCATATGACAGGATATTCAATACTACTGGAAACAGAGATACCGTCATATTCTCACAAGACCCATCAAGAAGCCACCATGCATTGGGACCAGACACCATCCCTTCGGGTGACCACGAGGCAGCAGGAAGGTCCCACTGCCAACAAGCACCGCTGCATCCTGCCAGGTCCTCCCCAGTCAAGAGAAGATGGCAGGAGATGTGTGCATGAGACAGGCCCAGGGGAGGGCGCATGTGCCCTCCAGCAGCATCATTCATAGTGACTGGGGGAACTTGCAATTCAGGGAAAATGGCATCTCATTCCCCACTGGGAGACCTCCCAAGCTTCCAGAGCTGGCAGACTCAAGATGTCTCCATGGAAGATGTGGAGCCTTGAGGTGCGATACAGGCAGAGAGGAACATGCAAGCTGTGGCCTGCTTTCAGACTAGGAATTTGCCAAGGCATGGGTGCCGACTTGGAGGGACTGTGGTAGCAATTCCTGGGGAAAGGGAGGGTGATCCCCAACCCACCTAGTTTTCTTCTGTGCTCAGAGGACATGAAATCAGACTGTGACCTTTCGTTGTCCCCACTAGAAGAAACCCGGATGTGAGAGGAGGTGCTGGAGTCAGGAGGTTCCTCCAGGGTCCACTGAGTGGAGGCCTGAGATGCCCTCCAAGGGCTGATGGCAGACAAGCCTGTGTTTGGGAGGGTGGGGTAGGGGAAAGCTTAAAAACACATACAGCACTTGCATGGAAACTCCTAGAGGGAAATGGAACCAGGAAAAATCAGAACAGTGCCCAGGGGCGCCTCCCTCCCACAGGCAAGTGGCCATTTAAGAAACGATTTCTGTGCATCCCCCAGCCCTGCTTCAGGCTCCCCAGAAAAGCTGGGTCTAGAGGAGGGGGAGGATAGCATTGCTCCACAGCCAGATTTTGCCCCCCACCCTCTTTCTAAGCAGCCAGAGTCACAGCTCTAGCTTTAAATTGGATATGCAATTAAGGGTTTAAATTAAGCCACACTAAGTTTTAATTACCAAATGTGACCAGGAAGTTATGGAATACACCCAAGATTTTGTTAAGGGAAGAGAAAACTGTAGATTCTACATAGCACAATTGAACACAACGATTTAAAAAAAAAATACATAAGACCATTTAATTCTTTTTTTTTTTTTTTTTTTTTTGGATTTCAATTGTAATTCCTTCAAGATTCCATTGTCATAGAAGCTTTCACTTAAAGCAAGTTCCATGTTCTCATGGTCAAATAATCCAAGAATGTTAATTTCCCCTTTCTTTTTCTTATTTTTTGCATATTTGTGGGATTGCATAATGTAGTTTCACTCATTGATTATCCCACATTAAATCTTTCACCAAAAGTTCAAAGCTAAGTATTTGATCACTTGCAAGGGAATCTATCTGGCATTGGTGACTGGGTCTCCAGAGCAGAGGAATTAAATGAAGTGCCAAAGCATTGCATCCGGTTCCCTGGGTGATATTCTAAGGCGTGCACACAGCAGGAACAATACTCTTGGCCAGAATCAGAGAGGAAGTCATGAGCTCCCGTGCTGAGTGTATTCTTGGGTCTCCCCTTGTTTACATTTTGCCACTCTTGTATATCCCTAGCTTTACTCTGGATTAAGGAGGCCTCGACTTGTTGTAAAATGCTTTTGGAAAAGCCTGTTCAGTGAGGGTCATCTCACTTGATCAAACAGGATCATGCAGACCAACCAGTAGTGTAATATTAAGTAGGTCAGGGTGCCATTTGAGAAAGGAGACCCATCCTTTATTTTTGAATGATGACTCTTATACCACAATCTTTGTTTTATTATCATCAAAGTTAAAATGGAAATAAAATATATTTTAAAAATAAAATAGGATTTGTTTCCACTCCTTAATTTAAAAAAAAAAAAACCTGAATCTCTAAGCTTAAGATTTTTCCATATTAATAAAATCAAAATTTTTTCCAGAAACCTGAGGCCCCTCTTCTTTAAATTTATGTCAGCTTCATAACCAACTAACAAAGATATATGCTGTAATAGAGCCCATCACTTCAGTGGATAATCATGTAACTTACAGAAATCATTTCACAATCTTCAAATAGTTATTCTTCAATCGGCCAAGGTATTCAATCAATAAATGCCATTCTATGTAATCATTGCAATGACTGCCAAATTATGAATCTTAAAATGCGGAAGAAAAAAAGTCAAGAAGGAGAAGGGTGAATATCCAAGACAGAACCAAGTATTTTACAACAGGCCTTTCAGGTAGACTGGCTGGATTCCATATAAGCTCATTCATATCTGGAAGTCTTTATCGTTGTCTTAAGCCTGGAAATCAATGAACACCATCCCCTTGAGAGTCTGAAACCTGAAACAAGCATATTTCTTTAAGCACCTTTGCAAAAGTGCTTAATTTTCCATGAGAACTTACTGTCTTGACCTGGCTCCTGGAATTCAAGGGAAGGGTGGAAAGTCAAGTCCAATAAATGAATAACTTTCAGGAACTTCAAACTTCATTATTTCTGATGGCAACCCAAAGCTTTTTCCATTATAAAAAAAAAAAAAAAGGGCAAGGTATTTTGCACTCAAGTAGCTCTTTCAAAGAGGAGAATGAGAGCATGCAGCCCTCTTTACCCTGGTGAGAGCCTCACATTCTATATCTTGTTGGCTCAGAGCGCCTTTGTTTGGAGTCCAGCCCCTGGTTGAGGGTCAGCTAATGAAAGAGGAAATGAGGTTCAAATTCTTTAATTAGTTTTGTCAGTGATTCTCTACGGCTGGCAATAAAAGAAATACTTTCTGGGAGATCAGGTTCTCGCGCTGAAACTTTGGATAGGATAAAGCACTTGAAAGGCCAAGATCATTTTCAGCCCATTGTTCTAGCCTGTCTCTGAACTGGGCTTTTTACTGAAAAGTTTTGGAGCCAAAATTTTTATGTCATCTCCACAGTCATGTCTCCCAGGCATCAATAAGCATGTCTCTTTCAGATATTTATTAATGCACGGAAACCTGCCATCTTAGAAGGTCTTCACAAAACAGTGTATTCCTCAAGCCAACTGGGAGAAAAACAAGTTTTGTTTGGGAATGTTGTGAATGAACGTTGCAGTCTGGGATACACATTTCCTGGAATGCTCGGAGGTCAAGTTCCCCGAAGTGGGAGTACTTATGCAAGGTTGAGGGCCACTCACCAAGGATGGGGAAACGGACTTAGATGTCAGTATTGGGGGTGAGGAAAATCAGCATAGAAGCATCTTTGGAATGACCATGCCCTTTCCTAACAGCAAGTTCTATGCCCTGATCTTCACGTAGGTCCTTATAAGGCTGACCACATAGCCTGATACAAAGGCAACAAACCTAAACACAGGTAACCTCATTGATAACAGTCACGTACCCAGATGGAAATTCTTCCCACATCACAGGGTAAAAAGAGGATTCCAATGCTACCTCAAAATGGGACATTACAAACTTGAACAAAACCCACAAAGGAGAAGTTGCCATGTCTTTCCAGCTTATGGAACAGCTGGAGCTTGTCTAAAAGAAACCACACCCTGGACCTCCTCAGTGAGTCATGGCCCTTCTCCTTCCGTGGGGAATACCCGCATTGCTTCCTGATGGAGAAGACTTTATATGGAGACACCTCTTTTCTCCCTCATCGGTGGGGGGATGGGGCAGGGAGAAAGTTTCCAATCTGATATTAACATTCAATTTCAGAAAAGTGTTTCTTGGGCAGCCTGACTTGCTTTCATAGGTCTATATCAAACACAGAGCATACCTTCAGCTGAGGGGGAAACACTGGCTTTCTAAAGGGTACTAAATCTCCTCCCTCAAACTTCACTGTCCGGGAAAATTTTTAAAATAATTCCTTATGAAAATCACCTCTCTGATTCTAGGCACCGGATGACTCTGAAAGTCATGTTAGACGCACATCACATGCACCCAGGAGAGAAACTCAAGCACCAAGACAGCAAACAATGGCAAAGAGACAGCACAGGAAGTATGCAGTTGTTTACCATTTTGGGGGCAAATGCTCATTAACGTTTACTTTTTCCATTGCAGATATGTATTTTGTGTAATTCTTCAGGGCCAAGTCCACTGATGTCACAATAAACATATTGTCTCTAAGTTCCATTAGCGTCCTGCCATATCTTGGGAGCTTTCTTCCCAGGGGAAGGGATCAGTTGCTTGTTTCAATGAGAAGAATATTGAGACGTCAGTTATTTTTTTCCCACAAAGGTAATGTATTATACCCATAATTTGTAGAATATTTGACGGTACAATAACTTTTCTATGTGATTATTTGACTCTTATTTCAAAACACTGGGTACATGTTTTCAAATGGCAGGGAGGACAGGAGTTGCAACTGACTGATGTCCCTGATAGCTATTCTCTTCCGTAGCCTGCCCAGTGGGCATCTTGTTAGAGCCATAGCAGTTCCTCTCTGAACCTGGTGGTATTTGTGATTGTGCCCATGATGTCCCATTGCAGATGTCTGCACATGATGCTGGCCTCTTGGCTGCAACAGTGTGTCTCCCAGTGCTCCAGTTCTGCAGCAGTGTTTGAAGTTTTTGTGCTGGGTCTTTTAAATCATTTCTTCTGCCCACCCTGCTTAGGATTGCTCAAAAAATAGCAAATAACAACAATACGCCTGCCTTCACTTTGCCAAAAGAAATTGCCTGGGACTGTTCAGAAGCCACATTCAATTTATGAATAAATGAAATGGATCTTCTCGACCGACCATGACAATAAGCACTGGCCTACATATTCAGGGCCTGAAAGAAGTTGAGGCAATGGGCCTAATGAGAAGCAGTCAGCGAATCTAATGAGAATCAGACAGAAGGCCTAATGAGACATTTAACATGCTCTGCCTCTCCCTCCTCTTTTGTTCAGTTTTCATGGGAATCTGTGTTTGGGGAGCTCAGTTGCACTGGCTACAAGCAGATACATATGTCCTTAGTGGGGCGATCCAGGAAGCAATAGAAAGATGCCCAGGGATGGGGAGGGTGGAAGTTGGAAAATGTACCCCAAGGCCATGATAATGTGGTGGGATGGATTTTTATTTTAATTGTATCTATACCTTTTCCAGAATACGGTAGAGCCATACAGCTATGGATGATGACACAATTAAACAGGCAAGAGATTTCAATCACATTACATCACTGCTCCTAGGAAAAGACAGATAAGAAAAGCATGCCTGGGCTAATCTGTTTCTGACCTTTGTCATTCAGAGAGAACCTCCTGGAATGTAAGTGTTGCACAAAGGATACCTGGGATTGTCTCCGTATGAGGCAGCATTGCTTGGAACACTAGGTGTTTTCATTTGTTGATCTTGGATGGGGTTGGCAGCTAGAGAGATGGCTATCAAATTATAAGTTGGGCTGGGCTGAAGTCTCCATTACCTGTGCTGGAGGCAGGAAAAGGAAATAGAGAGACATATGCCCATGCCACCGTTAGAAATTTTGTCTGATGCATGGATTTGGATTTAACAGTTTGGGAGTATAGCTTGGTTTTGAGAAAGTAGGCAAGATTTCTGTTTTATTTAGCTTGCAAGCACAGGAAATTTGCATTGGCCCTTGTCGCCTGCCTATCTAATTAACAGAGTCTCTTTGGATATACATGCTCTTTGTTTTATTTGCTTACCCAAATATATGCTTTAAATGCAACCCTATCCCTCTCTCTATCCATCTGTTTATTTATTTATGACAATTCTTCTTTTGGTTGTCAAGGTCCAGCTTCTGCTCACCCACCTGTATCTGAGTTAAATCTGAAGGTAAATGGAACAGGCTTGCTCTTTGGTGGCGCCACCTAGTGGTCTCCCATGGCAACACAGTTCTCAGCAATCAAATGACTAAGGACTTTGATGTCAGAATATTATGTAGGTTGGTGGGGGAAGTACAGAAAAGAAACGCACCGACATTTATTAAGTTCCAGGTGCTAGGCTCAGAATTTCACACATTTCATCTTTCTTAAACTTTATAAAACTCTATGTGGTAGATAATATCATTTCCTAAATACTGCTATTCATAGCTAGCATTCATTGAATGCATCCTATGGGCAGGGCACTGTGCTAGATGCTTTATATACCATTGACTCATCTGTCCTAGTAACAACCCATGAGGCGTGAATTATGTGGTCTTTTGAGTCTAATTGCCAGGATCTGTAACAGGCCCCAGCCCTTTCAAGCTATCCCTATTTCATTTTCCTCACCTATAATAATAGCACATACGTCATAAAGCAGTTGTGAGAAACAAATAAGACTTCTAAAGTACTTCAGAAAGTGTCTGACACCTAATAAGCGTTAAATATATGCCAAATAGCAGCCAAGACTTTTGCCCCAGTGCAGCTAAACATTGCTGGACAAAAACCCAACTATGCTGACTGGTCTTCTAGATTTCATATTGTTAAATCTAAAATAGACACTCAATCATGCCAGGCAGCCCTCCTTGGGTTTCCTTTTCATCTTCATGTTTAGGCTCTCCCAAACAACGATTTCTCACCCTTCTGTCCTATCTTATACATCCTTGCAACCCTCACCCTCAACTGATGGCCATGCCTCATTGCTGAGAAAGTAAGCAATCAGCTAGGAGCTTTTTCACTTCTCCACCATATTTACTGACCTGCTTGTTCTCTGTCCTCTGTCTTTTGATAAGGGATAAAGTTCCCATTCTCCACAAGGCACAGTGTCTCATGCCTGTAATCCCAGCGCTTTGGGAGGCCAAGGCAGGTGGATCACTTGAGGTTGGGAGTTTGAGAACAGCCTGAACAACATAGCGAAACCCCATCTGTACTAATAATACAAAAACTAGCCAAGCGTAATGGTGTGTGCCTGTAGTCCCAGCTACTCAGGAGGCTGAGGCAGGAGAATCACTTGCACCCAAGAGGCAGAGGTTGTAGTGAGCTGAGATCATACCACTGCACTCCAGCCTGGGCAACAGAGCAAGACTCTCAAAATAAACAAACAAAAAAATTCACAGTTCTCATGAGAAGGTGACCATTCCAATTTTGCACCCAGCTCTCATGCAGTCTTGTCTTTTCAAAGACTTGGTTCCTGCCTTGGCTAAATCACCAAATTCTTTCTCTCTACTGTATTCCTGCTGTCAACAGACAAACATGCAACTTTAAATGATTCTTGCCTGGAAGCTACATCCCTGTTGGGTGCTAAATGTGTCCTCCCAAAATGTATACATTGAAAGCCTCACCACCAATGTGATGGTATTAGAAGATGGAGTTGTTAGGAAGCAATTGTCATGAGGGTGGAGCCCTTATGCATCGGATTAGTGTCCTTATATATAAAAAAAAAAAAAGACCCCAGAGTTCTCTCTCACCCTAGTAACAGCAGGTGAAGATACAAAAGAAGTCCACAGTCTGCAGGGCCCTCACCAGAACTGGACCATACCAGCACACTGATGCCGGACTTTCAGGCTCCAAAACTATGATAAATCAGTTTCTACTGTTTATAAGCCACCATCTATGGTACCTTATTCTAGCAGCCTGAATTCAGACATTCCCTCCAGTTAACATCCCATTCTCAGTCCCCATTTTTCTTAGTAGACTATTTGTCATTCTTCCCACAACTCATTCCGGTAAGACTTCTATTCCCCCCATATCTCTAGTCATCAAGAACACTTATGCCACCAAATCCATGGTGTCCTCTCTCCTCACTTTATATCTCAGCAGGATGTTATGCATTTTTGTGTGACACTCCTTCTTCCCTGAGTTTCTGTGACACCGCACTCCCCACTCATCAACCCTCCACTAATTGACCTTAAATGTTGAAGTGCCACCTCAGAGCTTCAGCCAACCCTCTTTTCCTCTATCAGCATCTTTAACTGAGTACTGTTATCAGACTTATCATGTTAAATATCATTTTTATGTAAACATTGAAAGTAGATATCCCCAGCCCTGATCCCTCCCTGAAACTCCAAACTCAGAGACCACTCCTGATTTGTCTGTCATCTCCACATGGATATACAGCTGATACCTCAAACTGCCACAGCAAGAATTTTGATGCCACTCTCAAACATGTTTCTTTTCCAGTTTTTAAATTTTTTCTTAGTAAGTAGCATGACTATATACCTAGTTGGTCAAATGCAAGGCCAAGGAGCTAAAAACCTAAGAGTTATCCTTTGATGACTTCCTTAACCTTAACAATATGTTGTGCCTCTGTCTATTCCTCTCCATATGCACATTTTCCCACTAGCAGGGCCCCATCGTTTCTGCCGGGTCCATGAAATGTCTCCTCACTTATCATCCTGATTTCATCCCACACATCTACAAGCTATTCTCCATACAGCAGCTGGAAACATTATTTGCAAATATAAATCAGATCACACCACTAGCCTCCTTTAAATCCATCCAATGGCTTCCTTTCACATTGTAATTAAATCCAAATTTCTCACTCTGGCTTGCAAAACACAACATAGCATCTTTAAGAAAAATGATAATGATGCTTTTTCTTCATTTTGAGAGTTCTCTAGTATCTTTCCACCAAATTCCTTTAAAAAAAAAAAAAAAACTAAGTTAGGCAGAGTCTAACTTAGTTGCTTACAATTGAAGAACTGTAATTACATAGCCTCGGACTAGAATTCATTTAATGTCTGGCTCTTCGTAGGAAAACATTTGGGATATGGATAAATTATGGACATATCAACCAGATTGCAAACTCCTACCATCCAAGACCAATTTAAGAGTGTGTGTGTGCGTGTGTGCATGTCCGTGCACGTGTGTGTGCACGTGTGCATGCCTGTTTGCTCATGTGTTCATGCATGTGCATGTCCGTGCATGTGTGTGCATGTGTGTAAGTGTAACGAGTAATGCATGCACACACACAAACATAATGATGCTTAATAAGAACTTGTTGAGTGCTTTGAATTTTATTTACAATTGCTCATGAAATCTGCCTTCTCCCAAATCTCAAAAACAAAACAAAACAAAATAAAACACTGCCATCTTGTTCTGGAAAGGAAAAGAACTGGCAAAGTCAAGGCCTCTTCAATCGGACTGTTGGACAGGGTCAACTTACCCATGAAGAACTGTGCCTGGGGCCCACAGTTCTTTTAGGGACCGATGAAAATGTTTTAATTTAAGTTTCCTTTAAAATCAACAGAAAACAGTGATATAGTAACAAACATACAATAAGAAATTCAGCTTGTATTTTTATTTATCTTTATGCCAAAGCAGTTGTCAAATGTAATTGTTAAATGTTTTAATGGAGGAAGGATGAAGGAAGCAGACGTTCTGGAAAGGTAGAAGTCCTACCGTGATCCTGCTACTGGAGGCCTGCTCTCTGCAGGAAAGTCTGGGGTAGGGGACTTTAGAATGTCTGGCCCCACTGGAATCTCATTGATTGGGGAGTGGGCTGTTATCCAGAAGAAATGATATAAGAAAGCAAAAGTAGCAGCATTCTACTACATTTATCCTGTGTTTGTTTAACACTTGTGTAGTGTTAGAAGTGCATGCGAGGCACTATTCTAGTTGCTTTGCAAACACAGTCATACAATCTGCAGTCTCCTAATGAATAGGAAGTATGTCTCTAACACCCTGGCTCACTCTCTGTTGGCGTCTTTCTCAAGGTGGATGTTATTTTAGGATCAACAGAAATTCAAGCATAGACATTGTGAATTTGTCCGTCGATGTAGCAGGCATGAAAGAATTGAAAGACTAATTTTTTTTTTAAGTTTTAGTACCAAGGCTGATGTTTGTCAGGTGTTTTCATCTCCTCAGTGATGGTTGGTCTTGCTTCAGGGAGACAAGAAGAATACTTTAAAAAGAGAGAGAGAAAAAAAAAAGAAAGCTGTGCATAATGGAAGAGTCTGTCCTCCAGGCAGCTCCCTCAATCTACAGATGTCCTGTCACCTAAATTTATGAAGATCGATCTCCAGGCTCTCCCAAGTCAGAGATAAAGTTCAAAGTGTGTCCCTTCAGCTGCTCACAGCACAGCGGTCTCTGTTGTGCCGCACTGCATTCCACAGAGGCAGGGGCATAACATGTTATATTTGCATTGGGTACATATTTACATGTGTATGTGTACCACTGCTTAAATTACCTGTTACAGAATCATAAATGTGATCCCTTTGCAGTGTTTTCTTTTTCTCTTTTCAACACATTTTCCGCATAGTGAAATCCCAAGTTGAAGAATCACTGGAAGCTGTGCTCAAGAGAGGTCACCTAAGCTTTGGTAATGTCCATAGTCATTAGGGGCGCAGTGAAAAAGAACTTGCTTTGGCTGGGAAGACAGAGTCGGGGGTGTCACCACCAAGGAGGAGAAGCTCATTGTAGAGCAACCTGTCCTAATTCTGGATGTTCAAAATATCCCTGAGGGGCCTTCTAGAAGACACTAATACTCTAGGCTTTACCGAGGCTGATTAAATCAGAACCTTTGAGATTGTACCTGGGCATCAGCTTTTCTAAAACTTCCCTACGTGATGTAATAATAAGCCAGTACTCAGAAAACATACTAATTTAGTGACAGCTGGGCACAAGAGCTACTAAATTTTCCCAAATAAAACCAACCTTTGTACCTACAAAGTGCCATAGAACTGCAACATTTTTCACGCCACTCTTGTTCCTCTGGCTTTATTCTGGAGCAATTTTTTAATGTAGTAGTGATTACATAATCGGTTCAACACACCTAGTCCCTCCCCCCCGCCTTTTTTTTTCCAGAGTCTTACTCTGTCGCCCAAACGGGAGTGCAGTGGTGCAATTTTGGCTCACTGCAACCTCCATCTCCCAGGTTCAAGTGATCCTCCAGCCTCAGCCTCCTGAGTAGCTGGGACCACAGGCATGTGCCACCACACCAGGCTAATTTATTTTTGTATTTTTAGTACAAACGAGGGTTTCACCATGTTGACCTGGTTGGCCTCAACCTCCTGGCCTCAGGTGATCCACCCACCTTAGCCTCCCAAAGTGCTGGGATTACAGGTGTGAGCCACTGCCCACACCCACTTTCAAAATCATTCCGGAATTAAGTTCTCATTGAAAATTCTTCTTAAAACTACAGAGAGGCCACCGAGAGACCCCAGGGATGGACTCCAGGACCACTGAGAGATTTCCTAGGAGTCACTCGTGAGCATTGGACAGGTTGCTCACCAACACGCCAAGGCAAGCACCCTTAGAGGAAACAGTCTACACCATTGTCAAGACAGGAAATGAAGCAAGTCAAGAGATCAATACCAAGAAAATGGATTTTAGGGAAAAGTGAGGCTTATCACTTCCATTCAACACAGATTTCTTGAATACTTATTGTGTTCCATGTAGGGGGTCAGGTAGGGGCAATCCCATTGTCTAGGATCTGAGAGCTTAGGAAGATGTCATCGAATAATTTCCAAATTGCACGGGAAACTATGAGCAGAGTGAGAAGACATGTTTGAACCAGGGTGATGCGTTTGAGAAGGTTTCCAAGAGATGCAACCTTATCCACATCTTGAGAAGTGAATATTATCCAAGTGAAGCCTGGGAATGCCTGGGGAGTGGCTAAAGGAAGGGCAAAGTCATGATCCAGCAGGTGTGTGTGTGGAGGGTGGTGGTAGGTGGACCATGAGCTATCTGGTGATCAAAGCTTAGAATGTTAGGCAGGAAAGAGGAAGGTCAGATTCTTATGGCTGACTTGTGGTGCTGGCTGCCATGGGGAGAATGGAGTTGAGAGAGGGGCTGGTGTAGAGAACGTGTTGAGGGTGGGCAGATGGTCCCAGCAAGGTGAGGGATGGCAGGACCTGCACCAGTGCAGTGGCAGTGGGTGTGCATATGAATGGGACAGGAAGTAAAATCGGTGGGACTTTGTGGCTGATGGATGTGTGAGATGAGGGAGACAGAGAGTAGATTCTGAATAAGAAACTATTAGATGCTCAGAGAATGTTTTCCTCGGGACATGGAGTTTGAAATGGGTGGAGCAGGCAGTGTAAAACAAAAGGTCACAAACCACATGAGGACTTGGGGTGCCAGGTTTTCATGGTGTGCCAGCTGTGTGGCTTGGGGTCGGCTCAGCTTCAGGTTGTAGAGCTGGGACATCAGCAGAAAGTGAGCCAGAAAGATCATGCCTGTCTCCTTCGCTTCCATCTGGGGTTTGACTCATCGCATTGACAGTTGGGATTAGTACTTTCCTAATTCAATTGTTTTTGTAAATCCTCATTCATCTGATGATTGATTACAGGTGACTATAAATTGAGAAATGATAGAGAATAGTTTGGCTTCTCCTTGCTTCTCCCCTCAGTAAACCAGAGGCCTGGAAAATCTTGGAGTTGCCTCGGGAAACATAATGCACTCTAAATTGGGAGCTGAAGGAAGGTGGAACATTTAAATTAACCTCCAGTGGAAACCTCAACCTGCTTGTTATGGTCATTCTTGGCACAAAAGGCGTCTCATTTTGGCTAACATCCAGAAACACAAAAATGGTAAAATTGTAGGACAGAAAGCTGGCGTGGACCGTGTGGCAATTTCCCTGGTCCCCACCAATTCCCTGCTTTGGAATCCTGTCTAGACTTGGCTTCAAGGCACATTCCTTCAGCCTTCGGTAGGCAGAGGTGTTCAGCTCTTGCAGTGTGTACATGATTTAAAAAGAACTAAGAACAGGCTCTCAACAAACCACTGCCTTCTGAAGGTCAAATCTCACTGCTCCAACTGTGACCGGGAAATGAAAATATATTCCAGATCGCTCAGCCCACAGGTGCAGAAGCTGAGGCGCAAATTTCATGTGCAGACTGGCGGGGTCCCTTCTCTGAGCCTCCAGATGCACAGGGAATGTTTTATGTACAGGAAGGCAGAGGCTACCCAGTGACAGCTGGGCTTCAGAGAAAAAAAGTATGGACATGTAGTTAACTCTACCACAAATCCCCAAAATTCAAGCCACCAACATAGGAAGGAGAAAGGGAGCAGCCAGGGAGATTTGGTCCATGCATTCATTCCAAAAATGTTGAGCACTGATTATATGTCAGATATTTTTTTCCAAAGATATTTCTCCATCTGTGACAAAATTGCTCACACTGGATCAGCATGTTTCCTGCCAGTCAGACGTCACTTTGCAATTCAGGGGGCTAGAACACCAGCATGCCATTTGCCCCTGGTGTATGATATCACCAGAAAAGTGATTTTATGACTTTCCTTTTATCCAACTAACTTAGTCGCTTTTCATAAATGACCTGGAGAGAAATATACCCTGAGAAATGAATTTCACAAATGAAGCAATCTGCCTGAAGGATGTTGGAGACTGTTCAGCTTGAGGTGCAACTGCCAGCCCTTTCTGTGCCTGTAGGTGGATTGCCAGGGAGCTATTGCCATGAAGGGCTGTAAGGTTTTAAATTCTCCACATACAGAAATGCTAGCCATTTTAAGTGATGATTATAGTGATGACGATGATGATAGGAAAATAGGCTGAGAAAAAAATACTTAAGGAGTTAAGAAGAATGAGGAAAAAAAGCTGAAGAACCTAAAACTACTAAGTGAGGGAAATATTCAAGGACTAAATTGAACACAATCCAGGGCATTATTCGTTCTGAAATATTTATTGAGCACCTATCATTTTCGGGCCATGCTAAGTGCTGAGGATATAATAGTAAACAAAGCAATCAATGATCTCATGGAACTTTTGTTATGGTGATGAAAGAGAGTAAACTATAATAATAATAATAATACCAGCTATATAGGATACCAAGTGCTGAGAAGAGGAGGAGGTAATTGGGATAAAATGTGTGTATGTGTCTAGGGGGTGGGTACTAATTTGCTTAATGAGTGTCGGAGAAAGAGACACCAAGAAGATAGCATTTAGACAGAATCCACTGGCTAAATGAAAGAGTCATTCTCTGGGCAAATGGTTGACTCTTTGACTTCCCTGTCATCTCTATTCCCAGTCCCTAGGGATTAACTGGTGTTCCCTTCCTTTTCAGCATCCTTCATTGCCTTATCTGTCAGAATCGTACAGTATGTGATGCTTAGGGGTTTTAAACATGTGGTTTTTGGATTGCATGTTAGAACATTTGTGTCGCTATAAGGGAATGCCTAAGACTGGGTGATTTATAAAGACAAGAGGTTTAATTGGCTTGCAGTTCCGCAGGCTAAACAAAAAGCATGGTGCCAGCATCTGCTTCTGGTGAGGGCCTCAAGGAGCTTACTATCATGGTGGAAGAAACCTGTATATTACATGGGAGAGCAAGAGAAAAGGGAGAGGGCAGGAGGTGCGTGCTCTTTTAAACAACCAGATCTGGCGTGAACTCAGAGGAAGAACTCACTCATCACCAAGGGGATGATGGTAAGCCATTCATAAGAGATCACTCCCCTAATCCAGTCACCTCCCACCAGGCCCCACCTCCAACACTGGGAATCTCACTTCTCAACATGAGATTTGGAAGGGACAAATATCCAAACTCAAGCAGACCGCATGGACTAACTCACAAGGAGAATTTATCCTTCTGTACCTTCTCTGGCCAGGCCCTGCATTTCCTGGTGTGGATGCCAGGTGGTTTCTGAGCTTTTCCTGTTTCTTTAAAATGTCAAGAAACCGATCCATAGCATGTGCCCCAATCTCTTTACACTTGGGGCATGGGACTTTTTTATTCAGGTCAAGGAGTTAGAAAAGAACAATATTAGGATGCTGACAGGCTTCCACATGGGGGGTAACTCTTTGAGAGAAGCGGGATGTAAATATCTTCTTTGTTCTTTTCCATCCATACATTAGATTTTGTGGGTATTCTCAATCTAGTTGTAACGATATGGAAGAAACTGAACTCCATCCTTTTGCTCAGATGTGCTTTATTAGATTAGGGAGATCTCTTTGCCTTCAAACTGAATGGCAACTGCACACCTTCAAGGGACCATGGGGCCTACCATTTGGGGTCATGCTCTGGCTGTCATGTCCTGATCTGCATTGCATCCTTGGGGACACAGGTGGCCACACCATGTGAGACATCATGAGGCACAGGGCATGAGAGATTTCCTGAGCCGTTGTCACCTTTCTCTCTGCATTGCCCCTTCATCAGATATACTTAAGGCCCACCTTTTGGGTTCTAGTGTCTTAGATATAATTTCACAGTCAGGCAATTGGATAACTAAGCTGCCCTAAAACTCTTGTCCCTACAATCCTTTACAGTTGAATAGTGTTTTATTTGCTTGTTTTTCAAAGTTCTTGCATACATTTTTTCACTTGTTCCTGACAATAGGGTTGCTAGAAAACTTGTGCTATTTGATAATCACCATTTTACAGGTTAAAAGGTTGAGTCTCAGGGAGGTTAGATAATTTGTGCAAGTAACTGAACAGATCATTTTCCAGCTCTGAGCAGCATCCAGTTCTTCCGACTTCAAATCTATTGCTCTTCGATTACATCTCAAAGACGCACAACCCTGTGATTGGATTCTGGCCATGTGTAAAATGCTTGCCAATGGGAAACAAGTCACCGTCTTACCTACCGGCTATCAAGGAGTAATTTGCGCTCCCTAGACTCATGAAGGAAACTGCAGATGAAGCTGCTTCCTGTGCTGTGAGATGTGAACACTCAACAATGAAGGGAACCAGTGACACAGACAGCCTTTCATTTTCCATCTTCCCTCTGACAAGCTCTCCACCCAGGCCTTGGCCAGGATTCTACCAATGCTTCCTGACTTTTGAGCTCAGCTCCATTTGTAAGCCTCTCCCATTCAGCTCTGCAGGATAAGCAGATGGCATCCGGGCATCTCCTTTACCTCCCATAATTGAGCTCTCTTCCTCCACAGAGTAAGCAAACACAGTGCACAGAACACTAAACACATCTAGGATTGCCTTGGAAGAGCTCACCAGTTAGTGGGTAGTAGAAAGACTTCTCGGGAATAAAAATAAGGGTGATGAGGTCCGCCCTCATGTGTGATCTAGAGCATTTTGACCCAAGTGGTCCACAAACCAGAAGATCCGTATGACCAGGAGGCAGGGGCTAGTTAGAAACAGAAACTCAGGCCTCATGCAAGAACTCCTGAATCAGAATCTGCATTTTAGTAAGATCCCCAGGTGATTTATGCACATATCCAAGGTTGAGAAACCTATATCAGGGAACCGATTTCTCTAGAGCCTGCATACGAGGAGATCTGTGCCCTAATTCCTCCTTTATTCTCTTACCTATCCCCTCCCCCAATAACTGTGTCTGTGTCCACCTGCCTCTCTCACAATGCTCAAACCTCACAACACTCTTGCTCTTGAATATATGACTTAAATTCTCACTACAGCTCATAGATATGTTTTGTTGTCACCACGTTACAGGTACTGAAACTGAGGTACAAAGAGAGAATAACTCACCTAGGGTAGAATTACTGCTAGGTGTGGCTGTGCCTGGAATGTGAAGCTAGGCTTGGCCCACTGCAAAGCCAAATCTCTTCCTATTATAACCAGAACTACTCCATACCAAGCTCCTATGGCCCATTTTTCCCAGAAAAATCCTCTGCAGAATATGGGGAAGCCGTTTTCACAGATCCTATAGACCCACAAGAGGGATACTTTTGTCAGAGGTGTTTGAACCACAGCAACTCCATCTTGAATAGGGACTGGGTAAAATAAGGCCAAGATCTACACTGGGCTGTGTTTCCAAGAGGTTAAGGCATTCTTAGTCACAAAATGGGATAAGAGGTCAGCACAAAATACAGATCATAAAGACCTTGCTGATAAAACAGGTTGTGGTAAAGAAGTCAAAACCCACCAAAACCAAGATGGCCATGAAAGTGACCTCTGGTTGTCCTGACTGCTGATTATATGCTAATTATAATGCATTAACTTGCTAAAAGACACTCCCACCAGTGTCATGACAGTTTACAAATGCCATGGCAGTATCTGGAAGTTACCCTATATGGTCTAAAAAGTGGAGGAAGCCTCAGTTCTGGAAATTACCCACCCTTTTTCCAGAAAACTCATGAATAAGCCATCCCTTGTTTAGCATATGATCAAGAAACAACCATAGCATAGCCAACCAGTAGCCCTTGGGGCTCTGCCTATGGAGTAGCCATTCTTTATTCCTTTACTTGCTTAATAAACTTGCTTTCACTTTACTCTGTGGACTGATCCTGAATTCTTTCTTGCACCAAGAAAATTCCCTCTCTTGGGGTCCGAATTGGGACCGTTTTCTGGAAATACATTCTCTGGCAGTTCAGATGTTCCCCTCACCACTGTTCTTGCCACAGAATAGCTGAGAAAACTCAGCTTCCATCTTCAAACACCACGCAGAAGAGGGAAAGGCTCTTCTGATATGTGCTCGTCCTGGATGTATTATCATTTATTGGCCCAAATTGTTTCGTGCCCACTCTTTCCCAATCACAGGGGCTGAAGGTGAAAACACTGAAACACTTAAACCAATTTGGGGGCATTCCTGGAGCTGCAGGTGGGTCTTCTCACCAGTCACATGGCCAAACGGGAGGAAGTAAATTCTCTCCTGCCTGCTTCACCCTAAACAAATCAGAATACAATAGATGAAGTGAGAATGTAGAGGTATACTTCATTTTTGTCTGCTTCATTTTATTGCATTTCACAGATATTGCATTTTTTACAAATTGAAGACTTGTGTCAACTCTGTGTCCAACAAGTCTATTGGTGCCATTTTTCCAACAGTCTGCACTCACTTCATGTCTCTTTGTCACATTTTGGAAATTCTCAAAATATTTCCAATTTTCAAATTATTATTATATCTTTTATGGTGATCTGTGATCAGTGATCTTTGATGTTACTATTGTAATTATTTTGAGGTGCGAGGAACAGTGAAGATGGCAAATCTAATTAATAAATGTTGGAATTGCTCTGACTCCTCCACCAACCAGCATTCCCCATCTCTCTCCATCTCCTCAGGCCTCCCTATTCCTTTGAGACACCACAATATTGAAATTAGGCTAATTAATAACCCTACAATGGCATCTAAGTGTTCAAGTGAAAGGAAGAGTTGCACATCTCTTTCTTTAAATCAAATGCTGGAAATGATTAACCTTAGTGAGGAAGACACGTCAAAAGCTGAAACAGGCCAAAAGCTAGGCCTCTTGTACCAAGTGTTTAGTCAAGTTGTGAATGCAAAAGGAAAGGAATGAGAAAGCAAAACAGCCTTATTGCTGATATGGAGAAAGTATGAGTGGCCTGGATAGAAGATCAAGTCAGCCATAACATTCCCTTAATTTAAGCCTAATCCAGAGCAAGGCCCCAACTCTCTTTACTTCTGTGAAAGCTGAGAGATGAGGAAGCTGTAGAAGAAAAATTTGAAACTAGCACAGGTTGGATAATGAAGTTTGAGAAAAGAAGCTCTCTCAACATAAAAGTGAAAGGCGAAGCAGCAAGAACTGATGGAGTAGCCACAACAAGTTATCTAGAAGATCTAGTTAAGAAAATTGATGAAGGTAGCTACACTAAACTATGTGGATTAAATATCCTTCTATTGGAAGAAGATGCCCTCTAGGACTTTTATAGCTTTTATAGCTAGAGAGAAGTTAATGCCTAGCTTTAAAGCTTCAAATGACAGGTTAACTCTCTTGTTACTAGCTAATGCAGCTGGTGACTTTAAGTTGAAACCAATGCTCATTTACCATTCTAAAAATACTAGAGTCCTTAAAACTTATGCGAAAGATACTCTGCCTTTACTCTCAATGCAACAACAAAGCCTGGATGACAGCACATTCGTTTACAGCATAGTTTATTGAATATTTTAAGACCACTGTTGAGATCGACTATTCAGGAAAAAAGAAAAAGATTCCTTTTATTAGTTTGCTGCAAAAGTATTTGCAGAACTGCAATAACTTTAGCACCAAACTAAAAAATATTACTGCTCATAACAATGCACCTGCTCAACCAAGAGCTCTGACGGAAATGTGTGAGGAGATTAATGTTGTTTTTGTGCCTGCTAACACAATATGCATTCTACAGCTCATGGATCAGGAAGTCATTTCAACTTTTGAGTCTTATTATTTAAGAAGATGATTTTGTAAGACTGTAGCTGCCAAAGGGCTTGGTTCCACTGATGAATTTAGGCAAAGTACATTAAAAACCTTCTGGAAAGTAGTCACCATTCTTGATGTCATTAAGAACATTTGTTATTCATGGGATAAAGTCAAAATATCAACATTAAAAGGAGTTAGGAAGAAGTTGATTCCAACTTTCATGAATGACTTTGAGGGGTTCAAGACTTCAGCAGAGAAAGTAACCATGGAAGTAGTAGAAATAGCAAGATAACTAGAATTGGAAATATAGCCTGAAGAAGTGACTAAATTTCTGCAATCTCATAATAAAACTTGAACAAATGAGGAGTTGCTTCTTTGTTTTTTGTTCTGTTCCTTTTTTGTTTTGTTTTTGAGACAGAGTCTTACTCTGTCTCCCAGGCTGGAGTGCAGTGGCATAATCCTGGCTCACTGCAACCTCTGCCTCCAAGGTTCCAGTGATTCTCCTGCCTCGGCCTCCAAAGTAGCTGGGATTACAGGCCCATACCACCATGCCCAGCTAATTTTTGTTTTGTTTTGTCTTAGTAGAGATGGGGTTTCACCATGTTGGCCAGGCTGGTCTCGAACTTCTGACCTCAGGTGATCAGCTCACATTGGCCTCCCAAAGTTCTGGGATTACAGGTGTGAGTCACCATGCCAGCTAAGGAGTTGCTTCTTATGGATGAGCAAAGAAAATGGTTTCTGAGATGGAGTCTACTGCTGGTCAAGATGCTATGAACATTGTTGAAATTACAAAGACAAATTTAGAATATTACATAAATTGAAATGACAAAAATGATTTAGAATAGTACATAAACTAAGTTGATAAAGCAGTGGTAGAATTTGAGAGGACTGACTCCAATTTTGAAAGAAGTAAAATGCTGTGAAACAGTATCACATGTTACAGAGAAATCTTTTGTGACAGGAAAAGTCAATAGATGCAGCAAAATTCATTGTTGTCATATTTAGATCCTGCAAACAGGTTACAATGTGCCGAAGGCTCAAATGATCTTGAGTATTTCTTTTAGCAACAAAGCATGTTCGATTAGGGGCTGTACATTGTTTTATATACATAATGCTATTGTACAATTAATATACTACAGTATAGTGTAAACATTACTTTTATTTGCACTGAAAAAACAAAAAATGCATGTGACTTGCTTTATTGCGATATTTGCTTTATTGTTGTTCTGGAATCAAACCTGCCTATATACTGAGGAGAAAACAAACAAGCAAACAAAAACTACAAAAATTAAGAATGTGCTAGAAATATATTTATTGGCAAAGTCATATATTAACTGGAAAAAATCTAGTCACAAAATAGGAATTTCAGCATTTTCTTACGTCTTTTTTCCCAAGAATCTGTCAATCTATAATATTGAGTATATAAGGGTGCTAAAATAATAAGTTTATGGGAGCTCCTTAGTTTACCCTTAATGCTTTTTCTCAATCTTTTGATTTTTTTCTCTATAATAATCATAAATTACATGTAGAGCACATATTTAAAGCACTTTTTTTTAACACACACTTTTTTTCTACAGCATTATTATGTGTTTTTAAAAACACACTTTTTTTCTATAGCAATATCAGTATCTACATTTTAGGACCTACACAGCTGTATAGCACTCTGTAAAGTCAGTTTTTTTGAACACCTCCTTGTAGCATGATCTCAGTAGTTTATGCCAATCTATAAAAGATTCCTTCAAGGAGAAGTACATGTACCTTAAAAAAAAAAAATGGACCCCAGAACCTGGTAGCATTAGAAGGAGAATCTGCTTCTGGAGAGGAGGGATAAGTCAAGGAGCCCAACTTCCTTTCCCTGGAGTTGCCTGTACCCTAAGGTCTTATCTCCACCCACCAATTCCTGTGGGTCCTCTTGGCCTTTAATACTTCTAAACACATTTAAACTAAGCTTCTTCATCTAGTTGCCTCTTTGCTTAGTTGAAAACATGTTGCAAAATTTTAATATTAAATTAAAATTAAAATTAAAGACTTTACCAATTACAAAAAGATGAATAAACCCTAACTACTTGACTTTGGAGAGCCTATTACGTAGGCTCCATGCGCTTTGGAGGAGAATCGATGGGATCTCACACACGTGAAACCTTCTAGAAATGAGAAGGCTTCATCCCACTCCCTGGATCCACCTCTCCATTCTCCAAGCCTCCCTTTCCCTTTGAGAGGGAGACACACACACAGAGAGAGAAAGAGAACAAGTTTCACAGTGTATCGATCAACCTCTATGTTTTAAGAATGATTTCACATGGGCCCAGATCATCAACAAGGTATTTATTTCCATTGGCCTCTCTGTGCAGATAGATAATAAATAGAATGAAAAATAATGGTTCCTGCTCTAAGAAGCTTACAGTTTCTGGTGGGAATATCAACAAATGCCTAGAATTCATGTTGAAATACCAAGAAAGGAATATGCAAATACTCTCTGTTTACTCCATTTATCATTTGGCTCATGGTTGGATGGTTTCTGTCTCCTTCATCATTGCTTCCTCAAATCATAACTAACCTTAAAACCCAGATGTAATGGCATCTTTTTCACAAAGCTGTCTCTGATCCCTTCCTCCAAAGTCATAGAATTCCTTTTCTTCTGAACCTCTGGCATATATACTATTTTTCATGGGAGATATTTTACAATTTAATACAATGATTCTCCACCGGAAGAAAGGGTGGGAGTATATGTAACATAAATCTTATTAAGTTCTAAAAAATACATAAATTATCAAGAGTCACGCAGATAGTGGAAGGTACCACACTGTAATCCATATCTTTCTTCCAAAAACCCTGCTTTAAACTACCAGTGTCTCTTCATCATTTTTAAACCACTTTCTACATCCTCCTCTCCTCCACCCCACCAGCCTGGACTGCGGTCCCTTCATCATGTCCACATACCTTTGTCCATCTCTGATGAGTCCCTGGGACTGGTGGCAGGAGGTGGCATCCCCCTCAGACCCTGAGGCAAAACAATATTCAGGACCACTTTTTGACCCTGTTCGTGGTCCTTATCCGTCCTACTGGGTTATGTATGTACTCCTTTAGGGAAGACATGGTACCTTTCTCCATCTAGCTCCACCTCCCCCAGACACCAGCATTATGGGAACTAGAACAATGTCTTGCCTTATCATTTCTGTATGAGTTTTTCAATAGTTTTTTTTTGAATCAAGGAAAAACACAGACTATACAGGTTATGAAAGTGCAAATAATATAACGTGTAAGTGATAGCATTTGTGGATAAAGGGGTTGATGTGGGGAGACTTTCTGGAGGAGGTGAGGTTTTTTTATTTCTTTTGGCTGGGATATCCTGACTTAGCAGAGATGAAGGTGAAAGGCAGCACAGTTGGGGAGAATTGCATAATGGTCTGATGTAAAACATTCCTCGTTGTTGATGAGAAATGACAGTGCTGATAGATTTCCTATGACCATAGAACAGATGAGCAAGACAGTTTAATTCTGGGAATTTCTGCTTTCCATCTCAGAGATTACTCCTTGGGCCATTATCTCTTCAGTGGATGAAGGTACTTGCTAAAAATAGGCTACTAATGTTTTCCTTAGAATTACAGCACACGTCAGAAGAGAGTAATGACCCAATGCCGCACTGTTTTCTTTTCATTTCAGTTGGCCTCAAACAAATAAACCCGATAAATATTATCGGAGTCACATATGCTCATTAAGGGTTATAGTCAGTGGCTCTGTTTGTTTTACTGTGTAATAGATGATGAAACCATGGTGATGAGTGGAGTAAGCTGGGATGGTTTTTGTATTTCCCCATCTCAACACTGAAGACTTGCTCATTGTTAGTTCACTGGCTTGTACAAGAAATAGAACAGCTCACTAAAACTCTTATTCATTTTGACATGTCTTAAAGAAGTCCGCATTCACATCTTCTGATTTAGCTCAATGACACATGATACAAGTTTGAAAGGCGGTTCTTAAATAAATCACTGAACATTATGTAAGCATTTTCGCAGCAAGAGAAACAGTGTGAAAACTTTCAAATAAGAAATAGTATTCTTAATAACTTATTAACTCACCATAACTGAGGATTCTGTTGGTAATCATTTTATGGGCTAGAGGACAAAATTCGGCTCATGTTGTATAAAATTCATGCTACAAAAAGTCAAAGTATATAGTACTGGCCTACTGTCTTTTTAGAAAAACATTTCAAGCTAGTAAAAGAAAATAAACACTGTAATTATTTTGTAATGAGATTTCCACACATTTTCGTATCTAAGCCTCATGGCTTTCATTTTTTGTTTAAAGAGACTGAAAAACCATAGGTCTTCACACTCTTGTATGAATTTCTACCAAAACCCTAATTTTACTATCCAGAAGGGCTGCTTTTCCCTATTTGCCCTAATCCTTCTGTCCACAGAGTGATCTTTCTAAAATACAGATCTGATTGTATCACTTTCTAGTGAAAACCTTCAACAGTTCCCTGTTAACATAATCCAAATACTTTTGGATGATGTACAGCACTCTTCATATTATGGCCTATTTTTGGGCCCTTTTAAAATTGCCCTTCTGTGTAATTCACAATTGTCCTGAACTTCATATGTCCCAAAACTTGCAGGCTTTTATCCTTCAGCCTTCAAACACACTTCTCCTTATCTTCCAGGTAAAGTTGCTGTCATCAACACTGCACTCAAATATAATTTCTTCTGAGATTTTCCCCTCACATTCTCTCCCCAATACCTAGTGGTTCCCTTCTTCCTGATCATTTAGTGTATTCTCCAGGCACTCAAGCTGTGTCGTTTCCATCACCAGCATTTCCATCGTTCGTTTTGATGTCTAACTCCCACACCATGCTGAGGACTTGTCTTTTTTGTAATGAAAGCTCAACGCTGATACAATCCCAAGCCCCAACCAGGTGCTCCATAAATGCCCATTTACAGTGCCATTGAATAAATGAATCACAACTGCTCCTCACTAGAAAGGAGCAAGCTCAGAGCTCATGCCTATTAAAGCCCTGATACAATTTGCAATTTCAATTTGCAATTGTATCAAGTTCCAGACTGAAGCCAGTGTTACGGTTCTGCAAAAGCATCCAAGTAGGTTTTAGCTTCTAGTTAAAACCACATACACCCAAGAGAACATCAAGAGTTATTACTTGAATAGACACCCTGTCCACATAAAAATGGTGAACATATACACTTTGTTTTTTGAAAATGTTCCCTTGAGTCTCTGCTGAGATGTATTCATTTAGAAGGACAAAGGTTGATCAGCATGTCACCAACCAGACAGCAGAAACTGTATGTTTGGCAGCCACTTCTAGAGGGATACAGGCCTGCATTTCATTTCCTAACAGATTTCAGGGACCTAACTTGGTGGGAGAAGTACAATCTTACAGAGGAGGAAGGCTGAACAATACAAAACAGCAACAACAACAACAACAAAACAGCATCACACTTGATAGTGATAATGTTTCCACGGACACTGTCCAAATCTGCTCTGTAATTATACACTCAATGCCATTGTAAAATGGTAGCCGTTGGAATATAGTTATAGCAACCTAGAACATCACAGATGGAAGGAGTCTTAGGGGAATTGCTGTTAATACCTTTCATTACTGAGATGTGGATGTAATAGCTAAGAGACAAGTCCCATCTACTCGACTTATTAGATTATAGGAAAAAATTGAGGGAAAGATACTACATAAAGTGGCAGCATAATAGAGTAGACAAGCCATCAGTTCCAGGAGGCAGATCAGTCTGGCTTTATCACCTGTATGGCTATAGGAAAGTCACTTAACCTCTTTGAGGCTCATTTTTTTTTTTTTTTTTTGCCTATAAAAAAATCCATTGCTATCTTTTTTGGAGGGTTTCAGTTAGGATTAAAGGTTCTAAGTTAGGAACATCTAGTACAATGCCTGAAAAAGTATGAGTCCTCAATAATTGATAGATATTATTATTATTGCAGTGGAAATACAGGGAATGTGAATCATTTTGGAGTGGACTTTTGTCCTCTGGGGCTACAAAACAACCAAATCTTCGTATTTGGGAGGAACTCTGATGGAGAGGAGGAAGGTCCACCTTTCATTACGGAGGCCAGAAGGGGAGGGTTCTGTCAGTGAGAGAGTGGTCACCTGGTGGAACCCATTCAATCTGAGCTTCCACTGGGGCTCCGAACCTGGAAGTGACATGGCCCTACCCCTCACCTACCTGCATTCTGCCAGAGGATCCAGCTACAGAGGCCCCCTTGGTTCCTACATGCAATTCAAGCCTGATGTTTCTGGGAGCTCTCCAATATCCTCCAACAAATTCTTTTTTTTTTTTTTTTGCTTAGGATAGGCAAAATTGATTTCTGTGACTTCTGACTAGCAAGACACTCACTATAAATATAATTCGAATAAAGGCAGACCAGTCATTTCCAATCTAGTCCTTGTTTCTCCATTGCTAACATACTTCGTGCTATATCACTTTATCAGTTAAAACCATGGCTCAATTTTCTATGTTCATAGACAGAGCATAGATCTTTAAAACGAGAAAACTGTGGATAAACCACACTGTTTACTTTAACTCACAAAATGAAGCAATTATATTCACAAACCTAGACTGAGAGGCCTCTCTGTCTCCTCTGAGTTTGAAGGACCTGGGCTAAATGGCAGCAAAGGAGTGGGCGAACAGAAGCCTAGAATGTGCAGTCTCACTAAGTGAGCACCAACTACAAAAGGAACAATCATCCAGTGCCGGCAGGACTTTGTGCTAAGCAGCCAGTGATTTTCCAATGTTTTCAAGTTGGAGGAAAATATATGACAGATGTGTTGGCTCTGGGAACAATAAAAACAGCTTCTTAAATCACCAAGAAGGGGAGGGAAAGAAAGTAATACAATACAGGATAAATCAGGAGGGAGTCAGCAGGACTGTCTGTTACGGTTGAGGGTAGCAAGGGAATGATGTGTTCAGTAGCAGTAAACAAGCATGGGGTGAGAAGGCCTCGGACCACAAGACCAACCGTCGTAGAAAACTGCCCTGAACCCCATCCTGAAGGAACATGATCTACAACTTGAGGAACACAAGAGGGATAAAACACTAACAAAAACTCAAATGGGGCAGTAATGTTAAAATACAGTTGACTCTGTGCATTACTAAAGCAAAGGGATGAAAATAATGAATCAGCAAGCTGTCCCAAGTTCCACTAAGACAGTGGTTCTCGACATATAACGTACCTAAGAATGTCCTAGGGTTCTTGCTAAAAGTGCAGAGCCCTGGGCTTCTTGGTCAACTGGTGCTACAAGGCCAGACATGGCAGCTCATGCCTGTAATCCCAGCACGTTGGGAGGCTGAGATGGGCAGGTTACTTGAGCCTTGGAGTTTGAGACCAGCCTGGGCAACAGGGAAAAACATTGTCTCTATTAAAAATACAAAAAATTAGCTGGGCATAATGGCACATGCCTGTAGTCCCAGCTACTCAGGAGGCTGAAATAGGAGGATCAATGTCTGGGAGACGAAGGCTGCAGTAAGCTGAGATCATGCCACTGCACTCCAGTCTGAGTGACACAGATTCTATCTAAAAAATAAAAAATAAAAATTTAAAAAGAGGTACTGGTATAGTAACTTTTATCTGGAACCTAAGAGTCTATATTTTTAACAAGTTAGAAGGTGATTCTAATGCAGTTAGCATTACTCACTACTTTGTGTACACTACTTTACTTTGTGTATAGTACTTTACACAAAGTAGTGAGTAATGCTAACCCTAACCCTAAAAGTCCAGTAAGGGTTTTTAGTTTCAACAGATACAATGCCAGGTCACATTGTTCCAGGATAGTATGTTCAAGACTAAGACACCTGGCATTACAGCTTATGAATAATCAGTGGTGAAGTGAACTCATTTATGAACATTCTAATGTTCACTGTAGTCTTGTTTTTTGGTGATGTGTACAACCTAGGGGCAATAATAATAGTCATTATGTATTGAGTCTTCATTGTGGGCCAGGCCCTGCTAAGTGCTTTGTATGCATCAAAAAGGTGACTCTTCAAAGCAATTCTGTGAGGTTGATTTTATTATTATCTGGGCTTTATAGATGAAGGAACTAATAAAGAAGATAAGAATCTTGGATATGACATGATGGTATAATGATTAATTTTATGTGTCAACTTGACTGGGTCACAAGATGCCCAGACATTTGGTTAAACACAAGTGTGGTGCTTCTGTAACAAATATCTAAACATGTGGAGTAATTTTGGAGCTGGGTAATGAATACAGTCCGAAAGAATTTTGAGATGTATGCTAGAAATATGGACATTAAACATAGATTCTGGTGAGGTCTTGAACCTATGTTTAATAGATTTATGTTTAAAGGAAATGAAGAACATGTTATTGGAAGCTGGAGGAAAGGCAATATTTGTCATAAAATGGCAAAGAACCTTGTTGGCTTCTGTTCATGTTCTAATGTTTTGTGGAAGGTGGAACTTGTGAGTCATGAAATTGGATATTTAGCTCAGGAGGTTTCCAATCCAAGTGTTGAAGGAGTGACTTGGTTCCTCTTGACTGTTTATAGTAAAATGTGAAGAAAGAGATAAATTTAAGAAGAAATTGTTCAGCAAGATGGAACCAGAATTTAAATATTTGAAAATTTCTCTGCCTCTCCATATTGCAAAAAGAAAGAAATAAAAGAAAACTTGTTCTGAAAAGAACACTAAGAGTATGGATGATCAACCATTTAATAAAAAATCATGTATGCAGTTTCTCCATTTAATCAGCCATCTTAACAGGAGCCAGGAATAGAGATGAGATTATACCAGCAAAGACACTGCCAGTGTTAATGAACTAAAGGGGACAAAAAAGACACAACAAAATGCAGCAAGTCTGTCAGACTTCTTTTACCTGATGGAATCATGGAACTATCTGGTTGCAAACATGTGCTGTCTTTTAATAAAAGGTAAAAAGGACCCCAGAGCCACAATTCAGACTTCATCAGGGCTGCCAATCCTATCACTGGTCCAGAGTGCACAGGCCAGGGATGCAAAGCTGCCTCCACGTAAGTTTCAGATGACTGGACCACAACTCTGCAGAAACATGTGTGGGGAGAGCTACCACACAGAGCCAAAGAAATGAGGCTGCCCTGCTGACCTGTCGGGGAGATGCTGCCATCACACTGGGCCTGGAGGGTGGAGGAACAAACCAAAGAGGATTATTCTCGAACCTTAAAGTCTAATGGGGCCAGGCTCAGTGACTCACACCTGTAATCCCAGCACTTTGAGAGGCCAAGGCAGGTGGATTGCTTGAGCTCAAGAGTTTGAGACTAGCCTGAGCAACATGGCAAGATTCTGTCTCTACCAAGTATACAAAAACTTAGCCCGGCTTGGTGGTGTGTGCCTGTGGTCCCAGCTACTTGGGAGGCTGAGTCGAGAAGTTTACCTGAGCTCAACAGGCAGAAGCTGTAGTGAGCTGAGATCACGCCACTGCACTCCAGGCTGGATGACAGTGAGACTCCATCTAAAAAAAAGATTTAATGGTATTTGCCTTCCTAGGTTTTACACTTGCTTAGGACCACTCACCTCTTTCTTCCTTCTAATATTTCTCTTTTACAATAGGAATGTCAATCCTATGCCTGTCCCACCATTGTATTTTGGAAACAAACAACTTGTTTGGTTTCATAGTTTCACAAGTGGAGAGAAGGTTTTCCTCAGGATGAACTGTATATTGAGTCTCATCCATATCTGATTTACATTATACTGAGGTGAGACTTTGGACTTTAGAGATAATATTGCAAATCAGTTAAGACTTGTGGCTATTGGGGTGGGATTAATATATTTTATACGCAGTAAGGGCATGAATTTGAGGGGGCAAAAGGGATGCAATACTGTAGATTGAATATTTGTGTCCCCCCAACATTTATGTACCAAAGTCTTGACCTGTAATTTGAAGGTGTTAGGAGACAGGGTCTTTGAGAGTTAATTAGGGGTAGATAAGGTAATAAGGGTGGGGCTTTCATGATGGGATTAGTGCCCTTAAAGGATGAAACACCAGAGAGCTTCTTCTCTGTCTCTGTCTCTCTCTCTCTCTCTCTTGCTTTCTCTTTCTCTCTCTCTCTCTTCCATGTAAGGACACAGCAATTTGGCAAGCCATCTGCAAGCCAGAAGAGAGCCCTCACTGGGGAACAAAACTGGCCAGTACCTTGATCTTGGACTTCCTAGCCTCCAGAACTGTGAGAAAACAAACTGTTGTTGTTTATGTCACCTAGTTCAGGGTATTTCATTATGACAGCCTGAGCAGATGAACCCACTCACCTAGGAAGTGGTAGGATTGAGATTTGAATTTGGAAGCCTTACTTGAGGATTTTTCACTTGACCAACTACACTACAGTTTTAATAGTCCCTTTTCCCCACAAAGACTTCCAAAAAAGAAGGCTTGGTATCCCTCTTAGGGTATATTTTTGTCTCCAAAATTTCCCTTATACCAATGGATAGAAAAAAAGTGACTTGATTTCAGGTTCCAGTGCTTGGATTTATTCTTCTTCTTAAAATGTCTCTGAGTAGTGGGACAGAAATTTCCCCACCCTTCCCCTCATGAAGCTGTGTAGACAGGCCACAAAGGAAAAGAGCAACTGACTCTCTCATTTCTACATGACTTGACCATGTCACCAACACCTGTGTCAAAATGAAGTTTCACCAGATGCAGTCAAGCCTCCGCAGGGGCTGCTGAGCTGCAGTGTCTCCAGGAAGACCCGTTGATGACTCACACTCCAATCCACTCATCAGACCACCGTGCTGCTGGCCTTCTGTGGTCTGGTAAGAACCAGAGCTCTTGGAGAAAAATGCAAATGTGTCTTTAGTATCTACATAAAGGTAAAACATTTTGCAACAGCATTTCTGGTCTTTAGATTAACACGTACACTATGTCAGGTTCACAGGTAGTTTGGGCCCACGTTTGAGTCTTGGGAAAGAGTAGAGTAACAGGAACTCTGCTTCTTTCATATGAGTAGGAAAAGTGTCCCAGGGATGTTTGCTTGTGGATGTCTTGAAGCTTGGAAAGTGGGAAATGCTAAGGGGGAAACCAAGTCAAGGAAGTTCTCCTCACAGATGTGGGGCTCAGTATTTTGTGGAGGCACAAGCATAGGGCATAATGGAAAAGGCATGGGGAGCCAGGGACTGTGAATGTAGGGGTGCATCAACCTTGCACCAACTCCCAATCAGGAAGGTACATTATGAGGCTGAGCAAGGCAGATAAAGCAAATTACAGCAACTAGAGCTGTCAGCCAAGGTGATCTTCGTAAATCCAAACCCAATCATGTCATTATCCTGCTTAAAGCCTTTCAAATGACTTTCATTGAATGAAGAATGCAGTTGGAAAGCCTTAGTGAGTCCTGCATAACCTGTGTCCTGCACATTTCAAAGACCTTACTTGTGCCTCCCTTCTCGAGCTTCATCCCATCCACTCCAGTGCCCTCTTGGTTACTGGAACATGTCAGTCTTTTTCTGCCTCGTGGCCTTGACCCATGCTGCTTTTGTTTTTCAGATGGACCACTCATGCTCTTGGCTTTGGCTTATCCTTATCATTATGGTCTCGCCACAATTGCCCCATTCGAAATCCATCCCTTGCCTTTCTATTATTTTCTTTCTCAGCAGTCTGGTCTTAACTTCCTCAGTCCTTGTACATCATGAAATTACTATGCCCGCTCACATGTTTTTGCCTGTCCCGCATTTCAACTGTGAGGCCCATGAGCACAGGGACCACATCTGTCTTGGTAGCCCCTCGATATCCCCAGCATCTTACACATGCCTGGCACTTGGAAGGTGTTCAGTCGGTGTTTGAATGAATAAGTGAAAGTCCCCTTGGCAAGAATTAAGCCGTCCTTGCCAGGACATTTGTGGTCGCCTGACACAGCAGTCAAAGGAGCCTGGAGAGCAACTCCTGCCTGACTTGCCGTCAGAGCTGACTTCCCTTTGACACTCTGGCCAGAGGCAAAGAGAAATGACAGAGGTGTTGCCATTCTCCAGCCCACAGCATGTGTCTGTATGCTGGGCAGAGGGCTGCAAGCGAGGGCTGAGGACCAGCCTGTACTCCAAGAGCTGGCCAGGTGCCAGCCACCTCAATCCATGGGGAGATGCTTTTTTGGTTAGACTGCCAAGAGCTGAAAGCTTTTGGAAATTCACACAAAGACACAGCAGGGGCTATCCAAGACCCTGTCAGTAACTCAAGGGGGTTACAGACCAGAGAGCCAATGGCGAACCGGAAAAAACTGAATCGCAGCCCCAAGATGGCTGAGGTTTAAGGGTCAAGTGGCAGGTCCATCAGGCTACAGAGGCAGGCTTTGGATCACAGAAAGACATCAGCCAGAACCAAGACGAGAATCTCCTGGCAGGAGCAAGAGCAGGAAGTGGTGGCATTCAGATAAGATCTGCCCAGGTAGGGATTTGCTAGTCACTTTAATGCCTTTTGGCTCTAATTAATTTAGAGGGAAAAGCAAACACCAGGGGAACCAGAGAAACAAAACAAAGGAAAATAACCTTATCCGATTGATTTCTATATCCTCTGACTACCTCTGAAATGTGTTTATCAACAATAACTTCCTTGTGAGAGGGAGTGGTTTCCATTTCTGGTCGGAGCAGTCACTTTGTAAGCTTGTTCGTACCCCCTCCCCTAGAAGCCCTGTGCAACTTGTCACCAAAAAATACCTTGAAAAATACTGAAGCCCTAATTCCTTCATATTCTTTTTCCTATGGCATACACATAGGCCTGGGTAACATGAGATAGCACATACAAGTTGCTTTGCAAATTCGCAAAGACTCATGACAGACTTTAAATAATCTACCCCCAAAGGAAAACTAAGAGAATGAAGAAATGGAAAATGACATCGCCATTCATTTTAGTAGTAGGAGCTCTGTCCTGTCCCTTCAACCTTGTCGCCAGCATGCTCTGAAAGTCAGATCAACAGCTCCCTTTTACAGATGGTCTATTGCATTTGCTATTATTATTGACATTGCAACCTGTTCCCTTTTCTCTCCCTCCCAGCAGCCGCCAGAGGATCGGCCAAATGGCCCTGAATGAGGAAATCCATTCAAGGCCATTTGTCTGTGGTTGTGTGTGTGTTCAGGTCTCCATCTCACACTCACTCCATCCTGACAAGTGCAGAAGGTGAAAACATTGCTAGTCAGCCTGTTTTCTGAAAGGGATCAGCCTGTTGCTGAAAGATTTATTATCAGGGAACTGCAGGGTAGGGGAAGGCCTTTACTTGAACCAGAATTGGTCATTCAGAGTTCATTCTGTAACTTGATCATTTATTTATATTTTATGCACCTTCTACCAAGGAAAGAGGGTGCATGTGGGACCATTACCTCATTGAAAGTAGTGTGGTCAAATAACTATCTCATTGAACAGCCTGTTAGAGAGGTAGTGTGCAGCTCATTTGACTGTTGCTTTAACCCTTTGGGCTCTGCATGACTTCTGGTGAGAAGAGGGGATTTCAGGTTTGGCCTTCTCTAGTCACATGCACTGCAAATGGGATCATGAGACACAGCTCCTGATTCCAGAAGACATATTCCATCCTCCGCTCTCAGCCACTCATTGGAAGAGAACATGCTGGGTGAGAGGTGACAAAAAGCCTGGAAAAAAATGAAGGAGGGGTTGTAGGAAAAATAATTATTCTTGTAAACATTGATGGCCCATGTTCATGAGATCACATTCAGAGATGTGAAACCTATCAATGCTTAGGAAAGGTAGCCATAGCTTGGCACTGTTCTAAGATACAAATCATAGCAACATCTTCTATTTATCTAAGGCTGCAGTCATGTCAGAATGTGCTTATTTCAATTTCTCACTTAATCCATGGATGTTTTTATTCTTACTGCACAGATGAGGCAATGGATATTTAATGAATAGTTTGCCCAAAGTCATAGTTAGAACTGGGATACCTCCCATGTTTTTGGATGCTCAGACAAGAGCTCTGTTCTCCAAGGTCTCTAAAACCACATTTAGAAGCAATTGAGGGCAGCAGGAAGTGATATCGGAAAAATCTGCCTGCAACCCGCTCACCTCCTCCAAGAGTAAATAGACCCACCTCAAGGCTCCCTTGTTCACAATGACTCCTCTTCTGTGAAAATTGCTATTAGTAAATCGAGTGCCCCTAAAACCCATGTTTGAACCATCCAACCCTGGCCCTCAGCTTGCAGGACCCCTAGCCATGACTGATCCACAAATGATGGGAGGGATATCTGATCCTGGTTTGGCCATTTAGATTGGAACTGGATGACACAGACTCAGTCATGGAGCTTAGTTAAGGCAGGGCTATGAAAGAATTGGTCATAACGCTTTTTGCTGAACTCTCAGGAGCTACTCTTACTTCCAAGTCTTGTTTGGCATTCTCAGAAACTTCCTCTTCTTAGCGAAGAAAGTGTAGAAGATACTTGCATATGTGTGTTCATTCAACACATATTCTAAACCCAGTTCTTCCTTGCTTGCCTTCCTCTCTCCCTTGCATCTAAGGATGGCAATGCACTGTAACTCTGGCCAAGAAAATATAGGTAGAACTCTGTGGGATGGAAGATGGGCTTCAAAAGAATTGAGCAAAGACGTACTCTTCCCATTTCCAACTAACTAGAAAGCAGATGTTATGCCTGGAAAAGTAGCCACCATCTGGAAAACATTTTTTAAAGGCCACAGAACTGAAGGATCATGGAATCAAAGGATCAGCCTGGGACAGCCTACCTCTAGTATTTGTATAATATACAGAAAAGAAAGTACAACTATTGGTTTAAGCTCCTGTGAATTGGGTATTCTGATATTTGCAAACAGAAGAGGAGGCTTCTTGTACTCAGAATAAATAGAATCTTGCACACCTCTTGAACATCATGAAACAGACTTAAATTATTTGAACATTTCAGCTGTGATATGGGACCCAAGGAAGTCATCCACATATAGAGATCTGAAGGAGCACTCTGTACATATGAGGAGGATGATCCTTGAGATTTCCACTTCCAAATCCTCCCTCCTTTATAGTGTAGAACAGGATGAAGAAATCTTGGTTAAGCTTCTTTAGGTTTCTTGAAGGGAAATGTATAGAAAACCATGGGTAATGAAGGTTTTTGGAAAGACAGAAGATATGTGGAATATTTATAAAACTGATCAAACACTAGAGTCACCTCAGATTCTATTTGTTACTGATTCATTCTTTCATTCATTTATTCATTCACTTAGCCTATAACAAAGGTTTATTGACCACCTACTGCGCCAGGTGCATGAATATTCTGGTAATTAAGATTTATTTACTCTCAGAGAGATAGATCTTGAAGCAGACTTTCAATAAGTACTTCCTATAAAGTTGGATGAATATCTGGATAGTTGGGATATGTCTACATTTTACAGAGAAATGAAAAAAATATTCATTATAGATAAGAATGAAAACTTGGCACACATAATCTACTTTCCTTAATTCACTTAGCTTTTGTGCTTTCCCAGGAAGAGATTTCAGAGAATTCATTTGGTACCAATCAGTGAGGGTGAAATGCTACTCTTGGTTACATGTAACATGTCATCTCAAAGGTGATTGGACTTCCACCTGCCCAGTCCTAGGTAGCTGTTTCTGGCGTGTTCATGTGACTGTATTGGTCATCTCAGGCTGCCATAACAAAATACAACAGACTGTGTGGCTTAAACAACAGAAATGTATTTTATCACAGTTCTTAATACTGGAAGTCCTAGATCAAGATTTGGCAGGGATGGTTTCTGCCGAGAGCTCTTTTCTTGACTTGTGGATGGTCACCTTCTTTTTGTGTCTTCATATGATGGACAGAGCAAGCTCTGGCATCTTTTTCTCTTTCTATAAGGGCATCAGCCCTATCAGATTACACCCTCACACTTTTAACCTTATTTAACCTTTATCGCCTCCTCATAGGTCCAATTTCCAATACAGTCACGTTGGAGGGTTATGACTTCAACATTTGAATTTGGGGCAACATAAACATTCAGTCTATAATAATGGCTGATTCTTCCTGCTTTGGTAGTAGGGTAGATGTCACTCAGAGGGCACTCTATGTGAACAACACCACAAGATCAGAAAGAAAACTAGAGTCACTTTTCTTTGAAGGTGGCTCTTTAGGCACTATGGACTTTTCCTTCCAACATCCCTGGTATGGGGACAAAAATAAACCATCTTGAGCATGCAGTAGCCAGAATTCTTTCTCTGCAAATACTGGACTCACTGACTTCAAGCAAATACCATAGGTAATCCATTAGCAGCTAACTATGAACAACCAGTATTAGTCAATACAGAATTGATTTCAATTTATCTGCCTCCAATGCCAGGAAACACATGGGCAAGATCATGGAGAGCCACTACTGGGGGATGAAAGAGAGAGGAGCTCTAGAAGGAAAACAAAATACTGTCTTGGGTCATATGCTTTGGTGTCACATATATAAATAAAATACAGGGGCTATTAGAAATGATTTTGTGATTGAAGTAAAGGTCAGATATTTGCAGTTTCATTTAACTGAAGAAGAAATAAAAAAGAAATGAATATGCCAAAATTATAGGAAAGTTCTGTGATGAAAACAGAGTTTCCCATGCCCAAACCCACTGGCTTTAGCCACTGCCAGGATTCATGCACCACAGTCCTATCCATGGGAGGCTTTGGTCCAAGAACAAACCTTTCCTACTTAATTAGCTCTCTGATAGCTCAGACGTGCTTTCAACAGTGTTAGCTACTGCTCAGAGTCCCTTCCCCTAGATTTTCCTATATGTTAAAGACAATACAGCTGGAAAAGAGAGACACTAAAACTTTCGACATCAAAATTCAGATTGACATAAGCCAAAAATCCCCAGGGAAGGATAATAAAAAAGTAAGAATTGCATATTTCCACATCTGTTTTCAATGAGACTTATGTCAAATAATTTTATTTTATTTTTTTCAGAATGCCTTGAAAATGTCATTAAAATTCACCTATCAGCACATATGCAGAACATACCACCTGTCTAGAGTGTTAGATCAAATGAGAAAACAGGGGCTTAGGCCTCATGAGTAGGAAGAGACTTGACCTGCTGCAGAGGAGGAGAGGCAATGTTATTTCTAAGCATTCCTGTTTCCACCAACCTGGGGCAAGCAATCTATTTTCAGCTTGACACCAATCAGGAAATGGCTCTGCTAAAATACCCTCCCTGTTAATACAAATGAGACATATCTCCGGAAAAGCAGAGAATGCCAACATGGATCTGAGCGCTCAGATGAGAGAGGCCATTCCTGGGTTAGTAAGTGAAAAGCTAGAGTTATTTTACAGAACACAAGTGAGAAAGCAAACCTGCAGGAGCAAGTTTCTAGATGGTAATTTGGTAATTACATTACAATTAGAAAGTATTACAGAAAGTCTATGGCAGTGCAAACCCTTTGGTCCAGTAATTTCACTCCTTTGAAATTATCCTAAGGATACGTAGGCAAGAATGCTTATTGTTGGGAGGTAGCCCTAGATAAATCTCTTGTGTTACAACACACCTTGCTGGATATGGCAAGAATGTACCATCGTTTACCACTTTACCAAGGCCATTTCCCAGGCTGGTACTTATAGCAAGCAACCTTGGAGGATGAGGTAATGTCTCCTACTGAGACAAAGAGCAAGCTTGCTTACCATTTACAAAGCAGAAGTATATTCCCTAAGCTCAGTATTCCTCAGTTGCAATGCAGACCCACTGTGTGCAAAGCGTCTCTCTAGGCCCATTGAATCACGACTGTGGGGTCTGGAAGCAAAGGGAACCGATGTACATTCTGATATTCATGCTATCTGTAGTACTGTAGTAATAAAGCCCTTTGTCTCTGACTCAGCATCTTGTGTCTTCTACCAACACCCATGAAACAGTAGCAGGTTTACTTTTTAGCTGGCAAGGATGGTAAAATCAAATCCCAGACCTGACAGCTATGTTGATTGTTTTGTAAAAACAAGGACATTAACTGTCATCTAAGGAGAAATTGGCTAAATTAATTGTGGTACATAGATACACAAGGTATGGCACAGACATTTAGAATGGCTTCAGGATGTATATTTATTGACATGGAAATAAAATAACAACATATTTTTGAGTGAAAACCCAGCTAAAAAAGAAACATATAGATATACCACTTTTATATAAACACATAAACATTTCACAGGTATATATATATATACAATTTCTGTATGGTCCTATACCAAAAAAAAAAAAAAAAAGTTAACCAGAGCTTTCTCTAGGTGGTGGACTCATAAATGAGTTTTGTTTACTTTTTCATCTATAAGGTCTCTTATTTCTCGAGGTAAACATGAATTACTTATGTAAAAATTAATTATATTAATTGACAAAGAACTGCTAGAAAAAGAGCATATGACAAAATCCTTGTACTTGAAACAAACTGTGAAGAACTGCTCTGCAAATACAGAGGGAGCTGCAGACAGAAGTGAGGCTCCTGATGGGACACAGCTCTGCCTGTGGCACCGACGACAACCCAAAGAACATGAAAGAGAAGAAATAATGGAAATACCCATCTTAGACGCGATCCTCTCAGAACAACGGAAGATCAGTCTCAGAACCTAACTTTTAGAATCTGAGGTGCAAATTATGTCTGGTGTTTTAATGAATAAACACTGTCACTCAGTGTCTGTGAGTTATCCAGTGCCACAAGTCACCCAGGAAGCCTGAGACTCAGCCCTCAATCACTGACTCACCTCTGCATAAACCCCTTTTAAATCTCTTGTGCTTATTCCTTCCAGTGCATTTCCCTGTTCTGGCTTGAATCTAGGTTCTCATCATCATTTTCCTGGATATTAGAATATTCTTTGAGCTGGTCTGTCTCCACTTCACATGCTGATATAGTTTGGAAGTCCCCTCCAGATCTCATGTGGAAATGTCAGTGTTGGAGGAGGTGCCTGGTGGGAGGTGACTGGATCATGGGGACAGATGAATGGCTTAGCACCGTCCTCTTCATGCTGAGTGGGTTCACATGAAACCTGGTTGTGCACATCGCTCTTTCTTGCTCCTGTTCTCGCGATGTGACATGCCCGCTTCCACTTCACCTTCTGCCATGAGTGAAAGCTCCCTGAGGCATCCCCAGAAGCCAAGCAGATATTGGTGCTATGCTTATACAGCCTGCAGAGCTATGAGCCAATTAAACCTCTTTTTTAAAAAAATAAATTACCCAGTCTCAGGTATTCCTTTATAGCAACACAAGAAAAATCCAACACACACTCCTTTAACCCTGCCACCTGATTTTTTTAAAAAAACACAAGTCAGAGTGTTGCTTCTTTGCTTAAAATGCTTCAGTATCTCCCAAATACCTACAAGGTGTCCCAGCACATAAGGTCCACCTGCTGGCCTCACTAAACTTTCTTGTTGTCCCCCTTGTCCTTCTCCCCAGACTCATTTCTTTTGATTTCTTGCATCTCCTTTATGGAATGTCCCCACTCCTACCCTGCCAGGCAAATGCTCCTGTCAAGATTCAGATCCTCCAGGAAGGGTTTCATAACAGTCTCCCCAAGTTGAATTCCTTCTTTGGAGTCTCAATTGTATCATATTCAAGTTCACCAAAAACACTTACCACCCTTTGCTTTTGTATTTCTCAGAACTTTCCTATTTGATTGTGAACACATGAGGTCAGGAGCCACATCTTATTTATATTTACATTATCAACATCTAGTCCTATACTTGGCACCCAAAAGAAAATCTATACCTGAATGAAAAAATATATAGTTAAAACCACAGAGTCTGGCAGGTGCAGCGGCTCACGCCTGTAGTCCCAGCATTTTGAGAGGCCAAGACAGATGGATCACTTGAGGTCAGAAGTTCAAGACCAGCCTGGCTAACATGGCAAAACCTTGTCTCTACTAAAAATATAAAAATTAGCTGGGCATAGTGGCGGGTGCCTGTAATCCCACCTACTCGGAAGGCTGAGGCAGGAGAATCACTTGAACCCAGGAGGCAGAGATTGCAGTGAGCTGACATCGTGTCACTGCATTCCAGCCTGGGCCACAGAGCGAGACTCTGTCTCAAAAAAAAAAAAAAGGAAAACAAAACCATAGAGCCCAAGTACAAACACACTCAACAAACCTTCTTAATTCTGAGAAGTTCCCAATTAAAAAGCCTCCTCGCGATGGACTCTCAATGTATTGCCATCAATATTTTGCTGCCCAGAAAGAAATAAATTATGTGATTTTTACCTGCAAAGAATGTTGCTTTAGACGTTTTTGTTTCTGTTGGACATAGGGCAGTCTCCCCCTCCTGCCACCCTGGAAATGTTAGCATCACTGGGACAAAAGCCAACAGGAAAAACTAACACCATAACAGGATAATATGCTTTATCAGATTATCCTGTGGAACTAAGCATACTAAGAGATACTTTAAACCTTTTCTGTAATTTATTCAAAAAACATTCAAGGACAGAAATAAATGTCAACTCGAATGAACCAAAGCAGATGTAGAAAACAAACAAAAGCCGTGACCAGACATAAAAACTGACCCAATAGGATGTGGGCCTGAAACTGGAAATCAAGTTTCTAAGTTCTATTTAAAATACAACCGTTGAAGGCTGGGTGCCCCTGCCCATGCCGGTAATTCCAGCACTTTGGGAAGCTGGGGTGGAAGAATGGTTTGAGGCCAGGAGTTCAAGATCGGGCTGGACAACATGGTGGGACCTCCATCTGTACAAAAATTAAAAAAAAAAAAAAATAGCCAGGCATGGTATAGTCCTAGTTACTCATGAGGCAAAGGCAAGAGGATCCCTTGAGTCTGGGAGGTCGAGGCTGCAGTGAGCTGTGATTGTGCCATTGCACTCCAGGCTGGGCAATAGAGCAACACTCCGTCTCTAAATAAATAAATACACACATACATAAAATGCATCAGTTGGAATAGGCCTCTAAAATACAGACCACATGTAAATCTGAAATAATCTTTATTTCATCAGTGTGATCCTGTGATCCCTTATCGTAAGCAGAGTATAACACAGTGTTTCCAGAAAGGGTTTGAAAGGTCAAGACAGACCATGTAACATGAGGACTGATAAGCCATTTGTAACATGATGATTTTTGCCAAGAAAGCCTCTGGAGCGATCGGAAGCAGTGGAGTTTAAAGAACTCTCTCTTAAGACAGGATCAGGACAAACATCTTTGCCATTACAGGTTCTTTCTTTTCCTGACACTCACAGTGCCCTGAGTTGGCCTCATGGGACCGGCTGGAGCAGGAGCTGGAATAAGAGTAGAGCCTCAGGGACTTCTGGGTAGGACTAGGGTCTCTGGGAGCTGCTCATGATCCACTTGGCTACAGGTAGGCCTTCTGGACGCTCACGCCACAGGGGCTTGTGAGGAGGGGACTTCCACCTCAGGTCTGTGGGGTCTGGGTGCCACGTGGAGGAAGAGTTGGCCCACGTACTGCAGCAGCCCAGTCACAGCCCTCCACGGATGGGCCTTGTCACTTACTGGAGCGTTTGCTTCAGAGATCGTTTCTGTGCCCCAGCCTGGGTTACACCTCTTGTCTTGGTGAACATTAAGCCCCGTATCCTTTCACTACCTTTACCCAGCCATCCTTTTGGTCCTGAGATCAGCAGCACTTATTTTCCTGTAAACTGTGGAGAATTTCATTTTGTTTTTTGATGTCTCTTCTAGAGGCTTCAGGAGCTGAGCCTCACCTTGGAGGTGGATGATCACAGGTTGGGCACTAATAATGTCCAGTCATTGCACTGCGTTAGTTTCTCGGCTCTCCAGGGCTGGACCCATCCACCGAATTATATATAGGGAGGCAGCATCCTCAACTGATCATGGTTTGCTGTGTCCACGCCAGTTAGAGTTAAGCCCTGACAATAAAATGAGGCTGTGCTGGAAGCAGCCCTCTTCACAGCGGACTCGGCAGATGCGGTTCCATTGTTCGGTTTCAGGTTATGGGCAGATGAAGAAGGGGTTCGGTGTGTGACCTGATCCATGGGTGTTGTAAATTATTTGTTGTAAGAAGATTTGTTTTATAAACATTTCAAATATATCCAGATTGCCTCATCCTATTTTATTCTTTTCTAGTTTTACAGAAATATGCAAATAAGACTTAAAGCTGTGGACAAGAAGAGGAACTGGTTCCAAACCTCATCAGGTCCACTGCTCATACAATGAGTGTGTTTTTCATTGGAAATTTTCTTAGGTTCATGAAAGAAGAAAAGAAAAAATGGGGGGGGTACATAGAAAGGTATTAAATAGCATCTGTTATTAAAATTATGATCCACAGGTTAGAAATAAGCATTACGTTCAGTTTTTCTATATCCATTGATTCCAGTCTTAGACCCTATATTAGGGAAGAATAGTGGGAGTGGGTTCTTGTGGTTATTGTATATATTTCTATACAAGAATTCATTGCGTTTTATTTCCAGAAGTTCCCATAATTTGAGAGAGGATATTCATTGCTATGTAGCCAGAATTTATACAAGTACTTTTTCAACTTCAGTTTGATTGAGGGTGAGGGTGTGTGAGATTGGGAAGCAGGAAGGAGGTTATTTTATTTTAATTGCTTGGGTGTGGGAGGATCTGGTTATCAGTTTCCTATGAAATGCACTCTATTCTGAGGGATTTGGTACTTGTCTTATTAAATGGAGATTCTGTGATTTTCTCATTACTTACACATGAACTTGGTGACTTGTAATAACACTTCATGGTTCCAATCTCAACTTGCTCTTTTCCAGCTATGACAAGGATAACATCCCAGCCTCTGGGAGCCTGGCAGCACCTTTTCCATACTGGTGAGATTGCACTCTGGCCTGTGCAGAAGAGGAGGCTACTGGATAGCACGAGACTGTGGCGATGGAAGAGAGAGCACAGGGTGAGTCCTTTCTCACCCATTTGGGTAACAAAACAAAGAACCTGAGAAACACCTAAGTTGTGCTTTACAAACTCGAACTCAGAGAAGGATGAGCTTGGAAATGCCCAGGGTTCCATCATAGTAAGCATCAAATTTTTCAAAAGATGTAAGAAAAGAAAAATGAGGTCTGATGCATCCACAAGCACAGCTTTCTGGATGGTGCACAAGAAGCTAAAATACACATCTCTAGGTTCATTGAAATAACCTACAGAACAGTTTCACATATTTCCTTTTCTCCATTTCTTTCAGCTCTTTCAACCAAACCATGAGTCATTTTCCAATGTGGCGGTCTTCCTCTATGTTTAAGTCACTTTAGGCAATTTGTAAACACAAGAATGAAGTTTTTATCGGTCTAGCTTGAATAGAAGCATTAACGGAATGCTTAACCTTTAGACAACTCTTTTGTGGAGGCTGGACATTAGATGGCTTAATATTGCCTTTTCAGTGGGGACATGGAAGACCAGTAGTGTTATGAGGTAGTTGAAGGCAGATATGTTGTCCTGAACCAGATATCTCAACCACAGCATAGGGACCCTGCCAAAACCGATTTAACAGGTGAGCAGCTGTTACTCTCCTCCCACCGCCTCAGAGTTAGGCTCTGAGCATGAACGCAGACAACTTTTCTCATAGGAATTTATTCCCAGCATAACAACAAGAGAGTCTCCTTAAGAGAGTCTTTAACTTCTTAAATACAAAAGAGGACAGTCCATTACCAGAAAGAAAACATTGCTATTATATGATCACTCATGCATGTCCAGAGGATGTTACCCAACAGCTTTGTTTTCTATTTTTCCATCAATGCAAAATCTTTCTCAGGAGCCCTCTCCTCCGCTCTCCCTTCACAATCTCTGGGTCCTGCTTACCTTCTCCCAGAATCCTGGCTCTCAATCTATTGTTCCATTTAGTTTTACCATCTGTAAAGGTTCTGCGAAATCCACAGGGTCCTGTTTGTTTTGAAAGTAGTTTTAGGTTCTTTAAAACTCAAACATGTTCAACCCTCGTCTTACGAATAGTGCCTACTTTTTATTGCATGATTCTGATGGCCTATGCAGTACCATGCAAATAGAGGTACTTATTTTTTTTAAAAAAAAGGTTTCTGTGTAAAACAGTGGTGGGGCAAAAAAGAAGAGAGTGACAATGTGGGGGAAATGCCCCGAAACCTGCCTTGTGATATTTGAAACTAGGCCATTACAATGACTGAATTTTTACCATTTTTTAGATTTTCAACCAACAGTCTTCTTTCATTCATGGTATCAGCATATTAACAAAGTGCAGCTAATGTAAATAACTCTCATTTTTCATTGTCCATTTTAAAACAAAGAGGTCATTCTCTGATAGTAGATGCATAGATTGTATGTTCTACATCAGTTTTGGTTTTGTTTTCCAAATAGTCTCTTTTGTCTGTCAGAGGTAGAATTGCCAAATCTCTGAAACTTAAATCAACTCAAAGACAAAAGTATGTTTGTATGTTTTATTTTGTTTCATCTGTGTTAGTACGAATATATAGTACTTTAAAAGAAACATCATATACAACCCTATTAATATGAATTCGTAACGTTGACATTAGAAATAGGCCAATAATCATTCTAAAGTGAAACCATCTTTATTTTGAAAATTACCAAACATTTTCTACTTTTTAAGTTATTATTAATATATAACTCTGCCTATTTTTTTCAGAGTAATTGATGAAGGTAAAACTAAACAAATGTATTAATGAGGAAAGGAAAAAAGAAAGAAAGAAAAGAAGCAGGTGATACAAGGATGCAAATACACAGGCCCATATAGGCTTACATTGTTGCAAACATAGTTAAATTTGGCTCTTCGCCCCGGGCAGTCAAAGCAAAAGAGGGGAGATATGGTCAGTTGCATAGTTCTTATTATTAGATGAGAAGAAACATACTATTTCCTCAGGGGAAGCGAATGTATTTTTCTTGTACTAATTTCTCAAGGAAATCAGGCTGGTGGGGCCTCACATGGAAAATGCTGAGTGATGTCATACACACTAAACTTAACTGGAGTCCTACAAGCAAGGCTAGCGTCTCCTCCCTAGAAACCAAGGCACAACCTTAAAATGCAATCCAGTTTAGGCAATTTGTAAACCCAAGTATGAAGCTTCTATCCGTTTAACTTGGGTAGAAGCATTAACAGAGTGCTTAACCTTTAGACAACTCTTTTGTGAAGGCTGGACAATAGACTTAATATTGCCTTTTCAGTGGAGATAAGGAAGGCCAGTGTTGTGATGAGGTAGTTGAAGGCTGATATGTTGTCCTGAACCAGATATCTCAACCACAGCATATGGATCTGCCAAAAACAATTTAACAGGTGAGCAGTTGTTACTCTCCTACCAACACCCCACAGAGTTAGGATCTGAGTGTGAATGCAGACAACTCTTCTAATAGAAGTGTATTCCCAGTATATCAATAAAGAATTAAGTATTCACCTTCTGCAAACAGAATATTTACTTGGGGCCCATTTAGCTAGGATCATTCCCGTGAAGTCACATGACTAAGACTGGAACATGTGGCAAAGCATCCTCACTCAGTGGTGCACACCATTGGCTACTTTTCACTGTGTGAGCTTTGCAAAGTGATGTTACTGAGACCCACCCAGACGGATCCAAGTGCCTATAACATTTGAGGCACTTGCCTGGACTGTGCTTTCCAGAATCTGGGTCTCAGAGACTTGTCTCTTGCTGATCAATACAGTCAATCTAACATCCCCACAAAGATGGAGTGTATTTCTGATTTTATGATGCAAATCAGATGTTCAAAATTAAGTTTAAATTTTAGCAAGTTCCTTTCTGTTTCCCCTGATATACTCTCTCTTTGATCTAAGTGGGGCTTTCTCTCTACCCAGAAAGACCTTCCCAATCAAGAGCCACATAGGCAAGATCCAAGTTTATTCAAGCATAGCAAGACAAATCTGTCTCAATGTATAAATGATTCATTGATACAAAATGAATAGAGAAGTCCTTCTTGAGCAACGATTAATAGGACATTTTGGTATCTTCATGACATCAAGAAATACTATGTAGAATGTGAAAGTCTTTCTGATACTCCTAAATACCAATGTTCAATTTAACATTCACTGGGCTGGCAGGCATCAGTACAAGGGTTAATGTGAAGGAAAAACAATTGCTTTGACAAGTCCAGGATATCTCTTCTGATGATGGTCTTAGTTAAGATGGGTGAGTAAGTCAGCCTCACATAAATGGGTCTAAACCTGTATCTGACATCTCTTCAAAGGATCAAAATACTGAACAGCATGAAATATGGCGGTTTGACCTCTCTTATTTTTAACTTCTATCTTGATGATTTGCAACTACTTCTAGATATAGAGGCACATCTTCTGCCAGAAACAATGAAGAGAATGAGTACACACTGATGACTGTATACAAGCAGAATAAATCATACTAGGATATTGATATATGTAAGCAATATTTCCCCATATTTATGCCACAGAATACCATTTGCCATTATTAAATTTTGTATGCAAATTCATTTGGAAAGGAGTGTTCCATCTAATTTAACACAGCTTTCCTAAGAGAAACACAAAAACATTCTTCCCAGTACAAATTGGCTCCAGGTAAGGCATAAAAGCATATCCTGCTGTTCAGGTTACAGAGTCAATTATTTTCATTCATAAAAGCAGAGAATGAGCAGATGTTTAAAAAGTATCCAGTTGTAGTTTAATACCCAAGTAGATAATGCATTTGCTATATTGGAAAGAGTAAAAATTGGGAATAGTAAAAATCAATGAAGAAATCTATCTCCGTCTCATTAGGAAGCTGAATTGGGATAGGACATGTTTTTGTTCAGTGGGCCAAGGAACTTAGTGACAGTCTCCCCTTGGGCAGCCCACAATACCTTTACATTCACCAGAAGTATCTCTCACTTCTGGGTACAAAAAACCCAACATTCTTGAAAAGAATAAGCATAATACATACATGTGGGAATAATTCAAATAAGAACTAGTTAAATTTTGAAATGATATAACTTGGAAAAGACAACATGTGAAAGCACAGGGCTGGGGCAACATAATAATGTTTCTTTGTTTATATGCAATTCCCAGAAAAAGGTGTAGTTGATGCTTAAAATACAACCTCTTTGGTTTGGTCAGTTTCTTTTTGGACGTTATTATAAGGGGAGGAAGCTGGAAATAAACTCATCTCCAGATGATCTTCCTGGAAACCTGCCTAAAAGAGTGGTACATAGGTTTGAAAATAAACAAGCTGGGCAGATTAGGGTAGAAAAGTTTCCAGGAGCTGATCCATTAGACTTCTATCTAACAAGAACATTGAACTCAGCTGTGTTCCTTATCAAACGTCAACCTGGAGCCATTGTGTGATCAGCCCAGGAAAAGCCAACTCACCCACCCTTTTCCCATTGAATTGCATACTATTTTCATGACATGAATGGATTTTTTAACCTAGAACAGAACTTCTCACTAGTAATGCAAGTATGCTGTCTTGAGCAAAACTCTCCATTTTTCTGATGTGTGTGTGTGTGTGATTTGTCTTTGAAGGAATTCATATTCCTTCACTACCTTCCTTCTGAGAGGCTGACTTCGTATTTGTACACTACCTTCCTTCTGAGAGGTGAAGCTAGCTGGGCTTCTGGGTCAGGTGGGGTCTTGGAGAACTATTCTGTCTAGCTAAAGGATTGTGAATGCACTGATCAGTGCTCTGTGTCTAGCTAATCAGGTAGGGAACTTGGAGAGCTTTTCTGTCTAGCTAAAGGATTGTAAATGCACCAATCAGCATTCTGTAAAAACGCACCTATCAGCACTCTGTGTTTAGTTAAAGGTTTGTAAATGCATCAATCAGCACTCTGTAAAAATGGACCAATCAGCACTCTATAAAATGGACCAATCAGCTATCTGTATAATGGACCAATCAGCTCTCTGTAAAATGGACCAATCAGCAGGATGTGGGTGGGGCCAAGTAAGGGAATAAAATAAGTGAATAAAAGCAGGCCACCTGAGCCAGCAGCTCACACTACCTTTGTGAGCTGTAACAGAAGGCCTGCAGCTTCACTCCTGAAGCCAGCGAGACCAGGAACCCACTGGGAGGAACAAACAACACTGGATGTGCCACCTTTAAGAGCTGTAACACTCACTGTGAAGGTCTGCAGCTTCACTCCCGAAGTCAGCAAGACCACGAACTCACGGGAAGGAAGAAACTCCAGACACATCTGAACATCTGAAGGAACAAACTCTGGACACACCGTCTTTAAGAACTGTAACACTCAACGCGAGGGTCCGTGGCTTCATTCTTGAAGTCAGCGAGACCAAGAACCCACCAGATGGAACCAATTCTGGACACGCTTCAATCTTAGGCTTTGATTGCTTTGAAGCAAATGAAGAAGAGCTGGGATTTTCTGAGTCCTCCTCTCCCACTTCAGCCACAGAGGTGACTGATCACAAAAGAGAAGAATAAGAAACAGAATAAAGGTCTGTCATCTGGAGTCTTTGTTCACACTCCCTTGCTGACTTAATGAGGGAGGCTTTGGTCACACTCTCTCTCCTTCCTAGGAAGGCAGGTGTGGCACTGTGTGTGATCCCATCTGTCTCCAGAGCATTCCCTTAGAAAGGGCCTACATATGGATGAGCAGTCCAGCCTTTAAAGGACAGTTAAATTGCATTTGGTAAATGTTAATCCAGTTTGAAGTATTTTTAAATATTTTGAATCCACTATGTGATTTAAAGTAACTTTTATCAGGAGTGTGGGGGGTGGGGGGGCGGAGGGTGGAGGAGAAATCATATCAGTTACAGTAGACCATGATAGTGTTGTTTTCCAATATCATGTGTATGTGCACAGTATTTTGTTCCCTTCATAAGAGAGTCTTCCAATCTTTTAAGAATAAACATTCAACTTCAAAAATCCTTGTGGTAAGTAAAGGCTTTTCAGACTTTCCTGCTCAAGTAAATGATCACATGACCAGTGATATAAGTGTGTGATTGCTGTCAAACATGCACTAGTACACGTATACATGTTTGTGGACTAATGCATTAAGTTTTTGGGAGAGAAGCAATGTGCTGGTATGGTAAGATACATTAAAAGAAACATAAATGAGATATAATGCTGAAGACCATATGAAAATGGAGGAAATTTATATAAACTATTTCTCATTTTCTGTGAGATAACCATAAGAAACTTTGGAAAAACAACAAATAGAAAAAGTTACCCAAATGTCTCCAAGATGATGTAATATATACTTATAATGTTTCTCTTGAAAAATATCTTTCTAGGGCTACTAAAGTGCATGGTCTCTGAATCTCCAACATCTTTTAGATCTATGGGGCATTTGAAAGTATTTATGGTATCTGAAATGCTTATGTATTGTCCAGGATTTTGTCTGGTTTCAAACATATTGTTTGGACCTGGAAGCAAAATGGAGAATACTTCTAATAGCACTAATGGGACTCTTCTCACGAATACTGATGTCATTTATGTACCATGACTGATTTAAGAATAAACTTGTGGGGAAAGAAAACATTGGCATGAGCACAGATCTACATATTGGAAGTCACAACTTCCAAAGAAACTGCAGAGAAACAACTCTCATTTTTTCACTATGAGAAACAGCTTTTGAAGCAGAGTGTGCAAATGAGGTGCTATGACCTTTTGTGGGTAGTTGTTTACTCACTTCACAAAGGGCCCAAAATCTACTGATCATCATAAGCAATTGGGCAATGTGGCATCAAAGGTTTCTGAGGGTTTCCAGGCAAGATGGCCAAATGGGAATGGCTCCAGTCTGCAGCTCCCAGCGAGACCAAAGCAGAAGGCGGATGACTTCTGTATTTCCAACCCAGGTACCCGGCACATCTCAATGGGACTGGTTAGACAGTGGGTGCAGCCCACAGAGGGTGGGCAGAAGCAGGGTAGAGAGTTGCCTCACCCAGAGAGCACAAGGGGTCGGGGAACTCCCTCCCCTAGCCAAGGGAAGCCATGAGGGTCTGTGCCTTGAGAAATGGTGCACTCCAGCCCAGATACTATGCTTTTCTGACTGTCTTTGCAACCCACAGACCAGGAGATTCCCTCGGGTGCCTACCTCACCAGTGCCCTGGGTTTCAAGCACAAAGCTGGGCAGCCTTTTGGGCAGACACTGAGCTAGCTGTAAGAGTTTTTTTTCATACCCCAGTGGCACCTGGAACACCAGCAAGACAGAGCAGCTCACTGCCCTGGAAAGGGGGTTGAAGCCCGGGATCCAAGTGGTCTTGCTCAGCAGATCCCACCCATGGAGCCCAGCAAGCTAAGATCCACTGGCTTGAATTTCTTGCTGCCAGCACAACAGTCTGAAGTTGACTTGGGATGCTCCAGTTTGGTGGTGGAAGGGGCGTCCACCATTACTGAGTAGGTGGTTTTCCCCTCACAGTGTAAACAAAGCTGGCTGGAAGTTCAAACTGGGCAGAGCCCACCACAGCTTGGCAAAGCTGCAGTAGCCAAACTGCCTCTCTAGATTCCTCTCCTCTGGGCAGGGCATCTCCAAAAGAAAGGCAGCAGCCCCAGTCAGGGGCTTTTAGATAAAACCCCCATCTCCCTGGGACAGAGTACTTGGGGGAAGGTACACCTGTAGGCACAGCTTCAGCAGACTTAGATGTTCTGGCCTGCTGGCTCTGAAGAGAGCAGCGGACCTGCCAGCACAGCACTCAAGCTCTGATAAGGGACAGACTGCCTCCTCAAGTGGGTCCCTAATCCCTGTATCTCCTGACTAGGAGACACCCCACAGCAGGGGTTGACAGACACCTCATACAGGAGAGCTCTGGCTGGCATCTGGTGGGTGCCCCTCTGGGATGAAGCTTCCAGAGAAAGGAACAGGCAGCAATCTTTGCTGTTCTGCAGCTTCCTCTGGTGATACCCAGGCAAACAGGGTCTAGAGTGGACCTCCAGCAAACTCCAACAGACCTGCAGCAGAGGGGCCTGACTGTTAGAAGGAAAACTAACAAACAGGAAGCAATAGCATCAACATCAACAAAAAGGATGACCACTCAAAAACTCCATCCAAAGGTCACCAACATCAAAGACCAAAGGTAGACAAATCCATGAAGATGAGGAAAAACCAGCGCAAAAAGGCTGAAAATTCCAGAAACCAGAACGCTTCCTCTCCTCCAAAGGATCACAACTCCTTGCCAGCAAGGGAACAAAACTGGACAGAGAATGAGTTTGATGAATTGACAGACAGGCTTCACAAGGTGGGTAATAGCAAACTCCTTCAACCTAAAGGAGTATGTTTTAAACCAATGCAAGGAAGCTCAGAACCTTGATAAAAGGTTACGGGAACTGTTAACTAGAATAAGCACTTTAGAGAAGAACATAAATGACCTGATGGAGCTGAAAAACACAGCACGAGAATTTCCTGAAGCATACACAAGTATTAATAGCTGAACGGATCAAGCAGAAGAAAGGATATCAGACGTTGAAAATCCCCTTTATGAAATAAAGCATGAAGACAAGATTAGAGTAAAAAAGAATGAAAAGGAATGAACAAAGCCTCCAAAAAATACAGGACTATGTGAGGAGACAAAACCTACGTTTGATTGGTGTACCTGAAAGTGACGGGGAGAATGGAACAAAGCTGGAAAACACGCTTCAGGATATCATCCAGGAGAACTTTCCCAACCTAGCAAGACAGGTCAACATTCAAATTCAGCAAATACAGAGAACACCACAAAGATACTCTTTGAGAAGAGCAACCCCAAGACACATAATCATCAGATTCACCAAGGTTGAAATGAAGAAAAAAATGTTAAGGGCAGCCAGACAGAAAGATCGAGCTACCCACAAAGGGAAGCCAATTAGACTAACAGATGATTTCTCTGCAGAAACCCTACAAGCCAGAAGAGTAGGGGCCAAAATGCAACATTCTTAAAGAAAAGAATTTTCAACCCAGAACTTCATATCCAGCCAAACTAAGCTTCATAAGTGAAGGAGAAATAAAATCCTTTACAGATAAAAAAATGCTGAGGGATTTTGTGGCCACCAGGCCTGCCTTACAAGAGCTCCTGAAGGAAGCACTAAATACGGAAAGGAAAAACCAGTACCAGCCACTGCAAAAACATACAAAAATGTAAAGACCATCAACACTATGAAGAAACTGCATCAACTAACAGGCAAAATAACCAGCTAGTATCATAATGACAGGATCAAATTCACACATAACAATATTAACCTTAAATGTAAATCACTAAATACTCCAATTAAAAGACACAGACTGGCAAATTGGATAAAGAGTCAAGACCCATCAGAGTGCTGTATTCAGAAAAGCCATTTCACATGCAAAGACACACATAGGCTCAAAATAAAGGGATGGAGGAAGGTTTACCAAACAAATAGAAAGCAAAAACAAAACAAACAAACAACAAAACAAAACAAAACAAACAAACAAAAAAAACAGGGGTTGCAATCCTACTCTCTGCTAAAACAGACTTTAAACCAACAAAGATCAAAAAAGACAAAGAAGGCCATTACATAATAGTAAAGGGATCAATGCAACGAGAAGAACTAACTATACTAAATATATATGCACCCTGTACAGGAGCACCCATATTCATAAAGCAAGTTCTGAGAGACGTACAAAAAGACTTCAGCTCCCACACAATAACAGTGAGAGACTTTTATACCCCACTGTCAATATTAGACCAATCAATGAAACAGAAAATTAACAAGAATATTCAGGACTTGAACTCAGCTCTGGACCAAGTGGACCTAATAGACATCTACAGAACTCTCCACCCCAAATCAACAGAATATACATTCTTCTCAGCACCACATAGAACTTATTCTAAAATTAACCACATAATTGGAAGTAAAACACTCCTTAACAAATGCGAAAGAACAGAAATCATAACAGACTGTCTCTCAGACCATAGTGCAATCAAATTAGCACTCAGGATTAAGAAACTCACTCAAAACCGCACAACTACATGGAAACTGAACATCCGGCTCCTGAATGACTACTGGGTACATAACAAAATTAAGGCAGAAATAAATAAGTTCTTTGAAATCAATGAGAACAAAGACACAATGTACCAGAATTCCTGGGACACAGCTAAAGCAGTGTTGAGAGGGAAATTTGTAGCACTAAATGCCCACAGTAGAAAGCAGGAAAGATCTAAAATCGACCCCCTAACATCACAATTAAAAGAACTAGAGAAGCAAGAGCAAACAAATTCAAAAGCTAGAAGACAAGAAATACTAAGATCAGAGCAGAACTGAAGGAGATAGAGACACGAAAAACCCTTCAGAAAAAATATAAATAAATGAATCCAGGAGCTGTTTTTTTGCAAAGCTTAACAAAATAGACTGCTAGCCAGACGAATAAAGAGGACAAAAAAGAAGAATCAAATAGAAACAATGAAAATGATAAAGGGGATGTGACCACTGATCCCACAGAAACACAAACTACTGTCAGAGAATACTATAAACCCCTCTACCTGAATAAACTAGAAAATCTAGAAGAAATGGATAAATTCCTAGACACATACACCCTTCCAAGACTAAACCAGGAAGAAGTCAAATCCCTGAATAAACCAATAACAACTTCTGAAATTGAGGCAGTAAATAACAGCCTAGCAACCAAAAAAAAAAAAACAAAAAACAAAAATCAGGACCAGACAGATTCCCAACTGAATTCTACCAGAGGTACAGAGAGGAGCGGGTACCATTTCTTCTAAAACTATTCCAAACAATAGAAAAAGAGGAACTCCTCCCTAACTCTTTTTATGAGGCCAGCATCATCCTGATACCAAAACCTGGCAGAGACACAACAAAAAAAGAAAATTTCAGGCCAATATCCCTGATGAACATTGATGCAAAAATTCTCAATAAAATATTGGCAAACCAAATGCAGCAGCACATTAAAAAGCTTATCCACTGTGATCAACTTGGCTTCATCCCTGTAATGCAAGGCTGGTCAACATACACAAATCAATAAACATACTCCATCACGTAAACAGAATCAATGACAAAAATCACATAATTATCTCAATAGATGCAGAAAAAGCCTTTGATAAAATTCAACACCCCTTTTGCTAAAAACTCTCAATAAATTAGGTATTAATGGAATGTATCTCAAAATAATAAGAGCTATTTATGACAAACCCACAGCCAATATCATACTGAATGGGAAAAACTGGAAGCATTCCCTTTGAAAACCAGCATAAGACAAGGATGCCCTCTCTCGCCATTCCTATTCAACATAGTACTGGAAATTCCAGCCAGGGAAATCAGGCAAGAGAAAGAAATAAAGGGGATTCAAATAGGAAGAGAGGAAGTCAGATTATCTGTTTGCAGATGACATGATTGTATATTTAGAAAACCCCATCGTCTCTGCCCAAAATTTCCTAAAGTTGATAAGCAACTTCAGCAAAGTCTCACGATACTAAATCAATGTGCAAAAATCGCAAGCATTCCTATACACCAACAACAGACAAACAGAGAGCCAAGTCATGAGTGAACTACCATTCACAATTACTACAAAGAGAATAAAATACCTAGGAATCAAATTTACGAGGGATGTGAAGGACCTCTTCAAGGAGAACTACAAACCACTGCTCAAGGAAATCAGACACAAACAAATGGAAAAACATTCCATGCTCATGCATAGGAAGAATCAATATTGTGAAAAAGGTCATATGGCTTAAAGTAATTTATAGTTGCAATGATTTTCCCATCAAGGTACTATTGATTTTCTTCACAGAATTAGAAAAAAACTACTTTAAGTTGTGTACAGAACCACAAAAGAGCCAGTATATTCAAGACAATCCTAAGCAAAAAGAACAAAGCTGGAGGCATCATGCCACCTGACTTCAAACCATACTACAAGGCTACAGTAACAAAAACAACTTGGTACTGGTACCAAAACAGATACATGGGCCAATGGAACAGAACAGAGACCTCAGAAATAATGTCACACATCTACAATCATCTGTTGTTTGACAAACCTGACAAAAACAAGCAACGGGGAAAGGATTCCGTAATTAATAAATGATGTTGGAAAAACTTGCTAGCCATATGCAGAAAACTGAAATTAGATCCCTTCCTTACATCTTATACAAAAATTAATTCAAGATGGATTAAATATTTAAACATAAGACCTAAAACCATAAAAACCCTAGAAGAAAACCTAGGCAATATCATTCAGGACATAGGCATGGGCAAATATTTCAAGACTCAAACACCAAAATCAATGGCAGCAAAGGCCAAAATAGACAAATGGGATCTAATTAAACTAAAGAGCTTTTGCACAGCAAAAGAAACTATCATCAGAGTGAACAGGCAACCTACAGAATGGGAGAACATTTTGCAATCTATATTTGTCAGCCCATCTGACAAAGGGCTAATATCCAGAATCTACAAAAAACTTAAATTTATAAGAAAAAAAACCAAACAAACCCATCAAAAAGTGGACGAAGGATATGAACAGACACTTTTCAAAAGAAGACATTTATGTGGCCAACAAACAAACATGAAAAAAACCTCATCATCACTGGTCATAAGAGAAATGCAAATCAAAACCACAATGAGATACCATGTCATGCCAGTTAGAATGGTGATCATTAAAAAGTCAGGAAACAACAGATGCTGGAGAGGCTGTGCAGAAATAGGAACACTTTTACACTGTTGGTGGGAGTTTAAATTATTTCAGTCATTGTGGAAGACAGTGTGGCGAATCCTTAAGGATCTAGAACTAGAAATAGCATTTGGCCGGGTGATCCTACTACTGGGTGTATACCCAAACGATTATAAATAATTCTACTATAAGGATACACGCACACATATGCTTATTGCAGCACTATTCACAATAGCAAAGACTTGGAACCAACCAAAATGTCTATCAAGGATGGACAGGATAAAGAAAATGTGCCACATATACACCATGGAATACTATGCAGCCATAAAAAGAATGAGTTCATGTCCTTTTCAGCAACAAGGATGAAGCTGGAAGCCATTATTCTCAGCAAACTAACACAGGAACTGAAAACCAAACACGGCATGTTCTCACTAATAAGTGGGAGTTGAAGAATGAGAACATATGGGCACAGAGAGGGAAATATCACACACTGGAGCCTGTCAGGGGGTAGGGGAAAGGGGAGGGATAGCATTAGGAGAAATACCTAACGTAGATGATGGATTGATGGGTGCAGGAAACCACCATGGCATGTGTATACCTATATAACAAATCTGCACATTCTGCACTTGTATTCCAGAACTTAAGCATAATAATAATTATAATAAGGTTTCTCAGGGAGCAGATTACTGCCAGAGTTGACACTAAATCTGTTTGTGGGTTACATTTCAGTCTAAGTGGCATGAATCATGGAATGATGGATGAAGTTACTTATTAAAAGTTGCTTTAGTGATCTATCTTGCAACTGCCTTGGAACATGATCACGGGTTGCAATTTCTTTAAACAAACAGCCATGCTTGTATTTTCATGCAGAGAAGGAATGGCATGGCTCTAACAAATAAAGAACTAAACTGTAAAAACTATATTCTGTTTGACATTTAGTTGCTTGTGCAATATTACAGGACATGAAGAGAAACTCCAAGATATCCAACGGATTTCTTTGTAAAACAAACAATCTAAAAGACTTGAGTTTTGCCAAACACAGAGTATAAGAGCATTAGTTACTTCTTCTCCATAATCAAATTGGCAAGAGAGGTTTCATCGGCTAAGGGAGAAGAGGCTGTTCTGCTGCATACTGGATAGGATAAAAGTCATTCTTGCTGCTATTCTTATAATCTCACTAAAAGACTGATGAATGAACTTGGGGTTCTGCACAAACAATAAGTGAAGGTTAAGAAAAAGTTGTAAACTGCCCGCTTGAGCATTGAAGATATCACTTAGCACATATGAAGAGACTCTTGGCAATGGCTGGGAAACAAGCATTTAAGGAAATGTCTTTCCGATGATTAGTGGACTGCCAAGCTAACTGAACAAACGTCAGTGCTTAAACATGACAAAGAATATAGACTTTATTTAATTAGTTCAGGAAAGTCACTAAACAAACAACCACCAGCAACAATAATAAAACACGGCACCATCACAGATTCTGGGGAGGAAGTCAAATGAGATATACAGAGTTGCTATACTGTATTATTCTAAATGTCTGGTTTTCAACAAAAAAATTCTTAGACATGCAAAAACAAACAAACAAACAAAAGACAAAGTATGGCCCCATACACAAAACAAAAGCAGTCAATAGAACTTGTGCAAGAGCAAGCCTAGACACTAGACTTACTATAAAAAGACTTTAAATCAGATCATTTAAACATGTACAAACAAGTAAAGAAAACTATTTCTAAAGAAATAAAGGAAATAATGCCTCATCAATTGGAGAATATCAATAGAAATAGAAATTATTTTTTAAAAGAATCAAGTAGAAATTATGGAGTTGAAAAGTACAACTGAAATGGAAAATTTACTGGAATGGTGCAACAGCAGATTTGAGCTGGCAGAGGGGATAATTAGCGAACTTGAAGATAAGTTAATTGAGATTATCTAGTCTGAAAAACAGAAAGAAAAATAAATAGAGTCTCAGAGACCTGTGGGACACCATCAAGCATAACAACATATGTATAACAACATATGTATAACTAACATATGTATAACATTTCTCAGAAGTAGAGAAGAGAAAAAGGCAGAAAAATATTAGAAGATACAATGCGCGAAAAATTTCCCAACTTGAAGAAAAATATTAATCTACACATCCAAAAAGTTCAACAAATTCTAAGTAGGATAAACTCAGTGAGATTCAGATCAAGACATTACAATCAAGCTGTCAAAGGCTAAACCAAAGAGAGAAATGTAAAAGTAGCAAGACAGAAGCAAGTCATGAAATACAAAGATCATCACATACAAAAGATAATCAATAGTATTAATCGCTGATTTCTCATTTAAAAAAACATGGATACCAGAAATCAGTAGAATGACACAATCAAAGTACTGAAAGAAAACAATTGCCAACCAAAAATTTTATATCCAGCAAAATTGTTCTTCAAAATAAAATTTGAAAAGAAATAAAGACATTCCCAGATAAACCAAAACCAAGAGAATGTGTCACTAGCAAACCTGCCCTAAAAGATATACTTTAAAAAGACCTTTAGAATGAAATAAAAGAGTAACTTAAATCCACATGAACAAATAAAGACCACTAGCAGATAAGCACATAGGAGCTGAATGAGCCTATTGCTGCTTGCTACTCCCTACTCTGTTTGCTGACTCTTCTCTGCAGCAGAGGCAGTTGCACTCCTTCTTGGAACATTACCCCAGTGGCCAGAGAACTGCCCTCCAATCCCCACTGGAACCACAGCTTGTATCCACATTTGCAGAGCCAGAGTGTGGACTTCCCTGTCTCAGCCCCCACCTGACTTTGCCCCTCTACCCACTATGGTCACTTAATACAAAAGACGAAACTTTTGAGAGGTCTGTGGTCCTACCCATTGCCTGAGACACCAGAGTAGTTCCCCTGGGTAGCATAAAGCAAGCATAAATCCCATCACTACCTCCTAGCTAGAGGCCAACCAACACAGTCTTTTGCAGCATCTGTAGGCAGAAGAACAGAGTGCCATGAAAAACAAAAACAAAACAAAACAAACAAAAAAACCAAAAACTTGTATGTGACCTCAGATATCACCATTGCCTGCATCATCGTGGCTAACCAGGAGGTTCTGAGTCTATTCATGAATTACTACTACAGCTGGCATTTGAAAAAGCCAACACTCTAAGGCTATTTCTAAACAAGGTGTCTCACAGATTCTATATCACTCCTCTGCCACCCCCATCAGAGTTGGTGCTGGTACCTGTTCCTGGGAGACTAGATGACAGGTCACATTACTCTGACCCTTGCAGATATTGCTCAGCACCAGCCTGAAGTACAGAGTGGCAGCCCCACTGGGTGGCTAGACTCAGAGGAGCAGCAGCATTCACATTAGTTTGGCCCTCAGGGAGGGACTCCTATTCCTGGGGCAAGGGAAGTCCCTCACATCAAGGGAGCACCCCATGGGACCAAATAATCCACATGGTAGACCTTGAGTCTCAGAACTTTTGCTTGTGGAAATTTTCATTCAGCAGAGCCATAGGTGCAGGGCTGGGCTCAGTGGTGGAAAGCCTACACTCTACCCCAATAGTCAAGCAGCCCTTGTGCTTGTGAAAGGTTTGGTGAAAAGACTTCTTCTTCCCCTCACCCACTACTGCAGACATAGCAGTGCTTCTCCTGCAGGAGCTTGGTGTGGGCGCATCTGTAGACAGCCTTTCTAGAACACTTCAGGGTGACTGCATCCTCACAGGAGGAGTGCCCTCCAGGTTCAGGCTTGCATGAGGGGTAGAGTTACAATCCTTCTCTACATGAAACGTCAGCATTCAGCATTCCTGCAGACAAAAAGAGATGCCTGTTTAATCTGAATAGCTAGAATACCGGATCAAATGCGACTGGTAGGTAGACCACTTTCCTGCTGGCCTGGCAGTGGAGTTGAGGTAGCTCTTCCTTTCCCCCTAGAAAGACCTCAGTGTGTTTCACTGGGCACTCTCCCAACTGCCTCTGTCAAAACTTGGACCCCTGCCCACCACTGGGTATTGCATTTACCCACCGGTTTTAGCCACAGTTGGTTTTTACCCATAGATACCTCCTCTACTGCCTGAAGTCTGAACTATTTAACCCAGTAAATAAAACACTGGGGAAAAATCAATAAAGAAATAAGTGTACACCACTAGAGAATGACATAAGCCTCAAGAGACCTCTACCATTCCAACCCCACAGAAGATAGTGAACCTGCTCACACACTGAGCACATTGCTACTACAACCAGCATCTGAGAAAGCCATTTTACAAAGACTCTTTATAATGAACGAACTCTTACAGAGTCTTCACCCTTGAAAGCACCAAGAGCTGAATTGAGTTTCGATAAACTATAATCATTAAAGTCACATCTTCAAGGGGGGAAAAGAAATTAAAAGATAAACAGCCAAAAAATAAATTAAAAATAATTAGAAGAAATTATCAACCCAAATTAGAGAGAACCAGAAAAATAATTCTGGCCATATGACAAAACAGGGTTCTGTAACACCCCGAAAAGATCACACTAGCTCTCTAACAATGCATACAGACCAAGATGACATCTTCAAAATATCAGATAAAAAAATTCAAAAAGTTGATTATTAAGTTACTCAAGGAGATACAAGAGAAAGGTGAAAACCAACATAAAGAAATGTAAAAAAAATTCAGAATATGAATGAAACATTTTCTAAAGAGATAGATATTTTTAAAAAACTAATCAGAACTTCTGGAAATAAAAGACACATTTAGGGAATTACAGAATGCACTGGGAAGTTTTAATAATAGACTAGATCAAGTAGAAGAAAGAATTTCAGAGCTTGAAGACAAAGCTTTCAAATTAACCCAATCAGACAAAAATTTAAAAAGAGAGAGAATGAAAAGAAACAATGTCTCCAAGAAATATGGCATTATGTATATCAGCCAAACCGAAGAATCATTAGTGTTCCTGAGGGAGAAGAAAAAACAAAAAGTGTGGAAAACTTATTTGAGGGAATAATGGAGGAAAACCTCCTGGGCCTTGCTGGAGATTTAGACATCAAAATACAAGAGCCCAAAGAACTCCTAGGAGATTCATTGCAAAAAGAATATCACCTCGCTATATAGTCATCAGATTATCTAAACTCATTGTAAAGGAAAGAATTATGAGTATTGAAAAAAAGTATCATGTAATACCTACAAAGGAAAACCTATCAAACTAGCAGCAGAATTATCAGCAAAAACCATACAAGCCAGAATAGACTGGGGTCCTATCTTCAGCCTCCTCAAATGGAATAACTATCAGCCAATAATTTTGTATCCAGTAAAACTAGGTTTCATAAATGATGCAAAAATAAAGTATCTGTCAGACAAGCAAATGCTGGGGGAATTTGTCACTACCAGACTAGTCCTATAAAGAACTGCTAAAAGGAATTCTAAATCTTGAAACAAAAGATAAATATGCACTAGAATAGAACCTCTTGAAAGCATAAAACTCACAGTCCTATGAAACAATAACATAGTGAAGAAATCAAAGTATCTGGGTAGCAATCAACAGGATGACTGAAATAGTACTTTATATTTCAATATTAATGTTAAATGTGGTCTAAATGCTGCATTTAAAAGATACAGATTGGCAGAATGGATAAAACTCACAGATGAAATGTCTTCTGTCTTCAAGAGACTCATTAACACATAAAGACTCTTATAGATTCAAGGCAAAGGGTGGGAAATATGTTACATGAAAATGGAAATAAAAAATGAGCAGGAGTTGCTATTATAACATCAGATAAAACAGATTTTAAGGCAACAACCGTAAAAATAAGAAAAAGGTCATTATATAACAATAAGAGGATTGATTTAACAACAAGATATTACAATCCTAAATATATACTCACCTAACTCTGGAACTCTCAGATTTATAAAACAATTATTACTAGACCTAAGCAAAGTGATAGGCAGCAGCACAATTATAATGAAGAACTTCAACGCTCCACTGACAGCACAGACAGATCCTCAAGGCAGAAAGTCAACAAAGAGAAACACTGGACTAAATTGCACTCTAGCCCAAATAGACCTAACAGATATTTGCAGAAATTCTACCCAAGAACTGCAGAATATACATTCTTCTAATCAGAACATTAAACATTTTCCAAGATAGATTATATGACAGCCCACAAAACAAGTCTCTGTAAATTTTTTAAAAATCAAAATTATATCTTCTCAGACCACAGTGGAATAAAATTAGAAATCAACTCCAAAAAGGACCCTCAAAACTATACAACTACATAGAAATTAAATAATTTGCCCCTGAGTGATTTTGGGGTTAACAATGAAATCAAGATGGTAATTCAAAATTCTTCAAAATGAAAAATAGCAACATAAGTTATAAAAACCTCTGGGATACAGCAAAGTGTGTTAAAAGGAATGTTTATAGAATGAAATGCCTAATTCAAAAAGTCTGAAAGGTCACAAATGTGACCTTTAATTTAATTCACCACATAAAATTAAAAGCAAAAACCATATGATCATCTCAATAAATGCAGAGAAAGCATTCAGTAAGATCCAGCATCCCTTTAAGATAAAAACCCTCAACAAAATAAGCATAGAAAGAACATACCCAAAAATATTAAAAGCAATGTATGACTAACCCACAGCCAACATCATACTAACTAGGGAAAAGTTGAAGACATTTCCCCTAAGAACTGGAATAAGAAAAAAAAAAAACCCACTTTCACCATGTCTATTCAACGTAGAACCGGATGCTAGTTAGAGCAATCAGGCAAGGGAAAGAAATAAAAGGCATCCAAATAGGGAAAGAGGATATCTAACTGTCTAGACAACTCTAAAGATTGCCTAGAAAACCCTAAAGATTCCTCCAAAAGACCCTAGATTTGATAAATGAATTCAATAAAGTCTCAGGTTACAAAATCAATGTATACAAACCAGTAGCATGGCTATACACCAACAATGACCAATCTGAGAATGAAATCAAGGACTCAATCCTTTTTTACAATAGCTGCAAAAATGTTAAATATCTCAAAATATACTTAACCAAGAAGGTAAAAGATCTCTATGAGGAGAAATATAAAACACTGCTGAGAGAAATCATAGATGACAAAAACAAATGGAAATACATCCCATGTTCATGGTATGGAAGAATCAATATCATGAAAATAACCATACTGACCAAAGCAATTTACAGATTCCATACAATTCCTATCAAAATAGCAACATCATTTTTCACAGAATTAGAAAAAGCAATTCTAAAATTCATATGGAACCAAAAAAAAGAGCCCAAATAGTCAAAGCAACCCTAAGCAAAAAAGAACAAATCTGGAGGTGTCACATTACTCAACTTCAAATAATACTACAAAAGGCTGTGGTAACCAAAACAGCATGGTCCTGTTATAAAAGTAGATGCACAGACTAATGGAACAGCATAGAGAGCTCAGAAATAAAGCCAAATATTTACAACCAACTAATCTTCAACAAAGCATACAAAAACATAAATTGAGGAAAGGACATCCTATTCAATAAATGGTGCTGGGAAAACTGGGTAGCCACATGTAGAAGAATGAAATTGGATCCCTATCTCTTGCCACATACAAAAATCAACTCAAGTTGGATTAAAGTCTTAAATCTAGACCTGAAACCATAAAAACTCTTGGAGAAAACCTAGGGAAAACTCTTCTGGACATTGATTAGTCAATGAATTTATAACTAAGAACCCAAAAGCAAATGCAACAAGAAAAAAAATAAATACATAAAACCTAATTAAACTAAAAAGCTTCTCCACAGCAAACGAGATAATCATTAGTGTAAACAGACAACTAACAGAATAGGAGAAAATATTTGCAAACTATGCATCCGAAAAAGGACTAATATCCAGAATCTGCAAGGAACTCAAATCAGTAAGAAAAATGAAATCCCATCAAAAAGTGGGCAATCTACATGAATAGACACTTCTCAACAGAAGATATACAAAGAGCCAACAAACATGAAAATGTGCTCAATATCACTAATCATCAGGGATATGCAAATTAAAACCACAATGAGATACCACCTTACCTCAGCCAGAATGGCCATTATTAAAAAATTAAAAAACAACAAATGTTGGCATGGGTGTGGTGAAAAGGGAACACTGCTGGTGGGAATATAAATCAGAACACTCTTTATGGAAAACAGTATAAAGGGTTCTCAAAGAACTAAAAGTAGGATCTACCATTTAATCCCACAATACCACTACTAGGTATGTGATATGGTTTGGCTGTGTCTCCACCCAAATCTCATCTTGAATTGTATACCCATAATTCCCATGTGTTGTGGGAGAAACCTGGAAAGAGATAATTGAATCATGGGGGTGGATTCCCCCATACTGTTTGTGTAGTAGTGAATGAGTCTCGCAAGATCTGATGGTTTTATTAGGGGTTTCCACTTTTGCATCTTCCTCATTCTTTCTTTGCCTGCTGCCATCCATGTAAGATGGGACTTGCTCCTCCTTGCCTTCCCCTATGATTGTGAGGCTTCCCCACCCAAATGGAACTGAATTCCAATTAAACGTCTTTCTTTTGTAAATTGCCCGGTCTCAGGTATGTCTTTATCAGCAGCATGGAAACGGACTAATACAGTATGTATTCAAAGGAAAAGAAGTTATTATGTTAAAAAGACAGCCACATGAATATGTTTATTGCAGCACAATTCACAATTGCAAAGATGTGGATCCAAGCTAAGTGCCCATCATCCTATGAGTGGATGAAGAAAATATGGTATATAGATATCATGGGATACTACTCAGCCATAAAAAAGAATGAAATAATGTCTTTTGCAGCAACTTGGATGGAATTGGAGGTCATTATTCTAAGTGAAGTAACTTAGGAATAAAAAACCCAATACTATATACATGCAGAGTGGTATAATGGACATTGGAGACTTGGTGGGTAGAGTGGGAAGGGGTATTATCAGCAGCGTGAAAATGGACTCATACAGTATTAGTATTAATACCTAATTACTCTAATATCTAATACTAATACAATAATAGATATTGGGTACAACGTACACTACTTGGGTGATGGGTGCACTAAAATCTCAGACTTCACCATTAAACAACTGATTCACGTAACCAAAAACCACTTGTACCTCAAAAACTATAGAAATAGAAAATGTATATTTTAAAAAATAGTTAATTAATTAAGTTGGTAATAATCCAAATTAGGTTGTTATAAATTACTGTGTTATTTGTAATCTTCAGGACAACCACTGAGACAATGACTCAAAAAAAAATAAATCAAGGGAATTAAAATGATACACTAGAAAATATTTAACACAAAAGAAGGCAGTAACAAAGGAATAGATGAACCCAAAAGATATATGACATAAAAAAGAAAAAGCAAAATCATAAATTTATTGTATCCTAGCAACTACAATAAATGTAAATAAAGTAATCATGCCAATCAAACAGCAAAGAGTTAAAGAAAAAAATCCAACAATATGTTGTCTACAACAGGAGTCCCCATCCCCGGGCTGCAGTCTGGTAGCAGTCTGTGGACTATTAGGAACCCGGCTGCACAGCAGGAGGTGAGCAGTGAACGACTGAACATTACCACGTACACTCTGCCTCCTGTCAGATCAACAGTGGCAATAGATTTTCAAAGGAGCACAAACCCTATTGTGAACTGCACTTGTGAGGGATCTAGGTTGTGTGCTCCTTATGAGAATCTAATGCCTGATGTCTGAGGTAGAACTGTTTTATCCCAAAATCATCCCCTCTGGCTCCTGCCTGTGGAAAAATTGTCTTCCACAAGATTAGTCCCTGGTGCCAAAAAGGATGGGACCGTTAGTCTATAAAACACAATTTAGATTCAAGACAAAAATAGGCTAAAAGTAACAGGATGGAAAAAATATATACTATCCACACAGTGACCACAAGAGAGCTAGAATGGACATACTAATATCAGACAAAATAGACTTTCAGACAAAAAATTTGTTGCTAGAGACAAAGAGCAAAATTTTATAATGATATAAGGGTCAATTTATCAAGAATATAGAACAATTATAAACACATATGCAGCTAACATCAGAGCCCCAGAATGAAACAAAAAGTGACAGAATTGAAGGGAAAAATAAACAGTTCAGCAATAATGGCTGGAGACTTTAAAACAGCACTTCCAATAATGACTAGAACAACTAACTGAGGCGGAGTGTGGTGGCTCACGCCTGTAATCCCAGCACTTTGGGAGGCCAAGGCAGGTGGATCACCTGGGGTCAGGAGTTTGAGACCGGCCTAGTCAACAGGGTGAAACCCCATCTCTACTAAAAATACAAAAAAAATCGCTGGGCATGGTGGGAGGCACCTGTAATCCCAGCTACTCAGGAGTCTGAGGGAGGAGAATCGCTTGAACTTGGAAGGTGGAGGTTGCAGTGAGCCGAGATTGAGTCACTGCACTCCAGCCTGGGTTACAGAACAAGACCGCATCTCTTGGGAGGGGGTGGAAGGGTGGGAGGAAGAACACCTAAACTGAAAAATAACACAGAAATAGTTGACCTGAATAGCACTATAAACTACACCTAACAGACATCTATTTGGTCCACCAAACAACAGCAGAATACATATTATTCTCATGTGCATACAGAAATTCTCCAGGAAAGAACATGGTAGGCCATAATAGAAGTCTCAAAAATTTAAAAGAATTGAAATCACAAAGCATTGATATGACACATAAGGAAATGAAATTAGAAATCAATAATAGAAGGAAATTTGTGAAAAGTTTATATATGTGGAAATAAAACAACACATCTTTAAACAACCAATGGATCAAAAAAGAAATCATAAGAAGAATTTAAAAACAGCTTGAGATGAATGAAAATTTTAAGGTGCAACATATCAAAATATATAAGCTGTAGCTAAAAAAGTACTGAGAGAGAAATTTATGGTTCTAAAAGCTTATACGGAAAAACAAGACAATCTCACATCAATAACCTACCTTTCCATTATAAGAAACTAGAAAAAAAAAGTTAACTAAACACAAAACAAGGAGTAAGAAAATAATACAGATTAGAACCTAAATAAATGAAATAGAGAATAGAAAATATTAATAATCAAGAAAGCCAACAAAACCAAGTGTTGATTCTTTGAAAATATCAACAAATTTAATAAGCCTTTAGCCAGACTGACCAAGAATAAAAGAGAGAAGACTCAAATTACTAAAATCATGAGTGAAAAAGGGAACATTATTATTAACAACAAAAAATTAAAATAAGAATTTTAAGGGACTATTGTGAACAATTATATAACAAGATTTTAGATTACCTATCTGAATAAACAAATTTCTAGAAAGACACAAACTACCAAAACTGAGTGAAGGAGAAATGAAAAATCTGAAAAGACCTATAAAAAGTAAGGAGGTTAAATTAGTAATAAAATAATAATAATAATAATAATAATAAATTCTCACAAGGAAAAACCCAAGCCCAAATGGCTTCAGTGGTGAATTTTACAAACATTTAAATAATTAATGCAAAATACATCACAATTCTTGGGAAAAAATCCAGAATATATAAATAAATCTTACAACTCAAAAATAAAAGGCAAATAATGCAACTTAAAAATGGGCAAAGGATTTGAATAGAAATTTTTCCATCAAATAATTAATAAGCACGTGAAAACTGTCCAACACATTTTTTAATCATCAGTGAAATGAACATCAAAATCACAGAAAATATTACTTGACTAGTTTAATAGACAGGCTATCTCAAAGAAGGCAAAAACAAATGTTGGTAAAGATCTAGAAAAGTTGGAACCCATATAAACTGCTGGTGAGATTATAAAATCATACAGCCTGTCTGGAAAATAGCTTCATTATTACTCACAAAGTTAAATATAGAGTTACCATATGGCCTAGTAATTCAACTCTTAGCTATATCCCAAAGTTACTGAAAACAATGTTCATGCAAAAACTTGTTACATGGCTGCAAATAGCAGTATTATTCATAATAGTTAATTATTGGAACTGACAACATTTTGTCAAGTGATCAACAAAAAGTGGCACATCCATTCAATGGAATATTATTCAGCCATAAAAATAAATAAAGTATGTTTACATACTTCAATATTATTGAACCTTGAAAGCATTATGCTAAGTAAAAGAAGCCAGATACAAAGGCCACATATTATATAATTCTATTTATATGAAATAGCCAGAATAGGCAAAACCATAAACATAAAAATTAGATTAGTGGTTGCCAGGGCTGAGGTAAGGAAGGAATTGGAGTGACAAAGTGACAACTAATGATATGGAGTATCTTTGGTGGATGATGAAAATGTTCTCAAATTCAATGGAAGTGATGGTTGCACAACTTTGTAAACATACTAAAAACCACAAATTGTATACTATCAAAGGGTGATTTTTATGGTATATGAATAAAACCTCAATTTTAAAAATTAGACAGACTGCCAAAATTATGAACACATGAAAATACCTGAAGCTAGTGAGAAGAATCAACAAATAGATAATTTGAGCATAAATCTATTCCAGATGAAATTAGCCATGTTTTCTATATTCTCTTCTATTCACTTATCAGTCAGAGAAAGACTTTAAAATTAGAGTTTTGGGTCCATTCCAAGATGGCCAAATAGGAACTGCTCTGGTCTGCAGTTCCCAGCATGATCAATGCAGAAGATGGATGATTTCTGCATTTCCAACTGAGGTACCTGGTTCATCTCATTGGGACTGGTTGGACAGTGGGTGCAGCCCACAGAGGGCGAGCCAAAGCAGAGCTTTGGGAAGCACAAGGGGTCAGGGGATTTCCCTTTCCAAGGGAAGCTGTGACAGACTATACCTGGAAAAACAGGACACCTCTGCCCAAATACTGCACTTTTCCCACAGCTTTAGCAACCGGCAGATCAGGAGATTCTCTCCCATGCCTGGCTCAGTGGGTCCCACGCCCACGGAGCCTTGCTTACTGCTAGCACAACAGTCTGAGATCAACCTATGAGACTGCAGCTTGGCAGGAGGGAGGGGCGTCCACCATTGCTGAGGCTTGAGTAGGTAAACAAAGTGGCCAGGAAGCTCAAAATGGGTGGAGCCCACCACAGTTCATCAAGGCCTACTGCCTCCATAGACCGCACCTCTGTGGGCAGGGCATAGCTGAACAAAAGGCAGCAGAAACTTCTGCAGATTAAACATCCCTGTCTGACAGCACTGAAGAGAGCAGTGATTCTCCAAGCATGGCGTTTGAGCTCTGAGAAAGGACACACTGCCTCCTTAAGTGGGTACCTGACTCCCGTGTAGCCTGACTGGGAGACACCTCCCAGTAGGGGCCGAAAGACACCTCATACAGGCAGGTGCCCCTCTGGGATGAAGCTTCCAGAGGAAGGATCAGGCAATCATATTTGCTGTTCTGCAGCCTCCGCTGGTGATACCCAGGGAAATAGGGTCTGGAGTGGACCTCCAGCAAGCTTCAACAGATCTGCAGCTGAGGGACCTGACTATTAGAAGAAAAACTAACAAATGGAAAGGAATATCATCAATATCAACAAAAAGGACATCCACACAAAAACCTCATCTGTAGGTCACCAACACCAAAGACCAAAGGTAGATAAAACCACAAAGATGGGGAGAAACCAGAGCAGAAAACCTGAAAATTCTAAAAACCAGAGCACCTCTTCTCCTCCAAAGGATCACAGCTCCTCACCAGCAATGAAACAAAGCTGGAAAGAGAATGACTTTGATGAGTTGAGAGAAGTAGGCTTCAGAAGGTTGGTAATAACAAACTGCTCCAAGCTAAAGGAACATGTTCTAACCCATCACAAGGAAACCAAACACCTTGAAAAAATGTTAGATGAATGGCTAACTAGAATAAACAGTGTAGAGAAGACCTTAAATGACCTGATGGAGCTGAAAACCATGGCACGAGAACTTCATGATATATGCACAAGCTTCAGTAGCAGATTTGGTCAAGTGGAAGAAAGGATATCAATGATTGAAGATCAAATTAATGAAATAAAGCAAGAAGATAAGTTTAGACAAACAAGAGTAAAAAGAAATGAACAAAGCCTCCAAGAAATATGAGACTATGTTAAAAGACCAAATCTACATTTGATTGGTGTACCTGAAAGTGACAAGGAGAATGGGACCAAGTTGGAAAACACTCTGCAGGATATTATCCAGGAGAACTTCCCCAACCTAGCAAGGCAGGCCAACATTCAAATTCAGGAAATACAGAGAATACCGCAAAGATATTCCTTGAGAAGATCAACCCAAGACACATAATTGTCAGATTCACCAAGGTTGAAATGAAGGAAAAAATGTTAAGGGCAGCCAGAGAGAAAGGTCGAGTTACCCACAAAGGGAAGCCAATAAGACTAACAGCGGATCTCTCAGCAGAAACCCTACAAGCCAGAAGAGAATGGGGGCCAATATTCAACATTCTTAAAAAAATTTTCAACCCAGAAATTCATATCGAGCCAAACTAGGCTTCCTAAGTGAAGCAGAAATAAAATCCTTTACAGACAAGCAAATGCTGAGAAATTTTGTCACCACCAGGCCTGCCTTACAAGAGCTGCTGAAGGAAGCACTAAACATGGAAAGGAACAACCAGTACCAGCCACTGCAAAAACATGCCAAATTGTAAAGACCATAGATGCCAGGAAGAAACTGCATCCATTAACAGGCAAACTAACCAGCTAACATCATAGTGACAGGATCAAATTCACACATAACAATATTAACCTTAAATGTAAATGTGCCAAATGCCCCAATTAAAAGACACAGCCTGGAAAATTGGATCAGGAATCAAGATCCATCAATGTGCTGTATTCAGGAGACCCATCTCATGTGTAGAGACACACATAGGCTCAAAATAAAGGGATGGGCCGGGTGCAGTGGCTCAAGCCTGTAATCCCAGCACTTTGGGAGGCCGAGGCGGGCGGATCACGAGGTCAGGAGATCGAGACCATCCTGGCTGACACGGTAAAACCCCGTCTCTACTAAAAAATACAAAAAAAACTAGCCGGGCGAGGTGGCGGGCACCTGTAGTCCCAGCTACTGGGGAGGCTGAGGCAGGAGAATTGCGTGAACCCGGGAGGTGGAGCCTGCAGTGAGCTGAGATCCGGCCACTGCACTCCAGCCTGGGCGGCAGAGCGAGACTCCATCTCAAAAAATAAAAAAAATAAAAATAAAAATAAAGGGATGGAGGAAGATCTGCCAAGCAAATGGAAAGAAAAAAAAAAAAAGCAGAGGTTGCAATCCTAGTCTCTGATAAAGCAGACTTGTAACCAACAAAGATCAAAAGAGACAAAGAAGGCTATTACATTATGGTAAAGGGATCAATGCAACAAGAAGAGCTACCTATCCTAAATACATATGCACCCAATACAGGAACACCCAGATTCATAAAGCAAGTCCTTAGAGACTCCCACACAATAATAATGGGAGACTTTAACACCCCACTGTCAATAAAAGACAGATCAATGAGACAGAAGCTTAACAAAGATATCCAGGACTTGAACTCACCTCTGCACCAAGCAGACCTAATAGACAACTATAGAACTCTCCACCCAAAATCAACAGAATATACATTCTTCTCAGCACCACATCACACTTATTCTAAAATTGACCACATAACTGGAAGTAAAGCACTCTTCAGCAAATGTAAAAAAACAGAAATCACCACAAACTGTCTCTCAGACCACAGTGCAATGAAATTAGAGCTCAGGATTAAGAAACTCACTCAAAACCACACAACTACATGGAAACTGAACAACATGCTCCTAAATGACTACTGGATTCATAATGAAATGAAGGCAGAAATAAAGACGTTCTTTGAAACCAATGAGAACAAAGACACAATGTACCAGAATCTCTGAGACACATTTAAAGCAGTGTGTAGAGGGAAATTTATAGCACTAAATACCCACAAGAGAAAGCAGGAAAGATCTAAACTCGACACCCTAACATCACAATTAAAAGAACTAGAGAAGCAAGAGCAAACAAATTCAAAAGCAAGCAGAAGGCAAGAAATAACTAAGATCAGAGCAGAACTGAAGGAGATAGAGACACAAAAAACCCTTCAAAAAAATCAATGAATCGAGGAGCTGGTTTTTTAAAAAGATCAACAAAATTGATAAACTGCTAGCAAGACTAATAAGGAAAAAAAGAGAAGAATCAAATAGATGCAACAAAAAATGATAAAGCGGGTATCACTACTGATCCCACAGAAATACAAACTACCATCAGAGAATACTATAAACACCTCTATGCAAATAAACTAGAAAATCTACAAGAAATGGATAAATTTCTGGACACTTACACCCTCCCAAGACTAAACCAGGAAGAAGTTGAATCTCTGAATAGACCAATAACAGGCTCTGAAATTAAGACAATAATTAATAACCTACCAACCAAAAAAAGTCCAGGACCAGACAGATTCACAGCAAAATTCTACCAAAGGTACAAAGAGGAGATGGTACCATTCCTTCTGAAACTACTCCAATCAGTAGAAAAAGAGGGAAACCTCCCGAACTCATTTTATGAGGCCAGCATCATCCTGATACCAAAGCCAGGCAGAGACACAACAAAAAAAGAGAATTTTAGACCAATACCGCTGATGAACATTGATGTGAAAATCCTCAATAAAATACAGGGAAACTGAATCGAGCAGCACATCAAAAAGCTTATCCACCACAATCAAATTGGTTTTATCCCTGGGATGCAAGGATGGTTCAACATATGCAAATCAATAAACGTAATTCATCACATAAACAGAACCAATGATGGAAACCACATGATTATCTCAATAGATGCAGAAAGGCCTTCAACAAAATTCAACTGCCCTTCATGCTAAAAACTCTCAATAAACTAGGTATTCATGGGATGTATCTCAAAATAATAAGAGCTATTTATGACAGACCCACAACCAACATCATACTGAATGGGCAAAATGTGGAAGCATTCCCTTTGAAACCTGGCACAAGACAGGGATGCCCTCTTTCAACACTCCTATTCAACACAGTGTTGGAAGTTCTGGCTAGGGCAATCAGGCAGGAGAAAGAAATAAAGGGTATTCAATTAGGAAAAGAGGAAGTCAAATTGCCCGTTTGCAGATGACATGATTGTATATTTAGAAAACCCCATCATTTCAGCCCGAAATCTCCTTAAGCTGATAAGCAACTGCAGTAAAGTCTCAGGATACAAAATCAATGTGCAGAAATCACAAGCATTCCTATACACCAAAAACAGACAAACAGAGAGCCAAATCATGAGTGAACTCCCATTCACAATTGCTTCAAAGAGAATAAAATACCTAGGAATCCAACTTACAAGGGATGTGAAGAACCTCTTCAAGGAGAACTACAAACAACTTCTCAATGAAATAAAAGAGGACACAAATAAATGGAAGAACATTCCATGCTCATGGATAGGAAAAATCAATATCATGAAAATCGACATACTGCCCAAGGTAATTTATAGATTCAATGCCATCCCCATCAAGTGACCAATGACTTCACAGAATTGGAAAAAACTACTTTAAAGTTCATATGGAACCAAAAAGAGCTCACATAGCCAAGATAATCCTAAGCCAAAAGAACAAAGCTGGAGGCATCATGCCACCTGACTTCAAACTATACTATAAGGCTACAGTAACCAAAACATCATGGTACTGGTATCAAAACAGATATATAGACCAATGGAACAGAACAGAGGCCTTAGAAATAACACCACTTATCTACAACCATCTGTTCTTTGACAAACCTTACAACAATAAGAAATGGGGAAAGGATTTCCTATTTAATAAATGGTGCTGGGAAAACTGGCTAGCCCTATGTAGAAAGCTGAAACTGGATCCCTTCCTTACACCTTATACAAAAATTAATTTAAAATGGATTAAAGACTTAAATGTTAGACCTAAAACCATAAAAATCCTAGAAGAAAACCTAGGCAATACCATTCAGGACATAAGCATGGGCAAGGACTTCATGACTAAAATACCAAAAGCAATGCCAACAAAAGCCAAAATAGGCAAATGGGATCTAATTAAACTAAAGAGCTTCTGCATGGCAAAAGAAACTACCATCAGAGTGAACAGGCAACCTACAGAATGGGAGAAAATTTTTGCAATCTACCCATCTGAAAAAGGGCTAATATCCAGAATCTGCAAAGAACTTAAACAAATTTACAAGAAAAAAAACAAACAACCTCATCAAAAAATGGGCAAAGAATATGAACAGACACTTCTCAGAAGAAGACATTTATGCAGCCAATAGATACATGAAAAAATGTTCATCATCACTGGTCATGAGAGAAATGCAAATCAGAACACAATGAGATACTATCTCACACCAGTTAGAATGGCAATCATTAAAAAGTCAGGAAACAATAGATGCTGGAGGGGGTGTGGAGAAACAGGGAACCTTTTACACTGTTGGTGGGAGTGTAAATTAGTTCCACCATTGTGGAAGACAGTGTGGCGATTCTGCAAGGATCTAGAACTAGAAATACCATTTGACCCAGCAATCTCATTACTGGGTATATACCCACAGGATTAAAAATCATGCTACTATAAAGACACATGCACACGTATATTTATTGTGGCACTATTCACAATAGGAAAGAATTGGAACCAACCCAAATGTCCATCAGTGATAGACTGGATTAAGAAAATGTGGCACATATACACCATGGAATACTATGGAGCCATAAAAAAGAATGAGTTCATGTCCTTTGAAGGGACATGGATAAAGCTGGAAACCATCATTCTGAGCAAACTATCCCAAGGACAGAAAACCAAACACCGCATATTCTCACTCATAGGTGGGAACTGAACAATGAGAACAGGGTGGGGAACATCACATACTGGGGCCTGTTAGGGGGTGGGGGTCTGTGGGAGGGATAGCATTAGGAGAAATACCTAATGTAAATGACAAGTTGATGGGTGCAGAAAACCAACATGGCACATGTATACCTATGTAACAAACCTGCACATTGTGCACATGTACCCTAGAACTTAAAGTATAATAAAAAAGAAAGAAAGAAAAAGACAAAGGAAAAAAATAGAGTTTTGCCGGGCGCGGTGGCTCACGCCTGTAATCCCAGCACTTTGGGAGGCCAAGGTGGGTGGAGCACAAGGTCAAGAGATCAAGACCATCCTGGCCAATGTGGTGAAACCCCAGTCTCTATTGAAAATACAAAAATTAGCTGGTTGTGGTGGCGTGTGCCTGTAGTCCCAGCTACTCAGGTGGCTGAGGCAGGAGAATTGCTTGAACCTGGGTGGCAGAGGTTGCAGTGAGCCAAAATCACACCACTGCACTCCAGCCTGGGCCACGGAGAAAGACTCCATCTGAAAAAAAAAAAAAAAAAAAAAAAAGTACAGTTTTACTATCCTCAAACAAACAAATGCTGGGATACCTTACATTAAAGATGTGAAACAAAAACCGAAAGGACAAAACAATTACAAATATAGAAGAATTTAAAAATATTATAAATGGAAAAATACATTTATTGAAATAAAAAGAAACTTAATAGAAAAACCACCTCCAGATATGATGGTATAAAAATGAAAATTAATTAAGTGAAAGATAATATTCAGGAATTTGCCAAAAAGTAAAGCAAAAAAAGGAAAAGATGTTTTAAAAAACTGAAAGTAGTGAAGAGATAACTAAATAGAGAGGTTCCAACATATGTCTAACAGAAGTTCTTGTAAAAGAAATGGAGTGGATGTTGAAAAAGAAGTATTTGAATATTTTTCATGATTGAAGAAATCCATAGTTTTCTGTAGGGAAAATGTACTCTGAGTACTGAGCAAATTAAATAAAATTAGGGGGAAAAGGGTGGGGAAAAAAATAAAAATAATTAATTTAATTAAACCAACAACCAGGCATATCTTTGGGAAATTTCAGGAAAAAATAAATAATACAAAGAAAAGAGAGATTACTTTCCAGGGAACAATTTGACTACCACCAGAGATTCATTAGCAACAATAGATTCCAGAAAAAAATGAAATTATATCTTTTTAAGTGTTAAGGAAAAATAATCATCAACCTAGAATTTTATACCTAAATGCTCATGTATGAGTAAGGACAAATAAAGGTGTATAAAGACATATAAAGACTAAATAAATTTACTACAAACATATGAGTTCAGGGAATGATTCTAACCTCACAAATTTTGAATGATACGCAGGAAACACAGACATTTCCACATCCCATTTGAGTGGTGTTACCTGGAGTGTCCAAAAGGGTCACTGGACTGAAAGACGCCTGAGCTCAGGACCAAGAGGCTCACGTATGCAGGGACATCATGATTAGAAGCAAGTAGCCAGGACTTAATTCAGTGGTCTTTCATGTTGTCCCAAAAGGTTAGATAAAACTACATGTCCCTCAACAGTCAATTTAGGTGACCAACTAAGTTTTCCCAGGTCTGAGGTATTTCCTGGTATGCAAAGTTTTTAATGCTAAGATAAGCCTGTTTCTGGCTGGTTGGTTACCAAAGCAGCCATCAATACAAGAATCAGGTCCTCTACAGGAGAGACCTCAGCAAGCATGCAGAGGATACTGTATAGTTCTAACTCCCCTTTTCCCAGCATTCAGTGCTACCTATATTCATATACAACACAGAAGCAAGGCAAGACAAGAGAAAGGAAATCTATATGACTATGCTTTCACCAAAAGATTAACACATCTCAAAATAATAATTTAAATCAATGTATTTTATCTTTATTTTCCCATGGTTGAGTGGGTAGCACTCACAAATGAGATTAGATACCTTAGGGAATGCTAAGTAGTTACATTTTCCTTTGCCCATTTAGACGTGTACGATTGGTTAATTTGCCATGCTACATATACAAGTTTTTAAATAATACTTTTTATAGTCTTTGAGACACTATTTTCCAGTCACAAAATATGTTTCCCACATTGAGATTTTGAACATGATCTCCTCATGGGCAATGTCTAAACAGTTATACTGTCAGAGATGGCAGGAGCATTCAGGTTTACAAGAGCCCTGGCAGCTCTATTAAATGAATCAGTCTTCACAACTTGGAATTTACCTCAAACTAATATTTGACCTTGATGGAAAGACTGAAAAACAAACCAAAGTGTATTTGTCTGGTTGGGCTGCCATAACAAATTACCACAGACTGGGTGACTTAAAGAATGGAAATTTATTTCTCACAGTTCTGGAGGCTGGGAAATCCAAGATCAAGGTGCCAGCTGATTCAGTTCCTGGTCAGGGTTCCCTTCCTGGCTGAGGCTGGCTGTCTTCTGTTTCTTCACATGGTAGAGACAAAACTTGAAAGTTTTCTGGTGTCTCTTATTATAAAGACACTAATCTCATCATGAGTGACTGACCTTCATGACCCCATCTCCAAATACCATTACATTGGAGATTAGGGCTTCAACATATAAATTTTGGGGTGATAGAAATATTTGGTCCATTACACAAAGCAAACTGCTTTAATCTAGAAACTCTCATTACTTTATTCTAAGTTTTTACCTTTGCTCTTTAACAATCTTCTGTTTTCCAGCAGCAATTTTAGGAAATCCTCTGATCTAGTATCTATGAATCTAGTAGCATTTCTCCATTAAGGAAGAAATTTTGTGGATATTTGGCTGAATAACACCAAACAAAGAGTCAAATACAAAGACAATCTTACCCAGTTCTCAAGAGTTAGTTTCTATGATTTCCATTATAAGTTAAGAAGAATAAGGCCTGATTACTACTACTGAAATATTAAGTAACATGGATGGTCCTGTTGGGAAGAATCAAGCTGTATTAATATTTATTTAGCATCAGTAGTTAGTTCTCGATTAGCAGAATGAGCAGTGGAGTGGGCATTTTTTTTTTTTTTTTTTTTTTTTTTTGAAACAGGAACTTGCTCCTAGGCTGGAGTGCAGTGGTGTGATCATGGGATCATGGTTCACTACAGCCTCAAACTCCTGGCTCAAGCAATCCTCCCACGTTGGCCTCCCAAGTAGCTAGGATTACAGGCACGTGCCACCATGCCCAGATAATTCTTGGATTTTTTTTAGAGATGGAGTTTCACCATGTTGCCCAGGCTGGTCTCAAATTCCTGGACTCAAGCAACCCTCCCACCTCAGCCTCCCAAAGTGTTGGGATTACAGGCATGAGCCACCATGACTGGCAAGAAATTTCAAATGACACCTTAACCAATGCTTTTGGCTTGAGTATGATTTGTGACTCTAATGAGTTTCCATAAATTCTGTGCATCAAGCATGGAGTTGCATTGTGAATACACCATTTTGGATGGGATTGGAAGCTGGTCCAGTTTTCTTATCTTGGTGTTCGGTTCAGCTACTCTCTCCTCCTTGCCCTCAACTGGGGTTTCTCCAGACTCATGTAAACCACCTAGCCCAAAAGAGTTGTTCTGTGATGAAGAGAACACCTATTGAGCTCTATCTGAGAGGCTCTGCAGAATAGGGAATAATATCACTTAAAATTAAATAGAGCTAATATCACAAAAAGTTGAAAGAATGCCAAGGTTTCTACCAATAGTTATCTCTGAGAAGACAATATGCATGTGGACAACATGTTTCATTTTCAGCATTGATTGTTGACTGATAACTCTCTACCTAAGAGCTTTGTGCTCTGAATGGGTAAATGATGCAAAACCATGGTTAATGATTACCAATGACCAAGCCAAAAACCACTATGTGAGTTAGAATTCTCATTAAAACTGCTAAATGCTCTTGTTTTTTCTGATTCTCAAAAGGCATTTTTTCAGAATAAATGTCTCCTGCATGTAGTAGCTTCAACATAAATAGCAGACAATTCTATGATGTTCTCTGATGGTAACTTGCCAAGCAACTGCAATGATTTTAAAACCAGGCAGGGAACAAAGGAGCCTAAGTTCCTATACAAAAGATCCACAGGGTGCACACCCAGGACAAAACACTGCTTATCTCTTTCTCCTCTTTCTTCACATTTACAGGCTAAGGAGTCTCCCTCAATTTCTATTTTAACGAGGCTCCAACTGAATCTTGAAAGTGTTGGCCTTCATGTCTACCTCTCCACCCATCTCAGCTTTCTAATCTTCCCAGAAGCACACACAAAATGGCCTTGTACCAAAGGGTCTGTCCAGTAACTAAGAGCTGGGCACTTTCAAGACAGCTCAGAGGGCAAATCTCCTATTAGTAATTACTTGGTATTGCCCATGCCTGTGTAAAACAGCCAAAGGGCAGGAAATACCACTGGGGCATAGAGAGGAAAGAGAGAGGCCCGTAAGGAAATATGTCTGAAGGCAAGTCAGCTATGTGTGGCACTTACTACAAGGTAAACTCCACTCATCATTATGAGAAAGTTGCTAACTCCAACTCAAGGCACTGTCAAGGGCAGCGTTCAATTTATTAACCCAAAGCGCATGAGGTCTCCCCTTGAATCTCGCTCTATTTTGGATGAAGTGAAATATACCAGTGGATTATATCAAGAGAAGCTACAGTCATTGTCGATTTCTACACTCTCAGTAAAGAAACCTTGTGTTTTTTGCTTCCTTTTAAAGTGTGCATGTGATGTCAGTTTTGCCTGAGGCTGCTGTCTCTGTCTCCTTGGCAAGGACTAAGAACCCTGCCCCATGAGTCAGGCTCTCTGACTCCTGAGGCGTGAATCTGAGGCAGACTGCAAGAGCCACCTAATGAAGAAGGTGTTTTCTTCAGAAGCACCCAGGTCTTAAAAAGCACAGGCAAAGAGCCAGAGTTTCCTGAAATTAGGACTTGGAGTGCTGGTGATCCTACCACCAGGGAGGCCGGGTGAAACAGCGTCACCTCTTTCCTGATCAATTTTATAGACACTCTGGGATAGGTGACAGATACTTTACTAAGCCCAAAAGGGGTCGCTAGAAGACATAGTCCGATTTGGAAGAATGCTAAGCTTAATCATTAAGGAACTCCTCATTCCTCTAAACCCTGGAGTAAAAACCAAGTGTCTCCCCTCATAGCATTGGATAACCATGGAAACAATTCAGGGGGTGACAAATACGGGAAGACACATTTTTTTCCTTTCTAACACATTTGAGTTAATATAGGAACACTGATGTCTCTTTTGAATCTGCAACTTAACTGACCTCACTACGATTTATATTCATGTTATGGATATATGCAACTTCTCCAGGGTAGAGTGAAAAAGATGGCAATTAATTTTAATGTTCTAAATACATGGCTGGAACTGCCACCTCCCTATTGTGAGATTGTCCTCATCTCCAGTCTAGAGTCTTTCCTTGCATGCTCATACACGCACACACCCACACAAACCTCTCAAAGTGCAGTGGGCAGCCTCACTTTCGAGCTGAGGCCCACGAAAAGCAGGAGGTTACAGTCACCACCCCCAGGGGTTGGTAGCTTTAGAAGCAGACAAAGGCCTCTGCAGCAGATGACAGCTGAGAAAAGCCGAGGCGTCTGATTGTGCTGTTCTTGCTTACTGGGCTCTTCTTTGCCACTGGAGAAAGTTTAGAGTCCTGACCTAGCTTCAGCAGTTCTTCAAGGTGAAGAGTATTCCAGCCTACACCAAGCCTGGTCTCCCAGTGCCGCCTGCTGTCACCTAGGTGAGATCTGAGCACCTTGATGACCTGTCTCAGTACGAGGATGCACCTGGGCCCCAGCCTCTCTCCACCCCCATGGAGGTTTTATTTCAGAAACCTTGCTATTCCCTCTCACTAGGACCTTTCCACCCTGGCAGAGTGCAGCAACTGTGCATTTTGAAAACAAAAGGTTCAGGGACCTGTGCTTCTTTGCTTTTAGAAGGCCCCTATAGTCCACATACAAATTTATTCACTGTTCTTCCAAATAATATATTCTTTTGTAAAAAAGAAAATAATAAAAAAATTTAATTTAAAAACAGAATTTTCACCTTGCAAGCACCTACTAAAGTGATTGTTACAACATGAATATTTTCAATTTATATTAACACATTTCCATCTATATCCCTAGAGCACTGGCAAATGCAGGAAGGTGCCAATAACATCCAACCCGCGATGGGAGATATGGGCACAGAGGGTGGAGCTAACATTACCCTCAGGGCCAACACAAACCTGTCCACTTCCTTCAAGTGAGCACAGCACAGGAATACTAATCACAGCAATGGGACTGCAATGTCATTACCATCCAAATGAACATGCTCGGCATTTTGTTCTTTTCTTTTCCTTCTGAGGCTTTTAGAAAACAAGGTATTAAGTATTGAAACCTTAAACTTGCTTATCTTTCATTTTATTTTTATTTCTCTCTTGGCTACATTCTCTCATGCTGTTTCTCCTTCGCTCTCTGATAATATCTAAAGGTAGTCCATCCTTTCTCTTTCATTTGGAGATCTAGAGACACATTGGCAAATAGAAGATCCGCCAATCAACAATTTGGGAGGATGATTTTCCTGCTTAGACCAAGAATGATGGAAGAGAAAGAAGAAATAAAACCAACCAACCAGCAAACAACAATAAAACTGAAGCCCAATTCATGTCTGAGGCTCTGACATGACCACATGCCAACAGGAAGTAGCTGAACCACCTCACTTCCAAATGGGCTGAGTTGGGGGTGCATTTTTCAGTCATTCCTGGAGAAGTCCCACCCTTTCCTTTAGCCCTTTCTTTTTGGCAATATCAGCAGGTACAGGTCGGGCGATAGCAGATATCGAACTTTCCAGGGCTTCTGGTGATATTCTTGTTAATCTCACATGCAATTGTCAGTTGTCCTGCACAGGGCATACTTTCCTCAGAGAAGAAGCCAATTCAAAGGGAGAAATATTTATCATGGGCATCATATATGCCATATCTAGGCACTTAGGAAACCAAAGAGATCAAGACAAGGTTCCTTCACTGAGAAATGACAATCTAGCCGGTGAGCTAGAAATATAAATGACTTCGACACAAGGTCATAGTGGAGGAATTCTGGAATGTATAGGGGACTGTGGAAGCACACAGAGGGGCCTTTAACCAAGTAGAGGAGGTGGAAGAAGATAGTCAAGAAAGAAAGCTCCAAAAAGGCGCTCTCAGGCTGAGTTATAAAGGAAAAGGAGGCAACACCATGATAAAAACTATGGAGGAAGAAAGAAGCATGAGCCACACACTGGATCAGCAAGATGTGTTCAGGCAATTGGAGCTGATGCTAGAAGGGAAGGTGCAGAAGGGATGTTAAAGGAGCTCTGGGAGATGGGTGTGAAGAATCAGGAGGAGCTAGGCTGTGAAAGGCCTGGATGCGTTCTGAACGTGTAGGACTTTGTTAGGTAATTGGGAGTTGTGGAAAGGTATTACACAAGTAAGATGGTCAGGCAGGTCCTTCTAGCAACAATCTGAAAATGTATTGGGGTGGGGGCAGTGGGGAAGGAGCAAACTAGAACAAGGAGACCTGTCAATCAGTTATTGTAACATTTCTGTGTATGGTATCATAAAAGATAAATTAAGAAACCTTGGGTTGGGGTTCTGCATATCTTATTAGCAACAATCCGAAATGTATTGGAGTGGTGGCAATGAGGAGGGAGCAAAGCTAGGACAAGGAGACCTGTCAATCAGTTGTTATAACACTTCTGTATACAGGATTATAAATGATAAATTAAGAACCCCCCAGTTTGGGGTTATTTAGGAGGTAAAATGAATAGGACTTTCTGAATGATTAAATGGAAAATGGTGGAGATGGTTGATTCAAGGGTAACTTCCCAGTGACTGATTGAAATAATTGGGTGGGTGCTGGCACCAACAAATAACAGACAATCCAGGAGGAAGCTTACTTTTAGGGAAAGATGAGTAGAGTGTTAGACAGGGTGAGTTTGAAGTGCCCATGGGACATGCAGGTAGAGATATCTGGTAGGCACTGAGCAACTGAGTAGAAGCCTGAGGAGAGGTCAGGGGTACAGAAATAAATGTGTGAGTTATCTGTAGCTAGCAGGTGGTTAAAGGCATGTGATTCAGTGAGCTCATCCAGAAAGAACACTTAGAATGAGGAGAGAGGAAAGATAAAACTCAGGAAAACCCCAACAGCTAAGTGGATGGCTCTCCATGCTTGTGAAATAAACCAGAGTGTGTCAGGTAACTTTTCTCTCACCACCACTTGTGAGGAAACTTTTTCATCTATTCAGAGTCCCACAGATACCAGATCCTTCGGACAATGACATAAGCATATTTGTATAAAACAATGATATAAGAGATTAAAAGTATTACCCTGTCTTGTGGAATTTAAACTCTAAGGGACTCTAGTTGTTTGGTTATTTGAATACCAAAGAAATGAACCACTAAGAATGGAATTTCAGGCATAAACAAAGATTTCTGAAGCCAGGATGGGCACCAAGGAATACATTCTCTCTCCCCTCCCTCCTTGTTCCATCCTTTTATTTCGATCGTCTTCCAGAATTCTGGGCTCACTCAGCGGGTTCCATTGCATTTCAACCTGGAGAATGGTTACAACATCTGACAGAAGGTAATGTCTCTAAAACAAGTAGATTATTCCCATGCTAACTTGACTTTCCTCTTATCATCATAGCTTTGGGGCTGTAATAGACTAACATAGCTTCTATATCCCCCCATCCTTTTTTTTTTTTTTTTTTTTGAGACAGAGTCTTGCTGTGTCACCCAGACCCGAGTGCAGTGGCACGATCTCTGCTCACTGCAACCTCTGCCTCCCAGGTTCAAGCGATTCTCCTACCTCAGCCTCCTGAGTAGCTAGGATTACAGGCACATCTCACCATGCCCAGCTAATGTTTGTATTTTTAGTAGAGATGAGGTTTCACCATATTGGTCAGGCTGGTCTCAAACTCCTGACCTCGCAATCCACCTGCCTTGGCCTCCCAAAGTGCTGGGATTACAGGCGTGAGCCACCGTGACTGGCCTATTTTCCCCTTTTTACCAAAGACCCTATTCAGCGGGGTATGAGGAGATGAAGAGACTTATTTTCCACCCAATTTTATTCTCCTGCCTCTAGGCTCATGGCTAGGACACATTTCCCACCTCCCTATGTAGTGATCCTCTAACTGGGTTTTCTCCAATGGAAAGTGCCTGCCCCTCCTATATCTAGGCCTTCAGATGTGGATGGGTATTATGAACTGAATGATTGTATCCAGCCCAAATATATATAGAGAAGTCCTAACCCCCAGTGTGATGGTATTAAGAGATGGAGCCTCTGAGAGATAATTAGGATTAGATGAGGTCATGAGAGCAGAGCCCTCATTATAAGACTAGTGCCCTTATGAGAGGAGAAAGGGATGCCAGAGTTTCTTCTCTCTACCATCTGAGGACCCAAAGCAAGAAGGTGGCCATCTGCAAACCATGAAGAGGGCCCTCGCCAAAGGCCAAATCTGCCATTGCCTTGTTCTTGGATGTCTCAGTCTCCAATACTGTCAGAAACACAGGTTTGTTGTTTATAAGAACCAAGTTTGTTGTTGTTGTTGTTGTTGTTGTTGTTGTCGTTGTTGTTATAGCAGCTTAAACTGAGACAACCGGCTTCTTCTATCCTCCTGGAGGCTAGAGCCTGGGCATGGCTGTAACTGAGCCTCTACTAAGCAGATGATGGTGAGGCCCTAAAGGATGATGTGGTCACAAAAGGAAAGGAATCTGCGTGGCTGCGTACATCCCAGCGACCTTGACCTCTTATCTTGAACTTCTAGAGAAAAATTAACTTCTTGTTCTTTGAGCCTCTAAATTTGGGGAAATATTTTTATAAGAGTAACCTACTACCCTAACTTATGTATGGTAGAAACTGTGGGTAAGATGGGTAATAAAACCAAGAACTGCTCCTTCTTCTAAAGGGAATTACATAGTATTTTTAAATTATAGAAAACATTGTAAGGTCACTTTATAATGATTAGCAGAGTCAAAGATACAAAAAAAGTTTACTAGAGTTGACAGCCATGAATTTTTGTCCAAAGTCTTCCCCCATGAGGAGCTGAGGCTTCTCAATCCCGAGGAAAAGAAGTCTACACTGTATGACTGAGGAACTTTTGATGTCCCTCACTGGGTCTGCTGAATAATAGCTTATTTTTGTGTTGAATATTCCTAGGCTACTTTGTCAGACAAGAAGATTACTTAACAAATTCAGTCCCTGGGGCCCTCTTTTATCTACAGCGTTTTTTATGATTCCTTATTTACTTGAATCAATAGACTCTGACATTCTGCACTCTTAGTTACGGTCTATCAATCACATGTTTGTAATTCTGTAACTACTCCAGACTCCATATGGCTTTGTCGATAGCTTCATGTATGGACATTTTTAAAGTATAATATCTGTGTATATAAAGAAACAAATGAATAATAAATGAATAAATGTTAAACAAATGAATAAATGTTAAAGCCTACATAGTCTGACACTCAAAAAGTGCCAGTAGCATGTCTTTGTCTTTTCTGTACACATACACACAAACACATGCACACACATAAAGTTGTTTTTTTAAGTAATTGAAAAATCAAACACCAAATAATAGAATGTAATTAAAATGGCAGCTTACTGATTCAGAAACAGAACTATTCGAGGGTAGACCTAGATTCAGTTATGGTAGGATGCCATGATCCACATGATGTTATCAGGATTCAGTTTATCTATTTTCATCTGTATTGGCTTCATTCTCAAAAAGACTCCTCCTTCATCCTCACAAGATGTCAGAAGCTCATGAGCTACCTAACGCCAGGTTAAAATCCAGTAGTAACTAGCGAGAGACTTTCCTAACATGGTTCAACTCCTTGGATTCACTTTAACTGGACTTGTTCCATTCATACCCATCCTTCAATCAACCACTGCAATCAGAAAGACTTAGGCCTACATCATGCACTTCATTTCTAGAGCTGTAAGTGGACCCATATCTAGAGCTGTAAGTGGACTGAGAAGAAGTAGATCCCAAACAAAATATTAGGTCTGGTATTGCAAGAAGAAGAAACAGATGATGGAGAAACAAATAGCAACCACCCACTGCAGTTAACCTCTTGGCTGCCTACCATTCACATACAATTCTAGTGCTTGTGTGTGTGTGTGTGTGTGTAGAGAGAGAGAGCGAGCGCATGTCCCACATCCATATATGACATATATAATATACTCACTCAGTCTCCAGAAAGAAAAAGAAAAATATCATTTGATGGTTAAACCCCACTTCAAGTTTAAGATTAATGAGTGATGTGCAGTCCTCACAAGGTACACAACATGCCCAATATACAACGGTGGAGAGAGAACAAAAAAAAACAGGGTGTGATGGGAAACATTAGTAATCATTGTTTCACTGCATATATCAAATTCTATTTTATTTACTTATGTATTTCTACATTGTCTGCAACACAGTAGGTACAATAGTATTTGCTGAATTAATGAATGCACACACAGCTGGACAGGAATAGGAAGGGCTGCCTGTCCCAGCAGAATAGTTCCTTTGCCCAGTTTGCCAAGTTCTTCCTGCTCTTCCCTCTAAGAGAATGGCTCCTGTCCTCTGCCTTTCTGGCCACCTTTTCTGCTTTTGGTAGAATCCTCTTCTTGATTTTTTGTTTTCTGTGACCATATCTTAACATGGCATTGCCAAAACTGTCCCCATTATTAGCCTGTTTTTGTTGTTGTTATTGCTGTTGTCACTGACATTTCTTAGACCTCAGGGTTTTCTTAGAGACTAAACATTCATAGACAATTCCTCCTACAAATTGTCTGGCTCCTCCTTTAGGAACATTTGAGGGCTTACCCAGTTTCAAATACTGAACTCCATAAGTCAGTCTCCAGATATCTTGTTGAGTCATGATCCTTAAAATTGGATTCCAGCCTGAGAATTTCTGTTTCTCAGTGATAAGAGCAGTGCTCTGTCCATCCCTGAAGTCTTTCCCTTAGTGACCTTTGACTTACTGCCCAGAGCAATTTGAAACAATAGTTGAGGTAAGAAAATTCATCTGGCACTCAAGCACCAACCAGCCGCACCTTAAGAATGTGGGTCATTATCCTCTTTGTCACGTAGGGAACAAGATGTGCTCAGCAGTGATCGGAAAAGAAGTTAGCCCCACATTCTAAAGGTATTTTCCGATACGATCCCTACCTTCCTGATTGGGTTTGCACTAATTTATGATTACGGTAAGAATAAACTTTTCCAGCCCTGCAAAATTCCAGATCACCCAATTCTCATCTTCCTTATTTTACAGGGCTCATGCAGAAAGGCATCTCTTAGCCAAATTGTGCTTTCCTTCCTCTGAATTTCAGATATAGAAGGTTCAACACAGGCTTGTCTAATTCTGGTGGAACCTTTATGGTGCCTTTTAAAAGGCCACAAAAGGCAGGCATGTGTTTCAATATCCTGAATTTCTCCTCCAAATTCCATAATGCAGCAGCCTCTATAGGCCTATGGTTTGAGGTCTGAGATAGAGCAGTGTAAGATATGGCTACACTACCAAACAACATGGATCACCAACTTCTAAGCTGTGAATAGAGGTTCTCAGTGCCTTCCACTCTACTTCCTCAGCCTAGCATTTTCATATTTTAAGATCTAATACTTACTATACTCTACTATACTCTATTTCTGTGTAAAGATCTTATCCATGGTAAAGTTTCTAAATATGAGATATCAAGCATAGCCATTAATTGGGTGACAAAACTGAAAAGCCCAGGAGATCTGGCTTTGTAGAGGGCTGAAAAGAAAGTCCTATAAGGCTTGTCCTAAGATGCATTGAGCACTGTGACAAAAGAAATGTAATCTGACTTTGAGTGATGTGTGCCACTTAGGACAAGCATGGTACCCTATCCAGACATTAGGGACTGAAAGAGAGGAAGGGGAAAATCCCTAGACAAAAGTACATCCTGGCTAACACGGTGAAACCCCGTCTCTACTAAAAAATACAAAAAACTAGCCGGGCGCGGTGGTGGGCGCCTGTAGTCCCAGCTACTCGGGAGGCTGAGGCAGGAGAATGGCGTGAACCCGGGAGGCGGAGCTTGCAGTGAGCTGAGATCCGGCCACTGCACTCCAGCCTGGGCGACAGAGCGAGACTCCGTCTCAAAAAAATAAAAAAAAAATAAAAAAAAAAGAAGAAGTGGTGTTGTCCGAGTTAACTCAAGAGTAAGCTTTAAAAAAAAAACCAAAAAAAAAAAAAATCTTGACTTAACAGCATTTTTAGTCTCATTGTCAGATGCCATAATTTTGTGATAGGATTATTGTGCAGCAAATAATTATTTATTTCCCTTTCTTGTGTGGGTGAAATTTGTTTTCCTGACTTCATTGATGCCAGACCTGGCCATATGATTTTCTATAGTGAATGGAATGATAGTGGCCATGACATGAAGAGGTCTTCCATGAGCTTGTGCATTTCAGTTTGCCTCTTGTGCTTTGGTATTCGCTATGAGAGGAGCATACTGCAGATAGAGCTGCCCCTTTAACCTGGGCCCCAGAATAAAAACACACATAGCAGATCTGAATCCAGCCAGCCCACAGCCTGAAGCAAAGACAACAAGATGAGTCCATTCTAGACCAGCTGAACTGCAAGTCAGCATGCAAAATAGTGAATGGGAGAGCAAATGCTTGTGTTGTCAGCTACCAAGCTTTGAGATTATTTGGTAGGCAGCATTATTTTGGCAAAATCTCATTAACACGTTCTTGTAGTACATGCTCTGGAATTTCTTTCTAAAAGCAAAAATGCAACTGGGAATATGGGACAATGAAAATTATCTTGAAATTGAATTTTCATAGCAAGGGTACAGTTTTTATTTAAATTGTATATTTACTTTGGGTGGACTAATGGAAATTTGGGGGATAATGTGATGTTCTTAGTTTTAAGATGTACAATTTTTTTCCATTTTAACATTTTTAAAACCAGGATGTGTTATAAAATCAATGTGTATGTGGCGTAGTGACATATGATGGCATTTCTCCATGTCCTGAGCCCCACTGCTTATGGTGTGTCCATCAAAGGTCGGATCCATCCCAGCTAACATGGTGAAACCCCATCTCTACTAAAAATACAAAAAACTAGCTGGGCGTGGTGGCACACCCCTGTAGTCCCAGTCACTTCGGAGGCTGAGGCAGGAGAACACGGGAGGCAGAGGTTGCAGTGAGCCGAGATGGCACCACTGCACTCCAGCCTGAGCGACAGAGCAAGATTACGTCTCAGAAAAAAAAAAGTTGGATCCAGCAATTCAGTAGTCAGGAAGGATGGTGAAGGATAGCAGGAGATGGCAGGACTGGAGCAGTCAGATCAGGGGTGTATTCTCAATCAAATGCATCAAGTATCTAAAGAGCATCATTAAATACTGATGGAGTACAAGTTGACTGACAGCAAAGTAGCATTCTATTGTGAAAACTAAATAGTGAACTCCACGTTGCATTATGGTGAAGTCAGCTTTTTTTTTTTTTTTTTTTTGGAAATGTTTAGTTGCCTGAACATGTAGTCCTTCAGAACACAGACTACTGTGTCATGTAGTAATGAAGCAACTGTTTTTAATTTGGAAACTAAGAACAATTCTTACAAAGATAGACACATCTTGACTACAAAAATGGTATCAGCACAGGCCCATCTAGGACAGGAAATTGCACAGTATAAGTTAATGATAGATGGAGTTTCTCAGGACTTGCCTTGTGAATGTTGGCAATTGTCAACCAAAACAAAATTTTATTTTAGTTTATCTGATATTAAGCTGCTCTTTTTTATTACACTGAGTCAACAGTTTCAGCTGCTAAAGTTTTCCCATGGAACAATGTTATAATTGGTTGGATAATTGGGAGTTGTGTTCCTGACCAAGGACTCAGCAACAGATAAATCATAGATATAACTAACAAAATGTCACACAAGCAAGATACAACAACCATAAACCTCTAAAATCATCTGAATTAGTAAAATTTTGACCCCAGTACCATAAAATGGGCAAGAATTTAAAAATAACACATAAAATACAGGCCTAATGTATCATAAATCTGGCCAATCTAAATTAATAGAAAGATAGGTATTGTAAACATTGAATTAAAACTTTTGTAGGATAATGTGTAAGGCCTAGTTCTTCAAGAAAAAAAAAGCCAGCTGTCACAGTAAGTTGAAGTGAAGCATCCTTTATTCCTCAATAAATTTCAGTGCAGTAAATTTGTCATATAAAAGCCAATAGTTTCTTGAAATGCCAGACCTTGGGAAAGAGTGTTTAGGACAAAATACCAACAGATCTTAAATTTAAATTTTCACCATTTCCACCAATCTTCATATATAATTAGCTGACACCTGTGCACACACACTCGTCCCTCTACACACACACCACGCCCTCCCTCCTGCATGAGTTCATAGTTACTACAATTCCTTCAGTATGTGAACATAGGATGTATGAAACAAGACCAAGAAAACTGCTTTTCATGGTTCCTTTATACCAATGGTTCTTAACTAAGCATGATTTGCATGACATTTGGCAATGTTTGGAGACATTTTTGGCTGTCACTAATTGGGGGGATGCTACTGGCATCTAGTGTATATAGGCCAGTGAAGCTGCTAAACATCCTGCAATGCACAGGACAGCTCCCACAACAAAGAATTATCTGGCGCCAAAGTACCAAAGTTGAGAGACTTTTTTTTTTTTTTTTTTTTTGAAACAGGGTCTTACTCTGTCACCCAGGTTGGAGTGCAGTGGCGCAATCACGGCTCACTGTAGCCTTGACCTCCCGGGCTCAGTTGATCCTCCTACTTCAGCCTCCCCAATAACTGGGACTACAGGTGTGTGCCACCACAACCAACTAAATATTTTTTTTAATTTTAATCACTGTACAATTGTTCTTGTAGCAGCTCTCACATAGAAGATTTTAAAATAATGTCATTGACTTTGAACTGTACTCAAACTTCAGAAGAGTATTTTCAAAACAGCAAGTACAATGTCTTAATAATCTAGAATTCTGACACAATTTTTGGTGGGTTGTACTGTTTATTTGCTTATTTTGTAATGTTTTGCTTTGTTTGTTGTTTATCTTCTTAGTTCTTCTGAACTTATCCCACCCCCGAAGTAATATCAGGAAAGTCACCCATGGCTGCTTTGGGGTAAGTATTCAGAAAGAATGGAAAGTTATGCCTGTCAGCCATGGTGAAGGGAAGGGAAATGAAGATAGGAGGGGGCACAAAGGTTTAAATTAATAAAGCCCAGATTTATTTTTAGCACCTATTATCAGAACCTCCTCCTTCTCTGAGTTATATTTCTTTCCTGAAAACACAATCCAGTGCCAGGATGGTCTTTACTATTAACAAACAAACCAATCAAAAATTTCTTTGTAAAGCCATTTTGACTTTTCCTGGGGCCTACCATCATTTCTATATGTAAAAGGCAATCATTAAATAAATGCCAAATTAGTGTATACATTTTGGATTTGTTGTGTGCCATGGGCTATGCTGGGTACTGGTCATAGAGAGGTACAGGAAGTATGCTTCCTGCTTTGCATAAAGGGGAACATGGGGCGACCATTATTATTAGCACTGATCAATGGATGCAAATACAGAGGAACCAAATAGAGCAAAGGCTGACTGGATCTTCCAAAGTCACCAAAATAACAGTGTCAGAGAGGTCACTAGAATCCTTGATCAGTACTAGACACACAGGCAGGCATTCTTACTTCTCATCACTTCCCTTCTAACTGCCATTATATCCCCTCTCCGTTTGCATTGCAGTATACTTTGCAAGCATGGATCAACTTTCAAGCTTATGTCATTATAAAAATGTTCCATATTTTTGAAGGCAGGCCTTGCAATATCTCTTAAACCCAGCACATGATAAGTTAACTATTTCCTGTAGATAGCAAGTACCAACCTAAGTTTATAATTCTTGCTAGCCTCCATTAAAAGTTAATCTTCCCAGACTGGGCATTTTGCCATCTTTCTTCTATTTTGACCTAACATCTGTCTTCCCTGGTCTGAGTCTTCCGTCTCCAGCTCGATGTGCATTTCTGGTTAAGCCTGCGATTGCTTCCTGTCTCCAACTCTTCCTCTATTCCATGGATCCTTCAGAGAATCCTTCTTTGTGTGCTGGTAGGCCATAGGAAAGCACTTTCCATGTTGAAAACCAAGGAGGGAAAAAAAAGGAAAGAAACCAAATCCTACATCTAGGTCAAGGCAAGAGCAGCTGGATTGGATTGCACTTTTCCAACTCCGAATGTTCTCCCTGTTGCCACCAGCTTCCAACAAGGAAAATTAAAAGTGAATTAGCCTGTTGAACCCCAACTCAAGAAGTCAGCAGGTAATGTGAGCACTTTCCTGGAAGATGCCCTTGGGTGAGGCCCTGTCTAACCAAGTTGCTGTTTTTAGACTCAGACACGTTGGCTCTAAAAGCCGCCACTTGGTAAGGAATTTCGTACAGACGAATTCACTCTTCTGCAAACCTTCCTGATAAAGCCACGAGATGAGTCCAAACTACCTCATAACCTTGGAGCCGGTCTGTCTGGAAGGGGCCAGAATAATCAGACAAGTGGACTAGTTGAAATCTTTCATGAAATATCTGGAAACAGGTAATAATGAGAAAACAGAATTCCAGATGAAGTTACACAGAATGAAAAGCCAAGCAAAGGCCGTCGTTAGTGAAAGAGAGCTCCAATGTTTAAGAATAGCCTCCCCTGTAGTTCTCTCCTCCCTGTGACATCAAAGGAAGGTCTGCAGCCCACACCTCAGTTGTCGTCATGTTTCACTGCATCTAGCAACCAATTCTGACTGTCAGAAAATACAACACCTTCAGTAACTAAGCATTGGCCCACAGCCCATGAGCAGGAGCCTAGCGAACTCCGGGGTGACATGTAGCCGTGCTTCAGAGCAATAAGTCAGAGAGACAGGTGGAGGCACGCACTGTTTGGACCAGTCGCACTCAGAAACCAAACATCGAGTGTCCAGCGGCGTGGCTCCCAGGTTCCTCCAGGATCACCAAGTGGTCTACTGTTTTCCAGACCTCAGCCTGTCCTTGGCAGAGTTTCGGTCCAGGTGACCCGAGAAGGAACTGTTGATTTTGGAAATGGCTGAGACTGTATTTCTGCCACAACAGATTGGGTCTCCACTCTCTTTTACTTAATAAAATTTTATGATTGTGCTTGCAGTATACATGCATTGTAGAAAAAGCACATCACAATAAAGTGGGAAAAAACCATAAACGACCACCCAGAGATAGTCTTGTGGGTATTTTAGGGTATTCCACTTTGAAGATTTTCTTCTGCATATGATGTATCTATGCATACTTTACAAAAATGAAGCCATACCATCCATGGTCATTTAAAAACTTTAAATATAACTTACATAGAGAAAAGTGCACGTACACATGCAGAACGCAATAAAATCCATATTACTTTGTCAGTTCTATTTTCTTTACTAAGTCATTGTGCTTTTCTACAGCTACAGATATTCCACTGGGTTTAATAGCCACATGGTATTAAATTGCAAGAATCTTCCAAAGTTTATTTAACCGATTCCCTGATTCGATATTACTATGAAAAATCTGGTAGCTATATATGCTGCTGTTCATTGTTTTTATATTTTTTGCATTATATGGTATTACAAAGTCCTAGGTGAAGGAAAAGAACTGCTGTATCAAAAAGTATGCAGATTTTAAAGCTTATGATATATTTGGCCAAATTGCTCTTTGAATTATTTCTAATGATTCCTTCCTTTCCTCATACCTTTTTAAACACTGTGTGTTATTAATTTTAAAATATTTCCATTTGATAGAATAAAGTGGTATATTATTAAGTTTTAATTTGTATTTCTTTGATTTCTAGTAAACTTCATTTACTTGTGGTCCATTTTTTTTTTTTTTTTTTTTTTGAGACAGTCTCCCTCTGTCCCCCAGGCTGGAATGCAGTGGCGATCTCTGCTCACTGCAAGCTCTGCCTCCCGGGTTCACACCATTCTCCTGCCTCAGCTTCCCGAGTAGCTGGGACTACAGGCACCCGCCACCACGCCCGACTAATATTTTGTACTTTTTTTTAGTAGAGACGTGGTTTCACCATGTTAGCCAGGATGGTCTCGATCTCCTGACCTTGTGATCTGCCTGCCTCAGCCTCCCAAAGTGCTGAGATTACAGGCATAAGCCACCACGCGTGGCCGGTCCATATTTTTAAATGGCTGTCCTGGTGATGCCTTTCCAATTTTTCTGTTAAATTGAGGTTGGATGTGAGTCTTTTTCTTACCAATTTGCATGTACATCTTACAAAAAAAAAAAAACTAGATAATTACTTTTAAACATTGTAAGTGATGAAACTGGATCCTTATTTACTAGTGTTTAGAATTAAAAGCTGAGTATTGACTCCCCTCATAAGATAAATAAATTAACAAACTTTTCTTGTTACAATATCTCAATTTTGGTGAGGATGATGTCAAACTTATCTTAGATTACAGCTGCAAAATGCAGTGTGTCTTGGGCATTGCTAACAGCCTCGCTGCATCTTTATGCAATTCTGAGTTAAAGATCCCTCCAGAATTAACAGAGTGGTTAAGCTAAGGGGCTGTGATGTCAAACAAATCTGATTCAAGTCCTTTCTGTAACCTGCTAACCATGTGATATTAGGCAATATACTTAATCTCAGTTTCAGTTTTTTCAGCTGTGAAATGGGAAGAGTAATAACACCTACTTCATAGGGTCTTTTGTGAGCGTTAGATGAGGCAATGCACATAAAACCAGTAACAGTTAAATGTTAACTACATTTAGGCACTGCTTTACAAGCCTAGTGCCTGACAGAATGATAACTCAATAAGTGTTGGCTACATTAAATGAGCATTATTATACCTGTTATTTATGGGCCTTGTTTTGCAATTAGAATCAGGAATTCAAAGCCCAGGAAGGTAAAAACTAGATTAAGCACCACCCTTATAGAATTATGTTTCAGGGATGTTGATTTCTGTCTGGGAATATGACACATAACACAGTAGTGGGTGAGCCCAGTCAGGACATTGATACTGCATTTCTGAGCTAAGAAAGAGTTTAGAAGCCAGTGAAGTTCATGATTCTGAAGCAGAAACCCAAGTCCCCACTTAATTCTCTCTCTCTCTCTCTCTCTCTCTCTCTCTCTGTCTCTCTCTCTCTCTCTCACACACACACACACACAATTAGAACAAATATTTATCCTAACAAGTATATCCTACTTCCATCTTCCTACCCTGAACTGAAGCCCCATCCTATTATGGAGACAAAGAAGCACCAGCTAAGCTCATGGCTCTTGACAACAGCACCTCCATGGTGAGCAAAGAACTACCTTGAGTCTCTAGGAGGCCAGTAATGCTTGGAGGAATGCTCCCTCTCTGGGAAGATTTGTTATTTGGTTTGTCAACTCTTAAGTTATAGAGCATTCTTAAAAATTGTAATTCCCATCTATTTCTTATGCAGCAATCAATGTGCTTATTCTACTTCTCCTCTCTCCTTTCTCCCAGTTTTTAAAGTTGTATTATTATATAGTCGGTATCCATGGGATATCAGTTCCAGGACAACACCTCCCCTATCAAATTCCATGGATGTTCGAGTCCCTTATATAAAATGGCTTAGTATTTGCATATAACCTATGCACATCCTCTTGTATACTTTAAATCAACTCTAGACTACTTATAGTACCTAATACAGTGTAAATGCTGTGTAAACAGTCATTATACTCTATTGTTTTTATTTGTATTTTTCACTATTGCATTTAAAAAATATTTTCTATCTGTAGTTGTTTTAATCTGAAGATGTGGAACCCACAGATATGGAGGGCCGACATATTCGTCAGGACAATAAAAAATTAATTGTTCCTACATTTCTTTTAGTTTGGGATCTATAATTAAATATATTGAAGACCCACTATTAGTAATTTGGCCAATGTTTCCCCAGTTCTCTCTGATTTGGATGAAGCTTTTCTCCTTGAATAGTCCTGTGGAAAGAAAGTTTCAGAGCATAGGATTGCCTGAGTTTTGCATGCTCAAATCTGTTGAGGGATAGCCTTGGTTCATAAACTCCTTGGATCAAATCCTTGAGTTTATCAAAAATGTTCTCCACTATGGTCTTTGCTTTACTGTTGAGAAGTTTGTTGCCAAAAAAAAAAAAAAAAAAAACAGCTCTGGAAATGGATGGTGATGACGGTTGCACAACAGTATGAATGCAGTCAATGCTGCTGAATTGTACACTTAAAAACGGTTAAAATGATGGCAGGGCGTAGTGGCTAATGCCTGTAATCCCAGCACTTTGGGAGGCCAAGGTGGAAAGATCACTTGAGGCCAAGAGTTTGAGACCAGCGTGGGCAACATAGTGAGACCCCATCTCTACAAAAAATTTAAAAATTAGCCAGTGTGGTGGCGTGTGCCTGGAGTCCCAACTACTTGGGAGGCTGAGAAAGGAAGATCACTTGAGCCCAGGAATTTGAGGCTGCACTGAACACTGAACTATGATCGCACCACTGCACTCCTCCAGCCTGAGTAACAAAGTGAGATCCTGTCTCTGGAGAAAAAAAAAAAAAAAAAAGTTAAAATGGTAAATGTTTTGTCATGTATATTCTACCACAATAATTTTTTTTCAAGGCACCTATTAGATGCCAGGAATTGTTCTAGACCCTGAGTACACAGTAGTGAATGAGAGAGACAGATTATTTGGCCATTGTGAAATTTACCATTCAGAGGGAAATGCAAAAAATAAATGGCGTTATATGAATGAGACAGTGCAGTGTAGTGATAAAGAACTTGAACTGGGAGGAAATACATTTCTGTTGTTTTAAAACAAAAAAAAACCTATAAATATCATAATCAATATTAGTTACGCTTGCTCTATTTCCTTTTATCATCTCTTTTCATTAATATTTACTTGTTCTGCTTTTTTGTGAGAAAACATGAATTCTTCAGGTTATAATCAAAAGAGAATGTTTTAAGTCAATGAGAAAATTACTCTTCAGATATACATATTGTTCAGAATTGTCTTCTCACAACCAAGGGTTTCTTGCTGCTTGGAAATGGTGGGTAAGTCATCTTTATGACCCAAACGATTCAAGTAAAAAGATTTACTCAATACGAATAGTTTATGTATTTGTTGGACAAACATATCAAAGTTCTCAAACAACTGTGAGTGATTCCATCACAGAAAATACTTGAAAGTTGTTATCCTATTAGAGGTTTCTTCAGAATTGAACATCTCACTCCATGAGTTAACCATGTTACAGAGATTTTACTTGAAAATAATAAAACTATTTACCACACTAAAAATACCATCCACCACTTGTTTTCAGACAAACTTGGCTCATATGATAAAATTGGAATGTTTTAGGCATCTTGTACTAAATCTGGATATTGGTGTTATCAAAGGAGAAAGTGAAAGAATAAGTTAACTATGTGTTTTGAAAAGGGATTGTTTTACACACACACACACACACACACACACATATACATATATATGTGTATACTTACTTCCCTAATCCTAAATCTCCATCCTCTACCTGAAGGCAATAATATATGTCTTCAGCTTCTAAATAATTTTTATTGCTATAAAATATGCGTAAAATGTATCATCTTAACCATTTCAAGTGGACAGTTCAGTGGCATCAAGTTCATTCACATTGCTGTGCAAAATCATCACCATCCATCTCCAGAAGATTTTCATATTCTCACAATGAAACTCTGTCCCCGTTAAACACCAACTCCCCATTCCTTCCACCCCACAACCCCTGGCAACAGCCATTCTACTTTCTGTTGCTATGAATTTGACTATTCTATTACGTGATCATAATAATTTTTAAAATTATAACCTAATTATTCTAAGATTTAATACAGCTAATGAAGCAAATTATGTCCCTTAAACTATCAGATGAACCCCACATTGGTATACATACAAAGACCTCATGGTGTAAAATCCAAGCCTTGGCCTGGTGGGGACCTGCCTCCATGAGGCAAACACAAAGCCCCTTTATTTGCCCTATTTAGATGAACCCTAAACAGCCTCCCTGGCGTTCTGGTCCCTGCCATATACTCGGTATGTTTCTGATGGTGCAAACTCAGTCGTAAAAATATCTACAGTACTTGTTTTAAAAGTACTTGCTGCTACTTAACTGTAAACAGACTTGTAATTTGGCTGTAAAAACTCATGAGTTGCTGAAAGGGGCTATAATAAAGTCGTAATGATTGCTGGCGAGAACCCTGCCAGAGAGGCTGAGGGTGGTTGGCCGGCTAGGAAGGATGGTATGCGTGATGTAAGCTGCGCCAGGCTTGGGCAGTGGCCATCCGGTACTGCCTTCCGAGAGGTTCATCTTTCTTGTGGTCCTCAATTCCCAAGTATATCAACTGCTGTTGGGTAAATGGCTACCAAGCAGAAGACACAGGTCAGTTGTCAGTCTCAGCCCTACTGGGGATACAGAGGCAGCCTTCGAGCCCCTCAGGTCCTTTGAACAATAGCAATCTTTCTTTTTGGTAGGAGGATGTAAGGTAACATTTGGAAACGAAGGCTGGAAAGAATGACTGTTTCCTGCTGCAAACAGGTCCCATTGAAAGTCCAGGGTGCCACCCCTTACCTTGTGTGTGATGAAAGAACTCTTCTTTCTGCAGGGTTTGCTAGAGGAGGGTTTATCTAAGTAAAAAGACGCTTTTGTTGTTGTTGTTCATTCTGAGGTACTGGGAGAATATAACCAAAAGGCAGGCCTTTCAGAGCCAGAAGTGACTTGGCACCAGTAGACCTGTATGGGGGCTTCCAACGACAGCCAAAGAAGTTCTCATATTGGACTTCTGGCTCAACAGACTGGTGTCCTAGCAAAGGTTATGGTCTTACTGAGCCACTGCCCTTCTCTTCTTCTCCCCTGGCCCTCTTCTCCCCCTTTCTGAACTCCGTCCCCATTTACTTTCCATAATTCTCTGTCCGGGCATTGATGTGGAAGCAGGACTCCCTGCACTGAGAGCTGTCCCTCAAGTGACACCTGTTCTGCCTGGAGCCCATTTAGAGCTCCCTCTCCCCGCCGTCCAGCTGCACAGCCCTTCAGAGGTGGATGACTTGGCTAGATAAGTGGCTGCCCCACTTGACTTCACCAGCAGTCCAGGCCCCAGGACAATAGAAAGTAATTTGATTAGCTGGGTGCAGTGGCTCGTGCCTATAGTCCCAGCTACTCGGGAGGCTGAGGCAGGAGAATCACTTGAACCCGGGAGGAGAAGGTTGCAGTGAGCCGAGATCGTGCCACTGCACTTCAGCCTGGCGACAGAGCAAGACTCTGTCTGAAAAAAAAAAAAAAAGTAATTTGATTTGGAGTCAGGAGATCTGAACTTGGGGAAATAATTTCTCTTTCAAAGCTTGAACCCTCCTCTGTAACAGGAAAGAATTAAATCCATTGCCTATGGTGTTTTCTAGTTTTAACAATTTTGATTTTTTCAGCTACAGGATATCTCTTGGAGCCTCTGTTTCTCTACGCTTTCAGAAAGATGAGGCCAGAGCAGAACTGGATGCAGGGATACTTTTCTTCAGTCAAGGTCCTGACTTAGACTTACAGAGAGAGAGAGGCATACAAATCCTGAAAATCATGTTGAAAATATGATTTCATTTACATTAAGATTTTAACATTATTAAATGATTCTAAAAGAAATACAAGGAGATGGCTTTATAGATAGCCTGCTCTCATTAATTCTTTGTGGTTTTGATATTTTTTCTTTTCTTTTTTTCTTTTTTTTTTTTTTTTTTTTCTGAGATGGAGTCTCGGTCTGTCGCCCAGGCTGGAGTGCAGTAGCGTGATCTCAGCTCACTGCAACCTCTGCCTCCCAGGTTCAAGCAATTCTCCTGCCTCAGTCTCCTGAGTAGCTGGGACTACAGGCGCATGCCACCAAGCCTGGCTAATTTTTTGTATTTTTAGTAGAGATGGGGTTTCACCTTATTAGCCAGGATGATCTTGATCTGACCTTGTGACTGGCCCACCTTGGCCTCCAAAAGTGCTGGGATTACAGGCATGAGACACCATGCCCAGCCAGTTTTTATTTTTTTAATTGAAAAGTATATTAAACATAAACATATTCTGGCCACAGAATGTATGTTTTTGCATGTGTGTGTGTAGTCACAAATTTTTCTGTGATGCCTGAATTTGCAGGAAAACCAGCCTAAACACTCATCTCACGGTCTCTGTTACTTGGAAGGAAAACACAGGTTCTTATTTCTTTGCAGAACCACTCGGGGAAGGTGAATGTAGGCTGTTAAAGTTGAAGGTGAGCTCATGTGCTTAAATTCTGAGCCCATGTGAGGATGTCAGCAAGTTCTGGTGGGGCATGAAAACGATACTGTGTTTTAACTCAAGCCCTCTTTGCCTCTCCATTCCCACTTGCCTGGATTTGGCTGGATGTGCGCCGCCAGGCTCCTTATTTCTGACACTACTGAACAAAATGACCAGTGAATCCCTCTTATGTCGTCATGACTCTGGTTCTGATTTTCTGGAATTTTAAAAAATATCCAACACCTCTTTTCATGTTTAGCATTTCTGCACTATTTTAAACCTTTTTAAGACCGTAATCCAACTTATCCCCCACGAGAAACCAAATGTATTCTGCACTTCCCTTCATCCTCTTTGTGCTTATTTCTCAATTCTATTTCTGATTTATTGCCTGGCATCCTTTGCTTTGGGATCTACGTGCCAAGGAAGCCACTAACATGAACCTGAAGAGTGCTCTGTGATCCTCTGTTTGAAATCGCCAGAAATCAAGGCAGTTTGGGAACATCATTCCGTGAGGCCTGAGCTTCCAGAACGCCTTGGGGATGACCTCCTTATTGGATGCACACCAACTCCACTGTCTAGTATCCTAAGGTGATGGTTGCTATACAGCGTGTGTTGTGAAGATTCGTAAGATTAAAGGTTATTCTTGTGAGATGGAGAGATAGGGCCAGGCTCCCGGGAAATTCCCCGTAAGTTGAAACAAACAGTAAGGACAGGTTTGCCTGGCCAAGGAGGTGATCAAAGGATCTTCATGAGTAAACAGGAGATTTAGGACCAGCCAAGAGAGTCATTGTTTTCTTCGCTGCAAGCCTGGGTCACTTCCTCATTAGTTATGTCCCCAGATATTGGTCACCAAGATCCCTGGGACACTTTCCCAATCCTTTGTAACCAAGTTCTGCTGAGAGTCCATGTAAGAGCTGTAAGTCACCTGAAGTATCTTCTCTATAGTGGACTTAAGCTTCTCAAAGCCAAATATAGTATGAATCACAAGATGAAAACCTAAAACAATCAGCTTACGGTTGGGAAACCCTCCCTCACTCCCCACCCCCTACAACATGCACACACATACACATCCATCCAAACATTTCTTTCTTTTAAGCTCCAAGTGTCAAATATAATCCCTGGACTGACAATTATATATATTTTCCCTCATTTATCTTATATTTTGAATTGCACGTGCTTTTGAAAACCACCTAAAATCCTTTGGGGGAAAATAATGCATAGGTTAATCGCTTTGTAAATGAAAAATAAATGATGTGCCATTTTTCCTGCAAGGTTTTCCCTTTCACCGCAGCCCAGCAGTCCTTACTCTGTCCTGCGTTCCTTCAGCTTCCTTGTGGAAATGCAGCTTCTAGGCTGCCTCGTGGTTTCTGCAGAGCACAGACAGCATCCTTGAAGTATGACGTGCTCTTCATTGGCAAGGACCTTCAGAGTTCCTCGGCCCTTCTCTCATTAGCTATTGACACTCCCCAGCCCAGGCTTGGGGGCACAGACCATGCCTTTGACAAACAAGTACTGTTGTTTGGGCCAGCCAGATCTGTGGAATGAACTTTCAAAGGGGACTAAAGATAGTTTTCTTTCACATCTGCTATGCTCCCAAGATAGTTTAAGTAAGAGTTGTTGAATGACTAAGTGTTTTATGGGCACAATCTCACTTAATCTGCGCAACTAGTTCATCCTGTAGACAAGGAAACAAAGGCATAAAGAGGCTTAGTCACCTGTCCAACATGAAGGAACGTTGGCCGGGAACTCAGGCAATCAACTTCACAATTCAAAATCTTGGTTATGCAGGACGAGCCAGAGGGAAAGAAATAGCTGGGCGGTTAGAGATGTGGCTTCAGCAAGACCATGGCGTTTGCTCTGGGCATTGAATGACAGGAAGATTTGAGACAGGCAGAGAAGGGGGAGGCTGCTTAAGGAAAAGTATGAGCCAAGTTTCCAAATCTGGAAAGCACAGCCTGTCCATCGCAGGCTCTTCCCAGAGTCTGGCCAATGCTTCACTGAGAAGGCCTCGCAGCAGCCCCCCCAAGATGAAGGAGGTGGGGGTCCTTGTGCTACTACTGTGACCTTTAGAAGAGAGAGGGGCCAAGACCCACCCACTCCCCCTCAGCCCACCGCAGCCAGAGCCAGATCGAGCCGAAGCTCCAGGCCTGGGCTGCCTTCTTTATCTTTATAATGAAGCTTAATTTATACTCCGGAGCGGAGTGCTGTGTAATGACATACACGGCCATACGCTCGGGAAGGAGTGGCAGGTTAAAGACTCAATTTCCTGGCCTCTCCAGCTTTGCGTCACCCTCCTTAATGATATTTCAACATTGAAAGGTTTGAGGAGTTTGTTTTTTTTTTTCCTCTTTAAATTAAATATACAGTAGGTGTTTTGTGTTTAATTTCCTTAAGAAAAAACTGTGTTGTGGGGGTGAAATGGTAAAAACAACAAAAAAAAAGGAGGAAAGAGTCCTGGAATTTTATAAAAACCATATTGTATGCTCAAGAGACGGGAGTTACCTTTTTGGAGCCTTTTTATTCTCCTGGGAATACTCATAATGCCGTCTTATGAGTTTGTTTGTTGTTATATTTTTCGTTGTGCTCTTGCTTTCTGTCTCGTGCGGTTGCCTCCTGAGTCGCGTGTCTTTTTATATGCTTCACAGAGGTAGATGGCTGATACCATAGCCTGGAGCAAGGAGGCTTTGGCATAGTCTGTGTTCCATCACGTAATTGCATTCACAGGGCGTATTTATAGCCACCGAGGTGCCAAAATGGGAGGCAGAGGGGTAAATAAAGGACCTTGCCTTAAGGAAGGTGGCTCACTGAGTCAGCTATGCAGAGAACCTCTGCTGGTCAGGGTTGGTGGGGAGGGAGGGAGGGAGGGCAGCCAGAGACGCCAGTCTGTTCTCAGAAAGGTCAAGAGCTGTGCACAGCACAAGTTAAGGGAGCAAGGCGAGAGGAAGGGCACAGCAGGGCACTCTCACACTCCTTCCCTCCCATCAGAGGTTCTCCCACTGGGACCCTCAGAGCCCTGGGAGTTCTACAAGAGTGGTTTGGAGGCCACAGTTGGGGAAGAGCAGAAGGAATAACAATGCCTAAGAGCCAGATGTGGCTGTAGACCCCTTCCCCAGCCCCAAGGAGAGCCACTGCCCTTTCCTCTACTTAAATGTGGCAGTTCCAAGTGAGATTTTGTTTGAGGAACAGCTTCTTCATTTACCTAGGAAGTTTTGACCGTCCCTGATCTAGGAACTGTTCACACTGATCACATGAACCATATAATGGCCCCCTAAAGCCTCACTGAGTACTATCCTCTGCCACCCCCACCCCCTTTCTGCCCTTGGAAATCCTTCAAGCTCAGGTGGAGTCACCAGCCCCACTGAAGGCTCTTGGGGGCCCACTGCAATGGCCGTACAATGGGATCTCTCTGCTTCTGGGTGTAACACAATTCACTCTTCCCAGCCACCAGAGTGTCACTCTACAACACAACTTGGATCCTATCCCTGAACGGTTAAAGCCCTTCTGTGGCTTCCTCATGTGCTGGAAGAAAACCCCAAATATACAAAATATATGTGCGTGTGTGTGTTTGTGTGTGTGTGTGTGTGTGTCCAGCTTTATTGAGGTATAACTGACAAAAATTCTATATACTTAAAGTGTACAACATGATTTTTTAATGAAATCTCAGTTTATTTCTATTTTTGTTTCCTATGCTTTTGGGGTCATATCCAAACAAGTCTTTGCCAAAACAATGTCAAGAAGCTTTTCCCCTATATTTTATTCTAGTAGTTTTACAGTTCCAAGACTTACATTTAAATCTTTAATTCATTTTGAGTTGGTTTTTGTATGTGGTGTGGGATAAGGGTTCAGTTTCATTATTCTACATGTGGATATCCAGGTTTTCCAAAACCATTTATTGAAGAGACTATCTTTTCCCTATTGTGTGTTCTTGGCACCTTTGCCAAAAATCAAATGACCATAAAGGTGTGGATTTATTCTCGTCTCTCTAGTTTGTTCCACTGGTTTATATGTCTGTTTTTACACAGTATTATACTGTTTTGACTACAGTAGCTTTGTAGTGTATTTTGAAATCAGGTTATGTGATACCTCCATCTTTGTTCTTTTTGTTCAAGATTGCTTTGACTATTTGAGGACTTTTGTGGTTTCAATAGATTGTAGGATTGCTTTTTCTATTTCTGCAGAAAATGACATTGGAATTTTCATTGGGATTGCATTAAATCTATAGATTGCTTTAGGTAATGTTTTAGTCCATTTTCACACTGCTAATAAAGACATACCTGAGACTGGGTAATTTATAAAGGAAAGAGGTTTAATTAACTCACAGTTCCACATGGCTGGGGAGGCCTCAGGAAACTTACAATCGTGGTGGAAGGGGAAGCAGATATATCCTTCTTCACGTAGTGGCAACAAGGAGAAGTGCTGAGCAAAAGGGGAAAAGCCCTTTATAAAACCATCAGATCTCATAAGAACTCACTCACTATCATGAGAACAGCAGCATGGGGGTAACTGCCCACATGAGTCAATTATCTCCCACTTGTTGCCTCCCACAACGCATGGGGATTATGGGAACTGCAATTCAAGATGAGATTTGGGTGGGGACACAGCCAAACCATATCAGGTAGTATGAATATTTTACCAATATTAATTCTTTCAATCCATAAACATTGGATATCTTTGCATCAATTTCTTTCAATGTTTTGTACTTTCAGTGTATAGACCTTTCACTTCCTTGGTTAAATTTATTCTTAAGTTTTTAAAAATTTTTAATGCTTTCGTAAATGGGATTGTTTTCTTATTTATTTTTTCAAACAGGTAATTGTTAGTGTATAGAAGTACAACTGATTTTTGCATATTGAATCTGTAACCTGAAAATTTACTAAATTTGTTTAGTTGTTTAAATCAGATATTTTTGTGGAATCTTTAGAATTTTTCTATATATAAATCATGTCCTTTGCAAACAGGGACAATTTTACTTCTTTCTTCCAAATTTGGATCCCTGTAATTTTTTAAAAATTTAATTCCTCTGGCTAGGGCTTCTAGTACTATGTTGAATACAAGAGACAAGAATAGAGAGCCATATCTTAATTCTGATCCTAGGGGAAAGGTTTTCAGTTTTTCGCCATTGAAAATGATATTAGCTGTTAGATTATCATATGTGGTTTTTATTATTTTGAGGCCCACAGCACCATACTGTGTTGATTACAATAGCTTTGATAGCTTTTTACTGTATCTTGAAATCAGATTATGTGATGCCTCCAGTTTTGTCCTTTTCTTAGGATAATGGCCTCCAGCTCCATCTATGTTGCTGCAAAGGTCATGCATGATTTCATTCTTTTTTATGGCTACGTAATATTCCATGATGAATATGTACATTTTCTTTATCCACTCTACTGCTGGTGGGCATCTAGATTGATTTCATGTCTTTGCTATTGTGAAGAGTGCTGCAATGAACATACACATTCATGTGTATTTATGGTAAAATGATTTATATTCTTTTGGTTATATACTCAATAATGGGATGGCTGGGTCAAATAGTAGTTCTGTTTTAAGTTCTTTGAGGAGTTGCCACACTGCTTTTCACATGGCTGAACTAATTTATATTCCCATCAGCAGTGTATAAGTGTTCCCTCTTCTCTGAAACGTCACCAGCATCTGTTATTTTCTGATTTTTTAATAATAGCCATTCTGACTGGTGTGAGATGGTGTCTCAATGTAGTTTTGATTTTCATTTCTCTAATGAATAGTGATGTTAAGTATTTTTTTCAGATGCTTGTTGGTCACATGTATATCTTCTTTTGAAAACTGTCTGTTTGTGTCCTTTGTCTACTTTTTAATGAGGTTGTTTTTTGCTTGTTGATTTAAGATCCTTTATATAGATTCTGGATATTAGACCTTTGTTAGATGCATAGTTTGCATATATTTTCTCCCATTCTATAAGCTGTCTGTTTACTCTGTTGATAATTTCTTTTTCTGTGCAGAAGATCTTCAGTTTAATTAGGTCCCATCTGTCAATTTTTGTTTTTGTTGCAATTGCTTTTGGCATCTTCATCATGAAATGTTTGCCAGGTCGTATGTCCAGAATGGTATTTCCTAGGTTTTCTTTCAGGATTTTTATAGTTCTAAGTTTTGCATTTACATCTTTAGTTCATCTTGAGTTGAATTTTGTATATGGTGTAAGGAAGGGATCCAGTTTCAATCTTCTGAATATGGCTAGCCTGTTATGACAGCACCATTTTTTTTTGAATAGGGATCCTTTTCTCCAATGCTTATTTTTGTCAGCTCTGCTGAAGATTGGATGGCTGTAGGTATGCAGGATTATTTCTGGACTCTATTATGTTCCACTGGTCCATGTGCCTGTTTTTGTATCAGTACCATGTTATTTTGGTTACTGTAATCTTAACCTTGTAGTATATGTGTTTTTTGTTTTGTTTTGTTTTGTTTTTTTCTTGAGACAGAGTCTCACTCTGTTGCCCAGGTTGGAGTGCAGTGGCATGATCTCGGCTCACTCTGCCTCACAGGTTTAAGTGATTCTCCTGCCTCAGCTTCCTGAGTGGCTGCAATTACAGGTGCCTGCCACAATGCCCGGCTAATTTTTGTATTTTTAATAGAGACAGGGTTTTGCCATGTTTGCCAGGTCAGTTTTGATCTCCTGACCTCAGGTGATCTGCCCATCTTGGCCTCCCAAAGTGCTGGGATTACAGATGTGAGCCACCATGCCCAGCCCCTTGTAGTGTAGTTCAAAGCCAAGTAAATTAATGTGGCCAGCTTTGTTCTTTTTGCTTAGGATTGCCTTGGCTATTCAGGCTCTTGCTTGGTTCCATATGAATTTTAGAACAGTTTTTTTTTCTAATTCTGTGAATTAAAAAAAAATTTTCTTTATTGATTTATTCTTTGACCCATTGGTTGTTTACTAGTATGCTGTTTTAGTCTCCTTGAATTTGTTAAGACTTGTTTCATGGCCTACCTAACCTTTGATTTATCCAGAAGAATGTTCCATGTGCATTGAAAAGAATGTGTATTCTGCTCCTGATGGATGGAATATTCTTTTTATATCTGTTTGATTTATTTGATCTATAACATTTGAACAGTATGGTTCAAATCCACTGTTTCCTTACTAGTTTTCTCTCCAAATAATCTATTCATTGTTGAGAGTGGGGTATTGAAGTCCCTTACTGTTATTGTATACATGTCTATTTATTTCTTTTTCTGTTACTATCAGTGTTATATATTTAGGGACCCTGATGTTGGGTGCATATATACTTATAATTGTTATGTCTTCTTGATGAATTGACCTTTTTATCATTAAATAATGACCTTCTTTGTCTCTTCTTTGTTATATATTTATATAAATATATATATGTTTATATATATTTATATTTGGCAAAATAGACTTCATGTTTTGACTTGAAGTCTATTTTGCCAAATATAAATGTATATTAACATAGCCACTCTTGCTCCCTTTTGGTTACTGTTTGCACAAAATATCTTTTTCTACTCCTTCTTTTTCCACCTGTGTGCCTCCTTAAAGCAAAAACGAGTCTCTTTTAGGCATCATATAATTAGATCTTGTTTTTTAAAATCTATTCAGTCACTCTGTCAATTTACATTTAAAAGTAATTACCAGGTCTGGGCACAGTGGTTCATGGCTGTAATCCCAGCACTCTGGGAGGTCACAATGAGAGGATCATGAGGCCGGGAGTTTGAGAGCAGCCTGGGCAACACGGCAAGACCCTAGTTTCACAAAAGAAAAATTTTTTAATTAGCCAAGTGTGGTGGTGCACACCTGCAATCTTAGCTACTTGAGAGGCTAAGGAGAGAGGATTGCTTGAACCCAGGAGTTTGAGGCTGCAGTGAGTTATGATCACAGCATTGCACTACAACCTGGGTGACAAAGCGAGATCCTCTCTCTAAAAAATCTTTAATTTTAATTAAAAAAGAAGTAATTTCTGAGAGGTAAGAACTTAATGTTGACATTTCGTTTATTGTTTTCTGATAGTATTATATTCCTTTATTCATTTTTTTCCCTCTTGCTGTCTTCTTTTGTGATTTGATAAATTTTTATAGTAGTATGATTTGATTTCTCTCTCTTTATCTTTTGTGTATGTACTATAGGTATTTGTTTTATTTTGTGGTTATCATGAGGCTTACATTAAACATCTTATAGTTATAAAAGTCAATTCTGGGCTGATAATAACTTAATTATGACCACATATAAAAACTCTACACTTTAACTTCTCCTCCCTCCACATTTTACTATTGATGTCAAAATTTGCACCTTTTATATATTATGTATCCATTAACAAATTATTGTAGCTATAGTTATTATTAATACATTTATCTTTTAACTTTATACTGGAGTTAAAAGTGACTTATTCACCACTTTTATAGTATTATTCCACCACTTTTACAGTATTATTCTGAGTCTGATCATATTTTTATCCTTAGAGTGAATTTTATATAATCTGTTTCTTTTTTTTTGAGACGGAGTCTTGATCTGTCACCAGGCTGGAGTGCAGTGGCATGATCTCAGCTCACTGCAATCTCCACTTCCTGGGTTCAAGCAATTCTCCTGCCTCAGCCTCCAAAGTAGCTGGGATTACAGGTGCGTGCCACCACACTCAGCTGATTTTTTTTATTTTTAGTAGAGACAGGGTTTCACCATGTTAGGCAGGATGGTCTCAATCTCCTGACCTCGTGATCCACCCGCCTTGACCTCCCAAAGTGCTGGGATTAGAGGTACGAGCCACTGCACCTGGATGAATTTTATATTTTCATATGTTTTCAGGTTGTTAGTTAGCATCATTTTTTTCAACTTGAACTCTCTTTAGTATTTCTTGTAAAGTAGGTCTAGTGGTAATGAACTCCCTCAGCTTTTGTTTGTCTGGGAAAGTCTTTGTCTCCCCTTAATTTTTCAAGAATGGTTTTGCTGGGTATAATATTCCTGGTTGGCAGTTTTCATTCTTTTTTTCTTTCAGTACTCTATATATCATCTCACTTTCTCCTGGATTGCAAGGTTTCTGCTGAGAAATATGTAGATAGTCTGAAGAGGATTCCATTTTATGTCATAAGTTGCTTCTCTTGTGCTGCTTTGATAATTTTCTCTTTGACTTTGACTTTTGGGAATTTAATTATAATGTGTCTCAGTGAAGATCTCCTTATGTTCAACCTATTTGGAGTTCTTTGGACTTAGTAGATCTGGATATTTATTTCCCATTCCAGGTATGATAAGTTTTCTGTCATTATGTTTTAAAATATGCTTTCTGTTCCTTTCTCTTTCTCTGCTCCATTAGAACTCTCATAATGCTTACATTGAGTTCCCTTGATTGTGTCTCTTAAGTTCCATAGACTTTCTTGATTCTTTTTTCTTTTATTCCTCTACTTGGGAAATTCCAAATGACCTATTTGAGCTTGCTAATTCTCCCTTTTGCTTGATTGAGTCTGTTGTTGAGTTCTTTATGAAAATTTTCAGTTTAAACATTATGCTCTTAAATTCTAGAAATTTTTAGTTCTTTTTTATGGGTTGTCTCTCTTTGTCAAATTTCTAATTATGTTCGGTATTGTTTTCCTAGTTTTGTTTAGCTTTCTATCAGTATTCACTGGTATCTCATTGAACTTCTTTAAGACAATTAGTTTGAATCCTTTGTCAAGGGGTTCATAGATCTCCATTTCTTTAGATTACTTCATTTTGTTCCTTTCTTGGTGTTGGGTTTTTCGGATTATTCATGTTTCTTGTGGCATCTGAAGAAGTAAGTACCTCCTCCAGTCTTTACAGACCATCTTCACCAGGGAAAGCCTTTTACCAGTCAGCCCATGCAGAGATTCTGGGTAGGCTAACTGGTGGGGCTTGTGGGCAGGCTTGCTACTGGACTCTTCAGGCAGGATGACCTGATACCTGAGTCAGCAGGTGGGCAGGCCTGGAGCTTGAGCCCAAAGGTGCTGGCCTGGTGTTAGGGTCCACTGGGATGAGCGTGACGACTGAGTCCTCAGATGAGCCTGGGTTCATGGGGGTGAGCCAAGAGCATGGGACAGGGAAGTGGCCTGGACATGGCACAGCATACCTACAGCCTAGGTCCACAAGGGTGAAAGCCCAAATATATTAACACAACACTCAGCAGCTTACATACTCTTAGGCTTACGTCTCCTGTTGCTCACTTGTCTCCTCATCATGCCCCATACAGCAACCACACAGATCTTGTATTCATTCAATGATTGAATCAGTGCTCATTGAACAACTATTATATGTCAGATATTCTGTCACTGCTAAGTGAAAGATGCAGTATGACTGACCTCATGGAGCTTGCATTCTACAGGACAAAGGGGGAAATAAACACAAATACCCAAATAACATGGTTGTTAGGTATTATGCAGAAAACAAGGGGGTTAAAGGGTAGAACCTGAGTTGCGGGGCTATTTTGTATAGTGCATGAGACTTAGTCTTTGAACTTAGACTTTGAACTTAGACTTTGAACTCAGGGAAGTGATAACAGGGATAGTCTTTTCCTTGAATTTTGCTTGGAAAAGGTCCAGAAGAATAGAACCGTGAGAACTGTGGTCAGTAGATGATAACCTACTTGACCTATATTAATAAGTCAAAGGAAGTTTGTTAGGCAAGATATTGGTGATGAGACAATTTGTTATGTGTCCACGTGGGATTCCACAGAAAGAGATCTCCATCTGGGGGATAAGAATCTACTCTCAAGCCCTCAGGGTAGTGAATTATGAGGGCCTGAGTATGTGCTCTGTTTCTGATTCTGGAGACAGCTAGGGCTCATGATCAAGTCCTTAAAAAGGCCCCTGGGAACTACTCTTGATGGCATTTGGGTGCTTGGGATAATGCATAACCTTTCCAAGATCCTGTCTTAAAGCCCATGCCAAAGTTAACAGTACTCTGAGACACCCTCTCCTCCCAGTAAGGTGGATCCACAGAACATATAAACCTCAAGGATTGCAACTAGCAGTCCTCCCAGGGAACACTTCAGACCATGTGTTTCAAGACCATCAAGTCCAGCTAAAAGTCACAGACTGATCCCCCATATTTTCCAGATGTCCCTTGAGAGCCATGGCAGCCAGCTGGCTGGCCTATCCACCAGGGTCCATGCTCTTACCAGCTGTGATCCACCACTGCCTGACCAGCCCATTGATGTACTTCAAGGCACAGCTTAACTTCTGGACCAGCCCTCTTCCCACCACCCTCCCGCCCCATTCATCACAGTCAAGCTCCAGTGCATTTGCATTTTCTTGCCACTTTTGTGCCAAAAGAAAATCAGTCAAATAAAACACAATCCATGCAGCAGTATCAGGCCACAGGCTTTTTGTCTCAGTCTAACTGACTCTGACAGCTAAGGGAGGAGAGCAGCAAATCCAGCCTGGCTGAACAGCAGCCATGGCTCTGGTTCCAGAAACAGAAGTGGACACCGCCATACCCAGGTGCATCTGAGTCCCCTTCCAATGCATACTTGGGAGTAGGTGACCTGGGCTCTTCTCAGACTTCCTCCTTGACACCTCCCTTCCACCTGTAATCCCATGGCCTAGACTGATGCAGTGAGCAGTACTTGTCTGTGGTCTGCCATAAATCCTCCCAAGTGCAGGTGCACCCAACCCATGCCCGTAATCTCTGCTTGGGTGTTCCAGTCTACCACACCCAAAGTGCACCTTGCCTTATTATGTGACATGGTTTTTTTTTTTTTTTAAACCTATGAATGTGCCTTAAATCACAAGGCTTAGAATGTCATCAATTTTTGCCTCTTATGCAAATCAAGCTTATTTTAACTTTTCAAAAACACTGCTAAAAAACCTGATCTTGGGTATATCTCTACCTTCCTTTCTTTTCTTTTTTTTTTTTTTTTTTTTTTTTTGGATGGAGCGTTGCTCTGTTGCCAGGCTGGAGTGCAGTGGCATGATCTCAGCTCACTACAACCTCCACCTCCCGGGTTCAAGTGATTCTCCTGCCTCAGCCTCCCTATCTCTACCTTTTGTGGTAGAGAGTAGAAAAAGTGGTAGAGGTAGAAAAAGTACCTTTCTATCTACTTCATAGAGAACCATTTGCATATATTCCCAGAGTTTTCCAAGTCTATGTTGGAGGCAGAGTAAGAGAGGAAGCCTACTGTAGAAGAAGTGACATAGATTTAGGAGTGAGATGCCCCAGGTTTCATTCCAACATGAGTTCCTATTTGTCTGTGTAGCCACTTTATTCTCTGACACTCAATATTTTATCTGCAAAATGAGGGCGTGGATGCCTATGGAGCATAGGGTAGTAGAAAAGGCATTGGCTTTGGAGTCAGACATATCTTGTTTTCGACCCCAACTCTGCCACTTCAGAGATAAAATAAGATGCTGCATATAGAACGCTTAGTGTCACACTTGCCATAGTGAGCCCTTTAGTGGCACCTGACCCTGCTGAGCCCTCCCTTGTTTGAAAGCACTCTCCAGTCCCCACTTTCCAGTACCACATTCCTCTGCTTTTCATCCAACTTTATTGGTCACTTTTTCAGTATTCTTACTGGCTCTGCCTTCTCCTTCCAAACACAAAATTTTGGAGTTGCTTGGAGGTTATTTCCAGAGTCCTGTCTTTTTCCTCTCTTCCAGGAATGTCAGCCCTCCCACCTTTGTCTCTCTAGTCCAGACCACTCCCAGGGCACAGAAAGGTCTTGGATAAACATATGCCTACTTGAGGACCTATTTGAACTTCTGAAAATCAGAATTCTTGTGTCTTCCAGCCAAAGCACCTCCTCAACCCTGTGTATTCTGTCTCAGTCAATAGCACCACTGTTGGCCTGGCTGCTGAATCCAGAAACAGGAGACTTTCTTGACTCCAACCTCTCTGTCTTCGCTATTCTTCTAATCCATTATTGAACTCTGTGGTTCTATGTTAAAAAGACATTTTGAATCTATACTTGTCTCTGTAACTCCTTCCACTACCCTTGTAGCAATGAAGGTCATCACAACCTCTTGCTCTTACTACTACAGTAGTTTCCTAACTGGTTTCCAGGTTCCAGACCTTTTCCTACCCAACACAGTCTCCAAATATGTGTGGTCTTTCTAACCATAAGTATGTCGTATCACTCAGCTGCTTAAATTCTCCTGGGTAACTTCCCATTTTATTTAGAAATATTAGTAAATTCAGACTATCCTTCGGGACTTAGAATATTCTTTATCATCTGGCCTCTGCCTCAATCTTCAACTTCACTACATGCCACTCTCCCAGCCACTGGTTATACTGGTCCTCTTTTCCACCTTGAGGTCCTCAAAGGTTCTGTTCCACGGGCTTAGGACTCCCTGCCATTTCTGGTTTACAGGACCTTTATCTAATACAGGACTCAGGTACAGGTCCAAGGGAGACAGAAGTAAGAGATCCCATGGATTTATAATTGCTCCTACTCTCTCAAGCTACATCTTTGACCAAGAGTCCAGTTCCAAAGTGGTTATTTTCCCTGGCAGTACCCTGATTTCTCATATAAACAGACTTTTCTGACCATGTCCTTCCAATAGTTCAGACCTGTCAGTAGGTCTGAATTACAGGGGTAGAAACAATCCTAAAGCATATGCTGGGATGCTCACTGCATACCAACATGGGTATCTCCAAATTATCTTGCCTGTTGGGGTTAACAGTTCTTGGAGTTGGCTAATTAGCAAGCCTAGGAGAATGACCACTATGGAGGCATCACATTCTGGAAGAATTTCTTAGTGTATTAGTCAGGCCATCCAACATTTTGGCCCAGCTTATTTCTTCATTCACTATTCTACCCACACACATGCATCTTGCTACCCACACACAATTCATTGCTTGATGAATTTACCTTTCACAGTTCTGTTTTCATTCTCTACCTGTGATACTTATTTAGCCACTGTGGAAGCCACACTCTCCTTCAAGTCCTAGTCTGAATGTCAACTCATGAATACTCTGAATCTAAGTGTTCATCCCAACAGTAGCTTAGTGTTATCTTCTTGGAGCTCCAAGTGATGGTGCTTATCTCCCACTAGTGGCCCCTGCCACATCCTACCATGGTAGACCAGGCACCATGCTATGCATTTCATAAGCCTTATCTAACATAGTACCTATGAGATAGGTACCATCAAGAGCCCCAGTATACTACCCATGAGGAAAATTAAGCCTAGAAAACGAAGTGGCATGTCCACATTCATAATTCAAACCCAATCTGTTCTACTCTATCATGCATTATTTTAGCCATTGCACTATTTTGCCTCATTTCAAAGCATGACTCTCCACATTCCTTGAGGCTCATCTTCATATATACTAGGCCTCCACAGCATATGAAACACTGACACTTTCCAGGTCACACACTGTTAATAGAGTGGTTTCCTATTCTGCTTCTGTAAAGTCTCTTAAAAGTGGCGGGAAGGTAAAGAAAGGTCCATCCACAACAGTATCAACTATTTGTTATAATGAGAAAAAGTTGGGAAATTGATATCTAAATGTTTCCAACACCAACATTAGCTTAGATTCTCTTCCCCACCCTTGGCCTAGGAGGGTCACACCAAGACAAGTCAGACTGCCCTTTGGAGCCCATTCATTAGAGAAGGGAAGTGTTTATGTGGCCTCAGCTTGGGATGATATAATGATTGCCTTTCCTCCCAGCAGGTCTCACCCCATCTCAGGAAGACGTCAGGGGTCAGCACAAGGACAAACTCTGTGTTGATGAGTCATTCTGGGAGAAGGCCAATCATAGGATGGAGGTGGACTCCAGGGACTGGTGAAAGGAAATGGTACCTTTTCCTTTAAGAACTGAAGTTGAATTTAACCTTAGTCTGATGGCATGAAAAACCACCTGGTCTGTCTGGCTGGGGATCCAGGAAAGGGAACAAGGGTCCCCAAAGAGGAAGATGTATGGACTAGTTTCTGCCATGGCCCTTGGGAAATCTTCGCTGCCAAGTCTCTGAGGAGCACAGGTGAGGCAGGTGTCAGAAATACGGGCCCGTTTTGTTTTTTCCATTTGTAAATCTGGTTCCATTAAAAGAAGGAAGAAGTGGTGGAAAAAGTGTACTTTTGAGGAGGCAGTAGAGTGGTGAGGCCAACAAACTCTGGTTTCTCTCCAAGCCAGTACATCTGCTGTGGTGCCCTTGGAGTACTGTTGAATCATACGGTGAAAATGCTGGAGCCTCCAAGTATTACTGCCCTTTCTGCTTCTACTGCCATTACCACCATCCTCAACATCAATACCATAACCTTGGCCACTCTTCCAACTACCGCTACTATCACTAGCCACTCTTTAGTGTCATTGAATTATTTGGCAGGTACCATTATAGGTGACCAAATGTTTACTTTTCATTAATGTATATAACAGGAATTATTAGAGGAAACCAAGGTTTAGAAAGGCCAGACAAGCTGACCAAGGCATACTTCTAAATGGCAGAGCTCTTACCCAAGTGCATCTGACACCAAGGCTCTGCTCTTAACCACTATGACAGATGAAAGATTCCCTTTGGGGCAGAGAAGAAGAGTTCAGATTAACAAACCACAAACCATAAAGTAAGGATAAAGCCTACTCCACATCTCTCATCCCCAACTACTCCTCTCCTGCTCACTCATACTTTGTGACTCCATTGCACTCTTTAGAATAACCAGTCTCTCTCCTTCTCCTTTGGGGCTATCACTCCCTTGCCTATTTCTACCATGCAAGATGTGATTTTCATGTTTCTTCTAAATTGCTATAGCCATTCTTGCCTTCTCAGCAGGTCATTGTGACCTCTGCTTGAAAAATGCAGGAAAAAAATTCAGGAAAAAACTCTCATCCCTCAATATCAATCACTGCAGAACAGGTAGGCCAAATATTAACATGTGAGGATTTGGCCAAGCAAGGAGCATCTCCAGTCTCATCATAATGGCATCCAGAGAGCCCACAGCACCCCACTGAGTTCAGGGGAACTCAGTCATAAAGGGACATCCCATCTCTCCAGGGATCCAAAACCAGTTATTCCCTCACCAGAAGGTTATGAGCAAAAGAAACATATTTGAGTCTGGAAGCCTGAACATGCTTTTCAATCATGAGCAAAGCATTAATGTTGATACAAATCTGGACAGGGAGACAGTCTGCTGAAGGTTCCTGAAGTCTTTTCTCTGTTATGCCAGCAGCTGAGGAGAGAATCACCCAGGTAGCAGTTTCCTATTGCTGGCTTAGAAAGTTTTCCAGTGGACTCTTCAAGCATAAATATATTGGAATGAGTCTGATCCCAGGAAAAGCAACAAATATCAGGAAAGTGGAACATAAATCTTGCCTAGGGTGGAGATTCCCTGACAGTAAGATTATTATTTTTTTTTCACTAGTGATACAAGAGAGAATGTGAAAGTTCAGCCTGATTTTGTGAGCTATGATCATAGTATTTCTCTTTCTGGAAGAAACTTGGCATTGCAGAGTGTTTCTGTGATTTAAGCTTATGGAAACTGAATTTACTGGAGACTCTGTCTGTAGTTGCATATCCTGCTCCCACAGTTGGGAGCCAGTTCAGTGGGATATGCCCTGAAGTTGGTAGACAAGCATTGACTGACGTTTTGGGACTGAGATAGGGAGAAATCAATCCACTGCTTATACTTATAGTAAAATACATGGGAAGTAAAGCATGTTTCACATTACAAAATTCATACATTAAAACAGGTATAAAGTACATCCTGGAAAGTCCCACCCTTAACTTCTAGAAGGCCAATTTAACACTATTTACAACAATTATAGCAGCCAACACTTAACAAGGCCTTGTTCTGTAGCAAGCATTTTGCATGTATCGTGTCACTCAATCATCTTGACAATTCTATGAGATAAATAGCTATATTATGCCTATAGGTAAAACTGACACAGAGAGGATCAGAAACTTTTCTAAGTTCATACAGAATATGGGTCAGCATAAACATCCGACCTTAGGGTGTTAAACTACAATGCCTATGCTATTAACTTCTATATAATGCAAACTAAGGATCAAATAAAAGAAACTCGAAGAGTCCCAATTTAATTGTTGTTCCCCATTCTCTAACTCTTGAGATTCTCAAAGTCGTACATGAAGGTAGACTATAGGAATAAAGAACAGCTGAGTTACTGGGGCCAAAGTCCCAAACCACCAGAGGCAAGCTGTTTTTTTTCCCTCAAATATACAAGGGAAAGGTCTTCACCTCTTGCAGTTCATGAGCTGGACAGATATCTAATTAAGAAGCCTGTACTGTTAAGAAGAAAGCATGGTGAGTTCTGATGAACTGACCACACAAACTTAAGTCGGGAACACCAAGTTCTCATTGCCTTGGTTTAATCTCATGCTTTCAGTTAGGCAGGACAACTAAACCAAAAGGTTGTCGGAGCCAAGGACTAAGACAGCAAAAGAGTCCTAGGAAGAAGGAGGAGAAAGCAGGCTGATCCACATATACTAGAAGCATAGAAAGGTTTTCAAAGCTAAACGAAGGAACAGATGGAGATGGGCTCAAGTTTTTGAGCTTCCAAACAACATGGAATCGTTCTAAGAAATAACCAAGGATGAAGTGTTGCTCCTAGAATTAAAAAAAAAAAAAAAAAAAAACGAATCCAGTTTTACCTGATAAAACACCAATTCTGATGACCACTTTTATCTCTTTTTGACTTCAAACTTAAACCAGAAAATTAATAACATATTCATTAATTTGTTTCATTGTTTTTCTCATCAATTACATTTACACAATTTCAGGAAGGCCAATGTTCACCTGTAACATCTTTATTATTTTTAACTTTAACCTGAATTCAATGGGTAGCAGACTTCACATGCAGTTAGTGTGAGCCTTAATCAAAGAGCTTTATTGTGTGTTCTAACAGGAAGCATATCTATAGTCCTCTTCTGTTAATGACAGGGGGGATCTTGAGAGCACACGCACAGACACACACAGCCTTGATGTGTGCTACCAATAAGATACGTTCTACAGGGACCATTGAGTATTGCCTTCCATAGGAGAAGAGAGGATAAAATTTTATAGCAGGAAGTAGCTAAGATGATCCTCTTTATAACCTGACCATAAATAAATCGAACCAGTGGATGATAGACACCAGAGCTCCATGCTCCACAGAACAACTGGGTCATTTTGACTGCTTCTGAATAGAAGTAAACAGAGCTTTATGTAAAATTGTTTATACTGGCCAGACTTCAAGAACTTCAACTTTAGTGTTGGATATTTCAAAACCCTCATAAATTAATGGGTTATCCCTCCATAATTGGAGCCCAATGGATCATCTTCTGATGCCTGGAGGGCAATGGGAGACATTCCTGTGTGTGGCAGATCTAGTCAGTGGCTCTCATCTACAACAAGGACATTTCATAACTTCCAATACTTTGTCTAAGAGGAAACTAGGAAGGAAACAAAGGTGTGAGAAAAGGGACCTTTCTCAGGGATTCAGACAAATATTAGAGCCAATGTTGATTTCCTTAGCAAACCAAATGATCCTTTTTGTGATGGTTTTCACATGTGAATTTTTACTACCCTAGTCCTTAATGTTACTTTAGATTATGCCTTTTTCCAGGGCTTACCCTTTAGCTTGTTGAGCTCCTCCTTAGGCTTTCCCTGGGATGGGAGCAAGGGCTTCAGAGTAAACACAGTTCTTCTATCAACAGGACTTCATCTTGACTCTCTCCAGAACCACACTATGTGGTAGAAGCCAGTGTCAACTTCCACATGGTGAAGGATGCCACTGTGCCTGAGATCTGCAAAAGAGATGGGGGTTATTTCCCAGCCTGCTGCTTTACTTGGCATGCAACTATTATGTTAAGAAAGGGCCTAACAATGTCCTCTTTTATATCAGGATATGGGCCACCCCCATCTCCCAGCCAAAACAATAAAAGGAGCATTTGATATGCAATAAAGTGGCTGTTGCTCAGATGACCCATCCTCCCAAGTTCCATAAACATGTACCTGAGTCTTAAGGGAGAAGGCAGGAGGCTCAACTTGACAAGAGAGGTTTCACTAAAATCTCTGTAAATCATTGAGTCCCCAGAAGAATTCCTTTTCTATTCATGTAATGAATGGAACACAAATATGAAGAAGAATAATTCTTCCCACTTTAAAGGGAATGGGAGCAGCTTTAGCATACCGGGGAATGTAGAAAACATAGAAGAGTCGTGTTCTATATAGCAGTGACAGGTTATGGTTTCAAAGTAGCCAAGGCTTTGGCTGATGATTCATGAGAAGAAGTTAATGATGGGTGCCTCTAGGTTTCTGAGAACATGGGAGAACATGTTACCCACGAAAACATGAGGACAGAGGCAAGCTATTTACAAGAAACTGAAAATCTCATAGTGGAGGATGAGATGGTGAAGGGATAAGGTAGAAGTTATGTTCTGTTATGTTTTCTAATCCCAGTTTTATAGTCTACATTGGTGTGAGACACATATGCTTGTACAACTTGGCCTTATTATCATTCTGCATAGCTTTCAAGGACCAAAGGCTTGAGGGTTATTCTCTCTCCACCTCACAATAAGCTGTTGACCAGAGGATCCTTCATGGTTCCATCAATATCCAATCTCTTCTAGGCCAGATGGAAAATCTACCTGGCTACCTTTGCACACTTACAACAGAACTTCTCTTTATCAGCTCTACTCCTTTTTCCTGTCATGAAACTTCGGTTGAGCACAGGTCACTGAATCATAAACCATTAGAGTTGGAAGGTAGCCAAGAGATTCTCTGGCCCAGTGATTTTTTAAACTGTTTTTCATAAAAAGATTTTTTCCAATGAAATTTTACTCAAATCTCAAAATATAAAATAAACATAGTAGCTATGATTCAACATGGCATTTTGATCATAACTTTTTATTACTTGTACCCAGTAAATAAATATAGATAGTAGAATTAGAAAAAAAAAATCATTGTTTTGCAGTCCCTAATGAAGCCATGGATTTAGGCAGGAACCATGAATGGGTGCTGAAATCATAAGATGAAAGATTGATGGGGAGCTTCACAATACAAGATCAGGCTGACATCCACAGAGCCCAGTGATCACACCTATTATTAGTAAAAGTGGGTTAATCAGCTATGTTGTGCCTTCAGAGCAGTTGCAGCAGGGAGTATAGAGCATGACTTATGAAGTACTCTTGCCCGAATAAATAAATAACGAAATAAACTCAAAAATCTTTCCTCTAGTTTCCAGGAAATCTAATCACATCAGTTTCCAGGAGCTATGGGTCATAAAAGCATAAATCAAACAATACCATGAGGAAGCAAGCAGCCAAATTCAGAATGTAGGACAGTCTACAGAACTAATATCCTAGTTTCTCCAAATGATCAAAAGAATGTACAGTGAGCTGGATTATTGCCCAATTATTCACTCCCTTTTCCTGTGAGAAGATTATACTTTCAGGCCTATTGCTCTTTGGCTGACCATTCTCTCAAGGAACAGAGTATGTTCCTGTCCTATTGGTGTTGACTGGGCCCCATGACTTGCTTTGACCAATGGCAAGTAAGCAGCAGAGATTATGCCATGTCCAAGCAAAGCCATGTCAGCTATGCCATCACCAGCTTTCTTGCCCCTTTATTTCTGCCACAAGAACGTCCTGACACAAATAGCCTGGGTCCCAGAAAAACAAGACACATGGAGAGAGGCCAAAGGACTGCCCAACTGCAGACAGTGTGCACTGTGGTCCAGAAATTAAAAAATTTAATCTTTTATGTCATAGCTGTTGAGATTTGGGGGTCATTTGTTACCACAACAAAACAGGTAAATGTAATATGGAAAAAAATATGCAAAATGAATTATTATAGAATAAAAGAAGCTGGAGAAATGTAACCATTGAAGATATTTCGTGAACCATGATTAGGCCTCATTTCAAACTATAAAATCTCACTTTGGGGAAAACAGAAGCAATATTAACAATCTTTGTGTATGACAGAATGTTAAGGGATTGTTGATTGTGTTAGGTATGAGAAGTTCATGTATGCATGTATTTCTGAATTAGAGATATATACTGAGATATTCAAGACACAAATGACATGATGTCTGGATTTGCTATGAATACTTCTAGAAAACAAAGTAAGAAATGAATAAGCTGTTCACAAAACATTGATAATTGTTGAAGCTGGATAATGAATACAAGGAGGTTAATTACACTATTATCTCTAACTTTATACATGTTTTAAAATTTTGCCTAGTAAATAGGTTTTAAATCATAGTGAATAAATTAAAAGGTATTTCAAAAAATGACAGACAGGACATGAAGGAAGTCATCAGTAGACAAAATTATGAAATTCCTTAAATACGTAAAGTGTTTAGATGAGTGGGAACTTAGAAAGTAAGGTTGAGGGGCCGGGCGCGGTGATTCATGCCTGTAATCCCAGCACTTTGGGAGGTCAAAGCAGGCGGATCGCAAGGTCAAGAGCTCGAGACCATCCTGGCCAACATGGTGAAACCCCGTTTCTATTAAAAACTCAAAAATTAGCTGGGCGTGGTGGCGCATGCCTGTAGTCCCAGCTACTCGGGAGGCTGAGGCAGGGGAATCATTTGAACCTGGGAGGCAGACGTTGCAGTGAGCCAAGATTGTGCCACTACACTCCAGCCTGGCGACAGAGCGAGGCTCCATCTCAAAAAAAAAAAAAAAAAAAGAAAGTAAGCTTGAGAAAGCTTCATTCTCAAGTATGTGCATGTGTGGTGGAGGGTAGCAGGGGTTTTCCTGGCGGAGGGTATTGATCTGCCCTGGAGAGCTCAGTATAAAGCCGACAACTTTACCACATTCACCCATCCAGACATCTGCATACAGAATGATATCTGGTAAAGTATTTTCCTTTCAAGTGAAAAATAACAGACTTCCTTTTCCTTTAAACAAGGCAAAACCTGTCTAAGGAAAACTAGAGCAGCTAATGTGGGTACTGGTGCCCAAGAGCAAAGCACTCCAAAATGTAGCATCTAGGCCTTTTCAGCCCAATAGCCAGCTCCTCCTGTTTTCACCCTAAAGTGAAGCCTACCAGCCAATCAGCCCTGTCCACAGAGGAATGCCAAACAGGCCAATATTGCCTTATTCTTAGATGTGAATGGACTATGAAGAATCGCTATACAATTGGGGAAGGTCTGCAGTTCAACAGAGATAAACACAGGAAAAGTGACACCAGAGAAAACAGAAATAACTAGGAAACAGGATAATATTTTTTAAAAAAGAAAATCTTTAAATTAGCATTCTCAGAGATACTGAAACAAGGCAATGCTCATAAAACAAGAGCAGAATTCCATGAAAATGGAAAAACAAGAGGTAGTAGAAAGGACTGCTGGAAATTAAAATTCAATCCTAACTCCTACCCTGCCCTGGTTTTAAAAAAAGAAGAAGAAGCAACAAAAGAAGATATAATGGAACACCCTCAAAAAGGAAAGAGAAATCTGATACTTTCCATCACAGGGAAAGTGAAGGAAACTTTTGGGGCACCTAGAAGTGGGAAGTAACTGAAGCAGATAAGAGAAGAGTAGAATAGAAGAGAAGAGTACTAGAAATCTGCCATTTATCTGACAGAACAGTGGAATTCTAGAGCTTTGTTTAGATCTTTGGTGTTTTCATCATGTCTGGTTTTGTCACCATGTCGTTTCAGAATATGTGACATGCACATGTGCAGAAGCAATTTAATGTGATGAGCATAATCTAGAAATGTAAAACCAAAGAAGATTCAGCAGTATATGGAGTAAATCCTCAAGTATGTAATAACTCAGCCAGGCTTTTATTTCTAGAACTGAGAATTTCAAAGTCCAGTCCCTACATTCATGGTCAGCTCTTGGTGTATACAGGTTAAGATTAAAGACAAATCTAAGAATCTCTCACAGGGATGTAAATCAGTTAGAGAAGTTCCCATCATTTTGATTTTGAAAGCTGGAACTAAGTGGTTTTCAGATGAGAGCTATGCTTGAAATTTTTATAAAAAGAAAATGTTTGTGTGTTGAGAAAAACTCCATTCACACACATACTCCCCACTCATTGAGTACATATTAATTCACTGCAGTACATTATCAAAAAACTAAAGAATATGTCAAAATTACTTTTACACTGGTTAAATCTAAAAAATTTATAGAACCCATGGCTAATGATTTTGGGGGAAATATCCAATAATGAACCTTGAAATCACATGTCATTTCTGGTAAACACACACAGACACACATTTGGGTGTAACATGAAAGGTATTCTTAGAAAGCACTTGCTAAATTGTTTATTACATTTTATCTAAAGACTAACGTGTCGATTACAAGCCATGTTTCAAAAGAAATTGTTCGTTTGGGCACATGCTTTGGCTGAAGGAAGCTTCAAGAGGTTAAAGGAAGAGATTCCTTGCAAACAAAGTTGAGTAGATATTAACTTTAAATGATTTTGAACTTTGTCTAGGCTCTAAGTGAAAAAAATCCATTTGTATATTAAAGAAGAGAAAGGCTTTTATGAATTCTAAGAAAGGGTACTGTCAAAAAAAAAAAAAAAAAAAAAAAAAAAAAGACTGATCTCAGGGGAAATTAGACCGCGGATGCTGTGGAGTCCTGGAATGGCTCCAGGCTGCACAGCCCCCTCCACGAGTCGCGGCTGCACAACCAGTGTATGTTCACAGCGGGAACCCGTGGCTCTAGGCAGCAGCCCTGGGATGGATGCACAAATACAAATACATTCAGCATGGTTATTCGCCAAACTGCCCCAAAGGCCTTCACCAGCCCCACACACCGACTCCACCTTCCATGGGCCTGAAACAACCTAGGAGGAATTTGGAGAGCCTCTGATTTATGGTGGTGAAGCTTTCCTTCCTTTCCAGCCTGCTAGAAGGAAAGAAGCCGAATGAAACACTACTCATACACAGACTTCTAAGCCATGGGTGGCATTTGCACCTAAGTTATATCTTCAACTTGGTATACACACAGGATCCCCTTTCCTTTAAAGTATTTAAATAACTTTCTAGAAACTTCAATATGCTAAGCATGTATATTTTCTAGTACGGTCCTACTGTTCTTTCCATGGAATAAACTGACAGACAGCTGTAAGAGTGTGGGTTTAAGAGTAATGTTTTAAGAGTGTGTGTTCTGGAGTCTGACTTCCTATGTGCACATGAAAGCTCTGGCATGCATGGTTTTATGACCTTACGAAAGTTACTCAAGCAATCTAATTTTCAATTTGCCCACCTGAGAAATAGAGATGAAGACAGTGTCAATCTTACAGAGTTATTATGAGGATTGAGATAATCTCGACAAAGTTGGAATATTGACCTGTCCAGAGGTATTATGGTTGCAATTAAAAAAGGGAAAAAAAACCCAAAAAAACAAAAAAACCAGCAACTCAGAATGGCCAAAACAATAAGTAAATGTATGTTTCATATAAGTTGGAATCTAGAAAAGCAAGCTTCAGCACAAAATAACTGACAATTCAATGGGTTGTCCAAAACCCAGGTTCTTTTCCCCTCTTCTATGGTATTCTTGGCATTGATTTCATCCCAAAGCTGCTCTCTGTCTTGGTCACATAATGGCAGCCCATGGACAACATTAAGACGACCTGTGGCATTATTTCTTGTTCATGTTCAGTTAGAAAAGGTGAGACAAACTTTCCCAGAATCTTTCCAGGAGGTTTCCCTCATCCCTTGGACCAGAATTAGGTCCCATGCTCATTCTAAAATAATCACTGCAGGGAGACTAGGACCACCAAGCTTGGCACAGACTCATCTTTGCAGGAGAGATGGATGAAGGGGAAGATTACGTATAGATTCTGTAAAGGTTAGCTTTTATTAGCATTCTGGTCTACACACTTATAGACTTACAGGAAGTTTTTCTAAATATGCAACTGGTTATTGCCTCAAAGGTCTTGAAATGACAAACACATTTTATTTGTTTTGTCGCTTCAGGTTGATTTCTAGTGGCTGTCTAAAGCGATACTTAAGAAGGATTCAGGGGTTCCAACTGTGTTGAGTAGGAGAAGGAAAAATGATTAGTTGTAGGAATTAGCCTGGAATGGAAGACATGGCCTCATCAATGCCATGGGTAGGACTGAACAACTGGGTGCTGTTTCATTTTACACTCTTTCGTTCTGCCACCTTTTAAACTTTAGACAATATGGAACTACACTAACATGTCCTCAAGCTTTTTTGACTAAAACCAGAAGCACATCCTCCCCATGGAAAAATAAATTTCTGAGAGAAAGATTTCTGAGACAGTGAGTTTTCTCAACGGTCCAATTCAACAACTATTTCCTGAACACTAACTTATTTCCTGTGTTGTGCCAAGTGCTAAGCAGAATACAAAAGACATGTAAGACAAACTCTACCCTTAAGAAATTTCCAATCTATCTCAGAAGAAAACATGTGAGCAGTAAAGGGTTAATAGTAGAAAAGACCATCTAGAACTCAGAGTGCAAGGAAATTGCTACCGCCATTTTAATTGGCCATGACTAACTTGACCAGGGAGAATCCCATAATTAAGTGCAGTGCCGTTTGGCAGAGTGGCATATGGGCTCTGCCTAAATCTGTAACAGGGACTGATACTTTCCATGGAGCAGGCAGACAGATGGCCTGAGATTTTCAGACTTAGCTTCAGTTTCTCCCACGTATTAATCATACCCACTACTGTGACCTTGTATAAATATATATTCTTCCAGTAAAGGATAGATCTTGAAGCCTGATGAGGAGGTACGTTTATAGATCTCTAAGTATGGTAGTGGCTTCTTAGGCTCCTGCACCTTCTTGCAATACAACTCTTAGGATTCCCAGTTGAACAGCATTGATCTATCAAAGTGGCTCTGCACTCTTGGCCCTAGAGAATATGTTATACAGAGAATATATTGTATATCACAAATTCTTACATGCTCATATCAGTGCTACATGTCTATAACTAATTTGGAGCAGCTAAGCCTGATAAAAATTTACGGAGTGATAATAACAGCAACAGTTACTCACTAACAGTCACTTAATCCAGAGCACTGTATAGGCGAGAAGAATCATGATATAAAACTGAAAAGAAAATGTCTCTGGCTTACAAGATATTTATAATCTGGTTAATTTAATATAACAGAGATATATAGAACAAAATGTATAAACGAACATACAAGACTACTATGTCTCATCTAGGTCTCTACTATCTCAAAGGCAGATTATGACAGTTGGTTCTTTTGGCTCAATTTTGGTCCACTCTATACACAACTGTCAGGGCCGTCTTCACAATGTATAGCTTTGGATGAGTCATTTCCTTGGTGGAAAACCTACAACGCCATCACAGTGCCTACAGAAAAATTACCCTCTTGACTTTCAAGGTCTCCAACTATCATCTGAAATCTGCTTCTTCCCAGTCTTCCAATCTATTGCCATGTAATTGCCCTCTTTCACTACCCACAAGGCTCCTTTAACTAAATTTGTTTACTTAAGATTTCTATTTCCAAATATGCCAATGGTGTTCCTGCCTCCACGGCCTGCTCACCTCTGCATGTAACACTCTTCATGCCTCTACTTATATGAGTCTTGTTTTTCTTTGAAAATAAAGGCTCATTTCCTACAAAATTATTTTCCTAAGCACAGCAGTTTACAGAGTCATTCCCATCTCTGAACTTCAACAACACTGGCATTTCTTAGGTAATAGGATGAGTTATTATGCATCAATTTTATATGTCTTGCCTCCCAACCTTGGTTTTAAGTTCCTTGATGTTGAGTACCTGTCCTAATCCTCTCTGTATAGCCAAAACTTAACAAACACAAAATCTTCATCAATGCTTTTGATGGCAATATAAAGTTAGGCATAAGTACTGAGCTGAGTAAAGGAGTAATCAGTTATAACCAGAATAAACTGGAATTAATTTTTCAAAGGTTTACTAGACCACTGACTTTTAAAATTGGATTTGGAAGAAAGGGCAGGAATGACTGAAGTGTGAGAAGGAGGAAGCAAGAAGGGCGTAGGTTAAAATGGTGGCTGTGGACATGGAAAAGAATGTGGACATGGAATGGGTGGGCCTGGCAGCCTGGCCACATTCTGATAATGCAATAAAATCAACAAACCAGTGCAGAAGTCTGGTTGCCAGATGCCCTTCCCATTGCATATCTTCTAGGTGTAACTTGCTGAGGTCTACAGAGTCAACAATTAGGGCCAAGAAAAAGTCATCCTGTAGGCTCAAATTCTATCTTATGACCTTTAAATATTTTTTTCAATTCATTTCTTTAAAATACCATTTCCTTTGGCAAAGTAGTTTTTTTCCAATGGGAAGCTTGTTGGTAAGTTTTTTGGTCCTCATTTTAACCTTGTTAGAACAATTGGACAGAATTGCAAATGTTGATTAACATTTTGCACATGTATTTATCCTCTTTTTCATGTCCTCAAGTCCCTCTCGGAAGCTCCATATTGTAGAGAAGATCCTATGACTTCTAGATCTGCAGGTTTTCAGTGGGGTAGGGTACGTTACTGTTATGTTCTGATCAAGGGATCAGCCAGGTTTGGCTGAGGCTGCACAGCTGTGACCCAGTCAGCAAGCCCTGACTTCAGACCCCTCTCATGCTCAACACTTTAGCTTTAATCCACCTCAGTTCTTCTCCAGAGCAGACATCTGAAGAGTGTGTACATCAAAGAGTTAGGAAGGTGTGCCAAGGAAGGTATGAATTCTCTCACTTGATATTTCTTAACTTTGTAAACACTCTACTTCCCTACAGATCTGGGTTACCAGATACCCAAAAGAGGTACAGTCAATTCCTCATTTAAAGTTTCTTTCTCCTTTAAACTTCACTGTTCAAAACTGTCCATCTATTTTCTCTATACTTATTCCATTCTCTGTGTATCCACAGTATGAAAGAAATAAGAATGGCAGAACTCAAAATACGGATCTTAGAAATTATGTCCTCAGAGCCCCTGACTCATCAGAATAAACCGTAGCCCAGAGGGGGATGCGGCCTGGTCAGTGTCACTTAGACAACTTATAGTTCTTTAATTATATTAAGAACTAAGATCTTCCCTGTAATTTGACTTATGTCCCTAATGTAACTGCAAATTTAAAGAACAATTAATGAGGACCCTTCTTTAGATAGAATGTTGTGCTTCCTCCACGTTAGAAACATACTCATTGCAAGAATCCAAAATAAGAATTTCACGAGAAGTCAGAACAAGAATTTTTCATCAAAAAACCACTATGGTAAGTTTTATCTGTGGATCAATTATACTGCAATCAGCCCACCTCTATCCTCCCTTAAACTTATATAATGTTAAAAAAAAAAAAAAAAGATAAATAGGACGGTCAGGCACCTGCTCTCCCACCTCAAGGATTAGCTTCCTCTAGAATAGTGTTTCTCCGCAGCAGCATTACTGACATTTTAGGTTGAGTTTTTGCTGTGGGGCTGTGCTGTGCATTGCTGAATGTTTATCAGTACCCACTATCCCCAGCTTCTACACCCTGGATGCCAGTAGCAATCCTTCTTCCCCCACACCCTCCTCCATGCTGCCCCCAGTTATGAGAACCAAAAATGTCTCCAGACATTACCAAATTTCCCATGAGGGAAAAAATTGCCACCCTCCTCCCAGAGAACCACTGGTCTAGAACGTGGAGGTTAGTTTGGGAAGTCCTTGCAGAAGTTTCTCATTAATATTTGTGTTCCATACCCTTTACTACCTACTCTACCATTACTGCTGTAATTTCTATCCTGAGCTCCCCCAAAGAGGTTAACATACAGCAAACAACACTGCCCTTTCAAAATGCCTCCTCCAGACAAGGGTTGACAAAGAGTGGAGATCACTGAAAGATGTGAAAACCAGAGGGTAAGGCTCACTGGCGGAGGTGGGGTTTTGGGGGACTATAAAGATGACCTGACTGCAGAAAGCACTCAGGAAGTTAAACTCCTCTCTGAATTTACAATTAATTATGTATTGCTATATAACAAACTATCTAAAATTTAATGGATTAAAACAATGTCAATGTATGTGGGTCAGAAATTTGGTGAAGGTTCAGATGGGCAGGTTCTTCTGCTCCATGTGGCACTGGCTGGGGTCATTCATTCAGGTGTATTCCCTTGGTTGCTGAGATAAGCTGGATATCCAAGAGAGCTTCAGTCACATGTCTGGTATACTGGTGCTCCTCCAAATGGCCCCCCTCTCTCTCCACATAGTCAGCTTGGGCCTCTTCAGAGGATGATTTTCGCACATCTAGCATGCTGGTTGATTTCCAAGAGCAAAAAAGGAAGATGCCATACCTCTTAAAGACTTAGCTTAGAAATGGCATGTGGTTTTAAAAATATGTGAAAGATACATATAGAAACAAATATCAATGTGTGGCTGGGTGTGTGTGTATGCATGTATTTCCTCCCTCATTTGTAAAGAGGACTTAGTCATAATGATATTCCAGTAACAATTAGCATGTCTAGTATTCAGACCTTGCTTTCCAAATACCATTTTCTAGTAAAAGGAACAAGCATTTTTTGGAGAACTGATTAATTCCAGGGCTACTGTAGGAAAAATACAACATGATCCTGAACATCTTGTATTGACAGAAAGTAAGAAAGTGTTCATAAAAAGGTAGGAGTGTGTTGAAAGGACATTCAATTCATGCTGAAGAAGCTCCCAGTGGCCAGATCTGTGACAATTTAAGCAATAAAATAATGAGTACAGTAAACGATAACCCACAAAATAAAATAAATGTCAACTGGTCCATATTGATATAAATAAATAATTGAATAAATAAACAAATGGAGAATGGGCAACTCTTACAATAGAATTACAGTTAATAAATCTAAAAACAGGAAAAATAGAAGTAGAATACCAAATAATTGTTTAAGGCAAGAATCACGGACAGATGCTAAAATTAGTGGGCGAAACTATAATGAAAAACAGAATATTTGCATATTTTCTATGGTATCCTAGAAAAAGCCTCCTCAAAAGATAACACATTCTATCTAATCCCTGAAATCTATAAATGTTATATTACATGGGAAAGACTTTATGGATGTGATTAAGTGAAAGATCTTGAGATGGAGGGGTTATTCTGGATTGTGTGGGTGGGCCCTGAATACAGCCACAAATTTCCTTACAAGAGACAGGCAGAAGGAGATTTGATGGCACACAGAAGATCATGTAAAGGAGGAGGAAGAAAGCAGAGTGAAAGAGAGACGATGTTACACCACTGCCTGTGAAGGTGAAGAAATGGCCATGGGCCAAGGAATGAAAGGAATGCAGCTTGAGATGCTAGACTATGTGAGGAAGGGAATTCATTTCTAGAGCCTCCACAGAGAGCACAGCCCTGTAACACTCTTCTTTCAGTTCAATGATAGTGATCAGAATGAAATCCAAAGACTTCCGGCCTCCAGAATTTTAAGAGAATTAAGTTCTATTGTTTTACATGACCACGAGTGTGGTAATTTGTTACAGCGGCCAAAGTGAACTAATAGAGTCTCAAAATATTTACCCGTAATATGCTTACTAATTACAGAAACAAACAACCAACCAACCAACCAAACAAACAAACAAAAACAAACCCAGGACTTTTAAAGGGAACTTGTAAGATGCCGCCTTAACTAAAGGACCAAAGTTAAAAAGACCAGTAATACAATATCTTAACACCATGTACCTCCTGTTACGATATACTGCAAAGATCCAAAATCACCTCTGAAATTTCTTGCCAAAAATACATAATCCTGATCTAATAATGAAGTATTTCACACAAAACCAAATTAATGGACATTCTACAAAATAACTGCACAATACGCTGAAGGTAATTAAACAAAGAAAGATTGCAGACTGACCCAGATTGGAGAAGACTAAGAAAAAATGACAACTAAAAGTGATGTGGAATCCTGTAATTGATCCTGGATGAGAAAAAAAATGACATTCATGGGTATATTCATTTACTATCACTGCATAGCAAATTACTCCTAGCTTAGAGGCTTAAAACAACAGTCGTTTATAAGCTTTCAGTTCCGTAGGTCAGAATTCCAGCACGGTGTATCACTACTCAGGGTATCACAAGACTGAAATCAAGCTGGCATGACTGAGTTCTTGTCTGAAGCTCTGGAAATGGATCCACTTCCAAACTCATTCAGGTTGTTGGCAGAATTCAGCTCCTTGTGGTTGTAGGACTGAGGTCTCTGTTTTCTTGCTGGCTGTCCATTGGGTCTTCTCTCACTTCCTAGAGGCCACCTGCATTCCTTGCCATGTAACTACTTCCAGCCATGGGGGTTTTCCACATGTCAAATCCTCTTTGTGCTTCAAATCTGAGGCCTAATGAGTTTGACCTCTAGACCCAGGTTTAAAAGACTCATGTGATTAGCTCAGTCCCACCTGGAGAGTCTCTCTATACTAAGATCAACTGATTTTGGACCTTCATTATATCTACAGATTCCTTCCCTAGCAGCACTTACTTAGTGTTTGATTGGATAACTGAGAGACAGTGTGTGTGGCTGGGAATCTTGGGGACCATCTTAGAATTCTGCCTACCCAAGTGAGACAATTGGTAAAATTTGAATAATGTTTATAAATTAGCTAATAGGATTATATCAATGTTAATTTTCCAACTTACATAATGATACATTGGTTATATAAAACATTAACATTAGCAGAAACTGGATGAATGTACATGGGAATTCTATGTACTATTTTTGGCATTTTTTGTAAATCTAAAATTACTTAAAGTAAGAAGTTTTTTAAAAAGCAAGTCATGGCCAGGCTCAGTGGCTCACACCTGTAATCCCAGCACTTTGAGTGGCTGAGGTGAGAGAATCACTTGAGGACAGGAGTTTGAGACTGGCCTGGCCAACATAGTGAGACCCCCAACTCTACAAAAAAATTAAAAATTAGCTGTGCATGGTGGTGCATGCCTGTAGTCCCAACTACTCAGCAAGCTGAGGTGGCAGATCGCTTGAGCCCAGGAGTTTGAGACTACAATGCACTATTATTGTGCCACTGCACTCCAGCCTGGATGACGGACCAAGGGCTCACCTCTTAAACAAAAACAAAGCAAGTCACAAGGCTATCTCGGTGTCATGGAATACTATGCAGCCATAAAAAGGAATGAGATCATGTCCTTTGCAGGGACATGGATGAAGCTGGAAGCCATCATCCTCAGCAAACTAACACAGGAACAGAAAACCAAACACCACATGTTCTCACTCATAAGTGAGAGCTGAACAATAAGAACACATGGACACAGGGAGGGGAACATCACACACCAGGGCCTATTAGGGGGTGAGGGGTGAGGGGAGGTAACTTAGAGGACAGGTTGCTAGGTGCAGCAAACCAACATGGCACGTGTATACCTATGTAACAAACCTGCATGTTCTGCACATGTATCCCTTTTGTTTTGTTTGTTTTGTTTTTTTAGAAGAAATAAAGAAAAAAGACTAGCTCAGTGTCAAAGGGAGGAGAAATAAAGTGCATTTCTTGCAAGAAAGAGGCACATGCACATATAGGGAGGAACAGATGGTGACTATCCTTGAAGGCTATTACAGACACTATGCGTAATAAAATAAAAATATGACCAGTTTCTGTCTCATAGAACTTATAATCTGGTGGGTGAGAGGATGTCTATTCAGCAGATATTTGTGATGTATCTTCTATAGAGTAGGCGCCATGATAACAACTGGAGATGCAATAGTGACCATGATACCCACAATTATATTATAGTTTAATAGAAGAGAACCACCAGTAACCAGATAATGATAGCTCAGTGTGTGACAGCTATTTTGGTCAGATAAGCATAGGGGACTAAGACAGCAAAAAACATGCAGCGAGCACTTCTAATTGTGCCAATTAGAAAGAGCTTCATTCATAGCTTAATAAACAAACATGAAGATGTACTTCTTTCTTGCTTCTGCTCCAATATTTGAAAATGTTCCAACAAACCAAAACTAAAAGAAGTTATCTGTTCAATTCACTGCTGTGTCTTCTCATTTTGTGGGACTATATTTTTTTGTTTAATTTGCTCATAGAGTAGGTTTTTATATAAATGCATGTTTTCCTACTAATACAATTTTTAAAACTCCTACTGGAGTTACATATACAATTCTAGATTTTATTTGTCCAAGAATCTGAAATTTAATTGGAAATAGGTTTCACTCATGTTCTAACAGTTTTCAGAATTTTTGGTAAGCCATCATTTATAAGCTTATAAGAGATGCTCTCTCTCTCTCTCTCTCTTGCTTTCTCCTTATATATAGGGAGAGCATATATATGTGTGTGTATATATATATGCTCCAATATTTGAAAATGTTTTATAAGCTTATAAGAAATGTTCTTGTAAGCTTATGATATATATATCATGTATTATATATGCAGAGAGAGATATAGAGACATATATATGGGAGCATGTGATATAGAGACATAAATATATATCTGGGGAGAGTTCTTATTTTATATATATTAATCTTATTTTATATATATTAATCTTATTTTATATATATAAAGAGTTCTTATTTTACATGGATGCGTCTTGTAAATCTACTTCCACTTTGTTCAGGAAATTAAAGGTAATAACTCTGACAACTGTCAGAGTCCTCTGTCTCCCCCCATCTGGGCCTATTCTAGATCTGAGAGCTTTTTTTGGCCGAGCTAATAAACCTTCCCCCAGAAATGCACCCACACAGAGACCCACCAAGCTACTCATTTCACCTCATGTCACCCAGGTTGTATGAGAGGAGTTGCATAAAACATTGAGTTTGGATCGTTGTCACCTCTCCGTGGTTTGTCAGTGAGTTCAGCTAATGATTCACTTAGCAAGTCTTCAGCACCACCTCTGGCCTGCATGCTGGGCTTACATCCTTGCCCTGGAGTTTTCCCAGACTCCAGAAAGTAAAGCTAGAGAATGATACAAAACATTTGGAACTCAGCATATGGGAAACGTGGACTTGGAGGTGGGAGCCCAAGTCACTGGCTACTTCGGCTCTGTCGTGTTTCTGAGAACGGGGGCTTCAGTCTTCTGTAGCCTCAGACCTCTCCCGTCGCACTGGTGGAGTTACTGCATTTCTGTCCTTCCCTGTGGCCGGTGTCAAAGCCATTGCAAGCATGTTCAGCTGTATGAAGAGGCAGTCCTAGATAGGAAAAGAGAGTTCATTTTTCTACCTCTAGAGATAGTGTTTCTTTAACTGGCCTCCCAAAATGGAAGCTATAATTTTCCTGACCCTTTCCAAGGAAAGAACACAACAGTGTTCATCAGGAGTACATTTCAAAGCTTCTATCAGGAACAGCTGGAAGTTTTTTGTAAAATCTAAAAACATAAATCCAGGACCGTCAGGGTGAATGTGTGTTACGCATGTTGCCACATCCCATACCAAGAGATGCTATGGAGATCCAAATTCTTGTGGGTTCACAAAGAGGTAAGAGGGGTGGAAAGAAAGGTATTTTCCTGTGGTAGTTTGACATTAATTTCTTTTCTTTCAATATCCCAGTTGCGTCTTCTGAAGCTGAGTCTCCTGTTTTATGGTGAGCACTCATGCAAAGTTCTAGGCGAGAGGAAGGGGTGTGGGTGATGGGATGCGAAGCAGGAAAACACTGTTCCCCCAATCTATGTGGTCAGGAGCCAAAGAAACTAACTGGAGTTGAATGGACTGTCACATGGTTAGTCTGCAAAGAAAGAGAAAGGGAGGAGGCACAGGGAGGGATGTAGTGAAGTGTTTTCAGCCTGTTGGGAGAAGAAAGCAAAGGGAACATGAGAATGGAATCACCCTATTTAACAAGGTAGAGGTGAGGGCACCGTCCTTCTGGAGGCCATTGGACTAAAATGGCCAGGGACAAACTATTCATCACCACCTGAGGCTGAGTAAATTTTCCTTCGCTAAGAGTAAGAGGCAAAGTCCAAGACCCAGCCTGATGCTGGAGCGGAACAGTCCCCCATCACGCCATCATGCTCTCCCTGCTCCTGCCCTAATGGAACTTCCTCTGCAACCACAACAGCAAGACCCACACTGTTCGGCTCCAGCATCTGGGGTCGGAACACAGTGCCTGGGCCTGGAAGGAAGAGTCTAGACTCTGCTCTGCATTCTATTTTATTTACTTTAGGTTTTCTCCCTTAGAACTGGGTGCATGCGACATAGAGCCAGAGAGCCTGAAAACTCTGCCACAGCCCAGAGTAGCATTTGGAGCACCCTTTCATTTCTTTCCCTGCATTTCAAGGGACAAGAAGTGGCAGCTAGTTATTAAAGAGCCACCCCACCCAGAGATTAATTCAAGACTGCTTGTGGGGGTGAAGTCATGGTGAGAATTACCACTAGTTATCTTCCTAATGGCTGAGAAAGGTCATTAGGAAGGTCGGACACAGGTTTTGGTATCCACGGTTGTATAACATGGATCTATAACTCTGTGCGTGTGTCAGTGTGTGGAGAGAGAAAGAGAGAGAGAGAGAGAGAGAGAAAGAGAGAGAGAAAGGATGAGGAGATGAAGAAAGGAGAGAAGAAAGAGGAAGAGGAGGGATTGGAAGATAAAAGGATGGGAGGAAAACGATTTTTACTCCAGAGAAGGAGAGAGAGGGGAAGAGGTTCAAAGGATGAAAAAAAAGACAAGTAAGAATGGGAGTAATCAGGACAAAGAGAGAAAGAGGCGAAAATGGAAGAGCGGGGAGGCAGCAATTGTTTATGTTGCAAAGGACTTTCTTTTCCTGTACTTTTAACCCTAAGGTCTTAATGAATGAGAAAAAAGAGCTGCTTCTCATGAAAACTCAAGGTGAGTAAATTCTGTTATCTGGGTAGTGTTCGAGCTCTTTCTAGTGCCTGCCCCTCCCTCTCAGCACCGACGTGTCAGGGTGAGTTCCTCCTGCCTGTGGCTTCCAGAGTCTTCCAAGGAAATGTGTCCTTGGATCTGCTGCTCCTGGGTGTGCTCTCTTTCCCTTTCCCCCAATCGAATTTGCCTATTCCAGTTCCCATTCCTCCAAATCTCTCTTTTTGTGCTTGTTTTCCTGAGTGTGTGGAATAAATGTATTAGTGCAAAGTATTTGCATTCATTTGCCTATAATACTTTAATCTCCTAAAGTGACACCGGAAGACGTATTTTTAAATGGGTGTTGGGGGAAACATATCAGGTGGAGTTGCTTCTGCTCCACTAATCCCACCACAGAAGCCTGTCCTACATATTGCCAATCTTGTTTAAAAGTTCAAGGCCATTTTGGGCACAGTGGCTCATGTCTGTAATCCCAGCACTTTGGGAGGCCGAGGTAGGCAGATCAATTGAGGTCAGGAGTTCGAGACCAGCCTGGCCAACATGGCAAAACTCCGTGTCTACTAAAAACACAAAAATAGCCAGGCAGTGGTGGTGCATGCCTGTTGTCCCAGCTACTTGGGAGGTTGAGAAATAAGAATTGCTTGAACCTGGGAGGCAGAGGTTGCAGTAAGCTGATATTGCACCACTGCACTCCAGTCTGGAAAACAGAACCCAGGCAACTGAGATGTTACAAAAACATTCAGGGCCATTCATGCTCAGAAAATGGCATGGTGTGTCTGTATGGAGAAACTATTTAAGCATCTTATGAAAGCAGTAATTCATGAAACATTTAACCCTAGTATTGCTATACTGGGATAGTAAGAAGAAATTCAATTATACCCTTATGCCTAAGAAAACTTTTAGACGGCAATATAAAAAACCTCTGTGATGGGTTTTTTATTTTCCCTAGCTGCTGTTTGAAATGGAAATATACACCTTTGAGGCATCTCTTCATCTTCCTTATCAAACACATGCACCAGTACTGGTACCACTAGATGAAGAAGGGAGAGGAGTGAGATTGACATCCTAACCTCCTAAAGATCACTCATACTATAATCAAGTCAAGCAACTGCTTCTTTCAGGCCCATTTATACCTCAAGAATTCCATCAATTAGAAGGCTCACTACATCAGGGAGTCTCCCATGAACAGAGGCAAATGCAAGGAGACTATCATAATCTTGGGGAACGAGTTTGAAAATGAATAGCCCAGGGTTAGGGTATGGAGGGCAAGAATGTGCATTTTTCCCACTCATCTCCTTTGCCAATTGAGAGCCAATGGTGAGCAGTTATGAGAAGAGGCTGAAGATCTGCACAGTCTGTCCAGCCTGGATCCGGCCTTCATTCTCAGATTCTTTAGTTCCATTATCTGGAGTATGAATCATATGCACGAATGCAGCATTTGTGGGACCTACAAGTTTCATATCTATAAAGCCTTTAAAATACAACATGCCAATCCCATAGCACAAAAGAGTCAGTGGTGAAATAGCAAACTCAGGTGAGATATGAGAAGGTGCAGCCTTCCCAAGGGCAGGAGTTGTGAAGTCTTCATACCAAAGCCCTGCCTTGTGGTGCTATCCAGCCTAATGTCCTGGTATGAACTAGCCTGTATAAAACCATCTTTGTTTTGAGATGGAGTCTCGCTCTGTCACCCAGGCTAGAGTGCAGTGGCGCTATCTCGGCTCACTGCAACCTCCGCCTCCCAGGTTCAAGTGATTCTTCTGCCTCAGATACCCAACTAGTTGGGATTACAGGTGCCTGCCACCACGCCCGGCTAATTTTTGTATTTTTAGTAGAGATGGGGTTTCACCATGTTGGCCAGGCTGGTCTCAAATTGCTGACTTCAAGTGATCCAGGTGCCTCAGCCTCCCAAAGTGCTGGGATTACATGCATGAGCCACTGTGCCCGGCCCCCTCTTTGTTTCCTTAAATCATGACTGTACTTCTAACCCCTAGGAGATGGATCAAACACATGCTCACACCAAGTAATTAGGTAGTCACACAAAGTTGATCAATGTTCATTTCTCTTCTGCTAGAGAAGCATTCAGCATATCAGACTGCTGCCTGGAAAATATCATGCTTGATTAATCAGAAAATCATGGCAGTAAAAAGTTTCAGGAAAAAAAAAAAACACACACACACACACAAGAAAAAGCAGCTCATTTGCTTATGGACACACTTCCAATTCTGTAACGAGTAGCCCATGGAGTTTCAGAAAATTTTCTAAGCCAACCTTAGACCCAAACCTGCCAGAAGGCAGGCCTTGACACAAACTGAACTTGAGCATATGGTATATTAGTAGTGTGCTCTGTTTCAGGAATGTGTAAGATAATAGGCCCCGATAATTAAAACAGCACATTTGTTTATAAGCATAACTTGATCTGGGGCATATTGTTAGAAATTTTAGCAAGCATGATGTTTCTTTCAGGACTAATTATTCATCTGAACTTGAAATATGTTCCATATTATTTATTTCACTAAATCAGTAGAGCACAGTGAATGCTTTCTGTTGGTTGACCAGTAGGTTCAAAGTTCTGGCTCATTTTGACTTGTGTAGGTGGAGTCCTAGATACTTACATACATAATTTCACTAGCAATGGTCTTTTTGTTTTAATTGTGACTGTGTCATGTCTGAAGACTGCACTCTACATGGATTTGAAAATTTTAGGGGAATTTTGAAAATTTTAGAGGAATTTTCTGTCCCCTATACATGATCAATATCATCCTACATATGTTTGCCCAGATATTTAGGATCTGCTCAGTAACTGAGTAAACTAACATTTCAAGATATCTACCCAGATCAGCAGAAGAAATGGTTGGGCCTGTATTTCAAGATATGTGGTTTTGCCAATTCTCTGCCATCTAATCTTTTACCATTCTTCATATTAAATGTACAAGCATAAAGAAATGTTTCAATACCTGGCCTGAAGTAAATGTCTCTGAGTATGCATTTGTGAATTAGCCAAGTGGGGAAAAGTACTGCATAAGGCATCCAATTACCCTTGTATGATGTGATTCTGACCAGTAGAATAACAGCAGGAGTTCTTCAGAATAAGATGTCCACAAAAAGCAAAGCAGAGAAGACAATAACTGTTTCAAAAATTAGTAAACATTCTTTGGAAAAGTGTCATGAGACCTTGTGAGAAGACAAGCTTCCTATTTGTTTGGAATCCTTCATTCTAGAAACATCTTAGGCCTTACAGCATAGATTAATGACTCAAATCATTTTAATAAAGAAGAAGAGGAAAAGAAAATGAGTTTTAAGTCACAGTTTGAAGGATGAACATCTGTAATTTAGCTTTCAATTACCATTTGGTATATAATAACATTACTTTAACATAGATGTGCCTAACAGCCAGGAGTTGAGGTCATCTCAGAATAGTGATTGTGGGCTCATCTGATTCCCCAGACTACACCTGGGCCTAGCAGTCTTGAGCAACAATTTATCCTGCAACATACATCCTAGTCATTTCTCACCTACTGGACACAGGTGTTTTTTATACTTTATAATCATTGAAATACTCAATGCTAAGGCATGATCTAGTCTTCAACAGCGGATGCTCAGACTACAAAGCAATGTCTTCCTGTCATTCTTTTATTTGTCATTATGTATAAATTATTTAATACCTGGATAGTCATTTAAGAATCTGTTTAATTCATTTAAAAACCCTGTTGCATTTTCACTTGGCTCAAAATAAGGTACCAAGTGCAGAACCACTTCTCACCTACCTGTGCAGACAGATACCTACATCTCTAAATGCATTGGGGAAAATCGATTTTCTGCCACATAGCATCAAATCACCAGAGAAATACAACATAAAGTAAATATTTACCCCCGCAGGGGAGAATGGAGCTCAGTTTTATAATGGACATCAGCAAAGTCCATGGTTTAAATTACAGACTAACAAAGGGTTCAAGAGCTCAGAATTAAGTTATTCTGTTTAAAATCAATCACAGAGACTGTCATTCTGCTTATTGCTTTGACTCCCTAACGCAAAGTTAAATGCAGATTTTATGTACAAGTAGAAAGTATCAAAAGATCTGTTCTTTTTCAGGCCTGTATGGACTGGGCGGGGGTGAGGGCATGGCGGGTAAGGAGCAAATGTTTAGGACATTAATGTAATTAGAATGAGGAGTGCATTTTTCCAGGAAAAAATTTAAATCTTTATTTTTAAAAATCCCACAAATCCATAATTAAATCATCATCTGAAAAAAAAATAGTAGGGAACAAAACGTGGGGTACATTTAAAAGGCACTAGATTCATTAATACCAGAGCCATTCTGGAGACGCCATGCAGGAAATCGGGAGTTGCTCTAAATCTTCTTTTTAGTGGTATCAGAACAGGGGAGAAGGGTCCAAGCAAAGTGTTGCTTTTGCCAGGGTATTCGGATTGAGGTTATGAGGAAGAACCCTTTTCCTTTGTCAGTGGGTTTCATGTTGGGCCACCACTCCAGCGCTGAGCAGCTCCCTGATGGCCCCGTCATCGTATCTCAGGACCTCCTTCAGGATGTGCATCGTGTGCTGCCCGAGCAGGGGAGGCGGCCTGGCCTCTGACATCTTGAACTTACTGTATCTCACAGCTGGGCCTGCCAAAGGAGAAGGAAAGCAGGAAGCCTGTTAATGACTAACCCGAGGAAATTAATTACCTAAGCAGCCTGGGGTGTTTTCCATGAATGCCAAAAATATCAATGAGTACCAGTTACACCCTTGCAGACGCACCATCGTTTTGGAAATAAACGTGTTTTCACTTGTGGCTTTTCTTGACTCAGGTTCATCCAAATGTGCAGTGTTCATCTGACTCGCTCATCGCCATGCAGTGGGGCTGCATGGATGAAGCTAACATGTGCCGGGCCTCTTTTGGAAGCTGGTGTTCCCGTCATGAAGACTCAGAGGTAAGGCACTCAACTGAGTGAACTCTGGGTAGGAAAGAACAGTGACCACAGAAACATAGTGTCTCTCTGAAGCTGGAAATTTGATCCCAGGTGAAAGCATCCCAGAAGTTGACTACTCAATGTCTACTGTATGGGTCCATGGTTTAGTTCAACTGACTGCAGATCACTGAAACCTCAGCTAGACCCTGGTTCAAGGCTTTTGGTGGTAGAAGAGGTTGTATGTGCAGGCTTCACTGTCAGAGAGACTTAGGCTTTGCTCTCAGCTCTTATGCTCTCTAGCAGAGCCATCTTGGATGAATGACTGAAATTCACACGGTAAACTGTTTACCATACAGACTTGAGGTCAGGATTTAATTGAGATAATAGACAGAAAGCACTACGTAAGCATTCCCTCACCCATGCTAATGCACAAAACTTGTTGGTTACTATGATTACAAAAGCTGCTACAACATCTCTCTTGAAGCTTATAGTGTGAGGAGAAAAGGGGTGCTGGGCACTAAGTTCCTCTAAAAAGAGTTGAGCAATGCTTTTAAGAACTGTTGGAAATAGATTTTACTATCTCCATTCTTCCCATGAGGACACAAAAGTCCCTAAAACCTAAAGTTTTGCTCAAGGCCACATAGCTAATCGTAGGGCCTGGATGAAAATCTGTGTCCACTGGAACTGTCTTACATTAAAGGCCATGAACTTTCCATAACATCAGCGGCCACTTCTGACTTCTCACTCTTCCATGGAGAAACTGGACACTGGGGAACATGTTGTTGAAACTAATTTTACCTTTGTTATCACATTCAGTAAGTGGTATTTATGTTGGCTGTCCTTTATGTCTCATTTGATTAGGCTTCAGGAGAACAAATGAGATGGTAGTCACAAGAAGACTTGATAAAACAGGATATTCCTATCTCAATTTTTTTTTTCTGGCTTTCTCTTGATTTGAGGAGCCCATAGAAAGAACAAATAAAACCAAAGCATGAGTGAGTAAAAGAATGTCCATCAGTAAGGCAGCAAATGAGCTTTGAGCTCTTTGGAGAATTCCATTAATAAAAGTACCTTTGCACATGCCACTGTTGATAGAGATGGAGGACTTGGGTCTCCTAACACCGTCAAGCTGTGCCTTTGTGTAACACATCCGATCCACTACAGAGGGACAACTTTCAACTGATGCCTAAAGTTTTTCCTTCTCTGAAGCTTAGTGACATTCGTTGTTTTCTTCTCACATTTTCTTTTCAATGCCTCAGTGCATGACTACCTTTTCAAGGGTTTGTCCCTTTTCAGTAAGAGAGAAATCAACTATAGCACACACTTGGAGGCAGGGTCCACAGCTCTCCCAAGAATGCCAATAATGTGATGGTTTAGGGATCTGACCCTTACTCATTGCTCTCTCCAACTCTGTTCCACTTTGATAGTAATTAAAAACAGTTTTAATCTAAAACCCGTCTATCAAAAGAAGAACTCCACTGAGGCAATATATGCCTCCTGAAGTCAATGTCATGTGACTTTACCCCACTTGAATTTCCTGAAGCAAGACTCCAGAATGGAAAATAGTCATTTGAATATACCAAGAATCTGGGTTGGAATACAGCTCCTGCAGCTACTGCTGCAGTAGTAGTAGCAAGTCAGTCAGTAGCAGTAATAGTGATCATAGTCCAGCTACCGTTTCTTTTCTTTTCTTTTTCTTTTTCTTTTCTTTTTTTTTTTTTTTTTTTTTTTGTGATGGAGTTTCGCTCTCGTTGCCCAGGCTGGAGTGCAATGGCATGATCTTGGCTCACCGCAACCTCCACCTTCCAGGTTCAGGCAATTCTCCTGCCTCAGCCTACCCAGTAGCTGGGATTACAGGCATGTGCCACCCGCCCAGCTAATTTTGTATTTTTAGTAGAGTTGGAGGTTTCTCCATGTTGATCAGGCTGGCCCAGCTACCATTTCTTAAGAACTTGTGATGTGTCAACCATTGCACCAAAGGCTTTATGTATTAATACATCATTGCATACAGTTCTCACAACAGTCCTGTCTGGTAGGTAGACTGTCAGTCATCTTTATTTCCAGATCAGGACATTAAAGGGAATGGAGGTTTAAATGTTAAAGTTAGAATTAAGGTTAGGAAATTAAAATAACTTGCCCAAATTCACACAGCTAGAAAATGATAGAGTTAGATTCCAATTTCATGTCTGTTGGGTTCAATAACTTGGATTAAAAAATAATAATAATTTATTGAGGTAAAACTTACATAACATAAAATTAACCATTTTAAAGTGAACAAGCAGCTTCTCCTCATTCCTCCCAAATCCAGGCAACCATTAATCTACTTTCTGTCCCTATGGATTTATCTATTCTGGCTCACTCCTTATAAGTAGGATCATATATAATTTGTGACTTTTTGTGTCTGGCTTCTTTCACTTAGCATAATATTTTTGAGATTCATCCATATTATGCATATCAGTACTAAAAACCTAGACTTTTAACCTCCACACAGTGATCAAATGAGGGAATTCTTCAGGTCCAGCCAAACTAAAGGGCAGTTCAACTTGTGTTACTCCCACTGTATGCCATAGTTTTCTGGTAGCTTCCAGATCTACAGTGAAGAGTATGCTACCAGTTGAGAACGAAGAGTATTTAACCTTTTACATCAAACATCTTCAAGAATTTAGGTTGGTAAAATGGTATTACTTGGCAACTTTTTCACACTTGCTAGGATAAAGACATAGACTGCAACGGGACAAAGTGATGTCAAGATCTCAGAGAAAGCTAAATTCCCATGAGTCATTTGAAATCTGTTCTTGCAACCCTGTGCAATAATAATAATAGCAGAGACATCCCTCTCTGAATAAGGTTTGCATGAAGAAAACAAAGGGCTCACAAAACACATTTGTTTCAAAAAGTAGAAAATATTTGACATAATTATTTATATCTAAGGTTCAAAGAAAATGACTGATCTGATCTTTCATCTAAAAAGTTATGAGCAAGGTAAGTCACATGTTCTTAAATTTTTTGGCAAACTAATATCTATGTTTTCATCTGTTTTTAAATACGTACAAGCTGTGTGAACTTCAGAACTCTTAAGGTCTCAGAGCCTCAGTCTACACATTTCCAAAACAAAGTCAGCAATACCTACTGAAGGTTGGTTTGGGCACTGAGTAATATTATATAGATATCATTCAATATCAGTAATAGTCTAAGAAATGTATGTAAAAATAACAAGGTAAATTTTTGCTTATAAAATTAGCAAATAATGTGGGAATTTTTGTTTGATTTTAAGAGGTTGGTGGCTGATAGGAGTGTAAATTGGTGCAATCCTTCTGGAGGAAAAATTTGTCAACTAAATATCAAGACTTTTAAGTGTCTGCATACTTGGATGGAGAAATCCCATTTAAAAAATTTTTTCCTATTGACATATTTAGGAATGTTCACAATTTTCATAGGCAAAGATCCATATAGATTTTTTAATCTGCTACTCTTAAGAGCTCTCGACTTCCTACATGGCATTGTAACATACAGCCCATAAAAATTCTTTGCATGGGATCCCTAACTTTGGTTTAACTTGAATTTTCTGTCTGCTCATTGCTTCCAAAGGTTACCTCTGTTAGGACTAGGTGTTCAGCTTCTCATTATTTCATGTACTGCCCTGCAGGCCTATCTTCAACCTCTCTTTTCCAGATAAAAATGTTAAATAGTTATAATGTGGAAAAATATTAGAAAGATTTATCCAAAAGTTGGGCACTGGTTAAATAAATTATAGGGAAATTGTACAGTAATTTCAAGTTATAATTTAACTTTTGTCTTTGAGTACATATACTGCCTTCACACTCTCTTGAAACCCCACTGAAATAAAAGTATAAAAATTAAACAAAAAAAACTTCATCTGAATGAAAAGAATGGAAGGGAGCATCACTAATGAATGGGATATTTCCAATGAATTTACAGGCCACATGGATGAGATCATGTTGATGGATAAAAGAGACAGAGGAAGCTGAAGCCTAAAATATTCTAGAAGGAGAATAAGAGCAAGTGGATACCAGTTGATCTGTTTTGCCTCCCAAGAGCCTTTGATCTTAAAGTCAGTGATTATGAGAGACACAGAACAGGGACTAGAAATAGGACTAAGAAGAAGGATTGAATGTCTCAATAGAGAACAAGTAGTCCAGTTTGGATCTGCAATAACATTTAAAAAAGCTTTGTAAAAGTAGAGTACAAGCAGCTAGCATTTAGCCAGCATCAACCTCTTCTTTTAAAAAGAAGCTCAAGAAACCTATAAAGGGAAAGTTAAAAATTTTTAATATGGATTTTTGTGCCCCCATGCAAAGCCCTCCATACTTGTACATTTGAGGGGCCCATAGCCTGTCTATGGCTCTGAATCCATGTCGTAAAGACTGTCAGTGAAATGACCTTGACCCACACTTCCAAGCATTCTCATTTGGAGTAGATCCAGTAAAAGTGGAAAACATCCTCAACAACAGAGAAAAATCAATGCCAGACATCCAGATCTTTTTTCTATAAAAGATTGATCAACCAGAGATCACTAGAAATATGAGAACCAAATAAAAGATTTTAAAAGTGGAAACAATGAAGATAACTCAGAACAGAGCAAGAACAGAATGCTATGCAAAGAAAAAAAAATACACACAATTGAAACAATACTTAGCACTTAGATTTTCCAATATTATTGTCAAAATTAGGAATTTAGAAAATAAAGTGAAAGATGCTCCCAAGGATATAGGGACAAAAATACAGCTTGTCTAAAAAATGTGAGAAAGAAGCTAAGAGTTCTCATAAAACAGACAAGAACCCCAGGAAAAAAGAGGCAAAAAGAGTAGAAGAGGATAAATTTTTCTTTTTTTTCCGAGGAGAAATTTTTCAATAAAGAATATGAGGAATAGAGAAGAGAGCATTTTTGCAGATTAAAAGAGTCAACTGAGAATACGACAGTATAGATGAAGAAAAGATTTACCTCTTTACATCATGTAAAATTTCAGAATATCAGCGTTAAAAATATCTGAGAAACTTCCTGGAAGTGGAGGAGGGGGGAACAATTCAAGATCTAAACAGTGGGACGGGAGGGTGGAAACTAGTTTTTTTTTTTTTTAAGAATAAAATTAGACTGCACCAAACTCCTCACTAGTGTCTACTAAAAACTACAAGTAGAGCTTGTTTTCAACTTTTTGTTTTTTTTGAAGACACAGAGTCTCGTGCTGTCTGCCAGGCTGGAGCGCAACGGCACTATCATAGCTCACTGTGGCCTCGAGCTCCTGGGCTCACGGGATCTTCCCACTTTAGCTTCAGATGTAGGTAGGACTTCAGGAGGGTACCACCACAGCAGGCTAATTAAAAAAAAATTCAGAGATAGGGACTGGCTATGCTGCTCAGGCTGGTCTCAAACTCCTGGCCTCATCCTCCTCCCTCAGCCTCCCAAGTAGCTAAGATACAGGAACATCCATGTCCACCTTTCAACTTTCTTAAGGGAAATATTATTAAACCTAGAATGGTTAGAATGGTATGGCCAGTCAAATGATTAATCAAATATGAAGATATTTGCAAACTCTCAAAGAGTAAGTAAGTGCACTGAAATAAGTTTCTTGAGTATGATTCCAGTAAAATATAGAAGCCAATGGGAAAGAAAGAAAGAAAGAAAGAAAGAAAGAAAGAAAGAAAGAAAGAAAGAAAGAAAGAAAGAAAGAAAGAAAGAAAGAAAGAAAGAAAGAAAGAAAGAAAGAAAGAAAGAAAGAAAGAAAGAAAGAAAGAAAGAAAGAAAGAAAGAAAGGAAAGAAAGAAAGAAAGAAAGAAAGAAAAGAAAGAAAGAAAGAAAAGAAAGAAAGAAAGAAAGAAAGAAAGAAAGAAAGAAAGAAAGAAAGAAAGAAAGAAAGAAAGAAAGAAAGAAAGAAAGAAAGAAAGAAAGAAAGAGAGAAAGAAAATTTTGATACTCAATGAGGACCTACCAAGGAGCATAAGGAAAGAATGTCCCAGGATGACAGCTCAGACCAGAAGAGCCAATAAAAGCAGAGATGGAGAAGGAGGACAGAGGCCTTCAAAAGGGATATCTAAGAAGGCAAAAAAAGAGCCTTAATTGTATAACTGCTAAAACTGAAAAGTTGGAAAAATATAATAATGAGAAAAAGTTACATCATGCAAGAAAAAATAATAGATACTCTACAAAAAAATGTGCATGGAAAAATCAAGATCCAAATATGAAGCAAATCAAAAATATGGCAAGATTTTAAGTAACTGATGGAATATATGCAAAGAAAATTCATTTGAGCTTAATGCCAAGAACATTCATTTAAGTAGCACATATAACCTTGTGCATTCTCTTCAGCAGCTCTTAGCATTAAATTGTCCATTTAGATGCCTGTATCCCCTATGGGGGCAGGAACAATGTCAATTGTGTTTGCTAATGGGCCTTCAATGCTTTTGATGGTCCCTAAAAAATGGAAAATATCAATGGCAAGCATTCCTTCTTAGATATTCACTATGACTGTGGACTATGCCTTTTTGTTTCGTTATTTCATTGCACTTTTCGATTTATATTAGGTAGAGACTATTATATCTCTCATTTTACAGATCAGAAAACTGAGGCTCTTTGAAGGGTTAATTAATTTGTCTAAGGTTATCCAGCTAAGTGATAGAGCTTATATCGGGCTGGTGTTGGCTCACGCCTGAAATCCCAGCACTTTGGGAGGCCAAGGAAGGCGGATTGCCTGAGCTCAGGAGTTCGAGACCAGCCTGGGCAACACGGTGAAACCCCGTCTCTACTAAAATACAAAAAATTAGCCGGGTGTGGCAGAGTGCACTGGTAGTTCCAGCTACTCGGGAGGCTGAGGCAGGAGAATTTCTTGAGCCTGGGAGGCGGAGGTTGCAGTGAGCCAAGATTGCACCACTGCACTCCACTCTGGGTGACAGAGCAAGACTCTGTCTCAAAAACAAAAATAACTTCTATCTGTTAGACATCATGGCTCATGCTCTGTCAATCAATACAAATTTTTTGAACAAATAATTGCTAACAATAAAAGAAAGTTTAATAAACACTGTGATATTACTACACATAGTAATACATATCATATTAATTAATGTATGCATCTACTAATTTATTCTACATATAATTTTGGAGTATCTATTCTGGTGCCAAGATCTGGGCTGTATTATCTAGATATATATTAGCAAACAAAACACACCTGGACCCTACTCTTCTGGAATTTACTTTCTGATGGGGGAGGCAGACTATGAACAAACAAAAGCAAATACATTGCTAAAATCTGCTAAAAATTATAAAATTATTAAAAACCAAGTTGAAAATGGAACAATATTGCAACCACAGTGGGGAGGGGCTGAAGTGGGAGAAAGAGTATTTCTAAATGGGATGTGCAGAGGCGGCCAAGCTGATTAGGTGATCCTTAGGCTGAGTCGGAAGCTGAGCTATTAATACGAACAGTGGGGGAAAGAAGATTCCAGAAAGCATAAAAAAGTCTGATGTTCAAGGGACTGAAAAAAAAAATGATCCACTGTGGCTAGCATGTAATTTAACAGAAGAGAGGTACTAGATGAACTTGCAGGGAGTGGCAGGGGATGGTATGCACAGGGTAGAGACTACAGCAGTGACAGTGGATCTTATTCTAGGTTCAGTGGGAAGCTGCTGGAGCTTTAAGCAAAGCAGTGGCAGGACTTACAATAAGGAATACTTTTGTGCTAGGCAGAGAATGTCATGAGTTTGGAGGCTGTTGTAGGTAGATGATGGTAGCCTTAACTGGAAAGGTACATTAGAGTTTGAGAAAAGTGGATGTGTTTGAGAGGTATCCTGGTGATAGAATGAAAGGACACACTGATTAATACATGGGCCAATGTAGTTCAGGAGAAAAAGAAAAGGATCAAAGAAGAATCCTGAGTTTCTGGGTTCACTTACCAGATAGGGAAGATTGAATGGATTGCATGGACAAGTTTGGCACAAGCCAAGGATTATTTTTTTGGACATGCCAGGTTTGAGATGCCTATGAGATATCCAAGGAGAGATGTCATTGGGTCTTTAGCTATGCAAGTCTGAAATTAAAGGAAGAGTTTTGGCCAGCATATATAAAATTAGAAGTTATTTAGCATCTAAATGTCCTCATTCCAAAATGACATATTTCCACAGCAATTGTATTTATTCCAACATCTCTGATGCTGAGGTTTTAAAAACAAGTTGTTTATGCACCCTTTTCTCTACTGTTTAAGGTCTTTGCTAAAACCTGTCGCATCAAAAATATTTTATGTCCACAGGAGGCAAATAAAATAAATAAGTGATTAACCTCTAAAGCTCATAATTTTGGAGATAAGTGCATTTCTTTAAAAGAAAGTCCATATTCTTGTCCTTCAACAGACAAATCTCTACGGACTTCAGGGTATAAATTAAGGTACTTTTACTTTTACTTTAACCATGCTTACAGGTTATGCCTACCTCTAAGCAAGCGTTGTGTGTGAACTGCCTGTGGTCCTCTAAGGGATGGTTCTAGAGGGATCTAAGACAATGACAAAGGCTTTTTGCTTCAACTGCTTCATATGCCCATGCCTGTGAGGCTGAACTGATCAACTTCATAGAAGCCAGAATTACCGAGCTGGCAGTAGACAAAATGCAGAGGTAGGTGTGGAAGGATCCTGTCACAGTTTCTAAATTATATGTGATAACATCTAAAACTACTATTTAATGAATGCTTACTGCATACCTCACCTGACGTGAGGTGCTATGTGTTTGTTATCTAATTTGATCCTCACAACATTAAACATTTTTTTTCATTTACAAATGCATTTTATGCCTAAATCACAAAGGAGGAACATGGAGCTCAGAGGGGTTAAGAAATGTGTACAAGAGCACACGACAGATGCAAATACAGATCTGTTGACTTCATAGCTGTTGTTTTTGAGAAGTGATTCAGCAAGGTGGTTAAGACTGTGGGTTCTAGAGCTGGAGTGTCTAGGTTCACATCCTGGCTCTGCCATGTACTGACTCCATCTCCTTGGGAAATTTACTTACTGAACCTGTACCTCAGTATCTTTACACATAAAATGGGCATGACACTGATATAAAGTTTCATATCAAGCTGTGAGAATGAAAAACTTTGATTCTTATGAATCCCTGAGAACAGAACCAGGCACAGTAAATACTCAATATATGTTATCCTTTCTTCTCTGCTACAGTGATGACCTTAGCAAATTAGAGCTTTGATCACTTACTCTCATAGAGCTTTGATCACCTGCTAATTTCAGACCTAGACTTCCCAGAACATTAGCAAGTTAGCTGCATTTTAGATTTGTGAGAGAAGACTAAAAATAAAAGTTTTAACTTGTAGAAATCTTTAACAGTCAGGGACAAGGTTTTTTAAAGTGAAGGGAAAAGGGAGGAAGGAATCAACCATTTCTCAAGCACGTGTTACATAAAAAGCACTTTTCAAAGATTTATTTTGCTTATTCCTCATTACAACCCTTTGGAACAGGTATGCTTCCCCTTCCTACAGAGAATAAAAAAGAGGCACAGGAGGTTGGATGATTACCCAAGCCACACTTTTGTAAGTACATACTTAGTGTCTCTAACAGCATCAGGACGTATACCAGAAATTCATTTTACACCCTTTTACCTTTTAACTAGTTAAGTGTAAGGAACTATGAAAACATGGGACTTCTTTCACTCATTTAACAAGCACTTACTACAGACACTATTATATGTGCTTCACTCATTTATTTTGCTCAGTCCTTATGATAACCCCAGAAGGCACTATTATCATCCCCACTTTACAAATGGGGGAGACTGAGAGACAGAAGGGAAGTCACTTGCTCAGCGTCACAGAGCTGGTGAGGAGCAGGGCTATGATTTACACTCAGATATTCCTGTGCCAGAATCCCAGCTCTTTGCCACTGGATCACACTGCTTTCTGGTGAAAGAAAGAGAGCAAAGGAAGGAGAGAATGATCTCAGCTTGAAACTGAACTCAGGGGTCTGGAAGTAGAACATGCCAAGAGCCACTTGAGGCCTCATCTTCTGACCAGTATGTCCTCTCCATCTTTCTAGATCAGAGTCCACCAGATTCTTTGTGCAATAAATACTTGTTATTACTTCATGTTTTCAAATGAATTTGTCATATGCCACCTATCCCCTTGCAGGAAGTCCTGGACTCACAGCACTGTCGATACATGCCAATTTCCCATGCCTCTGAATCAGGGGATGCTCTGCAATGCCTTCCTCTCCACCCGTCCTGAAAGGAATGAAGCCTTCACTGTGCCCTCTGTGGAAAGTTACCTGAGTCAAAGCACAAGGAGGGCCTAGTGCCTGGTGCCCCCTGAGAACCCCTCAGGCTAGCTCTGTGGTGTTTTCCATCTGTGGTTTGAGGCCCCTCCGTAACACGGCCCCAGTTGTTTTGTCTCACCTCCTTTTAGAAACCACCCATGATTATTTTAGGGTGAAAGGGAAATCTACCCAATCTATGCAAACACCCCAAGCTACTCTAACGATACACAGGTTCAAGCTACATTTCTATAAGCCAAACCAACTTAATAATGTAAACAGTTGCAGGAAACAGAGGTAGCCAAAAACATGTGGGAAACCATAATGAATATTCAAGTAATGGGAACATAATATCACATCATCATGAGGGAAGAGACCTAAACAGTCCCTTTTTCCAGAACTCCATGCACCTTCCATCCTAATGATGCATTTCTACAGCAATGAAACAAACTATTGCTCAACCTCACAGCTAACTGGCAACTGATCAGCACTAAGGGTTAAATTAATTAACATAGCTGGCCAATCTGATCACACTGGAAATAAGAATGAATAAAATTTAATAAATGGAAAAATACCCTAAATGTGTGGATTTTTTTAATTTGATTTTTTTTTCTTAATTTCTGACGTGGGTATCATCAACTTCTTAAAGTATCAAGAATACTTAAAAGTGAACATCTGTTTTATAATATATGAAATGTTTGTTATAACAAACGTTTTTTCTTTGGACTTCTTTGGCTCATTGCTAAGATACATGCTGTAGATACCATTTAATCTTCAAGGCTTAGTAGTGTAGTAAGAAGCCAAACTTCATTTTGTTGAAAATAATGATAGCTCCAGTACTAAGTTATTGCACAATTTCCCCTCCAGTGCTTGAACTCATCATCATAACAATAACAATATTTTTATATGGCACCTCTCAGCCATAGCATCCAATGCACCAAATGGAGTCATACACTTAGAACACATTAAACCCATTAGATGTGAGATAAAAACCGAAAAAGCTATTTAACTAGCATGGAATGGTGGGATAAGGCCATAGAGAATAAATATGACTTTGGATATTTTTAACAGAAGAACTCAATCCGTGGCACTGCTTACGGGACCAGGCATCCCAGAAACTCAAGGCATCTTGTGGTATGTACCACCAACGTAGATAGGTCTCTAGACTCACTCAGAGTTCAAAAACGCCATAGATCACTACTGCTTGAATCAATTGTTGGCTCATTGTTTTTTAACTCAATAAGGAGGGCCTCAAGTGCCAGTATCTATAGGTTGTCTATTTTTAACCACATCAATGACCCTTTGATAGTCATCAGTGTTATCCACCAAATTTCCAGTTTCTGCTGACAACTGAAATCAGGCACTGAGGAAAAAGTCTCAATCATGGAGGTTTATTAAGCCAGTTTTAGGGTACATCCAGGAAAACCACGAGCCATAGACACATCTGTAGCTGTTTTCCCAAGAGCTTTCAGGCTGTCCAGTATATATACATGTCCTTAAAGGGGAGAGAAAACATGTAGGAAGAGGGCCAGGTACAAGGTAAAGTAGATGGTTACATTCCTGTGAGACCTTAGTTAGTGCCAGGTAAATCTACATTTTACATGTAATAAGGTGAATGTTTGAAGAGAAAAAGAAGTAACGGAAGTGTAAATTATGCAAGTGTCTCTGGGTAGGTGGAAATAATTGGTCTCCTCTTATCTTTGTTCTGCACCTGGAAAGATAAGCTTCCAATCTACACCATCACTGTGGAATCCAACAGACTTTAAATTTAGGAGCTAGACTTAGATTGCAGACCTAAAGTTATAATTGGCACACCCTTGCTTCTGGGAGGCCAGCAAAAGATTTACCCATGATTGATCTGTGGGAGCAGTCCTTCATAGATGCTCAAGGCCTTTCACCTTGTAGGAATCTGGCTGATGTATAATGCCAGTAACAGCTTCATTTGGAAAAGGGCACTGCATGACTCAGCCTCCAGTCTTAACTTTCCCTTTTGCAAAGAAGTTTGGGGGACCTGAGATTTTTTTACTTTCCTTTACACTAGTTTCCAGGAATATGACAGTATTACACACCTTGGTCCCTTTGGGGTTGGGTAAAACTGTGTGAGCCCAATGAATTGTGAATGAAAGAATTGTGGTTATCAGCTTAAGGAGATTTTGGGGTGAGACGATGGGGTTTTCTAAATATACAATCATGTCATCTGCAAACGGATAATTTGACTTCCTCTTTTCCTAATTGAATACCCTTTATTTCTTTATCCTGCCTGATTGCCCTGGCCAGAACTTCCAACACTATGTTGAATAGGAGTGGTCAGAGAGGGCATCCCTGTCTTGTGCCAGTTTTCAAAGGGAATGCTTCTAGTTTTTGCCCATTCAGTATGATATTGGCTGTGGGTTTGTCATAAATAGCTCTTATTATTTTGAGATACGTCTCATCAATATCTAATTTATTGAGAGTTTTTAGCATGAAGGCCTGTATTTTATTGAGGATATTTGCATCAATGTTCATCAGGGATATTGGTCTAAAATTCTCTTTTTCTGTTGTGTCTCTGCCAGGCTTTGGTATCAAGATGATGCTGGCCTCATAAAATAAGGTCGGGAGGATTCCCTCTTTTTCTATTGAATGGAATAGTTTCATAAGGAATGGTATCAGCTCCTCCTTGAAACTCTGGTAGAATTCGGCTGTGAATCCGTCTGGTCCTGGACTTTTTTTGGTTGGTAGGCTATTAATTATTGCCTCAATTTCAGAGCTGGTTATTGGTCTATTCAGGGATTCAACTTCTTCCTGGTTTAGTCTTAGGAGGGTGTATGTGTCCAGGAATTTATCCATTTCTTGTAGGTTTTCTAGTTTATTTGCGTAGAGGTGTTTATAATATTCTCTGATGGTAGTTTGTATTTCTGTGGGATTGGTGGTGATATCTCCTTTATCATTTTTTATTGTGTCTATTTGATTCTTCTCTCTTTTCTTCTTTATTAGTCTTGCTAGTGGTCTATCAATTTTGTTGATTTTTTTCAAAAAACCAACTCCTGGATTCATTGATTTTTTTGAAGGGTTTTTTGTGTCTCTATCTCCTTCAGTTCTGCTCTGATCTTAGTTGCCTTCTGCTAGCTTTGAATGTGTTTGCTCTTGCTTCTCTAATTCTTTTAATTGTGATGTTAGGGTGTCAATTTTAGATCTTTCCTGCTTTCTCTTGTGGACATTTAGTGCCATAAATTTCCCTCTACACATTGCTTTAAATGTGTCCCAGAGATTCTGGTATGTTGTGTCTTTGCCCTCATTGGTTTCAAAGAACATCTTTATTTCTGCCTTCATTTCATTATGAACGCAGTAGTCATTCAGGGGCAGGTTGTTCAGTTTCCGTAAGCTTGAGCGGTTTTGAGTGAGTTTCTTAATCCTGAGTTCTAGTTTGATTGCACTGTGGTCTGAGAGACAATTTGTTATAATTTCTGTTCTTTTATATTTGCTGAGGAGTGCTTTACTTCCAACTATGTGGTCAATTTTGGAATAAGTGCGATGTGGTGCTGAGAAGAATGTATGTTCTGTTGATTTGGGGTGGAGAGTTCTGTAGATGTCTATTAGGTCTGCTTGGTACAGAGCTGAGTTCAATTCCTGGATATCCTTGTCAAAGTTCTGTCTCGTTGATCTGTCTAATGTTGATAGTGGGGTGTTAAAGTCTCCCATTATTATTGTATGGGAGTCTAAGTCTCTTTGTAGATCTCCAAGGACTTGCTTTATGAAACTGGGTGCTCCTGTATTGGGTGCATATATATTCAGGATAGTTAGCTCTTCTTGTTGAATTGATCCCTTTATCATTATGTAATGGCCTTCTTTGTCTCTTTTGATCTTTGTTGGTTTAAAGTCTGTTTTATCAGAGACTAGGATGGCAACTCTTGCCTTTTTTTGTTTTCCATTTGCCTGGTAGATCTTCCTCCATCCCTTTATTTTGAGCCTATGTGTGTCTCTGCACGTGAGATGGGTCTCCTGAATACAGCACACTGATGGGTCTCGACTCGTTATTCAATTTGCCAGTCTGTGTCTTTTAATTGGGGCATTTAGCCCATTTACATTTAAGGTTAATATTGTTATGTGTGAATTTGATCCTGTCATTATGATGTTAGCTGGTTATTTTGCTCATTAGTTGATGCAGTTTCTTCCTAGCATCAGTGAACTTTACAATTTGGCATGTTTTTGCAGTTGCTGGTACCGGTTGTTCCTTTCCATGCTTTGTGCTTCCTTCAGGAGCTCTTGTAGGGCAGGCCTAGTGGTGACAAAATCTCTCAGCATTTGCTTGTCTGTAAAGGATTTTATTTCTCCTTTACTTATGAAACTTAGTTTGGCTGGATATGAAATTCTGGGTTGAAAATACTTTTCTTTAAGAATGTTTAATATTGGCCCCTACTCTCTTCTGGCTTACAGAGTTTCTGCTGAGAGATCTGCTGTTAGTCTGATGGGCTTCCCTTTGTGGGTACCCTGACATTTCTCTCTGGCTGCCCTTAACATTTTTTCCATCATTTCAACTTTGGTGAATCTGACAGTTATGGGTCTTGGAGTTGCTCTTCTTGAGGAGTATCTTTGTGGAGTTCTCTGTATTTCCTGAATTTGAATGTTGGCCTGCCTTGCTAGGTTGGGGAAGTTCTCCTGGATAATATCCTGCAGAGTGTTTTACAACTCGGTTCCATTCTCCCAGTCACTTTCAGGTACACCAATCAGATGTAGATTTGGTCTTTTCACATTGTCCCATATTTCTTGGAGGCTTTGTTTACTTAAGCTGATAAGCAACTTCAGCAAAGTCTCAGGATACAAAATCAATGTGCAAAAATCACAAGCATTCTTATACACCAATAAAAGACAAACAGAGAGCCAAATCATGAATGAATTCCCATTCACAACTGCTTCAAAGAGAATAAAATACCTAGGAATCCAACTTACAAGGGATGTGAAGGACCTCTTCAAGGAGAACTACAAACCATTGCTCAACAAAATAAAAGAGGACACAAACAAATGGAAGAACATTCCATGCTCATGGGTAGGAAGAATCAATATCATGAAATGGCCAAACTGCCCAAGGAAACTTATAGATTCAATGCCATCCCCATGAAGCTACCAATGACTTTCTTCACAGAATTGGAAAAAACTACTTCAAAGTTCATATGGAACCAAAAGAGACTGTATTGCCAAGACAATCTTAAACCAAAAGAACAAAGCTGGAGGCATCATGCTACCTGACTTCAAACTATACTATAAGGCTACAATAACCAAAACAGCATGATACTGGTACCAAAACAGAGATATAGACCAATGGAACAGAACAGAGCCCTCAGAAATAATACCATACATCTACAGCCATCTGATCTTTGACAAACCTGACAAAAACAAGAAATGGGGAAAGGATTCCCTATTTAATAAACGGTGCTCGAAAAATTGGCTAGCCATATGTAGAAAGCTGAAACTGGATCCCTTCCTTACACCTTATACAAAAATTAATTTAAGATGGATTAAAGACTTAAATGTTAGACCTAAAACATAATAACCCTAGAAGAAAACCTAGGAAATACCATTCAGGACATAGGCATGGGCAAGGACTTCATGTCTAAAATACCAAAAGCAATGGCAACGAAAGTCAAAATGGACAAATGAGATCTAATTAAACTAAAGAGCTTCTTCACAGCAAAAGAAACTACCATCAGAGTGAACAGGTAACCTACAGAATGGGAGAAAATTTTTGCAATCGACTCATCTGACAAAGGGCTAATATCCAGAATCTACAAAGAACTCAAACAAATTTACAAGAAAAAAACAACCCCATCAAAAAGTGGGCAAAGGATATGAACAGACATTTCTCAAAAGAAGACATTTATGTAGCCAACAGACATATGAAAAAATGCTCATCATCAGAGAAATACAGATCAAAACCACAATGAGATACCATCTCACACCAGTTAGAATGGCGATCATTAAAAAGTCAGGAAACAACAGGTGCTGGAGAGGTTGTGGAGAAATAGGAACACTTTTACACTGTTGGTGGGACTGTAAACTAGTTCAACTATTGTGGAAGACAGTGGTGATTCCTCAAGGATCTAGAACTAGAAATACCATTTGACCCAGTCATCCCATTACTGGGTATATATTCAAAGGATTATAAATCATGCTGCTATAAAGACACATGCACACTTATGTCTATTGCAGCACTATTCACAATAGCAAAGACTTGGAACCAACCCAAATGTGCATCAATGACAGACTGGATTAAGAAAATGTGGCACATATACACCATGGAATACCATGCAGCCATAGAAAAGGATGAGTTCATGTCCTTTGTCGGGACATGGATGAAGCTGAAAACCATCATTCTCAGCAAAGTATCGCAAGAACAGAAAACCAAACACTGCATGTTCTCACTCATAGGTGGGAATTGAACAATGAGAACACCTGGACACAGGAAGGGGAACATCACACACCCAGGCCTGTTGTGGGTGGGGAGCGGGGAGGGGAGAGGGATAGCATTAGGAGATATGCCTAATGTAAATGACGAGTTAATGGGTGCAGCACACCAACATGGCACATGTATGCATATGTAACAAACCTGCACGTTGTGCACATGTACCCTACAACTTAAAATTAAAAAAAAAAAAAAGTGGGCCAGATGCGGTGGCTCATGTCTGTCATCCTAGCACTTTGGGAGGCTGAGGTGGGCAGATCATGAGGTCGGGAGTTTGAGACAAGCCTGGCCAATGTAGTTAAACCCTTCTCTACCAAAAAAACAAAAATTAGCCAGGCATGGTGATGCACGCCTATAATGCTAGCTACTCAGGAGGCTGAGGCAGGAGAATCGCTTGAACCCGGAAGGTGGAGGTTGGAGTGAGCTGAGATCACACCACTGCACTCCAACATGGGTGACAAAGTGAGACTCCTTCTTAAAAAAACAACACAAAACAAACAAACAAACAAAAACAAACAAAGAAAAGAAATGTATATGTCATCTCCAGGACAGAACCCTCAATTGCTGATTGAAGACACTGTCATTCTCCCTGTCTCTGGCAGTGTGTGAGAATGGTGACTGCTTCACCAGCCTGGGTACCTGTCAGCCCATGATGGACAGGTAATGTGAGCAAGAAATACATTTGTGTTGTTTTAAGACACTGTTATTTGGGAATTGTTTGTTACCTTACCACAAATTAGCCTATTAAGATTGATCACATGCCTCAGTTTCAGTGTAGAGACCCACTTGCCTGGACTAGAGGAGAAACTCATTAATCTAGTTCCTCAGCACTCCTTTAAAAAGCATTCACTCCAGACGTTCCAAATACTTTGAAATGGCTCATTATGCGTGTAGCCAATTTTGGCCAGTGGAATGATGATACTAACTATTATTTATTGAGTACTTACATGTGTTAAGCACTTGGTGGTATGCTTTCTATATATTACCTTCTTTGATACACTAAATGAATTTAAAAGGAAGGATCATTATGATACCTAGGATCATTTTCTCAATGAAGAAAGTGGGGTTAAGTAACTGTATCAAAATTACACAGCTTGTCAACTGAAGACTTTCATTAGAACTTAGGCTGGTTAAATACAAAGTGCGTGCTCGTTAACACTGGGATGTACTTCCTCCCTGCATAATGTGGAAGAAAATCTGTTCTCATATCAGTGGCTGGATAAATACAATTCTTTAGCAGATGGTGTTATAAAGCAGTACTGTGTTATAAATACTTATATATTTCATGATTGCTAATCCATTAAGGCATTTATCTTTCATTTGAAAAAGTAACAGGGCAACCTGTATTTGATTTATCTATCTTGTTCCAACCCACTGAAATGTCATAGTAGATTATCCATTTCCTACTGGAAAAATATATGGCCCATAAGGAAATACTATTCATATTCATTAGTAAACATGCTGTCTCCCCTCAAAGTGTGCTACCCAAACCTTCCTCTGAGGTCTCTGAAAAATGTGGGACTGGAAGAAGCTCTCTCCTGAATGTTTTTTTTTTTCCCAACACTACTGTTTGCTTCTTATTATTTTAGACACTCGTGAACACTCGAAAGGGTGAAGAAACACCTTGCCGACAATGTGCTCTTTGCCAAAATAATCAATTGTTCCACTTCTTTGCCTTCTAGAATTCAAATATTCAATACAAGCTCTTTGGGCGCATTCCCAAGACTTTGGTTAGATTTCACCATGGAAAACAAAATTGGTTCAGCTGAAGTCTATAGCCAGAACATTTTAAGCTTCATAGTCCTTCAAAGTAGTGACCTTCTCCTCACCTCCTCTGCCTCTGTGCTCCATTAAGGAAAATACCGGAAGTTTCCAGTCAGAGAAGCCAGATCACATTTTGATTCAATTTTAAAAGGAGGAACTAAACAGAGCTAGAGTAGGTGGTTATTTATGGCTCTTACCCCAAATGAGCTTTGAAAAGTTTTTCTGTAAACCTGATGATACTAGTCTTTTGTAATTAAATAATTTTTTTCTGAATGTCTTAGTCACTATAGTAAAAGAATTAGTCTTATATCAACCATCTTCTATTCTTTCCCCAGAGTCCTTAAGATCACACAAATCACGGTTATATTTCAAGCAAAGAGAGAATCAAGAAAATTAGGACCCCAAAACTGCTGCTAACAAAAAGGGAATGTGTTAATTATTTGTCAAAGAATTGATCTTAGTTTTCCCCTTTCACCTTGCCTGTGCAGTCCAGATGGAAATGTTTTAGGAGAAAGTCCTTTCTCTCTCTATGCCCCTATTTGAGTTTTGGCATGACCATCCTCTTAATAACAGCACTCTAATCCCTGGCCTTACTTACACCTTGCTAGCCCCACAGTCCTATCTCTGAAAATGTCTTTCACATACACCCACACTTCTGATCTTTTCTGTTATCCTCTTGGTTCAAAGTACTGTGCAATATGAGGACAACTTGTTCAGTCTTTTTTCACTGCTGTTTCCTCCAGCCAAACTGCACTTACTCTCCTCTGGACCTGAGGCTGTGTGGGTCTATGTGCCAAAATGGAATGCATCTCAGTTTGGCAATCCTCAAGTCTACAATATTCTCAAAGCTCTATTTAGGCTAACTTAATGTTGAACCTTCCCCTTTTCCCATAGTCCAAAGAAACATCTCTCTTCTTTGACTCCCTATAACATTTGATCTTCTTCTCCTCAATGTTGTACCTCACTTTCTAATTGCATTATCTCTTGCGATCTTTTCTGACAACAAAATTAATGTTTTGTTCATTGTGTATCCTCCACAGCATCTACCATATGAGTATTCCATCAGTAACTGCTGAAAATGTTAGACAAAAAAAAAAAAAAAAAACAACACCAAAAACCAAAACCCACTAGATTCCTAGATTAGAAAACAAGACCACTAGAAATATGTGAAATATAGAACTAAAGGGAGGTCAAGGCATACAGATCAGTATTATTTTGCACTACATTTCTAAGCGAAGTCATCTTGACTGTCTTCTCTTTCTCTTACATGCCATATCCAATCCATCAGCAAATTCTATTGATTCTATCTTCTAAACACATACAAAATCCAACCACTTTTTGCAACCAGCCTAATGGTAGTTACCATCATCTCTTGCTGGATTTCTGTGAGAGCCTCCTACTGATACTGACAGGAGGCAGGGAAATACTGGGTAGAAGAGGGTGGTCCCTGGTGAGGACCCCACCCTCAAGCCTGGACCTGCAGCCAAAAATGAGAACTTTAACATCCCTGTTTTTCCACCCGAATGTTGCCTTTTCCAAAACCATCCTGGCCCACCCTGCCCCCCACCCTGTATCCATAAAAACCCCAAGCTCCACTGTCAGGAGAGCAGAGTGGAGAGGCAGAGATGAGGAGAAGAGAAGCAGAAGCCACATGTCAGGGAAAAGTAGGCTGACTTCAGAGGGGTGGCTTGATGGTGGGACTTCCAAGAAGAGTTTGGTCATTCAGGAGAAAATTATCTTCCCACTCTATCCCCTTCCAGCTCCCCGTCCCACTGAGGGCCACTTCCACCTCTCAATAAAATCCTCTGCATACACCAGCCTTCAATTCATGTGGGTAACCTGATTCTTCCTGGACACTGGACAAAAACTTGGATACCAAGAGGGCAGGGTGTAAAAGGTTGTCACCCTGACCCTCCACTGAGCTGGTTTACACTCAGCCATCTGCAGATGGAAAATGCTAAAAGAGCACTGATTGTATTACATGCCTTCTGGGGCTCTGGGAGTTGCAGACACCCCTTCCCAGACAGCAGAGTTAAAAGAGCATTGTAACACACTTGGATGCTGCCGCGGGTCCTGTACAAAGTCTGTTCCCACCAGAGAGGAGCAACTGGCTTGTTCCAGTGTTCATTTGCCCTGGCTTCTGTACCCACTCACTTGAGTACTCCCCTTCCCGTGATGGGTTTAGAGCTGCGGGCTGAGCCACCCCTTCACAAGTGTTGCAAAGAGGTCAAGGGAAATATCACTACCAGCTCTGCCTGCCTGCAGGCTTTCCTTCAGTGTATTCTCAACAAAGCAGCTGGAGTCACCCTTTAAAAACAAGTCCAGTCATGTCATTCCTCTGCTCAAAACACTGTGAAGCTTTCCCTTGCTCTTCACAATAGGCTATGGGGTTCTACATAATCCACTCCCCTTCCCACCAAGCCATCCTGTGCCTTCCTCTCTTGTGGTGCTCCCTTTGGCTCAGTCTGCCCTAGCCACACTGGCCTCCTTGTTGTTCACCAGGCATGTTCCTCCTTGGGACCTTTCCTCCAGCCATTGTTCTCTGCTGGGAACATTCTTCCTCCTAAAATCTACTCACATCATTCTCTCAAGTCCTTCACATTTCTGCTCAGTGAGGTCTACACTGACTCACGTCAACTTTTTTTTTTTTTTTTTTTTTGAGAGAGTCTCTCTCTGTCACCAGGCTGGAGTGCAGTTGCATGATCTCAGCTCATTGCAACCTCTGAATCCCTAGTTCAAGCGATTCTCCTGCTTCAGCCTTCCGAGTAGCTGGGATTACACATGCGCCACCATGCCCAGCTAATTTTTGTATTTTTAGTAGAGACGGGGTTTCACCATGTTGGCCAGGATGGTCTCCATCTCCCGACCTCGTGATCTGCCCGCCTTGGCCTCCCAAAGAGCTGAGATTACAGGCGTGAGCCACTACGCCCAGCTTCACTTTCACTTTTTTTCATCCTGCCACCCTGACTGCTACTTCCCATCACCCCTTAGCCCAGTTTACCTCCTTTCTTCCGGAGTACTTTTCATGTACACCTACCATTCTTTATCTGTCTTTCACTGCTAGAATGTACATTTTATAATGGTAGAGATATTTGTATTTCCTCAAGAGAGAGTGAACGAGGGACTGATTGAGTTCACCCAAGCTTTGAATTCAGTCTTCGGGTTTCTAAAACAAGGAAACTCAAAGTGCTCACAACCTCAAAAAACAAACTCTGTCAAACAGATCTAAAAGCAAGGTGAGGCATTTTCACTGAACATGAACCAAAACAGTCTCATGTAGACAAGAAAATGTTAAACGCAATGTGTCTATTCTCACTGCACTTGACTTACAGAATTGTGCAACTTGCATGTATGTTACCCACAAGAAAGAGGCCTTGCAATATTCCAAAAATGAAACATTCCAACAGCTGTGCGAAATCTTTGAGTATAAAGATCCACTTTATAAGTTGGATAAAAACAGGTGTTCAAGAACAATTTTAAGTTCTGTGAGGGCAGGAATCTTATCTGTTTTCTTTGCATTGTATGCCCAGAGTCTAGTAAATTAACATGCTCAATAAATATTTGTTAAATGAACAAATGAATGAAGGGAAAGAGTCTCTACATTTTCAGAAATGAACAAGAATGCAAAAGGTAATTTTACTTCTCACTTAAAGGTTTTATCATCTGGGTGTTGGTGTGATACCACATTTACCTTAATTTAATTTGTTTAGATGTTAAGCTTTTATTATGACAATAATAGGTAAGACTCCATGAACCATGTAAAATGGGTCAGGAAAACACCGTCAGACTTTTAAAAATGCTTATTATTTCTTCCTGGAAGAACGTAAGTTTTTTTTTCAATTTTTTTGAATGACTATCTGTTTTTCTACTTGGAAAACATAAGTCTTGTTTCTTATTTCTATGAGACTGCAATTTTTACAATTGTACAATAACCTTATTTTGTTTCCCATGTTTCTTTGGTAGTGGATGTTGCAAATTTCATATAATAAGAACAATAATGATATGTGTCTGTTGTGGTACACAAACATTTTCCTATTTACTGTTTCTTCCCCTTCTCCATATTCTCCTTATTAACTATTTAGATTGATGCTTACAAAACGCCCTACCAATGCTCCTAATATTAATTCTGTGGTTATTCTTTCCCAGTATCTTTTGAATTATTTAAAAGTATTTAACACACAAAGTGAAAAGGGCTAATTAGTACTGAAAATCTGAAATGTTTTTATTTTCACAGTTTCATTGTGAATCTGAGTATGGTCATTTATTTTTTATGTACTAATTAAATACACGAGTAATATTCTCTCTCCCCAAAGGGCCATCTGCACAGTTTCCAAGAAATAAAATTTGTTCTCTACTCACACTAAGGGTAGAGATGGCCATTGTCTATGAAATGTTTAGGATATCCTCAGCCCATGCTGAATGGGAAGACATTTCTTTCCACATCGAAGCTTCATTAATTTTGCCCAATTCACAATCCAGCATAGGTAATGAAAAATATGAAACATATTATTTCTTATAAATATATGAAATTATGTCAGAGATGTCTTACAAACCCATAAGAAAACTTACTCTAGTAAAATACACAAGTGAATTATAACTAGTAAATCAATTCTTTGTCTACAACGGGTACTTGTTCTGTGTTTGAGCATGCTTATTTTTAGGAGTATCTGAAACATTTCCTGTGTAATCATAATTAAACCAACAATTTGTTTAGGAATTTCTTTAACAAGATAGCACAAAGATAAACATCAATTTAGTTGTCATCATCTATAATACATGATCATATATCCAAAATTAATGAGAACCAAATTTGAAATATAAATACTCTTAGGTCTCTAAGTCTAAAGGTCTGTAAAACAGGAAGACTCAGTCTCAGATAATGATTTGTAGATTATTGTCTGTAAAAAGTTATTGATTAATGAATAAAAGAATAATTTGTCATCTGTGTTAATACATTTTATTGTCTGTGTCAGCAAAATTTTATTTTGTTTATTAGGAAAAATAAATAAGTAAAAAGGAAGTACTCTAATGAGAAGGTTCCCACATGATATTCTGAATTCCATAAAAGAAAAAAAAAAAGTCTAAGTATTATAACAATGATGAGTTCTAAATTTAAGAGTCCTCCTTGGATTACACTGGTTTAAAAGTTTTTGTAGTTTGAAATTATAAAATAGTTTATGTGAGGAAAGTGACTATTTTCATATACTATAAAAGGATTAGGTAGTTGGCAGTCTCTAAAAATAGTTGTTGTAACATTAAAAAAACACCCAAATACATGTCTATGTTTTAAAGATAACCACAATTTTGTTTCCTATGAAACAGAACATTCAATAAACATTCAAGGGACTATTCTACAGTAAGTTTGACTGCCCATCACAGTGGTGTGCCAGTGAATGTGCAATAATGCCCACCGAGTGTGCTACAGAAAATGCTGGAAGCCTCTTGGGCAAAACTTAGAAGAGGAGAGCACCCCAAATCTCTGTTTTCAAAAAGAAAAAAAACAGATTTGCTCATTTTCTGCTTCCTTTATGGGTGAGAGCCAGCTTATCAAAGAAAAAACAGATGACTCAATGCCTTAGGTATTTGTCAAAGTGTGAATAATGGGCTTTCCACTTCAGTTTTCTAGCTTGCCAAGTCAAAAATGCATATTGCTGAGCCTGGCCTTACACATACTAAATCAGAATCTTGGTGAGTAGGGCTCATTATCTAAATTTGAGCCACTTTGTGAACTCCGTGGGAGTCATCCTGCACTCCTCAGAAAGTCTCATTATGTGAATAATAATCCTTTCATACCCTCTTGGTATGTGTTTATAATCCTAAGTCTCAACATCCAAATGAAGTTTTGGGTGGAGGTCAGTCCTGCAGGGTGACCACCACAAAATAATAGAATATGTTCTCAGACAAGAAATAAATAACAGCAAGACAACAGGATAACCTCCAAACACTTGGAAATTAAACAACATACTTCTAAACGATGCATAGGTCGAGAAAGACTCAAAAAAAAAAAAAAGAAAAGAAAAGAAAAACAATTAACTAAATGAAAATGAAAAGATAACATGTCAAAATTTGTAGGACACAGTTAAAGTAGTGCTGTGAGGAAAATTTATAGCACTAAATGCTTACATCAGAGGAGACAAAACGTCTCAAATCAATCATCTAAGTTTCTACCTCAAGAAACTAGGGAAAAATAAATAAATAAATAAATAGATAAATAAATAAATAAATAAATAAATAAATAAATCCAAGCAAGTAAAAGGAAGGTATTGATAAATGTATGATCAAACATCAATAAATTGAAAATAGGAGAATAGAATCAATGAAGCAAAAGTTGGTTCTTAAAAAAAAGTTAATAATATTGATAAACTCCTGCTAAGTCTGACAAAATAAAAATAGAGAAAACACAAATTACAAATATCAAGAATGAAACAAGGGACATCACTCCAGATCTTGTAGTCATTAAAAGTTTACTCTTAAAATTTTAACTCAGAAAATGGACATATTACTCAGTAACCACTGACTGGCAAAAGTCAAAAAATATTAAAATAGGTAAGTTGAACAGTTCTATAATCATTAATGATATTGAATTCATATTTTAAAATTGTCTAAAAAAGAAATTTCTAGGTTCCTATGGTTTCACTGTAGAATTATACCAAACATTTAAAAAAGAATTTACACAATCACTTCCAGAATACAGAAGAGGGAGGAATACTTCCCAATTCATTTTATGATCTCAAAACCAATAAAAATTAGCTGGGCATGGTGGTACATGCTTACAGTGTCAGCTACCTGGGAGGTTGAGGTGGGAAGACTGCTTGAACCCACGAGTTTGAAGCTGCAGTGAGCTATGATTGTGCCAACGCACTCCAGCCTGAGCAACAGAGCAAGATCCTGTCTCTAAAACATAAAAATATGGTCTCAAAACTAGACAGACAGTAAAAGAAAACTAGGGGTCAGCGTATCTCATAAACTTATGTCTAAAAATCTCAATATGGCAAATAAAATCCAGTAATGTATAAAAAAGAGGTATGCACCAAGAACAAGTAGAATTTATTCCAGTAATGCCAAGTTGGTTTAATATTTGAAAAATCAATCAATGCAATTCACCATAGGAACAGGCTAAAGGAGAAAAATCATATGATCATATCAAGATGTGGAAAATGTATTAGACGTAATAAACACCTACTTGTTAAAAAAAAAACAAACACAAAAACAAAAACAAAACTCTCACCAAAGGAAGAATAGAGGGCACTTCTTCAACTTCATAAAAAACTAAAAAGCATTTACAAAATCCAGTAGCTACCTTCATACTTAATGATAAAAGACTATATACTTTCCTTTAAGATTAGAAACAAGGCAAGGATGTCCCCTTTCACTGCTCTTATTCAACAAAGTACTGTAAGTTCTAGCCCAGTAATAAGGCAACAAAAAGAAATAAAGAACATATAGGTTGGAAAGGAAGAAATAAAATTGTCCCTCTTTGCAGACGACATGGTTGTCTATGTAGGAAATCTTGAGTAATCTATAAAACAAACAAACAAACAAACAAAACCCTAGATGTAATGAAGGCCTTAGGATACAAGATAAAGACACAAAAAGCAATCACATTTCTATGTAGTAATAAGGAAAACGTGGAAACTGAAATCAAAAACACGATACTATTTCCAATTACTCCAAATAAAATGAAACAGGTATAACATTAACAAAGTTTTTACTGAATAAGCATGCTGAATGTTACAAAATGCTGATGAAAGAAATCATAGAAGACCTAAGTAAATGGAGAGACATACTGTGTTCATAAATTGGAAAATGCAACATATTAAAGATGTCAATTTTCCTCAAATTGATACACATGTTGGACGTAATTTCTATCAAAATCCCTGAAAGAATTGTTGTTTTCTCCTGTAAACACAGATAAGCCTATTTTAAATTTTATCTGAAAAGACACAGGATCTGTAATAGCTAAAATAATTTTGAAAAAAAGGATAAAGTAGGAAGATTCACTCTATTGTATTTTAGCTATTATTATACAGTTACAATAATCAAGACCATGTGGTACCAGTGGAGGGACAGAAATCTCAGTCAATGGAACAGAAATAGAGAGTCTGGAAATAGACTCACAAAACATACCCAGTTGATGTTTAGCAGAGGTGCAAAAGCAATTAAATAGAGAAAAGATAGCTTTTTCAGCAAATGGTGCGAGAGCAACTGACCATCCATAGGCAACCTGACCTCAACCTAACTTTTATACCCCATAAAAAATTAACTCAAAATAGGCTGGCGTGGTGGCTCACGCTTGTAATCCCAGCACTTTGGGAGGCCAAGGCGGGTGGATCTCCTGAGGTCAGGAGTTTGGGACCAGCCTGGCCAACATGGTGAAACCCTATCTCTACTAAAGATACAAAAATTAGCTGGGCATGGTGGTGGGTGACTGTAATTTCAGCTTCTCAGGAGGCTGAAGCATGAAAATCACTTGAACTCAGGAGGCAGAGGTTGCAGTGAGCCGAGATTGCGCCATTGCACTCTAGCCTGGGTGAAAGGGCAAAAACTCTGTCTCAAATAATAATAATAATAATGATAATAATAATAAAATAACTTAAAATGGATCACAGAATTAAATGTGTAAAATGCTTAGAATAAAAACATAGGAGAAAAATCTTTATCTAAGTGAAGAATTCTTAGACTTGATACCAAAAGCAAAATCTAAAATGAAAATTGATAAACTGAACCTCATCAAAATGTAAAATATTTGTTCTGTGAAAGATCATGTTAAGCAAATGAAGAGACAAGTCACAAATTTGAAGAAAATATTTGCAGACCACATAGCTAACAAAGAACTAGTACCTAGAATTTATATATTTAAAAAAACTAACAAAACTCAAGTAAAAATTTTAAAAATCCAGTTTGAAAATGAGCAAAAGACATGAACAGACATTTCACTGAGATAAAATGGTGGTAGCTAAATGCGTATGTAAAGACGTTCAACATTAGCCATTCAGGAATTATAATAAAAGTCACAATTAGCTATTGAAACGCATCTACAGAATGACTAAAATAAGGAATAGGGATAGCACCATATGCTGATGATGATGCAGAGAAATTGGATCACTCATACATTGCTGTTGGGGATATAAAATTTTTCTCATCGCTCTGGAAAACAGTATGACAGTTCCTTTCAAAACTATACATGCATTGACTATATGATACAGCAATTGTACGCCTAAACATTTATCCCCAAGAAATAAAAACTTGTATTTACTCAGAAATCTGCTCATGAATGTTCATAGCAGATTTATATGTAACAACAAACTCTGGAAACAAATATCTTTCAGTAGGTGAACAGTTAAACAAAGGTGCTGTATTCTATACCATAGAATACTATTCAGCAATGAAAGGAATGAACTATTGACACAAGCAACAACTTGGATGTATCTCAGGAAATTCTGCTAAGTGAAAAAAAGCCAAAATAAAAAAGTTACATACAGTATGAATCCATTTATATAACATCCTTGAAATAAGAAAATTGTAGAGATGAAGAACAATTAGTGGTTGACAGGAATTATAGAAGGAGGGAGAGAGGGAAGTGGTGGTCCCTCTAAAAGGGCAGAATGAGGGATCCTTGTGATGGAATTGTTCTATACATTGATCATGGGTATACTCACAAGTATCTACATGTGTGATAAAATTCCACAGTACTAAACACACACGCTCACCACACAATGAGTCACATAAAACTGGTAAAATCTGCATATGGTCAGTCAACTGTATCAGTGTCAATTTCCTGGCTGATATTGTATTATAGTTATGCAAGGTGTTACCACTGAAGCAAATCAAGTGAACAGATAATTTCTTACAACTCCATGTAAATCTACAATTATCTCAAAATAAAAAGGTTTTAAAAGCTATGAAAAGACAACAACAACAAAAGCAAAACCTTACATCTGATTAATGCTTTTCATTTTGTATTAAAAATCATTTTGTATCTAACATCCCATTTCAAGAAAATGAAAAATATGCCTGAGCACAGGGCTCACATCTGTAATCCCAGAGTTTTGGGAAGCTGAGGTGAGAGGATTGTTTGAGCTCAGGAGTTTGAGACCAGACTGGATAACACAGTGAGACCTCATCTCTACTTAAAAAAAAAAAAAAAAAAAAATTAAAAATTAGTAGGCATGGTGACATAGGCCTGTAGTCCCAGCTACTCAGGAGGCTGAGATGGGAGGATTGCTTGAGCTTGGGAAATCAGGGCTGCAGTGAGCCATGATCACTCCACTGCACTCCAGGCTGGGTGACAGAGTGAGACCCTGTCTCACAAAAATAAATAAATAAATAAATAAATAAGAAAAAAGAAAAAGAAAATGGAAGATACTAATGATTTCCTCCAAATGGAAAGTACTAAATATTTTCCTAACCAATTGGATGGATCTGGCAATTGGGGGATAGAAAAGTTAAGTGATTTACCTGAACCAGAGGACTTAATAATAGGTTCATGAAGCTTAACATTAAACCAAGACTAAACTTCACTTCCAATCCAGAAATATGTTTATGCTTTTAAAAGTTATGAAACCAAGTAAGAATATACAATAAAGCCATCAAATATGTTCTTCCAAACTGTTTGTAAGCCTTGGGAGATTGCCTACTGTGTCATACAAATCAGGTTTTATGTAGATCCTTTACAGAAAACACTGTTTCTGGAGATTTGGCAATAGAATGGAATGTAGGTATTGCCAGAAGGAGAGCACTAGCAGAACTTAATTTCTGTAGTCAATATTTCATCATGTAAGAAATAGGGGAAAGTGCTTGTAGCAGCCATCATTTGATAAGAAGAAATTTGAAGAACTTGGGCATACAATTTAGGATATACCTAGAAGGCATCTAAAACAAACAAAAAACAGTCCACATCTAGTTATTTGGAAATTAGATTTTAATTCTGCCGTTCTTATGCTTTTAAGTTTTCGGGTGAATCTGGAAGAGACAAAAGACCAAATTCCAAGCTGTCTGCAAGGTGAAATGGAAGAGGAAGGCAGTATCTTGAACTGCACTGTGCCGGTCCAGAGCCAGCAGCCCCATGTGGGTGTTTGAATTAAACTTAAATCAAACTAAAATTCAGTTTCTCAGTTGGACTAGCACATGTCCAAGGCTTGGCAGCCACATGTTGCTAGTGGCTATCATATTGGACAGTAAAGAAAGACATTTCTATAATCTCAATAAAGCATTGGACAGCTCCAATCTATATAACTAATGAAAACATTGAAACGTCACAAAACTTTTTTTTTTTAATTTAAAAAGGACACCATTTTGCAAATGACACATTGACGGATTCATATCCATGGCCTCCTAGAAGAGCAGGGTGGAGAAGACCCTGAATGCAATCCTGTCAAAACACTTGTCACAGGCTTGAATCTTTCTGGTTATCAATGTCTGAACAGCCATGGCAAATAATTTTTATTTCCTTCATTCTTTTGCAGGTTAAAAGAAACGTTTCTCTCCTTTGAAACTGTTCTATAGCTTTAAGTCTTTCATCATTCTGGCTGCTTACTGCTGATTTCCAATCTGGGTTCCAATTTATCTATATCTCCAGTCAAATAACTTGTGCCAAAATTAAGTGCCATGTTCCAGGTGCACAGAGTATAGGAGGTTTATGTTTTTCCTTATTCTAGATATTATGCATCCACTTTTACAGACTAAAATCACAAGGTGACTTTTAGTAACCCCACCAATAAATTTCTTTGCAATTAGTTTTTAGTTAAGTAAAACCCTGCAATCTGGTTAATGTGGCCCATTGCTCCATCTAATTGAAACGTTGTGTGTCCTATTTATAACCAGTCTACTTTTGAATACTTCTGGTGGAAAAATCATTAACCCTGTTGATTTTATATCAGTTGCAAAAGTGTGGCCTCCAACATCTTTCTCCATGTAACTGTTAAAAATGTTAATAATGGGGACCCAGCATATGTCTTTGGGAAACTCTAACCTCCACCCACCTCCCAGCCTAAGAATCATCACAGTTTGGATCTAACCATTCACAAGTCAGTTCAACTATTTAACTGTCCAGTCCATGCTTCTCCATTTTACCCACAAAGACATACCTAGTAACCCAGCTTTTATTGTATCTCCTGCAATATGCTTCACCTTTCCCAGAAAGTCAAAAAAAGCAGACACTGAGATTTTTTGTTTAAGATGACTACGGAGGCTTTTACAGCACAGAAGAGAACTCACCAACCCTGGAGAAGGGACGATGCACTTGAAGTATTGGCACCCCACAGTGGGCAACTCTAGCATTTCATGTTAAAACAATGCTGAAAACAATTTCTAATGGTTCTATTGATTTTCAAACAATAATAAAGGGTAGGGTCCTACTTAATTGAATCCTAATGAGTTCGGTATTTACCACAGTCTGTCACCAAATGCACTTCTTGTACAAAACTCTTTGAACTGGCTGTGGGAGAGGAGAACTCTCTGTTCTAAATGCTGCTTTCACCACTGTCCAGCTGGGATGTTTTAGAACTAAGTCTCTCACTGACTCATTCAGTCTAGAAACAAATAGAGGAAAATTTGCGGCACCTGATCCCAAAGCAGGTGGCTATGCATTAATGATGTAGCATGTGCCAAGATCCTGAAAGGAACGGTTCTAGAGAAATACTGCAGGATCTAATTATTTTTAACATCTCTCCTAACTTGAAAATGGTTTGTGTACATGACTTCAATTTTCAAAAGATACAATGCAGCCTGGGACTTTAAAACAGGGAATCTGGCAAATTAACTAATAAGTGTATGAACACATGTTGAAATGGCAAGGCACTAAATAGGCTGGCTTCTCCTACAGAAAAGAGTCATTTAACAGGAGTCAGTTAAGTCAATGTTTACTCTCCATGTAGGGAACTTTACATCACAAATGGGAGAAATAATTCAGCAGGTATTAAAAAAAGCTTTCCAAACAGGGAAACTTCCTTGGGATGTTAATGTTTCTTGTTATGTTAAGATGGGTCTTGGAAAACAACCCATCTCAGATCAACATTCCTACATGTGGAGTTTGGATGATTTTTTTTTTCTTCCAGTAATCGTCAACTACAATGGGATCTATTTGATTATTATTGTAATGTTTAAAAACGGTACTGATTAGATTTCTTTACAGTGGGACAACCAAGAAAAAATGGACTGCCGAAAAAAAATATCTAGAGGTAAAATATGCAGGCCTGTCAAGGGATGATGGCCCTAGCAGAGGGCTATGGACTGAGGGGATGGCAGCATGCAGAATAGAAGTAGGAGTGGAAGAGGCCGGGTGCGGTGGCTCACACCTGTAATCTCAGCACTTTGGAAGGCCGAGGCGGGCAGGTCACAAGGTCAAGAGATCGAGACCATCCTGGTTAACACGGTGACACCCCATCTCTACTAAAAATACAAAAAATTAGCCAGGCGTGGTGGCGGGTGCCTGTAGTCCCAGCTATTCGGGAGGCTGAGGCAGGAGAATGGCATGAACTCGGGAGGCAGAGCTTGCAGTGAACCAAGATCCGGCCACTGCACTCCAGCCTGGGCAACAGAGTGAGACTCTGTCTCAAAAACAACAAGAACAACAACAAAAAAGAAGTAGGAGTGGAAGAAACAAAGAAGGCCTGAAGCAATAGGTATGTTTGGCCTGAAATCTTCCTCTTTAGCTAATTCTCTGTGGCTAGGAGTGCTCACCTCCAAAACAAACAAACAAAAAACCCAGAGTGGATGTATGGACCGTTATAGCTATCCTTCTCTTAACCGTTTGGTGCAGAATACTAAAAAATATAAAGTTTTGGAGAACACGTGTCCTATTATGTAATTCTTGGTATAATATTAATACTACCACAACAGTAAATGGGACACAGTGTTTTCACAACCATATCACATTAGATGATACTCACAGTGACCCTGTGGGGTGGAGGATAATTATTTGTTCCTACTTAACATTAAAGGAAAATAAGGCCCTGAGAGGTTTAACGTTGCCTAGAATCCCCCAAATAAGGAAGCAGAGCAAGAACCAGAGCTGTTGGACTCCCACTCTGGATTACTTTTCAGGACTCTGTGTCACCACCTATCTCATGAGTGCTCTCCAGAGATACCCGGATGCACACAGGGACAGCCACATATCTGCATTCATGGACCCTTATGAATGGAGACGGGCTCCCTACTGCTCACTTTCTTTCATTCCCCTGCACACTTAGGTTACTGTACCATAACACCCAAGACCCCCCAACATGTGCTGTTGCCCTGAAACTGGAGTTACTACTATATAAGTGTTCTAAACACAGGCTATTGTCCTATTGTCCTGCCAGAAGACGACTCCTCTGGGAGTCCTTGGAGGCCCCTCCAGGCTCTCCTGCTAGTGTGAAAGCCTGTACTCGCTTCCTCCTTAACGTGCCTGGTAGCCTTCATCACCCTACAGGCCTACAGCCAGCCCTGATGAATTCAGGCTGGGGTGGGGGTGAATAGTAAGAAGAGTATCACACAGAGATAGGATCTAGAGGTGTAACATGTAAACAGAAGTGTTCTTAGTGTCCACAGTTGGAACTCAAGGTTATATTTTCCCACAGAATCCATGTGACTGATGCTGACTTGCTAATGAGATTCAATAATTCTGGGAGTATTTAGTAGTATCTTGGTTAAACATCTGCATTATGTAGGGCTTCACGGATGACCGCAAGACCCTATCCATCATTGATAATATTGTTTCTATGGGGAAATGTGTTTGAAGTTTTGTATGACAGCCCTCCAAAGAAATTCTAGCAAAAAAACCTATTTGAAAGTTGGGCACTGTCTGTCTTCCAGCACTGGCTGTTCTCCCTCTCACTCTCTCCAACCTAACCTGTTTTCTTATGTCCAACTTCTGGGTGGCCCATGAAGGCTATTGCTCCTCTGAGGCCACAGCAGGCATAAGCAATGGGGAGAAGGTGAAAGTGCTGGGGAACAGTCCCAGCAGTAGAGGGAGGGGGGCAGGAGAGGGAAGAAGACAGAGTTGGAATCATCACCAGACAGCAAACATTGGGTGAGCCTACGCTGTTGATAGGACACAGGCTTTTTATGGGAATCTAAAATGCAACTTTTAAGCAGGATGGATGAATGTCATTAAGAAAGCACAGGCCATGGCATGAGGCAGGCCTGGGGTACATTCTGTTTCTTATTAAAAATGATCTTAAGCTAAATACTTAACCTCTTAGAAGGTTCAGCTTTCTCATCTCTAAAATTGAGATGACATTACTTCTCAGGGTGTTTGTGAAGATCAGAGTAATTGTGTAAATGTGATTATTACAAACTTCAGCAGCATTTACCAGACAGTTGAATGTTGCTTTATCTTACTTTCCTCCTTTGAGAGATGCAAGGTGGTACAGGGGAAAGGTTAGAGTAAAAATAAGTGGATTGGAATTCCACTCTCAGAATCAACCCCATGGAGGGGCTGAGCACACTCTCCGAGTTACTGTCTTCCGTGCTGTCCTCTGAGGGCTTTTGTTGGTGGCAAGGAATTAACATGTGTGTCAATGGCTGCAACTAGCTGGTCAATAATTATCATCCACTGTTTTGACAAATGTGTGTTGAGTGCCTACTATAGACCTGGCACTATCTTAGAAACGTGAATCCAGCCAAGGGGAAATAATCAAGGCAGGCCTGTTCTGTTAGATGGAGTGGTCAGGGAAGTTTCCCTGAATAGATGAGATTTGAGCAGAGGCCTGAATGAGGAGTGGGAGTGAGCCATAGAAATATCCAGAAAGAGGCATCCAAGAAGAGGGAATAATCAGAGTAAAGGCCAGGCTGTCAGGGCCTGCTAGGGCCTGATTGAGACATTGCAAGGAGGTCCTCAGGGGTCTTCGTGACTAGTGCAGAGAGCAAAAAGTATGGGCACAAGGCAGGGACAGGGGAGGGCAGGACCAACGGTCTGTTGATATGTGCTCTGTACGCTGCTGGAAGGACTTTCTCCTAACTTCTAGGTACTCAAGCCCTTGGAAGGTAGTCTTGAGTGAAGGAGTTTATGTTGTGAAAAGCCACATGCAGAAGAAACTTGTGGCCCAAGGGTGAAGGCAGACAAGCACTGGGAGGTGACTGTAGTCAGCAGAGCAGACATGAGATGAGGCCCTGGGCCTGGGGTGGTGGCAGCTGGGGACACAGATGTGTTCTGACTCAATGTGTGTGTGTGGTATAGTAAAGCCCTGGAGCTAGGGAAGGGTGCAGGCCTAGAGAGAGACAATGCGGAGGTCTCCACAGAGTGATACAGTGAAAAAGCACAGGGCCGGACATGGTCATCTGTGGAGCAGGAATGGAGGAGAGGGAGGAGAACCCATCATGACACTGCGCAGCATTTTAGAGGTCTGAGGAAGGAGATGCCACTCCATGCATGAAAAGTGACAAGACAAAAGAGGCCCTTTCTTACAAAAATTCTTTGTGTTCCTTTTTTTGGTTATTGCTTTTGTTTTTCTTTTTCTTATTAAAACAATTATGAGATATTTCAAAACATGCTGAATACTGAAAATAAAATAACTGACACTCCACCCAAATTTCTAACTTGTGAACATTTTGCCACTTTGCAATTGATGGCAGGCGAATCCCAAAACGGGCTCAGCCCGGAAGGGTTCTTGACTTTGCTCAGGGAAGAACTGAAGAAGGAGCTGGCAATGAAAGAAGGCAAGTTTATTAGAGCAACAGTGTATGGCAAAGTGGCTGCTCCCTAGAGCAGGGCTCTCTCATAGGCAGAGCTGCCCAGGGCAGCAGCAGCAGCAGTAGCACTCCTTATGGACTGCTGGCTAGCTATATTTATACACACTCTTCATTATATGCTATTTAAGGAGCAGGTTATTCAGAATTTTCTAGAAAGGGGGTGGGGGAGTTCCTGGAACCATATAAGGAAACTTTTGGATTGTTGCCATGGCGTTTGTAAACTGTCATGGCACTGGTGAGGCTGTCTTTATGCTTATTAGCAGTGAGGGCAAGTAGGGTCACTTTTGTTGCTATCCGCTGGTTTCAGCTGGTGTCTTTGCTGCATCCTGCTTTGATTAGTAGGGTCATGATCGGTGCTCGGAATATAAGTCCTGCTGGTCTCCCATCTCACTATATTCATTTCAAAGACAACTGAAGTCATGCCCCCTCTGTCCAAACCGCTTCTTCTTCTTCCAGGAGGCTTTAGTGAGCAATGATAACAGTGCCTGGTGTGTGGGAAGTTCTCGGTGAAGGTCAAGAACTGTGGCGCTGCTGGAGGTGGTCTTTACCATTATGATGATATTGAGGTCTTTCCCATGCATTTTCTAGCTCTTACTGCATAAAGTCAACTCCATAACAATGCACAGTACAATTCTGTATGTTTTTAAAATTAATATAAAGGGTAAATTTTTGTATTCTTTTGTATCTTTTTTTAATTCAACACTGTGTTCTTCAGATTTTTTTTTTTTTTTTTTTTTTTGGTAGCAAGTCAGACACAGTTTAGAATATAAGAGTAATAGGAGGAGGAAACAAAATCTTTGCAGAGAGTGCAATGTGAAGGTGCTTTGGTTCCAATATGACAGCTCTCCAGACGCCTTTTCTCCATCCCTCCCTCTTTTTCATTCCTTAACTGCAAAGCTATTGGAGAGAAAGGAGAGGATCATTCAATTTTGTGACAATATTAAATGCTAGCTTCACAGCCCCTCAGGACAAGAAAGACCATGTGGCCCTATAGCCCTTAACTGGAACATGCTTGCTTCCCTTCCCCAACAGGAGCCCTCCCATGGGTTGCAGACAGAGGTTCTGACCCCGGGGCAGCCTCACTTGACTCATGAACTGATGAGCATATTCACTTCTGCAAGCAAAGTAAAACTGAACATAGGAGCTATACTTGCTGGTTACTGTTACTGTTCTGTCCTCTCATGTTCCAATTACCTGTTTTATTTTTATTTCAGAGCCTTCACTGAACAGGCAATGTTTGGATTTAAGCTCTAAAGAAATGCGGGTAGACAGAGGGCACATTCCACACAAGAATCCAGGCATGGATTTTGAAGTAGCAGCTTGACCACTGTCATTGTAGAACTTAGGCTAGAGGACAGGATTGGTTTTCAATACTCTGATACCCATCTGTGACAGACGGGCAACTTCTGTGCTGGCAATATCAAAGCAACCCCACCAAGAGACATGCCGGCCTCTCTGTGGCTGGATGGTTTCCATGGTGTGGGGGAGTTTTGTTGTTGTTGCTCTTGTGAAGTTTAAGTTCTTGTGGCTTTTCCCCTTTGCCAGCCTTGCTTAAGACCAAAGGAGAGCTGGATGGTAAAGACTCCCTCGAGAATGGGCAAACGAGTTGCAGATCAAGTATCCTGGCCACGAAGACAAGGAGAGGATCAGGCCTGAAGCTCCAGGCCTGGACACGCCCCGGAGGAGAAATGATCCTCGTGGTTAGTAACAGAGCCAAGCTTCCTTTGTCTAATCTTTCGCTGGAATTAAGAGCTTTTCACATTTCAGTTGACTTGAGAACAGACAGGGAGTCCCAAATCAGAAGCAGATTGGAGCTGGTGAGCAGGGAAACGACACTTCAGCCTCTAAATGCAGCAGCTCTGTTTGTCCCTTGCTTTTGACCCCAGCAGCCTCTTTGCTCCCTCTCTCCTCCCTGCTCCACAGAAGGCTTCTCTCCTCTTCTCTGAGGCTCTGCTCTTAAAGCAGCAGGTGCCCGATTCCAGTGGACTCTCTCCACTGCGGAATGCATTACAGCAGGGGCAGCACCTTCCCCAGCAACACACCCTGTCACCTTTGATCCTTTGCCATTTGCACTGTGGGTTTTCATTTGACCCAGTGGTCTGAGTTTGCTCCAGTATTTGTGTTTTCGTGTTTTTCTTTCCTATGCTTCTCTTTCCCTCCCCGCCCCTCCTTTATGCTGTGGCCTAAGTACACTGAGCTTCTTCCTTTGTTTGTATGACAGAGGATTCCTTTTCATTCGTCAGGATCTTAACTATGCATACCACAAAAAAATTGAAGCACAAAGCACCAAAAAAAAAATGACGATAGAAAAATCTAGTGGATTTGGAGGTGAAAGAAAGCAAACTTGCACCCAGTTTTCGAAACCTTAAACAGATTTATATTCTTGGCCCAGTTCTCAGTTACTCACCACAGTACTCTTATTTTGTGCCTCAAGGGATAGGCAAAAAGCTCTTTCCTGCTCAGCACTTACTTAATACTTAAAAGAAATACCCTTTCTTTCTCTAGCAATGCACTTGTTTGTAACAGTGGAAATACAGGGCACCCAAGAGGTCAAACTCTCTAGAAACCTGGGGCCAATACTTACAAAGACTGATGCCTTGTGGGTGATTGAAAAACAACCCTAGAGTCAGAATTAACAACATTCTCCACATAGCGTTTAAATGGTCACTTTTTGTCCAGAGCTGGGTACTTTCTGAAAACTGTTTCTCTAGCCTGAGGCAAGCCTGGGCTTTGGCTGTGAGGCCCAGAGGCTTAGCTTCTTCACCCAATGCTTGCAAAATGTTTATAGCAAACTCAAATACCTTCCACAGATTACTCCCATTCTCCATCTGATTTCTTCACCAGCTGTTCTCTGCCTGATTCATTGTGCAGATTTCTTTCTAGTGTTGTGGATATTCCCTAGTTACCTACCATAATGCTTGGTCTTACAGGTGTATAGCATGTTTGCAATGCTTGTTCATACGCTCCCAGGGAAAAAAAAATCATAAAATATAATCTTACGTGTAATTTTCCTGAGTACTAAATGCTTTGCCCTGAACTTGAAGACAGTGTATCAGTTGAAGGATGCCAGGAATTACTTCACCTCATGTATATGTACCTGTTACAGATTATATTCATTTTCAAATTAATTTCAAAGCCAGCTGTTATTTTTGCTAAAAGTCATCCTTGATGTTATGCTTTAGTAACTACCATTTAAAACTTAGAGACAACTAGCTGTGCAATATGAGGATTTAAAAATTCAGTACTTGGATTGTTTATCGTGGGTTTTATATTTTGAGCTCAAGTCTCCTTCTTAATATATTGTCTGTAGGCACTTAATAAAATGGATTTTTAAGGAAAAATAAAATAGCTTTACTATATATATAACATGCATATTATACATAAAATGTTGGAACTTTTTGGTGATTTAGTTTTCCTTTATAAATACGGGCATGTAGTTATTTCTACAGCAATACTTACATTGAAAGACAAGTTTCTATGCCATGGAGGCTTTTTAGAAGTTCTAACTGGGAATGTAAGCATCTATGTAACCTTAATCCAAAAAGAGGGCTCCTCTAACTGGGGAGATTGCCCGTTTGGACCGTCAAACAGCTGGGGAGAATGGGTCACCTGCCTAGACTACTTAATGAGCTGAGTCCACTCTAACAGTCAGGGCTGGAAGAAAGCACCTTCTTCAGAGTGAGCACACATCAGGTACCCCCTCCATTTTTCCCTGACTCATGTGGAGGGGTTAGGACTTTAAAGAAGCCAGGTTTGTCTTTTTCTTTATTTCATGGAATATGCTAAAAAACAGAAAGAAATATTGAACCTATGCCATGTACTTCAAACGAAGCTTCCACAGAAAATCTGAAACCCTAAAAAGGTTCTTCATTTAAGCCATAGAGAGACACAAATATTCAAACTCTCCTAAGTAATGCTAAAAACAAGGCAGCGAGTGTTCCAACAAGGGCAAGACCTCACTTGTTTATTATTTAGGACTCTTATCACTGTCAGTTCTAGCTTGATGAAAGTACTATCATGTGTCAGAGACAATGCCATATGTTCACCAAAAACAAAAACAAAAAAACCCAATTTATTTTCCCTCTGGGCATACAGAAAGACTACATTTCCCAGTTTCTTTTGTAATTAATTTTGGGCTCTGAGTCTGAATTCTATCCAAAGAAATGCAAGTGAAAGTTGTGTATACTACTTCCAGGTCTGCCCAAATCCTCCCACCTCCTGCACAACCTTTAACATCTCTCTTCCCCCTTTACAGTAACCCCGGGACCACAGAGTGAAGATGGTGGCATTGCAAGACAGGAAGAGCTTGGGTTCCTGCAAGACTGCGTGAAGCAGTCCCCTCTTTTCCATGACTATCTTGGTCTGCGACAGGCTGCAATGGTTTGAAGGTTTGTCCCCTCTAAAACTCATGTTGATATTTAATTGCCATTGTGATGGTATTGGAAGGTGGGGCCTTAAGAGAGCTCTGCCCTCATAAGTGGACTAATACCAGTTATCAGGAGTAGGCTCACTCACTTCCACTCTCTTTTTCTTGCTCTCACTCTTGTTAGCCCTTCTGCTTTCCACTATGGGATGATAGAACAAGACGTCCCTCATAAGATACTGGCACCTTGATCTTGGACTTCCCAGCCACTAAGCAATAAGCCAATAAAACTCTGTTTTTATTATATATTACCCATTCTTTGGTGTTCTGTTATAGCAGCACAAAACAGACTAAGACACAGGAAGAAGCAATAAATCATTATTTGAGATTTAGCGGTTATTGTAGTAGCTTGCGTCATGGACCCCAACTAATGCATACTATATTATATCATGTACGTTCTCTGTGTTGCTTATTTCCTACCTCAACCATAGCCATCATTTTAAGACAACAGTTAAGAAAACAACTTTATCTGCACAAAGTGCTCTTTCTGCCTGATGTTTTTCCCCTCCTCCCTCTGTTCTTGCCTCCCCAACACACACACATCCCCCTTTACCTTTATATACTCCTTTTTCAGCTTTGAAATGGCAAGCGGGCCTAACAGGAAAGATTCTTTGGACTTTAAGAACATCCATCAGCTTTATTGCTATAGACAGATTTCTTTCCTTAATGATTTTTTTTTTTTTTGAGCAAGGAATATGGTTTGCCCTCTCCAGTCATAGAGTGAATTAATTTGAGGATTTAGCTAGCTACTTGTCATGAACCTGAATGAGAGAAAGGGAGAAACTTTTCATCCACTGCTCACTGTCATTTTCTCTCCTTCTGACTTCCACTTTCCCTAAATTGTTGCATTAATCTAGCCACTCCCCAATCATCACCACTATAGTGTGAGCTCTTTTAGGAAAAGGACCAGTGCTTATTCATTTTTTATCCCTGATATTTGGAAACTACTAGGTAATCATTAAAAGTTAGCTATTATTTAGCAATAAGATCAAAACCAGGAGACAAATGGCCTTAACTCTGTTAAGAGGCATTAGGACAATTTCATGGGACTAGGAGAGATGCCAGGCCCTTCTCTTAGTCCATAGCTATTTGAATCCCAGATCTGAAACTTAAGGGAAATAAAAATTTAAGTATACATACCACCTCTCAATTTCTCTTCAAATAATTTTTTTCTTTTTTCCTTCTCAAAAAAAGAAGGAGGAGAAGGAGCAAGAGGAGGCTAAGGAGAAGGAAGAAGGAAGGAAAGAAAAGTAAAGGAAAATTTTAAGAGGTCCATTTTCTTCTCAAGGATGAAAATCAAGGTCCCAAATGCTTATAAAATCTACCCCTTTCAACTAATATTTATAGTAAAGCAGTGTAGTAGAGTTAGGTGGAGGAAAAGGAAAACTATGGGAGTAGAAATTGCATTTGCTGAGTACACATGTGAAACGACAGTTACCACCTTCATTCTCCAGTGTTAGGTTTTGAAATCGCCATAGTAGGAAATCCACTTTAAATATGTTTGCCTTTGGATCTATTTTTAAATGAAAAAAAAATCTCAGTGCTTCTGGTGTATGTATGTACTAGAGACAGTCTTAACCTAAGATGTTAAGAGAGGAGGCTGGGGACAATTTATCAGTGTCAGAACCCAACACCAGAAGAGAAATTGGAGTGACCTTTTAACAAAGGTTCTATTTTTAAGATCTAATTGACTTAGCCACTGGGATTATCTCTGGTATTAAAAATTATTTAATGGGGTTGCTCCATGAAATTCAAATAGGATGTATGGTAAATCATTACTACGATGAAACAATGGCAGCAAATATTTACTGATGCAAAACAAAAAGTTCGTATAGAATACCTGAGAGTTTGCCTGCTGTGGTAGTGAGTTATGAGAGACATCACAACCAAGGCTTGCTTTTGGCTTTTTCCTTGCAACAAAAGAAATAAGCAGCACTTGGAGTGATCCGAACATCCAGGAGGACTTATAAACTGTCCCTTTGGAATATTTGGTCAAACTCTTGCTTAGTGGTTCTTCACTTTCTCTGAATTCCCCACTCTTTCCTTTTCTAATTTGTGTTTCTAGCTGCCCACTCCCATAGTATTTCCCCATTTCTTTAACACTCTCATTTTCAATTTATTCCTTCCCCATATCTCTTTCAGGATTTTCCCACATTCAACAAAATGACATTATCTCAGATAGGAGAGTCCACTGATGATTGCGCGTATGAATAAGGTAAAAAACAGTGCTCTACAAGGGTCCCTTGCAGTTCCTCAGGGACCTCAGTCTATCAAACATTTTCTCCCCTACATATGCACTCTTTGCACTCTTTCTCTTTCCTATTACAATGCAACTAGGGTGAAGTATCTTCTATCTTAAAAGACAATGTTACCCAGACTTTAAACCAACAAAAATCAAAAGAAACAAAGAAGGCCACTATATAATGGTAAAGGGATCAATTCAACAAGAAGAGCTAACAATCCTAAATGTATATGCACTCAACACAGAAGCACCCAGATTCATAAAGCAAGTCCTTAGAGACCTATAAAGAGACTTAGACTCCCACGCAATAATAATGGGAGACTTTAACACCCCACTGTCAACATTAGACAGATCAATGAGACAGAAAGTTAACAAGGATATCCAGGAATTGAACTCAGTTCTGCACCAAGTGGACCTAATAGACATCTACAGAACTCTCCACCCCAAATCAACAGAATATACATTCTTCTCAGCACCACATCGTACTTACTCCAAAATTGACCACATAGTTGGAAGTAAAGCAGTCCTCAGCAAATGTACAAGAACAGAAATTATAACAAACTGTCTCTCAGACCACAGTGCAATCAAACTAGAACTCAGGATTAAGAAACTCACTCAAAACCACACAACTACATGGAAACTGAACAACATGCACCTAAATGACTACTGGGTACATAACGAAATAAAGGCAGAAATAAAGATGTTATTTGAAACCAATGAGAACAAACACACAACATACCAGAATCTCTGGGACACATTTAAAGCTGTGTGTATAGGGAAATTTATAGTACTAAATGCCCACAAGAGAAAGCAGGAAAGATCTAAAATTGACACCCTAACATCACAATTAAAAGAATTAGAGAAGCAAGAGCAAACACATTCAAAAGCTAGCAGAAGGCAAGAAATAACTAAGATCAGAGCAGAACTGAAGGAGATAGAGACACAAAAAACCCTTCAAAATAAATCAGTGAATCCAGGAGCTGGTTTTTTAAAAAGATCAATAAAATTGATAGACCGCTAGCAAGACTAATAAAGAAGAAAAGAAGAGAGAAGAATCAAATAGATGCAATAAAAAATGATAAAGGGGATATCACCACACCGATCCCACAGAAATACAAACTACCATCAGAGAATACTATAAACACCTCTATGCAAATAAACTAGAAAATCTACAAGAAATGCATAAATTTCTGGACACTTACACCCTCCCAAGACTAAACCAGGAAGAAGTTGAATCCCTGAATAGACCAATAACCGGCTCTGAAATTGAGGCAATAATTAATAACCTACCAACCAAAAAAAGTTCAGGACCAGACGGATTCACAGCCGAATTCTACTAGAGGTACAAAGAGGAGCTGGTACCATCCCTTCTGAAACTATTCCAATCAATAGAAAAAGAAGGAATCCTCCCTAACTCATTATATGAGGGCAGCATCATCCTGGTACCAAAGCCTGGCAGAGACACAACAAAAAAAAGAGAATTTTAGACCAATATCTCTGATGAACATCGATGCAAAAATCCTCAATAAAATACTAGCAAACCGAATCCAGCAGCACATCAAAAAGCTTATCAACCATCATCAAGTTGGCTTCATCTCTGGGATGCAAGGCTGGTTCTACATAAGCAAATCAATAAATGCAATCCATCATATAAATAGAACCAAACAAAAAAACCACATGATTATCTCAATAGATGCAGAAAAAGGCTTCGACAAAATTCAACAGCACTTCATGCTAAAAACTCTCAATAAACTAGGTATTGATGGGACATATCTCAAAATAGTAAGAGCTATTTATGACAAACCCACAGTCAATATCATACTGAATGGGCAAAAACTGGAAGCATTCCCTTTGAAAACTGGTACAAGACAGGGATGCCCTCTCTCAACACTCCTATTCAACATAGTGTTGGAAGTTCTGGCCAGGGCAATCAGGCAGGAGAAAGAAAGAAAGGGTATTCGATAAGGAAAACAGGAAGTCAGATTGTCCCTGTTTGCAGATGACATGATTGTATATTTAGAAAACCCCATCATCTCAGCCCGAAAACTCCTTAAGCTGATAAGCAACTTCAGCAAAGTCTCAGGATACAAAATCAATGTGTAAAAATCACAAGCATTCCTATACACCAATAACAGACAAACAGAGAGCCAAATCATGAGTGAACTCCCATTCACAATTGCTTCAAAGAGAATAAAATACCTAGGAATCCAACTTACAAGGGATGTGAAGGACCTCTTCAAGGAGAACTACAAACCACTGCTCAATGAAATAAAAGAGCACACTAACAAAAGGAAGAACATTCCATGCTCATGGATAGGAAGAATCAATATTGTGAAAATGGCCATACTGCCCAACGTAATTTATATATTCAATGCCATCCCCATGAAGCTACCAATGACTTTCTTCACAGAATTGGAAAAAACTACTTTACAGTTCATGTGGAACCAAAAAAGAGCCCGCATTGCCAAGACAATCCTAAGCCAAAAGAACAAAGCTGGAGGCATCATGCTACCTGACTTCAAACTATACTACAAGGCTACAGTAACCAAAACAAAGATATAGGCCAATGGAACAGAATAGAGGCCTCAGAAATAATACCACACATCTACAACCATCTGATCTTTGACAAACCTGACAAAAACAAGAAATGGGGAAAGGATTCCCTATTTAATAAATGGTGCTGGGAAAACCAGCTAGCCATATGTAGAAAGCTGAAACTGGATCCCTTCCTTACACCTTAAACAAAAATTAATTCAAGATGGATTAAAGACTTAAATGTTAGATCCAAAACATAAAAACCCTAGGAGAAAACCTAAGCTATACTATTCAGGACATAGGTATGGGCAAGGACTTCATGACTAAAATACCAAAAGCAATGGCAACGAAAGTCAAAATGGACAAATGAGATCTAATTAAACTAAAGAGCTTCTGCACAGCAAAAGAAACTACCATCAGAGTGAACAGGCAACCTACAGAATGGGAGAAAATTTTTACAATCTACCCATCTGACAAAGGGCTAATATTCAGATTCTACAAATAACTTAAACAAATTTACAAGAAAAAATCAAACAACCCCATCAAAAAGTGGGCAAAGGATATGAACAGACACTTCTCAAAAGAAGACATTTATGCAGACAACAGACACATGAAAAAAAATGCTCATCATCACTGGCTATCAGAGAAATGCAAATCAAAACCACAATGAGATACCATCTCACACCAGTTAGAATGGTGATCATTAAAAAGTCAGGAAACAACAGGTGCTGGAGAGGATGTGAAGAAATAGGCATACTTTTACACTATTGGTAGGACTGCAAGCTAGTTCAACCATTGTGGAAGACAGTGTGGCGATTCCTCAAGGATCTAGAACTAGAAATACCATTTGACCCAGCCATCCCATTACTGGGTATATATCCAAAGGTCTGTATCATGCTGCTATAAAGACACATGCACACATATGTTTACTGCAGCACTATTCACAATAGCAAAGACTTGGAATCAACCCAAATGTCCATCAATGATAGACTGGATTAAGAAAATGTGGCACATATACACCATGGAATACTATGAAGCCATAAAAAGGATAAGTTCGTGTCCTTTGTAGGGACATGGATGAAGCTGGAAACCATCATTCTCAGTAAACTATCGCAAGGACAGAAAACCAAACACTGCATGTTCTCACTCATAGGTGAGAACTGAACAATAAGGACACTTGGACACAGGATAGGGAACATCACACACCAGGGCCTGTCATGGGGTGGGGCGGGGGGGAGAAGGATAACATTAGGAGATATCCCTAATGTAAATGAGGAGTTAATAGGTGCAGCACACCAACATGGCACATGTATAAACATGTAACAAACCTCCACGTTGTGCACATGTACCCTAGAACTTAAAAAAATACACACATACACACACACACACACACACACACATACACACAGACAATGTTACCTTGGAAACATATTTCCTATTTGCTATGGTGCTGTATCTCTTACCTTCCTTCCTGCAAAGATTCATCTATATTCCCTGCCTCCACTGGCTCACTTCCCATTTACTCTTCAATCCATTAAGATCTCAAATGCAGTGTTTATCTCCAGTGTTGAAGATACTCTCACAGGTATACATACACTTCCACATTATTAATGTCAATGATACAGGCTTTAAAACAGGAAGCATCTTCCAGAGCCACTGCTCCTTTTTGAAGAAAGAGGTCCTTACCAGTTCTTTATGAAGAAGTAGTCATGTTCTGGGTACCATATTATTTTGTTTCCCTGGCTACAGCTGACTGGGCCCCAGGGGCGTGAGGCAACACAAGTGATTCAATAACTACCATCTATGGACTATGAGGTCCCTCCCTAATTAGAAACATGGGGATAAACTAGACCAATCAGATTCTCTCTTGAAAGAGCTGGTCTAAAGATGGTAATATGGAAGTGCATCCAAGGCGTGCAGACCTCCATAGAGTAACAAAGAATTAGGTTGATGGCAGACTACCTGTAGACAGACCAGGGTGCACCTCCTACTGAGGAGGTAACAAAATATCCTGATTGCAAGAGTTATGTTATATCCTGAACTCATAGTTTCTGAACTGCAGTCCATTCTCTATGAGATCTGGCATTTCTTGGTTCCTATTCTCTCAAAACCTGGTTGCATGAGTAGAGTTTCTGTCTACTTCACTTTCTGAGTGTATAGTTATAATTAAGCAAATTGATTTCTTGATTTCTTTATCAAGAAAACCTGAATGAACATTTCTTGGCTAGCAAAAACCCCACCTAGCAACCATTATATTACATGTGTAATATTTGATTCTGCAGATCACTACCTCCTTCTAGAAGTTCTCTCTCTCGGCGTATGTGATACAACTCTTCCAGATATTCGTCCTACTAATGAGGCTATTTCTTCTCTTCCTCCTGCCATCTCTATTTACTCATTTCAACCCTTAAAAATGGATCTTCCTCAGGCATCCCATTGCCTACTTTTGTTCAGTCTATATACTCTGTCTGAAGAACTATATATATATATATTCATGGCTTCAACCTCCATTTGAATCCTAATGACAGTTGTTTGCTGGATACCTTATCTTCTTTTGGATGTACCACAAGATCCTCAAAATTCCACATGGTTAAGACCTAAATTATCATTATTTGGTACAAAATAGCTCTTTGTCTTGTACTCCTTCCATCAATAGTTGATATAATTATTATCCTAAATCCCCCCAGTGAGTAACCTGATTCTAAGTCCAGTCACTATTCTCACTTACTCCATGATTTAACTTCTCTCCAGTATGTCTTCACCACTCCCGCCCTCTATCACTGCTTATTCAGGGATTTTCCCCTGACTCCCCGGTGACTCGGGTGTTCCTCCTAGAAGACCTCTTTCAAAGAACCACCTATTGTACTGAATGTTGACTTTCTCATCTGTCTCCCGCAAAAATGTAAGTTGCCCATGGATAGAGGACCAGTTTTAAAATCTAACATAATGCTGGCCAACTATAGGTACTTACTACTGTTTTTTAGTGGATAATAAATAAGTGGATAAATAAGTAAAAAGTCAGAATTGCCTGTGTCATACACAAAAATGAAGAAGCTCCAGCCTTCAAATTACATCACCACCAACTCAACTAAGAATGGGAAATGTGATATTGGACAATAGAAGTATTGGTTTGTAATCTCCAAACTTCTCCTCCCCAATGACACTACAGACAAACAGTTTTAACTTACTCTATTCTCATCCCCTTCTTATACTCTTTCTTTACAATACCTTAATGCAACTCTTATTTGACTTCTCACTTGTATACTCCTATAAAACCAAGCCCCGGTTCTGGAGTTAATGGCTATAGCTAATATTGCAAAGTTGTGATAACTTCGCCTATTAAGATTCTGTTCAGTCCATATGTACAGAGGCCTTTACTTTGCATACAATGGGCTTGCTAAAGAATAGCCTTAGTAACCTGTTTCACCTTAAAATTGACCAACTCCCCCACTCCATCCCAGATGGCAGATGAGAGGCTTTTAGTTTGCCTCAGCCACTTGGAGATAGCAAGACAATGCATAAAGATCAACTCTGTGAACTTTAACTCAAGAAGGAAAATAGGAATCTACTGGAATCTTGAAGAACAAACGAGAATCCAGGGAGAAAAATGCCACAAACAGCCCCTGTGATGGTGTCTGGCTGATAAAAATGAGTAAAACCCCAGTACATGAGAGAGGCAGAGAGCCTCCCTCTGAAGCTCACCTTTCCAATGGAGATCCAAGCAACCCAGGCCAAGGGAGAGCACTTTGTTTCTTCCAAGCCCTAGTGCTAACTTGGGGAAAGGATTGAAGATGTTGTAAGAGAAAGACACCATGAAAACCTCAATACATTTTCCCAGCCTAGCCTAGCCTAGGACCAAGGGCAGGGTGCCATTTTTAACCAAGGACCATATAAAGTCAGGAATTCTTTGGTGACACGGCAGCATGACTGTGTTGGTATTTTAGTCTTGGATCAGAGGCTGGAGCAAGACTTGCTCTGGAGTGGGGTAGGAGCTTCCACAGCCAGAACTGTAGAAGGCACCTCAGCAGTAGGTGCTAGAATTGTGCTCCCCACACTGCAAGCCTGGGGCAGGAGGAGAGCTGCTACAGCTGTAGTTTCTCTTGGGCAGTGAGACTTGCCAGCTTGGCAACGTGGAACTGGTCTGCATGTACCATTGCTGGGTGTCCCAGTTTGCTCCTCTGAGATTGTGATACAGCAGGGCACTCTCCATTTCACCCTCAGGCAGAAATCCAGGCATTTGGAGCACCCACTTGTATAGTTTGGCAGCCTGAGTCACCTCACCCTTCCTGGGCATAGATTGTGGTACAGCAGAGCTCTTGCTGCTCCATTTACAGGAAGACATCCAGGCATTCAGAGCACACACTCACCTGTATCAGCATCTTGACATGCCCCATCATTCCTGTGCAGAGATCCTGGTACAGGGAGGCCCTCTGCTTCACATGCAGGCAAATCTCCAGGCATTTAGAGTACCCACTCATTTAGTTCAGCAGCCTGACCTACCCCACCCTTCCTATGCAGAGATTCAGATGCAGAGAGGCCCTTTCTGCTCCATGCCCAGGCAAATCTCCAGGACACTTGCCTAGTTCATTAGCCTTAGTCATCCTGCCCCTCCTGAGCAGAAAACTTAGTACAGGGAGACCTTCTGTGCTCCACACTCAGGCAAATCTCCAGGCATTCATAGCACCCACTCATCTGGAACAGTGGCCTAAACTGCCCCAGTCTTCCTGTGCAGAGATCCTGGGTGCAGGGGGCCCTCTCTACCCCATACCCAGGCAGACCTCCCGGCATCTGGAGTACCTACTCTCCTAGGAGTTTAAGCCACCCCTCACTCCCACACAGAGAACTTAGGCCAAGGAGGTTTCCCAGCACCATGCCTAAGCACACCTCTGGGTGCTCAGTGGCTGCTCACTGTACCCACCCTCAGCACTGGTGCTCACACCTGCCATCGGGGCCCCTGGAGGAGGACCTGCCTGGTCTAGCCCTGCCCATCTTGGCCCCCAACCCCACAGGGCTGAGGAGGGAGCTCAGACCACTGTGCACTCCACAGCTTAGCCCATTACCTGAGGAAATAGAGAGCTTTTCCTAGTAAGCAAGGATCAAGTATATACCCAACCATGTTGACTGCAGCTGGCTCTTACCTATAAGTGCCATGTACAAGTTTGCAGGTCAAACTGCAGAGCCCAATATAAAACCTGCCATCAGAGTGCATGGGGCTATAGAAACAAAGCCAAAAGACCCTACCCAGCATTCTCTACGGTCATATCACCTAGGAAGGGAGGGAAAAGTAAAGAAAAAATAATATTATAGGCAAGAAAGAAAAAGAAAAATCCTACTCACACTGAAATAATCATAAAAATTAGAAGTGCCAGCATCTCTAGATGAGAAGGAACCACTGCAAGAATGCTCGCACCATGAGGGATTTGAATGTGGTGACACCATCAAAGGATCACACTAGCTCTCCAGCAATGGCTCCTAACAAAAATGGAAACTCAAAAATGACAGATTTGAAAGCATGGATTGCAAGGAAGCTCAACCTCCAAGACAAGTTTGAGCACCAACACAAAGAAATTTCTAAAGCAATCAAGGAAATGAAGGAAGAGGTAAACATCTTAAAAAAAAAAAAAAAAAAAAAAGAAATCAAACAGGGCTTCTGGAATTGAAAACCTCACTTAAGGAATTTCAAAATTTAATTGACAGATTTATCAACAGACTGGACCAAGCAGAAGAGAGAATTTTGGAGCCTGAAGACTGGTCTTTTAAACTAACCAAGTTAGACAAAAATAAAGAAAAAAGAATTTTAAAAAATGAATGAAGTTGTCAAGAAATATTATATTATGTAAAGTGACCAAACCTATAAATGATTGGCATTCCTGAGAGAGAAGGAGAAAGAGTAAGTTACCTGGAAAAAAATTTTGAGGAAATCATTCAAGAAAATTTCCCTTATCTTGCTAGAGGGGTACACATCCAGATACAAGAAATCCAGAGAACGCCTGCCAGATACTACACAAAATGACTATCATCAAGGCATACAGTCACTAGACTGTCCAAGGTGAACACTAAAGAAAAAAAATCTTAAAAGCAGCTCACATACAAAGGGAGCACCATCAGGCTAACAGTGGACTCTCAGCATAAACCTTATAAGCCAGGAGAGATTGGGGGCCTATTTTCAGCATTCCTAAGGAAAAAAAGTTCCAACCAAGAATTTCATATCCCACCAAACTAAGCTTCATAAATGAAGGGAAAATCTTTTCCAGGCAAGCAAATGCTAAAGGAATTCATTACCACTAGATGAGCCTTACAACAGATCCTTAAGAGAATTCTAAACACAGAAATGAAAGAATGATAACTGCTACCACAAAACACACTTAAGTACAAAGCCCACAGACCCTATCAAGCAGCCTCACAATAGAAACTACAAAACAACCAACTAACAACTTCTTGATAGGATCAAAACCTCATCTATCAATATTAACCTAGAACGTAAATGGTCTAAATGCTTCACTTAAAAGGCAAAGGGTGGCAAGTTGGATAAATAATACCCATTCATCTGTTGTCATCAAGAGACCTATCTTACACATAAGGCTATCTTACACACCCATAGGCTCCAAGTAAAGACTTGGAGAAAGATCCAAGATCATTGCTAGGATGCAAGATTGACTCAACATACACAAATCAATAAATGTGCTTCACCACATAAACATAAAATCAAAACCAAAAACCATATCATCTCCATAGACATGTAAAAAGCTTTCAATAAAATCCAACAGTGCTTCATGACAAAAACCCTCAAGAAACTTGTCATTGAATGAACATACCTCAAAATAGTCATAGCCGTCTATGACAAACCTACAGCCAACATCATACTGAACAAGCAAACACTGAAAGCATTCCCCTTGAGAACTGGAACAAGACAGGGATGTCCACTCTCACCATTCCTATTCAATACAGTACTAGAAATGCTAGCCAGAGCAATCAGGCTAAACAAAGAAATAAAATATATCCAAATAAGAAAAGAAGTCAAACAATCTCTTTTTAAGGACAATATGATTCTACACCTAGAAAACCCAAAAAACTCCATCACAGGCTCCTGAAACTGACAAACAAGTTCACTAAAGTTTCAGGACACAAAATCCATGTACAAAAATCAGCAGCATTTCTATACACCAATAATGTTCAAGATGAGAGCCAAATCAAGAACATAATCCCTTTTACAAAAACCACCACACACAAACAAAATACCTAAGACTATATCTAACCAAGGACAAAAAAGAGCTCTACAAGGAGAACTATAAAACCGTGCTAAAAGAAATCATACATTAAACAAACAAATGAAAAAATATTCCATTGTCATGGATTGTAAGAATCAGTATCGTTTAAATGCCCATAGATCCCAAAGCAATCTACATATTCAGTGCCATTCCTATCAAACTATCAACATCATTTTTCACAGAAGAGAAGATAAAACTATTATAAAGTTCATATGGAACCAAAAAAGAGCCCAAAGAGCCAAAGCAAGCCAAGCCAAAAGAACAAAGCTGGAGGCATCACATTACCTGACTTCAAACTATATTATAAGGCTATAGTAACTAACAAAAACAGCATGGTATTGGTATAAAAACAGAAATATAGAACAATGGAACAGAATACACAACCCAGAAATAAAGTTGCATACCTATAGCCATCTGATCTTCCTCAAAGTTAACTAAAATAAGCAATGGGGAAAGGATTCCCTATTCAATACCTGGAACTGGGACAGTTGACTCACCATATGCAGAAGAATGAAACTGGAACCCTACCTTTCACGATATACAAAAATTAACTCAAGATGGATTAAAGATTTAAGTGTAAGACCTCATACTATAAGAATCCTAGAAGAAAACAGGAAATGCCATTCTAGACATTGCATTTGGGAAATAATTTATAATTAAGTCGTTCAAAAGCAATTGCAACACAAACAAAAATTGAAAAGTGGGACCTAATTAAAATAAGAGCTTCTGCACAGCAAAAGAAATATCAACAGAATAAACAGATGACCTATGGAATGGGAGAATATATTCACATACTACACATCCAGCAAAGGTCTAATACCTAGAATCCATAAGGAACATAAACATTTGACCAAGTAAAAAACAAATGACCCCATTAAAAAATGGGAAAAAGACAGCAACAGACACATCTGTTGAAGACATACAAGTGGCCAGCAAACATATGAAAAAATGCTCCACATCACTAATCATCAGTGAAAGGCAAATCAAAACCACAATAAGATACCATCTCACACCAGTCAGAATGGCTATTATTAGAGTCAAAAAACAACAGATGCTGGTGAGGCTGCAGAGAAGAAGGAACATTCATACATTGTTGGTGGGAATGTAAATTAGAGTTCAGCCACTGTGGAAAGTAGTTTGGAGATTTCTCAAAGACCTAAAACCAGAGCTTCCATTTGACCTAGCAATCCCATTACTAGGTATATATCTAAAAGAAAATAAATCTACTTGGGAGGCTGAGGTGGGAGGATTGCTTTGGCCTGGGAGGTTGAGGTTACAGTGAGCCATGACTGTGCCATTGCACTGCAGCCTGGGTAACCAAACCAGACCCTGTCTCAAAGAAAAAAAGAAAAGAAGTCATTCTACTGAAAAGACAGATGCGCTCATATGTTCATCACAGAACTATTCAGAATAGCAAAGTCATGGAATCAACCTAGGCACCCATCAAAGATGGACTAGATCAAGAAAATGTGGTATATATACACCATGAAATCTACATAGACATAAAAAAGAATGAAATCATGTACTTTGCAGCAACATGGATGCAGCTGGAGGCTATTATGCTAGGCAAATTAATGTCAGGACAAAAACCAAATACTGCATGTTCTCATATATAAATAAGTGGAAGCCCAACATTGGGTACTCGGGAACATATAGCAACAATAGAAACTGGGGGTACTAGAGAGGGTAGGGAGGTTGACAAGGGCTGAAAAACTAACTGTTGAGTACTATGCTCAGTACCTGGGTGATGGGATCATTCATATCCCAAACCGCAGCATCACACAATATACCCAGATAACAAACCTGCACAATACCCCCTGAATCTAAAATACAAGTTGAAAAAAACATTGACCTCCTATCTTCACAAGCCATTGACTCAAAAGGAAGGATTTGTGAAAGCGTTTGAGGAACCAAAACCTAGTATGGTACTTCTTTAACCATACTAGGTTAACATAACCTCTTTAAGTTAATTCTAGATTCTGCTGATGGTAGAAAAATAAGTTACTTTTTTGGGTGTGTGTATGCGTGTGTGTGAAAGAGAGAGAGAGAGAACACACACACACACACTTGTATATATAGAATAAAATATAGTGTTACCATTGCCCATTTTGATTTGCCCACACTAATAGAAAATATCATTGGCATATATGGTAAAGAATAACAGGTACTGTAAAGTTCACTTCAGAAGGAAAAATCATAGACGGAAACACTAAATACAAGCTAAAGTTGACTTAGCACTTACAATATTCTGGTAGTATTAAGCACTTCACAAGAATTATTTTATGTAATCCTCATAACAACCTTGTTTATAAGAGAAAACTGAGGCTCTGCTGCACTTGAGTCATCTTTGCAAACAACAGAACTAGGTTTGAAAATCAGGTAGGTTAATTTGCAAAATCCATGTTTTTGATAGCAATAACACACTGCCTTCCAAATTTATCTTGTCCAGTCCAACTTCCCAGGTTTCCAGATGAGAAAACCGAGGCCCAACGGTATAAAATGTCTTGAACAAGGTCCACAGTTGGTTAGGTACAGAATCAGGAACAGGCATGAATTGTCTGGGGGCATTTTGCCTTGTCATTGAAATATATGACTCCTGGAGACAAATATCAACAAGTAAAAGAGACAAGTCTGGGAAGTGAGCAAGATAAAGTCATATGCTTTCCTCTTCTGCCTAACTTTGGAATGGTCTGAATTCTGTTTCTCATAAAACCTCCAAGAGACAACAATTACATTCATGGGAAGGAAAACAATCTGTTTGAATGACACACACAAGAGATATTTTTGTATAAAAGCGGGAATGGGGCAACTTATTGCCTCTTAAAGATCAAAAGGCCCTTGGAGGAATGTTCTTCCTTACCACCAACCAGCTCCTTATCCCAACCCACAGCTGACTGACTTCCTTATTAGGTTTGGACAATGGAAGGACAAAGAATTTAAACCAACTGGGCTTTGTGAAACTGCAGAAGAGTAAGTCTTGGGGAATGGAGGCAATGTCCCCAGGGAGCATGGCTGGAAGTAGACCAGTTGGGCAGTGAGGGAGGAGACAGTGCCCAAGCATATGGATACCTCTTTGCAGATAATCCAGCCTTGGCTGAATACAGTTCTTGCAAATCCAAGCCTTCTTCATTTTCCAGAAGACTATTCCCATTTATTCAGACTGCACAGGCTTCTGCTGCTGGGATGTCTGATGGCCTCTGTCTTCAGGTGAGGCCAGGGGCCAGTCTCAAAGGCAGAGTCCTTCAGGTTAACCTTGAAATTAAGCAGCTTTCTCAGGCCTGGAATCTACTGCCAAGTCTCTTGGCTGCCCTCACCTGCTCTTGTGCTTTCCTTATTGATGAACAGGGTAAGGGTGGAGTAGCCATGTGTGATAGTTAATATTGTCAACTTGATTGGATTGAATGATGCAAAGTATTGTTCCTGGGTGTGTCAATGTGGGTGTTGCCAAAGGAGATTAATATTTGAGTCAGCAGATTGGGAAAGGCAGACCCACCCACCCTCAATCTGGGTAGACACAGAAGTGAGGTCAGAATAAAAGCAGGCAGAAGAACATAAAAAGGCTAGACTGGTTTAGTCTTCTGGCCTACATCTTTCTTCTGTGCTTCTTGCTCTCAAACATTGGACTCCAGGTTTATTGGACTGGCTTCCTTGCCCCTCAGTTTGCAGATGGCCTATTGTGGGACCTCACCTTGTGACCGTGTGAGTCAATACTCCTTAATAAACTCCCCTTTATATATACATCTATCCTTTTAGTTCTGTGCCTCTAGAGAACCCTAACTAATACACCATGGGACATGTCTAGTGTAGTCAGATAGCTCTTCCATCATAATTCAAATCCCCAAGTTAGCCTCATTATGGTTCTGAGCCTCTATCTGGTTGTCCAGCTTCTTCTTGTAGATGCTTTGTCAAGGGCCATCATCCTTTCCTAAATCTCAGCTTTTGGACTGTTTTATTTGTGTAGCCCCCTTGGACACTTCACCTGTTTCTGCTGAGAAACTCAGTAATTGCCTCCAGACTCTACCTGCTGTGGAAACCTCTTCTCTACCCATTCCCCTTCTCACTTGTCTTAGTTTATTGCAGTTTCATCCTGTGAGACCTCACGTCAAAATTTCTTGTTCTAGAACATTAAGCATGATAGTTTGATAGGTGTAACAAACCACCATGGCACCTGTTTACCTATGTAATAAACCTGCACATCCTGCACGTGCACCCCGGAACTCAAAATAAAATTTTAAAAAAATAACATAAATGTTCTCTGAAAATGTAAATAACATTGGACTATAACTTGTCAATTATTCTAACTTGTGAGACTGTAAAGAAATAAAGCTACTGCAACTGCTACTGCTACTACTATCATTACCAATTACCATCTTTTGAGTGATGGACATTGTGCTAAAGTGCTTTACACGTATGAACTAACTCAATCTTACAACTTTAGAAGATGGGTAGTGAATATCCTCCTTATTTTAATTTTATAGCTATGGAAACTGATATATAAGGAGTTGAAGCCAGAGACTGCCAAGTGCTGTGCACATGGAGCTGCATGGAGACCATGCTGCATCCTCTGCGATACAGATTCCCTCATCTTCAGGGCAGCTGGGTAGAGCCTGGGTGAAACCCCCAGCCTCTACCTGAACTGGTCCCATTTGTTCATTCCCGGCTTCCAATCCCAGCATTTGTGCCAACATTCTTAATTTTAATATATTCTATCACCTTGAATATATTGCGAAGGACCAGTTAAAGAAACTTGGTTGAGTGGTAGAGTCACTCTGAATACAAATATGTGGAAATTAGAACCTGATTTCAGAATCAATATTCATGATGATGTTTTTCCTAACAAAACAAATAAAAGGGGGAAGAAAGGAAAACCAAGGATGGCTATAAGACAACAAGATCATTCAGAACCACCATAATTCCTCTAATGTTATAAAATGTCGGGAAAAAAGTGAGAAAGATAAGCAAAGAGAGGAAAATCAGGTTGACAGGGAAGGTTACAATGATAATGGTTGAGAAGGGAAGGCTAAGGCTGTCTTGAATCTCAATGTTCAAAAAATTCCTAATGAGGATTTTACTCTCAACATTCATAGAAATATGGACAAGATAAAAGAAATTTAAAGCAGGGTGGGTTTAGGACTGAACATCTGTAAGTCTTGCCCATGTCAGGGTTTGATAAAACCCTGAAATGGGCCATTCAGGACCACCTGGGAACCTTTGAGAACAAAACTCTACCAACACTACAGAGTTTGGACATTGCCCCTTTTTAAAAGCAGGAACTTATTACAGAATATCTAGCCCTAGGTACTTGTAAATTTGAAATTTCTATAAGCTTTTAGTTTTCTTTTGCAAACAGAGTAACTCATTAAACTTAATGGTTTTTACTTGGATGCTTGATATTTGAGGATTTGGAAGTATATCTAGCCATCCCTTCTCAGCAGATTCCCCAGGTGGATTTCCAAGATGCATGCACTATTTCCAGGAACCTTTCCTCCTCACTGTTTCATATTTCTGGTATTCATCTCTAAGGCGCCATAGATGGCACTCCACATACACACAAACAAATGATTTTAGTCCAAGTCAGAGCAACACCCTATTCTATGCTACCATGATAGTTTGTTAATACACATGAAACCATTTAATATGTTCAAAAGCAAAGCACTAAAATCTTTATATTAAAAAGGACCCCCAAAGGAATATGTGCTCCTTTCACAAAAACATAGAACAAATGACAACTGCTATTAAGTCAACTATGCAGAAGAAATATTGATTCCTGACAGTAGAAACATTAACAGTTCCCTAGACTGGATTTATGTCTAAATGATACCAAAGTGATTCTTCCCCAAGTGTTTTACAGGAACGTGAAATTTGTAGGAAACCTTGAGGGAGGTTCAAGGCAATCTCAATGTCTTTGTCATACCGTCATGGCCACTATTGCTTGCATATATGCCTCTTTGCAAGAAAGCAAGTCATCTTGCTTTAAGATGCTGTCAGCTTGGGAATGTCAGCTTGGGTTGAAGTAGAGAGCCCCAAACATATTTTGGCTTCCAGACAGTGAAACAGCAAATGCTTTGCTTTCTAACTAAACTCAAGGAACAAAATTTTTCATGTCTGCTTTGATGAATGAATTATTCAGAAGCAGTGAGTTCATCTCTTTTAGAGTCCAGAAATTGGTGAAGACCCATATAAATAGTAAACAATGCTTTTTTGGCTTCATGCCCCAACCCAAACAGTATGTTACATGTAGACAGCCAGATTCTGCCCTTGGACACACCCAGATGAGTCCTACTATAGTCAATGAAAATTGCATGAGAACTTCTGGGGGGCAGAATTTGGCTGGGGTGGTATGCATAAAGCTCAGCTTCTGAGGGTGGGCAGAATTTGGCTGGGGTGCTATGCATGAGGCTCAAAGGGCATGGCATACACCCAGAACCCAGCTCAGAGGTTGGATTCATGTGCCTTTAGAGACAATGCCTTTTCTCTTTGCAGTATATTAACTAGCATGCCTTAAGCAGCCCGAAAACTGATCCAGGAACCAGTGCATCCTAAAACTGTCCAACTGTCTAAAGTCATACTGTAAAAAGACGGAGTCATCTTACTTCTGAAGTGTGCTTTCGTGTAGACATTTCGAAGCTGACCACAAATAAAAGTGAAAACAGATCCAGAATAAGTACAGTAAACAATGGAAAACAAATGGATCCTGGAGTTCAGATGAAACAGGGCTGGTTTTGCACGTCCCCATATTCTGCCTTTCCCTCCCCCAAATGTTTTCTTAACATTTCTAGCATTATTAACAGAATTAAATTATTCCACATGGGTGCAGAATCAGTCCTATTGTGCCAACATTTTTTCTTTTTCTGCACTCAAGATAGTAGAAATACAGTGCATTTTAATGGCAATGGCACTGATCTTTTATTATGGCAATTTAGGTCTCAGTGTTTACCCATGGGAAGCTAGGCATTATTCAGAACATATAAATGACAACGACTTTGTCTCTGAGTACCTTACCATGTTTTCCAGCAGATGCTTTCACTTAAGATATTCCATCTTCGAATCATCCACAAATGCCGATTGCACTGAAATAATTTTTTTTTTTTTTTCTGAGAAGGGTAATGGCCTGGACAGTGATATTCTTACAAAGACGAAGGTAGAGGACCTCACTACTTCAACTTATAGAAATAAATAGATGCAGGATGAGGTGTGGCATCCCATGATTCCTCCTCTTAAAGCTCATATTATCTAAGAGATGTTTATTAAGCATCTTTTATGTGTCAGGTACTTTTCTAAGTGTTAGAGAGACTGCAGTTAGTTAACAAGTTCCAAGTATCTGCCCTCATAAAACTTGCATTCTATTATACTTCAAGAGGGAAAAATAAAGAACTAGACCAATGCTGTATTGCTCAAGTAAGCATTGATTTAAATCTTTTGTAAGCATTTCTTCTCTTAGTTTTATGCTCAATGTTATATTTATGCACAGTATGTACAATGTTGCCAAAACCTGTAAGCTTTCAGAAGGCAGGAAGAAGTTTACACACACTTTTCTTTGTAGGGCGATAATCAATTCCTAGATGATTATGATTAGCCCCTTTGCAACAAAAAATAATAAAATACTATCATCTCAAAACCCCATGCTCCATTTAGTCAACATACTACCATGGACTGCTTTTCATGTGGAAAGTGAATTTTCTCGGGTTTTGAAGCTGATCTTTCCAGATGACCAGGTAGAAAAGTAATATAAATCTTTTCCTCTTCTTCCAAAAGTAATGTAATCAACACACTGTCCTTCCCACTGTAGATTGTAACAATATGTTTAACAGTCTTCAATAAAACTAGCATTTGAAAAAACAAATGCAACAGCACAAATGTGCTGGAAATGGTTTTGAATTATCTGATTTTCTTTAGGAACCCTAAAGAAATTTAAATTTAAATTTTGATTTCTTTAGGTTGCTCAGAGAATTTGTGTCTAGTTGCATGATCATATTACTTTTGTGATCATTTTAATCACTGGTAAAATTATTAGTAGTTGTGTCTATTATTTTTAATGGCTCAAAAATAATATTTTGGGTGGTGAACTCTTGTTTCTTTCATGAGGATGGAATAAGAAGATGTAATAAGAGGGAAGGGAGGGCATAGGAAATACAATAATTTTCTTAAGACTTAAGGAATTTGAGGCTCATGGTAATTAAAGGCACAGGCTTTGGAGTCAGAAAAAATAGGCTTGAATCTGGCTCTGCCACATACTCACATGATTTTAGGCACAGTTGAACCCCTCAAAGATCAAGCTGCCCATCAGTAAGATAAGAATATTTTACTTAGCTGTTGTGAACATAAAATGGAACAATATTCATGAAGAACTTGGTGCAAGGCCTGACATACCTGTGAGGACTCTATAAAAGGTTGCTACTTTTCATTATCACTATTATTAGTATTTTATTTTATTATTACATTGCATAAGACAAGAGGGAAAATTTAGTTTAGTTTTTTTTTATTATTATTATACTTTAAGTTCTAGGGTACATGTGCATAACGTGCAGGTTTGTTACATATATATACTTGTGCCATGTTGGCGTGCTGCACCCATGAACTTGTCAGCACCCATCAACTCGTCATTTACATCAGGTATAACTCCCAATGCAATCCCTGCCCCCTCCCCCCTCCCCATGATAGGCCCCGGTGTATGATGTTCCCCTTCCCGAGTCCAAGTGATCTCATTGTTCAGTTCCCACCTATGAGTGAGAACATGCAGTGTTTGGTTTTCTGCTCTTGCAATAGTTTGCTGAGAATGATGGTTTCCAGCTGCATCCATGTCCCTACAAAGGACACAAACTCATCCTTTTTTATGGCTGCATAGTATTCCATGGTGTATATGTGCCACATTTTCTTAATCCAGTCTGTCACTGATGGACATTTGGGTTGATTCCAAGTCTTTGCTATTGTGAATAGTGCCGCAATAAACATACGTGTGCATGTGTCTTTATAGCAGCATGATTTATAATCCTTTAGGTATATACCCAGTAATGGGATAGCTGGGTCATATGGTACTTCTAGTTCTAGATCCTTGAGGAATCGCCATACTGTTTTCCATAATGGTTGAACTAGTTTACAATCCCACCAACAGTGTAAAAGTGTTCCTATTTCTCCACATCCTCTCCAGCACCTGTTGTTTCCTGACTTTTTAATAATCGCCATTCTAAATGGTGTGAGATGGTATCTCATTGTGGTTTTGATTTGCATTTCTCTGATGGCCAGTGATGATGAGCAGAAAATTCAGTTTTATCTTGCCCATGAGCAAGAAGAAGAAAAGGAATGAAGTATGATAGAAAAGACTTGTCTTCCAAATAAAATTATAGTTGATAAAAATTGGTGTTATTATTTTCCATTATCATCAACTACCTGGAATAGGTAAAGAGTTTTTTTAAAGAAACATGCAACCAATTGCTAATTTCCTATAATCTGGGAATCAGAAATAGTGTGTTTAAATGGATAGCCATGGCAATCTTTAAATTTCATTCAAATTTCTTATTGTAGCTAGTTATAGAAAATGGAACAAACAGTGAATAAAATCTGGTCATTTATATATTTTCTGGTGCAGGCTACACTCTATAGAATAAGAAACACTGGGGATGGTCACACTTCAGATCCCCACGTTTAGCTCCAAATATGCAAGTAACTGGCTTTTCAATATTGTGATTTCTACCAGCTATCTATAGAAAGCAAGTGTGACTCAAGGGATGGAAGGAAGGCTCAGTGGTCTTTAGGTTGTGTATGTTAAATGAGCTTGCTGAAGTGAACAGCTTCTGTAAACCACCATTTGAACAGAATTGGATTGTCCTCTTCAATCTCCATCGGGTTTCAGTTCTACTGCTCACTACTTGCAATCACTAGGCTTTGCTGGGGAAGGTGTTTACAAGGCTTTAAAGATGACGAAGTGGAAGTCAGGCTTTTATAATCTTAACAGAAAACCTTATCCATAATGAATGAGACAGGGGACCTGAATACACAGTAAATATAGACCCAGCAATAGAAAGAGGCTTTGGGGGTTTTTAAATGCTATTTTGGTGATGATCACATTGCAAAGTCAGAAAGAAGACAACTTGAAGGTGACTCTGTGTGTGTGTGTGTGGTGTGCGTGTGGTGTGTGTGTGTGTGCGTGTGTGTATGTGTATCTCTGAGTACTGACACCACTGGGGAAATGTCCATGGGGGATAGAAAAAAAATCATTCATCCATTCCCTATGACCCTGTTTCTTGCAGCATATCTTCAAGTCATTTGTCTGGTCTAGTTTGTAATGACTAAGTGATGAGGCTTCCATAATATTCCCAGTGAGACTATTCCATAGTCTACAAAATTTCACTGTTTCCTCTTATTTAGCTTAATTTTACTCCATTTCAAGTCACTGTTTCCATTCAAGAAAAAAAAAGAGTCTGTTCTTTAAATTCACGTCATAGGAAATAGTTTTTGTTTTCTTTCATTGTTAATGATTGGGTTTCTCGGTGGCCACGCTTAACATTTGCTAGAAGAGATGTAAGACTAAATGCAGATTTTTGCTTGTTCACAACAGATATATAAGCTGGTCTATGGGGTCAGATCCTCATCCAATGCACTTATAAGGGCATTTTTAGATGTATACATCCCGACCCAGAGGGCCTGAGCAAATGTGATAAACCATATATTACATAACATCTTTAGGGTTGTTATTTTTCCCCCATTCCTATGTCCAAGGTATATAAACATGAGTTCAAATCAATTTGAAATGTCCCACAAGATTTCAATCCTGAACTTATTTCTAGAAAATACACACTGCCATCTGCTGTATCTCCCAGAAGAAAGGGCATCCTCCTGTGAAAAAACTCAGTCTTCATTTTTATGGTTAAGATTGTAGACTGGCTCACTATTGCCAGTTTCTCCAAACCTCTTATTCATTGTCCAGGTGAAATCGACCCCTGAAGATGAAGTACTTTGAGTACTGCAAAGTTTCTTACCAAGACACACCCACAAGATCCTGGTTGGGAAGATGTTAGGATAAAATTTTCTCTCTCTCCTCTTTGAAATAACCCAAGCCTGTGAGAATAAGGCACACATCTCTAACAAAATACATCTCAGACCACCCCCACAAGATGTTCTAAATTGTTTGAGATTGCTTACGTAAATGTAGCTTCCAAATCCCACTAAGACTTGCTGAATCAGAGATTTCTGCAGGTGGGGGAAAAGTTAAATGCCCCGGATGACTCATGTGTATGCTGAAGTAGAAGTAACGAAGGTCTTCATCCCTTTCACTCTATCCTGGAGAGTGTTCACACACTTTCACTATCGACCCACTTGTTGGCAGGAATCTCATCTTTCTACCTATTAGTACTCACAATGGAACTATTGCTCTGTGTGAATAAGTTGATCTGGTTCACATTAAACACATTGTCTGCCACCATGGCATGATTGCTTGAGATCAGTGTCAGGATGTACCTGGGAACACAAACCCTGGCAGTGGCACTTCCTGGCTCTGTGACCTCAGCCAAGACACTTAACTGTGTCTGTCTCAATTTATATATCTCTGAAATGGCAGTAATAATAGCAACTACCTCATAGGGCTAGGATACAAATTGTGTGATTAAGTTAATTAATATGTGTAAAAAGTGTTTAAAATAATGCCTGAAGCATAGTAAACACTTTATGATTATTATTATTAAATCAAGAAGACTATAGCTTCAACTTCTGTATACAATATAGAACCTTCTGTATGCCCTGTACACCTTCCTGGGTAGAAAACAAACAAACAAAGCAACTTGAGTCTACAGTAAGCAGTAGCAGAAAATAATGGGAACTTTCTTTCCGTGGTATCCAGAATGAATAACAAAGACCTTAAAAGGCCATGAGGGCCGGGCGCAGTGGCTCACGCCTGTAATCCCAGCACTTTGGGAGGCCGAGGCAGGTGGATGACCTGAGGTCAGGAGTTTGAGACCAGCCTGGTCAACATGGTGAAACCCTGTCTCTACCAAAAAATACAAAAAAAAATAGCCAGGTGTGATGATGGGTGCCTGTAATCCCAGCTACTCGAGAGGCTGAGGCAGGAGAATCACTTGAACCAAGGAGGCAGAGGTTGCAGTGAGTTGAGATTGCGCCATTGCACTCTAGCCTGGGTGACAAGAGTGAAACTTTGTCTCAAAAAAAAAAGAGTCATGAATACAACATCCCCACCCTGCCCCCCACCCCTGCCTCAGACTACAGCCACTCTCAAACAAGGCCACACCCATCATCCAAGGCAAGATGACCTCAGAGTGCTGCAGCCCCCGATGTTATGTAAAGGGAAAGGAGTAAGTCCTGCTTTTTGGCTGGATACGCAAGAATAAATCTTTAGACACTGATGACAATGACTTTTGAATGTCAGAAATGAAAACAAATGTCTGCTTGGAGCACAATGTCATTTTCCAGGCCCACAGTGAGTGGAGCCACCATAGCACTTGTGCTAAGAAAGGATTTTCCTTTCTACAGAAAGATTCTGAATAAAATCTCGCTGTTTTTCAGGAATCTAGCCCTTCCAAAATCTGTTACCTGGCTTCATCTGGGACAGGTTTGCTATAGTAATGACTTTTTCACTGCAGGTATTCAGCATTCTGCTTGTTTCACAAACTTTCTTCTCTGCGTTTTCCAGGCTAGTGCCAAGGATAAGGCTTTTCTATGCCAGGTTTTCGGAAAAATTAATAAATCTACTGCCATAATCCTAACTGCCTCAACTGACAAATTTAATAAATGACAGGATGCAAAGTCCAGGTTGCCTAATGGGATTGCTTTCTTTTCTTTTTCTTTTTTCCTCTTTGACAAGTTCTACAGAGTAGCACTTCTGAGACATGGTCAAGTGCTATAAACCTAATCCTTAGCAATTTCCTCCTTAGCTCAAATAACCTAAATATTTTATGAATGGTAAAGCGTTTCACATGTCAACCATCAACCAACCCTTGTCTATCCTTTTACTCTGCCTCGCTTTTCTTCTGGTTGTTTGGGTAACTTTCTTTAGGAAAACATACTTTTGTCAGTCTTTCACACAAAATGCACAGGATATTTTTATATGCTCTCTTTAGAAGGTTTCAAAAGGAGTATGCTATTCCCAAGCAAAATATACTACATAAAAGCTATCAAAATTTTCCAATAACCTTGATATTAGTTAAAAAAGAAAAAGAAAAAGAAAGTCTGGTTTGAGTGTTTGGATAAATAAAAGCACCAATTCTAGGGAACTGAAGAGCCTCCTGGTGCACAAAAAGGAGGCATCAGCTCCAGGATCTCTTCATGGAAGAGGTAGCTCTGGTGGCCTTTCAGGTCATTCTTGATCTGATTGGAAATGTGTTTGGGCCCAGAGTCCATCCTGTCTCCTAAGAGTTCCTTTGTTCAAGGTGGCTGTGGGCTACCATCCAGCAGAACAGTGATTCACCCATTAAGTCTACAGCAATCTTCCTAAAGCAAAAATCTGCAGGGATTTGCAGTGGCGCTGGGGTAGTTTAGCTTGTAATGAGAAATGACAAGTTATAATGCATTTGTGAACCTAACACTTTGGGGTACAGTCCATCTAACAAAAATGATTTTTAAAAATATAAAAAAGAAAGAAAAAAATGTACTATTAAGTGCTAAGTCAGCTACTATTTCAGTAACTTAGGTATTTTGCCTCCTTGGATTCTTATGATAGTTCTGAGAGGTAGATATCATTTTCTGCACTTACAGTAGGGATTATAATGCTCAAAAAGTTAAGTAGCATGCACAAAGCAAAAAGGAAACAGACAAAATAAGTGGTGGTATTTGAATCTTATGGCAATAAAGAAAACAAGATTTATTTAAACCCAAGACACCGATGTGCTTTGAAATATTACTCACTAGCACCAGGATGTATTATTTGCTAAAATGAGTTAAAATTCACTTATTTTGACTAAAGCTTCTGACTTTTTCTTTCACACTGTCAACAAAAAAAATTCCTACAAAAATTTCTCAATATATTGATGTTCTACCTCAGCAATTCAAAACACATATTTTCCCTCTTAAAAATTATTCATCTGTACAGTTCTCAAAGAATCTCACGAAAAGGAGTGCACCATAGAACCAACAGAATTTGTATCAAAGGAGCTGGAGTTATTCTTTTGTCATAATCAATCAATCTTAGCACAATCATTTATTCAACAAGTGCATTTATTGAACCAAGTTTTTGCAAAGGGCTGAGGATAAAAGATAAATATGAGTCTATAGTCAAGAAGATCACTGGGGAGGGAAAAGACATAATATCAAATTATTACTGCAATACAGTTTGATAAATGCTAGGAAATGCACATATGCATTGGAGAAATGCACAAAGGCAGGTTGGGGAATCTGTGTGTGGTTGAGGATTCAATCAGAGTTGCTGAAATTCTAAAGGAGGGATTGGAGATCTCCTGGTGGGCATTATATAAGGAGATGCATGTTTCAAGCACAGGAAATAACATAGGTCATGCAACTGTATAAAGGTGCCAATATATCTGAGTGACTAATCAATACAGCATGAGTTTGGCCATAGGGCAAGACAGGCGGGGAAGGTGTATGGGGTCCTGGTAAAGAAGTCCTTGTATTCCAGGCTATAGAATATGAATTCTGACCTATAAGCAAAGGGCATGCAGAGTATGTACCTAATACTGTGAAGCCCTAAATCCTAAAAGTACCTACAACTTGCATCACCTCTTCTAAGCAAAGTAGCCCACCATTTATTTGGGGGTCCATGCTTTTCATCATGTGACCCTGTAAGTTTGATAACAATAAAGTGGGCTGAGAATCAGTGGCTGGCCCAAAGGTTGGACATGAGAAAGCCCATTGGCCTGTAAGGTACACGGGATGGAAAATGTAGGAACGGAGAGGAAGGGATAAATCTAAGAGAGATACATGACATGGAACTGAGAGTTCTGTTGACTAGATGGATGTGGGGAATAAGAGCAGAAGCAGCCTAGGATGATTGTCGTTTCCAACTACCGTGACTAATGGGACCAATAATCCAGACGGTGAATACAACAGGAGGAACGGACTTCAGAGAATAGAAAAACAGTGTAGTTTCAGAAGCCATAAGTTAAGAAATTGAAATGACTTATAAAGAGAGTGATCATGTTTTCCAAATAAAAAACACTGTTTTATAAGGACATCCCAATATGCAGTTTTTGTGAGAAAATAAGGCAGGTATTTCAACTTGGAGCTATTGCTATAACTATGAAACGCTGTGTACTTTAAGTTAAATACTGATATTGAAGGTCAGTTTAATATTCATGGAATGAAACTTTGCATTATCTCATCTTTTCTCTATCCTATTGAACAAATACGAATTTATCCCAAGACTTACTGAGCCCCTCAGTATGCAATGCATGCTGTAGACTGAGGAAACTTGGTCATGACCACTAGAAAATCCTTTGTCAGAATTGCCCTGACCCACTTCATACTTTGTTCGTATCCCAGTCAACCCTGGCCTTACCCTGCCTTGCTCTTTGGACATTCATCTTTCAGGTTGTGCCTGGCTTCTCCTCAGGGAGCTGCCTTGTCTTATCTCAGGCTGACCTTCACTCATTGTCATCCTCTCTTTTGGGCACTGCCTCAGGGCCAAACTTCTGGTGCTATCAGTTGGCTCCGAAATTTCATTGGTCTAGATTCATAGCATAAAGTCAAATCTTTTCTCCACAATATCTAAGACAAAAAAAAGATGCAACCTGTAGCCACACTTAATATAGAAGGCAATACAGCTTACTGATGAAGACCAGGGTGTGGTATCAGAAAAAATTAGGTTCAAATCTCTGGTCTGCTATGTATGATATAAAATCTCAAACAAGTTACTTTAGCTCTCTAAGTCTCACTTATAAAACAGGAATGATGATGGAAGCTGCCTCCTAGCTTTCAAGGTACCGATGTGATAATACAATCGGATATGGTCAGTGCTTAACCTGGTATGTAACAGAGAATAAAAGCTCAATATTTCTCCTACTTCTCTTCCTTCTCCTTTTCCTCATCATTGTTAATTCTCTAATATGCTTCTTGTTAGTACGAAGTCTACCAAGTTGCCATCCTTCAAAGCACCTTCTCAGAAATGTCCAGGTCACTCTCTAGCTTACAGTCGGAAGTTCTCTCCTTACCATATCAGTGTTCTCATCCCTTTTGAATACTTTTGCATATAATCACTTGTTTTCACAGATTGATGACTAAACGGGACAACAACACTCAGATCCACAATCCAATACTCATCTCCTTTCCTACTTCTAGATGCTATTAGACATCTTTTACTGACTATTTAGTGGGCGCAACACATTGCTTTTTTTTGTTTTGCTTTGTTTTGTTTTCCTGAAAGGTATTTGTTGTACACAGACAAACAGAGAAAAGGAAATTCTGAAAGGAAAGAACTTTGAAGTCTAGGATCCAAATGGGTTATTATAAACAACTGAGAGCGTTTAAAAAGAAAGAAAGAAAAAGAAACATTTAAAAGAGGTCAAGAAAGTACCTCCACAGAACCCTTTTCATTTATATTATTTCAAGTACAAGATCACATATTCAAAATGTTCCTATTAATTTTCATACGCTGCATTCACTCAGCATGTTTGACCATTTCACTTCATAATGTTTTGGCACAAAAATGTAAATAACATTGCACTTCACCTTCCCAACTTCCCATAGTCCATTTTCCGTAATAGGGGGAAGAATACACTAACAGTCAGAAACTATGCACATTCTGCTGGTTGAAATCCAAATGTAGTTTTTTTTTAAAGTTTTCTGTCACAACTTGTTCTTGGGAGTTTGCTCCTTGCCAACTAAAAACTATGATTTTCAAGAGAATACAGACCCTCTTAACAATCAGACAGGATTATTATAACTCTGTGTCGATGTGGGTTGAAGCCCCACGAAAGCATCAATTTTTGACTTCAGTTCAAGATGTGGAACCCCTGCTTTTCTACTTAAGATTTTATTTCTCTTGAAGAACTTCTGGAACATTCCTATTTAACTGCTCTTAGGAGAGAAGCCAACTTTAATTTATTTAGTGAAAGAAGATGGGCTTTAAACACATTTCAATTTGAGGATGGGGTCCTACTGGAAATAGTTTTGCAAGTAGCTATTTACAAAATGTTTCACTGTGGTAATAAAGAGAAAGGGAGTATGAGGAGAACTGGGTTCTAGTCTTGGCTCTCTGCTAACTACCTCTATGGCTTTGGGGAAGTCATTTTTATGTCTAAGCCAGCTTTCTTCCAGTGCACCTCTGGGAAGACAGGGGTATAAGTTATTCTACTCTCAAAGATGCTTGAGCCTACTGGTGTATTATACATCACGCAATTTCTTCCAGAAGGAAATCTGTAAGTTTGCTTAACCCAGTGTTTCTCAAGCTTATTTTACCATGTAACTACAATTAGTGTTCTATGGAACATTTACTTTGGGAAGTGCTATTCTAGGTGTATGTTTACTCACCACAAATATATTAGCATATTGGAAGAGATGTTTATTAAAATTCCCATAAATTCTTGCATTATTTGACTGCTCAAAATGTCTGTGGAATGAAATAAAAATTGAAGAATGAAGTTATTTTTCTTAAGTTTTAAAAAGAACGTGAAACTTCTATTTATGGAAATATGGTGGATTAACTATCCTGAAAAAATCTTCTTGACCCAGGACATTAAAAAAATGTTAGGATACAGATTTAAAATATTTTAAACGTATGGCTACATTGATAAAATAAAAAACAAAAAAATCTTCCCAGAAGGCAGGAGGAGGGTAGGGAGGATCCAGTACACACAGCATTTGGCAAAATATTAAGTGAGTTCTGAAGCTAGCAGCTTCCCCAGGAGCATCTGTCAATACTTTCTGACTTATAGCTGTGGTATAAATGACCACAGGAAGAACAGAAAACATAGCTTAAGGGTTGTACAAGATGAGGAGTCATATTTGTGATCCCTCCATAAAGCTGGGCTTCCCAAAATGTTATAACCTCAGTGAAATGGTGAACTATAAATAAATACATCTCATGGAACAATGGCAAGAATGCTGACGCTGCATGGAGGGTGATAAAATAATTTCCTTGAGAATTTAACCATAAGTCAGACCTCATACAGGTTTACAGCCTGAATTCACACCACTCTGAGAGTAACAAACACTATAAGGTGAAATGTAGCTTAAAAAGTTGTTAATTTGAAGTATCATGGGTGTCTATCAGAAACAAACACAAAGGAATATGCTCTCGATCTGGACCTCAAAGAATTCTGACAGGTAAAGTTCCAAGTAACATAACATATTAAACATACCTGGAAATAAATTACCAAAAACTGCAGAAAGCAAAACAAATAAATGAAAGAAACAGATCCTTAAAGAGTTCAGCTATTAGATTATCAGATCCAACATATAAACGTTTTACAATGGAAGAATCAAAGTTATAAGAAAAAAATCAGTCTATAAGAATAATACGTGAAAACATAACTTTTAGAAGTAAAAAGTAAATCATTAAAAACTCAATGGAAAGGTTAAACATCAGTATAGATATAGAAGAAGAGACATTTAGCAAATTGCAAACAGCAGATTAGATACAGCTGAAGAGACATTTAGCGAACTGTGAAACAGAACTGAAGATAATAATCAGACTTAAAAAACACGAAAGTTAAAAGACATGAAAGGTAAAGTAATCAGGGTTAACACGCAGCTAATTGGAGTTCTAGAAAGAGAAAAGAGACTATCAACATTGAAGAATCTTTCAGAACTGTTGACAGACAAGACTTCTCAGATTCAAAAAGTCAAACAAATTATAAACAAGATAATACAAATATAAATTCATACATAGATACATCTTACATTTTTAGTAAAACTGCAAAAACAAAACTAACAAGCAAACAACAACAACAAAAAATAAAGTCCAAGACAAAAATTTAAATTTAAAAGTCGAAGGAGAAAGAGAAAAGATCACCTATGAAGTAACAACACTTAGATAGAAAGCTGACTTCTCAACAGCAGGAATGAAGCCAGAAGCACAGACGTTACTACTCAATGCAAATAGTTTTGTATAATATCCTATAATTATGAAAACAAAGTAAAAAGTATCAGAAGCTGACCAATGAAATGATCAACTAGAGAAAGAATGTCATTAAAATTAAGGGTAATCACTAATCATTTCTGAAGTGCAGTCTCTAGGGACAGGAGTAGTGAGCTAGGCTGCCTGTTTACCACATCAAAGATGCAAATTCCAATTTTTGTTGCCAACCCTCCATTCCACCTCTTCTGCAAACCCAGAGATGTGTACCTTAGATAATCAACCAGAAATTCCATCTAGAGTCAAATTTATAAGTATAATGCAGGCAAATCCAGTAACTCATGAAATCTAATTATGGCTTTAAAAATCAGCTAAAAGAAGGCACATACGAAGATTGTATGAAGATAGTCTAAGACAGTGCGTCCTAAATATGCATTAGAACTATCTAAGGAGTGTTCTTAAATAATACAAATAGCTGGACTGTGCCTGATCTACTGAATAGAATCTCCAGCACAGGAATCTGTACTTTTAAAAGCCTCCCTAAGCAATTCTGATACATGGAAAAATTTGGGAACCACTTGTCTAAGGGAATTCCAGCTAGATCTAGCCTTGTGCTCCAAAGGCCCAGTACCTGATTCTTATTAGTTCTCAGTCCCATGAAAGCTGACATACTCAAAATCAAACTGTCTTTAAAACTCATATGGGCACCAAATTGCCACTCCTTAATGTATATAGCTGTCATATGAAGCACTGCTATTCATGTTCCCATGATTGGCCCATTCTCCACCTACAGTCAACTACATGGAAGCATTATTTCAAGAAGAGACTTTGTTTGCATCAGAAACCATTGTCACATGGACCAGACAGCTACAAGTCCAGCATATTGCATCAGCATATTTTCTTCGTGGCAATTAATAGGTTGCTGGTCAATACGGAATCAGAACAAGGGAATGAGACAAATTGAAGATCCCTTGAAATATCCTTCTCATCAAAGGAATTGTTTTTAACACAAGACCAGAATATGTAGGGCTTTTGACAATAACCCTGTGAACAATGTAATCTACCTTAGTATCCTCCTGATAATGGAACTCTGAGTATGTGAACAAGATTGGGATGTGCACTGCTCTCATAAAACTCCTTAATTAACTGCTGTACCCTGCTTTAGAGTAATACTTTAAAAATATACACTCTTCCTTCCTGTTCTATGACACAGGTGCGTGTTCATATTTCTAAAGTCCAGATATATCTTAAGACAAATATATAGATTTAATGTGACTTTGTTTTTATTAAATCAATGCAGTTTTGCCCATCAGAGCGTAAAAAATCGTTTCTTCCATTATAACTGCAAATTTTCTCCGGCAATGCTTCGTGTTTACTCATCTTAGGCCAACCCTTGACAAATCACGTGTGGTCAGAGGACAGGATTAAAATCTTTGCTCATGATCTCCATGTGTGTGGGAGAAGTTACACCAGAAGAAAGAGGGGCTAGACCAACAAAAGAGGGAAATAAGATGTGTAAGGCCAAATAGTTACTATATTTGTAGTATTCCTGATTAATTCCAAAGGGAGCTTGTGTCACAAACAAACCAATTCATTTAAGTAACATGTTTATAAGAGCACGGTTGCAGCCCAGGTGAGAGCTTCAGTATATTTTTGGATTGTTTTAGCATTAGAAATTTGGACTGAAATAAGATAAAATTATTTTTATCTTATTTACTTATTTACTTAAAATAAGTAAATCCAGAAATATTTCCATTTTTTATTCCTTCCTGTCTTTATTAAACATTGGCCTTGATTGTGAAAACTTGCCAGCATTCTACTATTTGTTTACATGGGACCTATGGAAACAGCATTAAGCAATTTATTCCTCAAACTATCATTTTTCTCCTAAAATTCTAATGTGCAACATTATTATTATTATTTCAATCATATCAAGCTGACCTACCTAGGTAGCCCTACAGACCTCTGATCACTAGAATACATCCATAGCCTCCGAATTTGCTGAATAAAATCTCTAGTATTAAATGGCAGTTCCCAGAAATGCAAATCAGTTAGAAAGCTGTTTAGGCAAAATGGCAACTGAAAACATTCTTTGATTTTAAATTATTTTGTTGCTATTTTTGAGCAAAATTATTTGTCTATATTGCATTGACAGTAAAGTGTTACAAAGATAGAGCTTATGGTAATGGTTCTTTTGATGAAGACAAATTTATGTTGTACTAATTTTAATCCAGTGGTCTTACCTTTATCATAACAACTTTAATTTTTTTAATTGAAAAGGGAAAAGATACATTCTATATAAACAGCAAATGCATTTTCTGTCAAAGATAATTAATGTCTGATAGAGAAAGTTTATGAATTTTGTACAATAGAGGATTTTTGTTTGCTTTTTGAACAATCTTTGCAAAATAGCTCTCTCTGCTCTTTTGACATCTGTTAGCTCCTCCATATCCTGGAAGTATTAAGTGTATTATGCTTTCAGCTGCAAGCAAATAAGAACAAATCTCAGCCACCTCATTTTATAAATCCTTTCAATCATTTGCAATATTCTTTGACTAGAAAATAAAAGGACTGCATCAAAAAAGTAATTTAGTTCATTGCTTACAGATGACAACAATGCACACCAGTCAGTGTCTAAAGACAGAGTACAATACTAAAACAGATAACACTCAAATATTTATTCATCACTTTATAAGTTAAAGAGTTTCTAAAAAATCATTGGTAATATCTCAAATGTTTATTTTCTCAAGATAAAGTTATCAGAATTTAAATTATCATGTGCATGTAAGTAAACGTGATGCCTTAATATATTTGAATTATTTGAAGATTGTATTTAAATTAATGTTATTTGTCTGCAAATAATTTCTGTAGTCCATATTATTATTTATTCTATTACCTGTTGAAATTATTTCTTTGATCTGAGTTAGGCCTTCAGAGAAAAGACATTTTAAGAAAACTCTCCTCTGTATCATGGCTCACTAAGTATTTAGAATACACTAAAAGCTGTATCAGTCCATTCTCACACTGCTATGAAGAAATACCCGAGACTGGGTAATTTAATAAGGAAAAAGGTTTAAGTGACTCACAGTTCCACAGGGCTCGGGAGGCCTCAGGAAACTTATAATCATGGCGGAAGGGGAGGCAAACATGTCCTTCTTCACATGGAGCAGCAAGTGCCAAGCAAAATGGGGAAAATCCCCTTATAAAAAATTCATATCTCATGAGAACTCACTCATTAGCATGAGAACAGCAGCATGGGGGTAACCGCCCCCATGATTCGATTACCTCCCACTGGGTCCCTCCCAAGACACATGGGGATTATGGGAACTACAATTAATTCAAAATGAGATTTGGGTGGATTTTCTTGATACGAAGACTGATTTTCAATTGTATTACTGGACATTTTGGGTATTAGGAGACTGGATCTCATTTCAGTCTTCTGTCTTAGGAAGCCTCCTCTGACTGCATGCTGGCTGGGGAAGGGGTCCTGCCTCATTATAGCAAGCTGCAGGTAGAAGCCCAGGCCCCCATTTGGTCTCCACTGACACCCTGCTGCGGGGGGAATGATTCCTCAATACTACTGGGCAGGGGTGGAGCTTCAGGGTCCCCCTGGGTCTCTGGTGATATCAGAGACCTTCTTGCTCCTACCCATGTGGCTTTCATGGATACAGCAGGTGGTGGAGTGGGTGGTTTGTACTGCTGGAAGATAACAGTCCAGGCTTTTCCCCTTGGTCTCTAACACCTCACCAGCAGAGATGGGCAGGCATGACTGTTACTACTAGGTGGGGGAGGAAGTGCTTTCTCCCCATGGGTCTCCACTTTTGATGCGGGCATGGGCATCATTACTGCCAGGTAGGAATGAAAGTCTAGGCTTCTCACTCTGCCTCTGCCTTTGCTGACAGAGGTGGAAGTGGGGCTGCCATTTTTTCCTGTGGTGTTTGGCTGAAGTAGGGAGGTTACTGTCTAAATGTTTTCTGTCATGCTAGCCTGCCCCTTTCCTGGTTCTTCGGCTAGAGAGAGCAGGCATTTCTTGAGTTTTGTTTTGCTTTTTTTGGTCAAAATTTCTTTGGTTACCAGTTTCTCCAACACCCAGTCTGAGATATATGAAGCAAAAAGAAATCCCAGAATCTTATTGTCATGTTGATCCTTAGATCCCAAGATTGCTAGCTGGTTTGCCTCTTCTCTCTGCTTTTCAGTCTTACATTTATCTCCAATATCTACTTTTCTCTGAGATCTTGGCCCCAAACGTGTTGACTACTTTAGTGTCCCTAAACCCATACCCAGCAAAACTGGTGCAAGCTTTAAGCCACCATTTCTAGTAGGTCTTTCTGCCATGCATGAAGAAATGGTAATGCTCTAAGTGGGGAAAGGGAAAGAGTACATAGGGCTTACTCCGGCGTGTTTCCTTTCTCTTTGGGATATCGGCCCTGAAGCCCTAACTCTCTTGGTAGTTCCCCGGTGATTTTGAATAGATTTTTGAAAACTTATCCAGTTTTTCTTACTGCTCTTGCTGGAAGGGTTACTGTTCTTACTGTTGTGCTACAAACTGGTCTTCTTTATCAGAAATGAAACTCTCAGATACCTCCTTAGGATTTGTATACAATATCACAACGAGTATTCTCTTCCTTCGTATCTGCTCAGGACTTATAATTCAATTCTGACAGCGGAGGCCTGAGAGTCAAGACAGACTGCATTTGTAAAGTTTAATAAAAAATGAATCAAATGGTTACTAACGAATTATTAGGTTTTCACCAGGGCTGATATTAAGTTTGTGTGCACTGGTACATTCATACTGGTTACTAGAATACCGATCTATTTCATATTAATTAGTAAGTAACTCCTGTCATGCATCACCTGTGCCCAACCTGGGATCTCAGTGGAATTCTTAATGATCCAAAACATTAAGGCAAACACCCAGCTCAGGATGCAACCTCAGTGACACCATTCCAATGCCCTGGCCAACACACTATTATTTTTAGTGAGGGGGTATGATTAACTATTGTTAAGGTATTTTGAACACCACTCCTGTATACTTATCTCAGCTTGTTTATTTTTCATTTATTATAGAAATTAATTATATTTTTCTTTTGGTTATTTCCACAGATAATTGCTTAATATGACTCTTTATTTATTTGAATAATATGCAACAATATAATTAGCAAAAATATTTGGAATTGTTTCTGCTAGTATACTCTTAATTTCTAGTCTACGAATATCTTTACTTTTCATTAATGTAATTGAAATCAGATATAATTGCCAGTTTAAGCCAAATAACTTATGGTAAGACCAACCTCACAGCTGAGATAATAAGTAATTCTTGCTAATCAAAAGTGTTACATTGAATATGTGAAACTAAGAACATCCTATAGCACATATCTTATGGAAAATAATCATTAGCAAATTAGTTAATAGTGGCCATCTTTATTCTTCCTTTACCCCCGAATCATTTTCTTCTTGAACTGTGGTATCAGTGTATTATTGTCAATACACATGTCTGAAATCATATGCTCAAATTTCACAAGCCTTAATCAATATTTCACTTACTGATCTTCCATAGGAAAATTCAAGGCATTATGCAAGCTAAGGTTTTTTCTTTCTTTTTTCTTCTTCTTTGGAGACAGTGTCTCCTTCGGTTGCCCAGGCTAAAGTGCAGTAGGGCAATCATAGCTCACTGCAGCCTCATATCCCTGGGTTCAAGCAATCCTCTTGCCTCAATTTCCTGAGTAGCTAGGACTACAGATATGCACTACCACCATTAGCTAATTAAATTTTTTAATTTTTTAATTTTTTATTTTTTTTGGTGACAGGGTCTCACTACGTTGCCCAGGCTGGTCTTGAACTCCTGGGCTCAAGTGATCCTCCCACTTTGGCCTTCCAAAATGCTTGGATTACTGTCATGAGCCACCATGCCTGGCCCTAAAATTATTTTTCTTTAAACCAAATTACAAACAGAAGCCTAATTAATGATTTTGCCTAACTGTAATACAACTACAATTCTTCACTCTGAAATCCACCAATTTAGAAGACATTACATGCATTTTTAATACATTAACTTTTTTTCTTTATATGCTACATTGAAAATGGAACCGTGTGCTGCAAATAAAAGAAAAGGGAGGGGCAAGAATGCCAGCTGTGAGCCACCGTCTCTTGCTGCCCCCAGAAAAAGAAAAAGAAACAGTGCTTATAGATGTATTCATATTTCCCAGTGATTGTGACCAAGCCTTGGAGGCTTTTCCTGGATTTACCTTAAGTTCCTGGTTACTAATTTGGTCCAAAGAAATCTCAATATCAAATGTACATTCTCTAACTGGGACTAAGCTTTCTTTACTAGGATTTATGAGACATACTTATCTTTGAAGATACTGTAAGGATTGGGTTACTGAAGACTGAAGACTGCCAAACTGTCAAATTCACTTCACTGAGCTAATTTAGTCATGGTTCTTATCCCTAAAGAATGAGTAAAAATACAGGTAGGCAAACCAAGTTAATCTGAGAATAGCCATCTTCTCCAGGAGTGGACAATCCAGCAGCTTATTCTCCCTAATAGAAGAAATGGTTGATATCAATTTTGTATATATTCTAGTTCACTTTGAGAGGCTGTTTTCCATTGATAAAATTTATGTAAAAAATGTGAAATGTATAAATGTTGGAGGGGTGTAGGGGGAAATGATGGTGGCAGAGGCTGTGATGGTTTTGACCAGCTAAAACTAATTATTGAGCCTGCTTAGAAGGTAAGTTTCTTCAAAAATTTTTTTGCTATCCATCTATCACATGCAATATTACCTTGCATTTATGGGCTCCTATAGATGTATATGTTAATATTATTAATTTCAGACAGTAGGTAAAGTTATTTATTTTAAAGTGAAGACACAGAGACTCAGCGTGATTAAGTGACTTGCTACAGGTAACAAAACATATAAGGACGAAAGCCAGATTCTAACTCTTTGTTCAGTATTTACTCTTTCCAGTTCTCCACAGTCCAGGTAGTACCTGCATCTACTATAATCACATCAGATAACATTGTTTAACATCCTCAAGGCATGTTAGAGTAATTTTAGCATTGTACTTATAACTGTTTTAAAGTTATTTCTTCCCCAGTCCCTGCTACAGAAAAGATGAACTGGAAAGAGATCAAAGGGGACATTCTCTGGCCCAAGAGGTCAAGAATTCACGTGTATGAATAAGGGATTAGTCTACAAGAGTTCCTCCCAGAAGCAAGCGAATCTCATCCTCTGAATGTAATCCCCAGTAATGTAGAATTTTAATGACATAAAAGTGTTAGAAATCTCTATGAGAAGAGGATGACCTAAGCAGTTCTGAGTGGCCCACTTGAAACACTGAAAATGAGAATGAAAAGAATGCTCTTAGCCCTGTCCAAGGGAGACACCATCACAGGAGCTTAAGTTTCAGATGATGATAAAGGCATGTTGGTGAGTGGAGCAGAACCAATTTTTGATAAAGCTGTGAAACTCACCACCCCCCCTCACCTCCAACACACACAAAATGGCTCCAAACTACCTGCTTCTTTTTGCCCGGAAGCCATGCTCAAACCATCTTGTGAATATCAATGTGCCACATTAGGTTCTTATTGAGAAGAAGAAGGTATCATACTCAGAAATAGAAAGATCCAGAAACTGTAAAAGGCTTTTCCCACAAAAAATTTAATACGTACTCATTCAGCAAGTGATTGAGTGAGTCATACACTCATGTTTAGCACTGAAGAATCTAAAACGATAGACACCATTGCCCTTTAGGAGCTCAGAATTCAACTGGCTTTTTGGTGCAAATTAGTTTCATGAGTGAGTTTAAAGGGGAAAAACCAATTTCATCAGGGCCTGCAACCTAATGGAAGAGTAAATCATAGCAATTCAGGTCAAATAACTGAGAAATTTCTAAAGTTTAGAGGTGAGAGCAAATCTAGGATCCCAGCCTAAATAAACCTGCATGAAGTTGTAAGCACATCAACATTGGTACATTTTCTCAGTAATTCATCAATGGCACTATTTCCTTTAATAAAACATAGGGAACTTCAGAATTTAGCATTGGACAGCAAATCAATGGCTGGAAAGGGGTGTCTGAACCAACCCCCAGGCTCTCCACCTGGGCTTCGCCTACCTGTTCACCTTCTCTCTGATTCTTATGCCTTCTCCTATGGGTCTCTTACCACCCCTCCGTTAGTGCTCTAAAATAAACAGGAACAAAATTAGTTTTACTTATTAGTTTTCACTGAAATTGGTTGAAATGTTCAGAAAAGTTTCTTTTACTAAATATTAAAGGAGAACAAAGGGGAAATAAGAATGCTACACACATAGGCAAACTAATTAAGAAAAGCTTTCTGAACCTATCAAAGCTAATTTGCCTGTAGGGCCTGAAAGTTCTATCTCATTCTATATGGGATTCCCTGAAAAAGAGGTGGCCACCCTCTCAGTTCCAGGATTAAAATAATTCCTAGCAAGAGGAAAAGGTAGCCCAGTGTCCTCTGGCTAGCATCAGTTGGTCTCCACAGGGCAAGCTTTTGGATGTTGTGACCACCAGAGTTTGTCACAAAAGACAGATTTCATTGCCATTTCTGGCTGGGTGTCTCACTAGTCATTGATGCCAGGAAGAAGCTTATGCTCAAAGTCAGCCTTCCTCAGCACAGAATCAACTGGACTCCAATATCTTCCCACCACATCATAACCAAAGTGCCCACAGACACAGAGTCACATGAAAGTTTTTCTCTCACTCATTCCTGTTAACTGAGTCCCCTTTGCAGAAAATCATAGTAACACAGGAAAAGACAACCAGTGGTTAGAAGGGTGAAAGGACCATAGTGAAAAGACTAGAATCTACTGGACATCCCAAGATACTGTGATAAAAAGGATCTTTATTATGAAATAACCATGTTCCTCTATGCTCCTGTTGTTTTTGCTAACCAAGAACATAACAATTTCATGAGATGAATTCAATCTGAAAAGGAGTAAGGAATGAGGCCCCTTTATACCACTTTTTTCCTTGACAGGAATGATAATATTTCTCTGGATTCTCTTATTATATTTAGGCTCAAAGGACGCATATGCCAATCTAAATACACACTGCCCTCAAACTTTTCTAGACAATCTTTTGGTTTGAAATTAAAAGCAATGACCTAAATGTGGTGGCTGCAAGAACACTTCTGCTAATGATTTTGCTAGAAATCTTTGGTTAGGAGCAGAAGAAACTTACAAAGCCCAAGTGTTTACTACCTAACTTCCTTATATTGTAGACCACAGATATTAATAGAAATGAACTGGCATATGCTTGTATTAATAGACAGCCTGAAAAATGAAAAGAAAGAAAACAAAGGAAAACTACTTATAATGGCAAGAAAAGTATAAGAAAACTAGAGAACTAAAAGTTACTGATGAATTGGTCAGGCAGATTTAAAAATCATAGATATGTAATAAAAATAAGGATAAACAGAATATGACTGTGTAGAGCCTTAATTCTCAATGCACATGGAGAAAGAAATAATGGACACAATACTAACTTTCTAGAAAAAACAATATTCTATTAATAACACTATACTTCTAAAAAATAAGGTTTATGCCTTTTTCCCATTTTTCTGTTAATATTTTTCTAAATATTAGAGTATATTATTTAAAAATACTGAAGAAAGATAAAGAAGATAAAAATTACCCAAAATGTTATCACCCAGGAAGAATTATTATTAATATCATAACATTGTCTTTAACATTTTGATAAGTTTCCTTCTAGGCATTTTTTTGGTGGGGGAGGCATACACCTCATACTATCAATTATGCAAAAGCTTGAATATTACAAAACAATCTAAGAGTTGAATTTTAGACAAATAACAAGCTCTAAGGTGCAGATAGGAAAGAAGATGAAAACAGGGCTAACCATTTGATGTTAAAAAATCAGTTAAAGAAGTTGCCTAAGAAACTGGTAGAGTCTGCTAATTCAGTGATATGAAAACACTTGCCAATTTTTTCCTGTAAGTTCACTTAGCCCATGTTATCCCTTTTTAGTGTGACTCAACCATCCGTAGACCCCTGAACTTTTTAAAAACTCTATTCATTCTCAGAAAACATTTATTCTTTCTGTTTTGGTCTGAATTCACACAACCTACTAGCAAATCTGAATCTCAACACAGGCTGTAACTTATATAGCTTCATTATTTAAAAAATATATCTAATATAAAGCGGTGTGTGGTTACAAGTGTGTGTGTGTGTCTGTGTGTGTGTGTGTGTGTGTGTGTGTGTGTGTGTGTGTGTGTATCTTCCCTGTACTGCAGCATTTTATCTGAGTTTGGCTCTGAGGCCAGCCTCATTCCCAGTGCTGGCAGAGGGCTAATGCAGTTTTCCTGAGACTGCAGATTCGATTGTTACCTATCTTTTATTAAGATTTCCATCGCTATCATTTTATTCAGGAGAAAAGGTTATCAATCCTGGTGATGTCCTTTTAATTCCAAGGGAATGTAAGATGGAAATTTATTGTCAGAGGCCCAAGGCTAAGAATACAGAGATAATAAGAAAGCCTTCAGAATAACTATCTTGGGTATATATAAACAACACTGATACATTACATGCATAACTAAGGAGAAGCAGCTAGCTGATACAGACTCCAAGGAGAAGGAGATTGTAACTGTACATGGAGAAGAAAAAGGGAAATGAGCATTCTTCAAAAGCCCATGTGACACCAAAAAGAGGTAACAAAGTTATCCACATGAGGAACCCAATGCCTGAAGAATGCAGAAAGATAAAATCGGATACATTGTACTTAATTTTTCTTTTGGTAAACTTTGTCATTGGAAATATTTCCTTTCTTCCATTTTGCAGATTTATAAAGCCATTCTTTATGCCTTAATGAACTTCATGCTGGCCTCTGAAAACTGTTTCCTCAAAATATTTAAAACTTTTCAATGCTGGTGTTTTTAAATTTTAAAGGCAACAAAATAAAAAAAAAAGAAGAAGAAGAAGAAGAAAGAAAAAGAAAAAAAAAACCCACACTAGGAACTCCAAGTCCTGCCAATTTTTTCTTCCTGCCAAGTCCTATTAGTATAAATGAACGGTTTATTTTAAGAAATGCCTGATAAATTACTCTACACAATCAGTAATGAGGGTACTGTCAGCAAAGGAGAATCATTTCCAAAATTTACTTGGCATTAAGGAGCTAGTGCCTTCTAAGCTCAAACTGGGTTATGTGGCCCTAGCCCCTGTGGATTCCATAAATCTCTTCCTTCTTCTTAGAGGACAGAGGGATCAGCAGATGTGGTTAACTGCTGGGATTTTGTGTGTCTGCTTATAGTTTTTCAAAACTGAAATAAAACATGGTTATTTGCAAACTTTTCTTGTCAATAGTTTCTATCACTCTTTAGAGAGTTTCTTTTCTTCTCAGACTTTGTCCCAGAGGAAAATATTAAAGACCTCAGGGTATTATAGTAAAATTTAAAAACGCAAGTCAGGGCAAAAACAGAAAACAGCATGATTATGAAAAGGAAATAGTTAAAGATCTCCACATTTCTTTTAGGACATAAACCTTTACCCAGCACCGGATTCCCATCCAGGGTGGCTTTAGAGAACTACACTTGTACGGATGTAGAGGCTACAAATCACCAGCCAAAGACAAAAGCAAAGGAGGGTAACAGATGACCACTTCTAGAAAGAGGAAGAAAGAAAACTCCATAATTTAAAGAATCCTTAGGTAAATAAAACCATTAGAGTTTCAATGAAACAACAGGAGAGTATGATGATCATCAATGGCTTCCACGCAGTTTGTTGGCAACACTGTACCTTACAGAGCCATCAGGTAAAACCCTTTGTATGTTTATTAATGAACACCCAGAAGCCAGATCTCAGAAATAAAAGACATGTGGTGGTGTCCTCTATCCCCAAGCCACTAATAGAAAACTGCCTTGTCCTGAAGCTTAATTTTTCTAAAGGGAGACATAGGTGATGTTCCTTTTGATTAATTATGGCAGCAAACCCCAGCAAAGCTGTTGTGGGAATGAAGAGTTTAAAACTTGAAGTCTGTTATCTGTGAAGCTTTCTTGTGCTCTTTAGAGAAACAGTATTACAAAAGTTAATGGTCAAATAAAATAAACAAATACCTCAAATCCTCGCCCACCCTCAATTTCCCTTGGCCTACTTATAAATCCCCCAGTGATGGGCTTCTACTACTTTTGCTGTAAGACTATTTTCCAACCACTGTCTACAAGACTTCCACTTACTCTTAGCAGTGTCTGTATAATGTTTGTGCTGACCTTGCATCAAAATCTTGTTAAGCCTCCAAGTAGGAGACAAAAGTGTTTCATACAATTTATACTACTCATATTTTGTATTTAATATGTTTAAACACTAGGATCAGAGTTCAGCGTTTAATGCAATGCAGTATGTACACAAGCTGACTACATTACAGATGAACAGAAGAGATGCTGCATACCTCCTCCAATCTTATAGCAAGAGGAAAGATATCAGCTCTGCTTAGGAAAGTCCCAAGCATTCTTAGCATCATTAATAAGCAAACTCCTTAATGGTCCTTAGAGGTCATTGAGGGGAATTGATTCCCATTTTGCAGATGAGGAAACTGAGACCTGAAAAGAAGCTGGGTGAATTTCTCTAGGGCAAAGACATCAACGGAGACAGAACCAGCACCACCCAGTGCAGAATCTCAGACCCCAGACTCCTGAGCCATTCTGCCTGATCTGTTTCCCCAGGGTCTCTGCTCAGAACACTACCTGCATCCTCTGCAAAAGGCTAGGGTGTTTTGGTCAATGTCCATGCTAACGTTCCTGAGGTGGCTGAAAGGGAGCCGAAAGGGCTGGAGAAATGGACTCTAATATTGGTTTGATTTGTACTTGGTAAAAGCCATACAGAAAATAATGGAGTGGAAAATCTCCTTATCCAAAAGACTCTCAGCTTCATCTCACCTACCACAGAAATATGTTTCTACAAAAGGCTCTCAAGTCGAATCCCAAGTTACTAGTAAGATCACATTTCATTAAGTGGGGAGGTTGGGGTAAGAAAGGTATAAGTTTTACTCCAAGCAGGTCACTCATATCAAACCAGCTTCCTTGGCCTCCAGGCCTGTGATCCACTTTGATTATTTTCTGATCACTTATGGGTGCAGGGCAGGATGCCAAGGGTCCTTTCTTTGTAGCCTCACCTCACCACTGGGTGACGTGGAGGGTTCTTAGATCATTAAATTATGAAATAATCCAATGGCAATAATTACAGAAAAAAATGAGTGCTTCTGAAATAATTTTACTTCTGCCAGAAAAAAATAAATGGGTAGACAAATGTAAATTTTAAATGAGCTAAATATCATATTTAATTTCTAAACATAACTTTAATCCTATTGTGAGCTCTCTGGAGCTAGCTTTGGAAATGGCTCCTGTACTATTACGATATTCCCCAGGTAAATCAAGTAGATTGTCACGATTCTAATCTAGGCATCATCATTACATTCTCACACCCCAAGGGTGCTAAAAGTATACTAAAGAGTCTGTAGAAGGCAGCTGTGATTTGTAAAGTACGATTCTACAACCTCTGGCCAGAGCTGAGTAAAGCAATAGGGTCTTGACTCAAAAGTGGTTAACCACTGGATTTCAGTCTATGTGACACTATTATCAGAGACGCTGTGTCCCAGTCCTCTCTGTGGAATTGAGAACTGGCAAGCTAAGTCGCTGAGCTAGACAGCAGGGGCCACTGGAGTGGAAAGGTGGTGGGAGGCGTTGCTGGGGTGGCCACTGTGGGCTAGGCTAAGCATATGCTGAGGAGGGGAGTGACTATGAATACACAGAGGAAGCCAGCTGGGAAAAAAAGGGAAGAGTCAGGCAGAGGAACTGTGATTCAAACAAGGATGTGAGGGTGGCACAGTGCAGCCCCTGCCCTTGCTGCAGCTGGTCGTTTGGCTTCTCCCAGGCACAAACTTTCAATCAATCCTCCTTCACAGGAGGCAACTTAAGTACATGTCTGTTTCTGGTAACCAAGAATGCCTTGAGAAGAAAAGAAGGCCCCCAAAGGAAACGATTAAAGATCTTCTGGGGTAGTCCAACCATGGCTCTCCCCAGTACCAGGAAGACTCAGCTTTCCCCAGACCCACAGCAATGCCAGGACTCCCAGAAGAGGGTGGCTCCTAGTGTAGCTCCCGGTTCATGAGAGTACTTCAAGCAATTTGGTCATTCTTCCTCCAAAATCAATATGAAGTATCACTGAAATTTAATACTAATAACATTCAGATTAAAAGATGACCCAAAAAAGTGAACTGATTAAAAAAAAAAAAAAAACGCCAGCATGGGAACATAAATAGGGATGTGGCCATTCACATCAGAATGTGGCTCTGATGTCTTTTTACCCTACTACAATAGAAACCCATGACTTCTCCATTAGTTGATCCTGATGCCCATGGAAAAGGTAAGAGGACCCAGTCTGATGCATACCTCCATCACATGGCTTTCTGTTCAAGTTAAGCAGAAAAAAACCAAGTACAATCAAAACCTAGAGACTAATATCTGGGTCTAGGAAGAAGAATATGCATTTCATTAGTGTTTGGTCAACATGAATCTGAACAACCACTATGTATGAAGATAGATAAGAGGCTATTTAGAGAAGAGAAGAAAATTCTGTCTAATCTCTACCCCTGGTAGTAGGATTTTGAGTTCAAAACTTCATAGATGAGATCCCCGTTACACCATAATAGGGCTTCTAAGATTGTCAACACCTTCTCATGCTTCACCACTCTACTGCATTAACGTTTCAAACAGCTCCCTGAGGAGAAAAATCAACCTTTGGCTTGGTATTTACTGCATGGGGCATTGTTCTATAGATGGCAAATGGATTTCATCCTACTTGCTAACTCCAAATGCGGTTAGAGCCCTGTCCCAGTAAGGGTTCTCCAAAGCCAACTGCACTCTAGACTTGGTGGAAAAGAGCCTGGGATTGATGAGCAATGTTGGTCACAGGTGTGGGAGGGAAAAGAGCCAGAATGCTAGGTACCAGCCAGCTTTAGTTTACACCTTTAATGTGCAAGCGAGTGTTTGATTTAGAGGACTGCATTTGGGAGCCTAGAGCACAAAGAGATTCAGCTTCAGATACCTCTTTGAGACAGAGGTGTTGACATTTAAAACTGAAATCATATACAGAAAGTAACATTGATGAAACTTATAGCCTCTAGGTTCAGAAAAAGTAAGAGCAACTAATTAATAACTATGGAACTTCCAGAAGAATATGAAAACTCAAATCCAAGAAGTAGGGTTTTTCTCATGATGCAAAAGGACCATATGATGTCAATCAAACAGAAACAACCATTAAAATGAATACAAATAGTGATGTAATCAGTTTGGGCTTATGTCCTAAAATACAAACAAAAAAAGACACCAACAAAACCCCACAAAACTTAAAAAAGCTTTCAATCTAAATAAGGCTGGAATCTCCCTTCTGAACACATGTGCTTTTGTGTTCCTTTTCCTATTTTGATAATTGAGAAACTGAGGCAGCTTGGGAAAGAGAAAACTAATTCAAAGGCCCCAGTGTGAATCAACAGCAGATTCTGGGTTTAGAAATAAGAGTTGATTTGGAGTTGACTTGTTTTAGTTCTCAGACATGTGGATTCCCTGGCTGACTTTCACAGTGGCAGGATGGGGACAACCGCTGGGCACCTCACTGCAAACTGCAATATGGCTCAGCAGGAACTTGGCCAAGGTGTATAAAAGTGGCAGGCACGATGGAGAAGGGCTCAGGTGAGTGGCTAGGAGGTCATCTGACATTGAAGGACAACATACCTTAACAGACTAGCTTCTTTAGAACACAAACTTTGGAAAAAGGAAAAGAACTAAAGTAACAATTCCAGAGGCAGAACCATTCTGAAAGCCTTATCTGTGTTCAAAACCTACATGGAGCTCCTCCATCTCACACCCATGTGGCTGCTGCTTAATAGGAATTTCGAAGATTGCACCTACATTGACTTACTTATACTTCCACGGAAGGAGATAAGGTGCAGAAATAATCCACTCACCTTACACTTAAATCCAGAGACAGTTTAGTATCTTGGGTTTGTGCTCTAAAAGGCATAAGGTATATCCATCTAAAACCAGGCCAAATTTTCTCCCATGGAGAAGTAAAGCTAAAGAGTGGCCCAGTGTGGCCATGACTCTCACCAGCTGTGTGGCCATAACCATGTCTTTAATTGACCTGTACCTTAATTTTCTAATCTGTAAACCAGAGAAAATAGTATCTACCTGCCAAGATGAAAGAATGTTTCTAAAACAGTGTATGTTAGGCATCTTATCTGACAGAGTTAGCACTCAATGCATATTAACTATTAGTTTGCAGATACACCTCTTAGCATTGTTAACTGAGAATGCTTGTAGCTATTTGCCTTTCCAGTAGAGAAACTGGGACTCTATGTCCTGCCAAAGACCTCATGTATGTATAAGCCAGTGGTTGAGAGCAGAAGTAAAATACATTTGCTTGTAAGTCAGGGTACGTAATTGGAAAAAGGATATCGCACTCATTTTGAGCACAGCTCATTAGTGTGCATGGGCCCTTCAGGCCACCTCCTTCTGGTGCAAGCCACATTATATGTTTACAGATGGCAAAGCAGATTTATCTTTCAAAACCTTCAGAGATGTTCAAGTAACTCTGAATGGCTCTCAAATAAAAGTATTTGCATTTGTTATTTGGCATCTCTTCTGTGCAGAAACCCAATAACACCACAGTTGAAATTCCATGGTATGGTAAGCAGTTCCAAAAATAAGTATAAATTGCTACTATGAAATAAATACATTTTCCAATAACAAGAATTGCAGTCTCATTTAGAGGTTTTTTTGGTCATTGCTGTTTCACAATTAAAAAGATGTGAATCATTTTACTTAACTTTTTTCTCTTTTTATTACCAACTAAATGTTACTAATGGGACAGTACACATGGCCATGAAAACTCAAGACCCATTATTTCTTGATGTTCAGACCAAATTTGTGGGTTTTTTTTTTTTTTATTTGCCAAAATGCCTTAGTCATTATATTTCACAGTTACAGTATTTGGGGTAAATTGAAAATATGAAACTTATGGAAAAAGCCAACATATAATCAAAATCTGTAAGTCTTTGTAAGGCTTTATAATCTGCAGACAAGTATCAACAACAGAAATAACTCTGTTATTTGAAATTATATAACTCTGTTACATGAATATATATAAATATATATGATATATATATATATATATATATATATATAACTCTGTTATATGAAATTATAACTGCATTCCGCCAAGACACAGTGTCTTTGGCCTACAGATTCTACTTGACCATCTAAAAATCAAAATGTAGCAAAAATTAACACAATCAGCAATCTCCCCATCTCCACAATGAGTAATGAGAACATTACAGATCAATTTCATGGGACATTGGGAACTTTTCAAGATTAATTAATAACATCTATTCTAAAGAGAAAGCAACAGACACATATATTTCATTATACTTATTTGCTGTAATTACATAAAAGAGAGCACTTACGTAAATTACAGCAAATATTTTAGTTTTCATTTTGCCTGCTACTTCTGAAGACATTCTTTTGGCAAGAATAACTTCTGGGCTTTCATGAGATACCTTAAATCTACTTTATAGATTTCCTATCTTCCCTGTGACTTTCAGAGGGAAGGCTATTCGGTATCTTTTAAAAGGGAAAGAAGGCTGATTTCCAAAACTTGGAAATAATCATAAGCTTTACACAATCTTGGTGAATCTTAAATTAGGGAAAGAACGAAATGTAACAAAGGAAAGATTTGGGTTGAATTTGGAAGTATTGTGAGATTCTAAAATTTGATGTAGTATATTTGCCCTCATAACACATTTCTGTAGAAAATAGATTTATAGCATCCATTTTCACTCTGATTTCCTGTTTCTCTGTCCATTCACCAACAAGTATTTAGAAGCCTAAAATGGCTATGTGGAGTGTTTTAAGAGTTGACCTAGGAAGTGAGCACCCCTCTGGGAGCAATTTGATTGGTTAATACTAGTTCTGAGCTCGGCATGTGAATCTTTATGACTGCACAGCTTCGGGAATGAATTGCTTGACCTCAACTATCTCCATGGGGGTGCACACCTTAATTTTCCACACTAATTTTCAAATGGAATGACAAAAACACTTTACTTATCTTGAGGTCAAACTCAGCTACTTGGAACTCAGACAAAAAGCAAGCAAAAAAAGTATCTCTGCAGGCAAAGTGATGTCATCAAATCGCATAGATTTTCCCCATCGGAGAGCTGCTCATTATTTGAAGCAAATGTACATTGATTTTATTCACAATTCCCATCACTAAGATGATGTTTTTGAGCCTAGAGCAGATAAGAGGAAACAAATCGTATGTGAGAAAGAGAGACTAATAGAGGCAATACACTCAAAATAATATGATATAAAAAGATACAGCTGGGCACAGTGGCTCAAGCCTGTAATCACAGCATTTTGGGAGGCCAAGGTGGGCTGGTCACCTAAGGTCAAGAGTTTGAGACCAGCCTGGCCAACATGGTGAAACCCCATTTCTACTAAGTATACAAAAATTAGATGGGCGTGGTGGCAGGTGCCTGTAATCCCAGCTACTTGGGAGGCTGAGGCAGGAAAATCGCTTGAACCCAGGAGGTAGAGGTTGCAGTGAGCCGAGATCACGCAGCCCGGGCGAAAAGAGCAAAACTCCATCTCAAAAAAAGAAAGATACTAATTCAAAAACTATTAATAAAAAGGTCAAATGACTCCAAGTGCCTCTGTAGTCCATAAGGAATCACTTACTATAAAAATTAATATTAATAATGATTATAAAAACAAAAGTTTTCATTTTATTCAATTCACATTAGTTAAGAAAGTGAGGAAGTTGTTTTATAAAGTAATTTTATAAAGAATTAAATGGAATACAAAATATTTCAGGCTGATGCAGTGGCTTACACCTGTAATCTTAGCACTGTGGGAGGCTGAGGCAGGCAGATTGCTTGAGCCCGGGAGTTTGAGACCCGCCTGGGCTACATGGGGAAACTCTGCCTCTACCAAAAAAATCAGCTGGGTGTGGTGGTGTACACCGGTAGTCCCAGCTACTAAGGGGGCTGAGGTGGGAGGATCACTTGAGCCCAGGGAGGTCGAGGCTGCAGTTAGCCATGATTGCACTGCTGCACTCCAGCCTGGGCAATAGAGTGAGACCCTGTCTCAAAAGTAAATGATAGATAGATAGATAGATAGATAGATAGATAGATAGATAGATAGACAGACAGAGACAGATGACAGATATTTCAAAAGGATTGGCACATAAGGATACGCTCTGGAGATCTAGCATCTATCATGATGAATGCTGGATAATCCCATAGTTATTTAAATAATTGCTTGTGAGCTCAAATATGGAACTATGTATTTTTATTTTTTTTTTAACCAGAAGCATGTTTTCCTCCAAAGAATAAAGGCTTTTGTCTGTAACCACAGGAACTTGAAACAATTGCAAGACTTATGTATGGGCTGATATTCAGCAGGTGGTAACAGGAATATGGGAACCAAAGCCAGAAACTGAGCTTTCAATGAGATTGTTACTCTCTCCCCTACTCCTACAGACTTTTGGTGTGAAAAGTCAAGAAGAGGGAAGGGGAGGGGAAAGTTCATCCTGCTGAGGATGGAGGAGCAGGCTGCAAGCCGGCTTACTCCTTCAGGGAGTCTGAGGGGGCACTATTAATAATTATGCTTGGACAACAGGCATACACCAAGACGGTTCTAGGCAAATGGAACATATGGTCACCCTAGTTTTAAGGAGCAAGATGAAAAATACTATGATAATTAACTATCCTCTAACAATTCTTGAGGTAGAGGACAGTGGGAAAATATAAAGGAGTAATTCACAAAAAGATTCCATAGAATACCCTGAAGAAATAGCTTCCCCAATTTATGTGCTCAATCATTCATTCAGTTAGTCTCAGTGAATAGCTACTGTAATACATTACAATTTCCAATACAATCTCTCTTTCCTATTAGATTACACATTTTCAAGAGCCAGAATGTCTTTTAAAATTACATTTCCTTTCAAGTCTCATTTATTTCACTTCTTCAGTAGATGATAAATATCTGTTAACAATCAAAATAGTACCTGTAAGAAAAATGGAAGACCTACAAATTGAAAATAATATGAATAATAATTACACTTTTATTCCCCCATCAAACCTTGAATTAATCTTATGAGAATAAAATTAGTCACTTGAACTTAGAGAGTGCTATAAGATCCTGGATTGCTCTGAACCACAGTATTTACCTTTCTAGCATTGACAACCTCATGGCGCTGTTAAGATACATTACAGGAAAGGGGCACATTAGAAAAAAAATTGCTAGAAAATAAATTGTGTATCGTGTTACTTGATAGATTTTATGATTCAATTTGACTATCAGTCTACTTGAAAACTATAGTGTTACAGTTACTGATATAATTTTGTTACATTGATACAGAGTGTGATCCACACACAATCTGCTGTATTTTAATAGATTAAACTAACATAACCTTCCCTTGATTACACCTTTCTAAACTATATTTACAGAGAAAGATATGGGTGAGTGTTGAGGGGGGGAAACCTAAGTATGTTTTTCTATGTGTAGAATTATAACTTTTGAAACATAAAACATACACACATATTTGTTATGCTTTTGGATATACAATCTTAACTTCCTGGGAATTTCTAAAAAACTTTTAAGAGCACAAAATATAGTATACGTGAAATTAAAATATCTGCTCATATTTCAATATTTTAGAGACATTGGCATCTGGAAACTTTTCAGGGTTAATTAGTTTATTCATTCACTATAAATACATTTTAATAGCTACTGTGCTGGGCGATAACGTGATCACAGAGCTCTTGCCTCAAATTGCTCATAATCCAGTGAGCAATTTGTCTCTAAGGTTATCAAGGCATTTGACACAGTAAGTGAAGGTATTCACAGGATGTGGGGAGCACACAGGAGGGACACCAATGCATTGGGGATTAGGAAAAAGACTTCCCAGAGCAGGAATTATATAAGCTGAGTTACATGAAGATGTGACAGATATGGTTTGTTGTCCATTAATATCCCTTCTCTTCTTCCATAGAAATAGGGCATCTGTTTTCCAGTAGGGCAAATGCCACTCTTCATCCCCAGGATAAAAACTACACTTCCCAGCCTCTGTGCAGGTGACTAGGTACTTGTTAATATACGTGAGTAGAGGTATAATTTGACAGCTTCCAAGAACCTTCTCCCAAAATAGCTGGGGTATACTCTTTGTTCCTTTTCCTCTTAGTGCTTTCCTCTAACCCTTGTCTGGAACATAGATGTGATGACCCGAGCTTGAAATGCCGTCTTGTACTATAAAGACAAGGACCACACTCCAGGGAAGGTGGAGCAATGAGCTAAAAGGAGCCTGATTTCCTGAGGACATCCCAGGGCAGAGATGTCATACCAGTGCTGAACTGCCCGCCTCCAGACTATCATGGGAGAGAGGATTAACCTATCTTCAATCTGTGCTATTTGGGAGTCTCTGTTAAAGCTAAACATAATCCTGATGCAGCAGAATAGAAGTTATCTAGGCAAAACATAATATAAAAGCCAGTCACCACAGAGGAAACAATGTATGCAAAATAACAGAGACAAAACTGCATGGTGTTTTCAAGAAACTTAACAAGTTCAGTATGACAGGGGTTCAGGGAGGAGGTAGATGGAAAAGTAGCAAGCTGCAGGTCATGCAAATAAAATAAGATTTAATTAGAAACACATAAAAGTCAAAATGCATATTTAAATAAAGGAGAAATAATGTTATAAGAAATGAGTGACTTAATATACAGGCTCAATCCAAGAATCAACAACTAAGTGTTGAAGGGAGGAAGTCAGACAGCTATGCTTCCTGCGTTGGTGTGTATATTTGGGGCCTTGGCCACCTTGTTTAGGGCTCAAATAAAATTTAAGATAGAGTTGAGAGAAAGGCAGGTGTATTCATTTCCTGTTGCCATTGTAACAAATCATCACAAAGTTGGTGGCTTAAAACAACATGCATTTGTTTCTGTGGAGCTCTGAAGGTCAGAAGTTTGAAATGCTTTTCATTGGGCTAAAGCTAAAGCACTGGCAGAACTACAGTCCTTTTGGAAGCTCTAGGGGACAATCCATTTCCTTGCCTTTTTCAGTTTCTAGTGATGGCCTGCATTTATTGGCTTGTGGCCCCTTCCTCCATCTTCAAAGCTTATCACTCCTCTCTCTGCTTCCATCATTGCATTGTATTCTCCTCTGATTCTGACTACTTCTGGGTCCCGCTTATAAAAGGATGGTGATTACATGAGGCCTTCCTGGATAATTAAGTCAACATCCTTGAATTAATCACATATGCAAAGTCCCTTTTGTCATATATGATAGCATTCACAAGTTCCAGGGATTAAGACATGACATATTTAGAGGGCATTGTTCAGCCACCAATTCAAGGAATTGGGTAAAAATCCCAGATAAGGAAATGAGAAATTCGACTTTTGCTTCTAACTCAGTCACTGACGTTAAAAGCCACTTAAGTTAATTCTATACTCTACACGTAAATATAAAATTCCTGCTAAGTGCTCATTCACTCTCTTCTTTTAACTCTACTATTACTGCTATGTTTGCTACCTTGCCAGGAAGGTCAGTACTCTCCCCCTTGTTTTTCTTTACTGCTCCCCACGTAAGAAAACTTGTCTATGCCTTGAGCTCAAATCCTTTCCCTCTAACATCTAATTATTAGTCCTAGTTCTGCCCTCTCAAGGAATATCACTCTACATTAACCACTGTAGTCAAGACTTCTCCTAACAGGCACACTCATCACAGGACACGATTTCAAGCTGCCTCGCCCTGCAAGCTGCACTCTCCCTAAAGAACAATGTGGCACTCACATGTGCCTCCCCATCAAACTTCAGTGGGCACCTACCTTCCAATACAAGGTGCTGATGTTTGGAGGTCTGATTAGGTATTTGCAAGAAAAAGTAATGGCATAAACAAATTAAGTGTTTCATAAATGTGACACCAACAGTATCAACCATAATACGAAGACATTTGGGTTGCAATATGGCAAACATGACATTATTTGAAAGAAAATGAACTGCCTATAGGACCCAGTTTTTAAGCATCCAGCCTGTTCTCCATAGCAAGTATTCTTTTATGAAGCAACGTTTGGTACTGTTCATGTTGAACATACTTCTACGTAGAAATGGTCATAGAAAGATAGAGTGGGTCTCAGTGCTATTTAAAACATTTAGGGCTTGTTGGCATTAAACATACTGAACAGATTCCTGGGTGACCTTGCCTCCTGGTCAAAAGGTGCCTCCCACAAACTGGCCTAGGCGAGATGAAACATCATTCTTAATATCCTTCGGAAAACAAGAGTCCATGGTGCCACTGAGGACTCTGGGAAACTCCTGAGAACTTTTCCAGGGACACAGGAAGCAGCCGAAGCTTCCTGCAGATTGCTGCTGTGAACTCTCCTTGAGCAGCCACTGCCTCTTCCACTAAAGCTGTGCAGAGTTCTAAGAAATAGGTAGTGAAGCAGTGTGAGGCCCCTGACTGTGGAATCTTACCTGCTGAATGGAGAAGAAGGAGTCCAAGACTGAGCTGAAAATCTTATCTGGATAATATTCCGCTTGGTTTTCTGCCCTTTAATTCTCCTCCCCAATTTCTACAGAGCCTGGGACCCTGAGGGAGTATGGGACGCTCTTGGTCCAAGCTCAGATGACCCATGGCCAGTCCTCACTATGTCTTCAGATGCAGTCGTGGTGCTCAAATGTGTCCTGAAATGAATTCCTACCTTTTGTTCAAGTTTTGAAAAGTCTCCCTTCTTCCCTTGGTCTTAGTTCCACCCTTAAAACCATTCTGGTAACTGCGTCCTTCCAGCATATGGGAAAATCAATGATTCCATCTTGTTCTTGGCTTTTTCTTTCTTAAATGTCAGGAATTGAATTCTGCTTTTGAATACTGGCCCTGTGGCTCAGGCCTTGCTATCCAGAAGGATTTACCTGAAGTCTCTGTCTTACCTATTTGCTAGGATTCTGTGATGTTTCTTGAACCTACGATCTCTGTGTGTTTTGTCCACTGCCTCTCAGGGCACCTTTTCATCTCTTGCTAAATCTTCTGACACCATATTTACCAGTTACCGTGCCCCATCTGATGGGTCAGCATTCTTTCCATTGCCCGCAGGTAGGCCATCCTCTGCCGCCACTCTGACCCACACCACTCGGCCTGCCCAATTCCAAGTTCTCACATCCATGAGCTGCTCCATCCTACCTGGGCAACTAACACTGACACTCTCCTCCATGGTTTCATATCAGATCTGGGTCCCATGAGAGACCCTTTGGACCAATAGCATTTTGAAAAATGCCCCATTCAGACAGGTTTGGGAAAGTTAAGGCTTAGGAATACCATATAGTTTTCTTTTATATCACATGATTTATATTCCATGGGCATATATTTTGGGTACAAAACTTTATATGGATGGCTTTTTTAAGTTATAGGAATTAATATTACACCCTTTTGAGAAAAATTCTGTGAAGACATCACCTATTTTTTTTTGTTTTTGTTTTTGTTTTTCTTCAATGCAGGGGGTCAATTCCTATAAGGCAACTTGTTTTTAGTTTTGTGGTTTAAGTAGACTTTTCTCTTTCTTTGCAAAAGATAGATTTAAAAGTCTTTAAGTTACTGGAACATTTTCAAAAGCATGTAATAAATAAATAATCCAGACAGTACAAATCTAAACATTTCTTATGTTAAATGTAGAGATATTGCTGTTACGTAGTCATCATCATCAATGTAAGGCCTCCTTAAGTGTGGGCACCAGTTTTCATGCCTATACTACTATATCCAAGCTATCACCTTCATCCAATATTGTTAAATTCCCCATGGTGCAAATTAAATGTCAGAAACACAATAATAATGCCAGTAACTTACATTTGTATAACACTTAAATTATTTGACTTGGAATTTCAAAATATGTCACATGAACACATATCCACCTCAAATTGCATATACAGGCCAGGAGGATAGGATTGGATTGCTTATACAAAAAATATGTGTTATTTGCTAAAATCTAAAACTGGCAACTGGTTAATTTTCAAATACTCCAGCAGTTCTCTATACATACCCTAAAAGAGTATGGCAGGAAAAGAATATTTGCTTCAAAGCTTAATTCTTAGTAACATATTGAAGTTTACAATTTCTATTAGGAAAAAAACTAAATTGACAGGATTTGCAGGAATTTAGATTTGCAGGAACAAAGAAAAAAACAACAGGAATATCCATCTATTAAATAAAGATTTTCCCAGCACTTTGGGAGGCTGAGGCAGGTGGATCACCTGAGGTCAGGAGTTCGCGACCAGCATGGTCAACATGGTGTACCTCGTCTCTACTAAAAATACAAAATTAGCTGGGTGTGGTGGCATGTGCCTGTAATCCCAGCTACTCGGGAGGCTGAGGCAGGATAATTGCTTGAACCCGGGAGGCAGAGGTTCCAGTGAGCAGAGATCACGCCACTGCACTCCAGCTTGGACAACAGTATGAGACCCTGTCTCTAAATAAATAAATAAATAAATAAAGATTAAAGGTTGAATTTAGTTATACCAGGACTGACAACAGGATTTATATGTAGATTATATATATCACTTTTTCTACACTTGTGAGGGTTTCATGGTTTCAGCTACATTATATTGGAATTCAAGAATAAAAAATTATATTACAACAGAGTTCCGCTGTATTTAAATAGGAGAGCACCGAAATAAACTTTTGCCTTTTCCCACCTCACACAAAAGGTGGAATGTTGACATTTCCTTTCATATATGTGAAGCATTTCATAAAGGTAAAAAAGAGTAGTCCAAAGAAAATACATGGCTGAAAACTTAGCGGGTGATGCTTGATATTCAAGAAAAGAACAGGAAGCAGCCATGTGGTCAGAGGGTTTCCCTGCATCCGAGAGAAGGCGCCCTGGTTGACTGGGTGAAAGATTTAGACTACTTCAGAAACTGCTCAAATATGAGTATCTCCTCTACTGTTTTTTAACTCATGAATTCCAGTTTCTTCCCCCTGTATGGGCCTTCTCTCAGTCTTCTTTATTATTACCTCCTAAACCCTTTACATAAGGGCAAAGGAAACTTAAAAGATAAAGAAGAACATAATTGGCAATTTCTATTGGTTTAGAAACCTCTTACTCTAAGCAGCTAATTTTTCTTTCAGCTCCATGAATACCCAAATCGTTAAAGTCAAATAGATGACTTTATAATAGTTGGTTATTTTTTATTTCAGGAGAAAAACATGGTTTTGGGATTTTGTTTGTTTGTTTTGTTTTTGTTTTTTATTTAATGGCATGTCCCTGAAAGCATTTGTATCAGGCTCTTTAGATTCCAGGAAGGAGTATGAATAAGCATTTTCAAACCATTTTTTTGGTTTATATAGTTTAGTTTTTTGAAATGAAGAGAATCCATTTCCATAGAAAATATCTTGGTATTTCAACTGGAATGAGAACCTCTGGTTTGGAGAGTCCACAGTTCCAATGTGATTTAAGACCAAATATATTTACATGACAGCTGTTTGTATTTGTCTTATGGGAAAATTTCACAACTAAAGATTTAGAAAAAAAGGATCAGAAAGAAAATTATCTGTAATTCATTAAAAATGAAGAGAAATTAACTAATAAAAACTGTTGTTAAATCTCACTGAATCTAAAATGCTAAATACGAAATAAGCTGTCACTTACACATTCTGAGAATGTAGGGACTCTATTGCTATAAGCTGGCAAAGGAGATTATGAAACCCCACTATATCATTCTGATTATAACTTGAGATACCATAAGCACAAAGAACCTCTAGGATTGGAACACTAGAGAAAGAGGAGCCTCCACACCACAGAAAGAACACTGCAGCCCCAACCTGTGGCATGCTTTGAAGAACTGTGTGTAAGTCCCAGCTGTGATCTTACTCCTCTCCAACAAATTGACAGCTCACCTTGTACACAAGGGAGCAGACGGATGAAATAGGATTGGAACTACCTCTATCAGGAAGGTTGACAGGGAAAACACCTTAGCTAGTTCAATGCAGTAAAACAGCCCCAATTAAGCTTCATTTAACAAACATAATCTTTGGGATTATATTGTTTGGTTTCAGACTCTACTCCACCCTACTCTCTTGAATTGATTCCAGTTTAATTGTTTAAGTCACTTTTTTTAAACCTTCCTGTCAGGTCTGTTTTTTCCATCAGTACTAATATACCATTTATTTTATTTTATTTTTATTTTTTGAAGAAAAGAAGAAAGCCTTATAAAGATAGCCAAATAAGATGATATATATCATCTCTGCTAAAGTCCTGCTATGGAACTGAATTCCTCATATTTGAAATGTGTCCCATGAATGTAAAAGACATAAGCAGTCAGTCCTGATGGCTAAAAAAGGCGAATGAGGTAACAGTAACACTGATGGGCTGTTTGTCTCAAATGTCCCATAAATAGAAATGTGAAATTAATTTTTTTCAATCTACATTCTCTCTACTCAAGGAACAAACTCCTCAGTGGTGAGCTGAGGTAAGGCATTTAATAGGGAATGGTTGGAATTTGAGTTGTCATTTCTATGCTCATATTTGGGAACTTCTTGCAGAAATAAAAAGTATACTTAAGTGCTTATTTACAAAGTTTGCTGTACAACTCGTGAACACAGGACCACACTTTTTTTTGGTGGAGGGTGCTTTTCTTTTCCACTTTCGAACTGAGCCTATTGAAAAGACCTCCCTCTGCGGTATATATGCTGCAGGACAGTTGGAGAAGGACTTTACCCTAGGCCTGCTGTTGCAACAGCTGGTGGCTTTGGCATTTTCATATAAACATGCGAGAAGAAGAAGAATTTCTCCTTTCTAATTGGCCCCATTCCCCCCTTCCTGGGACATTCCACAATGCCACCAACAATGAAGTGCTCAGAAAGGAGGAATCATTTCTGTTTATGTGAAAATAGATCCGAACTCTACGAGTGAAGGGAAGAAGTAACACAAAGCTTCAAAGACCACAAAGAGAACTTATAATCAAATCTGGATGCTGTTTCTGAGATCTGCCAGTGCTCCTCCATATACCATATGAATGCCCGGTGAGCTGCAGCCAACTGCCCTTCCTTCTAGCCTGGCCTATCTCATTCTCTGTGCAACCTTGGGCAAGCTGTTTGCTGAAGTCATGCCACAGGATTATCTGTGTCAAGCGTGAGTAACACCCTTGGTGACCACCCACTCTCAAACAGGAGCAAACCATTTCACTCTCAGGAGTGCTTCATATAAACTAAGCCTAAAGTTTATAAAAGTGATAAGCAAAAAATGCCTTCAGGAGGCAGTAGAGCATCGCAATAAAAGGGCATGGATTTCTGAGTAACTCAGAAGTGAATGCAAATTCTACCTCTGTGACTTTCTACTTATGTAACCTTCCTCAGGCTATTTATCTGAAGCTCAGTTTGCTCACCTGTGAAATGGGGATTCTAATGCCACACCCAGAGAGTCTATGTGCTGATTACATACTCCTGTATAAAGCACATAATTCATATTCAGGCTCACTAAGTGTTAGTGAGTGTTATCAGGTGTGCCCTACAACTAGCCTTATTGTGGCTTACACTATCAGGTGTAGCTCCACATACAGTATAATACAATGCATAAAATTGTTTTATGCTGGCCGGGAGGGGTGGCTCATGCCTGTAATCCCAGCACTTTAGGAGGCAGAGGTGGGAGGATCACCTGAGTTCAGGAGTTCAAGACCAGCCTGGCCAACATGGTGAAACCCCATCTCTACCAAAAAAAAAAAAAATATATACAAAAATTAGCTGGGCATGATGGTGGGCACCTGTAATCTCAGCTACTCAGGAGGCTGAGGTGGAAGAATCACTTGAACCTGTGAGGGAGAAGTTGCAGTGAGTTGAGATCACGCCACTGCAATGCACTCTAGCCTGGGCAACAGAGTGAGACTCCGTCTCAAAAAAAAAAAAAAAAAAAAAAAAAAAAAGAGTTGTTTTATGCTTCTTACCATCAAAGGTATTACTATAATTCAGCTTGAGGGAATACATGTTTGGAGGCTTGAGGCAACCTGAATTATAGCAAATTAAATAGTTTTCTCTATTTTTCAATCTCTGCTCCTAAGAAATAGGAAAACATATGCATCCTTTTTAAAGAAAAACAATCTGTTGACATCAGGATTTTATCAGGAAGAAAAGTACCTTTCTGAGTCTTTATCTAAATAACACAACTGATTTCTCCATATCATGGCAGCCAAATCACCCCTACTGTTAAATACTGTTTCCCTAATACACTTCAAGTTTCCCTTTTGGTGGTAAAAGCCTGTTTCTTCTCATTTGCCACATTAGGCAATTAATTGGGTATTTATAGGCAGCTATCATAAACCTCACTGTCACCGCTACTAGTCATACATCTTCAATTCCCCACATCTTGCTACTTAAAACCTACCCCTTAATCACCTCATCATCTTTGTCACATTTTTAAAGTTTCCTTCCACTTAATCAACTCCATTTTCTAAGCTAGAGTACGAACAATTGTGCAGAATTCTCCTCATGCAGCTTTACTGAGGCTCAATGAAGAGCAAATGTTTTCTTCTTAAGTGATTTCTTTAGATCCCAGGATAGTTTCTGCTTCTAGTGCAAGAGCATCACCGTGTGAGCTATTCCTGATCTGCACGCCAGTGTTACCTTCAATCCATTTCCATTATTAATGCCTTTCCTTGTCAAATGAAGCTCTCTGGTGGGGGCTGAGCCCACTAGGAGTGAAATCACTGCCCCCCTCTGGAGGTCTCTTACCACACAGGCTCCCCGGGGCGTGCTCCCAGCCAACCCTCTCCTGGGCAGTGTTCATGGATATTCAGCTCTCATAGCAGAAAGAACCCACTTTGACACTCCTTAGGAACATTGGACCCTTGAGCTAAAAAACAAAAGAAAATCCTGACCCTCGGAGGATGGTCGGTTTTCTTATTTGGTTTCCTCTCCCTTTGTTAGCATAATCCAGCCAATTTCTCCATTAAATGACCATTACAACTTGTCTCATGTGGCTCCAAGGGACACATGTTCCTAGTGGGGTGACCCAAAAATCACTTTTCCACAGGATCTTAATAAGCGCTCTGGGGGAAAAAGGGCTCTGCTACCAAAGAACTTTGGGAAAGATGGTCTTCAATATCTCCCTCTTAGAGAGGCAAACACATTTTAGACTATCAATGCTTCCGAGAAATGTCAAAGTAAAGAAAATTCACTGACCTTTGCTTAATGCAGGTTTCCCAAAGTTATTTGACAAAGGGGTCATTTTGTGGTAGCACAACTATGACTATTTTAGAAAACTAGGGTCCTTCAGGCAGGGAACATTTAGGAAATGCTGTGCTCTATCATGGGTCCCTCTCTAATTTCTCCTAAACAAGCTGTTACAGTGTTAGCTATGACCGCTGCATTATTTTCACCTGCATGAACTGTCTGAGAATGATGGTTTTGGAGGAGGCTTTCACACTGCATGGTCTCCACTGACTTTATACACAAAATATTTATCCAAGAGCTCCTACTTGGAAAACAGACAAAAGGGCCAGTTTGGCCTTGCACACATCTGGCAGTTACAGTCCCAGGATCTCCTAGTCCTCACTGTGTCTTATTTGATTGGTCACTGTCATATGTCCCATTACACAGTGCTTCTTGACAGCCAGGACTTGGCACAGAGTAAACACTAGATAAACATTTGTTAAACAAAAGAATGATTTGTTTTAGTGTATTTCTTAGAGAAACATGAGTGATTGTTTCAAGGTTTAATGGTTGAAAAATTAATCATGTAGCTAGTTTTATTTTTCCCCAAGACTACTTGTTACTGTAGATGAAGGTACGAGTTTACTAATTATCTATGCTGTGTTCCCACTTAATCCTTCTATGTGATGAGCACTGGAGATTTATTATTATTTAATTATTATAAGTTGCAGTGAGTATTTGGTCTTCCTGTCACAGATAAGGAAGCTTCCACTGAAATACGTGAGACAGGCTGTCAATGATCTCCAAGCATAAATTGCAAAACCAGGCTTTGAGCTCAGGTCTCGGTGACTAAGCCTACATGCTCTCCATTCTAGCCTATTTTGTATGCACACCACACATACATCCTACATGTACACATGAAAACATCAAAGAAGTTAATTAATATTTTTATGAATCATATTTTTATTGTAGCTGAAAATGTATATAGCATGAAATTTACCATTTTGACCATTTTTAAGTGTACAATTTAGCGGCTCTAAGTACATTCACATTGTTGTGCAACTGTTATGCCATCCATCTCCAGAACTTTGTCATCTTCCCAAAGTGAAACTCTGTATTCTGTAAACACTAACTTGCCATACCCCTCTCCCTCTAGCCCCTGACAACCACTATTCTATTTTCTGTGTCTATGACCTTGACTACTCTAGGAACCTTATATGGAATCACACAGTATTTGTCACTAATTTATTTTTAAACTTTTCTGGCTATAGTATCAACCACATGCTTGGGGAAGAAAAATCATCTTAACTCTATTATACCAACACAACATTGTTTGCAGTTTCATTAATGCTGCTCTAAGGAATCGGGCTCTAACTTTGAAATAATACCAGCCCCAGGTCAGCAAGAGGAAATTTGCCCACACAGCACCATGGCCACAGAGATGACTGGAAAGACAAAAATTCTGGGTGATTCCAGGAGGCAGCTTAATATCTTGGCTCTTTTGATTATTGAAATCTGCATATGTATCCCAAACATGTCTCCTTTATTCCCCTTCCAAACAGCATCTCTGTTAATGTGTGAAAACAGTACAACTAGGGGGAAATGTAGTCCACATGTTTTGGTGCATTTACACTTATATGCTCTTGAGAATATCAAAATAGCCTAACAATACATTTTCCGATGGCTGCTGCTTTTTTTTTTTTTAATAGAAACACAATTACAGGCTTTGTAAAAAACAAAAACAACAACCACAAAAATCCATGTAATCCCAAAATAGGTAATCCCAAAAGAGATAGGTAATCCTAAAATAGATAGGCTGAATCTAACTTTTAATTCTTAAAATGTAAATATTATTTAAATAAATGTCAACTGAGCTTCAAATTTAAAATATATCCAGCAGCCTTTAAATTAGAGACTGATGTAAGATAGGTTAAAAAAAAAACTGCAATAGTTGGTTCAACTTCCTTTTTTGGCTCAATTTTAGGAGATAATAGTAAATAGAGAAAAGAGGATAGATTAAAGATACACCCAGAGCTGGGTTTGAATTGCAACACTAACATTGGTTGCTGTAGCAACATTCAACAAATCTCTATTTTCTTATCTGTAAAGTGGACATAGTAATATGGCTTACTGAATTGTCCTGGCGAAGAAACAAATGGTATATAAAAAGTATTCGTATATATACCATATATAGATAAGTATTAAGCAGATGTTTATTTACTTACATTCCCTCCTCTCAAATTTGAATGCTCCACAGCAATTATGCCATTAAAACCTATTCACAAAATATAGTTATGTGCAGCATAGTGAATTGCATTTTTCTGGTAAATTAAAAGGATGAAAAGACTAATCCCATTAGAACAAGAAAACAGGGCACTAGAAGCTGAAGTCAGTTATTTAAGGTCACACATGAACTTGAAGGCCCAGCAACAAAGAGAAAGCAGAATTAGTCTTTGTTGCAGATATTCTTTAATCCTGCGGAGGGTAGTTAGTGCTTCTCTGGCTTTTTGTGGCTGCAGCATCTTCTTGGTACTTTTATTTGACCATATCCCCGCCTCAAATGCCCAAAATGTCCTGTTATTAACTTTTTTCATTTTTAATTTGATTAAAATTTGGTTTTTGCTTAACTGCTTGAAAAGCTTATGGCTTCTTGAAATAACCTGGGATTTAGAGCTCTTAGGAACATTTCAAACAGACATAAGGGTTGTAAGTAGGTTAGACTATTTGGCAACCCACTCCAATAGGCACACAACCCATTCTGACTTATACAATGTTCAGATAAAGGGCAAATTAGGGAAGCATTTCAAGGTCCCTCAGGTCCCCCTTCCTATGTGGTGTTAGAACATCTTACTCAAAGGAAGAACTCAGAGACACGCTGACTGTTAATGCCATACCCAGATAAAGATATGCCAAGAAGATATGGTTTCATAAAAGCTGATACATACAGGACAAATAAGATTCGGTCTAGCTGAAGAGAGAAGCAATAAGGTCCACAGACCTAGCTCAGTACCCCAAATCCTGAAGGTTTGGGGATGATATGAAAAATGAGATATGATACATTTCCTATTGATTATAGTAAGGTATCTGGAGGTTCTTCTTTAACCCCTTTACTACAATTTCTTTATCTCCACCAACATCTTATTAATATTAACATAACATTATGTGCTTAGTCAAAATTAAACTACGATCCTTTTACATAAAAAGATGGCTTGCTCCATCTGGCTTAGTCAGATAAATATTTTATCTAAGTCTTCTTAATCAGAATACTTCTTGACATCTTAAAGACTGATATTTAAAAAAAAAAAAAAAAATCCATGAAATTCAGCCCCATTTAGCTCTTCATGCACCAAGGAGTCCCTTCTTGGTAATGCTGAAGGAAAACAAAGCCACTCCTCTTTGAGAAAGGAATAAAATGACTCCCTGTCCAACCAGGAATAAACTGAGCAATAAAGCCAAGCAACTCACTCCTAGCTGAAGACACTTGGAGGCAAAGATAATGGCACTTCTTGATTCTTCAAGTTAACGCCATGACACTGAAGTCCAAACTGGAAGATCATTTTAAAACTTTTGTATTTAGCGATCGTAAGGTATTTGGTTTTACTTCTCTAATCAGATTACATGTCTAATTAAATTTGATTAATTTAATTTATTCCCTAAAGGCTTATCATAAAGTCAGTACTTAAAGTTGATCCAGAAAGACTTCTTTGTGTACTCAGTGAAGGTTTGCTGCAGCTAATACACCAGGAACGCAATCAAGAACCGATGAAAATTTCTGATACATCTTCTGACACAATAACAAAAATGGTATACCATCATTTAGCCTTTCACTCTTCCTGTGGCTTTTTATTTTTCTTTTGATTTCTATATTCAGGTTAACATTCAATGGTCCACTTGGATTATTTAAAACATACCTCTAATCTCAAGGCTCATTCTGCATAGAAATACTGGAAAAAATACCAAAGAATGTATAAGTCCAATTAAATATTCCCCCAGGAAAATTCTTGAGCATAACTATCACTTCCTAGTAGTGAAAACTTACTCTACACCCCAGGAATTCATTGATAACTTAGGGTTGATTTGCAATAAGAGTTTCTTGTCTGTTAGACATATTCACTTATCAGGAAACCAACCCACTAGGGTCTAGGTTGATGAGGATATGTTGCAAAGGAACAACTGAGTTCTTGGCAGCTTTCCAAGTCCCAACTAACAGAAACAAGAATTCCCAGAGCATGAAAGCCCAGGTCTCACAAAATATTTCTTCCTCATGCCACAGATAAGCATAGTTGATGGAGATCCCTGAGTTGTATCAGCGACAGTAACTTGGCTCTCAGAGCTTCTCTGGTGCCTGATGGAAAGACATACCTGGGGACGTAATTCACGCCTCCTTTGTTTCCTCCCTGCTCTCCTAGGAAGGAAAATTACTGTGCCATTCATTTCTCACAGAACAGTAACAATGTCTACTATCCCACCTTATTGTTATAGGGACTTCCAGAGAAGACTCCAGGCACTCAATGGCAAGTCACCTGAGAATACACTGATTGATTTCACTCTCAGTATCCTGCCATGGGTTAAGGATTTAATAATGGTAAAAAATAATTGAGGACTTTGGGAAGTACCCTAGCTAGTCTATTTGAAAATTCACTTTCCTGCCAGCTTTCTCTCATTTTGTTGACAGACTATAGAAACTTCCTTTCATCTCTTTCCTCTTTTTGCAGCTTAACCTGGTCCCTAAAGGAGTATGCTCTTTCTAGAAGATAGATTATGCACTACGCACAACATGAAAACTTTACACACTTTTCCTGTTGTCATCTGAAGGGCCTTTCTACCTGGAAGAAATAACTTATCTCACCTTTCATTCTCACATTGGTTTTACACAGAATTCCTTGTGAGCACCAACATACTTAAACTTTATGGAGAGATATATGATGAAACTTTGGTTCCTCTTAATTTTTCTTTTTCCCCAGTGAGATTTGTGACAGCTTTCCCCATTGCTGTTATCCATTATAGAAATTTAACTGCACTTTGAGGACATGTGATTTCAGAAACATGATCTAATTTTCTACCTAAAGGGAAGAAAAAAAGCTAAAAGTAACAGGGGAAGGCAAAGTCTTGTGTAGCATAGAAAAGGCAGAGTTGTAATGCATGGAAAATACAAGGCAGTTACTCCATTTAATGTATGGGCTTCAAACTGAAAACTAACTAAATAAGTAAAATAAACTGTTATCAGAGAGCATCTGCGGGTAGCCAGTCCATTAATAAAAAATGCCTACTGAATAAATGGATCATAAACCATGTTTTGGATTAGTAGTTTTTCATTGTAATCATCATCCAGAAAATGTTCTTAAGTTCCTAGTTGGCATAGAGGGTGCTGGTTAGACTTCAAATCATGACATTTTTGCCCTCCAGGAGCTTATGAAGGTATACTGTCTCAAACCCAGAGAAGTGTTTTAGATAATTATTTACAAAACATCTTGCAAAACATTCAGAAATACAATGTGTCCAATCATACAACAGAGGAGTACATTCAACTTTATAAAAATTCACCTTAAAATCCAAATATCAATATTCTAACAATTTGATTGAAACTACACTCATGCATGGTGGTGACTACTGTCTCTGAATCCAACACCCACTAGTTAAAAATTGCTGCAAGTTCCAAATGTGAGTATTAAAATACTATGGAGAAAATATATTGAAGAACTTGGAGCTGCTTTCTGAAAAACACAGATCAGGGGATCAGCAGGCAGAAGTAACTCAATTTTGAATCCTTTTGCATGTATAGAAGACTGCTTCCCCTTCACAGCTCAGACACACTCACCACTGACACACTTCCCAGAAGTGCAACTAGAATCAAATGACTGCAATGCACATTCACAGGAAGTATCTGAAAAAGGTTATGGTGAGAAACTGCAGAGCTACACATCAAACTCTATTCCAATGACATCCTTTGAAGTTTGGTGCTCAGCACCAATGCTAACTTGGCACCTCCACAGTACATGCAAGGACAGCATGCTCCACTCTGGCTCAAAGGCCAAAGGCTGGTGTGATTGCAAGAAGATGCGAATGGTGAATGGCTTACAGGAAATTGGCCAACCTTTGGAATGTGATAACTTATGCAAGATCTTCCCACTAAAGTCACAAATAAGGTGAAATTTATGTAATGGCCCATCTCCTGTTGTAGAAATGCTGTGGTGTAAACTTGAATGTGCTTTTTTAATTTCTGTAATTAACAAATAGAAATTTCTATCAATTTCACAGTGTAAAATTTAGGACACTGTAAGTTTTACAAAAGTCTTCAACAGAGATAGAAATTACCCCTAAAATCAATCCATGAGAACATCTGCTAAACCAGTGGTTTCTATCCAAGCTCCACTTCCAAATCCTACCTTCATTCCTCAGACAGTAGGAATCTCAGGGACCCCGGCATAGATACCTTTGAATTTTTTGGATGCGTATTGAATGTGATTATTAGCTCTATTTTAGAACTTATTCATCTGGCCTCTGGCTCCCTCTTCAGGGTCCCTGTGAGCCTGCCCCCTCCCTATTTCTCCACCGGAGTGCTTTCTCTGCTCCTCCAGGGTGCCATGCACTCACATTGTTCATGTATCTGTTTGCATTTTTTTTACATTATATAATTTAATTGAAGAATCCTTGGCATCGTTGATGCATCATAGGATCATTACGTCTATTAAAAAGCTATTTGTTCAAATTTTCTCATAAGAACATGAAAACATTTTATTCTATGTACAATAATGTATACAAATGTAAATAGGTCATCAAAGAGACCTGAAGTAATTAAAGAGGTATATTTACAGTAGCACATCACAGTAAATGGAAAACCACTCACAGATTCAACATTGATACTGTTTTTGTACTTGGTTACACACTGAAGGTGAAGCATACATTTCACTTTTCAGAGAAACCTTTCCTCAGCCCACACACTAGGTGAGGTCTCCCTGGTATGGGCACCCAGAGCCTTGAGCTGTTGCCCTTGATTCTCCAAGGAAACATTCAACCTACTTTTCCATGTTCATTGTTCACGCCTGTTTCCCCTGGCAAAGCATAAGCTCCATGAGGGACTGCTCCTATCCAGCTTTCTCCCCAGAGCTTACGTAGTGTACCGGACACAGTAAGTTTAGTTAGGTTAGTTGTGGGGGAAAGGGGAGGTAACGTTTGAGGTTTTATCACCCAATATAGGTTATATTAATTAGGAGCAAATTAGTACATTGTGCCTACCATGCTGACACTTCTATCACTAAGCTAATGGTGACCTCAAACTAACAACCACTTCCCTCACTGAGGGCTCTTAGAACACCAGAATGTTGGAGGCTGGCAAAGAGACACATGATACCTGTTCTCACTTATACGCCCATTGATAGTTCATTTTTCTTTGTCTCTCTTCACTTTTAACTGTATAATAGGCTTTAAAGCTTAGATGAGAGCGTACTTGAATGAATAATATACTAAATAAAGAACAATAGCATTAGCATAACTAAAACTCACACTTAGAGATAATTCATGGGCTTAACTAGTTTGCATGCTTTAACTAGATCATCTGAAAACACAAATTACATTTCTTTCCTAATTCTTTATTAGAGTTTGAAGATGATAGAGAATTATACGAAAGGGAGTGTTTGCAATAGATATAATAAAGGAAATCGTTTAGATGATACTACTTATTGTATTTTAATAATGGGAATGATTACAAAGATTGAAACAATGTACTAAATGGCTGAAATAATTATTTTCTTCAAGTAGCCAAGAGGGATTTTTAAGAGGTAAATAATTTCCCATCCTTGTCCAAAGTATATTAAACCTGGGCTGACCAGTGCCTTTAACATATTAATCAATAAACTCTCATCTGAAGGAATGTTATGTGGATTTATACAACTCTAAAGGCGGCTCTATAAATATCACATGATTTACTGCTGTTTTTAAGCGACAAGTTTCTGGTAATGACTAAGATAGAAAGTGCTTCAGGTAAATTAGTGCGACATACAGAAAATTCAGTACTGGTTGCAAGAAGTTCATTAATAAGGCAGGAAATATAAATAACTAGAATAATTTAGAATGGTAATAAGATGGTAATGCTAATAATGCTAATAACAATCCTAATAAGGATTGTTACTGTAAACGTGAAGATGTGGATATGTATGTGTAAATCTATAGAACTATGTTTAACAAATTCAAAATGTGTCTCCACTAGTTAACCAGAAAACAGTGTAGCAAAGTCACCTCTAACTGTAGCCTGTGTTTCTTGTTTTGGCAGACATATCACATGGAGACATTCTGAGGAAATCTGAGTTATGTCTATAGCATTTATGAGTTCTCCAATGGGGACATCCCCAACAAAGAAAGGCAGAACTATCATAGGTAAATAAAATCAAGGACAGGTGGAATCCACAGACAAACTGTAAATTTAATTACTGATAAATTCCCTTTGCATTTAATAACTCTTGTCCTGTCTGTGTGGCCTCTTATTGGGATACAATGAATTACGAGATACAATAGCCTCTTTTTATCTGACATCTATAAGCAGAATTGTCATTCCCCTCTCATGAGGAATTCATATGTGCTGCACTCAAAAGACACTCAGATTCTAATTCCAAACATAAACTAGACTCATGCATTTCATCTCAAATCTGGGAATTCCTGTATTGATAATTCTATAGAAAGAATACAAGATAACAGGATAGACATACCAAAAAGATGACTAAGCCCTATAAACATTAAACAAAAATAGAATTTTCCAAAGGGAGGTTAAAACAAAAAAAGGAGAAAGAAATTGCTGTGGATCTGAGAACTCTATTGTAGTCAAGTGAATTTTTTACTCCAATTATTTACTTCTCCCTGTGCCCATGCTCCTCACCATATAACACTGAAATTTCTCTCAGAAAGAGTCACATGTATTTCCCCACCCTTTAGGATACAGCCTAAAACTTGTTTTGGCCGGGCACAGTGCCTGACATCTGTAATCCCAGCACTTTGGGAGGCTGAGGCAGGTGGATCACCTGAGGTCAGGAGTTTGAGACCAGCCTGACCAACATGGTGAAATCCTGTCTCTACTAAAAATACAGAAATTAGCTTGGCGTGGTGGTACATCCCTGTAATCCCAGCTACTCCGGAGGCTGAGGCAGCGGAATCGCTAGAACCTGGTAGGTGGAGGTTGCAGTGAGCTGATATTGTGCCACTTCACTCCAGCCTGGGTGACAGAGTGAGACTGTCTCAAAACAAATTAATTAAAAAAATAAAACTTGCTTGGACTAATGAGATGCAGGCAGAAGCATTTGCCAGCTGTATACCAACATCTTATGTAGCACTGTAGTTTCTGCTTGCCCCAGTGTTCTGCAGCCGTGACAATCAGAAGAGCAGGAGAGACACATAGATTGGAAATGACTCCAAGCACCGGCAGAAGCTAAACCTGGCCAGACCTGGAACTAGAAGCAAAGCTACCCAGCTGAGTCCAAGCTATATGAAACTTCCAAGTTAATCCACATGCATGGGATAAACAAATGCTTATGTTTGAAACCCATTAAGAGCTTGAAGTTATTTCTTACACAGCATTCTTGTTACAATGGCTACCTGATACATTTATAAATTAAAGTGGGCAAAAGAAATATTCTTCCCTTCTAGTAATCTGTAAAGAATATTTCCTTCCTCCTGAGATTTAGCTTTCATTTATTTACAATGAAAGTCAGCAAATTCATGCCTGATTGAAAGAGTGTTACCTCCAATGAGTTCATTCTAGGTTGGCCACTGACTTACTTTTTTCCTCATTATCATGCTGACAATCATATTGACTTTCAAATGCTTACCCTTTCTCTAATGTGTTGGGGATACCAACCCCTGTATGACCTCATCTGTAAACTTGTGGGGTTAAGTGATCACTGGTTCTTCAGGTCGCAGACTTCCAAGGAGAGATGTATGGAAGACCACAGCATGGTGGGCAGAGGAGGAAAGCTAAACAATAGGAGTACTAACCTATCAATCAGCATAACTCTGCTTCCATCTGTGTTAGCTATGAATTCTTCATGTGGAAAATCAGTTTTACTATTTAAATATCAAAAACTACTAGACCAGATGTTTTCTAAAGTCTTCTAATACTCAAAGCCCTATGATTACGTTTTTATTTTGACCACTCCCTTCTCTTTATTTCTATTCCCATGACCCTAATTTAAGACACTATCACCTAAACTCCTGTATCACTTCCTAACCTGACACTCTGCTTTAAGCTGTAAATTGTGTCATTTTATTCCCCTACTTAAAATGAGAGAAAACCCAACTTTAACGGGGCCCCCAGGCTCTCCCTATTGCTCCAGTCTCATTTCCTGCCCCACTTCCCCACCTTTCATCCTGGCTTAGAACACGCCCCACTCTTCATCACCTTGGGGTTTTCTCCCATGCTGTTCCCTCTGCTGGAAATGCTTGTCCTCTATTCTTTTTGCCTTCAGTGTCATGTTACAAGTCGGCCTCTCAGAGACTTTCTTCAATCACCTAAACTACAGAAGGCCCCACCTGACCCCTATCATTCTCTATGACAGCACATTCTTCTTTCTTTCTTTGCACTTATGACTTACAGTTATGGAAACATTTGTTGGTTGTTATATTATTCAACTTCCTATTAAGTATCAGCTCCAGGTGGACTGGGCTGAAGTTGTCTGGTTTATTTTTGTATTTTTAGGACCCAAAGCAGTACCTGGCACATAGTATATATGCAATAATATAGATGAGTGCATGAACTAATGAACTTCTTAGCTTTTGTCAACATTTTTTTCTACCACTTTTCTATATCATATAACATTTCCCTAGAACGTGATCTCAGTCTTTCATTTGCTTATACCTGCTCTCTTAGTTACCTTCCTTAAACCATGCATAATGTTCCTTATGTTCTTGAACATTAGAATTTTCTCTTCAACTTTCTTATTCATCATACTTCCCTCTTCTTACTCTTTTCATGTGCGAGTGGTCACTATCTGGTAGGTTGTGGGAGATTATTATAAAGCTGATCCCAAATCTTAGAATTAGATTCTATTTAGGATAAAATTAACAAGAATAGTCCTTCAATAAATAAGACCAGATACCTATAGAAGTAAATACTCTATGCACCCGACTGAGGTGACGGAGGAGTTTGGCAAATACCTAAATTTCAAGTAAGATGACCAGGAAATGATTTTAGGAAAAAACAATAACAAAAAGTATATCCTAGCTAATTTAATTGACCTCCGTCAGAAGAAAAGAAAAAAAAAATAAGTGCTTGGTTTGTAGATAGCCTAGAAAATATGGACACAATGAACAAATAATGTGGAACTCCATTGTTGGAATGTGGATTTTTCTAGCAATGCCTGGAATAGAGAAACACAATATCTGATAAAGGTAATATTACGATTATCAGAGAAATGAAGGCTGTGGGAGGGAAATGTATTGGTCACAAGCTCTCACTATTGTTTAAATGCACCACCTAAGAGGATGCTTTGAGAGTCGGCATGAGGCTACTGGCTGCTGAAATGAGAGCTCCCTCTGCAAGTGAAGAAGCTGGCATTTCGGCTTAGGCAGCGGTCTCTGATGAGTTGGTTTAGTATGAGTCAACTTACAAAAATTCAATCTATTCTGGGTGTACTGAAAACATTTAGTTTCTTGATCTGTAAAGCCAAGATCCATACCTTAAACCACAGTTATGAAAGAAAAAGGCCGAGCCTGGGCAGTCAGTAGCCTTCCTTGGACTCCAATTATATCTTGCCTGGCTTTTTTTCCAATTCTCATATGAACCACACTCTATTTCTTGTTATTGGCCATACCTATTACTATCAACCTGTTGATAATTACATGATGCATTTTCGTGAGCATGTGATTACACAAAATGAAATTAAGAAATGCAAGCATTTTTTTGTCATTGTGGCAATCTGACACTCCTTAGAACTAAGACACAATGCCGTAGTCTCATCATACATTTCTGTGAGTGCAGTCCTAGGATTCCCCTTTTACCCAAAGTTATAAATTTGTATAATGTCTTGGAAAGTTGTTTGGGAGCTCATAAGCTACCTGTAGTAAACAGCATATGGGACAATTAATAAAGAAAGGTGTTAGAGAAAATACCAAAACTTTTCAGACCTGGGACGGAAATCTTCCCCACAGTTGGATGCTCCATCTCCATAATAAGGCTGTTGTGTAATACCTGAAAAGGCAAAAACAGAGAGAAAAATAACTTACAAAATAAAACCATCTTCAATTACAAGGCATGGACAGTCATCTATTCAGTCAACATCAAAGAAAGATATGGCAAAACACAGAGATGTTTAAAATTTTAATTTGAAAGTAAATACTTGACATAAAAATAATGTTTCATCTTATAATACACCAAATGAAGCCAAAAAAGACTAGAGGATTCATGGACTAGAAAACATTTCAATAAGACCTTCCCACTCTTAAAATTTTTATTTGCCCCTAAATATAGCAGATGATTTCCTCTCTTTCATCTATGGATGCTCCCCTAATATTAAAGCTCAGCCCTTTCCTGCATAACCTTATGGCAGGACTCGGCCAAGGACAAGAAATAGGACCTCGAACAGAGCAGCACACTGGGGTGGTACACATGCTCCTGGAAAACTGTGCAGCAGAAGGTATGGGGAGTCAGTCCATTTGAAGAATAAATCAGAGTATCCAGAAGGCTCGGTGACTGCTGGAGGTGGAAAGATTCAGGGCTGCTGTGACAAGCAAATGAGCAGCAGACAGCAAATCCAGAGGAGACCCAGGTCAGAGGCGTGCACAGGGAAGCTGAACCAGGAACGTTTTCAATGGTGGTCAAGACCTTAAGCAAAAGACTAGAGTTCAGAAACAGGATTCCAGGATACTGAAGTAAAAAAGCCAGAGACTTCATCCCAGAGGGCTGATTAGGTTCTCATGCAATGGTGAGGCAGGAAATTTAAAAAATAATAATAAAATAAAATAATTTTTTCCATATTAAATTAATTTATTTCAAAGACAACAATAAGTATATTTTTATAAATTTTTATTCTCTATAATAACTTCAAATATTCTATTTTACCTAAAAAATACAATAAAATCATAAAAAACCTAAACAAACCTAAAACTACAACTATCTAAACACCATAATAAAAATTATAAAATAAACCAATACAAAACTCTTTAAAACAAAACCTAAATAATAAACATCTAAATTACTTAACAACAATCATATACAATCCTAAATTATAAACCTATTTTAATTTAATTAACTATCTTTATCCTGCCTCTATATCCCTACTTTCACACACTATAAACTTACTTCAAACTAACCCACCCCCTTTTATAAAATATATGTAAAAATCAAATGCTATCTTTATTCTAAACCCAATCTTTAAACACTAAATCTACTAAATCTAAACACATTCAATAATAAAAAATACCCTCCTTTATATACCCCAGAATCTCTCTCTAATCCTCCTAATCGCACAACAATGGGACCGAGATAGGTATCTAGTGTCCCATCAAGAACATAAGGTAGCCTTGGCTTGGGATTAAGATCTAAGGCCAGTTACTAGTGCAGGGACATTCTGCCAGTGCCTGACAAGAGAAATATACTTGATGCTGAATCACTTGACTGCTGAAATGAAGCAACTTAAATCCCTGGCAAATGAAGGCTGGAATGTTTCCCGGGGGTAGGCAAAAAGACAAAATCTGCAGTGCCCTCCAACTATAAGTGGTGGATGAGCTGAGGGCATGGAACCAAATTCTGGAACATAAGTGTTGAATTATTAGAGGCATAATGTTCCGTGATACACAAATAGAAATGCTACTTTTTTTTTCTTTTTTTAAAACAACAACAACAAAAAAAAACAATTGGAGGCTACCTGGTTATACCGTCTCAAAGAATCCAACATCTATTACTGGAACCTCAGTAAGACATTTATGGATATCTTACCTATAAATTGTGTTTCACCTGCACTATCTACCAATCAGAGAGCCTCTCTCTTCCTGTCCTGTACGTGCATCTAAAGGACAGAAGTATTTCAGTGGCACAGTAATCTTACAGACCACAATTTCATGCCAGCATCCCAAAGAGTGGCTGTTATAATGGTTCTACAGCATTTTGAGCTTCAGGTAAAAGTAAGATTTGCCTATCTACCTTCTTACCATAATCTGTTCGCAGAGTAAAAGAGCATGGAATAAAGAAACTAATAAAATGTTTTCTCACTTTGCTAAGCTCAGAGAAAGAGCTTAAATTTCTTGGGTTTTATTCATTTCTAGTGAGTTTTTGGTCACATCATAAAATAAATCATCAATAAGACAACTTCATGGGTGACTTTTTAAGTGTAGAAATACAGTTTTGCTATGGCTAAATATTCTGGCTGCGCCTGGTTCCTTTGGAAATGGTTACCACTTTTTGGGTGATGCTCTTTAGACAACGATGTCAACCTCCCTCATTGAGGATGATAACACATCACACAGAGATTCTTTCTTTTGGGATCACCAGGTTTGTACTCAAGAGCTGGCCAGATAAAATTCTCGCCAGTGTTAGAATTGTGCTATAATTTAATTCTGGTGTGGCTCGTTCTCAGCACCCGCCCAGCACAGCTTCCTCCTATGTGGGGGTGGGGGCTAAATGCCAACGGGAGGTGCTAAATCTCAGTTCTACTGAGGACAGGAACAAAAATACCGAGCTAAATTTCACTCAAAACAATTATCTGCACACTGAATCATTCTTCTCTCCTCGTATCTCTGTTGCCCTCCTGACTACCTCTTTGTAATAACACTGCAGTGCTACTCACGAAAGACAAAAGTGAGTGTTCTTAGCTAAATATAACTTAACTGATAGTGTTGAAATTAATTAACGCTGAATTTTAATCATGTAGCAAACGTTAAGTGTCAAACGTGAAAGGGTAGTTGGTAAAGGTCAAGGGACATATGTCAAAGTTTTGTGAAGCAAAAGCTAGCAGTTGATTGAAATTTTCCACGGAAGCAGTTTAAAGAGTGTACTTTCTCCACCCCTACGCCGATTGCTGTCTATATAGGATATTTTCAGTATGAAACTTTAACCTTATCAATGCCTTTGCATTGAAAACCATTCCGTTTTAAGCAAAAATTTAAATTCTTCTTACGTTCGGCAGAGGAAGCTAACTGCAGTTTCTTATTTGCTGTAGCATGCATGCAATTATGAGGCAAACAGGCTGGTGTGAGCCCCATGTTCAGAAGGAACGGATGTATTCCCCTGCTTGGTTGCCACCCACCTTTTTATATAAAGTGTGAAGTCCATACGATTCCATAGGCTTTCTTCGCGAATCAGGTCAGAATATCCCACAGAACAATGCGGTCTGTGGCAGTGCTGTCCCTGGAAACCCTGCCTAATGACTTGGAATCTTGGAAAACTCTCCAGCCTTGTTTGTGGGGCGAATCCTGCTCTGCTTAGTAACATACTAGAGGATTTCAGAACCCAGGAAGTCTGTCTGAATTCTAACATAAATCTCTCCTGCTTCATTACCCTTTCACGTTTTACCCTTCAACTCCCTTTCATGTTTGACACTTAACTTTGCTACATGATTAAATTTGTCTCCTCTAAACTTTACTGGAAATGAAGGAACTACCTGTTACCACTATTTGCGTAACATTTTTTGGAGAATGGTTACTAAACGTTTCCTTGTTCTTTTCTCATCTGGCCCCAACACCCGGACCTCTACCACCTTAACCTAGAAATTCAATTTAAAAACGCTTCGTTTTCTGACCAGTAACAATTAACTGCTACAATTTCCCTTAAGATGTTCAAGGCTTGAAGAGAGTTTCATGCCTTGGTGCTAGGTCTGGCCATTCGGGGCATTCTTTGTTGCACATTGAGTTGTTTCACTATAAGGCAGGGAATTTCTCTAGAATTTTGTAGTGAATTTTGTCCATTTGGCAATGTCTTTGGATTTTACTGTTTTCTCCTTCATTTTACTTATTTTATCCTTCCTAGGTCTTTCATGGTTTAGTAGCTCTTCTAAATTCCATTTCTTCTCCTTGAAATTTCAAAAGCCTATTCTTGACAAGAATAGAATTGTAGACAGTGCGCCAACCTCTTTAGCAAAGTATCAGGCCTATTTAAATAAGGTCTCTCTTTCTTTCTCAAGCATTTTACAGATTGACAGCCTAATGACAGAGTCAAATGGTAATGTATTAATGATGGGGGGAAAGAGTAAAATGTATACCTTAAAGTAACGTGGGAAATAAAAGTTTAAGTGAAAGTAAGAAAGTCTTTTTATAAAGTCCTATGGCAGAAATGGCAGAAGAAAAAAATTTGTAATATAGCACTAGCAAGACAAAAAATGCAAAAAATAAACATCGATACCCTTTCTATAGACAGTGAAACTATTTATGGAAAATGAGAGAGGAATATTCAAACGAAAAGACATGAAATTACATACACAAATGATATTTGTAAACACTACACTGTCCTTACACATATCAAAATCAAAGTAATACCATCAATGGTATTAGCAATAATGCACAAAAGAGAACTGACCTATCTATTCACAGTGAATAATGATATGACCTATTCATTCAATTCAACAAACACCATAGCACTCATATGCTAGGCAAAATGAAGAAGCTGGCAGTAAAAAGATGAATGAACCTGCATTAAAAATGTATGTAATTAGAAGAGAGGGTACAGAATAAGAGAGCTTTTTTATAGCACAGTCATATAAATTGTTATAACACAGTTTAAGCTCCATAACAAAGGAACAAATCCAATGAGGAGCAAGTAAGTAACTCTGCTTATCTTGAAAGAAGTTGATGATTTGTTAGATTAAGATAATATGACTTAGGTCAGGGAGGTTAGTAAATACCAGAGAACAAAGGTAATATTGAAATTAGATGTTAAGGTTAAAAACAACAATGATAAACGTAATAACAGCAGATGCTGCTCTACAAAACTCCTTAAGGGTCAGGCATTGTGTTAGGAGCTAAAGCTTTGTTTGTTTAATCCTCTCATTAACCAGACTAGGTAGGAAGTATTATCTTCATCTCTACTGATGAGGTGTTAGAAACTTAGAGGAGCTATTTGTCCAAGATTTCGTGATTATTAAGTGGCTGATCTTGGATTATAATTTAGGTGTGTCTAATTTAGCCAGGTTCCTGGCAGTTGGAGGGAAAAAAAAAATGGAAAAGCATTATTTGATTTACCATTAAAATAACTAGTTGATGTGGTCAATTCTGTAAAACAAATTAGTCACTTCAGTGGGGAAAGAAAATCAGTCAAACAGATTACATGTCACCATGTGGTCCTATTAGTTAATAAACTGACCTGCACCATTGCAAGTAGCCAAGGATACTCTGGCTGTGAAAATTGGAAGGATTTGAAGGGAATGGACCCAGAGGGTGATATTGGGCAAGGCACTTAGGTACTCTAAGGCTCAAAACCCTCATCGGTGGCCAGGCGTGGTGGCTCACACCTTTAATCCCAGCACTTTGGGAGCCGAGGCAGGTGGATTGCCTGAGTTCAGGAGTTCAAGACCAGCCTGGCCAATATGGCAAAACCCCACGTCTACTAAAAAAAAAAAAAAAAAAAAAAAATTAGCCAGGCACAGTAGTGTGTGCATGGTGGTGTGCACCTGTAATCTCAGGTACTCAGGAGGCTGAGACAGGAGAATTGCTTGAACCCAGGTGACTGAGGTTGCAGTGAGTCAAGATTGTGCTACTACACTCCAGCCTGGGTGACAGAGAAAGACTCCATTTCAAAAAAAAAATTTTAAAAATTAAAAAAATAGAAAATTAAAGAAAAAAAAGAATATCAGTAAAAAGAGGATAATAATATCTCTTTCTAAGGGAAGAAGTGAGATGATGAGTATAAAGCCCTGAGCATAGGCCCTGGTGCAGAGTGTGCTCACAAGAAGTGGCAACTGTTTTTCCTGTTACCAATAGAGGGGTTCAAACTCTGGCTCCATCAAGTTCAAGATGTGTGGCTTTGGGTACATTCATTGAACACATATTAAATGTACTAACAGTAATGAATGATAATTAACAATAAGCATTAAATACATATTAATGTGCTAGGCATTGTTAAGTGCTGAGGAAAAACTGGGTCACAGAAAACTCAAGGTCATGCCCTCAAGAAGCTTACTGCCTTTTAAGGGAAACTTTCTAATTAAGCAGAAACCACTGGTCTGTTATTGTTACATAATATTATCTGTTTCGTCCCCTGCTATATGCCCAGTGCCATGAATGTTATCTGGCACTATCTGGTAGATGCTCAATAAACATTTACTGAATTTTTTAAAATTGAATTGAATTAACTGAGTAAGTTGCAGGTAGTTCCTTTTGGTTTCTTTATTTTACAGAAGTAAGGAGGAGTGCTCTTGTTTTAAGCTTTTAATGAATGCCTAGAGTTCTCTAGACACAAAACTGTTTTACTGAATTTCCAAAATACAGTCATTTTTAGGAACCTAGATATCAAGTTCCAGTGTTGCCTTGAAATTTCTGCAGTTTTCTAAAGCAGCTTCCAGCTGATCTTGAATCTGCCATATACACTGTATATTTTAAGACACTCCAGAAGCCATGCTGAGAAGCTCTGCATGGACAATGGTCATTATCAGTAAAGGAAAGCCAAGAAACATGGGCATGCACATTTATACATGTGAATGAAATTAATCTGCTCAACTTGAAGAAAACAATTACAGAATTCTTCATTAGGAATACTCAGAAAACCATTTCTAAAACACACAATATTTTACTAAGCAAAAAACACTGGAGTAATATTCTTTATTTCCCATTTTAGCAATTTAGTCATTCCTTTAGCATAATAGGAAAACAACCTTGGAATAATAGTTGAAAGGTTATACAACTGAAGGCAAAACTTACCATGAATATATTAAAAAGCTAATTCAACTACTTCTGAAAACTGTGCCCTCAAAAAATGTAAAAACAACATAAATTCATGAAAACAAATTGACATGAAAATCCCTAACTTTACTTAGATCAGGGGTCTGCAAACCGGTACCATGGTCCATGGTATCAGGGGTCCACAAACCAGTATTGCTCCATGGCCTGTTAGGAAGCGACCCGAACAGCAGGAGGTGAGTGGTGGGCAAGGAGCAATTATTACCAAAGTCCTAGGAAAGTTTTTTTGTAAACTTTTTAAAAAGTTTATTTTAAAATGTATATGGAAAGATAACAGCCTCAGAATGGCTTAGACAATCATAAAAATAATAAAGTAAGAGATAATTACTCTATCTGATATTAAGATATACTATATAACTGCTAAACACTAAGTAGGTACTAGGAGAATATCACATTGGCAGAGAGACAGACACATAAATGAATAGAACAACAGAGAACTCAAAAATAGATCCACACAAATACATCCAAATAATTTTTGACAAAGGTACAAATGCAATAGAGGAAGTAATACAGCCTTTTCGACAAATAGCACTGAAACATGTGTATTGGAACTGGGGGGAAAAAGAATCTCAACATAAAGCTCACACTGTAAAAAATTAATTCAAGATGGATCATAGACTTAAATGGAAAATGGATAACTATAAAATTTAGGAAAATAAACAGGAAAATATTTATATAAATATTTAAATAATAAAATAGGAAAAACCATGGTACATCCATATTATGAAATACTCCTTAGCAATGAAAAGGAACAAACTATTGATTCACACAACAACCTGCATCAATCCTAAAGGAATTGTGCTGAGTGAAAAACGCGAATCCAAAAGATTACATAGTATATGATTTCATTGAACATAGCATTCTTGAAATGACAACATTCTAGAAATAGAGAACAGATTGGTGGTCTCCAGAAGCTAGAAGAGAGATGGGAATGGAGGGAAGGGAGGTGCATGTGGCTATAAAAGGGCAGCAGGAGAGATTTTCATGGTGATGGAACTCTTCTCTATCTTGACTATATCAATGTCAATGCCCTCAATGTGATACTGTAGTATAGTTTTGCAAGAAGTTACCATTGGGGAACAGGGCTACATGGGATCTCTCTGTATTATTTCTTGTAAGTGCATGTCAATCTATAATTATCTCAAAATAAAAAGCTTTTTTAAAATTATGGTCTCCTGGGGGATAATGTAAGAGGGGACTCAATTTTATTTTCTCAGCTAGAAATATATTGATGAATAGAGTTTTAGTAGAAAACATTTTTATCTTGTTCCTAATTTTAAAGGAAATGTACTTAATGCCTCATCACTGAGTATGTTTGTGACAAGGGATAATGGGCATACTTTATCAAGTTATAGAATCTATTCCTAGTTTGATGAGAAATTTTATTATAGATGTTTACTTAGAGCAAATGGCTTTTAATCCATCTACTGGGAGGATCATATAATTTTTCTCCATTAATCTGATCACTTACAACTGCAGTAAGTGATCAAATTTATTGTCTTAAACTTGTACAATTTTAGAATAATTACCTCTTTCAGGTGAATTCAAATTTTTATTGACATGAGGTGACTTGAACAGTAATGCATTTTGTTTTAAAGTCAGTAGCATCTAACATTACTAAAGCTACACTGGCTTCATTTTGGTTTGTATGTTCTTCATACATCATTTTTTAACCTATAATATGCAACCTTTCTAAGTTTTTAGTTTTAGGTGTATCTCTTGAAAATAGAAAATAGCAGGATTAGGCTGAGACGGGAGGATCACGAGGTCGGGAGATCGAGACCATCCTGGCTAACACGATGAAACCCTGGCTCTACTAAAAAATACAAAAAAAAAAAAACTAGCCGGACGAGGTGGCAGGTGCCTGTAGTCCCAGTTGCTCGGGAGGCTGAGGCAGGAGAATAGCGTAAATCTGGGAGGCGGAGCTTGCAGTGAGCTGAGATCCCGCCACTGCACTCCAGCCTGGGAGACTGAGCAAGACTCCGTCTCAAAAAAAAAAAAAAAAAACAGCAGGATTTATTCTATCTTTGCTTTTTAACTGAAAAGTTTACTGCATTTACTTGAATTGACATTTTTGATATGTTTGAATTCATTTTTTTTTTTTTTTGAGACGGGAATTCATTTTAGAACCTTACTTAGTGCCTATTTTTGGCCTCCTATAAGAAAAATTCCCATTTTGCCTTGTTTGAGATTGATTGAGATTGTTTCCTCACATTTACTAGTTTGAAGATATATACTTTATCAAAAGGATATTCTTTTTTTTTTTTTTTTTTTTTTTTAAGATGGAGTCTTGCTCTGTTGCCCAGGCTGGAGTGCCGTGCTGCCATCTCAGCTCACTGCAACCTCTGCTTCCAGAGTTCAAGCAATTCTCCTGCCTCAGCCTCCTGAGTAGCTGGGATTACAGGTGCGTGCCACCACACCTGGCTAATTTTTGTATTTTTAGTAGAGATAGGGTTTCACCATGTTGGCCAGGATGGTCTTGATCTCCTGACCTCGTGATCTGTGTGATTATAGGCATGAGCAACTGCGCCTGGCCCTTTTTTTTTTTTTTTTTTTTTTTTTTTGGAGATGGAGTTTTGCTCTTGTTGCCCAGGCTGGAGTGCAGTGGCACGATCTTGGCTCACTGCAACCTCCACCTCCCGGGTTATAGTGATTCTCCTGACTCAGCCTCCCAAGTAGCTGGGATTACAGGTGCCCGCCACCACCCCTGGCTAATTTTTGTATCAAGATGAAACTTTTTTTCCTTCAGAAGTCTTAACATGGATATTTAACTTAACAAAATAAAAATTTAATCAATACCAGTTATCCCCATACCAATTATATGCCAGGATCCAATTATCTCCCTACCAATTTATATGCCAGATGTTTTCAAATTGTCTTGGTTCCCCATATTTTTTGTCTCTGTACATTTTTCATAATGTCCTTAGGCAAAAAGGAATACTGTTTTGTGTATTAAGTAGTATTGTTTTGTTTATTAAGTAATTAAAAACAGTATGTATTCATATCCTAATAACTGAGTAGTCATTTGGAAAAATAATAGACATAAATTGTAATAAAAAAAAATCTTTATTTGATTCTTAGCCACTATTACTTTCTAATAGTATATATACACCTGTTAGGCACAGCAAAACTTCAATCTTGGAATTGAATCAGATATCTCCATCCATATTTCTTGTTTTATATTGATTTTCTCTTGGTACTTGCATTTTTTTCATAGCTACATCCATCCAAAAACCGAGTTTGATCAAATATGTTTATCAAAGGAATGTAGAGTGATTCAATATCGAAGCTGTGAACTTGAACACACTCCGTGCTGTGTCCAACATACATTGCCCTGTTTCTCTAGAAATTATAAACATCCTGCAGTGCCCCTGTGCATTCACTAGGATGTCATGAGTGCCTCAGTACATAGTTTGAGAACCACAGCCACCTGCAATTGGGTTCAGCATTTTGATTTTTCTGTTTTTTAAATCTGGAAATCATTATTATCAATACTGTTTTTCAAAATCAATGATTTTAGCTTACTGTATGTTTATCCTAATATTTGATCCTCATTTTTTTTTAATTTTTTATTTTAGACTTTCCTTTAGCGGCCATATTCTCTCTTCCTGTAGAATGTTCTTTAGAGTCTCCTTACTCATCTGTTCAGAGTAAGTTCCATAGTAAGTTGGTTTTATTTTCCCAGAAGTTACTTTGCTTTCAATCTAAAAGAGTTGTATTGGTTGTACATTTCTAAGCTGACAGTTATCTTCTGTTGGCATACTGATGATATTATTCCATTGTCTTCCGAGTTTCACTATTGTTTTCAAGAAGTCGGCCATGATTCTAATTGTCATTGCTTTGTAGGTAATCTGTATTTTTTTCTCTGGGTGATTTAAAGATCTTCTCTATGTCTTCTGTTTTCTACAGTTTAACCACCATCAGTCTAAACCTGAATACCTTTTTATTTAATCTATTTAATTTTTACTTAATCCATGTAGTCTTTAGGACTTTCTAAGTCTGAAAAATTATGTCTTCGAAAGTTTTGGAAAATTCTTAAGCATGGTAAAGTATTGCCTCTGCCTACTCTCTCTAGCTTCCCCTGGAACTGCATTATAGATGTATATATATAAGATATAATATATTATATAAACATTAGAATATATATTATAATAAATTACATATATAAAATTAATGAAAATTTTAGCTATATATTAGATGTGATCACTCTATATTAGTCTCTGCCTCTCTTGTTTTTCCTCTGTGTGTGTGTGTCTCTCTGGGTTGAGTTGTAATTAATTTATTCAGATCTACGTATCCCATCATGAATTCAATCTTCTATCAAATCTACCATTGCTGTGCAGTTGTTCTTAATCCAGAGATGATTTGCATTTTATTTTTCTAAGTGCTTAAGGGCACCTCTGAAATAGAACCAAATTAAACTTAACTTTCTGTTTGGTGGTTTTGGGCCACCAAGTAAAATTAATTACTCTCCTATATACAGAACAATAGATTTGTAGCTAGCTCACCTCCTCGCCCCAGAAAAATGAGAGATTTTCTTTTTATGTATTTCCTTCAAGAGCCATAGTCAAACAGGTTAGAATATCTACTATTTCCTTCTTCAGTCTTCAGTGGCAGGTCTTAAAATTTTTTTGCTTTCTTTTTTGTTTTGTTTTTTACCTAGTTCATCCACTGACATTGCTGACTTTTAGATGTCCAATCTTTATTTTGAAGTTTCTATTCTATCTCCCATCTAGTGTGGACTTCAGGATTCTTGTTATATCCTCATTTCTTATGGCCCATAAAGTTCAGGTCTAAGTCAAAGAGTATTAGCAAATGAGGGTTCTAGTGCCTGCTTCTCTGCATGCATGTTTTCTAATCATTTTTCTACTGCCAGGATTTCTCTGGTCATATAGTCCCCCATATTGTCAGAAACAGAGGTCCTCCAGATGTCACTGCATCCTCTTTAAGCTACATTTGAAGTCTTAATTTGGTGTTCCAACCTTTCCCAAGGCTAAGTAGCCCAGAAAATAAGAAAAATAACAACTATTAAATAAAAGAGGAAATACAATAGAATCCAGTGAAATACAAAGGTGATTTATGAACTGTAAAGTCAAGATATTCGAAGTCCAGACTTACATCTTTAATTCTATCCTTCTTGGCAGTGGGGTCTTTAATTAAGTTATCCCAGAACCAAACTACAAGTTAAGAAAGCATTCTTTCCCCTCCAGCACAGGAGTCTGCAAAGCCCTGTGAAGGGAACCATTCCAAGTGGTGGTCAGCAGGGTAATTTTGTGTGCGCTGTCTTCACTTAGCAAGAACCAAATAACTCCTTCATTCTTAGGAATTTTCTAGTTGCCCATTGGAAAACCTGTGAGTTTTGATTAGTCCTAAGAACAGGTCAGGAGGTTGTATACATATTATATTTCTGACTGGATTCAGTTCTCTCTTCCCCAGAGACTGAAGATTCTAGGCAAGAATTTGGGAGTCCAGTCTAAGAGGCAGAAGCTATCTATTTTATTAATGAAATGATGCTTCATCCTCTTCAGAAGTCATTAAGGCAAACATTTTTCTTACTATTTTACATTGGTTGATCAAAAACTCATCACTTAAATGTCTGCCAACCATTCTATTTTTTTTGCAGGGACCAAAGTAACAAAAGAGAGTAAGGAGGAAAAAAAGTCAGTTGGACAAAAATATGGCATAACAAAACAAAACAAAAAATGCACATGGATTCTCTGAATGGGCAGAGTTTTCTGTGTGACTTGTCAGGGTTGGACAGTCCAACCAGCACGAATGTAAAGCAAGGACAGAGTGAGTGTGAGAGGACCATACTTGACGCTTGCCTAATACCGAGGTGGCAATTTGCATGCACCAAGACACAGTGAAATAGATTTTTCATTATTAGCTCTATTTTATATATGAAGACATACATTTGAGGAGGTAAAATGTAATAATGTAAGTTAAAGTAAAATGTGTCCATCTGACAGCAGAGCCTATGATCTTTCTACCACACTTGTGTCTGTCTCAAAAGTGTCCAGTACAACTTTCCACTATAATAAGATTCTAGTATTGCTGATCTGGGTGCAACACGGACATAAGAAGAAAGAGTCACTGGAGACACAGAATATTCCAAATGATTGCCATTAGCAATTTGTCATTTCTTCTGCTGGTCCAAGTGCTGCCTGAGAAAATCAGGTATAGTAAGATGTAAGTAATCTTTTATGGAGACCTTCCTCTCTGTCTCCTTGAGGGTAGTGTATTGTAAACTCTACTGAAATTAAATCTCCTTTGGGATCGAATTGAAACAAGGCATCTCCTTATTTGATGTAGCAAAGCTTTCCCTTAGTAAGTTCACAGGAATATGAAGGATGTAACAAAACACTAACATCTGCTTCCTTAACAAATTTTCTTAATAAACTCATACATGCCAAATATGTTTACGACTCATTATCACTCTTGATACAGTATGATAGAAGTTTAACCAGGAAAGGTTTTCAGCATCAGGAAGCCACAAAGGAAACGATGTCGTGGCACATACAATATCTGAACAGCCACAAGGCCGAGCAGCGGTTGATAAATGTGCAGATTACTCAGTCCTCTGCCATGAGGAAGCAATATCATTTGTTTGCTTTATGTCAGCCATTCTAGAGAACCATAACACCACAGGGGGCAATCAAGTGACAGTCCTGTGGCTACAGAAAGACACGGACACTGCACATGGCATCCTCCTGGTGCCTGATTCATTATGCCAAAAATTTGCTCAGGCTCAAAAAGGCCAGAACCATTATGATAATTAACACGTTTCTAAGACTTAAAAACACTAAGGTGATGGTCCTAAAATTCAATAAACTCAGTGTTTTCATTTTACATTTTGGTTTGCTTTTCCTGGGAATTTGTGTGGATGGGGAAATACTTTGCTTGTTGCAGGCAGATAGATGCATGTTTGCTCTAGGCCAGGCGATAAGGAGAACTATTTTAGGAAGGAGCCTATGTGACCAGGCCTGGGGGAGATAATATTGATAAGTCAGAGCTCAGTCACTGATAACTTTGTGGGCAAGTGACCCTTTGGATGTGCCAAGAGATGTTATCAGGGAGAAAGGGTTGAGTCATGTATATGTAATTCTGGCTTACACTAGTTGGAGTGTGGGGCAGAGGGGTAGAGATGGAAATACATAGAAACTAAAACGAAGGGACATGAGTCCAGTCAGGAGTCAAGCCTGAACTTCTCTCAGACACATTTGTGTTCCCAGCTGACTTGGCTCACAATTTCTTTTTTGTTTGTTTTTATGAGATGAAGTCTTGCTCTGTTGCCCAGGCTGGAGTGCAGCAGCGCAATTTCAGCTCACCTCTGCCTCCTGGGCTCAAGTGATTCTCCTGCCTCAGCCTCCCAAATAGCTGGGATTACAGACACGCGCCACTATCCCTGGATAATTTTGTATTTTTAGTAGAGTGGGGGTTGCACCATGCTGGCCAGGCTGGTCTCAAACTCCTGACCTCAAGTGATCCACCCACCTTGGCCTCCCAAAGTGCTGGGGTTACAGGCGTGCTGGCTCACAATTTCAATCAAGTGTCATCAACCTGCCTTACAGACACACTGTTTCAGCATGGATATCACACTATCACATCTCAACACCCAACCAGAAAAGTGGTTCCTGCCTCTGCCCTGCTTGAGTATCAGGGAGAGTGCTGCCTTCAGAGTTCCAGCTGTGTGGTGTGTCTTCTTATTCAGATCTAGGCTTTATCTTTTGGGCCTGACACTTGACACTGCCACTCTGGTTTGGACATTTTGCTTTTGCTCACAATAAAGACTTTCCTTGAGGTTGAACCTATGTCCAATGCCCACCTCACTTTGCCTAGTCCTTGAATCCAACCTTACACTGCCCATAACAGGTTGAATAATGGTCATCCAAAGATCTCAAGTCCCACTCCTAGATTATGTTACCTCATTTAGAAAAAGAGTCTTTTCAGATGGGATTAAGTGAAGGATTTTAAAATGGTGCAATTACCCTGGATTATGGGAGTGAGCCCCAAATGCCATCACCAAGTGTTCTCATAAGAGAGGCAAGGGGAGATGTCGCAGCTACACAGAAGGGGAAGCAGCAACATGACCAGCCAGATAGGGAATGGAGTGATGCTGCCACAAGCCAAGGGACGCCTATAGCCTCAGAAGCTGGAAGAGAAAGTAAAGATTCTCCCCTAAAGCCTTCAGAGAGTGCAATGCTGCCAACACCTTCATTTTGAATTTTTGGCCTCCAGAACTGTGAGAGAATAAATATCTGTCCCTTTAAGCCGTCTGGTTTGTAGTAACTTGTTACAGCAGCCCTAAAACAAACTGTATCCTAGCTCCCGAGATATACCCACATAGATTATCAGGAGCTAGAATTCTGTTTAATTCATGTACCCCTATCTAAACAAATAACCCCTCCATTTAAAAAACAAACAAAGACCCGAATCAGTCCAAAAGAGACTGACTTGCTACATAATGCAGAAAGGAATATTTCGAGCAGCACATAATCACGATGAAGTCAACTAGATGGTATTCTATTGCAACTATTTTCATAAAGAAATATTATTGTTTTTATCCTATGTTTCACCCTTTTGGTACTAACTTTGTCACTCTCAATAACTTGGAAAAACCTAAAACCAAATACTGTTTTCACACCAAATTTACATTTCTTCCACTTTAGCGATGTGTTTATGCAAATGACCTGAACTCAGGCACAGGTTGGTGATTCCTAGGGTGGGGCGAGTAGGGGTGGGGGTGGTGTGCACCATGTAAATGCAGATTCATGCTATCCTCACTCTTTTGATTCATTTCTAAGACATAATTATTTTCTGAGGATTCCTGAAATTGACTTTCTCAAGTTTTTCTTTCAAGTATAAAGGATAATTGATAACGTTATTTTTTCCTATAAATAAGAATATTCCAAAACCAAAATAAGGAGATTAGGAACAGGTATTTCAAAGAATCCTGATCTTATCTAAAATAATTGTGGACTAGTAGAGGGAACACCTACCAATTTTGGTTCTGGCACTAATCAGATGAGAGGGGTTGAGTAAAATTCTTGTAACTTCTCTGGACTTCTGTCTCTGCATTTTTAAAAACTGCACTATTATGATTGACCATGTAGCCTTGTTAAGATAATTAGATGAATTGAAATACTTTCACCTAAACACCCTTGAGAAACTGTCAAGGTCAATAGGGCCACCCAAAACTCATTGTCACCCTTCCTCACACCTGCTCCTACCAAATTCCCTACTGACCACTAGCACTCCCATTCACTCAGTTTCCCATGTCTCACACCTGGGAAATCTCCTTGACTTTGTCCTTTCTAACAACTTGCCACTTTTGTCCTTCAGTCAAGTTAAATTCCTTACCAAGTCTATTACTTGTCCATTCATTGAAGCATTATTCACAATACCAAGATATGAAATAAATATTAGGTGTCCATTGGTGGATGCATGGCTTTTAAAAAAATTGATAGGTGTGTATACAATCGAATAATATTCAGTCTTAAAAGAGAAGGTGATTCTGTCATTTGCAACAACATGGATGAATCTGGAGGACATTATGCTAAGTAAAATAAGCCAGGCATAGAAAGACAAGTATCACATGATTACACTCATGTGTGAGATCTAAAAAAGTCAAACTCACAGAAATATAGAGTGGAATGGTGGTTGCCAGGAGCAGAGGGAGAGGGTGGTGGAGAGATATTGGTGAAAGGACACAAAATTTCAGTTAGGAGGAATAAATTCAAGAGATCTATTGTACAACATGGTGATTATAGTTAATAACAATGTATTGCATTTTGAAACACACTGGAGAGTAGATTTTAAGTGTTCTCACCCCCCAAAAAATAAGTATGTGAGGTAATGTAGATATTAATTAGCTCAACTGAGTCATTACACAATTTATGCATATTTTAAAATATCAGAGCATATGTGAGAAACATATATAATTATTATTTGTCATTAAAAAATAAAAATAGACTGGGCGTGGTGGCTCACACCTATAATCCCAGCACTTTGGGAAGCTGAGGCAGGTGGATCACTTGAGGTCAGGAGTTTGAGACCAGTCTGGTCAACATGATGAAACCCTGTCTCTACTAAAAGTACAAAAATTAGCTGGGCCTGTGGTGCACACCTGTAATCTCAGCTACTCAGGAGGCTGAGGCAGGAGGATCACTTGAACCTGAGAGGTGGAGCTTGCAATGAGCCAAGATCATGCGACTGCACTCCAGCCTGGGCAACAGAGCAAGACTCTGTCTCAAAAACAAAAATAAAACAAAACAAGAAAACAATACCATCTGAATGAACTCTCCAGCGTTCAAATCCAACCATGTCATTCCCCTGCTTCATGTTCTTCCCTGGACCCTCTGTATTAGCAGGACCCAGCCAAGCAGCCCAAGGGCACCATTTTATATTTTCCTTGGCTTGCACAATGTTTCATAATCATTTTCCATCTTAATTGCCAAGATTGAAAATTTGGAGATTTCACATACAAACCCGGATTTATGAATTTCCATGAAAAATAAAAGGGTCTGGATGCAACCAGACCCTTAGATATAACCTACATGAGCTGAGAGGCAGCTCTTCTCTTTAGCAGTGGCATGTGTTTTCCTGCTTTCCACAGTACCCACCACTCTCACTGCTGGTTACCCCGTATGATTCACTCACTGATTTCATTTGCCTAGCATCTGATGGTATCTGAACTGTAACTTTTGGTCTACGAGATAAAGTCCAAAATTTAGCATGGACCAAAGGCCCTCAGATTCCTACCCTGGACTACTTTTCTCATCTCATCCAAATGCAACATCAAACACCTGTAGATTCCTGAACAACATACTCTTTCAAAAAATCTCATTGAGTTTTAATATGCTTCCACTTGCCACCACCTCCACCACACCTCCAATGTTATCTTCTTTGCAAACATGTGTCTTGCAAGACTCTACTTAAATGGCACTACTTTAGCAAAGCTTTATTTGGTCAGCTCAGAACAACTTCTGTGCTTCCTCTTCTAATGCTACACATATTACAGAATTTATGATGTTGGTTTCCAATAATCTGTGGACACATAGTCCCTGAGAAAAGGGGCCATGCTCACTGACCTTTATATCCCTAGCCTCTAGCACAGTACCTGATATATACAGGTGTTAATAACTGATGGCTAAAACAAACAAAAATGGAGTACTTATCCACTACTTAGCACGCAGCAAGTACTAATAAATTTGGTTTGACTTGGAGTAAATAATATTAGGTATCACAGACTAGAATTAAATATTAATGAATTTCATTTTGGATCCAATCAAAAGAGAAAGTAATAGCATCATAGTGTAGCGTCTGACTGTAGGCTCTAGAGTCAGACTGTACTGATTACAATTCTAGCCCAGCTACTTGTCAAAATGCTTTAATTATCTGTAAATAGGAATTTTAACCTGCTTCCAAGGATATTGAGATGATTATATGACTTACAAAATACTGAGGAGCATTTGGCACACAGCATTAAACAAATTTAGCTGATATTATTGTTATTGCAATTATCATTATGGTTATTGTTTTGTTATATAAAGCCTTCTTCATCAAGAACTCTCCCTTATGTAGCCACTCCACAGACTGGACCCATAGAACAGCACTGTAGTGAGAAAGCTATATTCAGAGGTCTTCTGTATCACTTACATATGGTAAAATATTTATATATATTCAGACAAGTCATAAAGCCTTCATTTCTCATAGATAGGTATTTGAAGAAACTCCTCCTTTTGTTCAGTTCCAATTTCGTCCTATATAAATATATGTAATTGAAGAAAAGCTATTCTAAAACCACAATAAAATACCATCTATCTATAACATATAAATATGTATATTCTTTGTTTTTTTTCATTTCTTTTCTTGAGACAGTCTCTCTCTGTCGCCCAGGCTGGAGTGAAAGGTGCGATCTCGGCTCACTGCAACCTCTGCTTTCCCAGTTCAAGTGATTCTCCTGCCTCAGCCTCCCAAGTAGCTGGAATTATAGGCACCCACCACCACGCCCGGCTAATTTTTGTATTTTCAGTAGAGACGGTGTTTCACCATGTTGGCCAGGCTAGTCTCGAACTCCTGACCTCAGTTGATCCACCCGCCTCAGCCTCCCAAAGTGATAGAATTACAGGCATGAGCCACTGTATCTGGCCTAAATACATATATCTTTAATAAGGACATAACTTTCAATGGTGAAAGAAGACATATAATTTTTACCTTGAAGGTAAAGGTGTAAATTTATATAATGGGTTTAGTCAATATATATACAAAAAAATTTATAAATACTCTTTGACTAAACAATCCTAATATTCTTCATCTTTTTTAAGGAGATAATTTTAACAAAGAAAAAAACCTTATGTGTAAAAATGCTCATCTCAGAATACTTGTAGTATTATCTAATTGGTAAGAACCTGTCTAAAACTAGAATAATAATAACACAGATATATGCTAGAACATTGAGGAAATAGTAAAATTATGTTCACAAAATTGTTTAACAACATGAGAAAGTTACTAAGCAAAAATGCATAATGTAATTTTGTGTTAATAAACTAATCCCCAATGTTAAGAGGGAAAAACTGAAAGGAAATTAACACTTCTTTCTTAATAGGCACTAGAACTACAGCATATTCCTAGGTTTGCAAAATTCTCTTTCTGCACATAGTAACTAAACATTTCAACTTTATGACGTATGCATTCAGAATTAGACAAAGGTTACATTAAATCGACAGGTACATTGTTTATCAATGATCAAAGTTTGAAAAACTCGGTTCTAATCTGAACTGGATGGCTATATAGTGAGATATAGTTATTTCTTGCTGAGCCTCAGCACAGATATCAGACATGAAGTACACAACTAAGTTTTAGGTGGAATAGTCTTCATTTGTCAATAAAGGTGTATCATAAAAAAACTATAAGGGCCTTGGAACTTGACTAAATAAAAATTGCTTACAAGAGAGGAGAATGGTCCAATGGGCTAGATTCCACAGGTGAAAATGAAGAAAGATGCTTGGCAAACAGTTTCCAAAATGCTACAGCTTTATATCAACCGAGACTAGGGAATCAACAACTGTGACTTAGAAATGCAAAAGTTAATTTGTATACCTTGGATAAGCTGAAAAATAACTTCCAGGGGACTATAATAATAGATTTCCTGCCAAACAAATCATGACACCTTTGTATATAGCATTGAAAAGTGTACTGTGAAAGGCAAAAAAAAGGAAATCTCACAGGTCAAGAAATCCTTGTATAGAGAAAAAGTAACTGCCTTAGCTAACAGTGAGCAAAGGAGTCACTAATAATAACACGATACCGTGACTACTAATATATTATTCATTATTTGACAGCCCATAGGGCCTCACCTGTTTCTCCAAACACAATATACGTAGTCATTTTAGCCTTTTCAGTCACACACTACTCTGTCTCGAGAGCTTTGCTTAAGTACCTCATTCATCTTTCTCCTGCCATGCAAGTGTTATGCCTTGTTTATATATCATTCTTTGCGGTCTTAGTGCATAGTCCTTTGGCTGTGGGTCCTAACCCCTTCCCTGATGATCCCACTGTTCCTCCCGTGAAAATTCTTATTCCAAGCAGCACCTCTGCAGTCAGGTACAGCGTGTGTCCTTACAGTGGCGGTAAGCCAACCCATTGTCGATGCCCTCCCAAAACAGACCTGGCAATTCGGTTGTGGAGCCTCAGCTTTTCCTTCACCCCACTCCGAATGTAGTATCTCTTCATGTGTGATTATACTGAAATATAAGATATTGGCCTTTATGAACACCTAAGAAACTGGTAAGTGTCTAAAGTATGCAGGTTAGTGCATATTAGGTAATAGAGTTGACCCTTGGACAACACAGGTTTGAGCTGCACGGGTCCACTTATGCATGGGTTCTCCCGCCTCTGCCACTCCGAGACAGCAAGACCAACCCCTTCTTTCTCCTCTCCCTCAGCCTATTCAATGTGAAGATGCTGAAAATGAAGACCTTTATGATAATCCACTTCCACTTAAGGAATAGTAAATATATTTTATCTCCCTTGGGATTTTCTTAATAACATTTTTTCCTCTAGCTTACTTTATATTAATAATAAGAATACAGTATATAATACATAAAATATATGTTAGTGATTGTTTCTTATTGGTAAGGCTTCCAGTCAACAGTAGGCTAGTAATATTTGGGGAGTTCAAGTAATACAATGTGGGTGTCCTGACACCATTCCCGCATAGGAACCTAATCCCCACATTGTTCAAGAGTTAACTGTAATTGCTAATATTAAGTGAGTATTTATTATGTGCCAAGATTTTATATGGATCATTTCCTGACTTGGGGCTGCCTGGTGCCAGGGCCAAAACTCTTGATGCTCATTTTATATTATCTTCTAATGACTGCCTTCCTGATTGCAAGATTCTCTAATACTTCCCTAGGAGCTCCTTCTTGTCACTCTCTACAAAGTTCTTTACTCTCTTACTCTTTCTGGTGTGTCTGTCTAAAAAATAGATATCCTTAAAAATCAAGGCTATAAAAGGGTTTGAGGCAAGATAAATAGGCAAAATCCGATTTCTCCATGAAAAGAGTCTAGGATTTTCATCAAGAACACAGTGATTCTGGGAACTACAGATTTGTATTAACTCTGCTGAGAAATGGGATTTTAAGGTAGGTACAAACAATTAATTACAGGGTTTCAAGATATTACCATTAGGAGGAAGCATATGAGCTTCCTCATAGGAGACAAACGTACTGGTGAGTTTGAATAGTGAAAAGAGAGTAAAAAGAAAAAAAAAAAAAGGAAAATAGAGGTCACTACTGCTCAATGTCTATTATGACTCTCAATGTGTTATGTTGGCCACCTATGTAATAGGTAGAATTTCATCTAGAAGGAGAAACTTAAAAGGAAATATGAACACACAGAAACTCAAAAGATTAAAAGTGGGCAAAGGTTCATGGAAAATGCATTGTGTCATTTGGATATTAGGATTCAAAGAAGATAGTTTCAGATAATGCATACCATAAAAGTATACTCTAAAGAAAGAAGGTCAAGCATTTTTCATTTATTCATTCAAAATGAAGAGTCCTCTATATTACTGCTTGGCACACTAGCAATGTATAAAAATCCTCTAGAGAATTGGCTTAGGAGTTCTGCATTCCTCAGACTACAGGTGATGCTGATGCTTCCAGAACTCATTTTGAGTAGCAAAATTCTACATTCTATAACCACTTGAGAACACTACCATATGTGTAAGTCCTGGGAAGAGAAAGCAAGGCCAGGCCTCAATGAGGAGTGGGGAACAGGATCTGAAAGGAGCTCCACGACAGCTCCTGTCTCAGCAAGCACTCCTCTTGTCCAGCATTTCTAACTCTCAACTGTTTTGAGTACTCCTAGAGTTTTTACATGGCCATAAAAATGGGCTACTGGCAAATGCATCAAAGGCCCCTTCTACAGTGGCAGAATAGATGTTTAAAAGGAATTTCCTTTTTGTTTCCTCAAACCTTAAATAGCAATGTTTGTCAAAGTTTTATCTGTTTCTAATTTGACTTTTTAAAAAATAAAGGATATAGAGTTGGTTCCCATAGAAATTTAGTTTTCATACATGACATAAATATACATATGTAACTTATATGTGTGTATATATATATTTAAAATATATATTATATATAAACACTTACATATAATACATATCCAAATTGCACTGTACTAAATTCAGAAGAGAGAATAGTAAACCACTAACTGTGCTTAGATCTCAGGTTCTAGGACATTACATTTCACCCCAGACCCCCAGACCTTCTTGATAAGAGATGGAAATGCCACATAGGCACAAATAGGGTCAGATGTGGCAATGGTCATTTGCAATGTCCTCCTACTTGATAGCTCCCCCATGTGAAGAAATTCCCCTTGTATGTCTTATTTTCTCCGATTAAGGGAACAGTATAGGCAATCATGTGTTCATTTTTTTTTTTTTTTTGCCTTAATTTAGAGTTAAGTCCAGTTCTCAAATGATCTCATACCAGACCTTGGTCCTTAGCATAAATATCTTTTCATTTTCTTCACATGGTGTCTAGTCTCATTTTTTCTGATCTTAATTGTATTGTTCTGTTTCACATGTGTTTCTTATAAACTGCCTTGAATCCTTTTGAGAAATAGACAGGAAATACATAAATATTGATCCATTTGTTGATTCAACCAGCAGTTTCCAAGGGCCTGTTAGGTGGTAGGAAGTGGTGATAGAGGTGAACAAGATCCCATATTATGAAGATGCAGACAGTAAGCAGACAATTGTGGTGTACAGTGGTTAAGGGCTGAATATCTTCAATATGTGTCTGAATTAATGGGATGTAGTATGAAAAATAAGTAACTCTAGTGTTTTCTGGAAAGTCATACTTTTGTTTTTTTCACCAAAAAGTTAGTCTTAAAAACAAATTAGAAATTTCCTGTGGTTTCGTGATTTAATTCAAAGTCAGAATCACAAGTAGAAGTCCATTAGAAGAAATTAGTAGCAGAAGCTGTTCCAGTTAAGTCAAAGTCAACCTCATTCTTCTTTAGAGAACTGGGACTTCAAAGAGACAGAATATTCCAGAGGCTAAGCAGTCATCTGCTCCATTATTTGTGGAGGAATTCGTGCATTTTGTATATTTCTGCAAATAGATGCAAAAAGGAAAGAAAAAGCCACAGCCGCTACACCCGCTGGAAAGGGGAAAGATATGGAGAAAGAGAAGAACACTGCTAAACACCACTAGAGTGGGTACAGAAGCAGCCACTCCCACAGCCATCCTCTCCTTTCAAACTTGTGTCAACTGCTGAGGAAACTCAGATCGGAGAAGTCAAGTCACTTTCAAAGGTCACAAAGAAATGGTGGGACCAAGATTCTAGTTCACATTTATCTCCCGCTAAAATTAGAGATTGTGTATACAGAGCCAGCTGAGTGCCTAAGGTCCAGCCTCATATAAAGGCATCTGGTGTGCTTATGAAGCAGTATGACCTCCAGTTTTACAAAGCACAAAGCTTTGGAAGCACTTTGTCATTTTAGTTAAGTAGAAGTTTCAATAGTCCTGTAAAAAAAGTTCATGAAAACTCTGCCAGTTTGCTTTCTGTATTTGGACTCCAAGCTAGCTGATCTCGGAAGCAAATCACTTACACAGCACTATTGGTAGATTCATTTCAGATGGCAAACATAACTTGAGAGTACAGATGTTGTTTATGATTTATAGGGTTTATAAATAATGTTATCAGATTGAAGTATATCGCTTCAATGTGTCACACAGACATTTTATTGACCAAGAAAAAAAAAAAATACTTCACCTCAAAGGGGCAGTTTGAAAGGATATGATAAGACAACAGAAGTAGCAATATGGTAATTCAGCTTAGAGAAGAAACAGATAAGTATTGAACATTATATTAAAATGTATTTCCCAAAATATGTATAACTATTATATATCAGTAAAAAATAGTAAAATAAAATAAAGCTATAGTGGACAAACCATGAAGTTTTAGAAGGCTCACTCCATTTTTTGTCTGAGCTAATGTGATTTGAAAACAGCCAGTGGAAAAGCAAAAAAGTCCATTTTCATGCAACTGGCTTAACTGCTTTTTGGAGTTGACTATATTTGGTCTAAAACTGACTGTTTTCTCATTGAATGAGCCAACATTCCCAAGGAGCGGTTAAATGAACTATATCGCCACAGCATGAGAATGGCTGAGCACTGCACCAAGGTCTATTTTCACTTGATTATATGTGTATTTATTATGTAAAAATAGAGCAAAATATGACTCTGCCAAGAGACTCCCCTACGTTATAGTATAAGCGTGAGCAAGGATTTCTTTAAATTGCAGAGCTGCATGCTTGCTTTGTTTTCACAGCTGTCAGCCTTTTTTCATGCTGAAAATTTTTCCCCAATTGGTTGTTATTCATCATACTTATTATTTAGGAGAATTGACTGGTAGCAAAATGTGCTTGTTGGCAACTCCAAAAGAGGAAGTCCTCTACCCTGTCAATTTGTGGTGGATGAAATCATTCAAAACTGTTAAAAGAAAAAAAACTTACTGGGAGAATGGTCCAAACACAGGCCAGCTTTCCTCATATTTAAATGGATAGGTTTTCTTCCTTTGGTTGAAGGTTTCTATAAGACCTTCTTTCATCTGGGACCAGAAGATATGGATGCAATACTAAAATCTCCCATGAAAGGACATTCTTGAAATGTGTCCAACTCTAAAAGTCTCATTGGGAATCATATTTTCAACTTCAAGCTATGAAAAATGAAGTTGCAAAGCTACCATCCCTTCACAGATTGTACACATATGCATAAACAGAGATAGAAGAAACTTCATCTCCACTGTAGCAACTGCAAACTAGAAGACATATTCCTCAGAGGCAAAGAATGCTCATCCTAAAACAGGAACAGAATGAAGCCACTTAAGAAAATGGTCAATTATGGAATGTTCTGTGCATAAGTATGTCCATTAATTAAGAAATGAACTGAAATTTCTAATGGATTTCATAATGGCCACCAACCAGCTGCCAGTTGGCTGTAGCTTGGTGACAGATGGTAGTGACTGATCTGGACGAGATTTGACCTAGAGATAGTCCATCATTTATTAAATTGTAGTCTCAAATAAAATTCCATGCATTGCAGCATTTCACCATTATGTCTCACAGTGAGATCCTCTGAGAGCATTGCTTATCTGCCGCCACTGTTGCAGACAGCAAACTATTCAAAGGGCTTAAATATAACACTCAGTAAAGAAAGTTCATAATAACTCTCAGGAGATGAAAAAAAACAATGCAACTCAAATGACTGTCGCTTGAATGAGGCATAGTATAAAATGGGAGCTCTGTTTCATGCTAATCTGGTTACCTCCCAGCATTGAGATTTACATCCTCCCCTCCTTCAAAAATAAGGAAAAAAAATCAAGGAGGTTCTCATTTACACAGCAACAGGCAGATAGTGGACTCTTCAGGTTCTGCTTTAATCCATCAACACATTCTCAAAGTGAAAAGAGCTGCTACAGACTGGCTCCAGAACCTGCTTACTTAAGGCTCTTGCATGAACAGGTCACTGGAGTGGGCACATCAAAAGTTCCAATTGCCGTGACCAGAATCTTGTTTCCTCAATGTTTGAGTATTTCAAAAAATTAACCTTATGTGCTTTTGGAAGATAAGTTTCTTAAAGACCAGGAAAAATAACCTGAATCTTACAAATCCAGATAGAACCTAGAAATACACAGAGAAAACACAGCTCAGTGTTTTAAAATCTTCTACGTAACATGCTGTAAAGCTTTCTTCATGTTGTCAAAACACCATGCATCTTTTAGTCTCATTCAAAGATGATAAGTAAGCGATGCATTTTATTACAAAATACATACACTCAAGGAGCAAAACATGACACAGAGTGGCATCTGGCCATCTAAAGGTTATCATTTTACTTATTTCAAAGAGACAGAACACTGTTATTAGTAAACTTCATATTTAACATATTATGCTAAACTTATTTTTTTAAATTTCTTGTTTAAGCTGGAAAGAGTCTAATACTGTAGACATTCTTTCTCATACATGTCCACTGAAGGGCCCCAAATAGTAGAAAGGAGCAAACGAAGATTCTATACACATTTTGCAGAAAAGTCTACAAAGGCCTCACCATGAATAAAATTTCTTTGTATTCTCATGCTTCTTCCTAAAACTGTTCAAATTTTGCATTTGATACATAGCATCTCCATTATTCTGTGGATTAAAGTGTTTAAAATTGTTCCATTATATAAAAGTAATCCAAGATGCGGCATTTTTATGCCATAACTTTGTGAACCCCTCCATTTCCCCTTGTACCTCTTAACATGTATGTGCCTTCTGACAAATACAGATCTAACACAAATTCCTCGGTTAATAGATAAGATTACTCAGAACCAAGGAGTTTGTGACTTAAGGTCATGTGACTCTAAAATCACATGAGATTAAGTGACTTACCCAAGGTCTGGCAGTGGGGGGACTAGAATCTAGGTTTCTGACTGTTGTACCGAATTGCATGTGCTCCCAGCCTGGTGTGCTGGCTCACTCCTGTAATCCCAGCACTTTGGGAGGCCGAGGCAGGTGGATCACTTGAGGTGAGGAGATCGAGACCAGCCTGGCCAACATGATCTCTACTAAAAATACAAAAACTAGTTGGGCATAGTGGCAGACACCTGTAATCCCAGCGACTCAGGAGGCTGAGACAGGAAAATCGCTTGAACCCAGGAGGCGGAGGTTGCAGTGAACTGAGATCGTGCCACTGCACACCAGCCTGGTGACAAAGTGAGACTCTGTCTCAAAAACAAAACAAAACAGAACTGCATGTGTTCTGCCTACTACTAAGTGACGTCTCACCTGAGCTCTCCGTAATCCTGTCTTTTCCCTTATGCACCTTTATTTCAGCAGCTTCGTTGCCTCTCACCTCATCTTGCCCATCAGATTCTCATCTTCATCCCAGTTCTCTCTCTGTGTGGACCCACTTCTCAACCTCATTCTGCTTTCAATTTTTCTGTTGTGGGCTTTTGCCTGGTTTTCAGTTTTGAAAATCTTTTTCCTGGTTTTCAGTTTTGCTCTTCTTGAGTTGGTGGCTTGTAGAAGTCCCACAGGTTTTAAGGCCCCCTGGCATGTGGCTCTCCGGGGCTGGCTCCAGCTGGGTATAATGCCAAAGAATCCAATGTGGGAACAACAAGCTCAACTGAAAGTCCCTGAGGGAGACGATGGTCAGGGGTGGAAAGCTGATGTGATGCACACACCAGCAGCTAGGAAAGCAGGAAACTTAAAGAATAATCGCAATAAATTAGAGATGATTAGAGACTGGAACAGAATGTGAAAAAGATTGGAATATAGCGGACTGAGGAACAGGGAAAGGAAAAGAATGGCCAGACAGTTTCAGAAAGAACAGCATGTGCAAAGTTCTATATACCAGAAAGCAGGACACAGTCAATGCCCCGAAGGATCAAAGGGGTTTCATAGAAAAGATGAGCCCAGGGAGAATGGCAGGTGCTAGATCACATATGGCTTCATAAGCTATGTCAGGGCATCGGGCTTTATCTTAAGGACAATGAAGAGATACTAAAAAGTTTAGACGTAGAATAACATGATGAAATTTGTATTTTAGGAATGTCACATATGAAATTTCCAAATTGGCCTTAATTCCTTAGGGGACTATATTCAGTTACCTTTTTTAAGTGGTCTACTTTAATATTGGCTTTTAAATTTTTATATCATATAGTCTGTGGGAAAAGATTATAAATAAATATTTGTATAGTATCTGATATATAAGAATTTGTTCCCAGAGTTTGTGGCAATAGTGTGGACACTGGCTCAGACACAAGTATGTGAAATCCATTTCAATAAGTATTATTTAAAATATTAAAAGTTCTTTTTCTGAAAAAAAGTCAATGCAAAATCATTTTTAAATGTTTACATATACACCTAAATCTCCAAACTGCTGGTAGTAATATTAAATGGAAGGTCAAAAGCTATTTTTCTCCCTTTTTATTGGACTATTATTAACCAGTCAGAAAGCCTAGCAGTTCATTTATCAGACAAAAAAAAAAAAAAAATGTATAAATGCTTGACACATGAGCCATAGCCAAAATGTTATGACTTTATTTGAATTACATTATACAGACAAAGCATGCCAATCCATCAGCCTCAAGTTACTGCCCTGTTACCTATGGAAACAGTAAGATATTTTCCTCGTTACTTAATAATACCAAATCTCAAATAAGTATCACAACATGAAAAACAGATGTTAAAATGTGACACTCAAGGTCAGCTTACACTGCATACTTGTTCATTTTTAAGTTCCGGGTTTCTTCTCAAACATTGTTTCTGAAATTTTTCACAAGATTTTGTTGGATTTGCTTGCAGAGGTTACAGTCTTAATACACATATGAGACACAAATAGAAAATTGATTTGTTACTAATCAACACAGCAATAAAATGGGAGATACTGCTTTGCATGAAATATGATTTTATACAAATGACCAAAATCAAGAGAACAGTTTCTATTGTTATTCCAAAAACATTTTCATTTGTATTCTCCCTTTACCGTGTCAATCTTATCAGTTTATTAAAGACACATCTTTCATTTAAATAGAAAATAATTTTTCATTATTGTGCTATTATAGGCGATAATTTTTAAAAACTAAAATATGTGAATAAAGAAAAAGAAGAGAATATACTTCTCATTATGTACCATTCTCAGTAACTACCTCTAATATAAATTTAGTTCCAATATTTTTTTCTATGTATTCATATCTATATAACTATGTCTATGGATATTTTCTTAGAAAAAATCCTGGAACCAAAACATGCAGTGAAGATCTTCCCATGCCAATTACTCTTCATCTACAGCATTATTTTTAAATATCAAGGATAGTGCCCTGACATAGATATGCTATAATTTATTCAACTAATCACTGATTTCTGTTAATATTTTGTTCCCAATATTTCAGTTTTATAAATATTGAGACAGTTAAATGCCTATACAGATAAAAAGGGGTCCCCAGAGAATCTGCAACCTGCCCCCACAAGAGTTTACATCAGAAGCTTTCGTGCAAACGAGGGAACCTGCCCAGGGCTTGTCTGGGCATGCCCACAGTGTACTGGAGCCCGACATGTGCCCTGGGGGAAATGGGTGGGGCCATGGGGAGTTCATACCTTATGCAGGGGAGGAGCTTGCTCTATTCAGCTGTATGGTGACCTGGGATTCAATCTGTGAGGCAGAAAACCTGCTAGCAGGACCCTTTCTTGCTTTGCTAAGAGTTCATTTTCCTTTTTCCTCTTCGCCCAATAAATTCCATTTTCCTCACCCTTCTATCTGTCCGCGAGCCTAATCTTTCCTGGTCGTGTGTAACAAGAGCCTGCTTTTAGCTGAACTAAGGAGAAAGTTCAGCAACAATATTATGGCAGTGAACAAATATGTAGCTTAATCTTCTATGCATTCTTGATTATTTCCTCAGCATAAATTCAAGAAATAAAATTTTGTGTCAAAAGGGTGCATATTTTAAACTTTTTGGTATATAACTGCTAAAATATTGTACAAAAGTACATTCCCAGTACAGGTGAGCAGATGAAATTTTTCTATCATATTTTTTCTTCTAGTTTGCTACTATACTTTGTTGATTCCAAGAGGCACATTTTTCTTTCACATTTTAACATCTTTAAAATCTAGTTATATATTACAATTTATGGTATACCATAGTTAGACTAGTGGCATTTTTTTCTTTATCATTGATACTTATAATGTTGTATCATTGAATCAATATCTGAAATCTACAAAATATATTATCTGCATTTATATACAGTGGTTGTGTTTAGTAGATACAGAGAAGTTTTAGTATTTACCTAGTGAGCTACTTTCTTCATTGGCTTCATGTCCATGATTTCTCTGATTTTCTGTGATAAACACTTACCTTAGTTTTCTCCTTGTTATGTATTACATTGAAATACTCAAAAATTACTCTTTTCACAAATGATTAGCCAATTACCCTAGTGATATTTATTGAATAGTTATTTTGTGTCACATATTTAAAGCTTATTCTGTTTAAATATTACTAATCCCTTTAAACACAACAAGCATTTAATAGATAACCATAGATTCAGTAATTGAATTTGTTAAACAGAAGTAGACTTTGGAATGAGTTAAAGTTTTGAAGTAACTGTTTGGACCTTCTGCAGAGATGACAGTTGAACAGGTTAAACGTCAACCAGCCATTTGGGCTCCCTGACTTATTACTGCTCAGTCACGTTATATGTAACAGGACCCAACAAACTGAAACCTAGTATATCTTCACTAATGATGACCACTCTTCTGACCTGATGGAATCAGGGAGGAAGGAGGACTGTGCAGGGCGGGAAAGCCTTCCTGCTCCAGTATTCAACAGAATTCCACAGGAATTTACTGGCAGCCCACCAGGGTCAAGCAATATGTTAAAGTCAGGAACATGTTCCCCACCCAGCTCATCAACTGACTTCACAAGTTCCTCTTTTATAATGCCCAGGTCCAGCAATGCACTCACCTACCACTTAATAAGCAGCTTGTCTGTGCTCAGCACTAAAGACAGGCAGAGAAATAGGAAGATGTCTCTGACTTCAGAACGCCAGCTAGTGAGGAAGAAAGATAAGTCAATAACCAGTGCTACAAAATCCAATCCTTACTTTCCTGATGGAGGGGAGGGTGCAATAGGAGAACAAAGAAAACTATGGTCCAAGAGGAAACGGGGCGGGGGGCGAAAAACCACAGGAAAGTGGTACGTGAACAATCACTTGGCTGATACAGAGTTGGGGGTACAGGGACTGGGAACAGCTTAACAAGCATATGGCAGGAGATGTGAGGGAGGATGTCAAAAGACAAGTCTGGGAAAACAGAAAAGGAGTCAGAAGATAGGAAGAGGAGGTGGAATTAGGACTCAGCAACTGACTGAATATGCAGGTAAAGACAGGGAGAAGTCTGGGATGATTCTTCTTTTTGTAGCTTTTATGCTTGGTAGATGCTTGTGCCCATCTACTGAGATAGAAACCACAGGAGGAGGGGCAAAGGTAAACTCAGTTTTAGACACATTGAGCTCTTTTGTTTGTACGTTTGTTTTATGGAAAACGAGGGCAACTGATGGATGGAGCATACTTTGGGTGACATTCCTTCCGTCCTGTAGTGGAAGACACTGTGTTCCTCAAGGAAGGGAGATGGGATGCCAGGGAACAGGAGAGGGGACTTTAAGAAGGTAGCAGAGGCAGGCTAGATGTTCTTCTGCAATTGTACAGATGAGGTCACAGAAGCAAAACTTCCCATCCCACCCCGCATCAATACCTTTACTGTGTTTGCTGCACTGACCATAACTGCTCATTCCCTGTTGTGTAACTGAAATGAATAGATCGTTCAATAATGCCCTATCTGTACAAATTTGGTCTATTTTAAGAGCAAAGGAGAGAGTTTATTTTTTTAAATAATGTTTCAGTAGAATTAAAAGTGTGATTTTTATAATCCAAGTCACACCCTTACAATTTTTTTTTTTTTTCCCGTATACAACCTTAACTCCTGGCAAGTGGAGGGCAGAGAAACCACATTCACTCTGTGTACTGACCTGTGATTTGCAGCTGAGTTTTAGGAACATGATAGAACTTCAGTATGAATTACATATTTCTACATTTACACCAGGGTCAGAAGTGGCACTACCCAGCGTGGGAGTTCAGACTGATTAATTGCCTTCACGGAAGGAGAAAAGTATGGCTAAGAACTGTGCAAGTATTATTAAGTGTTTCATCCACATATTTCCACGTATTGTCTTGTACAGTTTGACTTGGCTAACACGCAAGAAGTTTCTAGTTTTTCCAGGGTGTTACAATCAGCTTTAAAAATGTCTAGAGTTAAATTTGCTTCTGAGAACAACTATTTGTGACTTAATTGATAAAAGCCAGTGTGAACTCTATTATTGAAGACCTATGTATTATGTAATAATTTCCTTAAATAATGGAGAAGATCTTTAAAAAGAAAAACAAAGAAAACCCACACAAGCACATGGTTTTCATTTGGGGAGCAGGGGCTGGAGAGACGCTCTGCTCTGAGGTTAACTTCATGGCTTAAGGCAAAACTAGGAGATTTAAACAGAAACGAGCAGAACCATAGCTCTCTGTTTTTAGGGACGCTTAAATAAGTATATGACAAATCTCAGAGAATCTTTTTAATTTGGGTAGGGGGTGAGTAGTTATGTTCCTTTTGTTTCTATTTTTTTGTTTTGTTTTCTTTTTTTGTTTGTTTTTTGAGACAAAGTCTGGCTCTGTTCCGTTCCCCAGGCTGGAATGCAGAGGCACAATCTCTGCTCAATGCAACCCACCTCCTGGGTTCAAGCAATTCTCCTGCCTCAGCCTCCCAAGTAGCTGAGATTACAGGCGCTCACCAACATACCTGGTTAATTTTTGTATTTTTAGTAGAGAGGGGGTTTCACCATGTTGGGAAGGCTGGTCTCAAGCTCCTGACCTCAAGTGATCCTCCTGCCTTGGCCTCCCAAAGTGCTGGGATTACAGGCATGAGCTACTGCACCCAGCCTTGTTTTCAATGATTAATATTAGCTAATGTTCTCATGGAAACTGACATAAAGTTTAAAATGTTTCTTAATTTAATAACTTCAGATTGTTTTCTACATGGCAAATGGAAGTTAGATACCAAATGATATCCCCTAATGTGGTAAAAATGCCTCTTTTCCAAAAGGGGTAAGAGAATATGAAGCAAAGTTTAATGCATGATCTGGTGGGGAGCATTGTGGGAGGGACAGGAGAGGGTAGGGACTGGAGAGAAACAGAAGGAATCATCCAAACAATTTTCTACACAACTGGTAATTCCCAGACAAACACTCAAATTGACCACAGCTAGATGTCTAAGTGCCGAGCAGGATTAGCACATGCTACAGAATATTAAGATGACATTACATCCACCTCTGTTGTGGTTAAGGTCCAAAGGTTAAACACAAATTAACAGGTGTCTGTGATTCTAGAATGCCTTGGTAGGACTTGCAAGGCAGTGGTGAAAACTGGTTTTGTAACCCTTAACCCAACACCTACCTCATGGGTAAAAAGTTATTGGAATACAGTGGCATTTCTTGTGATAACACCCCTGACCAGGGATGTACAAAGGAACTGCTTTCTTCCTGCCCTCAAGTTTAATCAAAGAGGCCTGCAGAAGATAATCAAGAAAAGATGGGAGGGTTATCGTATCTACAGGACTTAGAGGGGGCTGAGGAAATGCTAGGAGGCCAGGCACAGGAGAGGCGCTGTCTGAGCCCAGAGCCCTGCAGGAGGACTTTCTGAGTGGAAGAAGAACAAAACTGCCCTATCTAGGAGAGGGTCGGCCTGCAGCAGTCTCCACCCCAGAGAAGGCCTGCACCAGACTACATAGCTCCAGTCAGGGGAGGCTTCTCCTGTCCTTGCATCTACTCTGCTGTGTCCCTCTCCTGACAGGTAATTGGGACCAGGGGTGCAGGACAAGTGACAAGTGAGGAAATGGAACAGAAGCCAACCGCATCCCCTCCTCCTCCCTCCACTACGGACTTCTGAATTGAAGTGGGCCACTGATGGAAAAAAATAGAAGCTTTCATTCTAAAGTAGTTCAGAGATTTTGCTATTCCACCATATTAACGTAAGAATTACATTTTAGACAAGTCTTGTGACCGAAAGGGATGTGGAAGACGTTCTACTATCAAGTCACTGAAAAAGTTCTGGGATGGGCCCAACATCGAGAGGCAGGAAAATCTAAAGGTTTCAAAAGAATAAAATAATGGCAGCGCACTCTGAATTCTGCTCCTTAAGTTTAACTCTATGGAGATGTGAGGCCTGCATATGGCAAGGGCCCCCTGTGGCCTCAAGTAAGAGACTCCATCCTCCTCTGAGGTATATTCAGAGGCTGAATGTTGAAATGTTGGATTCGACATCCCTTTCTGGAAAGACAGCAATTAACTGGTAGTTCTAATAAATACTTCAAAAGAAACAAATACATTTCCTTTTTTTTTTTTTTTTTTTTGGCCAGCATTTCAAGTAAAAGCTGCATACTCAAGACAGATTTTATATAATCCTAAACTCTTTTTCTCTACAGAGGCAATTGGTAGTTTTCCTTCCATATTGCATTATGCTCCAGGAGGTTTGCACAACATCCTATAACAAATTATGGTGAAAAATCAACTTTCATGTGAAACATATAATGTGAGATATATGCTGCTTTCCAGCTCTGCCTGATGCAACACAATATGCTTTATTTGGCTAGAAAATACAGCTGAATCTGTTCCTATAAAATTACTTGTGGTTAAGAGGAGGTAGGTTATATTTTTCTATCAGATCTCACCTATCGACTTCACTGTTAGCATTGCTCCTTTAACAAATACCATTCCTAAAATTTACAAGATGAATGTTTAGTAATCCATACAAACAATTTGAATATTCAAACATGGATCCATCATTCAAAACCCCTATTTACTAAGCAAAGAAGCTGTAGTCTACATACCACAGAGAGCAACAAAGTCAAAGTCAGTTTCAAGTGCCAGCTGTTATGGTTGGGCCGCCTTCTAAGTCAACTAGGCTTCCAGAGCCGCAGTTTCCTCATCTTTGATGTGGACCTCACTTCCAGAGCCATGGGAAGAACTGAGTGAGAGTGAGGATGTGAATGCCTCTGCCACGCTGTAAGTACTACCTAAGTGCGGGCCAGCCATCCTGTTCTGTACATGTCAAGGCATGAGCCATCCAGGGAACCCAAAGACCCATGAGACTGGATACTGTGCTCAGAGTTTACAAACCTAAAATCTAGTTGAGGATACACAGAAACATTTTAACAATGATTTCAAGGTTCAAATATAAACAGAATTCACAAAACAGTATAAATTCAATGAGTGATTCCAATAGTTAGTGATAAGGTTCCACAGAGGGCAGCGAACTCCGTGGGCAGCAGTGCTGAAGTTTCAAAAGGATGGAGGAATAGAGGTCTATGGGGAGGATTGGATAGGAAAGAGAAACGGGTATGGCAGTTTTTAATACAGAGGTTGCAAACTAACAGCTCCATTATCAAATTTCACAACAAAATCCTGATTTCCAGCTTTTCTTTTCTTTCTTTTCTTCTTTTTTTAGAGATGGAGTGTTGCTCTGTTGCCAGGCTGGAGCACAGTGGTGCCATCTCGGCTCACTGCAACCTCCGCCTCCCGGGTTCAAACGATTCTCCTGCCTCAGCCCCCCAAGCAGCTGGGACTACAGGTGCGCGCCACCATGCCCAGCTAATTTTTGTATTTTTAGTAGAGACGGGGGTTTCACCACATTGGCCAGGTTGATCTCAAACTCTTGACCTTGTGATCCACCCGCCTTGGCCTCCCAAAGTGCTGGGGATTACAGGTGTGAGCCACCGCGTCTGGCCTTCAGCTTTTCCTTTAACCCCAGGGGCTGGGTCAGAGTTGCTGTCTGAAGAAAAGTTGTCCTCTCTAGGGCAGCGCAGTGGTCGCTTCTCTTGAGTTTCTCACACCTGTTGGCCTTCACTTTCTGCTCTTCCCTGCCCAGCCCTGGTAGGCATGTGGGATTGCTCGTCTCTGATTTAGAAGTTTCACTAACCTTGGTAAACAGTGCTCCAGACTTAAGTGAACATCAACCTACTCAGGCAACCACACTGTACTCCTGATTCCTTCCTTTACCCCAGTCCACTGGCAGCAACTTATCCTGTAACACCTTAACGCCTGCATTTCACACTCTAAACGCAGAGAAACTACAGGCAAACCTTGAGTTTATTTTAGATGGCATCTTTTCAAATAAAAACTCCCCAAGGTAATTTTCTTAAATTAAGATCTCATGGGAAAAAATAAATTAACCAATAATAAAACCTCTGATGAGCCCTGGGGTTGATCTTTCAATAAGTGGATAATTATTTGCTGGGCTCTCCACTCAAATAAAATTATCTAGTTGCAGCATCTCTTTTTTTTCCTAGACTAGTTAATAATGTGATTATAAAGTTTTTCTCATTTGTTTTTCTTTAGGTATGATTTTAGAAATCTCTCTCACACTTGATTGCACACATACAGACACACACATCTTTAAAACTACCCTTTTTAGCCAGTGCCTTGGCTCACATCTGTAATCCCAGCACTTTGGGAGGTGGAGGCGGGCGGATCACGAGGTCAAGAGATCGAGACCATCCTGGCTAACATGGTGAAACCCCGTCTCGACTAAAAATACTAAACAAAATTAGCCAGGCGTGGTGGCCTACTCGGGAGGCTGAGGCAGGAGAATGGCGTGAACCCGGGCGGCGGGACTTGCAGTGAGCTGAGATCACGCCACTGCACTCCAGCCTGGGCAACAGAGCAAGACTCCATCTCAACAACAACAACAAAATAATGAAAATAAAACTACCCTTTTTATGAAGATCTAGAGGAGTGAGAATGAAGGAGGAGGAAGTGGATGAGGAATTCCAAAGATAAGTTCTCTGGGGTAAAATATTAACAGCTTTACGTCCCTCAGTGCCCCTGACTCACCATCTATAAAACAGAGGCTGGGGTTATATCTATATTATTTCCATAAACTGAAATGGATCACAAATAATTTGTTCCTAATACCTGTAGAATAAAAATTTACAAATGGCTTGTTTCTCAGTAAGTAAAAGCAACTTCAAGGTTATGTCTGTAAAAATGTATCTCCTCTGTCTTCCATTCTACAGCATTTTCTGGAATGAGAAAGAAAGAGGTGGTCCGCCATATAGTTAACATGCAGAGAATGTTTCATAACCCAGAGAGAGATGCGGTCAGTACAGTGAAGAGTGGGAACTTTGAAGCGAGGAGTAATATCTAGGAATTCTTCTTTAGGAAGTTAGCTGGGTGCTGTCCCTAGTTTATGTACAGCCCTGTCCTTTCCTCAAGAAAATTTCAATAAAGACCTATGTTGCTTCCAATGCTGTTTAGGGTAAAATTTGTGTTTCTTTTGTCTGAGAATCTCTTCAAGGCAATCTTCAGAATGCTATAACCAGTGGTTCTCGAAGTTGGTTCCTAACCCCTGACTAGCAGCAGCAGCACCTGGGAATTTGTTGAAATTAATCTTTGAGCTTCACCCCAGATCTGTTAGAAATTCTGGCAGTGAAGCCCCACAATATATATGTAGTTTAAGTCACCCTCCAAGTGATTCTCATGCACACTGAAGTTTGAGAACTGCAGCTATCACCTATAGTGAGTAACCATTACAGAGAAACCATCTGTAGTAGAGGCTATTGGTACCACCGATTCAGATCTTCCTGACCAGCCAATGCACTTGTACTCTGGCTGCTTGGAGGAATACAGCTGAGGGTTTACACCTGTGTCCTTCTCCTGTTACTTCTCCATGGTTGGCAGAACAAGGAGAGATGCCTGGGAAGCCAACTACCCACAACCCTGGGTTGGCAATGACATAAGGTACTTAAGCCTGAACTCTCTGCAGGGCAATACAGCCCTGTGAGCCTGGGAACCAGGCCAAGGCTAGACTTTGCCTAAGACCATATCCTTGTAGATCCTCCTCCTTCTCTATCTTGCTCTCCTCACTCTCTTACAGGATTTCCCTGAAGACTGCTTCCTCATTAAATCCTGTGCACATGAATCCACTTCTCAAGTCTGCTTCTAGGGAAATAGACTAAGATATGACTAATTGTTGTGTAATTACTTACGAAACTTTTCTTAGGGTGATAATGGATGGGACTAGTTATCGTTTGGTGGGGAAGAGTTAACAAATGAGGGAATACCCATAGGAGTCATCAAAAATGCATCATACAACATTGTGTACTCTGGCACTGCAAAAATAAAGGTTGAAAACTGGTGGATCACATGATCTCTATTGACTTTTCTAAAATTTATGTCATCATAATTCCTGACAGTGAATAAGAGATACTTATGGTACAATTTTGTGACAGGAAGTTCCAAGAAGGGCAAGTACTCATATTTACTAACAAAATAATTCATTGAACAAATGTTTACTGCTCCTCTATGTTCTAGGCACTGGGACCTCTATGGTAAACTCTACAGGCAAAGCCTCTACCCTCAAGGAGCTTCCATCTTGATCAGAGAGACTGGCAATAAACAGATGAATACATGTAATCTGATATAGAGAGGTGAGAAATCCTATGGACCAAAAGAAAGAAGCAGAAGGCGATACAGTGTGATAACTGGGGGTGGGGGTTGGAGAGTGCATTGAAGGGGTGATATTTGAGCAAGCAGTGACTGCAGTAAGAAAAGCTATGAGGATATCTAGAGTGCTCAGGTGGAAGCAACAGCAAGTGTAAGACCTGAGGCAGGGGCTTGCTTGCTTAGCAAGGGAGTCAGTGGCAGGAGATGAGTTCAGGACGTAGCCAGGCCCCTGATCACACAGGGGCTTGTAGGTCCCATATTCACAGGAAGAACATGGTGTGATCGGAAGGCCTCCAAGGGCTCTGAGCAGGTGGTGGCATGATTGAGCTAACGTAGATAGGGCAAGAGAATCAGGGACCACAGATAAAAGGATAGAGCAGCAGGCTAGGTGAGAATGAAACAAACACTAACGGCTTCCAGAAAAGTTTATTGACCTATTCCTATACTTCCTTCATTCACTAAGAGCTCTGACAGGCCCTGCAGGATGCACACATTCTACATACTCAATGCAATTCTCCTTTCCTTTTTGCTTTATCACAACCTGGAATGGGAAAGAGGGGTTTATGAGGGCATCAAGTCTCAGACATCCAGACTGAGGTACGTACAGGACACTATTGAAGCACAGAATACCCAGGAAGTGTTTCAGTCCTTGTACCCAATGTTGACATTAGTACTGCAATAATTCAATAGTACTAATATATCTCTCTGCTTCCTGTCACTTTAAATGGTGCTGTGGAGAGTTGGGAAGTATCCTTGAGATCACATTCTATTCTCTGAAGCTGAAAAGTAGGGAATAACTTATCTCTATTTCATTTTATTCAAAGTATATAAATATTATCAAATAATACCACAAAGAAATATTTTATATCATTTATGCTAACAGCTAAAAATCTGTAATTCATTTTTTCTCCCAATAAAAGCTCCTATTCATTGCTAAAATTTTATGTATTTTCTAAATGCACAGAAAAAATACTTCAATTATGATTTATATTACAAGCAAGTTTTAACAAAAGAAGTCAATTCTTTGGTAAGAAATAAAAATCCACCAGACCTACTTAGAAACAATATTTAAGGCTTAAATCCATGGAGATTCCTTTCCTAAATGAAATTCAATTTTCCCATTTGTAAGTTTCCTGATGTTGACGGTTGTGGTATATACGCCTGTGGTCAAGTGGTTTAGGGAAAGTGGGCTATTGGAAGATTGTAGGTGCTGGTTTTAAAATTAAACCTGAATCTTTCACATGCCTTAAGGATTATATCCAAAAAACATTTGCGTTCCATGGGACCAAAGGTACTACCTCACCATTCAAATGCAAAGGGCCAGAAGTCTATTTATACATTCTCCATGATTTGTTTCCCAGATTTAGCTTTCTACAAGCACTTCCTTCAGGGAAACACACACTTTTCCTCTCTTGCAGCCCAATTTCCTGTAGGAGTGCCTCTTTAGGAAATGATAATCACAGCATCATTCTTGTGTTATATGACGACAACTTAGAAGAAAAACATGCATATACATTCATTCAAAACACCTTCCAAAACAAATGAGAATGAAGCAAAGAAAGGAGATGAAGAAAACGTTCTCTTTGCCCAAACAGTTCTGCCTTTTTTTTTTTTTTAAAGGTAGATTTTGCAGCATTTTCTTAGCTTATACTGAAAATTCATATCTATACCCCTCATTTAAAGGCAGGTTCTTCTTTTAGTGTTAGGAAATTCATGTAATCTGAGTCACTATTCAAGTTCAGTCCAAACAGTTCTACCTTGAAAATTATAGGATATCCAGGTATCTGAGGCAGCTGCTGGGACATGCTAACGCAGAGATGCTCTTGTTCCAAGAGTGAGGGTGGACGATGAGGGTGGGTAGTTCTCTACTTAGGTGAACTGCGTCATGACTGCAATCTTTGTGAAGACTCTTTCAAGGAGCAGGACTGCTCATCCTGAGCAAAGTGAGAGTCTGGGGACTGTGCTCAGAAGAAAAGAAAAAAAGAGGCAGCTATGCTATATAACCTAGCCTCCTAAATGCAAAGCCAGCACACAAAGCTATCTCAAAATTTTTTGGCAATGCTGTGGTTTCTTCTGGATCCAGACTCAGCAAGGTCTCTAGAGATAGCTACTCGCTGGAAGTGGTGCTGGGAACAAGGCTGGCTGTCCCCATGCCAGAGCAGCCTCTAGAAAGTTGCTGAATGGATGTTACTGCCAACCAAAGAAGCCACTGCCATGAGAAATATCACTCAGAGAGGAAGGAGAATGTTTCCACTTATTATAATCAAGTCCGTGCTCTAACCTCACAATGACCACATTTCCTAAATTCAAAGACTCTTATCATGCTGACTTTTCTCTTCTTTTTTTTTGAGACAGAGTCTCGCTCTGTCACCCAGGCTGGAGTGCAGTGGCACAATCTTGGCTCACTGCAACCTCTGCCTCCCAGGTTCAAGCGATTCTCCTGCCTAGCCTCCCAAGTAGATGAGACTACAGGTGTGCACCACAACTCTCGGCTAATTTTTGTATTTTTAGTAGAGACAGGGTTTAGCCATGTTGGCCAGGCTGGTCTCAAACTCCTGGCCTCAAGTGATCTGCCTGCCTCAGCCTCCCAAAGTGCTGGGATTACAGGCATGAGCCACAGCGCCCAGCCACTCCATAATGACTTTTCCAGAAGGATAAGAATCCCCATCATGATTGAAGACACATACTGATATAAATGTGTCTTCAAATCTAAAGTAAAATATATTTACCATAGAATAAAGGAAATGCTGTATTATTAGAAATATTAATGATCATATAAATACTAGACAATATTGAGCCCTTCCTAGGCCATACATTTAAAGGTATGATATCATGTTATCTTCATAAAAATCACATGCCTCTGAAGTAGATACAATTTTTCTCATTTTATAGATGATGGACACTAAGGCCAAAGAAAAATTAAGGAAATTAAGAAAAGTGAGGAAACCTGGTTTTATAGCTCTGAACTCGTGCCCTTTGTAGCACACCAGTCCCCTCTGAGTTTCTGAGATATGCCATCATGGAAAGGAGCCACCAGGGTGCAAAAGATGGTGCTATTTGCCCTGTTGTCCCAGTAAAATCCAGGGATAAATGTCAAGGAAAAAGGCAACAATTTGGCACCAGCAGCAGTTAAGTGGTCTGAGGCCTTGCTTCAAGCTCTATTGCTTCTGATGGCATAAAAATTAAATATTACTTCTGGTATGACCCAAATTTTAGGATGAAATGTAGTGGATCAGAAGGAGCAATGGCTCTGGGGTCTGAAAGATACAGGATTTGTAATAGTGTTATGCTGGGATAAAAGAGTGAAATTTCTAGTCAGTGTCAAAATGGAGATTTGTAAAACAAATGGTGCTGAGAAAATTGGAAATTAGAAAACAGATTCACTACTTCTCAATAACACCAAAATAAATTTCAGATGAACCAAAACATTGTGAATAAAAATGAAAGCATAAAGATCTTTGTGGTAATGGAACAGTTTTACCTCTCGATTGTGGTGTTCATTATCTAAATCTACCTGGGATGAAATGGCATGAAACAATACATATACATTATATCAATGTCAATTTCTGGATTTTGATATTGCACTATAATTATGTAAGACATTACCATTGGGGGAAGGGGAGGAAGGGTACACAGGACCTCTCCATATAATTTTTGCAACTTCCTGCAAGCCTATAACTATCTCAAAAATAAAAACTCAAAATAAATTTTAAATAAAAGCATAAAAGAAACAGAATGAAGTAAAAACTAGCTGAACGTGGTGTGGGGGAGGAAGAATCCTTTTTTAAAAAAAGAATTGATAAACTTAACTATAAAAATTGAAAATTTCTGAATGTACAAAAATATAAAATTAAAAGGCAAATATTAAGATTTTTCAGCATATCTGACAAATGAGGAGTCAGAAGTCTTAATATGTCATTTACATAGCTGTTGAAAGTGTGAACAGACAGCTTGACCAAAAATCCTGACTCCACTACTTGATAGCTACATGCCTTTGAGAAAGTTTCCTCACCTAGTTTCAGCTTTACCATCTGTGAAACGAGGACAGCAGTACCTTCTTCAATAAATTGTTCTGTGGGTAAATAAGTTAATATGATGTAATGTCAAGTCCTTAGAAAAGTATCTGGAAAACAGTGTTAGTTGGGTTAGTTGTTGTCATCGTTGTTATTCTTATTACAATTCAATACAAAAACGACAAACCTTCCCTAACATCAGGCTCAGGTACGCGGAAACTGGCTGGGGAAAACTCATCCTTGGACAGATTACCCTTCACCAAGCTGTAACATAATGACACCCTCATGCTGGGTCAGGCCTGGCCATTTACCCTGACAGCTGATTATCCATGTTATGTTATGTGACCTCTACCCTTGTGGTCACCTGTTAGCTGGAACTCCTTGCTCTTTCCAATACCCCTACCTCCCTGACTACTCACCCCCACCTCCCTTCTAATATGGGTCTTATTGTCCACTTGGTTAGGTAATGGCATGCTTGTAAGAGCCCCCTTGTGACAGCATCTGGTGTTGTATCTGCATACTCCCACAGATCACTGCTGATAATCCTCACAAAATCCTTGTGGGTAGGTATCTCCACTTACAGATGAAGAGAAGCGAACTCAGTAAAGTCAGTGACTTTCCCAAGATCACACAGCCAGCAAGAAGTAGTTCCTATTCTCAAAGCCAGTTTTTCTGAATTAAAAGCCAAGGCTGGAAGTTTCCAGAGTGATGAGAAACTCCCACATTATGGGCATCATCTAAACTAAGAGACTCCCAAAAAGAATATCTAGGGCTCCAGAGGGAGCTTTTGGACACCTTGTTGTCAGGACAGGTTTTACTTTTCTACTCTTGACTCTCGTCAGCGTCCCAGAAAGGAGGACCCACCGTACAAGTCTCCTCTGGGCAGGTCAGCTGCTCCTATAGTTAGACCACGCTAGGCATGAGAACACATTGCTTTTGTCAGACCTTTAGTGGCTTTAGAGTTCTTTCTCCTCAAATAGACTGGAGGCTCATAGAACACGGGGACCACAAGTTGCCATTATTTGGTATTCACTCATAACAATTAACATAGTGGTCTGTAACAGTGAATCCTTGGCTCCCAAACTTGAAACACTGCATGAAGAAGGCAGAGACTGCCCATATTTCTGTTTGAAAAGGTCTTGTATATATGCCCATCTTTGACCATCTGGAATTATAAGTATAGAAACTTGAGTATCAATATCAGGAAATGTATTTGATTTATTGCTAGCTCTTGTTGTTAGCTCTTAAAAATCACTATTCACTGTGAACTTGGGCAAGTGATTAAGCTTTACTGGATCTCTTTTCCCATACTGTGAAAGGAGTTTATCACTTTTCAACAAAACTACTCTAAAAGATAGTACCTCCAATCCTTCCAGTCTCCAAAGAACTTTGAGTATGTATATATAGAGAGAGGTCAGAGGAAGTGACCTTCTCAAAGGACTCAAGAATCACATTCTGTGGGGACGCTGTGGGTTAATGCAGAGCTTCACCTGTGCTGAGATCTCCAGGAAAACTCTGTTCAAAAAAACCATGGTCAACTGGACCCTGGCAAGGACCACTGACCACCACCTATAAAGAGGACAGGCTGTCGAGACCAGACTGACCAACATGGAGAAACCCCATCTCTACTAAAAATACAAAATTAGCTGGGCATGGTGGTGCATGCCTGTGATCCCAGCTACTTGGGAGGCTGAGGCAGGAGAATCACTTAAACATGGGAGCCGGAAGTTGTGGTGTTCCGAGATCGTGCCATGGCACTCCAGCCTGGGCAACAAGAGCAAAACTCCATCTCAAAACAAGAGGATAGGCTGAAACACATATAGACACAGAATGCAAATTTCTCCTGTTATAACAGTCCATGTAGATAGCATTTAGATGCTTTTCCTTGGAACAACAGAGGTGAGGTAGGACTGGTATAACAGCTCTGTCACACATAAAAACAGAACCAAAATATTCTCGCACACTTTGTGGGCTGATCTGAGAGTTCCATAGTTTTAGGCTGTAGTTCTGGTTATAGGTGAGGGGCCCATGGGATAAGAAACTAGCCCAGGAAATGCATTTCAGTGATCTTTCATTGAGCTGGAAATCCCATACTGATGCTTGCAGGACATTAAAAGAACACCTTGTTACATAGTTCTCTCAACCCCCAAAAACATGGAGCAGACTCATACTGATGGATCACTATGAAACTGAAAGTAGCTTTACAGTAGGCTGACCTCTAAAGCAGAGAAGCTTAAAGTGAAGTGGACTCAATGCCTTTAAAATACACATAAATCTAATGTACCAATACCATATGCTCAAAACATCATTGCTGAGCACACGAGGGAGGAAAAGGCAGACAGATGCCCATAGTCCAATAAGCTGAGAAGGTAATTTGTGGCTCTTAGAGGTAATGAATAATGATTTAACTTGGTTTTCTTGACTTTGATATTTTTTACAGAAAAAGTCACATGAAAATGTGTATTTTTCACTCTATTATTTCCCTCATCTGGAATAGTGCCAAGTTTCTTCCACATTAGGAGAAATACCTTGACACAGTGAGAGGTTAGAAACTAGATTTTAAATTTCTTCTAAACTTGTTCTAGCAGCTGGCCTGCCTATCCAGTACAAATTGTGAGATGTAGAAGAAGTCTGATCATTGGTAACTATCTCTCTATTATCACTTAGATAATCTGAGGAAGGTCTGGCTGCCTTCAAACACCCTGCCTCAGGCAGAGCTCAGGTTTTTGGTGGCTTTGAGGGTTATTTTAGGAAGCTAATCTTTGGCGGGGCTTACAGAAAAGGCTAACGACAAAGTGAGAGTTGAATCCTGTGTTGATGTAACCCAGGTGGATTGCGCAGTAATCTGTGAATTTCTTATGCCTTTCTACAGCTTTCCTTTGGCATATGCGTGACAGCAAAGGGACAGAACCATGGCCTTGGGGCAAACCAGGGTCTCCTAACCTGAGGCTAAGTTTTTAGAGCCTATCTCTCCTTCACTCACTGTCTGGCTCCAGGCCACATAAGAACTTCTTCCCCAACTCAGTTTCCTTAGCTGAAAGTAGGAGGAAGCCCCCACATACCTACTTCACAGAGCTTTCCAGTGAAGTTTAGCAAATGGGGATGGCAGAGCATGTTACAATTTTAGAACTGCTCTAGAGATTCAACAGTGAAAATACACTAGCTAATTAAACAAAATTTGGTAGAAAGGAGAATTGGAAATTCACCTTCTATCAGTGCCCAAATGGCTGTGGATGAACAATTCCTTTAACTACTATGTATTTCTCTAGTTCCCACACAAACTCTGCCATTTCCCAAGGGATTGCCTGGAAAATACTATGCATATACCCAGCGTATCATCATTTGTTGGGACACCTAGCAGCTACCTCTGAAAGGACAGGGCTGGTGCTGGAAGCAGCCAGATGGCCCTGCAGAGGTAGCTTTGGTCCTCAGGCCTCCCAGTGCTGTATGAGCAAGGCTGACGCCCACAGGGCCTCTGAACACTGGAATGGCGGATGAGCTCAGCTCTCTGAAGTGGCTGCCGTGGCTGAGATAGGAGTGCCCTGCCACACACACTTCCTAGAGGACAAGTTCAGCCAAAGCCACATTAAAAGATGGTTGCTTAATGTTGGCAGAACTTTTTAGGAGGCATCGAATGAGAGTGTGTGGGAGGGGGAGTGGGCATCGGTGTCATAAAATGACGAAGCCCAACAAACGTTTCCTGTCTTCACATTTAAAATCACTGGAGGGGGAGGAAGCCAGCATCAGAGGCCTGGGGCTTTCCTGAAGAAACTATAAAAGGAAAGAATGATAAAAGGAGTCAGGGTTTCAGCAGGACCACTACCAACCTAAATAAAGAGTAGAAGGAAGAAGATCCCCTCTCAACCCCAACCCCTGCTTGTAATTTTCAGAATGGATTGGCTACGGGAAGCTACTTACAAGAGAGGTGAGGTTTGGTTTTGTTTCTGCAGTGGCTCTTTTCTCCTCAGTGAGTGACTGTGGGTCATATCTAGTCATTTGTATCTAGTCTCCTCATACTCCCACAATAGATACATTTAAGAAGTCAAACAAGAATCAGTGGCTGCTTTTTGCACCGCACACCGCCTAGTGGCCTCTAACAAAATACACTACCTGCTCAGAAAGTATCCCTTGCCATCTGAACTCGTGCTGTTAGAAATTAGGAAAAGAACAGATTTGAACAGCAGCTGATACTTAGATATAAAACCACCTACATGGTCAATAAATATGTTTCTTCATTTTCCAGGACAGGGGAAAGTCATGGAGCATCTCCTCTGACATTTGTCAATTTTCAGTCACAACAAAAATACAAATAATTGATTTGAAAGCAGAGCAAATGAAATGTTGTTCAAAATACTCAGACAGCATTGTCGCTTTATTTCTTTCTGCTTTCCAAGTTACTCAAACAAGAGTGTATTGGGGAGGTTTCCCACTATAGAGTCCATGAGTAAATTCAATGCTTAGATTTCTCATTTCATGATCAATTAAATCTTACAATGTAAGATTTCATGCAAGCAAGGCCTGGACAGACCCATGTCTTAGGGAGAAGCTAAGTTCTCTTGAATGCTTGAGGAATCTCCAGTCCTAAGATGGGACTGGAGATGTAAGGGCAGACCCACTCAGCTAATGTATGCTCCCCTGCACAATTTAAAACACAGGGTGTAAGGCAGTTTTTCAAAGAGGTTCCAAGCATCTTAAGAGTCCCAGAAATTGTATTTGACTCATGAAATTTAGAATTCTCCACCCACACTTATCAATGTCATCTTCCTCCTTGTCCTTGTTCCACCCTCCTCTATAAATCAAGAGACACATGCAGCTGCCTACAGCAACCAAAAGATTTCTCCAATAAAGCAAATTCCACTTAAAAGGGGAAAAAAGTTTCAGAAAGGCTCACAGAGATTAAGTTAAACCAAATAGCCTGGGTTCTGATTCTGATGCTGCCAACAATGAAATAATTAATGGCATTTTTTAAAACTTATTATTATTATTATTATTATTATTTTGAGATGGAGTCTCGCTCTGTCACCCAGGCTGGAGTGCAGTGGCATGATCTTGGCTCACTGCAGCCTCCACCTCCCGGGTTTGAGCAATCCTCATGCCTCAGCCTCCCAAGTAGCTGGGATTACAGATGTGCACCACCAGGCGTGGCCCATTTTTGTGTTTTTAGTAGAGATGAGGTTTCACCATGTTGACCAGGCTGGTCTTGAACTCTTGACCTCAAGCAATCTGCCCACCTCAGCCTCCCAAAGTGCTGGGATTACAGGCGTAAACCACTGTGAGGGGCCTTAACAGCATTTAAACGCCCTTTATATAGTTCAAATTCATTAACATTATGCAATTCATTCACATTATGCAATTCATTTGACCTTTACAACATACCTCTGCAGGACACGGGGAGACTTGTCACCCCTAGTTTACAAATGAGCAAGCCAACTCTAGGGTGGGTCTGTATAACCTGGCAGCCTTCTCACTCAGTATCCACTGCCATGCAGCCTGAGCTCCTTTTCTTCTCATGCCCGACCTCTTCCCATCTGCACACACAAACTTCCTCGCTCTCCACCTCTGTGCCCCTTAGCAGCTTGTTTCATCATACTGTGAGCTGCATCCCAGTTATTGATATATTTCTCAGTGTCCCCAAAGGCTAGAAACCTCACTGAGGGCAAGGAGCACAGGAGCCCCATCTTTGATAGCCTGAGGACATGTTGCCCTGTCTTGAATGCAGTATGTGCTCCATAAAAATTTGGCACATTGAACCAAACTGCATTAATCTCATATGAAATTGCAAACCAGGTGAATTCTGTGCCTCCCCCACCCTGTAACCTCTTGTTCTCAACCCTGACTCCCACCTATCAAAACCTACTCCCAGATCTTTCAAACACACAAAAGGCTGTGTGATTGATAGAAACTTAAAATGTTACTCATCACAGTAGGTAATAAACTTGAATCTAAATGGATGTGGCTCTAATTTCTGGCATAGCCTGAAAGTCTTGGAATGATTTGGGAATGTCAGGGCCTTTTCAGCAGACCAGAAATCACATTTAGAACCCATTGGCCCTTGAGCCTATACCAAAATCACAGGCATCCACAGTCACCCACCTCACTTCTCATCTATGAGTTGAAAAGTATGAGTCATAAACTGTTGGAAGCATTTTTAACTCACGAATTATGTGGATAGTAAAATGTAATGCTTCAACCCTAACTGGATACAAAGCCCAATCTTAGCAACCAATTAGACAAGGTTGACTTTGAAATCAAAGTAAATGACCAAAAGAAAAAAAGTAAGCTATTTCAACAGACTGTGTTGATAGCCTGATATGTGCAACTTGAAGCATCTGTGTAGTCTCCACAGCAAATGACAGGGTGTGGTCGCTTCTTCCTCTTGGATGCTGACCACAAGAGGAGGTCCAACCCTAATGGAGACAGCATCCTGAACTTGCTCTCTGCCCTGAGCTTGCATTCCAGTTACACAGGGTGAGGACTCTGCATTCCACCCTTGAAGAGTCCTGCAAGTCAGGGTGAGCCCCCTGTCCCTACCAGCCCCCATCTTTTTGAATTACACTTTGGGCCACTAAGTCTGGCCCTGCCTACCTCTTCTGGCCTCACCCTCCCTAACCCCTCTAAGAGCCTGGACTGAGGCCACCTGAGACATTCACCTGAATTTTGCAGATTACATAGATACTACCTTTACCTCTCCAAAGGCCTTCACATTGTTGTCATCCGGCCATGCCAGCCACTCGCAGGCTGCCATCTTACCATCTCTCCTCCATCTTCAGGACTTGCTCATGCTGTACTTCACCTTCAGTGCCCATCTGAGCATCCCACTCATCCTTCAAGATTCAGCTCATTAACCTGGAAAGTCTTGACTGTCTCTACCAGTCAGAATATCTTCCTGTCTGTTTTCAAAAACTCTTGAGCACATATCAAGCACAGCATGTATGACATCAAATTGGAATGTCTGTTAACTTCTCTGCTGGGTATTCTCAGAGGCCCTGCACATGGCTGGCACATTGTGAGCACTGAGGGAAAAGGCTTGTTGGCTGTCTGACTAGCTGAATGATTGAGCAATAAGATGCAGTATGAGCCATCATCTCAGACCACGGTGAAGGAAAGGCCACAAATCCTTGAGATGTCCCTGTTCTCCAGTAGCTAACACACTGCCTGCTTGGGGCATGTTACCAGGTAGTTAAATGAAACTGAACCATACAATTCTCATCTTGACCATCTTTATTCATTCAGCCATCGATTTTTTTGAGATGCAGTCTCCTTCTGTCACCCAGGCTGGAGTGCAGTGGCGTGATCTCGGCTCACTGCAACCTCTGCCTCCCGGGTTCAAGTGAGTCTCCTGCCTCAGCCTCTTGAGTAGCTGGAATTACAGGCTCCTGCCACGACACTCAGCTAATTTTTGTAATATTTTTTAGTAGAGACAGGGTTTCACCATGTTGGCCAGGCTGGTCTCGAACTCCTGACTTCAAGTGATCCACCCGCTTCAGCCTCCCAAAGTGCCGGGATTATAGGGTGAGCCACTGCATCTGACCCAGCCATCAATTACTGAGCATTTATTACATACCTGCATTTCACTGGGTACTGTGAAAGCAATAAACCAGGTAAGCCAAGAGTCTAGCATCTAAAGAAATAACAGACTTATAAATAGAAAAGAGTCATAGAGGTCGGAATAAAATGCCAAGTACTTTTTGTAGGCAAGATGGGGAAGATTTAAATAGGGAGTTGAGTTTCAAGTAAGATTTTGAATAAGTAAATGAATACACACTTTTTTGAGCCTTTTGGCTGTGTGTGTGTTATGTGTGTGTGTGCATATGAGTGTGTGTGTAGTGGTAGTATCTGCTACTGCCATACAAAGTACCGCAGTGCTAATATTTATGCAAATGCTAATTACACACTAATTACACAGTATAATCTAAAATTTATCTTGGTTATTTTCTGCCAACACAATGTCCTTTGGCAGGTCTTTACCATTTTGGTTGTTTCTGGGTGACGGTTGTTTTCATATTCCACAGACCCTAGTTTGCCTTCCGTAGGCTGCTTACTCTCCTGAGTCCTGGAAATCTCTCGTGTTAATTATTACTTTCTCCAGCTGCAGTCATTGTAAACTGTAGTGTGCTTTCCCCCATGGTAATAAATACTTGTGTATTTATGAAGTAATGAAGAAAATGTCGCTGAGCATGAAAGGGTTAATGTTAACAGTCAGGAGAGAAAGACACAGAGTTAAAATCTACTCACATTCTCGCACATTCCTAGTGGCTCAACTGCTTTGGATGGAAGAGGCTGAAACTTGGAGTTTGGAGGTTTTGATAATGACTACAGGATGGGCAGGAAAACAAAGATAGAAACTTGGCTAGTTTTGGCTTTGGGTGTCATTTCCATTTCTTGACAGCACAGGGGTGAGAAGCATTTTGGAGCTTTTTCATATTATTTATTTACCCCTTGGAGACTGGCATAATCTACTCACCCCAAACATAAGATAGGGCCAGGGTAGTGATGACTGGAGTTGCAGGCTGCACAGCTCCATTAGGAAATGAAAGTTTGCTTGCAGTGGGGTTTCCTAATCTGAACTTTTATGCCAAGTCTCTGACCTCAGATCTCCATTCAAATGCATCTCTTGGCTCAGAAATGGCTAGGATAATGGCACAGGTATCAGTTTCCTCTTCTACAATTCGTGAAAATGGGTGACTGAGGATTAATGTAAAATCAGTTTAAGAGTGCTTTGAAATATTAACAGATAGTGCTGGACATGAGTGCATACAGGTATGTACACACAGTATACATGGCAAATACCCACTAGACATATGCTATTAGACAGAAACAGGAAAAGAATTGTTGGATGGGTTGGTGGCATACAGTAGTAAGTAGACAAGCATTTTCTAGTCAGAAAAGCCTTGTAGAACAAACTCTGCCATTTAGGACCTTAGGACCTACTCAACCTCTCCAGACCTCAGTTTCATCATCTCCTTAACACAATAGTCCTTAACTGCATGCAGTTCCCTCCTCCAGGGACATTTGATAAGACTGGAGACATTCTGATTGTCACAAACTGGAGTGAAGGGGTTCCTACTGGCATCTAGTGGGTAGAGGACAGGGATACTGATAAACATGCTATAGTGCACAAGACAGCCCCCATAACAACTATTCTTAACCCAAAATATCAAAGGCTAAAAAATTATGTCTTAATGGAATACTAATAATTGTACCCGTCTGAAAAAAAAGCCTTTGTAGCTCTCAATAATATTTGCTATTTTAGTTATGATCGTTGCCATTACATTATCGCATCCTGAAAAAGAACTCACATTAAAATTACAATATACTTCTAAGGATTGAATATTAAATTCTCCAAGAAACATGTTTGTATTTTAATAAGGGTTTGGGCTGGGCACAGACTCATGTCTGTAATCCCAACACTTTAGGGGGCCGAGGCAGGCAGATCACTTGAGCCCATAAGTTCAAGACCAGCCTGGGCAACATGGCAAAACCTCATCTCTACAAAAAATAAAAAAATTAGCCAGGCAGGTGGCATGTGCCTGTGGTCCCAGCTATGCAGGAGGCTGAGGTGCGGGGATTGCTTGAGCCCAGGGAGTTAAAGCTGCAGTGAGCTATGATCGCACCACAGCACTCCGGCATGAGTGACAGAGTGAGACCCTATCTCAAAAAAATAAATAAAAATAAAAATAAGGGTTTAGGTAGATAACATAAATGAAATAAATGATTAAAATGGCGAAAGTCTAAGGCATCTTAAGGCAATTCAGTATCTGGGCTATTTTGGTGCAGATGGCAATTGTAATACCCCTCAACAATGCCCCATAAGCATTCATCCTGAAAACAAGATTTACATCATAAAACAAAGGGGATAGTCAGCACAAATGTGTCTGCTCTTCAAGCCAAAGTGACTATAACTGAGCCCGTGACCAAGTGATACTGGTCTATCCAATCCCCCAAAACATCTCTAGCCACTTGGTGCAAATTCTTTCAGTACTTCTAGAACAAAGGTAGCCATTTCATCTCAGAAAGTTCAGAGCCATTTCCTAGCCATGATGTCTTTTTAAAAGAGGGATCTGACTACTGATGGCAAGAATTGTTTTATATCTTCTTCAGTTTGCTTAACAGGAAACAAACTGTTGGAAAGAGGACAAATCTGTATCTTTCTCATTGACTTCACCAAGGGCAAGGCTCTATTTAGCAACCAGCAAGAACAATGTAGAAATTGTTCACTAACAACGTGAATCACTTTCAGACAATCCCCAGAAAATCTGGGATAAGTTAGGTGGAAGAGAGATAGATGACAGTATGTGGAAAACGTTATTTATGAAAGTTAATAAAAATTTCTACTGCAAAGGAAATACTAGAGACAAAATTGAAAAGCCTGACATTGAGAATGAAGCTTATTCCAAGCTGATTCTGAGATGCAAACAAGCAAAGGGCCAATTCATTAAGTGCCAAGTTCAAGAAAGGGATGGCAGCCCAGAGCCACAGCTGGAGAAGTTCCTCTCCTCAGGGTTTTGCCAGGAGCCTGCTCACATGCGTTGCAAACCATCACAGATATGTTAGGGCAGACCTGACATCCTTGCTGAACTTTCTCCACATCAGCTTTTCGCAGGATGGAAACAAGTTGGTAGGTTTAGGACTAAAGGCAATCTTCCTCATTCACACTTGAGGCCTTTGACAGAAACTTTCAAAATGGAAAACGAAAATAGAAGCCAGTCAAAATCAAGATCTCAAGTTTTACAACATCTGGATATCCCTTTTAAGGACAATAGCTGATAAAACCAGAAATAAACTTGAACTTAAGTGAAAATGCACTACAAGAAATATCTAGATACACATTGGCTATGCAGTGGATCCTGACATCTTTAATTTGTTTGAGCTGTGGGAATGTTTTCAAAAAGAAAGGTGAGAACACAACAGGACAATGTTTTTTTGTGAGCGCAGGACACTGTTTTGTGAGGTTGAAATGAAATTGTTTTAAATTAGTGATTGAAAGAAGTGTCTTTCCTTAGAACTTTCCCAGGTCATGAAAATAGCAAACATTTTAATGGTGTTCATGTAACTGGATTAGGGAAGAAATAAATATCAGCTAATGCACCAATGAGGTAAAGGTGAGCTTCCAAAATTCTAATACTAAGGAATACACTGAACATCAGGTTGAAATAAAAAGTCAGGCTTTCTTGACCGGCTGATATTTATTTCATGATTATATCTGATAGCAAATGTGTCCAGGTGATTCATGCTTCTTCAGAGGCAGTATAGCACAGTAGCCAAATACTGTTATCTCTGAAGCCCAAAAGCCTGGGTTCAAATCTCAGCTCTGAAACTAGTCATGTGACTTTAGGAAACTTACTTAACCTCTCTGGCCCTCAGTTTCTTCATCTGTTAAGTGGGGATAATGATGGCACTACCTTATATGGTTACAGTTTCAAAAATTCAATGCATGAATGCATGTAAAGCATTTGGAAAAGCGCCTGAAAGTGTGCTCTCAATTCTAGGTCTCATCTCATCTGCACAAAGGCCCTGTGAGTTAAGTACCATCCATCATTCTCATCTCACGAATAAGGAAAGGGAGGCTTTGCTAGGTCAATTAACTTGTCCAAGTTCACACAGCTCATAAGTGGTGGAACCAGTACTTGAAAAACTTCTATCATGAGTTAAAGCCCAAGCTCATAATCACTCACAAAATAATGTATTTGAGGAAATGACTGTGAAGAGTTGGTCTATTGTACTGCAGGAAACAATGGCTACTAGGGCGGAAATAAGGAACATTCTTCGTTTAAGAAGTAGCTTCTGATGACCCTCCAGGAGACATTCACAACTTCTTTCCTCTCTCCAAAGTCCATATAGTAGAGATGAAGTAATATGATTTCAAAGATGACCCCTACTAGCTCAGTCAAACTAAACTTCCCTTAAACAGGTCACTTTCCTGACACTTAGCACAAAGCAGGAATATCTCAAGCAATTCTTCTTCCCCTTACTCAACCAATTCTCAAGAATGTGTCTCTCTCATCACAACTGTGTGTCTCACTGGTAGAATGAGACCATGAGCCCATTTCAGCTGGCTTCTAGGTGAAGGAAAGGAGGCCTAGCAGGTTCTTCTGAGTTTTTAAATGAAGTTTAGAGTTGGTGCCTGAGCCCTTTCTGTAACTATTTTGCTTCTGGAATCCTCTCTCCAGTACAACCATCCCTGTGTTCCAGGAAGCCAGGCTCTATGAACTGTTCTTGGGTTAGCCAAAGTGTGTGCTGCAGTAGTATATTCTACTCCATCATTAAATTCTACAGCTCTAATTTTCTCATCCAGTTTCACCTCCAGAAAGGCTCCCATTCTCTTAATACACAGTACGAGACCCTTTGCATCTTCACTGGCTGTACCATGGAAGTCCAAAAAATCAGGACTGGCAAGCTTTCAAATGTTGCTTCTGTTGTTCTTACTTCCTGAACCTGAAGCAGCTTCTTCATTTCCCTATTCTATCCCCCAATGCCTAAAGTCATACCCTTACTCTCAGGGGAAGACTTAAATGTCCCACCTTCACTGTAGTTTTCATAGAACTGAATATCTGTGTTCCCTGCAAAACAGAATTGTTACCTTGTCTGCACCCCTCAGTTGTTCGTGATCCCCTCTAAGTACCACTACCATGCCACTTAAGGCAATGTATCAAGCCCTTTCTCTGCTCAGCAGCTAGCATAGTCTTGAGACATAACAGACACTGAATAGGGTTTACTGAGACATTATTAACGAGTGACTAGGATAGGTGAGGCAGAGGTGATACAGCGATTAAAGAGCCTAATATTTGGTATTAGAGACATCTACGTTCAAATTCTGGCTTTATCACCTCATATGGCAAGACCTCTACAAACCTCTGTTTATCTATGAAATAGATCATTTCATTAAAAGAATTCAATGAGAAAGGGTTGTAAATATTTTTGCTACATGGTGAGCACTTAACAAATTTTTGTGTCTCTTGAAATCTGCCCACATTTTCTTCTCTTTATATTCCTCCTTCCCCAAACTCCATGCCATTTCCTCTCCCTAGAAAAGAGGAAGGTGGTTGTTAAAAGTTTAGATAAAAGAGAATTCTAATGACAAATTTTAGGAGAGTTCATCCAAACAGACTCTAAGAAAGAAAGCTATCCACTCGACTTGAATACTATAAATCTAATGTCAAGAAAGGTTCTAGTGTGAAGATAAAGATAGGATTCTTAAGCCAAGACTTTAATAATTTCTGGCTGCCATCACTGAGTGGATATAGTAGGCTGTCTCGGTTTGGGGCTCCATTAAACTTTTGATATATCTAGTGTATATCTAACATATATCAAAAGTTTATATCTGATTCCACACTCACCAGAAAACTGGGTCTGACTTCTGGGAAGAATTATTGATCATGCTGATTTCAATTCTTTCTAAACCCCAATGGCTATGATAGCTCGTGATCAGTAAGAAACATGGCTTCTGGGTGTGATCCAGTGGTGAGGAGAAAAAGTTCTGTCTTATATCAGTACTAAAGGCAAGAAAAAAAAAAAGTTTCTCACATAAATTAATCAAGTAGTTTTCAGGAGTCTACCACAGTCTTATACACACTGTAGGTTCATAAGAGAAAATATTGATTGACCTTGAGCCCAAAAACCATTCTTGCATCTTCAAGTAGAGGGCCGGGTCATTCCAGGATTTCATGTAGCTCCATTTGTTTCCTGTTTCTATAGAATCCGTCTTCATTCTTTGAGATTCTTAGTTCTCCAACAGTAGGAAGCCCCAATATCAGTTTTTCCTGAGTCTTCCTTTTCTATTCCAGAGGAAAATCAGACAGCCAAGTGCAAAAGACCCAAGTATATTTGGTCCAGATGGGCTCTTGCCTTTTCCTCTGGAAAAGAACCAGACCTTGAGGGTGCCTGTCAGTGACTTCTAGTTACAATTTTTAGGTCTTCCTAAGATTTCAGCTCAAATGTTTATACGGATGGCCAGGTGTGCTGGCTGCTGCCTATAATCTCAGCACTTTGGGAGGCTGAGGAGGGTGGATTGCTTGAGCCCAGGAATTCAAGATCAGCCTGGACAACACGGTGAAACCCCATTTCTATAAAAAAATACAAAAATTAGTTAGGCAGTTAGGCATCTTGGCACGTGCCTGTAGTCCCAGCTACTCAGGAGGCTGAGGTGGGAAGATCACCTAAGCCGAGGAGGTCAGAGGTTGCAGTGCGCTGAGATCAAGCCACTGCACTCCAGCCTGAGCAACAGAGTTTCACCTTGTCTCAAAATAAAAAATTATAGGGATGAATTAATCTCTCTATATGTTGCTATTCAATTAATATGACTTACAGCAAGAATAACGAGAAAGTAGTTTTTAAATAATTAACATAGTAAGCATAATATACCTATTAATATAATTAATGTATTGGGCAATAATTAACATAATTAGGCATGGGGAAGAAGTTAAGTGCTTAAAAAAGGTAATATTCGATTTATAGAGTACATCTAAAGGTAGCTAGAAAGTCTACTTAAGGTTCTAAAACGTTTTATAAACTGTTTTTTTAGCAGAAGTCTACTCATGTCACAAAAATATTCTTGTTCATACATATAATGATATTGTGAATACAACAACTTTAAGGCAACAGTCCCAGACAACCAAATTGTAACCATTATGTTTACCATCTTGGCCCATATCCCAAGCTCCACATGTTTTCAGCATCCTTTTTGGACTCAACAATAAGGGCTCAACTATGAAGCCTCCTTTATGTTACTATTACAAATGCAAAGAGAACAAATCCATTTATCTAAATATGAATTTGAAATTCTTTGTAGTATGGTGACCATATGCACGGATTCTCAGAAAGCAAAAGACAAATACTCATTTCCCACTCTGTGGAAGTACTTTAGGTTTCTGACATGGGGAACTGATCCTATTAAGTGGTAATTTACAGTGGCTACTTATTGCTTAAATGTGGAAAATCCATAGGGGTAAGTCATAGGAATTAAGGAAGAGAGTACCCTGAGTAAAATAATATGCACAGCTAATCCTTATGACTCACTCAGTATCCTTCCCCCCAATCCCCCCATCCTTCAATCCAGCCACCCCACCCCTCCCACTCAATTAAGTGAAACTGCCCAGCCAGTTTGGCTGCTACAAGAATATGAGTTGGAGCAGATGTAGTCTGTTTATAAGAAGTGGGCCTTTTGCCATGGTTTCATCTCATTTGCACCAGGATTCCACTAGAAGATTCTCTGCGTTGGCTATGTGATGCCCTTCATACAGTGTGAAGGAAGTAGAAGTCAGGAAAGAATTTTGTCCTTACGGAAGATCAGCAGGAGTAGAAAGCCTCTGTCTGAAATCTGAGAGGATTATGTTCCATTAAAGCTGCTAAATATTGTCATTGGAAAATTACTCATGATAATCCTCTTTCTTCTGAAAGTGACATTCTAAACAAACTATGGTCTTTCTGCTTTGCTTAGAAATCTATGATTTTCTTAAAAAATTTAGACATAGAAGAGGTAAAAAAGATTGCCTTCGTGATATTTTTATTTTCCCCAGAACTTGGGGGCTCATTGTTTGCTATCCACTGGACATGTAAGCCTTCTCTAGAACAACGAGATATCTGCTCCACCCAAGGCTACCTTTTCTATTACTTGACAGGCTAAAAATTAGTAAACACACAGGCAAAAATGAAGGGCAATGTGAATTGGAACCTGTATTGGTTTGCAGCTTTCTGAACATGTCTTAACCTACAAGAAGTTTTTAAAGAAACTTTAAGTTGGATCTTTGCCTCAGAAAAATAAGTCTCTCCCTTTCCTTCCTTCCTTGATAAACTGAACCAGCAATAGTCAATGTAAAAACTACCACATTTGCTACACTCCATAGTCCTTTAAGTTAGCCTTTACATAAATCCATTTCTTTTCAGAATTCAGTAGCGTGATGGGGTAAAGATTTAGAATCTTTACTCTCTCCAAAAATTTTTTAAAAATATAAACAGAGAATTTAAATACTAATTTTCCCTACAAATATGCTACTTTTAATTTAATTTGGTAATTTCTATCATGTGCTTGTGTAAATTATTTTTTCTAACTCAAAAAGATACAATTTCAACATAGGAAATTTGTAACATGCAGAGATACGTTTTTTAAAAGGGGAAAGTTAGCCCTAACTTTTATATCACAATCTCATTCCCAAACACCATTAGTGTTAAGACTTGAGTGTATTTCCTTTGAAATTTTTTATTTTTCATATTGTCTTTAATATAGTGACCAACATGTGCTAGAAATTTTGTAACTTATTTTCTTTTAAATATTATATATATATTTTTTAGCAGTCTGATGACAATCTGTAATTCAGATACAACTGCTTAGAGGCTTTGGGAATTGTTTTTAAATTTTTACTATTACATGATATCTTAGGGACAAATATAATTTCAAGACAAATGGAAGTCCCAGGGCAACTATTCCAGTGACTGGGTACAAGACTTGGATTGTAATTTCTTAGGGCAAATGTGAACTCAGAAGCAAAATTCCTATCATGAAACATATCACTATAAATCTCTGGTAACAGAGAGACCCTTTTCTGACCCTACTGATCCAGGAATCTGTGTAACAGAGAAAGACTGGGTCTCTAACGGCATCGATTGCAACGTTGACACGTGGAAGAAAGTTGAACCTGTTGGGCCAAGACTGATTGTGCCACAGGAGTCCCAAGGTCTTTGCTTATCAAAGGACTAATAATTACTGACCATTGCATTAAGAATACTATTGAGATTATAGATTTTTATAAGAGTATCCAAATTAAGTCTTAACATCTTGAATGTTCAATAAAAACTGCAGAAGAATGAATAGTTCCAAATTACCAAACTGCTTGGTAATTTGATGGCAAATAAACTGGTGGCTAAAAAAATTGGGGGACCCTGTAATTCCAAATACACACAAAAGAAATGAACAAAAATAAATTATCTCCACCATTTCCAAGTATAGCCACCGCCTCTCTGCTTCAAGCTTGCTCACTCATAGAACCTGAAAGCCTTTAGAGAAGCCTGGGGAAGGAGTTCCTAAGAAGCTTGCCATAAGTCTTCTGAAGTATGTATGGGTGTAGGTGGCACAAATTAAAAATAGAGGCTAGTGCTTGCTTCTCATCTAGAGATGACTGAGGAACTGAGATCTGTTGGATCAGCTCATGCCAATAGGACACAAAGGGGCTATAACAGTATGGTGTTTGTGGGAAGCAAAATTGTGGGTATACCCATTCCAGTTCTCTACGAAACTTTGAGGGTGGAAAGAACTCAGCGGTTCCTCAGCTCCTTATAAAGGAACACAGAGGTTAGAGGGGATATGGGTGCTGTGGGGCCACCAAATAGCCACCAGAAAAGGTAGAAGGGACTAGACCATCAACTATTGATGCAGCTAAAAAATAATTAATCTGCCACTCCCTGGGAGGGAGCTGGAGTAAAACTGAAAGTCTTCTCAAGAAATTACAACTACTACATCAAGAGAGTCCACCAGTGTCAGAGAAAAGGAGACAAAACTCAAAACAAGAATTTCTGCTTAAATGTCTGCTTTCTCCATGTCCCCTTCTGCCAATGGAGCTAGCCCTTGCTTGAAGAGCGACCATTAGACGTGGTAGGTTGAACACAGTGTTTATTATTCTTCCGTCATAATTCTCCACCAAAATGACAGTAGAGATTTTTTTTGTCAAGAACAAACCTAGAAGGGCAAAGAGAAGAGGAGTAGAAATAACAGATGATGATAGATGGTAACAACATTTTATAGGTTGAAAATGCAGTGGATAAGCGGTAATCAACTTAGAAGATGGGAAAAAATGAAACTGTGGGTTGGGGGTGGGGGCAGTGAGAAAGAAGCCAGTTCAAACATGTGAATCCTAGGACCGGAGTAACCTGAGGAAGGTGGGTGTGCAGGGTAACACTGAAAACAGGAGCATTGGCTCAAAGTTTGTAAATAGGTGATTGCCCCTCCCCCCTGCTTTCTAGCGGTTTTGAACATAGAAGCTATAGGTTTTGTAACACCATCCACAGCTGTTAACAAAAATGATTTTCCATGCAGAAAACCAAGACAACTAACTGAAAATTCACATGCCAAATATGACATTCCCTATCCTCCTTCCCCGACTGGGCTCCTAGAACAAAGACAATTAGGTTTAAATCCCACAGGCAGAGATGTGTAGAATTTCCCTCTAGAGAACTGAACAGACCAAGAGAATGGATGTGTAGATCCTCTTATTTGGGGTCCTTCAATGAAAAAGCCAGCTTTCCATCTTATCTGCTTCCACTCAAGAAGCTGCTAGTCGTCAAATCCTGCTCACACATACAAAGCTCCCAGTCAGCTTATCAGTGCCACACTCTGAAATATCAATAGTCATGTTGCCTTTCTGTGTATCAAGCACCATTCTAAGCACGTTTTAATTTTTATGCAAATTAATTTCTTTATGTATATATATTAATGTTTTTCATATATACATATAAACTTAATTACTACTTTATACCAGTTTTAGAAGTAAGTACCATTACTATTCTCATTTTTCAGTCAGGAAAGTAAAGTACATAAAAGTAACTTGCTCAAGGTCACAAGCTACTAAGTAGTATGGCTAGTTTCACAGTCTTTCAGTTTTTATCTAGAGCTCATGCTTCTAACCTGTACATCTTACTGCCTCAAACATGACAACAGAGACAAAATGAAGCAAAAAAGGGAAACAATGGAACAGGAAACCAGGAACCAGAAGAAAAGTATAACCAACTATACCACAGTTACTCAGGTAAAACATTATAATCATAAAAAAATAAAAACAGGATGCTCTTTCATTCAGAGAACGAGAGTATGAATGCAGACAATTGGATAGATGAGCTATAAAATAGAATTACAGAACTAAAAGAGATAGAAAACTAGAATGATCTATCTAGAAAGTAACAACAGATTGAGCTGTGGTGTGAAATTCTCAAAGAATTAATATAAGAAAACTTCCAAATTGCTTGAATTTTTTTCAGTAGAGATGAGGTCTTGCTACATTGGCCAGGCTGGTCTCAAACTTCTGACCTCAAGGGATCCTCCAACCTTGGTCGCACAAAGTGCTGAGATTACAGGCATGAGCCATGCGTGAGGCCTAAAACTTATGAGTAAATGAGTCAAAGAATACCCAACTAGCACAAGGTTTGACAAAAGATCTACACTAAAATATATTACTGAGAAATAGTCACCAGATATTAAAAGATTATTTTTAAAGTTTCTAGAAGGGAAAAAAATCCACAATCAAAAGATGAAGAATTAGAATGGGATGAGGCATGCAACAGCAACTCTGAAGGTAGAAGAGGACTGGCATCTGGCCGATTACCAATCAAAGGTAAAGATGGGATAAAGATGCATGCAAATCTCCACAAAATTATATCATATGTATCTTTTTCCAGTAGGAAAACAGGGTTCTAGAAAATGGTCCTAAGTTGATGGTGAGAGGACAATTCAGGAAGACAGTCGAACAGCAATGTCTATAGAGAATTAATCCACATTAGAGTGACAGGATAGAGGGCTTCAAGAGAGATGTCTTTAGGTAAATTATAATTTGTAAATTTCTTGATTTTTAAAAATTGTATCACGTAGTTTTACATCTCTAGTAGAGAATTTAGGTCTGAATTACTAGAACAAACAGAAAATTAAGCAGTATATGAATGAGGTCAAATTGTTAAATTCAGGAAAATACTCATAAAGGCTGGGTATGTTGGCTCACACCTGTAATCCCAGCACTTTGGAAGGCAGAGGCAGGTGGACCACTTAAGGTCAGGAGTTTGAGACCAGCCTGGCCAACATGGTAAAACCCCATCTCTACTAAAAAAAAAAAAAAAAAAAAAAATTACACACACAAAAATTAGCCAGGCACAATGGCACATGCCTGTAGTCCCAGCTACTTGGGAGGCTGACGGGGGAGAACTGCTTGAACTCAGGAGGCGGAGGTTGCAGTGAGCCAAGATCACACCACTACACTCCAGCCTGGGCAACAGAGCAGGATTCTGTCTCAACAACAACAACAACCATGAAAACTCATAAAACACTACGTGTCTCAACTATGAGAAACATTTATATACTCATAGTAATGTAAATATTAGTTAGCTACTTATTTAACCAAAATAGTGATATAAGATTATACTGGGAAGGGAGAGAGAGAAGCAGGTTGTGAGTTGTGTAGAAAATGGAACAAAAGAGCTAAATCCTTACTGTCCATGGAACAGAATAAATGTCTAAAATTCAAAAAATATTAGGAAATAGTATTAATTTTATTATTTAGAAATATAGATATAATTAGCAGAATAAATAACTTCCAGAGTTTTCCAGAGACAAGAATCTGAAGAGGAGAGGTGGCACAAGGTTATGCTGTTTTTCATTATAAATCTATCCATACTACTTGTTTCTTCAAACCATAGGTATGAATTACTTTGATAAAAATGTTTTTAAAAATTACAAGAAAGGCTTTTTAAAGAGTGGGGTAGAGTCTCCGAAATGGAATCTAAGTAAAATGGAATGCCTCTTTGCATCTCTGTCCATTAAACAACACCATGACTATGGCAGAGAGAATAATGGCTCCCTAAAGATGCTATGTCCTAATACCTGAAACCTGGGATGTAAATGAACAAGGATGGATGTAATTAAGGTCTCAAACCTTGATATGGAGAAATTATCCTGGATTATCCTTTCCTGGCTGCAGGAAGTGAGATGCAATAAGAGAAGGGCTCAACTCACCCTTGCTGCTCCTTGAAGATGAAGGAAGGCGCCATGAGCCAAGGAATGCAACAGGCTTTAGAAGCCAGAGACAACCTTCTATTGACAATCAGCAAAGAAAACAGGGACCTTGGTCATACAACCACAAGGATTTGAAATCTGCCAATAACACACATGATCAAGGAAATGGCTTTTCCCCCCCAAAGCCTCCAAAAAGGAATACATCTGCCAGCATCTTGATTTTAGCCTGGTGAGACCTATGTGAGACTTCTGACCTACAAAACTGTTAGATAATACATTTGTTTTGTTTAAAGCCACGACACTTCTGGAACTTTGTGATGGCAATAACAGAAAACTAATACAGACTGCCAAATCCCAAGCCATTTCACGCAGTTACCTACTTAAGTGACAATGTCTGAGAGTGAATGTTGACACTTGATATGCTCAATAAACACATGAACTTAAAATTCACTACAGAGATTGTCTCATCTTCTCAACGTAATTGACAAGGGTCAACTGAGAGTCAAGCAATGGAGTATCCATCTCCCCACCACAGGCTGATCAGTAGTTTTTAGCACAGCCAAGATGTCTGAAGGTTCCCACAGTGGGAAAGGGAACTTCTAACAACCAAATTTCTTCCGCATTCTTCCACTAGAGCCATTTCTCAAATGCATCCAAGCCAGTGGGATGTGTTTATGATGGAAATTAAACATTTATAAGCACCCAAGATAAAAAAGCACAAGCTCAGACTTCAGAAGTCTGCCCTGAAGAAAGGAAGGGGGTGGTCTTGAGCACAGGTGGAAAAACTAACCTTTTCTCACAGCCCTCTGAGAAGCGACATTTGTAGAAGTTTCAGGGCTATATAGGCTTTAACAAAAGATGTTGTCCTTCACTTCAACCTGACAACCAGCAAATCAGGAAAATCGCCCTGATCACTTTCTTAACTAGAACATAAAAGCCTCTTGGAATTAATAAAGAATGACTGAGAAATTGTCTTTATTAAAATTTCTATTTTCAGAAAAAGTCAAGGGTTACTTTTTTTTTAAGCAGAAAAGTCATCTAAAGTAAATTTTAAAAGGATAATTTACTGATATAAAGTGAGTAAAGTAAATTGACAAATTTAAAAAATGCAAAGGAATCCTATTTCACTACTGACAGGGCACAAGTTCCAAAAACTGTTGAAAGAAGAACAATAACAAAAATGGAAGTAACCTTTTCCATTTTAACAATACACACTGACATTTCATTTCAAACAGATCTTTTCCTTTGGGAGACACCAAAAATGTAGAAGAAATGAGATAAATATAACTTAGGTCCACATTCACAAAACAGAAAAAGAATAATGATTCTGTTCAAGCTATGTAAATCAAACAAAAAATTAACTCTTCTTCTTCCCACAGAAAGTAGGTGAATTTTTGGGGGGGAGTGGGGAGGGCATGGGAGGGAGTCAGTTTTCTATGAAACCTTAATAGACATAGAAAAAAATAAAGCGTTTTTCTTATTCTCACACATCAGTAAATACAATACTTCTGACTCCAGATGTGTGGGGATTTCTTCCCATACACCAAGCAATGAGTTCTCCAGTGGACATCAACTGAGTGCTCTGTAATTCTACTCAGTGCTGATATTATCTACCTGGAGACAACAAGAGATCACACAGATTAAAGCTCAGTCCCACAAAACTGCCTCCCACTTCAGATGCCAGTCACAAGCCCTAGGTTATGACCTGTGCTTCTAACTGGCGGGCTATAAAAGGTTTCTGGTCCCCCTTCTTGGGTTTGATTAATTTGCTTGAGCAGCTCAGAGAAGTCTGGTAAATGCTGCTTGCATTTACTTTTTATTACAAAGGATGCTACAAAGGATACAAATGAGCAGCCAGATGAAAGAGATGCACAGGGTGGGGAATGGGAGAAGGGACACAGAGCTTCCATGCCCTTTCCAGGCTGAGATGGAGCAGGGATCCCTCTTTTAGGGGCCTGCGGGGGACCCTGAAGCATGGAAATAAAGGAAAATCCTGAGTTCCTTCAAGGGAAATTCCAGGCACCTAGCTAACCTTGAGAAGTAAATAAGCAATTTGATAAGCAACAAGGTAATAGTAGCCTAAAACAATTGCTAAGGAAGTTAGTCACAAGAATGTTTGGTTCTCTATAGAAACTCAAGATATCTTCACATGCACCCCTGACTTGTTTTTCAGAAACCCAGACCCCCACCAAACAGATCTGCCTGCACGAAAAACTGAGGGCTGAACTCTGACCACTGTTCTCTATTCCAAATTTCTTCCTGAGGGCCTGGAGGAAGTCATGTCCGTGAGCTAGAGCTAATATTCTTTTTTGCTGATCCCTAATTTTAAACAAAGCTTCATGTCCTGAACCAGCCACAAATGAGAAAAGCTTTGAATCCACCTCTGACCTGTGGGTCCCCTACTTCAAGAGGTCCTGCCTTTTGAGGTCAAACCAATGTGTATGGTCCATGTTTTGATTTATGACTTTGCCGGTAACTTCTGCTTTCCTGAAATTTATGCGTGCCTTAAAAAACCCTTACCTGCAAGCCATTGAGGAGTTCAAGTGAGAAAGAAGCATCGGCTGCCTGATTTGCCTTGCTTAGCACTGTGCCAATAAATGCCTTCCTTTCTACTCCTGCAAAACCTTGGTGTGTTATCTGGTCTTACTGTACTGAGAAAGTGAGCCCCAGTTGGGTTCTATTACAAAGTGTGCCACTCTTCTGGAACCTCTACCCATTAAGCTATCTGAAAACTCATCTGAACCTTGTTTTGGGTTTTTATGGAGGCTTCATTACATGAACATAATTGATTAAATCATTGGGCACTGGTGATTAGCTCAACCTTCAGCGCCTCTACCCTCCCTAGAGCTTGGGGAGGTGGGGCTGAAAATTCCAACCCTCTAATTAGGCTTTGGTTTTTCTGGTAACCAAACTCATTCTAAATTGTATAGGGGCTGCCAATCACTACTATCTAATGAGTCACGCTGTCTCATTAGCATACAAAAGACACACTAATCACTCTGGAGATTCCAAGGCTTTTAGGTGCTTTCTTTAGAGAAAGACTAAATGTCCTATATATTTCACGATATCACAAACCCCATGGTTCCCAGTATCTGATGTGTATTATAAATGAGGATCCGGATGTTTTGAAGTTAATATCCCAGAGCAAGTCTTCAGTTGTCCATTGCTAGTGAAAACATGCTCGCACTTACAATTTTGCTCAAGTTCAAAGTGCATGAATTTTCCTAATTTTAAATGTGGACATGGTGCTTCATCTCATTACTTATGACTGCCCCTAGCGCCTCACCTACTGTACTACTACTTTAGAAGATTGCCAACCCCACGTTGAATGATCATGACTACACTGGCCACACATGCCTGATTTGTATATGGTAACGATGGTCACCAAAATCGAAGGGAGCACAGAAAATGCAGAATAGGGGATATGTGATTCCAAGTTAGAAATTTCAAAATTCCCTCCAGACTGGGATTGTACCAATGTAAAATATGAGATTTTTTTCCTCCTGTAAAACTTAATGGAACAAGTAGTTACATCCTTGGGTGGGGAGGGGAGTAGAGTATAATTACCTCTTGAGAAGAGAACACACCCTGGGACTTTCAAGGCACAGTCTTCAGGCCTTTTATTTTTCTTTTACTTCTTTTGTGGGTGTGTAATCCTTTCTTAAACATTTGGTCTACATATGGATAGACCTGTGATTTTAAATGGCCTAATGAGCCTCAGACAGACTTCTAAGTAACACTCATGAATAAGTCAAAGAGAGATTCTCAGATGCTAACATTTATTTTATTGAGATTTTTTTTGTTTCTGTTTGCTGAATTTTTGCCCCTTTTAAAAAGTTAACACTTATTGAACATAATATATCCTGAATCCTTTGCAGATGTTAAACAATTGACTTTGATTTTTTAAAAGAAACAAATCCATCTATTACCAAACCAAAAACTTAAAAACAAGCTCTATTTATTTAGGTGATTCTGATAGTAAATCCTTCCTCTCTATTCTGCCTGAGAAAAAGGATTGCATTTCTCTGCAAAATAAACTTTCTGTGAAGATTAAGATATGACCTAATGTGGACTTGTTCCTTAAAAAGCTGAAGGGTCCAAAATATGACATTACATTTTCTTTCATCTAACCATTTAATTTAGGATGGAGGGCCACGCATTAGCAACAATGCCTTAAAAAAATCAAATAGCATATCTTTCTGTATCATAACACAAAATGCTGCAGTATGTAAGTAGCTTTCAGTTAAGTATTGTGTAGACTGGATGTGAAATTCTCATCATGACAGAATACTGATGTGAATAAGAGGATCAATCACAGGACAACAAATGAGATTGGGAAAAGGGAGGAGGATTTTAACGAAGACAAACTAAATTTTAGTTCCTGAGCAATTTGGCCTTGGACTCAGGATTCTGCCTTCTACATGTGGGCTTTTTTAATCATAAATTTTCCAAAGTTAATGGATTATCACTATTTTGTCAACTAGCTCTCTTCTATTGTCCATGCCAGAAAAGGTGTTCTCTGCATCCAGCCAGCAGAACAGCAGCAAACTGGGAAAGGTTGTCTAGAGTACTATTCATTGTAAATAGAGGCTCTTGACTTCATTCAAGAGACTGGCATAAATGAGGGCAGTTGTTTGTGGTAGAATGCAAGCTTGTCTAGTCAGAGAGAAGCTGTTAGCCTTCTTTAACATACTCTAGCATAGATCAGTAATGTATCTGCAAGTGTTCATTTTAAGGTACACCTTTGAGCTGGTCATCTGTTCTTATCAGGCATACACACTCCAGGAATGGTGGGCTAGCATGGAAAAAATCTTAAACAAAAGGCGAACACCAGATACAGTTTTCACAAGATAGGTTTCAACTATCTTCAAGATTGATAAACACCAGGGGCTTTGTTCTTTAGCATAATGGATATTAGAAATGCTCCTTTCTCAGTGAATGTAATATCAAGATACATGAACTGGGTAGACATACTACAGAGACGTTTATACCTTCACATAAATGAGAATGAAACATAAGAATATGGGAAGCCCAACGGCCTGAACCCTTTAGAAGGGTGGCCTGGGCTCTCCGAAGTCCTCTTATGTCTAGTCTCTGATTTGAATAATTCTTGGTCATCACTATCTAGGTGGCTACCAAAGTCAACCAGAAGGAACTTCAAAATTATGAGCTGAAGTGGTTACGTTTTCTATTTATTTATTTATTTATTTATTTATTTATTTATTTATTTATTTGTCACGGGTTTATTTGTTGTTTGCTTTTAATAACACTTTGCAATAGTAGTGAAAGGACTGTTCTAAAAACCCAGGACAAACAAACCAAATTGGTTACAGTGTGAGATTCACTGAATCGAATTACCTATGTTTTCTTCATGTAGGAAAAAATATCTGCCCTAAAGCACAAAACTGTATTCAAAATGTTACAGTTCCTTGTCCTTATGTCTCATCTAGATATACTATATGAACAGTTCACTACTGGAAAAACAATTCACACCATTCACTCGATGTTATTATAGTGGAATTTTGTTAAAAATCACTCAGTGATGGCGGGCTTTTTTTTCTTTTTTATTTTTTTGGTTCCAGCAAATTTGCCCAGGAAGGGAAAGTAGGAATTGCCATTCACACCCCACTGTGTACTGTTTTCTTTCTTTTGGTGGCTGGTAGTTCAGAGGGATTCTTCTGGTGAAATAGGGAAGTATGGGAAATTGTTTTTTGACAACTAGAAATAGTTTTAGATCAAGTCTCTTTTTCCTTCATCACATATTCACTCATTGCTGCTTATGGACAGGAAGCATGAAAAGCTGTAAAAATGTTACTATGAGTGCAAAAAACCAATGCCGAGTGAGAGAAGAGATAAAATAGGGGCAGCACCTTAGATTTTGCTGCTATGGTAGCCAGTCTCCACGATGGCAACCAATGATCCTTGCTTCCTACTAGCCACGCCTTTGTTTGGTGTCCCCCATACTGAACAGGGATGACCTCTGTGTTCAATCAAATACTGCAGAAGTAAGGATGTCTGACCTCTGAGAACAGGTCATAAAAGGTATTGCAGCTTCTGCTTTGATATCTTGAATCATTTGCTCTGGAGGAAGCCAAAGACTGTGCCCTGTGGAGAGGTTTACTGGGGAGAAACTGAAGCTGACCACTAATAGCCAGGTCGAGCTGGCCAGCCAGGTCAGTGGGCCACTTTGGAAGCAGCACCTGCAACCCCAGTCAAACCTTCAGATGAGTGCAGCCCAGGCCAACATGTGACAGTCAAGATCAACCAAGATTGCTTCTGAATTTCAGACCCACAGTAACTGAAAAATAAGAAACACTTATTTTGGTTAAAGCCACTACATTTGGGGGCATATTATGTAGCAATAGATACAGCTACTAACTCAACATGATTTCCAACCCTATTCTCTTTTGACTGACTCCTGCTATGGAGATTTTTTAAAAGCAAGATATGAACGTTCTTATTAGCCCCCCTTGTAGCCAGAAGTGGGCATGGAACTCATTCTGACCAATAAGACATAAACAGGAGTTGACTGAAGAAGCTGTCTTATAAAAGGAGCAGGTAGAAGGAGAGTTCATCACACAGCACCTTCCTCCCAGTTTCTGCTACGCACATGATGTCTGGGGCTGACGTAGCTATCTTATAGCAGGGATGTAACATGCATGAGGGTAAAAAGCTGACAGCAGAGGATTGTGGAGTGAAAACAAGTACACAGCTCAGGTCCCTTATAACACTGTTGGGTAAATAAATGAATGTTGGCAACTTCCTACCACCTTGGTGAGTGATTAAAATAAACCCTGTTTTTATACCACTATTAGCTAAGTATTCTATCACTTGCGGCTCACAGAACTCCTCCTTTTTTGAACCAAGAAGGGGTGCTTTAGAGAACAGGTCCTCAAATGCAGAGTTGGCCGAATGAAAGAGATAGGACATCTGGCTGTTAGGTTCCAACCCTTTCTGTTTGGAAACAGGATCACCTTTACTATGCAGTGGTGACACATTGGTTGTAACTGTTGCCTGTTGCATGCAGGCTGCACAATGATAAAAGCTCTAGCGTTAGAGGTAAATGTAAAAACACTGGTTGGGCAAGCTTATTTTTCCATACATACATCATACATTTTGGAACATTTGGAAAACTCACATGGGAGGTGAATGACTTCTGTGAGCACTTCACAGCATGGCATGTTAAAGAGTATGACCCTTTATACACCACATACACACACACACACACACACACACACACACACAGTCATTCTGAAAGCTTTGGGTTTGTATGTTTGGTTTTTATAACAATTTTTGTGTGAAGAAACAAAATAGGTAACTTCAAAACACAAGGGAATAAGCCGGGCATGGTGGCTGATGCCTGAAACCCCAGCACTTTGGGAGGCTGAGGTGGGAGGATCCCCTGAGGTCAGGAGTTCGAGACCAGTCTGGCCAACATGGTGAAACTGCATCTCTACTAAAAATACAAAAATTAGCCCGGCATGGTAGTGCACGCTGTAATCCCAGTTACTCAGGAGGCTGAGGCAGGAGAATCGCTTGAACCTGGGAGGTAAAGGTTGCAGTGAGCCAAGATTGAGCCACTGCACTCCAGCCCGGGGGGCAGAGTGAGGCTCCATCACACACGCACAAAAAAAACCACAAGGGATTTTTCTTCTTGGTGTTTCTCTGCTTTGATGAGTAACACCCAAGTAAGCATTACGCAGGATCTGGTATATACTTCTCCTATTTAGCCCATGAATTGAAAATCTACATTGGCAAAAGATCTAGACACAAGATCTCATAAAACATATTTCACTTGTTGCCCTGATGATAAAGTAATAATTGTTAGAAAAGTAATAGTAGCCATATTTCAATTCTATACTGTTTCTAAGCATACTCTATATGCTATTTTATCTATATTTAACAATAACTCCATGAAGTAAGTTTTTTTTATCAGTCCCTTTGCCAGATGAGAAGACTGATGATGCTTACAAAGTAAGCCCAGCACTGTTGAGTTCAGAGCTTTTGCTCATATCATTATGTCTCAATGCCTCCTGTTTCCGGCTCCCACATCTCCCCAACCCCATCCAAATCTAAATCAATTACCAGCTACTGTTAATTATATATTTGATATTACTCGCTTTTGTCGGCTTTCCAGATGTGACTAGCCTCAGCCACCTCACTGGTCTCCCTGAGTCCTCTCCAATCTGACTGCAGCCACAGACATCTTTCTTGTCTATACTTGTTCATATTTCTCCACCGTTGTTCAAAGAATTAGGTCAAAACTCCTTGACAGGACACTTCTGAATTGTATCACTTACCCCTTCCTTGCTTTCCAGCCTCATCTCCCAGCAGTCCTCTCCATTCTGACACCTCTCTCCGAACTCTTACTGCTTATTCTGTGTTTGGTCCATATTGGATGTCTCCCAGTTCCTTATACTTTTCCAGCTCCAGGTGTCTGCAGCCGAAAGCGCCTCTGCATGGAGCAATTTCCCTGACTCTTTTTGCCCAACTCCCAAACCTCCTTCATCTTAGACATCACTTCTGACCCCCAACTGTAGGTTAAGTGGCCTCACTAGATGTTTCTTTTAGCACCATGTGCTTCTATTAATCCAGGCCTCACTGTTGTGCCTTTTTCTCTCTCTGAGCCTAGCGTAACTAAACTTGCACAGTTAACTACTCATTCTCCTTCTAAAACACACCACATTTTCTACACATACAAATATATATGCATATAGGCAATGTATATTTTATACGTATGTGATTACACATTAGAAGATTTGAGAAACTGGCCAGGTGCGGTGGCTCACGCCTGTAACCCCTGCACTTCGGGAGGCCGAGGCGGGCAGATCACCTGAGGTCAGGAGTTTGAGACCAGATTGGCCAACACGGAAACCCCGTCTCTACTAAAAATACAAAAATAGGCTGGGCATGGTGGCACGTGCCTGTAATCCCAGCTACTCGGGGAGCTGAGGCAGAAGAATTGCTTGAACCCAAGAGGCAGAGGTTGCAGTGAGCCGGGATCACACCACAACACTCCACTCCGGGCAGCAGAGTGAAACTCTGTCTCAAAAAAAAAAAGATTTTAGAAATACATACATAATATTACATATAATTATCTAACAGGAGGAGAGATTCTCTTTTCAACTCTAGAGTCATACTCTAATTTATATTCTTATGACCTTACTCCACCTTCTAAGTACACTAGGTTCAATCAAAAACTACTTTCCTAATATACAGCACCCACCTCCACCTTCTGCTTTATGGACAGCAGAACTTCTCATCTTTGTCTCCTAAATCACTGACTTGATTTTCTATAGTTCTTTACTATCATTTTTGATATACATTCTAATATTGCTATGTACTTCAACAGAAAACTATTTCTATATCAACCTTTCCCCTAAAACAACAACAACAACAACAACAACAACAAAACCAGTCTGTCTGGATTTCTTCATTTCTATTTGTTAACTAGAGCCATTTTTATACATTTCCCAATTTATTTTTATTTATTTTACTGTTTTATTTTTCTTGGATGAGGCTATTCTTTGGAAGTGGAGGCATGCATGCTGGGGCCACAATTTTTGGTCCCCACCCAGGTTCTTTCCTGCTGTGGTTGGTGAGAATTCCTCTGTAGCTGTCAAACGGTTCACAACTGTCTTTGGTTTTTGTAACTGTTCTGCCTTTTTAAATGTCTTCATTAGTATTTCAGTAGAGAGCCAGGGAAGGACATTTCATAAAATGTGAATATGATGCCATTTTGAATTGAAATCCCTGCCCATCCTTAAAGGACTTATTCTTCCACCATAAGTGGCACTAACCAACTCTATTTCTCTGAAGTGAAGCATCAGATTTGGCAATAAACTGCAACAGGGAGTTTGCACTACAAGGTAATGAAACTTTCCACAGACTATATATCCTATAGTAAAAGTCTCCATTTTATGTAGCCACTCCTTTTATAAAATTTATTCTTTCCAGGAAGAAATAGTATTTGGTACTTTAACAATAACAAACCTGTTCTTTCAAAAAAACAAAGAATGGTCTCCTAGTTGAAGCCTTTTACATTTTTTTTCTTTCATAATATGCTTAATCTTTAATCGGATCAACCCTCATTTTAATAGAACATTTAAAAGTGTAAAATCTGTGGCTAGTTTTCATTGTTGTTATTGTTGTAGTGGCTCTTTGTTATTGTTTTAAATGGCTTTGACAGGAAATGAGTTTGGGTCGTAGAAAAGGTTTCTAGATATCTGGAATATCTTTTAAAGTGGCAAAACCCTTTGTATAATTGAGGGAAGAATTATTATCTCCAACAGTATAATGTCACAATGCATAAATTTTAGACCATGAAAGATAGAATCGGCTCCAAAGCATAGGCAATTTTGTTTCAAAGATTGGTTTTTGTTCACGAAAAAAATGTAATGCAGTTAGTCCCCTCATATTTATTAAGTGATAGGTGACTATAAAAGAAGTTTATGAATTGTACAGCCTCCATTTGTATGTTGTACTTCAGTCAGAGACATTTTATGGATGGTTATATAATACTCTTCAGCTTTACATAGCTCCCTTAAATAGAACCACAAAACTCCTCACAGAGAGTTTCATTCATAAATAAATAAAAAAGGAAAAGAAGGCTTTAAGGCAAGATTTAAATAAAGGAAGTGACTCAGTGGTTCAGAGGGAGTTTTGGCAAAGAGATGAAATAGCATCCACAGAAGAAGAAACTAAATGATGAAAGGCCATGGGAAGTTAGAGTCAGAGCAGCAAAGAGAGGAGCAGAGCCCACAGGTGGTTTATAAGAAATACTTAGCACAGAGCAGCATTAGAATCCATGTTGGTGAAAGTAACAGACACATCACTCTACAGAAAATCCAATCAGTGATTAAGGGGCAAAGACGAGATGTTCTCCTGATACAGGAAGAAAGAAACAAAGAAATGAAAACAACATGAGAAAGAAGGTAACAGACGTGGAGGATGGAGATTCCAAGTTTTAATCTAAACAAAATAGAATTTTCCAAATAAGAAACAAATGGAACAAAACTAGTTACAATTTATTGAAGAAAATGTTACTGATATTGATAGAGATCTAAATATTGTGGTTTAAAAGTAAATACTGAAATTCTGGAAAACACAAACTAATTTATAGTGGCATATTACAGGTTGCCAAGGTCTGGGATGGGGGAAGATCACCTACAAAAGGATATGAGGGAGCCTGTTTGGGGGATTGTGGTGGTGGATATACACCACCACATTTATCATTTATACATTTATCAAAACTTATCAAATTGTACACACAGAAAGGAGACATTTTATTGTATGTAAACTACACCTACATGAAATTAATATTATTGAAATTTTTATTTTGAGATGATTATAGATTCATATGCAGTTGTAAGAAATAATACAGAGCTCCCACATAACCTTTACGCAGTTTCCTTCAACAGTAACATCTTGTAAAACTATTGTTCAATCTCACAGTGAGGATGTTGACATTGATAGAGTAAAGATATATTCCATCACCACAGTCTCATAACCACAGGGATCCTTTACGTTGCCCTTTGACACCCACATCCACTTCCTTTCTGGCCCCACCTTCTCCTTAAATCCTAGCAACCACTCATCTAGTTTCCATTTCTATAATTTTGTTATTTCAAGAATGTACATATAAAAGGAATCTTACCATATGTAACTTACTGGGATTGTCTTTATCTCTGGGCATGATTCCCTGGTGATCCATACAAGTCACTGCACGTATCAATAGTTTGTTTCTTCTTATTACATTCTGTAACTTGTCTTTTCATCTCTTAATAAAGTATCTCACAGAGGAAAGCTCTTAATTTTGATGAAATTCAATTCACCATTTTTTCCTTTTATGGACGGTGTTCTGATGTCAGCTCTAAGATCTCTCTGCCTAACCCAGATCCTAAAGATATTTCTCCTTAAAATATGTGATGCATTTTGAGTAAATTTTTGTATAGGATGTGAAACTTAGGTTAGGTTTTTTGTTTTGTGTTTTGTATTGCCAATGGATGTCCAGTTTCTCCAACATCATTTGTTAAAAAGGCTCTCTCTCCCTACTGAATTGCTTTTGCACCTTTGTCAAAAATCAATTGGGTATATTTGTGGGGATCTATTTCTGGGTTCTCTCTTCTGTTCACTGATCTACGTGTCTATCTGTTCTCTGTACACCATCTTGTTTACTGTAGCTATAAAATAAGTCTTGAAACCAAGTAGACTAATTCTTACTTTCCTAATCTTCATTTTCAAAATTGTTTAAGCTAGACTAGATCCTTTGCCTCTAAATAAAAAATTTAGAATAAGCTTGTTTATGTTTTGCTTGGATTTTTATAGGAATTCCATGAAACTTATATATCAACTTGGAGACATGACATCTTTCCTATGTTGTCTTCAAGTATATCTCCACTTGAAAAGTATATTTGATTTCATTCATTTGTAGTTTGTAACATACAAGTGCTATATATGTTTTGTTAGGTTTACATCTATTTCATTTTTATCCTTGAGAGAATGTAAATGGTACTGTATATTTAATTTTGGTGTCCACATGTACACTGCTAGTATATAGACATACAATTGATTTTGATGTGTTTAATATGCACCCCCTAACTTGCTGAACTCAATTATTAGTTCTAGAAGTATTCAGCATAGTAAATTATGTCATTTGTAAATAAAGACCATTTATTTTCTACCTTTCCAATTCATGTATCTTTTATTTCCTTTCCCTGCCTTGTTGTGGTGGCTAGAACTTCCAGAACTTTGTAGATGCTCTTTATCACGCTGATAAAGTTTTCCTTTGTTTATACTTTTCTGAGAGTCTTATAATGAATGAGTGTTTCATTTTTGTCAAATGCTTTTTCTTCATTGACTGACATGATTATGTGGTTGTTCATCTTTAGCCTATTAATATGATGGATCCATGGTGTCCCACAGATTGGAAGACTCAACAGAGGAAAAATGTTAATTCTCTCCAAATTGATTTACAGGTTTCACACAATTCCTATCAAAATCTGAGCAAGACACAGACAACATTTTGTTTTCAAGAATTGTAACTTGTACCCTGGAATAAACCCCATTTAGTCATGGTATATCATTATTTTTATATATGGCCAAATTCCATCTGCTAATATTTTAAGTAGTTTTGCTTCTATATTCATGATGGATAATGGTCTGTGGCTTTCTTTTGAGTACTTCCTTGTCTGTTCATAAAATGAACTGGAAGTGCTCTGTCCTCTTTTAATTCCTAGAAGTTTGTGTAAAATTGGTGTTAATTTTTTCTTTTTAACATTGGTAGAATTTTCCCTTGCCATCATCTGGGCTTGAAGGTTTCTTTTGGGGGAGTTTTAAAATTTTGACCTCAATTTTATTAATAATTGAAAGGCTATTTATATTATGTGTTTAATATTGAGTGAATTACAGTATTTTGTATTTTTGAAAGAAGGCCAATTCCATATAAGTTGTCAAATTTAAGCCAGGCACAGCTACTAAAGAGGCTGAGGCAAAAGGACTGGTCAAGCTCAGGAGTTTGAGAACAGCTTGACCAACATGGCAGGACAATATCTCTAAAAAAAATTTTTTAATGTAAAAATAAGTCATCAGATTTATGTGTGTACCGTTGTTCATAGTATATCTTTATTATCCTTTTGTTATCTGCAAGGTTTGTAGTAATATCCTGTTTAATTTCCTATATTAGTACATTCTGTCTTCCTCCTTTTTAACTTTGGCAGTCTTTGAAAAGGTTTGTCAATTTTATCAGTCTTTTCATAAAACCAGCCCTTCATTTCATTGATTTTCTTTCTTGGCTTTCTGCTTTGAATTTCATTGATTTCTGCTTTTACCTTTATTAATACCTTCCTTCTCTTTCTGTTTTATGTTGCTGTGCTTTTCTAGGTTCTTGAGGTAAGAAAGAGCTTAGATTATTGATATAAGACTTTTCTTCTTCTCTTTTTTTTTTTTTTTTTTGAGATGGAGTTTACTGTGTCACCCAGGCTGGAGTGCAGTTTCCTCGTAGCTTCCATGATGTCTGATGAGAAAGCTACAGGCATTCAAATTGTATTTCCTCTGTAGGGAAGGTGTTATTTTTCTTTAGTTGTCTTCAATATTTTTTTCTATGTCTTTAGTTTTTAGTTTTCATTATTATGATGCATTTTGGGATGAATTTCTTTAGGTTGTTGTTTAGGGTGTGCTCCGCTTCTTGAATCTCTACAACTATGTCTCTCAACAAATTTGGTGAGCTTTTCGTCAAATTTTTTCTAGTACTTTTTCCACGCTACTCTTTTTCTTCTATCCTTCCTGGCCTCCGGTAACAGGGCTGTTAGATCCCACAGGTCCCCGAAGCCTGGCTTATTTCTTTTTTTCTAGTCTAGTTTCTATCTGTTGTCCATTAAGGGTGATTTCTTTTGTTTTATCTTCAAGTTCACTGATTCTTTTCTTGGTTCCTTTCATTCTGCTGTTAAATCCACCACTGAGTTGTGGGTTTTTTTGTTTTGGAGTGTTTTTTTTTGGTTATTGTATTTTTCAGTTCTAAAATGTCCATTTGATTCTTTTTTAGATCTTCTATTTCTTTGCTGAGACTTTCTATTTCTTTGCCGAGATTTTCTATATTTTCATTTCTTTCAGGCATATTTATAATTGCTTGAAGTATTTTAATTATGGCTGCTTTAAAATATTTGTCATATAATTCTAGCATCTCTGTTGGCATCTATTGAGTGTCTGTTTTCATTGAATTTGAGATATTCCTAGTTCTTGGTTGGATGAGTGATTTTTTTTTTTTTTTTGAAACTTACACAATTTGGGTATTATGTTATGTGACTCTGGACCTTATTTAAACCTTCTGTTTTAGCTGGCTTCATCTAATTCTGCTTCAATACAGTCACCTCTGTACTGCCAAGTTAGAGTAGAAGTCTAGGTTCCCCATTTGGCCTATGTTAGACCTTCTGGAGAGGAAGAAACCACTCATTACTAGGTAGGAGCGGGAGTTCTGGCTCCCCAGTAGGTCTCCACTTAAAACTGCCCTGAATGGAAGGGGCAAAAAATCTTTGTCCTATTCCTCATGTGGCACCGACATCACAGAAGGGGGCCTTGCTACTACTGAGTAGAGGTGAAATTTCAGCCTCCCTGTGTGGTCTCAGCCTGGCAGAGATGAAAGTCCTGGTTCTTTATTTGGCCTTCTCTGAACACCCTGTCACGGGGGTTGGAGTGTCTCATTACACTCTGACAAGGGTAGAAGTCTAGGCTCCCACCTTGGCTTTAGAGTGATTGGGGGTGAGGTCACAATTTTTCAGTGGTGTTTGGCTAGAGTAAAGCAGTTATTGTCTAAAAGATTTTTGTCTTGTGGGGCTGCCCCCTTCCTTGTCTTTTGGCTGTTCTTGGAGTTTTCACTGTCCATGGCCTATTCATGTTTCTAGGTTGCCACTTTCTTTAGCTCTAACTCTGGAATGTATAAGTACAAAAGAACTGACCATCATATTGTTTCTTGGGTCTTGAGATGCCTAACCAGTCTGCCTTTTTCTCTTTGCTTTTTAGAGTCTTCTTATGTTTGTTTAATATATAATATCTAGGGTTTTCAGTTTTACTTAGCAGAAGGAATAGAGAAAAGTACAAACATTTATTCTGCTTTTCTGGAAGCAGAAGTCTCCAAAGTTGACTTTTTTTTTTTAAAGAAAATTTTCTGTTTTAGAGAATGAATCAATGAAAAGATCCCCAAGATAAAAATATTTTGGTAAATACTTCAGTTACATATAATGAATCTACAACTATTCATATATAAATTAGAAGATTATCTACAAAGGAATAAAATAAAAATAAAGATGAATGAAGCAATGAATGGCAGAAAACCATTAAATACCTCGGAGTTGTTTGAAAATAGAAATAATTTTAAAATTCTGAACTCAGACAAACAACACTTCATATGTGAAGACAGCACAAAAACATTCTAAGATGTGAAAGGACTCAGCCAATACCATTCACCAATATATCATACTGTAAAATAATTTAAAGGTGTATCATTTATATTCTGACAAATGCAAATTAACTCAAGTATGAAATCTCAGTTTTAAGAAGATTAACAATGAGCACTGGAACCGTGATTAAATAATTGCTTTAATTATGATTATATAATGTTCTAATTTTATGAATATCAGGTTTCTTGGTATCAAACATAATATCCTTATAATTTTTTCTCAGCTGCTTTCTGAAAAAAATTGAGACCCACAAATCTGTACAAAGGGTTGACTAAACAAAAAATAATGGTTCTTTGAAAGGATAAACAAGATCAGTAGACCACTGGCTAGATTACAAAGAAAACATCCAAATAGACACAATCAGAAACAACAAAGGTGACATTACAACTGATCCCGCAGAAATACAAAAGATCCTCAGTGGCTATTATGAACATCTCTATGAATACAAACTAAAAAATCTAGAGGAAATGAATAAATTCCCGGAAATACGCAATCTCCCCAGATTGAACCAGGAAGAAAGTGAAACCCTAAACAGACCAATATAAGTTCTGAAATTAAATTTGTAATTAAAAACCTACCAAAAAAAAAAAAAAAGAAAGAAAGAAAAAGAAAGCCCTGGGCCAGATGTAGATTCATAATCAAATTCTCCCAGACATACAAAGAAGAGATAGCACTAATTCTACTGAAACTATTCAAAAAAACTGAGAGACTCCTCCCTAACTCTCTCTATGAAGCCAGTATCATCTTGATACCAAACACTGGCAAAAACACAACAGACAAAGAAAACTACAGGCCAACACCCCTGATGAACACAGGCACAAAGATCCTCAGCAAAATATTGGCAAACCAAATCCGGTACATCAAAAAGTTAATACACCATGATCAGGTAGGCTTTATTCCTAGGATGCAAGATTGGCTTAACATATGCAAATCAGTAAATTTAATTAATTACATTAACAGAATTGAAAACAAAAACCATACAATCAACTAAATAGACACACAAAATGTTTTCTTTTTTTTTTTTTTTTTTTTTTTTTGAGACGGAGTCTCGCTCTGTCGCCCAGGCTGGAGTGCAGTGGCCGGATCTCAGCTCATTGCAAGCTCCGCCACCTGGGTTTACGCCATTCTCCTGCCTCAGCCTCCCGAGTAGCTGGGACTACAGGCGCCCACCACCTCGCCCAGCTAGTTTTTTGTATTTTTTTTAGTAGAGACGGGGTTTCACCGTGTTAGCCAGGATGGTCTCGATCTCCTGACCTCGTGATCCGCCCGTCTCGGCCTCCCAAAGTGCTGGGATTACAGGCTTGAGCCACCGCGCCCGGCCGACACACAAAATGTTTTCTATCTCATTAAAAATCATCAGTCCCTCCATCCATTTTGGTGTCCCAATGAGCATTTTTTTTTTTTCTTTTTTTGAGATAGGATCTAGCTGTGTCATCTAGACTGGAGTGCTGTGGCACAACCATACAGCCTTGACCTCCCAGGCTTAAATGATCCCCGTACCTCAGCCTCCCAAGTAGTCACAGGCGTGCACCACCACGTCTAATTTTAGTAGAGATGAGGTCTCACTATGTTGCCAAGGCTGGTCTCAAACTTCTGGGCTCAAGCAATCCTCATACTCAGCCTACCAAAGCGTCCCCATCAGCACTTTTTTATCTTTCGAGTTGCAAGTCCATGATCCATCACTTTAACATCTTTCTTGACATTAATCTGCTGTATACACTTCTTTACTTATGTTGTACCCGTCAAGTAAACCTATGACTTTGAACTAATCTAATTATCAGACTTGTCTTTTCCTATGCAGTGTTGGGGGAAATCATACAAACACACAGAACATAAATGTATTATATCTGAAGTCACTAGATCTTCAGCACTTAGCAGAACACACTCTTGGTTTCCCTGGCTGGCTTTCTTTTTTTCTATTCCACACAGTAGCTTCTTCAAATCATTGGTCTTCCCACTATTCGCCCACTACTTCCTTCTTCATTCTTGGAAAACATTCTTGTTTACCAGTCCTTGGGAAAAATGGAAAACATGAAGCAGAAAATCCCTAAATATCCTGTCCACCCACCAAAAAAACCTAACCTATATCCCTACCCATTCTTTTTTTTCTTTCTTTTTTTTTTTTTTTTTTTTTTTTGTCTTTTTGAGACAGAGTCTTGCTCTGTCACCAGGCTGGAGTACAAGGCATGATCTTGGCTCACTGCAACCTCTGTCTCCCAGGTAAAGGCGATACTCTTGCCTCAGCCTCCCGAGTAGCTGTGCCACAGGCATGTGCCACCACACCCAGCTAATTTTTGTATTTTTAGTAGAGACAGGGTTTCACCATGTTGGCCTGGATGGTCTCGATCTCCTGGCCCTTGATTCACCCACCTCAGCCTCCCAAAGTGCTGGGATTACAGGCGTGAGCCACCGCACGTGGCCCTCCCTTCTTTCTTCTTTCCTTCCAGCCACAAGAGGCATTTCTCCCATTCAAGGCTCTTTTCCTCAAATTGTGGATCAAATCCTATTCTCTTTACCCTATACAGAGGCTTATATCCACCAGTTATTTCTTCTCATTATCTGAATTATCAATCTCAGCATTTATACTTATTGGCATACCTATTAAAAAATAAAATACTTAAATTTCAAAATCAATAAGAACCTTGCTGTCACATCCTGTGCTCCTACCTTATCTTCTCTCTATCCTACCTAGACTCTTAAAAGACTTGTCTTCACTCGCTGCCTCCCCGTTCCCCAATCCCCACTCCTCAACCTGCTGCAAAATGGTTTTGGTCCCCACTCTATAGAGAGTAATTCTTTCCCTACAGTGACTTTTGGAATGCTCAAACTAGTGGAAACTTTTATTCCCTTCCCTTACTTCACCTCTCTTTAGCTCTCACCACCCTTGAAAACTGCCGCCTTCTTAAAACAGTGTTTTCACTTGGCTTCACTCATGCTGGATTTTCCTGGTTTTTCTCTTCTCTCTTGGACCAGTACTTTATTTATTTATTTATTCATTCATTCATTCATTCATTCATTCATTGAGACAGAGTTTCACTCTTGTCACCCAGGCTAGAATCTTGTCTCACTGCAACCTCCGCCTCCTGGGTTCAAGCAATTCTCCTGCCTCAGTCTCCCGAGTAGCTGGGATTGCAGGCACACGCCACAATGCCTGGCTAATTCTTTCTGTATTTTTAGTAGCGACGGGGTTTCGCCATGTTAGCCAGGGTGGTCTCAAACTACTGACCTCAGGTGATCCGCCTGCCTCAGCCTCCCAGAATGCTGGGATTACAGGCCTGAGCCACCGGGTGCCCAGCCTGGCCAGTACTTTTAAATTTGCTTTGTAAAGTTCACTTTCTTGGCCCAGCCTTATGTATCTATATTCCCCAGGGTGTTCAATAATACAGTATCAGTAAAATAATTACAGTGGACATATAAGAAAAAATTAGATCGCCATAAAAATGACACAAAAAGTTGTGTTTTTTTTCTTTTTTGAGATAGAGTCTCTCACTGTCACCCAGGCTGCAGTGCAGTGGTGCAATCTCGGCTCACTGCAAGCTCTGTCTCCCGGGTTCATGTCATTCTCCTGCCTCAGCCTCTGGAGCACTGGGACTACAGGTGCCCGCCATCATGCCCAGCTAATTTTTTGTATTTTTAGTAGAGACAGGGTTTCACCGTGTTAGCCAGGATGGTCTCGATCTCCTGACCTCGTGATCCGCCCGCCTGGGCCTCCCAAAGTGCTGGGATTACAGGCGTGAGCCACTGCGCCGGCCCCAGAAAAATATTTTAATTAAATTTAAAAGATTATAAGCATCATTGCACATTTAGCATAATCTACTGTTAAATAAGAGAAGATGCTTGTTTCCAGTTCTTCAGTGGAGGACTTTTTTTCAGTTACATACATCAATAAATCAGTAGTTCTCATCTCTGTTTGCTCAGTTCTTCAGGGAAGCTCACTGATACCTAGGACCCATTTCCAGAGGTTCTTTCTTAAGTGATCTGGGTTATGCTCCTGGCATTATGATTTTTAAAAGCTCCCCAGGTGACCCTAGCATGCATCGAGATTGAGCCAGTACAATAAATTCTGTTTATTGTTAATGACTATTTGAGTTAGGTTTCCCTGACTTGCTCTGTAAAGCATTCTAGCTCCATGTTTCCAAACCTTAACATGCATAAAAATCACCTGGAGATTTTCTTAAACTACAGATTTCAATTCATAGCTTTGCAGTGTTACATTGGTTTGCCAGGACTGCTATAACAAAATACTGCAAGGTCAGGAGATCGAGACCATCCTGGCTAACATGGTGAAACTCCATCTCTACTAAAAATACAAAAATTAGCCGGGTGTGGTGGTGGGCACCTGCAGTCCCAGCTACTCAGGAGGCTGAGGCAGGAGAATGGCGTGAACCCAGGAGGCGGAGCTTGCAGTGAGCCGAGACTGCGCCACTGCATGCCAGCCTGGGTGACAGAGCGAGACTCCATCTCAGAAAAAAAAAAAAAAAAAAAGAGTGTATAATATATTCACATAACTATTTTTCCCAGACTTCCCAAATTTTTTTGAAATATACATGTATTACATTAATAAGCAAGAAAAAGTTAAAATAGTTATTTAAAAAGAATTATCCTTAATTAAAAATTAAACAAAATCCATGACTGATCAGTTCCTTATATATCTTCATGAAAAAGGGCAATAATTCTTCATTGCAGTATGAAGATAAAATAGTTTACTAATGTGTTGCCATTAGCTGGACAGTGTGCTAATGTTTTCAATAATGTCATTTAAAGTACTAAACCTGCCTGTTTTCTACATATAGAAGACAAGATTGCTGCTATAATAATGACTATCACATTGAATTCTGAGTTATAATTGAAATGTCTGAAATTATGAGAGTTAGTCATTCATTCAGCAAATATTTATTAGCAGCGACTCTGAGGGAAGCTCCATTCTTGGCACTAGATATATCACAAGAAGCAAATGAAAAAGGATTTGTCTTCAAGGAGCTTAAGTATTAGAGTATGATTACAAGTATTAAAAAGGTAACATGAAAATTTTTTAAAAAGGTAACATGAAAATATAAAATATGGTGAGATAATTTCAGGTCCCAGTACGGCTAGAAAGAAAATTAAATAGAGTGCTGTGATGCAACGTGGAAGTTCTTTAGCTTCTATGGTCATGGAAGATTTCTTGAGGAGGCAGTATATGAAATGAGACCTGAAAGAGCAGGAGAATGCCACACAAGTCCCTGGAGAAAGAACATTCCAGATCAAAAAAAATAGTATGTGCAATGTTTCTGTGATGGGGATGAGCTTGGCAGGTCCAAGGTCCCGAAAGGAAGGCCAATGTGGCAGAAGCACAGTGAACAAGGAGGGAGAGAGGAGGGGCCTGGGGTTAGAGGACTAGGCAGGGTTTGGTCAGGTAGGCCTTGAAGCCTATGATAATAAAAGCGATTGGATGATTCTAAGCAGAGAAATCACAAGATCTTCCCTTTAAAATAGCAGTCTGAATTCTATGTGGGGAGGATGGGCTATATGAGGAGAACAGAGGATGTGAGGAGACGAGTGAGGTGGTTCTTGAAGTAGACCAAACTCGTGACGCAGTGCAGGCTCGGTTTCAGCAACAGAGCTGGTGGGAAAGAGTTGAATTAGGACTATATTTTGGAGGTTGAACCAACAGGGACTTGTCAATGGACAAAAAAATTAAAAACTCACAAACCTCAAAGACATTCCTAGGATATTAGCTTAAGAAACCAGGCCTTTGATGGCACCATTTGCTGAAAAGAGAAAAGCTTGCTTTGGGGCAAGAGGGAGATATGTTTGACAAAAAGAAACAGCTCTGTTTTGCATGTCAGTTTAGAGTTACGAGTTCTAGTAGAGATACCAATTTGGCAGTTAGATTTAAAAGTCTGGACCTTAGCTGCAGACTGAGCTGGAGAGAACAATTTAGAGATATCTGTGTATCAGTGATTTAAAAACCTCAAACTGGAGGAGGTCATCAAGCGAGAGGGTATGGCTGAAGCACTAACATGTAAAACATGGTAGAGAAAAAGAAGCCAGCAAAGAAGACCAAGAAGAAGGAAGTCCAAGAAAGCCAGAAAAGATGGTGTTTAAGAAGAAACATGTAACCAGGGTGGCTGCTGAGAGGCTGAGCATAGGAGGGGCTTGACTATTGGCACTGACAAGACATACATCACTGGGGATCTTGTTGAAAGCGATTTTAGTAGAGTTGTAGGAGTCAAATTCCAATTTCAGTAGACTGAAAAAGCAATGAGGGGAAAACTTAGGGACAGTGAATTTGAAGAATGTTTTCAAGGAGTTTTTCTGTGAAAAATAGCCAAGAAATGGGGTGGCACTTGAAAGAAGGACCAAATTAAAGGGATTTGGTTTTCATTTTAAGACGAATGATATTACAGTATGTTTGTTAGCCAGTGGGGATGATCTGGCAGAGAGGAAAAAGTTGACAAAGTAAGACAGAAAGGGGAAAATGGTAACTAAATCTTTCAGAAGGTACAAAAGACAGGATCTAAGAAAAACACTGAAGGGGTTGGTTTTAGGGGCAGGAATCACTTTCCACTGTAACATGATGAGCAATGGGAAGTTAAAGTAGTTAGTTATTTACTGATTTCATCAATTATCTCTACAAATTATAGATTGAGGTCATTAGCTAAAAATATTTGAAGGAGAAGAGAATGGAGAAGGTGTGAAATGAACATCTTAGACAATAAGAAAGTGAGTCCTCTAGTCCATATAGGCAGTGTGGAGCACCCATTTCATAGTTGTGGTTGTAAATGTGGAGTGAGTCCAGTGAGTAAAGTTGCATGTTTTTTCACTGACAATGTTCGAGAGCACAAATAAAGGTGTGGCGCAAGTAGACAGTTGGTTTTAACCAGCCTCAGGAGGTTCCCAGTCATGTACCATGAAAGGACCGGGGTGGCCGGAAAGTTATAATGCTGGGACAGGAATCCAGGCCAGTAGACAGAGAGGTGAGGGCACAAGGAGAATGAGGAGGAACTGAAAACACGTACACTTGTAGATTAGTGGGAGAGTTCTTGGAAAGGCAGAACCAGAGTAAGGGAGGTCAACAGAGGAAGTCAGAGACTGGGTTGTTTTTAATCAAAGTTTTCTGAGATGGCACAACTCTCTTGTGATGTTGTCAGTGATTACAACATCTAAGGTATGCCCACCTGAATGAGTTTCCAACAGGTAGTAGCAGAGAGGAAGACAGATCATCAAAGTCAAAGAGGTCTGAGAACTGATGAGTGCAAGTTCAGGCCAAGCTTATTACAAAAACTTCCTGGCTGGGCACGGTGGCTCATGCCTGTAATCCCAGCAATTTGGGAGGCCAAGGCGGGGAGATCACGAGATCAAGAGTTCAAGACCAGCCTGACCAACATGGTGAAACCCCATCCCTACTAAAAATACAAAAATTAGCGAGATGTAGTGGCGGGTGCCTGTAATCCCAGTTACTTGGGAGGCTGAGGCAGGAGAATCGTTTCAATCTGGGAGGCAGAGGTTGCAGTGAGCCAAGATCGTGCCATTGCACTCCAGTCTGGGTGACAGAGCAAGACTCCATCTCAAACAACAACAAACTTCCCATACTCTCTGTCTTACCCCATTTAACTGGCTGTATGTCAAGGTCAAGGAGACATTGCAGATCTCATATTGAATATGGGAGAGCCTCTCTCAGCCTCAATGACTATATAGAGCATTCCTCCCAGTTAGAAAACTTTACATGAGAAACATATAAACTGAAGATGAATATGCCATTCAAATTTTGGTGTTAATTTGTTACAGCAGCTATCACTGTAATCAATATTACATCCATCACGTGTCTTATAATGGAAGCTGGAGACCTCTTCACAAAAATTACTTAGATGTAGAGGCCTCACACACCAACCATAACCCCACATTTCCTCTCTAGTTTAATAAGGAGAGGAAGAAGAAGAGAAGAGAAATGAGTTATTGGCTGTCACTCACAGTGTACTGTAGTACACTGTATACTGTGGTATAGTAGAGTAGTAGAGTATATCTAAGGAGGAGAAAGTGATGGTGTCTGCCACCCCAAGCCAAGTAAATTGGAGGGCTCTCAGTGAGTCACTGGTTAGAAATTGGGATTGCATGCAAGGAGGGTGGATTGGCTTCTCTTTCCTGCTGTTTTGTTTTTCATTTAGTTAAGTTTCAGAAATCTGAAGGTCCACTGTGGTAACCAGCCTGCAATATGACCCATAAGAATCCTGTTGGTATTCATATGTCTGTGTAGTCCATTTTCACACCGAATTAGGACTACACTATGTGAATACTAGAACAGTACAGAAGTGACAGTATATGACTTATGAGCTGAGGTCACAAAATCATGCAGCTTTTGCCTTGGTCTCTTGGCTCACATATTCTGAGAGGAAGCCAGCATCATGTCATGAGGACACTCAATAGGCACGCATGGAGAGGAGCTGAGACTTTCTGCCCATAGTGAGCCCCAGGATGCCAGCCACGGAAGTGAGCTACCTTGGAAGTAGATCCTCCGGCACCAATAAAGCCTTCAGATGACTGCAACTCCACATGACATCTAACTGTGACCTCACGAGACACCCTGAGATAGAACTGCCCAGTCAAGTTTCTTTAGAATTTCTGACCCAGAGAAACTATGGGATAATAAAGTATCATTGTTGGGTTAAGCATAATTTTGGGAGTTGATCTGTCCTGCATATTAGATCGCTGTATAATAAGAGAAAGCTTCCTAATCCATTCCCAGAAGTGTGAGTGCATTCATAAGCAGAGACTAGTGACTGCTCCCAGACTAGAAACTTCCAGATATGAGAGCCTCACTGGAGCAGCCATGCCAATAGGTCTTGTAGGGACAAATGGAGTAGTGTTCCTAGGAATGAGATGAGTCAAACTTCACACCACTCCAGTTTCCCAGGGCCCTCAAAGAACAGAAGAAATTTTCTGTAGCTTTCTTGGCTTATGTAATGACGCATGGAGAAGAAGAGCCAGGCAAAAGCCATGGGGTTACACAAGAAGCCACCAGGCCAAGCATGAGGCTACCCCACCCAGTGAGGGGTGTGGGATTTTATGGCTGGAAATGCCAAAGGAAAACTAAACAGCCTCTCTGTGAGAAAGCACTCACAACAAAGGGGATTCAAATAATTGTAAGCCTATCCCAAGACAATTCATCACTCGAAACACATTCACCTTAAATGAAGTGTCCATAGCATCAGACAGAACTAGACCAAATCAGAGTACAGCCAGGGACACTTCTCCTACTACCTGTAACCAGAGTAACACAAGAGAATATCTGCCTTTGCTAGTTCCCTGACCCGCAGATAAGGATATAAGTCTTGGTGAGGATGGGGAGAAGGGAAATCAGAGCCAGGACAGATCTGCCCCTTAAATGGGAAAAAGAGAGGACTTTAAGTTGAGTTTGGGATTATAATAATATTAGGTCTCATATTAAAATAACTGGAAACTTATGGAGTCATCTCAATAGGAAATTAAGAGACGGGAAAGCGGGGAGGGGTTCAACATAACAGAATTGAAACAGTAATTGGAAAAATCCAAGACCATTTCATGCCTCTATCTCAAAGAGCTGAGACTCCTCAATAAAGAGGTTATACATCATATATTCATGCTGACTTGTAAATATTCAGAGATTAACAATACAAATGCCAATAGATGGGAGGCCTAGAATTCATGGACAAAAACGGCTTAATTGAAGACATGATACATTCTAATAAAGAAACAATGTGTTTCACTGTCGTTAGAGGCTTTAGAGTTTTCCTTGGTACTGTTGTGCCATGGATCACCGGATTTGGTGTCTCACTGAGGTTCTCATCCCAACTCCATCACTGAAGAGCTGCAAAAGCTTCACCCAGACATTTATCTTCTTTGACGTTAGGTCTTTCATCTAGAAAATGGGGATTATAAAATCTACCTCACGGCCGGGTGCGGTGGCTTAGGCCTGTAATTCCAGCACTTTGGGAGGCTGAGGCGGGCGCATCATGAGGTCAGGAGATCAAGAACAGCCTGGCCAACATGGTGAAACCCCGTCTCTACTAAAAATACAAAAAAATTAGCTGGGCCTAGTGGCGGGTGCCTGTATTCCCAGCTACTTGGGAGGCTGAGACAGGAGAATCACTTGAACCAGAGAGGCGGAGGCTGCAGTGAGCCGAGATTGTGCCATTGCACCCCAGCCCGGGTGATAGAGATTGCACCATTGCACTCCAGCCTGGGCGACAGAGTAGGACTCCGTCTCAAAAAAAAAAGAAAAAAATCATCTATCTCATGAGATTACTAATTAAATGTTACGGGTCCTGACTGAGCATTTGATACAGAATGTGGGTTCTGAAAGACACGTAAAACAGAAGCTAATAATTATAAGTTTGTAGATATGATAGGCTAGCATTGATTGACATTATTGTCAATCTCAAATACAGCACAGATATGGTACTGACATACCACTACCATGGAAAAATTATTTCTGGGATGACAACAACAAAGGAAATTATCCTTTCTTACTCACCAAGGGGGGAAAAAAGCATAATAGATATATATATCTATCCACAAATTCTATAGCAGTTATATATATATAACTGTTTTCATGGAAATTTGATTTATAGCTTTAAAGAAAAAAAATCACCTTAAAATCATGTAACCCCTAATGTATCCTTTCCCTGAAGCTATAAACACACCTCCAGTTATTCTGTCCAACAAAAATATACCACAGCAGGTGGAGTCACAAAAGAGTAAACGGTTTCAATCTTTTCATTCATTTCAGTCTATTCCCTCAACAAAAACTTCAAACTGCAGGTGCATGCAGCATACTTCTGCTATGACAAGAGCAGTGTATCTCTGTAACCAGGGCTTCACCTAATGATGTGTGAACTAAATGTTAACTGCAGCAAAATGACTCCAAGCCAAGAAAGCTGAGGGTCTTGCCTGGAAGAGGGGCTAAGCCACAGGAACACACCAAAGAGTGGGGTTGGATCTCTGGCCCTTGGGAGATCATCATTCTTTCCTTCCCTTCAACTTCTAATGTTTCGAGAATAGTGCAAATTAAATTGGAATTCTCAGTTTGCAGACATTCCTCATCTTAGGGCCCAAATTTGATTTCAGTCTGGAAACTAGCATCTAAATGAGTTTGAGAGAGGAGTAGGTTTTAAGAAAGGTCAAGGAGTAGGTTTTAAGAAAGTAAAACACTAACCAATTATTGTAGGGAATCAGTTTCACATCTGGAATTGGTTACATGTGGAACAGAGGAAGAGTTTTCTTAGGACAGTTGGTTTAATTACACTTTTTTAAACAAGAAAGAACAACCTACGAATGCCAGCTAATCTCAAATGCAAACTGGCTACCTCTAGCTAGTAGATCTATTTGCTTCTCATAATATTTCTACCAGAATTATTAGTACTATATCCACAAATAGTTTCAATCAGTTGTTGCTTAAGTAGGGCAAACTTTGGAATGTCCCTTTGAGGTACACATTTTTCCTGGGAGTATTAGTGTGTTAGGGTCAAATCTAGGTGTTCAGACATCTTGACTATTAAAAAAAAAAAAAAAGATGCTATGAGAATAAGCATGATTTTGGCTTAAGACTGACCAAGATTTTAAAATACTAGCTGTGTGACTTAATCTTGCTTTATCTTTTCCTTATCTTGGAAATACGGATCATTCTTATCTTAAAGAGATCTATATTATGATTATGATATTAAATTGTATAGCATATGTAAAACAACAAACAATTATGGGACTATCTGGCTACAGAAGGTAGTCAATAATTGTTAATTCTCTTGCCCCTCCCGGCTCCTTCCCTCTATTATTTAACAACTTATTTTTCCAAAGGCAATATATTTTTGGCAAATATAATGAGACAGGAAGCTTGATATAGCCTACAACCTAAAACATCAGTAGTATGGCACAGAATACAAGAAATTAAGCATATATATGGATTTAAAAGTATTCTCTCAGGGGAGAGAATTCTGCTTTCCTATGAAGTTTAGTGTAGCTAAGAATAATGCTGAAAGCAATATTTTACTCCCAAGGAGCAGGTTATAACCTTTTCCGTGAAACCCAGCCAGAACATTTATAGCACATTAACACTAGTGAATGGAAAAGAGAGAGAGGGCAAGAGGATATAATTATACAAATTTTTTTAATTTTTAATTTTTTTTTTGAGACAGGGTCTCCCTCTATAATCCAAACTAGAGTACATTGGCACAATTATGGCTCGCTGCAGGTATGACCTCATGGGTTCAAGTGATTCTCCCGCCTCAGCCTCCTGAGGAGCTGGGACTAAAGGCACATGCCACCACACTCAGCTAATTTTTTGATTTTTTGTAGAAACGAGGTCTTGCTATGCTGTCCAGGCTGGTCTTGAACTTCAGAGCTCAAATGATGCTCCTGTCTCAGCCTCCAAAAGTGATGTTGCCTATAATTATAGCCACCTAGCCTATAATTACATTTGTTAAGGCATCAAGGCATTGGTTGTTTTAACTGCCTTTTGCCTAAGTTGTTCTAAGGCTTATAATATATTTCAAGAAATTAATAATTTAATTGAATTCCCTCTAATTTTATTGTCTATTTTCCCCCACTTGAATCTGTGTGCAGAAGTACATCTGTAAGGATGAGTTAGGGGACAGATAGTGGACCAGTGCTGACCAAAGAGATCACAGTGACATCTAAAGATGATTTCAGAAACACCAGATGCTGTAGAACCAAAGTGGTGGAACAAGGCATCACAATTATCCAAAGAGAAGAGAGTTGTTTGTCCACATTTTGAAAGCCCCTAAGGACAGTTTTCAGGCACTTGGTTTGGGTCTTTGTGTGTGTGAAGCACATAGTGCAGGACGAGATTAAATCGATATTTAAATGACATGCAAGACACAGGAACCACTTGATGTGGTTGAGCATTTGCTCTCGTTACACTCTGTTCTGTTTATAAACATTCTAGCTATGTGAATAATAAAAAGCCAAGCACAGGCCTTTGTCATCCCTTCATGATCTTTCTGGTACCGGAGTTGCTTAGGAGGAGGTGTTGAGTTTTTGTGTGCTAAAGCTTGTCAAGGGCACATCAAAATGTAATAACGAAATCAACTACTAGACAGATTGGATGGCAGATTTTGGCAGCTAACAAGGAGCTTTCTCGTTATAGGATGTGCAAGCTTGTGGGTTGCACTGCAATTAGAAATGAATTTTTTTTTTTTTTTTTGCCTGAGCTCTTCTTATCCTTTTCATTCTCATAAGTGTCAACAGCAAAAGACTAGTTCTCACTCTCTAATGTACTCTATCCATCTCCCTGTTGCTAAAGTAACTAGCATCTTAATTTAACATCAAAATTTTAAAAATTGGATCAATGCTATTCAGTGTTTGTGAGATATTGATACCTTATGGGAAAGTAAGTGCTATATTACTTAAAACTAATTCTCTTGACTTCTTTCTATGTATGCAAAATATCCTTTTGGTATCCTTTTTTTTAAATTGTTGTTGTTGTGGTTTTAACCATATGTCTCCAGTAGGAAAGCAAGATCTTTGTTTCTTAACAGCTGATATGTACTTGCTACTGTGTCACACAGGAGTCCGCAATACTGTTAGCGGCAACAAAATCATTTCCACAGAAACTAAATTTAGCTTTCAAGAAGAGAAAAACAATACTACTTTTCTGCTGCTTAATAGATGGATTTCATGTGAAAAAATACAATGAATAAAGTCAATATGTTTTTCAGGGGTTAAAAGTAAGACACCCAAAGGTGCAAGTGGTTCCCTCAGAGATTCGCAGCCTATCTGGGTGAGGATTAGGACCTCCTGCAGCTGACCAGGCAGCTCCCAGGCAATCAGAACAATTCCAGAAGAGAGGAGAGAAGAAACTGAAAGGGAGGGAAAAGGAGATGCGGACAATGAATTCAGCTTTTTAAATACACCTGGGAATGTCCATTCAAGAGTCAGCTAGCTTACTAAGCCATTTTTCTTGATAGGTGGGTTGATGTATACAACTGTCACAGACTAGAGGTAATGGACAATAAAGTCATAATGCATGTTATAAATTTTCAACGGAAAGAAGTTTTTATTTTGGAAAAAAAAAAAAAGCTCAAGAATTGGGTATTAAATCCTTAAGAGACAAGAAGAACTAAAGAGAAGAACTAATCCCACATTCAACCCTTTTTCATTTTACTAGAAGAAAGAAGAAATGTAGTTACACAACCAAGTGTTCTTTGAATAGTCCATCATTTTAAAATGCACTTAATATGTGCCAGGCGCTAGACCAGGATCTGGGGAATCACTAGAAACTTCCTTTGTCCAGCCATGGTCAAGTAAAAGTAATAAGGAGATAGAGGTGCTGAGACTACTTACCCATGGTGCCCAACAGAGACACAAAGATGAAATCATTAAGTCTCCTCTTCATGGTAGAGATGAAGCTGAAGCTGAGTCCTAAAAAGTGAGCAGGCATTTTCAAGACAAACTGGGAGGAAAGGATATCATAGGTAAGGAAAAAGCCAGTGGTCAAAGCCTGAGAGTTAGAACAGAGTGTGAGGAAAGAGGCAGATCTCCAGAATGAAACAGACATGAGGTTCTGAAGATCAAATATTCCACAAGAAGGGAGTTTGGATAAGAAGGACATTAAGGTGCTTTAAGATGGAGGGGACACAATCTATGTCCTTTTCAAAGATCTTTAGGCAGCACTGTAGCTAACAGATCAGAGAGGGAAAGTATTATTATAGCAATACAGATTTTTCTTTCAAAATAATGTTGGGTGGAAGCCACCAGTGCAATTCCCCCAACTTCTTGTTCAAATATCCATGAAGACACAAAAATACTAAAATAAACCTAAAACTAATATCAACAGACTATGTCTGAATTTAGGAAAATGTGCAATAGCTATTAGATAATTGGAGCTAGGCTGAGATGCATCTGTCTCTGTACCATTCTATTTGCAGACACAGACCAAAAACCAGAAAGCCTACTTTCTACTGAGTAGCAAAAATGAAGGTGGGGGGAGATCCTAGAGGTAGAATAGTACAGCTTTGAAGATGGAGATAGACATAACCTTGATATCACAAATGTGTTTTTTCATGTATTCAATCAGTTCATCAAACCAGAGAAATAAGGAGGCAGGGCAGGAGCAAGTTGTTCTGTTGATGGAATAGAGGTGTACTAAAATTTATGCCTGTTAGAAAATGGGTGAATAAATGAATCTGCCCTCCACATGCACAACTAAGAAAGTGATTCAACTTCAGGGTATAAGAACAGTTTAGCTTCCTTATTTACTGAAAAATACTGAAACTGGACACTTGTTTGAAGACAAGTAAAAAGAAAGCCAACATGGAAAAAATGATTTGCATAAAAAGGAACAAGAAATGCATCCAGAAAATAGAGAAGAATAAAACACTTCATAACATTCATTTATTTCAGGACTGAGTAGAACTTTCATGAAAACATCTGGTTTCTTCAATGAGGACAAAAAGTCAAGGATCTAGAATGGGATCAAATAATCTTAAGGAAAGAACAGGTGGAGTTAAAAAGATACAAGGATGAAATAAAATGGGTGATGACAAAATGAAAAAATAATTGCAATGGCATTAAAACCACATTATTAGAATTAAAATATGCATTGAAGGAAGGGCAGAATCACTGATGCATAAACTCAAATGAAAATGTGGTGGTAAGCGTAGAAGTTTCCTTAGAACGCAAAGGAAAAAACTAAGCAGGAAGAAGGAAATGAGAGCTACAGACAATAAATCCCATAAAGCCAAGTTGAGGTTGAATGATGCTCCTGAAGAATGAAATTAAAGAAAGTAGCAACAATCAAAGATAAAAGATAAAAAAAGGTCTATGAGATGAAGAAAGTCATGTGTAAGCAGTTTCAATGGTTCACAGCTTAGTGGTTCACAGGAAAACTAGTGAAAAAAATGCATGCCTTGGCACATGATTATAACATTTAAAGAGTACAAAGGTTTTGCAATCTATCCATCTGACAAAGGTTTAATATCCAAAATCTACAAGGAATTTAAACAAATTCACAAGAAAAAAACCATTAAAAAGTGGGCAAAGGACATGAACAGACACATCTCAAAAGAAGACATTCATGTGCCCAACAAACAGGAAAAAAAACTCAACATCACTGATCATTAGAGAAATGCAAATCAAAACCACAATGAGATACAATTTTACACCAGTTGGAATGGCAATTATTAAAAGTCAAGAAACAACAGATGCTGGTGAGGTGTAGAGAGATAGGAATGCTTTTACACTATTGGTAGGAATGAGAACAAACATACATGCACACACAATAGCAAAGACATGAAACCAACCCAAATGCCCATCAATGACAGACTGGATAAAGAAAATGTGGTACATATACACCACGGAATACTATGCAGCCATAAAAAGGAATGAGATCATGTCCTTTGCAGGGACATGGGTGGAGCTGGAAGCCATCATCCTCAGCAAACTAATGCAGGAAGAGAAAACCAAAAACCATATGTTCTTGCTTATAAGTGGAAGCTGAGCAATGAGAACACATGGACACAGGGAAGCTGAGCAATGAGAACACATGGACACAGGGAGGGGAACAACACACACTGACGCCTATTGAGGGTTAGGGGAGGGGGAGGGAGAGCATTAGGAAAAATAGCTAATGCATGCTGACTTAATACCTAGGTGATGGGTTGATAGATGCAGCAAATCATCATGGCACACATTTACCTATGTAACAAACTTGCACATCCTGCACATGTACCCTAGAACTTAAAATAAAAATAAAAATTAAAAAGTACAAAGTTGAGTGAAAATGTCATCAAATTCTGCAATATGAAGCAATAAATTTTGATTATTCTTGGCAATATCCTTTGCAACATTAAATACCAAAGGAAAATGGAGGAGTATCGATTTATTGCTGAAAGTTGGCTAAAACATGTTCATGTGATCACTGCCAATTATTTCTGCCTAAGAGATTATAAGAGGAGGTAAAATGCACCCTACAAAACATATACATAGGGAGCGGACCTAACCTTTAGCGTTGGATTCCTCTAAACCATCTCAGAGTATTCAAACCTGCTTAGAAGCTACATTTTAAAACGTTATCTCATGAGCAGAGAGCTGAAACCAACACGTGATAGGCGGCCTCTAAGACGGCCTCCAATAGTCCACATGTCCTGGTACACACTACTGTGTAATCCCTCTCCTTGAGTACGGATTGAATTTAGTTATCCCCTTCTAATGAATAGAATGTGGTAGAGGTAGCAGAATGTCACTTCCAAGATGAAGATTGGCTTCTCTCTCAGCCCTCTCTTTCTCTTCCTTGCAGGGGACTCCTGCTGTCATGCTGTCACCTGCAAAACTGAGATACCCATATGGCAAGGAACTGAGAGAGACCTCCATCCAACAGCCTGTGCAGAACTGAGGCCCTCAGTTCAACATCTTATGAGGAAATGAACCCTGATTGCAAATTCCCCCCAGTTGAACCTTCACATGGGAAAGCAGCCTAGGCCAGCATGTCAACTGCAGTCTTCTGAAAGGCCTTAGGCAGAGGCATCCAACTAAGCCATGCTCAGGTTCCTGACACAAAAACTAGGAGATAATAAATGTTTGTTTTAAGCCATTACATTTTGGGATAATTTGTTATGCAGCAATAAACAATCAATATATTACAGGTTAATAATGAATAAAGTTAAGAGTAAGAAAATAGCAAGTGACTCTTTGATCTCTCCGTCTCTTAGCATTCTGAAATTTCTACCATATGGACAATTTTTGAATAACTGATAATTACTCTTGGTCTTGGGAAGGAAGACACCTTCAGTTTGAGCAAGAGTCTCATATACGTACTAATACCATTATGTCTCTATATACTACACAGATTTAGAAATCAGCTATTCAACCAATTAAACCAACATCAATCTATCTTTAATACCAAAATAAAATGTCCAAAAGAAATCTGAAAATAGAGGCTATAATTAATGTAGAAAATGTCCTAAATAATTAGGTCTACCACCCCAGAATTTACTGGGAAGTCCTGACAGCATAGTGCTAGAGATCACAGTAGCAGTGGCTATGCAAAGGCTATCTAGTAACTTTGGGCAAATTACATCATCTCTCAATGCCTCCCCCTGCATCTGTAAAGCAGAGTTGTCACATGTGAAGACTATCATGGGGGCATGGTACCTGCTCAGTAAATGTGACATACTATTATTACACTGTAAGAGGTAAAAACTGACAAAGGAGGAAAAAATTAAATTTGCTTGACTTCTGATCTCAAGCACAGGCATCTCAAATACTGCTGTTTGAATCTTAATTCTGAAAAACATAGGTAAAAAAATTATTTTGAAAAATGGAAAGATAATAAAATACACAGATTTCAAAACACCAGAGAAAATATAAGCAAATAAAAAGCTCAAAAAAGGAAACATAAGTAACCATATAAAAAACAACAAATTAGTGAAAGAAGTTTTAGATCAATTATATTAGCAATAATAACAAATAAGAATAGCTCTCTTAAGTTTTTAAGAAAAAAGTTTCATAAATTTGTTCAAAGAACAAAATATTATCATTATATTAGTTTCCTAGAGCTGCTGTAACAAATTGCCACAAACTAGTTGACTTAAAACAACAAAAATGAATTCTCCCACAGTTCTAGAAGTACAAAATCAAGGTGCTAGGAGACCTGTGCTCCCTCTGAAGGCTCTGAAGAAAAATCCTGCCTGGTCTCTTTCTAGCCCCTGGTAGTTGTGGCCATCCTTGGCATACTTGTAGCTGAAATGAAAGAAAGTAGCAATAACACTCTGATTCCTGCCTTCACCTTCATAGGGCCATCTTCCACACAGTGTGTGGCTATGTTTCCTTGTAAGGACAAAAATGCTCTTCTTGTGAGGACACCAGTCATTGGATTTGGGACCAACCCTAATCAAGTATGACCTCATGTAAACTCAATTACATCTGCAAACACTCTATTTCCAAGTGAGCTCACAATCACAGGTACCAGATACAGGTCCCAGGGGTTAGGACTTCAATGTATCTTTTGGGGAACACACAGTTCAACCCACAACGACATACTGTGTTCAAAAGGTATACAACTGAAAACAAATGGAAGCAATTTAAATATGTGACAACTAGGAAACAGACAAATTAGCATTGCATCTATATAATCGAATATTTAAAATCTACTAAAACTTTGTGGAAGACCAATACATAAAAATATCAGTGATATGGTGTAAACCAAAAATATTAAAATATAAAGATGCTTAAATATGCAAAAAGATACAATTACTGCTAATTATGTACGTATATATACAGAAAAATCTTAGGGAAAGTACACTGAAATATTAATCATCATTGACATTGTTGGTAGGACAAGAGGTGATTTTTAGTTTCATCTTCATAATGTTATATACTTTAACTATTTTATTACAGTTAAAATGCTTTTCTAGACTTTCGTAGTCTTTGCATTACAGCAGTAAAAGTATATTTTTTACACCCATCTTCTGATAGTTGTGAATATGCATCTGTGCTTTTTGAAGGGATTGAATCAATGTTCAAGGAATGTATGTGATGTAGGATAGCTGTGGGTTTATTCATAATGTAATAATGAAGATTACACTCCAATGACCTGGATTTCCAGTCAGGATCTCCTACTTGGTGGCTATGTGAACTTGGGCAAGCGGCCTAACTTTTTTTACTTTTTTGTATAGGCTGGAGTGCAGTGGCTCGATCTCTGCTCACTGCAACCTCCGCCTCCTGGGCTCAAGCGATTCTCCTGCCTCAGCCTCCCGAGTGGCTGGGATTACAGGTGCCCGCCCCAATGCCTGGCTGATTTTTGTAGTTTTAGTAGAGATGGGGTTTCACCATCTGGTCTCAGCCAGGCTAGTCTCAAACTCCTGACCTTGGTTGATCCGCCCACCTTGGCCTCCCAAAGTGCTGGGAGTACAGGCGTGAGCCACTGTACCTGGCTGAGGGGCCTAACTTCTATGTGTCTCAGTGTCCTAACATGTAAGCTGAATATATGATAGGGCTTTTCTCAGAACATCATTTTAGACAAGGTTTTGCTCATATATTTAATAAGAATAATAAGTCAACTGCTTTTCACCTATAATTTGACCAGTAATTTCATATGGAGTATCTGATAGTATCAGTAGTACTTTTGCACCAACCTAATATATTCTGATTGAGTACATTCTCCTGAAATGCGGTATGATGACTTCAATGACAAACAAGGCATAGTAGTCTGAAAGTGACCCTTAGATATTTGTGTTCATCTCTCCCCTACCAAATACACAGGTAAGTTTCATATATTTCCTGATATTCTTTGATATCCTTCAAGTGCCTTGATCTAATAATGATTTAAAGTTAGAGACTTTCAGTTACTTGTCCAGCTCCCAGTAAAAAATGGCCACAGGTGCTGAGGGCCCTGATATTATCTGTTCCTGCTTTGCCCTGTCAAGCTGCATGTACTGAAGGACTGTGACACTCAGGCGTACCCAGCCCAGCTTCGTTGAACTCTAGCCAGTGTGTTCAGAGCAGAGTGGTCTGGGATTTGCCCACCACACTAATTCCGCTGGCAGGTGTGCCCACTTTCTGAATCAGCAGCAGCATCCTGCTCACCCTGATTCATTCATGCGACAGCTATTCATTGAGTGGGAGGCCCTGTACTTACTAGATGCTGAACAAAATTGCACCTGCCTCCTCGAGTTTAGTGAATTAAAGTACTAAACAAATACAGAATGATACATTGTGATAAACACCAAGAAGAAAAATGATATGGTACAAAGAGAACAAGAGGAAGAGGTGACCTGGTTAGATTGGGTAGTCAGGGAAGGCCTGTTTGTGGAGGTGACAATAAATTAAAAACTTCAAGGATGAAAGTAACCTGCCATGCAAAGAGTGGGGAAGAGTGGCCCTGGAAAGGAAATACATTCTACAGGTATGAAGGTCCTGAACAGGAAAGCACTAGACCAGTAAAAATGATAGAAATGAAGCCAGTGAGTGGTGCAGAGAAGGGAGGAAAGATATGAGTTAGCTAAACACAGACCAGACCTTGCAGCACTTGGTCTTGTAGGACACAGGAAGAAGTGCATTTTGATTCTGTTTTAATTTCACTGAGAGGGCATCAATGGGTTTTAAGCAAAGAGAAAAAAAAAACAGCTATTTAAATTGCATTTTTATGAAAGTGGCTGCTTTCTGAAAAATAGAAAATAGAAAAGGGTAGAAATAGAAAGACTAATAAGGAGGCTATAAGGAGTTCCAAGTGAAGCATAACGGGGCCTTGAACTAGTGTGGCCACAGAGAATTGGAGGCATTTGAGCTTCATGTTGGGAAAGCCATAATAGAGTTATATTATGTGTGGGGAAGAAGAAGGAACTAAGGGCCATTGCTAGGATTCTCGCTTGAGCAAGAATGGTGCTCAAGCACCATTCTGGTGGGGTCATTCATTGAGATAAGGATAGACTTGAGAAAATCTTATTGGGGGTGTCTGGTAGTGGTGAAGATGAAAAGGGGGACTACAGTTCATTCTTGAAAATGTGGTAACTGAAATACCTGCGCATCCAGTATCCTAGTGGAGATGAAAAGAGGCAGTTAGATATCCATGTCTGGAACTGAGACATGCGGTCTAAGCTCAGGATGAAAATGTGGAAGTTGTAATTGGGACTGCCTTGTGAGACCTTGTGACAGTTCCCACTGTGAATAGAGCCTGGGCCTGAACCCCAGCTTGATTGGCAGAGAGGCTGACCTCCCACCTGTTCCTCTTCACTGTGTAGTAGACCCAGATCTACCCTCGGATCCCACTGGACCCCAGGTGTTTGATAACAAGACTGATATGACCTAGAGATTCCCTGCCAGGCTTCTATACCAAAGGTGTGCCTCCTCCAATCTGAATCCAGTCTATACTGGACCAGGTGACTGTGCTCTACTGTGAGCACGTATTTAAATATTAGCAGAAAGGCAGTGTCTTTCTGAGGAGATGAATCCACAGTGCCTCAGGGAAGTGGGGTAGGAAAAATCTTGGGATAGATGGCATTCTTTGCAGGCAATTGAATAGATATTGCTCATGTGGTGTGAACTGAGTATACAAGAGAGGCAAGCCCTTATACATTTATTTCATGTCCACTTAGTCCCCGGTCCTTTGTACATGGTGGGCCCTCCCACACCACACTCCAGTCCGGGAGGCAGGAGAGAGCCACAGCCCACAGCACCAGGCTCTGGTGTTCTTCTAGGACTGTCCTCTCACTTGCTCTCTAGAACAATGGGGCTCTGATCTCCTTGTCCAACTCCCTAAGAGTGATGAGGACATTTTAGGCAGAGTAGCCAAAAGGATGGAAGGCGTGGAGTTGAGATGCAGCCCATGTAACAGCCACCAGCAGTGCAGTGTCTCTCCCCACAAGGTAGGTGCTGACTAACAGAGGAAAAGGAGCAGGACATAGCAGATAGGGGTACAGAACAGCAGCACCTGCTCTGCAGAGTGAGGTTGATTCACAGGATTAAAAGGCCTGCAGTGGGCAGAAAGAAGGGACCAGCAGGGGAAGCATGTTGACATGTATCACACTCTAAGCCCTGGAGAACAGCTGATGCAGAAACATAGCCACAGTGCGGTTGAGGGAAGGTGCAAGATCCGCCTTGCCCGTGGACCCAGGTGTGGAGAGGAGGATGGGCTCACAAAGCAACTTGGGTAGACCCCATGAGCCAGTCTGAGGAGGGCAAGTTTTGGTGACGGCAAGCGTCACACAGAGTCTGCCCACAAAGGAAATGAGGAGACAAGGAATGAAAGGAGCTTCCTCCTGCACATGGAATTCCAGGAGCTGCCAAACTCCTTAATAGCATGGCTCCCTAATAGCTGGCAACCGCCTGACAGTTCTAAGAGTGATGAAATCCAGAGATGAAAGGGCTTAGCATCCCTGAGCAGAGAGTGCTTGTGGGTGAGCCGACTGCTCATTAACCTGGGCTGAACACCCTGCATGGTGTCCTGGGATCAACAAACACAGCTGTAGGAAGTTTAAAAAATTGACACCTTTCTTGTGAAACATAGATCCACCTATGGTGGCCCACAGGGTTGTGAATCAAAGCTGAAATGCAGAGCCAATATGAGGAAAAGCAAAAGCATAATCAGTAGGGAGTGGCTCCATAATCCAGAAAGCAGTGATTGAGGGGTAGCTGTGGGCACAGACCAGAACCAGACAGGCAGTAAGGAGAAAGAACATTCAAGGGGATAGGATCTTAATCTGGACATGGAAGGCACTTTAAGACAGATCAAGATCAGGAGACAGGCTGTTCAGTCTATGGGGGAAATCAATAATGAACTGCCAAGGAATAAGAATTTATTTGTCGGAGTTTCTCTCAAGAAACTTCCGCCATCTTTCCTCACTCCTATAGTTTCAGAACTTACAGAGAAGCTGATGTAGGAGTTAGTTAGGGATCAATCTATCATCTTTATTACTAGTAAAGCTGGACCAGAGAATGTGGCTAGTATCTCAGGTCACAATCAGACTTCCTACCTTCCCACACCCATCCCAAACGACAGGTTTTCCCAAGGCAGACACACAGCTTGCCCAGTAAGATTAGCACAAGGAGGAAAGAAGAATATGTCCTGCCCACAGGCAAACTGGGCTGACAGAAAGAAAGCCCCAGGGGGCTGAGCCACAGAAAGTCAGCTACTTTCCCCAGTTAGGCAATCAGATAAGTCCCCCCTTTCCTTTAGGAGGGGGCTGGCAGGAAGGGTGAAAGCTTCCTCCCTTCCTAGTATTTCCAGAAGGACAGATGTTTCCATTTTACGGGCCTCAGTAGGGATGCCTGGAAAGGAAGAAAATTAGCCTCCTTCCATTGTACTGGCATATATCGTCAGATTGTACATTCTGATATTTAGAGAAGAAAAATTCAAATGAGCTAGTAGAAGGCCTAGAGATTTTTTTTTTTTGATCCACTTGTTTTCAAATGTTTTCCTTTTAGCATTGAACTCTCTCTTCAAATATAAAGACAGAGCTGTTCTTGTTGAATGGGACAAAAACGTTAAGAGATGTGGAAGCCCAGGCTTAACCAAGAGGACTCCCCTCCCTTCCCCAGCACCACCCAAAAGCAACTCAGAGGAACCTGGCACTTCACACTATAGTTTCCAGACCTCTGAAATGGTTCTACTGCACTGGAAAAATGTTAAGCAGAGAATTTACGTGACTGCCCAAATTGCACAGCTGAATCAATGGCGGAGGTATGCTACTAGGATCCATCATGGTTTGGCTCATCTTGACAAGGTCTTAAAATCAACACAGAGAGCTCCAACTCACTTTAAAGGGATTTACATTATTAATACTAGTCTAATTTCTTCTTATCTTGCAATATACCTCACCTGCTAATGCCCATAGGTCTTAGAGGAGGCTGTACCTAGCCAGGAAGTTCACACTGAAAAATATCACTAGAAAGAGTTGTGCCATTGCCAGTAATACCGATCTTTGCAAAGTGGCAAGTAATTATAATCCAGATAGTTTAACAGGAGGAAAAGTGATGAGCTAATGGAGCTTCCCATCACCTCCAACACAATAATTTGGACAAGGTGTCTTTTTCTGGTTTTGTTTTTGTTTTTTTGCTGCCCCTTGCCAGAAGGGACCAGTCAACAAAAACAACTAACGTTTGTCACAATGGGCAGCTGTGAATTCGACCATATTGCCCTCACTATAACCCTGGTTTTCCATGAGCAAGGAGGTGATGAGGGTGGTGTTTCTAAACAAACAGAAAAAAAACAATTTGGCTATTGCATGCAGAATTAGGCTGAATCACATGAAATCAAATGAAATGAAAACACTGAATCACATGTTTTATAAATCATAAATGGCCAAATACTGGCACTTTTGTATGTTTCAACCTGTATTTCACTGGCCTGGTTCTCAACGGACTTTGACCTTCCAATATTCCAAATAACAGGCTTTAGTTCCTTGATCATTCCTGATTCTACCTCTTAACTAGGGACAGGCGCCAAAAAATATAGTGCAGTCTTCTACTTAAGGTTCTCTGTGTTCAACCAAGGACTCCTGAGCATGTCACAGGAGTTATGTCATGCCCTTCCTCCTGGTAATACTGGTTTTTATCCATTTCCTTCCTTCTCCTTACCCTCAGTTCATGCCCACACACCCACAATCATACAGAGACTGCTGAGACCACCAACTAATTTCAAACCACCTGCCAAACACTTTACAGAATATAGAAGAACTGTCACTACTTTCAGATGTCACAGGAGGGCCAGGAATCAGGGTTAATATCTCTGCATTTGATCACTCATTCTTCCTAAGAACATCATCAAAAGTATATAAAAATATTTATTTCTATTATCCCCTTCATAATTATATCCACGGCATAATCTCTGCAAAAGCATGTGCATGCTTTAAAAAGCCAGTGAGTGTCAGGGGAATTCATATCACCACACACTGGCAAGCCAGAATATCACTATTACCAAACTTACTTTACAAAACAAAGTGGAGGTAAAAACCACGGGAAGGGAAATTCAAACATCAAACAGGATTGATGGGTTTATCATCATCGCACTACATTACAGAGTGACCTCCACAGACTGGAAATTGGGTTACATCAACAAACCTCACTTTAAAGTGTGAGATGAAAGAGTGCCTCCCCTAATGTTTTGTGGTATAACTGGCTCAGGTTTAAAGAAAGTATGCAGCCAGGTACCCGTGTCACATTTCAATCTGTGATATTGACATGGATGTGAAAACCCAAGCCTTTGAAATTGAGCCTTTCATAAGTTGAACAAAAACCTGAAATGCACTCTCCTGCGAAGACCTGAAGGACAGAGAAGGTAAGATGATAAAGGGGAAACCTTTACGCATGGAACATTTTTGAATTTTCCTGCCATGGGCCATAACTCAAGTGTGTGAAAGTAGAGCTTAGCTCAAATAATTGACATTGGTTTGTTTGGTTTTCCTCGGTATCAAGGCTTACCTGCCTTGTAAAGATTCCAAAACATCAGCAATGTGTTGCCAAAGTCAGGAAAATTATTAGTGTAACAGAATCAGCTGTACTTAAGTTGGATTCAATTATCCAACCCCACCGCACCCAAGAGCGCCCTCTTGTCATTTATTTATTTAGCCAAACTAATTTCTCCGTTGGTTTGGCAAACTCTCAGGCAAGCAGTGAAGAGCTCGGGTATTCAATGCAAGCTTCATTAACCCACTGCAAATGATCTTCATATTTTTTTCGATAACATTCCAAAAGGAAAATGTCTCTGCCCTCTACTTTCAATTTTTAGTCTTTTGCTTTATAGAATATAGAAAAACTATAATTTCTAGATTTAATGTAGAAATTAACAGATACCAAGCCAAATATCTTATCCTTTGGTTTTATTATTTGGTGTGTGTATAGGAAATGGAGGGACTGCAGAAGGATGGATTTCTCAACTTCCCATAAATCATTTAAAACAAGGTCCTCAGACTCTGCCCACTTGTGACTTTAAGGTTAAGAAGGGGAAGAGAGATATCACAAAGGGTATTTGAATTGTAAACAGGGATAAAAGGCTATTTGTTAATATCTGAGGATGCAAACAAGTCACCAATAGCAGAACAACAAAATGTCCTGATAGTTTTAAAGTCTTGAAAATATCTCCAGCCCCAGGTCCTTCCTTGGCTTCTAGCTAGGTCCAGGTCCCCTTTACCAGGAACAAAACCCCAGGATGCATTACGCTTCCTAATTCTTCATAGTCTGCTTCATTTGGCAAAGGGCCTAAACCTAACCACAACAGTTAAAAAGAAAGGCTTGCATTCTACTATAAAATACACAAATCATGAAATGTATACAACTAACAAAAACAGTTTCGGTACTACTTGATGAGAAGAATCTTATGGGGGGTGTGTGTGTGTATGTGTTTTTTAATTCAGCATTCCAGTAATGTGAAACCACTGTTTAAGGTAGAAAATCATTTTTCAATCTCAGGAAACATCGTTACTAGCTGCCAAAAGTCAATCCATATAATAAGAAATATTTGCTAATGCTGAACACCTGCACTTTTATAGATAGCCTCTCAGGACAGCTGTGGCTGAGTCTTCAAGTCTACCAATACAGCAGCCAAGTAAAAACACTAAATGTTAGATAAGAATGCTTGCTGAATTAGCCATGCATGTATCTACGCTAAGTCTAGTATATTTATTGGTAGACTCTGACAGTCATTAGATACAATAAAGTACAATACAAAATATATCCAGGATAAGGTTCCCAGCTGCTAGATGCTTACATCTTGAGGTGGTAAGATACACAAATCAAAACATACTAAAGGTATAAACATATATCATGCTTATGGAAGCCATGTGTAAATATTTATTTCACTTCCCATGGTTAGATTTAACTTTTTTGGTTTCATTGTTTGATTTTTCTGACTTGCTGGGTTTAATAGAAAAAGGCAGCCACCAGAAGTTTGAGGGAAGGATTCATTAAGAAGGTACAATCATTGTTTTATATCTTTCTGAAATGAGTTCTAGCAAGTGCCTTAAGGATAGTTTACACTTTCTTGCCTACTATTCAAACACCGTGATGCTGAATCTTCACAACTTTCTAATTGCATTAGTCTTCTCTAACCAATCAATCAAGAGACAGAGAAAGATGACTTAAAAATTATTACTGTCAATAATAAAAATCATGTATTGAGTATCAGCTAAGAACCGGAAACTGAATGACATCCTTTACAGACAGTGAGTTTAATTCTTACAACATCATGAAATAGCAGGCCGAGCGCAGTGGCTGATGCCTGTAATCCCAGCACTTTGGGAGGCCAAGGTGGGCGGATCATCTGAGGTCAGGAGTTCGAGACCAGACTGGCCAATGTGGCAAAACCCCGTCTCTACAGAAAGAAAATTTAAAAATTAGCCAGGCATGGTAATCCTGTAATCCCAGCTACTCAGGAGGGTGAGGCAGGAGAATTGCTTGAACCCGTGAGGTGGAGGTTGCAGTGAGCCAAGATCGTGCCACTGTATTCCAGCCTGGGTGAAAAGAGTGTGACTTCTTCTCAAAAAAAAAAAAAAAAAAATTATGAAAAAGCATATATTATTACCTTCCTTTTATAAGCAAAGAAATTGAAAATCACAGTAATTGATGTGACTGTCTCAAGTTAGATATAGTCAATTCTTATCTGGTAATAAAACTGGAATTTAAACCCAAGTTCATCTGCTTTGAGATATTGTGGTCTTTCTTCTGTCTTACACTTCCTCTTTTGCCAGTATTTAGTTAGCACTGATTTTTTTGCTGGGCGTTATACTGGTAATGTAGCGGTAAATTAGGCAGATGTGGTCCTGCCATCACAGTTTACAATCTAGCCCGGGAGACAAACCTACAAGGAGTAGCAACAGGTAAAATTTGGGTTATAAACAAACAGTATAGCATACAAGGGGACAAGAGGGGAACCTGGCCAAATGGTATAAATTCTGCATTCTGCAAAAGATGCCACAGAAAACTACTTGCTGAGAAATCACCTTCATCCCCTAAACTTCAAGTCATCCCACTGTTCACTCAATTCAATCTCAATAGTGTGATATTTCTATTTAAATAAAATGTTATCCAGTCAGTTTTCTTTGGTTTCTGTGATTTCAGCAGGGCCAGGTAGAATAATTAGATGAGAGGTCCTGGATGGGTTCTTCTTAAATTGCTTTCCTTGGATTTCAAGCCTTTCTAGTGCCCTTGTCTTGCAGCACATGTCCCACCTACATCATGTCTGAAGTTGCCTATTACTCCCTCTCCTTCAACCAGTCATGACCTGTTTATCCCCATCACACCTCCTGAAGGCAATCTGACACCACAGGCATCACATCCCTACTACATCATTTTCCTAATGTACACCCTGCTCCCTTCCTCCCTTACTGGCCCCTATAGCACTTTGCACACAAGGACTGAGCAACTCCCCAATGGCAGAAAGGACCAATTCATATTATTCTTGGGTACTCGGTCTTCTCCTCATACTAAGCAGAAAAGTCAGAATGTTTCTGGCAGCATTCTAATCAAGCTTTATCACCTTGGAACATGTGTTTGGTCATTTCTGTCTTCAGATTTTTCAAAAGCAGATACAAGTCACGTGCCAAGATGAACACAAAATGCTGAGATTAACCAGAATTCTTTAATATGCATAGGGTAGATGACCTCTGCCTGCAGAATACACTCTCATGAAAGTGATCCAGCCAGAGCTTCAGCTACTGTCTTTCATCAAGGAATTATTTCATAATGCAAATGAGAGTAATATTATTAAAGCAAAAATCTGAATCTGTTTTATTTTTTAAAAAAATAAACCACTCAAATTCACTTAACTAGTAGTAATTAATTGCCTATGTTTTACAACACACCTCACAGCCAAGGCACTGTGATTACAAACCTGCCACCAAAACAAGTGCCGGATATTTGAAGGCAGTGGCTAGTAACCCTGCACTCTAAAGGCAACTTACTGTTTAACAGAGGTAAGCTACAGAAATAGGGACTGACAGGAGCTCTTTTGTGGCAAATTAGCTGAGGTCATAAGCAGTTCTGATAAAATGCACCACATATGCTCAAATATGTACCCTATAGCCTCTTCTAAAAATTTCAAGCAGTATCAGGACAGATAATAATGCAATCAAGTACTTACAAATACTCTGTACAAGTCATTAGAAGAAACACTGTGTTACTGAGGCCAAAGCTTTCCTTCCACATTGGCTAATTGTATAGAAATGTTATGCCTTCTAAACCTTTCGTTTTAAAAAATCTTCCAACCACCATATTACAGTCTCAAAGAAGTACATTTCATGCTGTTACTACAAAAATCAATTAGTTAATGTGTGAGTATGATCACTTTTATAAAACTAAGAAACAAGAGAGGTAACTACATGACAGCATCTGTCCAGGTTCTCAGTTAGAAGCAAAACATGGAGAGACTAAGCTCTGGTGTTCCTACTGGAGGACCATCACACTGAAGTGGGGACAGCCAGTTTTCTCAGTCTAGAGAGCCATGTGTTCTGGTAGTTTGCTGACTAGGGTCTGATGTTAAAGAATTAACAAATAACAAAAAGATGTTTTAACTCAATGAACTACCCTGGCGTCTGGCACTATACAAAATGATCCTGGGGTCAAGAGATCCTCCTTGTTTCCTATCAAACACTTCTTTCTTCCTTCAGAGATCCTGGTTCCTTTGCCTCAGCCACACTCTCCTTGATGCAACATATTAGATTTCAGTGTTTCAGGGGAGGCTGCCTTGTGTGGCAAGACACCAAAGGACCTTCTATTCACTAGGTGGTCAGTTTTAGCACATTCTCACCAAGTCCCAGTGTAACTCTGTGAGCCATGAGGATATCTGGCTTTTCCCATTCCCAGCAAACAGAAAGATGAAGCTGAACTGAGACGTTGAAAATCTCCATTATGATTTCCCTTTTAGATATTTTAGTGGGTTTTCCCTGGAGGGAAACAAAATTATGAGTTCATCAAACATAAATGGGAAACATGAGCTTCATCAGTCATCCCCTCATATTAAAAGTAGCTCCCCTTTTGGGTTGCTCACGAAATAAAATTGGTAATAGCTTATTGCCAAACTTTTCTAGATCTTTTAGCCCCAGGAGCACACAGCAAAAGTCACCACTCCTTTCACTAGTAATATTTCCTTCTGCCTTTGTGAAATTCTTGCCAGGAAAGGAGGGGTTGGGGATACCTTTCTGAATATTTTGGGGACATACATGTATCCAAAAGGACCATCTGAAAAATTTTAAGACCAAAATAGTCAGGCATGATTAATTAGAATGGATGCAGATAATGTGGCTTTTTAAATTGTGGTAAACTATATATAACATAAAATGTATCCTTTTAAGCATTTTAAGCATACAAAATACATTCACAATGTTGTATAACCATCACCACTCTTCATTGCCAGAATTTTTTCATCATCCCAAATAGAAACTCTGTACCCATAAAACACGAGCTCCCTGTTCACCCTGCCCTAGTCCCTGGCAGCCTCTAGTTTACTGTGTCTTTAAGAATTTGCCTAGGCCCCTTGTATAACGACTACAGTATTTTTAATGTCTGAAGACTCTTTGTCACTCCTGTACATCAAAGAATTTCCCTTCGCTTGACCGTGGGCCTACCTTAGTGATACACCCCTAATGAACAGAATGAGGTAGAAGCGGCACTGGGTAAATTGGAGGCTCAGACAGAGGCAATACAGCTTCCACTTGACTTGCTCCCCACCTCTCCCGGGAAGCCAGCCTCCATACTCCAAGAAATCCAAGCAACCACATGTAGAGGTCAAGGGGGTTCTGGCCACAGCCTCAGCTGAAGACCCAGTCAACAGCCAGCATCAACCACTAGTCATGTGAGGGAGCCTTTAGTTAATTCTAGTCCCCAGGTTTAGAGCCACCTCAGCCAATGCCATGTGAAACAGAGACAAGCTGACCTCATCCAGCCCTACCCAAATGTCAGATTCATAAGCAAAATAAATGTTATAATTCGTGTCACAAAATGTGGGGGTAGTTTGTTATGCAGCAGGTGAGATATGGAATACCAACCAGTCATGGTGAATGCTGGCCAGTACATCAATACGTATGTATCAGTTGAATATCTGTGTTCCACGTATCCCATAGAATACACCAAGCCAAAAATTCACAAGCCAACTCCAGGGAATCCTGGAGACAATATGGCTGTGGAATATTTAAGTCAATTAAGTCCACAGTAACTTAAATCCAAAGTTAAGGTAGGAAGGAATCAACAGCCTTGAATCATCTAGTGATACCTGAGTATCTGCACAATAGTGATTAACATTCATGCATTGGGAGAAAACAAAATTAAGCTTTTAGCTATTTTGATAACTTGCCCCTTCATTTAGTAAATACTGGCAATAAAAACAGATTAATAGGAGATTTCAGTGGCAGAAAAAGAGACAATAATACAGACAGATTCTGTTCTGGCAACAACAGGACTGAAAGAAATAAATGTTTCAAAATATTTCCTTATTTGGAGCTTCTATACAATATGTTTATATAGAGATTCTTATTGCTATTTTATGTTAATTTAATTTGATGAGCACTCAATGTTTTTTCTGGCTGATAACTAATGGCTTTCTTTAGTTCTAGAAAATTCTTAGCTGTTGTCATCTGTTGTATATTGTCTTTTCTTCACTCTTCTGAAATTCCTGTATTTCATGTCTCAGTTCATCCCCTGAGGCTCTTCTCCTTCATAGTATATCCAAGTCTTTCTTTCTGCAATATTTTATATAGTTGACTCAATCCCTACGTGTGTGTGTGTTTTTTTTTTTTTTTTTTTTGGAGACAGAGTCTTGCTCTGTCACCCAGGCTGGAGTGTAGTAGTGCAATTTTGGCTCACTGCAACCTCTGCCTCCTGGGTTGAAGTGAGTCTCATGACTTAGCCTCCCAAGTAGCTGGGACTACAGGCACTGGCCACCATGCCCAGCTAATTTTTGAATTTTTAGTAGGGACAGGGTTTTACCATGTTGGCCAGGCTGATCTTGAACTCCTGGCCTTAAGTGATCCACCCACCTTGGCCTCCCAAAGTGCTGGGATTGCTGGGGTGAGTCACCGCACTCAGCCTCAGTCCCATTTTCATTAACTGTCACTTCAACTGTGTTTGACCTATTATTTATTCTCCTAATTAGAGTCTTTTTTGAACATTTAAATTGTATGAAAATTTTATTTACAAGATTTGTAATGAGTTATTGGCTGTATTCATTCATATGTTTCAAAAAATTTGATTTTTCTTGACAATCTCTTTTTACTATTTAATTTGGATACCAGTTCCTTTTTTATCTTTTCAAAGATGTATAAAATAATTTTTAAATAACTTGAGCAATGCATGATAATGTCTAGTTCCTTAGGTGTTAACGCTTCCCATTTGTTGGGTGCACTGGCTATCTGCCTTAAATTCCCTTGTGTTTTAAAATTTGGGCTTGTAAGCTCTTCTTGCCTAGTAAATTTTGTTTTGCTTCATTGTTTTTATCTCTTTCTAAACTCATAGTGGGTAATTTCATAATTGCCTCAGCCCTGACACCACAGTCTACAGCACAGAACCAGGTCTCATACTAGAAGTCTGGGATCTTGCCAGTAGGAAATCATAGTTCCAGTTCCTGTGGGATCACATGGAGGCACCATTGGAAAATCCACTGGAATGAGCAAGAAACGGATTCCTCTCTGGGCCACGTCGTTTCTACCACAGCCCTTGACATCATACAGAGCAGCAGCCCTTGAGACGCACTGCGGTAGGTTGCATTTAGTGTTTCATGGGGTTTGGATGACAGGGGTTAGATTAGCTCCCTCTTTCTAGTCTCAGTCAGTGCTCCGGGCACTTCAGCGCCAGCTCACCATTTCTTTTTTTCACTGTGTTTTTGTTTGGCAGAAATTTTCATGTTAAATTCTGCTTTATAAGTGAAACTCTATTTTTTTTCGTTTTTTTTTTGTTGTTGTTGTTGTTGTTTTGGGGGGGCCCCAACTCTCTGTGTTCCAAGTAGATGGAGAGGCACTCCCTGCCTTGTACCCCATGTGTAGTCACTCTGCCATTTTGACCATAGAGGCAAGAATCAGAATAAAAGTAACTCTTTATGTTTCCTCGAGTTAGCATGAAGATCCCTATATTTTCACAGATAAAATTTCATATTTATCATGACGGACAGAAGAAAGTAAAACAAGTCTATCATTGCATAAAATGATATATTTGCTCTAATAAAGAACTAAAAATAATATTATGATGCAAGTATTATAGGTAATGCAAAGGTCTGATAAATATTTGATTCAGTCCTTACTTTTAAATATATATGCATGTATATTTATGCAAAACCAGAAGATATGTAGAAAATCACACACATTGTATTCCTCACATAGGACATGAACCTTTCACAGATCTCCCTAAACTATACCTTTAGGGGCCTTTAAATCTTTGGAATTGGTGGGTTTTGCTTGAGATTCATAGCATAAACAACTTTCTGGCCAGGTGAGGACTGGCTCTTTGGTTATAATTTTCAAAGACAAGTCCTGATTGTTTGATTTTGTACCAAGCACCTGCTAAAAGTATCACTTTCCTGGCTAAAAGTGCAGGTGATTTGACATATGCACTGACTGACAAGAGACTTCATATAAATACTTGTTTACATGTCAGTTATCGTGAACAAACTTTAATATGTTCAAAATCCTGAGCCAAGTCAGCCAATTTCAGTGTAGGCCCATCTTTCTGCAAAGAAATTTGTTTTGGCATATGGGATATATCATTGAATGTTTATTTTACTTAAAAAAAGAACGAGAAATGTTCTTTTGATCCTCAATACTAAGTATTCAATAGATTTAAAAGAGAAAATGACAGAGACACTTTCGGTTTCGATATTATTTAAAAGTGTCTGCACAGGAACTCAGAGGCAAAATTCCTGAGCGTCTTCACCAGGTGATAAAAAGGATGAGTAAGATATACACAATTCCTCCTCTAGCCAATTTTATAATATACTTATCTTATGCTATGAGATGAATCTCTTATAAATCAGTCGATTCTCTTCTCTCTCTCTGCCATAGTTTTTGAAGCTATCCTCCTAGGGATAGTGCCTTGTACATATTGTGTTCCCATAAATATGTGTATAATGAATGTGGCACCACTAGAAACTCAAGATGAACCAACATGGCTTGACTTTTATTTTTATTTATTTATTTTTTTTTATTTTTTTGAGACGGAGTCTCGCTCTGTCACCCAGGCTGGAGTGCAGTGGCGCAATCTCGGCTCACTGCAAGCTCCGCCTCCCGGGTTCACGCCATTCTCCTGCCTCAGCCTCCCGAGTAGCTGGGACTACAGGCGCCCGCCCCTGCGCCCGGCTAATTTTTTCTATTTTTAGTAGAGACGGGGTTTCACCATGGTCTCGATCTCCTGACCTTGTGATCCGCCCACCTCGGCCTCCCAAAGTGCTGGGATTACAGGCGTGAGCCACCACGCCCGGCCTACTTTTATTTTTAATTAGCTAAAGAGAAACCTCTTTATAATACGGTCTGTATCCAGACTCACGAAATGTACAGATCACTACATTTAGGCAACCTTAGTGACATTTAAGAATACTCATGCACTTCAATTTCAAGTGAACTTGCATACTAGTCTCTTTTGCTTAAAAGTTCTAAATGGAAGACTTTAAATCTCTATTTTGAAGATGCAGTGAAAAATAAATCATATTTTCAACTACTTGTGTGACTGACATATACTTGACATTCAAATCTTTTTTGAATGAATGAATGAATATGGTTTTACACTATCTGTATGGAAACAGATACATAACATTGTTTTTCTTCTTGCTCAGTCATAGAACAGCAAGAAAGACAGTCAGAAGAAAGAAACTGGTGGGGTAACTCCAAATTCCTTTTTCGTGTCTATCTAGTATGTCTTCATGCTGAGTGACTAGGAAATGGAAAATAAAGTACAGATGATGAAAATGGACTAAAAAAAGAAAAACAAAACAAATAAATAAAGTACAGAGGAACAGATGCCTGAACACCACCACCCATGGCAGTCACAGACCATCTAAGGAGACTCAGAGGCATAAGATTCAGAGAAGCAGGTTTGGCATTTACTAGTTATACACTACATGCCAGGCCCACTGTCTAAAACCATAATTCTTACTTTCCAGCAAAAGGCCAGCACAGGAGCTTATCAAGGCTTCAGAATGATGCTGACACAGGGCAGGAATGAATAAGGACTTCCATCCCATGAGGGAGACAATGTCAAACAAGAATGGTTCATCCTGAGTGTCCACCTGTGCCAATGCATCCCACACATATTTATGGTGGACATAGTATGTACAAAGCACCATTTCCAGGTCCTGGAGATCCTGCGGAAAATGAGGTCCTGCTCCTGGGGAGCTAGCATTCCAGGAGAAGAGTTACAGTGGGCTCTGGCTTGGGAACATCTGCAGGGATTAAGGTCAGAGTCCAAAGAAAGACCTCAGTAACTTCAAAACTCAAGTTGGGGATGACCCCGGATTCTCAAAAGTAAAAGTTCAAATCCATGTAACAATGAGGTAAATCTGTATTTTCCTAGAAGAAAAGATAGGAGCCTGTCCATGATCAGAGAAATATCAACTCAGTGGTCTTCTAGCCTTCTAGCTATGTCCTAGGAGAAGACAGGAGCCTGTATATGATCAAGGGAATCTTAACTCAGTGGTCTTCTAGCTACCTCTGTCAAACCCTACCCAGGCTTTTGAGATGGAACTGCTCTTATGTCTCAGGAGAGATGGACATCTGCAGGCAGAATCTGATCTAAGAAACCTGTGGCATTACCTTATTGATTTCAAACAGCAAGGTCTAAACATGGATCACTTCTTCCCCTCTATGTTTATCCAGATCCAATCCAGGCACAGGATTTCAGATCATGAAAGGACTAGCTTTTGCCAATTTGTAGGGAAACTGCTGATTTAGTTCTTTGATGAGTAAAAACCATCAAATGTTGAATTTGTTGAATTGTAAAACCAAATCTAAACAGCTCGTGGCAGGAAAAACAAATGTCACGTGGTAATCTTTACTCCTGTTCAGGATGCATTTTACATCCAAAACCCATAATCATCTATACACAGCCAAGCTGAGGAAGAAAGGGTGTTATTAAGCATAAATCAAATCAGGAGTCTATGTTGAAAGCTAAATGATTTCTTGTTACATGGAAATAATACTGAAAAACAACAACAACAACAAAAAAAACAACAACACAGAATCACTGAAAGTAAAGCTGTGCAATATATTTATGCCACAATAGAGTGCTCATGAAAACAAATACTCTCTCCTGTTTTCATATGTTTGTTCTTTCCTATCATTCTAGAACACAGGGTTAGGGAGACAGGAAGCAGTGGGGCAAAATAAAAGAACTTTGGACTTTACAGTCAGAAAGATTTGGGTAAGAATGTCAAGTAACCACGTCCTAGATGATGTGGTCAAATCACACAGCCACTCTGAGCCTCAATTTTCTAATCTATAAACAGAGATACTGATACCCATATCATAAGATTTTTGTATGAAATTAATGAGTCTCCCACCCCCGCCCCCGCCCCGACCCTGCATGTGGGTCTCATACACATCTACACACACAAACACAAAGACACGGAGACACAAAGACCAGTTTATAAATCCCCACTCTGCTAGCTCAGAATCTTGTGTGTACTTTATTATACAACTTTTAAAGTATTTTCTATAAATTTACCTTCTCTATTAGACTGAGAGCCCTTTGGGGGACAGAAGATGTATCATATTATCCCTCTGTCATGAGGATTCAGAAAGTTATTGGCATACAGTTAGTCAGAAGAAGTTACTTTGTGTTTTTGTTTTTTTAACATTCACTATACTCACATTCTAAGAGTCCTCTTCTCCATTTACTGAGATAGGATAGCACCCATGTTCCAATATTCTATCGTGCACAAGCAAAATCTTTTTTTTTTTAACCAAAAACAATATTACAAAAAGAGGTCCTACTATTTTTTAGTTTTCACTTATCCTTTTTGTTGGTCACTCTTTCTTTTAAAATAGCATCTCCGTTCTCCATTGGGTCAGGCAGCTGTGAACAGATAGCAGGTATTTTATAATGTCAACTAAACAAGCCATGGATGAAGAAGAAAAGGACCCAGTTCCCCACTTCCAGAGGGTCAACAGGGAGCAGGGCAGGGGCTTCCCTCTGTGTTGTGACTTCATATGTAGCTGGTATTAGAGGACTTTGGATTTGTGCTAAGGAACAGCACTGAAGGAGAAATAGTAGATGAAATGAGAAAGCAGCTCACAGGAGACAGGTTTCCCTGTAGCATAAAGGAACAGGGCGGAGGAAGTGATGGCAGGCGCAAAGCATGGGACCGCTCTGGCTGGTTGAGGAGGAAGTGAGGTGTGTTCCACGCCTTAGTATACATTTAAAATCATGAAGCAAGAAGTCAGGAGTCACGGGCAATACAGGCAGGTTATCCCCAAAACCGTTCTCTCCTGAAGTGCTATGCTTTTATTTCTCCAATGAAATTGGCCTCAAAAATTTAGAATGTCTCTTCTCAAACCCTGTAGCTTCTCACTCCAGCTCTGCAGGTCACAAAATGAGCTCCTCTTGTGGATCAACGGATCTTGTCAAAGGTCATGAACATTATCCTTCCAGGGTAATTTTACATGTGACAAAAAATTTATCCATATGCAAAAACTTACATGTAATTTACATATGGATCGAACATATAGATTTAAAAACTAGTATTTCTTAATACATAAATCTGACAGAGGAGGCAGTCATTAACTCTCATCACTAATTCTGAACAATAACTTTCCCTGGCCCCTTCTCAAATAAATTAACTTTATTCCCATCTCAGTTACTGACAGATGATATGACCTTGAGTAACATATTCTTCCTGTACAATGGCCTTCAAAATTGACCACCTCCTCCTGCCGTTATCCAACTCCCTATTCCTGCCACATAGGATTATTTGAGATCCACACACATTATTTTCATTGCTATATCCTAAAAGTCCTCTGCCTCTTGTCTGTGTGGCAAACTCAGAGTCTACTCTCAAGGCTTTCCTCAAAGCTCTTCATCTGAGAGTCTCTCCCTGACCCTCTGACAACCCTCAGGGAGAGCATCTACCCTCACTTTTGGTTTATTACTTACTCTGTGTGACAGATTCTTTCATGTCAAATGACTGGCTAAATTATTTAGATCTGACATGCCCTGAAGAGTGGTACATGGGTTTTTCTCTTTCTGGATAAATACATCATTCATTGTTTCTAACCACATAAATTATGCTTAGTAAGTGTCAGGCTGTGTGTAACTATTTGAAAGATATGCATGAACTGTGCTGAAATACTCAAGAAGGAGCTTTAGAAAGGCCAGGGTTCCTGCATTCCATCCCAAGTTAACTCAGTCAGAACCTATGAGGAGAGACCTAAGAGTCTGGCAGGCATGATGGACAGCAAGGTTTGGGAAACAATGCTGTACAATGAGGATGTTGAAACAGAGTAAATCCTATCACCTGAGGTCAGGAGTTTGAGACCAGGCTGGCCAACATAGTGAAACCCCATCTCTACTAAAAATACAACAAATTAGCTGGGTGTGGTGGTGCATGCCTATAATCCCAGCTACTAGGGAGACCTAGGCAGCAGAATCGCTTGAACCCAGGAGGCGGAGGTTGCAGTGAGCCGAGAATGTGCCACTGCACCCCAGCCTGGGTGACAGAGTGAGACTCCATCTCAAAAAACAAACAAACAAACAAAGAAACACACACAAAAAAAACCAAAACACACACACCCCAAAACTGAGTAAATTCTAAAGTGTTGAATGCTATCCACTTTCAGAGATAATTAAAAATCTGAAAGGAGGAAGATTATTTTATCTTGTACACACACTTCATTTAAACTTGCAGTTGTTGGTGTTAAGAAGAAAAGAGCAGGATTCAATGTCAGGTGAGATCTTTCCATTCAAGATGGCAGGCGTTCCTGAGTGTGCTCTCACCTGGCCAGAGGGCCTGATCTAGATGTCCCACCTGACAGGAACCCCCAATTTAAACAGCATACTCTGATTACTGAATCACAGCTACAAAACCAGTGGTCCTAAACAAGAATAGTGTAGATGTTTTGTGAGTATGGTTATTGAGGGAAAGATGTGACAAATCACTAGATTGGTGCTAAATGATCCAACCACCTAGCATACCTGTGGTGAGCACCTTGCATTTCAATAAGCCTATTTAAACAACAACACATTTACAGTAGTCCCCTTTATCCAGGGGGATATGTCCCAAAACTCCAGTGGAAAGTTTAATTTATAAAAATAGAACAATTATAACAATACACTATAATGAAAGTTATGTGGATATGGTCTCTCTCTCTCTCAAAATATCTTATTGTATGTAATATTTTCCAGTTAGACTTGACTTCAGCAACCAAAATTACAGAAAGCAAAACCACAGAAAAGGGGGGACCCTACTGCACAATAAATTTGGATATAAAATCACTCAATATAGTAAGCATTGATAACATGAAACCCAAACTCCAAAAGGCAATATACTGTTATATTCAAATAAATAAATACAGGTCACATGTTTCAATTTGAGGATGTCAATGCCATACTCAATTCCTGTCAGACACATTTAGAGAGCCCTCCTGCCATCTAGCCCTAGAGAGGAGTTTCATGTCACGGGTGAGGTGGGGAATAGTGTCTGGAGGCAGGGAACCTAAGGCCATTTCATACTGACTTCCCAGAACTAAACTGAAAGAAAAACCCTAATTTTCCATGCCTAAGTAACAAAAGGACCAGAGGCTACTCCCTTTGCAAACCCCTACCTTTTCTGAAAGGCAGATGGGAAATTGAAAGTACTTCTGATTGGTTGCTTTTTGCAACCAATCAGATATTTGCAGAGGAATGTAACTTTGAAACTTCACTTCAGCCTGCTGTCTTCAACCATTCAGACTGATCACGGATCAAGTCTTTGTTTGCATAGAAGTGCAACTTTGTAACTTCATTTTAGCCTCTGATTGGCTAACCATTTTAGCCTTTGCTTTCCACAACCAATCAGATGTTTGCATAGGAGTGTGACCTTTGTAACTTCACTTCAGCCTCTGATTGATTGCTTTCCACAACCAATCAGACTGATTGTGGGCCACCACTTTACATGGGATGAACACCAAATGGCCAATGGGAAACCTCTAGCAGGTATTTGGACCCAAGAAGATTCTGTATCCGTGGCCCTTGAATGACTGCTCAGGACCACTCCCACACTGTGGAGCAAACTTTCATTTTCAATACATCTCTGCTTTGTTGCTTCATTCTTTCCTTGCTTTATTTGTACGTTTTGTCTAATTCTTTGTTCAAAACAACAAGAATCTGGACACCTTCCAGCAGTAACAATGGGTCTTGACTCCACATCCTCTTCTTTGTCTACATGCCTTTCAACCTTCACCAAAAGTAGGAGTGGGATAACAGGCCTCCCCTTGTTGGCACTTTGCAATACTTTTGCAATGCACATAAAAATATAAGGAAAACTGGAAAAATAGAACATTTTCATCATATTGCCTTCCTTCAACTTCCAGTGTTGAAACCACTTGATGTTTTGAAAAAATACTCAGTAAATATGCTGATACGAAAAACTTCAACTAGACATGAACAGAGAAAGACACTAGTATTTATTGAGCATTTTCCATGTGCCAAGAACGGAGCTAGAGAAGCAGGTATGATTGTGCATGTTATACAGAAATGGAAGCTCAGGAAAGATAAGCAACTTAGCATAGGACACAGAGTAAGACACAGAACTAGGATTTGGACCCGTGTTTGTCTAACTCCAAGAACCCATTCCCCATAAGTTTTCTCATTATTGTTTATAAAAATGTTTACTTAGCACATTTCATTCTTTCCTGAATCCTGCAGAAAGCACACATTCCCAGAAGAAAGTTGAAAATAGCTATACTCCTAAAATTCTATGGGCCGGGCGTGGTGGTTCACATCTATAATCCCAGCACCTTGAGAGGCCGAGGTGGGTGGATCATGAGGTCAGGAGATTGAGACCATCCTGGCTAACACAGTGAAACCCCAACTCTACTAAAAATACAGAAAAAAATTAGCTGGGCGTGGTGGCACGGGTCTTTAGTCCCAGCTGCTTGGGAGGCTGAGGCAGGAGAATCGCTTGAACCCAGGAGGCGGAGGTTGCAGTGAGCTGAGATCATGCAACTGCACTCCAGCCTGGGCGACAGAGTGAGACTCCATTTCAAAAAAAAAAAAAAAAAAAAGAAAGTCTCTTTAAAGACAGGAAGATAACACAGTGTCTTGGGGAAGCTTCCTCAGGAGACCAAGGAGTGCTGGAAGGCAGAATGGAACATTTAGAAAATGTGGTCCTTTTGGCCACAAGGTGGTTGAATAGCATGGTATGGTAGTTAAGAACAAGGAGGGTCAGTGCAGGGCCCATCAAAGGCTGTACTACTTTCTAATGCTGTGACTTTTGGGTAAATTGCTTAATTTTTATCATTAGTTAAAAGAAAATACAAATATGTACTTCACAGGGTGTGAATTTCAATTAAAGAATGCGAAGTGCCTTGGACCATGCTTGACGCTGAGCAATTGCTTAGTAATTTTTTTAAATCACTCTTAATAAATTGTTCATGGAAAAAGCAATCATCCACTTGTCCTGCACATGGACCCTGACCATTCTACAGTGAGGGTTTAAGTTAGCTTCTGATGGGGCTTGCTAATCAGCCTGCTTAAACCCTGCCAATCCGCTATACTGTGTTAATGTTGCAGGGGCTGAGGGGAATTCATCTTAATAAATTTATTTTAATAGTTTGCACCAGAGTTTCTCCTGGAGAGAAAACTGTCTTCGTTTAGAAAAATACCCTAATGAGTTGCCTGAGGTAAAAGAGGTGAGGCTCAAGGAGGCATTGGTAAGAAGGAAGCAGCAATCAACACCTCACTGAAGAAATGAAGAGGAATTTTGAACTGATGGATGACAAGAAGAAAGAGAAAGGAGAGGAGAAAGAACAGGAGGAAGAGCAGGTGAGGGAGTAAGGGGGGCCCAACCTGGTGAGGCACAAGAATGCAGTCAAGAAGAGCCTTCCAGTGACAGAGTGGCTTCAGAATATTTAAGAACATGGATCCTGATATCCTATTTAAATGCTTTGCTGGGATATAAACCCTCACCTATTGTCCTGCAAATCTTCATGAACAGTTCTCTGTGGGAGTGAAGTGGGGATGAAGGGGGTTGTATGTTAGGGAAAAAGGATTGAGTTCCACATCTAGGTCAGTATGGAGCACAGAGAAAAATGCAGCCAGAGAAGGTAATATGCAGTCAGGTCAAGAGTTCGCCAGGAAGAACTACCCATGAGAATAGGTCCAAGAATGTGTAGAAATCTGGGGGATGGCATTGGAACCTTTTAGGAGATATGAAATGGGGGATTGAGGCAATTTTATTTCAATCTCAAAGGCCAGGGTGACCTCAGAGACAAGGATGACCTCAGCTAACATCTGAGTTACATTAGCATTTCCAATGGGGGGAAAGATAAGAATGCACTATGATAAGTGGGGTTGTGGCAGGCAGTCATTTTCAAAGTGTGTTTGTTTTTTATGGAGAAACTCTTCAAATGAAACATTACTTAGAAGTCCAGTGTGAAAACAGATAAGGTCTGCTCAGCTTAGCGTGTTTGTGGGGTGTGTGTGTGTGTGTGTGTGTGTCTGTGTGTGTTTGCACAGAAACGTTTTACAGAGACAGAGGAGGGAAGTCAGGGCCCTATCTACTTGATTTCCTCACTCCCAACTTTCCTCTTACCCAAAGAGCAGTTCTACTTGTGATAGGAGTCTAACCATCGCAGTTTAAAACCACCACATATAGAGGTGCATTTGGCTATTTCTCAAAAAGGCAGCTTATCAGCACATTAGTTAATTAAGCACACAAGGTCTCAAATCAGATTGCCTTCACTCATCCTGTGATTCTAGGAAAACTGCCTTAATGCTTTTTTATTATTCATCTATTAACATATAGTAGGTATATAAGCATGCACATCTTCACATGGTTATTGTGATGATTAAATGTAAAATTACATGCTAAGCACTGTAAAAAGGACTAGCACAGAGTTAAAAATAAGTGTTAACTATTACTGTTACTTTAATATTCCTCTTCCTTTGCACAGAAATAATAACATACAGATATAAGTTTATCAAACCATTTCCAGTTTGGCAATTACCTAAAAAAGGTCCTGGTGGCGAGAGAGGTGAGGATAACCTAGAGCAAGAGGAAGATACTGGGGGAAGAGGCCTGAGGTGGGTGCTCTGTGCCAGCCCCATGTGGAATGGGAGGAGATGGAGGGAAGTGCCAGGGAAGGAACGTTCTCCTTCCAGAAAGAGTAACCAGTAAATCACTCCAAGCCAGAGACTGACTGATATATGACATGTAACAGAAATTAGTCCATGACCTGTTTAATGCATGTCCATTTGATTGATTTATTATGAAACACACACTGACCCTTCTTGGTATTTTGGCCCAAGAACGCTTAATTAACATTAACAGAAATAAAGTGATTAAAATATCAAAATCCAGTATCCCAGAGAGACACAGAACCTTGAGACAGAAAGTAGAAGAAAATATTAGTAAGAAAGAAATATTTACAACTCTATTTCTTCAGCCTTGTTCTAAAATGAGGAACCAGTCATGATAAAAGCCCCTTATAAAATATAATTTTCTCCTATGCCATCCCAAAAAATTCTCGATTACACACTGAGATGTGTGTGTGTGTATGAGCACATGTGCGTGCACGTGTGTGATCATTCCTAAAACTTAAAAGGCAAGTTTAACATTATTATCTGAGTAAATAATCTTCTAACAAAGTCCAAAAGCTAAAATAGTACATATTTTCTACAAAAAAATTCTTGGAATTGTATTGCTTTTACTAAAATTTATTAACTTAATAATTTTCTATAAAAGGAGATGTTAAAAAGAAGAGGGAGTATAAAATGATTTGTGGAGGCTCATAAAACAATAAATTGTACTTGCAGAATGCAGAAAAATGAGAGAGAAATTTAGCTCTCCTATTTACAGTAGCCATGTGAAATTTAGGGCAGAGTCCGGTTCTGCACAATTCACTGTTCCAAAGCAGTCTGGGTAATTTAGTATTGTGGGATAAATATTTACGGACAAAGTCTAAAATCCTGGGGACGACTGAAATAGAGTAGCATTGCTGATGTATTTTGGGAAGGAAAAGTAGGAACGTGTTTCTAAGACTTAGAAAAACTATGGAGTCCCTGGCATGGAGAGATGGGCAAATGGAGAAAGAGAGTTAAAAGCCTGAGAGATAATGAAGTGTAGCCTTCCCTTGTGGAACCAAGGAGTGTTTCCATGTGTCTTTATTGGCAGGGAGATTTCTAGAAAATCCTGTTATCAAGCATCAGAGAGTTTGGACAGAGATCAAATGAATCGCCCAAGGTCACACACTGTGTCAGAGCACACCAAGAGTTAGAACTCATAGCCCTGAAGTTTCCAATCAATTGTTTGGCTCCCTAAACCACAATGCTTGTCAAGGAAAAAGTCTCCCTACAGCTGAGGCAACACAGCTGCAGAATATTACCCTAAGGTTTAAACCAGATGAGGTTTCATGGGATCACAGACCCAGAACCTGTTTTGGGGGATGCATGGGGAAAGCCAGGGAGAGAGGGAAGAGAGGATGGTTGAGAAAATAGGGAGGCCTAATTAGATCTTCCCACCCTGACAGTCAGCAACCCTTCAAAGACACACACACATGCACACACACACACACACACACACACACATCCTATTAAATGTTACTGGCTGATAAAATTGAAAATACTGGTCTGAAAGAAGTCATTATTTTCAGAATAAGTCACTAGTGGGTGGGTATAGCGGTGTACATATGTGTGTGTGAATTTTAGCCAGAAATTGTTCTCAGAAAATGAATAAAAAACAAAACAACCACAACAACAAACATGAGGACAGTTAAGTCTGAGCTCAATGAAAAAAGTACCTTCCACATTTTGGATGATCTTCGTATTGCTGACCGTGCAGCCTCGGGTTTGTAACTGTTTGGGGCATTACCACCAGTGAGAGCTTGATGAAAACTGAGGTCCTCTCCCAGGAACTGCTTATGAACCCATACTCACAAATTTATCATCAAGTTTCAGAAGTTCAAAGATCACCGTAAGTCAAAGCCCAAGTATGAGAAGCCCTGTTGTAAGAAGCTTTGAATGCTCAGATAAAGATGTGAAAGGCATTGATTGGCACATTGACTTCCAAAAACCTACCACAAAGGACAGATGTCTCATGAGCACATGGGACACCTGCTAAAAATACAAATAATCTGAAGATTTCTCACATCCAAATGAATCCAAATTTCTGGGGCTACAGGGATGAGGCAGGTGCTACAGAAAGCAGTATTTTAACTAATGTCACCAGATGATTCTGATACATGGTCAGGTTTGCGACCTACTGCTGTGGACAGCTGCCTAATGATGCTGTTAACTAGTTGGAGGCTTCCACAGGGTTTCCTCAAATGCCTGTGATAAAGGTAACAGAAGTTGGGGGAGGGGATGTAAGACTAATGATCATATTTTCCAATCTCAATTTGGGACCAAGAGCCTAACAATGGCAGAAATATTTGAAATCTGGCCTATCCTAAAAACTCCGGGACATATGGTCATTGTAGATATAAGATGAAAAATGTCTGAGAAATCACTGGTTTAAAGATAAGATAGCCAGATGGTCTACATTAAGCCAGAAAGTTCCATCATTTGATTTCACATCCTGCATCCTTGATTTTCTCTTGCCTGTTACCTTCTCCTCAAGTTATTGAAACACCCTTCTTCCTTTATCACCGGATTTCTCCAACTGCTCCATATGTCAGAAAACCTCACCAGAGCCCCTTCTGATCAGCACCAGGGCTGATATGCCGACTGACACCAGTCTACTCTGTTCTCCTTTGCTTTATAGCCAAAGGCCCCAGAGATTTAACCTATTCCTTCTCCTTAGGTAGCTACTCCCACCCACTCTTCCCCGGAGACTTTGTGCGTTCAAGCCTCAAGCCAGGGAATGAAAAGCAGCTCAGCATCTCAGCTCTAAGAATATCCACACTGGCTCATTTCCATCACTGATCATTACAAGGAGAAAGACAGGAGAAATCAAAATAACACACATAAAAAAGCTCCCCAGTGTTCAGGGAAACAGTGTTCTTGCTGCCGTGTTCGTTGGGCTAGAATTGCTGACTTCCTTGTGTATCTTCAATTTCTCACTTCCCATTTATTCCTCAACCTGCCACAATAATAAATACAATACTTATAATACATATATGTATATATAAATATTTATATTCTGTATACAAGTAAATAAGCCTTTGATGATAGAAGGAATAAAAATACAGGCTAAAAAATCATTGATGCTTACTTCTAGAACTGTTTTACTGTTTGAGAAGAAACAAAACAAGACAGGCTACATGCAAAACATACTCCTCCATTTATCATGGTGGTTTGCCTTATGATAAATATGAAAAATGGATGCTGAATTAAACCAAAATAAGTTAAAACTCACCAAGACTATTTCCACCTAAAGATAGATGAAGTTTCCCCTAGTGTTTTGCAAACTTGTTCCTCTTGCTATTTAGCTAACAGTGAGGAAAGCAGTCCTATAAATTAAAAAACATTAACAATCTATTTGTGTTTGAAATGATAATTTTTATCAGTCTCATTATTATTATAGTCATTCACCAAATCCTAAATACCATACTATATTAAGAGTTATCGGCCAGACACGGTGGCTTACCCTTGTAATCCCAGCACTTTGGGAGGACGAGGTGGACGGATCACCTGAGGTCAGGAGCTCGAGACCAGCCTGGCTAACATAGTGAAACCCTGTCTCTACTAAAAATATGAACATTAGCTGGGGACGGTGGCGGGCGCCTGTAATTCCAGCTACTCAGGAGGCTGAGGCAAGGAGAATTGCTTGAACCCAGGAGGCTGAGATTGCAGTGAGCAGAGATCACTGTTGTATTCCAGCCTAGGCAACAGAGTGAGACTTTTTCTCAAAAAAAAAAAGCAAGTTATCCAAATTGAAAAATGAGTGATGTAGGTAGAGTACTAGCTTCTCTCTATTTTATAGAGATATAAAATAAGGCTAAACATCTTGAGGTTAAATATCTTGAGCAAAGTCACATAAATTCAATGTGCTTGAACAAGTGTTGTGCTGGTAAATGTTTAACAAATGGCTCTTTGAGGTGATAGGAGAGTCCTGGTCCTTAGTATTTGTTGGCTCCAAGGTGTAAATACCCACAACAAGGGGGTATTTCTACATACCAAGGTGATGTCACTGAGCATGGAGTGCATGTGTGCATGATCACAATTGTCAGGTAAGGTACATCCCTGACATCATGCACATCATGGCTTGAATACAGACCAGCTTAATTCTAAAAGGAGAATATTCCTTCACTGCCACATTCTTGAGAATGTAAGTGTGAGTAAGGAAATTGGATACTGGATATGTTTTCTTCCTGGCAGTATCAAACAATTTCTAACTATCAGCTATTTTCACTCATTGTAAAGGTAAAATATAGAAGAAAGCCACTAAGTTATCCTGTTGCTATGCGAAGTCAGAGTCAAAATGAAAACTCTTTGTAGATAACTTTGAAAACTGAATTGAAAGTAATATGGCAAGGAAACATTATACAAAGTATGATAAGCCTACTAATGGAAACGGTCAGCCCTCTTTTAACATGGGGCTGATATAACAAATGACATCACAAATGAATCTGAGGGGAAAAAAGTTTTAAATGGCTTTGCTGGGTTGAAAAAACTTTGAGATAAAAGATAGGAATTATTTTATGTATATTCATAAAACTAAAGTGAATTTTATTCCTGTATCAGATTTTAAAAGCTATATAATGAAAATACATTCTCCCACATATTAAAAAATCCCAAACAAAAATCGTAAAGCTGATGGAAAGGTCATGCATTATTAATATATAAAAACTGTCAAACAAAAACAGTCAATCATAAAATGGGCAGAAATTATTTGCTTCATTTAGATTTTAATATAAAAATTGTGAGTATTCTAGATGAAGGAAAAAAACAAAATCAATAGATGTATACCATTTGGCAATGTAAAATAAACAACATATTTTCCAATTATTTATCAGAAAATTTCTTTAGCTTTCATTTTAAATATCCTGGCCTACTATAGGATGGAAGACAATAATACAAATATTAAAGAATTAACAAACATGGCAGAAGTACTCATGACTAGTAATGTAGATGTTCCAATTATTTAATTAAAAATAGTTCTATTAAAATGGGATTGCAAGAAGCCTGGTTATATTTCTGATGTAGTGGTTCTTACAGAAGCAGACATGCCCATGGGCCTTTGTAAATAACAGAATCTCATCTCTGAAAGAAAATATGGATTATATCAGCTAGCCAAAGGGGAACTCCCATAGTATTCCTGGCCAGAGTGTAATAGGAGGTACAGGTAGGGGGTGTTGAATGTTAGAATGTGCCTCAAAGATGGTGGGTTTTCACCATGTCTTAACATCGGATCACTCTAATAAAGGAATGTCCATCTTTGTTCAACAGGATCCTCTATAAGTTCAAACGTATAATTGTTTCCTAATTATGTCTCCTAGAGGGCAGAAATGACAGAAAGAAAATAAAATTTAGAAACAGAAAAATCAGATTTAAATTCTGAAGACATCACCATTAACAAGATCAGCTCAAATGATGTAGTATCTGAGCCTCAGTTTCTTCACCTGCAAAACAGTGATAAAATAGATACCTACAAACATTATAAAAGTCAAATGAGACAATCATGTATAGTGCTTTATGAACTAAGTTTCTATACAAATAAATAACAAATCATGTCAACTCCAAAAATTACTTCTGACAGTCCCTAAATTATTTGAAAATAGCTACCAAATGTCATCAAGGATCTTTGAAGAGGGAAAATTTCATATTCAACATAGAATATATGAAGACATGCTACTAGCATGAATATCTCCTCTAGAGTCCCAGTTTTGTCATGATAACAAAGTTACTTGGTCATGTGCAACTCTAGGACAGTAGTATGAGTACCACTTTGATGCTGCTCATGGCTTCAGTAGAAGTCTGGTTAGGTTTGGATTTATTTTGGCAGTAAAGCTATAGCAGTTCCTGTTGAGTGAGATGCGGACTGTGAGAGAGTCGACTGTAGTTTCAAGATTTGTGTCCTGAGCAATGGGAAAGATGGAATTGCCATAAATAAAGATGAAGAAGACAGTGGGTACAGCAAGACTAGCAGAAAAATTTGAGATGTTTACGGGACATCCATGTAGAGATATCAAGTAATACTCAGGATCATAAAAGAAAGATAGCAGTAATAAAGAATGTCAAAACCAACTAAAGAATTCTTTGAAAATAATTCTCAGAACATTAGCCATGTAACAGGCCTAGAAAACAATCACTCAAAATTCAAAAAGGCTCCAAGAATGTCTTCTAGAGAAAGAATGAAATGGATATACAGAATGACTAAGCAACAGGATTATAGTGAAGTAAAAATACTTTTTTCTCTCAATTATGTAGAAGGCAATTAAAACAAGAAGAAAAATAGTACTTCAGAGTTGATGACATTAATATGAAAAAACTGAAGGAAGACATGATGTTGAACAATCAGTACAATGTAAGAAAAAACAATCTCTTCAGCTTTTTATGAGTAGCACAAGAGTTATGTCACTGAAAGCTTTGAGAAAAAATTATAGTCACAGTTCTCCATTGGAAAAAAAAAAGTATGTAGTTATTGGTTTTCAGTATTTAGAATCAATTTATAGACAAAATCTAAAAGTTATAGAATTTCGAAGACATTCTAAGTCTTCTCAGATTTTAGAATTTCCCTTTTTAATTCAGTAAGTTATTTCTATAATGGCATTCATAAAAGTCAAGTGCCTTTTTTTTCAAGTAGCTAAATTTCTTTTCTCCTAGAAGAGCAGGTCAACGAGTAAGAAAACACACACACACACACACACACACACACACACACACATAAATCTAACCAGTTGAATCAGAATTTTACTGGACATCTGAGCTCTTGTACTGTGAGTCAAAGTTCTTCTTCAAAAATATGTCAAAAGGAGACATTTCATGGGTACACTTCAGATAGCATGAAAGTATAAAGCTTCAAGCTTGACAGAAACTTTGGAGGAGATATTATTCAAAGCCTAGGACTGGATGACCCCTCAAAGCTTTCATCTAACCTTGATCATCTAAAAGTATTCATTAAGCCCCCTTATGACAAAGGTTTTCAGCTAGACATTAAAATAGTGTTCGTCCATTTTTCAAAGACATAATTCCAGTCTTTAGAATTCATTTCTCCAAAATAGTGGGAAATAGCGGCAAAAGTCTTTGGATTTTTTTTCCAAATATTAAACAAGAAGAAAAAGATTAATAAATAAAGTGTAGGTTTATTGCCTTGTGGCATAGTATGAAAAAAGTCGTAATTATGCCTGACCTTTAATCCACTAAAAACAGCTTTTTCAAATTTGAAATGGAACATTTTTTTTGGATATCTGGTTTCTTTTACATGCAAATGGGAAAATACAGACTTTTTCAGGACAACCAATGTTAATCAAATAGAAAGATGCTGTTAAATATGTTGTCTCTAGGACCCCACCATTCAGACTGAAATGCTACTCGAGGCTTCCGCTCCCCTTGGAGGGCAAGGTGGGAAGGGAACTGAACCCCAGTTCTATTGAAGACTGTTCCCCAGCAGGACTTCTCCCTGAGCGAGGGACAACAGTCCTTATGGCCACCTTCAGAGTCTTTCCCTGTTTCACTCATTCTACGGTCCACAATCCACCATACACTTCAAGTGGACTACTTACTCCCCAAAATAGTTTTCTTTGTCTCTGAGGATAACTAGGTTTGCATTCCTATTGTATCACTTACTAGCATATGGATCCTGGGCAAATCACTTTAGCTTTATTTCGCTTTGATTTTCTCATGTATAAAACTAATTTAATGTCTGGTGTCGTGGCTCATGCCTGTAATCCTAGCACTTTGGGAGGCTGAGGTGGGTGGATTGCTTGAGGTCAGCCTGGCCAACATGGCAAAACCCCTTCTCTACTAAAAACACAAAAATTAGCTGGGCGTGGTGGTTCACAACCGTAATCCCAGCTACTTGGGAGGCTCAGGCACGAGAATGGCTGGAGCCCAGGAGGTAGAGGTTACAGTGAGCCAAGATCGTGCCACTAAACTCTGGCCTGGGCCGCAGAGTAAGACCCCATCTCAAAAAGACAAAAAAAGAAAAAAGAAAAAAACCCCACTACTTTAACATACCTAGTTCCCTGGTTTCTTAAAAGAATATGGAAGAAAACACATGTAAATATATTGTGCAGCATCTGGCACATAATAGTCATTCAATAATTATTAACCACATTTTCCAGTCATATATTTATACTGTTTTTCACATTAGGTGTGATCCTGAAATAAAAAATATAGAGACCACTGAGGGAAAAGAAACAGGTGATACTTCCAAGAGGTAAGTGCATTAATTAAACCCTAATATTATTAAACATATTAAATGGTATGGGTGTCATTCAAAATGGAGAGCAAACTCTTCTTGATCACTTGCTTTACTTTCCATGCAGTGAAGGGGACACATAAGAACGCATGGCACACACAACAAGGAGTATGAAGCTGAAGAAGGTGGGAAGCCCCATTTCTTAAAATTAAAGCTTATCCCTGGACTTACATAGAAAGATGAAAATTTTATTTGCTCCTGAATGATCCTTGCATGTTCGCTAACCAATTGAATAACCACAATATACCATGGAATCCACCTTTCCATGCCTGAAAGAACCTAGGAGGTCATGTATTCTGCCCAACTTCTCCACTGAACAGCAGATGAGCTCAGGCAGAAAAAGTCCATTCTACAGCAATGTGTTGGGTACCCATTCTGTAAGAGGCATGGTGCCCACTGGGATCTGTATTTAACAAGGTCACCAAGGCCTTCTGACTTTCTGCTCAGGATCCTTCTAGGTTCCTATCTTGATAGCAAAAAATAAATTTTTTTCTCACTTGAGAATTAAAGGGCATGAGTTAACATACCACCACAATAAATAATTTTATTTACTGGGACCAAGAGATTCTGGAAAAATGGTTTTCTGGGTAGGTGGGAATGTCCAGAAAACATTTTTTAAATCTGTGTTTAAAAAAAAAAAAAAGTTGCCTGTTAATCTATGTTTATTGTATTGTGACATTTGTTTAAAGAAAAAAAAATCTTTGAATACTGAGGAGCTTGTAGTTTTCTTTCATCAATCCGACTATAGATGGAATCTGTGTGTTATTAGATTAAATTTGTGGTAGATTCAGCATTCCATATAGAATTAGCAGTGTGTTTGTAAATATTATTTTTAAATTTTTATCATTTTCTTTTTTTCTTTCTTTTTTATTTTTCTTTTGAGATAGAGTTTTGGTTTTGTTGCTCAGGCTGGAGTGCAATGGTGTGATCCTGGCTTACTGCAACCTCTGCCTCCCAAGTTCAAGCGATTCTCTCACCTCAGCCCCCCAAGTAGCTGGGATTAAAGGCACCCGCTACCACGCCTGGCTATTTTTTGTATTTTTAGTAGAGATGGGGTTTCACCATGTTAGCCAGGCTGGTCTCAAACTCCTGACCTCAGGTGATTTGCTCACACTGGCCTCCCAAAGTGCTGAGATTACAGGCTTGAGCCATGGTGCATGGCCTTTATCATTTTCCTCTTTATTTTCAATATACGAAAAAAACACTTTACTAAATTCTGATTTCAATAATTTTGTGTTTGTTTTTAATAAACTGTGGTATGGCCTCATTTAATCTTTAAAAAAAATAACAGCACAACTACCATTAAGCTGGCGCACCTTTCCCTATTTCCATCTATAGCAATGACTGCCGCATAAACTAACATTTCCCAAAGCATGGTCCTCTGACACTGACTTTGTGAGATGCTGCAAGAAATAAAGATGTCAGCATATGATTGTCTCCTCTTGGAGACAGACACCTACACTGGATTAGTAAAGGATTCTCAAAGTACAGCAGAAAAGAAGCCTGCTTATATTGTATGTGCTAGTGGTTCCCAAACTAACATAAAGCAGTACATGTATTTAGCAGAGCATATTAACATCTTTTGACTTGCCTTATATAGAACAGACTGGGGAAATTGGCTATAGACACACAAGAATGTGTCCTCTTCTCAAATGCAGAACTCAACAAAATTTAGGGAAAGCAAGAAAAATGAAGAAACATTCTTCAAAGTAAATTAGAAAATGAAGTAGTTAAAAAAAAAAAAAAAACAGCCTTGGGGTTGTTTATGATTTTTGGCTTATCTTTTACCCCGACCTCAGGGTAATTCCCTGAATTAAATGGTAGGCTTTCAGAGAGTGGAGACTAAAAACCATAGACATATGAATTAGCACAGATATGACATTCAAAACATGACAGAAATAACTTGAAAATAAAATCCAAACTGTAACCCATAGCATGCACCACTATATAGTTAGAAATATTGGGTGCAGGCCGGGCTCGGTGGCTCATGCCTGTAATCACAGCACTTTGGGAGGCCAAGGCAGGCGGATCAACCAGACCAACATGGAGACCAGCCTGACCAACATGGAGAAACACCGTGTCTACTAAAAATACAAAATTAGCCAGGCATGGCGGCAGGCGCCTGTAATCCCAGCTACTTGGGAAGCTGGGGCAGGAGAATTGCTTGAACCCAGGAGGCGGAGGTTTCGGTGAACTGAGATCGCGCCATTGCACTCTAGCCTGGGTGACAGAGCAAGACTCCAGCTCAAAAAAAAAAAAATTGGGTGTAGGATAAGACTGGGAAGGAAAAGCAAATGTGTGTGTCAGTTGTTGCAAGAAGACTACACCATTGAGCTCATCTTTCCAGAATAAAAGAATCCTAATGAGGAAAACATAATATCAAGAAGCCACTGCCTATGCTCTTTCTCTCTCTCCTCCATCTATCCCAGCTGGGGAAAATAAAGTCATGATGGAGCTAAGTGAAGTCTAACTCCACACATAATCAGAGAATAAACAGTCTAAACACAGTTTCTGAGTGCCCAAAACAAATGTGGCCATGCAGATCATTAGGGTATCTTCATTTAGTGCCCCTTTCAGTGACTCCAGCTGTGAAAGCAGCCTCATGGTGACTGCCCCCGCCAAAACCCTACTATGACAGCCCCCGCAGTCTTTCCAAGTAAGAGGCTTCACACATACAGACTCTCAGGGGGAGTCTGGCATATAAGAGTATCGTTGAATTTGGCTCCAAGGATTTTTTCTTTTTTTTAGATAGAGTCTTGCTCATTGCCCAGGCTGGAGTGCAGTAGCACGATGTCGGCTCACTGCAACCTCCGCCTCCCGGGTTCAAGTGATTCTCCTGCCTCAGCCTCCCTAGTAACTGGGATTACAGGCATCCCCCACCATGCCCAGTTAATTTTTGTATTTTTAGTAGAGACGGGGTTTCACCGTGTTGTCCAGGCTGTTCTCGAACTCCTAACCTCAAGTGATCCACCAGCCTTGGCCTCCCAAAGTGCTGGGATTACAGGCATGAGCCACCACATTTGGTGGCTCCAAGGATTTAAGCGGTGACTTTAAAATTCAAAATACATTTAAGAAATGCAAATACAATTCTAGTAATCATGTTAGCTAATCTTATTTGAATGCTATCATATGCCAGACACTGTACTAAGTTTTGCAGGTTTTTCTCATTTAATCATCATAGCTACCCTGTGAGATACAAGCTGTAATTATTCCCATTATACAGATGAGAAAAACAAGGCACAGAGAGTTGAGGTAAATTTCCCAGCTATCAAGGGAGGAGGGTGATGCTATTCCAATCTAGGAAGGCTGACTCCAGACCCTGTTCTCTTAATCTTGATACCATGCTGCTTCTTGTAAGCTAAACAAAAGCTTTGGTTTACCAAAATAAACAAAGACAAGGTCCTGATATTTCTTGTTTGTGTGGTGGCTGAGTGTGGGCTCTAAAGGGCAAGTGTCCGAGTTCAAAGCTTTGCTCTTTCTCTAAGCGAGTAAGGGCCTGCGAGCAGGTATTCAACCTCACTAAAGTCTCAGCCTCACCAGCTGTAACATATGGATCATAATGATCAGCATTCCAGGGCACTTATTATGAGCCACACATTCCACAGCACTTTACACAGATAACATATTTAATTCTCAAAAACACCTATGAAGAAGACACTGTTATCTAATATTACCTAAATAATAGTAAGATTAAAGGTTTTAATACATATAAGGAATTTTGAACACTGGCCTATCCATAAATGCTAGCCACAAGAGACATGAACATACACATAAACTGCACAACACATTATGAGGATCATTATTGTAATCTAAGAATGTTGTTACTAATCAGTGATGTGTTGTAAAAAAAAAAAAGGGGGGGAAATCAAAGTTTTTAACAGTGCTTTAATGAGACATAAGTTTATAAAATATTAACAATAAAAAATGACTAGAAGGCAGTTCTGCGATTGTGGTTACAGCAGCAGCTCTGCACACAGGCTACACAGATCATACCAGCTATATTACTCCATGGCTGTGTGACCCTGGGTAACTTCTTTAACCTGTCTGTATCTCAGTTTCTTTACCTATAAAATAAGGATAATAAAAATGCCTGCCTTAAAAGGATTATAAAATGGAGATAATAAGAACATTTGACTTACAGGATAAAGAGTTTTAAGTGAGCTAATATATGTAATGTACTTTGAAGAAAGCTTGGCAGATACCCAAAAAGAGTTAGCTATTATTAGGAGTACTATTGTTACTACTACTACTACTACTACTATGCAATTTTACTACCTGACTCAGTCTATTTTGTTAGAGAATTATTGCCCCAAGAGAAGAAATGGGCACATGGTGTAGAGATCACATCTGATTTAAAAAAAAAGCAACACTCCACATGAAGATCCAGTAACCCTATTTCCTGAAGTTTGTGAAAGGACATTCAGTATGTTTTCTTCCTCTTTCAATCATGTCCCACCATTAAGAATCCAAAATGGAAGACTTCCTAGGTTATTGTTTTAAATGAGGCATTACTAACCAGTATGATACAGCCTAGAAATACAAAGAACACTTTAAAGAAAATTGAATTTGCTAATAAATTATGCTAATTCATTTTACTTTACACAGGGAATGACTGATTGTTTACCGATTCATAGCCTAATGGCTCTTTCATTTTCAGTATTGGAAAATGAAATATACCTCAAAGTATATGGTTATTCTGGAGACATATTACTAAATTTGATGCACCCAGACTAAAAAACTGTATGAGTGAGCCAGGAAATGTACAGCGAATGTACAAGAAGGTACCGTCAACAGCAGGCAGGCAAGTCCTGGTGTCAGAACCAAGCACACTCAGGGGAGATGTCTAAAATGCATGCCTTTCTCCTAATTCCACTTACTTACCCAGCCTCCCCAGACGTGGGTTCTGGATCAGAGGAGGAGTGCTGATCCAGATAGAAATTCTGACACATACTCAGTTGCTTTGAGAATTACCATAATTAATCTTAAACTGATATGAGGCAAGCCCAAAGTTCATGATGGAATTCAAAGTCTTAAACACACCTAAATCCCCTTGGCCCAAAGTGGAGCCACACATAATAAGCTGTTAAAAATCAGGATTATTGTTCAAACCAGCACTGGGATCCCAAGGGCAGTCCAGAATCACTAGGATTTGCTGGTTTCTTCTCAGAACACTCCATTTCTAAACACTTAATTTTGGCTTTGCCAAAACAAATGCAGTTTCCAAGGGGAAGCAGATGAGGTGTAAGTTGAATCATTACCCATTACAAGTAGAATCTCTGAATCATTTGAGAACTAGCTTTCTTCTAGCAAAATTTTTTCCTAGAATTTTTTTCCTGATTTACGTATTATATTAATGCTCTTCCCTACTCGACAAATTTTATCACTCACTAATAGACAACAAAATAAAAGACACATCACAAAAATCAGGACCAAGAAAAACATGACCCAAACTAAAAAATTATCACAAAGTTAATATAATTGGGTCACAGATTCTGTTTTAAGCTTCCTGGTAGTCAAAGCAAGAAGAGAAAAGGTTTGCAAGAATTAAGTTAAAATGATTGCAGATAGAGACCCAGATGTAAATGATTATTCAAAAATTACATGTATAAATATTTCAGTTAATGTGGGTCTATTTAAGACTCACATGTGGATGCTGCATGAAGGTTTTCCTTCACACATCCCTTCCAGAGCAATGGCTGCTGCCCTTTCCCTTAGGCCCCAAGCCACTCCAGAAGGAAGGGGTGTCCTGCAGACGAGACAATACTTCCGTTTTTAAAATAGGGTCATGTTTCCCTTTTATACCAAAAGAAATAATTGTTATTATTATTATTTTATGAATAAACTTTGTAATTTGGGAAACTAACATGGTACCTCTAATACCAAGAGCTCAATAAATGTTAACTAATTAAATTGAGCTTTGTGGCTAATAGTTTGAACACTTACATTGCTCTACTTAATTACAAAGGAAACTTTTAAAGTAATGGCCTATAATGCATTCTGATTTGGCTTAAAAAAAATCAAAAAACAAAAACAGCATTTTGAAATGTGGACTTACCAAGAACTCAGAAAGAGATCAGCTCTCCTTTGTCACTCTAATGCATTATGCAAAGCAAAAGGTCAGTAAACATATGCTGGATCAGATTCGGCCAATTCTTCAGGTATCAGATATATAGCCACAATCCATTTGTTGTTTTGCTGTTATTTTTTTAAGAGTTTTCAGTGCAATTTTGAAGTACCGATATATAAACAAAAGTTAAGAAACAGTGTGTGAAAGAATAAAATGATAATCATATTTTTTTCTTTATTTTGTCTTTTTTTTTTTTGAGATGGAGTCTTGCTCTGTCGCCCAGGCTGGAGTGCAGTGGCGCGATCTGCTTACTGCAAGCTCCGCCTCCCAGGTTCAGGCCATTCTCCTGCCTCAGCCTCCCAAATAGCTGGGACTATAGGCGCCCGCCACCACGCCTGCTAATTTTTTGTATTTTTAGTAGAGATGGGGTTTCGCCATGTTAGCCAGGATGGTCTCGATCTCCTGACCTCGTGATCCGCCTGCCTCGGCCTCCCAAAGGGCTGGGATAATCATATTTCTATTGTAAGGAAGAATGAAAAGAACTTCCCATGCAGTGAGAAGCTACCCTGCATCCATCCTGGTCTCTGGTACTTACATGTACCTAAGTTAATCTTCACAATAATACGATCATGTACACTCTACCATTATCATTGTTTTACAGATAAGGACACTAGGGCTCAAAGAGGTTAAATAATGTGCTCGAGATCACAGATACATACAGCAAGAGAATAGGAGCCCATTTATATGTAATTGCAAAGCTCGTATTATTCCTAGCATACCTCGAAAGAACATTCACATAGCAGAATACAGGATACTAGGCCCATTTTTCTAAATGAGGAAACCAAAAAAATATCAGAAAGACAAACTGCCATTGCAGTGTATGCTAGAGACAAAACTACAACTCAGAGCTTTTCTACCAATCACAGCTGGTTTGCTCTGAAAAGTGTCATTGACAGAGTGTCTGTGACATTCTGAAGACAGAGTTTAAGTTAATAAATAACAACAATGTGTTTTCCCTCTTTTTACCATTTTTGGCTCATTGGTAAAACAGACTTTGTAAGCTTATTTGTGAAATCAACTATTGTACTAAAGTACCAAAGGACATAATTGAGATAAACTAAAAAATATAATAAATGGACTAAAAACATACCACTTTCACAAGGGAAACCACTATTTTCTAGGCTGCATTCCCTAGAGCTAGAGAATATACTTCTAATGAGCTTTGAGTAATCCCATAAATTGAAAACCTAACCTTGTAATGCCTGATAGTAATCTAAACTACTTAGCTATGTTTTGTATTATACCACAAAACAGTGGTTTGTTCATGAAATGTAACAAAATATCATGTGTTACTCATACTTTGGCCTTAGGCTTACATGTGTTGAAGCCATAATCCCCAACGTATTTCAGAGTATGTTTGGACAACCAAAGTTACTCTATGAAAATGACCCAAATAGTTACTCTATTCCACTAAAAACACAAATCGCTAAGAGTTAAATGTTTAAGTATTGCCTAGAGTGTATAAGGAAGATTTAAAATATAGTGTTCATTTTTCCCACTTAAAAAAATGAAAAAGGAACATTCAGGAACCATGCAGGAAAGTTGTAAATTAGCTACATCCTGATCTACTTCATGTATGTTGCATTACGTAATGTGGAAGAAACGAGATACTACATCCCAGCAAAAGGCTGTTTGATACAAAGAGCTTCAGATTCAGAGAGAAAGCGAGCTGCCTTGGTTCTAAATTAGGAAGACGTTTCAGTGTAATGCAGAATATCAGAAACTAATAATAGAACTCACAGGTTGAAGATCCTCAAGTCAAAATACCTGAAGCCCATCTTGGAAATATTCATGGATATTATTGAGGCCATAAATTCTCCATAGACAGGGCTATGGTAGTTAAGAATGTGAACAGCAGTATCAGGTAGAAACACATCTAAAACCCAGTTCTGTAATTCACTAGGTCTATGGCCTTAGGAAAAGCACTTCCCCTCTCTGGGTCTTAATTTCCTCATTTCTAAAATGGATACTTTTCTCCCAAAGTTGTGAGGATTAAATGAGGTGGTGTATGCAAAATATTTAGTAAATTTCCTGGCACCTAGTATGCACTCAACAAGTCTTAGCTACTATTATTATTGTCATTATTATTGTTTTATGAATAATCTTTGTGATTTGGGGACTTAACCTGGTAACTATCATAAAAGAGCTCAATGCATGTTTACTAATTGAACTGAGCTCTGTGGCTAAAAGCTTGAACACTTACATTGCTCTACTTAATTATAAAGGAAACTTTTAAAGTAACATCATCCAAACTCTGGGAAATGCTGGGTTGGCCATCAAATAAGACTGGGAAATGCGAGGTTCCTGCAGAACTTCTCAGAGTCTTCAATGTCACAATGTGAATTATAAATCTCAGCCAGTTGTGATGATCCCAGCACTTGGGAGGCCTAGGTGACAGAAGCACTTAAGCCCAGGAGTTTGAGACCAGCCTGGGCAATACAGTTGAGACTCTGTCTCTACAAAAAATTTAAAAATTAGCTGAGTGTGGTGGTGCATTCCTGTAGTTCCACCTACTTGGAGAGCTGAGGTGAGAGGATAACTTGAGCCCAGAGGATGAGGCTGTAGTGAGCTATAATTGCATCACTGCACTCCAGTCTGGCTGACAAAAAAAAAAAAAACATTCTGGCTCAAAAAAAAAAAAAAAAAAAATCTCCAGAAAAAGCATACAATAAAGACTTCAGTGTTTCCCAAATTTATTGCACAGATTCCTCACCTGGAAAACAATTTTACAACATGATCCCTAAATTCCTCCCTCCTAATTAAAAGGTTAGAATATCAAGCATTTTTCCGATCAAATTATGCTTATGAATACATATATACATAAAAATGATGATTCTTCTTCGAAAGCAAAACCAATTAGATCTTTCTGCATTTTCCCTTTCCAAGGCCCACCCAAAAAGAACTCAATCTCTGATGCTCCATCGTGTATATAACTTAATCCTTTAACTTAAATAGATCAAGTTCATCTAGAGTTTATTTTTAAGTCACTTCTGATTTAATATGCCTTTTTAAAAGCTTACGTTGGTTGACATTAAATCCTAGATGTTAACGCTGACAGGTTCCATGATAAAGACTTGATCATGTAAGAGTAAAACATTTTTTGAAAAACTTACTTTTCAGTAGGTTTCTTATTAAGACAAAATGTTACCCAAATCCAAATCCTCAACAATGTTTAATGTGGTAAAAGCAGTTAATGAAACTGTCACTTTAATCTCCTAAGTAAAAGGGAAGCAGGAAACAAGGAAAGCCTCCATTTGCCTCTATCCCCGTATCTTCCACACAAAGATGCTTCCTGGATGCTCTCACCCTTTGGCATGTTCTCTCTCTGAGCTGAAGACCCTGTTTCCATCTGTGTAGTGGGTATCCTCACACATGGTCGCTTCAGTTTCCATATGCCCAAAGTGAAACTCACAACTGCAGCACAAAACCTTTTTCGGCCCATCCTGGTATCAGCATCATCCACACTTTCAGTCTTCCTCAATGCTTCCTTCACCCTCATCCTCCACCTTCAATCAACTTTCTGCCTCTCAGAAAGCTTTCCAGTTAATCCTTTCTCCAGGAGCCCCACTCTCTTTGCCTTTCTTCTTTTGTCTTTTCTGATCCAACAGAAGGTAGACAGCTTCCTGTTGCTGTTTTTGACATTCCTCTACCCTCTATCCATCCACTACCTTACTGAGAGATGTTTCTAAAATGAAAAGCAGTCCTCACACTCTCCTAGTGACAGTCCTTCAACGACTTGCCTTCTCCGACTGAATACGATGCAATCTGCTCAGCATGCTAGACAAGGCACTGCACAAAGTAGTTGTAACCTACCACTCTAGCTCACCTCTCACCAGGCTCCACTCCTTGGACTCCAGCCTCTCAAAAGGCCCTGTGAGACACACACACACCATTTCTTCTACCATCTAGTATCTGCCACGCCCGACCTTGTCTTACTGGCAAACATACAAATATCTTTCAAGCATACAAATATCTTTTAATACTTACCTCTCGCCAGCCTGCAAAGCAGATCCTAATTCCTGCCCCTTCATAGTGTTGTTATTACCATCTCTGTGTTTCCCTCACAATTAATATCTTCCTTTATTAGTATGCTCTTTAAGTTCTCCTCAGGACGGAGTTTCTCAAGATTGTAGATATTCTCTTTTCTCCTCCATTTCTGCTCTATACAGCCCTACACAATGGCAGATACATAGTGGGTGCCCATTCATGTCTGTTCAGTGACTGAAAAATAAATGAATGAATGAAATCCAAATAGATTTTAAGGCTTTGATTTTAGAAACTGCTATGTTAAACATAAGGAAAGCCACAAAAATATGTCAAATCTTGTATTCTCCAAAAAAAACACGGAATATCTTGAGTGGAAAGAGTTATTAGGTAATTCTTTGTGTGGGTCCATTTGTGTCTGTGAACATAAAGATGTTCACTTTGGTGTATTGTGCCACTGAATTGAATGTCATCAGAGCAAATTTAAAGCCCCATTCCACAATGAAAGGAAATTGGTGGTTCTGAAGTTGACTGGAGTAGAACGTAAAGTAAGTTATCATTTGTTTCTTTGGCTTAAAATTTCCCAAAATAACTCAAGGCTGTATTTCCATGGCCATTGTCTTATGCTGGTAGAGCATCACCCCTGAGAGGAAAATCTGCCCCCGTGTTAGCAAAAGCTTGAAATTCATTAGGCCAGGCGCTGAGAGGCGGACACGTGTGCTGCTCTGCCCAGCAGAGGGCGCACAGCCCCCAATACCGTGCAACGCCGGCCAACAAAGCGGGCTGGCGGGACTGGGTGAGGTTGTTCAACAAACCCAAGCCTTTGAATCCGGGTCAGCGTGCTGACCTCCTGTCCTTGCCTGCTCCTTGGCATTCTGTTCTGTTTTTCCCCTCACAATGAGGTGTTAGTGAACCTCCAGCTCTCAGGCAAATCAGTTTGGGAGCAAATAGGGAGAGGGCAAAGGTGAGGCTCTTCACTCAGGAGTGTGATGATTTCTTGGAAAAGGAAGCTTTAACTCACTCCTACTTGGCCTTACAGCGACAGAAAGCACCCTAAACTGGCTGTAGCCTACATTCTAATTCTTTCCTTCTGTAAGTGAATATAGGACGATCAAGGTAGGGGTTTTCAATAGGCCCCTGTCCCCAAACTGAATGAAAATGACTTTCTATTCTTACTAATTTGGTTTAGATATTTTAGGCATCAGAAGTGTAATGCTAAGATCACTACTCTATTAAAAGGCTCAATGGCATAAAGTCCTTCACCTAAGTACATTACTAATACTTAATGAGCTTGTAGAAGAGGAGAGAAAACATGACATCCTCTCACATTCTAAAAACAGATGCTTCTGTTGATCAATGTAAGAAGGGCCAGTGATCTAGAAAGAAAAAATTAAACATATAAAATAAACGAAGCAGAGTCATGTAACATTCAAGGAAACCTTTAAGTTCCCACGCTTTTTCTGGGAAAAACAAGGGAACATCATAGGCCTTGCAGGGAGATTGCTTGTCTGCTCTGTTAATCATTAAACCTGTTAAAAGGGAGGAGATAGCAAGGGCCTCGGGCGAACACTCAGAAAGATGTCACAAAATACTTTTTTCCTCCTTCAAAATATGCCTCAAGCACAGAAATGAGAAGCCTGCCCGGAATTTTACCCCCACATTAAGGAACCTCCCCCACTCCTATGCAAAGGTCTAGAAGCAGGAGGGAACATGGTTACTGAAAAATAGTGGCCACCTCAGGATGGGCTAAAGGACAAAATGGGGACTGGGGTTAATGAAAGATGAAGGTTGGTGTAACTCACTGTAAATAGCGCTAAGGGTATGATCTATATCAAACTCACGAGAAGCCACTGAGGAATTTTAAACAGGGGAATGACATGAGCAGATTTGCATGTTGGGTAGATCATTCTAGAAATAGAAAATAGTGGGGCAAGCTTATGCATATCAAACATGAAATGTCAAATTAAATTTCATGCTTACTAATTATGATAGGGCATGGCAAGATCATTAACTTATTTTTGAAAAGCAGGACATACCAAATAAGAAGGAGAATTTTTCTCATTTCTAGTCCACTTGACTTATACCCTAAACCCAGGGCCTCATGCCTTGAACAATGCTAAGGGCTACTATTCATGCAGACCACAAGGCCAAGAACCATCTAAATCCAGAATAAAATCTCAAGTGATTTGAGATTTTATCACTACTATCTTACTTTCCAATCATAAAAGTATTATTCATTATACAGGAACTTAATTACACAAAAAAACTTATGGAACAGCTACTATATTTAATCCATTGTACTAGACTCTTTTGGGAACTCTGAGATCAATAAAATGTAATCTTTGTCTTTAGAAATTCAGAGACTACTTCAAATCAAGTAGAGGAAATCACTTGTTTTTTATTTGGTTTATAGGTAACCTTGGGCACACAAGAATACCAATGAAAGCACTTTCGTTATCATTATGCATTTGTAATAAATATTCCTATATATCTAAACCTTTTTAGTCTCTAATGTCCAGTTATGCAAGCATAAATATAGAGTCTGAACTTAGGAAAATCAAATTTAAATCAACGTATTTTCTATACTCTTAGGTTGCATTTCCTTCAAAAATAGAGGTTAGATATTCTTAAAAACACATCAGCACCAACTAGAGAATAACCATAAAAAATAATAGGATGAAGAATATATTTAATTCATCCTAGAATTTAAGTTCCCTAGAAGTTCACATGAGAGTTCTGCTCCCTTCAGTCGTATTTATGCTCAAAATTACCACACCAGTTCATTGCTCCAACATCCCATCAGTATTGCAGTTCTGAAAAGCAGCCACCCGAGACTGTTTGGGAAATTTCTACCATTTCTAGAAGCAAGTGGGAATATCCTAAGAGTGTCATCCTGTTGGAGAATGCTGCCACTACCATGAATAATGTCTAGGATGGGATTGCTAATCCCATGGAAGGGAGAGATAGTATACCTAGAAATGATTACAATGGATGACAAAAAGAACAGAAGATCCCAAAAGGGAAGGAAACAGTTCTAGTAGGTTTTCATGAGGACACTATGACTTCCTACTGTTGCAAGCCAAAAGAGTGAGAGTCGTGATCAACTCCATATACCACTGGAGGCTATATGAGTAAACAGCAAACTGTTCTCATGAAAGCAGGATGTTGGCAAACTGACAAACTGAGTCTACCATCCAGAAGGAATGCTGAGGGCAGTCACAACCCAGGCACAAGTGTTTCTTGTGATTAGACACATCTGAAGCCTGTTAGCAATAACGTGAACCTGTGATCAATCAAGCAGCTGACCAGTCGTTAACTCCTCCTCCCTGCTCTTTCTACCCAATAAATAGGAAGGGCTGTAGAGGCTCAGGGTTGCTGCCTTTGCTCACTAGAAGCAGGGAACCCTCTTCTTCCCCCCAGATCCATTCTTTGAAACAGTTTCTTTTGTTTTAAGTTTTCATTTCTGCTTTCCTACCCCATCGTTCAGTCCCATGGTAACTGTGGCAAAATGCAGCATCCAACTGCCTCAGTAACACAGATTTGGGGGTTGGTTGGTTGGTTGGTTGGTTTTTCCCATGGCTTAAGTATATAACCATGGTTTGAGGGCTGACCTATAATCTGATCCTACATTACAGCAGACACAATTGAGAGAGGAAAGAAATCTATTTCACTCAGCAGAGTTGGGCTGAAGTTACTTAAAGTGAAACCATGTTTAAAATTCTAAGTATTGTTATATGAAGAGGTCTCCATGGTAAAAATTGAAAGAGTATGTCTATAAAAGGCCAAAGAAACTATTTCTAAATGAAAATGTTGAGTGCTTTGAAATGAGAACTTTCAGGCAAAGGGCAATCCTGGATTGTTAGATATACTTTGAATTTGGCCATTTGAAGGGTTAGATCTTATTTGAAGGGTTAGATCTTAGAAAAATGGTGTCCAATCTTTTGGCTTCCCTGGGCCACATTTGAAGAAGTATCTTGGGCCAGACATAAAATATACTAACACTAACGATAGCTGATGAGCAAAAACAAACAAACAAATAAACAAAAAAACCCTCACTTTTTAATAAAGTTTACAAATTTGTGTTGGGCCACATTCAGAGCCATCTAGGCTGCATACAGTCTGCAGGCCACAGGTTGGACAAGCTTGTCTTAGAGGCTTAGGCTTTCTCCTGCAGAACTGCTGTTGTCAAATACTAGAAGACGAAGCATAAGGTTCCTGTGATACTCCACATCATGGAATTTCATGGTAATGAACCACAGCATAAAGCCAGGGTACTTTGTGGTTCATGTAAGTATTTCCACATCAGACTGAAAACCTTCAGAAAATGTTTCTAAGCAGTATTATTTTATCACTCAGAAATCCATTACATGAGTACCTCAAAGATTTGTGGCTAGGACATATGTTCTTGATGGTTACAGTCCACAGGGAAACCTGGTGTCTGCAGATCCCAGATCTCTCCCTTTGCCAATCAAATGAGCTAAGAGCTTCAGGTCAACACAAAACAAAAGGTAAACTAGAATAACAAGAAGTTTTTAGATTGTACACCCTGATGTCAAACTCTACAGATTCCCACCTTATGCAATTCCTACCTTGGAAGCTATTTCCTAAGACATCCAAATAGCAAATACTAAACTATTTGCTACTAATACATCTGGCCATTCAAAGGGTACATAGATAAACTGAAGAAATTCTATTTGTCTACTACCATAAGCAGTTTTGAATTTCATATAAATACAGGACTTAAAAAATATTCCCTTCTCCTCTTTCTTTCTAGAACTGGCTTCAGATTTATAGTATTCCATTTATGTTGCTATATTAGAATGACAGTGGTACATTTCATGTTTTGACTACAAAATATTGGAACATAGTGTTGAGTATGAGTACCTTAAAAAGTACTTAACTGCCCCCCATATCAAAGTAAAGAGAGCTTAAAAACAAAACAAAACTGTCTCTAACTAGACAATTCTGAGCATCATCCTCATGCCACAGACATATCTACTCCCTTTATATGAAATGAATGCTTATTCATTTGAATCCAATCCACAAGGCTTATTTTAAAAAAAGAAAAGAAAAGAAAAAGAAAAACCCTTCTACCTTGATTCTTCAGAAATTCTGAATTTGTATGTCCCCTTGACCAAGAAAAAAAGAAAAGTGGTTTGCTCTGGTTTTCATGATTTCTACTTCCCAAAGGTATTTGAGGCTTGAATTTTCAAATCAATTAGGAAGTTAAGTACCAAGTCTCCATGTCTCTCATCAAAGAAAAATGAACAGAACTTGTTACAATTGTATCCCCCAAACTGATTTGAAAGCCCTGGAGATTACCCAGATGCACAGAGGTTCTCTAATAAACCTTGCAACATTAACAAAATGAATAGCTTAGATGACATTCTGCAAACCATGTGTTATCAGTCAGCCCTGGTAACCCATTCATCTAGCCACAATGATGCCTAGGATTTGGGTGAAAGTGTTTTCAGCACAACTTTGTTGGTTGGGCTAATGGGAGACTTGCATGAAGTAACTTTCTTAGATGCACAGAAATCCAGCTTGAGTCTACACTGGGATTCACACACACATAAGAAATGAGTGAACAGGAACTCTGGCTTTTATTCTTATGTTGTTGGAAATTTTTGCTATTATTTGTTTGTTTGGTGGAAGGTTCCTGAAAAAAGAATAATGAAATGGTTTTGCAGACACATCCAGGAAGAGGCTGTGACTGGCAGAACAGACTGCTTTCAGCTTCAGGAATGGGTTGTATGTTCTTTCTGTGTTCCAGTCTCATAGAAAGAACTGCTGACAGGCACAAGAAATGTTGCTTCAGAGCCCAACAGACAAAATATAACTGCAAAGAGGAAGAGAAGCAATCTCCTCACATGTGACCTGGTGCAGCCTCCTCACAGTGAGAAACGCAGGGATCCCGGCACCCTATGGGCACTTTGGAAGAGCTTCCAGAGTGCACGGTGTCGGGTCTTTGGACGCTGACACCAGTATCCATATAGCACTCCCACTCAGGCACTACCCCTACCTGACTTCCTGGGATTTGGACTCCAGTAATGGGAGCTAGAGTGAGAAAATAAGAAAGGACTGCTTGAAAGTATAGCTAGAGGCCTGGAGTTACACCAGTGAACAGAAAGCGATATTACGGTTTATTATGTATTATCCACAAGCTGGTAAGCCTGGGGAAACTTAGCTTGGAAATCAAAAGCAATTGGGTTTTAAGTTTGTTTCTAGAAGGAGTAAGAGAGAATATTAAAGAAATTCAGATGGGCAATTTGGTGGAAGAGAATGAAAACTTATAATCACTAAGGTGACTTATATTACCCAGAATCATGCTCATACGGGAAATCTTATAAAATGAATCCATTCTTCAGAGGACTGAAAGGCATTCCAAGGGACCAGCTTTGGTGCTGAAGTTAATATGACCCTCAAAGCAAAAGCAAGTAAACCACTGCAATTTGGTGTAAAAAGCATGGCTATCATCTACCCTCCCACACTTCATTTCCTCAATTTTAAATAAAAACATTCCTTACCCTTCAATTTACAGCCAACAATCTAATTTCCTAATTAATGAGAATACATGCGCTACCCACAAACTTCTGAGAAACCCTCTCCCAACCCTATGGTATCCTGTGGCAAGGGTAATATTGGTTAGCAAGCAAATCTCGAGCACCAGCTTCTGAGGCTTCCCTTAAAAAAGTGTCGGTTTCAACCTCCCTCTCTCATCTGACCACAAAACAGACCTGCTTCCTGTGGCATCGGAAGTTGGCAGTAGCAATAAGAGACAGTATTTCATTTAGAAGGAAGTGGAGAGAAAGGTAGGCCCCGTTTAGGTTCCCCTTACAATTCCAACTCTCCAGTCACCATTAAGTTTAGAATCGTGGACAGAAAAGAAGATGGTCTTGGAGATGAGAGAAATGCTCTTATTAAGAATCATTATCCCCTTGTCAGTATTTTGAAGGTCTAATATTCTCTCTCTCTCAAATGTCAACCCTCTCCATTCTGAGAGTCATGTATCACACATGTGTGGTTTGAAAATTTGCACACTATCTACACAGATCCTGTGTTTGGGATGGTAGCTGTCATCCCCTGGTCAAAGGTAGCATCTTCTGTCACCTTCTTGACCACCTGGTTTTCTGAAATAATATCCTACAGGTGTGGCTCACATCCCATGCATCCAAACGGATGTTTGTCCCATTAACAGATGTTGATGTCCCATCAAACAGATGTTTGACCCCTGCATGCTCGTTCCCACTCTGGATTTCATGTCTACGTGAACAGTACCTCTTCTTGTAGTGACTTTCTCTAGTTCTCTGCTAGGAAAAAGAAATTCATATACATGAATGCCCAAAACAATTATCACCTCTATGAATCCTCCCTCCACTCACCTTTCTAAAGAGCATCTGCCTCTATAGTAATGACCTGGCATGCTGACATACATGAATTAATTGTTTATGTGTCCAGCTCCCTGAACAAGGTTCAAGACGTTGATTTCGTCCTTTTGGTAGTGAAGATAATTAGAATCTCTTGGCTGAATCATCACTCTAACTATAGTCTACTGGCAAAGAGGGGCCTACCATGGTCCAGAACTCAAGAGAAAGGCATGGTTCCAGTATATTGAGTGCTGTGGTCCAGTTACCCTTTTGCACTGTTGCGCTTTAAGCAACAGCTAAGGGTGTGAATTTAAACAGCTGATATCTTGGCATGTGGCACTACCTATGCAGAAATCTGGACTTGCAAGGATATTATCACTCCAGCAGATGAGAATCCACTTGTCTGTGAGAAACCATGGGTACACTATTTGACGGAGATGAAGAAAAGGCAGTAGCATGCTAATAAGACTTTTCAGTCTTTTCCGGACCTTTTTGGGTAAAATAATACATTGGATTTTTTTTTTTTTTTGGAGAAACTAATAGAGGAGGCAGATGATATCTGAAGGGCTCAAAGATTAGCTGGAAAAATAAAAAATAGTACCTATATTTGTCAGAATAGGCTGAATTATGTTACAGGAACAGCAACCCCAAATCTCAGTGGCTTAAAACAACAAAGGTTCATTTCTCTTCCATGCTATATTTCAACTGTGGGTCAATAGTGGACTCTGTTCCTTTTAATCATTGAGGAACCCAAGCTGACAAAGAAGTCACTGTATCAAGCATTTACCAGTCCACCATGCCAAGGAGATTGAGAGCTCTTCCGGGTCTCAGGCAGGATACGGAATGCTCTGGCCTGGAAATGACATACAACCCTCTGTTTGTGGCACCATGGCCAGACCTAGTCTTCATTCCACCCTACTATAAGAAAGCCAGAAAGTGAATCCTGCCACATTGCCAAAAGTCAGAAAGCTGGAAATATTTGGTAAACAGCACTGATGACTACCACATGACCTTATTTGTACCTCAAGCTTGTAAAGTAGATCACACTTGTTACAATAAATTGAATTATATTTTACTGAAACAGGTTTTCCTGTTAACTTAGTTTAAATGAATCAGATGCATATTGCTCATAGATGTTTTCATGTCCAGTCTGAAAGATTCTAGGAAAAAAACAACTTATCTGAACCTGAAGTTGTACAACAATTGCACAGTTCTATCTCCAAGATGTTTTGCTAAGGAAGCTAGGCCAGAACAATTCCTTGTTTGATAAATAATTTGGGAAAAATTAACCTACTTATTAACAATCTGATTTTTATAGGTCAAGGATTTTCTTTTGGAGAAACAGCATCTGATGGAAAACAGAGATTCATTAGAATAACAAAAATATATAAGATCTAGTTCCTATCTTCTTACCTACTCACTGTATAACTTTGAATCCCTGTGCTTCAATATTTCTATCCAGAAATAGACAACATTATTTCATTCAATTATCAAACAGTCATTCTGCATCCACTGGATGCAGCCACTAGGTTGCATTGGTAATACAGCGATTAAGGGGGAAGATGCACGATACTTGATCTCACGGATCTTCTAATCTGCTTGCTACTAGTTATAAAAACCATTTGATTCTAAATAATAGAATGTGTTAATACAGGAATAAATGTCCATAGTATAAAAATTACCAAGACTGTCACTAATCTGTTCAATGCACCAGTATGAGTCCTTAAAAGGAGGTAATAGGGAAGACAAGTGACAGGAAGGCAATGAATACAAGAGGCAAATGTAAACTTTAACACCTCATATATTAGCTGAAAGAAGATCTGAAAGAAGATCTCCATCCATCTGCATCTACCAGAACCCCAGTGTTCAATGAAACACATGTCCAAGTTTCCAAAGATATATAAAGCCAAACCTGTCAAATAGTGTGTGGCCCATTCATGGAGGGGAAGTCATATTTTCTTGGATAGCTGATAGGGCCTTAAGCTCTCCTTTGACTTCCTAGGTATTCAACTTGAAACAATTTGTGCATGTTTAAAGAATCCCATTTCCTAAATGAAAATTTACATTGCAGCAGCAATATTCAATGTTACCAAAGTGATCTCTATACATTTAGAAAAGCAGTGGTAGAATTTTATCTGTGACTGTCTGGTCCTTTTAATATCAGTAGTACCAATATGATTTCCAAGGACATGATGTACTCCCAGTGCCTATTGTAATTTTATTTTTTAGCTATTTTCATTGGAATGAGTGAATAAACCATTAAAACACAAAGAATCCTTTTATAACTACAAAGGAAATGTGCAAAAAGCAATGAAAAGGATAAGAAATGATTTCTAAATTGAACAGTTTGTTTTATTATTAACAATAACAATAAAGTAAGTCACACAGCTCATAAGTCCTCCCAGATGAGACATCTGTGGGATTCTCTAGTTTGAAAAGAAACTTAGCTTATAAACATGTCAGCCATGTCCCAAATAAAATGAGGATTTCGCACTACATGGAAATGAAACTATTTGTTCTTCAACATGTCCAAGATTCAGTGTTATTTTAAGATGCTTTTCCTTCCAATTAAATAGGACGTGTTTTCCATCAGCTGCAGAGGGAAAAGGTACAAGTAACTTTGGTGAATATAAATTGCTTAAGCTACTAAACTTAAGATCATAGGCTATCAACCACTGATACGAAATCTAAATCCACCCCAGCTCACAGTGTAAAGAGTCCATGTTAGGTTTGAACCTTATTAGCAAAGATCATCTCCATATTCTGGTTACCACATTTGACCTTTAATGAGTTGGGACAGCTAAATGATTTTGAAGATGGGAGTGGTGTAACTAGTTATAACTGTAACTAGTTCCTAAAAATTTACCATACTCTTTTTTTGGGGAGGCATGAAAAAGAAAAGAAAAAAGAAAGGAGAGAGGTGTATTTAGTAGCCATTGAGATACACAACATAAAGGGAGTTAGTGAAAGCTTCTCTTCTTCCACGCCCTTGTCCCAGAAACAATGTGAGGATTTGTCCTCTGCCTCTAAGGTGATGCCAGTTTTATCAGTGACAACATGTCAATTAAATGCTCCCAACTTTGTACGCAATGCTTTTCAATGTTCACTGACTCAACTCGACTCTCTTCTCTGCTCATGACAATACTGAATCATGATAAATTACAACAAAAATTAAAGAAGCACAATACATTTCCTGAAGGCTCCACAAATGAGAAGGAGGGGATGGAAAGAATGTGGCCTTCAGTGTCATACAAATCCATCACTTAAGAGCATTATGACCTCGGTCAAATTACTTCACTTTTGCCGACGGAGTTGGGGGCATTTTCATCAACTATAACATGGAGGACAATAGTTTGTCACAGAGTTGTGGCAGATAGTATAAAGATAATATATTTTGAAGCACCCAGCACATGGTAAGCTTTAAATTTTTTGGTTTCTTACTTAGAATATTAAATATACAGAGAATTATTTCTTTTCTGATGTCTTAGGCAACCTCTTTTTTCATATTCAGGGCCAATGGCTACCCTAAAGTAAAATGATTCATTGATGACAGAAAAAATGAGACCTTGCCAATAAACTACTCCTAAACTATTAAAGAAATGATGCTTTGAGGATCCCATCTTCATTCTAAGCTTAGCAGAGTGGCTTGAAGGGCTGTTAAGGTGAGCAGGGAAGCCGAGCGGATGGGGCTTTGAGTTTCTCTCCCTACTTTAACCAAAGCAGTCGCACTGTGTTCTGTTTTACATTGACCATGCATACATGTGGGATTTGGGAAATTCACCAATGATGTCCTGCTTTTTTACTGTCTTGTTGGTGCCACACAGGACCTGACTAAAATCCTGTGAAGAGAGGAGGGGTATCCCCAGTTGTTCTAACTGTGAATAATCCTGGAAGAAGTTCACAACAAGAGATTCCCAGGTAAATCTGGGGCCATAGTTTGAGTCAGACTCTCCATTTTATAGAGGAGAAAACTGAGGCATGGGGAGGTTAATTAACTTGCCTAAGTGAGCTAATTAAATCATTTAAGAGCATGTTGACATGGGCAAATTCCTAGCAACTTGGTAAGTGGAGGTTCCTGTCATAATAATTGGGTACAAAAAGGAAGGGTGATCACATTTCATAATTATGGTAGAGGTGACTTGGGTACAACGGATAATATATTGGGATGGTACATCATATTTTATCTGGAAAATCATAGTGAGAGGTTGTTGTTGTTGTTTGTGGGACAGAGTCTCACTTAGTCTGTCACCCAGGCTGGAGTGCAGTGACACAATCTCAGCTCACTGCAACCTCCACCTCCCAGGCTCAAGCAATTCTCCTGCCTCAGCCTCCCAAGTAGCTGGGATTACAGGAGTGTACCACCGCACCGGCTAATTTTTGTATTTTTAGTAGAGACGGATTTCGCCATGTTGACCAGGCTATTCTCAAATTCCTGACCTCAAGTGATCCACCCTCCTCAGCCTCCCAAAGTTTTGGGTTACAGGCGTGAGCCACCATGCCTGGCCCATACTGAGATATTTCAACTCAAAAATCTTTTTTTGACACTGTTTATTACTGTTTTATTAGAGTGTTCTCAAACTTTCTTATATATGAAACACTCAGGCCACTCTTGAAGGCAACAATTGTGCATTGTCCTTTGCCAATGCCCATTTTCTAATTGCCAACAATATCCATTTACTTCCCCTAAAACCACCAACCAAGGATAATACAGTCTGACCATGCCTACCTCTCTGGCATTGGTTGCTGGGCATGTGGGAAGGTGTGGGTTTGGGGAGGCAATGGAGAGAAATTATTAATCCAGTAGAAAAGGGAGAGGGGTTCCCACTAGAATCCCATGGACTCTAGGCCAAGGACAGAGCTGGGTGTTCAGCTCCTCCCCTGCTCTGGATTCCAAGGCCAAGTCAGCTTCTGTGACTCTGAACTCTTAAGTTCTACTGGCCTCCACCTTCTTACCTGGCCATATCCTTCATAATCGTTGACTTCTTCCCCTTTGTGTCCTACCAGCTGCTCAGAATCTGACCCAAAGCTATGCTTTTCTCCTAGGCCCTAGTCTGGTTGGATCACCTGGCACTTACTTGTGCCCTTAATCCTAAGCAGGATATTTCACTTAGTTCTTTAGAGAGCCTTTTGATGAAAAGTGTCAAAATGTAAAAATCACTATTTATCACTGATAACTGCATACAACTGATATCCCTGACCTCCAGGGACCATACCCAAGACCTAGAGATGAGAAACAGCAATGGGATGAAGATCTCTCTTTACGTCCTTGATCACAGGGAAACAAAACAAAACATAGAATTGCTACTACCCCTTTTTTTGTTTTGATACACAACAAAATATCTCAGTCAAAACCATATTCAAAATATTGCCTGGCTCAGGGTAAGCACCTCCTCAGCAAAACCCAAATACGGAATCTAAAAACAAATCAGAAAGCCCCTGGCACTACTTTACTTCTAAGTTTACTACACATTCTCCAAATATCACACAGTCCTCCATTCCATATGCATGTCCCTAGATTAGCAATCTTGCAATTTATAGGATATGAAGTTTCCAACCTCCTTTATTCACCTTCATCATTCCTCTAGCTCTTCCCTGCATGCTCTCTACCCACAATCCCTCTGCTCAAGGTGTGCAGATCCAGACAGTCAACCAGAGAGGATGTACGTCTCTTCCAGACAACCAACCAGTGCTCTTAGGATGCCTCATCTTGTGGTCTGCAAATCCAGGAGCAGCAGTCACCATTATTTTATTTGAATCTCTGCCACAAAGACAACGGGACCTGATCCCTATCCTATGGGCCCTCAGTTAGCAATAGCTAAATTGGACAGCCCATAATTATGGTGATTAGCAATTCACAAGGGTGAAAGTGATCTTAAAGAAAATCTAAACCAACATTTCAACTAATATTTAAACCTGTTGTTTAATATTACCAAAGATTTGTCTTCTAATGTAAATTTGATACTTTCTACAGTAAAAACTTCTGTCTTTTTGCAAAGTTTCGCTATATTTTGTGCAAAGAAATACAGGCATACCTTAGAGATATTACAAACTTGGCTCAGACCACTGCAAAAAAGCAAATATCACAATAAACAAGTATTGTAATAAAGTGAATATCAAAATAAAACAAGTCATATGAATTTTGTGGTTTCCAGCGCATATAAGTTATGTTTATACTATACTGAAAGTTATTAAGTGTGCAACAGCATTACGTCTAAAAAATACATCTTAATTTAAAAATATTTTATTGCTAAAAAACGCTAACAATCATCTGTTCCTTCAGTACATCATAACCGTTTTACTGGTGGAGGGTCTTGCCTTGATGTTGATGGCTGCTGATTGATCAAAGTGGTGGCTGCTGAAAATTGGAGTGGCTGTGGCAATTTCATCAAATAAGAGAACAATGAACTTTCCTGCATTGATTAACTCTTCCTTTCACAAAAATTTCTCTGTAGCATGCAATGCTCTTTGATAGCTTTTTACCCACAGTAGAATTTTCAAAACTGGAGTGAATTCCCTCAAATTTTGACACTTCTCTATTAACTAAATATATGAAATATTTTAAATCCTTTGTTGTCAATTCAACAATGTTCACAAGATCTTCACCAGGAGTAGATTCCATCTCAATAAATTACTTTTTTGGTTCATCTATAAGAAGCAACTTTTCATCCATTCACGTTTGATCATAAGATTGCAGAAATTCAGTGACATCTTTAGGCTCCACTTCTGATTTTAATCCTCTGTTATTTCCACCACATCTGCAGTTACTTCCTCTGCTGAGGTCTTGAGCCCCCTCAAAGTCATCTGTGAATGCTGGAATCAAATTATTCCAAACCCTGATTAATGTTGGTATTTCAGCCTCCTCCTGTGAATCACGAATGTCCTTAATGGCATGTAGAATGGTGAATCCTCTCCAGAGAGTATTTAATTACTTTTTCCTAGATCCATCAGAAGAATCACTATCTATGGGAGGTACATCCTTATGAAATGTATAAAAAGAATTGTCGGGGGGCGCGCCCAAGATGGCTGAATAGGAACAGCTCCAACCTCCAACTCCCAGCGTGAGTGACACAGAAGACGGGTGATTTCTGCATTTTCAACTGAGGTACCAGGTTCATCTCACTGGGGCATGTTGGACAGTTGGCACTGGTCTGCAGGTGCAGCCCTGCCAGCGAGAACTGAAGCAGGGTGAGGCATCGCCACACCTGGGAAGCACAAGGGGGAAGGGAATTCCTTTTCCTAGCCAAAGGAAATTGAAACACACAACACCTGGAAAATCGGGTAACTCCCACCCTAATACTACGCTTTACCAAGGGTCTTAGCAATAGGCACACTAGGAGATTATATCCCACACCTGGCCCGGAGGGTCCCATGCCTACGGAGCCTCCCTCATAGCTAGCACAGCAGTCTGAGATCTAACTGCAAGGTGGCAGCGAGGATGGGGGAGAGGCGCCCACCATTACTGAGGCTTAAGTAGGTAAACAAAGATGCTGGGAAGCTCGAATTGGGTGGAGCCCACCACAGCTCAAGGAGGACAGCCTGCCTCTGTAGACTCCTCCTCTGGGGACAGGGCATAGCTAAACAAAAAGCAGCAGGAACCTTGGCAGAGATAATTACCCCTGTCTCACAGCTTTGAAGAGAGCAGTGGATCTCTCAGCATGGAGGTTGAGATCTGAGAACTGACAGACTGCCTGCTCAAGTGGGTCCCTGACCCCTGAGTAGACTAACTGGGAGATATCCCCCCACTAGTTGCAGACCGACACCTCACACCTCACATGGCAGGGTACACTCCTGAGATGAAGCTTCCAGAGCAAGAATCAAACAGCAACACTTGCTGTTCAGCAATATTCTATCTTCTGCAGCCTCCGCTGCTGATATCCAGGCAAACAGGCTCTGGAGTGGACCTCAAGCAAACTCCAACAGACCTACAGCTGAGGGTCCTGACTGTTAGAAGGAAAACTAACAAACAGAAAGGACACACATACCAAAACCCAATCAGTACATCACCATCATCAAAGACCAAAGGCAGATAAAACCACAAAGATGGGGAAAAAGCAGTGCAGAAAAGCTAGAAATTCAAAAAATCAGAGCACATCTCCCCCTCCAAAGGAGCACAGCTCATCGCCAGCAACGGAGCAAAGCTGGATGGAGAATGACTTTGACGAGTTGAGAGAAGATGGCTTCAGTTGATCAAACTTCTCAGAGCTAAAGGAGGAACTACAAAACCAGCGAAAAGAAACTAAAAACCTTGAAAAAGGAATGGATGAATGGATAACTAGAATAATCAATGCAGAGAAGACCTTAAAAGAATGGATAGAGATGAAAACCATAACACCAGAACTACGAGAAAATTGCAAAAGCTTCAGTAACCGACTCGATCAACTGGAAGAAAGAGTATCAGCAATTGAAGATCAAATGAATGAAATAAAGTAAGAAGAGAACTGTAGAGAAAAAAGAGTAAAAAGAAATAAAGAAAGCCTCCAAGAAATATGGGATTATGTGAAAAGACCAAATCTACGTCTGATTGGTGTGCCTGAAAGTGACGGGGAAAATAGAACCAAGTTGGAAAACACTCTGGAGGATATCATCCAGGAGAACTTCCCCAACCTAGTAAGGCAGGCCAACATTCAAATTCAGGAAATACAGAGAACGCCACAAAGATACTCCTCGAGCAGAGCAAATCCAAGACACATAATTGTCAGATTCAACAAAGTTGAAATGAAGGAAAAAATATTAAGGGCAGCCAGAGAGAAGGGTCGGGTTACACACAAAGGGAAGCCCATGAGACTAACAGCAGACCTCTCGGCAGAAACTCTCCAAGCCAGAAGAGAGTGGGGGCCAATATTCAACATTCTTAAAGAAAAGAATTTTCAACCCAGAATTTCATATCCAGCCAAACTAAGTTTCATAAGTGAAGGAGAAATAAAATCCTTTACAGACAAGCAAATGCTTAGAGATTTTGTCACCACCAGGCCTGCCCTACAAGAGATCTTGAAGGAAGCACTAAACATGAAAAGGAACAAAAGGTACCAGCCATTGCAAAAACATGTCAAAATGTAAAGTCCATCAATGCTAGGAAGAAACTGCATCAACTAGTGAGCAAAATAACCAGCTAATATCATAATGACAGGATCAATTTCACACATAACAATATTAACCTTAAATGTAAATAGACTAAATGGTCCAGTTAAATGACACAGACTGGCAAATTGGATAAAGAGTCAAGACCCATCAGTGTGCTGTATTCAGGAGACCAGTCTCACATGCAGAGACACACATAGGCTCAAAATAAAGGGATGGAGGAAGATCTACCATGCAAATGGAAAACAAAAAAAAGCAGGGGTTGCAATCCTGGTCTCTGATAAAGCAGACTTTAAACCATCAAAGATCAAAAGAGACAAAGAAGGCCATTACATAATGGTAAAGGGATCAATTCATCAGGAAGAACTAACTATCCCAAATATATGTGCACCCAATACAGGAGCACCCAGATTCATAAAGCAAGTCCTTAGAGACATACAAAGAGACTTAGACTCCCATACAATAATAATGGGAGACTTTAACATCCCACTGTCAACATTAGACAGATCAGCGAGACAGAAACTTAAGAAGGATATCCAGGAATTGAACTCAACTCTGCACCAAGCGGACCTAATAGACATCTACAGAACTTTCCACCCCAAATCAAAAGAATATACATTCTTCTCAGCACCACATCACACTTATTCCAAAATTGACCACATAGTTGGAAGTAAAGCACTCCTCAGAAAATGTACAAGAACAGAAATTATAACAAACTGTCTCTCAGACCACAGTGCAATCAAACTAGAACTCAGGACTAAGAAACTCAATCGAAACCGCTCAACTACATGGAAACTGAACAACATGCTCCTGAATGATGACTGGGTACATAACAAAATGAAGTCAGAAATAAAGATGTTCTTTGAAACCAATGAGAACAAAGATACAACATACCAGAATCTCTGGGACACATTTAAAGCGGTGTGTAGAGAGAAATTTATAGCACTAAATACCCACAAGAGAAAGCAGGAAAGATCTAAAAATGACACCCTAACATCACAATTAAAAGAACTAGAGAAGCAAGAGCAAACACATTCAAAAGCTAGCAGAAGGCAAGAAATAACTAAAATCAGAGCAGAACTAAAGGAGATAGAGACACAAAACACCCTCCAAAAAATAAATGAATCCAGGAGTTGGTTTTTTGAAAAGATCAACAAAATTGATAGACTCCTAGCAAGACTAATAAAGAAGAAAAGAGAGAAGAATCAAATAGACGCAGTAAAAAATGATAAAGGGGATATCACCACCGATCCCACAGAAATACAAACTACTATCAGAGAATACTGTAAACACCTCTACGCAAATAAACTAGAAAACCTAGAAGAAATGGATAATTTCCTGGACACTTACACTCTCCCAAGACTAAACCAGGAAGAAGCTGAATCCGTGAATAGACCAATAGCAGGCTCTGAAATTGAGGCACTAATTAATAGCCTACCAACCAAAAAAAGTCCAGGACCAGACGGATTCACAGCCAAATTCTACCAGAGGTACAAGGAGGAGCTGGTACCATTCCTTCTTAAACTATTCCAATCAATAGAAAAAGAGGGAATCCTCCCTAACTCATTTTACGAAGCCAACATCATCCTGATACCAAAGCCTGACAGAGATACAACAAAAAAAGAGAATTTTAGACCAATATCCCTGATGAACATCGATGCAAAAATCCTCAGTAAAATACTGGTAAACCGAATCCAGCAGCACATCAAAAAGCTTATCCACCATAATCAAGTGGGCTTCATCCCTGGGATGCAAGGCTGGTTCAACATATGCAAATCAATAAACATAATCCAGCATATAAACAGAACCAAAGACAAAAACCACATGATTATCTCAATAGATGCAGAAAAGGCCTTTGACAAAATTCAACAGCTCTTCATGCTAAAAACTCTCAATAAATTTGGTATTGATGGAACGTATCTCAAAATCATAAGAGCTATTTATAACAAACCCACAGCCAATATCATAGTGAATGGGCAAAAACTGGAAGCATTCCCTTTGAAAACTGGCACAAGACAGGGATGCCCTCTCTCACCACTCCTATTCAACATAGTGTTGGAAGTTCTGGCAAGGGCAATCAGGCAAGAGAAAGAAATCCAGGGTATTCAGTTAGGAAAAGAAGAAGTCAAATTGTCCTTGTTTGCAGATGACATGATTGTATATTTAGAACACCCCATTGTCTCAGCCCAAAATCTCCTTACGCTGATAAGCAACTTCAGCAAAATCTCAGGATACAAAATCAGTGTGCATAAATCACAAGCATTCTTATACACCAGTAACAGACAAACAGAGAGCCAAATCAGGAATGAACTCCCATTCACAATAGCTTCAAAGAGAATAAAATACCTAGGAATCCAACTTACAAGGGATGTAAAGGACCTCTTCAAGGAGAACCACAAATCACTGCTCAGTGAAATAAAAGAGGACACAAACAAATGGAAGAACATACCATGCTCATGGATGGGAAGAATCAATATTGTGAAAATGGCCATATTGCCCAAGGTAATTTACAGATTCAATGCCATCCCCATTAAGCTACCAATGACTTTCTTCACAGAATTGGAAAAAACTGCTTTAAAGTTCATGTGGAACCAAAAAAGACCCCGCCTTGCCAAGACAATCCTAAGAATAAAAGAATAAAAGAATAAAGCTGGAGGCATCATGCTACCTGACTTCAAACTATACTACAAGGCGACGGTAACCAAAACAGCATGTTACTGGTACCAAAACAGAGATATAGACCAATGGAACAGAACAGAGCCATCAGAAATAATACCACACATCTACAGCCATCCGATCTTTGACAAACCTGACAAAAACAAGAAATGGGGAAAGGATTCCCTATTTAATAAATGGTGCTGGGAAAATTGGCCAGCCGTAAGTAGAAAGCTGAAACTGGATCCTTTCCTTACTCCTTATACAAAAATTAATTCAAGATGGATTAGAGACTTAAAGTTAGACCTAAAACCATAAAAACCCTAGAAGAAAGCCTAGGTAATACCATTCAGGACATAGGCATGGGCAAGGACTTCATGTCTAAAACACCAAAAGCAACGGCAACAAAAGCCAAAATTGACAAATGGGATCTAATTAAACTAAAGAGCTTCTGCACAGCAAAAGAAACTACCATCAGAGTGAACAGGCAACCCACAGAATGGGAGAAAATTTTTGCAATCTATTCATCTGACAAAGGGCTAATATCCAGAACCTATAAAGAACTCAATCAAATTTACAAGAAAAAAACAAACAACCCCATCAAAAAGTGGGCAAAGGATATGAACAGACACTTCTCAAAAGAAGACATTCATACAACCAACAGACACATGAAAAAATGCTCATCATCACTCGCCATCAGAGAAATGCAAATCAAAACCACAATGAGATACCATCTCACATCAGTTAGAATGGCAATCATTAAAAAATCAGGAAACAACAGGTGCTGGAGAGGATGTGGAGAAATAGGAACACTTTTACACTGTTGGTGGGATTGTAAACTAGTTCAACCATTGTGGAAAACAGTATGGCGATTCCTCAAGGATCTAGAACTAGAAATACCATTTGACCCAGCCATCCCATTACTGGGGATATACCCAAAGGATTATAAGTCATGCTGCTATAAAGACACATGCACACGTATGTTTATTGCGGCACTATTCACAATAGCAAAGACTTGGAATTAACCCAAATGTCCATCAGTGACAGACTGGATTAAGAAAATGTGGCACATATACACCATGGAATACTACGCAGCCATAAAAATGATGAGTTCGTGTCCTTTGTAGGGACATGGATGCAGCTGGAAAACATCATTCTCTGCAAACTATTGCAAGAACAAAAAACCAAATACCGCATGTTCTCACTCATAGGAGGGAACTGAACAATGAGATCACTTGGACACAGGAAGGGGATCATCACACACCAGTTCCTATTGTGGGGAGGGGCGGGGGGAGGGATAGCATTAGGAGATATACCTAATGTAAATGTCGAGTTAATGGGTGCAGCACACCAACATGGCACATATATACATATGTAACAAACCTGCACGTTGTGCACATGTACCCTAGAACTTAAAGTGTAACAACAACAAAAAAGAAATGTATAAAAATTGCTCCTTGATCCATGGGCTGCACAATGGATGCTGTGTCAGCCGGGATGAAAGCAATATTAATTTCCCTACACATCTCCATCAGTGCTCTTGGGTAATGGGGTGCATTGTCAAGGAGAAATCATATTTTTAAAGAATTTTTTTTTTTCTGAGCACTAGGTCTCAACAGTGGTCTTAAAATATTCAGTAAACCATGCTATAAACAGATGCAGTGTCATCCAGGCTTTGTTTTTCCCTGTATGGAGTACACGCAGAGTAGATTTGACATAATTCCTAAGGGCCCTAAGATTTTCAGAATGGTCAAGGAGCATTGGCTCCACCTTACAGTAACCAGCTACATTAGCCCCTTACAAGGGAGTCAGCCTGTCCTTTGAGCTTTGAAGCCCAGAACTGACTTCTCTCCAGCTTTGACAATCCAGATGGTATCTTCTTCCAATAGAAGGCTACTTTGAATACATTAACAATCTGTTGTTTAGTGTAGCTACCTTCATAAATTATCTTAGCTAGATCTTCTGGATAACTTGCTGCAGCTTCTACATCAGCACTTGCTACTTCATTTTGCACTTTTATGTTATGAAGATGGCTTCTTTCCTTTACTTCCTTCCTTTACATTCACAGTTTGGCTGTTTGGCATAAGAGGCCTCGGTTTGAGCCCATACTGGCTTTCTACATGCTTTGTTCCCCAAGCTCAATCATTTCTCACTTTTGATTTAAAGTGAAAAATGTATGGCTCTTCCTTTCACATGAATACTTCAAGGTCAATGTAGGGTTATTAATTAACCAAATGTTAATATTATTGTCTTTCAGGAAAGAGGAAGGCCCAATGAGAGGGAGAGTGATGGGGAACAGCTGATCACTAGAGCTGTCAGAACACAGATTTATTAAGTTCAGCATCTTCTAGGAGCGCAGTTCATGGCACCTCAGAACAATTACTACAGTAACATCAAACATCACTAAACATGAATCACCATAACAGATATACTAATGATGAAAAAGTTTGAAATATCGGGATAATTACCAAAATGTGACACAGAGACACAAAGTGAGCATATGTTCAAAAATTGGCAGCAGTAGATTTGCTCAACACAGGGCTGCCACAAAACTTCAATGTGTTAAAAAAGCAGTATCTGCACACTGTAATTAAGTGAAGTACAATGAAATGAGACACGTCTTATAGTTAGAAATGAGCAAAGGTCAAAATAATATATCCAAAATGCCTGAAATACATTAGAGGATCTAAAATGCACGTAACATTAACAAATTTACCATTTTGTTATTTGGTTTAAGTTTTCACTAACTTAAATATATTTATGGAGATATTAACATTACCATAACACAATTAAGAGTTAGTAAATTATCTGGCCTTACTTATGTCTACTTTTGCTCTCTCTATATATCTGTTATGGCCTGAATGTGTTCCCCAAAATTAATGTGATGGAGATTTAATTTAATCACCAATGCAACAGCATTGGGAGGTGGGGCCTAATGGGATGTATTTACATATTGAGGGCTCTGCCCTAATTAATGGGTTAATGTCACTATAAAAAGGGCTTTTGGAATGCATTTGCTCTCTTCTGGTCCTTTATCATGTGAGGACATGGCATTCCTACCCTCTAGAATGGCAGGGAGCATCTTGGAAGGCTGATCAAGGCAGCATCTTGGAAGCAGAGAAACTGGCCCTCAGATGCTGGTGCCTTAATCTTTGACTTCTCAGCCTCCAGACTGCGAGAGAATAAATTTCTGTTCTTTAAAAATTACCCAGCCTCATGTATTGTTATAGTATCGGAAAATGGATTAAGATAATATTTTAAAGTGAAATTATAAGAAGAAAAAGGAGGTACATAAGAAAATATTGTCTTGGCTCACAGTCTTAAGGATACACACACAAGCACACATATACACACACATATATGTACATATTTAAACAATGCTACAAGATTACTAAACAGTGACAAGTTGCTATGATATGAATCACTGGTTTTGTATCAGTTCAGAAAAAAAAATTTTTATTTAGATTATTTTAATTAGATCATACTTTGAAAATATGCTACATGTTGATGCATGTTTAATTATATATTTATTTGTACAAAACAGAACTATTTCCTAGCAAGCAAAAATATCAGATATGAGTTTTCTCTGCAAATGTATGCATGAATATTACTCCAGATTCTAAGGAAAATGGCAAGGAAATGACAGAAAGATGAAAACAAAGAAGAAAAATATAACATTTGTTAAGTGCTTTATAGCCTTCAAACTGTTTTCAGATTCATTACCTCAAATTCCACAAGAGTAGATGAGATTCATTCAAAGAAAAATATAGCCTATAAATTACACATTCCCTCATGAAACTATTTTAAGATTAACCAGGATGATTGCAGTATTATTACATATGATGGTATTAAACCTTGGACCTAGAGAAATGCTTAAAGCAAAGAATCAAATGAAATGCTTAAATCATAACCATTAATTAATATTGTTTATAGTTCTTTATTAAGATTAATCACTCTTTAAACCTAAAACTCTAATCATTAGAAATATGACCATGGGAAAGTTGGAATTCTGTATGTCACCTCTTCAATTAAAAACCGGGATAACCCCTTACCTGCTGTAGATAATGGACAAGGAGAGTTAACACTTTGAGGTCCTCTCTGCCTAAAAATTATATTAATCTATAGTTTTATGAATACATTACAAAACTAGTGACCACAAAGTGATGTAAGACCTTCAGGAAGTTTATTTCGCATGAGAATTCTTTTAGAAATATAAAAGGAGGGCCAGGCGCGGTGGCTCATGCCTGTAATCTCAGCACTTTGGGAGGCCAAGGCGGACAGATCATTTGTGGTCAGGAGTTCGAGACCAGCCTGGCCAGTATGGTGAAACTCTGTCTCTACTAAAAATACAAAAATTAGCCAGGTGTGGTGGCACACACCTGTAATCCCAGCAACTCGGAAGCCTGAGGCAGGAGGCAGGAGGTTGCCGTGAGCCGAGATTGCACCATTGCACTCCAGTCTGGGTGGCAGAGCGAGACTGTGAAGAAAGAAAAGAGGACAGGAGGGGGAGGGGAGGGGAGGGGGTGGGAGGGGAGGGGAGGGGAGAGAGAGAGAGAGAGAGAGAGGAAAGAAAGAAAGAGAGAAAGAGAGAAAGAGAAAGAGAAAGAAAGAAAGAAAGAAAGAAAGAAAGAAAGAAAGAAAGAAAGAAAGAAAGAAAGAAAGAAAGAAGAAAGAAAGAAAGAAAGAAAGAAAGAAAGAAAGAAAGAAAGAAAGAAAGAAAGAAAGAAAGAAAGAAAGAAAGAAAGAAAGAGAGAGAGAGAGAGAGAGAAGGAAGGAAGGAAGGAAGGAAGGAAGGAAGGAAGGAAGGAAGGAAGGAAGGAAGGAAGGAAGGAAGGAAGGGAAAGAAAGAAAAGAGAGAGAGAGGGAGGGAGGGAAGGAAGGATATAAATATATCTATGTTTAAAAGATATCCATTATACTGTTGTCTCATACAAGTGGTTTATATAAGTGAAATATGAGTGAAAAGGAAAATTTCATTATGTATTGAAAAATTTTAAAGCAAGCTTTAAAAGGATTGATGATTTCATATGGTAGCTATTTTTGTTTAAACACAATAAAAGGAAAATGGGATAAGTCATATGACATCTTACCAATCATGTTTAATTAAAACATCTCTTCCTCTTTCACCTCCAACTGCTTTGCTATGGCAATGACAAATAAACACTAAATTGAATAAACATTTAATGTGTCAACTCATGTTAAATACAAATTTAACTGCTTTAGGTACACATACACACACGTATCACTTTCATGAATTTTTAATTTCTACATCATTTTTCTATTATATGTATTGTGTATATATATATATCATAAATATGAAGACATGTTTAGACACACAAATTTTAGAATTATTTATTTTTCAAAATAGCCTGGTTACAATAACTAAATATATTGAGAAAATAAACTTGGATCTACTTGTAAGTCTGTCTTTGTTTATCATTCAACTTTATTGATGTACAATTTATATACAGTAAAATTCACCCCTTTTTGTTCACAGATTTGTGAGTTTTGACAAATGAATAGTCATGTAACCACTATTACCATCAAGATATACACTATTTTCATCATCCCCCGCAAAAAAATCTGTTGTGTCTCTTTATAGTTAATCCCTGCCTTTCACTGCCAGCTCCTGGCAACTCCTGAGCCTGTTTTCTGTCTCTATAAATTTTGCCTTTTCTAGAATGTTATACAAATGGAATATACAGTATATAGCCCTTCACCTCGGCTTCTTTCACTTAGCATAATGCATCTGTGATTCATCCATGTTGTTACATATATCTGTAGTTCTGTTACTTTTCATATTGCTAAGTGGCATTCCATTGATTGGATGTATTCCATTATTTGTTTACTCATTTAGCAGTTGAAAGGCACTGAGGTTATTTCCTACTTGTAAGTCTTTCTTAACATGGCAGATCATAAGGCAGCATAGTATTGTGGTTAAAAGCTTAGGTTTTTGGGCTAGACAGATATGAGTTCCAATCTCAGGTCCAATGTCAACTTGTACCTTTGAGCAAATTACTTATATTCTTGGAGTTACAGTATTGTTGTGAAGATTAAACTAGTATGTGGCCTGTAAATTGATAAGTGTCTGCTGTTATTATTACTACTGTCCCTAGTGCTCAAACTCTGCTCTACTTCCAGTCTTGAAACTAATCCCAAATTTAACACTATCTATCACCTTAGAGCTTTTGCTATATTCGTCACTTAAAACAGCCCACCCCTTCTCTCTGCTTGCCTCCTGCAAGACCCAAGTTCCTCTTGCTCCAGGAGGACTTCTCTAACTCACAGTTCACATTGAGATTGCCATTCTGCACATTCTTATAGCAGGCATCATCCAGTCTGGTAGCCACTACTCACATGTGGCTTTAAACACTTAAATTTTATTTAGTTAAATAAAATTTAAATCCAGTTCCTCAGTCACAAGAGCCACATTTCAAGTGCTCAACAGCAAAATGGCTAGTGGCTGCCATATTGGGCAATGAGGATGTTGAATATTTTAATCATCACAGCGATTCCCATTTTAAGTTCTAAGTTAAAAACACTGCCTAACACTTAAAACTATATAATTCTATATAGAACGGAAAAAACTAATAATCAGCAGACATTGACTGAGCTCCTATTCTGTGCAAGACATTTTACCTTAAGCAATGATACAGCATCTTTCAGGGGAACTTGAACCACCTGGACAATTATATAAAATAAATTTAAAAGAAGAAATGATTACCAAGGTCTGGCAGGTGAAAGAAAAAAAAAAGTCATTAAAATTTAGAAGTTGGCCAAGCACAGTGGCTCTTACCTGTAACCCTAGTACATTGGAGGCCAAGACGGATGGATTGCTTGAACCCAGGAGTTCGAGACCAGCCTAGGCAACATGACAAAACCCTCATCTCTATAAAAAATACAAAAATTAGCCAGGTGTGGTGGTGCACACCTGTAACCCCGGGTACTTGAAAGGCTGAGGTGAGAGGATCACCAGAACCTGGGAGGTCGAGGCCACAGTGAGACACAATTGCACCAAAACACTCCAGCCTGGGTGCCACAGTGAGATCCTGTCTCAAGAAACAAAACAAAAAAGTTTAGAGGCATGTGTGGTGGCTCACACCTAAAATCCCAACACTTTGGGAGGCCAATTGGGGTAAGATGGGTTGAGCCTAGGAGTTCATCACCAGCCTGGGAAACATACCAAGATCTTGCCTCTACGAAAAAGTAATTGGCAGGGAGGGTAAAGCAGGAGGATCCACTTTGTCAAAAGATCTACGGAATCACAACACAATGTTCTGCCTAGATTTGTCTCAAGCTAAAGGTGTCTCAAGGAAAAGGTAAGCTTTTAAAGTCCAAACCTTGAATGAGAAAATCATTGTGTTTTCAGAGAAGAAGGCAAAGCAAAGACAACAACAGTTAAATTTGACTGCTGGAAGACTCATTTCAGAATATACCTTAAAAAGTCACTATATGTCTCATGAATCAATCCATACACTACATCACCCACCCCTCTGGCACAAGGTCATGACTCACTGTCTGAAACCACAATGCTTATAGAATCCTCAAATGTTCAAGGGTAACTACATTTGGTTCAATTTAGCAATGGAAAGAGAGCTCATTAAGAATTCCCCATTTTCCCCACTACAGTCCCTTACCATGAGAAGCCACCTACAACTGCCAGAGCTGATGGGATTATTCCAGTTTCATCTTCTCAAGGAGGATTCTGAGAACCACTGAAGGGTAAGTTTAAAGGTGAATCATCAAAGCCAGTTTAAATGTTTTGAAAAGATTAAGGCATGAAATTATCATTTACAATGCACTTGCCTTAGAAGATCCTGGTTTTCTACTTTTCCATTTACACAAGAATGTCACGAGATCCTCCTGAGAGGAAGCAGAATGTTAAGATACCCTGGGAAGTCAGAGTCATTACTATCACTCCCAAGGCAGCTATAATGGCAGGAGAAAAGTATCCAGTGTAAATAGTTTGCCACAGTGGAGCCTTACGTTACTATATACACAACATGGGATTTAGGGCAATATCCATATGCCAATCCCAGTTCTATCACCGTCTAGCTGGGTGACCCTCATTTAATTCCTTAATTTCTCCTGTCATCAGTTTATTCATCTGTAAACTGGGGTAACACTGTCCTTAATTACTTTGATGGAGTGTTGTGATGGTCAAATGAAATAATGGCTGGGAAAACACTTTGCAATCTGTAGATCACTATGCACATGGGAACTATTATCTGGTCTTTTCGCCTAAAACACTGCTCCTTGGAGTTCACTTAGCCTGGGATTTTCCAACTTCACTTCTAAAAGAACATTTTTGGAGCTACTCAAATGAAGACTTAGACAAAATATGAGTATCTGTTTTCTGCTTTTTTTCTGATCCAAGGAACTTGCTTCCTTTCACAGATTTAGCTCTTTATGTCATTAACTAAATTAAAATCATGCCTAAAGACTTACTTGTTTGGCAGCACAGTTTAATATCCTGTTTGGTTTGATTTTTTAAATTCTTTTGTAAAGCACTCCAAGATGTTTGCATGAAGATCACTCAACAAATGGAAGCCTCTCTCGAATAATACACACACAAGGACACACCCACATCAATGAGAAGAAACATAACACAGACTTTTGTTAACTTGGTAAAACAAGTGCTCAAAAAACAATTCCTAAAATTACATTCGATGCCACACTGTATGACCTCTTCTTGACTGAGAGAGCCTTAACCCCATCAAAACTGCCTTAAAGCTAAGGTAATCTGGTAGAATTCAAGCCCACCAACTTATATAGAGAAATGTAAGTGTATGCTTCAACACAGACACAATATTTTCCATGAAGCAGGCATCCTGGCAAGTAAAAATTCCCTCATGTTTCAGCATGTATCGAGAGACTCACCATCAGATCCTGAACTGCGTTACATAAGCACAATAACCTTATTGTTAGCAGCTGTGTATTGGTCAGCATTGCACAACTGACCAGGTGCATGGCAGGATGGAGTTTTGTCTTTATCCAAAGATTCAGAGTAGATGGGCTCAGGACTTCTCTATGAAGGCAATACATTAATTCCAAGCCATCAGGATTATTATAATCCACAAGATACTTTGCCAATTTATGCATATGTGGTAAAAATTAACGCATGTAGTAGATACCAAAAGAGCCATTGGTTTAATGTGGAGGCATTCTTTTCACTTCTGAATGTTTAAGAATTCATTTTAAATGTAACTATCTGGAAGTGAAGGTAAAATAATTGACTTGATGACACTAAATATCATCAGACAATTCCAGGGAAGACATATTTAAACTACCAACGGCAAGGGTATGTGATTTTCAATGATCACTTTATGATAAAGGTATAATACTAAAAAGTATTCATTAGAAAAGCCAAGGAAAGATCAACCCATATAGGAAAGAAGAGTTTCTAAAATTGAAAAAAAAAAAAAAATTGGGAAATTTATCTCCCTGTATACTCAAGAAAAAACTTTCAATTACTTGAAATTAACAATGAAGATTCTGACTTTTATATTGCCTTATGACAGGATTTCAAAGGCTGTTTTCTCACCTTTGCTCTTTACTTGAGTTTAAATACTTTAAAGTATATTTTCCTTTATGGATGTACCACCCCATTCAATTCATTTGTTGATTTCAAAAGCTTCCAATACCAGCTAGTTGTTATTTAAGGGTACTATGCTGCAAGGCAAATTATTGAGCTGCTAGTTTTTGTGTTCTGTATTTTCACAGTCAGTTTTTTTGTTATTACGTTGATTTAGTTTTTAAGAAATGTTTACTTATATATAAAATACAGCTGATCCAAAATTCCTTATGAAAATAAATGACAATATTTAGGATATACTAATAATATCAGCATTACTATTACAGAAAATGCCCTGTATTGACATTATTAAACCACTTTTCTAAACTTTTTGGATACAGAACTAATGTATCCTGAGTATGTGCCCTGTGACAGCCATGGAGTTAAGGGTCCACCCATTAAGGAAGCTACAATGAGTTTCCTCAACGTATAGATGAGGAAGTTGAAGCAAAGTCATTAGAGAAAGCTGAAGTTATCTACTCCAGAGCACTTACTCTGCACCAGCAACCTAACGATGAGGGTGTTTGCAGCTGCAATTAACAGAGGATGAGCAGGACTTCTGCTCTAGCATATGAAGAAAGGAACTCCATTTTCAAGTTTAGGCCACAGGCTTGCCTTCAGAACAGGTAAAAATAGTGTCTATAAATAGAGGATTATCAAATACCCAAATTATGAATTACGTTTATGGCACTTTTATTTATGAAAAACATTCAACTCAAGACCCTGTGCCTCAATTATAATAGTTTAGTGGCAAAATATTGACTAATTTCAGTTCTGCCTGTGAAATAATAATGGCATTCAAATATCTCATTGTTGAGAGACACTAAAACCAGTACGCAATTTATTAATATGGCCTCAGGAAATCACGTACAGATTATACCAACAAAGTATGTACTTCACAATACTGCAAGTAACACCATTTTGAAGGGGATGGACTCCACATTCAGACTCTATTTTAGCTTGTAATCTGTGATGACCTTACAGAAAATGGAATGGTTTTGTGTTTGTTTATTGTTTCTGAAAGCAATCTCTCATGGTGACTTTTCTTTATTTTTGTTATAGAGAGCGATGTCTGTTTGTCCAGAACTGTAATTTACAGTAAGTTCTGGGTGAGACTGTGCATGTCCCTGTTCAATACTTTCAGTACCAAAGTGGAAAGAAGAAAGATTGCATTTCCTTCCTTGTTTTATTTTATGTTTCCTTTCTCTGTTTTATTTCCTCAAATTAGTCATGCAGGAGCAGGGACATTTATTTCTGTGCCCAATGGTCTCTTCTATTTAATTTCTTAGGCCAGTTATTACAAATAAAGAAGTGACTTGGACTCCTTGAGATTCTCTCTGGTCACTTTCCAGGTGGACTTTTCTTTCCCGGCTGTAAATGGCAAAATGAGCAGAGCCTCCATAAATTAGGCACTATTTGTACTACATCTTGCAGAAATTATTTAAATATTCTAGCCTATGGGTGTTCCTATTTCTTACTTCCTCTGCAAATGGTCTTTGATAGATATCAGGGGAAAAATATACACACACACACACATCATTTGGAAGATAGAGTGTTAAATATGCATGATAAAATCATGATCTTGAAAGAAAAATAAAGTAACCCTCCACAATTAATCCATGTGGCTTCCTTCATGATGAATATATTTTAGGGAAAAATTAATTTCCATATCTTTCCCCAGGAAAACAATAAAAACTAGAAAAACAAGTTACTTTACCTCTTCTGCCTTTAGTTTTAAAAGTAAATCAAGGTATGTCAAGTTTGCAGATTTTCTGGAAATCCTGAAATGGAACGTACTCCTTAGCTGGCTAACTACCTCCTGGCTTAAATTTCACTTAGGTGCTACATTTCCTCATCTAAATTATGTTCCTCACATCAGTCTCTCATAGCACCATTTTCATTCTTGTATGACCATACCTGCAATTATAGAATTTTTAATTTCCTACCTCCACAAGTTAATTGTAAACTGTTTTTCTTAAATTTTATTTTAACCATTATACCCAGTGCCTATCACAGTACCTGGCACATAATACACACTCAATAAATATGTATTGAATTAATGATTAAATAAATAGTGAAGCAGACAACAGGGATTTTTACTGCTTAATGAAGTAAAATACAGTGTCATAATGTCTCGCTAGTACATCTTCACACTAATCTAAAATTACAGTCATGTGTTGCTTAACAACAGGAATTCTTTCTGAAAAATGTGTTATTAGGCATTTCATCATTTTGCAAACATTATAGACTGTACTTACACAAATCTATTAATAGATGACATAGCCTACTATACACCTAGGCTATATGGTACAGCCTGTTCTTAGGCTACAAACCTATACATATCACTGTGCTGAATACTGTAGGCGATTGTAACAAAATGGTATTTGTGTATCTAAACATAAAAAAGTACAGTAAAAATTTAGTTGTAATCTCATGGAACCACTGTCCATGTGGTCTGTCATTGACCAAAACATCATACATGGCACATGACTGCCCTAATCAAGAAATGTCCTGTGCCTTTCTCTTAATCCACCACAATGTCTCTGCTTTGTGAAGTCATGATGGTCAAATTTCTTACTGAGGCTCCAAACAAAATGCAAGGTAAGGCCAAATATACCACCTGGGATATTCTGAAGTTCTGGTTTGACCTTTCACGGCATGGCCTGGGTTTTGGGAGATGCGATGTTAAATATGTGTGATAAAATGAAAGCAATTCAAAAGACAATACAGCTAGGTAGATACACCTAAGCAAGCTACAAGTCTTCTAGCACTGTTCTTAAACTTCCTTCACTAATAACACAAATAGTTTAAATGCTAATAGGACATATTTTAAATATATTTTCTAAGTATTATAGAATGGTCTCTACCTTTCAGCAAACTATCATTTCATATGAAAGAGACAGACTAATTGATCAAGAGATAGATAAATGTATATATGTACGATATTTATGTACTATATATACACAATATTACATACTATGTACATATTCTATGTATTGCATATTGAAAAATATACCTTGTTCACGCTCATGTTTCGCTCAACTAATGGATTTCTCTTTATAATTGTGCATTGCAAAAACAAAGCTCTAGATGAAACATTTCCAGTGACTTAATCATTAGAGACATAATAAAACTAGATAATCTAGGCAAAAGTTGAGGTTTCTTTCCTCACAGTGTCTATTTGGCTATGCAGATTGTTTCATATCATTGGATAAGTTACTTTACAATTATCTCTTTAATCTTAGAATAAACCTGACCTGATAGGTGAACTATTTCAGAAGGAAAGGCAGGAGGAAGAAATGCTGACTCTGCCTAATCCCTAAACCATCCTACTCTGCTCCAGGTAGGGCTCCTTAAGAACAGTACAGGGACTGTGCTTTGACCTCACATTGGGTGTGTCAGCTAAGGTCCTCAAGACTCTGCAGTGTCATTCACGTGGACTGCAATGCTCTAGTCCTGACCTCTCCAACAAAGTTCCCGCTTCATTTAAATATCTGCTGTTGAGCATTACACTGTCTCCTGACTAAAACCCTCTGGAATCTAAACACCCACGTGCTACAGCACCCCCACACCATTTATGTCTGTTTCCATAAAAATAGATGTCCACTTGTTTACATGTTTTCTCTGTGTCCTTTCATGTGTCTGTCTGGCTAAAGTGAAGGACTGCAGAGTATTTCCTGCAACCCAACCACAACAGGAAGACTCGGCTCTATCCTTGGACCACCAGGGGGATCCCAGTGTGGGCCTGATGTGTGGGGGTGAAAGCTGCATTGTCTCCCAGCTTCTCAACGGCCCCCAAGTTGCCAGTGAAAACAGAAGAAATTCACAAAGCCCAGAAACCAGGGCTCAGGTTGTCATAAGGCAGGGGTGAAATGTTACTTCAGTTTCTACAGATCACTAAGTTCATTTAACCATGGAAATGTGATGCTGGTAACTGCCAAGAAAAGGTGAGATGCCAGTGACGGTCTTCAAGTGGTGAAATGTGTCCCCTCGACTGATTTCACCATTTACTTTTCTGAGGTTCTAATGGCAGATCACAAAAAGTTATTTTAAAAAAAAGAAGTAATCCACTAGATGGTGAGCTCTATGAGGTCAGAAAGGACTACTATTTTGTCTGTTGTTGTCATTATTGTTGTTGTTCATTATTGTACTGTTCCTGGAGCCAAGCACGGTACTCAACACATTGCAGGCATGAATTAACATTTATTGGGTGCTTACATGTTCTAGACACTTCTGAGAACTGGTAATACTGTGATAAATAAGACAAAGCTCTTGCTTTCATGGAGCTCACATTCTATTTGGGAAAGGAAAAAATAAATAGAATTAAATGAAAAAGAAAATATCAGAAACTGACAAGTATCAGGGAAAGCAGGTGGCGGTGAATTTAAATGGCATGGATAGGAAGGACAGGCCTTTTTCATTGCATGACTGGAGCTAGCTATGAGAAGATCACAAGACTTCCCATTCTTGAGTGCCTAAGAGGATCGCCTGAGGAGTTGAGGACTATCAAGGCCTTGGCTACATTCTCAGAGATTCTTTTCACTGGGTTTGGGAGGTGGGGGCCTGCATATTGGTATTTTCTAAATGTTCCCCAGCTGATGCTAATAATCAGGACTGAGAACCACTGAAGAGGAAAAATGTTCCAGGCGAAGGAATAGCTAGTACCAAACTCTTCCAAAACTCTTCCAATGAGGGGTGAGGCTTGCGATTAGAGCTGTGGTTGACAAACCTCTAATTGTAATCATCTAGACAGCTTTTAAACATCCAAATGCCCACACCACACCCCAAACCCGTTAAATAGAAGGCAAGGGGTGGAGGTGGGGCCAAGAGGAGTGAGGAGTGGGAAGCAGCAGTAGTTTCGAAAAGTACTCAGGAGTTTTCAATGTACTATCAAGTGACCAGATCTAGTCCTGGTTTTCCCAGGACTAAGGAATTTTCAGGAACATGAAAATTTCAGTGCAAACACTGGAGCTGTCTCTGGCAAACAAGGATAATTTGTCACCAAGACTAGACAAGTCATTCTCAAAGAATGGTCCTATGGCATCAGAAACGCTGGGGTGAGGCCCCACAATCTGTGTCATAACAGCCCCTCTACATGATTTTGATGTAGACTAAGGTTTGAGAACCAATATGGCAGAGTAATGGAGAAATCTATGTCTACAGTATAGACAGAGAAGGGGGCAATGGTTTGAAGAATTAATGAATAAATCAATTCACTCATCAGGAAATATATGTTGATAATGTCTAAACAGTGGGATGAATATTAAAGTCTTTGATTTTATGAATGTATAAGCCAGTAGAAAGGCATATTTTGCTCAAGCAATAAAACAAATGTTTAGAGTTTTTAAACAATCAAAAGCAAAAGAAAATCAGCATAAGGCTCAAACTGCTGTGAAACTCCTTAGAATAGAGTACCTTGATAATATGATGCTAAAAGAAAACCACTTACAGTTTAAAAAAAACCAAGTGTACTGGAAAGCAAAGGGAAAATTCCAGAAAGGAGAGAGTCCAAAATGCAGAGTCTATAAACTTTGTTCCAACTGTGGCTGACCCCTGTGATGTGCATATAGCACTGACAGCTAAAGCTAACAAGAACTAACCCAAGATTTGAGGTGAAAGAGTTTACAGTTTGGGTCCAGCAAAATCAAGTGACTATTTTTTAAAAACAGCACTCTTCAGGGGAGTATATCAAAATACAGAGTCTCCACAAGAGATCATTCATGACTAGAAAACATTTACTAAATTTACTCAACTGCTCCCAACATGCCCCCCCACACACACACACAAAATATCCAGGAAAATATGAGATTTGCAAGAGAAATGACAAATAATGGAGACCAATTACAAGATACCCAGATATTAGTACTAACGTCTTGGGATGCTTCCACCCAATCTTCCTTCCCTCTCTCCTCCACTCAGAGTAGACATGTGTGAGTTTCAGCAGCTCTCTCAGTCTTTTCCAGCTCCTGGCCTCACTTTCTCTCACAGGTGTTTCCTCTATTAACATTCTTGCAAGTGGTACCTGCCTCTCTGAGGATCCAGTTACACAACTGATATGGGAAAGCTTAAAATATGAACTACTGCTCTAGTAATGGTTCTCAAACTTTGGTGGTCTTGACACACAGGTCTTATTAAAACACAGTTGCTGGGCTCCAGGTGAGAGATCTGGATTCTGAATTTGTATGTCTAACAAGTTCCCAGGTAATCCTGATGCTTCCAGTCTGGGCTACCCTTTGAGAACCACTGGTATAAGCATCACTCCCCTTGGCCCCAGGACAATAGGATGGTAAGGGATCTCACCAATCACTTTTCCTTGTTTGTTTTCTGAATTATTTCCTGGGGGAAATCTGACATTTGAGCATCTGCTATTAGAGGGAAGGTGAAGCCTAGGAAGCAGGGACCAGGCCTTCTCCCCTACTGCAACCAGAGCAACTCTGCTACTATCTGTTTCATATATTGATATTTTATTTGATAAAAGAGTTCAGATAGTAAGAAAAATATTTGAAAACAATGGCTCTAACAAAACTCAGCCAAGCTGTGGCCTATACAAATCAAAGACAATCCTTGCCTCTGGTAGGGTTTCCAGCTGGACTACACGGATCAGTAGCTACATTATGAACATTTTCCTCTGGTGAGGGCAGACCTTTTTCCCTTTCTTCTTTCACTGTTGCCCCTTCAAAACCTGCTTCCCTTGTTTGACAACTGCAAGGGAGAAGACAAATAGTCATCAAACAGTTCAAAGCTTCAGGCAGGATCAACCTTCAGGCTGCTGCTGTTCTATCAACAGATAAACACTTCTCATCACTTTTAATTCTTTTAAACACATTCCTGCTCTGCCTCTAGAGCTGAGTTATTCAAAAAGCTAAAAAGTTTCCTGGGTCTTTTTTATTTTATGTAAATGAAAGGGCCTGCCTTTTACTTTTCAGTACTGATAGAGGCAAAACATGAGCAACAGTGAATTATAAAGGACTGATTGTCACAACTCAGTGACACTGTCTAGTTTTCACAACATGGGAGAAGCATTACACAGTTACATATAACTCTTTCTTTTTTTTTTTTTTTTTTTTTTTTGAGAGAGAGTCTCACTCTGTCACCCAGGCTAGAGTGTAGTGGCACAATCTCGGCTCACTGCAACCTCTCCCTCCTGGTTCAAGCAATTCTCCTGCCTCAGCCTGCTGAGGGCACCACCATGCCTGGCTAATTTTTGTATTTTTAGTAGAGACAGGGTTTCACTATGTTGGCCAGGCTGGTCTCAAACTCCTGACATCAGGTGATTCACCTGCCTCAGCCTCCCAAAGTGCTGGGATTACAGGCATGAGCCACCACACCCAGCCTCATAAAACTCTTAACTCTTCAGGTACAAGTGATGGAAACCTAAGACATTTTTAGCTTTTTTTTTTTTTTTTTTTTTTTTACCATTTAAATATTGCCACTTAATGAATCAATTGGACTTCTGAGATTAAAAGATGTGGGGTGGGGGGAAGCAGATGCAATGTATGTTTGCTATTATATAGAAGTTCTGACAATTTGGTAGGAGGAAGCTACTAGGCATCAACTTCTTCCACATTTTGAATCAACTAGTAATGTGAATATGCCATCCCCCTCTTCTTCACTATCCTGGGATAATTAGGAACTACCTTTCAGTGGTTAGTTTTTTTTTTTTTTTTTTTAAGTAACGGTAAGAAATTAAATCAGATAAGTGATAAACAGAAAATAAGGCAACAATAACAGAGAGCTGAGGGGGCCTAAGTCCTCTTCTTTAAAAAGTATAACAGTTTAAACTTCCATATTGGTAGTGATGACTTTTGGAGGGGTATGTTTGAGGCAGACAATCCAAAGAATGTACTCCAAAACTTCTCCCAACCCCACCCCTCCTGCCTCCCCGCCCACCATCCTGCTTCTCTCTTGCTGAAGTATAGGCATATTGAAAAAATCTGATTAATGAGTTAAGGAGGGATGCAGAGGCAGCAGGATGGAGGGGTGGAGATCTTAAACACTGGTTCAAATGGTCAAGTTTGAATCTCAGATTTAGCCGCTCAGTAGACTTTAGAAAAGATGTGCCCTCTTTCTGCTCTGTTTCTGTATCTATGTATCAGTGAAGCCAACTTAACTCTCCAGGATTGTTGTGAAGATTTCATGGCATAAGGTCCACAGAAGCAAGTCTTATGGTTATTTGTAACACAGTACTTGATGCTCAGTAAATATCGGTTAAAAAGTAGGAAGCTGATTCATAATCTTTTGGAAGATTAAATTAACAGGCACAACCAGGCATGGTGGCTCACGTCTGTAATCCCAACACTTTGGGAGGTCAAGGCACGCAGATTGCCTGAGGTCAGGAGTTCGAGACCAGCCTGGCTAATATGATGAAACCCTGTCTCTACTAAAAATACAAAAATTAGCAGGGTGTGGTGGCATGCACCTGTAATCCCAGCTACTCGGGAGGCTGAGGCAAGAAATCTCTTGACCTGGGGAGGCGCAGTTTGCAGTGAGCCGAGATCACACCACTGCACTCCAGCCTGGGCAAAAGAGCAAGACTCTGGCTCAAAACAACAACAACAACAACAAAACAAACAACAACAACAACAACAAAACTAACAGGCCCACATTCAGGATGACATCATATATCTTCACAAATGAAATTGGAAATAAAGGTTAAAACAGTCTTAAGTTATGTAGGGGTTTGTTCTATAAAGAATTTCATTTGCTATATTGGAGAACTGGGGATAAAAAAAGATAAATGAATGAATAAATAAATACAATAGAATGTAGGAGTGCTCATGTTTCCATATACAAAGGCTTGCTGGAGTAGAGAGAGGAGCAGCTGCCAAGGGTGAGGGGAGGTGAGTATCCAGGGGAGGTTTTGCTTTGCACAGAGACTCACAGAGGACTTGAGCCCTGGTTATAAGTGGAATTCGTCACACAGATGTAGTGGGGTAGGGGGCAGGGAACAGTGAGCATACCAGACTGAAATTATATGTGCTTATATAACATATGACTTCAGAATAACACAATTTCATCAATTTGCCATGAAAAACAAGTAAAAGAAACATCATAGGTGAATAAAACTTGCCCATTTATAACAGGCAGTTTTAATCAGAAGAAAATAAGAAACATGAATAAAGCTCTCAAATTGTGTGCTACAGAGGAAAGAGAGCCAGGAGGTCAACAACCTGCTCAAGTCCAGCTCTACCAGATGCTACCTGGGGGATCTTGGACAAATCTCCTCAAACTCTGAGCCTCAGTTTTCTCATCTCCAAAAACTCAGAGTTGGCTTAGCAGATCATTAAAGCATCTGCTATTTCTAAAAACCATAGGACACAATGAAAATCAAAGCTCTACTTCTACATATCTATTAATTAAAAGAGATCAGTAAAGAATCTGCTGCTTCTTTTGAAAAATCACTGTTTTGAAACCTTACTTCACCACACAAAACAGATTATACACCTATAAATTTTATGTCTATTTGTATGTATGGATGTGTGTGTGTGTGCATGAGTGTATGTGTGTTACAGCTTATTACTAGGGGAAAAAATAGACTGGATTAAGTCACACCTGGGTAACGTGGACGGGGAGGGAGGGATGGGAAGGAAAAGGAATTTGAAATGTCTGCAGAGCTCATTAGTGCCCTGATACCAAATGATTCAAGGACATCTTTGGCTTTGATTCAAACAGTTGTTCTGTTCTGAGTAACATGACGACAATCTAAAGATCCACAGCTGGCCTCTGGAAAATCCTGTCAGATTCTTCTGTTATAAAAGTAACAGATTTGCTGTATTGGTTGGATGATACAGGACCATTTCAGAATGAATCCTGTCAAAGCCAGGGGCCCAGAGGAGCTGCTTCCTAAAGCAGTTTTGGTAGGAGATGGGATTTGTTTTTAAGTTGCTCTGGTATTAAGAAAGGCTGAGCAAGCAGTTTTGAGGGGTCACAGCTCAAGCTGAAACAAAAAGTGAACATTTGTGTTTAGACATTGTGATAGGGTGCATTTTTGTTACTCTACCCTACGTCTTCAGTCCCAGGGTTTCTCAGTCCACTCTCCAAATAACGCAAAGGACAGACGACGTCAAGATGAATCACGTGCCTCCGCGCATATATATTGTCTTCTTTCGCAGAAGTTTGATGCCACAGTGGATGCTACCAATGACACCGTTTGATTTGGAAATAAGCAGATAAGCCCAAGTGTTTCTCAGACACACCCTTCAGTCTTCGTTCATCACAGCATCCCTGAAATTGAAAGCCAGCAGCGACCCGAGGCACCATCAATTTAGCTGCTTATTCCTAAGAAAAAGTGTAATACTTTAAACATTAGGATAATATGAGATTAACATCATAAATTTATTCCAGAGGCATGAAGGATTTTCCCCAGATGCTTTTTTCCACCTTTGCTTTTTAAACTGAAGACAATCCTCATTAAAGTTAGACACAGATTAATCTAATACATAATTTCCACTACTTGCTGGGGGGCTCAGGGATTGTTATATCACACGGCACGTGCTCTCCTTACATGTAAGGTCCTCCCCTCCAACTCCTCACCTCTCCTTCCTTAGATCCCAGAAAGCTCTGACCACCAATGAATGGAACTTGAGCCACCTGAGAGCCAGTGATACCAAAATATTTCTAGGAATGAATTTATCTCTTTTCAAATACAAACTCTAAGCCCTGCGGAATTTCTTTTTCTTGGGGAGGCAAAAGAAATATTTTCCTTGCTGCCACACCAATAAATTTTCTTTCTCCCCCCTGAATTTTTACAGTCAATTTTCTACACTGAAATTTGCATGGCTGGTGTAAATTTCCAGGAGCTTTCCTCCTGGAAAGCCAGTGTCTCATACACCTCCCAGCAAACACTGACCACATCCTGAACGAAGCTAAGCACTGTGTAATGCTAAGCAGACCTGGGCCCGCAGGAAACAAGATGCCACATTCGGGACAGCTGTCAGCACTCATTCAACGCCCTGCCTTCCACTCGTTCATCCCTACAATTAGTGAGGAATGAGGTTTGGAGGTAAGTGGACAGCTTCTGACCCCCAAAGCAAATGACAGCAGTCACTTGATTGCTATTTTGCAAATACTTTGCTGAAGTTGACCACTGTCTGAAACAATTTAATTTCTGTGTAAGTGTTGCTTACTAACCCTTTTCTCCAGAGACACTTGAACATCATTTTACACATTCCTACATAATCCCAAAGAATTTAAAAATACCACAGATTCACACTTTATTTTTAAGTAACTGGTGCCTGATAAAAGCTTTTCTGAAGACAGAAAAGTAGCTTGGTGGTGGTGCTTGATCCATTTAGCAAATATTTAAGACAGATTCAAGCCAATGAATATTTTTCATTGATGTGTTCATTCAAAAAACATTTTATTGAGCATTTATTTTGCTCAAAATACTATGTCAAATGCTGTAGTTGACATGAAAACAGAAGCAACAGCTTCTCCCTTAAGAGATATTTGTGTGTGCATGAACAATTGTAACACTCCTGTGTACAGAAACTATAGAATTTGAAATTTTGAAATAGGAAAATAATGACATGCATTTACCAAATTTAGAAATGATTAGACATGGAACTTAAAACTAATTTGCACTTGAGTTCACATTTTCTCACAATAAATTTCACAGTCAAATAAAGAAAAAAATGTAACAGAATAAGTGATCTATAATTAACTATTAATTTCATTTATACAGTAATTCTCAACACTTTAATTTTTTACTTTATTTTGGTCAATATTAATTCCTTGGGGATGCTGTTATTTTAAAAAGCAGTTAATCCTTGCAGATAATTAAAATGTGGCAAGGGCAAGCTTAGCTATGCAAAGCATAATAAAATGTAATATATTTTAAAGATCTTTTATTGTAAGTCAAATTACAAATTGAAAGGGCCTTTATGTGGTATTTTGATCAGTAGCCTGCTTTTACAGATAAGGAAACTGAGGCCCAGAAAGAAAGTGGTACATTTATAAAAGCCTATAGCTTTTTAGCCTGGCATTGTGGCAGGCGCCTGTAATCCCAGCTACTCGGGAGGCTGAGGCAGGAGAATCGCTTGAATCAGGGAGGCAGAGGTTGCAGTAAGCCAAGATCGTGCCACTGCACTGCAGCCTGGGCGATAGAGCGAAGCTCCATCTCAAAAAAAAAAGAAAAAAAAAGCCTTAAGCTTTTGCCCAGAGGAGAGTGTATCTGTTGCAAACTCATTGCTGTTTTACTCTTAGTTTAGACATAATCCTAATAAGGCTAGTTATCCGATTCTCCAGCCCAACAGAAGACTTTTAGAAAGAAAAAAAGGAAACACCACTAAACTCAGATTTTACAATTGCTGCAAAGTCAAAGAATCAACAACAATGAAGGAAAAGACATCAGAAGCATCACAAAATAAATACACCACGTGTATCAGAAAATGTGCAGCAGCCTGGTGATGTTAAACTTAAGGGCAATCGCTCCATGCATGTTAACAGTCCCTCCACGTTTAACTGCATTCCAGTCTCTTCTTGTTCCATTCTCCTTCTCTCACACTAAGCTCTAACCACACTGTTCTTCAGTTCCACAAAACTTGCCAAGTGCTTTCCCACCACAGGGACAGCTCATGCTGTTCTCCCTGCTGGGAACTCCATTCTCCCCATTCTTGACATGGCTGGGCCTTCTTTCTTTAAGACTCCCTTTATACTGTAACTATTAGGGTATGGGCACTCAGCAAATATTAGTTGAATAAATAAATGAAAAAATACGTTAACCCTGTGTCCTTCAGGAAAAGTAATCTTTAGTATGTTCTCACTAACAAGCAAAGAGAAAAAGGCTTATAATATGTCCACCAAAAATGTTTAAAATAAGTCTGTCTTAAGAAAAAATAAGAGTAGCAACTTCAGGTAACTAAAAAAGTTCTTATTTTTGAAAATATAATGCAATCACCACTGAGCTACTTCCCTAACATAGTAATTTCTCTTGAAACTCTCATTTTCTTTTATTTGAAGGCAAGATTTTATAACAATGTGGCCAATGCAGCCTTCATTTTTATGGTAGCAAGCTACATATCATCAACTTTGGATGCCATACTTCATGATTGGTGAAAGAATAATCACATAAATTTTTGCCTAACAATTTTTCCAATCAGTTAAGTTAAAAAAATCAACTTTATCATTTAGGTCAGAATCGAAGGCTTAACAAAATTAAAAGGTTTTTAATGCAATGATTATCATCAGAATAGACCACAGGTCAAAGGGAACAGTCAGTCTAATTGCTTTTTATACTGTGACTCTCAACAATCAATGAGTTAAGTCAAAGTTTATTTTTTTTATAATCCTTCCACATTGAGACAATTCCTATTTTACAGTAGAAATTTAAACCCACATTTGTATTTCTCAATGATCTGTCAGTCCAAGTTGCTCACTTCTCAAGTCTTAAGGAAGTGCCTCTTTGCCCCAGCTGTGCCAATTCAACCTGGAATGGGAAACATTGAGTTCTGACACCCTTAAGAGCTACCAAGATTTTGTGATGGAAATGAAGCTGACAGTTTTGTCAGGGATGTGAGAAGCAGAATCAGATTCAGCTAGTTCCTGCAGAGATGTGCTGGCTCTACAAAGATGAAGATAGTAAAAGCAAGTTTGGTGGGTAAAATGAGTAGATATAACTCAAAGACACACGGGAAGAGATATTGAGTGAAAGGATGACATTTCACACATTACCGATCAGGGAAGCAGTGCCTTGGCCAAGGGTTCGGTAACCACTGGAGGGAAAGGAGAGACTTAAGTGTGTCCCTGGGATCACCTACATCCTACATTTAGATTCATCTTCTTAAGATCTAAAATCCCTGCCCCCTCTATCTCATCCCCCTTAATTCGTATTTCAAGCAATGGACTTACAAGTCCTTGGCAGAATATATGTGCAATGAGGCTCTTAATGATCCAAAGTCCCATTCCTCACATGAACTGAGTACCTGATTTTTAAAAAGTTACCTTGGGCCAATGCATGTATTATCTACAACCTTTGAAACAATCCTTAAAGGTAGGTGTTATTATTTATGATTTGCAGATGAGAAAACCAAAGCTCAAAAAGGACAATGAACTTCCCCAAGGTCACACAGCTAGGAAATAGCAGAGCCAGGATTCAAATCCAAATCCTTTAGAGGGAGGCTGCTCTCTTAGCTTCATTGTTGCTCCTAATTCTCACGAAGGAACTTATTAACTGCTTTCGGCGAAAGGAAGATATTTTTCTTTTATAAAATGTAAATTAAATAAAATCTCTACAAAAATACGTAAAGCATCTCCATCATTCTTTCTAATAATAAATATTAACTTTACTTGAGCTATGTCCTGGGTTTCCCAAGAGCCATAGCATCATTACAATGTCATTTTCCAGCAAGATGTCTGGACAAGCCATGCTTCATGTCCATGCTCTGCACAGGCCATGTCACCACCAATGACGACAATGGTGCCCATTTATATTTGGAAGCTCTGTCTCAGGAAAGAGGAAAAATCTGGGAGCTGAGGAGCAAACTCCTCTGAAAGTTGTTTTTTATTGCAATCACTCAAACAGTTTTCATTTTCTAAAGTTTTGTTTGAGAAAGATCTTTAAGGTAACAGTCCTTTGTATAAAACCTTATAGGTTTCTAGTTTGGAGTTTTCCATCTGTTTTTGTCCCCTGTTCTTGAGGGGAGTGTGTGTGTTTATCACTGATAAAGAAATATTCTTATCAATGTTATAGGTTATGCTTACTATGTACCTGAATGATGAATTTAAAAATTAAGAAATGTGGTACAGCATCACAAAATAGCCGTTTGACTAACTTTCCACTGAATCAAATTTTTTACTTCTCCATTATATCCAGAGAGACATGATCTTTCTGGCTGGTAAAAGAAAAGAAATGCAGAATTTAGGTTCTTGCCTCTACCACTTATCCTTTCTCACATATGAGGTCATCATTTGCAAAATGGAAATACCTAATAAAATACCCAAGTTATACTGAGACTCAAATGGAATCATTCATTTGAAGACTTTTGAAAATGACGAAGTCTAATAAGCCCTCATATAAGCTAGTGTCTTACATAACTTATAGTCTTTCTTTGTATGCCATCATAAGAGATTCTACATAACAGCAACCTTCTGTAGCTTCAAAGGTTGTGGTGTTGCTGAATTTGAAATTTCTTTTGCTATTTTAAATTTGGACATTTTTCCCCAGGAGTTACCTAGTCTGAAGACACGGTTTACTTAGAGAAGTCTACTTGCAATTGTGTGGCTCTGTGCTCCCACACAAAGTAAGAAAAGAAACTTGTGACATGTTAGAATGTTGGCCAACAAAGAAGAGAGTGTGAGAACAACTCTGAAAGCAAGACAGACTTAAACTGGATGGATGTTCCCACTTTCTCAAGAGCCCTCACATTAAAGTTGGAGAAAAGACCAGAGGACAGAGAGGAGGAAGGATGATGTCCACATTGAAATGCCCAGAGTGCTAGGAGAAATCCCCTATTCAGTAACTTTTCAGATAATATCTAGGCCTATAATGATTACAGTGTGCCCAAAATGAGTGGTAATGAATAGTGTTGAATCATTTAAACTCCTAAGAAAAAAATCAAGAACAAAGTCTAATGATTATCCCTACTGAGTAAAATACTGCAGACCACAAAATGGTTTGCCATTCGAATGCATTTCCAGTATAAACAAACACATACTTTTAATGCACACACAAATCCCTACATGGAAACCATAGTCAAAGGCTGAAAGAGTTAATTTAGGCCTTGGAGAAAACCTGCTTTAAGCACTGGTTCAAAAGCTCTTAAATAGCAGAAAAATCAATACACTTTTATCAAACGTCAGTGTTTATAGAAGCAATACAAAACAGGATTTTGTTAAATGTATATATTACGCCAGATCAAACTGTAAGTTAAAACATCTGTGTCCAAGTTAATCTCAGATACAGCATGGAGATTATTTGAATTGTGTGTTTCCTTTCGTGACCTTTTTAGATGTGGCTTTGTGGGGGACAAGTGAGGGAATAATTTTCTTAAGCTTTTAGTTGCCTGCAACAGTGCCAACAGTTGAACATAACAGCAATATTTTTTTAAGTTACCCAGATGAATAACAAAAAGGAAGGAAAACCCCTTTAGTAATTTCAAAATAGTGTTGTATAGGGAATCTTTAAAAATAAATTATAGATATAAATATAGGTATGTGCATCTAAGATTGCTATAGGCTTTCCATGGAATAAAATTTTCAATTAAAACAGCTTTTATGAGCAATAATCACATTTTGAGAAAGCATCCACAATCTGCTCATGGGTTATGCCACTTCCTCGATGAAGCAAACCTTAAAATATAAGCAAATAGAATGCATTTAGCTTAATATGCATGATGTTTTTAACATAATAAAGATTTTTAAAGTCTCATAGAAAGTCCTTGGTTCTGGTTTGTAGCAGACAAGCAAAGAAGAACTGAAGTTGATGGAAGCTTTCTTTTTTTAGCTCTGTTTTTAAGGGATCAGACATCTGTAATTCAAATCCATTTTGATTGAAACAATAAATTTGACTCAATTCTGAAATTTCATTTGAAAAGTGTAAGAGAGAAATTCATGGGACCCCTCAAAGTAAATGACAGGCCTGGTCTCTGAAATATGTCAGGAACACATTAACACCATGTAAAAATAACAGCAGAGCCATACCAGAGTCACGACGGCCAAATGTCCTGAAAACAGGGCCCATCCTAGGGAAGGAATGTGTAGATATAATATTAATTGTATCTGTGTTAAGCACTTGGAACATATGATTGAATCTCTTTAATTATTATTTTTGGTGTGGTAATGATATTTTGTCTCTATTTACTCGGTTATATGCTGGGGAGAACATAAGAACTCAAGATTAAGAAGACAACATTGTAGATGCTCCATGAGAAGCAGAGTCATTCAACAAACACACACATTCACTGAGTGTATATTATGGCCAGGAACACCTGACTTTATGAAGTTTATATTCGTGTGTGTGTGTGTGTATGTGTGTGTGATATGCCAGGTGTTGATCACTAAGAAGAAAATTAAGCAAGGAAAGAGAGTGATCAAGAGAAACCTCTCTGTTGAGGTGACGTTTGAGCAGAGTCCTACATAAAATGAGGCAGTAAGCCCCAAGGATGTCTGTAAAAAGAATATTCCATACAGATATAACAGGAAATACTAGAATGCCAAAGTGTGAGCTTGCTTAGTGTGCTAGAGAACATCAAAGGGGTCAGTGGGGCTGAAGCAGAAAAAGAAGGTTGGATAGAGATAGGAAATAAGACAATAGAGGTAAATGGGACCAGATCATTCCAGCCCTAGAATTCATGCTGATCGTGATGGAAAGACATCAGAGGATTTGAGCAGAATAGGGTCATGGTGATCATGGTGTTCAATGACTAGGGTAGTCCAATGAATAGAGTTTCCATCTAAAGTAAAGCACAATGCTGAAAACAGTACCTGTACATAAATGATGTGCAATAAAGATTTGTTGAATGAAAGAAAAGATGAATTAATATAAGAAATGATGGTGATAGCCTATGCCCGAGCAGAAACTTATCTACCATTAGACCTTTATTCCATTAATCAAAGCCATATTCCCTTTACTTTGCAGAACATACCCGACCAGTATAATAATTTAGCCACTTCAAGTCATCAGTGTGTTCCATAAATTAGTTGACTAACAGATCTGGCCAATTTAACTATCAACAGAAAGGGGGTTTCTTAAGTGTCTGGACAAAAAGAGACCTAGGGGGTAAGTTTTCCATCTGATTCTCAAGAAGGCATGGGTAATGGTAAAAAATTGAGAGAATGCTACTAAAATGAGAAGAAAATAATGCTGAATTCTGCCTATTTTTCAACTGTCCCTTAAATCCAATCCTGGTAATAACAACTGCCCACATCCACAACATATTTTTAGTATCTACAGTACTTCTTCGGAATCCAGTTTCTCTAGTTGAAGGATGTGGTTATCAGTCCTGGATTACCATTCTTCCTGGGGTACAGGAAATTGGATCTGGAGCTACTTACATGAGAACATGTTTAGCAAGTGCTTTTTACCTAGACCAGGATAATATTGGGCATTTTGTAGACAGAAAAAAATTGTCTTCGTTCTCAGTATACAAAAGCCTGCTCTGAAGTAATAAATACATCTCTTAGAGTACCCAGTTCACTAGCAGAAAGGGAAAGTTGCCATTAGGGAGGTCTGATTCCTTCTATCAGCGGGTACAAGAAGTTAGGCCAAGCCCCTCCTAAAAGACAGTCACATTACGACTATCATTGACCTGGGTCCCATGGCTCCGTAATATTCAGCCCTTTCTAGGTTATACAATTTTCTTCATTGTCAAGGTATCCAATGGTGATCTAAAGGACACACATATCTCCAGTAGGAAAAGAAATAGAGATTCTGACTTATGACAGGGCAAGTAAGCAGAATAAATTGAAATTAACTCTTACAAAGAGCAATTTCAAGTACATTCCTTTCCTCTACCCTACACATATAATTATTATTTTATTATGAAATGACTGTGGTTGGATTATAAAAGTTGATAGGTTTATTGTTTGAGATGTTGCATTTTTTTTTTTTTTTTTTTTTTTTTGAGATGGAGACTTGCTCTGTTGCCCAGGCTGGAGTGCAGTGGCGCGATCTTGGCTCACAGCAAACTGTGCCTCCCGGGTTCACGCCATTCTCCTGCCTCAGCCTCCCAAGTAGCTGAGACTACAGATGTCTGCTACCACGCCCGGCTAATTTTTTTTGTATTTTTCTTTTAGTAGAGGCGGGGTTTCACTGTGTTAGCCAGGACGGTTCGATCTCCTGACCTCATGATCTGCCTGCTTCGGCCTCCCAAAGTGCTGGGATTACAGGCATGAGCCACCACGCCTGGCCAAGATGTTGCATATTTTTATCAAATAAGTCACCTACAATTCAACAACCCAAAGATAAGAAACATTTTGGTACATTTACTTCTAGATTTTTTTTTCTCTATATACATATCCCACTCATTGTGCTGTGGACTTTTAAGGACCGATATCTGTGTTTGTCTCCTTGGCATCTCTGGGGGATTACTTTTTGTATGCTCTACTTGTCAGCAGCTATACACAAGTAGGCCTTTCAGATCATATTCTAAAATAATTGCTAGTGTTTAATTATAAAAATTCATTCACAGAATATTGCTTTCACTTGGATTGCAGAAAGCCATAATAGGCTCTCGCCCCCTTTTCATCATTATTATTATTATTATCATTATCATTATTATTTGAGACAGTATTGCTCTGTCACTCAGACTGGAATGTAGTGGCACAATCATGGTTCATTGCAGCCTTGATCTCCCAGGCTCAAGTGATCCTCCCACCTCAGCCTTCCAAGTAGTTGGGAATATAGGGGCACACCACCGTGCCTGGTTATTTTTTTTCTTTTTTCTTTTTATTTTTGTAAAGACAAGGTCTCACTATGTTGTCCAGGCTGGTCTCAAACTCATGGGCTCAAGCAATCCTCCTGCCTCAACCTCCCAAAGTGCTGGGATTACAGGCATGAGCCACCACACCCAGCCCAAATAATGACTTTTCCTTAGCATTTCCTAGAAGGCAACTATGTAAACCAAATACCGAAGAACTGTCAAACCCTTCTAAGAACAGACAGTATGTGAATGAACTATTTCACCTTTGGTAGAACATGGGAAGAAGAGGCAGCTACCATAAAAGCAGGCAAGAAGAAAATAGCTAAAATTTTTACAAATTTTAAAGTATGAGGATGGAACAACATGACAGAATAACTGGAGTCACAGATAAAAGGGGAGTCTCCAACAAGCTCCTCTCTTTGGGCAACCACTCCCTGTTAATGAGAAAGCACGGGAGAAGGACGGGACATGGAGAGAGCACTTCAGGGGCATGTGCATGTGCGTGATGATCCACTGTTACACAGGAAGAGGGGCAGGAGTTCAACCCCGCTCCCTTCCTTGGACCCCTTGGACCCCTCCCTCATATGAAGTAGAAGTCTTAAGCCACTGAGAGAGAGAAATAAAATGTTTCAACTATCAGAGCCAAGAACAAGATCCATACTTCCCATCTGTTTCACTGTAACCTCAAATTAAAAATGTCCAAAACAGAACTCATTTTCTTCCTCTTAAAATCTCTACTGTTGCTCTTAACAATGGATGCTGTGGCCATGCACCCAATTTGCATAGCACAAACCTTGGAGTTCATCATCATTCCTTCTGTCTGACCCTGCTTTCCTTAGCATGAAATTGGTCCTTCTTCGTATCTCTCAGACCTAAACAGGAGAACCTTTTAAATCCCACTGTTATGATTTAGGTCAGGCCCTTACCATCATCTCCCAAGCTAGTATAACAGTTTCCTAATTAATACCTTTGTCTTCAGTCTCTCCACCTTTCCCACATTGATCAATTTCTGTCCCTTATCAAAATTCTTCAGTCTCTCAGTCCTACAAATTGAAGTTCAATCTCCTCGCGCAGCAGAAAACACCCCGTATACCTTTACAAATACATTAGATCTACACATTATGGCCCATCCTGAACCCCACTGAAGAAATTGCCATCACACCAGCATCCTACACCATTTTACACCTTAGCGCCTCAGTCTCTACACCTCAGTCACTCAGCATGGAATGACCCATCCTGCATTTTCTACCAGATAAACTGGCATTCACCTTTTTTTTTTTTCTGAGACAGAGTCTCGCTCGGCTGCCCAGGCTGGAATGCAGTCGCAGGATCTCAACTCACTGCAAGCTCCGCCTCCCGGGTTCCCGCCATTCTCCTGCCTCAGCCTCCCGAGTGGCTGGGACTACAGGCACCCGCCATCATGCCCGGGTAATTTTTTGTATTTTTAGTAGAGACAGGGTTTCACCGTGTTAGCCAGGATGGTCTCGATCTCCTGACCTCGTGATCCACCCATCTCGGCCTCCCAGAGTGCTGGGATTACAGGCTTGAGTCACTGCTCCCGGCCTGGCATTCAGCTTTTAAGACTCAGTTTAGGCCGGGTGCGGTGGCTCATGCCTGTAATCCCAGCACTTTGGGAGGCCGAGGTCGGCCGATCACGAGGTCAGGAGTTCAAGACCAGCCTGATTAACATGGTGAAACCCCGTCTGTACTAAAAATACAAAAATTAACCAGGCGTGGTGGCATGCACCTGTAATCCCAGCTACTCGAGCGGCTGAGGCAGGAGAATCGCTTGAACCCAGGAGGCAGAGGTTGCAGTGAGCCTGGATCACGCCACTATACTCCATCCTGGGCGACAGAGTGAGACTCTGTCCCAAAAATAATAATAATAAAAAAAAAAGACTCAGCTTAAGCATCTCCACCTCTGGTGAATCATCCGTGAACCCCTCCCCACAGCTCTGTTGTGCTTCAAGTTATCTCCCCTGTTGAGTTATGATGCCCTCAATGTAGGGTTATTGAATCCACTGTGTTTGTCTTATTCCTGTTGGTAACTTTAGCCTCAAGCACAATGCCTGGCACATAATAGATGTTCAGTATATCTGTTGACTAAATCTTAAATCTAAAATGAAGACACAGATAGGACTCTCAATTTCAGTAAGTGGTTAAAAATGAGTGGTACTACCATGAGATGCAACCCAGTTCTCCAATTTCGGATGAAATATATTCCTCTGTTCCTACTTATGAGAACTGAACAAGATTTTAGGAAAAGGAAGTTGAATTTGCTCATTCCAATTAGAGAGGGAAAAAATCCAGTAAAGGGTTTTATACATGGGTCTCCCCACTCCAGCCTTTGGTAAAATCTATCTACCTCACATAGCATCATGGCATTGCTAGAATTCTGTAGCAAGTTGCTTTTCCTAGTCTGTGTAAAAAGGCTTCTATTAGGCCTTACCCACTCGTTAGGAATTTCTGAAGGATATGTGTTCAGTGATAGCATTTCTACCAAGTCCAAACACAGGCAATACTTTTAAGAAAGAACAATGTGGTGATAATCGCCATTTATTTTCAAGTGTTGCATATTTGTTTCAACAAATTTCAAAACATTTCCCAAAGGATTTTAAAGAAAGTCACTAAGGATGTTTAACAAAACAACATATGGAATGCTAATTTTGTTGTGATGCTATACTCTAATACTGCAAGAAACAGATTTTTCGTAAAATCAGCAGATTTGCAAACACTAATTAAGAAACATTGAAAACTATCAAGGTCAATTTAAAAATCTATTTGAAAACAAATATTCCTAGTCTTCTTAGTTCTAGTAATTTCCAACTAGGGATACACTGCATATCAACAAACTTTTACCATGCAAGTTTTACACTGAAAGTAAATAAATAAAGACAAACTTTCAATTTTCAATACAAAGCCAAACAGTGAAGTTTGGAGGGTTGGGTGGAAATAACCAATTTGTCTCTATCAGTATAATCTCTACTCAGGACTCTAAGACCCTTGGAGTATCGGATTTCACCTTAAAATACATCATTCCTAAAAGATGTTCCAGGAGTTCTGTGTTTAGGCAAGAATGATTCTGTCTTGCGTGGAAAAAGCAAGTAACAGTGAGAAACTAGTTTTATATCTCCGCGCTGCCTTTTGTTCCACGGGCATTCTTTCTTCTGTCTCTCTGTCTATTGGACATTTTATTTTCTGCAAGGCCCTCCACCCAAAAAGTAAAGGGAAAACATGTATGCATGTGTAGATGATGTGTGCATGTATATATATGTGCATGCATGCATGCACATGTGTGTGTGTCACTTTCCAAATGATCAGATTTTCAACCAGTGGGCATTGACTAAATACTCATGTGATAAAGCTAGTTATATGCTTAGGGCCACTCATTTCTTGTCACAGTTAACTCCAAGCACAGGAGGTGGGGAGATGTATTTACACTCTTCAAGAACAGAATGACTAGTAACAAGATATTTTTAATAGGATAATTCATAGCAAACTACCCTTTTGCCTAAGAACCATTGATCCACAACAGAAGACCTGATCTGAATCCAAAATAGAAAAGGTTAAAACATATCATTACATATCCAGATACCAAAACTTTTGCATTAGTTTAACATACTGTATTATCTCTTTAGGCACTGTCTTATTCCAGAACAGATTTAGAGTGGTTTTGTTTGAAATAAGTGTGACAGTGGCGAAAGTTTCAAAAGTTCTTGTTAAACGAATTTGGCCTTTTGTTGCTATTGCATTCTCTTTGATGAAATTTCATATAAATGACATATACTTAAAAAGGTCAGTTCTCCATCCCATGTATCCACAGTACTGGGCTCCCCAGATGAAAACCAAAAAGTTTTTAACATAGTAATGTATAAGTATAAAAAACAAAGATGCAAAAGTGTGTCAGAGTAAATGTTATAGATATTAGTCAAACTTATCAACTAATTCCTTGAGGTACACAATCTCATAAACAAATACACATTCTCACCCCCTTTTTTCTTCATTTCATTTCACCATTTATGATAAAAATGAGAAAAATGTGAGGCTATGGGGCAAGTAGGACAATTGTAACCACTGAATGACTTTATCACATTTCATATACTGTGTATCCAGGGCTGTCACCTATAGATATAAACAGCATGACAAATAAGACATTGGAAGTTTTAAAACATTATTTATTGCTAAGTCTAAAACACTTAAACACCACAGCGCAGTGATTGCCAAAGCTAAATTGGAGTTTGTGGGCTTTTAAAAAGTTTCTCTTCAGGGAAACATTTCAGCCCTGTGGAGAGGTGTGACACATAAGGAGATGGAGCATCTGGCCGGAGACCAATTTGCCTATAAGCCCAAACCAAGTGGACCCATGTGGAGAGCTTTTACAAAATCATAAGCAATAAAGCTGAAGAAAACTCTAGGTTCAGACTGCTTTATGGTATAAATAATTAAACTGGACTCACTGCATTCACAAGATTGTGGCAAATTCTGAGTAAACCTAAAGAATTTTCAAATAATCTAATTACTCCTTTATTTATTCATGTTTACATATAGTGATTTTTTTTTCTCTGTTCTTAATTAGATGTTTAAAAATTCACAGCTATCCAAGCTCACTATTTAAATGCTCATAGACAATTCACAGGAATTTCCCTCATGAGAGAGAAAAGCAGTATTAGTGATGCATATATCCACAACCCAGAGGCAGAGCAAGAATAACAAAATGCAAGACTAGAATTAATGTTTTTATAAAACTGTGATAAAGTATACATAACATAAAACCTGCCATTTTAACATGTAAAGTATGCAATTCAATTGCACTAAGTACATTCTCAATGTTGTGCAATTATCACCACTATTTCCTGAACTTTTACTCATCCCTATCAGAAACTCTTTACTATTAAACAATAACTCCTTGCTCTGCTCCCCACCCCACCATCCGAAGCCTGGTAACATCTAGTTTATTTCCAATCTCTATGAATTTGCCGATTCTATGAACCTCACATATGTGGAATCCTAATGATATCCGTCCTTCGTCCCTACTTATTTTACTTAGTATAATGTTTCAAAGTTCATCCATACACTGTAAAATATATCAGAATTCCATTCCTTTTTTATAACTAATATTCTATTGTATACTACATTTTGTTTATCCGATCATCCATTGACAGACACTTAAGTTGTTTTCACCTTTGGGCTATTGTGACTAACATTGCTATGCTCACTGGTATGCAAGTATCTCAGTCCCAGCTTTCAATTCTTAGCTTTCAATTCTTCTGGAAGTAATTCCCAGGAGTGGAATTAATAGATCTCACAATAACTTTATGTTTAACTTCTGGAGAAACTACTAAGCTGTTTTTCACAGAGGTTGCACCATTTTACATTCCTACACTGCACAAGGGTTCCAATTTCTCTATACCTGCATCAAAATTTATTTTCTGGTTTGCTTTTTTGTTTTCAATAGCCATCCCAATGAGTGTGAAGTAATATTTCATTGTGTTTTGACTTGCATTTCCCTAATGACTAATGATGTTGAGCATCTTTTCATCTGCTTATTGATCTGTTTTCATCTGTTTATCTTCTTTGTAAAAATGTCTCTCCAGGACCTTTCACCAATTTTTAACTGGGTTGTTTGTTGTTTGACGATAGAGGTTCTTTAAATATTCTGGTTCTTAATCCCTTATCAGATGTATAACTTACAAATATTTTCTCCCATTCTGTGGGTTGTCCTTTTGCAAGATACTGTCTTTTTTTCTTTTTTTTGAGATGGAGTCTCACTTTGTCACCGAGACTGGAGTGCAGTGGCGTGATCTCGGCTCACTGCAACCTCTGCTTCCTGGGTTCAAGTGATTCTCTTGCCTCAGACTCCTGAGTAGCTGGGACTACAGGCATGCGCCACCACACCCAGCTAATTTTTGTATTTTTAGTAGAAATGAGGTTTCACTATGTTGGCCAGGGTGGTCTCGAACTCCTGACTTCAGGTGATCCGCCCACCGTGGCATCCCAAAATGCTGGGATTATAGGCGTGAGCCACCACACCTAGCCTTGATAGTGTCTTTTGATGTACAAAACTTTTTAATTTTGATGAAGCACATTTTGTCTATTTTTTTTTTTTTTTTGAGACAGAGTCTCTCTAGGTCGCCCAGGCTGGAGTGCAGTGGCCGGGTCTCAGCTCACTGCAAGCTCCGCCTCCCGTGTTCACGCCATTCTCCTGCCTCAGCCTCCCGAGTAGCTGGGACTACAGGCGCCCACCACCTCACCCGGCTAGTTTTTTGTATTTTTTAGTAGAGACAGGGTTTCACCGTGTTAGCCAGGATGGTCTCCATCTCCTGACCTCATGATCTGCCCGTCTCAGCCTCCCAAAGTGCTGGGATTACAGGCTTGAGCCACCACACCCGGCCATCTATTTTTTTCTTTTGTTGCCTGTGCTTTTGGTGTCATATCCAGGAAATCATTGCCAAATCCAATGTCATGAAGATTTTCCCCTATATTTTCTTCTAAGAGTTTTATAGCTTTATATCTTAAGGTAAGGATACCATTTCATGCGTGGAGATCCAGTTTTCCTGGTACTTTTGTTGAAAAGAGTTTCCTTTCCTCATTGAATAGTCTTGGCACCTAGCTTAAAATTCACCTTACCCCACATGTGTGGTGGGTTTATTTCCAGGCTCTCAATTCTATTACATTAGTCTATATATACCTGTCCGTATGCAGATCATACTGTCTTGATTCCTATAGCTTTGAAATAAATTTTTCAATTTGGAAGTGTGAGTCTTCCACCTTTGTTCTTTTACAAGATTGTTTTGGTTATTTGAGGTCACTTTAAGACAGGTTTTCTATTTCTGTAAAAAACGCTAGTGGGATTTTGATAGAAGGTGAATTAAATCTGGAGATCACTTTGAGTAGTATAATTATCTGAATAATATAGTCTTTCAGTTCATAATCACAAGGTGTCTTTCCATTTACTTGTGTGTATTTTAATGTTATTCAATGCAATTTTTAAAATTTATTCTTATAAACACTTAACTACCACTTATTATGTGCCAGAAACTGTTCCACGTGCTTTAAAAGTATTAATTTACTTAATTCTCATAACAACCCCGTATAAAGTACTGTTTTAGCTTCAGTATATGAATAAAAAAGCTGAAACACAAAAAGGTTTTTTGTTCAGTCACATGGCTGCTAAGTGGTAGAACTGGGATTCAAACCCGGGCAGTCTGGCTACAGAGTCCACACTCCTATTATGCTACACTCGTTTTCAAGCATTCATTCATTCTAAAATATTCACACAACACCTGCTAGTTCTCCTGAAGCAGGCCATGAGACAAGAGTTTGTGTGCAAATGATTCATTAGGGAAGTGCTCCCAGGAGAAATCAGTCAAAGGAATAAGGAAAGCAGGACAGAGAAGGGGAAGAATCCAAACAAGGGTTTGAAGGGGCTGCCTCAGCCTGATCCTGCAGAGAGCTGTAGTGTGTCCACCTCAAGGCAAGAAGCAGGGCCTTCATACTGCTGCACCACTCTGCAGCATAACACTGCTGTGGAGATAAACTTCTAGACAATCCCAGCTTACCATATGTCTGAGTGAAATGCCTCCAGTAATTCAAGATCAGTCCTCCAGAAAATGTTACAAGTTCAAGTTGTTAGGAACAAAGTGTGCTAAAGGTGGAAGATAGACTTAACAGAGGTAAAAAAGTGGACTCAAAGGTATCTGGGCACAGGGCCAATAATATGTATTGCATCTAAGGCACTTGTACCAAGCATTAGAAGCAGCAAGATGAATGAGACCAACACACTCACCTTCAAAGAGATTATGTGTTGGTAGAAAGACAGGCATACTTTATGTAGGGTACATGGTGATAAATATTATAAGAGGGGCAAACACATTGCTAAGAAGTTAGAAGAGTAACAGCAAATGTTTTATCCCCTGGTTAAAGGAGTCACAAAAAACATCATTAAAGATGTAGCATTTGATCTAGGTGTTGTATATGGAAAGACTTGGGGAAAGCCTACAAGACCATTCAAACATGAGCAGCCACACCGAGATATGAAGGTATCGAGCACTTTCATAATCATACCACCCAGCAATATTGCACTTCCTTACAATACTGCTGGAATATTGGAATTTGTCATGAGTTCTCCAAAAAGTACTAGAAATAAACACTGTCAGGCCCCACACCAGACCTACTGAATCAGACACTCAGAAGTGGGGTCCAGCAGACTATGTCCAGCAGAGTCCCTGCAGGAGACTCTGATGCCTGCTTAAGTTGGAGAGATACTGTTCTATCACACCCAAGATCATGGGCCCGTGAAAGCTCAACCAAGTGCTAGACACCAGGCCACCTGGGACCATGCTGCCTGCCCAGCATCACACTCACACACTCCTGGTCTGGAATGAAAACCACCCAGGACTGAAAAGTGAGTTCAGGCTAGATGAAGGGACAGTCATCCAAAGAGCAGCCTTTTGTGAACAACAAGCTTGAGGCTCAGAATTCCATGAGGACTAATCAGTGAGAAAAAAAAAATGACAAAGAGGAAGGGTTTCATTGATCAGAGAGTGCATCCTGGACCATCGCAAGCTGGCCATCCTCCCATCCATTTCCTGGAAGTTCTCGGAGTTCTTGATCTTCCATTTTCTTTGAGAACTGGTCCAGTTCTGGGGGCTCATAAATACCCACATTGCCTCAGAAAATGACTGGTCAAAAGAGGATGAGGGCAGGCTGCACTACTTTGAGATCATATGTCAAATACTATATAGAACACCAGATATTTCCTACAGAAAAAACTGCTGAGTCATATAGTATAGTTTATGAAGAAATAGCAGTTTCATGGGCCAGGATACACAGAATGGTAAAATGAACATATGATAGTGGAGACAGGCATTAAGGTCAGGATGAGGAACCATTAGGCAGAGGAGTGAAATAAACAGAAATCATGTTTTAGGTAAATGATTGTCAAGTTTTGTAAAATGGATTAGAAAGGAGAGACGCTGGAAGAGGAAAAATCTGTTAGGCTCAGAAGTACAACTGTTGATAGGAGGAAAATATATGAGAAACTCTGACATATATGACATAAATTATGTATATGACAAACATATGTCTACGGGAAGTCAAGGGAACATTTTTATGCAGACTGTAGACATCAATAAATACAATACACCTCTTCTGTAAAAGTCAGCTTTTTAGCTGAACCACCAAAGTCATTCTTACCCTCAAGACATTGGTCATTAAAATTATCCACACAATAAAACATAGTACAGAGAAGCTACAACTATACAATGCTGTTTAACTCTCACATTTACCATAGAAGTTTTCTAAAACATGGACGAGCTAAATGATTCCAGGTGTCTTTAAGACAAATGCATGCAATCACACTTTTAGCTTAAACCTACAAAAACACTCATTCCCTAACAAGTTGGCAGATTATGAATGAACAGAATGATAATCTACATGCCACTAAACTCTCCAGATCTGTTGTTACATTTAGGGAAACCATCCACCATCAGAGTTAGGCATTGTCTTATTATCAGCTCATCAAAAAAAGTTATCTTCTGCACAGATTTACAATTTAACATTAATATCAAGTATTTATTGAGTGCTCATAATGTGTCGGGCACTATGCCACTTACATGCCTTACAACATTTATTGCTGAGCACAAAGAATTAAATACATCACCAAGGTTACACAGCTTTTAAATAGAAAAGCCAGGATTCAAATCCAGGTCTGCAGACCCCAGAGCCAGAGTTCAATGCACTAAGCAACTTTTCTTCACACATTAGCTCTTTTAATTTAATCCTCCTAACAGTCATTGTTTGAGATAGTCATTTTTATCATCATTTTACAGGTGAGGAACATGAAACATGAAGAAGTTAGGTGCCAGGTTAGCCCACTGGGAAGATCTGATCTGAGTCATCTAAGTTCTCAGGGCAGGGTTGCCCACTATCTGATATGGGGGATACTCACACTGGGGGCATCCTCAATATTTCCAAAACACACCAATGGTTTCTGAGAAAGGAAACAGAACATTTGAAACATAGCCCAGCTCGTGCACATGCACACACACACACACACATACACACATAATGTGGCAGCTTAGTAAAGGAGGTAGATGGTGTGGAAAATGTCTACATTTTTAGCTTTTTACTATCAATTAATGATTACCAGTCTGTGTGTAGAGGGTGGACATATATAGATATAGATAAATACATAGATGTCTATATTTAGAAAGAAATCTCATGGATTAGCTGTGATTTCTGTAAATCCATGGAGAAATTCTCATATATTATTATAAAAAATAAAAAAAAATTATCTCGATGGAGAAAACATGCAAGTGCAATGGCATTGACCAAGGGCTACATCATTCAAGGTCAACTTTCCATGTCTGTTCTGTATGATGCAACTCTCAAAGACAACATCAATCCAGAGATCATGTACATTTTCCTAATTAAAAACCCTTTGCGTTATCTGAATGTTATTTTCTGAAAGAATAACCCTTAGTTAATTCCTAGTAGTTCCCTAACTTGCACCCATACCTCAAATTCATCTCATTCTTTCTTTAACGCATCAGTATTCATTTTGAAGAGAGAACGTATACAGCATGACAAAAGTAAACTCAGAAACAAACACTGCAAGGTATTTTGTTTTTGAATCGGCAACACAAATCCAAAAGTAATTATTACCTGCCCAAATATTTACATAAACTATTGTTACCATTTTGAACACTTTTTGTCAGTATTATTTTAAACAAAATACATTCTGCAAGTAAATTATCTTCTGCTCGACAGACATGCAAAGATCATTCACTCCCATTCTTTAGGAAAATGGCCAGAACCATCTCAAACTCTGAATGGGGAATGAAAGATGCAAGCTCAGCTAGGTACAAGGTCTGCAATCACAGCCACAGTTTCATATAAACAGAAATCAGGATTTCCCCAATCCTGTGATTATGTCAGGAAATCTCAAATCCCTGAACCAATTGATTAATACAACTACCATGGGTTCAGGAAACAGTCAGGGCAGTGGGGGTGGGGATGGGGGGCTGGAAGTGGCTGGGCAAAAAGGCTATACTTAAACATAATTTGCCCTTTTCCTTCCGTGCCTGTGGGGAAAGTGTGATGGAAGATGTCATCCAGATCGCAGCCTATGTGTTGGGCAAAGTTCTAGGTTATCATTTATGTATCCTGCTTGCACTTTGATCTCAGTCATGCTGACAAAGGAAATGAGTGGAAAAAGCCAGGCAAACCCCCAACGCGTGGTAATCATGACAGATGAGTGTGGGAGTTGAGCCATTCCAGCTGTCCTCACAGGCCATCACCAGGCCCTAGGTGATCTATTAGTAGGGTGAGCCCAGGTGCAGGGACTCCGCTCCAGGCTCAGAGAGTGCAGCCCCAGCCATTAACTGATGTAAGCCATGGAGTAACTTATGAAAAAAAGCATGCAACAGGAACGGCAGTCAGGAAATGGTTACAAATTAGAAAAAGAGGTATGGAGGGCAGAGGGGCCTCTCATGCCACAGTAATAAAAGCAACTTCCTCTTTTTCCTAATTTCAGAACCACAGAGTAGAATTCTCTCCATATGAAATTCCTCACAAGTCGCAGGCTGCACTAAACCCCCGTCTGTCCCTTTCATTGTATCACAGTGTAGTCACATGGAAACAGATATTGCTGCCTTCCTCACAATGTTGAGGGAAAGTGTCCTGTGATGTGAGGAATGTGACCTATGAACTCTCAAGACAATTCTCTAGCACCTCATAGATGCTTTTGTTCTCTAGAAAATCGGGATCCTTAAAGTTTGATAAAGCATTCCAATATGGTGTAGCTCAAGTTTGATGAGTCTGATAGGCTCTGTAATTGAGCTGAAGGGAGCCTCTCACAGTTTGCAAGTCAAGTACAGTGCTGACCTGTGAAGGCTCCTTTATTTCACTCTGACTGTCTTCCTCAGGCTGGCTGACTCAGCACCCCTGCCTCAGACCAGCTTCCTGTGCTAGTCAGAATAATTCACTTTCTTATCTATGTCTTCAAAATTATTTTTACATGGCTGTATTGTGACACTTATCCTACCACATTGTAATCAGTCATCATGTTTATGTTTGTCTCTCCAACTGAACGGTCCCTTCTTGTGGACAAGATGTATGCCTTCTACTGCCTTCCATGCATAGAAGTGATCACTTATGGTGCCCATGGGTGTATGTGGAGTGAATGATGGATATACTTCAGCCTGAACTGTCAATGTTTATTATGACTGAGCACAACATATATATTTATTTCTCTTTCTGTCTATTTTACATTGTATACTTCCCTGTGATTTAACTAAGCCATTTCTCTGTTTACAAACTTTCAAAGACAGCTTAAAGATGTTTTAAAGTTATATGTGAGTATAGGTTGAGTATGTTTACAGAGGATTGTATTCCTGGTAGCATTCAGCCTGGAAGTCAATTCTCTCCCTCAGAAGACACAGAATATCCCTAAGGAAAATAAATAGAACATTATATTCAGCAGAAATGTAGTTAAACCTCTTATACCAGAAATCAAGTTTTCAAAGCAAAGGCCAAAACCGTCACTAAGGATTTCACCAAAGGGTGCAGTGGGACATAGGAGAACAAGAAGTTTGTAATCCATAAAATCACAAGTGTTCCAAGAGGAGACATCCTAGGAGAACTTGCTGGGCAAAGAGCATGCCCACTTGAACACAGAGGGCCTGAGAAAAGAGCTCAATGAGGGCCTCCAAGCAACAAGGCATTGCAGACATATGCCACACTGCTGCCTGAGGGCAGGCAGGGAGAAGGCTGCCACAGGCGCCTGACAAGACAAAAGAAAAGAAAAGGAAACAGGTAAAATGAGTAAAACAGAAGGCAAGAATAAAGGAAAGTGCTGCAGTAAGATTTTGTAGCCAGAAGAGGAGAACTCTAGTACTACAGTAAATGGATCCTGAAGAACAAAGGTGAAATGTATATGAACTCTGAAAAACATCTAGAGCCCCTTGCAACACCTCAAAAGGGACAATGATAGTAAAATGGAAAAGGAACAGAACAATGGCTATTCTGGCTCAGAAGAACTTGCTAAGTGAATTGAAACTGGCGGACAAAGGGAAGTATATCCATATTTGTTTCAAATGTTTAAATAATTATTTAGTACATTCAGTTAATGCTTTGGTCATTGCATATGATTACATGGTTCTGAAATAAATGCTTTTGGTTATAAGTCTCAAGATAAGAGCCCTGAAAGGATATTGTATGTATAACAAATGCTTCAATGTGTGGTTGCTCTCCTCTACCCAAGCAGGCATAAACAGTCCTTGATGGAATCTGCCTCTACTCCTGCTTTCTTGTACAAGAAGAGAAAAGGTAAGATAGAGCAGAATTGGTGTCAGAAAGCAAATGCAACTTCATGAAAGACTTTTCCAGGGAAGAACAATTCTGGGGAAGAACAATTCTGCATTGTTAGCTAGCAGGAATACTTAGTACCACTAGCAACACTGAACACAATACAAATAATCCTTCCCCATGCGAAGAGATACAACCAATAGCAGAAGAGAAGGCATTCATATCCCATAAAAGGAAAAGGACCAAAGTCACAGATAAGACCCAAGAGGATTTAAATTTGATGAAATTTCTGAATCAGGTGGTAGAGCCACCAGCATAGATAGCAACTGATGATTGTTGATATCCTGAACCACTGATTGTAAAGTCTCCCAACCCTTCTCTCAGCTTCCAGTGTCTAGCCCTTGCAATCTATCTTTTGTGACAAGATCAGAGTAATTATCTTGAGATAAACCCAAACATGCTATCTCCTCCTTACAATCCTCTCCTAGTTGCATTCCACTGCCTATGAAATGAATTCTCAATTGTTCTAGGACAGCACTGAATATTCCTCAGAATCTGACCCCGAGCTACTCTGCCAGTTTTATCTTCCACGTTCCACTGCACTCATCTTTTTCTTCTGCTACACAAGACTCTTCAACAACTCAGAAACAATTATGTATATTCAAATGTCTATACTACCTCCTCATAATATTTCCACATTTATAACCTACTTTCCACAACTCACACACCTAAATCATATTTATCATTCAAAGCCCTGCTCAACTGTCTTTTTCTCAATGAATCTTTCCTTGGACCAATTAGTCACAATAACTGTTCTTGCCCTTACATTCCAACCACATTATGCTAATGCCCGAGTGCATCACCATTGAAAATTGACATATTACAGAGTTATGTTTTTCCAAATTTCACACTAGATAATAAACTCCTAAGGCAGAGGTACACTGTCTTTTCCATCTCTGTTTTCCTCCTAGACAGTTTCAGCCAAATGCTTGCATTTCTTTAAGACTACCTCTAATTTGACATTCAACTAAATTTAGTCATTATTCCAGGACTAATTGTTTATTCCTAGTCATTACAAAACAGTTTTATTTTTAATATTTTCTATTCATAATTCATTAGCTAAGTCTACAAAAAGTGTATTATCAGACCTAATGACACATAAAAGTCTCCCTTGAAAGAGACAGAATTTTATATTCAGCAGAAACATAGTTAAGCCTCTTATACCAGAAATCAGCTTTTCAATGCAAAGGCTAAAACCCTCACTAAGGATTTAACCAAAGAATAGGGTGGGAAATAGGAGAACAAGAAGGTTGTAATCCATACAATCACAAGTGTTCCAAGAGGGCCATCAGGAGAAGATCCGAGGAGAAACTGTGGGCAAAGAGTATGCCCACCTGAATATAGAGGGCCCAAGAAAAGAGCTCAGTGAGGGCCTCTGAGTAACAAGGTGGTTATTAGGCAGTACACTCAAGTCAATTATTGCATGTTTACTTAAAAATTCAACACAAAAATATAAAATATGATACTTCCCTTCAATAAACAGATAAAAAGACATGGATTGGGTGTCCGAAGATAGGAAAGGATGAATAGGAAGAGTCAGCGGGTTTTTAGGGGAATCAAACTATTTTATATGATAATACACTGATGGATATGAAACATGTCATTATACAGTGTTTTAATTCCATAGCATGTTCAACACAAAGAGTGAGTTCTAATGTAAACAATGGAGTTTGGGATGATAAGAATGGGTCAATGTAGGTTCACGGATTATTGCAAATGCACTACTCTGGGGGTGGGGGAATGTTGATGATGGGGACACTATGGATACATGGGTACAGGGTATATATGAGAAATTCTGTACCTGCTGCTCAATTTTTCTGTGAACCTAAAACTTCTCTAAAAAATAGTCTACTAAAAAAAGAAAAAGTTGGGCGCCATAGTTCATGCATGAAATCCCAGCAATTAAAAAGGCTGAGGCAGGAGGATTGCTTGAAGCCAGGACGTCAAGACCCACCTAAGCAACCAGGCAAGACCTGTCTTACAAAAATGTTAAAAATTTTTTAAAATGAGCAGGGCACCATGGGGTGTGCCTGTAGTTCCAGCTATTCAGGGAGTTTAGGCGGGAGGACCATTTGAGCCCATGAGTTTGAAGCTGCATTGAGCTATGATTGCACCGCTACACTCCGACACTCCAGCTTGGGCAATAAAACGAGACCTAATCACTTAAAAAAAAAAAAAGTTTATAGCTTGAAAAACAGTATAAAACTCAGGTCACTAAATGAAAGACTTGTGTTAAAATGTTGTAGAAAATATATCTAAGATTATAAGGCTAAAAGGAGACAAAGTAGTTAAGAGTTGACATGATAAGGAAAATAAAAATTCCACTTGTCAGAATTTGTTTTAAAAGAGTAATTAGACATGTGCAAAGCTCTATGTATGAAGCTATATCTCAGCATAAATTACAAACAATCTTGATATTCCACACTGGATTAGTTAAATAAATTATAAAATATCCATAAAGCAAATACACCAAAATGATTAAAAATAATCCTTTCATAGGTATATGTATGTGAATAAAAAAGATAATATATCAGAATATTATTTCTAGTATTTTATAAAACTACACATACACAAAATTTTAAAAAGCTATAAAGAGAAGTAACCTCTAATCCTTGAATTAAAGAAAACATTTATTTCCTTCTTTTATCTCTATTATCTGCATTTTTATAGTATGTATTTATTTTTCATAATTAAAATAAGAGCTGAAAGATAATCTTAGTATCTGAGAACAATCTGGAACTCAATGTTGGCATTCCCTCCTTTTCTCTCTGAATCCAAAATTTGGTATAAGACTAAGTCCATAAAAAAGTTTTGAAATAAATAAAACGTTCCACTTAAAGTAATAATAACAAAAAAGACATAGCCATTATAAGTTTTTAAGGAAGGTATGATGGTTAATTTTATGCATAAACTTGACAGGGCCACAGGGTGCCCAGATATTTGGTCAAACATTATTCCAAGTATGCCTGTGAGTCTGTTGTTGGACGAGATTAACTTGTGAATCAGCAAACTAAGTACAGTAGCTCTCAACCAATCAACCGAAGACATTAATGTGGACATAAAGGCTACGAGGGAACTTTGCCTGCCTGGCTGTTTGAATTGGGACATTGGTCTTCTCCGGTCCTCAAAGTGGAACCACATCACCAGCTTTCCTGGCTCTCCTGCTTGTCAACTGTAGATCTTGGGACTGATCACATGATTCAATTACTCATAAGTCATATACATATGACTAGTCTCTTCTGTAGTTGTCAGGGTTCTCCAGAGAAACAAAAGCAATAGGAGATATATCTCTTATTACATTAAATCTCCTATTGCTTCTGTGTCCCTGGAGAACTCTAATACATAAAAGATTAATGATTAAAATTATGCTTGAAGAAGGTTAATCTTATAATGGCATGCAGAGTGGAGTTGGGGAAGGCCAGAGGCTAAATATCGAGCCAGAAAGAGACTGCAGAAAGTGAGCAAAAAGGATGAGTGGATGGCCTGGGGTGGAATCCGTGAAAAAGGGCAGATTGTCAGTCTCAGGAAATCAATAGGACTGAGTTCTAACTTCAGCTGGGTTACTATGCCCTGGGGTAAGTCACTGCCCTCGCCTAAGCCTTTGATTCTTCATCTATAATGTGAATATGATAGATCATAAATCTTCCGGGGTCCTTTTCCATTCTATGAGTCTAAGATTCTGCTGTCAACAGGAAAAAATATTTAGAGGCTTTTATTCAAACTGTGAATACACTGGCTTAATTTTGTTGTCTTACACTGAATATTCCATCAGTGCTCAATAAATAATACATTAAGCAAGCTCTTTTGGACATCAGGCTTTAATTTTAAGGCCTGGAACTGCCCTGACTTTTGGCAAATGCTTTACAATATCAATTACTTTATTAACTTTGCAAACATATAATGGAAAAATGGGCACATTACTTTGAAATAGGTCTGTCTTAATCTAATTACCTTTCTTAAGGAAAAAAGCCAATTTATGAGTATAATTATTTCATATCAAATGATTTATTGATAATGAAACATTAAATAACCACAGCACTTGATGTAATTTGAGGACAGTGTCCAGGGGTTAAAGTGAGGTTCCAGTATTCCAAACAGCCATGCCAGTGTGATATGTGTGAATTCTACTCCCATTGGTCTGCTACATGTAATGATGCCCTAGGTCTAAGTCTGAGCTAGGGCAGGAGGAAAGAGTCTTGCTAAATTTATTCCAAATAGAAATCCCATGTCAAAGGTGAAAGACATTTGAGTACTGGGCTTGAAGATTAACTTCCTGGATATTGAACTTCATGTGATCCACATGATATACGATTCTGATTTTATAGATACACATGACTGAGCCTATCTGATCAAATTAAGGTAATCTTACAAACAAATCAGCAGGTCACAGATGCAATAAGCCCACAGAGAGTGCATTGTCTGAATCACATTCATTAATGCCATCTTCATCCCCATCACACAGTTCTCTGGGTATTTCCAAAGTCAGATGTTTAAAAGAACATACCCATGATTCTTCTGTGGCAAGCACACTTAGTTATTCTCTGTATAACTGCAAGAATCAAACAGAAAAAGAAAGGAAGAAAAAAAGATGGCACACTAAATCTCTTTTCAGTCTGTTGTCTATCTCTTAGAACCTGGACACACAAACCAACTCTTACTTTCATAACATTCTTTTCCTTCCTTTGTCTTGGGTTCTTTTTTACAATGAAAACTGGATCTAACAGCATTTAATGTCCGGAAGCTTTCAGGTAAGGTCATATTTTACATCATATTTGATTTCTGTTCTTGGCAGTAAACTTGGAATTAGCCATTAAGTCAGGATTTCTCATCTCGTCAATTCCAGGAAAAATACCATAGAGAAAGGAGAAACAGCCAGAGACCTTGACCAACAGGAACTATATTAAACCAGGAAAAAAAAAAAAAAAAGGTATTCCATGTGTGCTCCAGTAAGAAAAAAGAAAGGAAGGCTCAACATTTCTATCATGAGGACTTCTTCCAGCAGGGAGGCTCCATAGAAGACCTTTCATTGACCTTCACCGAAGAATACCCAATATGTCATGACTTTCTTCAACTCCACCTCTTCAGTCCATGCTATCAATTGAGGTTTATGAGAGTTGAGCTATCATTTCTAAAGAGAGAGGAATTTGTTCCAAAAATATCTGGTTTTCCACCCCCACCTTCATTTATAAAACAAACGATCTAAGTCTTTCAGGCTATTTTTCCACCAGCTTGTTTATAATGTGGTAATGATTATGCTAATACCAGCTGCGAATACATTCTATGTGGACATGTTGTGGGAATGTGATTGGAGGGTGTGGGGGAGACGAGAGGGCTGTATAAGTGCATGAGGAGAACTATTCTATAAAATTATAGTACACGCCCTCTTTCCATATTTACTAGTTTTTGTAAGCTCCTTCTCAAATGGGAAATAGACCATGCTTCCTTTGCAGAAGAATAGTTATTGAATAACGAACACCATATGTTCTGCTATGTCTTATTCATCTGTGCACTCTGCAGTTATTTTCTAAACCAAATTAATAACAGTATACTAAATTGATTTCCCTAGTGAAAACTGCTGGCTACTACCAATGTCAGTATGTACACCCCACTGCCCCCCAAAGCTTAGGAAATCACTGCATAACCAAAGTCTACAACAACCCCAGAGTGGGGGCCAGGCAGCTTTCATGGTACACAAGGGAAAATTGACACCCTCTAATTAAATGATACTGTTTACACAAACGAAAGAGTATTACAACACTTTCCCTACAAAAAGAAGAGAATGTGAAATTTCAGAAAAGACAGATAGCTATTTAATGTGGAACTTGTCACCACCATCAGCTTCGGCATGATAAAATGCACATGGAAAGTCCCTTGCAGTAAGCCCGCTGCAGAGCAGATTCTTCCTTCGTCTGGGTCAGAGGGTGTGGATGTCTCTAAAGGAAATGCTACCTCTCCTTTGCTCACACACCCACTTGCGGCACAGTGAGCTTTCCACGCATATATGGGATCTGTGGCCTGGACGCTGGAGACACAGGGGCCAGAGGCTGGCAGTGAAGCCCCCTGAGTTGTGGAGGAAAAAGGAAGTATCTCCTTTTTACAAATTAAGAAAATCCACATCCACATGACAGCTTAACACAGGAGACCGGGTGTGTTTAGAAACAGCCCTTAAAAAAAAAAAACCTCCCACCTTCACCCAAGCCAAGTAAGTTGTAAGCAAAGACAATGCAATTCTGGTAGCCAACTGACCTCAAAAGGGATTTCTAATTTTTATATTACATTATTCCAAACTAGCGTGCCTCCTTACCAAGTATGATTTTTGCCACATCAATATATGGGCATTTTTGTGAAGCCATACCTGAAAACAGGCTTTTGTTCTCTCAGCTAAACTCTCAATAAATGTTGGCAGTGATGGAAGTTTGGAATATTTTCATATTTCAAATGTGGTGCTTTTGTTCCCAACTAAATACATAGGCATATATACTCATTATTAAAATACACTCTACAAATTCCCTACTGGGGGAATTTTAGTTCCATTTGAACATCACAACTAAAACATTCTATTCATTCCACAGCATGTTCACTCTCTCCAAGTAAGAATTCTTTCTGGTGTTTTCTGACATAAACCTAAAAGTTCATTATAATTTGCACATGAAAAATCCTTTTAACAGTTAGAATCAAAAGTAGCATGAGTTAATGGTCCAGTCCACCAGATAAACTTTTGCAGGTTTCCATCTGAAAGTCATAATATAACCTTTCATCTTGTGTGTCATTGGTACAGAAGGTTTTGCAAGGCAGGGTTCTTCAAACTGCAAGATGTTAAACAGATGTACAGCAGAGTCTTCCAACCCTAAACTATGAAGAGCCTGTTTTCAGTCTATGTGTTGTAGCCTTCATTTCTTTAATTATTTTATCAAGATCTTCAGGTTTGCACATTTCATTTGTGAAAATTTTGTGGTGGTTATCATTTTTTGAACTGCATATATTTTAGAAGAACTAGATTTTAAAACATATTGTTTTTGAACTAAATAAGGAATGTTAATTTAAATTTTAACATGTAAAATCATATTTTCAACAGGATGATCTCTGCTTCCTATAGCAGGTGCTGGAAGCCCAATCCCAGATGTTTTGAAGTGTAAATAGCAAGGGAAAAATTTGAGAAATGGGTAGAGATGCCAGAAAGAGGAAGGCATAAATTAAAAACAGACGTGTCGAAACATTAGTTCACATGGACATTTTGGCTTTTGCTGTTCACTGGTGGGCTTCTATACTTAGCTGTTTCTCGTGTCACAAATGTCACTTTCTAAGACACAGCCATAGCAATTGGCCTAAATGTTCACCTAGCTGATGAAGCAAATTCTATTCCTTCATTGACCAGAATGACAAGTCTGACATTCCTTTTCAGAATGCTTGAGACTCATAATCCTACCTTATAGATATGGCCATTTCCCCCATGTTTAACTGCATAGAAACTTGGAGTTTAACTATATCCAATTAGTATCATAAACAGGGTTCCCTAAAGCTTGAGCCTCAGTCTTTGTACTTGAAAGGCCAATTCTGCCCCTTTTGTTCTTACCCATTTGTTACTTGAAGGGATCTCAGAATACATAGCTCTAACAGAGTTAAAAGGGTGCTTATAAATGTTTTCTCCTTATTTAGCTTGATGTTGGCAGAGCCCCTCCATCATTTCAATGAGACACATATGAGCAAAAAGGCCTTTACTATATAGGCAGGCCTTTATAACATGGGCAGCTTCCTTCTCAAATATCCTTTTTTTTGCTATCAAACTAATCAGTACTATGGGATAATTAAACCCATACCTAGTGTAAGGCTGAGTTTTCACTACTTTAACCACTTCACTGCCAAGCCCCTCTGCATCTACATTGACAGAGATACAGAGAACAGCCCTGTTTTTCAAAAGTGTGAGGTATCCCTGGAGAAAGGGAGTCATAGTAGAGGAAGAGCTATACCTGGCTGTTCCTCATGACTCTAGGATTTGCAGGACGTGTGGCCAAAAAGTTATTTACCTCTTTGAGACATGGTTTACTCATCTGTGAGGTGGATGATGATGATGATGATGATGATGATGATGACGATGGTTACGATTATATTTTCTATGTCATATGGCCTTTGTGAGGATTAATTAGATATGATGCATAAAGTATTGAGGTCAATGCCTGACACATAAATGATCACTATCTTTACTTTGCTTCATATATACCCTCTGCTCCAACCAAAGTGAACTCCTCTCTTTTAAATGAATCCTTGCCCCTTGCCACTGTACTGCCAAGCACTCGCTGGCCCTGACCCTCCTCCCTGGTGGAAGGCTTTCTTCATTATTCCACTATCTCCTACCTGTGACAGCTCCCTGTCCTCCCCAATATCTGTTTAAAATTTTACTCATTCTTCAAGATACACCTCAAATGCCACTTCCTCCATGAAATATATCCTGAATTCTTCAAGTTGTGACCTCTTATCCCATTGAATCTCCAGGTTTTTGTTTTTTCTAGTTTAGAGGTTTGAATTTAGCATACTTCTTATTTAATGGAACATTATAATTATTGGTTTATGAATAGTCCCTCCATTATATTTACATTCTTTTGTAATCCCAATCTAATCTCTAGACTCTTCTTCCCATAGGAAACTATTCTAAAATATTTCACATAACTTTTGCAGAATATGTACTGTTTTATACATTCATTCTCATTTATGTAACTGGATTCTGTGATAGAGCTCATGCTCCTTTCTTGCTTGTACCATGCTGGTTTTTACAACCCTTCCAAGATTCCACAAGAACTTCTAATTATTGCATAATGCTTACTGCCCACACTTTTGACAATCAACTACTGCTCACCAGAAATGAATATGTTCATATCTGACCACTACTGACCTGTTTGAGAATTTTCTTAATCTATATGTCAAAGAGAAGAATTGAAGGGTCATAGGAATAGGTGACCTTATTGCCTAAGTAATGACAAACCGTTCTTTAGAATGTCTGTGAAATTATGCAATATAAATAGCAGTCCGTGTTTGCCCCCACATCTCTACATTTCTGCCATTACTTGGCTCTCTCTGCTTTTCTAACTCTTCCCACTTTATTTATTGTCACTTTAGTGACATCTTATTATTGCTTTCATTTGTATCTCTCTCCTTACTAATAGGTCTATTTTTCTTGGTCATTCAGCTTATAGAGCCTGGAGGGCATTTTTAAATTAAAATGCTTATCTTTCCTCTTCACCCACTGCCAAATTATAAATTCCTTTAAGGTACAGGGTATTTTTCCCCTCATTTTTGCACTCACTGTAACACCTACCATGGCACCTGAAACAACAAATAAAACATGAACACAAAAATAAATGAAAGGAATGGAAGTATAAGTGGATGAGAATAGTTACATGTTGCTCTTACTACTCTTTTCTTGCTAACCCATGACTTCCCTTAGCCAGCTGAACTGAAAATAGCAGCATCCATTTAATATCTCAAATGCCATAAAGAAGGAAAGGAAGAAGGTGTTAATGCACAGAATTCTAAAGTTCTACTGCGACATACACAATCAGTCTCCTTGGTCCCATATGCAGGGACACTCACTTTACTGTTCATGTTTATGGACCAAATGGAAGTCAGGCTGGCAGTTTTGCCTTGCCAACTTCCAAAGCTCTGCTCTTCAATACAGATACACAGCCTGGTGTAAGAAAACTGCCCTGTTTGCCAACATTAATATACCCGAGAGAGTAAGTAGGCATTTACCCAGCAGCCAGTACAGGAAGCTATATTTTCTGTAACTTTCCTGGTAAGGACAAAGCAACAATGGTCTTACACCTAATTAACTCTACCATCATGGAAACTTCCTTGACATATATCATAAAAGCTGTCAAGTCACACAGCATGCTAATTAGAAATAAGGGTTTTGGACTTGGGCAGACCTGTTTAGAATTTGGGCTCTGCAACATACCAGCTATGTTACTATTTTGTTTCTCTTCACATCAGTTTCCTCATCTGCAAAATGTGTACAATGGTACTTACCTTACAGAGCTATTGTAATAACTAAATGAAAAGATATAGTACTTGATAAAAGGTAGTTATTTTATTATGCCCGTTATTCTCCAACCTATTCCATATTATCAAGATTACAGCAATAAATAAAAGGATGCTGCTAATATATAAAATCAGTATTGAAAAGACATGCCTATACCTATGATAAATGAGTAAGTGAAAGATTTTCCTTGCAAAATTGAACTGTAGTTTCTGTAGTGAGAAAAACATTTTAAAAATTTGGTTCTATGTTTTAGTCTCAACTATACCACTTATTTCTGTGTGAGTGTAAGCAAGTCTCTTGACCTCAAACCAGTAGGAAAACCACTGTATATAGGGATAATGTTATCTATTGCCCAGAGATACTATAAAAATTCGATGTGATTATAAATGTGAATGCACTTCAAGACCTGCAAAATAGCATGAAACGTGTTAAATATCACTGATATCCATAGTTTGATAGCACCTTGGTTACTACTGGTATTTAGTTAGTATTGGAAAAAATAACATATTCTTAACATAATTCCAAATGTCAAAAGCATTTTTCTAGGGATAAAATGATGTTGTCAAAATTTTTTTACCTTTTACAATATCATTAAGAGATTTTTACCTTTTATTCAATATTCTAGGAATCAGAAGATTCTCGCTAACAGTGGAGTCCAAGGAAGAGGAGCCACCATTTCCTTAACTACAAAACAACTGAGAGAAGAAATGTCTCCCTTTAGTGCCAGTGAAGAGTTTTGCTTCTCTAGAATGACTGTTTATTTTTGATCTTATGAAATGCATGACACTTGTAACTGATTTGCCTTCTTTCTTTTTGCTTGCTGCTAGAAATCTCAGAACCAAATTTGAGGTCACTTCTGAATGTGCTGGATGACACAGCATGAATTCTATGTCCTCATCTCATTCATAGATACATTTTTTTTTTCCTACCCATTTTTTCCTTTCCCCAGATTTTCCTATTGCTCTTTTATCATCTTGAGTAAAGAAGGTTAAACTATGAATAAAAAGCACAATCTCAATGACGAGTCAGGGAAAAGTAAGTTTTGGACTTCCATTTAGAGTCATTCATAGGTCAGCAATCTTTTGTCTCCATGTCTTCCTTCTGCCCTGAACAACCAAGGCATCCTAGACAGTCTTTCTTCACCTGCATACCACTTTAGAGAGCCTTGGGGTCTTCCATGTACAGTCGTTACTAAGAAAATGTCTTCAGTAAAATTTTAATGCATGTTGCTTATCATTCTTTGTATTGTAAGCACCAATCCTTAATCTTTGCTGTGGTTTTTGTTCAGAAACAGTTCTTGAAAAAAATTTCCCCAGACTCTTAGCCTTCATATTCTAATCTTTAGTATTCCGAACTACCTACAAAGCTGAATATACCTTATCTACATGCAGTACTTACGTAACAATGGTGCTTATTTTGTTTTACATTGCTTCAACCTCTGACCAGAAACTTAAGAGGGCAGAATGCCCCGCTCTTACAAAAAATGTGGTGACCACAATGGTAACCTTATGTAATTGAGACCACTTTAGGAAGGAGGAAAGGAGGTATTTTGACTGCAAAGACTGAGTCATAAGCCTTCATTTTTAACTCTGGGTTGTGCAGCTACTTTAAACTTTTTATATTATTTCGTTTCTTCCATACCAGGACATTTATTTCCTATTCGTGTGACAATCTTGATGTTTTTATCCTTCAAACTGCTCTCTAACATAATTTCAAAATCCAAGCATTAAACATTATTAAAGGTAATGCTTCATTACCTTTATTGTAGCGATGATTTCCTATGACAAAATGTTAAATGATGTAAAAATAATAATAATTATCACAGTTATTAATCATAGTAATAAAACTGGACTACCTAAAGCACAGTTTATGGTATAATATTTATGACTTAAGAGCAACACAAATAATAATATTAATTGCTCACCTACAGATAAATGCAAATGAGGACATAACAGAGTCTAAATAAACCAGGTAAAGGAAACAGTGTTTTATAGCTATCGTGTTCATTATTCTAACAACAAAAAAAAAAAAGGAATACAGAAATTAGATATATGCAATAGGGTACACTGAAATGATTCTTAGTGATTATATAAAACATATATACATTTATTTTCTCAACTTCCTGAAACATCAATTCTCTTGCTCATAATGTAGTTAAATCGTCTAAGATTAGCCTCATGTGACTATGTTTGGACTTATTAAAAAAATTGCTTCAGGAACATTACATTTTCATGATCAGATAGTTTCCTGAAAATATTAAACAAAACTAGAAAATGTATTTAATAGTTATTTGGATTACATTTCATTAAAAATCTTTACGATCTCTGTTAACAGGCCAGCACATCTGAATGTTAAGGAGGACCCTGCACTGAAGGTTTTATAATGCTTTATCTATTCCAAGTTATACAACAGAAAAATGTTCTCAAACAAGCACATGTGACTTTGCCTACATCTGCATTTAAGATTCTAATGCACTTTTTTTTATTCTTCTGTTTAAATTATTAACTATCAACACTAGAATTGAGCATGGTACGTATTCAGAATTATGTTCAAGTAATTAGTGGCTATTTTGTTAATAAAGATGAAGTTTCAATCGTAGACTTGATAATTTTACCCTACAATTTTTAAATATATAAAAAATAGCATTTTTTAAAACTATAATGGTAAGGCAAAATGTTCTCATCAGATTCGGTGGGCAGATTGGACAGCAAACACAGCTTTCCTGAACCTGGAACTCACAGTTCTGCCACACAGCTATAGCAAAAGGGAAAGTTTTCCTTCTCAAAGGGGAATGAACAGGCTCATAGGTGTACAATATGAAACTGCTGAGTATAGAGGAGGCTCCTTTCTCAAAGTTATAGAAAGATCAAGACACACTGATATTATTTAAACCACTAAATATAGCCATTTCTGAAACCAAAAGCGATTTCCAGATTGTTGCAATGGTGTGAATCAACAATTTCAAATTTTTTTCCCTCTTTAATTTACTTTGGATCTTCGTCACTAACAACTGAAAGACTGCCTAATATTTCGGTGTTCATTATTTTTAGGTGGTGTTGTTTAATTTCCTACTGTACTGTCAGATGCCATTCAGTGCATAACTTAGACCTTAAGAATATTTTGTTGTTAACTTGCTTGAAAATAAAATGATCTTGTAGCACATAAGAGAGCTTAAGAAGCTCTCCTTCAAGGAAAATGTATCCATTTCTGTCCCCTACCTAAGCTGAGAAAGACTTTCCCCTTCTCAGCTGCCATAGCAGCACCCACAGGGTAACTAGTGATTGACATGTCTGTAAACTCCCAAGGACCAGGACCAGATCTTTCATCTCTGTATTTCCAGAGCCTAGCCAAGTACTTGACGTGTAGCAAGAATTCAGGAATGCTTGTTAAATTATTGGGACTCAACACCACACAGCTAACTACTTGCCTGGCCCTACTTGGCTATCTCACATCCAATTGTAAACAGCCCTTCCAAAACTTCCCATTCTCTTTTTTTTTTTTTTTTTTTTTTTTTTTTTTTTTTTTTTTTTTTTTTTTGAGACAGAGTCTTGCTCTGTCGCCCAGGCTGGGGTGCAGTGGCCGGATCTCAGCTCACTGCAAGCTCTGCCTCCCGGGTTTAGACCATTCTCCTGCCTCAGCCTCCCGAGTAGCTGGGACTACAGGCGCCCGCCACCTCGCCCGGCTAGTTTTTTGTATTTTTTAGTAGAGACGGGGTTTCACCGTGTTAGCCAGGATGGTCTCGATCTCCTGACCTCGTGATCCGCCCGTCTCGGCCTCCCAAAGTGCTGGGATTACAGGCTTGAGCCACCGCGCCCGGCCCAAAACTTCCCATTCTCAAACCCCTTGAAACAAATTACCTTGCCTTCCTTTTTTATGATTCACAAATGATTTTGCCTCCTACTTAATTGACAAAATAAACAAGGCATGAATTCATTCTATTTCCTGTCCCTGTATCTTCAGACACCAGCAACCCCCGACCCCTTCTCCCTGTCAGTCTCAGAGCATAAGGTATCCCTCTCTCCAACGTTCAGAATGTATACTTTCCCATTTACACCAAGTTCAAGATCTTATTCCATTTGTTATCTTCCTTCTTTCTCTAAAAAAATGAAATGTCTTCCTCCCTCAAAAGCAATTCCGACAAAACCAGAAATTGATGTGTGGGGTCTAATTAAACCAAAAAGCCTCTGTCCACCAAACTAAAACTAACAACAGAGTAACCAGAACCTATATAATGGAAGAAAATATTTGCAAACCATGCATTCGACAAAGGTCTAATATCCAGAATCTATATGAAATTTTAATAACAAGCAAAAAACAACCTCATCAAAAAATGCGCAAAAGTTATGAAGAGACACTTCCCCAAAGAAAATATAAGTGGCCAACAAACATATGCAAAATATTCTCCACATCATTAATCATCAGAGAAATGCCAAATCAAAACCACAATGAGATACCATCTCACACTAGTCAACTGCTATTAATAAAAAGTCAAAAGGCCAGACACAGTGGCTGATATCTGTAATCCCAGAACTTTGGGAGGTCAAGGCGGGTGGATCACCTGAGGTCAGGAGTTTGAGGCCAGCCTGACCAGGATATGGACTCCTATTGTATTCATGTTGCTTCAAAGAACATGATTTCATTCTTTCTTATGGCTGCATAGTATTCCATAGTATATATGTACCACACTTTTAGTCCAACCCTGATTGGCACATAGATTGATTCAGTGTCTTTGCTATTGGGAAAAGGGCTGCAATGAACATGTAGTTGCATGTGTCTTCTTGGATATATACTCACTAATAGGATTGCTGGGCTGAATGGCAGTTCTATGTTCTTTCAGAAATCTCTCAACTCCTTTTCACAGTGGCTGAACCAATTTACTTTCCCATATTCTATGTCAATTAATGAAGGAACAGAAAACCAAATACTGCATGTTCTCCTTATAAGTGGGAGGTAATAATATCTATACATGGACATAAAGACAGCAGCAATAGAAACTGGGGTCTACCAGCGGGTAGAGAAAGAGGAAAAAGGGTTGACAAACTAACTATTGAGTACCATGCTCAGCACCTGACTGATGGAATCATTTGTAACCCAAACCTCAGTATCACACAGTATGCCTGGGTAACAAACCAGCACATATACCCATGGAATCTAAAAGTTGGAGGAAGAAAAATTTTTTAAAAGTGATATTATATATAAAAATTTATCTCCAAATTATAAAAATTTTGAGATGGACTATGTTTTATTGCATCTTTATATTTAGATAAATGATAATAAAGAGATTATATTTAATTAAATGCAAATTTGTTCTGCCATGAAAATGTTAATCTATAGAGAAGAGTCACTCACCAAACATTAAAAACATTAAAAAATCATATAAATAAATATATTTGAAATCATTTCAGTTTTGGGGAAAATCTCTTTGTGATCACCTGTCACTAATAAGCTATAAATATATGTTAAGACAAATAGAGTAGGCAAAACTTATAGTTGAAAACATTTTATTTCTTGAAAGCATGTTTACCATTATAATGGCATAAGTAATTTTTCAAATTTTACTAAAGGTTATTTGGAAATTACTGGAAACCAGAATGAAAGATAAAGAAATTTTAGGCCAGGCGTAGTGGCTCACACCTGTAATCCCAGCACTTTGGGAGGCCAAGGTGGGTGGATCACCTAAGGTCAGGAGTTCAAGACCAGCCTGGCCAACGTGCTGAAACCCCGTCTCAACTAAAAATACAAAAATCAGCTGGGCACAGCAGCACATGCCTATAAACCCAGCTACTGGGCACGGCAGCACGTGCCTGTAATTCCAGCTACTTGGGAGGCTGAGGAGGAGAAGAATGATTATTTTCTTCCTGATGGTCCCTCAAGGAGCATAAGCCATGTCTAAATTTTCATTTCTTTCATTTTAATGGTTCCAAACTAAATACTTAAAATATTTCTGATGCTTTGAGTCACTCGAAGACATCAAACCATTCATTAGCATTGGATCCTTATTTCTGAAGAAGAAATCTCAAAACAATTTTAGCCAACCCCAGATGAACATCGGTATAAGACCAACCTTGCAGTCGGCCTCATCCCTTAGGCTAGTTTCCTTCCCAGGCTTCTGAACAAATGGTTACTCAGAAGGACAAAATGAAAGGCCTGCCTATACATGTGGCAGAAACATATTTTTTAAATGAATAAAAAAATATATTTTAAAATATATTTGTCTCATATTCAATACAAACTTTAAACACACGGCTGTGAAGATAGATAGGAACTTCTTACTTCTTATAATCTTAAGAGTAAGAGCTATGATTTATTATTATTAATGAATTTTGGAGTAGCATTGTTCTCTACCATAAGGCAATTCCAACTCAAAATTTTCTTCCCATTAATGACAGATACTACAGGTAGAAATAAAAAGCACCATGAAGAGACAAAAAAATCCAATAACTCCTCTATCAGCTAGTTGTTTAAGTGCCCCAAGGCTGTTTCCTCATGTGTAAAATAAGCATAACACTAGCTACTTTGCAGAGTTCTTGTGAGGTTTAGATAATGCATGATCTCCCCTAAATTGTACTTTTCAGCCTTTATATCTAGGCACTTTCTCCATGTGCATCTTATGTTCTGTTCAAATCAAACGCCTCGACGTTCTCAAATGGTATCAGCTTCATTCATGCCCTTGGCTTTCAACACGTTCTTCCTCTATTTACTTGGGTAATAGGGACCAATTCATCAAGACTTAAGGAAATCTTCCATGACCACATGAGAAGATCAGTCTATTCTCTAGGCTCCAAGATAAACTTATACAAATTTTACTCTTGTATTTACTTGTTTATTATTCCAACTCCTTGACACTATATGTTCTTTGAGACCCTAAACTATGCCTTCCATCTCTTCCGTCTCATGTGCACTTAGCGCATGCCTAACCCATGATCGAAAAAACAAAAAAAAAATCAATGCTTAAATGAATGCATGACATACACAAAGCAGTGGGCTTATTGTCTGTGATACAGAGGGGATTTAGTTTAGATTAGCTGAATCTAAAATTTAAACCATTAGAGATGGTTTCACTGATCACAATGATATGACTTCATTTGTGTCATTTAAGTTTCAGAACAATAATGGCTAGTGGTCCTGAGATGTGTTTTATAAAGAAAATGAAAAACATCATCAAATGATTCTCACATATGGTCAGCACACTCTGTTAAGAATATTTTGTCTTGTTTGTATTAGGTTAGCATCAAGGTCTTTCAGCTTACAAATCCCACGAAACATGCATACTGACACACAAGACTCCAATATACCACAAAGCTAAATTGTAAGCATGCTTTTCTCAAGTTTCAATGTGGTCACTGAACTCAATTGGTTAGCAGTAGTATTTGAAGGCTTATATATACTTCCTGCTGTTGGTCAGTATGAATTTTTATTAAAACAATTATATTGTCGTAGTCTAAGCTATATATTATGTTTAGAATAACAGTGAAGGCATGGAAAAAATGATTCTAAATAGTCATTTTCTGTAGCTAAAAATTATAGAACAAACTATACTCAACTTGCTATAAGTTATAATTAAAATTGTTCAAAAGGAACAGAAAATAGCAATAAAACAAGAAACAAATCCTAAGAGTGAATTACAGCTCTTCCTGGTATAAAGAAATGCATTACTGAGGTACTTGAGTTAGGGAATTGCGTGACACAGAGAGGCAGACTTCAAGCAGATGACTACATGAGCAGCAAAATGCATGATAGAATTTAAAGGCAAAAAAATTGGAAAGAGGTGGGCAATTACGTAAAAAATCTTCAGGTACTCACACTCTAGAGCTATGGTCCACACTGGGCTAAATAAGCTGTTTATACTGCTACATTTCCGGCCCTCAAAAAAGTCAACTTTCCTTGTACTTTCGAGCACAGAATGAATAGCTTAGCTGGTGGGTGTAAAGTTTATATTCTACAATTCATTTATTAGGTTGGTGCATGGTAATTGCAGTTTTTAATCATTACTTCCTAAGGCAAAAACCGCAATTACTTTTGCACCAAACTTATAACTTTACTTTTTATCACTGATATGGTTTTCCATACAGGTCTTCTTACAGACGGAAAAAAAATATCCTTTAACTTTACAATTAAAAGGAACATTTTCTTCATTCTCCTCCTTCTTCCCAAGAGGGTGTTCCTGAATGAAAAGGAACATCTAGTTCCTCTGTCCTCTGAGTTCTCGGGACTTTTGCTGAAATGTCCTGCGATTTGCCCAGTCTGCTGGCAATCCTCTCCTGGTAACAGTGATTTGTCTGCCCTGGTTTATTAACGGTACCCACACTTGATGATCATGGAATTGCCATTGTACCTGGTGGTGAGTTCTCTGCATTCTGCATCCTCCACTACTCAGCTCCTTGGTCCACTGGTCCTCACAGAATCTGAACACTGGAGAGGAGGTGGAGAGGAAGCCCTCCACTGTTGACTCTGTGGTGTGCAAGACTCGTTCAAGGTAACCTTAGCCTCTCCCATTAGCCACCCCAATGTCATATTGGACATTTCACTATAAAGAGGGTCTACAACCTGCCCCAGGTTCTGGAATTTGGAACAATCAATTAAACTTTTACTTGTACACTCCTAGTTTCAAGATCTCACCTAATGGTGACCGGATGGAGAAGGAAAAGTGTTCTGCCAAATTTCTTGATATTCTTCCCCTTCAGTGATCTTCCCCAGTACAGGGGAGATTTGCTCATTCCTATGTTGTGGGAATTTCCCATGTGTTCTGTCCTTTGTTCCTCTCTATTTTATTCTACTCCAAGATCCCCACATCGAGTTCTAACTTGTAAGAATACCATAATATACATCTCCTCCTTTTTTCTACCTCAAAAAAGCATGGTTTTTGCAAACAAAAGGTGCTTGCTTGGAGACTACCATCTTGCTATACATGTTTGAAAGATCAAAGCCAAATGATGACTCTATTGTTTATTCTCATCTGGGTCGATCCTGTGCAAGAAGCAATGAATGCTATTGATTTAATGAGTTGGGGGAATCAAGGAACAAGTAGGAACTTGGCATTACCAGGAATCTAGACACATTATTTTAGTATTTCTAAAATGTATATCTTGAAATATCCATATCAAATCCAAACATACAGTTCAGAAGAAAAGATTTTCATAAAAGTATATTTTACTTAGGTCATTCTTAAGAGTTTCAATATCATTAACAAATTATCCTTTTTTGGCACAACCTTTCCATTGCTGTTGAGAAAATAAGACAGAAATAAAGATCATAGAGTCTTTCTCCCTAAATCTACTGATCTAAAACAGAATTTTCCATTCTTAATGTGTGGAGAAATTATTATAATAAAGAATGGTTTCTAATAGTAGAAGTGTATCTCTTTAAACCCATGACCAAAATATCACATATTCAATGTTCAAAAAGATGATGGTCTAAAAGTATAATATTTAAGCCATTTCAAGTCAGATCTATTCCCAAAGGCATCCTAAACAGCAATTTACATTGAGGTTGTTGTAATCTTTCCTCTCTAGGGGGAATAACAAGTCAAACTAAGAAGTCTCTAGTCAAAGTAAATAATAAAAGCCACCACTGATTGAGCACCTATTATGTACCAAGAATTGTTCTAAGGGCATTGGAGGTATGATTTCATTCAATCTTCACTGCAGTCTTTCAAGGTAAGTATAGGAAATGAAGGCACAGAAAGGCTAAGCTGCTTTCTCAACATCACTCCACGCATTAGTACATTCAGAATTTGAACCCAGGCAAACTCATCCTGTTGTACTTATATCTATCCACTATGCTGTACTAGCTCATAGGTAAAGGAAATCCAAGGGCACTGAGTTTAAAATGTAAAAAGAAAAAAACTAGGCACAAAAGCCCCTGCTATCTTTGTAAGGACAAAAGAACGGACTGAGATTCCATATTTAGAGTTGGCATGCGTAATAATTCCCAGAACCATATGTTTCTAATGACCGGATCATTGGGTCTTTCATTTCTGATCATTTGACATTTTTAAGCATGAATCATCTAATGAAAAAATTACAGGGTTTCTTTTGAACACACTGTTTATTTGTCACCAAGAGATCTCAGATATACTTTAAACAAATTTCTTCTATAAAGGAAAGACTACATACCCTCATGAATGGCATAATCCAAAAATAGAAATTATTTAAAACAGCTCTAACACCTTTTCTAAATTTCCTACATTGTGAAATGACAGCAGTGTCTCCCTTTCAACACTGCCTTCTAGTCAATGTAAAAAGAAATAAACCATCCCCACATGCTCATATTTGGTGTTTACTTTTCCATCAGTCATCTAAAATGGGACACAGGAAAAGGGATGTGTCGTCTCTGTTAGAAAGAGAAGAAAAGTGAGGGGAAAAAAATCTAATGCAACAAGAGGGTTGCCAGATTTGGAACTGATTGAAAGAGTTTTGTGTCACCAAACATTTTTCAAAGACCTATCAATCTGCAACTCTTTTTATAAACCAACCTGTAATGAGTGGTGTTTCCACACATTTTCTTCACACAGTTGCTTCTGAGTTTGGCAGTGCCTTTGATTTGAAAAAGAATTTCAAACTTTAGATGATCACACAGAACCCTTTTGGCATCATGGAAAAGAATATTTAGATCATAAAGACTTAAAGGAATGTAAGCTAGAGTTCCAAGTAGTTTAAACTTTCATTACAAAGATACTGAAAGCCACATTGCTGTGCTTACAATAAGTATGTTTATAAGCAATGCCATTTGTAACTCTAATTAAATGAGAACTGAAAAAAAAAGTAAGAAAGAAAACTACGCTTAAAAAATTAATATTAAGTGAAAAATTCTACCGTATATCAAATAGCAAGATAGACCCGAACATCATCATAATGTTTTTATTCACATCTTCTGGCATCAAGGGAAAACCACCTTGGAAAAACCAACAAATCCTTAAAATAACAGAAAAGTGCCAGCACTAACAGTGGTATACTTAGTACTCTGGGAAAATTCAAAGTAAGTAGAGTAATGAAATTTGTCACCTGCTGACTGGTTTCTGCTGCTTCCAAAAACAAAGAGCACAGCAGACTAGGTTCAGAATATACAGACAGAAGAGCAGATTCTTAACTGTAAAGTGATTGACTCCATTATAAACAAAAATTTTCCCCCATCCAATCTCTCCCAAACCACTGGTTCTCAACGTTTGATCCCTAAACAGCAGCATCAGTGTCATTGGGGAACTTTTAGAGATATACATTCTCAGGCCCCAACCAAGACCAACTGGGTAAGAAACTCTGAGAGTGAGGCCCAATAATCTGTTTTAATAAACCCTAAAGATTATTTTAATGCATACTAAAGTATGAAGTACATTGCCTTAAATGTCACAACACGATCAATAACAAGTAGAGAAACTGTGAATCCTGATGGTGAAAACAGTTAACAGCTATTGAGGGCTAACTAAGCAAAGCATTCTTCATGGCATATTACTTATATTCTCCTACTTAATCCTTATGGCAACCCTATATGTACCAAGTCAATGCAACTCATTAGTTTGACAGGGCACAATGAAAAGAAATAACAAAGAAAAAACAATGTTATTATGAAAAGAGTGAGTTTCCTGAATGCACATCTATCAACAGCAACAGAGGCAAAAACCCTAGGAGGCCTCAAAAGAGGATTTTTGCATACCCTCAAAGCAACTTTTAACAGTAAAAATCTTCATAAAACTTCTCCTGAAAGACTGACAGGTAACAGTCTAGTATATTCATGAGTCAACTTCTGAATTAGTTCCATTCTTGGGAGCTGGACTGAGTCCAGTGAGGCAGAGGCACTTAATAGCCTCGGAGACAAGACGGATGGCAGATAGTGCAGCCAGATTGTCCCCAAGTCTGACCAGCACATAACGCAAACACCGTCTTCTGCGCCTCTGCTCCCTTATGTAATTAACGGATATTCTTGATGTCAGTGCACAGAAAGCATAAAGGAGTTCAAGATATAAAACATGATTGTGTCTAAGTATTTAAATGACAGCTAAACCAGAAAATCAGTATCAAGCACTTCTTTTTGATCCCTTTATTTAGTTCTATAACTCTATCACCTTTTTTTCAGTAATCCTGGCTTAAAACCTTTATGCTTGTTAAGTATTCGTATTTTCTCTCTCTCTCATCCAAGAAATTACCAGATCCTAAAGTTATTATGTTCAGATTCTTCTAAATGTCACTTTCTTTCCATTCCAACTTCCTTCACACTATCTCAGGCCCTCACCATCTCATCCTAGATCACTGAACAATCTCTTAATCCTTTTCCTTTATACTTCTCATGACACCACTGTCAAATACAGACACTTTCCCCACAATGCTTTCTTGCACAAAACCCATCAATACTTCATTACTGACAGGGTCCAAACTCCTAAGACATAAATATAAACATCTTCACAGCTTGGCTACAACTTTATCTCTGGCTCTTTCCTTATGTGAACCCTACACTCCAATCACAGTTCTATATTCACTATCTTAAAAACATGTCACGAATGTTCGTTCCAGTAACTCTTCTTCATCCTTCTCCAAATCTTTGGACAAACAGTGATTGATGCAAAATGCCAACGTGAGAATAGGCATTAAAGCAGAGAATAAATTAAAGCTTGCTTACTCTCCAGGATTTAATTATAGATCAGTGCCTCTAATTTCATTATTCTGTTATATTGAATTTACAACTGTTAGGACAAAATAATGAAAGTTTAACAGTTTAACAAAGGTCTTTGCTTAACCTATATAGAAGCATTTGAATTAAATACTGAGCTAGTGCTATTCCAGAAGCCAAACATAAACATATTTATGAAGGAAAAAGGCTTCTGCCCCAGAGGCTCACATTGTAGGGGTGAAGTAGACATGCCCCTCCACTCTCTACCACATCATCACCTTGGTCACCCTTCCTGGGACACAGCCACAAATCATTGCTGAAAGAATAGGAATTCCTCTTTGTATTTATGAAACAACCCTCCAACTACCAAAGCTTCCCAATTGAATCCTTCAAATATAACTATTAAAAAACTACGGAAGCCAATAATGTGACAACATCCTACAAATAGAACTAATCCCATAGAATTTCTGAAAGAAACAAAGAAATTTTAAGAGAATTATTATTATTATAATCAATAAAACTGAAGAAATACAGCATTCCCTTAAAAACAATGTTCAGAAAAAAGCAAAGAAGAATAAGAGGAGGAAGAACAGAAAGAACTGGAGGGAGAGAAATAATTAGCATTTCTGTAAATTAAAAGCATTGTGGTCAAATGTTTTTAAAAATAAATACATGAGCAAATTAGCAAGATGGATATGAATAAAGATTCAATTAATGATTTGGAAGATCATAAGAAATCACTTAGGACTAAAGTAGGTCCTAGCAAACACAACATGTCCTAGCAAAAAGACATCAGAAATATAGCATATTTAAAAAACAGGCATTCTTTGCCAACAATCTGATGTCCAGCAAAAATCTGGAAAATTATTAAAATAAATATGAGTTTACTAAGCCAGTTGGAAACAATGTCAACATATAAAATCAGTAGCTAGCAATCACAAATTAGAAAATGAAACTCTTAAAGATCTCATTTGGAAAACAAATAATACTCATAAACTAAGAACAAGGGTAAAGTAAATGTGCAAAACATATTTTTTAACTGCCAACCTAACCATGGACATAAGAAGACTTAAATCCTAGAGAAATACCATGCTACTATTGAAAGATTCAATATTATGAAACTATAAATTTGCCCCCAAATTAGTCTATGAATTAGATGAAATCCTCTCATTTAATTCTAAAATCTACATACAATAGATCCATGAAATCAGCAAGAACATTTGTTTTAAAAGAAAAAAAATTGAGAGAAAATTTGGCCTACTACTGTACTATGTAGCCACAGTAGTTAAAAACTAGCAAGAAGGCCGGGCGCAGTGGCTCAAGCCTGTAATTCCAGCACTTTGGGAGGCCGAGACGGGCGGATCACGAGGTCAGGAGATCGAGACCATCCTGGCTAACACGGTGAAACCCCGTCTCTACTAAAAAAATACAAAAAATTAGCCGGGCGCGGTGGTGGGCGCCTGTACTCCCAGCTACTCGGGAGGCTGAGGCAGGAGAATGGCGTAAACCCAGGAGGCGGAGCCTGCAGTGAGCTGAGATCCGGCCACTGCACTCCAGCCTGGGCGACAGAGCAAGACTCCGTCTCAAAAAAAAAATTTTTTTTTAAATTAAAAAAAAAAAAAAAAACTAGCAGGAAATTAATCCAGGAATATATAGACTAGGCAGTAAACAGATTAAAAAGTCCAGCAAACAATCCATGCATACATGGGATTTATCTTGATAATGATTTTCTCCTTTACTAGGATTCTCAGAGCTCCTTTTCAACTAGGCCATAAGCCAAGGAATGTGGGCAGTTTTTAGAAGCTGGAAAAGGCAAAGAAGTAGATCCTCCCCTAGAACCTTCAATGGGACCTTAACATTGTCAACACCATGATTTTAGCCCAGTGAGACCTATTTTAGACTTGAGATATCCAGAACTAGAATAAATTTGTGTTAGTTTAAGGCACTATGTGGAAGTTTTTTCTAGCAATCATAGAAAACTAATACAATCACACACTCATCAGGTTATAAAAATACTAAGATATCCTCTGCTTTTGACATCACAGTCTCCTCCATGGAGAAAACAGGTACATTTGTATATCAAAATTCTTAAGATAGGTATTAAATGTCAAGCCATAAGACTTTCTAATTATTTGAATTAAACATAATTTCATTATATCTGCTGATAGTCTGACTTCATAAATCTTTAGATATCATAAATGCCTGCATGTTAGATAAAATTTATTTGGGGGATTTTGATATAAGAAATAATAATACCCACTAATATCCAATAATATCATATAAGAAAGAATAATATCCACCAATATTATTGGTTGAAAGGGACTTACCTCTTTCCCTAAATATCTCAGTCTTTGCTATAAGGACTTTCTTCATGGCTTTCTTAATTCCATTGACACTATTGTAAAATTATTTGCTAATAAAATAGGAATCAAAAGGGATAATCACTTACTATATTTTGTCAGCTTCATTCAATAATCTGGCAAACATTAATTACATATTATTAAGCTTTTATGCATAAAATGCATTTTTGTAACAGACTGAATTCTAAAATTTTTAGAAAGTTAGCAAAATGTTTGTCAGTTGAATTTTCTTAAGAGCTTCGCCTATAATAGCAGTGTGAAAACTTCAACAAGAGAGGTCAACAATGACTTGTTAATATGCACATGGGACAAACATTTTGTATTACATCTGCAATTTTTGGTTTATTCGTATAGCAACTGCAAACAGGTCTACTCAACTGTTAAAACTAAGAGGAAAAAGAAGAACTCAGTCTAGTTACTGCCTGGATGGAAAATCTAAAATATTTATGAGATGTTTTCCTTTGTTGTACATTACATATTTCCTACAGAAGTTTTTCTCCAAATTAACATTTTTTTCTTGCACATTCAGTATCAGGATGGGTTGAGGGAGGAGACAGAAATCACACCATTTCTCCTTTCAGGGATAGTGTGATAGAAAGATTAATTTAGTAAAAACATTAAGTTGTTAACTAGGTAACTGTAAGGATAAAAAGAGAACTCTAAGATATAACAATGGTAGCAACTAGTTTAAGTAGTTATCACCCCTGTGGCAGGTTATTAAACAATGGAAAACATTAAAATTAATAACTTAGAAACTTAGAGAAAGGGCTTTTGAAGTTAAAACTCAGACCTCTCTAAGGAGGACAGGCTGCCCAGTTAGAGTTGGTTTCTCTGAGACAGTACATTTTGAAATTAATTTGCAAGTGTTAGAGAAACTACAAGTTTGAATTAGCTGCTGGTACATGAAAGAACTGCTGCTGCCAAAGTAAACAAGTGTTACTAGGGTGATGACTATTAGAACCATAGACAAAATGAAGTCCATGAGCAGAAAGCAGAAAAACAGAAAAGGGAAAGTCTTTTCATCCTCTTCCTACCTTGTCAATTCCCTCTAATGTCTCTTCTGTGTAAAATTCAAACAGGAAGTCAGGTTGCAAAGCAGAAATGTGGTTTATAGAATTCCAGGTCCAACATCACAAAACAGAATATAGAAAGGTAAATATCCTGCTGAGAAACAACTTAGTAGTTGATATAGCTTTGGTGAACTTAACATCTAAATATATTCTTTCATACAATAACAACACCACCAATCTCTGTTTCCACTTAACAAAGATGCAACTATTATTAGTGCAAATGCAGACACTCTCTCTTCAAAGCGAGTAGACACGAAATGCCAACAATCATAGTATTCATTCCTATACTACATTATTCCCCAATTTCAGACACAGTCTCATTTGAATTTTCTTACCTAGCACTACATGAAAAATTAATCTCTAAAAAAACTAAAATAAGAAAAAAAAAGAAGAGATATAAAAGAATAAAATATGCACAGCTGCTACAGTCTTTATTTATGCAACTGTTCATGAGGCTGTCACTACTGTTTATAACTTCCTTCTTTCACTATTCCCTGTTTCTCCTAACATCAGCCAAGACTTCACTGGTCAGTAACCTATGCCTTCTTTCTTGAAATGTCTGAATTCTTACTACTATCTAAATGGAAGTACCAAGAGACTTCCAAGAGAATGCCCTACCTCCCTTGTGTAGCCCAATTTTCCATTAGGAAAGGAAAATTACAATCATGTCGGAAGGTGAAGGCAGAGCCAGCACTTCACATGGCTGGAGCAGGAGCAAGAAAGATAGGCAGGGAAAGTACTGTACTACACGCTTAAAAAATAAAACAAACAAAAAAAATAAAACAAAAAACACATCTTCTGAGAACTCACTCACTATCATGAGAACAGCACCGTTGTAGCATTCTGTGGGCTCCTCTGAAGGTAGAAGTTTCCCTTAAAATATAATAACTAATACATTAACAAAGTTCTTTTATATCCATTATTTCACTAGATGTTAAGATAGCCTTGGGAGACAGATGTTTGCACCACTTCATAAACCATGAAGCTGAGCTTCACAGGGGCAGACTTTCTCTAGATTACAGTACTAAAAGCCAGATTTTCTGACCGAAACTCTTAGAAACCAAAAAAACCCCTCCAAAGTTTAATAGACACTAGAATTTATTTAACCTGTCCCATCTTTAGCTTTTCTAATTATATTCAATGCTACTTGTTGAAAAACTATCAAAATTCTAGTACTGTAAGGATACCATGTGTCCTTTTAGTGTTTTGTTTTTATTCCATATGTCTTAAGAAACTTGGTATTAGTATATCCTAAATATGAATTGACTGTCAACTCTTAAGTCAGAGTTTTCTTTCTGTCTGTAATAAGTAAAGCCAGTTCCCCATTGTCTATTTCCATAGTCTTTCAAACTTTGAATTTAGAAGCTATCCACCTTCTTTTTAAAATAGTCCAAATTCCAAAGCATAATATGGTATAACAGAACCACATACTATTGGTAACTCTATCATTTACTCAGTATCTGGAATAAATGAGCAGTTGAAATGAGTGCTTCAACAAATTTGGAGTCTGTTGGACACCTTTCTAAATTATCTATTTATTACCTATCTGAATTATCCTAATTCTCCATCAGAGTTTCACACTGAATCTGTCTTTGCAATATAGGTTTCTCCTACTGGAAGGAAAAGTAATTTTTATTAATTTCTAACTTAATATAAGATTTCTTTGTTTGTAACTATGAGCTAATGTATCAACAGCTTGTCGTATCTTTTATAAATTGGCCCATTAAAAATATTTATTATACTTTCTATTCTCCTGGCAATTTATTTCAGAGATTTAATTCAGACATATAATGTCAAAATTTTCTCAATCCTTTCTCTTCTTGGCTCTAAGAATTTTCTGTGTCTACCGAACATACAGCATTTTGTGCCATCTCTTATGCAGTGTTGTTTCACTGAATATTTTATTTATTAAAATTACTTATTTAGAAATAATTGCAGACATACAGAAGAGTTGAAAAAATACTACAAAGGGTTCCTATGTACTCTAGCTAGCTTCCCCTAACGCAAGCATCTCACATAACCATGGCACAACTGCCGAAACCAAGAATCTCATATTGGCAAAATTCTATTAACTAAACTAAAGACTTTATTCAGAGTCTACCTTGTTTCACTAATGTCCTTATCCTGTACCAGGATCTAACTCAGGGTCACACTTAGAATTTAGTTGCCTTGTCTTCTTCATTCTAGGACAGTTACTCAGGCTTTCCTTGTCATTCATGGAGATGGCATTTGTGACCAGATATTTCATGGAATGCACTTCAATTTGTGTTTGTGCGATGTTCTCTCACTATTAGATTGAGGTTATGGACTTTTGGAGATACTATTGCAAAAGTGGTGTGCCCTTCTTCTGCAAATTATATCCAGGAGTACATGATATTGGTGTCTAAGTTACCAAGCACAAAGAGTTAAGGTGCATTTGTTAACTGGAAAACTTTTATAAAGAAAACATATTATATTCCCTTATTCCCTAATTTATTTATTTAAGCATTTATTGTATCATGACTATTTATTTTATTCTTTGAGTTGTCACTCAAAGAATTCTGGTCTATTTATTGTTATTTGGATTATCTTTTGTGAAGTTTGTTCTAACTTTGGCCATTGGGAGTTCTTTTTGGTTAGATCCTATATCTTTTTTACTTTTCTGGCACCACTAGACTTTCAGACATATTTTAGATGGTTTCCTGTACCCGCCCTGGAATCAACCACTACTCCAAGAAGCTCTGATACTTTTAAATAGGAAAAGATGTTTGGAAAGCAAGATCTGGGAGCTAAATAAGTTCCTGACATCTGGGATACAACTGCTTCTAGAACATCATATATATGAATACTAATTAATGCATGCATACATAACTATATTCATTTCTGCATCTAAGTATCTGTTTGCATTTTAAAAACAACACCTGAGTTGACATTGGTTCATTCTATTACTCCCACTTGGTTTATTAACGACATCTTTCTACAACATAAGTAATCTGGCTTTCATTATCTAAAATATATTTGCTTATGTGTTCAAACCTAGTATACAGATAAAACAGTTTCATAATTGTTAGCCCATGCCCATTTGAAAAACAAATTTACCAGTTGGAAGACATTGTTTAGATGTAGTCATCATTGTGCTTGGCCTTAAAGGCTCTCCTCAAAATAACTGGTTTCAAGGCTACTTCAATCAGCTCTTTTCTTCCCTACCCATTTCAGTGGGGTCATTCATTTGTCACATTCTGGATTCCATCTTGGGTTCTCTTGATATCCCGGTTGATTTTTTCTTCATATACATATACTATTTATACTGTAGGCTTGAATGAATTTTGATAAATGCATAAAGTTCTGCGTGCACCACCACAGTACCATATAGAAGAGTTCAATCTCCTGCCAAATTCTCTTGTGCTACCCTTCTGTAATCACCGCCTACCTCCATTCTCAAGCATCAGCAACCACTATTCTGTTTTCTGACTCTATAGTTTTTCCTTTCAGATAATGGTGTACTAATGGAATTATATAATATGCATCTGTTTGTGGCTGGCTTCTTTCATACAGCAATATAGATTTAAGATCTACCAGGATAGGTAGAAGGGGTGGCAACTTCCAGACAACAGCATGAGGACTTTCATGGACCAACTACTCTACAGCAAATCAACCATAGGTGGTGAAAATCATTATTAAAAACAACATGGAACACTTCTATAAATCATCCTCAGAGCATACAGCAAAGAAAGAAATACTTAGAGAAGTAAAATCTGCTAAATTTCAATAAGAACATCGATACTAGGCCCAAATGTCAAACTTAACAGATAAAATCTTCAAAACAGTCATTATAAATATGTTCAGACAACTAAAGGAAACCAATATCCTTTTATGATAAAAACACTCAACAACTCAAAATACAGAGGAACCTTCTAATCCTGATAAAAGGTACCCATGAAAAGAACACAGTAAACTTTATTCTTAATGGTGAAAGATTGAATGCTTTGTTTCTTAAATCAGAAACAAGACAAGGATATTTGCTTTCACCACTGCTATTTAACATTCTACTAGAGGTCCTATCCAGGGAGATCGAGAAAGAAAAATACAATGAAAGAAAAGGGAAAGAAAAGAAAAGAAAAAAAGACAAGAAAAGAAAGGCATCCAGATTGGATAGGAAGATAACGTGATCTTGCGTTTTAAAAATCCGAAGGAATTCACATCAAAAAAAAAAAAATGCTACAGGAACTAATAAGTGAGTTTAGCATGATAGAAAGATACGAGATTAACATACAAAATTAATTTAATTTATATGTAACAGCAATTAAAATAAAAAATTCAAAAGTGAAATTAAGAAATAAATTTCATTTACAATAGTATCAAAAAGAAAAAAAATTACTCAGGTATAAATTTAACTAAAGAAGTGAAAGACTTACTAAAAATTGCAAAACATTTTTGGAAGCAATTAAAGAAGACATAAATAAATGGAAAATTATATCACCTTCATCAATCAGAAGACTTAATTAATATTGACAAGACATCAGTATGAACTAAAATTGCAGATTCAATACAATTCCTAACAAAATCCCAACTGGATTCTTACAAGAAATTTCCAAGGTATTCCTAAAATTCATGTGGAAATGGAAGGGGCCTAGAAAAAACAAAACAATCTTGAAAAAGAAGAACAAAAATTTGAAATGATACTTCTTCATTTCAAAATTTAACAACAGAGCTACAGTAATCAAGACAGAGTGGTATGGGCAAAAGGATAGATATATAAATTAATGAAACAAAATACACCCTCACATTTATAATGAACTGATTTTCAACAAGGGTCCAGAACAATTCAATGGGGAAAGAGCAGTCTTTGTAATAACTGGTGCTGTGCCAACCGGTTACTCACATGCAAAAGAATGAAATTAGACTCTTACCTCATACCCTATACAAAAAATGACTCAAAATGGACTAGAAACTTGAATGTAAATGGTAAAACCATTAAATTATTAGAATAAAACATATTCCTAAATCTTCATGTCTTCAAATTAGGTAATAGTTTCTGGGATATGATACCAAAAGCACAAGTAATAATGTTTTTAAAAATGGGTAATTAGTGCTTCATCAAAACTAAAAACTTTTGTATGTCAAAGAATACAATCAAGAAAATGAAAAGAAAACCTACAGAATGGAAGAGAATATTTTCAAGACATATATTTGATTAGGAACTTTTCCAGATGCTCTCAAGAACTTTTATAACTCAATAATAATAGACAAATAACCAAATTTTTAAAAGGACAAAAGATTTGAATATACTTTTTTTCAAAGCAGACAAAGAGCCAATAATACCTTAAAAGATTTTCAACATTATTGTCATTAGTGTAATGCAAATAAAAACTACAATGAGATACAACTTCATGTACACCAGTATAGGAAGGAAGGAAGGAAGGAAGGAAGGAAGGAAGGAAGGAAGGAAGGAAGGAAGGAAGGAAGGAAGGAAGGAAGGAAGGAAGGAAGGAAGGGAGAGAGGGATGAAAAAAATAAAGAAGTGTTGGTAAAGATACGGAGAAATTCATAGCCTCACACATTGCTGGTGGGTTTGGAAAATGGCGCCGCCACATTGGAAAATATTTCAGCCATTGTTTAAAATGTTCAACATAGAGTTATCATATGACCCTGCAATTCCACTCTTAGGTACATACTCAGAAGACTGGAAAACCATATGCCCATATAAAAGACTACATGAATTTACATAGACATACTATTCATAGTAGCCCAAATTTGGATACAATACAAATGCCTATAACAGATAAATGGCTGAGTAAAATGTGGTATAACCACACAACAGAATATTATTCAGCCATATAAAGGAATGAAGTACTGATACATACTACAACATGGAAGAACACTGAAAACATTGTTCTAAGTCAAAGAAGACACTCATAAAAGTACACGTTTTCAATAACTGTTTATATAAAATGTTCAGAAGAGGCAGATTCATAAAAACAAAAAGTCGATTAGGTTACTAGGGAAAAGGGGAGGGAAGAAGGGTGTGACTGTCAATGGTGTTCTTTTAACAGTTATGAAAATGTCCTGAAATTAGATGGTGGTGATGGTTACACAATTTTGTGAATGTGCTAAAATCCGTGGATTATATACTTTAATAAAAAGGTAATTTTACAGTATGTGAATATCCCAATAAAGCTGTTTTTGTAAAAAGGTCACATAGTGTATGATTCCATTCATACAACATCCTTGAATTGATAAAATTATAAAGCTGGAAGACAAATTAATGATGGCCATGGATCAGGAATGAGGGCGGGTGTGGGTGTGACTCTCAAGGGGTAGCATGAAGGAGATCTTTGAGCTGATGGAACAGCTCCGTGTTTTGATGGTGGTCATGGTTACAAAAATCTACACATGTATTAAAATGACATACAACTCTATATATACACACATTGCAACTATGTCAGATTCCTGTTTTGCTGTTATACTATAATTATATAACATGTAATTACTGAGGGAAACCAAGTGAGGAGTCCACGAGACCTCTCTAACCACCTTCAGGATATTCTGTGAATCAAATTATTTCATATTTAAAAATAAAAACACGTTTTTAAAAATAACTTCCATGGTCTTTAAATCTCATCTTTATCATCAATATCCTGATTATTAATTTGGCTCCCCATGAGTTCCTTAATACCTGAAAAGTATGCCCTGGCAAATAGATATCACGTGTCGCTGGCTTTGAAGCAAATCTCTCATTGCAAAAACATACCTTGCCTTTTTTTTTTTTTTTTTTTTGAGACAGAGTTTCACTCTCGTTGCCCAGGCCGCAGTACAATGGCGCAATCTTGGCTCACTGCAACCTCCACCTCGCGGGTTCAAGCCATTCTCCTGCCTCAGCCTCCAAAGTAGCCAAGACTATAGGCATGTGCCACCACACATGCCTAATTTTTTGTATTTTTAATAGAGATGGGATTTCACCATGTTGGTCAGGTTGGTCTCGAACTCCTGACCTCAGGTGATCCACCCTCCTTGGCCGCACAAAGTGCTGGGATTATAGGCATGAGCTCCTGTGCCTGGCCTTAGCTTGGCGTTTTTGTTAACAAATCTTGCATTTTTCTGTAAAAGAATAAGTTAAATTGTGATTCTTTATCCCTGGTGCTTAGCATATTGCCTTGCATAGCTGGCACTCACGAAATATTTGATAATAAATGAAGTCTGAATCTTCAGGTCTCAGAAAACAAACTGAGCTGTGGTGACTCTACATCAGGCCTGTGAAGCTCAGCCTAAAGGAAACATCAATGTCAATTTAAGGCATCTTCTTTTCTATGCATAAGTTTCTGAGTCGCTGAAAAAAAAAAGTCGATATTTAATTGTACTTGTACTAAAGTTTGTATAAAAATACTTCCCTGATGCCGGGTGCGGTGGCTCACACCTATAATCCTAGCACTTTGGGAGGCCAAGGCAGGCGGATCACGAGGTCAGGAGATGGAAACCATCCTGGCTAACACGGTGAAACCCCGCCTCTACTAAAAATACAAAAAAATTACCTGGACGTGGTGGCAGGTTCCTGTAGCCCCAGCTACTCGGGAGGCTGAGGCAGAAGAATGGTGTAAACCCGGGAGACAGAGCTTGCAGTGAGCCGAGATCGCGCCACTGCACTTCAGCCTGGGCAACAGAGCGAGCTCTGTCTCAAAAAAAAAAAAAACTTCCCTGAGCTTAAAGATCACACAGTCAGCACTATCTCTAGGAGAATCCCCTAATTTAAATAAGTCCTAATTATAACTCATAAATATTTTCAGGAGGAAGGTCACTTTTTCAAAGCCATGCCATCACTGAGTGCCTGTGTAAGGGGATGGTAGAGTATAAAAAAGCATCTTATCTTACTGTGTTTGCTCCTGTACAAGAGTATCCCTGAGGTTAGGTCCTGGCTTCTCCCTACTTTAATGACAATTTGAGAATAAGTGAAATGGAGCTCTCGGGAAATAGGAACTGAATCTTATCCCAGAAAAGCTCTTTAAAACAAATTTTATGATCCCAAATGGCCAAAAACAGAGCTTAGAGCAGGTTACCTTAGCCCAGTTGTAGTTCAATATAGTTCCCCAAAATGCCCACACACATCCATATACTGAAGTAGCTGATTTCTGGCAACCTGAAGCACAGTATAGCTTTTACAGTGCTCATTCATTGGTCATCCATACCTTGATTATTATCAGAATTTGAGTTTATCTGAAGCTGAGGCCCAGAGTTCTGACTAACAGGGTATAAAACAAAGGTTGATCAGTTATGGTGGGCAAGATCCCCAAAAATCACACGATGTATGATTTTTAGTAGGTTGTGTTAAATGTGGCTTGGACCCGAAGACTTCTTCTAAACTAAAGCTCTACCATGGGACTGATCTCCCCTACATTTGTCAACTGTAGATGTACACAGGCGTATCTACATCCTGGATCATGTTGGGCTCCATTGCCCAGAAGAATATTGGTACTCAGGATCAGCAGAATCCTCTCCTGCTGGTATAAGTCCATCTGCTCCACTTCCAGTAGCTGGCATCATAGTATATGGTGCTACAATTTGAATATAGATCAAACTCCCCAACATGGCATACAGGCATTCCCAAACTGACTCTTATATTCCCCATTTTCATCTCACCATCTCTCATGTGCACTTTATGCTCTGGCCATGCACACTACCTGAGTTTCTCATATTTCCGCAGCAGTTTCACACTTACCATTTATATGCCAGTTATTACTTCTGCCTGAAGTACCTACCCCTTCACCACATTTTCCAGCAAACATCTTACCATCTTAAAAAAAAAAAAAATTCCTTCATTTTAAAGTTCTTTATGCCTGTACTATCTAACTGGTATATTAAATAAATGAAGCATAAATCATTGAACTAAATAAATATTTACAGAAAACTGAGGCATATAGAAGTTGAGTAATGCCCAAAGTCACCCACTGAGTAAGTGACAGAGCCCAAAGAAAAAGCCAGGTCTGTCTAACTGTGAAAAACATGTACACAGCCACAGCACTCTATGTAAAATATTCTATGGTTCTAGAATGGAATCCTTGCAGAATCTTTTAAAAATTCAGATATCCGTAACTCCATCTTAAACTTGTGTTTCCTCTTGCTGGAGCTCTGTGATCTGTGTATTGGGAAAGTTCCCCAGGTGACTCTGAGGCACAATGTATCTGAGAACCACCACCTCATGATATAGAAGGTCTTAGAACAACTATTGACACTTCAGTGTACCACTAGGAATTGGATAGCATCTGAAACCAATTTTGGTGATATACCATTTTTCAAAAAAGTTAAATGAGACATGTCTATTTTGCAAAACTGAGAATCTGTAGAGAAGTACTTCCAGGAGTAACTGCATTCTGGTAACATTTAATTACATTTTGTAAATTAGCAAAAATCTGTTTTGTAAAGAAAAATGAATTTAAATTATCTTTCATTTAAATTCTTGACAAGGGATCAACTACAATTGTGTGGAGAATAGATTTGATTTGAACATTTGATTGAGTGTGTAGCTGTCTTAGTGGTCCTCAGGCATCAAAAATAAAATCTCAAGTATGATGAAGAAATATTAATAATATTTCAGGCTTTATACTACTCACTCTTTCATGTTTTTGGAACAACAAAAGGAGGATTATTGTAATCAATAAGTGTGAAATGAGACAAAAATGAAAACCATGGCATATATAGGGCTCCCCCTTTGCCACTATATGCTTTAACATTTTCAAAAAATTCAAGGCTCTTTGTCTTTGCATTTATGTAATGCGAGATATTTGAAATGAAATTTGTTTTGTGTTATTTTTGCTTTTTATTTAAAATAAATTTAGACTCGCAAAAAAGTTGCAAAATGAAGTTTTCACACACTCCCATCTCAACTTCTACTATTAACATCTTACCTAATCATGGTAAAATTATCAAAATCAAAGAATTAAAATGGATACAGGGCTCTTAACTAATCTACAGACTTTGTTTGAATTTTGGCAAGTGGCCTAAATAATGTTCGTTTCTCTGGATTAGGAGGCAATCTAGGATTCCACACGGCATTCAAGTGTCATGTCATTTAGCCTTCTCCAACCTGAAACTGTTCCTCAGGCTTTGTCTTCCATAACCTTGATGCTTCTGAAGAATACTGGTTAGCTTAGGGACAATGGTCCCTATGTTTGAGTTGGCCAGACGTTTTCCCACAATTATATTGAAGTCATGCATTTCGGGCAAGAAATTAAGGTTATACATGATACCAAGGGGTACATGATGTGGAAGTTTGCTCTTGGGATGTGTGATGACTTGGTTAAGCTGATGTCTATAAGATTCCTCCACGGTAAGGTTATTACTTTTTCCTTTTTAATGATGATGATGGAAATATACTATGTCTAACTGTGAAAACTATGTATGCAGCAACAGCACTGTATCTAAAATATTCTGCAGTTCTAGAATGAAATCCTTGCAGAATCTTTTAAAAATTCAGATATCCCTAACTCCATCCTAAACCTGTGTTTGCTCTTCCTGGAGCTCTGGGATCTGTATATTGGAAAAGTTTCCCAGGTGACTCTGAGGCATCCACCAATGGTCCTTTTTCCCACAACAATTATTACTGGGGTGTTTACCTAAGGGTAATTTTCTATTTCTCTTCTGTCTTCTAAGTTTATTAATCAAAATTCTACATTTCACATTTATTTATTTATTTATTCAACCAATGACTTATTTTTGTATGACCTCATGAATACTTATTTTATTCTGAAAAGTATAATCCATTCATATAATTTTGTAACAAAAATTGTCCCAAAGTGGTTGTTGAAAACTCTTAACGTTGCCTCTTTGTATTTCTGCCATGTTCCTATCATTTTGTGAAAACTTCCTTACTTAATAGAACCACAAGATGTTCCAGCATTATATTATATTTGAGGTAAAGTATGGGACAGATTATTTAGTACTACTCAGATACCAAAAAACAAGATTTCTTTTTCCTCACTCACCCCAACTACTGCAGACTCTGATACTTTATCTCTCTTTCTGAAAAATCTGGTTTCCCTCACACTCCAAAATACTGTGTTTACCAGAGAACACTGAATAAGTGCTAGGTAACTATCAAATGCCTTACATAGGAAAATGATATTTAAGGAAAGGAGTTTAAGAACAAGCTAACCATTCATTCCTCTATATCAGATTTTCTCTCTGTCTTTTCAACAAAATCATTTTATTTTAATAAAAAAACAGAATTCTAATACATATAAGTAATTAAAAAGCAATACAGTATTATTATAAATATATCTACATACATGTCCAAAATTATAACATTTGCTTACCTTATAATCAATATAATAATGTTTTATAATAATTCCAGTTATTTATTATTTCATATAATATATTTCTATAGCCTTGAGTTATATATATTATGAAAATTCTAATTCCCATGAATAAGTACTTACAAAATATCTAAACTTTTAGAGTACTTCAACTTAACAACTATGTCAGGATTCTTTTCAAGCAAATGATCAAAACACTTTTTTCAAAAACAGTAAGAAAATGTTGCTTTAAAGTTGGAACATTCAGGTTGCGGGTACAATGGAGCAATAACTCTACACCATCTCTCCCACTGAACACAGCTCTAAATCCTGGACAGACTACAAGGAGCAGCTATTTGAGGATTCAAAAGTAAATAGCAGCAGATGGACTGAGGAAGAAGAACAGAATTCAAATACCAGCAGACAAGTGGTAACATGACTAACTTTTTTACAACCTGTATCCCCTGGTCTGATCTGAACTCAACACACAACAAACAAAGAGGTGAGCCCTGAAAAGCAGATGGAAAGAAAAAGCCCAGGAGAAGCCTTTCAGTTCTGGCTTATGGGAAAAGGAATGCAAAACACTCAGAGAGAATGTAAAAAAAACCCTCATTTAAAAAAAAAAAATTATTTTGTTCATTTGCCTACCCACTGGACTTCAGGCAATCCTCTGCTGACGGTGGTAACAGCAGCAGTGACAAAAGAGGGAAAGGGAGTGAACAGAAGACAAAACCCTAAGAAAGGAAACATTCCTCTAGGTTTAAAGAAATGACAGTTTCCAAAAGGTATAGCCAAATATCATTGGTCTTTTTCCCTTTGTGATCTCCTGCCACCTAGCCCCAAAGACAGTGTGGTTGCGCAAGTGCACAGTAGATTAGGGTAACAAAAGTCATAGTATTTTGGCCAAAGGATCAAAAAAGGTGCCCCCAAAAAACTGGAAATAACCAGGGAGATCATGAGAGAAAAACTTGAGAATATGACTATATAAAGTTGCTTAAGAATCACATAGTTTATACCAGAATAATTCCTGGCAACCTACTTATGCCAATTCCTAAACCCTATGAAAGATACTAGAAATCACTGGACTTTGTTAGGTCCAGAAATATAAATTTTAACAAAGCTCCAAGATGATTCTGGCCCAGGTGTTCTTTGGGAGATTACTCCAAACACACTAATGTAAAACGTTCACATTTGTCTTTAAAGAAAAAAAAAAAGTGAGATGGGAGATCACAGCTAGCAAGGTCAGGACAAGGAGGCTGAACACCACGGCAGGGCACAGTCAGACATTCTTGAGGGTGTAGGAAAGAACTAGAAAGAGAATAAGCACCAACCCCAAAGTAAAATAAATTTAGCACATTTATTCTGATAGGGTAAAGATACATTTGGGTTATCTTGGAAAGAGGCAGGGTAAAGCGTGCAGGACAGCACTTTTGAAATGAACAGTCTTCTTAGCAAAACAGCAATATTCCTGGTGAAAATTATTTTTTTTTAAAAATTGAAATTCTCTGGAAATTATTGTAAGGTCATACAGCAAATGAAAAAAACATTCATTCAAGAAAATCAACTCAATCTTAGTAAGAATGGTGAGGGTCCATGGCATTTGAGCCATGGCTTATTCCATTAACCTCCACCATCACCATCAAGCTCTACACCTCTGCATTACAAAAGCTTTAACCAAGGCACTCTACTCCAGGCAGGTGCAGCCAAGATAAGGAGGGCTTCCTCTCTACCCACCTTCTGCTCTAGGACTATGGCTTTAACCCATGAGGAGCAGGTGGCTGTGTTTTTCACTTCTCATAGCCCGTTCTGCAGAAGATACATTCTAGGCAGACATAGCAAAAATGACATGGTCTGCCTTCCCCCATCCCATCCCCACACATAGGGTGGAAGCTCTACCTTAGGCATAGAAGGCCAAGGAAAGGGGGTTCTTGTTGCCCCTGTTACAGCTTAATTGTAGGTAAAATGATCCACTGCAGAAGGACCAAGTCAAAAAGACCAAGGGCACTCACCACCACCACTTCTAGTTCTCACTCTTAGAGCAGGAATGTTACTCAGGAAAAGTGGAACTTACCCCAGAAGTCTGGTACAGTGGCAACAAGGTTTTGGTCTGGCAGAAAGGTAGGTCATAAGGATGAAGAGTTCTCCAGCTCTGCCTGAGGAGGCTATCCTTATGTGGAAGAGAGAGTGGAGAATTCTAAGTCTAAGGGCATTGTTAAAAGAAATACAGGTCTTTCTGGGGAGCAATTAAGAGAAAGATGTCAGCTTCACGATACTAGCAAAACAGCAGACAAGCCAGTTTAATAGAATCAAGAAAAGAGACAGTCAAAATGAGCCCTTCTGAGATCACAGGCAACTCTGTATGCAAGAAAGGATGTACACATATGTTCAGCTGTACCAAGAAGGGGTAATCAAAGCAGGATTTGGGGCCAGACCTGAAAGTATTCATCAAGTTGCTTCCTGACCCATCCAAAAGGCAGTAGCCTCACTGGCATGAGGTACTTAAACTCTAACCGAACACTGAGTGAACAGTAAGCTGTTCTAACCCAGGGGCAATGCCTAGAAAGCTAGGCTTCAAAATCACACTCATCCATTGAAGTCTGGGCAACTATGTGCATATTCAAAGGCTGGGTCCTCTCAGAAGCAATTGCAGAAGGAATCTTCACATTACCAGTCCCTGGCTGCATGTGGATGGGTAGCAGGGGTAAGGGTGTGAGTAAACTACCTTAACTGTGATAGCAGTCTCTAAGTCAAGCACACACATCCAAGGATAAAAAATATAACTGGCTAAGAACAACCTTTGATCAATTAGTAGCTTATAACATATGAAGAGTGACCCCTGGGTCAAGATTAAAATCTCCTACCCCAAGGTGGAAGATTAAAACAATCAGAAAGAGTCAGAGCTGGGACATCAAAAGCTATGCACTGCAGAAAATGTGGGTGGGGAAGAACATTTCACAGAATTGATTGAGCAAAGTTAATGTCATTTGACCTAGCAAGCAATAAACAAAATAACCTTAGAGGTGGGGGAGGGGAGATCTAAAGTGTTCAGTTATCAACAAAAAATTATGAGACATGCAAAGCACAGTAAAGTGTGACCAATATACAGAAAGAAGAAAGCTGGCAACAGAAACTTCCTTTGAAGAGATCCTGATGGTAGACTTAGGAGAAAAAAAAAACTTCAAATCAGCTGTTATAAATATGCTTAAAGAACAAAAAAAAACCATGCTTAAAGAAGTAAAGGAAAGTATGTTGACACTGTCTCCTAAAGGAGATAATATCAATAAAGAGGTAGAAATTATTCAAGTTTTTAAAAGGAACCAAATAGAAATTCTGGAGTCCAAAAGTACAATAACTGAAATGAAAAATGTGCTTCAGGAGTTCAACCATAAATTTGAACTGGCAGGAGGAAGAATCAGCAAACTTAAAGATAGATTAATAGAGATAAGCAATCTGCAGAACACAGACAAAAAAGATTGGAGAAAAATAAACAGAGCCTTAGAGAAATATGAAACATAAAAAAATAGAAGAATATATGTATAATGGAAGTACTAGAAGAAAAAAGAATTTTTAAAAATCAAAGAAAAAAATGGCTGAAAACTATTCAGATTTTATGAAAAACATCCAAGAACCTCAACGAACTCAAATACATCAATTGTATAATCAATACATCCAAGAAGCTGAATGAACTCAAAGTAGATTAACTGTTAATAGAACCACAAACATCCAGACATATCATACTAAAAATGTCCGAAGACAGAGGGAATCTTTTGTCCTTGAACAAAGGAGCAAAATAAAAACGATACATTACACTCAAGCGAATCTAGTCAGATTAACACATTACTTATTATCAAACACAATGGAAGTCAGAAGGCAGTGGAATGACATATTCGAAGTGCTCAAAGGAAGAAACTGTCAAATAAGAATCATATCCAGCAAAATATTTTTCAAAAAAGATGGCAAACTAAAGACAATCTCAGATCAACAAAAACGTGAAAAAAAAAATTCTTGCTGTTAGTAGACTTACGTTAAAGTGAACACCAAAAAAAAAATCTTTTAGGGTGAAAGTAACTAATATCATCAACACATTGAATCCACACACACATAAAAAAAGAGAGAGCACCAGTAAAAGTAATCATGTATGCAATTTCACAAAACAATACAGTTGAATATTTCTTCTCTTGATTGATTTCAAAAGCAATTTCAATAAACAATATGTACATAAGTGTACTGTTAGGCTTTTAACATATATAAATGTAATATATTTGACAACAATTACACAATCACTGTGAGTAAGAGCAAAAAGCTATACTGAAATATATTGTTAAAAGAAATACAGGTCTTTCTGGGGAGCAATTAAGAGAAAGATACCATTTAATAACTCAAATCAATAGCAAGAAAGTAAGAATAAGATAGGGTTAACAAAAAGATTACTATAACAAATATCAATATAGACTTGCTCTTATTTCTTTCACCAGCTTCCAAAAAAGATACAGCATTACATAAGATATAACATTAAATACATCTAATACTATGAGTACATTGTTGAGTTTTTAATATACATAGATGTGTTTTATATGTATATACGCACACACGTACAAAAAGGAAGTGTGTAGCACTTGTTTAGTATATAGCATGTTATAATTAAATCAGTACAAAACTGAAGTCAATTTTGATAAACTGAGATGCATATTACAAGGCTTAGATAAAGCAATAAGAAAATAACTCAAAAATATACTTTAAAAATTCTTAAGGGGATTAAAATGGTATGCTAGAAAATACCTGCTTAGTACAAAAGAAGGCAATAAAGTGGGAGCAGAGGGGTAAAAAAGACATAAGACACATAGAAAACAGAAAGCAAAATGGCAGATGTAAATCCATCCTATCAATCAAAACATTATGAATACTTTCATAACCTAATCAAAAGGTAGATATTTTCACATTGAATTAAAGAAAAAAACAGGATCCATCTATCTACCATCTGCATGAGACATACTTTAGAATCAAAGCCACAAACAGGCTGAAAATAAAAGGATGTATAATATAATCAATCACCATGAAAGAGAATAGAATGGCTACACTAATATCAGAAAATAGATATTAAAACAAAAATGTTACTAGAATTAGAGAGACCTTCATACTGATAAGACAGACAAAGGGACCTAATAGACATCTATAAAATATTCCAACAGAATACACATTCTTCCAAAAATGCATGAAATATTCTACAAAATGGATTATATGCTAGGACATAACAGGACTCAATGAATATAAAAGAGCTGAAATCACACAAAGTATGTTTTCAAACACAACAAGTGATATTAGAAATTAGCATTAGAAAGTTTCGGAAATACAAAAGAGTGGATACTAAACAAGACATTCCTAAATAATCAAGAAAAAATAATCTGTTTATATTAATGGTGAATTACTTTTGAGCAAGGTTAATTGACATGAAAATTCACTAGAAAAAAAGTCTTTTCAACAATGGTACTGAGACAACTGGATCTAGGCCGGGCACGGTGGCTCATGCCTGTTACCCCAGCACTCTGGGAGGCTAAGGTGCATGGATCACTTGAGGCCAGGAGTTCGAGACCAGCCTGGCCAACATGGCGAAAACCCATCTCTGCTAAAAATACAAAAATTAGCGGGTGTGGTGGTGTGCCTTTCTAATCCCAGCTACTGGGGAGGCTGAGGCATGAGAGTTGCCTGAGCATGGGAGGCAGAGGTTGCAGTGAGCCGAGACTGTCAGTGCACTCCAGCCAGGACAACAAACCAGGGCACTGTTCAAAGAAAAAAAAAAATCTATTCTTGGCCAGGTACATAAGCCCAGCACTTTGGAAGGCTGAGGCAGGAGTACAGGCAGAGGCCAGAGGCTGAAACTAGCCTGGGCACCATAGTGAGATCTCATTTCTACAAAAAATAAAAAATAAACAAAATTATCCATGCACTACAGCCTGGGAGACACAGCAAAACCTTGTTGTTGTTGTTGTTTGAAAAAAAGAAGATCTATTCTCCCAACAAATTTGAAGTAGAAAATACATTTTCCTTTAACTACAGTCACTATACTGTACTTTAAGTCTCCAGAACTTACTCATGTTATAAGTACCTTTATAAATGAAAGGTTTTATCTTTGAAAGTTTGTACTCTTTGACCAACGTATCTTTCTATTTATGGTTAGCAAAGTTGACCTTCATTTTATATGTTTATTGACTCTTTGGATTTTCTGAGTTTGTACAAAGTGGTATCTTATGTCTTTTGCCCATTATTCTCTTGGAAATTTTAGTGTTTTCTATTGTTTCTAAGAGCTCTTAAGATATTTAGGTTATAACAGCATTTGGTCATATTCATTGCAATAACTTTATATTGCTCTGTAACTAAACTCTGTATTTTTATCATAACGATATGTGCTTTACAGGTTTTCACTTTTACTAACCAAATTTATCAATTTCTTTTCTTTCTGACATCTTCTACTGCGCATTGATGCTTAGAAAACCTTTCCTTTTCTTAAAATCTAACTGATTTTCATGAATACTTTCTTTCAATTAAAATTAGTCTACAGTAAACTCTGAAACCTCTGTTATCTGGGCAGAAAGCATAGATATAATTTTAAGAGAAAAGTAACAGTTAATTTCCTTTACTTCAAACAGAAAATGTCTCCCTATCTCCTCTTATTTGTCATGCTATTTTTATCATATACCAAATCTCTATGCATGTTTTAAAGTTTTTCTTTACGTTTCATTGATCTATTTCTTTATTTTCTGCTAGCCCCATTATTGTGGTTTTGGAATATATTTAATTATGTATGATAATGCTTGCTTCCTTCTCATTACTTATGTTTAAACATACAAAATATTTGCTATTCTTGTCCACATGTTTTTTTCAGGTAGACTTGAAAAACCACTTGCTAAAAAAATTCAGAAAAATATTCTAACAGGACTTTGCTTGCAATTATATTAAAGCAATAAGTAATCTGGGGATAACTGATACCTTAATAATATTCGGTGTTTGCAGCCATGAATGACTATGTCTCCACATATATTCAAACTTTTTATGTCTCTCAATCAAGGTTAATATTAACAGTTTTCTGTATCTAGGCCTTGGATTTTTCTTTTCAACTCCCTCAAAAAAACCAAGCCTGAAAGCCTTAAAATCTGACATTATATGTATGAGAAAAGATAGTTGCTAACTTATTACATGTTTTCATTTTGTTACTATAGGAATCATTTGTTTGAGTAAAAGCTTTTCCTTCCAACACAAATGCAGGAGGTTGCCAAAAAGAAATGGGTAGTAGAATGCATGCTAATTACGTACTCCATATAGGACTTTTAAAAGATGAAATTATTATGCCTTCAAAGCAAATACTATGATGATATTAAGTCTAAAATTATATGTTAAGTTTAGTTGGAGGCTAACAAATGAAAATTAAAATAACTAAAAAGTGAGCAAAGCTGGAGAATAAAGTGAAGAACAAACTCCCACATATTTTTATAATTGGCTAGTTTGATCCTGCCAACACTGCAGCCACTAGCCACATGTGGCTACTGAGTACTTGAAATTAGGCTAGTCTGCAATAAGTGCTATAAGCATAAAATGCACAACAGATTTCAAAGACTTAGCACAATATTTAAAATGTTTCATTAATGTTGTCCTTTAATTTTAATTGCATTAATATTTTGAATATTTTAAGTTAAATAAAATATATAATTAAAATTATACATTTTGCTATTAATATTAAATTAATTTTGCTATTTTATTTTAAAAATTTGCCCACTACACAATTTAAATTATAAATATGGTTTGCATTATATTTTTATTGTACAGCACTGTGCTAAACTGTTTTCAGAAATTAGCTGGTACTAATTACTCTTTATTCTGGGTTGCAAAATGCCCCCAAATAGTGTTAATTCAGTTTTCTTGATTTTAATTTTTTACACATTAAAACAATTATGTCTTTGGCTTGCAAGTTCAAAGTTTAGTAAAAGTCAATTATTGTACTATATGTTTCCACTCTGAAATATTATAAAAGTGTTCAGAAAATATGAAGTACATATGTGGAGCTTGATGAATAAACTATAGGACATGCGAGAGAAAGAGAGCGAGCAGAGAAAGAATAACGTTATAAGACATCAAAATATATTTTATGTATCAAGGTCACAAATAATTTCAAAATTACTCAATAGCAAAAGTTGAAACCCTCCATTATCTTCTTCTTAGTCATTGAGGAGAAATTTATTAATAATAGAATAAACTAATTACAAAAGGCATTTGAAAGGATAAAGAGTTCTGGGGCAAATATGCTTAAGACGTTTTAAAAATTTTTGTCAGATTTTAAACCTTTGTTACATCATTAAACAAGAAAACCCCAAGTTTTATGCCTGTTATTTCTTGCTATTAGAAATGCTCAGAGCATTTATGTGTAACTCTTCTGTGACACTGAACACTTTCTACTTTAACCTAAACTGCAAAGTCCTTGAAATTTTGACAGCTTTGTCCTCTTGATTCACTTTCTACCATCATACCACTCCTTGCCAAATACCAAACACAAGACCATACACATAGCAGATGTCAACGATGATTTACTGAATGAAGGAAGGGATGAGTGAATGAAAAAATGATTATGATCTCTTTTGCCTCTGTGTGTTATAGCTTAAAGACATTATGTCCATAAAAAAGTGTCCAAATTTCATAGGTATGTAGAAGAAAAAGAACATAAAATGCCAGTAATGTTGTACTAAGTCTTTGATTCTTACTCGACATTTTAACATTTCCTCTTAAATAATAACACTGGAAGTTTTTTGCAATAGGATAATTTTCTCAAATCAACAAGATAAAACTGTACACAATTGCCTTATACTTTATATATTAATATAAAACTGGGAGCTTAAACTCTCCATTTTTATTTCATTTAATCACCTACATCAGAAATATATTATTTCTTCAAATATTTAAAATATTACAGGGATGATAAAACAAACACACAAGTATGGTGTATCTAAATTTGTACATCAGTTAAATGTGTTATGTATATTCGCAGACACACATAAAATTTATGTTTTTATCTCCTTGCCTGCTAGGAATTATTTCCAGACCTACTATTTTACATCAGATCTTTATCAACAGTTTTCCAGTTGCAAAGACCACTGTATATATGTATTTCCCATCAGTATTAGAAACAAGAATATAATTTTGCTTGACTTGTACAACCCTCTGAGGGCTATGAAACTGCATTTAAAGAAATATTAACTAATGTCATTTGAAAGGTGATCTTTAAAATGCATCAGAAGTGAGTGTGGATGTGTGTGTGTGCGTGCGCGCACATGCACGTCTGTGTGGTAGAAAGGTCTTGAAAACTAACTCTGTATTTTGGGGGTGCTTCTGATGTTTACTATATGACTATTGGCCTTTTTTAAAAAATAAGATGCTCAGATATTTTGCCAAAATGTGCTAAAACAAAGTCACTCAGATAATATGAGCTAGTCTAGAGATTAATAAACCCTCCAATTGCAAAAGCTTATACAAATAATGAAATGAAAACAGATAATTTTCAGCCATCAAATATTTCAAGACTTCACTCTGTTTCTATGACATATTCATCCCATACGAAAGATTTGCTAAAGGGGTTGTAATGGCCTTCTGGGACAGGAAGAATAAGGTTTCTGGAGAAAAATGTTAAATTAATTTTGATGGTGATGCAAAGTTAAGAAAGGGTTGTTAAGGAATGGCTTGCTGCCACGGGGTGGGGTTTTGTTTTGGTATCCTTTTAGAGCCTGCAGGTGTTTGGCACTAGTTAAAATCAGGGCCAGCTGTGATATTTCAATAGTTCTGATATTTTCCTCCCAATAGTTCTCAGAAGTGATGCTTCAGGGTGATGTCTTACACCTGATACATTCAACTTGTGTGGTACAAATGTGAAGACTCTATTAAATAACACCAGTTTTGTGACACTCTTTGCCCTCTCTTCCCTACCCTCAGGTCATGGCATCAATGACAAAGAAAAACACTAATCAGAGGCTTCAATCACTCATAGTTTTTAATTGAGCAGTTTAATCAAAGATGGTGATATGCTAGAATCACCAAATATAGTCTTAAGCAAAGCCTAAAAGCAGAATGGCACATTCCCTTTTGATTCTCAGTGTAGACAGTGATGCTTTTAATCCCTCTCAGTGGTAAGATATATACCTATGTTTGCAGGAATTTGAATAGTTTCTATTAAAAGCTGCATTTTCTTTTAAGTTTGTTTGGGTTGGAAACCCTCAAACCACAATGTATTTCATGCACATGTTCCCGAGGGTATGTTAAATAGGACCATACTGAGGTCATCTAGTAAGTTTTTGAAACTTTTTAAGAATTCCTTTAATGTACTGCACAATCTTGGCTTGATTAAAAGAAGATATTTTAAGAAAGCACTTGGAAAAATGACTGCCTATTAAAATCTATATGCAGATAATCTATATTATACATCTATAATGCACAGAACTTTCCACAGATAATTTGTCATTGAGAGAGAAAGACAATAAAACTCCCACTCTAAGGGTTCTGAATAAAAACTCCTCAGAACTTTCAGTAAATGCAGACCAATCCCCCTACACCCAGCCTGCAGTATTCTTGATTGACTTAACAGTGGATGCCTGTAGGATCACTTTAACTGTGCAAAGGTCTGTCACATATAATCGGAGGATAAAAGGTAGACAATCTCTCATTTATCCCAGAAAAAAAAATCATCTGCTGTTTTGGTTGAATCGAAAAATCAAGTTACCTCAATCCATGAGACTATGATGAAATTGTTAGGCTAGAAATAGTTTCTACCATCAAGTACATTTTTGTTGTCTCCAAGTTCAAACCACAGATGAAATGCTGTTAATGGTCTACTTAAGAAGTAGGCACTCAAATTTTTCTGCCGTTACTTGAGTCTCCCAATCCTGGCTTTTGTTGTGGTTGTTAGACATACCCCTTTTCACTTTATCAAAGTCTCCATTCCTACGCCATGTTCCAGGCCTTGTACTTCACCCAAAGCAATTTTCAGTTGAACTAGCAGCTGTGCTGGCACAGCGCACACGGAGAGTGGGCCACATGCGCCAGCGGTGTGTTCCCACATCTGAACAGAAGTGGCCGTTTCCATGCACCCAGGGCCAAGAAACTCTACAGCTCATCAGAGGCAAAACAAGGGAGGATACCTTAAACGGAAATCATACTTAGAAAAAACTTTTACGGAAAATGAAAAATAAAAGGATTTTCAATCATCAGAAATGAGGAAGGGAAGTTCTCTTCTTGGCATAGGGTTTGCAGATATATTTTTATAAAAGGATAGCAGAGTGCAAGCTTAACTTAATGATCCCCATCCCCAAGGCTACACTGGATTTTCCTCTATCCACTATACAAAGACAAGTAAAAGAAGTTAAACAAGAATATAACCTTAAAGGGCACCATCATAACCACAGCTACTACTAGACATTGGCTGTTTACCATCTCACAATCCCTGTGCTGTTCCCTTCATAAACAGTATCTCAGATGCCATTTCACCATTTTACACTTAAGAAAACTAAAGTCTAGAAGTTTATAATAAACTGCCCACCAATTTTGACTCCATGGTCTTAACCATTACGTTACACTGAGTTCCCTCAGATCACCAAGGGTTTTCCAACCAGCCCTGAAGATACAGCTTGTCAGCCTCACTCAGGAGTACACAAGATGATAGTTATGGTGGGGAGGATTTTAAAAAGGGGAGGGGGGACTGCAGAGGAGCAACTTGATTATTTGGAAAACTTGCACATTCCAGAGTTAACCAACTCATTAACTAGTACCTTTCTGATAAATACATTCAAAATGGACTTAAATAGCAGGTACACATTGTGTACTGAATTTCTGCTAAGTCACAAGCACTGGATATATCATAAGTGTGTTGAATAAATGAATGAACTAAGTCATCACAGTTAGATGTCATTTTGAGGGTTTTCAAAAATAATCTGTTTTACACAAATGTACACAAAGGGCAGTAGAGACATTTGTAATAGTACGAAAAGCTAGTATGTTGACTTAGGTAATATAAATGTTCTCCATTTTGGAAAGTAGGCTAATGACTGAAAATATGCCATAGACCAATAACAAATTTTTGTAGTTCCAAAAGAATTGACATGCAAAGATTAAAGTACTTACATTGAACCACAAGAGAAAATTAGGTATAAAAATTCTAATTATCCTATATTCACTTTGAACTAGCCAATAAAGTGAATTATTTTAAGATAGTGGGTGGGATTATAAATCTTTGTTTATCAAAGCCTAAAAAATAGGTAGTGTTAGAATATACTTAATATATTTTTAAATAATGTAATTATTTAAAATAATTCTTTGCTTTGGTGTCTTCATCTCTGATAAAACACAGATGGAGCAATAGAAATGATGATGGAGAAACTCTTAGGAAATATCTCCAGAGGAATGTACCCTCAAACTGAGGTAAACATGAAGTTCTACACACACCTCAATACATGACAGCTTCAAATGATGGCTTGGCCTCACTTAAAGTTATGAAGTGAGAAAATCAGTCCCCTGGTCTACTACATTCAGAGTGTGCACAATGCTACCTCCTTGTAAAGAATCACCAGGCATTCACCCACTGATGGTGTGGGGTCCCCTTCAGATGAATTCACATAGTACACACCAAATGGGCCCCTTTATCTCAGATACTTATTGACCATTATTGACCAATGTTTTAACATGAACAAAGCATTGCCATACTCACAATCTTGGCAGAAAAATAGCACAAGCAGAATCCCTGAATTTGTTCACTTTTTTTCTCCAGTAAATGTAGTAACCATTAAATTTAAAATATTTCAATTTTCTTTTAAGCAGATACTCATGTAAGATAAAAGGCACCAAAGGTTTTCCAACAAAGGTCTCCCTCAAAAGGTGTATTCTATGTTCAGTAATTTATTTCTAAGAAAAACCTGCCACTATGTAAATATAAAGAACCCAGGAAAATATACCCCATAGTTTTGAATGTTGGAAACTGACAAGACAGTTGAATAATCACAATGAAAGCTTTAAAATGGAGTTCCTCTACTTTTGGGGATTAACGGATGAATCTGAGAAACGGTAAACTGCGTGTAGTTATACTGATTGAAGTAATAAAATCAAAACATTATTTTCACATCATCTAAAAATAATCACTTAAACAACGTTATAAAGTAAATATATTTTCAGGTGACCCTGTTCCTGGACCCCAAAAAGGAGCCTGATAAGCAATGTAGAGCATAAATATCTATCTGTGTAAAATTTATGCCTCACAAATAACACATATTCATCAAAGCAAACAAAGTCCTCTCATTTGCAGAATTAAATATGACTTGCTCTGTACATTTTAAGATAATCATATGATCAGAGGTAGACTGTAACTATGAAAGTTCTCATATTTCTTCCTACAAAGAATAGTCTCTGAGTACCCGACCCCGATATCTCAATTGTGTATATTTCTGTTTTTCAGGAAAATTAAATACCCTGGCCACAGAAACTTCATGTAGTGGCTAATGAAGAAATACAGTATATTAAATCTAACACAGACATAAGTATGCTTATGGACAGCCACTTCTAAGTTCTGGGTCTTTTTATCTCAGACCCACAAACAATTTTAATATAATGGTGAAAAATCACATTGTGTGACTTAAGCTTGAAATCAATGGCAAAGGTACCTTGATATAAGTCAATCTGGACAGAAAAGAGAGGCAAATGCTTGTGTTGTTAAACTTCAAAAACAAACCTGAGGTTCTGCAAATACATTCTTCATGTTGTTGATTGGGCCATATGGGACTCCACTGCCTTCAAAAAGATGTAACCACTTGCTGGTCAGTTCTTCTTCAAACCTAAGACAAACAAGGATAAATTTTTTTACATAGGAAGGAACATAACACAGCCTCTTCTATCACGTGGCCCTCCTTCAAAGCAAGCAATAGTGACAAAAATATGTTTCCTAGTCTTTCTTTACACCTCATTTGAGAGAAGGCTGTCTGTATGAAATGACTTGAGTGGCCCTGTACGGATAAGAGCAGCCACCCAGGTGCTAGTGTTTAAAAATCCATCATTTACAGATGTAATTCTTCCTATTTCTATTGCTATGAATTCTCTGAGCAATTTGTGAATTTAATAATAATAATATCATTGTACTTTGAGCGTGAAGTCATTGGGCAATATGTCTTTTAGGTCTCAGGTAGTGGAAATCAGGTTAGGATAGGCACTGATATATTATTCTTCAAAACAAAAAAAAAAAACTAACATAACTGTTTTAAGAAAGCTTTGGGAAAAGTATGCAAAAATTAATGGTCACAACCATTGGCCTACAAACAACCTTTACACTGTGATTTACTAACCAGCACAACTGAAGACATGCAAAGAGTGATATTTCAGTTCAGCCAACAAAACTCAAATTTATCCAAATCCTTTGTCTGTTTTATTTCTACTATAATTTAAAATTGGACTTCACAGACAGAAAAGCATATGGATTTTCTTTATTTTCCCTAATAGGTCTTAAGGAAGGGAAGCTAACACATTTATGAGATTTATTGTTTGATATTTCTTCTCTGTAAAAACAGTGAACACAGAAATAAAATCTTGGATCTATAGGGACACCCCAACACAATTAGTTTCTAATGAATGAAGACTTTCAGAATTATTGATTATTAAAATGTCAAACCTGTTCTAATTAATAATCTAGGCAACCAAAGAGACATTTTTAAAATATTAGCCAACGTAGACTAAAATGTTTTACTAATATGGAAGGGTTAGTGAAACAATAGTAGAATATTCATGGACTTCCCTTCGGTTCTCCTGTACATAGCTAAAATTAACTTCAAATCTGCAGACTCCGGAGGAAACTGTATTAGATAAATTTACTTCTTTCACCATTAAAAAAAAAATACATATATATAGGAATAGCTTCAGCCAGGCGCGGTGGCTCACGCCTGTAATCTCAGCACTTTGGGAGGCAAAGGCGGGTGGACCACCTGAGGTCAGGAGATCCAGACCAGCCTGACCAAAATGGTAAAACCCTGTCTCTACTAAAAATACAAAAATTTAGCCAGGCATGGTGGCCGGTGCCTGTAATCCCAGCTACTTGGGACGCTGAAACAGGAGAATCCCTTGAACCCGGGAGGCAGACATTGCAGTGAGCGAGGTCGCACCAATCGCACTCCAGGACTGGGCAACAAGAGCGAAACTCCATCTCAAAAAAAAAAAAAAAAAAAAAAAAAAGAATAGTTTCAATACTGAAGGACACTTAATTGATTGCTACGTAAGAGAAGAAATGAAAAACAAGAAATAAAAAGAAAAAATGGAATAAATATATGTTCCAAAATAAGGCTACTATATAAACAATGATGTTCAATCATGTAAGTTTTTATTTAAGGATATAATAAATATTTTTTATAAAGGTAGTATTACATTTCACTAGGAAGCTAATCAATCCTATCCACACATTCATTTACTGATTACCCACTATACACCAAGTATTGATTTTGTTTTTAAATATATGCCTTCCATTTTCTCTCCAATTCTATGGATAAGGATTTTTTATTATACATTTTAATTTCAGTCCAGTAATGTTAACTACCCCTATTTAGTACACAATAAAATACTTCACTTCTGAATATAGTTTTAAAAAATCTTTCATAGGAATAACAATGCAAGGTTAAATGTTTGGTTCATCAATTCATCACATTCTTACTTTCTTTTCAATGACTGTTACAGTCAACTCCTGGCCAAGGCTTCCTGAAATATATATAGATGTATATCATCAGAATGATATATGCTGAAAGAACAAGAGATACTTTGAACCTGGAGCCTTTTCGATGAGGGAGTCAATTACTTAAGTTTTCATAGATGGAGCATTAAAACAGTTAGCCTGATAAATTTTCAAAACAACAGAATTTATCACCACTGGACTCACCAAAGTGGCCTGAAAGATCTACACAGCAAATGCATGTCAATATCCAAACAACCCATGGCTGCAGGTTAGCCAACAGAAAACTCAGGGGAATAGTTGAAGTTTTAGTATTTATATAAGCTTTTCACCACTGGGCAAAAAAGAGGGATTTATTTCATGCTATGGAAAACAACGGATGCACTCTGGAAATGAGACTGCGGGAGCTGCAGTTGTGACCACTGTTTGTGTCTTTGCGTGGGTGTGGGTGTGGAAGGGTTCTGAAATGCCATGAACTCAATCAGAGAGAGACAGAACATCGTTGCATTCCACTGCTCTCAGAGGACATATCCATCATTTTTTTCTAAAAATCTATCTCTTGATCTAAATCGGATGTGGAATCCTTTATGCAAAAAGCTGTAAGCACATGTTTTTATTAACCACAAAAATTCTGCTAAAAAAATTTTAAAAGCTGATATAAATCACTGAGGGCAATAGATTCCAGAAGATAAGACAAAAAGGGTGTCCTCAGATCCAGCTTAGCAAGTGAAGTTAGGGCCTTCACTGGAAAATTATTTGGAGACTCATGAACAATTCAAATGTAATTGGCAACTTACTAAATCAACACATATATTTCATTCTAGATTTTTGTAAATTCACTTAATGTTGGGAATGAGTATTATGAATCAAATGGCATCATTTAGATAGGTGAAGCACAGCTGATGTTAAATTTCCTAACATCAAAATTCCACTTAAGAAATGAAACATTCTTCTCTTTATAAAATGAATTAAAGTTGTAAATGAGACAAATACAAGACCAGAAAGAAACTAATAAGAGATCTCAGCCATGAAGGTGAGAGTTGGAAATAATTGTGACATTAGTGACATCTAAATGCTGGTTATTAAAGAGTTTAATCTATATTTTGTCAATTTTATCTTCACAGCCACGCTATACGGTATTATTCTCATTTGACCAATAGGAAACTCAGGTTCAGAGAAATTGACTTGCTCAAATTCATACAGGTTTTAGAGTCTTAGAGTCAGATGTCATGTTTAAAGCTGAGATTGCTTAATTCCAAAACCACGTTCTAACACATAATGACTGTAGCAGAATACATTCGGAATGCATAGCTTCACATATTTTATTCATTATATATGGTCACAGCTAAAAACTGAAGGAGCAGAGGTGAAACTGTTCATTTTTTGTACTAATAATATGCTTCTTCACTTCTATCTTATATACCTCAGTATATATTATTACATTAATACACATTCATTCCCGATGCTTTTAGCAAGAGTTTGTTTTGCCTCTGCCATGGAGATTGCAATAAAAAAGAGAGTCCCTGTGTTAAGAGTTCATATAGTCTAATGGAGAACACAGCTATGAAAAGAGAGGAATTACAATGCAGGATGCTGAAACGAAGATACGAAGAAACAACTTATGGTTGTTTATTCAACAAAGAGGGAGACTTGCACTGGAACCATGGATGCAGGAAAGGGTTCAAAAACAAGGCGATATTTGAGCCGAGTATTGAAAGACAAGTTAGAATCAGACATGTGAAAGATGGGAGAAAGGCTCTTCCAGGTAGAGAGAGCAATATGTACAAAGATCTAACTTGGAAACAATCTGAAATCTCCTGTGCCCCAAGTGGCAGAAGATGAAATGTGACAGAGAGTTTAGAACCAAAATGCAAAGAAACTTGTCTGCTATGCTAAGAATATTGGATTTCTTCTTGCAACAAGGAACTCAGAGAGGTCTTTAGGCAGAGGACTGACCTACTCAGCACTAATGCAGACAATGGACTGATGTAGATGAGACTAGAGATGTACGGCTGATGTAGATGAGAAACTTGACAGGAGGCAACATACGCTTTGCCTCTGATGCATCCCAAATCTGCCGATCAGTAGTATCTTCCATATTATTATCAATAACAAACAAGTTCCCATCTGAAAAAAAAAGATTGTTTTCTAGAAATTTCCAATCCTTTTAATTACTCTTATTTATCTGTTTTCAATTCACCATCAATCCCGAGCCTCTGAAATCTGGTTTGGTCATGAATGCCTTTTCTTACCCAGTCTCTAAAGGTCTCCAGCTATCATTTGTAAAATCCAATATTCTTTTCATGGTTGTCATACTACATCCCTATGCAGTATTTGATGATGTTAACTATTCTACCTGGAGGTCTTGTGACACCATTCTCCCTTGGTTTCCTAGATTTTTTTTTTTTTTTTTTTTTTAGACAGAGTTTTGCTCTATCACCCAGGCTGGAGTTCAGTGATGCAATCTCAAATCACTGCAACCTCGGCCTCCCAGGTTCAAGCGATTCTCCAGCCTCAGCCTCCCAAATAGCTGGGATTACAGGTGCCTGCCACCACACCTGGCTAATTTTTGTATTTTTAGTAGAGATTGGGTTTCACCATGTTTGCCAGGCTGGTCTCAAACTCCTGACCTCAAGTGATCGTCCTGCCTCGGCCTCCGAAAGTGCTGGGATTACAGGCATGAGCTACCACACCCGGCCCTCCCTTGGTTCTCTAAAACATCTTTGGACATTTGTGCTTTTATTCTTTGGACATTTGTGCTTTATTCTATTGGACATTTGTGCAATATTCTTCGTTCCCTTTTACTCACCTAAGCCATCTTGTCATCTCTATGCAGATGACACCTAAATCCATATTACCAGCCCAGACCTTTCTTTCCCTAGTTCCCTTTTTCTATATACCATAGGATAATTCCACTCAGATGCATTAGCATCCCCATGATATCATGACCATGGAAGATTTTATGATTTCCATTTCCTTCATAAACTTAGGATTCCTCACTTGCCAGAACTCACACCCTTGGCTAAACCTGGAACGCCTTCCTTTTCATTCATTTCTTATAACTTAGATACAATTGCCTTATAGAATCAACTACTCCTCCATTCACACTGTAACTATCACAGTCCTGGCCCTTGATTTCGCACACCCAGACTATAGCAATACCTGGTTAAAAACATACTGCCTCCAATATTCCTCCTTCCAAAAAGTCACCGATGTTAGGTGTATCTCAAGTCTGTTTGACTGTCTCCTTCCCCAGTACCACTATCTTCTCTCACACTAAAACAGACTGTTTCTTGACTGCTATTTACACAGTAAGTAGAAGATAATTGGTACTCAATATTTGCTGAATGACTGAATATATGATGATTTGGAAAGAATAAGAGACTCTCAGTCACATTAGTTTGAATTAATGTGGTACATAATTGTCTCCTAAAACCTTGTAAAGACTATGTTTAATCAGACCCAGACATTGAGAGAAGGAAGACAATTTGAGACCCTTAGATTAAAATGGAATAGCACAGCATCTCCTCTTAAATTTTCTTTAAGACTAGTCCCTAAATTCTGTATGTCTTGCAGAAAATCTTGCAGTATGTCTTAGGGAAAAAAAAATCACATTTCAAAACTGACTAACATATAAATGCTTCAAACATCATGTTTCAATTTAGGGACTTCCTATACTTTCCAGAGTCATAAGATCTCAGGAATTCAAATGACCTTAAAAACCCATTCTTTTAGACTGACAGCAGCAAGATGAAGGAATAGGCATTCTATAGCTTAACTCCTCCACAAAGAAATCCAACCAGTAACTATCATCAGGCAAAAGGACCAGTCTGAATATTCAAGGACTTGGGAGGCTGAGACACCCCATTGCACCACAAAACTGAGAAAAACTATAATAAAATGGTAAGAAGAACAATTCTCTGACCATGTCACTTCTCTCCCCAGCCAAACAGTACCACAGAGAGCAAACTGCCCTACATTCACAATTTCTGCAGTGGGAAAAGTGGAGCTCAAAGCAGACATTCAGGTTCCCCACCATTCCAAAAACTCATGAAAAATTTTGGGAGTACCAGTAGGGCTAGACCACCTAGGCTCAGTGAGAAACAAAGCACAGGGTTGGGGCTTATAGCAACAAATATACAAACCTTGGTGGTTGCTCTACATTCTGGCCAATGAAGGTACCACACAAGAGAAACTAGCCAACAACATTATGCTGCAGGAAACACAGACCACAGGTCTCCCAGGCTTGAACCCATGACCAGCTTCCAAACAAAGCTGTTGCTCTCATTGAGTCTTCCCCATATTGATTCCAGACAGCTTCTGTACCAACGGTATAAGTCAAGGAACTCAAGCCTGGTTAGCACTGGCCATGGTTGTCCTGGGCTTAGAGCTCCTTCTAGTGCTGCAATAGCTATAGTGATTATAGGCTTTGGGACCACTACAGAGGGTCTGCTCAGGATTTCTGGACAGGCTTACTGTTGAGTAACATTACTAGACATAACCAGATGGTGAGGACTGTAACAAATATCTCCTTCAATTCACAGGCATCACAACACAACCACAAGGATCAAAAACAATCAAGGAAACATGGCATTACCAAATGGACAAAATAATGTGTTGGGGACTGATCTAGAAGAGATAGAAATGACAAAGTATTCAAAATAGCAGTTTGTGTGTGTGTGTGTGTGTGTGTGTGTGTGTGTGTGTGTGTGTGTGTTTTGTTTGTTTGTTTGTTTTTTGTTTGGTTTTTTTGTTTGGTTTTTTTTGAGACGGAGTCTCGCTCTCTCACCAGGCTGGAGTGTAGTGCTGTGATCTTGGCTCACTGCAGCCTCGACCTCCTGGTTTCAAGTGATTTTCTTGCCTCAGCCTCCTGAGTAGCTGGGACTACAGGAGTGCATCACCACACGCAGGTAATTTTTGTATTTTTAGTATAGACGGGATTTCACCATATTGGCCAGGATGGTCTCTATTTCTTGACCTCAGGTGATCCTCCTGCCTCAGCCTCCCAAAGTGCTGGGATTACAGGCATGAGTCACCACGTCTGGCCCAAAATAGCAGTTTTAAGGAAGCTCAGTGAACTTAAAGAAAATACACAGAAACAAATATCAGAGAAACATAACAGAGAAATTAAAATATTTTTTAAAAACCCCAAATCCTGGAGCTGAAAATGATGTGAACACTCCCCCCAAAAAAAACTGCAATAGAGAACATTAAAAGCAGAATTAATCAAGTAGAAGAAACATCTGTGAATTCAAAGTCAAATTATTTGAAAATATATGGGCAGTGGATAAAAAAGAAAAAAAAATGAAGAATGCTTAATGGATGTATGAGACCACATTAAAAGAGCAGTTATTGGCATTCAAGAGAGTGGAGAAAGGTAAAGGGGTACAACCACATTTAAAGAAATAACAGCAAGAAACCTCCCAAGCCTGGAGAAAGATATAAATATTTGTGTATAGAAAAATCAAAGACCTCCAAACAGATTTCATCAAAATCAGGCTAACCAGATATATATTATAATCAAACTGCCAAATATCAAAACCATAAAGAGGATACTGAAAGCAACAAGAGAAAAGAAGCAATTAACATATAAGCAAGTTTCAATACATCTGGCAGAAGATTTCTCAACGAAACATTTATAGGTCAGAAGAGAGTGAGATGATATATTTAACACATTGAAGGAAAATAACTGTCAACCAGGAATACTGTACTCAGCATGTTATCCTTCAGAAATAAAGGAGAAATAAAGACTTTTCTAGACACGTAAAAGCTAAGGAAATCCATCCTGCCTTACCAGAAATGCTAAAGACCGTTCTTTGAGCTGAACAAAAAGGACATGAGTGAGCAATACAAAAAATCTGAAAGTATAAAACTCACTGATAAAAGTAAGTACACAATCAAATTCAGAATATACTCATATGGTAATGATGGTGTGTAAATTACTTATATCTTTAGAATGAAGGTTAAAAGATAAAACTATTAAAAACAATAACAACTATAATAATTTGTTAAAAAATATGCAATGTAATGTGATGAATGTTGTGACATCAAAAATTCAACATGTGGAGAAGAGGGAGTGAAGTGAAAATGTAGAGTTTTTTGTTGTTGCAATCAAAAATTGTTATTAATTAAAATAATGTGCTATAACTATTGTTATGTGCTACAGCTATTACAAAAATCATAAGTTCTTGTAAACTTCATGGTACTCACAAACAAAAAATACACATAAAGTAGAAAACAAGAAATTAAAACATCCTACTAGAAAAGAAAATCAATTAACCACAAAGGCAGACAGCAAGAGAGAAAGAAAAGAAAAAGTATTTCCAAAACAACTACAAAACAATGAATGAAATGGCAGTATTAACTCCCTACCTATATATAGTACACTGAATTTGTTGGATTAAATTCTTCCAAAATAAAAAAGAGCAGAGTAGTTGAATGAATGAAAAATAAATAAATAAATAAAAATTTTAAAAAAGAAAAACCAGTTGCTTTGCTTTTCTTTCTCTTGTAGTATGCTGACTACAAGAGACTCCCTTCATCTTTAAGGATACCCATAGACTGAAAGTGAAGGAATGGAAAAATATATTGCACTCAACTGAAAACCAAAAGAAAGCAAGAGCTTCTAGGCTCAGAAAAAAAAAGGCTTTAATGCAAAAATTGTAAAGACACTAGAGAAAGACATTATATAATAATAATGGAGTCACTTCAGCAAGAGGACATGACAATCATAAATACATATGTACCCAAATCAGAACACCTAAATATATAAAGTAAATATGAATAGTTCTAAAAGGAGAGATTAACGGCAATACGATAGTAGTAAAAGACTTTAATATGCCATTAAAAAAAATAAACATATCATCTAGACAGAAAATCAAAAAGGAAACATTAGACTTAATAATGATCTAGGCCAAATGGAAATATATATATATATGTAGAACATTCCATCCAACACATTCTTCTCTACTACAAGTAAAATATTCTCTAGGACGGATCCTACATTAGCCTACAAAACAAGTCTCAAAAAATTTAAGATTGAGCCAGGCATGGTGGCTCACACCTGTAATCCCAGCACTTTGGGAGGCTGAGGCAGGTGGATCACATGCGGTCAGGAGTTCAAGACCAGCCTGGCCAACATGGTGAAACCCCTTCTCTACTAAAAAAGAAAATAAATTTAAAAAAATAGCTGGGTATGGTGGCATATGCCTGTAATCCCAGCTACCTGGAAGGCTGAGGTAGAAGAATCACTTGAACCCGGGTGGTGGAGATTGCAGAGAGCTGAGATCATGACATTGCACTACAGCCTGGGCAACAGCAGTGAAACTCTGTGTCAAAACATATATATATATTGAAATCATATGAACTATCTTTTCTGATCAAAATAGTATAAAAATAGATATCAGTAATAGCAGGAACTTCAGAAAATTCACAAATGGAAATAAAATAACATGCTCCTGAACAATAAATCAGGTAATGAAGAAAGTAAAAGAAAAATTTTAGGGCTGGGTATAGTGGCTCACTCTTTAAAAGCAGCACTTTGCGAGGCCAAGGTAGAAGAACCACTTGAGGGCAAGAGTTAAGACCAGTCTGGGAAACATAGTGAGACCCTATTTCTACAGGAAAAAAAAAAAAAGTTAGACAGGTGTGGTAGAATTTGTAGAATTTGCTTATAGTACAAGGAGGCTGGGGCAAGAGGATAGCTTTAGCCCAGGAGTTTGAGGTTATAGTAAGCTATGATTATACCACTGCATTCTAGCCTGGGCAACAGTGCAAGACCTCATCTCTACTGAAACAAAAAAAAAAAAAAAAAAAGGAAGGAAGAAAATAAAAGAAAAATTATAAAAAGGCCGGGCGCGGTGGCTCAAGCCTGTAATCCCAGCACTTTGGGAGGCCGAGATGGGCGGATCACGAGGTCAGGAGATCGAGACCATGCTGGCTAACACGGTGAAACCCCGTCTCTACTAAAAAAAAATACAAAAAATTAGCTGGGCGAGGTGGCGGGCGCCTGTGGTCCCAGCTACTCGGGAGGCTGAGGCGGGAGAATGGCGTGAACCCAGGAGGCGGAGCTTGCAGTGAGCTGAGATCCAGCCACTGCACTCCAGCCTGGGCGACAGAGCGAGACTCCGTCTCAAAAAAAAAAAAAAAAATTCTTGACATGAATATAAATGGATACACAACATACCAAAACCTATGAAACACAGCAAAAGCAGTATTAAGAGGGAACTTTATAGCAGTAAGTGTCTACATCAAAAAGTAAAAAGATTAACAATAAACAATCTAATAATACACCTCATGGAACTAAGAAAGCAAAAACGGACTACCCCAAAATTATAAATCAATGGAAATATTAAAAATCAGAGCAGAGCAGAAATAAATGAATAGGAACTACAAAAAAAAATTTTTAAAGGAACAAAACAAAGAATTGATTTTTGAAAAGATAAACTCAACAAATCATTGAGGGGTAGAAGTTTTTTAAAGAAGAAGACTCAAATAAATATAATCCAAAAACATTTAAAAAGACATTACAACTGATATCACAAAATACAAATGATCGTGAGAGATTATTGTGAACAATCATGTGCCAGCATATTGGATAACCTAGAAGAAACAGATACATTCCTAAATATACTCAACCAACCACAATTGAATTATAATGAAACAATATCAGTAAAAAAAGTTTCCCATCAAAGAAGAGCCCAGGACCTGATGGTTTTACAGCTGAATTCTATGAAACAGTTAAAGAGCAAACACTAATTATTCTCAAACTCTTCCAAAAACTGAAGAGGAAAGAATATTTTCAAACTCATTTTACAAGGTCAGCATTACTCTGATACCAAAACCAGACAAAAACACAACAGTAAAAGAAAATTACAGGCCAATATCCCTGATGACCATAGATGCAAAAGTCCTCAACAAAATACTAGCAAATGGAGTTCAACAGTATACTAAAACGAACATCCCAGGGATACAAAGATGGTTCAACCTATGTATGTCAATAAACCTGATATATCACACTAACAGAATAATCATTTCACTTGATGCAGAAAAAGCATTTGACAAAATTTGACAAAACTCAAAATCCCTTCATGATTTAAAAAACCCTCCACAAATTAGGTATACATGAGACCAGGCACAGTGGCTCATGCCTGTAATTCTGGCACTTTGGGAGGCCAAGGCAGGAGGATCCCTTGAGCTTAGGAGTTTGAGGCTAGCCCGGCAAAAAAATTAGGTAGGCATGGTGGTGAATGCCTGCTGGTCCAGCTACATGGGAGGCTGAAGTGAGAGCATCACTTGAGCCTCGGAGGTTGAGGCTGCAATGAGCCATGATCATGCCACTGCATTCCAGCCTGGGTGAAAGAACAAGACCGTGTTTCAGGAAAAAAAAAATTAATAAAAATAAAAATGTATATAGATATATATACCTATATATCTAGATATATAGACAGAGACATATATTTGAAAAAAAAAATATAAAATTCCATTGTTTTCTACATTCCTTCAAAGTAATTGTCTAATGCATATTTAAAATATTACTAGTAATAGGAAACTCACAGGCAGTCAGGTTACCGGAAGTCTTCAAACAAACATAGGAAGTGTGCTACAATACACATGAGCTTTGAATAGATTTGGGTTAAAGTAACAAGCTCGATTATCAATAGGATCTTCATAAAAATCTTCACTAATTAAGATTAACATTTTTTCAAATGAACCATTTATTAAGCATTTAGTAGGTGCAAGGTTCTGTGCTAAGCACATTTTACTAGTACACATTATTTCATTTAATTCTTCCAACATCCTATGGGGTAAGTATGAATACCATCATTACATTCACTTTAAAGATAAGCAAATCAAGGTTTAGAAAGTATAAGTAACCTTTTAAATTCATGTAAACATTATGCACCAAGCAGAAATTCTATCTTGGGTCCAATGCTCATGTGTTAATCACCACTTTCTACTGCTTGACTTCTGGTGGTGAAGTTCATGAGAGTAGACCACACAAAGCTCTGTGAGTGATGTGCTGCTAAAGACCAGTCCCATAGAGGGCTTAAAAAGGGAGTAGGTATATAAAATACAGCATCTTAGTGCTACATTAACTGAAGCCTTTTATGTACCAGGCACCACAAGAAATACTATTTCTAGTCCTCCTATGACATGAGTTTTATGATCTTCATGATTGATGAAACTGAGGCTTAGAGAGGTAGATAAGGCAATGTCTGGACCTGAAGGCTCAAATCTCTTAGCTGAGGATGAGATCTTGAACTGGTATTTCTCTAGGTTTATTCAGTAGGGTAGACTCACTAGATATTAACAAAAATGCAAACAAACTCTAACATATAGGAACACCCTTAGGCCACTGGCAATTGAGCTACTGTCTGCCCCCAAGGCCACTTGGGAGCACTGGAAGTATTGCCTAGGCTCTACCCATTCCTGACTTCTTCCCGACTAACCACTGATCCACCCAATAGTTCCAAAATGCCTCATAATATTGGCAACGATTTTATGAACTGATTCTTTCAAGAATGCTATGAGAAAAGACAAATGCTTCCTATTTGGAATATGAAAAATTGAAGGACTAAGATACTCACATTCAGGTCTTTACATTCCAGGCCCATAGCCCATCTCACTACACACTGCTGCTTTGTATGGAAGATAATCAGTAAATCAATAAATAAAATTCATTGAGAACATAAGCCTGACATTTAACCATAATCTAGTTTTGTGACCATGGGGCAAGTTGCTTAACTTCTCTGAGCTCCAATTTTCTCATTTGTTCTAAGGAAATTATAATGGTTGTAAATTGCTTAGCACAGTGCATAGTAACAGTAAATATCATTTACTTATCAGTGATTTCCTAAGAGTAGACAGAGAAAGAAGCGGAGCCTCTCAGTCAGAAACAAGACACATTTTCAGCTATATTAGATTTTGCCCAATTGCACTTTAAAATAATTGATGCCATTCACTACTTATACCGTGCTCCATATTCTCACCAACTTTTGTTATTGTCTGATAGAGGGAGAATAGTATAGCTCATGGTTATTTATAGTTCCCACAATTGGAGATATTAAGTATCTTTTCATGGGACTAAAGGTCATCAGATGTTGAGGGTTGTCTTGGTTTTTTTTTTTTTTTTTTTTTTTCGGTGAAACAGGAAATTTTGTACTAGTCTAGAAACAAATCCTTTATCAGTTACACAAATTTCAAATTTCTTCTCCTCGACTATAGATTCTCTTTTAATTACCTTTTTCATATAGAAGCTATTTTAATTCCACAAATTATTATTCTTGTCCTTCAAGGTTTTTACTTTTGTGTTGGTTTAAAAAATAGTACCTGCCTCATAAACTTATTACGATAAGTTACATGAATTAACACTTTGAAAGTGCTCAGAACAGTGCACGGTACGAGTAAGTGCTATATAAGTGTTAAATAAACAAAACTACACTAACATTTGTGGGGAGGCACACTGTTGGCAGGAAAGGGGAAGACACTAGAGAAGTTTTTAGAAACAAAATCTTGGTACAGGGTGCATTCCATACATGCATTACCTATAGGAAATGTCCCTTTGGACAAATCTGAGTAAATCCAAATCAAACCAACAAGGCTCCATAAGATCCAGTCTCAAGTCTACAGTTCAGTAACTATAAACAGGCCTGTGACACTTCTGTAACCCACAGAGAAACAGCTGGAATTTGTTGGTCGGCATTTCTACCGTAAACAGAATCACAGATTTAATATTTCCTGTAATTTCCTCAGATCTTATTTCCTCTTAGGAATTATCTCTACATATTACTGATAAATTATGGTTAAAGTTATCTTTTCTCCCCCTAGCATTTATGAGCTCTCCATTGTCTGCATGTCAATTTGCAGGCCACACAAAAGATGGAGTAAGAGTCCAACAAGGAATCTAAGCACAGCTTTCAATCTCAAGATGGCTCAGTACATTACATACAACTTGCTCGTAAAGACAACAGTTATATAGGTTAATGTATTAAGATTCACAGTTATTACGAACACATTAACAATTCTTGTCGATACTAATTATCATTCACAGTTCAGACGTAAACTGTTTTTTGTACAGATTTTGAATAAAATGTGGATCATATTTTACAATGGTTTGGCCTGACGAGAATTACTATGACCGTCCACACAACCTAAGCTATGTCAATGGAAACGTGATATAGGAAAGTTACCCATATTACCGAGGTCTGGTCACACCTCACACCAGAGACTGCTTATACTAAAAAATAGGTCTTTTCAATTAGGATCTCTTTGTGAAGAACTACTGGTAAAGTAATACCAAATGATTAAAGAAAAAAAATGTAAATATCAACAGAGACAAAAGAAGAAATAAAATCAACTATAACCTTACCACATAGAAATAATTTTGGTTTATGCATAATTTTAGCTTTTTTCTATAAATGTGAATGTTTACTTTTTATTCTTTTCTCCATACCATGATTCTGTAACAAATGTATATTTATAAAATTAAGAAGTGATCATTATGTTTTGTAACCATTTTAAACTTAGCAGTCATATGTTCTGGTCTAGAAATAGTTACCTACTATGGCTGAAGAATATTAATTATAAGGGTCTATCGTAAGTTACTTGAGCTAACCTGTGATATTTATGTTTTATTTTCCTAAAATTTCTGAGTACTTCTTCAATAAACATCACTGCATATAAAGCTCTATACATGATCTTATTTCACTACGATCCATTCTCGGAAAGGGAAATCTTTTAAATGTGTATAATTTTAAAACATTTTATTTATTCATTGAATAAGTTTTATTGAGTTCCTACTAAACGCAAGGCATCGTGTAGGGTTACAGCAGTGAACAAAATAGACAAAAATCCTCATCTCCAAGATGGCCAAAAGGAGAGATAAATGAATAAAATCTGTATTATTTGTAGCATTGCAATGGAGAAAATCAAGGAGAAAAATAAAGCCCTTTGGGAAGAGTTGCACTTTTTAACAGGGTAACTTAAGAAGGTCTCAATGAGAAGAGTAAGTGTCAAATACATTATATATGCAGTTTCTCTCAACAAAATTTGGTATTTTCATTTTTATCATTGATCTGATTTTCTTTCCAGTGTGATAGGGAAAAAGGGGGCATCTCACTGATTACTAATGCTTACGGTTATTTACACATCTTATTTTACAAAATGCCTGGTTATATCTTTTTGACAATTTTCTATTGGGTTATTATTTTTTCTTACAAATGTGTAGATGATTTTTATATTAAGTATGTTAGAACAACTTTGTATTTACCTTAAGTTTTTATTGATGGTGGTTTTTAATGTGCAGAACTTCTAGAATACTTCTGGCTCTCAAGGACACAGGTAACGATAAAATTAGAGTATCTCACAATTTCTCATTTGCTTTATTCTACATCATATACATAATAATTACATAATAAATATCTTTATCCTACCACATATAGAAAACATTATATATTTTTTTTCTTGAGGCAGGGTCTCACTCTGTCACCTAGGCTGCAGTGCAATTGTGCAATCATAGCTCACTGCAGCCTGAAACACCTGGGGTCAAGTGACCCTCAGAGCTCAGCCTCTCAAACAGGTGGGACTACAGGTGCACGCCATCATGCCTAGTTAATTTTTCTATTTTTTGTAAAGACAGGGTTTTGTCATGTTGCCTAGGCTAGTCTCAAACTCCTTCCTGGCTTCAAGCAATCCTCCCACCCCAACCTTCCAAAGTGCTGGGATTACAGGCATGGGCCACAGCACCAGACTTGATTTTTTAAAAAATGTTGATTATGTTGCCCTCATATTTAATGGTCATATTATATCTATGTGTCTACATAAAGCATGTGCTCACTGCATATTCTGTTCTTACTCTTTGACTCTTATTTAGCCATTCTTGAGTGTGTGTCTCTGGGTATATGTATGTGCGTATCAAGTAAACACACCACCAATCTATAGATCGCTATCTCTTCAGGCACTTTTGTGGTCTGAAGCTTATTCTCCAATAGATTACTCGGTTATATGAACAGTAGTAACAAAAAATAAAATTAAACAATTGGGGAAAAAAATCAACCAGGAAATTAAAAGACTTGTACACTAAAAATTAGAAAACATTAATGTAGAATATTAAAGAAGACACAGAAATACACCCTATGTTCATGGATTAGAAGAACTAATATCACTAAAATGTGTATTTTATCCAAAGTAATCTGCGATATAAACCCTATCAAAATGTCAACAGCATTCTTTACTGTGCTTATATGGAACTATGAAAGACTATAGCCAAAGCAAACTTGAGCAGGAAAAGCAAAACTGGAGGCATCTCACTTCCCAATTTCAAAATAGATCACAAAACTACAATAATCAGAACAAATCAATGGAACAGAATAGAGAGTCCAGAAATAAATCCATGCATCTACAGTGAAATGATCATCACAGGGATGCCATGAACATAGAATAGGGAAGAGACAATCTCTTCAATAAATGGTGGTGAGAAAACTATATATCCACAAGCAGAAGAAAGAAATTTGACCTGTATCTGACACTGTATACAAAAATCAACTCACAATGGATTAAAGATTAAAACATAACACATAAAACCGTATAACTAATAGAAAAAAAATGGGGGGAAATTTCTTAATATTGGCCTGGGAAACAATTTTTTAGATTATGGCCATAAAAGCCTGACAACAAAAGCAAAAATAGACAAATGAGATTATATCAAACTAAAAAGTCTCTGTACAACAAAGAAAATGATCAATTGAGTGAAGAGATGATGTACAGAATGAGAGAAAATATTTACAAACCATATATTTAAGGGATAGTCTTCCAAAATATATAAGGAACTAATACATCTCCATAGCAAATATAAATAAATAACCCAATGTGAAAATAAGCAAATGACTTGAATTAGCATTTCATAAAAGAAGACATACAAATGACCAACAGATATATAAAAAGGTGTTCAACTTCGCTATTACCAGGGAAATATTAATCATACTCACAGGGAGCTATCACCTCAAATCTCTTATAATGACTGCTATCAGAAAAAAATAACAAGTGTGGTAGGGACATAGAGAAAAGGGAATTCTTCTCACTGTTGGTGGAAATGTAAATTGGCACAGCCATTTTGACAAACAGGGAAGCTGCTCAAAAATTAGAAATAGAACTACTTTGTCATTCAGCCACCTCAATTCTAGGTATACAGTCATACATCACTTAACACAGAAATGCACTGCTAAGTAATTCATCATATAAGAACAAGTACATAGAGTGTACTTACGCAAACCTAGATGGAACAGCCTACCACACACCTAGGTTATAAGCTATAGTCTATTGCTGCTAGGCTACAAACCGGTACAGCATGTTATTGTATGAATACTGTATGTCTAAACATATCTAAACAAAGAAAAGAAACAATAAAAATTCATTCTTATACTCTTATGAGACCGCTATGCTACATTCAGACTGTCATTGATTGAAACGTTGTTATGTGGTACATGACTATATACCCAAAATATATGAACCAGTAGCTCAGAGAGATATCTTCACTCCCATGTTCATTTCAGCATGCTTAACAAAATCCAAGATATGAAAACAACCTAAGCAACTGTCCATCAGTGGATAAACAGATAAAGAAAATAAGGTGGACATTCATACAAGTGTGTGTGAGTATATATGTACACATACACACACACAGTGGACTATCATTCAGTCATAAAAAATAAAGAAATTCTGACATTTGCTGAAACACAGATGAACCCAGAGGACAATATATAAAGTTAAATAAGCTAGACACAGAAAGACAAATACTATATGACCTCATATATATGTGGAACTCCATATATATCGAATAGATTTTGACATTATATAGTATATTAACATGGATTAGATTAATATTAGATTTGATTATGGGAGGGGGATATGTTGGTCAAGGGGTACAAAGTTTCCGTTATAGGACAAATACGTTCTGGAGATGTAGTAAACAATGTGACTGCAGTTAACGATACTTTATTCTGTACTTGAAATTTGCCAAAAGCTTAGATCTTCAGTTACTACACACACAAAAACAGTGCTAACCAGCTGCAGTGAAAAATGTGTAAATTAGCTTGATTGTGGTGATTACTTCAAAATGCATATGTACATCAAATCATCACACTGCACACCTTAAGTATATACAATATTTGTTAAATACATCTTTAAAAAAAACCAGCAATGCATCTTTAAATAGGTGAGCCAGCATTTGTCTCCATCATGATCACACAGTATTTTAAGTCTTTAAGCCTTAGTTTCATCATCAATAAAAAGCACATAATGATGATTCCTATCTCGCACAAGTTTCATGAAGGTTAAGTAAAATAGATGTGATGTAAATTAAAGTCTTATTTTTGTGCCTGGCACATGGTAGTAAGTACTAGATAGAAATTAGGAGGCCAGACATGGTGGCTCATGCCCATAATTCCAGTGCTTTGGGGGGCTGAGGAGGGAGGATCACTTGAGGCCAGGAGTTCGAGACAAGGCTAGGCAACAAAGCAAGACCCTGTCTTCAGAAAAAAAAATTGTAAAAAATCAGCCAGGCATGGTGGCATATACCTGTAATGCCTGTAGTCCCAATTACTCAGTAGGCTTGGGCAGGAAGATCCCTTGAGCCCAAGAGTTTGAAGCTGTATTGAGCTATGATTGCAACCTCTGCCCACCAACCTGGGCAACACAGCAGGAACCTCTCTCCTAAAGGGGGAAAAAAAAAGCCCAAAAATAATTTGTTGGGGATGCCATTGTCAGATTTCTTGCCCTAAAATCTATTTGTTCTCTATTGACATACTGGAAAGATTAATAATGAAGCTAAAGTCACTTCAACTGCACATTCAGACTCTAAGCAATATTATCAAACATAATCTAAATTCAAGTATATGGTAATGGAAAGCAACATGCCAGAATATACAAGCCTACTTCTCTTTGATTTTTCTGTTTTGAAACCCTATTTTTAATATGTCCCCACTGAATTTAATTTAAACTTATTAAAATAAAGAAATTTTCAAATGAAGCATAAAAATTTACTGCTTTACATTTACCCATTTTCTCATTTGCTGCCTTCCATGCATAAATTAGTCTTACGAATGGAAACATTATTTTCTAACTGTACATAATACAGAAGAGAGGCATAAGATAGTAAACGTTATTTTTTATTCCAAAAGATTCCAAAGGTAGAATAAATTTTACCGACAATGTCATTCCACCCGAGGAACCCAGAAGAGAGGTAATGCAACCCTCTTCTGCATGTATACAGCACAGGAAGTGCTCTTCCAGGAAATACTACTATGTTCAGAAGGAAGTCACTTTTGGAAATCTCTAAATAAGACTCCAGCTCCCCAGGCTTGCTGCTCTCTGTCCATCCTCCCTAACCCCACCCAGACTAGTGTTGTTTCAGTTAAATTACTCATTTTCTTTAAATAACTCCTAAAGATGATATCTCTATTTACAAAACTATCACTCAATTCAAATATGTTATAAATATTAATCTATAATACAATATGATAATAAAATCCAATAAAATTGGACTTGAGGATGTTATCTTTCCTATACATATAGCATTATTATGAGAAATGTGGAAGTAATTTATCTCAAATACTGTTTCCCTATATTAATTGAAGAATAAACACATTAAGGCTAAGATGATTGCTCTCATTTGCAAAAATTAGTTTGAATGTTGTTTGCGATATTAAAAATCGACATTTGGCTGGACGCGGTGGCTCACACCTATAATCCCAGCACTTTGGGAGGGCGAGGAGGGCAGATCACTTGAGGCCAGGAGTTTGAGACCAGCCTGGCCAACATGGAGGAACCCCATCTCTACTAAAAATACAAAAATTATCTGGGCGTGGTATCATGTGCTTGTAGTCCCAGGAGGACTCCAAGTACAGGGACTACTCAGGAGGCCGAGGCAGGAGAATCTCTTGAACCTGGGAGGTGGAGGTTGGAGTGAGGCAAGATTGTGCCACTGCACTCCAGCCCTGCCAACAGAGCGAGACTCTCTCAAAAAAAAAAAAAAAAAAAAAGAATTAGAACTATAAATCTTTTAATTCAGTTTGATTGAATCATTCCATTTGCACAGTAATATTCAATATAATAATATTCTCATGACAATAACATTCTAATAATAAAAATTTTTAATGCCCTAAATGCCAAAAAAGAAAAACCAAAATCCCTTAGTATACTATGAAATATTTATACAACCGGATAGTATATGAGCCAATTAAAGTAAAAAATATAGCCAATGTACACAAAATACTTGATACCATATACACAAAGAATGTTAAGCAAATGCAAAAACAGAATTCACAATTGTATGTGCATATGATTATATCTAACTATGCATATACATACTCCAAAAACAATTTGTAAAGAAATTTTTTACCTCATCATCATATATTTTTTTCCTCAACAGTTTCCAAATCCTTTAAAAAAATGGCAGATGATTAAAGCAGTCTCATGGCTTGATAGAGAGTATGCGGCATTCCACTAACTGTAAGCACTGTGGGGCAGGAAACAGCCTCAGTTGTTCCCTGTTCCACATAGCCTTGCACCAGAACAGAGCCTGACATTTGACAGCTGATATTTTTATGGCATATACTATGTGTCAGGCACTGTTTTAAGTACTTTACATAGACATAGTCATAGACATAGACAGACATAGACATAGACAAACACATAGACAGACATAGACACAGACATACACATAGACATTTAATCCCTATAACATAAGTACTATTATCATCCCCATTTTATATACAAGGGGCCTGAAGCACAGAGGCGTTTAAATGATTTACCAACATGACAGAGTCAGCAAGAGCCAGGATTAAAACTGAGACAGTATGAGCCCCAGAATCCATGCTCTTACCACCCCAACCCACCCTGCTATACCACCTCAATAAAAGAGGAGGTGAGCAATAAAGGGTGGATGAATTTTAGGATGGATGGATGGATGAATGAAACAACCAATTGATGGATTGATAGATATTTTGATAGACTGATTTATAGATCAATTATTTGGGTTCACTCTCTCTGAAACTGAGAAAGGAAACTGACTTAGTAGTGAGCACCTCTCTGCTCTGACACTCTGCTAGGTGCTTTCACATATTTCTTACTGAATCATAGTAACAATCCTGTAATATGCCTCATATTGCCTTGTTTTGAAGATGTGGAAACTGGATTTTGTAAATTTGATGTTAATTCCTGGAAAAATCCTGGGATTCGAAATGATGCCTCGCAGAGTTCAAGCTCAATATATACTCGTTGAAAGAAAGATTGTAAAGTACTCTTTTGAAATTTAGAAAAGGAAATAGTAAGAATTAGTCACCAATATGGTTTCCTTAAAGCAAATAATGCCAAGCCAATCTCATTTTCTTTTTTGCTTGGTTTTAAACAGGTATATGAGGGATACACTATGGACAAAGTATTCCTGGATTTCACCAAAGGTACTAACAAGGTTATTCAAAATATCTTTGTGAATAAGATGGAGAAATGTAGTTTGCATAATGACACAAATGTGTGAATTTGAAGGCAGTCAAATAATACAACCAGAGATTTCAGTTTCAATCTCAGGTAGTGAGAATGGTGTCTATTGCTGAACCCAAACAAGGACTTGGATGATGTCATGTTGGTCAGATTTGTGAAAAACAAGAAGCTAGCGGAGACCACAATCATGTTGGTTTAAACAAAGATGATTTTATTTTAAACAGAGTGAATAAAAAATTTACTTTATAATGAAGGCACAGGAGAAATGAGGTTCAGGAACTGTCAGGGTTTTCTTTAAAAGGTGATTTAGTGGTGGGCACCTAATGCAAATCAACGTGGCACACAGCTTCCAAAAAGAGTGAAAACTTAAAACTTCATTAAGGGAACTGTTACTCAAGACAAGTTAACTAACATCACACTGTGCTGCTGCCCTGGCAGACCCCTACAACATGTAGTACTTATCAAGTGCTTGCTATGTGCCAGGCACTCTACTGTATTCACACATTTAATTCTCTCGACAATTTTAAAGATAGGAATTACTATTATATGCCCATTATCCCCAATTTACAGATGAAAAAACTCTGAAACACAGGAGTAAACTTTTACTCAAGTAAAAGTTAGGTTTTTACCTACCCTGTCAGCCACCCAAGGACTCTTACCCACCCGATCAGCCACCCTTGGACTCCAGGCACCAAATTATAAAACTAGACCATTTGCAATAAATTCTGAGTGAGTTCCTAAATTAATTTCTTTTTGGATATGCCCCAAGGGGGTTACTTGCATTCAAACATGTAACTCAAACTGAGCTGGCAAATTAGAAAACAATTACTCATCCTTGGTTAAATCATGCCACCATTTTTTTCAAAATCCTCTTACTGCATTTGTGGATCACAGTCACACTCTTCTAACTTTAAGAGGACTTTTGGGAGGGGGTCAAAACTACTATCAGTAACTCAGTCATGCAGGGGTGCTACTTACCTATAGAAGGAACATTTCAGACTCAGACACACCTTAGGCTTAGAAACATGGAGTGGGAAAAATAAACGCTACTTAAGAGAGTATACTAAATGCAATCTTAACTTTTAACTTTAAGGCACTGAAAAATAATATTTCAATCAAATATTACATTCAACTACTATTGCTATTGGGATAAAGTGATATATTTAGTAAAAATAATGTAATCAGCTATCATAAAATGATTGACATTTCTCAAATGTACAGCTTTTGCATGTGCATGTTGCTTTAAGATGCTTCATATGGTTACTGTTAAAATAAGTATGTAAGATTTATTGAACAATACAGTAAACAACCACAAAAAGCATGCATAAATTGTTAGTGGATTCGGCTACTTATGGCAGAAGTCATTGGTGGACTGTGTCTCATCAGAACATTCACTCTCCCACTGAAAAATGAAACATTTTGTAATATACAAACAAGAAACATGGTTCTTTTCCCTCTTACTGAGTTTATACTTTCCTTCCCATAGAAAAATCAAAGAAAGAAAAATATACAAATTTTTCAGTGCATTTGTAAGGAAGAAAACTACAACTGAAAATAAGTCAATTGTATAACACATTATTATAAGAATTTAGCCATTTCTCCTGAGTAACATAAAAGCTAGAAAATACTCAGACACATGTGACACTGATATTCACACAAGTGAAAGTCAAGAACATGAATTAGTAACAGAAGTCATTTCCATAAATAGTATTTATTTCTTACTTATATTTTGACCTCTATATTCTGTGCCATTATGGGCTCTCAATGACTAAAGGCTACAAATAAAATTGCTGATAGTGCTCATCAGTTATGTCAGATCCCTGAGTTTATTATTATTATTAAAATTGCTGATAGTGCTCATCAGCTATGTCAGATCCCTGAGTTTATTATTATTATTATTATTATAGGCAATATGTGGTTTGCTCTCTTAAAAATGGATGTATATTCCAAAGATATTTGTTAGCTTCATCAATTTATTGATTACTGAGATGTTCACATTAAAAACGTGAAAAACAGTTAGAAACATAAAGGTGTGAAACAATTACCTATAATTCTATGGAGAGACAACCATGGTTAATATTAGCTTTACTTCCTTCTTTGGTGCTATTCCTTTATGTGATTGCTAGAATAGTTTATAACTGTGCCTTTAAATTAGTATGATATAATAAGCATTCCCCACACAATGAAAAATATGTGGCAAATTTAATTTTTAGTGAATACAGAATATTCCAAAATAAGTTTTTACTTGTTTCTCTAATGCCAGATGTGTATGTGCTTTGTGCTATTTCATGATTGTGAACAACTCTGCAATTGTGTACTTATCATTGTCTTTATCTTGATTCCTCTAAAGACATTTACCCAGGACTCCAAGAATGAATATTTCAAAATAGAATTATCGAGTCACTAAGAATGACACTTTAAGGCTCTATATGCCTATTGAGCAATTGCTTTTTGCACAGCAGGGAATGAACCTGTATGTCTTACTATGCCTTAGGCAACACTAATTATTATTCATTTTTATAAGTATTTGAGTGATTAAAAAGAGAAAAACATGTTTCAGCCATTTTATTTGGTTATATTCAATTTCTAGTAAGACAATATTTTTCATACATGAATTTGACCTTATGTTTTCAGCTTTTGTGAAGTATTTCAAGTTAATACATTGAAGTTGTTATAATTTTTTACTGACCTATTTTAATAGTCTCTTTGTAAAATAACTACTATTACCAGTAGTTATTCTTGGAAATATATTCCCCACCTTATATTTTCAATTTATTTATGTTGCTTTAACATTAGAGTTGTTCTACTATATAGCAGGGATTGTTGTCTCCAGTACTTAAAAAACAATTTCATGTATACTTGAAGATAAACTTTAGAATTTGTTAAATTCTGAAGATAATCCTGTTGAAATGGTGTTCTGAATTCTGTGAAAGTTAATATGAGAAAATTGTACATCTTCACTATGATATTGAGTCTTCCTAGCCAAGAAAGTTGTATAGGTTTTGTGTATGTAAGCCCCATACACATCTTGTTACTGTTATCCCTAGACACATTATATTTCATGCTGCTGTTAACTATGCATAGAATCTCTTCTCCATTATATTTTCAATTATATAGGCAAGTACACTGATTTCATATTTGGTCAGATGCTTAACTCTATAACTTGTATAGAGTTTAAAATTTTATTTTAAATATTATTATTTTAATATTATATTTAGTATTTTAGTACTTTTTTTAGTCTAAGAAATATAACCATTTAAGTAAACAACGTGTACTTGTTAGTGTGCATTCAGAGACCCATTTTATCCTCTATTTTAGATAACAGAATGTTAAATTATATACAATTATGTTTTTCACAATTTCTCTCTCACTTTCTCATAATTCCAAATTTCTGTGTTTTAGAGCATGTTTGTATACTTTGATGTGTTTAAAAAGTAAGTTGAAACCAACAATTACTCCTATTTTTCAAATACATTATCTATCAACGGCCACCAAAAAGGGCCAATCCTGGAGCCACGAAGATCCAGGCCAGCATTTTGATTTTCCTTTTTTGTTTCCGTTCATTAAATTGAACAGAGTACTGAGACTTAAATAAACTCAGACATTCCAATGTCTGGATTTTTTCTCTTTCCAAAGTTAGCAAATGAGAAAAGAAAAACAATTCACAATAGAGGAAAGAAAAATCATTTAAAAAGGAAAATGTAAATTTATAAATTTAGAGATTTAAGTTGTGTACATATGATTCTGTGTGTGACAGAGAGAGAAAGACAGAAAGAGAGAGAGAAAGAGAGAGAGAGAGAGAGAGAGAGAGAGAGAGAGAGAGACAGAGACAGAGACAGAGACAGAGACAGAGACTGTTCACTTAGTTTCTTTTCCTAGCCAGGAATATTGTAAACATAAAATGTGAAGTTAGAGAAAAGGAGAATAAGCAATTATTCTGTGAGAGCTATGGAAAAGACATTGATAATCAGAAGATTCCAATCTGAGCCTCATCAATGAGCTATGTGAACTGGGGAAAACATGTTAAACTAGAACTAAGGTAGGTACCGTCAGGCGATGGAAGCAGTGAGCAACATGCCAAAACTACTGCGGATTGTCCAGGTGAGGATGGCCAGAAGCAGCTGGTCAACAAGGAATGATCCAGAATGCTAAACAGCTGGTGGAAATCAGGACTCAGCAGGGATGTCAGCTGTCAGCACTGGGAGAGAGGTGGAGTCAGCCCTTACTAGAAACATCAGTTGATGCAAAATCAAAGACTCAAGGAAGGTCCATGCTGGAGAGCCAAAGCTAAGAGGAGATAAGAATAGAACCCAAGTGGGCAAAGTACAGAGCAGAACTCAGTCTGACCCAAAGGCAAGCAGGAAATTGGGCAGGACAGGAATGAGTCAGGGAGTCCGAGGAGCAAACCAGATTTGACTGAGTCAAACTCCAGATTCTCCATCCAATTCCAAAGTCAAGAGCGAAACAAGGTCAGCCAGAAAAGTCTGGAGAACTGTACCTTCCCCCTCCCAAAAAAGAAGGCCTTTAGCATTGACTTGTGGAGTCTTCCACCACTTTTCAAGGGATCTTTGGCCTATGATTCTATTAATTCTAAGTTCTTACACTTAGGAAGGGGTTAAATTTGATGATATCCAAACTTCTATCCAGCTCCCCAAGTGTTTAGGACTCTAACATTCTATAAATCTAAAAATACACATTAAGTTCCAATGGAGAAACGAGGGTATTAAATGTTTTATCCAGGGAAACAGAGTTTACTGGACTCCCTCCCACCACCATCATCCCCTCCATATACAAACATATAAATATCCCACAACCACCACCTAATTCTTCCTCCTAAAAGGTAGTGTGGAATGGTTTATAGCCCTCTTGGAAAAAAAAAACCAAAAAACAAAAACAAAAAAAAAACTGAGATGACATTCCATTCCATCCTGACTCACTTAAAGACATCATTTGATTCTCAGTCACAAAGAATTCTCCTAACAGGGTGGAAAAAGCCTTGGTCACGAGGAGATTGCCTGGAGTTGCAGTGGTTCCCTTTGCATTCTCTAAGCCAAAGGGATGCTTTCCAGAGTTGTGTTTCTTTCTTTCTTTTACCCTCCAGGCTGATTTTATAGTAACAAAACACAGCCACTTAAATCTATCTCCAAATAACCAACATTCAGAAAATGTACCACATAAAATATAGACATTTTACAAGGGACCATCTATTAGCTGATAATGGCAGCACTGCCAAGGAATGCATAAGAAAACAAATGTGACCCTCACCAAACGTCAGATCCATTTATCCAAATTAGCCCCTCTGCAGTGAATGCCATGATATGATTCAAAGAATTATGAGGGGTTGGGAGGAGGTTACAATAAACTAAATATGTAAGTTGAGGATACATATAAAGCTTATGAAATGCAGCCTCATAAGATGTTAATAGAAGTCAGAAAAAAAAAGTTGGCAGAAGAGATTTTAAAATGTGATCGTATGGAAAAAAGAATATTAGACCAACACAAAAAGTTTCAGAGGGCGAAAACAATAAGTTTCTCTATGTATATTAAAAACGTGTAGATATGGGAGAGTGGAGGGTTGCCAGGTGGAGAGAAACGTGGAATTCATCGGATTTAAAAGACACTTCCATAACCTCCCAGCCCTGGGCAAATGTGTCAGGAAGGGGATCTTCATCTCTGGGACTCCTGACTGCTCTCAGCTTCTCATTTCGTCCCTCTTCACTCACCTTAAGCAGCCAGTATTTGGATGATTTCTCTGTTTTCTCCACATTGAAATCTAAACTGAGGCAAAGATCTGGGAAAATATATTTACACGAAGGAATCAGAGTTCAAGCTTTAACCCTCCCTGTGCTGTTTGAAACTTAAGAGTATAAAGACTTTTAACCCACCCCCACTCCCACACAAAATCTTTAACTGTAAAACCTTTGAAATCAGCAAACTATGTGTAAGGAAGAATTAAATTCCATGGAATAAAGTTCCTTCCATGCCTTCTAAATTGTATTATATAGGTAACCACTGATAAAAATCCTCCCTGTTCTCTAAGAAACCTTGTGCTCAATAAAGCCTTCATGCAAGTAAGTGAAATCCAACTAGGACTGTAATACATCATACCCATTTATTGTTTAATTTTAAAACAGTTCAAAGTGTGAAAAGCAGAGTAGAGGCAGAAAGATGGGGTAGACCAGAAAAGGAAGGAGGGAGGAATAAAATTGAGGATTTAGGAAAGGGGGAAAGGCCAAGGAAGATGACACAGATGTTAGAAATTAAACACGAGAAAATAAAAAATGAGGAAATTACAGATAGTACTTAACTTAAAAGTCAACAGTTTTCAGGAAGGCTAGAGATACCAAATAAAACAGTGAAAAACGTACACATAAAAATGGCACAGGGAAGTCATGGGTGTATTTGACTAAAGTACTTAAAGATACAGGCTGAAGCTTTTCATGGAGACTATTAAGACAGGATAGCAATTAAGGAACACACAAAAAGTGTTTCATTAGTTATGAAAGTATAGACACAAATGCAAGGAATAACTCAAGTGGAGTGTTCACAAATTCTAAATTCATTACCCGCAATGCAAAAAAGTATCTCTTGAAAGGGAATAGAATAGGGGCTATTAAGGTACTCTTTCAGTTAAAAAAAAAAAAGAAGAAAGAAAATGAGCACTATTAATAGTCTTAATTAGGAAATTAGTACAAAATAAAATGTATCCCTAAGTCCTATGAGCTATTTCTATTTTTTCAAAAAGTTGAATAAATTATTTATCCACCTACAACAAGGCCACGCAGGCTAATGAAAATGTCATGCTTTGCTTTTGGTAGAAGTAAATTGCTACTATAATACTAGTCATATCATCCTTATTAGGATGTCTGATTGGCAGTTAAAAATAACTTTCCTAAACACAAATTGTGAAAGTTGAGTCTTATAATAATTACAGTTTGGCAGAAAAAAAATCTTAGAAATAAGGTTCATGAATTTAAAACTAATACATAACTTGCTAAAGCAAACAATTGGGGAACTAAAGTTTATGATTTTCCAGGATTAAGATCTTCCTTAGATGGATCCCAAAAATGGAAAGAATGAATAAGACCTAGTATTTGCTAGCACAACAGAGTAGCTACAGTAAAATATAATTTCATTGTACACTTCTAAATAACTAAAAGAGTATAACTAGATTGTTGAGACACAAAGGATAAATGTGTGGGCTGATGGATACCCCTATCTACCATGATATGATTATTACACATTGCATGCCTGTATCAAAATATCTCATGCTACCCATAAATTTATAGATGTACACTATGTACTCCTAAAATTAAAACTTTTTTAAAAAAAGATTTTCCTCAAATAGGCTGAGTACTGCTGCACGGTCAAACTGTGCTGGCTGTTTTCATGCCTGTTCTGTGTTTGTTGTTGTTGTTTGTTTGTTTGTTTTTCTTAGCGTCTCACTCTGTCTCCAGGCTGGAGTGCAGTGGCACGATCTTGGCTCACTGCAACCTCCGCCTCCCAGGTTCAAGCGACTCCCCTACCTCGGCCTCCCAAGTTGCTGGGACTACAGATGTGCACTATTTTTTTGTATTTTAGTAGAGATGGGGTTTCACCGTGTTAGGCAGGATGGTATTGATCTCCTGACCTTGTGATCCACCTGCCTCGGCCTCCCAAAGTGCTGGGATTACAGGCATGAGCCACCGTGCCCGGCCCGTCTGTTCTGTTTTTTAATCCTCTTTGTGATGTAGGTATTTTTACGTGTATAATATATGAGAACCTGAAGCTCAAGGCTGATCACTGAAAGACTAGGATCTCAAATTCAGATCTTCTGATATTCTCTGACCATGAGACAGGTTCTCTAGTTCATTCAAAGTCCTCAGCTACCACTGCTCTTTTCTGTTTTGTAGAACCTGTCATCATGGATTCTTGTTTTCTCCCTTTGGCCAGTTCTGCCATACTTGGATAACTTGCCCATCATTGCTTCACATGTTCACTTGCCCATCATTGCTTCACATGTTCACTAACTGAGAGAACACTTATTGAGTGCCAATAGGTGCTAGAAATAAAAATCCAAAAGATATATTCTCTGCCATAAGAAATTCACTGTCTTGTCAAGGAGGAAGAGAAGTAAATGACTGATGACAGCCAGGTGGGGTAAATGCTGTGATGCAGCGACACAGGAGGGGCTGCTCGAAATAGACTAGTGAGACCGGAAAAGCTCCTAAAACTTGTGCTTATTTTAAAGGACTGATAGCGGGTAGTGAGACAAAGAAGTTCCATCATTTGAGTGCCAAATAATGAGCATGTGGGGAAACATGGAGGACTGAAAGACCAGACCACATTAAAAGTAGTAGCACTGGGCTCTGTGTGACCCAGGCAAGGCTGACACGGTGGGAGGTGCATGTGTTCAGGTAAAATGGTTTGAACTTTATCTTTCAAGCTATAGAAACAAGGCATGGTGACTCAGCCCTGTAATCCCAGCACTTCGGGAGGCCAGAGCTGGAGGATTATCTGAAGCCAGGAGTTCAAGAACAGCCAAAGCAACATAGGGAAACCCCACTCCCCCACCCCACCAACCATCTTTCTAAAAAATTTATATTTTAAATTAGGCAGGCATGGTGGCTTGCACCTGTAATCTTAGCTACGTGGGAGACTGAAGCAGGAGGATTACTTGAGCCTAGGAAAAGGCTAAAGTGAACTACGATCACACTACTGCACTCTAGTCTGGGTGACAGAGTGAGACCTTGTCTCAAAAAAAAGTAATATTTTTGAAAGGTGTAGAGAGCCCCAGAAGGACCTAGCCAGGGCAGTGAAATGGTCATATTGGCTTAAGAGTGCCAAGATGTCAGTTTTTTTACATTGACATTCAGTATAGGGACCTTTGAAGTTACAATTGCTCCATCAAGAGCCAAGAAATGTTCCAGGTCCAATTCTCCAATATTTTGTATAAATCTATTCAAAATAATTTGATACCAAATTTTGAAAATGATCAAATTAGAGAAAAGTAACTAAAAAACTTTTTTTTTTTTTTTTTTTTTTTTTTTGTGAGACAGAGTCTTGCTCTGTCACCCAGGCTGGAGTGTGGTGGCGTGATCTTGGCTCACTGCAACCTCCACCTCCTGGGTTGAAGCGATTCTCCTTCCTCAGCCTCTTAAGTAGCTACAGGCACCTGCCACCACACCCAGCTAATTTTTGTATTTTTAGTAGAGATAGGGTTTCACCATGTTGGCCAGCCTGGTCTCGAACTCCTGACCTCAAGTGATCTGCCTGCCTCAGCCTCCCAGAGTGCTAGGATTACAGGTGTGAACCACTGTGCCCAACCAGCCACTGCACCCAGCCTAAACGCTTGATTCAATTCAACAAATACTTGTTTGGCTGATATAGGGCATTTAACTCCACAATGCAGTAAACTGAAAATAAGTAAACAGACAATTAACAATCAAAAACTTAATTTAAGAAAAAAACTGAATCATTCAAAACCAAAAATATTTATTTTACTAAAGGAATTGCCATGGTATTTTATTTATTTATTTATTTATTTTTTTTATTTTTTTTGAGATGGAGTCTCGCTGTGTCTCCCAGGCTGGAGTGCAGTGGCGCGATCTCGGCTCACTGCAAGCTCCGCCCCCCGGGTTCACGCCATTCTCCCGCCTCAGCCTCCCGAGTAGCTGGGACTACAGGCGCCCGCTACCACGCCCGGCTAGTTTTTTTTTTTTTGTATTTTTAGTAGAGACGGGGTTTCACCATGTTAGCCAGGATAGTCTCGATCTCCTGACCTCGTGATCCACCCGCCTCGGCCTCCCAAAGTGCTGGGATTACAGGCTTGAGCCACCGCGCCCGGCCGGCCATGGTATTTTAAAAGGTGAACTTATTTAATGCTGTTAGTTTTATTTATGATGACATAATGTAAACAACTTTTTACAAATGTCTTCACTAGGACTAAATTGACATATACTTGCTTTACATGTGTAACATTTTTCCAAAAGCAGTTTAAAAATTGTCATCTGCATCTCTCCAAACTACAGATAGTCCTTAACTTATGAAGGTGTTATGTCCCAATAAAACTATCATTAAATTGTAAATATCATAAGTCAAAAATGCATTTAATACACCTAACCTACCAAACTGAGAGCTGCAGCTCACTGCCGCCACACAGCATCACAACAGAGTATTTTGCTGCATATATGGCTACCCTGGAAAAATATCCAAATTCACAGCATGGTTTCTTTCCCAAAGTAGCTGGGACTATAGGCACATGCCACCAGGGCCAGTTAAATTTTTTATTTTAATTTTTGTAGCGACATAGGGTCTTGCTGTGTTGTCCAGGCTCACAGTACAGTTTCTAATGAATGTGTATCACTTCACCACATGGCAAATTAAAAAAATTGTAAGTCAAATAGAATTGTAAGCTGGGGACCATCTGTTCTTCTTTTCTTCTCCCATGATTTTATTTTCATGCTACAAAAGTACACTCACATCAATATTTCCTTCTTTCAAATTTTCCTTCACCTGCCTAATTCTGTTTATCCTTCAAGATTTATCTTAGATGGCACCATCTTCAGGAAGCCTTCCCTGATTTCCCAGATTAAAGGAGTTGCTCCGTTTCTGGGCTCCCCAATCCACTGTGCATATGATTACCTGGGTAATTTCCACACTCTACTTAAATCAATGCATTCTGGAAATAGTTTATTTTCCTAATTAGACTATGAACTCCTTAAAAGCCCAGGCTTCATCTTTCAGCTCTGCATCTGCAGGACAAGGGTACACAGTCAGTGGCCAATAAATGTTGGTGAAGAGAGGAAGAGAGAGGGAATAAAATAAATTTTATGTCTATTTTCTCCATCAATTCTCTTCTCCTTCATCCTCATGTCATGTCTTCCTATTACTTCTCTCCAAACACTAATACATCATCTTTATCCTTCTCTTCCTAGTTTCAATTCACAACTTGCAATATCTCTCTTGGGGTCCTAACTATTGCAAAAATGCTGATCTGGTGTGTGAGTAGCACAGGTTTCACAGTTTGTTGCTCCTTAGCATTGCAAAGAAGAGGATTGTTTTATCTGGCGCTGGATTAGTCTCCATTATATCTCCTCTTCTGTTTTAGCTAGGGATTTTTAACATGATTGAGTTTTACCTAGTTTTCAATGTTAGCAGCTGGGTAAACATACTTTCTGCAACACCCTGGATAAAATGGCAAACTCCAGGGGAAAGTCTTCTACCTTTAGATTAATAAAAAAGACTTGCTCACAGCCCTGGCTGGGGAATAGTAACACCTGAGAACATTTGAGGGGAATTGTGTGTGCTGGCTGTGGAAAACGCAGCTGATGACCAAAACAGGCAGCTGCCGTCCTGAGCGAGGCTGACCGCCCTCAGAGAGTAGCTTCAAACTGTACTTAGCAAGAATAACAGACAAGTGAGGTAAGTGACTGACAACTCTGGTAGGTACTTCCAAAAAAGCCTGCACTTTTCATAGGAGAATCACCTGATTCTAAAAAACATAAATGAAGGCTTGCAAGGGACAGGGAGGGGAGTACTCAAAAATTGCTCAGGGAAAATACTTTGGAAGGAAGATTTTGAGACACAATAGGAAATTCACGTGTATATTTACAAGCGCCAACTTTGTAAAAATCCATGAATGCTTCTGTTTTCACTGTCTTCAAATTGGGTACAAAGGAGGAGAAACCTTTTTAAAACAAATACAGTGAGTTCATCATTCCTAGAGTTTGTTTTTAAACTTATCTGCTGTGCAAATTCACTCTCATGAATCCCTCCATATTTTTACATGTTTTAAAGATTTTCTAAAATAAAAATATCAGGCAAGGAAAGTATCTATAAGTATTAAAGGAAAGTGCTTGTGATGTAAGGTTTAATAGAAGACAACAGGCAAAAACACGATAGACTCACATGGTAAAGTCGATTATCTGTGAGTGGCTACAGTTACTAAAACTATGTTTTTACTATGGAAATGACTGGCAAACCGCATTTAAAAAATTGGAGCATGTATATCAACATGTTGAAAAAATACAATAAATGAGTAACAGGCACAGTCTGTAACTGCAATACTTTTGCAAAATAGAAATTTTTAAAAAGTGGTTATTATGAAAAATATGGAAAACTAACTTCTTAGGCTCACTGAAACAAATGTGTTAAGGAATAGTTCAAAAATAACCACTACAATGTCTTCTAGAAAGTCTGCAATGGTTACCAAATGAAAATTCAGGAGGGCAAGGATTCTTTACTGTATTTTACTGCTATATTACTAGTGCTCAGAACAGTTCATGGCACACAGTAGGTGTTCGATAAATGCTTGTTGAATACGTGAGAGACTGAATAAATGGAGGAGAAGCATAGACCATTTCAACCTAGCCCTCTGGTCTCTCCAGGTAAGAAACAGGGTCTTCCTGACTCCATGTTGCTGAAATGCTTTGACCTCTCCTCTACTAGGTAGAGCACTCCCTCCCTTGATGCTCTCTCTTCAAGTTAAAGAGAAAAAAGTTGCTAATAAGCAAATCCATTTTATGCACCCCCCCACAAAAAAAATCCTTTATTTCACAAGTTTAATAAACTACTTTGTCATAAAGGCTTTCATTATTTCATGACACGATCTGCCTGCCATGGGCTCCCACTCTCTCTGAACCAACCTAACACCCCTCTTCTCTTGCTCCCCCAGATCCAAGCACACTGTCCTCTGAGTTACTCCATAAACTCTGCCTGGAATGCTTCTCCCAGATGCCTGCCAGCCTCCTTCAGACATTTTCTCTCATTTCTTGCAGGATTCTGCTCAAATGTCACTTTCACTGAAAAGCCCTCTGTGACCAGGCTAAATGAAAAACCCAGCTTCACACTTAACTTCTGGCATTCTTCCTTGTCCTGGCCTGCATTATTTTTCATGGATACACTTGGTCTGTTTCATTCACTTCTCTATCCCCAACGCTTGCAACAGTGCCTACTACACAGTTAGTGCTCAATAAATATTTCTTGAGTGCATAAACAAACAAGGACACAGTCATATTTTATGTGCCACTTCAGGGAGGCAATATGAGAGATGAAAAAGGTGTTACATTTTGAATCCCATTTCTAACTATTCACTATGTGCCTGACCTGGAGACCACCTCCCTAAATGTCAGAATTTTCATATCAAGTGGGAATAGTAACACTTATTTGGCATGTACTTGGCAGCCACCAAAGACTGGTTCCACCCCTTCCTTTCTCCCTGGCTCCTTTTTTGTGGCTGTGAGCTAATGTAACACTTTTGTTAGGAAATAAAATGCCTGCAAGTTCTGAGGTGACTGTGCAATGTGTGTGCTGAGCAAGACAAGAATGTTGAGAAGGCCCTGGAGCAGTATCATTCATAATGACAACCAACATTGATTGTACTTCCGTTTGACAAGGGACAAAGCACAAAAAGGACAACCTTCTTTTCTAAAGGTGCCATCATCTGACTGGGAACAGAGGCTTCTAGAACTGGCCTTGAAACATGACTAAGTTTCAGAATAGTAGTAATCCTGAGAAGCATTTCAGAGAGGAAACTAAACCAATAGGGAGGGTGACTATAGCAGGGATGTCCTTTGGAAACATGTTAGAAGAAGAGTGGACAGGAAAGGTGATGTCAGATTATGGAAGACCCTGCATGCCAGGCTGGAGGCTATGTCTAATCATGTAATTTATGAAGCACCACTAATATTTTTGAATACTGGAAAAACAGAATCATATAATGAAAATGACAAATTTTAAAGAACCTGTAGAGACTTCTCAAAGCCAAGCACTAAACAATACTAATGATCCCAGTGCTATTTGTTTGGAAAAATAAATGATAAGCTTATAAACTGGAATGAATCAATATTCTAATTCTAATCTTCCCAGATCATCACTATTTGAACTACCTTGGAGGAGAAGAGACATGCTAGAAAAGACTTGGAGAATTGCAACCCATAAGAAAGTACCAAAAAATGTCAGCGCACTAGCAGAAGAGAGCACAAAAGCTAGCCTCCAAGCAGCCAAGGGCTCTATCTGTGGTCTGTGTTTTAACAGCAGTACAAATGATGATGTGACCTCCTTATGAAATTTCCTCTCCTAGGACTACCCCCTCCCCCAATCCAGTCTCTTCCTTGCACATTGATTCCTTACTTATTGTTAAGTCTGAACAAAAATATAACAATCTTATGAATACCAAAATGCTGAAACTTCTACTTCTGTATATAAAAGAACAGAAAGAAGAAGGTTGCAGATTATTTAACTCACACCAAAGAGGGAAAATGGAAATGAGTATGTTACAGATGCTACTAAAAGTCATTCCACAGTTGAACTCCATTACAGAATTTAACAAGGAATAAAAGTTTTAAAACATAGGAAACCAATCTAGGTATCATATTTTCCTTGGGATCTACTCTTCTTGCAGCATGGTCATGATTTATTCAGATTATCAAAGAGCTTCTGATAAGGTTTTCACAAGTGGTTATTATTGAAACTTGGTAACCATAGTGTGAAAGGAAAAAGTTTTATCAATTAACTATATTAATTACAAATGATTGAGAGGCATAGAGGCAAAAAGAAGAAATAAATGGGCAATTCTCTTGTGGAGAAAAGTTAGTCATTGAGGGCTCTGGGGCTTCGCGGTAGAATCGGAGTTATATTTAACTAGGGACACCCAGTTCTCCTTCCCCCATTCTGTGTCTATCAGTCCCACAACACACAGTCCCTCTATTGATGTGAACAGCATTTGGCACATGGAAAAGATACACGCAGTGTTTAAAATCACAAAAGTGTTTAAAGTTACAAAAGTATTTCAAATCCAGGAAATAGAAAATAGATAGATGAATGTTGATTCAGATATTCCTACAGACATCCCCAAATACAAAGACAACAAAAATAAAAACAACAGCAGAATTTTAGTTCTTATAACTTTGATGTATACTACATAGAAACACATGAGCCTTTTCAAAAGACTGGATATGGTATTTAAACAAAATTACCTAATCTATTGGCATGATGAGAGCAAATTTTCAATAGAAGAAAAATTTATGTGGGCATTTCGATCCACAAAAGCCACAAAGCCTATTTGTACAGATTCAGAAGACATGTAAAGGCAAACAAAAAGTGAAACTGACATGGAACAGTAAGAATAATTACTTTTTTTCAGACAAACTTGAAAAATTGGTACAGGTATTACAAATAAATAACCTGACATTAATGGAAAAATTTGGCATTTGCAAAGATCCAGAAATAACATCATGATTCACAGGAGTGGCTCAGAAATGCAAACCAACTCTTGGTTTCACCTCTCTTTGCCTTGTTTTCCTTACATGTAAAATGGAAATAACAGAACTTACCTCACAGGATGATTATGAGAATTAAATGAGATAATGTATCTAAAGCATTTAACACAGTGAAAGTATGAAATAATGTTAAATTATTATTGTTGTTGTTGTATTTATGAAAAACTAAACCCAAACAGCTACAGGACACAGAGAAACAACCTAATTCAAGTCATGGTGACTTTCTTATTTATATCATTGTTATGACTCAGTACTTAACAAAGCATATAAAATGTGTTCAAGTGCTTCTAAACAAACAAACAAAAAAAACCCGCAGCTTTAAAATCTCTCCACTAGCCAGTTTTGTAAAATGGAAGAGAATTACAAATTGATCTCAAATAAGCCAAGAAAAAAACCCACAAAACACCAGATAAATGCTTATCATATATTAATTCTTAAATGGATGAATACAAGATCCAAACTTACCGTTCAGATAATATTTTAATAAGCTCTTTTCTATTCTGTACCCGAAGGTGGTTAGTTTTATACTTGGAGTCATCAATCAACTCAGGCAAATCCAAGATCTAAAAGGGAAAAATAATTTTCAAGTATAAGAAGTAGATTGTTCTTGTACCTGCCTCTGGGTGCCAGTGTTCAGGTCTTGTCTCTCCCTTCTCAAGAACATTCCTTGCTGGTCTTTATGCCCCTCAACAAGGACATATGGAGGGAACAAGCACACAGTTAGGATGGATCATGCTGGTGAAAGGGTTTGTCATTCATAAGAGGCTTTTACTACATTTAAGCAAATATTCTTCCATATAGGAGAACAGCAAAAGATCCCCATAAGTCTTATGCCAAATATGAGAATATAGGAAACATGTTATCAGATTACCATAGAAAAAAAATCTTGTTTAGAGGAAATAGGGAGAGAGATGCTAAACTGGGTAAAACAGACCAAATTTTAAAAACCAATATCATAAGTGCATACCTACATGTATCTTGTATACAGTCAACATGCACCTTGTAGATATATTCACTTATTTATTCCACATGTAAATAAAATACTGTGATCTTCCCAGGTTGTCCTAAGCAAAATGTTCTAAAAGCTGCTAAAATAAAGTAAAAGCAAATACGTTTGCCCAAATTCTCACCATTTAAACAATAGCAAATTAAAAGATCTTCTTCTTATAGAAGTATCACTATTTTTTATTAATATATCTCCCTGAAGTAATACCAATTAGAAATGCTTTTATAGATTTCCTTTTGCTCCTCCTCAATAAGGGGAAAATCTATCTTGCAAGTCCCTTTGGACAACGTTCAATGTTAACAAGACTATAATGAAAGTACCAAGTGGATTTGGAATGGAAAAGTTTTACAAAGACTGTGTAGAGGCAGTGCTTGGCAGTTGTGTTGGAAAGTTACAAGGAGCATTTACAGCCTGGGGGCAGGCCATGCGGCCTACAGAAAGCTTCATTGTCTTTATTAATGTATTTGCAAAGGAGAGAGAAGTGAAGAAGATTCCCCTGAGTAAAGAGACCATCTCAGTGGTGTAATTTCTTTCACATGTTTCAGTTATTTCCTTTAGGAATAATAAAGACAGCATTAATCTCCCAGATTTTAAAAACCAACACCACATACAGCACCCTTTCTAGAAATCTCCCTGTCACAACACCTGATCCAAGAATTGGCCTCAAGCCTTGTCTAGCAGTTAGACACCCTCCCTCCCTAAGAGTGAATAAGTCATTCCAAAAAAAAAAGCAAGTGTCTTCACTAAGTCACAGGTTAAATTTACAAACTTGGCCTTACCCAAAAAGCACCATCAGCAACAAAAAATTACACAGTGACCACACTTAAGGGTAACTGGAATGCCCATGTGTCCACTGTATTTGACTTAATGGGACTCTTTTCTGTTTCAAAGATGGTGTGAAATTGTTGGCCAAAGTAATAATCCTTCCATCTTCAACTATGCCAGCTAACATTCAAAATGTTTCTAGAGAGACAGCTTCAAGGACTGTGATCATAACTATTATTTTGGAGCTTAAATTTAAAAAGAGTGCTGCCTGGAATAAAACAAAACAATGTACATGAAAATGCTTGACATATTAAGCAGTAAATAAATGTGAAGTATTCCAACTAGGTACTGTTTCCCCCAAAAGAATTTTTTTTTTTTGAGACAGAGTCTCACACTGTTGCCCAGGCTGGAGTGCAGTGGCACGATCTCAGCTCACTGCAACCTCCGCCTCCCAGATTCAACGGATTCTCCTGCCTCAGTCTCCTGAGTAGCTGGGATTACAGGCATGCATGCCATCATGCCCGACTAATTTTTTGGATTTTTAGTAGAGACAGGTTTTCACCATGTTGGTCAGGCTTGTCTTGAACTCCTGACATCAAACAACCCACCCACTTCAGCATCCCAAAATGCTAGGATTACAGGCATGAACCACAGAGTCTGGCCAGAAATTTTTAAAAAGCATATATTGGTTCAAACAAGAAAGGAGGGAGGGTTCCGCAAAAAAAAAAAATGAAGAGACATTGGCAAAAACAAAAAGAAAGAAAATAACAAAACACCATAAACTGAGTGACAAACATTTTCTAAAAAGGGGAAAAGAGAGAAAAAATAATGAAGACCCATGATAATAAAAACTGCAAGTGTTTTAACATGCCTGTCATCTAAAGCCCCCCTTATAGCAAAAACCAAAATCCTTAAGATAGTCTGAAAAGTTCTACACGATATGGTGCTATTACCTCTCTAACATCACCTCTTACCATGCTCTCCTCCCTTGCTCATTGCTGCAGCCATTTCATCTTCTTGCTGGACTAGGAACATGTCTATTCCACTTCAGCCTCAGGAGTTTTAAAATAGCTATTCCTTTGCTTGGAACATCTTCCACCAGACATCTAGTCGACTAGCTCCTCCTTTCCTTTGTTGAGTTGACTCAAATTCAACTTCTTAATGCAACTACCCTGATTACCCTACCCCCACCACAGGCCACCCCACCCCACTCAACACTGACTCCCCTGATTCCCTCTTCCCTTGCCCATTTTTTCCCATAATATTTATCACCTAACATATTTATCATGTTTATTACTCCATATCTGTCTGCCCTGCTAAAATGTAAGCTTCACAAAGTCAAAATATTTTAAATGTTTTGTTCACTGGTATAGCCCAAATGCTGACAACACATTCTTCAACTGACAAGCTCACAGATAAACAATGTGAACACTTCCAGGTGTATGATATTTCAGACATTATTTTTTGCATATACCTTATTCCATTGTGTCTAAAATCACTTTTTAGCTGCAGCCAGGCACGGTGGCTCATGCCTATAATCCCAGCACTTTTGGGAGGCCGAAGCGGGTGGATCACCTGAGGTCAGGAGTTGGAGACCAACCTGGCCAACATGGTGAAACTGCATCTCTACTACAAATACAACAATTAGCCGGGCATGACAGTGGGTGCCTGTAATCCCAGCTACTCAGGGGGCTGAGGCACAAGAATCATTTGAACCCAGGAGGCGGAGGTTGCTGTGAGCCAAGATCACACCACTGCACTCCAGCCTGGGCAACAGTGTGAGACTCCATCTCATAAATAAAAATAAATAAATAAAATATATAGGTGCTTCTTAAAAGCTATATGGTCTCTTGAAAGAGTTGTTTGTCAGGAGAAAATTATGAAGAGTTGTCATTGACTGTAAGTCATAATGTTCATATACACCGCCATCACTTTATGTGCATTACTGATACAACACATGTTAAGTTTAATTGCCATTTAAAATGGCATCCAGTATAATAGAAAATATAACTCAGTACTGAAATAAAAGATCTTTGCATATGCAGGAAGGTGCAGAAACAGAGAATCACTTGCAGCATAAGAACTACTGGAATCTAGTTTTTAGATAAAGGAAAAGGCAACATCTCTCTCGTGAAATGTGAGGTTTCACAATTTCTCAACAAATTCAGATCATCTGATCTTCCCTCTGCCGGTATAAATGTTAAATAAGTATTTGCACAAGAATTTGTTGCAAACAAGTTTTCTGAGATGACAAAAATTGGTCCATAATTAATATAGCCCCACTCCAGCTTTCTTTTCATTAGCGTTTGCACCTTTTGTTTGTGTTTGTATATTTTTCCATCCTCTTACTTTAACTTGACAGTATCATTATATTTGATGTGAATTTCAAATATGCATTGGACTGCATAGAGTTGGGTCATTTTTTTCTGACAACTTGTTTTAATTCATAATATTAAGATCATTCACATTTAATGTTATTCATATTTTTGAATGAATTAGATCTATCAGTTTATTCTTTTTTCCGTTTATTCGTGTTTTGCTTTCTGGTATTCTTTAGAGTTGTTACTATTACATTTACCTATTTTGATTTTGGCTATATTTCTGCATAGATGTTTAATGATAGATGTTTATTGCTTAGGGGATCATAATGCATATACTTTTCACAGTGTAGTTAGAATCAAAATTTTACCACTTCAAGTGGAATATAGCAAACTTACTGCAATATAGTCCCTTTACTCTCCCCATTTTATGTTGTATTTATCTGTACGTTAGATCTACATACACCGAAAATCCCATCAGACAGTATCTTAATGTTTGCTTTCACCCATCAAATATTTCAAAGAATTCACTAGGAAAAGAACAGACCATTGTATTCACCCAGATATTTACTATTTATGTTGCTTTTCCTTCATTTCTCATGTTTCCAGTTCCCTTCTGACAACATTTATCTTCTGTAAATGAAAAAATTCCTTGAAAAATTATTTTAGAGCAAGTCAGCTTGGTTTTCCTTTATACAGAATGTCTTTATTTAACCTTCATTTCTTAAGGATATTTCTACTGGATATTGAAATCTAGGTTGGCATTTCTTTCCATTCAGCCTTTTAAACATGTTGTGCCACTTCTTCCCTAGCATTAATTTCTGACAAAAAAAATATGCAGTTAATTGAGTCACTGATCCCTCATAGATAATACATTCTTTTTGTCCTCTGAGTGTTTTTCTGGATGATTTTTGTGTATCCATTGTGTTACAACTGCCTATAGTATTGAGTACAGTAACATGTACATGCTGTACAGATTTATAGCCTAGGAGGAACAGGCTATCCCATATAGCCTAAGTGTGTAGCAGGCTATACCATCTAGGTTTGTGTAAGTACACTCCGATATTCACACGCCACCACCAACTGACACATTTCTCAGGACATATACCTGTTGTTAAGGGACACATTATGTTTTCATGCATAGATTTGTTTCAGTTTATCCCATTTATGGTTTGCCAAAATTATTAAATCTATGGGCATTTAACTGTTACCAAATTTGGTATATATACAATTGTTATTTCTTCAAATATTTTCCAGCATGTACACTTTCTCCCCTCATTCTGGGACTACAATGACATAAATATTGGGCTTTTTGTTATTGTTGCACAGGTTCCTGAGGATCTGTTATTTCTTGTTTTGAGTAGGAAGGAGCTATCTTTTGTTCTCTCTATTGTTCACATTGAATAATTTCTATTGATCTATCTTTAAGTTCCTTGTCATCTTCATTGCACTATTGAGCTCAACCGGTGAGGTGTAATTTTTTTCTTGGTTATTATACTTTTAAGTTTTTAATTTTCCCTTTGGTTCTTCTTCATATCTTGTATTTCTTTGCTGAATATTTCTATATCCCATTTATTTAAATGGTATTTGTGATGCTTTTTAGAACATTGTTATAATAACTATGTGAACATCTTTGTAAGTTAATTCCAACATCTGCATCATCTTTGCATTGGCATTGATGGCCTTTTCTCATGCAAGTTCTGGTTCTTCATATGCTGAGTAATAATAGATTGTATCCTGGACATTTTGAACATTATATTATGAGCCACTGAGTCTTGTTTAAATTATAAGGAGAATTTTCACTCTTGCTGATTTAGCAGACAATTGACCTGGTTACATCCAAGCTGCCAGTTCTAACCCAACTTCTGTGTGCTCTGATTCTCATGTTGATTAAGTTTTCAAAGCCTTTGCAGTGTTATTTGAATCTGACTAGTATATGCCAAACCTAATGGTCATACGACAACCTGGGCAGTTGTCTATTTATCAATACAGTTCCTATCATCTTTGGTATGCTGATTAGGATCAAATTAGTGCATATGCAAGTAAGGGGTGATCCCAAGAGTTCATAAACAACATAAAGGATAGCGTCAAGATCTTCTCTTGGCAATCTCTCTAGCATTTTCCAGTTGCCTGGGGCTCCTGCTTTAGTTATCCCACTCCCCAGCATGGTTTCAGGGCAGAGGCCATGCAATGGGAGGATGAAGGGGAAAAAAGCAACAAGGAATCACTCCTTTCTTTGGGATCAATGAAGAAAGTTCTTCTTTCGCAAAGTTGGCTCCTGCTCATCTGCTGTTTCCAATACAGGATTACTTGGGGTCTGGGGCATAAGAAAATGGAAAGGAAGGGAAAACAAACTATATCCATACTCTCTCTGACATTACAGCTCACTTTTTCATGTTCTTTGCCCCAGGAATAAAGAGCATTTCCTGGATATCTGCTGCGTTGCCTGGTGCTCACTTCCAGGTTTCAGGTTCAACTATACTCGAGTGAAGGAATAACTGGAGGGAAAAGCTGGTTAAGTTGACTGCCGGTTAGAGGTACTTCAAATTTGGGTGTTCTCCCCTAAATCTCTTACTATTTACTTTTCAAAGTCTTTTAATACATGCTTCATGGACTCATGTAATTCTGTCCAGGTATGATCACCGTGCTCAGGGTAAGTGGGAAAAGTGTATTTACTCTATCCTCCTCAGAACCAGAATCTTCACATCTAATTTTCATAGATGTCATTTATTAAGTACATATGAGCAAGGCCTATTCTAAGTGCTTCACTTCTCTAACATTTTCCAAACCCCTAAGTTGTATATAAGTATAATTACATATTATAATCTTCATTTTATACATAGGAGAACAGATGCTTAGAAAAGATGAAGGACCTTGACGGCGTTCACCTACCTACTAACAAGACTTATAGTAGGCCTTAAACATTATACCTTGGATATATTATATTTTGGAGCAGGCGGTTTAAAAACCTGCTTCAAAATCACCTACAGTCCTTCTTAAAACTGAAGTTTCCTCTATCTCACCCCAGACATACTAAAGTAAAATCTTTGGGAATAGTGTTAAATAACATTCCTATGCATACTACATTGAGAACCAATGTATAGTCTCTCCAACAAAAGAAGCCTTTGATCTACATTACTTTCAAAAGGATATCAATATTCAATATTTCATATAGGAATACCCATTAGGGGTGGCATCCATCGGCTTAAAATAGCTTACATATGCTCACTTTCTTACTTTGCCATATCATGGTAAGGAACATTAAGTAGGACTTGTTATGAACAAGATTCACTTTATACACAAGATTTTCTGGAACCTCACACTGGAACCCAACATTCTTACTCTCATCCAACTCCTTACAATGAAAGCTCGCTAATACAGCTCCTCCCCAAGAATTATCAATCAATCACTATATGAATTCTATTTTGGAAAGAGACTAAGCATAAGTCAATTCCATTCATTTGTCACAGACAGTACTGCCACATTTCTCCCCAGGAAGTAAAGCTGTCCCATCTTTCCTGATGGAGTATACTTGACAAAAAAACAGTTTTGAGGGGCTCACTGTGAAGAACTGGGAACCCCATCTTCTATAAGCCCGGTTTGAATAACAAGGCCCTCAGTAATAAATAAATATGAGTTAAAAAAACAGCTTAGAAGAAATCCACACACTACACATAACTGGGAAGGAAGAAAACTTTGCATCAGAATGAAGGAACAGATGATTTTTCTTAGGTAAGAAGGTGTTTAGGACAAGTTTACATGTAAGGGTGTAATTACAAAGATTTGAAAAAGTCAATCAGATTGCAACATTCACACAGGATGCCTAGCTAATAATGTAAATAACTCAAGAATCCTGTACACATAAATCTTCTGAGAATCTCAAAGAGTTTTATAGACATTGGATTAATGGCTCATATCAGGGATTATCATTCCTAACTCTCATATGGGAAAATCAAGGTCAAGTGTGCCATTCCTAAGGCCCTCCAATAGTCTCCTTTATAAGCAATGTTTTATAACACACCATAACAATAAGTCATATTCCAATACTAAAACTTCTGACAGTCTGCTTTGAAATAAGAACCTTTGTTGAAAACTGTTCTTATGGATATTTATGAGGAAGTTCAAAAGTGTTAACTTGATCAGCAGTAATGAATCAAAAATACAAAGAATTCAGTACAGTTATTTTGAAAACTAAAGAGTATGTCAAGCAGTAATTTTCGCTGCCAGGTCCTCCCACCCCCAACCCCACCACTTTCTGGAGAAAGAAAACTCCAAAACATATGGCCCAGGAAGAAAATCTGTACTCGTTTTTAGGAATGAACTGGCTTTTACATCTCTGCAGTTAGAGTACGCAAATGACTTCACAGGCAACAGCTTCCGTATGTTTCATATTTTTAACATTGACCGTTTATAATAAAGATTCTTTGATCCCAGATCAAATGTTTGAATCGATTTTCCCTACATTTACTCAGAGTCACCATTTAAAAGGCTCCCCTCTTTCCCACCTCAGATGTTTCAGCCCTTCCTGCAATCAGAACTGTCTCCATTTGTCACCTTCTCCATGGTCCTTCCCACCCCTTTGCTGTGGTTTTTAGCTCTGCTCCCTAACTTCTCATACAAAAGAGGCACAGTAATAAATAATTTTTGTACATAATAAGTTAACTACAGTAAATGAGATTCAGGATTTCATAGGCATCTTTTTTTTGTTGTTTTTTTGTTTTTTTTTTGAGACAGAGTCTCCCTCTGTCCCTAGGTTCCAGTGCCATGGTGCAATCTCAGCTCACTGCAACCTCTGACTCCTGGATTCAAGCAATTCTCCTACCTCAGCTTCCTGAGTAGCTGGGACTACAGGCGCATGGCCACAATGCCCGGCTGTTTGTATTTTAGTAGAGACTGGGTTTCACCATGTTGCTCAGGCTGGTCACGAACTCCTGAGCTCAGGCAATCTGCCCACCTCTCGGTCTGTCAAAGTGCTGGGATTGCAGGCGTGAGCCACCGCACCCGGCCCTCATAGTCATCTTTAATAACACCAAAAGCTCATGGTAAAATTTAGTATAAAAACTGATTGTCTCTCAAAAAATAAAAAGAAAAGAAAGAAAAAAATCCTTAACAGGCAAGGCCTTTGGATATATTTAAGAAAAATAAAAATAAACATTCCCTGGATTAAAACTAGAAAAAATGAACAGATACCTAAGTTCTAAAATTAAAACACCAAAGTCTTGGTAACTCATATAAACATCAAGTAAAAAAAAAAAAAAAAAAAAAAAGTCTAGTAGGCCAGGTGCAGTGGTTCCACATGTAATCCTAGAACTTTGGGAGGCTGAGGTGGGCAGATCGATTGAGGTCAGGAGTTTGAGACCAGCCTGGCCAGCATGGTGAAACCTCATCTCTACTAAAAACACAAAAATAGCCAGGCATGGTGACGTGCACCTGTAATCCCAGCTCCTCTGGAGGCTGAGGCAGGAGAATCGCTTGAAGCAAGGAGGTGGAGGTTGCAGTGTTCCGAGATCGCTAAGTCTAATAAATGCTACAAGTTTAGAATATCCCTAAGAATAAATTATTTAAAATGATTCCAAGGCCTTTATTTTAAGGCCTTGTTGAGAAGGAACAATTTTAATATAATCTTAATTCCTAAAACCTTGAAACATAAATTCTTCAGAAAGGTACTCATTAAATAAAAGTTAAGTTGAAAAACAGTTTCAAAATTTCCAGTAGTAAATAAAATAAATATGGGAGTAGCTTAACTATATATGGGTCCAATTAACCTGATATAGTAAAAGAAGAAGGTAGAGAACGAAAGGAAGAAAGGAAGGCAGGAAGGGAAGGAGGGAGGGGAAAAAAGAAAAAAATACCAGTGTTAAAAGTCCCTTTAAAAATGATTTTTTTTCACCCATTTTGTTTGGACTGGTAGGCAGGTCAAGTTTTAGGACAATTTAAGCTACTACGATTCTTCATTTTAAAATGCAGTCAGATACCACAAAAAAACACAGAATGCTAATTTGGACTCTGCCTTATCCTTTATAAGCATAAAAATCCTATACTTTTAGGTGCTAACACAGGGGGCCTAAGTTGGTTATGACCTGGGCAAAACTAAATTTTCCCTGGCTTTGTACAAGATCATAGACCAATCCCAATAATTATAGATTACCTTGCACACAGTGGCAAACTGCTGGTTATTTCCTGCTCCAACTACGATATAGCCATCCTTGGTTTTAAAAGCCTAAAAGAAATAAATACATGGGAAATATTATTTATATGTTGACAAGACCACAAAAGTTTACTTTAATTTCTAAAATATCTATATAGAAAGCTTGTTCTAAAGCAATGTTATTAATTCAATAACAATTAATTTGTATCTTTTTCATATATGTATATATATAGTATATCTTCCGCAAAAGATATACTACATATATACACACTGGCTAAATGTCAAACATTCAATAGCCACATGTGACTAGTGGCTATTGTATTAGCCAGCACAGACAGAATATTTCCATCATCACAGAATAGATCTCACTCTCTCTCAATATATATGTATCTATATACAAACACACACATATATGTACACACGTATGTATGTATATGTGTGTGTGTGTGTCTGTGTGTGTGTGTATGTGTGTGTGCATATATATATATATTTGATGAAAGGGTCTGGCTCTGTCACCCAGGCTCCCAGGATGGAGTACAATGGCATGATCTCAGCTTACTGTTCCACCTCCCAGGTTTAAGCAATCCTCCTGCTTCAGCCTCCTGGGTATCTGGGACTACAGGTGCATGGCACCATGCCCAGCTAATTTTGTCCTTTTTGTAGAGATGGGGTCTCAATATGTTGCCCAGGCTGGTCTTAAACTCCTGGGCTCAAGATCTGCCCACGTCGGCTTCCCAAAGTGCTGGGATTACAGGCATTAGCCACCGTGCCTGGCCCTTTTTCTTTTATATATGGATAGTTGGTTTCATTTAGATCGTTCTAAGCATTTCCTAGCTCTTCCGCTGTTACAACATTTGTCAAAAAAAATAAAAAAGAGTGATTCAAAAAAAAAAAGAAAATTCATTATAATGTACAAAATAAAATACTATATCTTGTAGTATTCTGCAGGATTTTCTTCTCCTGAGCCTTCAGCATTTCTTAAGCATCTGTCTTTGATCTTTCACTTCACTTGCTTATTATAGTAGCCACTAGCCACATGTGATCATTAAATTTAAATAAATTGAAATTAAATTAGCCAGTCACTAAAGGTCAAATATTGTGATTCTATTTATATGAAATGACTAAAATAGGCAAACCCATCAAGACAGAAAAAAACACTAGTGGCTGCATAAAGCAGTGGAAGCTGGGGGAAGATGGGGAGTGATTGTTAATGAATACTGGGTTTCTTTTCAGGGCAATGAAAATGTTCTAAAATTGACTGATGCTTGCACAACTCTGAATACACTAAAAATCACTGGATTGTGCACTATAAATGGGTGAATTATATGGTATGTGAAGTACATTCCAATAAAGCTGTTATTAACAATTAACAATTCAGATCCCTAGTCACACTAGCTAAATGTCAAGCATTCAATAGCCACATGTGGATAGTGGCTATTGTATTAGCCAGCACAGACAGAGAGTATTTCCATCATCACAAAGTTCTTTTATACAGTGCTGATTGAGTGGAACTGAGAGATTGTATTGGTCATGTCTTCATTTCAGTCTTCATCATCCTAACATGATATCTGAAGAATGTCAGGCAATTAATAAATAGTAGGTAAATGCTAATGAATCAACCAAATGATTGCTTCCAGATAGCACAATGGTAGCTAAAATAGATGTCAAGTAATACATTATAACAAGGTTTTATTCTATTTACATTGTTGCTTGGTTTGGTAAGGAATGCTATTAAGGAGATATCACATAAACTCTTTTAAACATTCTCTCTTGTCCATGAGGGCAAAAGTAAAGTTAGTGTCATAGACAATGCATTAGTGTTTCTCAGACTACAGAAAGAAAATCTGCAACAAAGCTGTGGGTGAGGTACAAAGGATTTAGAGCTGAAGTATTGCAAGGAACCATTGACAACTGTGAAGTTATACAGGTTGTTTGCTTCCTTTTTTGTGGAGAAGGGTGAGGTGGGGGGTGAATAAGTAAATGTGAAGTAACAATCTGTGTTGGAACGTATAACGTGAAGAAAGGCTTTACAAATTTTGGATCAGTGACATGTCCAGTAAGTTTATATTTTCTGGGGTGTTCATTTCCTTTTCATAAGTAAAGAAATGCAAATGTTTCCCTGCAGCCTCCAAAATATATTTAAATATATATTTTATCAATATAAAAGTTTAAAATGTTTAAGAAGCTTCTAGATAGCTGAACATGCAGAGGTTCCTAAAGGATGGCATGCCCTGGGAGGGAATGGAAGGTGCATACCCCTCCCTATATCTTACCCTACACATGTCTTCATGTGGACACTTGTTAATATCCTTTATAATAAACCAGCAAGCACAATAGTTTTAAGCAAAGGTAACTAGTCAATGATCATTGAAAAGTGAAGAACTCATGGCAGCTGAGTCTCAGAATACAATCAGCCAGCCTAAAGATCATCAAATAGATTTTATAAAGATTCAGGTAAGATTAGGAGTTCTTTTTGATAATTATCTATTCCTTGTTACTGCTACAGTATTTATTTAATAAACATATTTTAAATAAGAACTTTAAAAAATAATATGTTATTGAGGACTTCTGCATCAATGTTCATCAGGGATATTGGTCAAAAATTCTCTTTTTTTGTTGTGTCTCTGCCAGGCTTTGGTATCAGGATGATGGTGACCTCATAAAACGAGTTAGGGAGGATTCCCTCTTTTTCAATTGATTGGAATAGCATCAGAAGGAATGGTACCAGCTCCTCTTTGTACCTCTGGTAGAATTCGGCTGTGAATCCATCTGGTCCTGGACTTTTTTGGTGGGCTATTAATTATTGCCTCAATTTCAGAGCCTGTTATTGGTCTATTCAGGGATTCAACTTCTTCCTCGTTTAGTCTTGGGAGGGTGTAAGTGTCCAGGAATTTATCCATTTCTTCTAGACTTTCTAGTTTATTTGCATAGAGTGTTTATAGTATTCTCTGTTGGTAGTTTGTATTTCTGTGGGATTGGTGATGATATCCCCTTTATCATTTTTTATTGCACCTATTTGATTCTTCTCTCTTTTCTTCTTTATTAGTCTTGCTAGCGGTCTATCAATTTTGTTGATCTTTTCAAAAAACCAGCTCCTGAATTCATTGATTTTTTGAAGGGTTTTTGTGTCTCTATCTCCTTCAGTTCTGCTCTGATCTTAGTTATTTCTTGCCTTCTGCACCAAATCCAGCAGCATATCAGAAAGCTTATCCACCATGATCAAGAGGGCTTCATCCCTGGGATGCAAGGCTGGTTCAACAGACACAAATCAATAAACGTAATCCATCATATAAACAGAACCAAAGACAAAAACCACATGATTATCTCAATAGATGCAGAAAAGGCCTTCGACAAAATTCAACAGCCCTTCATGCTAAAAACTCTCAATAAATTCGGTATTGACGGGACGTATCTCAAAATAATAAGAGCTATTTATGACAAACCCACAGCCAATATCATACTGAAAGGACAAAAACTGGAAGCATTCCCTTTGAAAACTGGCACAAGACAGGGGTGCCCTCTCTCACTACTCCTATTCAACATAGTGTTGGAAGTTCTGGCCAGGGCAATCAGGCAAGAGAAAGAGATAAAGGGTATTCAATCAGGAAAACAAAGTCAAATCGTACCTGTTTCCAGATGACAGGACTGTATATTTAGAAAACCCCATTGTCTCAGCCCAAAATCTCCTTAAGCTGATAAGCAACTTCAGCAAAGTCTCAGGATACAAAATCAATGTGCAAAAATCACAAGTATTCCTATACACCAATAACAGACAAAAAGAGGGTCAAATCATGAGTGAACTCCCATTCACAATTGCTTCAAAGAGAATCAAATAACTAGGAATCCAACTTACAAGGGATGTGAAGGACCTCTTCAGGGAGAACTACAAACCACTGCTCAACAAAATAAAAGAGGACACAAACAAATGGAAGAACAATCTGTGCTCATGGAGAGGAAGAATCAATATCATGAAAATGGCCATACTACCCAAGGTAATTTATAGATTCAATGCCATCCCCATCAAGCTACCAATGACTTTCTTCACAGAATTGGAAAAACTACTTTAAAGTTCATATGGAACCACAAAAGAACCTGCATTGACAAGACATTCCTAACCCAAAAGAACAAAGCTGGAGGCATCATGCTACCTGACTTCAAACTATATTACAAGGCTATAGTAACCAAAACAGCAAGGTACTGGAACCAAAACAGAGATATAGACCAATGGAACAGAACAGAACCCTCAGAAATAATACCACACATCTACAACCATCTGATCTTTGACAAACCTGATAAAAACAAGAAATGGGGAAAGGATTCCCTATTTAATAAATGGTGCTGAGAAAACTGCCTAGCCATATGTAGAAAGCTGAAACAGGATCCCTTCCTTACATCTTATACAAAAATTAATTCAAGATGGATTAAAGACTTCAATGTTAGACCTGAAATCATGAAAACCCTGGAAGAAAAACTAAGCAATACCATTCAGGACATGGGCATGGGCAAGGACTTCATGTCTAAAACACCAAAAGCAATGGCAACAGAAGCCAAAATTGACAAATGGGATCTAATTAAACTAAAGAGCTTCTGTACAGCAAAAGAAACTACCATCAGAGTGAACAGGCAACCTACAGAATGGGAGAAAATTTTTACAATCTACTCATCTGACAAAGGGCGAATATCCAGAATCTACAAAGAACTTAAACAAATTTACAAGAAAAAATCAAACGACCCCATCAAAAAGTGGAAGAAGGATATGAACAGACACTTCTCAAAAGAAGACATTTATGCAGCCAACAGACACATGAATAAATGCTTATCATCACTGGCCATCAGAGAAATGCAAATCAAAACTACAATGAGATACCATCTCACACAGGTTAGAATGGCAATCATTACAAAGTCAGGAAACAACAGGTGCTGGAGAGGATGTGGAGAAATAGGAACACTTTTACACTGTTGGTGGGACTGTAAGCTAGTTCAATCATTGTGGAAGACAGTGTGGTGATTCCTCAAGGATCTAGAACTAGAAAAACAATTTGACCCAGCCATTCCATTACCAGGTATATACCCAAAGGATTATAAACCATGCTACTATAAAGACACATGCACACATATGTTTATTGTGGCACTATTCACAATAGCAAAGACTTGGAACCAACCCAAATGTCCATCAATGATAGACTGGATTAAGAAAATGCCACACATATACACCATAGAATACTATGCAGCCATAAAAAAAGGATGAGTTCATGTCCTTTGTAGGGACATGGGTGAAGCTGGAAACCATCATTCTGAGCAAAGTATTGCAAGGACAGAAAACCAAACACCGCATGTTCTCACTCATAGGTGGAAATTGAACAATGAGAACACTTGGACACAGGGTGGGGAACATCATACACCAAGGCCTGTCATGGGATGGGGGGAAGGGGGAGGGATAGCATTAGGAGATATACCTAATGTAAATGACAGTTAATGGGTGCAGTACACCAACATGGCACATGTATACATATGTAACAAACCTGCACATTGTGAACATGTGCCCTAGAATTTAAAGTATAATTTTTTAAAAAATGAGCTTCTTATAAGAATTTGGGACTTTTTAAGCTTTTTAACAAGGTTTGGAAACTACCAAATTAAGCCATTTTGCAAGTCTCAACTCCCAGGTAAAGTCTATGAGCTAGATTACCATCAACAACTTTTCTAGTAAAGAAGGCACTAAATGGTCCTATATAAAGACAAAAAAAATAAAAAATAATATGTTATCACTATAGAAAATTGGGGAAGTACAGAAAAATATAAGATGGGAAAAAAACTGCATGATATCATCACGCAGAAGAAGCAACTATTAAGTAGTATTCTTCTTTCTAGTTTCTTTGTATGTACTTTTACCTTATTAAGGAAACTACCTTTGAGAGAAATATGACAGAAAAATTATCAGTGAGTGAAATCTAACCTAACTGAGTCCATCTTGTTTCTAATTTCACAAGCTAACTGACTTCTTTAACTTTGCAGTCTCTTCCAGAAGCCCTCCTTGCTCAGGGATCAAAACTGCCTTTTAAGACTAATGAAAGGATACAACATTAGCATTATAGGAGGGACTTGAATTCTGCTAAGACATGGCTTAGTTAAATGATAACCAGCATTGTTCCCTTGCTTACCTTTCTATAAGGATTTACTATTTCAGAAGTCAAAAGGTGTGTGACTTCCTAATTGCTCCTACAGATAACATCACTATCGTCAAAACCTCCTAAGATTGGTAATTGAGATATTTTTCAGACTTTGGCATTCTGGTGAATGACTTAACTCTACCCAGACCCGTGAGTCATAGGAAGGATCTAATACAACCAGTCCTGAGACCCCCACCCAGAAACTCACTCAGAGTACTAAGATAATTTGGACACTGCTAAGATTTCATCCCCAACCAATCAGTAGCACCCAATCCCTCTCCCTTAGCCTGCCAAATTACTCTTTAAATCACTAAACTCCAAGCTGTTTGGGAGGCCGACTTGAGAAATGTCTCCCATACTTCCAAACTCCCATACTCCCATACTTCCCATACTTTCTGGCCCTGTGATTATTGAACTCTGTCTCTACTGTAACACTTGTTTCAGCAAATTGGCTCCATCTCTGCAATGGGCAAGAAGAACTGGTCAGGCAATTACATGAATATGTTACTATACATTAATTTCTAGACTGCATTTTTTTTCATTTAATATCCTATCACAAGCATTTTTAAATAGCATTGTTTTTAATGACACAAAATATCACTTTCAAAATTTGCTTCAACATTCTAAGTTCATTTAAACTGGAGGGTTTTTTTTTGTTTTTTTTTTTTAGTTTGTTTTGTATTCAAATCAAGCCCTATTTCATATTGAAACTCTGAAGAAAATGTCTGGTCCAACTAAGATCCTTAAAAAGCCAACCTTACCCCAGTAAGGCCTGGAAGATAAAATAGAAAAATGAATCCCACCCAAGACATTTATTAATAATTAACCTGTGTGATATTAGACAACTTACATAATTTAAGAGTCTCAGTTTTGACATCTCTAAAATAGGAATGATCAGTAATTACCTTTAAAATTATTTTGACTAAGTTCATAAAGTACATTGATTCATGTATTTGGCAAATATTTGTTGTTATAACTTAATATGTGCTAGGCTCTGGGTAGAATGGGTAGAAAATGACAAGACAAGTGAGACATACATTCTAATAAAGTACCAGACACTACTCAAACGTTCACATAAGTAATTATAAACAGTGACAGGCACTGGAAAAGAAAAGTACAAAACCCAATGAGGTATTTTTGTTTGTTTCTTTGTTTTTTTAAGAGACAGGGTCTCTCTCTGTCACTAACTGGTATAATCCTAGCTCACTGCAGTCTCAAACTGCTGGGCTTAACAGATCCTCCTCACACAGCCTCCTGAGTAGCTAGGACTACTCAAATGGAGTCTCGTTGTGTTGCACAGGCTGATCTCAAAATCCTGGCTTCAAGCAATCCTCCAATCTCAGGCCCCCAAACAATGAGATCTTAGGGTAGGTGGACCTAATGTTGTCTTGGTTGGGAGCTGTGAAGCCAGGAAAGAGTCCCTAGAAAAGTGATCCTAGAAAAGTCCCTAGAAAAAGATTGAGATGGTAAAATTTGCTGACTTGGTAATGGCTTGAATATCATGGTTGAGTGTTGAAATCTAAGGGAGAAAAAGGTGTCACGGATGATGCTTAAGTTTCTAAGGAACTTTTGGGATAGTCCAGTGACAAGTTCACATGAGTAAGACTTGGGTACCAGGTGAAAGTCTGAACTGTGGATAAAAACTTGGCTGGGTGCAATTGCTCATTCCTGTAATCCTGGCACTTTGGGAGGCCAAGGCAGGTGGATCACTTAAGTCCAGGAGTTTGAGACCAGCCTGGCCAACATTAGCGAAACCCCATCTCTACTAAAAATCCAAAAATTAGCCGGGCGTAGTGGTGCATGCCTGTAGTCCCAGCTACTCGGGAGGCTGAGGCAGAAGAATTGCTTCAACCCAGGAGGCAGAGGTTGCAGTAAACTGAGATCAGGTCACTATACTCCAGCCTGGGCAACAGAGCAAGAATCTGTCTTAAAAAAAACAAAAAACAACAACAACAAAAAACTTGACTCATTTGCTTATTATCTATAATTGAAGTCATCACATGGACCAAATCATTTAGGAAGAAAGTTCACACTGCCGAGTAGGAAAAAAAGGGAGTTAAGTGAGGAGTCTGAAGGCCTCTCCCATTTGAAATCCAGGCCGAAGAGAAGTACTCAGAGAGTAAGATGAGGACTGAAGAATGCCTACAAAGTAGACTTCCATTACATCAGCAAGAGGTGTCTGGTGTCATCATGAGAACAGAATGCAGTTTGGAGTGAATCACGGACTCCATAACTGTTAAGGAAAGGGAGCGAGCACATGCAGACATGTGTCTGAGCAGTCTGGCTGTGAAGCACAGGGATAAGCACGGACTGAAAGCACAGCGTGAGCATGGCTGCAGATGGAGGTCCCATGTCGAGGAGGACTCAGGAAGTTCCCACTGGATGCTTCTACCTTCTTTTTAACTGAGAGAAGATTGGGGAGATAGGAGAATGAAAGACTAAAAAAGAGTAGAGAAGTTCTGACGTATCACTGAAGACAGTGGCAGAGCACCGGGACCAGTGAACACAACTGGGATACTGACATTCTGAGAGCCCAACCGAGTGACTTTCTCCATCATCTCTCAGTTATCCAGACATAGACTAAAGTATATTTACATTCACTAGCTTTAGGGTGTTGCCAGATGGATATGACAAAAAGATATATGTGTAGGAAAGTTAGCCAGAATATTACTGAGCAATGAGCCACGGACTAGCTGTATAAGGGAGAAAGTGGTAAAGATAGGAGGAGATTATGACTAGGCATGGGGAGGTGTGTCAGTGAGTCAGAAGTCCTGATGAGGTCTAGGAGTAGTCAAGACGGGAGTAATTGAATAAGTAAGGTGAAAGAACAAGAGACGATGGATGGTTAGAATGTAAAATGCTTCAATCAGTGATTACAGAAGTGAGGCGGGTGCAGGTTATGCCTAGAGATCCAGTGTGAAGTACATAAAATAGTTGCTACTATGAGACAGCAGCAACACTCTCTCTCTCTCTCTCTCTCTCTCTCTCGCTATATATATATGTGTGTGTGTGTGTGTGTGTGTGTATACACAATTTCTATATATATACTTTCTATGTATATACAGTAGTATATTATAGTATATTATAATTATGATATAGTTACTACTATACTTGGTCCCACAAGAAAGGAACTCTTCAGTGAATTCTAAGCCCTTAGGTCCTGACTCCCAGGCCCTCACTGACCCTGCAAATCACTCCTCCTTCTCTTCTCTTCATTCTGTTGGTTGCCTAAAAGAAAGAAAACCAAGTGATAACATGTGGTGCACACACACCACTAGCAGATTTTTTATCACAGGGAGAGCTCAAACCATAAGCAGCAAATTGGGCTGTGAACAGTCAGGACTGAAGTATGTCTCCTGTAAGAAATTCAAGCCTCAGAAGGAAAGAAACAATTGCTTCTGAACAAAATGATGTGGGGAGACAGCAGCAAGGGCAAGTGTCTAGAATTTTTAAAGGACAAGGCCAAAACCAAGCCTTGCCTCACAGGAGACCAGATTGTATTACTCCTGAAGAAAGACATCCTTCTCACTAGGAGCTGTGTACATTCAGGCACAACAAGATTCACTGATAGGGAAACCAAACACAAATGCACAATTTCATCATATGCTCATCATGGTAAACCTCCTGTCCTGGAGAGGGAGATCTTTTTCAAGACTGAGAAAATAATGATGGGTCAAGGAATTTGATGACACAACAAAACTAAAGAACTTCATGATCAAACTAGGAGATACAAAAGGAGAAGCGAATGGAGGTTCGGTGTGTAGTTTCTCTATTTAGAGCAGCTCCACACAGAAGATGTGACCACCCCTGAGACATAAGATACAGAAGTGCAGACTGTGGAGCAGATGTGAAGGCGGCGAATTGAGAAGGTCAGCTGAGAATTTCTGCTGCTGCTCCTGGAAGTTTCTACTCCTTCCCAGGGACTTTGCTTTCCAGGCTTTCAGGCATGTTAGCCTCATTTGATGACATCCTAATTATAAAGCTGACTAAAGATGAAAACATAGGGGTTTCAGAAGCCCATGTCAACACAATATATCATATAATCAAGTGGGAAAAGAAAAAATGTACAACTAGAAGTTCCTGTGTTATCTTCTTAAGTTATTTTATCAGTGCATCTAGTATTTTCCCTGTCCTAAATAAAATACAAAAAATTAGTAGTATGTCTACTTCAAAACAAGAGCATAAACTTCAAGCCTTCCTAAGGCTACTTACTTTTTAACAAGATTTTCTTCCACAAAAGGTAACCATTGCTAAATGACTTCATCATCCACTGGAAAAAGACATTCCATGAAGTTTAACTCACTGCCATGAGAATGTTTTCTGGAATGCCAAGCAGTTATTGACTTCTGGGTCTGTGCTAGTACATCATGACAAACATAGAGCAGTATTTCCTACCGCTGACAGTTCAGTTCACCTTATGGCACTGGAACTGGGCTGAGCCAGATGGCAACGAGGCACAGACTGCTTACAAATCAAGAACAGTGTCATCTATGGATGGAACAATGCCACAAATGGTAGATGAGCTCTGGAGTCTCCAACTTCACCTACTACCAATTTGGCATTGGCAGGACAATTTTTACATGGAACAAACCATGTTGAGAGCTTATTGCTAAATATAAGCCCTTGCTTTGAATTACGTAATTCTAGAGTAGCCTTGAAAGCAACATTAAATACTGATGATTTCCTGCCCCAGATCCAGGCTAGGTTTTGCTAATTCCATAATAGGAAGTTGGAATGCTCACATATATCCTTGAGGTTCCTCAAACAAATTAAATTTTACTTCCAACCCAACATATCTAGGATTTTCAATCACTCCATTTCTGATACTAGGTGTGGAGGTAATGACAAGGAGGGAAATGGGCAACTGCCTCAAATACTTTCTATTGTTTACATGTTGTCAACGGATATTATTTTTCTTATAAAGAAAACTTTTTATGAAGAAAGCCTGCTGTTATTCAAGAAGGCAGTTATCATGTATCTTGGGCACAAGGTAAAATGACACATAGAGTTTTTCTTCCGGAGGAATATAGGCCAAAAACTGATTTTAAGAACACTGAACTAACTGTATTAAAAAGAATGCTAAACCAGATTATTTTGAATAGCCTACCAAAAGCAGCTACTGCTGCATAGAAACTATGCAAAAAATGCTAGACAAGAGACCATATTGATTTTTCAGGAACACCCAAAGGTAAAAATTCCAAAAAGTGCTAAGCCAGATTATTTTGAATAGCTTACCAAAAGCAGCTACTGCTTTACAGAAACTACACAAAAAAATGCTAGACAAGGGACCATATTGATTTTTCAGGAACAACCCAAGGTAAAAATTCCTTGAGCATATGAAATATTTTTAAGTACTCTTTGTTGTATCTCAAACATGTTACAACAATCACAATTCTGTACCATCTATGTACCATATATGAAAATATCATTTCTGACAAAGCCTACATTTACCTCAGACTAAAGGCATTTATAGAACAGAGCTTTAGTCAAGCTGTCACCACATTTCACTACCTACAAGCAAAGAATCAAGCTAGAAAAAAATAGTAACTATAGTTACAACAAAAATATTCTAAATCAGCTTATATAGTGTATTGCCAATAATGTTTCCCAAGCATATCTGTTCATCATATCTCTGGATTTATCAATGACAAAACACAGGGCATACATAGTGAGACAGAGATTGGGGAAGGCCCTGAAAGTAGGCCTGCCCACTAGACCTGAAGTGGCATTAGAGTACAGGCCCAGGTGACAGCAGAGTTTCATCCCAGAGTATGTAAAATTTGAACAAGTGTGGTACTAGGAAGCAGTCATGGCTGAGTATGGTGTCTCAAGCCTGTAATCCCAGCACTTTGGGAGGTAGAGGTGGGAGGAACACCTGAGCTCAGGAGTTTGAGACCAGCCTGGCCAGCATGACAAAACCCTGTCTCTACTAAAAATACAAAAATTAGCTGGGTGTGGTGGCATGAACCTGTAGTCCAGCTACTCGGGAGGCTGAGGCAGGAGAATTGCTTGAACCCAGGAGGCAAAGTTTCCAGTGAGCTGAGATTGTACCACTGCACTCCAGACTGGGTAACAGAGCAAGACTCCATTTCAAAAAAAAACAAAAAAAAACAAAAAAAGAAAGGAAGGAAGGAAGGAAGGAAGGAAGGAAGGAAGGAAGGAAGGAAGGAAGGAAGGAAGGAAGGAAGGAAGGAAGGAATGCAGTCAGCAAGACAAAGTATGGCGTATGGGAGATGAAAAATTTTGATAGCAAAATCTTGAAACTCACAGTAGTTAAATGGCCCAAAAGACATATAGAGAGTCACAGGCTGCAGGATCCCAGCTATGAGGATGAGGCTCAGAAACTCAGCACCAAATTCTCATATAAGGAATTGTGATAGCAAGGCAAAGGGTGGAGGGACAGGAACCAGACAGTTAATGCAATGAGAAACTCAGAGAATATAGGCAAAAGCAGAAGCCCAAGCCATTGAACAAAGGCAGGGCAAGCATGGAGAGTGATCTCTGGGGAGGGCAGGTGGCTGAATGTCTGATAAGAGCAACTTAAATGCTAGTTCAAGGTGCTAGTTAGTTAAGCGTCTAAGACAGTGTCTGGGATATTAGAACCCAATAAATTTTTTAAATCAATGTCAATGTGTCACAGCAATCTAGGCAATTCAGGAAATACGAGACATTATAAGGCTTGGTGGCAAAACTGTAAGCATAAAATAGAGGAGAGTTTCAGGGAATCAAAGATAAGGACCAACTGAAAAAGGCAAGCATGCTAAGAATAGATTCCCCAAACAAACTTCCTTCCTCTTCCTCACAGACGATCACCCAAGTTTAAGGGTGAATATTAGTTAAAGTGAGATGCTGAATATACTTCTATCAGGATTTATAGGTATGTCCTATAGCAGGAACAACAAGGACCTCAGTCCTTCTTATTAGGTACCTCTCATTCTTCTTACCACGCCCAAAAGTTGGCCTTGAAGTATACAGGGTCAGCCTTTGTACCCTTTTCACATAGCTACTACCAAGTAATGGGATATACACTGATAATAAAATCTATCTGCCATCCAAATTTGGGTTCCTGTAGAGAGGGTTGGAATCTAAAGTATACAGACTCTCAAAACATCTTTTGGCTTGGCAAACTATGGGAAGTGTGAATGGCTACTCGGCTCATTCAGCAGAAAATGAGTCCTTATGGGAGGGTCCTGCTGACCCAGAGCAGCAGGTGAAATTCTCATGGAGTAACCAAGTATTAAAACAAGTCAACTCCAGGGTCAGAAAAAGCACAGGGGAAGGCTCTATCTGATAAATGTACAGACATTTATAACTGAAAAATGTAACGGAAAAGGTAGCAGGCAACAAGCACCAGGCAGGACCTTGATGAGACTGCCATATTCCAGGGTCTGGACTTGTTCTTTATAGGACTCACTTCTTGTACTGGATGATCAGACCTGGAAGCCTAACTCAAGGCATCTAAAATGCATATGAGATTAAGATAGATACCACAAGGATAAATTACTACTATGTGATTAGAAAGAACTATATTATAAGCCACAATACTTAAAGACTATATGACTAATTCTCTTCTTGAGAAACTAATAATTAGAAGGTAAAAGATCACAGACACAAGCATGGTTTAAGTTCTTCCTTCTCAAGTCCCCATGAATCTGGATATGAAGTTCAGCCTAAATCTGCCAGTGAAAAAAACATTAGACCATTCTGTGTGTGACTGTAAGAGGAGAAAAAAATAGGGCCAGGCTTATTCAACAGAAGGAACCATGATAAATTGTGAGAAGATTAAGGTCTCCAAATGTACCTCAACCACTTAACTCTATGAAACACAAGAAAAAACAAGATACTATCTGAATAGTATTCTGTACATACCTTTCAATCATTAGTTACTCAAAAGAATTGGACTCACATGGGCACATCTACCATGACTAAGGTCATGAGAGTGTTATGTAAGGTTTGCAACAAAATTTAGACCAATTAGGAAGTTATCCCTTCCAAAGTAAGTTAACAGCAGAACAAATGGGAACATTCCTCCAAAACAACACGAAAAAAAATTTAGTAAGTCATCCTAGTAGGTCACAAGGTGAAGAAAGCAATAATTATTTCCAGATCTCTAAAACCACTTATGATTACATATGTGGTATGCATATGCCCACCCCAAAGTTATTATAACAGGTTATAACAGTTAAAAGATCAAGGTAGCCAAGAAATTCTGTTTTATTTTAGAGTTCATTTGTCTGTGTGAGTAATTGTTATATTTCAGTTTCTCTGGGATTCCTATTCTATAAATAAAGGTGGAAAATATGTAAATATTTTTATGCACAATAACAGAATGTGCTGAAAATAATTTATCTTTGCATGCCTCCCCAAATACTATAATTCTTCATCCCAATTACATTAGATATGTTTAATTTCTATTCCACCCCAAACATCTTAAAGAAGCAGCTCTATACATCATGCAACTGAGCATTCCTCTTCCCTGGTTGAATAGAATAGTGTGAGCATCATTTCCATGCCAGCCAGTAGGTTTACTTGGCACAAATCAACTGCATCAGCTTGAAGATTTAAAAGGAAACAGGAAGGTGGAGATGAGATGGCCATATTCAACTTAATAAGTAAAGTCTAAAAGACTAACAAAGACTAAAACTCAGACCAGACTACAAAATAGAAATAGAGATATGGACTAAGGAACTGCCTCATTCCTAATGGCATCTTACCTCTTGTGAATCTCAATTGTATGTCACATACTTTTCGAAATGTGGATATCAACAAGAAGTTGTAAGACAAAAAAAAAAAAAAAAAACAAGAAAACATGACCCAATCAAAGGACCAGAATAAATTTCAACAAACCACCCTAAAGAAACAGAGGCATATCAATTACCTGACAAATAATTCAAAATAATCATCATAAGGATGTTCAATGGCCTCAGGAAAATGATACATAAACAAAGTGAGAAGCTCCACAAGGAAACAGAACACATAATGAAGAACCAGACATTTTGGACCTGAAGAAAACAATCCCTGAATTGGAAAATTGACTACAGAGAGTCAATAGCAGACTTGATCAAGCATAAGAAAGATTCAGCAAACTCAAAGATGGGTCATTGTAAATTATTCCATCGAGGGAGCAAAAAGAAAAAAGAATGGAAAAAGAGAATAAAGCCTAGGGACTTATAGAATACCATCAAGTGGATCCATATGCACATTATAGAAGTTCACAAAGAAGAAGGAGAGAGAGAGAGAGAAAGGATAAAGTACTTATTTGAAGAAATAATGGTTAAAAACTTCCCAAATTCAGGGAAGGAAATAGACATCCAGATTCAAGAAGCCCAAAACTCATGAACTAAAATAAACACAAAGCAATCTACACTGGAATACATTGAAATCAAATTGTACAAAAGGAGACAAGACAACACAAGAGGAGAAAGGACAAGACAAAAGGAGAATTTTGATTTTTCTGAGAGGGAGTCTCACTCTGTCACCCAGGCTGGAGTGCAGTGGCACGATCTCGGCTCACTGCAACATCCATCTCCCGGGTTCTAGCAATTCTCCTGCCTTGGTCTCCCGAGTAGCTGGGATTACAGGTGTCCACCACCACACCCAGCTAATTTTTGTGTTTTTAGTAGAGACAAGGTTTCACCATGTTGGTCATCCTGGTCTTGAACTCCTGACCTCGTGATCTGCCCACCTCGGCCTCCCAAAGTCCTGGGATTACAGGTGAAAGCCACTGCACCCGGCCAAGGAGAATTTTGAAAGCAGCAGGATAAAATTGACTCATTATGTACAACAGAGTCTCTATAAGACTATCAGTGGGTTTGTTCAGCAGGAACCTCACAGATCACAAGGGAATAGGATAATGTATTGAAAGTGCTGAAAGAAAAATTCTAACCAAGAATACTATGTCAGCAAAAATGTCCTTCAAAAATGAGGAAATCTACAGAAGGAAAGTTCCTCAACATAATAAAAGTCACTTCCCTTTTGAAAAACTCATAGGTAAAATTATAATCAATTGGGAAAAACTGGATGTTTTCCACTAAGATCAAAAACAAGGCAAGGATGCCCAATCTCATCACTTCTATTCAACATAGTACTGAAAGCACTAGAAAAAACAGACAAGAAAAAGAAATAAAAGACATCCACATCACAACAGAGGAAGTAAAAATAGCTCTATCTGCAGATAACATAATCCTATATGGGAGAAGAAAAAACAACAATGATTCCACTTAAAAGAAACTATTACAACTGAGGGGCGGAGCAAGATGGCCGAATAGGAACAGCTCCAGTCTCCAACTCCCAGCGCAAGCGACACAGAAGACTGGTGATTTCTGCATTTTCAACTGAGGTACTGGGTTCATCACACTAGGGAGTGCCGGACAATGGGTGCTGGTCAGCTGCTGCAGCCCGACCAGCGAGAGCTGAAGCAGGGCGAGGCATCGCCTCACCTGGGAAGCACAAGGGGAAAGGGAATCCCTTTTCCTAGCCAGGGGAACTGAGACACACAACACCTGGAAAATCGGGTAACTCCCACCCCAATACTGCGCATTAAGCAAACAGGCACAGCAGGAGATTATATCCCACACCTGGCGGAGCCTCCCTCATTGCTAGCACAGCAGTCTGCGATCTAACCGCAAGGCAGCAGCGAGGCTGGGGGAGGGGCGCCCGCCATTGCTGAGGCTTAAGTAGGTAAACAAAGCTGCTGGGAAGCTCGAACTGGGTGGAGCTCACAGCAGCTCAAGGAAACCTGCCTGTCTCTGTAGACTCCACCTCTGGGGACAGGGCACAGATAACAACAAAACCAGCAGAAACCTCTGCAGACGCAAGCGACTCTGTCTGACAGCTTTGAAGAGAGCAGTGGATCTCCCAACACGGAGGTTGAGATCTGAGAAGGGACAGACTGCCTGCTCAAGTGGGTCCCTGACCCTGAGTAGCCTAACTGGGAGACATCCCCCACTAGGGGCAGTCTGACACCCCACACCTCACAGGGTGGAGTACACCCCTGAGAGGAAGCCTCCAAAGCAAGAATCAGACAGGGACACTCGCTGTTCAGCAATATTCTATCTTCTGCAGGCTCTGCTGCTGACACCCAGGAAAACAGGGTCTGGAGTGGACCTCAAGCAATCTCCAACAGACCTATAGCTGAGGGTCCTGACTGTTAGAAGGAAAACTATCAAACAGGAAGGACACCTACACCAAAACCCCATCAGTACGTCACCATCATCAAAGACCAGAGGCAGATAAAACCACAAAGATGGGGAAAAAGCAGGGCAGAAAAGCTGGAAATTCAAAAAATAAAAGCGCATCTCCCCCGGCAAAGGAGCGCAGCTCATTGCCAGCAACAGATCAAAGCTTGACGGAGAATTACTTTGACGAGATGAGAGAAGAAGGCTTCAGTCCATCAAACTTCTCAGAGCTAAAGGAGGAATTACGTACCCAGCGCAAAGAAACTAAAAATCTTGAAAAAAAAGTGGAAGATTTGATGGCTAGAGTAATTAACGCAGAGAAGGTCATAAATGGAATGAAAGAGATGAAAACCATGACACGAGAAATACGTGACAAATGCACAAGCTTCAGTAACCGACTCGATCAACTGGAAGAAAGAGTTTCAGCGATTGAGGATCGAATGAACGAAATGAAGCGAGAAGAGAAACCAAAAGAAAAAAGAAGAAAAAGAAATGAACAAAGCCTGCAAGAAGTATGGGATTATGTAAAAAGACCAAATCTACGTCTGATTGGGGTGCCTGAAAGTGAGGGGGAAAATGGAACCAAGTCGGAAAACACTCTGCAGGATATCATCCAGGAGAACTTCCCCAACCTACTAGGGCAGGCCAACATTCAAATCCAGGAAATACAGAGAACGCCACAAAGATACTCCTCGAGAAGGGCAACTCCAAGACACATAATTGCCAGATTCACCAAAGATGAAATGAAGGAAAAAATCTTAAGGGCAGCCAGAGAGAAAGGTCGGGTTACCCACAAAGGGAAGCCCATCACACTAACAGCAGATCTCTCGGCAGAAACTCTCCAAGCCAGAAGAGAGTGGGGGCCAATATTCAACATTCTTAAAGAAAAGAATTTTAAACCCAGAATTTCATATCCAGCCAAACTAAGTTTCATAAGTGAAGGAGAAATAAAATCCTTTACAGATAAGCAAATGCTTAGAGATTTTGTCACCACTAGGCCTGCCTTACAAGAGACCCTGAAGGAAGCACTCAACATGGAAAGGAACAACCGGTACCAGCCACTGCAAAAACATGCCAAAATGTAAAGACCATCGAGGCTAGGAAGAAACTGCATCAACTAACGAGCAAAATAACCAGTTAATATCATAATGGCAGGATCAAGTTCACACATAACAATCTTAACCTTAAATGTAAATGGACTAAATGCTCCAATTAAAAGACACAGACTGGCAAACTGGATAAAGAGTCAAGACCCATCAGTCTGCTGTATTCAGGAGACCCATCTCACACGCAGAGACATACATAGGCTCAAAATAAAGGGATGGAGGAAGATTTACCAAGCAAATGGAGAACAAAAGAAAGCAGGGGTTGCAAGACTAGTCTCTGATAAAACAGACTTTAAACCATCAAAGATCAAAAGAGACAAAGAAGGCCATTACATAATGGTAAAAGGATCTATTCAACAGGAAGAGCTAACTATTCTAAATATATATGCACCCAATACAGGAGCACCCAGATTCATAAAGCAAGTCCTTAGAGACTTACAAAGAGACTTAGACTCCCATACAATAATAATGGGAGACTTCAACACTCCACTGTCAACATTAGACAGATCAACGAGACAGAAAGTTAACAAGGATATCCAGGAATTGAACTCATCTCTGCAGCAAGCAGACCTAACAGACATCTATAGAACTCTCCACCCCAAATCAACAGAATATACATTCTTCTCAGCACCACATCGCACTTATTCCAAAATTGACCACATAATTGGAAGTAAAGCACTCCTCAGAAAATATACAAGAACAGAAATTATAACAAACTGACTCTCAGACCACAGTGCAATCAAACTAGAACTTAGTACTAAGAAACTCAATCAAAACTGCTCAACTACATGGAAACTGAACAACCTGCTCCTGAATGACTACTGGATACATAACGAAAGGAAGGCAGAAATAAAGATGTTCTTTGAAACCAATGAGAACAAAGATACAACATACCAGAATCTCTGGGACACATTTAAAGCAGTGTGTAGAGGGAAATTTATAGCACTAAATGCCCACAAGAGAAAGCAGGAAAGATCTAAAACTGACACTCTAACATCACAATTAAAAGAACTAGAGAAGCAAGAGCAAACACATTCAAAAGCTAGCAGAAGGCAAGAAATAACTAAGATCAGAGCAGAACTGAAGGAGATAGAGACACGAAACACCCTCCAAAAAATCAATGAATCCAGGAGTTGGTTTTTTGAAAAGATCAACAAAATTGACAGACCGCTAGCAAAACTAATAAAGAAGAAAAGAGAGAAGAATCAAATCGACGCAATAAAAAATGATAAAGGGGATATCACCACCGACCCCACAGAAATACAAACTACCATCAGAGAATACTATAAACACCTCTATGCAAATAAACTAGAAAATCTAGAAGAAATGGATAATTTCCTGGACACTTACACTCTTCCAAGACTAAACGAGGAAGAAGTTGAATCCCTGAATAGACCAATAGCAGGCTCTGAAATTGAGGCAATAATTAATAGCCTACCAACCAAAAAAAGTCCAGGGCCAGATGGATTCACAGCTGAATTCTACCAGAGGTACAAGGAGGAGCTGGTACCATTCCTTCTGAAACTATTCCAATCAATAGAAAAAGAGGGAATCCTCCCTAACTCATTTTATGAGGCCAACATCATCCTGATACCAAAGCCTGGCAGAGACACAACAAAAAAAGAGAATTTTAGACCAATATCCCTGATGAACATCGATGCAAAAATCCTCAATAAAATACTGGCAAACCGGATTCAGCAACACATCAAAAAGCTTATCCACCATGATCAAGTGGGCTTCATCCCTGGGATGCAAGGCTGGTTCAACATTCGTAAATCAATAAACATAATCCAGCATATAAACAGAACCAAAGACAAGAACCACATGATTATCTCAATAGATGCAGAAAAGGCTTTTGACAAAATTCAACAGCCCTTCATGCTAAAAACGCTCAATAAATTGGGTATTGATGGAACGTACCTCAAAATCATAAGAGCTATTTATGACAAACCCACAGCCAATATCATACTGAATGGGCAAAAACTGGAAAAATTCCCTTTGAAAACTGGCACAAGACAGGGATGCCCTCTCTCACCACTTCTATTCAACATAGTGTTGGAAGTTCTGGCTAGGGCAATCAGGCAAGAGAAAGAAATCAAGGGTATTCAGTTAGGAAAAGAAGAAGTCAAATTGTCCCTGTTTGCAGATGACATGATTGTATATTTAGAAAACCCCATTGTCTCAGCCCAAATTCTCCTTAAGCTGATAAGCAACTTCAGCAAAGTCTCAGGATACAAAATTAATGTGCAAAAATCACAAGCATTCTTATACACCAGTAACAGACAAACAGAGAGCCAAATCATGAATGAACTTCCATTCACAATTGCTTCAAAGAGAATAAAATACCTAGGAATCCAACTTACAAGGGATGTAAAGGACCTCTTCAAGGAGAACTACAAACCACTGCTCAGTGAAATAAAAGAGGACACCAACAAATGGAAGAACATACCATGCTTATGGATAGGAAGAATCAATATCGTGAAAATGGCCATACTGCCCAAGGTTATTTATAGATTCAATGCCATCCCCATCAAGCTACCAATGAGTTTCTTCACAGAATTGGAAAAAACTGCTTTAAAGTTCATATGGAACCAAAAAAGAGCCCGCATCTCCAAGACAATCCTAAGTCAAAAGAACAAAGCTGGAGGCATCACGCTACCTGACTTCAAACTCTACTACAAGGCTACAGTAACCAAAACAGCATGGTACTGGTACCAAAACAGAGATATAGACCAATGGAACAGAACAGAGTCCTCAGAAATAATACCACACATCTACAGCCATCTGAACTTTGACAAACCTGACAAAAACAAGAAATGGGGAAAGGATTCCCTATTTAATAAATGGTGCTGGGAAAATTGGCTAGCCATAAGTAGAAAGCTGAAACTGGATCCTTTCCTTACTCCTTATACGAAAATTAATTCAAGATGGATTAGAGACTTAAATGTTAGACCTAATATCATAAAAACCCTAGAGGAAAACCTAGGTAATACCATTCAGGACATAGGCATGGGCAAAGACTTCATGTCTAAAACACCAAAAGCAATGGCAACAGAAGCCAAAATTGACAAATGGGATCTCATTAAACTAAAGAGCTTCTGCACAGCAAAAGAAACCACCATCAGAGTGAACAGGCAACCTACAGAATGGGAGAAAATTTTTGCAATCTACTCATCTGACAAAGGGCTAATATCCAGAACCTACAAAGAACTCAAACAAATTTACAAGAAAAAAACAAACAGCCCCATCAAAAAGTGGGCAAAGGATATGAACAGACATTTCTCAAAAGAAGACATTCATACAGCCAACAGACACATGAAAAAATGCTCATCATCACTGGCCATCAGAGAAATGCAAATCAAAACCACAATGAGATACCATCTCACACCAGTTAGAATGGCAATCATTAAAAAGTCAGGAAACAACAGGTGCTGGAGAGGATGTGGAGAAATAGGAACACTTTTACACTGTTGGTGGGATTGTAAACTAGTTCAACCATTATGGAAAACAGTATGGCGATTCCTCAAGGATCTAGAGCTAGATGTACCATATGACCCAGCCATCCCATTACTGGGTATATCCCCAAAGGATTATAAATCATGCTGCTATAAAGCCACATGCACACGTATGTTCATTGCGGCACTATTCACAATAGCAAAGACTTGGAATCAACCCAAATGTCCATCAGTGACAGATTGGATTAAGAAAATGTGGCACATATACACCATGGAATACTATGCAGCCATCAAAAAGGATGAGTTTGTGTCCTTTGTAGGGACATGGATGCAGCTGGAAACCATCATTCTTAGCAAACTATCACAAGAACAGAAAACCAAACACCGCATGTTCTCACTCATAGGTGGGAACTGAACAATGAGATCACTTGGACTCGGGAAGGGGGACATCACACACCGGGGCCTATCATGGGGAGGGGGGAGGGGGGAGGGATTGCATTGGGAGTTATACCTGATGTAAATGACGAGTTGTTGGGTGCTGACGAGTTGATGGGTGCAGCACAGCAACATGGCACAAGTATACATATGTAACAAACCTGCACGTTATGCACATGTACCCTAGAACTTAAAGTATAATAATAAGAAAAATAAAATAAAATAAAAATAAAAAAAGAAACTATTACAACTAATACACAAATTCAGTAAAACTGTAGGATATAAAATCAACAAACAAAAACTATCAGCATTTTATACACAAATAACAAATTAAAAAGAAATTTTAAAAAATCCCATTTATGACAGCATAAAAAATAAAATATCTAAATAGCACCAATGCTGAGAATGCCAATAAAATACAAACTGACCTTTAAAGAGTTTACAATTTACAATAATTTACAAATTTACAATAGCACGAAAAACAACAAAATATTTAGGAATCAATTTAACAAAGGCAGTGAAAGAACGCTACACTGAAAATTGTAAAATGCTGCTTAAAGAAATTGAAAACAGAATAAAAGAAAATATAGCCTATGCTCATGGATAGAATAATGAATATTGTTAAAATGTACATGCTGCCCAAAGCAATCTATAGATTCAATTAAATTCCTATCAAAATCCCAATGACATTCTTCACAGAAATAGAAAAAAAAAAAAAATACTAAAATTCATATGGAACCATAAAAGACCCCAAATAGCCAAAACAATTCTGAGAAGGAAAACAAAGTTGGAAGCATCACGCTTCCTGATTTAAAATTATATTACTAATCTATAGTAATCAAAACACTAGGATACTTCCTTAAAAACAGACACACAGACCAGTGGAAAATATAGACAGCTCAGAAATACTGAATAATACCAAACATATGCTTTCAACTAATTTTTCCCAAGGGCACAGAGAAGACAAAATGGGGAAAGGATAGTCTCTTCAATAAATAGTGTCAGGTAATTCAGTATCCACGGGCCATTATCTTTTTTGAGACAAAGTCTCACCCTGTTGCTCAGGCTGGAATGTAGTGCCGTGATCTTGGCTCACTGTAACCTACGTCTCCTGGGTTCAAGAGATTCTCATGCCTCAGTCTCCTAAGTAGCTGGGATTTATGGGCATGTGCCACCACACCCGGCTAATTTTTGTATTTATTTTATAGGGTTTCACTATGTTGGACAGGCTGGTCTCAAACTTCTGACCTCCAGTGATCCGCCCACCTCAGCCTTCCAAAGTGCTGGGATTACAGGCATTAGCCACAGTGCCCGGCCCACAGGCCATTATCTTATCCCTCAAAAAAATAAACTGAAAATCGGTATAAGACCTAAATATAAGACCAGAAACTCTAAAACTCCTAGAAGAGAACATAGGCAGTAATTTGTTTGATATCACACCAAAAACTAAGGCCCCAAAAGCAAAAATAAATAAATTAGACTACATCAAACTTAAAAGATTCTGCATAGCAAAGGAAACAGTAAACAAAACAGACCAGCAACTTACAGATTGAGAAAACAATCTATGCAAACCATATATCTGATAAGGAGTTAAGATCTAAAATTTATAAAGAGCTCACACAACTGAATAATGGAAAACAACCTGATTTTTAGAAGACAAAAGGCTTGAACAGATATTTCTCCAAAGACATAAAAATAGCCAACATGTACATTAAAAGGTGTTCAAAATCATTAATCATCAGGAAAATGCAAATTGAAACCACTATGAGATACTGCCTTACACCCACTGAGATAGCTACTATCAAAATGTCAAAAGAAAACAAATGTTGGTAAGAGTATGGACGAAGGAGAACTCTTGTATACCACTGGTGAAAATATAGATTGGTACAGCTGTTATGAAAAGCAGTATGGACATTTCTTCAAAAATTAAAAATAGAACTAGCATATGACCCAGTAATCCCTCTTCTGAGCATATACCCAAAGGAAATGAAATCACCATCTTGTAATGATATCTACACTCCCATGTTCATTGCAGCATTAGTCACAATAGCCAAATATGGAAACAATCTAATGTTCATTGATAAGCAAATAGATAAAGAAATGGTAGTACCTACACAAAATATTATATTGTTCAGCTTTTAAAAAAGAACAAGAACTTGCCAAATGCCACAACTTAGATGAGCCTGGAGGATATCATGCTAAGTGAAATAAGTCAGACACAGAAAGAAAAATATTGCATCATCTCAATACATGGGATCTAAATTTTTAAAAATCCAATTATATACAGAGATATAGAACAAAAGAGAGGGTACTATGTGTGAAGGTAAATATTGAGTGTCAACTTGATTAGATTGAATGATGCAAAATATTGTTCCTGGGTGTGTCTGCGCGGGTATTGCCAAAGGAGATTAACATTTGAGTCAGTGGGCTAGGAGAGGCAGACCCACCCTCAATGGTGTGCACCATCTAATCAGCTGCCAGTGCGGCTAGGATAAAAGCAGGCAGAGGAATATGGAAGGACTAGACTGGCTGAGTCTCCTGGCCTCCATCTTTCTCCCGTGATGGATGCTGCCTGTCTTTGAACACTGGACTCCAAGTTCTTCAGCTTTTGTACTCTTGAACTTTTTGATCACAGACTGAAGGCTGCACTGTCAGCTTCCCTACTTTTGAGGTTTTGGGACTTGAACTGGCTTCCTGGCTCCTCAGCTTACAGACAGCCTATAGTGGGACTTCACCTTGTGATCATGTGAGTCAATACTCATTAATAAACTCCCCTTTATATATACATCTATCCTATTAGTTCTGTCCCTCTAGAGAACCCTGACTAATACACCAAGCATGGGAAGAAGGGAAAGCAATACAGAGATGCAATTCAGAGGATATAAAGTCGCAGATATATAGGATTAACAAGTTTAGAGATCTAATGTATAACATAAATACTATAGATAATAAAATTGTACTGTATATGAGATTCATGCTAAATGTGTAGATTTTAGCAGCTCTTGCCACAATAACAAAAAAATCGGTAATTATGTGAGATGATGGATATGTTAACTTGCTTCACTATAGTAACCATTTTATTCTCTATATGTATCCCATAACATCATGCTGCATACCTTAAATATACACAATTAAAATTTTTATTTTAAAAAGAAAAAAAGGAGGAGAAATAAGAACTGTCCCAGATAAAAGCTGAGGGAATTCTTTACTACTAGACCTGCCTTACAAGAGGTACCACTTTAAAATCTGCCTTAAATGGAGTCCACCAAGGTAAAAGGAAAGGACATTAGATAGTAATATGAAACAGTGTGAAAGTATAAAGCTCACTGACAAACATATAGACAAAGAATACTGTAATACTATAACATTGGTATGTAAACCTTTTAATGCTGGTAAAGAAGTAAAAAGCTATAAGCATAAAAAACAACTATGACTATAAAAATAGGTTAATGGATACACAATATAAAATAGGTGTAACGTGTGACATCAATCACATAAATGGGTGGAGACAATATAGTTTCAGTATGCAGTTAAAGTTGTTATCAGCTTAAAATGTATTATGTTTTACATAAGGCCCATAGAAGATACACACACACACACACACACACACACACACACACACACACACACACACACAGAGCAGAGAGAAAGAGAGAGAGAGAGAAACTGAACATGTCACTACAGAAATCAATTAAACACAAAGGAATATAACAAGACCGGAAAACATGGGGATAAGCTACAAGCCAGGCAGAAAACAATTTAAAAGTGATAATAGTAAGTCCTTCCCTATCAGTAATGACTTTAAACGTCAATGAATTGAACTCCTCAATCAAAAGACATAAAAGTGCCTGAATTCCAGTTTTCAAAAATCCAGCTATATGCCATCTACAACAGACTCATTTTAAATTTAAGGACACACATAGGCTGGAAGTGAATGGATGAAAAAAGGAATTTCACGCAAATGGATGAAAAAAGGAATTTCACGCAAATGTCAACTAAAAGAGGGCAGAGGTAGCCATACTTACATCAGCAAAATAGATGTTAAGTCAGAAACTGTCACAAGAGACAAAGGGTCAATTTATCAGGAAGATATAGCAATTATGAAAATATATGAAACAAGCACTGATGGAGTAAAAGGAAGATAAAGAGGACACCACAATAATACCAGATTTCAATAACCTGTTTTCAATCTCGAATAGAACATTCAGACAGATAAGAGGAAACAAGACTTGAAGAATACTATGGAATAAATGTACCTCACAGGCATATATAGAGAGAGCCTCCTACCCTGCATCAGAATACGCATTCTTCTCAAGCACCACTGGAATATTCTCCAGATTATGTTAGGTCACGAAACAAAATATCCAAACCATATCACTCTCCATCTTCCTTCTTTGTCTCTCCCTTCCCAGATGTCATATCCTGCATTACAATTGGAAGGCCTCTCTGCCTATTCCTGCTCCACAGAAATTCCTCCCAGTGAGCCCCCGGCACGGGTAATTCAGCCTTGGCGTCTTCTGCTTCTCGGAGAACCCAAACCACTACAATGACTAGTTATGAGGTTAAAATAAAAACCAAGGTGGAATTAAATACTGAAAAACAACAATATGCAAACCGAGGAATGAGTGTTCACATTGCTCATAATGTTTGAAAGGAACATAAAGACTTAACTATTTAACAGTTAAAGTTTTTTAAAGTAATCACTGAAAAATAAACAGAATATACAATGTCCACACTATGTTAAGGGAGAAATGACATTGACTTTGAAATCGGACAGAGCTGAGTCTGAATCACAGTATTGCCACTTACTTAGCAGTGTGACCCTAGACGAGTCACGGAACTTTAGTTATGTCTTCCATAATATATAAATAGTGACCATCTTATAGAACTTTGTGATAATTATCCATAGAGGATCATAATTATTATCACTTGTTTTCATAAAATAAACCCAAATCCCTTAACCAGACATTTGGAACTCCCCACAGTTTAATCCTGATTAGCCTGTCCAATCTCACTGCTTAAAATGCCTAGACATATATGTCTCAATCAAAATTAAAAATGTGCTATTCTTGGCTGGGTTGTATGGCTCATGTCTGTAATCTCAATGCTTTAGGAGGCTGAGGAAGGAGGATCAATTGAGGTCAGTAGTTCAAGACCAGCCTGGGCAATAGGGTAGAGACTTTGTCTCTTAAAAAAAATGTTTAAAAATTAGCTGCATGCTTGTAATTCTAACAAGTTAACAAGTCAGAAGGATGAGGCAGGATGATTGCTAGAGTCCAGCACTTTGAGGTTACAGTAACTTATGATTGCAACACTGCACTACGGCTTGGGTGACAGAGCAAGACCCTGTCTCTTAAAAAAAATAAATAAAAATTAAAAGATAATAAATTAAATGTGCCATTCCTAAAATATATATATTCTTTTCTACTTCTATACCTTCTACTCATACTTTATCCCCAACTATTTCCATTAACTTTCACTTATCATAAACCCAGAGATTCTATAGTGTTATAAAACCTTAAGGGCCTGAGATCCAATTCCAGAATCCCCACAGTATGGCTGTCCTCCATCTATGGAAACACTTTCAGTAATGTAAAAGTCAATATCATCCAAAGTAACCAAGTTCTTAAACAGATATTTCTGCTCATCTGAAGAGGTGCTTTATTTTAAATTAAAATCAGCCTCTATCTAGCTTCTCTTCCTGGAAGTAGTTTTTAATTACTTGAGAACATAGAGAATAAGTCATCTCTCTAAAAGATTCCAGAATGAAAGGCCACTGGTGAATGTTGAATCTAATCAGGATAGGGTCACTGAAATTTGTCTTGGAGCCTGGTAAGTCTGAGATATATCCAGCCGACATGCACACACCATAAATCATAATAGTCTCTGTGCTACAATCAAACCAATTATCCACCTTGTTGGCTCCTTCATGGGAGAGGTTTCTGCCTCAGTTTCACCAGTAAGTACCCCCAAGAGTTGTTTGGACTAAAATGTTATCCTAAATTGTGGATGACTGAGCTCGGACTCTGAATACCGAGTAACTTCTCTCAGTCCTTTCTCAAGGAATAGAGCTTATCTCCCGTAACAAGTCTCTTACTGTGAAGAGACTGATCACCTGGAATTATAGCGGTAGCTTTAAGTTATTAAGTGACTAAAATATGTGCCAGACACCATAACAAATTCATTTTATCAATTACTTTGCATGATCATCAGCACAACCATAAAATATATGTATTATTATAAATGTACTGTTGAGGAAACAGAAGCGCTGAAAGATAAGCAACTTCCCCAAGCATTCATTCATTAACAAGGCTTCCCTGGAACGAAGGTGCTATTGCTTATCTGACTTTGAATCTGCTTTCCCACTACTTGGAACCCCACCAGATGCTGTCTTTCTGGTTTAACCTGATATCCTTGGATAATTGTTATCTGAACATACCTGAGATCACAATATGCATTATCAATGGTGTATGGCTCCATCTAGGTAATTCCACAAGGGCAGTCTCTGTTACCAGGTAAGGATCCCCACAACTAAGGTTCCCCACCAATCTTTCCTTTCAGCAGAATGCTGAGAGTCACTTTGTAGGACCCCAGCACCACCTCCAATTAGTTTTAAAAAAAAAAACAAAAAAGCTTAATTGTGTCTGAAACAGGTTTTCATTTCTCTTCCCAAAATGTTATGAACTTGAAGACAAGAAATCAGGATTCCGACATTAACTTACTATACGGCCTTGAACAAATCACTTAAATTGGTTAGGTGGCAGTTTTTTTAATCCATAAATTTAAGGTGTTAGACAAGTCCCTTCCAGCTATAAAATTCTGGGATTTCAAGATCAAACATGAGATCCTGATAGGAGGATTGTAATAAAACAGTAAAAAAAGAAAGAAAATGGTCTGGAATAGAAGATCTTGCTTATTTTATTATGAGTGTTTGGGGCCATGTTTACATGCTCTTAGAGACATTTAAAATGAGGACATTTTATAAGGTAAGAAACAAGAAGGCCCTCACACACACATGATATTTAAAATGTGGCTCCACAGTTCACAACACCTTCATCATGTATAAATAGAACACAGCATTTACAACCACTTACACTGTAATATATTTCTTTTGGCTGAGAGAAATGTTCAACTACATGAGTTTCTGAAAACACTGACTTTTTTCTTTATGTTATTGGGTAAAGTAATGCTATTTTATAAAGACATGGGGTCCTTAGGTACCCACTCTATTACTGTGTTTTTTTGTAAATAATTACAATAGCTCCCATTCATTGAGTACCTATCATTGGATCTGACTCTATGCTTGGCAATTTACATACATAATCTTATTCTTCAACAAGTCTGCAAAATATGTATAATTATCACACTTTCCTCATAAAAAAACCAATCTTCAGAGAGAATGGTAGCTTACCTAAACAACTGTTAAATAAGAAACCAGGATGAGAACCTAAGTCTGTCAAACTCTGCTCTGCCATTTTGCCTCCAAAACAACTTAAAGTAAATCTACTCACTATTTAAATAATAATAATAGTGAAATTTATTAAATCATTATTACCTGATAACCCATTCGAGCCTCGTGGCAACTTCATCGGCTAGGAATTATTTTATAGGTATGGAAACTGAAACACATAGAAGTTAAGTGACTTGCCTAGAGTTACACAGCTTAAAAAGATCAATGCTCACAAACCCCTACCTCCAAATCACCTAAAATCAGGTAGAAGCTCAAGATCCAGAAGAAAAGTAATCATTTATTCTCATGTTTCACAAATAGATATCTAGGATTCTTAGATTATTCAGGCAGTGCTTATAGAATTTCAAATAAATCATGAAATTCTTCTGCTTTCCACACACCTACACATATATCAAGTGTGTGCAAAAAGAAATGGCCTTCTAGGCACTGACATATTCCAATACTTCTGTCACCATCTCAATTCTTCACTTCCCTATACCCTTGCTTTATGAAAACTACATAAGTAAGTATCTGTGCTGAAAACAGTGAATCTAATAATAAGAATAGGGCTTATTTAAATGATTTTAAATGATTATCTTGGACTCAACTGTTTCTAACATTTGAGGAACTATCCAACCATGGCAGAGCATGCCTTAAAATGTAAATGCCAAAAAAATAATTTACAGGGGAAAGTATGATAGATTGACCACTTTGAGATCCTAAAACTCTTTTTTTCTTATTGAAAATGATTATCAGTTGTCTGTTATCAGTCCAAAGAGAGACACATAACAAATAGTTTGTCAAAAAATGAGAAAAACTTGAAAATGGGGACCAGAAATAATATATGGCCAGTTGTAACGTGTTTTAAATATCATAAAGTTTACGATAAACCTTAATTCCAAATAAACCCCTTGATGCTGTAAACATACACTGTGTTGGTGTGTTAAAAAATTTATACACAGAATCAAATTCTCCATTGCAACATTAATTTTCCATTACCTTTTCAATAGTATCCTATGAAAACATACACATATAGAAGATGGATAGTTTATGATAGCAACACATTGGAGCCAGTGTAATGAGGTTTATGTCAATGTTTCCATTTAAGCTGCTTTTTTTTTTTTTCAGTAGGTTAATGACTGGACCATAAAAATGCAATTAAGTGAAATCTGGCAAATGTGTTCTTAGTAACATTTTTTTTTTAAGTGAAAAGAAATGGAAAGCAATGGCTGACCATTTGGAAGAAGATTTTTAAAAATTATTTTGAGGAACAGGTACTGTAAAGCAAAGTTATATAATAGCTTTTGGTTACTTAAATTGATAAATATGTTTTGGGATTTGCTGCCAAATAAATTTAGTCACATCTCTTCCTATAAAATAGTCTATGATTTCAGACAGTTTGACATGTACTTTCTTAGTGAATACGACACGCATCAGCAGTAACAGACACTAAACACAGTATTTGGGAGTCCAGCTATTCCTAAAAGGGTGGGGTCCTAAAATTAATAATGAAATTAAATATGAAATGAGACTCCATTTAAAATTATACCTCTGATAACTGTTAGCAGAGATGGGAATATAGGCCAGAAGTTGAAGCCACATAGGTCAAGGTGTCAGTTCTGCCAACTGATAGCTTCCGTCACCCAGGCAAGCTATTTAACTTCTCTGTGCCTCAGGCATCTCATTTTGAAACTGATAATAAAATTATATAGAACCTATCTCATAGGATCCATTCATTCATAACACTCAGCATCTATGAGCAAGTAGCACTTAAATTAGTTTTTCTGAAACTTGCTTTATTTAAAGATAAGTATTATTATATCATGAAACATTTCTCAAAATGAAGTAGTAGAGATTCTTAGTGACTATATGTTTTTGTTTTTTGTTTTTTGTTTTTGGACAACTGGTTAATTCTCTAAAATGGCAAGGATAAAGAGTAGCAAATCAAATCACAGTAATTATGTGGCTATTACAAAACATCTGCTTAGTTTAAATGTGATAAATTAGCAAATCTACCCAACACACCTGATGTTTAATTCAACAAATATTCATTGAGGGCCTACTTTATTTATACAAAGGCTACATTGTATACAGACTGCCTGAAATGTCCTGGAAAGGGTAAAAACTACAAGTTTAGGATTCTGATGTGAAGATAAAAGAATGCATTCTAAGTAAAGGAAAAAAACATTTGCAAATGTGGCATATACAATGCCAGACAAAAGGATTGAAAGATAGTGGGAAATGAGGCTGGATGAGAAGGCATTGGCCAAATTGTAAAACGACCAAGAAAATTTTTATACAAGATTCCATGGAAGATACATTGAGATTTTCCATAGGATTAAATGAAATAATATGAATGGTAACTTTTAGTAGTGATTGCCTCACTACCAACAACTCAAAAATGCTAGTCAATAAATAATTGCTTTGTTAAAAATTTAATTACACCCTATTCTAAATACTGACAAAATACTGCCAACATATAAACACAGGACCACACAACAGAATTCAACCCCACCCCACCCCCACCACATTGCACTTAGCTTACATTATAAATTTTTTTTTTTTTTTTTTTTTTTGAGACGGAGTCTCGCTCTGTCGCCCAGGCTGGAGTGCAGTGGCGCGATCTCGGCTCACTGCAAGCTCCGCCTCCCAGGTTCACGCCATTCTCCTGCCTCAGCCTCCCGAGTAGCTGGGACTACAGGCGCCCACAACCGCGCCCGGCTAATTTTTTGTATTTTTAGTAGAGACGGGGTTTCACCGTGGTCTCGATCTCCTGACCTTGTGATCCGCCCGCCTCGGCCTCCCAAAGTGCTGGGATTACAGGCGTGAGCCACCGCGCCCGGCTACATTATAAATTTAAGACTGATTTAGAAGCCTTTAAATCCATCTTAATTGTGTTCCACAAGATTTTGGAGATAAAAAAAAAAAAAAAAGGTACAAACAGTCCCTTGAAACACGTAGGCCTGGACTTGATCTGGGGACAAATGACATTAAGGAGTAGATATCAGAGGGAAAATGTTAGACACCGAATCACCAAAACATCACTAATGTCTTAACACCTAAGGGAAAGAGTTGGGGCAAGGTAAATGGCCCAAAGCTAGAAGGTCACAGATCGCTGAGAACTGTTCAGAAGGACCTGCTGTGGATGAACCACAGCTCAGAGCTAATGCACAGTCTTACCAGGTGATAAGTATCAGTGAGTGCACAGTCCTAAGAGTGATTACAAGTATCAGCACTGGAGACTTCTCAAGGAAGCATTTTTTTACCACCTTAGTTAGGTTCCATCTCCCACTGGTAAGCAGTCATGGCCTCACACTCTCTACCAGTCTTACACTTACTTAGATTGGTTGCAAATTGGTCTCTTTCCGTAGACAGCATGTTTAACAAACAGCAGGGGCCAGGCCCACTGTATGACTCACCACTGTGCCTCCAGAGTCTGACACAAAGTAGGTAATTAATAAACATTTGTTGAAGGGATAAATGGCAAAATAAATCAAGAAGCTCATGGAATTCAGACCAATCATCCTTGCAAATTGGAAGTCAAAAGGGGTGCTGAGCTTGGATTATAATAAAGTATCCAGGAGGCTGTCCAGGACGCAGAAGTCAGGAGCCACTGGTCCTGAGGCCTCTCAGTGCAAATGCTAATGAGGCAAGAGGTGGGGTATTGAGGAGAAAACAATGCAAACCCCAGTAACAGATTTCCAGGAACTTGACAACAACATGGAGACTTGGAAAACTAGATGAGTAAAAGTGGAAGTAGAAGGTAGAGGCTAGGAAAGTCCCCAGAACTGAAAAAGCAGTAGTTCAAGACCTCTGAAGGGGGCCAGTGGTCTCAGTAGTAGGTTAAGAAGCAGCCGTCACAGTTCTCACCAGGCCTGACAAGGCAGATTTTGCAGATCCAAATATGTGGCAAGGTAAAGAACCCCAGGAATTCCATGAGAGAACTACATAAATAAAGGCACAGGGTGGGAACAGGAACAAGTGGATTGGATAAAAATACAGGGTAGGTCAAGGGAAATATTGGAAACACAGTTGGAAAAGTGGGGTGGAACCTTAATAGCATCCATGATAAAGAAGGTGGGCTTTAATCAATAAATGATAGAAAGGCTCTACAAACTTGGTGAGCAGAGAAGAGACCTTATCAATGCCCTACTTCCAGCTTCAAGAGTGTGTATGTGTGTGTGTATGTGTGTGTGTGTGTGTGTGTGTGGTATCCTGGGGTGCAGCTTGTATAGTAGTCCAGACAAGTGAAAATAAGGTAGGATCATGTGTCCATGGAAATGGAGATATAAACCACAGCAGCACAAAGAGCCAGCAAGACAATCTCCCATAGCACTTAGTCTTCCTTAAAACACACACTCTTCCTGGCCAGGCACGGTGGCTCACGCCTGTAATCCCAGCATTTTGGGAGGCCGAGGCAGGTGAATCACTTGAGGTCAGGAGTTTGAGGCCTGACTGGCCAACATGGTGAAATCTCGTCTCTACTAAAAATACAAAACTTAGCCGGGCATGGTGGTGGGCACCTGTAATCCCAGCTACTCGGGAGGATGAAGCAGGAGGATCGCTTGAACCCAGGAGACAGAGGTTGCAGTGAGCCCAAATCACACCAATGCACTCTATCTAGCCTGGGAAACAGAGTAAGATTCTGTCTCAAAAAAACAAAAAAGACAACTACATACTCTTCCTTAAAAGCAACTTGCATAATATGATCTATTTCGCATACCTTCCTTTCCCATTGCCACTCTCAAGACACTTTCACTGCAACTAGTAACAGCAACATACTCCAACGTGCCTTTGACAATTTTTTCCTTTATCAACTCATTCTCACACTTCAAAAATCACCCAGCTGCTGGTATTCCTAATGTTCTCCTCTTCTCTCTCACCCGTGTACTCACACAGCAGCCTGCAGTATCTCAGCTCCAACACTTACCATACAGTAAGTGCTGATTCAGATTTTCTGTTTTCCCTCCTGAAACTATAACCAGTCACAGGGAGAAAAAGCACATGGTTTGGAGCCCAGGTTCCTGTTTCTGTAACTTGCCAGCTGCATATCATCCATGGTACCTCACAGCACTTCTGCAAAATGCATAGGAGACAATACATGCAAGCTGCTTAGCACAGTGCTTCACATGACAGAAGCGCTGAACAATAAAGTTTTTTCTTTTGATTAACCATTATTGTGATGTTGCAGACAAAACAAAGAAGCAGTTAGGCTATGTGTCAGAGATACACTCCAAGTCAATGAATAGAACCAGGCTTTCCCCCACCATCTCCAGGATCTTATTCCCTCTTCCCTCCAAACAATGCCTCTTAGCAGTGGACCTCAACAGTGGACCTAAGCTACAGCTTCACAGAGATGAGCACACTCTTGAATGAATTCATTCTTTCCTCCCACAGATACCAAAGAAGAAGAAAATATGGAGAGGGAGCTACCCAAACTGCAGACTGAACTTTGTATAGCTTTGTAGCCAGAAAAAAATAAAGAAATAAATAAATGAGGAAAGTAGCTTTTTACTGAGTAATAATTAGAACTCTCCTTCATTTCCTTCTAATTCAAACCAAAATTATTTTTCCCCTTTTCAGTAATGAATCAAGTGATTCATGAGTATACTGGGGATTTTGTCTAGGCTTAGAGTTGGCCAGTAATATATAGAAGTGGATGTGGTTAATTAAGAACAAGAAAATAATTGAATTCCTAGTATCAGATCTCTCATTGCACTGGTTTTTGGTAACTCTGTCATCAGCCGAAGAAATTCAATCAATGAAACCCATGAAGAACTATCCATTTACAAGATCCATTTACAATATGTAAACATGAACTTTGCCTTTTGTTCCATGCAACAGGAATTCACTGCCTCATAAATGAGCACATATTTTTATGATTCTGCTGCATCTCATTACAACAAAAAACTCATGTAACATACTTTATAGCAAATTTCTTCTTTAAAGCTATATTTAATGCCATCACAATTTCCAAATACATGTACAGCACTCTACTGTAGGCAGAGAGTAAAGAAAAGAAGAACGCATCATTTCAAAACCTTGATGAATACTGAAATGCTGGTTACAAACACGTTATGGTTTATGAATTATGGTGTTTAATATGGCATTTTTACTTATTTTCTCTATCCTAGAATTAAGCTGCCCAACACTGACAGGGCAGAGGAAAAATGTCATTTCCTCTGTTTTGCAAATGAGAAAACCTGAAAAGGTGATTCTCTTCATTTAAAGACCTTCTTAGTAACCAGTGGATTACAGGGGAGAAGCTGTCACTGGCTGTCCAGGCCACACCCCACTTGTAATGGGCCTGCTGAGAACCCTTGCAGCCCAAGTGCCTTACTCCTCTATCACATGACTCCCTCTTGTTGCAGTTGGTAGGAGCTAAGACAGAGGGACCTGATCAATGTCTGCTCATCTGCAGGCCAGCCAGTTAGCCTGTGCCTGACTAATATTTGAGCTGGTACAAATTCATTATTCTCCCAAATAGTTGGTGTTGGGAAAAGGAAAGACTCAGCCATTTAATGTAAAGCTGGTAATAAAAATGTGCAGTGAGGGTGAATCAGGAACATGGCAAGCCAACAATCCATGCAACCCAAAATAATGAAGGGACAAAAACTTCACTGAGTAGCTGCTAAACGCAGATTACATCGCCCAACCAAGGAGAAGCAGATGGCAGGGAGACCCTTTCCTAGAAAAGACATCGTTCCTGAGATTTCCCATCTGAATCCTTACAGTAAACCTCCTTTTACTGAGGGACTCTTGCTCCTTGCAATCAAACAATCAGAAACACAATAACTGCTGACGTAGTGTCTATTGAACAATTAGCGCAGCTCTTTTAAAGCTAATAAAAAGAAACTATTTCACAGAGATGTAAAATTCAAAAACCTAACAAAAAAAGAACTTATCCTGTTTGAATATCAAAAGATGTGTAAAAAGTTAGGGCTGTATTCAAAAAATCATACACATCTGTCTGAAGACAGTTGACATCACATGAAGCTTCCACTCATGTGAAGGATATATTTATCACATGTATTGTTTTTCTATGCTGCATAACATATAATATAAAAGTTAAATAATGTTAAAGCAAAATAACAGAAATTAAATGTAAGTGTAATAAATACAGCAAAAACTAATAAAAATGTAATGAGAAATTAACAAAACAATCATTGACAAAGAGATTCATACCCATGTTTCAAAAAATACCATATAGCTAGAACATTAAAAATATGTAAGCACATGAAAAAATTTAATAATATAATTAATAGAAAACATGAATAATACAGTCAGAAACAAGATTTTATATAGATACATAAATATAATTACACCTATTATGAAATGAGAGCAAATATTTTATTCAGGTCCATAGAACATTTTTTAATTAAATCATGCACTTGAACAAAAAATATGCTTAAATTCAACACATGGAAAATCATATGGATCACATCTTCTGATAAACCAATAAATTTTAGAAGCACAATAAAATGTTCACAAACATAAAGCTAACTATTTGGGAATTGCTAAATATTTTCCTAAATAATCCTTAGGTCTGAAAATAAAAGAAAACTGCTATTACTAAGGATCTACAAGACAATAAAAAAGAGACTACTTCATACCCCAACCATTAGGATAAAGTCTTGCTTATAGAAAAGTGTATACCCTGAAAAATCATTATTAAAAAAGAAAAACTGAATGGAACCAAGTAAACATTTTTAAAATTTTAAAGATAAGCTACAAATTAAACCAAAAGAAAACAGAATGTAGAAATTAACAAAGAAAAAAGCTGAAATGTATGATCTACGAATTCAAAAATTCACTCTGCGAGGATGAATAAAAAGCAAAAATTATCACAAGTCTGATAAGGAGAAAAGAGAAAGAATAAGAAAGGCAAGCAGAAAATAAAAACAGATATACCAGATAGAGAGTTAGAAAATTTTATGAAAATATTATCTGCAACTCTGTGATGACATATTTGAAAGCCTAGCATTAGTGGATAATTCTCTAGAAAAATACAAATTACCAAAACTGATAAAAATAGAGAAAATGAATATACAAACCACTAATAATGTAGATTATCAAGGCAATTAAAGCCTTGTTTTTTAAAGGCACTAGTTCCAGAGAGACTTACAGATGAATTATCCAACTTTTGAAAAATGCATAATTTCAATGAAATTTAAATTATTCCGGATTATATTTAAAAATAGAAAGCCTCCTAATTTGATTTTTAAATTTTAAACTAGCCAGATGTAATAACGTTCAAAAACAGAAAATTACAGTCCAGTTTCACTGATAAATATATGTGCAGATGATGTCAATAAAATACTATCAAATTAAATAAATATTTGCAAGATTTCCAAAGAGTAATGCATTGTCATCAGGTATGGTTTATTTCAGAAAGCCAAAGATGACCAATAAACATAATGACAAATTCATTACATTGAAACCTTAAAGAAACATCTCTATATAGCTCTATATATCTATGATTTCATAAATGGTACTAAAAGTAATTTGATAAAATGCAGCCATATTTTCTAATAAGAATTCCAAGTCAGAATGGAATAAAATAAATATAGTATTTATATATAAAGAAAAACATCATTAAAATCAGAATGACCCTTTATTACCATTATTATTCAAAATTGGGCTCTGAGGTTCTGGTAAACAAGGATAAGAAAATAAAATAATTGGCTTAATAGTAATAAAGTTACTAAAATTCATAAGGGAACTGCATAAGGTGACTACGTACACTATATGCAAAACCAATATTTTATATCTAACAAAAACAAGAAATTAAAACAGAAAACAACTGCTATTCACAATGGTTAAACAAACAAACAAAAAAACCCTTCATGTTGTTGTAAAATTTTATTGTTAAATACAAAATAAGATTTGAACAAGTAGATAGGCAACCAATGTCCTTGGAAAAGAAGACTTCATGCCAAAATATTATAAACAAAAATCCCCCAAAAAGTATATGCTTCTAAGTATACTTTTAAGCAATCTAGTTAGAATCACAACCATTTTGAAATCAGTTAAAATGTGAATGTTCATATGGAAGTATAAATAGCTAAGAAGACTAAAAAACATAAAAACAATAGTAAGTCAAAGACTCCCATCTATTAAAACTTACTATAACAGCATCTTAAACAAATAAGAAATAAGCAAATAATTGAGTGATTGGAATAGCATCCAGTAGTAGGTCCCAATATATACAATTAATATATTCCATGTAGAATTCTATTTTAGTAAGAAAAAAAGTATTTATTCAAAACGCTGTCAAAACTAGCTATCTATCTGTAAGTAAATTAAGTCATTATTTCACATCATATTTCATATGAGTAGAGTAAAGACACAAATGTGAAAATAAGTAAAAATAGAATAAAATTTAGGAGAATAAATTTTGGGGGAGACTTTTTACTCAAGGTTTTTATAACCGAAGGTAGAAAACCCAAAAATTCTAGAAGAAAAATTAGAAGTATTTGATTAGATAAAAAATTTAAAAAAATAGAGTCAAAGATGAATAAAGGATTGGGAAAAATATTAACATAAAAGTTTCCACATATTAGTAAAAAAAAAAAAAAGTATAAGCAACCAAAAAAGAATAGGAAATGCAAATGTCCAATAAACATAAAGAGAGTCAAACTCAATCTGAATCAGAGGAGACAATACTAAAATAGCATTGCTACGCATGTTTTTTTACACATTATGTGGCCAAACTTTTATTTCTTTTTTTTTTTTTTTTTTTTTGAGATGGAGCGTCATTCTGTCACCCAGGCTGGAGTGCAGTAGCACCATTGTGGCTCACTGCAACCTCTGCCTCCTGAGCTCAAGCGATTCTCCTGCCTCAGCCTCCCGAGTAGCTGGGATTACAGGGGCTGCCACCATGCCCGGCTAATTTTATATACATATACATATATATATATATATAAATATATACACTTTTTTTTTTTTTTTGGAGACAGAGTGTAGCTCTGTCGCCCAGGTTGGAGTGCAGTGGCGTGACCTCGGCTCAGTGCAAACTCTGCCCCCAGGGTTCTAGCAATTCTCCTACCTCAGCCTCCCGAGTAGCCGGGATTACAGGCGACTGCCACCACTACTGGCTATTTTTTTTGTATTTGTAGTAGAGACGGGGTTTCACCATGTTGGCCAGGCTGGTCTCCAACTCTTGACCTCAGGTGATCCACCCGCCTCAGCTTCCCAAAGTGCTCGAATTACAGGCATGAGCCACCACGCCCAGCCCATTTTTATACTTTTTGGTAGAGACAAGGTTTCACCATGTTGACCAGGCTGGTCTCGAACTCCTGATCTCAAGCGATCCACCCGCCCTGGCCTCCCAAAGTGCTGAGATTACAGGCATGAACCACCATGCCCAGCCAACATGGCCAATTTTTTTTTTAATGTGACAATATCCATTATTATAAAAAATTAGAGGTAGGGCAGGGGCACTTTCATACATTGTTGTTAAAAATGTGAATGACTGCTATCTTTTTGGAAATAAATCTAGTAATCAGAGTAGTCCCCTTCATTTGCTTAGGACATGTTCCAAGACCCCCAGTGAATGCCTGAAACCGCAAATAGCACTGAGCCCTATATATACTATGTTTATTTGACCTGAAAACCTAGACGGCTATTGCAATTGGGTAGCATATACAGTGTGGATATGTTGGAGAAAGGAATAATTCACATCCTGGGTGGGAAGAAGGAGAATATCACAAGATTTGCTACTCACAAAAACATGCAATTTAAATCTAATGAATTTTCCATTTAGTATATTCAGACCACAGTTGATGATGCGTATGTAAAACCATGGAAAGCAAAACTGCAGATAAGTGGGGACTACTGTAGTTCTTTATTTCCTTAGTGATAGCAATCTCATTCCTGATAATCTATTTTGTAGATTTAAAAGCCATATGTTATTCACATATAAAATAATGTTTAGTGCAGTATTTATAGTAATAGTAAATAACAGAGAAACAATATATTGTCCACCAATAGGGAAATTAACCAAGTTACATCCAACCCATGAAATAGTATGCAGCTATAAAAAAAAAGAATGCAGTCTTGGAAAGACACTTTCCCAAGTCCTGAATTAGCATTATTATCTTTTCTTCCCATTTATCAATGTAATAAAGAAAACTGTAATTCATTACTTTTATTTACATTTATTTGATTACTAATGAGATTGAAAGTTTTTTTATGTTATTAGCCATTTGTGCATTCTCTTTATGGATTATGTCAATGTTGCTTGTTTTACAATTAGGATTTTCATGTTTCCCTCATTAATTTGTAAAAATCCATTGTACATAAAGACTCAATCTTTGACCAACAAATTACATTATAAATATTTCTATTTACTGTATAATACTGTATGTGGAGTGAGCTTTCTCACATACAGATGTTGTGAGAAATAGTTAAACCTATCAGTAATTTAATCTTCCCTTGTATTGGATTTAAAATGTACATTCCTGCCCAAAGAGTATATAAATGTTTTCCCCTGTTTTCTTAAAGTACATGCAAAGTTTTATTTTTTTAACATTTAAATCTTTCATCCATCTGGAGTTTATTTTGGTGGATGAAGTGACTTAGGAATCTGACTTTCCCCATTGAAGTAGGGTTCTTGCCTGAAACAGCAGGCAGGAGCTCCAGGAAGGAGGCCAGACACAGCCAAGCAGTATTCTTGAGGAGATGCCAGGAGGAAAAGAAACTAGCTGTGGAAAGCTGGCCCATGGAACAGCAGTTTCCCCATATACAGACAGTAAACCAACCAGAGAGGAAATCTCCCTGCTTAGATGTCCTGTGTGTCCACCTTCTCCAGATTGCTTGGTCACTAATGTAAATTTACACTAATCAGCCATTCAATGTTAGATGTGAAGGGAGAATACTACTGTACAAGAGAATATTGAAGAGATACAGAAAAAAAAAAATCCATGCTATTTTTGGGCAAATACAAGATCAGAATAAATCTTTTTCATTTAAGAATGAAAAAGACAAGAAGATACAATAATATCCATGAAGATATTATGCCCTACAAAAGGAAATAACTATAAAATTTAAGACGTAAAGAGCATACTTTTAACATAAATATGGCAGAAAACAGGTAAATTTTAGAAAGCATTTATTTATCCTCTCATATATTAAAGAAAACTCTCTGGACCCTCCAAACAAAGAAAGTAAAGATGAGCTAAGAAAAAACACTTAAACAAAAAGAAACTTAGCAGAATCATTAAAGTAAGGAGAGAAGAATGCCTTAACACAGTCTAAAATTGCAATAAAACTTATAAAGATCAGAATCAACATTGCAGAAAATCAATACAGGCAAGATTGATGAAAAATGGGATGAATATATTAAAATGGCCCCCAAAACTGATAAGAATTATGGGAGACATAAAATGGAGATTCAACATATAAATAATGTATTTTAATAAAGAAGACATCTAAACAAATTCGACAAAACATAAAATATTGCATAAGAAACTTTCCTTAAAGCTGTACCTTGTAGTAGTTGTTTATCTTATCTTGAAAAGATAAAGAAAGGAGAAAAAGCATCAGCTAATTTTGCAAACCGTAATTCCTCCAAGCAATAAGAGGAATTTGTATTGGACAGCACATTTTGGCCACCAAAAAATGTTAGTTCCTAGTTAAAGTTTGTTTTCCTAACAAGTTAAGGAGATGCACCAGTAAGAAACAAGCAGTCTATTTGTGAGTGAGAGTTATGAGAAAAGAAGTGCATGAACAGTGAGAGGCATCTGAAGTGACCAGTGTGAGGACGTGGACAAGCAGCACAGTCTCTGGTCTAATGGACAAGATTTTGTGGATTGGGAACACTACACAAGGCGTGATTGAATAGAAAACCACCCTGGCAACCTCTGACTTCCACCTTTGAACAAGAAGTCATTTACATCATATTTGCCATCAAGAATGCCCAGCCGGAGAAAGAACATTTGAGCGCTTAAAGGGGGGTGGGAAAAGTGGATGGGGTGGGTCTAAAGGAGGCAGGAAAAAATGCCCTGCCTCGATTTTGTCTGCCACCATCAAAAAATTATGTTCTTTTCCTTTTTTGAAAAATTTACTTTTTTCTATTGAGTCATAATAGATGTATGTATTTGGGGCTGCATGTGTAAATCTGATACATTCATGCAATGTATAAAGATCAAATCAGGGTAACTGGGATATCCATCACCTTAAATATGTACCTATTGTATGGTAGGATCATTCTAATTAATCCTGTCTAGCTATTTTGAAATGTACAATAGATTATTGTTAACTATAATCACCCAACAGATCTGTTGGAAATCAGGCCTTAACTTCTCTCTAACTGTATATTTGTACCCATTAATAAATCTTTGTTTATTCCCCCCTATCCCCACTACCCTTTCTGGCCTCTGGCAACCACCAATCTACTTTTTTCTTCCTAAGATGCAATTTTTTAACTGTCGCATGTCAATGAGGACATCCACTACTTGTCTTTCTCTATTTGGCTTATTTCATTTAGCATAATGACCTCCAGTTCCACCTATGCTGCAGCAAATAACAGGACTTTTTAATTTGTTCTTTCCTCAAATGCATAATTCATTCGCCTTTTGTTTGTTTGTTTTGAGACAGAGTCTTGCTCTATTGCCCAGGCTGGAGTATAGTGGCACGATCTCAGCTCACTGCAAACTCCGCTGCCCAGGCTCAAGTGATGCGCTTGTCTCAGCCTCCTGAGTAGCTGGGATTACAGGTGTGTGCCACCATGCCCAGCTAATTTTTGGATTTTTAGTAGGGATGGGGTTTCACCATGTTGGCCAGGTTGGTCTAGAACTCCTGACCTCAAGTGATCCACCCGCCTCAGCCTCCTAAAGTTCTGGGATTACAGGCATGAGCCACCGCACCCAGCCAATTCATTGGCTTATAACAGTGTGTTAGAGAAAAGTGAGAAAAGTCATTTTTCCCACTCTATACTTTTTGGCTTAATTAGACTTTTTCTGTAACAAAATAGCCGAGCTGAATAAAAATCTAACCAAATCTAACCTTTTTTGTGCTGACCAAAAAGATTCACCTTACATAAGGTGCAATTCATTAAACCTAGACAATCCTGATGAATATTTTTTGAAGATAAAGACATAGTCCTTAAAAAAGACTTAAAAGTCAGATTGGCCTAGATCACTTCACAATATTGTGTATGGAATAAAATTATAGCTTTTCTATGGGGAAAGATGCTTACCAAGAATTTTATATCCAGACAAATTTTCATTCACTTGTAAACACAACAGAATGATATCTTCAGATATGTAAGGACTTACAAAATATGCCACCTATGCCTGCTGGAGAAATAATAAAAGGTTGGAGGCATATTCCTACCATAAAAAAGTTAGGTAAGATAAAAAACTCATAAATATGCAAGTGCCATGAAAGAAATGGGAATAAATATTGCTACTACTCAATCTCAGAATTATATCCAAAATAGCCATAATATATAAAATAAAATAAAATGGTATAATAATTATTGAAAGAAAAGATATATGAGTTAAAAATAATAATGGCTGAGGTAGTAACTGAGATAAAAAAAAATCAAATATATAAACAAATCTGGAAGCTGAAGGAAGAAAAAAGTAGAAGGAACAAATAGTGTCTCCCTGTTGCCTTCATTTATGGTCAAACTTGTACAAAGAACTAAAGTAATATCAAATAAACAAATATTGTAGTATTCAAGACAAAAAATATTAACTGGATTTAAAGTAATAATTGAAAACTCTAAATAAAATTAAAGAAGATTATATAACACAGCAGCTCAAGACATGTGAATTCAAACTACCCAGAAGTAATAAATGATTTTGGTGATGTGGCCAGTTACGAGACATATATAATATAAGCATGGTAATATAAGCATGGCAATACAATATAAGCATGGTAATTGCATATCTAATACAAGCAACTACCATGCTTACCAAGACAGGTATACAATGTATAAGAAGAAATCTACAAAACTTGCTATTATGAGAGTTGACTAGTGCTATGCTCTTGGAAGGGAAGACTCAATTGTGATGAACAGATCAGCTCTAATCAATTTAATTTTTATATTTAAATCAATGCCAATCAAAATCTGATAAGTTAACTGTTGTTAACTTGACATTTTCTCTCAAAATTTTCTCCAAAGGTTGCAGTGAGCTGAGATCCCGCCCCTGAACTCCACCCTGGGCAACAAGAGCAAAACTCTGTCTCAAAAGAAAAGAAAAATTCTCCAAAATAATACGCAGAAAACAATGAGCAAAAAAATACTGCAAATGAAGAATACTATAGGATTTATGAAAATAGATGTCTAAACTTGCTACAAAGCCAAAACAATGACAATAGAATTGAACTGAGATAGTAAGAGACAACAGGGGCCAGATATGGTGGCTCACACCTGTAATTCCAGCACTTTGGAAGGCCAAGGCAGGAGGGTTGCTTGAGCTCAGGAACTCAGGACCAGACTGGACAGCAGAGTGAGACCCCAACTCTACAAAAAATAAAAAATTTAGCCAAGTGTGGTGGTGCATACCTGTAGTCCCCACTTGGAGGCTGAGGTAGGAGGATCACTTGGGCCCAGGAAGTCGAGGCTGCTGTGAGCCATGATTGCACCACTGCAATACAGCCTGGGCAACAGAGCAAGACCCTGTCTAAAAAATAAAAAAGAGAGACAGCTCAGCATGGTGGCTCATACCTGTAATCCCAGCACTTTGGAGAGGCCAAGGTGGTCAGATGGCTTGAGTTCATAAACTTAAGACCAGTCTGGGCATCATGGTAAAACCCCAGATAAACAAAAAATACAAAACTTGGCCAGGTGCAGTGGCTTGTGCCTATAGTCTCAGCTACTCAGGAGGCTGGGGTGGGAGGATCACTTGAGCCTCAGAGGTAGAGTCTGAAAGTGAGCCATGACTGCACCACAGCTTCTAGCCTAGGTGACAGAGCAAGATGCTGTCTCAACAAAACAAACAAAAGAAACAAAAAGCAGAGAGAGAGACAGAACAGAATATAAAGGCTAGAACCATGTGGGCCTTTGTGTATCTGGTCATAAAATAAGTACAAATCACTGAGGTATTATTAATATACATGGTTAAAGGTTAATGGAATAACTATTTGAAGGGGCTACACAAAAATATAAACTACTTATCTTTAGGCAAATGGCTTCATTTTCCTTCTGTTTGTTTTGTGTTTCCCTGTCATTTTGGTATTTTCCTGAGCTCTCCGAATTTTCAACAATGAGAATGCTTCCATTTCATAATGAGAAAAAGCTCATAAATGTTATTTTAATAGTATGGGTTCAATTCAAGTTGTAATTAGAAAAGAAAAAATGTTTTTAAAAATTCTATAAATCTGAGATTTCCTTCACAATGATGCAACTGTGGGAAAAAATTGATTTGGTAATAAACTATAACCCAGGTAAACTATGAAAAAGAAAATGCCTGAAAAATATTCTTAGTTGGATATTGACTTGGAAAATTAAGACTTCATGAGGAGTTCCACGAGGTCACTGTCTAAGTAAGTAGGAAGCGGGAGGCATTCTAGGGTGGGATAAAAATAATCGAGTAAATCCTTCAGTTTACAGAAGTCAGTTTTTAACGGTTTCAGAAATAAAAGTGTTCAAATGATAAGGACTAGGTTTCCTAAATTACTAGTAATATAGATGAGTATCTCTAGAAAAGTAACTAAAGAATATTTTCTCAATAGTAGCTCCAATATATATGATAAATAGAATATGCAAGTATATACATTATACATTAACCAAGAGCATCTGTCATTTAAAAAAAAGGAGGTAACTGTAATTAATGTTGCTTTCAAGTTTAAGAAATGCTGTAGCAATACTCTTTTAAATAAAAAAGGTATCATCTTCAATTTGCCTTCTAAATTTTTTTACATACTGACTACCAAAAGACTACAGAAAAGTACATTTAATCTGAATGACTTGGAGAAGCTTGGTGGCATCAAAATCAATAAACCATTAATATCCTTTCAAGGAAAATAGGTAAAACAGAACTAAATAAAACATCTGAACTCAGAGGTAAGATAGTTTATGGTAATCGAAAACTATTCCAGCATCACTAGGGAATGAACTGGATGGCTCTTATTTCAGAGAATGTGCCCTGTTTTACGCTAAGGCAGTCTTGTTTAGAGGAAATATCAATGAAGATTTTCTTCTAGTCTATGTTGCCAATTCGTAAATTGGGGGAGGGGGGTATTCTTAATTCATTCCTAAGAAAAGCTTTCTAAAAGCTCAGATCTGCCAAATCCTTTTGCAGAGGACTGCCAAAATAGAATGAGGGAAGATCAAAAGCAAAGTTATTGTCAATGCTGTTTGTTTTTCAATACTTACACACTGAACAGAACAATATTCTTTTTTTTGGCATGATCTTCTTCTTAGTACTGAAGCTCACTATTTCTATCTTCTTAAGACTTAAAGAGGACCATAAATGATGACATACTTCTTTTTTTAATTTTTGCCAGTTTTAATATACATAATATTTTATATTTTCATCAACTTTAAAGATATATAAATAATTGAATATTTACATTAATTTCAGATAATATCCTGACAAATGCTAACTTTCATTGTTTTATTAAGACAAAATATATGGAATTATGCTTAAATACTAAAAGCCATTTCATCCAGCTTTTGGAATATCACACGGCTACATTTATTATATTTCTACTCATAGAGCCAAGTAAATCAGCGTAAAATTTGTCTTGACTCAACAAAGATATGTCAACGGCAAAATTTATCTGATAACAATAAGGTGAACTGCAAGCATTTTTGTGTAAGTATGTGCATTTGAATTCTTATATTCATTCATATTTTGTTTTCTTTGTTGCAGTCTTCAAAGGTCTTCAAGCTCTTTGTTCTTTGTTTTATCTTTTACAACAAAAAAAATGTATTTAAGTTTTTATTTTTGTAAGGTAGACTTTATTTCGAAACTTGTTTTCAACCAACAACTTAGACTATCATCATATTTCCCAGTTTTCTGTCCATATGTATAATTTAAAGCTCAGCAAAAACAGCTGAGGGATCCTTTGATTCTAGTCCCACACCAAATGATCATTGTAAAAATTCAGAATTCTCTTAGCTGTCATTGAATATGAATGAGCACCTAAAAAACCAGTATACTTTGCAATATTATTTACTCTTTTAAAAATTTCTCAAAAGTCTAGGACAGATTTTTGGAATACTTATCCCTGAGATACATTCTTATGATTAAATTACAACTTTTTGAATAAAGAGAATAGTGTACATTAACTCACAATTGAACAAACCCTAATCAGGTTAACTCTCTAGTTAACCTAAATAAATCAATTTCCTTGCCTAATGAAAAGACCTTTGAAAAAATTATGACAGTGAGAAAACTCTGAAAGTGAAAGAAATCTGACCTGTCTTCATATCACTTCTAACCTCCAAGTTGCCCTCATTCATTCCTCTATGTAGGCCAAACTTGAGAGGAATTTACTTAGTTTAACTTTGAAACAAAGATGATAACTGTCACTCCCCAAAATGAACCCATCCTTGCTTGGGGACCAGACTGTCTTTGTGAAACTAACAAATCAGCCACAAGATTAGAAATTATGGCTCACAAGTCACACAGCCAAAGGCCACAAGATTCCTAATCTCCCCAATTGCTCCTATATATATTACCATTGTCAAACCTAAGATTGGTATTGGAGGTATTTCTCAGACCCTGCATTCTGATGAACCAGCTGGTGCCATCCAGACCAGTACACTGGATCATCTGGTCTGTAAGAACTGACTCAGCAGGAAGACAGCTTCAGCTCCCTATGATTTTATCCTCCACCCCACCAATCAGCATCCCCCATTCCCTAGCCTCCTGCCTATCAAACTACTTTTGAAAAACCCTATGCTCCAAATTTTCAGGGAGGCTGGTTTAAGGAATGATAAAAATCCTGTCTTCCATTTAGCCAGCTCTATGAATATTAAACTCTATTGAAATTCCCACGTTGATAAATTGGCACTATCTGGGCAGCAAACAAGAAGAATGCACTGTGTGGTCACACCAATGGCATCACCATGAAAATCTGCATTATACGATTTCATAAATTGAATATAACATTTCCTCATTGGTTTTTCTTTCTTTTCTTTTTTTCTTAGACAGAGTCTCGCTCTGTCACCCAAGTTGGAGTACAGTGGCACGATCTCCACTCACTGCAACCTCTCCCTCCCAGGTTCAAGTGATTCTCCTGCCTCGGTAGCTGGGACTACAGGCACCTGTCATCATGCCAGGCTAATTTTTGCATTTTTATTTTTTTTTATTTTTTATTTTTTAATTTATTTATTATTATTATACTTTAAGTTGTAGGGTACATGTGCATAACGTGCAGGTTTGTTACATATGTATACTTGTGCCATGTTGGTGTGCTGCACCCATCAACTCGTCATTTACATCAGGTATAACTCCCAATGCAATCCCTCCCCCCTCCCCCCTCCCCATGATAGGCCCCGGTGTGTGATGTTCCCCTTCCTGAGTCCAAGTGATCTCATTGTTCAGTTCCCACCTATGAGTGAGAACATGCAGTGTTTGGTTTTCTGTTCTTGTGATAGTTTGCTAAGAATGATGGTTTCCAGCTGCATCCATGTCCCTACAAAGGACACAAACTCATCCTTTTTGATGGCTGCATAGTATTCCATGGTGTATATGTGCCACATTTTCTTAATCCAATCTGTCACTGATGGACATTTGGGTTGATTCCAAGTCTTTGCTATTGTGAATAGTACTGCAATAAACATACGTGTGCATGTGTCTTTATAGCAGCATAATTTATAATCCTTTGGGTATATACCCAGTAATGGGATGGCTGGGTCATATGGTACATCTAGTTCTAGATCCTTGAGGAATCGCCATACTGTTTTCCATAATGGTTGAACTAGTTTACAATCCCACCAACAGTGTAAAAGTGTTCCTATTTCTCCACATCCTCTCCAGCACCTGTTGTTTCCTGACTTTTTAATGATCGCCATTCTAAATGGTGTGAGATGGTATCTCATTGTGGTTTTGATTTGCATTTCTCTAATGGCCAGTGATGATGAGCATTTTTTCATGTGTCTGTTGGCTGTATGAATGTCTTCTTTTGAGAAATGTCTGTCCATATTCTTTGTCCACTTTTTGATGGGGTTGTTTGTTTTTTTCTTGTAAATTTGTTTGAGTTCTTTGTAGGTTCTGGATATTAGCCCTTTGTCAGATGAGTAGATTGCAAAAATTCTCTCCCATTCTGTAGGTTGCCTGTTCACTCTGATGGTAGTTTCTTTTGCTGTGCAGAAGCTCTTTAGTTTAATGAGATCCCATTTGTCAATTTTGGCTTTTGCTGCCGTTGCTTTTGGTGTTTTAGACATGAAGTCTTTGCCCATGCCTATGTCCTGAATGGTACTACCTAGGTTTTCCTCTAGGATTTTTATGGTATTAGGTCTAACATTTAAATCTCTAATCCATCTTGAATTAATTTTCGTATAAGGAGTAAGGAAAGGATCCAGTTTCAGCTTTCTACTTATGGCTAGCCAATTTTCCCAGCACCATTTATTAAATAGGGAATCCTTTCCCCATTTCTTGTTTTTGTCAGGTTTGTCAAAGTTCAGATGGCTGTAGATGTGTGGTATTATTTCTGAGGACTCCGTTCTGTTCCGTTGGTCTATATCTCTGTTTTGGTACCAGTACCATGCTGTTTTGGTTACTGTAGCCTTGTAGTAGAGTTTGAAGTCAGGTAGCATGATGCCTCCAGCTTTGCTCTTTTGACTTAGGATTGTCTTGGAGATGCGGGCTCTTTTTTGGTTCCATATGAACTTTAAAGCAGTTTTTTCCAATTCTGTGAAGAAACTCATTGGTAGCTTGATGGGGATGGCATTGAATCTATAAATTACCTTGGGCAGTATGGCCATGTTCACGATATTGATTCTTCCTATCCATGAGCATGGTATATTCTTCCATTTGTTTGTGTCCTCTTTTATTTCACTGAGCAGTGGTTTGTAGTTCTCCTTGAAGAGGTCCTTTACATCCCTTGTAAGTTGGATTCCTAGGTATTTTATTCTCTTTGAAGCAATTGTGAATGGAAGTTCATTCATGATTTGGCTCTCTGTTTGTCTGTTACTGGTGTATACGAATGCTTGTGATTTTTGCACATTAATTTTGTATCCTGAGACTTTGCTGAAGTTGCTTATCAGCTTAAGGAGAATTTGGGCTGAGACAATGGGGTTTTCTAAATATACAATCATGTCATCTGCAAACAGGGACAATTTGACTTCTTCTTTTCCTAACTGAATACCCTTGATTTCTTTCTCTTGCCTGATTGCCCTAGCCAGAACTTCCAACACTATGTTGAATAGGAGTGGTGAGAGAGGGCATCCCTGTCTTATGCCAGTTTTCAAAGGGAATTTTTCCAGTTTTTGCCCATTCAGTATGATATTGGCTGTGGGTTTGTCATAAATAGCTCTTATGATTTTGAGGTACGTTCCATCAATACCGAATTTATTGAGCATTTTTAGCATGAAGGGCTGTTGAATTTTGTCAAAAGCCTTTTCTGCATCTATTGAGATAATCATGTGGTTCTTGTCTTTGGTTCTGTTTATATGCTGGATTATGTGTATTGATTTGCGAATATTGGACCAGCCTTGCATCCCAGGGATGAAGCCCACTTGATCATGGTGGATAAGCTTTTTGATGTGTTGCTGAATCCGGTTTGCCAGTATTTTATTGAGGATTTTTGCATCGATGTTCATCAGGGATATTGGTCTAAAATTCTCTTTTTTTGTTGTGTCTCTGCCAGGCTTTGGTATCAGGATGATGTTGGCCTCATAAAATGAGTTAGGGAGGATTCCCTCTTTTTCTATTGATTGGAATAGTTTCAGAAGGAATGGTACCAACTCCTCCTTGTACCTCTGGTAGAATTCAGCTGTGAATCCATCTGGTCCTGGACTTTTTTTCGTTGGTAGGCTATTAATTATTGCCTCGATTTCAGAGCCTGCTATTGGTCTATTCAGGGATTCAACTTCTTCCTCGTTTAGTCTTGGAAGAGTGTAAGTGTCCAGGAAATTATCCATTTCTTCTAGATTTTCCAGTTTATTTGCGTAGAGGTGTTTATAGTATTCTCTGATGGTAGTTTGTATTTCTGTGGGGTCGGTGGTGATATCCCCTTTATCATTTTTTATTGCGTCGATTTGATTCCTCTCTCTTTTCTTCTTTATTAGTCTTGCTAGTGGTCTGTCAATTTGGTTGATCTTTTCAAAAAACCAACTCCTGGATTCATTGATTTTTTGGAGAGTTTTTTGTGTCTCTATCTCCTTCAGTTCTGCTCTGATCTTAGTTATTTCTTGCCTTCTGCTAGCTTTCGAATGTGTTTGCTCTTGCTTCTCTAGTTCTTTTAATTGCGATGTTAGAGTGTCAGTTTTAGATCTTTCCTGCTTTCTCTTGTGGGCATTTAGTGCTATAAATTTCCCTCTACACACTGCTTTAAATGTGTCCCAGAGATTCTGGTATGTTGTATCTTTGTTCTCATTGGTTTCAAAGAACATCTTTATTTCTGCCTTCATTTCGTTATGTACCCAGTAGTCATTCAGGAGCAGGTTGTTCAGTTTCCATGTAGTTGAGCGGTTTTGATTGAGTTTCTTAGTACTGAGTTGTAGTTTGATTGCACTGTGGTCTGAGAGACAGTTTGTTATAATTTCTGTTCTTGTACATTTGCTGAGGAGTGCTTTACTTCCAATTACGTGGTCGATTTTGGAGTAAGTACCATGTGGTGCTGAGAAGAATGTATATTCTTTTGATTTGGGGTGGAGAGTTCTATAGATGTCTATTAGGTCTGCTTGCTGCAGAGATGAGTTCAATTCCTGGATATCCTTGTTAACTTTCTGTCTCGTTGATCTGTCTAATGTTGACAGTGGAGTGTTGAAGTCTCCCATTATTATTGTATGGGAGTCTAAGTCTCTTTGTAAGTCTCTAAGGACTTGCTTTATGAATCTGGGTGCTCCTGTATTGGGTGCATATATATTTAGGATAGTTAGCTCTTCCTGTTGAATTGATCCCTTTACCATTATGTAATGGCCTTCTTTGTCTCTTTTGATCTTTGATGGTTTAAAGTCTGTTTTATCAGAGACTAGTCTTGCAACCCCCGCTTTTTTTTTGTTCTCCATTTGCTTGGTAAATCTTCCTCCATCCCTTTATTTTGAGCCTATGTATGTCTCTGCGTGTGAGATGGGTCTCCTGAATACAGCAGACTGATGGGTCTTGACTCTTTATCCAGTTTGCCAGTCTGTGCCTTTTAATTGGAGCATTTAGTCCATTTACATTTAAGGTTAAGATTGTTATGTGTGAACTTGATCCTGCCATTATGATATTAACTGGTTATTTTGCTCGTTAGTTGATGCAGTTTCTTCCTAGCCTCGATGGTCTTTACATTTTGGCATGTTTTTGCAGTGGCTGGTACCGGTTGTTCCTTTCCATGTTGAGTGCTTCCTTCAGGGTCTCCTGTAAGGCAGGCCTAGTGGTGACAAAATCTCTAAGCATTTGCTTATCTGTAAAGGATTTTATTTCTCCTTCACTGATGAAACTTAGTTTGGCTGGATATGAAATTCTGGGTTTAAAATTCTTTTCTTTAAGAATGTTGAATATTGGCCCCCACTCTCTTCTGGCTTGGAGAGTTTCTGCCGAGAGATCTGCTGTTAGTGTGATGGGCTTCCCTTTGTGGGTAACCCGACCTTTCTCTCTGGCTGCCCTTAAGATTTTTTCCTTCATTTCAACTTTGGTGAATCTGGCAATTATGTGTCTTGGAGTTGCCCTTCTCGAGGAGTATCTTTGTGGCGTTCTCTGTATTTCCTGGATTTGAATGTTGGCCTGCCCTAGTAGGTTGGGGAAGTTCTCCTGGATGATATCCTGAAGAGTGTTTTCCGACTTGGTTCCATTTTCCCCCTCACTTTCAGGCACCCCAATCAGATGTAGATTTGGTCTTTTTACATAATCCCATACTTCTTGCAGGCTTTGTTCATTTCTTTTTCTTCTTTTTTCTTTTGGTTTCTCTTCTCGCTTCATTTCATTCATTTGATCCTCAATCGCAGATACTCTTTCTTCCAGTTGATCGAGTCGGTTACTGAAGCTTGTGCATTTGTCACGTATTTCTCGTGTCATGGTTTTCATCTCTTTCATTTCGTTTATGACCTTCTCTGCATTAATTACTCTAGCCATCAATTCTTCCACTTTTTTTTCAAGATTTTTAGTTTCTTTGCACTGGGTACGTAATTCCTCCTTTAGCTCTGAGAAATTTGATGGACTGAAGCCTTCTTCTCTCATCTCGTCAAAGTCATTCTCCGTCCAGCTTTGATCCGTTGCTGGCGATGAGCTGCGCTCCTTTGCCGGGGGAGATGCGCTCTTATTTTTTGAATTTCCAGCTTTTCTGCCCTGCTTTTTCCCCATCTTTGTGGTTTTATCTGCCTCTGGTCTTTGATGATGGTGATGTACTGATGGGGTTTTGGTGTAGGTGTCCTTCCTGTTTGATAGTTTTCCTTCTAACAGTCAGGACCCTCAGCTGTAGGTCTGTTGGAGATTGCTTGAGGTCCACTCCAGACCCTGTTTGCCTGGGTATTAGCAGCAGAGGCTGCAGAAGATAGAATATTTCTGAACAGCGAGCGTACCTGTCTGATTCTTGCTTTGGAAGCTTCCTCTCAGGGGTGTACTCCACCCTGTGAGGTGTGGGGTGTCAGACTGCCCCTAGTGGGGGATGTCTCCCAGTTAGGCTACTCAGGGGTCAGGGACCCACTTGAGCAGGGAGTCTGTCCCTTCTCACATCTCAACCTCCGTGTTGGGAGATCCACTGCTCTCTTCAAAGCTGTCAGACAGAGTCGTTTGCATCTGCAGAGGTTTCTGCTGCGTTTGTTATTGCCCTGTCCCCAGAGGTGGAGTCTACAGAGACAGGCAGGTTTCCTTGAGCTGCTGTGAGCTCCACCCAGTTCGAGCTTCCCAGCAGCTTTGTTTACCTACTTAAGCCTCAGCAATGGCGGGCGCCCCTCCCCCAGCCTCGCTGCTGCCTTGCCGGTAGATCACAGACTGCTGTGCTAGCAATGAGGGAGGCTCCGTGGGTGTGGGACCCTCCCGGCCAGGTGTGGGATATGATCTCCTGGTGTGCCTGTTTGCTTAAAGCGCAGTATTGGGGTGGGAGTTACCCGATTTTCCAGGTGTTGTGTGTCTCAGTTCCCCTGGTTAGGAAAAGGGATTCCCTTCCCCCTTGCGCTTCCCAGGTGAGGCGATGCCTCGCCCTGCTTCAGCTCTCACTGGTCGGGCTGCAGCAGCTGACCAGCACCGATCGTCCGGCACTCCCCAGTGAGATGAACCCAGTACCTCAGTTGAAAATGCAGAAATCACCGGTCTTCTGTGTCGCTCGCGCTGGGAGTTGGAGACTGGAGCTGTTTCTATTCGGCCATCTTGCTCCGCCCCCCAATTTTTGCATTTTTAGTAGAGACAGGGTTTTGCCATGTTGGCCAGGCTGGTCTTGAACTCCTGGCCTCAAGTGATCCACCTGCCTTGGCCTCCCAAAGTGCTGCGATAACAGGCATAAGCCACCACGCCCAGCTCCTCACTGTTAAAAACATTAGTTTTGTAAAATATTTTCTATAGTAAGTAGCTGATATTATAAGAAGCAAAGTAAATGTTCTTTGCAATAATTAAAACATGTTCAAATGCTAATTTTAAAGAAGGAAATATTATCTTAGCAGTAAAGAAAAAGAAAAATAGAAAAGACATTATCCCCATTATACAAATGGAGAAACTGTGGTAGATATTTATATAACATATCCTATAATACATACCTTACATCATTTTGAAAGAGCATAAAACACTGAATTTCCTATGGCTAAGGTCACTGTATACATGTGATTTGGTCTCTCTTACTTCTTCCAGCCATCACTAAACTGACACCTTAGCCTTGCCAAAACAGCTCAGGAGAAGGCCTGGCTATTTAAACACTTCTGCTGTTGAGGGGGATCTGCCAGGTGAGGCTCTCATCTCTTTGATTTGCCATGCAGCTTACAGAACAGTGATAAGGTTTAGGTTTGGGTTTCAGGTAATAAAGAGGCCTAGAAATTGGAAAACATTCCCTGGCTCAGCATACCAGAGAGCTTTGGTATTGTGTTTCAACATAAAGCCCAGCTAATTCTATAAAGATACCAGAATTAGGAATAGAAACCACTATTTCCAGCACTGCTAGGGCACATCTCTCTGTAAACATTAAGAACCTGTCAGAGGATGGAATCATACTGAACAGCCTTTGTTGACCTGAGAAGCATTTTTCTCTACAAGAAGTTATGCTATCAAAACGTGGATGAAAATCTCCTCTAGGGGCAAAGAGATAGCAACAAATTCAAGTGGAGTCTGGGCATGATGGCTCATGCCTGTAAACCCAGCACTTTGGGAGGCCAAGGTGGGCGGATCACTTGAGGTCAGGGGTTCAAGATCAGCCTGGTCAACATGGTAAAACCCCGTCTCTACTAAAAATACAAAAATCAGCTGGGCGTGGTGGCACGTGCCTGTAATCCCAGCTACTAGGGAGGCTGAGGCAGGAGAATCACTTGAGCCCAGGAGGCAGAGATTGCAGTGAACCGAGATTGCACCACTGCACTCCAGCCTGGGAGAGAGAGTGAGACTCCACCTCAAAAAAAAAAAAAAAAAAAAATCAAGTGGATCCTTCTCTGAAAGTATGTTTTTCTCAGACCAAGGAAGACAAATAAAGAAAGACTAGAGATGTCATTGTCTTGGTACCAACACCTACAAGATAGCAGGAGCCTTGCCTAATGAGTAAAACCAATATAATCTTCCATCTTTTGCTTAGAATTGTGCAATGGTAACTGTAAGAAACTTCGTCGGCTCTAATTTTTTTTCTCTCTGATGAGTAAACTCAAGCCCAGGAAAACTGGGCAACTTGCTCAAGGTCACCCAGAAGTGGAGTTTCCTGAGATCCTGGCAGAGGCCCTTTTCCTGCACATCGCAGTGCTCGTCCAGCTCCTTCCATTCCTAAGTGACCTGTATCAGTCATTTTGCATTCAGTGCCTTGGTGTAGCCAGTGTGTTCCTTTTCCTGATCCCTTCCTTATATCTTTTCCTATGTGACTACAACGTGGAAAAGGAAATCAAACAAAGAATACAAGTGCCCAAGAATGTAATGCACAATTTCATCTAGATTGATTACATTGCATCAGCCACCAAGCCAGTCAAAAAGAATCCCAGGAGCAGATGCTGCTTCCAAAACTAATCCTCAAAGAGATTAAAAGGGCACGTTTGCACTGTAAACTCAACCTGTTTGCCATATAGACAAAGAAAACACGAAAACGTGCTTGCCATTTGACAGGTTTGGGTTATGTGAACATTCTCCTGAATTTTCAAATAGCCCGTCCTATTTTATGTCTGTTGTAACTTTTCTCTTTTTACCCAACATACTGACAGTTAAAAAGATAGTTCTTATTCTCGTTATTCCCGCTTTACAAATGTTGCTCCCCTGCCCCTTTAGGCTTACACTCTCTCTAGCAAATTCAGTGTCCCTGCAAGTGTTACCACTGTTTTTAATACAGTGAGATAAAGAAATTGTACCCTAGTCAAATGTGTTTTGGATAAAATACTACTCAGCTTTCATTCCTCATGACAAGTCTTATGTTATGTATCTGTGAATAAAGCTTGCCTGGAACTCTCTATTTACTGACAGATTGTAATGTTGCTAAGCTTACCTACTTCCTTATTTTTGTGCCAGGTAAGCAACAAAAGCACTTGCAATTTTGTACAAAACCTAATAAAATCATGGAAAATAACAGCAAAACTGTGTTTAACATACAGTTTACAGTCATCTACTCCCCAAAGGCAAAACAAGGAAAATGGAAAAATAAATAAGAATAAGAATAAAGATAGGACATGAGGAATAAGGGTACAGTCTAAAATATAATAAGTAACACAGATATTGAGACCAGACAATGCCCCCGTGCACATAATCATGCCGTGGGCTGCCTCTAACCTATTGGAAATTAAGTGAAGTTCAACGTGAGGTTTCCGTAAAAAGTCTCTTGTGTTCTCACCTAAATCCATGGAAGACAGTAGTCCTCATCACTAAAACCACACATAAATCAGAAAGTTGGCAGTGCTTGCTCTGGAGAGTCCAGAAACTTAAGCTTTTTGGAGACTGAACTTCCTCTCACCCTAAAAAGGATGAATCCTGCCCGATCAGGATGAAGCAATGAGAGTGGACTTTCTAAAAGCTGAGAGAGAGAAAGACATTTTATTTCCAGAACCATTTAATATAGCTCTTATTAAAATGCATATATGGATTCCCATTCCAACACATTTAAGCCAAAAAGAGAAAACCTAGATGTATTTTTAAAAGTAGATTTTTAAGAAAGAACAGAAAAAAAAAAAAAAAAACAGGTACAAATAAACAGTATCTGGAAATTTCACTGACTTTGTATTGCATATTGTTAAGGAGATTTATTTTTCTTACTAATCATAAATTTTCCCCCATAGAAGTTTATGAAAAGAAAAAGAAAATCTTTTCCTCTTATAACATAAGTTGACTTTCTTAATTGAGGCAGTTGTTTTCCAGGCCATAGGATGTCAGATAGCACAGTAACAGAAGACAGCTTGATTTTTATGTCAGCCATAAACTAAGTTTGGATAACTTTCCCTGTTCGCTCATCTTGACAATGAAAATAGATTATATCAAATCACCTTTAATGTCTCCAGCAACTCAAAAGAAAGACGGGGACAGAATTACAGAATGCTTAATAGCACATGTTCTAGAATGATCTTTCCTAATTGTGTAACCTTGGGTAAGATATCTAGTTTCCATGTGTCTCATTCATTTGAAAAAAAGAGGATAAAAATACCTATTTTACAGAGTGCATGTAAGAGGTAAAGGCATTTAGAATAGTACCTGGCACATAAATGCTCAAGAAATATTGGCTATTATTGTTACGAGTGTTTAATAAATGTGTTTTAATGAAACAATCTGGAATGTTTGGTGCAAAAAAAAAAAAAAAGTTGTTGAAACCCAAAATATTAAAGAAGAAATCGGGAGCATTTTGAAAGGCTATCAGAAAGCAAGAAACAGAATCATGGTTAAGAGGAGAGGACCCCTATCTAAATAAGACTATCCAAAAATTGGAAAAGGCTTTTCCTTGGGGATCCTTCTTTGTTCAAATACTAAATATTCACCAAGTTGCCTTCTTGTCTTGATTTATAGCTCTTGTTATTTCTGGTCTTATGTAAACTTCCCTTGTAGGAAGACGTATTTCCTATTTTAGATTATTAAACTAGTTTCTAACTAAAACCAGAATTTGGTCATTGTGAGTGCATTTTCCCTAGGGCTTAATCACTCTTCAGATTAAATGAATGGTCAGTTCCCAGACTGCAAAGTTGGAAGTGCAAACCTCAGAGAATACAGAGTCCTTAACCTACCTTTCCTGAATGCTTACATTTAATGGAGTATTCTCTGCTTGGGCCCTCCAGTGTCTTGCCTATGTAAATAAATTAGTAGCTTCTTAACCTGCTATTCCACTTCCATGTTTCCTTGTCTAGTCCACAGAGCCTGACACTTCTACTTAACAGAGTTGTAGAGCACACAGAGGGCAGAACCCTTCTCTGAATCATTTCAAGGTCTAGCCCTATTGGACCTGGTGCATAGCAGACCTCTTAAAGTCTAAGGTAATTGTACAAGGTACTACTGTAACTTGAAAAAATACAATTATTTCTCAGGTTTGGTGTAATAAGAGTCCAAGGAAATTTTTGGTCAGCTTGTAATGACAGAAAATGTTCCTTCTTAAGACCAGACACTGTAATTTTTATAAATATATCTGAGGCTTTATGAGATACAGGCTATTCCACAAGAAAAAAAAGAATCAAACCAGTTATCCTTCCTTAATCTCAGAAGTTAAGAACAATTCATGATTGACAAAAAAGGAGTAAATTACAACTAAAGAATAACATGAAGATGAAAGAAGGATATAAAACAAAAGCATTTTAGCAACTTCCAAGGGTTGTATTGGGATGCCTTCTTGATGATTACATGTATTGGAAAGTTCCATCTGGCCCTGTTCAAAAACATTCAAGTAAGGGTGCAAAAGCTTTTCTCCACCCACATCTCCATCACTCCTTTAGGGTACAGGCTCATATTCTTTATCTCTGGCGACTGGCCTGAGATGAGCTATAACTATTGAAGGACCCTGAAAGTGGAGTCTCATTACTTAAGATACAAAGTAAGCAAAATGCGTAAGCACAGAAATCCAACACATCAGCAAAAAGTCAATAGAAATACTCTGGTAGGTGGTTAGATCCTCACCAAATGCCAGTTAGAAGAGCAGTTTATGCACTGCTCCTGTCACAGAAGTTCTCGTCACAGGAGACACATTAATAAATGATGCTGAGATGGAGACAGAAGTTGGCTCTCATGAAGATATACTCTTCATGAAGAGTATGTATCCTCTTAACTAAAAATAGAACTATCACTCAATCCAGCAAAGCCATTAATGAGTATCTACCCCAAGGGAAAGAAATCATTATATTAAAAAGATACATGCACTTGCATGTTCTCACCATGTGACCTGCCTGCTCCTCCTTTGCCTTCAGTCAGGACTGTAAGCTTCCCTCACTAGAAGCAGATGCTGTTGTCATGCTTCTTGTACAGCTTGGAGAATCATAATCCAAACAAACCTATCTTCTTTATATAATTCCTAGCCTCACTTATTCCTTTATAGCAATGCAAACAGACTAATAAATTCACCATACTAACAGGAATAAAGAAGAAAATCCATATTATCATCTCAATTGATGAGAAAAAGCATTTAACAAAATTCAACCCAATTTATGAATTAAGAAAAAAAACTTAGCGAACTGGAAATAGAAGACTTTCTCAGTCTGATAGATAAAATCTATTTATTTTTATTTTTATTATGATTATTTTTTGAGATGGAGTTTTGCTGTGTCGCCAGGCTGGAGTGCAGTGGCACAATCTTGGCTCACTGCAACCTCTGCCCCCTGGGTTCAAGCAATTCTCATGCCTCAGCCTCCCAAGTAGCTGGGATTACAGCCCCACACCACCACACCCAGCTAATTTTTGTAGAAAAATCTTTAAAAAAAAAAAAAAAAAAAAAAAACCCTACAACTACCACTATAATGGTGAAACACTAAACCATTTTTCTCTAATATCAAGAGTAATATAGTGATGTGCTCTTACCCTTTCTGTTCAGTATTGTACTAGGGGTACTAGCCAGTGCAATGAAGCCAGAAAAAGAAATTAATGACATACAGATTGGAAAGCAAAAAGTAAAATAAGCTAATATGCTCATTTCATTATCCAGCCCTTTGTTTGGAGACAGACACATGAGCCAAATCAGGCTAATAAGACCCAAGGAGAAACAATTCCTAAATTTTGGTACAAACTCTCTTTCCTGTTGTATCTTTTATTGTGGTGAGGAAACTCTCAATCTCCTGGTGACCACCCTGCTCTATTAGAAGCTGGGTCTAAAAATGATCCTAGTGACACTGAACCATGAATCAAGCTGGTCTGAGAGTAGTTCTATGCCTGGACCTTCTAGTTACATAAAATAATAAATTCTCTTTTTGGCTGAAGCCAATTTGGGTTAGATTTTTTGTCCCTTATCACCTAAGAGTCTTAATTTCTTCCTCATATTTTTAATATCTTAATCCTCTCAGGGGTTAGACTTTTAAATTTCTTTCCTTCTGACATTTTTTTCCTTTGCTTTCTAATAAGAAATTAGTGTAAATACCATCCTGCCACACATTAAATTTTGTTTTTTAAAAAAAATTTCCTGATTGATGAATCAAAATCAGTCTTTTGTAAATCTCTTCACTAGTGCAGGAGGGTGATAATGTATATTCATCTATTATACTACTTCTAGATTCACTTTCCACATTGCAGTGGCAGTGAAACAGCAATCAGACATGTCAGATGTGTGGAGTGAAGTTATAAAACATGTTGATTTTATTTATACTGATAATGGACAAAGTCAACAGGAGATATGAGAAGTATGTAGTACACATTTGATTTTCAAGCATGGCAGCTCAATGCAATCACTTTTATCTACTTCCCAAGGTCATCCTTCGTATAATTCCATCCTTTGTTCACCGCACAAATCCCTTCCAGACCCCTCCAAAAATTCTTCTCCAAAATCATGCTAAATAAATTATATTTTTCTCACTCTCATTACTCTGTGGTTCTTTTACCTCTAGCTGTTGTGATTATGACATCACTAACAAAAGAATGGGCCTTATAACAGGACTAATTTATTTTTTGCCAAGTCTTCAGCTACACTTGATTAGAATGTACTAGAATGAGCTGATCCAAAACAAGACCCTATTTGATACATGATCCTTGCAAGCATAATTTAGAGAAATATAACAAGAAAATTAGAAAAAAAGAAAAGCCAATAAAGTGTTACTGATGAGGTTACTGATCTGGCCAACTGAGATGCAATCCTACCGGGGCTTTCTGATGAATGATGTATGATATAGCTCGGAATTGTCTTATTAAGAAATAGAGAATGTGGGGCCAGGCATGGTGGTTCACACCTGTAATCCCAGCACTTTGGAAGGTCCAGGCAGGTGGATCACTTGAGGTCAGGAGTTCAAGACCAGCCTGGCCAACATGGCAAAACCCCGTCTCTACTAAAAATACAAAAATTAGCTGGTCATGGTGGCATGTGCCTGTAATCCCAGCTACTCAGGAGGCTGAGGCAGAAGAATTGCTTGAATCCAGGAGGTGGAGGTTGCAGTGAGCCGAGATCATGCCACTGCACTCCAGCTTGATGACAGAGCCAGACCCTGTCTCAAAAAAAAAAAGAAGAAAGAAAGAAAGAAAGAAAGAAAGAAAGAAAGAAAGAAAGAAAGAAAGAAAGAAAGAAAGAAAGAAAGAAAGAAAGAAAGAAAGGAAGGAAGGAAAAAGAAAGAAAGAAAGAAAGAAAGAAAGAAAGAAAGAAAGAAAGAAAGAAAGAAAGAAAGAAAGAAAGAAAGAAAGAAAGAAAGAAATAGATAACGTGGAATATTCAACCCTCTGACCCCCACACCTCACTGGTTGATGGTTGCCCATGGAGACATAAAAACTCTGGCATTTCAGAACTTCCCTGTGTTAGGTAAGCTAGAACCTGTGATATGAAAGCAAGACCTCAGTCAGAGATTGAGGAGAGACAGATATTTGAAGTGGGCAGTCATCAGTGAGTACAGGGCTATCTCAGAAGGAAAGAAGGAAAACTCAGAGGGGACGGAAAGGATATGGAATGGACCATCAACAGCATCAGTTACACTGCCCAAAACAGCTTGCAAGTCACCTCATCTTCATGAACACAAGAATACCAGCAAGCTCTTTCGCCTCCACATTACCTCATGGATTTCTCTGCAGTCTCTATATACATTTTCATTCACCTACTTAACATATTGTATTACATACTTGAACATAGGTACAATCCCCTTATTAAATATAATAGATTCTCCTTTGATGAATACTATCCAAAAGACAAAAGCAACTTAGACTGGATACAATGTCCCTTCTCTAACCAGTCTGTCTTTACTCTCCTCCACAGTGATCTTCGTGAGGAAATAGGAGCATTAACTTTCAAGAGTTTCAAGAATAAAGTCCCTGCTGTCCAGAAGTCGAAGTCACAAATAACTAAAACATAAGGCAAAATAAGCTAAGTGCCATAAGGGAGGTAAATACAAAGTGCTTTGAGGGCTCAAAGGAGATAAATATCACATCCAGTTGGCAGGATCAGGAAGGATATGTGAATGAAGAGGCTTGAGAGCTGAGCTTTGAAGGATGGATGGAATTTTGTCAGTAAAAGGTGGCTAGAGGGCTTTCTAAATATAGAGAATATTATAAGCAAAGTTCCAACCACAGAAAAATGCATGCTCCTTTGAGATACAGTCTGCTTTGGCTGGAGCATAATGTACACATCACAGAAGTATCCTGGGAGGTATCGCTGGAAAGGACCACTCTGCCTGCATTTTTAACCATTTCAGTAATCTATCATCAGAGTTTTCAACTCTTAAAAGTGGCATGACATTAATGCCTCTGGTGGTAAGGTCTATCCAATATATATTATTTCTAAAGACCAGTATAGTATTCATATTTTAAATTTTCTACAAGATCAAACTTGTTAAAATGGAATGTAGGAATTCAAAAGGGGGTCATTCCCTCTTGGTCATATAAAGATAGAGTAAAAGTTTAAGAGCCCATGATCTTTTGTCTTGCTTTGTCCAGTGACCGCTTAAAGAAAGAAGTGATGGTTTGTATTTTACAAAAGAGGGAGAATGAGGTAATTAAAAAAAGATGAATAAACAAAATAAGTCAATGCTTAATACACTCTTCAACAGGTGCCTGAATCCACATATATATGCGAATTTAAAGGAAATTAGCCAAAATAAATAACGTGGGAAATCAATGTTAAACACATTTGTATGCATGTGGTTTCTCTACACATCCTGGGGGATTAACATTTTACTCTTGCTGCAGTCCCATTATTAATCTTACTCTTACCAGAGTCAAATGGGAAGTAAATCGGCAAAAATGTAATAACTGAAGCTAGAAGGAAATTGTTTCTTTCTTACAGGACGAGTACTTCAGTTCAACCTGAGGACTGTTTTAGACAATCCTAAAGGTTGTTTTGTCAGCCCACAAATGCACAGTCTTAGTCAAACTCTTTTAAACACACAGAAGCATGGCTTATTCTACTTCTGAACATACATGAGTACTTTTCAGAGCAAATTATCATATATTTAATATTCATAATTCTCAAAAAAATTAGTCCAAAAACATTATCTGCATTTTACAGATGATAAAACTAAGGTTCAAAAAAAGTTTGACTTCCCCATGTCAGAGTTGTATTAAGGCATTTTAAATACCACTTTCTTCCAATTTATCTAAAATAAGTTACCTTATTTCCTAAATAATTCACTTTTTGAATCTCAAAAATGCAAAAAATGGGGACACTTATTTCACTAAGTCTCACTCTGAGTATCCATGCTAGTTGTTATATATTTAATATTCTTCTATGGTATCCTATCAGAGAGCAAAGCTAAAACTACCTCTTACATTCTCTTGGCTTTAGTTCTCAGGAGTCTCAAAAAAAGTCCTTATAGAGGCTTTTGAATAAATTCAAGGTGTCTCTTAAAGGAAAGTTTGGTTCTCCCTGTAAGAATCTTAGTATGCCCATTCTGTAAAAGGAACAGTCTATAGTTGCCAGAATATAAATTAAACTCTTCATTTTTTTAGGAGAACGATAACTTTCCACTTGGATTTCTAGAACCAAAAGCAAGACTATCCAAATGGTTAAGCAACTCAGAACACCTGGATGACAGCCTGTTGCCACAGTTTTCCTTCAAAGCTCTCATGCCTCCATTAAAAGGTCCGTGAGACAACAGAAGAAATGATGAGGCTCCCATATTTTCTGAGCTGAGTGGGAATGGGGGAATATGCCTTAGAGCAGATAAGTAATTCTCACACTTGAATCTGCATATAAATCACGTTAATCTTGTTAAAATGTAGATTCTGACTCAGTACAGCAGGGGTGAGGCTCAACATTGAATTTTTTTTTTTTTTTTTGAGACAGAGTTTCACTTTTGTACCCCAAGCTGGAGTGCAATGGCAAGATCTCGGCTCATTGCAACCTCCGCCTCCTGGGTTCAAGCAATTCTCGTGCCTCAGCCTCCCAAGTAGCTGGGATTACAGGCACCAGACACCATACCCAGCTAATTTTTGTATTTTTAGTAGAGACGGTGTTTCACCATGTTGGCCAGGCTAGTCTCAAACTCCTGACCTCAGGCGATCCACCTGCCTCGGCCTCCCAAAGTGCTGGGATTACAGGTATGAGTCACCTCACCTGACCTCAAAATTGAATTTTTAATTAGCTCCCAGGTCATGCCTATCCTGTGAGTTCAGGACCACGCTGAGTAGCAGCCAAGGATTCAGAGCAAACTGCACCCTAGGTCTACTTGGCCTATGAGATAAAAATGGTTTTTGCATTTTCTAATGGTTGGGAGTAAAATTAAAAGAATAATAATATTTCACAACATTTAAAAATTATAAGGAATTCAAATTTATGTCCATAAATAAAAGCTTTCTTGCATTATTTGAAATAGCCAAGATATAGAATCAACTTAAGTGTCCATAAAGAAAATGTGTTATATGTATAAACAACGGAATATTATTCAGCCTTAAAAAGAAGGAAATCCTGTTATGTGCAACAGCAGGGATGAATCTGGAGGACGGTGTGTTAAGTAAAATAAGCCAGGCATAAAAAATAAAATAGAAATAACTGCATCACCTCACTTATATATAAATGTGAAAAAGTCAAACTCATAGAAGCAGAAGATAGAATGGTGGTTACCAGGAGCTGGTGGAGGAAGCGGAGGAAGCACTGGGAAAATGTTGGTCAAAAGATACAAAATTTTAGTTAGAAGGAATAAGATCAAGAGATCTATTGTAGAACATGGTGACTACAGTTAACATTGCATGTGAGGTAATGCATAGGTTAACTGACTTGGCCATTCTACAATGTAAACATATTTCATAACATGTTGCATAGCATAAATCTATATAATTTATATTTGTCAATTAAATAAGTCATAATAAAATGTCAAAGAAAATTTTACTGGAAGACGGGCATATTTATTTATTATCTCTGTTCCTTTTGCAGTGTGAGTTAAGTAGTTGCAACAGGGACTGTATAGACCACAAAGCCTAAAATATTTACTATCTGGTCTTCTACAAAAAAATAAAAACCATTTGCTAACCACTGGTCTACAGCAGTGGTACTTACTCATGGTTACATAGTCAAATCACCTGGGGAGATTTTAAAAATATTGATGATGCAGAATTTCTGGGAGTGACTTTGGCATCATTTTTTTAAAAAGTTCAACAAATAACACCTGTGAGAAGTCAAGTTTCAAAACCACTGGTCTAAAGGAAATATTCTCATCCTACCCATGTCTCAGCAACTATAGACAAAGTCACCAAAGTCAAAGAATAAAGTTCAGGTCTTCAACTATTCATAGATTATTTCTGCACAACCTCTACATTTTTGTCACTACAGGCTAAGACACAATCCCTAGAACAATTCTTTGGTTGCTTTTGTTGTTGTTGTTTTTAATTCTAGCAACTCAAACCAGTATAATTTTTCACTACTCTCTTTTGTGTCTCACCACATTCATTTTCAAGAGTTGTCACTGCTTCCTTCTTCCTCCAGATGGCTGAAACCAGCTGTGTAATCACTGGACTGTCTAAACATATGATCCACACATGCTCTAAAAGTACAACCATCTTCATTCCTTTCCTTCAGGAAAGAAATGGTTCTGTAGACCCGTGCAAAGCCCACCCTCTACTTAGCTCTTTATTCCAGACTTTGGACTCACTGGGGACCTATGCATTGGTCATACTCCCTCTTCTATCTTCTGCACCTCCCTCTCAATAGCCTTCTTTCCCACAACCTAGAAACCTGCTAAATTCTACCATCTCAACCCCCCAAAAAAACTCCACCTGTATCTACCTCTTAATCTTCTCCCTTTATCATCCACAATATGTGAAAGAGGATTCCCTACTTGCTGCCTCAAGTCCCAATCCAACATTTACTTCTAAACCCAATATGTCATGACTTCTGTCAAGATCATTCTATCAAATCTCTTCTTGCAAAAGTCACCAGTTGTCTCCATTGCCTAATTTAGTGGACATTTTTCAACCCTTATCTCATAAGACCTCTACATAGCACTGCACACTGTTGAACATTTTCCTGAAATTGTGTCTGTTTCTCTGATACCACATACCGCTGGTTCTCATCATACATCTGATTATTCCTGTTCTGTGTCTTCTGCAGGTTTTCCATTCTTCAATGAACCTAGGTACCCCAGTAATCCATCTACAACCCACTATTCCCACATGCACCATGACTCAGTTACTATAATAATGGCACCTACCACAGATAATAACAATTCCTCAACTGTTTCCACCCCAAATCTCTGCCCACAAGGTCAGACTCATATGGTCAATTTCTGTTGACTATCACCATTTGACTATACCAAACACAATGTGCCCCAAACCAAACTCACTATATCTTCTGCCTGACCCTCTTCCTGCATTTCACTGTCTTAATTGGTGACTCTACAATCCACCCAGTTTTACAGGCTTAAGCCTGGCACTTTTTTTTTAACCCCTCTCTGCTTCACCACTCAAAGCTAAGCATCATTAGGTCCTGCAAATTTATTTTTCAAACTTACATCTCAAATAGATCCCTTGTTACCACTGACTTAACCCAAAGTCTTACTCATTTTTCACATGGAAGATTAAATCTGGCTTCCCTGCCTCCAGTTTTGTCTCTCCTAAAACCATCTCCTCATCCATTCAAGACTAATTTATCTAAAACACAAATATTACAATGTCATTGATATGCATGAAACCTATCAGTATCTCTGTATCATACAAGATTATGCCCAAGCTTTTTAACACAGATACTCAAAAATTTGGACCTCACCTTTGCTGCATCATGCAAACCTCACTTGATATTCATAGTAACAAGTAACAATAATAAGATGTGCTACTTTCCGAACCCTCTACCTGGAATTCATTTCTTCTCCCCATCCATTCCCTCTACCTGCCTCTATATCTTTGGCTAATCCATATACTTTAAGACTCATGACTCCCAGGCTTGGCTACCTGTCCACCTCTCTATGTCCATAATAGCCTGTGCATTTCCATATTATCCATATCAGAGTGCAGTAGTTAGGAGCAGTGCATAATCACAGAGAACTGGATTGAAATTCCTTTGCCACTATTTATCAACTCTCTTAATTGGGAAAATCGTAACTTCTCTAATTCCTTAGTTCCTTTATATGCGAAATAGAAATAATATTCACCTTATTGCTTTGTCATTGACAATGAGATAAAGTGCTTAGGATATAAACTGACACTGGGTAAGAACCCAATACGTTAGAATTGTAGTTGTTATTTATGTTTGTTGCTGACTTTGAAGTCAGAACACAAAACAGTAATGTATATGTTTGGTAACTCCTTCTTCTTCTTCTTCTTCTTCTTCTTCTTCTTCTTCTTCTTCTTCTTCTTCTTCTTCTTCTTCTTCTTCTTCTTCTTCTTCTTCTTCTTTCTTCTTCTTCTTCTTCTTCTTCTTCCTCTTCCTCTTCCTCTTCCTCTTCTTCTTCTTCTTCTTCTTCTCCTTCTTCCTTCTTCCTTCTTCCTTCTTCCTTATTTTCCTTCTCCTTCTTTCTTTCTTCTTTCTTCTTTCTTCTTCTTTTTTTTTTTTTTTGAGACAGGGGCACCCAGGCTGGAGTATAGTGGTGCAGTCACAGCTCATTGCAACCTCTGCCTCCTGGGCTCAATTGATTCTCCCACCTCAGTCTTCCGAGTAGCTGGGACTACAGGTGTGTGCCACCATGCCCAGCTCATTTTTGTATTCTTGTAAAGATGGGGTTTCTCCAGATTGCCCAGGCTGGTCTCAAACTCCTAAGCTTAAGCAATCCACCTGCCTTGGCCTCCCAAAATGCTAGAATTACAGGCATCAGCCACCCCATCCGGCCTCAGTAATTCTTTAAATGTCTTACTTTGGCAAAGAAATCTTTGCAAAACATTCTTATAGTTTATCTGAGTTAGTCTTTTTAGTGCTTACAAACAAATACCTCTTTCTTACAAACAGAAATAATCTTGATACATATTAAAACAATAACAAGCAAATTTTGACAATGACTTGCCAATGGAAAGAAGAGCAGAAAGTTTTCTCACAATAAATGAATATCTCAAACTTTTTTTAAGTTCTTAAGTGGTAAAACATGAATACTATGAACCATGGATGACTCTTTCTGAGAAAAAAACAAGATCCCTTTTATCTAAATTATTATGAATTACCCAAATCCAAAATAATAGGAGATTGTGCTTTTATTTTACTTCAGAGCATGATCATGTGAAAATATAAAACATTAAGTTCACAAGAACATCTGCTAATATTTTAAATGTTAAATGTTCTGCCCGGGCGTAGTGGCTCATGCCTGTAGTCTTGGCACTTTGGGAAGCCACGGCAGGCAGATCACTTTAAGTCAGGAGTTCAAGACCAGCCTGAGCAACATGGTGAAACCCATCTCTACTAAAAATGCAAAAATGAATCAGGCATGTTGGCACACGCCTGTAATCTCAGCTACTTGGGAGGCTGAGGCAGTAGAATCACTTGAATTTGGGTGGTGGAGGTTGCAGTGAGCCAAGATCGCACCACTGCACTCCAGCCTAGGTTACAAAGCGAGACTCTGTCTCTAAAAATAAATAAATAAATAAAATGCTCTGATATCAGTTGCTTTCAATGACTTGTATTAAAACTAAGTTAAGGTGAGGAAGTCGAAATTTCCTCATTATGTTATAAGTCTGTTCATTATCTTAAGGAAAAGAAAATGCAACCTATTACAAAAGTGCCCAGTAGCTTGCTTCATTAAATGCCTGTAATTACAGCATATTTTTTTAGCAGTTTATGAAGGGGATCAAAGAAATATGTTCCAGGTGTAGGCTCTGTACTCAACAGATTTAGACAAAGATTCATTTTCAGTCTTAACATTGTGGTAATGTTTATTAGATCTTTATTTCATTTTTCTACTTTCAATTAAAAGTAGTGTGCAGACATGTAAGGGACAAATTCAGCATAACACTGACTGAGGCTTTAACAATTAGGTGAGCCCAAGCATCTCTCTGCCCCACATTGGGGAGAGGATACTTCCTTCCAAACTTGCATCCGATTCTAACTCATCTGCTTACAGGCTGTGTTTCCTCAGGCAAGTAACAAACTCTCTAAGCCTCCTATTCCTCAGCTGTGAAATGGGAATAATAGTATTTATCTCAGGAACAGTTAGAGGAGCATGAAATGAGAAAACACCAAGATGTAAAGTACTTAAGCATAGTGGCTGGACCCATTAACATTATTCCCTTACATAGCACTCACTGAGGGCCAGGCAGCGTACTAAGCACTTTACAGACATTAGTAATCCCTTTGATAGTACCTACATGGTAGGTACTATTATCATCCTCCTTTAACAGAGGAGAACTCATTTGTACACCACACTTCTGATTATTTCACAGGATAACAGGACCAGAAAAACAAGGATTAGCACTAATCACTCCAAAGGGTTCAGCAAGAAAAATAAACCCGAATGCCCTGAGATAACCATTCCATGTAACAATCTAACTTCTTTCCTATTAAACTAGAAGGTAGCATCCACAAGAGAAATGAGAAAAATAGTGACTCAGATAGTTTCCTGTGTTCTGTTGTTCAGTTCAAAAACCCAAATAGAAAGTAAGTACAGCACTGAACCCTGTCCATAGATTACCTGCCTTTGCGTCAGCCTTACATGTGGGCCACATACCGGATCTGCCCAAGTTACAGAGCTCTAGTTCCCCATGGTAAAGAAATCAGACCGTAGAGATAGGGCAAGATCACTCATTTTTGAAGGGAAGATGAATAATACCTACGTTTGGGTGCAAGGTAAGTTACTAAGATATTAATGAGCTTCGTAGTTTTGTTGCCATGGAATAACCCAAAAGATTGAAATCACATTTAGTAATCTGCATTCCCTATTTTGCCTTTTGATACCTCACCCTATCTCCTGAGAAAAGAGCCAGGTCTTGTACGCTTCCTCACCACAGGGTAGCCCAGCTACCACAGAAGTGGCCTAAGAGAATTTACTTTACTGGCTGTTGTTTTCCAAAAGCTCAGTACTATGGACACAAAAAGAAGCCACTGCATTGGTGTGAGAGTGAGGGATGATGCGGGGGACAGGTCTGGCACAAGCAGCAAGAGAAAGAAAAAGATTACCCCAAGCTTGAGGAAGGGCTGGTCTGTGGCACCTACAAGTAAATGCATCCAAAAGCTTCCTCCTGCAGAGCTCCAGGAAAGAGGTTGGATCCCCATGGGAAAAAAAGTAAAGTGGCCACACAAGGCTCCATTCAGAGCACCTGGGCCCACTACTTTCTCACCCGCTGGGTGACACAACAGTCCCAACCCCATCACAGTCCAAGGGATCGGCTAGGGGGATAAAAGTAGGTATATTATGGTACTCAAGTAAGGAGCTTTGGAAAGGTAGAAAAGGCTTTTTCTCAGTTGTCACAATGAATCAAAGCCATGGATGCTAAAAACATCCTGCAATGCCCACACCACAAGAACTATCCCAAAACTCCAGTACGCCTCTGTTGAGAGAAACTAATTAGCTAACCAATTAGGAAATTAACAAACTAATTTGAACTAAAAACTCAAGGGTCTCACCTGAATACTTTGTTCTATGCACCATCACAGGACCTCAGCCCCATAACTTTGTGAGTGAGGGAGCCCCATTATAACTGAGATTCCCATCAAGATGGTGGAATGAGGGTTCAGTGTTGGATTTAGTTGATTTAAAAGAAATACATGTAGAGACATTTCTTGCACAACAAGGCTTATTGAGAAGATGTGCTTTCTAGATATTTCAGATTAACAGCTGAGTGTCGGGGCTTTCTGAAAATATGCAAAGCTCTTGTTCTATCTTCTGTGCACTCCTGGGGATGCACCAGCCTTTTCTACAGTAACAGTTCTGAGATGGCTTTCCGGATTGCATCTGTGTCCTAGTACAATGAAGACAAAACCAGGCCATCCTTCTGTCCCCAAGACAACACCACGTATTTCTTTACTCTTACTTCTTTGTGTGTAAAAATGGCAGCAGTAATTATATTTTTAAAGCTTTATTTTTAAGCTATTTTATTTATAATCAATAAAATCTGCTTAAGCATCTGGATATGCATCCATTCCCCCTAACAATTGTTACATGTCACAACAAAATTGGCAAGAAAGGACTTTTGCAATGCTATATAAAGTGACACAAATTATTGGTTTTATAAGAAATGTCCACACATCACCTTAAAAGCTAACTAAACAGCAATATGCATTTAAAAAATAGAAAGAGACTTGAAGCATTTTCAACTTTAGCACAAAAATAGATTTGAGGAAAGGAATGAAACACATCTATGTACCACCTTTCCCTAAAAATGAAAAGACCATTCTGTGATGTAATTAATCTTTATACTTCTTTTCTAAAAAGAAAAAAGGAGAAACATTGTCCTTTTGCATATGGGGGAAGCAACACAAGGAATTCAGATTTCTTGCCTGAGGACAGGGATCAGTGAAGATCACGTCAAAATCCTACATAAAGACTAGGACACTAAATCCATTCTCTTACGAACAATTATACCTTTTTTAGAAAATAGTACTCACTGGATACTTACTATATACCAGGCACTATACTTAAAGCACTCATCTCACTTAAATCTTACTATAACCCTGATAGGTAAATATAATTTTCCCCATTTTACAGTGGAAGAAGCCGAGAGCAGTGACATTAACTTGCTTGTACAAGATCACCTAGCCAACACGTACTGACAGAATTTCAGCTAGAACTGTCCCTGACTCCAACCATGAACTCCAAAGCCCGTGATCCTAACCCATGAATCCTCCTTTTCTCTTCACCCCTCACGTGGTATGATTTCATTAATTTTAGAATATGAATCTTTCCTAGTGGCCATCATCGATTCTGACAGTGCCAAATTAAAATATGAACGAATAAGACTATTTTCAATTTCCTAGAATGTTATGATCATTGACAATCGTTCTGCCTTTATCTTCCATACTACTCTATCATTAATACTAATAACATTTTATTTTAATTACTTAATGTGCCTTGCCTCCCAGACTACAAGGCCCTTGAGGACAAGAAAAGAGCCTATATTTGTTTACCACAAGACTCAGAACCTAGCACAGTGACTGACACATAGTAGGCTCTCAATACGCCTTTATTGAATGAATGACTGAGGGAGCCAGGCACGGTGGCTCACACCTGTAATCTTAGCACTTTGGGAGGCCAAGGTGGGTGGATCACTTAAGGTCAGGCATTCAAAACCAGCCTGGCCAACATGCTGAAACCCCGTCTCTACCAAAAATACAAAAAAATTAGCCAGGTGTAGTAGCAATCACCTGTAATCCCAGCTACTTGGGAGGCTAAGGCAGGAGAATCACTTGAAGGCAGAGGTTGCAGTGAGCCAAGATCATGCCACTGCACTCCAGCATGGGAAACAGAGCAAGACTGTCTCAAAATATATATATATATATATTGACTAAGGGAGTCAGGGTATGTGTTGGCACCTAGCAGCAAGACCTCCTTGTCAACTACTGGATGATAACAAACCATAGGGAACCTGTGATCTAAGAAGACAAAACATGAAGACATTAAAAGTAACTAAAGGCCCACGTATCCATGAAGGCTCTCAAAACTCTTCACAGGAGAACTAATTGCTTCACTTTCTTACACGCTGGGCATGATTTGTCTCACACCAGATTTTCATCATGTTTTGAGCATCATACTTACACATATTCAACTTCGCATCCCCAACACCCCATAGAGCAACTTCACATTCAACCTTTCTTTATCCGCCACCCAATGCTCTTACCATTGAACAACAACTGCAGTACTTTGTTCTCCTTTTTAAAAGAAAATTAAGGGCTACCCCTTATCTAAAGTATTTACCCACAATCATGTGTAAATATACATTTCAAATCTATTTCCCACTATCTCTGCCTTCACACATTTTAGTGCCATCTAAAAGAGCTACCTGCTGATGCCCTGACAAACTTCTTGCTTTGATCATACAGTCCACTCTGTACCAAATGCCTTTCATTTTCATGCTTAAACCCAGCTCAATTATCATTTCCTCCAGGAAGCCACCCCAAACTTAGTCCCAATGGACATAATATCTTCCTTATCAGAATTCCCACATTTTATCTAATATTTTTCTATTGACATCTATCATGTTACTCTCTAAATTCAGATTATGCTTTATATTTCCCAATAGACGGGAAGTTCTCTGAAAGCAAACGCCGCATATCATTTACTTCCTCATCTTTCACATCAAGTAGCATAGTCCTTTCTATATAGTAAGTACTTTGAAATTTAAGACTAATAAATAAATGACTGAATAAAGAGTTAAGTCCCTTTCTGTTCAGATGTTCCTACATCTTGAACCCATCCTAATAGAAATGGGATGAATCATAAAACACAGTGCTACTTCAATTTTTATCACAGGCTAGCTATGAAACAGGCAAGTTACTTAAAATTAATGGATTCTAGTTTCTTCATCTGAAAAGGAACATGAATTAGAGCAAATCTCTCAGGCCATTACTAATACATAGATGTAGTGTATAGCATAATATATGTATATAATTTCAAACAGAGGAAACACAAGTCCCCATACCCCTTGCTCAGTAACTCTTAGTCTATCTTCAGAACTCAACTCTTCATCACTTCCACAGAGAACTTTCCCAGAGGGCCGTGACTACATCAAATCCCTTCATGTAATGCTCTTATAGCGCCATAAATCTCCACTTTGCAGGGTGTGTCATACTTATAATTTCTATTTATTTCTGACAATTTAATTTATGTCTATAGAAGCTTCTTATCATACATTCAATAAAAATGAATTAATGAATGTAATCTGTCTTAAATATGAAATCTTGCAAAGCAGACACATTTTTATTAGTTCTCTATGTAATATTATCACGTTTCCACACTAAATACTTTCTAAAGATAATGGATATGAGTACATCATCTCACAACTTCAAAGAGTTTACGAAGTTTTCAAAGCATCTAAATTGTCATTTCACCAAAATGTATATATTCAATGAATATTATCTCAAATAGACTTATTTATAAGTGTGCAATACAAATTAAGTTTTCTTTTTTGTTTTAGGTCAGTTCCTTGCTATTTAACACAAATATATTTGCTTTAATAAGCTGTTCCATTTTATTCATCACCAACTCCTTCCTAAACATAAGACATTATAGTTAGCACTGTAATTATGAGTTAAAGGTAAGAGCTTACACCACAAAGCGAAAGACTTCAATCTTCTTTCACGTCCTCCTTTCTGTACCCTTGGGGAGTATTTGCTTTCATAAAAAGGAGATACTAAATAAGACTAGTGACCCATGACCTCTTCCTATCCAATAAAGTGGAGTGGAAGTGCCAAATCCTGAGACTCATGTGCTCTCAAGGGACTACATAAGATGAGCTAAGCTCACTTCCAATTTAAAATAGCTTTCCCCTTATTTAGTCACAGGTATAAATGTGTGAAAAGTAAACCTACAAGCAATAAAATTGTACTCCTGACAACATAATTGTGACAGTCACTAGATTATGCAAGATTTTGAAAAACCTATTAGTCTATCAGAAAAGCCACATGTCCATAAAACTCTTAAAAGAGGCTACACAGGGACACATGAAAATGAATGTACTAAAGAGCAATGACTATATTTTTAAATATAGGTGTTTTTTGAAAAACAAAAACAGCTCTGTTTAGTAAAAGTCCATATACCACACTCAAGAAATTCCTAGAGTTACACACACACACACGTCCTTTGATGGTAGGAATCACATTTACTCCAGATCTGTGTCATCAGCACTGGCATGGTGCACTGAATGAAGTGAAATGTATCAACTCCATTTGAAGTAATTGTCCAGTAGAAAAAACATATATGAAATAAACAGAAAATGATTAAAATAAAAAAATACTAATCATTTGCTCATGTATCCCAAACTAACACTTTGCCAAATGGTATATAGTTATTTGGTTTCACAGGTTTGTAGGTGTGTGTTTGTGATTTTTTTAATGCCTAGGTTTCTGGTACAATGAGAGAGATAAGGAGGAGTTGGGAAATGATATGATATGAACTGCCAACATATTCCTTAGTAATGTAGTGAGTTTCATTACATCCACACTACTACAACATGATTGAATCTAGGTTGTCTCCTGAGACAAGGAAAAACTCTTTTCACTATGATGAGGAGGTTACTGAATTTTACAGTTTTTTCTGGAACCACAAGTCAACAGATTTAGGGTTTTTTGCTGTTGTTACGAAACAAAAACAGTAATGCTCTGAAGACAGTTTTAAGATTGGAGTTTTAAAGAACATAAAATTATAGAAGTTTCATAATACTTTTTACTATTTACAAAACAGTTTCATAATACTTTTTACTATTTACAAAATACTTTTTTTCTTTGAAATACTTTTGTTCTTCAAACAAAAGAACAAAGTACTGTGAGATGTGGGTAAAGAAAATTTAAAAAATACCAGTGTCTTGTAATAGTCCTGTAAAAGTGAGCTAAAAATATAATTTTCTTATTATTAAAAATGTATTATTGTTACTGCTCTTATCACTCCTGCTATTACTACTACTACTAATTTTTCTATTACTTATATATTATGTCGTCAGCCATATTCAGGGTAATACTTATCTGTACCATAACACTACTATGAGAATCAAGTTGAGTCTTAAAGAATCAAATCACTACTGAGGAATTTAAAGAGAGAAAACAAAATGGATTCTCTCATTCTTCTCAACACTTTTTACTGCTCTCCACCTATTGAAAATAGATATTAATAATACGACAAATGATGGTATTATTTCAGTATTACAAACTAGATATGGTCACAGACAGAAACTAGCCTTACTAATTATAGCCACAAAGAAAAAGCTACACATTTCATTTTTCAAATCAAAGTTTTCATTTGATTTCACAGTGAATAATCCTATATGATTTCAAAAAAAGACAACAAACAGAAAATACATAATTATGCAGGCTCTAACCCCCAAAACCTAACAAAATAAATACAGAAAGGAAAATACACAGGCAGCAATCAAATTAAGAAAGTTAGCAAACTATACCACACATTTTGACAAATGCCATTCAGAGACAAGAGAGTAAGAATTTCCAACATCAACTTTCAGTTCCTCTCATGACTATCAATACGTATTACAGAGATGAAAGAAACTGAATCCAGAAAATTCTGATAATTCTTGGTGAAATCCCCCAATTCGGATGGAAGTAGAATCTAGGGGATGCGATGCAACCCAAAAGAAAAGCAAAGAATGCTGCTTCAAAGCAGAATAAGCCATAAATACAGTAAACAGCAACTCAGAGGACGCAAGCTGCACAGAGTTCAAAAGCCATATGCTGGAGTGACATCAGCATGAATGTCAGGATACAGACCTCCGCCGGGCGCGGTGGCTCACGCCTGTAATCCCAGCACTTTGGGAGGCCGAGGCGGGCGGATCACAAGGTCAGGAGATCGAGACCACAGTGAAACCCCGTCTCTACCAAAAATACAAAAAATTAGCCGGGCGCGGTTGTGGGCGCCTGTAGTCCCAGCTACTCGGGAGGCTGAGGCAGGAGAATGGTGGGAATCCGGGAGGCGGAGCTTGCAGTGAGCTGAGATCGCGCCACTGCACTCCAGCCTGGGGGACAGAGGGAGACTCCCTCTCAAAAAAAAAAAAAAAAAAAAAAAAGACCTCTGAAAATCCTCTCCTCCACAAAACAATGAAAAGATGAGCAAAAATAGTTAATAAAAACTTTTTCAGAACTATGAGAATTAAGTAATGGCTTGTAGCAATCCAAGGAGCATGTGTTTAAAAAACAGCTGAATCATGGTAAAAACAGTTGAATTTATGGCATTTTAGCTTGTCCTATTTCCATCTCCCTATCCCCAGCCACACACTAGCCTTGAAAAATAGTAAGTTGCAATCACAGTGAAAACCAGCAGCTAACAGCCACTAGAAGACACTGAACTGGGTTGGAACTCCTTGGAATCACCATTAACACAGAATTGTCATTATTTGACCTATGGAAAAATACCTCATTTTCAAGGCTTCCCTTCATTTGACCTGACTCAGGGCTCACCCACTGTTAACAACCATCTCCTTATGGGCATTTGCCAATTGTCTAACATCTCAGCTGCCTGAGACAGTGGATAATAGTTGGGGTAAACAATAGACTAAGCAAAAAATGTATCAAGGAACATCTGAGGAAAGAATATTCATAAGGAGCTTTGAGAAGCTCCCACCATATTCCTGGTAACCTACAAGACCCATGAACACATGAAACATTTGCATGCCCAGGGCTGTGCACAGCTCAGGAATAACCTGAAAAGGGCCTACATTTTCACTTCTTACTAACCTTGAGGCTCTGTGCAATAAAGAGGTAAAGACTGAGGCTGAATTGTCAATGGCCTGGCTGAGCACGAAGGGCAAGACTCAGCAAAGACAGAGCCCTTCGGCAAATATTTGAAGACAGGAAATCTCTGCCAAATCATTAGCTGACTACTAAGCTAACTGAGTAGACACTCAGTAGTCACACACAACAAAGAATATAAATTTTACGTTTAGTTCAGAAAACTGACTAGGAAAACAACAAATCCTGAAAAAGAGCCAGCATATGATTTCCAGAATTGTCACTAATTTTATTTAAAATGTTTAATATTCAGCAACAACAAAAATACAAGGCATGCAAAAATATTAAAAACTTATAGGACTCGAAAAAGTAAGCAGTCAATAGAAATTGTCCCTGAGGCGGGCCAGATGTTAGACTTATTAGACAAAGACTAGACTAGACTGCATTCGTTTTGTAAGGTTGCCATAACAAATAATCACAGACTAACTAGGTGGCTTACAATAACAGGAATTTATCCTCTCACAGTTTTGGAGATCAGAAGTTTAAACACAAGGTGTGCGCAGCAGCATGCATCCCTCTAAAAGCTATAGGACAGATTCAGTTCCTTGCTCTTTCTACCTTCTGGTAGCTTCCAGCATTCCTTGCCTCAAGGCTTCATTACTCTAATCTTTCTGCACAATGCCTTCTCCTTTTCTGTATGTCTCAAGACATCCTCTGCCTCTCTCTGGTAAGAACGTATGTAATTACATTCAGGGCCCACCAAGATAATCCAGGATAACGTCCACCTCTCAATATCCTTAACTTAATCACATCTTTACATATGTGATAATAGTTACGCTTTTCTCATATAAGCCAGGCTCCAATGATAAGGACATGGACATATCTTAGGGGCCAACCTTCAGCCCAATACACACTTTCAATCAGCTATGTAAAATATGTTCAGATAATTAAAGAAAAGCATGTCCTAAAGAACTAAAGAAAAGTATGAGAAAGGTCAGGCATGGTGGTTCATATCTGTAATCCCAGCATTTTGGGAGGCTGAGGCAGGCAGATCACCTGAGGTCAGGAGTTCCAGAACAGCCTGGCCAATGTGGCAAAACCCCATCTCTACTAAAAATAGAAAAATTAGCTGGGCATGGTGGCACATGCCTGTAGTCCCAGCTACTCTGGAGGCTGAGGTGGGAGGATCGCTTGAACCTGGGAGGTAGGAGTTGTAGTGAGCTGAGACAGTGCCACAGCACTCCTGCCTAGGTGACAAAGCAAGACTCCATCTTAAAAGAAAAAAAAAGGTACGAGAAAGATGCCTCAGTAAAAAGAATATCTGGAGTTGAAAAGTACAATAACAGAAATGTTAAAATCACGAGAAAGGCTCAACAGCAGATTTGCAGTGGCAGAAGAATCAGTAACTTTGAAGGTAGGTCAACTGGGATTATCCAGTCTGAATAGTAGAAAGAAAAAAGGATAGAGAAAAACTGACAGATCCTCAGAGAGTTGTGGGACATAATCAAAAGTACTAACATGTGCACAACAGGAGTCCCAAAAAAAAGAGGAGAAGAGAGAAAGAGGAGAAGAGGAGGACAGGTGATTGAGAAGTGGGGGCAGAAAGAATATTTAAGGTAACAGACAAATGTCTCATCTTTGTTGGAAAAAAAAAATCCTACACATCAAAGAAGCTCAATTAACTCCAAGGTGGATCCATACTGAGACAAACAATCAAAACCTACACAAACACCTAAACCAAACAATCAAAAGACAAAGAGAGAATCCTGAAAGCAGCAGGAGAAAAGCAATTCATTACATACAACAGACCATCAATAAGATTAACCACTGATTTCTGATTAGAAACCATGGAGGCCAGAAGACAGTGGAATGGCATATTATATCTAAAGTGCTGAAACAGAAAACACAAACAAAAACATATGCCAAGAATTCTACATTGACAAAACTATTCTTCATAAATAAAGGACAAATTAAAATTATAAAATAATTAATTGCAAGCAAACCTGCACTACAAGTGACATTAAAGAGAATCCCTAAGACTGAAATGAAAGGGCACTATATAGTAACTCAAATCCACATAAATAAATAAAGAATACTTGTAGGATAACTGCATAGGTAAATATAAAAGACAACCAAAATGTATTTTGGTTTGTAACTCTTTTGTCCTCCAATCTCATTTTAAAAATAACTGCATAAAGCAATGATTTTAAGACTACATGAATGGACATTCACATATACAAATATGATTTGTATGATAACCACAGCACAAAGGGAGTGAAATGAAGTTGCAGAAACAAAGTTTTTGTATAACATTGAAATTAAGTTGATATTAACTTGAATTAGATTGTCGAACATTAAAATATTAATTATAATCCCCAGAGCAACCACCATGAAACAAATAAGGGATTAAACTGATACACAAGAAAATATATACTTAACAAAAGTTATATGTTTAGGAAACATCTTTTCTCCCCTGAGATGGAAAGGTCTAGAAACAGCTGTTAGGTAAAATAGGGGATTTTAGGAAATAAAAATGTACAGCTGATTTTCTCTATACAAAATAAAGGGGCAGGGGAATAAAAAATCTTGAAGGTGCCCTCAATAAATTATCCTATTAAATACCTTAGGAATTCCATAGGCTCCATAGACATCCAGGGAATTTAGCAAAAAGAAAAAAACAAAACAGCAGACACTAAATTCATCAGCTGTGCCAATTCACACCTCCAAAGTCATTACTCTTTTTTTTTTTTTTTTTTTTGAGACAGAGTCTCACTCTGTCGCCCAGGCTGGAGTGCAATGGCACGATCTTGGCTCGCTGCAACCTCCGCCTCCCAGGTTCAAACGATTCTCCTGCCTCAGCCTCTTGAGTAGCTGAGATTACAGGTGCCTGGCAATATGCCCAGCGAAGTTTTGTGTGTTTAGTAGAGACAGGGTTTCACCATGTTGGTCAGGCTGGTCTCAAACTCTGGACCTCAGGTGATCTGCCTGCCTCGGCCTCCCAAAGTGCTGGGATTACAGGCATGAGCCACCGCACCCGGCCTAGTTATTACCCTTTCTGTTATATCACTTTCTCCCCTCTCTACTCAGCCCACAGGAAAAAGAAGAACAAATAGAAGATAAGTAATTAATATTTCATCCTTAAACATTAACAATGACAAAAAGACACTATCAGGGCCCATGTAAAGTGAAAAAAAGAAGTTGATGGGAATTTATTCACACTATATTTGAGAAAATAGCTGATAACTAATATCTCATGTTAAAATTATATAAAATTTTAAAAATTATATGGCACTGATATAAAAATGGTGCTTAAAAAAAAGCAAGTTAGAAAAGAACATGGTAGGTAAAGAAAGACGAAGAATCCATTCTGGAAGAAGATGTACCATAAGAAATTTTCCTATACTTTCTTGAACAAAGTAAAGAGAAGTAAAACCTTTAAAACAAGATCAGAGATAGAATAAGAAAGCTAAACAAAATGATAAGGGAGAAAAGAAGGACTAAGCAATAAATTGAGAGTAAAAAGTACATAGTTAATAGATACTATCAATGAAGAACAGGATGGAGTTACAGCTCCAGTTAAGATGAAATAAACACAAGCCAATTTTCTCTCCCTGTGAATGCTATCCATGGTGAAGCTATTTGACTGAAAAGTAAATAGAACCAGGTGGTTCCTCAAAGAAAACTAGAATGTAAGGTACACAAAACTGACTATGAGTTTGCAATTGTGTTTTCCTCTAATACCATCTGGTCTGAACCCAATACAGCCTAAAACCTAAAAGTAAATGCTGTGGTGCGGACAAATAGAGATCCAGGAGTAAACCTCTACTTCTGACTCAAGGAGCAGAAAAGAGAAATCCTAAAAGCTCAGAGAGTAAGAAAAATTTCCCTAGGTATCCTTTCTCTTCTTATTTGGCGGGATTGGGTGGGTGGAGTTGTTCATACCCTAGTCATGAGACAATCTACGAAGGAGCAGAGGAGAGGGTTGGAGTGAAGGCAAACAGCAACATGAAAGTAGAAGCCAAAACTATACAGAAGGGGACCCTTTCTCTCTATTTGGTTTGCTTGGCTTCCCACCACTTGGCCCCAGAGGCAGTGCAACTAGAGAAGTGAGAAGTTTATGGCCTGAAGACCATAAAGAGGAGCCCAGGAACCAGAAAGAACTGGGAAGGTAAGTAAGAGGAAAGAAGTCTGCAAAGTGCCTCCATAAAATTGTTTATGAACTCCTGGGCTCACCGTCTACCTACACCTGTGAGGATCTGACATTCTTTAGTATATCAAAGATTTTGAAAACTGACCTAACAGGGACCTCAGCCCAGGATAGATTTGAGTAGCATGGCCAAGACTTTGAAATTGAAGTGACATTAGAACAAAAGCCAACAGAAGGCAGTGTGAACTTAAAGGCTGACCCTAACGGGCTGAAGTGTCTGCTAAAGTGAAAACATCAACATTCTCCATTTGATATAAATAAGATACAAAGTCTCATAACATTATATTCAAGACATCAAGGATATAATCCAAAATTTCTCAGTACCTGAAGAGCTATGAAAACATCAGGAAGATGGTCAACATACACCAAGTATGAAATAAAACAAGTCAGAATTATCTGACAGTCTATAAAGCAGCTATTATAAAAATACTTAAATAATAATAAACACTCTCGAAACAATATTGAAATAGAAAGAAGAAAAGTATTTTTTAAAACGTATAAAAAAGAATAAAATAGAAATTTTAGGGCTGAAAAATGTAATAACCAAAATAATTCACTGATGGACTCCATAGCAGAATGTAGATGACAGAGGAAGGAGTCAGTGAATTTGAATATAGATCAATAGAAATTATCCATCTGAACAAAAGACAGAAAAACATTGAAGAAAAAATTAACAGGAACATGTTGGACAGTAACAAAAGGTCTAACATTTGTATTGTCAAGAGTTTCAGAATTAAAAGGAAAAGGATCACTGATGAAAAAACTTTTCAAAGAAAGGCTGAAGGCCGGGCGTGGTAGCTCACATCTGTAATTCCAGCACTTTGGGAGGCCAAGGCAGGTGGATCACCTGAGGTGAGGAGATTGAGACCAGCCTGACCAGCATGGTGAAACCCCATCTCTATTAAAAATACAAAAATTAGCTGAGTGTGGTGGCTCATGCCTGTAATCCCAGCTACTCAGGAGGCTGAGGCACAAGAATCACTTGAACCCGGGAGGTGGAGGTTGCAGTGAGCCGAGATCACGCCACTACTGCACTCCAGCCTGGGCAACAGAGTGAGACTATATCTCAAAAAAAAAAAGAAAAAGAAAAAGAAAGAATGGCTGAAAATTTCCTTCCCAAGTTAACATGCTGGGGGGAAAAAAAACTATAAACTGGAGTTCTATATGCAGTGAAAATACCCTTCAGAAATGCAAATAAAATAATGACATTTTCAGATGAATGAAAACTAAGGAATTTGTAGCAGCGAACCTGTTCTAAAAGAATGGAAGTTTTCATACAGAAGGAAAATGATAACAGAAGGAAACTTCAACAGGGTAGTATGCAACTGTTAAAACAAACAAACAAAAATAAACAAAATAAAAAAACAGTGATTATATCTTTATGTGTTGACAGAAGACATTCAAGATATATTAGATAGGCCAGGCACAGTAGCTCATATCTGTAATCCCAGCACTTTGGGAGGCCCAGGAAGGTGGATAACCTGAGGTCAGGAGTTTCAGACCAGCCTGGCCAACATGGTGAAACCCTGTCTCTACTGCATATAGAAAAATTAACCGGGCGTGGTGGCACGCAACTGTAGTCCCAGCTACTAAGGAGGCTGAGGCAGGAGAATCGCTTAAAACCGGAAGGCAGAGGTTGCAGTGAGTGGAGATCATATGCCACTGCACTCCAGCCTGGGTGACAGAGCAAGAGTCTATCTCAAAAAAAAAAGATACATTAGATGAAAGTTGCAAATAGCGAAACTATATTAATTTTGTGATCACAATGGTTTAAATAATAAGTAGATAACTATTTAATTACAGAAAGATAAATAAATTAATGCTATATACATATATACATAAAATTTGCAAAAAGACATGTAAGACAGTATTAATAGTGATTAGTGAAAGGAATTGAAAAAAGGACAAATTTTACCTTCCCTTCATAGCTTTTTCTGTCATTTAAACTTTTACATCCAGAATATACCAATCCTATAACTTTTTAAAAGAATGAATCAATGTTCTAATTTAGCATTATGAAATTTTCATACCTATACATATAAGGTCCCCTGTTGCTATTACATACTGAATTACTGTTATAACACACATTAGAAAAGCATATGCTACATCCTCCATCTGAAACAAGTATCTATGGTACACTTTCTCATGAATACCCACGGTATTTTTCTTTTCAGCTATATTCTAACCATTCCTCCATTCATTCACAAACACAGAGCATCCATTCTGGCATGAAACAAGACTCTGAATTCAAACTCCCTGCCCTATGAAATGTACATTCCCTGAGGGTACTATGGGGCACATTATTATGAGGGTATGTTACTGTAAACATAATTTAGGGGGGCGGAGCAAGATGGACGAATAGGAAGAGCTCCAGTCTCCAAATCCCAGCGCGAGCGACACAGAAGACCCGTGATTTCTGGATTTTCAACTGAGGTACTGGGTTCATCTCACTAGGGAGTGCCAGACAATCGGTGCTGGTCAGCTGCTGCAGCCCGACCAGACAGAGCGGAAGCAGGGCGAGGCATCGCCTTACCTGGGAAGCGCAAGGTGGAAGGGAATCCCTTTTCCTAACCAGGGGAACTGAGACACACAACACCTGGAAAATCGGGTAACTCCCACCCCAATACTGCGCTTTAAGCAAACGGGCACACCAGGAGATTATATCCCACACCTGGCTGGGAGGGTCCCACGCCCACGGAGCCTCCCTCATTGCTAGCACAGCAGTCTGCGATCTCGCAGCAAGGCAGCAGCAAGGCTGGGGGAGGGACGCCCGCCATTGCTGAGGCTTAAGTAGGTAAACAAAGCCTCTGGGAAGCTTGAACTGGGAGGAGCTCACAGCAGCTCAAGGAAACCTGCCTGTCTCTGTAGACTCCACCTCTGGGGACAAGGCGCAGTAAACAACAAAAGCAGCAGAAACCTCTGCAGACGCAAACGACTCTGTCTGACAGCTTTGAAGAGTGCAGTGGATCTCCCAACACGGAGGTTGAGATGTGAGAAGGGACAGACTGCCTGCTCAAGTGGGTCCCTGACCCCTGAGTAGCCTAACTGGGAGACATCCCCCACTAGGGCAGTCTGACAACCCACACCTCACAGGGTGGAGTATACCCCTGAGAGGAAGCTTCCAAAGCAAGAATCAGACAGGTACACTCGCTGTTCAGCAATATTCTATCTTCTGCAGTCTCTGCTGCTGACACCCAGGCAAACAGGGTCTGGAGTGGACCTCAAGCAATCTCTAACAGCCCTACAGCTGAGGGTCCTTACTGTTAGAAGGAAAACTATCAAACAGGAAGGACACCTACAACAAAACCCCATCAGTACGTCACCATCATCATCAAAGACCAGAGGCAGATAAAACCACAAAGATGGGGAAAAAGCAGGGCAGAAAAGCTGGAAATTCAAAAAATAAGAGCGCATCTCCCCCGGCAAAGGAGCGCAGCTCATCGCCAGCAACAGATCAAAGCTGGATGGAGAATGACTTTGACGAGATGAGAGAAGAAGGCTTCAGTCCATCAAACTTCTCAGAGGTCAAGGAGGACTTAGGTACCCAGCGCAAAGAAACTAAAAATCTTGAAAAAAAAAGTGGAAGAATTGATGGCTAGAGTAATTAATGCAGAGAAGGTCATAAATGAAATGAAAGAGATGAAAACCATGACACGAGAAATACATGACAAATGCACAAGCTTCAGTAACCGACTCGATCAACTGGAAGAAAGAGTATCAGCGACTGAGGATCAAATGAATGAAATGATGCGAGAAGAGAAACCAAAAGAAAAAAGAAGAAAAAGAAATGAACAAAGCCTGCAAGAAGTATGGGATTATGTAAAAAGACCAAATCTACGTCTGATTGGGGTGCCTGAAAGTGAGGGGGAAAATGGAACCAAGTTGGAAAACACTCTTCAGGATATCATCCAGGAGAACTTCCCCAACCTACTAGGGCAGGCCAACATTCAAATCGAGGAAATACAGAGAACGTCACAAAGATACTCCTCGAGAAGAGCAACTCCAAGACGCAGAATTGCCAGATTCACCAAAGTTGAAATGAAGGAAAAAATCTTAAGGGCAGCCAGAGAGAAAGGTTGGGTTACCCACAAAGGGAAGCCCATCACACTAACAGTAGATCTCTCAGCAGAAACTCTACAAGCCAGAAGAGAGTGGGGGCCAATATTCAACATTCTTAAAGAAAAGAATTTCAACCCAGAATTTCATATCCAGCCAAACTAAGTTTCATCAGTGAAGGAGAAATAAAATCCTTTACAGATAAGCAAATGCTTAGAGATTTTGTCACCACTAGGCCTGCCTTACAAGAGACCCTGAAGGAAGCACTAAACATGGAAAGGAACAACCGGTACCAGCCATTGCAAAAACATGCCAAATGTAAAGACCATTTAGGCTAGGAAGAAACTGCATCAACTAACGAGCAAAATAACCAGTTAATATCATAATGGCAGGATCAAGTTCACACATAACAATAATAACCTTAAATGTAAATGGACTAAATGCTCCAATTAAAAGACACAGACTGGCAAACTGGATAAAGAGTCAAGACCCATCAGTCTGCTGTATTCAGGAGACCCATCTCACACGCAGAGACATACATAGGCTCAAAATAAAGGGATGGAGGAAGATTTACCAAGCAAATGGAGAACAAAAGAAAGCAAGGGTTGCAAGACTAGTCTCTGATAAAACAGACTTTAAACCATCAAAGATCAAAAGAGACAAAGAAGGCCATTACATAATGGTAAAAGGATCAATTCAACAGGAAGAGCTAACTATCCTAAATATATATGCACCCAATACAGGAGCACCCAGATTCATAAAGCAAGTCCTTAGAGACTTACAAAGAGACTTAGACTCCCATACAATAATAATGGGAGACTTCAACACTCCACTGTCAACATTAGACAGATCAACGAGACAGAAAGTTAACAAGGATATCCAGGAATTGAACTCATCTCTGCAGCAAGCAGACCTAATAGACATCTATAGAACTCTCCACCCCAAATCAACAGAATATACATTCTTCTCAGCACCACATAGCACTTATTCCAAAATTGACCACATAATTGGAAGTAAAGCACTCCTCAGAAAATGTACAAGAACAGAAATTATAACAAACTGTCTCTCAGACCACAGTGCAATCAAACTAGAACTCAGTACTAAGAAACTCAATCAAAACCGCTCAACTACATGGAAACTGAACAACCTGCTCCTGAATGACTACTGGGTACATAACGAAATGAAGGCAGAAATAAAGATGTTCTTTGAAACCAATGAGAACAAAGATACAACATACCAGAATCTCTGGGACACATTTAAAGCAGTGTGTAGAGGGAAATTTATAGCACTAAATGCCCACAAGAGAAAGCTGGAAAGATCTAAAATTGACACTCTAACATCACAATTAAAAGAACTAGAGAAGCAAGAGCAAACACATTCAAAAGCTAGCAGAAGGCAAGAAATAACTAAGATCAGAGCAGAACTGAAGGAGATAGAGACACAAAAAACCCTCCAAAAAATCAATGAATCCAGGAGTTGGTTTTTTGAAAAGATCAACAAAATTGACAGACCGCTAGCAATACTAATAAAGAAGAAAAGAGAGAAGAATCAAATAGACGCAATAAAAAATGATAAAGGGGATATCACGACCGACCCCACAGAAATACAAACTACCATCAGAGAATACTATAAACACTTCTACGCAAACAAACTAGAAAATCTAGAAGAAATGGATAATTTCCTGGACACTTACACTCTTCCAAGACTAAACCAGGAAGAAGTTGAATCCCTGAATAGACCAATAGCAGGCTCTGAAATTGAGGCAATAATTAATAGCCTACCAACGAAAAAAAGTCCAGGACCAGATGGATTCACAGCTGAATTCTACCAGAGGTACAAGGAGGAGCTGGTACCATTCCTTCTGAAACTATTCCAATCAATAGAAAAAGAGGGAATCCTCCCTAACTCATTTTATGAGGCCAACATCATCCTGATACCAAAGCCTGGTAGAGACACAACAAAAAAAGAGAATTTTAGACCAATATCCCTGATGAACATCAATGCAAAAATCCTCAATAAAATACTGGCAAACCGGATTCAGCAGCACATCAAAAAGCTTATCCACCATGATCAAGTGGGCTTCATCCCTGGGATGCAAGGCTGGTCCAACATTCGCAAATCAATAAACATAATCCAGCATATAAACAGAACCAAAGACAAGAACCACATGATTATCTCAATAGATGCAGAAAAGGCTTTTGACAAAATTCAACAGCCCTTCATGCTAAAAACGCTCAATAAATTCGGTATTGATGGAACGTACCTCAAAATCATAAGAGCTATTTATGACAAACCCACAGCCAATATCATACTGAATGGGCAAAAACTGGAAAACTTCCCTTTGAAAACTGGCACAAGACAGGGATGCCCTCTCTCACCACTCCTATTCAACATAGTGTTGGAAATTCTGGCTAGGGCAATCAGGCAAGAGAAAGAAATCAAGGGTATTCAGTTAGGAAAAGAAGAAGTCAAATTGTCCCTGTTTTCAGATGACATGATTGTATATTTAGAAAATCCCATTGTCTCAGCCCAAAATCTCCTTAAGCTGATAAGCAACTTCAGCAAAGTCTCAGGATACAAAATTAATGTGCAAAAATCACAAGCATTCGTATACGTAACAGACAAACAGAGAGCCAAATCATGAATGAACTTCCATTCACAATTGCTTCAAAGAGAATAAAATACCTAGGAATCCAACTTACAAGGGATGTAAAGGACCTCTTCAAGGAGAACTACAAACCACTGCTCAGTGAAATAAAAGAGGACACCAACAAATGGAAGAACATACCATGCTCATGGATAGGAAGAATCAATATCGTGAAAATGGCCATACTACCCAAGGTTATTTATAGATTCAATGCCATCCCCATCAAGCTACCAATGAGTTTCTTCACAGAATTGGAAAAAACTGCTTTAAAGTTCATATGGAACCAAAAAAGAGCCCGCATTGCCAAGACAATCCTAAGTCAAAAGAACAAAGCTGGAGGCATCACGCTACCTGACTTCAAACTCTACTACAAGGCTACAGTAACCAAAACAGCATGGTACTGGTACCAAAACAGAGATATAGACCAATGGAACAGAACGGAGTCCTCAGAAATAATACCACACATCTGCAGCCATCTGATCTTTGACAAACCTAAGAGAAACAAGAAATGGGGAAAGGATTCCCTATTTAATACATGGTGCTGGGAAAATTGGTTAGCCATAAGTAGAAAGCTGAAACTGGATCCTTTCCTTACTCCTTATACGAAAATTAATTCAAGATGGATTAGAGACTTAAATGTTAGACCTAATACCATAAAAATCCTAGAGGAAAACCTAGGTAGTACCATTCAGGACATAGGCATGGGCAAAGACTTCACGTCTAAAACACCAAAAGCAACAGCAGCAAAAGCCAAAATTGACAAATAGGATCTAATTAAACTAAAGAGCTTCTGCACAGCAAAAGAAACTACCATCAGAGTGAACAGGCAACCTACAGAATGGGAGAAAATTTTTGCAATCTACTCATCTGACAAAGGGCTAATATCCAGAACCTACAAAGAACACAAACAAATTTACAAGAAAAAAACAAACAACCCCATCAAAAAGTGGGCAAAGGATATGAACAGACATTTCTCAAAAGAAGACATTCATACAGCCAACAGACACATGAAAAAAATGCTCATCATCACTGGCCATCAGAGAAATGCAAATCAAAACCACAATGAGATACCATCTCACACCAGTTAGAATGGTGATCATTAAAAAGTCAGGAAACAACAGGTGCTGGAGAGGATGTGGAGAAATAGGAACACTTTTACACTGTTGGTGGGATTGTAAACTAGTTCAACCATTATGGAAAACAGTATGGCGATTCCTCAAGGATCTAGAACTAGATGTACCATATGACCCAGCCATCCCATTACTGGGTATATACCCAAGGGATTATAAATCATGCTGCTATAAAGCCACATGCACACGTATGTTTATTGGGGCACTATTCACAATAGCAAAGACTTGGAATCAACCCAAATGTCCATCAGTGACAGACTGGATTAAGAAAATGTGGCACATATACACCATGGAATACTATGCAGCCATAAAAAAGGATGAGTTTGTGTCCTTTGTAGGGACATGGATGCAGCTGGAAACCATCATTTTTAGCAAACTATCACAAGAACAGAAAACCAAACACCGCATGTTCTCACTCATAGGTAGGAACTGAACAATGAGATCACTTGGACTCGGGAAGGGGAATATCACACACCGGGGCCTATCACAGGGAGGGGGAGGGGGGATGGATGGCACTGGGAGTTATATCTGATGTAAATGATGAGTTGATGGGTGCTGACGAGTTGATGGGTGCAGCACAGCAACATGGCACAAGTATACATATGTAACAAACCTGCACGTTATGCACATGTACCCTAGAACTTAAAGTATAACAATAATAATAAAAAAAGAAGAAAAAACATAATTTATATATCTATTTATATGTCCATAATTTATCTATTTAAGACAAAATAATTATATATTGATAAATATTGTGGTAAAAATTAATACAGGACTAAAGAACAGAATACAGGTAGAAGGAACTTCTTTTTAGATAGGGTTGTCTGGGACAATCTCTCAAAGGAGGGATAGTTGTGCTAATAGGTAAAGAGTCTAAAAGGTAAGAAAGAATCAGCTCCACTGACAGTTGGGGAAGAACATTCCATGAAGGAAATAAAGCATGTGCCAAGGCCATGAGATGGGGAGTAGGAGAGAAACCCATAATTTCAAATCTTGATATGATAATTTTTTATAACCTTATTTCTCCTCCAAATCATCCAAAGACTCAAAGGTCCACTGGACTTAGACAAGTCCTCCCACTCAAAGTTTCCAAACAAAGGGACTTGCCTTAATTAGATGTCTCACAAAAGAATCTTCTACATACACAAAGAAACTTGATTGTATCTTTCTAAACTTGCCTGACCCTTAAAATTTTGTTATTGATAAAACATCATTCTTCCACTGACCCTCAAAAGTGTACTACTAATATTAGCCAGTATTCACAGCAATACTCAGTACGTTTCCTCACTTAACCGCAACTGCACGATGATTCCTTCTCCCAGCTCAGAACATGTAGCTTTGTGACACTGTCTGTACTAATGGTTTCCCACAGAATTGGACATATATCATTTATGGTCAAAGTTTCAGGACCTCCTTTCTGAAGACTAGCCCACACATGACAACCTTTATTCCTATTCACTTGTACGTTGGCAAATTCAACTAATACGGAGTTCATGAAAGAAGTAGTGGAGTTGGGGAACAAAGAGGGCCAGATAGCATCCATAATCTGGTCTCTAACAACTTTCCACCAGAGTCCCCTTCATGAAAACCTCGGCTCAGGCCAGATAAAAATGCTCTCTGACTTAAATGTTAGACCTAAAACCATAAAAACCCTAAAAGAAAACCTAGGCAATACTATTCAGGACATAGGCATGGGCAAGGACTTCATGTCTAAAACACCTAAGGCAACGGCAACAAAAGCCAAAATTGACAAATGGGATCTCATTAAACTAAAGAGCTTCTGCACAGCAAAAGAAACTACCATCAGAGTGAAGAGGCAACCTACAGAATGAGAGGAAATTTTTACAATCTACTCATCTGACAAAGAGCTAATATCCAGAACCTACAAAGAACTCAAACAAATTTACAAGGAAAAAACAAACAACCCCATCAAAAAGTGGGCAAAGGATATGAACAGACACTTCTCAAAAGAAAACATTTATGCAGCCAACAGATACATGAAAAAATGCTCATCATCACTCACCATCAGAGAAATGAAAATCAAAACCACAATGAGATACCATCTCACACCAGTTAGAATGGCGATCATTACAAAGTCAGGAAACAGCAGATGCTGGAGAGGATGTGCAGAAATAGGAACACTTTTATATTGTTGGTGGAACTGTAAACTAGTTCAACCATTGTGGAAGACAGTGTGACGATTCCTCAAGGATCAGAACTAAAAATACCATTTGACCCAGCCATCCCATTACTGGGTATATACCCAAAGGATTATAAATCATGCTGCTATAAAGACACATGCACACATATGTTTATTGTGGCACTATTCACAATAGCAAAGACTTGGAACCAACCCAAATGTCCATCAATGACAGACTGGATTAAGAAAATATGGCACATATACACCATGGAATGCTATGCAGCCATAAAAAAGGATGAGTTCATGTCCTTGGTAGGGACATGGATGCAGTTGGAAACCATCATTCTCAGCAAAATATCACAAGAAAAGAAAACCAAACATTGCAAGTTCTCACTCACCAGTGGGAACTGAAAATGAGAACGCTAGGACACAGGAAGGGGAACATCACACACCGGGGCCTGTAGTGGGGTGGGGGGAGGGGGGAGGGATAGCATTAGGAGATACACCTAATGCAAATGATGAGTTAATGGATGCAGCACACCAACATGGCACATGTATACATATGTAACAAACCTGCACGTTGTCCACGTGTACCGTAGAACATAAAGTATAATAAAAAAAAATTATGTGAAAAAAAAATTGCTCTCTGCACTAACACCCACATATGTCTCACCACGTTCTTGTTTGAGTGATTCAGTCAGCCCAGGATTACATGTTCATACAACATCAGAACACAAGAAGATGATATAAATGAGTCAGCTGAGAACAGCAGAGTGGTGAACACTGAGAAAAAAAGGAAAATCTTTTTAGACCTAAGGCACTCAAATTCATACCCTTTGGAAACGCAGAGCTAGTTATACCTAACTCATAGGCAGGATGAATTCAGTCCATGAACCGTTCAGTTTGAGACAGCCCTAGTTCCATATATGTCTAGATTTTACCTTTCCTCTGTCTTGCAAGAACGATTCCTCCCAGAAAATTTGTGCTGATACCCTTAATTTGGATTAATATCTTGCCTGTGTCTCCACTTGATGGAAAGGGAAAACATGGAAGTGGAGCTTGAACGCTCAGGTTAAATCCACTTATTTACTTATGACTTAAGGGAATTAATATTTCTGAACCTCAGCTTCCTCATCTGTAAAATGAGGATGATGCCACTTATCTCATAGGGTCATTTTGAAGATCAAAACAGAAAGCATGTGCAAAAACCAACATACAAATATTAATTCAAACTGCAATTGTGGATTTTTTAAATCTTCATTCCAGAAATAGCTATTGCTCAAGGTTATATTAATATTCCTCCTTCCTCAACCCTATATATGCATGTGCCCAGCAAAGTTGCTGAAACATGTTAATATTTTGCCTTATGGGTTCATATAGTTAGTATTGTGCAACTTTAAATAAGGTGCCATGTAACTCAGTAGATTCACTGAAAACTTCAAGTCTTGTTTCACAGCCAAACAAAACAACAACAACAACAAAAATTAACCAGAGTATTTTTCCACTTAACCAGATATGATAGGGGTTCTAGTAACTGACGCCAAAGTAAACTGGGGACAAAAGAAAATTAATATAGGCATTATGTAACTCTTTATGATAATAAATTCAACTTGCATTTTTTTACTATAAAGCATTTGAAACATTCTTACAGATTTCTATCACTCCTGTTATTGATTCATTTATATTAAAACAGTTATCTTGTCAAAACTCCTGAAAGTACGGTGCAAAATAAATTTGGCACAAACATAATGAGTCAATCATACATAAGTCACCTGTTCATCTTGTTGTTTCTTACCAAAATAAACTTGCATGTGACTTCCAGTAATATCAAGGACAATCAAAAATATGCACTTGGGAACCGAATGAAGTCCACAGACACGTAGCATTGTCCTAATATGAATTTGAGGACTTCTTTGAACTGTATTTCTTCTTCAGGAGTATATAGTCTCAGATTGAACATACTCACATGTCAAAATGAGTACCCTCAAATTATGAGGGCACTATTACTTTGGAATTCACTTTTCTAAATCTTATAATGCTGTTCAAAAATAAAATTTATAAAGTTTTAGGATACTTTTCACTGATCTAAATTCTATACATTAATTATAGATTCTAAATATTCTAGAATCTATAGATTCTAAATTCTATATATTATTATAGCTAAGTGGAAAACCCAGAGAATTAAATAGGCATTATTTCTAGAACCACTTAACTTCTTCATAGTAAAAGAAGAGAAATTTAACTTTCTAACTTGAACTTTAAATCACATATTCTAGGAATTTTAGTATGATAGTGTTACTTCCTGTGACTTCACTAGCAACAATATTCACCTATGAATTCCCAAAAATTGTTTAGTAATAATTACTACTATGATACACAAGCCATATTATATAATTTTTACATATAGCACAAATCTTAATACTTAGAGTTGGCTCTTGAAACCTAATAATCTTCTGTCTGTATATATTTGTCTTACAATTTCTTTTTTATGACAAATCAATATGGATTTGAATTGTAAATTATTAGAGGACAAAATGTGTGGTTATTTGCATTGAATTTTTTCCATTATTTGAGCAAGAATGCACCTACTCCTCAGTCATATTTGTTTTAGATAAAATTTACCTTTGCTTGTTAGAAAGCATTATCTTGGAATAGTCCATTCTCTTAGAGAACATTCTCTGTGATCTTTACGTTCCTCTTTTCAAAGTTTCTATCAATGTATGATTTATTTGCCTGCAAAATTTTAGACATTTTTCCACTGACATAAAAGATTAATCCTATTAATAACTAACACAACGTTGGGATGGTGTTTTTCAGTTGAGAAATTAATTTATAGCCTACAGGAGTATATATTTCCCAGTAAAATCAGAGGCAAAACTACAGAAGATATTTCTCTGTCAACTATATGTAAATAACAAACAGCTCAAAAGAAAAAAGTGCTTAGGGGTATCCACAGCACAATTTTTAAAAATCAAATTAAGGTATTTGGTGTGAAAATAGAAAAATAAAAGAGAGCAAACCATTCAGTACATTTTTACAACTAGTTTCACTCATCGATTGCAAAGTGCTTTGCTAACAGTAGTTAATTAAAGCTGTAGGGTCTAAGAGCTGCAGTACATTTTGTAATGGCCTCAATCAGTCTTCAGAATTCTAGATGACTAATAAAGACACAGACACCTGACAGATGAAGTCACAGAGGTCATCTCCATATGAAATTTTCAGCTTTTCAACTCTTATTCCATTACTGGACTTGGAAGAAAAGAGGAAGAGCGTCAAAAAATATATAATACAAAAACAAACCTTAAAAAAAATAAACCTTGGCCGGGAGCGGTGGCTCACGCCTGTAATCCCAGCACTTTCGGAGGCCGAGGCGGGCAGATCACGAGGTCAGAAGATGGAGACCATCCTGGCTAACACGGTGAAACCCCGTCTCTAGGGAAAATACAAAAAACTAGCCAGGCGAGGTGGCGGGCGCCTGTAGTCCCAGCTACTTGGGAGGCTGAAGCAGGAGAATGGCATGAACCTGGGAGGTGGAGCTTGCAGTGAGCCGAGATGGCGCCACTGCACTCCAGTCTGGGGGACAGAGCGAGACTCCATCTCAAAAAAATAATAATAAAATAAAAAATAAATAAACTTCAAACAAGTCTCAAACAATGACAAAACATGTCAAAAACACACAGACAACCCTGGCTCTCATTTGGAGTATGTGTTTCGTAATCCTGATTTTTTAGAAAACACACTGTCCTCCCCAGTCTAGACTATTTTTACACGTGTGTGTGTACTCAAGATGTATATACATACATCCAAAGCAATAATTATACCTTTTGTTTACTTAAAAGGATTAGGAAGAATTTCCTGTGAACATAATTTTTAAATTAGACAGGAGAAAATCAGAAGATTCTCTCCTTCCTATATCAGGAAATGAAGTGAAAGTTTCTCTGTAATCTTTTCGAAGATCAGAACAATATTGATGTTAACTGTAATTGAACAGTGACAATTAAGACAATAACGAAATAATACCAAAAGTCTTTAATGACTGAAAATATCTTCTAAAAATGCTAAATTTAATGAATCTCTGGTGCAAAGCTAAGATTTCTTTGTAATATTTTTACACAATATATATTTTTGAAAGCTCCCAAATCTGTTCAGTTAGTAGCAGTATAAAAACCACAATGTAATGAATTTGTTTTCTCTGTTATTTAAAAATATTTTTAGGAACTTGACGTGTACAAAAAAGAATGTGTTGCCTTAACCGGACTTCACAGCTGCATTTCCCAGTGGTTAGTAACCAATTTTCTATTGCACAGTCAATCTTTCCAACTCTTCCCTCACCTGACACCACCAATTACCATGTGTTCACCAGCTATAGGAGTAATAAAAATGAGAAATCAAACAAACAAAACACAAACACAAAGCTTTTATTATTATTATTATTATTGTTTCTGGCTCATCCTGTACTCTATGTAACTTTTGTAGTCACGGAAAGCAACCAATCTGAGCATTTATACGGCCAAAAAAAACTCTTTTCAATAACTAAGAAAAAAGAGAGAAAGTGAAAGAAAAGTGGTTTAGAAACAGATGAGAACTGGTCAAAATGGACTCTTCCTTTCTGGCATTTTTTTCTGAATGTTCATATGAGTAAAAACATTTAGCATGAAAGAAACACTTATGGTCTTTGGAATTGGGACTATCTAGCTCTGGGCCATTAGTTACATGAGTCTAGCCAGGTCATGTAATATCCCTGAGCATTAGTTCCTCCAGCTATATATCCTGCACAACAGTACTGAGAGTTAACTAAGATGAAGGGCTTGAGACACCATAGGTACTCAATAAATGAACACTAAACCTATTGTTATTAGTTTAAAGCACATAGCACTCATATTTTTCCACAAATGCAAATAGCAGTTAAAGTGCTTTATAAAAATACTTTTCTCTTACTAAGAAGTAATACATAAAAAATATAGAAATATTTAGAAAACCCTGTAAAGCAAAAAAAAAAGAGGAAATCCTTCCAAATCTTAAAACCAAGAGATACCAGATTTAACATTTAAATGTCTCTCTGCCTCCATCTCTCTCTCTCTGTTCCCCATTCTCTCTCTTCCCCACTCTCTCTCTCTCCTTTGCCCTCCAAACCCATCCTAAACATTGTGAAAAGAACCTCTGCAAGTGAGGATCTCTAGGTATGTTTTTCCTTCTATAGCCTCAGTTACACACAAAGCAACCAACTTCATATGAGGGGATCAGCAATTACACCTTTTGGGGGAAATCACTCCTGATCCTCCAGGTTCGGCAGTTAAGAAAATACAAGTGTAGAGAGGAGCAGCTACAGCGCAGGGCCCCACAGATCTCCCGTGAAGACTCATTCTCCCTCAAAACTGATCCTTCCCTGGCTTTAGCAAAACTTTTTATTTTCTTCCTTCTTTTTTGCCTCCCTTTTCTAGGAGTTCTTTACTAATTAAACTGAGAGAAAAGGAACACAGATATGATGAGACAACTTTAGTAGAAAGTTATGCTTCGGTCATGGATTGACAGTGAGAACTGACCCTGGCAGTAGATCAAAATGCACATTCCCACTAGTGGGTAAACTTGGATATTTACATACTGCCCTAAACCAAGGATCCAACATACCCAGAGTGTCTCATTTTTCTCTAATACAAAGTAACTGCAATACCATCTATGGCATGAACCATGAGACCTCGAACTGGAAGTCTTCTCTCCAGCATCATACTCCCATTCCCCACCAGCACTACAGCCTGACCATAAACCTCACTAATCTTGCCAGAGCCCCGAAATGCTGCTAGATGCTACCAGTTTCTTTTCTCCTTTCCATGACCTATCAAAATACTCACTCACACATTCAGTAGGGGCCTAGGATCTATTGCAACTGAATAAACTTTGCTTGGACTCCTAATCCACAGGCCCACTTTATTCTCTGTGGCTTCCATCCAATAATTCTACTGCCATTTCCTGCCCATGTCAACTGGAATCTCTGATATTAATCTTAATCCCAATTGGATTTAACCTTTATATGCCTCTTAAGTGGTATAATTGGGACTGATGCCTGCACCCTCCCCCTTCTTAGGAACCAGAGCTGGGGCAGAATCACTGTTGTACTCAACTTCCTTCCTTCTTGCAACAGCCCATTATAATATTCCATAAGGGGCCAGACATAAATGTATATGTTTTAAGCTGTTATACATCAAGCTCCTGCAGTCATGGGTGTGGGAAGTCAGAAGTAGAATAGAATATTTGATGTGTGAAAAGGAAAAAATGATAGAAAAACAATGGTAGACATAACTAGGAGTCCGTTTCTTCAAGAAAAACTCAATTTAGAAGCCATCTTCTTCCCAGAAAAGCCAGAAAAATCTATAATAATAGTCTACTTCATTGCCAACTTCCACTCCACTTCCAAAGCAGAGGGAAGACAGTTACAAGAATTTTGCCAAATTTGTTGAAGTATTCGTTCCCAAATGCCTCTCTGCCATCTATTTAGTACTAATCTCACTACATGTGAACCACCTGGAAAACTAATTAAAAATACACTCGATCCCCACTCAAAAGTTATAATTTTTTGAGGGTGGAGGAAGATAAGAGTCTCGCTCTGTTACCCAGGCTGGAGTGCAATGGTGTGATCTCAGCTCACTGCAACCTCCGTCTCCTGTGTTCAAGCGATTCTTCTGCGTCAGCCTCCCGAGTAGCTGGGATTACAGGCACCCGCCACCATGCCCAGCTATTTTTTTTATTTTTAGTAGAGATGCGGTTTTGCCATGTTGGCCAGGCTGGTCTCGAACTCCTGACCTCAGGTGATTCACCCTGCTCGGCCTCCCAAAGTGCTGGAATTACAGGTGTCATCCACCACCCCTGGCCAAAAGTTGTAATTGAATAAGCCTAAAGCCTAGGAATTTGCATGTTGAAAGGGCCTCCAGATGACTCTGAAAATCAGCCAAATTTGAAAATCAGTACATCCTAGGAACATGGACTTCCTTTCATTTCATGAGGTTTCACTCCTAGTTCAGAGTAGTGGTGACTTAGAGTCAAAACTAGTTTCAAACCTAGGTATACGTTCAATGAAGATGCTTTGTACTTGAAATCTGAGCTTGAGGCAACCGCAGACAAAAGATTCCAAGTCTATGCAGTGATCATATCAGCCTCTGTGTAAGAGAAGAACTTTCAGATATTAATAATGAACAATAGTCGGGGTGCAGTGGCTCATGCCTGTAATCCTAGCACTTTGGGAGGGCAAGGCGGAGGAATCACAAGGTCAAAACTTCGAGACCAGTCTGGCCAACATAGTGAAACCATGTATCTACAAAAGATACAAAAAATTAGCCGGGTGTGGTTGTATGCACCTGTAATCCTAGCTACTAGGGAGGCTGAAGAAGGAGAATCATGTGAACCTGGGAGGCAGAGGTTGCAGTGAGCCAAGACTGGCTACTGTGCTCCAGCCCAGGCAATAGTGCAAGATTCTATCTCAAAAAAAAAAAAAAAGAAAGAAAGAAAAAGAACAATAAACAATCAAACACAAAAAAATAAGTATAGACTAAAAGGTTATAATGTGAGATCTGACTTAGGAGGGAAAAGCAGGAAGTATGAGGTCAAGGAAGATTTTCGGAGGTGACAATAGAGACAAAATCTGGAGGATAAGTAGGTGTTGCCTAGGTGAAGGGGTGCTGGAAGTGCTCTAGGGAGATGGAAATGTGGCAGGAGCAAAGGCTTAGGGGCTAGAAGAGGAGTGACTCATTTAGGAAATGAAAGCAGGTGGTTTGCCTGGAGTGCCATGAAGGAGGAGGAGAATGGTGGGAGGCAGGGATGGAGAGGCTGTGAGGACAGATGGCAAGGGCCAGGAAGGCCAGGTTAAGGACTGGGTCTTCATTCTTGAATCATTTGGGTGACATGACGCTTGAGAGGCAAGAGTGGAAGCAGAGAGAAAGAATGAGAGTCTGCAGTATTCTCTAGATAACAGAACGTGGTCGGGCAGCAGAGATGGAAAAAAGAGGAAATAAAAAGAGAGATTTGAGAGATGAGGCCGGGCGCGGTGGCTCAAGCCTATAATCCCAGCACTTTGGGAGGCCGAGACGGGCGGATCACGAGGTCAGGAGATCGAGACCATCCTGGCTAACACGGTGAAACCCCGTCTCTACTAAAAAAATACAAAAAACCAGCTGGGCGAGGTGGCGAGCGCCTGTAGTCCCAGCTACTCGGGAGGCTGAGGCAGGAGAATGGCGTAAACCCGGGAGGCGGAGCTTGCAGTGAGCAGAGATCCGGCCACCGCACTCCAGCCTGGGTTACAGAGGGAGACTCCGTCTCACAAAAAAAAAAAAAAAAAAGAAAAAGAGAGATGAGGACAGATGTGTTTGCCTTAGTTAAATATCGCATTAATTTCTATTATATTTCTTTTTGCTCTTACCTACTATTTATGGCAAGTGGTGCTGGTTTTCCTCTAAGTAGTAAAATTATTTTAAGAAGTAAAATAACATTTCTTTTTTTAGAAAAAAAAATAAGTGTTTTTTGAGGGGGACAGGGTGTTGTTTAGTAAGTTCATATACTTTTAGTGAATATCTCAGTGCCAGCCATTTTAAAAATGGGTTGTTATTTGGGGTTTTGGTATTGAGGGATTTTTCTGTTAGCATTTTTCCTTCTGATTTTTAAAATTAGATCATGTCATATACTGTGAGACAAAATTGCACTTTACAAATAAAACGGCTAAAAGCCACATTCTAATAATACCATATAGATCAAGACTACATTTTTTTCCAAAATTAGATAGTAGAGATAGCGGTACAAACTTGTGAATTTACAAAAAACCACTGAGTTGTACATTTCAAAGGACTAATTTTTATAATATATAAATTGTATCATTTTATTTCAATTTTTAAAATTATATTATTGTTTCCAAACTTACACTTCCAATTTCAACTTTCCTTCTATGTTGGATATAATCATTATTAATATTTACAGCTATATAGTACTGTCAAAGAGAAAAATAACTATGTATACCTATATCTTTACCCAAACCTCCTTCTCTAGCATGCAGACTTACACCAGAACCTTTAATCACAGCAAGCTGATGGTGCTGGAGACACTGAAGGATTATATTGATTGGTTGGTTGGCTGGTTGAACTACCTTTTTTTTTTTTTTTTTTTTGAGCGGGGATGGAGTCTCGCTCTGTCACCCAGGTTGGAGTGCAGGGGCACCATCTCGGCTCACTGCAACTTCTGCCTCCTGGGTTCAAGTGATTCTCCTATCTCAGCCTCCTGAGTAGCTAAGACTACAGGCATGTGCCACCACACCTAGCTAATTTTTGTATTTTTAGTAGAAACAGGGTTTTGTCACGTTGGTCAGACTGGTCTCAAACTCCTGACCTCAGGTCATCCGCCCACCTCGGCCTCTCAAAGTGCTGGGATTACAGACAATAGCCACTGCGCCAGGCATGGTTGAACTTCTTAATTATCTGAATCAAGAACATGCAGCTACACCTGATGTTCTAAAGAGTTTTCTTTCCTCGAACTCCTTGGCAGCCTACCTGTATTACATTCCTCTCTGGATTGACACTTAAATATTGTGATCCCCCCACATTCTTTCCTGTAATTTCTTCTCGCTCTAAGCCAGTGCTTCTCAAACTTTGCCCCAGGCTACCCTAAAGCAATTAAATCAGAATCTCTGGGGACGGGGCTCAGGTATCAGGATATTTCATAAGATCCCCATGTGATTCCAGTGTGCCGTCAGGAAAAAAGAAAAAGAAAAAGAAAAAGAAAAAAACATGACTGCTCTTTGATCCCTGCCTGAGATCTCACTCAATCACTTCAATTGTTATCTTTATGCCAGTGACTCCCAAGTCTATATCTCCAGTTACCACTGCCTTTATCATTCAAAAATCCAAATACCAAAACAATACAGTAAACCACAAAATGTTACTTTTTAAATTAAAACAACACGAAAATTTTGTTGAAATTTGAATCACTTCTTCCTAGAGTGTTTGATTTTTCTTTTTCTTTTTCTTTTTTTTTTTTTTTGAGACGGAGTCTCGCTCTGTCACCCGGGCTGGAGTGCAGCCGCACAATCTCTGCTCACTGCAAGTTCCGCCTCCTGGGTTCACTCTATTCTCCTGCCTCAGCCTCCCGAGTAGCTGGGACTACAGGTGCCCGCCACCACGCCCAGCTAATTTTTTATATTTTTAGTAGAGACGGGGTTTCACAGTGTTAGCCAGGATGGTCTCAATCTCCTGATCTCATGATCTACCCACCTTGGCCTCCCAAAGCGCTGAGATTACCGGGGTGAGCCACCGCACCCGGCCGAATTTTCTCTCTTTTTGAGGACTGAGCTGCCTGTGTTTTGTTGGTATCCTAAAGGGCAGACTGCTGACTGGGAAACTGAACTCATACAAGAACACCTTTCCTAAACTGCAGACATTTAAGAGGATCTCCATTTGAAGCGCCCATAGCACTAGAAAAATCAAAGTCTACAAGTCAAGTCATCATTCCCTCATTTCTCCAGACACAACCTACTCCTCCTCTAGTCTTTCCTAATAACATCTCCCCCAGCGGCTGAGGTAAAACACCTGAGAATCATCGTCTACTCCTTCAACATTCACACTAATAATTATTGACCAAGCAATATCAATTCTAACTCCTTAACAGATCTTGAACCTGTTTGCTGTCTCTTCATCCCCATAACCACCATTTCCTTGCACCTGGAGTACTGTAACAGCCCCTTAACTGGTCTCCTGGCCCACAATCTTTGCTTGTTCCACACTATTGTCAAATTTTTATTAATATTTCTAAACACAAATGTCTTTGAGTACCTAAAACATTTCAGAGGCTCTCTCCTGCCCTTAGGATAGTGTTTGCATTTCATAACATGGTTTACAAAGCCCTTAGAAACCTCTCCAGTTACATTCACTGCTCCCTCTCATGCTAGTCCAATCCCTTCATCTCTGCCTCACCTGCTTTCAAAGGAGATTTTACTTCTAAGAAATCTCAAGTCTCCCAAAACGGGGTTAGGAGTGCCTTCCATGCATGGCCATATCACAGTGCACTTACTCTGTTACTGCATCCATCACCACCTTCACTTTCTCCCTAGGTGCACATGAGCTGCTTAGGGACAGAGGCAATTTCTTGTTCTTCACTGTGGACCCACCGCTTGGCACACTGTTGGTGCTCAGCATTTGTTGAAATCATGAATCAATAAATCAATGAATGAATTGTATTCCTTCTCACAAATCTCAACGAAATTTGCATTAACCCTCTTCAAACAAAGGCAGAATAGAAGAAAAATGGTACTTTCAAAAAAAACTTAGGCCTGGTGCAGTGGCTCATGCCTGTTATCCCAACACTCTAGGAGGCCAAGGAGGGCGGTTCACATGAAATCAGGAGTTCTAGACCAGCCTGGGCAACATGGCGAAACCCTGTCTCTACTGAAAATACAAAAATTAGCCAGGTATGGTGGTGGGTGCCTGTAATCCCAGCTACTTGGCAGACTGAGGCAGGAGAATCACTTGAACCTGGCAGGCAGAGGTTGCAGTGAGCTGAGATCGTGCCACCGCACTCCAGCCTGGACGACAGAGACTGTCTCAAAAAAAAAAAAAAAAATCTTGCACACACATGCACAGCAGACTCATGGGCTATGCAGTGGGTCATAAAAGGCTGCAGGTCATCTCTCTAACATTTGTAAGTAGTTACCAATAAAACTGCCCATAATGAAATTGTATTATGCAGAGACAACAGTCATCTCATCATTTTAAATTTTTAAATATTAAAGTATAAAATATGTCATTTTAATGTAAATAATAGCTACCATTTCCATTCTCCAACACTGTACTAAGCAGTTGACACATGTTGTCTCATTTAATCTCCACAATCTAGCTCTAAAGTAAATCATATTACAACTTTTCAGGGGAAGAAATGAAGGTTCAGAAGGGTAAACACCTTGCCTACAACAACACAGTTAGGACATGAGAAAGGCAGTTTGACAATCATTCTCTTTATACCCTTCCTTTGGGTGGGTGTACCTCTACTCTTACATCCTGGGGGAAAACAAGAGTTATCATGAGACTTGTACTGATATTGCCATGTCAGGTCCAACCTTACTCTACTAAATGACAGAACAGGCTGGGCGCGGTGGCTTACGCCTGTAATCCCAGCACTTTGGGAGGCCGAGGTGGACAGATCACCTGAGGTCAGGAGTTTGAGACCAGCCTGACCAACATGATGAAACCCCATCTGTACTAAAAATATAAAAATTAGCCAGGCGTGGCAGCACCTGTCTGTAAACCCAGCTACTCGGGGGCTTAGACAGGAGAATGGCTTGAACCCAGGAGACAGAGGTTGTAGTGAGGTGAGATAGCACCATTGCACTCCAGCCTGGGCAACAAGAATAAAACTCTGTCTCAAAAACATACACACATACATACATACATACATACATAAATGACAGAACAGGAAATTAAGGCTGCTGGAATAAGAAATGCCTCTGAGTTGATAAAACAGTGCATATCCAGGGAACAGCCCCATGCCAAAAGTGATGACTAAAAGCTTGCCAAATTCTTTATTTGTATGCAATCTAAGTGAGTTTATAAACATAGTGTAAAATGTATCTTTGGCTAACAATCATATTTCCCACAGTTACCTATACCTGAGAGATATAACACATGCCTGGAAGTATACATAACTTGGGGGATGTTGTATAAACAGTCTAGCCTGTTAAATAGTTAAAATACCCTAACATGGAGTTCACCCTCCTGGAAAATGCAATTGGCTACTAGCTTCTTTGGCTTTAAGTTATTTCTTTGTTGAAAACCCTGTCATTTTCTATGAATAGCCTTGTTGGGTTTTGGTTTTTTGGGTTTTTTTTTTGTTTTTTTGTTTGTTTGTTTTTGGTGTGTGTTTTTCTTATTTGTTTGTTTGGAGATGGAATTTTACTATTGTTGCCCAGGTTGGAGTGCAGTGGCACAATCTTGGCTCACTGCAACCTCCGCCTCTCAGGTTCAAGCAATTCTCCTGCCTCAACCTCCCAAGTAGCTGGGATTACAGGCGTGTGCCACCACACCCGACTAATTTTTTGTATTTTTAGTAGAGACGGCGTTTCACCATGTTGGCCAGGCTAGTCTTGAACTCCTGACCTCAGGTGATCCACCCACCTCGGCCTCCCAAAGTGTTGGCATTACAGGTGTGAGCCACTGCACCCGGCCCTCTGAATAACTTTTCAAAGTAATTTAGTTACAAAGAGCCTCATAGAAATAGCCTACAGAGGGTTGTGTTTGTCTCTATACTCCTCTCACATCTTAATTACCCAAAATAATGTGCTCTCCAGCTATTATTATTTAATAACCTGGCCATAATGATTCCCAGCTACTAAACACTTCATGCTTTCCAGGGATAACCTCTCCCTATTTTTGAACTCTCTCAGATTAAACAATTTATTTTTAACCCATCATCTTTAAGCTCTCATGTATTGTGTAGGACAGACAGCAAATCATTCATTCATTTCATTCACAGAACAGATCTTTTAGTTTTATTATGTGCCAGAACTTTTCTATAACTGGCCTTATTCAAAACTACTTATTGGGCATCTATGTGCTAAGGATTTAATGGGAAACAAGATAGCCAAGTCTCCTATTCTTATGTGCCAAGTCTTAAAGCAGGACCTATTTTTGGGTGTCTTTGACATTCTGCTGATCATAGATCAATGATTCTCAACAGTAGGGGTCAGCAAACAATGCCCTGTTGGCCAAATTCAGCCTGCTGCCCATTTTTGGATGACCCATAAGCTAAGAATGTTCTTTACATGTTTAAATGATTAAAAAAATCAAAAGAAGATTTAAAAAAAAGATTTTAAAAAGACAAAGAAGAAAAAGGAAAAATGGAAAAAGAAAAATTTTTAAAAATCAAAAGAAAAATATCTCATGATACACGAAAATTACATGCAATTGAAATGTCAGTGTCCATAAATAAAGTTTTATTGAAACACAGCCACATTCATCTGTTTACATCTATGGCTACTTTTGCCCTACACATCAGCAGAAGTGAGTAGTTGTGACCGAGACCACATGTCGCATTCTCATGCTCATTGCTTTGCGCATCTTTTTGGTGTACCACAAATCACAGTGACACAATCATAACTCAACAAAATCGACAGTGTCACCCATGTTGTCGGGTCACATTTTTTTAATCTTCCCAATATATACCAATCATGTCAAAAGAAGAAAAGGGAAGACAAATGGACTCCATCATGCCAGATTTTGGCATATGTTGGAAAATGAATTTTTTTAGATTAAATTAGATGACAAACCATTTTGGTTATTATGTAATGACATTATAGCTGTGCTAAAGGGAGACAGTAACTGCCAAATTGGGTACTGATAAAAATATTCCCAACTCATAGGAAAGCAATAGTCAGAAAAATTATAAAATTTAAAATAGAGTATCTTAAAACAGCAGAATTTAATCACAAAAATTAAAAAATAAAAACGAGACTGCAACGAAAGTGAGTTTCTGAGTGCCTCATTTCTGAGCCAAGCAAACAAAACCATTTACCAGTGATGAGTTATTTTAAATTGTGTCTGATGACAGCAGCTAAAGAAATGTGTCCAGAGAAAATAAATTTGTTTAGAAGTATTAATCTTTCGGTAAAAACAGTTGTTCAAAGAGTTGAAGACATTGGGAGCAATATCAATAGTCAATTTGAAACTAAGGCAAATGATTTTGTGTGGTTTTCCTCGGCTTTTGATAAGCTAACAGATGTGATGGGTACTGCTCAGTTGTTCTTTCAAGGAGTCGGTACCGACTTTGAAGAGGCTGAAGAATTAGTTTCTATGAATAGACTGCACAGAACAACTACAAACAAGTATTTTCAAAGAAACTAAGGAAACACTAATTCAAAACAACTTAAGTGGAATCTACTAAAATGTGTTACAATTTAGAGTGGCAAAAAGTTATGTGTGGAGCAGAGAGTGACTTGGACAAATTTACAGAGGAAGGTGTTCAAAGCCTATCGTTATTCATCGTATTATTCATCAGCAGGTACTTTTCAGAAAATATTTTTTGCTCTGATAGGCTTAGCTAGTTAGTCCCAGAAGTTTTCTCAGAAATAGAAGTTTAATATTCTGACTCACTCCACCACACAGCACTTTCATGCCTGTAATAGGGATAAACTTAGGTGTGGTGTTTGAGCTCAGGATCAAGAATGAAATTTTTCTGAGTAAAAAAATCCATCCTCAACCACTATCACTGAGCACTAAATAGCTTTGGAAATTAGATTTTCCTGTGGATTTGACAATATGTTTAATGAATTCAATCTAAAATTTCAAGGCAAAACAGCATTTACATGCAAAACTTTTATGACGGTAAAGTCATTTTGATGACAACTAATGTTGTTTCAATCACAAGTTATGCCAAGCTGTTTTATATACTTCCTGTGCTGTCAGAAGATAAAACAAAAAGTGAGATTTCCATTCCCACATGAATCTGGAGCGGATATATTTTCTGAGCTCAAGCTACAACAGTGTTCTTCAGACCTTGATGCAAGCGCAAAGGAAATTTCCATATTTCAAAATCCATTTAATGGAGCAATTGAGGAATTTCCACCTAATTTTCAATTGGAAGTGATTAATCTGCAATGTAATGACATGTAAAAGGAAAATATCAAGAGAAAAGTCTAATAAATTCTAGAAATGCCTTCCAGGCAATGAATATGCTTAATTTAAATCATATGCTGTGGATTGATATCACTACTTGGCAGCACCTTTCTGTGTGAAAAGACATTTTCAAAGATGAAATATGTAAATTCTTATTACAGATCAGCATTAAGAGATAAACATTTGAAATCAATTCTAATTACAGGGAACACTAATTTTACACCTGAATGAAGTGAAATATAATCCTCCCCAAAAAAGAATTCCATTCTTCTCATTAGTAAATCTGTTTTATTATTTTTATATTTTTTAATTTAATCACTTAAAATTTTGTGAGATGTTTTCCTCCCTTATTGCTTAAATATTTGCATAATATCTTCAGTTTTGCCTCTTGGCCTGCAAAGCCTAAATTCTTGACTATATGGCTGCTTACCAAAAAAGTTTGCCAACTCCTGCTCAAAAGGGTTGATTGTAAAAGGGAACATCTCACAATCTCTAAGGAGCACACATGGTTAATATTGCCCAAAAGTAGAATAGGTTACAAAACATAATAGTAAGAAATTGTCATAGGTTGTGATTGACATAAATGTCTGAAAGATTAATGAGATATTATAAACTTCCTAAGTAAATTATGAAAAGATTCTGACAAGTTTATGACATTAGGAATGATAAACCAAAACGTACAAAGGGAGTGGACACCTAACCCACTGGGGCTCACAGCCTTCGAAAATACTCCAATGTCCTTCCCATGGCTCAAGAATCCAGGAATTTCAAGTGACCAATCAGTAACGAAGAAGAGGTAGGCAGAATCTGGTGGCCTAGGGATTAGAGTCCTTCCCTGTTTATCTGGTCACCCTGCAAATCTGGAGTTTTACAGAACTCTATGGAGACGGCAGGAGCCAAACCAATGACTGAGGTACAATTTCCCAATATGAGGTAAAGGCTCAGAATGACATGAGAGTCAATGTAAGAAAAAAAAATTGCATATGCATTTGTGGACAAAAGTCATAATTGCTACATGATAGGGCCAACCTCATAATAATGTGTAGACTGAAATTATGTAAACTATTTAGCCAAGTGCTTGGCACCAAAGCATTAACTATTATTATTATCATGTATCCAGCCTCATCTCCTGCTACTACTTTGCTTTCACATTTCCCCTTCCTATATTCCTCATTATTCCCACAGCTACCACTCTTTGGCATTTCTGTGCATACACATAATATTCATTCTCTTCAGAATTGCATTCCACTCTGATCTCCTGGTTATTTCATTTTATACCCCCAAACTCCATCCATCTTCAGCCTTCTCTAGTCTGTTCAGTGCTCTTGACAGTGACCGCACAAACTGCAACACTCAGCCAACTTTTCATTAGATTTCACCTCTGGGAAGAAAAAGAGATAGAAGAATTTATTTGTGGCTCCCTCTCATGTAGGCACGGTATCTCAAGAAGCAGTCAGGTAGGTTCCTCCATGACTATAGCTTTAACCAGGTGGCCTCTCCTCCACAGTTCCCTTACTGGGCTCCAGGAAGTACATTTCCTTCTTGTCCCTTTGGCTCTATGGCAACGTAATAGATCCCTGCTTTTCCCACCTTTCCATCCATCCCTTCTTTGCCCTCTGCCCACACTGTTGTACGTAATAACCTCAATTTGAACTATCGGCACTGAATTCTGTATTCTACTGCCCTGCAACCAATAAATCCACCTCACAAATTCTTATTTAGCCTTCTGCACCTCTTTGAAGCCTTATTTAACAATACTCTTCCCCTGGGTAAACCAGAAACTCCATTGACCTTACTCAGTGTGAAAAGAAGGGAGGGAAGAAGATAAAGAATTATAAATGTGTTCATTTATTACTCGTTGGCCTGGGGGAGGCAAAACAGAATTGGAAAATAGCCGAAACTAATACATCTATCTATTAAAAAGGCTACTTCCTTGTCTCTTGTCTGTTTTTCTCAATGTTGCACTTTTTCTTTAAAATTCTTTCTCAGACTCTCAAACCAAATGCCGTAAAAATGAAAGCAGAAAATAATGATAGTTACCAAATGAACTACAACAGCAACCTGAAACCCAGTATATCCAATTTCATCAGAAGTAAGTGACAAGTGGAAAAAAAAGTTGAGGAAAAAATTCAGACACATTTAAGTTTGATGTTGATGAAACTGATGATACTTGTCATATTTTCGGTACTTAAGATGGTGTAATATTAATACTAATTGATAGAAAATATCAACTTGCATATCTATATGGTTTCTTTAAGAATCCAACTCCATCAGCAAAAAATCACAGCATAATGACCCTAAAATGAGATGTAAACCACAGAAAATGATATTAGTTTTGCTTAAACACTAAAATTATCTTTATTAAAAGACAAATTATCTTCACTATGAAAGGTATTTACTGTGAGAATAAATATTTGAACCCAATTTTGGAAAACTGATTTAGTTGTTTTTGTTTGCTTGCTTTTTTTTTAACCCTTAGTCAGGTACCCTTCAACTTCAATATGCACACACATTATCTGAGGATACTGTTAAAATGTGAATTCTCATTCATTAGGTCCAAGATGGGACCTAAGTTTCTATGGTAATATGAAGCTCCTGGATGAGATCTATGCTGCTAGTCTATGAGTACCCTTTGCGTATTTAGACTAACCCTTTTGGGGGAAAAAAGTCTGTTCCTGCTCTTCTAGTCTTATTTTTTAAATAGTTCTCAAACCTTAGCCATACCAGTCACCTGAAAACTTGGTGAAACACAGATTGTTGTTGTATCCCGTATCTTGACTTTAGTGATAGTAGACATCTGAAAACAACTCCATTAAAAAGTGGGCAAAGGACACAGACACTTTTCAAAAGAAGACATATGTGTGGCCAATAAGCATATGAAAAAGTGCTAAACAACACTAATCATTAGAGAAATGCAAATCAAAACCACAATGAGTTACCATCTCACACCAGTCAGAATGGCTATTATTAAAAAGTCAAAAACTAACAGATGCTGACAAAGTTGTAGAGAAAAGGGAACACTTATACACTGTTTATGAGAATGCAAGTTAGTTCAGCCAGTGTGGAAAGCAGTTTGGCAATTTCTCAAAGAACACAAAACAGAAATACCATTCAACCCACCGATCACACTATTAGGTATACACCCAAAGGAATACATATGTCATTCTACCATAAAGACACATGCACGTATATGTTCATCACATTACTCACAATAACAAAGACATGGAATCAACCTAAATGCCCATCAATGATAGACTGGATAAAGCATGGAATATTTCACAGCCATAAAAAAGAATGAATCATGTACTTACGGAACTACAGACCATCATCCGAAGCAAACTAACACAGAAACAGAAAACCAAACACCGCCATGTTCTCACTTATATGTGGGAGCTAAACATTGAGTACATATGGATACAAGAAAGGGAACAAAAGACACCAGGGCACACTTGAGAGTAGAGGGAAGGAGGAGGGAGAGGACTGAAAAAATACCTATTGGGTACCTGGGTGGCGAAATACTCTGTACTCCAAACCCCAGTGACACACAACTTACCTATATAACAAACCTGCACATGTACTGCTGAATCTAAAATAAAACATTAAAAAAAAAAAAAAGATTGTAGTGCTCACTTTGGCAGCACATATACTAAAAAAAAGAAAAAGACTGTATATAAGTAAATATACACACAAACACACAAGTGCATGCAAAACTGGTGAAAATGGATCTCTGTATTATTTCTTCCAATTGCATGTGAATCCACAATTATCTCTGAACAAAAAATTCTTATGAAAAAAAGCAGACAGATTGAGACGTTGTCTGATAATTTACATTTCATTACATCTCAAGTTCTCATGTGATGCAGCAAATCTGGGGATCACACTTCGAAAACCATTGATGCAAAATAATAGCTTTCTACCACAGGTGCATAATGAAGCTTTTTCAAAACTCTTAATGCCCAGCGACACCAAAGAACAGTTAAATATTAATTTCTGGAGGTGAAACTTGAACATTAACTTTGCATTAAAAGCTTCTCAGGTAATTCTAATGTGCAGCTAGGGTTGAGAACCACTAATCTAAAATTTAAACTCTTCTCTGTTTCTCCAATAATAATCCACCCATATCATTGAGAAAGCCATAGAAAAGTAGCAAATTTTCCACAGATTAAAAAATGAAGACAAAACCATAGATAAAGCCGGGCACGGTGGCTCAAGCCTGTAATCCCAGCACTTTGGGAGGCTGAGACGGGCGGATCACAAGGTCAGGAGATCGAGACCATCCTGGCTAACACGGTGAAACCCCGTCTCTACTAAAAAATACAAAAAACTAGCCGGGCGAGGTGGCGGGCGCCTGTGGTCCCAGCTACTCTGGAGGCTGAGGCAGGAGAATGGCGTAAACCCGGGAGGCGGAGCTTGCAGTGAGCTGAGATCCGGCCACTGCACTCCAGCCTGGGCGACAGAGCCAGACTCAGTCTCAAAAAAAAAAAAAAAAAAAAACCATAGATAAGTTGGCAAAGTTGCCATTAAATACAACTGTTTTTAACCAAACTCTAAATGTGATGTCAGCTAGTCATTAAAGAGTGCTTATAAATGTTTTATTGACAAAATTAAGCTTTATTCATTCTAGAGATTTTCTAAAAACATTATGTGGAACCCTGATCACAATTATTACCTAACCCAAAAAGTTATTATGTGAATTAATGGGATAATGCTTATAAAGGCTTTGAAAATCTTAAAAGAGTAGTGAAAACAATACAATCACACTCTTATAAGTATATTTTGCTAAATTCCTAAATAAATAATCCACTCAAGGAATTAGGAACATAATTTGTTTTATTAAAAAGAGGAGAAATAAAAATATAAAATAATTTAATGTGAAATCATAAAAATTCATCCAAAAGAGATCCATTTTTAGATTTTAGGATGGCAAATACTTTTAAAGCAGAAACACAACAAAAGAGGTCATGAAAGAAAAATTATTAATTTTGATACTTAAACATAATATTTGACACAGTAAAAACAAAATTAAAACACAGAGAAAGACTAGTCAAAACAAATATAAGTTGGGCATAATGTTATCAATCTACAAAGAACTCTTAAGATGGCTCACACAGCCATAAAGAACATATATACAACTCACTATATACAAATATTTAAGAAATTAGAACAAACATTCAAAACCATTAAGAACCAACCCAAATGCCCATCAAAGATAGACTGGATAAAGAAAATATGGCACATATACACCATGGAATACTATGCAGCCATAAAAAAGGATGAGTTCATGTCCTTTGCTGGGACATGGATGAAGCTGGAACCCATCATTCTCAGCAAACTATCACAAGAACAGAAAAACAAACACCACACATTCTCACTCATACATTAGAGTTGAACAATGAGAACACATGAACACAGGGAGGGGAACATCACATACCAGGGCCTGTCAGGGGGGTTGTGGAGGAGCGATAACATTAGGAGAAATAATGTAGATGATGGGTTGATGGGTGCAGCAAACCGCCATGGTACCTGTATACCTATGTAACAAACCTGCACATTCTGCACATGTACCTCAGAACTTAAAGTATAATTTTAAAAAAATCTAAATATAATAGGCCAGGCACAGTGGCTCATGCCTGTAATCCCAGCATTTTGTGGGGCCAAGGTGGGTGGATCACTTAAAGTCAAGAGTTCGAGACCAGCCTGGTCAACATGGTGAAACCCTGACTCTACTAAAAAAAAAAAAAAAATAGCCAGGTATGGCAGTAGGCACCTGTAGTTCCAGCTACTTGGGAGGCTGAGGCAGAAAAATCGCTTGAACCCAGGAGGCAGAGGCTGCAATGAACTGAGATCATGCCACCGCACTGCTGCCTGGGCAACACAGACTCTCTTATAAATAAATAAATAAATAAATAAATAAATAAATAAATAAGACATAGTAATGAGTATGATTCACTTACAAAACAGGAAAAGTTTTAAAAATCAATTTGTAATAAGTACACAGATGACATAAAAAGTATTATCTGTTATTCTTCATAGATCTCCATTAAAATTGACATATAAATTATATATATGAAATTACTTCAAAAAGAACAATATTAGAATAAAGGATATTAGAAATGCTGAAGATTTTCTGCTAGATATATTCTAACTGAACCAAAATAAATGAAATCACCAGAGGTCCACTGATAACTCACACAAGTAAAAAATCTATGTTGACAAAAACATAGGAAAGGCCAGGTGCAGTGGCTCACGCCTGTAAATCCCAGCACTTTGGGAAGCCAAGGCAGGAGGATTGTTTGAACTCAGAAGTTCAAGACCAGACTGAACATGTAGCATTAATAGAGCACCCTCATCTCTACTAAAAATATAAATAAAAACAAATCACCTGGGTGTGGTGGCATGCCTTTAGTCCTGGCTACTCAGGAGGCGGAAGTAAAAGGATCGCTTAAGCCCGAGAGATAGAGATTGCTGTGAGCCAAGATCGTGCCACTGCACTACAGCCTGGGCAACAGAGTGAAACTCTGCCTCCAAAAAAAACCATATAAGAAGAACTTCTTAGAGGAATGAGTGATGGTACACCAGGTGAGGAGCAAGCAGCAAAGCCTCTATTTTGTAACTGAGAATGAGTAGTTGAACACAGGGATCTTAGAGAGAGCCCCAGAATTTGTGCACTGACAACACCAAGTAGGAAACAGAATGACAAAGACGAGACTCAACTATTTCAGACAGAAGACAAGTTTGTACTAGGAAATAAGGACTATTATAGTGTCAAGTATAGAAATTTAGTCACTGAAGTTGAGCTGAGATTGTGCCACTGCACTCCAGCCTGGGCAACAGAGTCAAGACTCTGTCACAACAAAAGAGAAGAAAAAAAAAAAGAAAGTAAGTTAGTCACTGAAGCAATGGCCAAATCAAATGTATCAAAAGGGAAGGAAACATCAAGAGACATAGTTCCCCTGATGAGCCTGCACACTCCTGTAAACCTTTCTGAATCTAAATTTGTGTCAATGAGTATTTCACATTAAGATTTAAGAGAAGCACTTTGAACGCAACCAAATAGTGATGAGTATTAAAGAGAAGCAAAGCTATTATTACCTACCGTTGTTTGCCAGCAAACACCAGCCAATATACGTGAGAATTCATTCAGTGAGGATATACAGAAGTGGGATGGAAAAGACCTATAGAAATATCTCACAATATAAAAGAAAGAGAACAGAGTTCTCCAGGTGCAGCAAAAAAACAAGAATTTCAAAACCATCTATGTAGGGAAAGAAGCCAATTTTAAAAAGTGTCTGCTTATCCACTCAAAACAACTCAGGGAAATATAGTCTTCCTTAAATATGAAATCAAACATGAGATTATGAAACAACAGCACTAACTGAGAAGTCAAAAGAAATTACAATAGAGATAGATAAGAATACTATGGATTTCAAGGGTAAAAGAGAAAAATTCAGCATTAAAGAAAATGGGGTAAGTTATATACAGGACAAATCTGAAAACTTCTTCCAGAATGAAGAAGAAGAAAAGGAGCAAAAATAAAATTGATGAGGCATAATAAATATGAAAGGATGAAAGGACAGACAGAGACCTAAAATAAAGATGCCTAACTCAAACTAACCCAAACAAAAAAGGTGGGGAAGTGGAGAGGCTTACAATACACTTGTGAGTCAAGTGCACTGGCTCACAGACTTGATGAGTTCAAAGGTATTCCAGCTCCCGTCACGGATGGATCCAGACAATCAGCTGAGATCATATGCCTATGCCCACACCAATCATCTGACCCTAGGAAGGACTGGATTCTAATGAGACTCATTCACAAGACCTGCTTGGCATAGAAAGTCAGCGGTGTTAGCCCAACCTGTGCCATTTTGTAAACCTTACCATTTCACAGACCCTGGTCAGAGCAGAAAATTCCACTAGAGCTCCGGCCATGAGAAATATCCTGCCAGACAAGTGCCAGGCCTAACCACCTGACTGCAAGAAATTCCTCCTTTATCAGCAGCTAACCACACCACACAACCCAGTTCCCAAAAAGCCCAGACCTCTCCCGCCTGGACCTATAATTACCCCAGTCTGTAAGTGGGGTTGGGCTCCAGCGCTAGCTGGTATCTCCCCGCTACGCCACTGCAGGTCTTTGTTCAATAAACCTGTGTTGCTGTTGAGCCACCAACTCTCTCTTTCTTTTACCCTTCCCTTCCCCTCAAAACCTTACAATGGGTAGGGTCATTCCCATCCCTTGAAACACATGTACCAAGTGATATGGTTATAAAATGGAGGAGGGAAAAGTACCTCCCTAGAAAAGAATGCTAGGCAGACATAATTTTTACATTCACTCTAGTAAATTACATACTAATTTATGGAATGCAAGTAACAACATGAGTAACTAGAACAAGGAAGTATCATAAATGATCTGAACAGATTTTCAAGAGGTGTTTGTATATGTCTATTGCAATATCCTGCAGTGCAATATATAGGGTGTGTAAGTTGATTAATAAAGTTAGCAAATGGATTCACAGTGGGATCAACAGCTATAACTCAACTATGTTGATTAACGGAAAGATGGCAGATAAACTAGAGGTTGGAAATAAGTCACAATAACGCTAGCCTCTTCTGAACGTGCTTTCTCATTTTTTGGAATAGGGACAGACTGAGAATTTTTCAAATCTCTAACTCTAGTTATCTTTGTGCTTAACAATTTTTCTTCAATTCATCTCTCTTGTCTCCCATTTTACTATAAGCATTCAGGAGGACATGGGCCACACTTTGAACATTTTGTTTTGACATCTCTCCAGCTAAATAACCAGTTTCATGTCTTGCAAGTTCTGTCTTAAAAACAAACAAACAAACAAAAACACTAGAAGACAACCCAGCCAAGTTCTCTGCCACTTTACAAGAAGGGTTGCCTTTTCTCCAATTGCCAACAACCTGTTCCTCATTTACTTGTGAGGCCTCATCACAATGGATTTTACATTCCACCAACATTCAGTTCAGGATTATGTATGTATTCTCTAAGAAAATGAAGGCATAATCTCCAGCTCTCCTCATTCTTTCTGAGCCTTCAGCAGAAGTGTCTTTAATATCCATACTTCTACCAACAATTGTTTCATGGCAATCTTGGCTTTTTCTTTCATGCACCTCAAACTCTTCCAGCCTCTACCCATCAACCAGTTCCAAAGCCACTTCTAGATGCTTAGGTATTTGTTACAGCAACACTCTGCTTCTCAGTATCATAATCTGTGTTAGTGTACTTGGGCTGCTGTAACAAAATACCATAGGCTGGGTGCTTTTCAAAACAGAAATTTATTTCTCATAGTTCTGAAGGTTAGAAGTCCAAGAATCAGGTTCCAGTTGATTGGCAAATGGTGAGGGCACTTTTCCAGGTTTGCAGATGGCTGCCATCTCACTGTCCCCACATGGTCTTTCCTCAGTAAATGTACAAGGAGAAAGATAGAACTCTCTGAGTGTCTCTTCTTGAAAGAACACTAATCCTATCAGATTAGGGCTCCACCCTTATGGTATCATTTAACCATAATTACTTCCTTAGAAACCCATCTCCAAATACAGGCTACAGTATGTGAATTTTGGGGGACACATATAGTCCGTAACAACAGTGTGTGTGTATGTCTTTATACATATATTTATGTTTATAAAATTCTAAGTTCAGCCAATAAGGTAGATGTTATTTTATTGTCATTTTAACAATTGAGGACCTAAGGCACAGAAAAGTTATGTAACTTTCTCAAGATCACACAACCAGAAAACTGTGAAGGCTAGATTCAAACCCAGATAACGTGGCTACAGAGTCTGTACCTATATTCCCTATCCTGCTGTAATTTTCTCTCTGTTAGGAATGAAACGAAAACAATAATGAATATAACAGAGTTTTTTTTAGTTATGGAAGGATACTTAACTTTATGAAAAAGAAAAAAACTACTTTATGATAAATTTAAATACATAAATACGTTCATAGATTAAGTGGGCAAATTTCTAGAACAACAATCAATAAAATTGACTTAGAAATGGAAAGCCTGTATAATTTTTAAACTTGAAAATAAATAGACCTATAATTTAAAACCTATCCATTCAAAACCCACCATGCCTATATGGTTTAACAGATTATCTCTATCAAGCTTTTGATATACAGATAATTTCAATCTTCTAGAGAATAGAAAAGGGATGGTTATTCTCCATCTCATTTTATAAAACTAAACTAACATGAAAAGCAGAGTTTAAGTCTTCGGGTGCACCAAACTCTCAGAAATCAACACTAAAGAACTTTACATGTACAAAAAATTAATTAATTAAAAAAAAAACACAGGAACAATATAGGAAAAGAAAGATCTGAGCCAGTTTCTTTTTGAAAGTAGATGTAAAAGTCCTATATAAAATAATAGGAAAAAATGAATCTACAAACATGTAAAAACAATACATTATAACTTGGAACAATACATAATCCTTGGAATGGAAGAACAATGTAATATTAGAAGATCTAGTGATATAATTTACTTTCTATCAATATCAGGCAAAATTGAATATATACATACCTATGATGCAGCAATTCTACTCTCAGATATAGATTTCTGATCATTTAAGACAAATGAATTAAAAAAACACATACAAAAATGTGCATAGCAACCTTACAGAAATAAAAATTGGGAAACAACCTAAAAATTGTTCAACAGGTGAATGGCAAACAAATGGTGCAATACTGAATGAATGGAATAATGTGAGACATAACAAAGAATGTATTAGAACTATATATATAAATATACATAAAACTCATAAAAATGAGATTGAAAGAAATAAAGGCATTTTTCAGACTGATGTTTCAGTATGGTACTATGTAAGTCAAGTTTAAAAACATATAAAATGATATCATGTATTGTTTAAAGATACACACATATGTAATATAAGAATAAAAGTATTTGTGATATTGACAACACCAGATTTAGGACAGTGTTTATCCCTCCACAGGGGAGGAAAGTGACTAAGAGGTCACCCAGATACATTATTCCCTCCATACCTTGTACACTCAAACCCGCTTTGACTGGAATGCTCAAACCCTCTTTCCCTTCTCCCCTTTTTTCTCTCAAACTTTTATTCTCCCTTCAAGATTTAGATCAAATTTCACTTCCTATGCTCATCTGGGCTCCCAGAGTTCTCTGTACAAACCACAATTAAGGCAGCTAATTATTTGTATATGGTAATATTCTGTTCTTGATTGTGGCTCCTTAAATGAACTCTGGGAAACCCCACATAAAGGAATTCCATTAAATTCAGCAAGTACCTAGTGAGAATCAAATACTATGTGCCTAATCCTTGGCTGAGTGCTGGGTTGCTAAACACTTTATATGGTTCCTGCTTTCAAAAATATTACATTTTTTTAATCACAAAATTTAATATACATAAAACTATTAGAGAACTATACAATCAATCGAATGCTAGTATGTGTTAGATAAAGAGGAAAGGGAAATTTCTCAAAATCATAAAAGAAGTAGAATTCAAGCAAAACCTCTGAGGAGGAAAAAGCCCAAGAAGGGATATAGAGTGATGTTTTTTGGGTCTTTGAAGATACTCTAAAGCATGGGTCAGCAAACGTTTTCTGTAAACAGTTCATGATAAATACGTTCAGCTTTGCAGGTCATACAATCTCTGTTGCAACTGCTCAACTCCGTTATTTTAGCACAAAAGCAGCTAGACAATATATAATCAAATGAGCATGGCTGTGGTTAAATAAAACTTTATTTATGGACTTTTAAATTTGAATTTCACATGTCAAAAACTTTTATTCTTCATTTCATTTTTTTCAGCCATTTAAAAGTGGGAAAACTATTCTTAGCTCATGGGTCACATAAAATCATCACAGATCCATGGGCTCTAGTTTGCCCTCCTCTGCAATATCGAAAATGAAATAAATAAGCCCAAGGACAGGATTGGTACTAAAAGCTCAAATGAATGCTACACAATGCAAGGTCAAGATGGGTCTGGATGTTAAGAGACTTAAAAATACCAAGATAAAATAAACATACTAATAAATAATGCAAACAAAAATATTAATAAGGCATCATTCTATGAACTCATGTGGTTGGAAACACATCCTGAGCTAACAGTTTAAATCCATAATTTCACAAGTTTGAGGGAGGAAGAAATAGAATAAAATGGCACCACGGAACCCAGAATGTACCTCACCATCTGGAGCCAACACAGTTACCTAGGGGATACTAAAGTATGTTGAATGTCCAATACTCTACCTCTTGGAAACAGGCCTAAGGTTTGCATGGAAGGCAGTGAGGAAAAGGAGGTAAGAGTTTCAACTAATACAGTGGCTCACGTCTGTAATCCCAGCACTTTGGGCCAAGGTAGGCAGATCACGAGGTCAGGAGATCGAGACCATTCTGGCTAACAAGGTGAAACTCTGCCTCTACTAAAATTTCAAAAAATTAGCCGGGCGTGGTGGCGGGTGCCTGTAGTCCCAGCTACTCGGGAGGCTGAGGCAGGAGAATGGCGTGAAGCCGGGGAGGCAGAGCTTGCAGTGAGCCGAGATCACGCCACAGCACTCCAGCCTGGGCAACAGAGCAAGACTCCATCTCAAAAATAAAATGAAATAAAAATTTAAAAAAAGAGTTTCAACTAATAAAAATGTTCAAAGGAAGAGAAGGGGTACAGGGGTGAGAATGAAAAAATAATTGTTTTCAAGTTTGGAGATCGGCCAAAGGGATTCTGTTCTTGGTGGAGTTTTGAGGAAATAACATCTATCGAGATATCTAGAGTTCCTTTTTCTTATTTTTTACTAAAACAGTCCATAACTGAAACACCAGATACAGTTTCAATGGGATTTCTATCTCCTGAGCCTTAAAAAGACCTGGGTGCAAGTTCCAAGTCTGATTAATTTGCTCTATAAACTTGGCCAGTATATGCTATGAGGTGGTATGCTGGTAATTATTTACAAATAAATATCAGAAACTATTAGGATGGCATTTGATTTACATCATATAAGTAATTATAATAGTTTTGAGTTAATGAGTTAATAATTTCTAATAACTCTAACAATAATAACCCCAGGAATAAACAGATAAATTAGGATGACATTTTAAGATAAAGCTGAGGGTGGAAGGCTGATAGAGACGTGTGTATTAGAGTATGACTATGGAACTTCCTCCATAGCATAGCGTTCAGATTAATTTTTTTTTTTTAAACGTCACGCAAAGTTTGCCAACAGTCATTACTTCACATAGAAACCTTCTCATATGCCATGTGCCTAAAAACAGAAAAATATTCCAGACCAGATTTATTTCAGGCTGAGGAAGACCAACTTCTAAGATATTGGAGACAAGCCAGACGCAGCAGCCCATGCCTGTAATCCCAGCACTTTGGGAGACCAAGGCAAGCAGATCACTTGAGGTCATGAGTTCAAGACATGCCTGGCCAACTCCGCGAAACTCCGCCTCTACTGAAAATACAAAAATTAGCCAGGTGTGGTGGCAGGTGCCTGTAATCCCAGCTACTTGGGAGGCTGAGACAGGACAGTCTCTTGAACCTGGGAGACAGAGGTTGCAGTAAGCCAAGATTATGCAATTGCTGCATTCCAGCCTAGGCAACAGAGCATGACTCTGTCTCAAAAAAAAAGTACACATTTAGAAATTTGACACAGTAATTTTAGGATATTGGAGATTCAATTAACTTCTAATATGCTGGAAATGGAAAATGTCAATATTGATAACAGGTATTTCCTTAAAGACTCAAAAATGAAATACCAAGTATTCTATGTACTTTCCACAGAGTCCCCTACTCTGAATTAACCAATATTTAATAATATGAACTAAACAGGGGTGTGTAGCTTTGTCTGGAGGAAACATTATGGTTGATTACTTTGTTGAAAGATCAGAGTTCACAAATCAGTAATTTGTCTCTCATTTGCTTTTCTGAGCTTTGATTTTACCTATATATTGATCATACTCATCCATAAGAACAAGGTTTCTGAGTAATCTCTCAAGTCCCCTTTCGTCCCTGTATTCTGTTGTTCTATGAATTACAAAAAGTTAGCTTTCTACTAAGTCACTAATGACAATTAGAGAGGTTCAAAAATCAAGTTGTCTCCCTTTTTTAGAGGTGAACTCCTTGTAGCTGAGTTGGAGAGAAGATGGATCAGCATCTGCCATAGACTTTCTCGGGGGCTTCCAGTGCCAGGTAAGAGATTGATTAATTTCCTCCAACGAGGAGGATAACTTCATCATGGCCATTCTGAGATGCTGCATTCAAGACTTGCTGTGTACCACTGCACCACATGTGCAGGCACATTCATGTGCATTAATTTGGTCCTCAGAATATCACTTTGAGGACTGAGTCAGGATCTGAAACCAGGTCCTTCTCATACCCCATTCTTTTTTTTTGCCCATCAAAATCAAAAGAATGCACAGGCACAATGGTTTTGCTTCAACTGTACTTTTGTTTTCAGAACCTTCCAGTATTCTGCTGGCCTACTCAGAAGGATGCATCTACAATGCCCCTGAACTCCTTTCCTAGTTCCTAAATGAAACCAGGTTTCTAACTAATTCACAGCCCACAACTTTACAAGTTTAGTCTGGTTTCTTTTTCTCTAAATAGGTAGCACTTCTCACAATACTGGATTCTCCCTGCCACTTTCTTGTCCACTTATGCCATCTTTCAAAAGCTTATTCCAGTTGATTTATAATTTTACTGGCCAAAAGAGCTTAAGTCCCATACCTTTAGAAATTTCATTGTGTGCCTGCCCTTTCAGATTATCTATAAACATGTTTAATAAACAGGCCCAGCAGAAATCCCTAGAGGGACCTCATTGTTTACACATCTCCATCAACAGCAGGCTCATACATGCTACATTTTTTTTCTCTATTAATACCTACCTGTGGTGAAAGTTTCCCCCTAATACCATGGTAACACAATTTGGAATAGCACTGTGAAACTTTCTGACTCCTTGAAAGTGTAAATAAATTGTTTCTTGCCTTTTTCCTGGTGTTTGTTTACCCTTTCAAATAGCTCAAGCATATTATAAAAACCAGGGTGCTTTTCTCCATTCATTATACAAAGTGGTCAATGATCCTACAATTTCTGGAGTTTACTAATACGAATGAGATTCAACAGTCAACAGATTGTAGGGTCTCCTCAGTAGGTTTCATTAGAATGTAAACAAGAATTCACTAATACTGAAGAGTGAGTGCAATAACTTATTTCACATTTAGATCCATTTATTCCCTTGAGTTTCTTCAGACCCTCATAATGGATGTCATAAAGTTTCAGCAATGTACTTATATCCATCAGGCCAATCAGGCAGAACATCCTGTTCCCTTCTCACTATTTGATCTAATACTACATATCTCACCTCCTTGCTTCAAAAGACATGATGACAGTGGAAAGTTCTACATTTCAACAAAGACCAAAGCAAAGAATTCATTGAGTTTCCAGATCTCCTTTCTTTCCCGTGAGCGCCCTGATCATCAAGCAGTCTCATTGATTCTCCAGTCGACCTTCTGCCTTTCATGTATAAAAACACTTTTATTTCTGAATTGCAGTCCTTTTTGTGCTGTGTCTTGAATTCCTTTATAGCCTGACTGGCTCCTTATTTACACCTGACCTGTCACACTTTGAGGTCTTCCCTGTTCTCACTTGAACAATCTTTTGCCTACTTTTCCCCCTTACTTTTGCTTCTCTTACTTTATGAAATGGATGCAAAAGTCTTTATATGAGCTCCTAATCTTTGATATGACATATTTCCCTGCCCTTCTATTAATGTATTTAAAGCATTTCCAGATTTCTTACAAGTTACACACTTTTAAAAATATTACTTTCATTTTTTAACTTAATGCACACGTTGATTTGATCATAGTTCCATTCTCTAAAATTGAGTAATAATGTGATGGGGTTTTTGTTTTGTTTTGGCCTTTATTTCCCTTTAGAAGGTTAAATGTAATTGAGTTGTAAGCATTATTACGATAGTCACAGATTATTTCCTGTACCAATCCCTGTACAGTCCTAAGCCCAAGTCCAGTATAATTCTATTCCTTATGTAATTCTAACACTTCTTGCCCTATGTGGCAGATACTTGTGTGCGATCTTCTTTCAGTCGCATAGTGTGATTTCTCTCATACTACTTACTACTATTTAGTCTAATTTTCCAGTGTTCTTAATGTAATTTCACTATCCTTACCCTATTCAGTTGGTCTCTGGAAGATAATCTTAACCTAGGGTCCAGGAATGAGTTCTAGGAAGTCTGAGAAGCTCCTGATATCACAGGAAAAATCATGCATGTATAGGCAAAATCATGCATGTATATCTGTAAAAGATGTACATGCATGTATATCTCTAAGTATGTGTACTTCTCTAAGAAAGGCTTTCATAGTCTTCATCAGTTCCTCAAAAGAATTACAGGCAACAAGAAAGTTTAAGAGCCACTGATCGATGCTGTCACTAAATTGTGACACACACACGGGTGTGTGTGTGTGTGTATATATACAATTTAGTGACAGCATCGATCAGTGTCTCTTAAACTTTCTTGTTGCCTGTACTTCTTTTGAGGAACTGATGAAGACTATGAAAAGACTATGAAAATATACATATATATGTCTTTTCTTTTTTTTTTGTGGTGAGTCTCACCCTGTCACCAAGGCTGGAGTGCAGTGGCGTGATCTTGGCTCACTGCAACCTCCACCTCCCAGGATCAAGCGATTCTCCTGCCTCACCCTCCCAAGTAACTGGGGTTACAGATCCATGCCACCACACTGGGCTAATTTTCTTAATTTTAGTAGAGATGTGGCTTCGTCATGTTGGCCAGGCTGGTCTCGAACTCCTGACCTCAAGTGATCCACCTGCCTCGGCCTCCCAAAGTGCTGGAATGACAGGTGTGAGCCACCACACCCGGCCACTAAATATATTATTACATACTGACCATGTGTTACCTCATTCACAGAGAATATACTTGTCCAGTATCAATTTATACATTTTGTTTACTGTTTTCATTATACTTAATCTGTTTTCATCATTCTGTATATAAAATGTTATAATCCCACCATTTCATCCATCCCTGATGCTCCTAAAGATTTCCTAATCCAACAGTAGCAGTTTCCATTAGTTTCTACTAATTTACTCCTTCTACCAAGACTATGAAAGGAAAATGGAATCAGGATACTTACTTGCCACCAATCATTCTATCCATTCTGTTTTTATGCTTTTAGCATTTATATATCTAATATGCATATAAATATTTATATTTATAACACTTTTCTGCAAAACTGTTAATTTCACTCTAGAGGAATGGATGATTTGGCCATGCCCAACACACCATCTTCATCCAGTACACCATTAAATCCTCTTCTCCTGTCACTACTCCCTCCACTGCCTGCCACCATAACCCTACCAAGGTCTGTGTCAAATTGGGTCTCATGCTTCCTCTGTACTTATCAACTTTCTCCCAGTTTTTAGGTTAAACCCTAAACTGCCACTTAACAGATTCACTACACACAGAGCTCATTTTCTGGCCCCCCACATTAACGCAACACCTCAATGCACCATTATGTTTGCTGAACAAACCTCAGATTCTTTTGCAGTCTACACAGTAACACCATTATAAGTTTTATTCCACACCCCCCAGCTTCTTTGAACTAGGACTGAACTTACTGATTTGATTCCTACAATGGAAACAGGAATGACATGGTAGGGAAAAAAGAACAATCCACACCCCTTCTAAAGTTTTTGAGATGCATTTTAAACAATGACCAAAAATAGATCTTAAATTTAACTATGTAAAAAAACAAAACAAAAAATAATCCAATGCTGGATTCCAAAAGTCTAACAAGAAAGATGAGTTTATTTTTAAGACACATAATGCTCTTAATTCTTTAATATTGTATTCTTCTATTTGAGACAGCACACTAATACAGGTGATGTCACATCAGAATCTAGATCATTCTTCATCAATGGGATATTATCAAATGAAACCATGGGGCTGTTTACGATGGAAGTGCAAAGATTCTTACTAGCATGTTTTCAGGATGAGAGATCTCTTCAGACTTCCTTGAAGTAATTTTCTAAGGCTGTTGCTAACCAAGTAATGTTCTGATGACCCCAAGGTATGAGTCATAGCTATTCAAAGCCTAGAGGTCCTCTCTGAACCAAAAATGGTCATTCCAAAGCAATAAAGATAATAAATAGCAGACAATCTGGAATTTATGTGGCAAACATTCAATTAGAATTTGGCAGTTTGCTTCTCAGTTTGTTTCTCTTTAGAAATAAAGCTTAAATCGGTGACTATGCCATTTACAGTTTAAATGGCCCAGCCTGTAAGATGGCTATACTAACAATACTAATGGTGCTAACAATTCTGTTGAGTTTGATCACCATTTATAACACTGAGGGAAATTTTCATTGAGAATCTCAGTGTGGAACTTCTCTCCCAGTTCCTGTTCTAGGATCCACATGTTTCCCTGCCCCTCTATCAGACTACCAGTCACTCACCCACGCCCTTGTCATGAATACATTGGCCAGGCAGAGGAGAAGGAAGACTTCTCCATGACCTGGAGCTCTCCTCTGGTGGACAAAACCTGTAGAAACAAGGACTCCTGGCAGTTGATGAACTGGGTTATCAGCTGGGAAATAAAGAGAACAGCAGCAGGTCTGCGGTCTCTGAGCTCGTGTACCACTGGCAGTCACAGCTACCGGCTACTGAACATAAGTTATGTGCCAGACTCTATGCCACATATTTTAAATGCACTGTCTTGTGACTTGTCACCAGGTAGCATTATACCTATTTTATACATGAAGAAATTAAAGATCAGTGAAATGAAGCAATGTGCCAAGGTCTGTCTGACTCTAAAGCTCAGACATGCTTTTAAACACTACACCTAAATGTGCTGCAATCTCTAGCAACTTGAGTCTCGGCAGGGCAGCAATAAATGAAAAGAAAAAGGGAAAAAAAATTCATCATAAAGGAGATGCGTGTGTAAAATACTATCACTGAAGAAGTAGATGTTTAGATTGTGCCTAAGAATAGGAATGGGCGGCCGGGCGCGGTGGCTCAAGCCTGTAATCCCAGCACTTTGGGAGGCCGAGACGGGCGGATCACGAGGTCAGGAGATCGAGACCATCCTGGCTAACACTGTGAAACCCCGTCTCTACTAAAAAATACAAAAAACTAGCCGGGCGAGGTGGCTGGCGCCTGTATTCCCAGCTACTCGGGAGGCTGAGGCAGGAGAATAGCGTAAACCCGGGAGGCGGAGCTTGCAGTGAGCTGAGATCCGGCCACTGCACTCCAGTCTGGGCGACAGAGCGAGACTCCGTCTCAAAAAAAAAAAAAAAAAAAAAAAAAGAATAGGAATGGGCATTTTAGGCTTGTTTCCCATGATTTAGATCAAGCTTGTCCAACCCGTAGCCCCCAAGCCGCATGCGGCCCAGGACACTTTGAATGCCCAATATAAATTCATGAATTTTCTTACAATATTATGAGATTTTTTTCTGATTTTCTTGTTTAGCTCATCAGCTATCATTGGTGTTGCTGTATTTTATGTGTGGCCCAAGACAATTCTTCTTCATTCAATGTGGTGCAGGGAAGTCAAAAAATTATCTAAATTTTAGATAATGCTTTAGAAAAATAAAAATGATTTTCACTAAAACGCTTCAAAATTAATTCTGTTTCTGGTCATAAGGAAACACATCAGAATAAATGACATTAGAAAAAGGACCCTAAAGCTTAGAAGTAATTACTATGGTGACCTTAATTATTTGAACAAAAGAAAATTATATATAAGCTAAAAGTGTATTGTTTTTACATCAATAAAAGCATTTCCTTGGCTGAAATTACCCAAACCAAGTATATGCCATACATTTAGTGACATAAAGTAAATGCCCCCCCCCCATCCAGAAGAGGAAATACACACACTCACAAAATACACTCAAGCACACACAAACACCTGCTACTTTATGACTTGTTTGCTACCCTTGTTAACTGAAACAGCAGAAAAACCACATCGGACTTAGTGGGAGGAGCGTTTTGCAAGTAGGTAATTTCTTTCAAGAACTAACTTTTCTCAAGCTAAGCATCCGGCAAATAAATAAAAATAAAAATCGAATCTTCTCAAGCATAGTCCTTACCCTCTTCACCCTTCTTTCCTAAAATGCAGACCTAACCAGTTGTTAACAGGACCTTTCCTAGTAACCTCATACATCTCTAAATGTATATCTTCTCCCTCAGGATATTACTTTACCTGTAAATGTCCCCATATTCATCTTCATGGCTGAAACTAACTCCCCACAAGATTACATTTGGGACATTATTTTGTAAGCAGACTCAATCTTCTTTATAAAACTACCCTTGAGACACCTTAAACACTCAGAAAGATCAGCACTTCCTCCAACAATCACATCTTAGAGGCTGATGCTAATTTCAGGATACAGCCTTGCTTCCTTTCTGTTCTCAGTAATTTCTACAGAGATCAAATCTGTATGTTTATTCTGTGTTGCTGTGCTCAGAAGCCCAGGATGCTGTTCTCTCAGTGAGCCTGTCACAGCATCTGCAGCATATTCTCTGCTGAGGTTATATAATGACAGACTAATCCATGCAACAGGGAAGACAGTAGGCAGGAGTGCCAATCCAACAAAATGGAAATTATTCCCAGGAATCTCTCTCCAGGACTTTGAACCACAGAGAAAGATAGTTTTACCTTAAATAATCAATGTGTATATCAGTAACTCTAAGGATGGGGAGGAAATCATCTAATAATAATATGATCACATTCAGGGATTCTTGCAAATCCCCATTGAAAAATCCTGTCCCATTACCAGGTTCCAAGAGTGACATCTAGTGGACTCATATTAGAATGACAACAAGGGTCTAACGAAAACAAATCACCTGCACACACATCTTGTTAAAATGCAGATTCTGGTTCATTAGAATGAATTTATTACTTCCAACGTCCAGGTGATGCCAATGCTGCCACTCCATAGACCACTCAGAGTCACTAGGACTTAGAGCATTTTGCACCTGCTTTAACCCTCAGGAGAGAAGGAGGAAGGGGCACTTGAGAATAATTTCTAGTTGAAAAATAGGCCAAATGGATTATTAATATAATTTTGTATAATGTTCCTATTTCACTAGCCCCACTCAGCATGCACATGTACTATCTCCTGTCTGGGCAGGGTCCCTGAAGCAGTAGTCCTTTTCCTAAATGCCAGAAGCAAACTTAAGAAGGAAACAGCCTACTTCACAGCCATACTTATACATGAATATGATTTGTTCAAGTCTCCAGTACAGATTCACTTCAGTACTTAACATCTTACAGGCTTTCTCCCATTGTTATATTATTTGCCTAATACTAAATTATATTATAATAGTAACTGGTACCATATCAGAACTCAGTTACTTTCCCCCGAGGCAGTCTGCACCTGAACTGAGATCTATCAGGGTACTGTTTTGGTGCTAAGCACAGCTACTCAGAATTTCAACAAGATTTGCACTGGACCCCACTAGGAACAAACCAGGACATGTAACTACATCCGAATCCAACTGTTTCCAGAATCTAGTCCTGTGTGATTTATTTGAGCTGAAGAGCCCTGACCTCCACACAGAGCCACCAGGCTAGACTCTTAGCTGTGAGGTAATGTCTGTGCCCCTTCAAAGAGGAGCTATGCCAGGCCTCACCCAAACTCCTCCAACCAAGGCCTCCATCTTGGGTCAATTTGAACCCGTTCTTTGGTTTTATGTCCACGGTTCTAGGAACTACAACAATGATTTCCAGCACTGAAGGAAATCAGTCTCTTTTCTCCAAAACACATACACATACACACACACACGCACACACACACACATACAAAACCCACTTTCTAGTTCAATAAAGTCCTTCAATACAAGATGATCGATCTAGGACCAGTAACAAGTTTTAAGCAGTGGAACCTCTGTTTCAAAAAACTACCAGAAGGTGGAATTGTTCTGGTTGAAATGGGGTGGGAATACTTAGAAAACTGTATAACTGGTTTCTACCCAGGCTATCCTCCACCTAGGCCCTGGAATACTCCTCCTCATGTCCCAAATATTCCTTCCCACCCCAGCTCTGTCCCCACCCTACCAACCTCACAGAAATACAGTTTTGAAACCAGAAACGATGAGTCTCACAACAGCTAAAACGATCCCCAACTCCTATATTGCTCAAGGACAGTACTGTTCTCATTAAATAGATGGAACTATTAATAAGTAGAGTTGCTTCACTATACCATCACTTACTTATGATCCTAATGCAATTTTAGCATATGCGACCAAAGGATTTATTCGAAAGATGTACAATCTGATTTCCTGAAGGAAATTTGCTTTTAAGCATAATTAAGGATCCCTATGATAAGTAAACAACAGAATTGTTTATACCTCTTCAGTTGCTCTTGGAAGTCCTAAAGGGGAAATTATGTAGAAGAAAAGGTCACATAATTATTTCTCAAAAGTAGGATGAAGATAGAAAATGAAACTAAACATGCAGCATTGTATCATCTGCCTATACAGTACAATGGGCTCGAGTCCCCCTGCCTCTGTTAGAATCCCACTTACACCACAGACTTGTGACCTTGCACAGTTCTCTAAACCTCTATGCCTCAGTTTCCACACCTGAAAGTGGAGATAATAGCAATAACTATTGTAAGGGCTGTTGTAAATATTTAATATATGTAAGGTATTTAAAAACATAGTAATCATTCATAAATGTTACATCTGATAATTATTATAATGATTAAGATAGTATTACTAGGACTAATGACTGAATATTCAAAATGGCCTTTGATTCTTTTAGACAATTTTAGCCAAATATGATAGGCATAGAAAATATAAAAACACATTAGTTCTGCACATATATTAAGAATACAAGAAAAGCTGAAAAGATCCTAAAGGAACTAGAGATTTATTACTTTTACTTTCTTTGCACCACCTTCTATTTTACCTCTTAGCGAAATACATTTAAAACACTATATGTCAATTAGAGGGAATTCTGAGTTTAAAAAATCATTAATAGTCTTTGAACAGTTCTAAGTGCTTTTATTCTTTGTGCAATAGTTACCCTTGGACATTATGTTACCTTATTTATGTTAACTTTAGAAATTTTGTTTTAAATCAAAGACTGCCAAATCTTTTCTAAGAAGTGGCCCAGAGGATGGCAGCTATTACGCCAGTAGCTGGCACATCTGCCTTAATTTTATCTGCTCTTGGACTGCCCAGTGACCTATATTCTTCAGACTGTGGCAACCTCCTGGCCAACTGGTTCCAAAGTAACCAGGATCTTCAAACAAAAATTTTGTTTTGCTTTAACAAGAACCCCAAATCCGTAAGGATCAAGGCATACACAAGCATTAAGGCAAATATTCAAAAGCTACCTAGCCAAAAACTTTAGAACTAAAGGGGCTGGGGGTTCATACAATCCATGCCTTAATTTACCAGAATACCAACTTTTCAATATTCTAGCTTGTCAGTGCTAATTAATCAAAAGTTTGTAGAAGCCTCTGAAATGTAATCTAATGTATTTGCTATCACCTACTCTTTCGTTCCCAATAAATCTCCAAGCATTTTTTAATGGGTAAGCATTATCAACATTCTTTGCAATTTTAAGGTTATAAAAACAAGCATTTAAAATATTCTATTTCCTTTACTTTTTAAAACCAAAAGAGAAATCTCCACAATTTTTTGCTCTTACAAGGGTGAGTATACATATTTTTATAAAGGTAGGCTCCCATTTTGTGGGCTTCTCAGAGATTACTCCTGAAAATCATTTTTGTCATTGTTCCTTTTGTTAAATATGAATCTATACCCAATCTCAATTAATTAAACCATTCAATAAACTAGAAGCCTTATACTCCCTTTAACAACTGAGTGATGTTGCCATACAAGATTCTCCTCAAACTCTATTAATTTTAATAATGCTATATTTAGATAATGAGCTGAAGGCTACAATTTCCGAAAAAGTTCTAAGAAGAGTTTTTTTAAAACAAAATTACCACAGCATGTTGCCCTCTTTTCCTCTCTAAAAAATGGAAAGAAATTAAGCTAAAAATCCCATAAAGTTTAAGAAAGAAATTCAGCTCTGTTTATTTATTTACTCTGCCCCTAAGCTTCTATGGGTAGTTTTCATAGAGACTATTTCATATTTTCATAGAAACTATTATTCACAAAAGCTATAACTATTTGTTCAACACACCAATAATAACAGGAGCCACCTTTTATTGAGGGCTTACTAGAGTCAGATACTGCACGAAACACTTAGTACAATGATCTCTTTTAATTCTCCAGGTCTGTCTGACCCCAAAGCTCAAGTTCTCCCAAATTTGCCTGCTATATTGCCTTTGAGTCCCTTGAAATCAAGGGCCAGTTCTTCCTCATCTGGAGGCTTTCAGGACTAAAACACTGCCTACCCCACAGGGGACTCAATTAATTATTTTTTAATTGGTTTGTCAAGATTCATTTGAAAGCAATGGACTGAAACCATGGTAGGGGGAAACCTACACTTGCCCTACAGCTCATAATTCAAAAATACTTCTGAAGCAAGGCCAGCTATTAGGTTTGGTACCCACCAGAATAATAGCAAACTTGACATTTGTTAAAGAGATAATGGAAACAGATTAGAAGAATTCTAGAATCTGCCAAAAAAAAAAAAAAAAAAAAAAGACACACATCCACGACGTATCCAGCTTAGTTTGGATACAGTCAGAAAAGAAATGTTTGTTTCAGTTTTTTGTTGTTGTTTGTTTTGTTTTGTTTTGTTTTGAGACAGAGTTTTGCTCTTGTTGCCCAGGCTGGAGTGCAATGTGCAATCCTGGCTCACTCCAACCACCACCTCCCAGTTTCAAGCGATTCTCCTGCCTCAGCCCCCCCCAGTAGCTGGGAATACAGGCACGCACCACCACGCCCAGTTAATTTTTGTATTTTTTAGTAGAGATGGGGTTTCACCAGGTTGGCCAGGCTGGTCACAAACAGAAACAAGTTTTAAAACCTTAAATCCATGGTTCCTATTTATTCTAGAACATAACTGCTTAATGTCTCTAGGCTTCCTTTTCATCAAACTAAAAGAAGAATAAGCAAAAATTTTATAAATACATATATACATGTATGTATACATATATCTCCCAGTTACATAGTACGTGTCCAGCATGATTATTATTACTGTTATTACTAATACAACAATTATATTAAGCATGTGATAGAATCATATGCCTGTTTACACCTTCACATTTTAGTGCTTTAGTGTGACTATGGTAAAATAAATAAATACAAAGTCACACAAGAAGAGACAGATATATATCATTTACATTTTGACTTTTTTAAAAAAAATCCTTGACATGGGTTTAAGGAAAAAAAAAGAAAAAGATTCCCAATGTTACCTAATATGCCATGATTTAACAGCACTTTGACATTTTTCTAAGGAATGATAGCAAAGTACTGCATATCTTCAAACTTGGAATTTACTGCCTGTCTGAGTCTCTGCTTCTGCCAAATTAAATATACAGTATAATGTCCCTACCAGAAATAACATAGCACAGCTTCCTGCTCTACTCCTTGGTTGAATAAGCCCAAACTGGAACAAGGAAGATGTTATTTTATTTAATCATATAAATAATTGTTTCCTTCAACCTCTTGAGTTAGAAGCTACTTCAGAAGAAAAGTTTAGAAGAAATTATCATGTGAATTATCAGGCCATTTAAAGGAAAATTCCCATTGAAAGGCTCATGAAAGAGCATAAAAAAAGAATTCTCATTAATGAACTACTCAGAAAGTCAACTACCCCGAGCTATTGCATACCACCTGAACTCCTGGGGTCTCCCATTGGTCTGCAAAGCACAGACCACATCATAGAATAGACAGCAGAGGGCTTCCATCCAGCAAACATCACCCAAATTTTTTTGGAAGAGTCCTGTATAGTAGCACATACAGAAATAGGATAGTATTTGAAAAAGACATTGCTTGGGAATCAAAGAAAGGTTGGTGGGCTTTTTAAGGTAAAAACTATGATCTGGCTGGGTGCGGTGGCTCATGCCTGTAATCCCAGCACTTTGGGAGGCTGAGGCAGGTGGATCACCTGAGGTCAGGAGTTCAAGACCAGCCCGGCCAACATGGTGAAACGCCATCTCTATTAAAAATACAAAAATTAGCCGAACGTGGTGGCGTACATCTGTAATCCCAGCTACTTGGGAGGCTGAGGCACAAGAATTGCTTGAACCTGGGAGATGGAGGTTGAAGTGAGCCAAGATCACGCCACTGCACTCCAGCATGGGCAACAGAGCAAGACTCTGTCTCAAAAACAAAATATGTATATGTCTTACACATATATATATAAAATCGTCTGCTTATCCTATGAAGTATAATACAGGTGATAGAGGACATAAAATGCAGATGCAATGCCCTTAGGCAAAATATGGAAAGGGACACTTTCTCTCTTGTGACAGGAAGGAATGTAGTGATCTATACATAGGTTCAAATGCAAGAGTTTGGGAGGTACAGTAGAGAAAAGATAAGGTAGTTCTCTTCTGGTTGCATTACTTTTAAGTGGAATAAGAAACAAAGTCTTTAAGGATGAGGAGAGATGGAAAGATCTTAGAGAAGACAAGACATGAGGTAGTTATCTCAGAGGGGGAGAAAATAAATTACCTAGGTGAAGGTGGCAGGATTTCTGGGTAAGCCTGAGAGGCCACTTGAGAGAGATGGCCATTGGGAGGGAGATCATCAGCATAGTAGTATATTTTCTTCTGGCCATATCCACCACTTGACTGCAGGCCAGGAATAGATAAACTATTAAGTCTATCTGCACTGGGATTTTGCCAGTTAAGCATAAAGATAAAGGTGTAGTCATTGATAATAATAGTCTAAGACCGGAAGCAATGGCTCACAGCTGTAATCTCAGCACTTTGGGAGGTCAAGGTGGGAGAATCACTTGAGTCCAGGAGTTCAAGACCAGCCTGGGCAAGATTATGAGACCCTGTCTCTAAAAAAAATTTAAAAATAGCTAGGCATGGTGGTGTGTGCCTGTGGTCCCAGCTATTACTCGGGAGGCTGAGATGGGAGGTTCACTTGAGTTTGAGGCTGCAGTGAGCTATGATCACACCACTACTCCAGCCTGGACAACAGAGAGAAACTCTGTCTCTAAAAAAATAATGATAATAATACATTCTAGATCTGGAAACTGAGTGCCCCTACTAACAGCATCAACATCACCATGAAACAGAATCTGTATCTTAACAAGACATCCAAATGATTCACATGCACTTTAAACTTTGAGAAATACCAACTGAATGGGAGTGGGAGCCAAGTGAGAACAGAAAAGGATCATTACAAGAGAGGAGAGGTTAAAGAAAGGAGAGGGTGGACTGTTGCAAGGGTCCTCTATATGGATTTTACAGACACCAAGACTGGTGACAGGAGAAATGACTGGGTCAAAAGAAGAGAGATTAACAGAGCCATATGGGAAAATTGATAACAGATGGCCAAAAGGCTTGGAGTCCTGGTCATAATTGAGGCAAATGGGTATAAGGAGTGATGGGACTCATTCTGGTAGTACTCTATTTTATTTATTTTATTTTATTTTATTTTATTTTATTTTATTTTATTTTATTTGAGACAGGGTCTCACTCTGTCATTCAGACTAGAGTACAGTGGTGCCATCACAGCTCACTGTAGCCTCAACTTCCCAAGTCAGGTGGGAGGCTCAAGCAATCCTCCCACCTCAGCCTCCAGAGTAGCTGGAACCACAGACTTGTGCCATCACACCTGGTTTCTTCTTCTTTTTAATTTGAAAGACAGGGTCTCACTATGTTGCCCAGACTGGTCTCAAACTCCTGAGTTCAAACAATCCTCATGCATAAGTAGTGCTGGGATTACAGGTGTGAGCCACCACGACTGGCTCTGGTAGTCTTTTTAAGGAAAGGTTATAGTCTTATTCTCAAGACTGGCCTCTCAGGCAATTCACCCTGTCATGAGGGCAACACTATAGCTGAAGGAGCTGTGGTTTTACCAGGAGCAGAATAAACTGTGAGCTCCTTCAATTCCTGCTGCAGAAGGAATGAGCTGGCGGACTGTGTTTCTCGTCAGAAACACAGTCTGGTGGGCTTCTATTAGATCCTCACATCAGCTTGCCCCTTGGGAAGGGATTCACTGTATATCAAAACTAAATAATTAAGCACTTAGTATAGTGGTAGCTACCCAAAGCTCTGTGGGCACAAAGACTGTGCCTGCACTAGAGAGCATAAAAACTCATAGAAGACTAGAGAAATTCATTGCTCTTGAAAAGAAGAAGAGAGAGACAAGGGACCTCTGAAGGCAGAAAGGAGAAGGGGGAGAGAGAGAGAGAGAGAGAGAGACAGAAGATGGGGAGATTCTTATGCTATTCAGGACAGTGAAACTCCCTGGTAACAATCAAAGGATGTCGTTAGAAAGGTGAGGTCTCCTGTTGTAAGACTGGGTACATTTCATCTATAAAAAAAATACTGCTCTTAAAATGTAAGAACAGATGGTGAGGACATGGAGAAAAGAGAGTGCTTATACCCTGCTGGTGTGAATGTAAATTAGTACGACTTCTATGGAAAACAGTATAGAGATTTCTCAAAGAACTAAAAAATAGAACAACCATTCAATCCAGCAATCCCACCACTGGATACCTGCCCAAAGGGAAAAAAAATTATGATATCAAAAAGACACTTGCATTCATATGTTTACCACAGCACTACTCACAATAACAAAATGATGGAATAAACCTAAGTGCCTGTCAACAATGGACTGGATAAAGAAAATGTGGTATATCTATACCATGGAATACTACTCAGACATAAAACAAGAGTAAAATCATATTGTCTGCAGCAACATGGATGGAATTGGAGGCCACGATCTTACGTGAAATAACTCAGAAACAACAAGTCAGGCTGGGCGTGGTGGCTCTCACCTGGAATCCCAGCACTTTGGGAGGCTGAGGTGGATGGATCACCTGAGGTCAGGCGTTCGACACCAGCCTGGCTAACATGGCAAAACCCCATCTCTACTAAAAATACAAAAATTATCCAGGCATGGTGGCACAGGTCTATAGTCCCAGCTACTCAGGAGGCTGAGGCAGGACAATCACTTGAACTCAGTAGGCAGAGGTTGCAGTGAGCTGAGATAGCACCACTGCACTCCAGCCTGGGCAATAGAGCAAGACTCTGTCAAAAAAAAAATGGCTGGGCACGATGGCTCATGCCCATAATCCCAGCACTTTGGGAGGCCAAAGTGGGTGGATCACTTGAGGTTAGGAGTCCGAGACCAGCCTGGTCAACATGGCGAAACCCTGTCTCTACTAAAAATACAAAAAAATTAGCCAGGCATGGTGGTGTTTGCCTGTAATTCCAGCTACTCAGGAGGCCGAGGTGGGGAATCACTTGAACCAGGGAGGCAGAGGTTGCAGTGAGCCGAGATCGCACCACTGCACTCCAGCCTGGGCGACAGAGTGAGACTCCACCTCAAAAAAAAAAAAAAAGAAAGAAAAAAGAAACAGCAAGTGAAATACCACATGTTCTCACTTATAAGTGGCAGCTAAATAACATGTACCCATGGACATAGAGAGTGGAATAATAGACACTGGAGACTCGAAAACGTGGGAGGTGGGAGGGGAGTAAGAGAGGAGAAAGTACTTATTAGATATGACATACACTATTTAGGTGATGACTGCACTAAAAGCCCAGGCTTCACCACTACATAATATTTCCATGTAACAAACTTGCACTTGTATGCTCTAAAATCTAATTTTAAAAGAGGTAAATAAAAACTCCATTTTTTTTTCCACTATATTCAGTATTGCCCGTCCTTGTGAGTGTATTCATGAATGGATCTTCCATGATATTGGAGACAGGTAGAGGTCAGTGTGGGTCACAAGCAAAGGAGGACATGCAAATGAAGTTTCCTAGAAGGTTGAAGAAATTTGGGCAAGAGTTTTAGATAGATGCAGGCGATGAAATTAAGAGAATTACTGTGTTAGGCAGGTATCTAAAGGACAGTGGCCCAACTGACAACTATGTTACATAATAAAATATATTCTTTTTGAAGACCAGCTATCTGCTTTCTCTGCACCCTCCTCTCCCATCTCTAGAAGCCTACTGTCTTTAAGTATAATTGTTTAAGGACTGGGAAACATACCTATGCATTAAAAATATTACAGGCTCATACCTGTAATCCCAGCACTTTGGGAGGCCGAGGCAGCCGTATCACTTGAGGTCAGGCATTGGAGACTATCCTGGCCAACATGGAGAAACCCCATCTCTACTAAAAATACAAAAACTAGCGGTGCCTGTTGGCTTATGCCTATAATCCCAGCTACTCAGGAGACTGAGGCAGGAGAATGGCTTGAACCTAGGAGGCGGAGGTTGCAGTAAGCCAAGATCGTGCCACTGCACTCCAGCCTGGGTGACAGAACAAGACTCTACCTCAAAAAAATAAATAAATAATTAACAAATATTATGTAACTATTAATCCCTTAAGCTAAGTGCTTCTCTGTGGCAGGGTCCACTAGAAATGGGAACAAAAGAAGCAGTGAAATCTAATACTTCTTTTTAAAAATCTGAAACCTGCCAGACACTGAGGTTCGTGTCTGTAGTCTCCGCTACTCAGGATCCCAGCTACTAGGAACACCTGAGCCCAGCGGGTTAAAGCTGCAGTAAGCTATGATCACACCACTGCACTCCAGCCTGGACGACAAAGTGAGAACCAGTTTCTTAAATAAACAAATAACTGAATTATCAGAAAAGCATCCACCAATATGTTCAACAAGTAGCAAAATGATTATCTCAGCTCTGTCTATGTTTGTATAACTTACTTAATCTTAAAAAAGCTGGCAGCCAAAGAATAGGGAAGAAAAGGGCGTGAGTGGATAATCAATCTGAGAAGTTAAGAACTGCATGCTTATAAAATAACACACAAACAAGGATCACTACTTTTCTGAAATTTACATTCCATGCATTGGAGGTATATAATCTTTCAGATAGGGTTCAACAAGAATGGAAGAGAGTGAGCTAGGCACCTTAAGTAACTCCTGTGACCATCAGAGTTTTCCATTATAGAGAGGCAACCCAAAAGTCAGACAACTCAACTTAGATGCAAAGCTGTAATTATTACAGAAAACTGAATTATAATTATCCTGGCATTCACCCACAAAAATATTCCCCCAATCTATTTTTAAAATTGAAAACAGACCGGAGTCTCTAAGCATATCTAGGACCCATCTTGGTATGCTAGTTTCATTTCAGCTAAATTTGCATTTATTCCTTAATCACAGTGCTGAACTAGTTTTTGGGAAGAGGAAACAAATTAATTCTGGGCTCTTGAGGAAATACCTTGGTAGATTTCTTATTTCTTACAGATAATAAAGCTGCAATCAACTAAAATCAAATAAGCATACTATCCATTTTATGTGAATGGCACAATTCAACAGGAAAAGTACATTTCTATCATTGAAGAACAGACAAACACAGACACAGACACACAGAGAGAGAGAGAAAAAAAAAAAATCCTGTGTCTTTTACTTTCCAAAATAAAAGCCAAGATTCTGAATTTCTTTTCACCACATAGTGAAATAATTGAGGGCATACCCGGGGTGCCAGAACTCTAGGTGCACATGCCCAGAAGGGACAGCTGAGGTCTATATAAAGCTTTTTAAAATGACACTCCATCTTTTAAATGAGCAAAAAATAAACTATAAACTTTATGCTTGAATGTAGTGAACACCTACCTATGTGATAGGATTTGGAATTACACTAGAGAACCTTTCAACTCAGGAATGCTTTCTTCACATACATCACAGGCTGAAGGCCAGGCCAGGCATGGTGGCTCATGCCTGTAATCCCAGAACTTTGGGAGGACAAGGCAGGTGGATCACTTGAGGTCAGGAGTTCGAGGCCAGCCTAGCCAACATGGTGAAATCCTGTCTCTACTAAAAATACAAAAATTAGCCAGGCGTGGTGGCACACGCTGGTAGTCTCAGTTACTCAGGAGGCTGAGAGAGAAGAATCACTTGAACCTGGGAGGTGGAGGTTGCAGTGAGCTGAGATCGTGCCACTGCACTCCCACCTAGGCAACAGAGAAAGATTCCATCTCTAAATAAATAAATGACTGAAGGCCAGATTTCCATTATTTGAGATGATTTCACATAGATTCCAACATTGTTCTCTGTTAAAATACCCTTGAGAAAGACCTCCATTATCAATGATGAGTATAAATTTAGCTGATCAGACCCTTGACCTAGAAGCAAGTTTGATGGAGACCCTTGATAGGGGTAGAGTTGATGAAGGGAATTGAAATCACCTTTTCTCGTCAAAGGTAGCAGTATCTGAAAGAATATTCAACAAGGAGGCAGGGGACCACAGTTGGAGTCCATCTGCCCAATCTAGGTATCAGATTTCTTATCTGAAAAACACGAAGACTAAATCTGGTGATCTCTAACCAATTCAAAAATGTAATAACTTCTGTGAAATGAAGCAAGTCTGGTTAGAAGTATAGGGTCAGTCACAAAGGGCTAGGAAGTGGGGAAGCAAAATGTCATTAATGGTGGTCATAAAACCAATGGTGGAGACAAAGGGGAAGAAGTGGAGAAAACACCTCCACAATTGTAATTACACCTAAACATCAACTCAATGTGTTGAAAAGCAATTCTACAGTGAAATCATAGTAACGCCTCAAGTAAGGGGCCATGAATATAAACAGAGAGGAAATAATCCTAGGTTCATATTGGGTCACTGCTTTCCTCAAATTCTGATTTTAAAAAATTGAAAGAAAACTAGTTTTGCCTAAGGAAATAATGTCTTAAAGCTAAAAGGATGATTAGCAGGGTTGATTAATTTCCTGGCAAATGAAAAATGCTGACGTTTTTGTTTTCTCCCAAGAGCACTAGCATTGAAATGACTCCAGTAAAATTCACTCATTCACTCCACAGATATGTATACAGTACCTAACATGTGCTTCCATTGATTGTGAGAAGACATACAATGAAGAAAAAGTCACCTCTACTCTTAAGAGCTTGCAATAGAGTACAGAAGATATGCAGATACATTAATAAATAGAACAACATACGGTGCAACTGGACCAAGCAAAGGTTAGGGATTGGAAGAAGAGCTAGGTTTTGTTTTAAATTTTATTTTTGAAAGACCACAGTTACTTCACATATTCATTTACACTAGCCAAAGTCAAGAATTCCTAAGGACAAGTTTAGACACTTAATAAAGAACAGCAGCTCCTGAGCCATCTGCTTTGTTCCAAAAATGAAGAACCATCACACGCAAATTTTCATTTTACTTCAATCCTGAGAGAATATTATTGTCAGATGGGGTAGGTAACATTTGTTTTATAACTGACATGGTTAACAAATCATGCTTTATAAAATGGCTATAGTCAGTGCCTCTTTTAGGTGGGGAAAAAAAAAAAAAGAAAACCATCATCTGAGCCCAAAAGTCACTTATTTTCAATGAGTTCCTTTGATCTGTTTAGGGGTCCTGTTACTAATCTCTTTTTGATGAAGAAATATGCACAACAGAACTTAATGTGAACGACAGAACCTTGTTATAGCCAGACACAGATACATTACAAAAAAAAAAAAAAACCTTAAGGATTTGTGTATAGAAAGAAATCATTTTCCAAAAACACATCATATGAAACTGCAAATTGCAATAGCCCAACCCTAGACTGCTGTAGTCTTACCTGGTAAGGAACAATACTGCCATGAGCTGTACCCCAACGTTTTGCTTCCTTTCGAACAATAAGATAATTTGCAGCTATGTGGGACAAACACGCCACCTACCAGGAAAAAAAGTAAATAAATAAAATAGAACAGCTAGTTTATCTATACTCATAAAGAGAATGTTGTATTATGAAAGTAATTTCACTTCATCTCATTGTAGAAGAAAAAAAAAACTGTCCATCAAGTTAGAAAATATACAGGCATTTGTACTTTTATCACACAAATGAAGAACGGTATTACATTATTGCATGAGACTAAATAACAGTCAACTGAGAAATACAAATACATAAACGTTCAACCCCTAAAAAGATTATCTAAAAGCAGAGGTTGACCAAGCAGATGAAACTGTGGTCCAGCCTTTATCACCAAACCCACAGCAATATACATCAGCAACTCGTACATTTTTTTTCCCCTCTGCATGTGTCTCCTTTTATTTTGCACCAAGATAACACAAAAAGAACCTGTGTCATCACTGAGTAGATGAACCAAAGCCAGGAGCCACATTCCTCTACATTTCCGATGGCCTAAAAAAGCAGTAATAATAAACCTCCATTATATTTAAGTCAGTTTAGCCAGGTTTTCTGTTACTTTCTGCCCAAAGCATTCTGACACAAAAGATCAAGATTATTTGACTTTTTAAAATTAATTAGTGGATCATCCTCATTTAAAGAAACATGACTATACCTCTCCCAATCTGTTCCTAGTCCCGCGTGCTCATTGTCATACTCAATTCAGTTTTTGAGAACTGCAGATTAAAGGGGTCATCAAAAATCTTACAGTCAATTTCTGACTACTGTGGTATTTCATGGACAGATCTTGACAAATCTACAATAGTTCAACTCAATATGACGATAATATGAGGATAATGAATTGATTCCTGGTGATCTGCCACAAGGATCTTATGTTCCAATGAATACGTATGGCTCCACCACCACAGAACTATGGAAAGGAGGTGATCAAACGATTTTCCATGGATTCCAGAAAAGAATAAAAAGTGGTTCTGGCCACACAACATCATCATCATGCATCAGCTTGCTTTTCCCTTTCTAGATCGTCAGATGCAACTGGAAAACCTAGCAAGCCAGTCATTAAAACATACCCCAAATTGAGATTGGCTCCTGGAACAACTCAAGGCATGATTTTTCAGGCCTTTTCTTGCCCCCTACCTAGCACAGCAGCTGTGCTTCCTACAAGAAATATCAATACGACTCAGCCTGGATGAATCTCCTTACTGCTGCAGCCATTCTCCTTTACTTTATTCTTGGGACTTAAACTCACTTTTATGTTCATTTACTGCTCTGTCAAAATTAGAACTGCCTTGTGGCAGCTGGTTTGGCTGTACAGCCCAGGTGGCAAAACTAATAAACTTTGAGTCATCCACTTCTGGACTTCCATCTGGTCTTGGGCATTTGAACCATGGAGCATTCCAGGGCTGCCTGGGGCCGCCTAGTGCTAATCACCATTTCACAGATCACTTCTGTGTCTTTCAAAATGGAAAATCAAATCAACATTTTGTAGCAAAAATGCCCTGGATAGGAAGTCCAGACATGGACAGTTGAAACCTGGATGGTTTCTCTCTGTCGACCTCTAAATAGTTCCATGACTGTGGGTATATAATTTACTTCTTTGATCTTCTGATACATTCTCTATAAAGTCTTGGGCATTTCAGCTAAACCAAAGGTTTTCAAATTTTTTTAAAAGCAGAACTCTTGTATTCAACTAAATAATACATGAAATCCTAATATATAAATATGTAAACAGATAATATTTCAAGTGCTCTGGATGAAGCAGAAGCAGTCCTGCACCACCACCCAAGCAGCATGAACACAAAACACAATTTGCAAAATAGTAAGTAATCTTCAATGTGCTTACAAGGCAAATTTGGTGTACACTTCGGGCTCTATCATTCCTCTTAACAATCTGGCAGATAAAAAGACACGAGGGGCCGGGAGCAGTGGCTCACACCTGTAATCCCAGCACTTTGGGAGGCCGAGGCAGGTGGATCACCTGAGATTGGGAGTTCGAGACCAGCCTGACCAACATGGAGAAACTCCATCTCTACTAAAAATACAAAATTAGCCAGGCATGGTGGCACATGTCTGTAATCCCAGCTACTTGGGAGGCTGAGACAGGAGAATTGCTTGAACCCAGGAGGCAGAGGTTGCAGTGAGCTGAGATCACACCATTGCACTCCAGCCTGGGCAACAAGAGCAAAACTCTGTCTTAAAAAAAAAAAAGACACAAGGGATGCAATAGCAGTTATTTTCCCATGACACCCCTTCCTGAAATTGGAGACATTTTCTGAATTTTGAGGTCTCTTTTCAGATCTAGCTATGTTATTATTCTTTTTATTTATTTTTTCATTCAAATAAATCATGGTGAATGTCACTCTCTAAGGGGCTCTGTTGCTACCAAAGGCCAAGAATTTAAATTAGTAAAGGTTATTCTGTGCAAGTAGTCAATCACAAAAGGCTTGTTATTTCTACTTCTCTAATTTCAAAGTCAATAGATCAACATCATCAAGGGCTGCACGAGGTGGTGAGGTGGCTGGATGATCACAGGCCAACTTATAAATCCTAAATTGATCTAAGATAGTTGCCAGGGATAGGGAAGGACCGGATTCCTAGCTGGATATCAGCTTGGCTGCCCCATTCCTTACCCACTATCTTATTCTTTCTTTTCAATTTTTGACTTCTGTGTTTCTGACCCTGCCCCATTTAGAATGAGTTTGAATGAAGAATCAAAACCCATCTCTCAAACTGTTTGCAAGTAGAATACTATATACATTGCCTCCTCCATACAGTGGTAGTTAATGAAAACAAAAAGCATTTCAGAATTAGCAGCTCACGTTGGGCAGAAGGATTAAATAAAATTTTAAGCCAATTGCCATGAAAAAACAAACTGTGGGCCAGGCGTGGTGGCTCATGCCTGCAATCCTAGCACTTTGGGAGGCTGAGGCAGGTGGATCGCTTGAGCCCAGGAGTTTGAGACCTGCCTGGGCAACATAGCAAAATCCTGTCTCTACTAAAAATACAAAACAAACAAACAAAAAAAAGGTGGGAGGATCACCTGAGCCTGGGGAGGTCAAGGCTGCAGTGAGCGGTGATCACACCACTGCACTCCAGCCTCAGCAACAGAGTCTCAAAAAAAAAACAAAACCAAAAAACAAACAAAAAAACACAAAATGTGATTTGTCAGCAACAACTCAAAGGCAAAGTTGGGGAAAAAAGAATTCTATATTTTAAGAAAGAGAGCAACATGGCTAAACTTAGCAACTCAATGTTTAAAGGCGGTATTACCAATCTGAAAGTAATCTACTATTTACAGGGATGTATTTTAAGGCAGGAGAAGGGAGAGAAAGTCAATAGCTATGATGTGATTATGTATGAAAAAAATCAGAGGTTTCCTGGGCAATTAATGACAAATTTTGCACAAATTAAAAGAATGCAGGATGTGACTTTTTGGTTAATAACTATATACTGTATACCCATTCTAAATACTGCATTAGATCATTACTTTCATTCCCTAAACTTAGGCTTATTATTTCATCAAGTGGACGCTATGTAATTTACTCAGAATGTTGCCTTTTTATGGTTTCATCTAAACAAAAAAGCCAACTTTGGTTTAATAATAATCATTCTGACAGCAAACTATTATTTTAGATAACAGAGTGGGTCCTGATATTCTTTGTTTCTAACCAGAAAACCAATCGGGGGGTCAAAATGGATCTCAAAGAGCACAGCCCCAAAAGGCTTGAGGAAGAATATGCCCAAATATTTCCCAAAGCAGTCCCATGGTGTCTGTCACCACATGCTCCACTTCCACCGAATGAGGATCAAGCTGCAATAATACAATCTTTCAAATTCAAAAGGACAACCAAGTGTGACAGGTAAAATGAGAAAAACAAGACTAGAACCATGGTCCATTGCATCAAAACAGGTCATTTCCCCCCGCTTCCCTTGTGTGTCTTCTGGCCTACAGCTAAGTTGAACTCAACACCAACAATGCAATCATCCACCTGCCCACATTTCCACCTATTCCTCAAAGTCCATTTCAACATCATCTTTTCCATTAAGCCCCAATCCCAGCCAGCAAGCAAGAGATTATATTCCCTGTCCCTGAATGAATACAACACTTAATTTATCTGATTTCTGCTGCACTTTCACAGTCTTCCTTGTACTACAACTAGAATATAAGATGTCAAAACTGGAAGGAGTTAGGTCACTACTTCCTTAACCTACCCACGCATCCCAATCACCTATGGGATTCCTAGAACCCACCCCATAACAAATGAATCAGGTTTTTCAGGGATGGAAACCTGAAAAAAAATAATTTCACCAGTGTAGTATTAATGGCACACCAGAGTTGAGAAGCAAAGCCTTACAAGAGTCTAGTCAAACTCCTTAATATCCAAACGGACACATAAAGGAACATAGAAGAAAAATAACTTGGCCAGGTACGGTGGCTCATGCCTGTAATCCCAACACTTTGGGAGGCCGAGGCAGGTGGATCACCTGAGGTCGGGAGTTTGAGACCAACCTACCCAACATGGAGAAACTCCGTCTCTACTAAAAATATAAAAAATTAGCCGGGCGTGGTGGGGCATGCCTGTAATTCCAGCTACTCGGGAGGCTGAGGCAGGAGAATCACTTGAACCCAGGAGGTGGAGGTTGCAGTGAGCCGAGATGGATCATGCTATTGCACTCCAGCCTGGGCAACAAGACCAAAAGTCTGTCTCAAAAAAAAAAAAAAAAACAAAAAACAAACTTATGTGAGGACATACAGCTGGTTAGTAACAGAACTTTACTCCAACAACACTGCCTTCCTCCATGCTACAATATTATTTATATATTCTCCTATCCCTCCTTTTAAATTAGGAGCTCTTTCAAGGTAAGACTTATTTATTTTAAACCCTTTGTATGTTTCCATAGCACTTAACACAGATCCTGAACACTATTTTTAACAAATGAATGAAAATGGTAATTACTACTTGTTTAATTATTCAGCAACTCCTGAGTGTTGCTATGTGTAAGGCTTTATGCTAGGTACTGAGTATACATAAGGAAATGAAAAAGATATAGTTTTGCCTTCTTTGAAATAGTGGAGAAAATAACTAAATAAAGAATTATAGGACCTGCCATGGGGAAAGAGGATGGAAGACAAAACTGGAAAACAAAGAGTAACATGTGTGAAAGCTCAAAGGCAGGAAACGGGTTGAAAGAACAAAACTGAAAGAAGACCAATATAACTAAACCATGGTGAGAAAGAGACTGAAATGAAATGAAAGAGAAAGGCAGACAGAGGTCAGTCATTGTAGTAATGGCAAGGAACCATTCTTTGCACATCTTGCAGAATGATCATTTCAGAACAATCACAAATTGTATCGTCATTCTTCTATTTAAAACCCATAGGGATCCCCCGACATTTGTAATTATATTCAAAGAGTGAACTAAAAAGAGGCAAGACAGAAAGGGGATTGTTAAGGATATTATAAAGGTCCAGGCATAATTTGATGATAGATAGCTCAGAGAAGGTTGGTAGCAGTGGACATGGGAAATCCTGGGTTTAAGATACATTTAACAGGCAGAGCATGTGAAAGACTGTATGGGCAGAGGATGCAGATAGAATGGTGACAGAGAGGAGAAACCAAACTTAACTCCCACAGTCCTGCTGAATATCTGGGTAAACTATGACAGCATTAACAGAAAAAGGGAAATCAGAGAGAGAAGTTAATTGAAGGGGAAAGAAAATAAAAGCCCATCTCTGAATGTGTTGAATTTGAGATGCCTGTGATATAATCAATTAGGCAGGACTCATTAGCATATAGAAAGTATTTAAAGTTCTAACCCAGGGGGAAACAGAGATAAAATAAGAGAAGAAATCGGAAATAATCCCAAACAAGAGAAGATAAAGTTTCCATGCAAAAACAGTCCTTCCTCTATCACCAAAGGGATGATCAAAGATGTAGGTACAAACTACTAGAACCAATTTAAATGCCCAAGAATGGGTGTTTTAAATAAGCTATGACATCTGTATATAACAATAGAAGATGAATAGGCACTTAAATGACACAACAAAACAATATAGCATCATGTGAAAAAATATTCATAACATTTTGTTTGAATTTTATCTGAAACAAACTTTTTAGTTCAGAACAGTGTTCAATTTATAGAAAAACCAAGATAGTACAGAGAATTCCCATCTATTCCATATCCAGTATCCCTGTTATTACCATCCTACATTAGTGGAGTGCCTTCTTAACAATTACAGAGCCAATATTGACACTTATTATTAACTAAAACCCATACACTCGGATTTCCTGACTTTTCACTTCATATACTTTTCCTATTCCAAGATCCTACCCAGGATACCATATTGTATTTAGTCATTCTATGTCCGTATTTAGTCATCCTGGCTTCTCTTCGCTCTGACAGTTCCTCATACATTCCTTATTTTTTATGCACTGAAAGTTTTGATGAAACTGATCAGGTATTTTGTAGAATTTTTCTCGACTGGGATTTTTGTGATGTTTTACTCATAATTATACTGGAGTTATGAGGTTTTAAAAGAAAGACCATAAAAGAAAAGCACCATTTTCAACATATCATATCAAAGATATACAGTGTCAACAATCAATCTTGATCACCTGGCTGAGGTAGTGTTTATTAGTTTTCTCTGCTGTAAGATTATTCTTTTTTCCTCCCCCTTTCCATACTGTATTCTTTGGAAGAATGTCACTACATGCAGCCTATACTTAAGAAATAGAAAGTGATGGTCCTGCTTCTGGAGGGTGGAGTATCTACATAATTATTTAGAATTTGGCACACATTTGTCTCCCTTTATTTATTTATTCAATCATTTATTTAAATCAGCATGGTCATGCGGTTTTTTTTAAAAAAATACTTTTTTGGTTATAATTCAATACCACTTTTTTGTTTTTGATCAAATTATTCCAGTTTTGGCCACTGGGACCTCTCTCCATGGGTACCTGTGTCCCTTTCACATACCACACGTCGTTTTAGCACTTTGTTTTTAGTACTCCCTTACTTTGTGACAATATAAGATGCTCTGGGCTCACCTTCCTATTTCCTTTCCCAGTCTTATAGGAAAGCATAAAGAGAATAGGAGTTTTAGGGTAAAGAGCAAATATTTATTTCAGTGTCAATCAGCACCTTATTCATTCCATACTTTATTGAAAAAACGCTGACATAAGCCAGGTGCAGTGGCTCATGCCTGTAATCCCAGCACTTTGGGAGGCCAAGGCAGGTGGATCACTTGAGGTCAGGAGTTCAAGAATAGCCTGGCCAACATGATGAAACCCCATCTCTACTAAAAATACAAAAATTAGCTGGGTGTGGCGGTGGGTGCCTATAATCCCAGCTACATGGGAGGCTGAGGTAGGAGAATCACTTGAGGCGGAGGTTGCAGTGAGCCGAGATAGAGCCATTGCACTACACTCTGAGCAACAGAGTGAGACTCCGTCTCAAAAAAAAAAAACACTGACATCACACCTACTATGTGCCAGGAATTGCTCTAGATACTGGGATACAGCAGAGAAGGAGAAAGACATAGTCCTACTCTCATGAAGCTTACATTCTAGGGTAAGCTACATTCAGACATAAACATACAGAAAAATACCAAGAAATGATTCATGCTATGAAAAAAATGCAACAGAATCACAGAGAGTGCTCTTTTAAACTAATGGGTTTAGTAGAGGCCTCTTTGAAGATGTTATATTTAATTTAAGGCCTGGAGAAGGCATGCTAAAACCTGGGAGAAATTTTTCCTTTGGTTTGAGACAGAGTCTCACTCTGTTGGCCAGGCTGGAGTACAGTGGCACAATCTCAGCTCATTGACCTCCACCTACGAAGTTCAAGCAATTCTTCTGACTCAACCTCCCAAGTAGCTGGGATTACAGGTGCACAACACCATGCCCAGCTAATTTTTGCATTTTTAGTAGAGACACGGTTTCACCAGGTTGGCCAGGCTGGTCTCGAACTCCTGACCTCAAATGATCTGCCTGCTTGGGCCTCCCAAATGCTGGCATTACATGCATGAGCCACTGTGCCTGGCCTAGAAAAAATCTTTCTAGGCAGTGAGATCAACTAGGTAGAAGACTTTAATATGCTAAAAAGCTTACATACAGTGAAGAACAGAAAGAGGGCCATTGTAGTTGGAACTCACTAAGTAAAAGAGACAGTAGTACAAGAAGGGGTCAGGAAAGTATACAAGGGCCATATCATATGGGTCCTTGCAGGCCTGGGTAAGGATCTCAGATATTATTCCAAGTGTAATAGGAAGGCATTGATTTCTATAATTAAATCACCTGGTCACTATGGCGTATGCACAGGCAATGAATGAAAGCAAATTAAGTCACATTACAACTCCCATTTTGTAAGAAAAAACTAAAGACCAAGGAGATTAAATATGCTGTCTAGGTCTCACAGTTGACAACGGAAAAATCCTGACCCAAACCCAGGTCACTGTACTCTGTACACCATCCCTAAGCCACTACCTCCTCTCTGTTCAGCCTTTCTTCTCCCTGCCCCTTTCACCCAGGTAGTGAGTAGCTTTACCTTTGTATCTTTGGTTGTATCCTTGGCTTCACATTTTATATTCCAGGCAAGTCCCCCTATATCAATGGAATGGACTGGAAGTCCTCTACTGTCCCCTGTACTTAGAAAACACACTGTTAACTAAACCAATAAATTCTCACATCCTTCTGCTCAACCTCACTCATCTACTAACTATAAAATGTCTTACGGGGAAAAAATTGCTAAAAGAGAAATGAAGGGGCTAGCATTCGTAGAAAACATAACTTTCAAGAAGAAAAATTGGACCTCGCCTGAGGAAGAGATTTCGAGTTTCTGGCATCTCCCTTTTTAACCTAATACTGTTACTTTACATGTCAAACTCCCTTTGCAATTTAACTTGCTTCACTTAGTCCCTCACACCTTAAGGTGAACAAATTTGTTCAGAATAACTAGGGTCGAGAAGGAAAAAAGACCCCAGAGTACACAAGGTATATTGGCCATGCCATGTTAAAAAGAGAATCAGTATTCTACCCATCGGTGCCACATTTATCATTGTTTCTAGTATTGATGACTGATCAGAGCTAACACTTACTGTACACTGTTCTAAGCATTTTACATGAATTATCTCATTTAATCCTCATAACTTTATGGGAGAGGTACTATGATAACCCCATTTTAGAGATGAGAAAACTGAAGCACTGAGTAGTCTGATAATCTGCTCAAGGTTATATGCCTAGTAAGTGGACAAGCCAGGATCTGAACTCACCTAGCCTGGTTTCTGGCATTCTATACTAAATTAGATACAGAATCAGACTTCTCAAAATTTCTGAGTGGCCCTGATCCTGGAAAAGTTTAGTTGGAATTTACTACTTGGTAAAGAAAAAATAGTGATTGAGCATCCTTTCCAATTAGGTGAACCTCTACAGATAAATTTGACCTTAATTATTACATAATACATGATGCAGTACTTATTCAAAGTTTTCTGCTTTGCTGCAAATATGGTTTGGCTTCTACTGCAATGTAATTAGAAATAAACTTCAAACCATAAATATTTTACCTGTAAACATTGAAAACCAGTAGAGTTGTTACATAATTTTAAAATCTCTACTTTTATTTACTTACCAGAGAAAAAACACATAATGGAATTACTCTCTTCATAGTCATTTCTTAACTTAATGAAAGGAACATAACTATTACCCATTCCTCTGAATTGTCATTAACAACAGTCAAATCATATTGATATGTATATTACTTATGAACTCAAAAGAAAAACAGATCATATTATACTGAGAATAATTTTCCCAATCCATATGAATCAAAATCAGACATATGAGGAAACTGGGTATCAAATGCCAGAGGTAAGACCAGACAGCAAAGAGAGACAGAATTTCAAAAGCGTGTTGAGAATAATACATCAAACATATTTCTTACCATGAACCACTGACCCAGTCAATCACATGACTCAAAGAGCAGTTATGAACAACTAAACAAAATGTGATGAGTAAGTGGAAATGTAGAAAAACAACATTTAATGACAGGGTGTGCTTATTTATTCCTGTGATAGCAAGTCTTCAGTTTCAAGTGTCTTCTTCAAATACTCTTTTACATTTTAGATAACAGATATAAAATATAATATATAAATATATTATATAAATATAAAATATTACATTATTCTACAACTCTAGTTTTGAAAGTTCTAAAAATGACATGAAACTTACTTGTGTTTATTACTTTCTTCATGCATTTAACAGTTATTTAATAAATAATTATTATATGCAAGGCAATCTGTTAAGTGTAGTGGGAGATCCCAAAATCAATAAAACAATTTCATCTCTCAGAAAGGTTAATTTGTTATTTATAATTCAGAATAGAAATGATCAATGCTACAAGAGACGTTTTTAAAAAATTAAGAAGGGATAAAAAGTGGCATTCAAGCTAACATTTTTTGATAAAGAGAATTTAGTCAGGCAAAAACAAGGGAAAGGGCCTTCCCAGTAAGAAAATATCGTGGTCACAGTCACATGTTTGGAAAAGCATTGAGAATAAAAACTGAGACAAGCCATTAAATTTAATGACCAGGAGATCATAGATGATTCTTAAAATGCAGTGTCAACAAAGCAGCAAGGACAAAATCCAGATTAACAGGGGCAAAGGAATGAATGAAAACAATATGAGAGCCACAGGGGTATCTCAGAGGCTCATGTAAAAAGGAGAGGAGAGATACTGGACCATAGCTTACGTTGGTGAGCAGAAAAAATAAAGGTTTTATTTTTGAGGATGTAAAAAAATAAAATAAAATAACTGACCAGGCACAGTGGCTCATGCCTATAATCCCATCATTTTGGGAGGCCAAGGCAGGAGGACCGTTTGAGCTCAGGAGTTCAAGATCAGTCAGGGCAATATAGTAAGACCTCTTCTCGGCTAAGGAAAAAAAGAAAAAATTTAACTGGACGTGGTGGTGTGCACCTGGAGAAGCAGCTACTTAGGAGATTGAGAAGGGAGGACTGTTTGAGGCCAGAATATTGAGGCTGCAAAGAACTATGATCATGCCACTGCACTCCAGCCTAGGACACAGAGCAAGACTCTGTCTCAAAAAAATAAAAATAAAAAAATAACTGGAGTTCATCTATATATACAAGAGAAAAGAATAATTGAAGATGTGGAGTTCTAAGCATGATGGAGACAATGAGAAAAAAAGTAGAAGAGGAGGGTTTATGGTTTGAAATGTCATCTCTCAGTCAACTCTTCCCTCATTCACTCAGATGGGTCATTTTGTCTTCTGAATCTCTCTGTCTGCTAGAATGCAAGCTTCAGGAAGCAAAGGATTTGTTTCCTGCTCTCTCTCCACAACAGGAACACTCCCAAAACACACTGTAGGCAATCAGTAACTATTAGTTAAACTCAAAAATAAATGAATGAATAACATCCCTTTCCTCTCATTTGAAGAATTTAAAGAAGAAATGCTTTAAGAGAAAAGGAGGAAAGTTAGGTACAATTCCCACAGAAAGCTACAATAGTAGAAAAGCATCTCCACAGAATGAGAAGGTCAGGCTGAAATTTGCCTCGTTTAGTGGCTCTGCCCACTGAAGTGACAAAGCCCAAGTCCACTTGTTCCTTCCCCACATACCAGATGGATAAACATAGAGGTTGGGTTAGGAAACAATGTCAGGCACTGAGGCCCCATATTCAGGGTGAAGAAAGGAGGAAAGGTGGCTTAGGGAACAATGAGGGAATCTTCAAGGAGCAAGACCCTGTGGGGCTAAAATTGAGTGCATGGTGATGCTAAAGACCCACGGATGGGTAGAGAAAAGAAATAGCAAACCTTCCCTGACGTCAGAATTGGCTTGGGGTTTTAATCATAATTATAAAGGGATGCTGGATTTTGTCAAATGCTTTTTCTGTGCCTATTGAGGCAATCATGTGATTTTTGTTTTTAATTCTGTTTATGTGGTGTACTACTCAGCCATAAAAAAGAATGAAATAATGGTATTAATAGCAACCTGGATGATGATGATGATGATGATGATGATTGTTATTATTATTATTATTCTAAGTGAAGTAACTCAGGAATGGAAAACCAAATATCCTATGTTCTCACTCATATGTGGGAGTTAAGCTATGAGGATGCAAAGACATAAGAATGATACTTCGGACTTTGGGGACTTGCAGGAAAGGATGGGGGGTAGTGAGGGATAAAATATTACATGTTGGTACAGTGTACAGTGCTCAGGTGATGGGTGCACCAAAATCTCAGAAATCACTACTGAAGAACTTATTCATATAACCAAACACATCTGTTCCCCCAAAACCTATTGAAATAAAAAAATAAAAAATTTAAATATGAAAAATTTAAAATTTAAATTTAAAAAAAGAATTGGCCTAGGAATAGGGAGTGGGGTGAGTCTGTTGTAACTGGGGTGACCAATGGGTTCCATGAGATAGCACTAAGCACGTCAAAAGCAAACAAGTTGAATAAAGGCTACTTCCCTCTAACTTCAGTAGATTTATTTCATTGTTTCATGCAGCCCAAGTGGCTGTTTCTTCCACAGGAGTGATTCATTCTGGGAAGAGCTTCACATGCTTTGTTTAGTTATTCTAGTACCTTCTCCAATTCTCTATTTGTCACATTTTCCTCCAGTTCTGACTACCATTGCCTTTATGTCCTGGTGCTCTTTTGTTACTGTTTCTTCAACATCATTCTTTTTTTTTTCAGTACTACTCCATTGCCAAGGCTGGAGTGCAATGGCACAATCTCAATTTACTGCAACCTCCACCTCCCATGTTCAAACTCCTGACCTCAAGTGATCCACCAGCGTCAGCCTCCCAAAGTGCTAAGATTACAGGCATGAGCCGCCTGTAATATCATTCAATAATGTATTTTCCCCTTCAAAACGGGGAGAAAGGTGGCACAAAACTATGGAAGTATGGAATATAGTGCATGTAGGCATTCCTTAGACTGTTGCCCCTTCTCACAGGTAGTAAGCTAACTTGCACAGGTCTTTGTAAGGTACGGATAGTATGAAAGAGAAGAAATGGGCCAGGCACAGTGGCTCACACCTGTAATCCCAGCTACTCAGGAGGCTGAGGCAGGAGGATCCCTTGAACCTGGGAGGCGAAGGCTGCAGTGAGTTTAGATGGCGCCACTGCACTCCAGCCTGGGCAACAGAGCAAGACACCGTCTCAAAAAAAAAAAAAAAAGAAGAAGAAGAAATGGCAAATCTGAGAGACATTTAAAGGATGGAATCACAAGTCCTGGGAACAGACTACAGGGAATAAACAAGAAGTCACAAAGAGGGTTCCAATGTTTTTAGCCCAGAAGTTATAAGAAATGTGAATTTACTTTATAGAAATGGCTTTTTTGGGCAGGCAAGGTGGCTCACGCCTGCAATCCTAGCACTTTGGGAGGCTGAGGCGGGCAGATCACCTGAGGTCAGGAGTCCAAGACCAGCCTGGTCAACATGGTGAAACCCCATCTCTACTAAAAACACAAAAATTAGTTGGGCAAGGTGGCAGGCGCCTGTAATCCCAGCTACTCGGGAGGCTGAGGCAGGAGAATACGGTGGAGGTTGCAAGGAGGCGGAGGTTGCAGTGAGCTGAGATTGTACCACTGTACTCCAGCCTGGGTGACAGGGCAAGACTCCATCTCAAAAAAAAGAAAAAGAAAAAAAATGGCTTTCTTGGTGAAGAAATATGCTAGGTTAGAGTGGGATTGTTTGTTTAGGGAAGGGGTATTTATTTAAAGGTGTCGATGGAATGTCCAGCTGAAGACGCCCATGAGTAGTTGCCATCCAGCCACTGGAGCCCTGAATAATGATGAGAGATAGTCATGAATACTTAGTGGCCATCTACACTGAGGTTTGGGGGAGGCAGGATTCTAAGATGGCCACTAAGAGTCCCATCCTCTGGCATATACATCCTGTACAATGCAATGTCACTCCCATAATTAGGTCTGTAATCAGTTAATAATGAATTCATCAAAAAAGAGATTATCTTGAGTGGGCCTGGTCTAACCTTTAAAAGAAGGTGAAGCTCAGAGAGTCATGCTCCTGCTGGCCTCGAAAACCACAACCTCCATGAGCTCTAGAGCCACAGGAACTGTATTCTGCCAACAATCTAAATGAGCTTGGAAAAGACCTCTGAGGTCCTGCTGAGGAATTCAGTCCAGCAGATACCTGGATGGCAGCCTTTTAAGACCTGAGCAGAGACTCCATCTAAGCCATTATCAGACAACAGACACATAGAAACTATAAAATCATACTTTGTGTTGTTAGAAGGCACTTTTCATATTGCATTTCTGATAATCTGTTATGCAGCAATAGAAAACTAACACAAGGGTGAAGCCACTGAAGTGGATGACTAGCCTGGATAATTGGAGGGAAAGCACAGGACAAGGGCAGACCACTGGAGTCAACCAAGGAGGGGACAAAAAAACAGGTGAGAAGAATAACAGGTGGTGTGGTGTCTAAAGGCCAAAGGAGGAGAGTGTTAGAAGGAAGAGTGTTGAATGTATATCAAAGGTATTATCAGTAGCAGGATGGGAGTACAATCTAATGCAAAGCATTAAGAAAATAATTAGTGGGTAGGAAGCAGAAACCTCAAATACTAATAACATATGAAGTTTGGCACTGAAAGAGGAAAGAAATAGAACAACAGTGGGAATGTACAGCCACATCACCAAAAATGGAATCAAGTAAAGGTTATTCATGATGTTACCCTTTCCAGGGCTACCCAGACTTTAATAAAAAATTAATAAAGGTTCAAAAGCTTTCCCTACAGCTAAAGGAATGAAGCTCTCTTGGTGGAATTTCAGGCATTTTCTTAGAACTATTAAGTAACAGAGCTACCCCACATATGACAAGCTCATGAACCAAGCCCCAGCATGAAAACAAAATAAATTAACTTAGACACTCTCCCTACATCTGATCATTCTGATTAACCAAAATCCAAGAATGTAATGGTGAATCTGATAATTACTTGTATGATCCACTGCACAGCTGGCACAGTCCTTCTCTGGACATGTCGTACTGCACTGCTCTCTTGAGCTTCTGTGGAATGGTTCCCAAAATAACAGGGGAGACTCACTAGACTACACAGCACATGACAAAGTTCTTTAGTGATGATTCTTCTTAAAGTGATCTATCTCATGGGAGTTCCAGGGAAAGGTGCAAAGCCAAGCACGGAATAGGACAAGAAATGCAGGATCTCATTGACCAAATGATCCAGCAGGTAAAATACATGTTATGTGTTTACACTTCAAGCAAAAATTCATGCAAAGAATACAGGTACATAATGCCAAGGATTGCTGTATTAATTAAACAAACCCAGTGATTTAAAAAACAACCTGAAGAATAGCAAGTGAGAGAAAACACATTTTATATTCTCATATATTAATGCTGTTTTATTTGAAAGTTTTAAAAATCTCGTATGCACATTTCATTGGTTTCATTCAGCAAATACTTGTTACTTCATTCAGGCACCATGCTAGGTGCTGAGATAGAATGGTGAAAAGAAATGAATTTTCTGTCCTCGTGGAAAAACAGTCTGGTGTAAAAGACACACACTAAACACTATAAAACCCAGTGACTTAGAGGGATGATGTGCTAAGATTATAATAATAATACCCAGTGACATGAGGAGTTGAGAGACACAGTCTGATTGAAAACAGGCCTAGAAGACTTACTTCAAACATGAGTTTGCATGACAATTGTGTTATTTTCACACCTCCTTGCCCCCTCCCCAAACTCATATAAAATGCTTTTGTTAAATATAACTGCCATTTTATGGCCATCATTTCACAGGAACAGGAACACTGAGAATATCCCACGACACACAACTAACACCTGGATAATCGTTCCTCTGTTCTTACTAATGCATCTCACCAGAGAATAAAATCAAGGAAACTGATTTCAGAAATTCACTAACTTACATCACAGTCAGAACTCCTCATCAACAGACCACATGGCACAAACTGGATGGCTTTTAAGATCTAAGCTGCAAGCTGTAGACATGTTTGGACTTTTCAACATCACCCCTAAGAGACCTCAAAGGTACACTAACACAATCAGCCTTTGATGACATAGTATATCATATATCCATATACTCATATGTCCCTAATTCAGCAGATTTGCATATGATCTGCATTCTAACATACCCACAACTATGTTTTATATGTGAGAAGACTGTAATATGATAAAACCTTTAAGGAGCCACTGCTTTGTTGTGTCAATTCTTATATTCATCCAACAACGATCGTTATCTTAGCCATATCCTCCATTCACCCTTTAACCACAATTGAAGGGCTAGACAGTTCTGAAGAGGGCAGAATTTTTTAATCTTTTTTACATCCTCAGCAGTCTAGTGAAAAGGAATTTGGACCCTGATTCAACAGGCCTGAGACCCAGTCTCAGCTCAGCCCTCATTATACTCCCTTGGACAGCAAAGTCCTGTACCCTGAGTCAAGTTTACAAAATAGCACTAACCTCCTCACAGGCTTGTCTGTATGACTTCAGGGTAACATTGTAAAAAGTGCTTCAAAAATACTCAAAAGTAAGAAGAATTGCAAAACATAATTTTAAAAAACATCACCCAAGGGAATACACACAAACAGCTTACTTAGGGTTTTGCTATATGACAATTTTGTAATTTCAATAAATTAGACTGATATTTTCCATCTTTTACTAATACAAATAATGAATCTAGGAAAAACAACTCCCCCAGATGGCAAGCCAGGTTTAGTCAGTTTTAGAAATTCCAAGTATACTGGCTGTTCTAATTAATCAAAGAATAATTTCTGAATTGCTAATTTTTACCTTATACCAATATTAAACATACATTAGAACACCGTTGATAGCTGTACATTTTCATGTGTAAAAAAATAAAAATAAAAAAATTGTTGATTCAAAAAAATACCAGTGGAACCATTGATTAGACATCTGCAGTTTGACTATAAAATAGCAAAATTGATTTCTTTTTTTTTTTTTTTTTTTTGAGACGGAGTCTCGCTCTGTAGCCCAGGCTGGAGTGCAGTGGCCGGATCTCAGCTCACTGCAAGCTCCGCCTCCCGGGTTCACGCCATTCTCCGGCCTCAGCCTCTAATAAGATTTCCAAAAGTATTATCCATTTACTGTCAGAGATTATAAATTGGCAACTGATAAGCATGATTCAGTTCATTAATTTTTTTTTTTTTTTGGCCTACATAGTATTTTAAAACCCAAGAGATTTTATATAAGAAAATTAGTTTTCTTCAAAAATTGCAAACCTGGCTACACCGGGGCTAGCAGTGTGCTGGAGCTAGCTTGTACTTGCTCATTGAGCCAATTATTAGTATTCCTTCTAAACATGTTCAGTGACAATCATAGTAGAGGCTTGAAATTAGCTATCTGGGAGTGTTTACGCCATGAGAATTGGCAAATGCAACATGTCACAGTTTGTTGTTGTTGTTCTTGTTTTAATGAACCAGTTGTTAAACATTTACCAGCACACCTCTGCACTGGGATCACAATGTCACATGGTAGCACAGGCTGGCGAGAGTAGTGACTCCTTCCTCAGACAGGATGTGGGCTCTTTAGTCCATATCCATCACCATTTCCTATTGTTTTTCGTCTGACTCAGTTCACTTATTTTAATTACCCGTCTAGCATAGTTAAGCATTTGACTTTGCAACTCCTGGTTTACGGTCAAAACACACATTCAAAACACACTCTTAGACGATAACATAGGGGAAAAAAAATCAAGTCACTGGGCTTATTTGAAATTTTAAAAAATAAAAGGCTTAAATTGAACACTGTTGGACAAATTGAAATATCATCTTTAGATTCCTTTTTGTTCCTTTTCAAACCATTGTTATTTAAGCACCAAAGAAGACTGTAACATACATTTCAAGTCACAAAGTAAGAAGTCAGCAAAAAAAAAAAAAAGTTTTTAAAGAGAAGATAATTATTTAACCATATATTTTTAAGAAACAAACTATAAAACCTGGAATTTTTTATTTCTAGTGAAAAAGCCATCATTGCTTCTCAAAAGCAGGCTTCCTTCATTTGTTTAAAAACCTTACACAGATATTTGACGGAACTCTTGAAAACCTGGACAAAAAAAAATTCCTTCACAAGAGAAACCTCTGATTAAATGAGTATTTCAGTAAGAATGTCTGAACATGAAGCCAGACATGATAGTGGTCAGGAAAGTTCCCTTTCAAGTCACATTAAGTGGATTCCTACACAAATGACTGCAGTGTATCCTGTTCTAATACATAGATCTGTGTTTCCCACGACAGTAATGATTGCATGTATCAGTCTCTTCCCCTGGGGCATGAACTACCCACTAAAAGAAAATCATTGTTCAAAAACCACTTCCAAGGTCCTAAGAAAAAATACAGAGGACAAAATTGAGGAAAGAACAAAGACCAATGGAAGTTCCTAAAACAGTTCCCATCAATGGGTTTTGTATTTCTTGACACTCTCCTAACAGTAATCACTTCCACCATTACAACTATGCAATATGAGCAACTACGAGAAGTCTCTATCCCAATGCACTACTTTAAAAAATCTATCTTCCTTCCTTTCCCCTCACTAACCTCACTTTCAGCCTCAGGCCTGCTTTAGCAAGGTGACTGATCTTTTTTTTTTTATCAAGATACTCAAAAATAACAAGTATCTGGAATTCTATCCTAGTCCCCAAATTATAAGGTCAACATTACTTAGCCATGCATGGCTTACAGCTAACTTCAAGAAAAAAAGAAAGTTAAGGAAACACAAAGGAGGCAAGGAAGAGAGGGAGGATGGTAAGGGAAGGAAGGGAAAGGAAAGGAAGAACATGAACATGTTTTGAGGTTACATGAGGCAAAAAAAAAAAAAAAAAGGGATATGTTTAAAAAACAGAAGGAGGAAAACAATGTCATGTGTCTTCTTACATTGTTGTTAATATAAATTTTGTGCAGGGACAAAAGTCAAATGCCATTGTTATGAATCACCTTGAAAAAAATTTTGTCTCTGAGTTTTGACATCCTTCATGTATGTAGGACATGCTTGAGAGTACATTGGAAAGTTCAGGAAATGATGCAGTTTAGAGTCAAGAGGAGTTTGTTGATAGAACCAAAAACAAAACAAGACACAAAAAAAGAGAATAACAGTTTTACCTGTAGTGAGTAATATGTGCTGGCTATACTAATTCATATTGAGCTTTGTTTCACTGTACTGATTTTCACCAATTTAATGCTAAAGGTCTAGACCTCAGTTACCTCAAGATCTCTTTTAGTGAAAGAGGTCAATGTGCACTGGAGTACTTTTCCTCAAAATGATCAGATTTGCATCACAGCTGACTACCAGAGAGGTCATTCCTGAACGTTCAAGTTATCTCACTTCTCTGCCTAGTCTAAGAACCAGCCAGAATCCAGAAGCTTCACGTGGATGTTTACAATAAGAAATATGCCATCAGCATGTTTCATTTAATTTTGGTTGAAGTATTTTAACATGCACATTACCCTAATTGAAATTTAAAAAAAAAAAAAAAAGCAGTAGCAAAGTAAGACTCTTACTTCATAATGGAAGACATCATAATTGCAAGACTATCAAAAAGTAAACGCTTTAGGTAAAAATCAGTCTTTGCTGCAACCAATGGGCTCCTAGGGCAGGACGTGCATAGCTAAGGAAAGTAGTAATAAGTTGAAAATGGACAGAAGAGGGATTGAAGGAAAGAGAACAAAAAGGAGAAACTAAGGTATTGGTAATAATAATATAGTCATAAAGCTAACACTTATTTAGTGCTTACTATGTAATGGGCACTGCCATAAGCACTTAACAAAAATTAATTCATTTTAATTCTCAGCAATCCTTGGAGGCAAACACTATTTTAATTCCCATTTAGTGAATGAGGAAACTAAAGCATAGAGCATTTCATGACCGGCTTGAGGGTAACAGCTATTTAGTAGTATATTGAGGATTTAAATCAATGTAGTTTGGCTCCAGAGTCCATGCTCCTAACCACTACACTAGAGGCCTATATAGGATGGTTACCAAATGGAAAGTGGGTTCAACAATAAGCTTGAAATCAACTACACACACACAAACACACACACACGAGAGAGAGACTGAGGGTTTCCTAACCACTACCCTAGAGGCCTATACAGGAAGGTTACCAAATGGAGAGAGAATTTAATTCAACAATAAGCTTAAAATTAATTACACACACACACACACACACACACACACACACACACACGAGTCACTCTGTCTCTCTCCCTTCCCCCTCTCTGAGATTTTCCCTTATAAGGGGAAAAAAAAAATTTGCATTGCATTGAAATTAACATATTCTCCTACTAATAAGTACAACATAAAATGTAATATGTACTTGGCAACAAGTAACACGTGCTATTACAAACATTAGAAAAGAATACAAAAAGCCTTCTCCAGAAACATGAGTACATAACACTTTAACCACGAAAGAGATCCCATTCGTAGGGCAGCCCAAGAACACACAGTGCCATCCAGCGATAAAGTAGGTGAAGCACGCATGTATCCTCTTCTGCAAGGGAATCGAATATTAAACCTTAGTCTTTTCAATAAGCAATTCAGAATTTTCAGATAAAAAATGGAAACTAGCATAAGTAATAACGTATCTTTTATTTTTCTATGACTTGTGCCAAATTACCTTACATTTAAATTCTCCACTATTTCTTAATTAAGTGTATAAATTCAGACAAGACCAACTCAAACTATTAACTTGAGAGTTAAGAGGAGTCGCGGATAATTTAATAGAGTACTTCATTTTCCTCAAGAAATCATTCAAACTATTAACAGCATCTCAGTCACCCAACAAGGATATATTATCATCATATAGGGTACTTCGATCCTACCTAACATGACTTTTCAGTTAGTGTATTTTGCAGAGTTCAAAAGCAGTCAGTGATTAAGGCTGAATGCACCTGCCCTATACATGGCAAAGTAAATTATGGCTAGTTCTGCCTTCAGCAGCACCCACACTACAGAACCTCCAAAAAGAAACGGATGCAGCAATTAAGCATATGGTAAAGGAGAGACAAGGAGAGATACGGAGAGGAACTGGGCAAGCATCAAACAATGTAAAATTTATCTATGCACCTAAATAGGCAATTATTTTTACAAAACTCTCATACAGACAAGGTTTACATAATGATGTAACTAAATTCTAAAGTTTAGTTTTCATCCGAAGCCACAACGTTATGGCTGATTTTACCACTAAGAGAAAATATTTATTTATGTCCCTGGAAGAAATTTAAGAAACATTCATTAGTGAATTTTTTTCTTTAATTTACTTATTTGTTTATTTTTGGAGACAGAGTCTTGCTTTATCACCCAGGCTGGAGTGCAGTGGCACAATCTCAGTTCACTGCAAACTCCATCTCCCCGGTTCAAGTGATTTGCCTGCCTCAGCTTCCCCAGTAGCTGGGATTACAGGCGTGTGCCACCATGCTCAGCTACTTTTTGTATTTTTAGTAGAGATAGGGTTTCACCATGCTGGCCAGGCTGGTCTCGAACTCCTGACCTCAGGTGATCCACCCGCCCTGACCTCCCAAAGTCTTGGGATTACAGGCATGAGCCACCACACCCAGCCCATGAGTTCCTTAAATATAATTTCTTTTCTAAAACACTTACCAAACTTTTTTTTTTATTATTATGGTACTTTAAGTTCTAGGGTACATGTGCACAATGTGCAGGTTTGTTACATATGTATACTTGTGCCATGTTGGTGTACTGCACCCATCAACCCGTCATTCACATTAGGTATATTTCCTAATGCTATCCCTCCCCACCCCCAACAATAGGACCCAGTGTGTGATGTTCCCCTTCCTGTGTCCAAGTGATCTCATTGTTCAATTCCTACCTATGAGTGAGAACATGTGGTATTTGGTTTTCTGTTCTTGCAACAGTTTGCTGAGAATGATGGTTTCCAGCTGCATCCATGTCCCTATAAAGGACACAAACTCATCCTTTTTTATGGCTGCATAGTATTCCATGGTGTATATGTGCCACATTTTCTTAATCCAGTCTGTCACTGATGGACATTTGGGTTGATTCCAAGTCTTTGCTATTGTGAATAGTGCCGCAATAAACATACATGTGCATGTGTCTTTACAGCAGCGTGACTTATAATCCTTTGGGTATATCCCCAGTAATGGAATGGCTGGGTCAAATGGTATTTCTAGTTCTAGATCCTTGAGGAATCGCCACACTATTTTCCACAATGGTTGAACTAGTTTACAATCCCATCAACATTGTAAAAGTGTTCCTATTTCTCCACATCCTCTCCAGCACCTGTTGTTTCCTGACTTTTTAATGATTGCCATTCTAACTGGTGTGAGATGGTATCTCATTGTGGTTTTGATTTGCATTTCTCTGATGGCCAGTGATGATGAGCATTTTTTCATGTGTCTGTCGGCTGTATGAATGTCTTCTTTTGAGAAGTGTCTGTTCATATCCTTTGCCCACTTGTTGATGGGGTTGTTTGTTTTCTTCTTGTAAATTTGATTGAGTTATTTATAGGTTCTGGATATTAGCCCTTTGTCAGACAAGTAGATTGCAAAAATTTTCTCCCATTCTGTAGGTTGCCTGTTCACTCTGATGGTAGTTTCTTTTGCTGTGCAGAAGCCCTTTAGTTTAATTAGATCCCATTTGTTAATTTTGGCTTTTGTTGCTGGTGCTTTTGGTGTTTTAGACATGAAGTCCTTGCCCATGCCTATGTCCTGAAAGGTATTACCTAGGTTTTCTTCTAGGGTTTTTATGGTGTTAGGTCTAACATTTAAGTCTCTAATCCATCTTGAATTAATTTTTGTATAAGGAGTAAGGAAAGGATCCAGTTTCAGCTTTCTACTTATGGCTAGCCAATTTTCCCAGCACCATATATTAAATAGGGAATCCTTTCCCCATTTCTAGTTTTAGTCAGGTTTGTCAAAGATCAGATGGCTGTAGATGTGTGGTATTATTTCTGAGGGCTCTGTTCTGTTCCATTGGTCTATATCTCTGTTTTGGTACCAGTACCATGCTGTTTTGGTTACTATAGCTTTGTAGTATAGTTTGAAGTCAGGTAGCATGATGCCTCCAGCTTTGTTCTTTTGGCTTAGGATTGTCTTGGCAATGTGGGGTCTTTTTTGGTTCCATATAAACTTTAAAGCAGTTTTTTCCAATTCTGTGAAGAAAGTCATTGGTACCTTAAAGGGGATGGCATTGAATCTATAAATTACCTTGGGCAGTATGGCCATTTTCACAATATTTATTCTTCCTATCCATGAGCATGGTATGTTCTTCCATTTGTTTGTGCCCTCTTTTATTTCACTGAGCAGTGGTTTGTAGTTCTCCTTGAAGAGGTCCTTTACATCCCTTATAAGTTAGATTCCTAGGTATTTTATTCTCTTTGAAGCTATTGTGAATGGGAGTTGATTCATGATTTGGCTCTCTGTTTGTCTGTTACTGGTGTATAAGAATGCTTGTGATTTTTGCACATTGATTTTGTATCCTGAGATTTTGCTGAAGTTGCTTATCAGCTTAAGGAGATTTTGGGCTGAGGCGATGGGGTTTTCTAAATATACAGTCATGTCATCTGCAAACAGGGACAATTTGACTTCTTCTTTTCCTAACTGAATACCCTTGATTTCTTTCTCTTGCCTGATTGCCCTAGCCAGAACTTCCAACACTATGTTGAATAGAAGTGGTGAGAGAGGGCATCCCTGTCTTGTGCCAGTTTTCAAAGGGAATTTTTCCAGTTTTTGCCCATTCAGTATGATATTGGCTGTGGGTTTGTCATAAATAGCTCTTATGATTTTGAGATACGATCCATCAATACCAAATTTACTGAGAGTTTTTAGCATGAAGGGCTGTTGAATTTTGTCAAAGGCCTTTTCTGCATCTATTGAGATAATCATGTGGTTTTTGTCTTTGGTTCTGTTTATATGCTGGATTACGTTTATTGATTTGCGTAGGTTGAACCAGCCTTGCATCCCAGGGATGAAGCCCACTTGATCATGGTGGATAAGCTTTTTGATGTGCTGCTGGATCTGGTTTGCCAGTATTTTATTGAGGATTTTTGCATCGATGTTCATCAGGGATATTGGTCTAAAATTCTCTTTTTTTGTTGTGTCTCTGCCAGGCTTTGGTATCAGGATGATGTTGGCCTCATAAAATGAGTTAGGGAGGATTCCCTCTTTTTCTATCGATTGGAATAGTTTCAGAAGGAATGGTACCAGCTCCTCCTTGTACCTCTGGTAGAATTCAGCTGTGAATCCATCTGGTCCTGGACTTTTTTTCGTTGGTAGGCTATCAATTATTGCCTCAATTTCAGAGCCTGCTATTGGTCTATTCAGGGATTCAGCTTCTTCCTGGTTTAGTCCTGGGAGAGTGTAAGTGTCCAGGAAATTATCCATTTATTCTAGGTTTTCTAGTTTATTTGCATAGAGGTGTTTATAGTATTCTCTGATGGTAGTTTGTATTTCTGTGGGGTCGGTGGTGATATCCCCTTTATCATTTTTTATTGCATCTATTTGATTCTTCTCTCTTTTCTTCTTTATTAGACTTGCTAGCAGTTCATCAATTTTGTTGATCTTTTCAAAAAACCAGCTCCTGGATTCACTGATTTTTTGGAGGGCTTTTTGTGTCTCTATCTCCTTCAGTTCTGCTCTGATCTTAGTTATTTCTTGCCTTCTGCTAGCTTTTGAATGTGTTTGCTCTTGCTTCTCTAGTTCTTTTAATTGTGATGTTAGAGTGTCAATTTTAGATCTTTCCAGCTTTCTCTTGTGGGCATTTAGTGCTATAAATTTCCCTCTACACACTGCTTTAAATGTGTCCCAGAGATTCTGGTATGTTGTATCTTTGTTCTCATTGATTTCAAAGAACATCTTTATTTCTGCCTTCATTTCATTATGTACTCAGTAGTCATTCAGGAGTATGTTGTTCAGTTTCCATATAGTTGATTTAGTTTCTTAGTACTGAGTTCTAGTTTGATTGCACTGTGGTCTGAGAGACAGTTTCTTATAATTTCTGTTCTTTTACATTTGCTGAAGAGTGCTTTACTTCCAACTATGTGGTCAATTTTGGAATTAGTGTGATGTGGTGCTGAGAAGAATGTATATTCTTTTGATTTGGGGTGGAGAGTTCTGTAGATGTCTATTAGGTTCGCTTGGTGCAGAGTTGAGTTCAATTCCTGGATATCCTTGTTAACCTCCTGTCTCCTTGATCTGTCTAATGTTGACAGTGGGGTGTTAAAGTCTCCCATTATTATTGTCTAAGTTTTTTTGTAAGTCTCTAAGGACTTGCTTTATGAATCTGGGTGCTCCTGTATTGAGTGCATGTATATTTGGGATAATTAGCTCCTCCTGATGAACTGATCCCTTTACCATTATGTAATGGCCTTCTGTGTCTCTTTTGATCTTTGATGGTTTAAAGTCTGTTTTATCAGAGACTAGGATTGCAACCCCTGCTTTTTTGTTTTCCATTTGCTTGGTAGATCTTCCTCCATCCCTTTATTTTGAGCCTATGTGCGTCTCTGCATGTGAGATGCGTCTCCTAAATGCAGCAAACTGATGGGTCTTGACTCTTTATCCAATTTGCCAGTCTGTGTCATTTAATTGGACCATTTAGTCCATTTACATTTAAGGTTAATATTGTTATGTGTGAACTTGATCCTGTCATTATGATATAAGCTGGTTATTTTGCTCGTTAGTTGATGCAGTTTCTTCCTATCATCGATGGACTTTACATTTTGACATGTTTTTGCAATGGCTGGTACCTGTTGTTCCTTTCCATGTTTAGTGCTTCCTTCAGGATCTCTTGTAGGGCAGGCCTGGTGGTGACAAAATCTCTAAGCATTTGTAAAGGATTTTATTTCTCCTTCACTTATGAAACTTAGTTTGGCTGGATATGAAATTCTGGGTTGAAAATTCTTTTCTTTAAGAATGTTGAATATTGGCCCCCACTCTCTTCTGGCTTGGAGAGCTTCTGTCAAGAAATCTGCTGTTAGTCTGATGGGCTTCCCTTTGTGTGTAACTCGACCTTTCTCTCTGGCTGCCCTTAACATTTTTTCCTTCATTTCAACTTTGGTGAATCTGACAATTACGTGTCTTGGAGTTGCTCTTCTCGAGGAGTATCTTTGTGGCATTCTCTGTATTTCCTGAATTTGAATGTTGGCCTGCCTTACTAGGTTGGGGAAGTTCTCCTGGATGATATCCTGCAGAGTGTTTTCCAACTAGGTTCCATTCTCTCCGTCACTTTCAGGCACACCAATCAGACGTAGATTTGGTCTTTTCACATAATCCCATATTTCTTGGAGGCTTTGTTCATTTCTTTTTACTCTTTTTTCTCTACACTTCTCTTCTCGCTTCATTTCATTCATTTGATCTTCAATCGCTGATACTCTTTCTTCCAGATGATCGAGTCAGTTACTGAAGCTTGTGCATTTGTCACATAGTTCTCGTGTTATGGTTTTCATCTCTATCAGTTCTTTTAAGGTCTTCTCTGCATTGATTATTCTAGTTATCCATTCATCCATTCTTTTTTTAAGGTTTTTAGTTTCTTTGTACTGATTACATAGTTCCTCCTTTAGCTCTGAGAAGTTTGATCAACTGAAGCCTTCTTCTCTCAACTCGTCAAAGTCATTCTCCGTCCAGCTTTGTTCCATTGCTGGCGATGAGCTGTGTTCCTTTGGAGGGGGAGATGCGCTCTTATTTTTTGAATTTCCAGCTTTTCTGAACTGCTTTTCCCCATCTTTGTGGTTTTATCTGCCTCTGGTCTTTGATGATGGTGATGTACTGATGGGGTTTTGGTGTGGGTGTCCTTTCTGTTTGTTAGTTTTCCTTCTAACAGTCAGGACCCTCAGCTGTAGGTTTGTTGGAGTTTGCTTGAGGTTCAGTCCAGACCCTGTTTGCCTGGGTATCAGCAACGGAGGCTGCAGAAGATAGAATATTGCTGAACAGCTAGTGTTGCTGTCTGATTCTTGCTCTGGAAGCTTTGTCTCAGGGGTGTACCCCGCCCTGTGAGGTGTGAGGTGTCAGTCTGCACCTAGTGGGGGGATGTCTCCCAGTTAGGCTACTCAGGGGTCAGGGACCCACTTGAGCAGGCAATCTGTCCATTCTCCCATCTCAACCTCCATGCTGGCAGATCCACTGCTCTCTTCCAAGCTGTCAGACAGGGGCATTTACCTCTGCCGAGGTTTCTGCTGCTTTTTGTTTAGCTATGCCCTGTCCCCAGAGGAGGAGTCTACAGAAGCAGACCAGCCTCCTTGAGCTGTGGTGAGCTCCACCCAATTTGAGCTTCCGGGCAGCTTTGTTTACCTACTTAAGCCTCAGCAATGGTGGGTGCCCCTCCCCCAGCCTCACTGCTGCCTTGCAGTTAGATCTCAGACTGCTGTGCTAGCAATGAGGGAGGCTCCGTGGGTGTGGGACCCTCTGGGCCAAGTGTGGGATATAATCTCCTGGTGTGCTGTTTGCTAAGACCCTTGGTAAAACGCAGTATTAGGGTGGGAGTTACCCGATTTTCCAGGTGTTGTGTGTCTCAATTTCCTTTGGCTACGAAAAGGAATTCCCTTCCCCCTTGCACTTCCCAGGTGAGGCGATGCCCCAGCCTGCTTCAGCTCTCGCTGGTCGGGCTGCACCCATGGACCAGCGCCAACTGTCCGACATGCCCCAGTGAGATGAACCCAGTACCTCAGTTGAAAATGCAGAAATCACCCATCTTCTGTGTCGTTCACTCTGGGAGCTGGAGGCTGGAGTTATTCCTATTCGGCCATCTTGGGTGCACGCCCCCTAAACTTTTAATAGTAGTTATCACTAAGGAGTGGAATTGCAAAAAACAATTTACTTATTAAATCATACATTTGTATCATTTTGGCATTTTTTTCTAATATGAATTTCTTTTGTTAAAGATGTGAAAAAAGTACTATGCACCATACTTTTACAGTCATAACGAAGAAACACTGAAAGATAAGACTTTGTCTCTATTTTCTACATATCTCTTACACATTTCAATCATTTGTGTAAATGATTTGCACATACACTAATAAAACACAGCTTCTGGTTAATTTAACAAATGTCCTTCACCACAGAACTACTTCAGAATCTAAGCATTTTGCACAGCATATTTTCCAACTGACAGCTAAGTTAACTTTTAAATTTTCATTTTTTAAAGTGCCGTGATTAACAATGCATCAACAGGGCCAGGCATGGTGGCTCACGCCTGTAATCCTAGTACTTCGGGAGGCTGAGGTGTGTGGATCACCTGAGGTCAGGAGTCTGAGACCAGCCTGACCAACATGGTGAAACCCTGTCTCTACTAAAAATACAAAAACTGGCCGGGCATGGTGGTGGGTGCCTGTGATCCCAGCTACTTGGGAGGCAGAGGCAGGAGAATCGCTTGAACCTGGGAAGCAGAGGTTGTGGTGAGCCAAGATCACACCACTGCACTCCAGCCTGGGTGACAGAGCGAAACTCCATCTCAAATCATCATCATCATCATCATAATTATGCATTTATGGGAAGTGAATATGATTTAAAAGACTGGTATGTAAACTGTGACCAGTGGAGTCGAACTTGAGGTTCATGTCTATGGCCACTGGAATGTCCCTCTCTGCTGTTGCTTCCCTTCAGGACAAGTGCTTCACATGAAGAGCTCCTAAACACTCCTAAAGACTACCAGTTACAAAGGTATTTTGTAACTACCAGTTACAAAAGTGCAAAGCTGCTGTCATGCACTTAGTCCATATCCTTGTTGCCTCAGTTGTGGTCATTGTGTCCACACAGTCATCAAGTCTTAAAGTTCTGTCCAGGGCGGATGCAGTGGCTCACGCCTGTAATCCCAGCCCTTTGGGAGGCTGATGCAGGCGGATCACCTGAGGTCAGGAGTAGGCAAGACCAGCCTGGCCCGCATGGTGAAACCCCATCTTTACTAAAAATACAAAAAATAGCCAGGTGCCATAGTATGTGCCTGTAATCCCAGGTACAAAGGCTGAGGCAGGAGAATTGCTTGCACCCGGGAGGCGGAGGTTGCAGTGAACCAAGATTGCGCCATTGCACTTCCGTCTGAGTGACCGAGTGAGACTCCATCTCAAAAAAACAAAAAAAGTTCTTTCTAAATCACTGTATGTTCTTTTAGTCCCCTGTCCTGAGGTAGCCTGTAGAGCAAAGACATTAAGTATAGAACTATCCCCCAGACCAGTCAAGAAAGTTGCTACAACTTCAGTTTTGATTAAAAATTATTTGGGGAACTAAGATGCCATTTAATTTTAGGAGTATCAAATGATAATATTAGTGGGACCATCCAAGAAGCCTCTCTATATAAGAGACACACCTTGCAGGTTTACCCTAAAACACACTTTCTTTTTAAATTGTAACCCCCAGGTCTACTGCATCAGAGTTATCTGGGGTGCTGCTCCAAAATGCAGATTCCTGAATCCTGCCCCAGACTGAGTGGATTTCAATGCTTGCGTGTGAGGCCCAGGAATCGTTTTTTCAAAAAGCTCACTGGTACTTTTATATATCGTAAGTTCATTAAGTATTCTGTGGGACAGCAGTTTTCAAATTTTGCTGCACATCAGAATCATCTGGAGAGATTTTTAAAACCTCAGTACACAGGCCATGCCCTATACCAGTTAAATTAGAATCTCTGGGGATGGGAAAGAGGCAGCAGAAGTTCTGAAAACTCCACAGGTGATTTCAGTGGGCAGCCAACTTTAAGCACTGGTGTTGTAAAGGACCAAGGTACAGCTTAGATACCAAATTGAGTCCTCCTGAGTGTCAAAGCACACTCAACTTGAGACTTTTAGCAGTAACAACAACGACAAAATGGTTAATACTCACTTTTTCACAGTGACAACAAGACCTAACAAGCTGCCATAAAAATCTTAAGTATGGTTTAAACACAGAAAAATTCTCATTACCAAATATGACTACATACAATTAAAAAAAAAGTTTTCAACACTTTTAAACAAACAAAAATGTGACTCATTAATTCCAGCCTCCATTGAAAGAAAACTTATGCTCTAAATACAGCTCTGAACCTATCTTCTAAATCGGTTTCATTAAATAATATGATGAAGTGACCAATATGCTTTTTTTTCATGCTGTTACATATCAATCTGCAACAGCTTGAGGACAGTTAGAAAATACAGAAGTAGAATGTGTATCAGAATAAACTAAATTTCAGATTCATTGAGCTGATATCTCAAGTCAAGAGCTTCTGTAGTTAAAAGACTGAAAGATGGATGCACCCTGATTTTCCCTCAGGGGCTTACAAGATAAGATAGTGCATTACTAAACCTGACAAAACATATCTGACTATACTGCACCAGAAACTACAGTCACAGAATTTTAAAAGCATGTCTTTACTTAATGAAGTACAAATTTCAAAATCAAACTGGGCCTATAGACTTAGCAGAAGGCAAAAGGAGAATGTACTCATTTTACTATTGTGACCTGGCTTGAATTCAACAGAATCAAAGATATAAAAGAATTGCAGAGCTGTCTGGTGGAAAGGAAATCATCATTTCATAAAGGACTCAATGACTTACATGATTTCAAATCATGCTTTAAGTGTCTACAGCTTACTTTAAAGAAAACCTCAAAATGCATCTGAATTATCGTCTATCCTATAAGTGTGGTTCAGTTTCAGGAAGAACTGATTGAACTGAAAATAACTATCCCACCAAGAAGACAGTGTTCCTGGAAATTTAAAAAATACAGACTATAGAGCTAGGCTGAAATTTCTTACAATTGTCTCAACAATGTGTTAATCCCCTGTCCCTATGAAAATCCACCTAAAATATAAAATCGCTGACATTAAAAATGAATACCACTCCATCAGCAATGAAAGCTTGAATCAGAACTGATACAGACCTTCATTTGTACAGAATGTATGTTCTTTAATAGTAACAACACAATGGTATATAAAACCAAAACTGTCTGTAGCCACCTCCACCTGCTAAGGTGGTGAACTGGTTTCCCATTGTTGCTGTAACAAATTGCCCCTAAACTTAGTGGCTTCTAATAAGACAAATTTAATATTTTATAATCCTGGAGGTCAGAAGTCTGAAACCACTCCACATGGGCTAATGTGAAGGTGTCGACAAAGCTGGTTCCTTCTGGAGGCTCTCAAGTGAGAATCTGTTTCCTTGCCTCTTTAAGCTTCTAGAGTCTGAGTGCATTTGTTAGATGTGTGATCTCATTCACCAAATCACTTCAACTTCTTGCTACCATTATCACACCTCAAACTATAGTAGTCCCCTCTACTTTGTGGTTTCACTTTCCACTTTCAACTGCAATCTAGAAATAGTTGAGTACAGTACATATTGTAATGATATATTGGGACAGACCACATTCACATAACTTTTATTACAGTATATTATTACGATTGCTCTATTTTGCCATATTGTTCATCTCTTATGGTGCCTAATTTATTCATAGTTATGCATGTAGAGGAAAAAAACACAGTATTTATAGGGCTTGGTACTAACCATGGTTTCACGCATCCACTGGGGATCTTAAAATGTATCCCCCACAGGTAAGGAGAGACTATTGTAATGACTCTGATACTCTCGCCTCTCTCTTACAAGAACCCTTTTTTTTTTAGTTTCATTAGGCCCACATGGATAATTCAGGATAATCTCCCACCTCAAGATCTTTAATTTAATCACATCTATGATGTTCCCTTTACCATGTAAGGTGACATATTCATAGGTTCTGGGGATAAGGACGTGGACATCTTCGGAGACTACTTTCAGTTCACCACAGGTGGTAATACGGAAGGAGGAAAGAGTAGACATAGTAGCGGTTAAACATTATTTTTCACTTTCAACATGAGTGGGGAAGGAAGAAAGAAAAGACCCAAATTTCAAAGCATCAGCCCATTCTTCTGTGTTCTAAGACTATTCTAACCATTACAATAGCTACTGCCCACATGTGGCTATTGAGACTTTGATGGCAATATTCCAAATTAAGATGTGCTGTAAATGTACAACTACATATAAAACTTGAAAGACATCATATAAGAAAAAAGTAAAATGTCTAATGATTAATTTTAAACAAATTTTACATTTTGAAAGGAAAATATTTTGGACATATTTGGTTGAATAAAATATATAATCAAAATTAATCTCATCTGTTACTCTTTATTTTTTTAACAGGGCTAATAGGGAATTTTAAATTACAGATGTGGGGAATAAGCACACTCAAAAAAGATGAAATAAAGTCTTCTGCCATAAAAGCAACAAGAACACTGGCAAAAATTCTCAAAATCAAATTTTTGAAAACTCTGGAAATTAACTAAAGCCTTGCAATAACTGATGAGTTTTTATCCAAGGAAAAAAAAAAACACCTGAATTTTAATAAGACCAGCAAGCTTTGTGACATCTTAACTTGCCATATTATCATCCACTTCTACCAGGCTTGAGAACCAACAGCCTCATCAGAAACGAAATACTAGCAGCCTGGCAACCACAAAAGACAGCAGAATGAGTTTAAAGTTTAGTGGGGGAAAACCCAGGCTTTCTTTTCTTTTTTTTTTTTTTTTTTTTTTTCCAGCTTCACTGATGAATTCTACCAAACAATAAAAGAAAAATTAGTACTAATTCTTCACAAACTCTTCCAAAAGCCAGGAGAGGAAGGAATACTTTTCAACTCTTTCTATGAAGCAAATGTTACTCAGGCACCAAAAACTAACAAAAACATCATCAGAAAACTACAGACCATAAAAACCAATATCCCTTATGAATATAAACCTAAGAATCCTCAGCAACATACTAGCATACTGAGTACAGCAATACATACAAAGGATCATACAACTTTACCAACTGAAAATTTTCCAAGGGTTGAAAGATTGGTTCAATATACAAAAATCAATGTCAACTGTTAATCAATCAATAACCAAATAACATATAAATGGGATAAGTGACACAAAACAAATCATCATGTCAGTAGTCACAGAAATAGCATTTGCCAAAATTCAACACTCTTTCATGATAAAAACAGTCAGTAAACTAGGAACAGAGGGTACTTCCTTGACCTGTTAAAGCATAACAAGGAAGGCCAGGCACTATGGCTCATGTCTGTAATCCCAGCACGTTGGAAGGCCAAGATAGGAGGATCACTTGAGCTCAGGAGTTTGAGACCAGCATGGGCAACATAGTGAGAGCTCATCTCTACTAAAATTCAAAAAAATTTAGCTAAGCATGATGGCATATGCCTGTAGTCCCAGATACTCAGCGGGCTGAGGTGGGGGAATGCTTGAGCCTGGGAGTTCAAGACTGCAGTGAGCCATGATCATGCCACTGCATTCCAGCCTGGGTGCCAGAGAGAGACCTTGACTTAAAAAAAAAAAAAAAAAAAAAAAGAGTATCACAGAAAAAAACACAGCTAACATCATACATAATGGTGAAAGACTGAAATGTTTTGCCTTGAGATCAAGAACAAGAAAAGGATGCCTGCTCTTGCCACTTCCATTCAACATTGTACTGGAATTCTGTCCAGGGCAGTTAGGCAAGAAAAAGAAATACAGTGCACTCAGATTGGAAAGGAAAAAAGCAAAACTATCTTATTTTGCAGATGATGTAATCTCACACTGGAAAAATCCTACGGAATCCACTAAAATACTCTTAGAACTAAATAATGAGCCCAGCAAGGTTGTAAGATTAAAAAAAATTAAATATATGATCATCACATTAAGTTCTATTGCTCAATGCTGATCACAATAATTCAACTTTAGAGAATATAAACAGCCTATGTAATGCAGCACCTATGCCAAGATCAGCAAACTTATAGCACCCTCCCAGTGAGTGTTGTACCTTGGCAGACAAGGATAATAATCACAGCACTCTTTTCCAGAAGTCATGTCAACCTTCTCAATACCACCCTCCAGTCCAGGTCCAAGTGACAGAAAGATTAAAGCTGTCTGCAGTCTTGTGTTGCTTCTACTACCATTCCACCAAAACAGCACTAGTAGTCAACTCCTGCTCTACAGGCTTGGCCCAATGTCCTGCCAAGAAAGTCCTTCTTTCCCAGCCAAACAAACAAGCAAACAAAAAACAGCCTGTTACTGACTCTTTACTTTGAATGGACCTACTAACTATATAGGACATAGGGTTATTATTTGAAATGTCACACCCGATGTTTATTCTTCACAGGAGTATGAAGAAATGGCCAGATTTAGTACCAATCACAACTGCTAGGAGAAGGCTTTCAGTCAGTCACACCAAACAATAAATGCAACGGCCTGAAGCAGGAGAAAGCTTGACATGTTCTACAATGTTTAACCACTACTATGTCTACTCTTTCCTCCTTCCATATTACCACCCGTGGTTGGCTGAAAATAGTCTCCAAAAGATGTCAACGTCCTTATCCCCAGAACCTATGAATATGCCACCTTATATGGTAAGGGGAACATCATAGATGTGATTAAATTAAATATCTTGAGATGGGAGATTATCCTGGATTATCCACGTGGGCCTAATGAAACCATGACGCTTGATGCAGGTGGTTTATTTATCATTTAGCTACAATGATGCCATAATAGTTGGGACCAAAGAGACATGATCTAGTTTACAGACATGGTCCATAAATTAAGATGGGTAAATAGTCACCATTGATTAGCCAACAAACAAGGACATGATGGCAACATTTCATTCTAAATAAAATTCCTGCCCCCTACAAAAAAAAGAAAAAAAAAAAAAAACAAGAAAATAAATAAATAAGTAAATAAAATAAAAAATTCCCTGACCTGAGAAAATGCAAAGATAAAGGTGAAATTAATTAGTAACAAAAACAAATTGTTCTAACTCTAAAAGTAGACAACAAAGATGATTCTGATATCATTAAGCACAGCTTTAGGAATAGTCCATTAAATTCATGATTCTACTAGGTTCTGCAAGGACAAAATCTAAATTCAGGAAATACATGTTAACATCAATAGATCTTTCTATTCCTATTTCTTTTATATCTTGAACTCAACTATTTTTCTATTGTTTTACAACATTTGAAAGCTCCAAAGTGTTTTTAAGTATCTAATAAGAAAATTAAGCTACATCACCATAAAATATGTCTCCCCATTGTATTATTTTTTCCTTTGGGGTACCCTCCCACTAGTAATTATCAATTATTACAAGTTGAAGACCTGACTTTCCTTTTTAGTTCATATCATATAAAAATATGCAATGCCCATGAATATAACTAATGACTTCAGTATACAAAACCAGAGCATGTTCCCAATTCACTTACATTTCACTCAGTTTTCCTCAAGAAGACAACAAACCATATTTTGTATTGAAGTCAATTTGCATTTAACCTAACCAATAGCATTACAGCAACATAAAATGATAGAGTATCAAAAATTCTTTAGAGCTTTCTTTGTAAATAATCTGATTTTTCCTTTTTTGGTTTAACTTCCTAATTACTCATCTTAATAACAGATCCTTTTTTTCAATATTTTAAATTGATGATTTTTGATTTAATTGAAAATAAAATTATAAATATTGATAGTACATATAATGTTTTGATCTATGAATACACTGCGAGATGATTAAATCAAGCTAGTTAACATACACATCTCTTTTTTTTTTTTTTTTTTTTTTGGAGATGGAGTCTTGCTCTATTATCTAGGCTGGAGTACAGTGGTGCAATCTCGGCTAATGCAACTGCTGTCTCCCGGGTTCAAGCAATTCTCCTGCCTCAGCCTCCAGAGTAGGTGGGATTACAGGTGCCCGCCACCACAACTGGCTAATTTTTGTATTTTTAGTAGAGATGGGGTTTCACCATGTTGGCCAGGCTGGTCTCGAACTCCTGACCTCAAGTGATCCATCCTCCTCAGCCTCCCAAAGCATTAGGATTACAGGCATAAGCCACCATGTCTGTCCTTCATCACCTCATATATTTGTGTTTTTATGATAAGAACATTTAAGATCTAATCTCTTAGGAAATTTAAAGCATACATTATTATTAACTCTAGTCACCTTGCTGTACAATAGATCTCCAGAACTTATTTATCTCATCTAACTGAAACTTTGCCCTCTTTGACCATCATCTCCCCCTGCCCCCACCTCCAACCCCCAGCCCCTGGCAACCACCATTCTAGTCTCTGCCTCTAGGACTTCAACTTTTTCAGATTCCACATATATACAAGACCATGTGATATTTTTCTTTCTGTGCCTAACTTATATCACTTAGTGCTGCAGGTTCATATGCCTTGTTGCAAATGATAGGATTTTCTTCATTTTTAAGACTAAACCATATTACATTGTGTATATATAACACATTTCTTTATCTATTCATCTGATGATTTACGTTTAGATTGATTCCAATGCTGCAGTGAACATGGGAATGCATATATTTATTCAACACACTGATTTTCTCACCTTTGATATATTCTCAGAAGTGGGATTGTTAGATCATATGGTAGTTCTACTTTTAATTCTTTTAAGGAACCCCCATACTGCTTTCCATAATGGCTATACTCATTTACATTCCCACTAATAGTGTGTAAGTGTTCCTTTTTCTCCACACTCTCGCCAACACTTATTATCTGTCTTGCTGATAATAGCAATTCTAACAAGTTTGAGGTTGTGGTTTTAATTTGCATTTTCCCTGATGTTTCATGGTGTTGGACATTTTTTCAAATACTTGTTGGCCACTTGTATGTCCTGTTTCAAGAAATGTCTGGCCAGGGGCGGTGGCTCACACCTACAATCCCAGCATTTTGGGAGGCCAAGGCGGGTGGATCACCTGAGCTCAGGAGTTTAAAACCAGCCTGGTCAACATGGTGAAACCCCATCTCTACCAAAAATACAAAAATTAACTGGGCATGGTGGCCCGCAGCTCTAATCCCAGCTACTTTGGAGGCTGAGGCAGAAGAATTTCTTGAACCCGGGAGGCGGAGGTTGCAGTGAGCTGAGATGGCACCACTGCACACCGGCCTGGGTGACAGAGCAAGACTCCATCTCAAAAAAAAAAAGAAAGAAAGAAATGTCTATTTAGGTCGTTTGCCCAATTTTTAATGGGGTTATTTGTTTTCCTTGTTATTGAACTGTTTGGGTTCCTTATATATTTTGGATAATAATCCCTTATCAGATATATGCTTTGCAAAAATTTTCTCCCATTCTTTAAGTTGTCTCTTCACTCTGTTGATTGTTTTCTTTGCTGTGCAGAAACTGTTTAGTTTGATGCAATCTCATTTGTCTAGTTTTGCTTTCATTGCCTGTGCTTTTTGGGCTCATATCCAAATACCTTCACCAAAAAAAAATGTCAAGAAGCTATTTCCCTATGTTTTATTCTCGTAGTCTAACAGTTTAGGTCTTATGTTTCAGTCTCTAATCCATATTATCTATGTATTTACATTTAGAGACAGGGTCTCGCTTTGTCACCCAGGCTGGAGTTCAGTGGCACGCTCATAATTCTATGTAACCTCTAATTCCTGGGCTCAAGCAATTCTCCTACCTCAGCCTCCCAAGTAGGTGGGATTGCAGGTGCTCACAACCATGCCCGGGTAATTTTTATATTTTTTTTGTACAGACAGGGTCTCATTATTATTGGCCAGGCTGGTCCCAAACTCCTGGCCTCAAGTGATACTCCTGCATACTGGGATTACAGGCCACTGCACTGGCCCTTTTAATCCATTTTAAGTTGATTTTTGCGTATAGTGTAAGATAACGGTCCAACCTCATTCTTCTGCATCTGAATATCCAGTTTGTTTTTTTGTTTGTTTGGTTTTTTGTTTGTTTGTTTTGGTATTTTTGAGAGAGTCTAGCTCTGTCACCCAGGCTGGAGTGCACTGGCACAACCTCGGCTCACTGCAACCTCCACATCCTGGGTTCAAGAGATTCTTCTGCCTCAGTCTCCCAAGTAGCTGGGACTATAGGCACATGCCACCACGCCCGGCTAATTTTTTTATTTTTAGTAGAGATGGAGTTTCACTAGGTTGGCCAGGCTGCTCTCAAACTTCTGACCTCAAATGATTCCCCCACCTTAGCCTCCCAAAGTGCTGGGATTACATGCATGAGCCAGTGCGCCTGGCCAGTCAATTGATCTTTGACAAAGGTGCCACAATATACAATAGGGAAAGTACAGCCTCGCCAATAAATTGTATTGGTAAAACTGGATATTCAGGCTGGGTGGGGTGGCTCGTGCCTGTAATCCCAGCACTCTTGAGGTCAGGAGTTCAAGAACAGCCTGGCCAGCATGGTGAAACCCTGTCTCTACTAAAAATACGAAAAGTAGCTGGGCATAGCGGTTCGTGCCTATAATCCCAGCTACTTGGGAGGCTGAGGCAGCAGAGTCATTTGAACCTGGGAGGCAGAGGTTGCAGTGAGATTGTGCTGCTAAACTGGACAGCCTAGGTGACAGATTGAGACCCTGTCTGCAAAAAACAACAAAAACAAACAAACAAAAAATCAATTGACTGTAACTGTGTGTATTTATTTCTGAGCTTTCTGTGCTGTTCCTTTGGTCTACACGTCTGTCTTTATGCCAACAGCATGCCGTTTTGATTACAATAGCTTTGTATTATATTTTGAAATCAAGAAGTATGACACCTCCAGCTTTGTGTTTTTTACTTGAGACTGCTTTGGATTCATTAACAGAATGAAGGATAAAAATTATAGGATTGTCTCAGGGAATACAGAAAAAGCATTTAGCAATATTCAACATCTTCTCATGATAAAAACTTACAATAAATTAGGTATAGAAGGAATGTACCTCAACAAAATAAAAACTACATATTACAAGCCCACAGTTAGTATCATACCCAACTTTCTGCTATAACCTTCTATTTTTCCTTCTCCCTCAAAGGAAGAAAAAACAAAACTCCCTTTGAAGAGTTCTCTTAATTTCCTTAGTCATAGACTGTGCTGCCTCTCTACTTTTTCCTCCTATACTCATGCTTCAACACAATCTCAGCTTTTAGCTCTACTTCCTTCCTGAATACACAATTGCTTTCCTCACAGATTTGTACATTCACGGGCTTTTCTCAAGGAAATTCTTCTAGAGCTGATCTATCAATTAGGCACAGTAGGCACAATGCTTAAGACCCAAAATACTTTAAGGATACACAAAATGTTGCAATTTTCATTTCATTTAAAATCAGAAAAAAAAAGTGTAATAATAATAAACGTAGAATAATGAATTACCTTCATCGTTATACCAATGCAGTTATAGAATATAATTTTTAATATTTTTATGAAGGAAAGGACCCACAAAGGCAAAAGTTCCCAGGGCCCACAGAAGTCATAATGGGCCCCTTCTTCTAAGTCAGCCTAGTCCCAGATCTCTCCCCAGTCAAAACTTGTCCATTCTAGCCTCATAGGCAAGACCTGCACCAGAAGTAACAATACGGGTACTTATCAAAACCTGATTAATAGTGATGGTTACGTAACTCACTAAACTTACTAAAATCATTAAGTTATAATATTTATGATATGTAATATATACCTCAATAAAATTATTTAAAAAAAGATATAGAGTTGTTTTAAAAAGCTAGAAACACAGGTATATCTAAGGACACAAAACAATGAATTTTAGATTACTATACTTGTTTGAGATTCAAAAGTTTATCAGTCAAAACGATAAGAATTAAAATTGTATCTACTTGAATATGTTCATATAATATGATCAATGTACATATGTGAGTAAAGGATAGTGACATCAAAAGTGACAAAACATTCTGTATGTGAAAATAATTACGGTGCTAAAAAAACTAACTCATTGTAGTAGTAATTAAGGGAGCCTGGTTGCAATTAAGTACAGGAAGGATATTAAAACTTCCAAAAGATATTTCTGTAAGCCACAACAGAAGAACAGAGCAACAGAATAAGTAGAACCACATCCAAACCCACTTCCTTGTTATTTACCAATGTCATCTAAAGAACACTGTTTAGATGCTGATGTTAGTTGTCTTGACTGGACAAATTTAAATCATATTCAGACTAAAAAAAAAAATCAAAAGAATTTTTGAAAAGGGTTAAAAGTTATAGCCTTAAAACTATAAAAAATGTAGTGCCCACTACAAACCACATCCTGGCAATTGTCATGTCTCTATAATGAACTACTTGAAATGGTTTTGTTGTGGCTGAGGCAATCGTTTCTGAGTTAATAATCAGCTACTATTCCAATCGGGTGTAAATTGTCTTTTTTACACTAGATCACTTTTAAGAGGATTATAACAATTTAATTTTTAGCAACTAATGTTCAATGTTATAATCATTCGTCATTCCATATAATATAATCAAAATGAGTAGAAAAGTATGTTTTTTACTACTGCATGAAATTGTATTCATTTTCCAGGCAGCTGAAATTAAGTTCAAATGTTATCTGCTTAATGCAGGTGAACATTTATATCCAAAAAAAGAATTTTTTTTTAAATTTAAAAAAAGGTGAAGTTTCCTGTTATGCTTTTTAAAAAGTACCTAGAAATAGCACTCCTTATTTACATAAAGTAGATTTTAACCATGTTGTGGTTGGTTTTTGGATCTAGAATTTATAAGTGTTATCTTAAATTGAAAGACAAATTGAAGTCAGTCAAGGTTTATCTATTATGAAAAGTTATAATAATTATGATAAAATAATTATGTTGTTAGTCAACTTTTTAATCTCAACACATTACTAACAGTGAATTATTTTTTCAATAACCGAATAAAATTAATGCTTGTCATCATCATATTTTCTGATTTACAAAGTATTTTTCACATCCTTTATTGCATTAGATCCTAAAAACAACCCTCTACATTAGGAGAGTAAATATTTGTGGATTGCTTCCCCAGCATCCATTTCCCTCTCTTCTGGCCAAAAAATAACCATACCATTCTTTGGAGGAATCACCTGTCCCCCAGTCTCAGCCATACGGTTTGGGTGGAGTTAACCCCATCTCTAGTACCAGGAATCGCTTAAGCCGCTCAGTGTGTTCTATCTTTCAGGCCCCATTTATCAGTTTAGGAATGGTCACTTAAACCAGTGAAATTATGTTCTTGCTTTCTGGAACTTCTAGGAAAAGGGAACTTCCTTTTTCTCTCATAGGAACTACTCTAAGATTCTGAAACTTTTCGGAATAATATGGTGTAAGAATGTAAGATCTGGCTGGATGCAGTGACTCACACCTGTAATACCAGCATGTTGGGAGGCCAAGGCAGGAAGATCCCTTAAGGCTAAGAGTTCGAGACTAGCCTGGACAACACAGTCAGACCCCCTGATCTCTAAATATATATATATATATATATAAATTAGCCAGGCATAATGCCATACACCTGTAGTCCCAACTACTACGGAGGCTGAGGAAGGAGGATTGTTTGAGTCCAGGAGTTCGAGGTTGCAGTGAGCTATCATCGCACCACTGCATACCAACCTAGACAAAAGCACGAGACCGTATCTCCTTAAAAAAAAAAAAAAAAATGCAAGATCTGAAACCAAAATGGCTACAACCTTAGTTCCACATAAGGAAGGAGGGATAAAAAGGAGGGAGAGGGAAGAAGGTCGACAGCATAGAGGAGAAAGGAAAACAGGAAAGTAAAGATAGACGAGAGAGACAAAGAAGAGAAAAGAGATGCCCAAACTAGAGAAGGGCACATGAGAAGAAAGGGAGGACAGAGACAAGGAATAAAGCAGAGGCAAACAGAGAAAAACAGAGCTCAGGATGCAGTGAATCCAGAGAGTGAAAAAGTTCTTACCACGCATTGCCTTGCACTTCAGGTAAGCTATAGAATAAATTATCTGTTACAACTGCCTTTTGAAGTTCTCTAACCACTACTCACAGTCCAGAAGCTATTCTGAATGGCGCAGCTGTAGCAAGTCTATGAAGAGACATATTCTTTGCCTTAAAAGACCATCTCACCTATTAGAATTTATGGATAAAGAAACAGAACTCTTGCTCAGCACAGTGGCCCTGGCCGGGTGCAGTGGCTCACACCTATAATCCCAGCATTTTGGAAAGCCAAGGCAGGTGATGAGGTCAGGAGTTCAAGACCAGCCTGGCCAACATGGTGAAACACCGTCTCTACCAAAAAATACAAAAAAAAAAAAAAAATTAGCCAGGAGTTTTGACACACGCCTGTAGTCCCCGTTACTCAGGAGGCTAAGGCACAAGAAGCGCTTGAACCTGGGAGTCGTAGGTTGCAGTGAGCTGAGATCACGTCACTGCACTCCAGCTTAGCTTACAGAAAAAGAAAAAAAGATAGTTAATGTGACTGAAATACACTAATTTTAGCAATCTGAGTTAATTGTAGTACAATAGGCCAAATCACTGCTACTGTGTTTGCCAAAAGCAAATAATCTCATCATTAGCTGTTTATTGAGTACTTATCGTAATTCTAATGGTTTACCATCTTTTCTCATCTTCTCTGGCAAACCTAAGGGTTACGAGACATTCCCATTGGTAACAGTAGTTCTCACATTGATCTCAAAGAATTGGAAAAACCAATTTTTGACAAAGGCTGGGCTGGGCATTGAGGATACCATTGTAAGCAAAAACATTGTCCCAGCCATCATAGAATTTACCGTCTCAGGGAGAAACATGGACAATAAAAATAGACACAGACACGCACACACATACACACACCCCAAAAATGACTGACTATATACCTGTATGTATATGCATGAGTTTGCCCTCACTGTGCCCTCACTTTGAAGGGGCCCTGCGGTGATTCCACCTTCCCCACCCTTACTCCCAGGGAAATACACACCTTCACATGGTGAACCACTAGTTACATGCTAGAAGCGAATTAAACTCTACGATACTCATCTAAACAATACAATACTCTTTACACATTAGAGTAAAGTAGTCTAGGTAAAAATTAGGAGACTTAAGTAGAGTCCCAACTCCATGACCTGCTACATGATCTGTGAGTCCTGATGTAAAAAAAAACTGTAGGGCCTCCTGTGGAAGTTATTAACAAATTCAAGACAGTGACAGCAGAACATTGAACTAAGCCCAGGGCTACCCATGACTGCACAGGTTACACACCCATGAAACCTTCATGGCTTCCAAACTTATTGGATGTGCAACTTTTATTCATTGCTTACCCTACCTCAGGTTCCTTACAGCTTAGAATTAGGGGAAGAAAAGACTTTCTGCACCCTCCCATAACTAACATCTGTAGTTCTTTATTAAGGAGTGAAACCATTCATTTGAACAGAGTTCTTTCACCTTTTTATAGAAACATTAAAATTCTGACTGTGACTTGAAGCTACTGTTATGTAAAAACCCATACGTAGTATTTCATTTTCAACTATATTGATGTTTTTTATTTCTATATACCTCCTTAATTTTGCCTAAGAGGAAAAAATATCCAAAGCAGTGTTCCAAGTTTACTATTTTCCCATGTATGCCTTTTAAATCTGAAATTCCCAACTGGGGTCTCTATGTCTAGAAAGTAGTTTTTCCCACAGTAAAATGTCTCCATGCACAAATCAGATATTTTCTTTTTCTATCACGGAAAAATTATCTATTCAGAATCAACTTCCACATATGGTACAGCATCTGGGTCTGATCCAGTGAAAAGAAGGCAAAATGTCATTTTGACAGTGAGTTAACCCTTTTATTCCCCTAGTTTAGTATTTAGCACAACATAACTGATAAGTATGGAAACCAGGAATTCTTTATCTGGGGTCTATAAACAGATTTCTGGGAGTTCATCAACTCGAGTGAAAAAAAAAGTATATCTTTATTTTCATCAACCTCTAACTAAAATTTAGCATTTTCTTCTATTATAAATGTAGGTGACAAACCACAAGAGTACCTATGACTTGATCACGAATAAATATTATCATATTACAATTGTATCATATTACAATTACTACAGATACCATGAAATACCATTTATCTTCAACACGACTTCAAAATTGTAATAGTGTTATACCCACTATTAGATATTGTGACTTAATGTGTTAGAAAAAATTATATTTTTAATAATAGAAAATTGATTTTTCCATTGAATATATTTCAACATAACTGGCTTCTTTTGTAATCCTAAGTACCTCATTTTATGTGTTCAAAAACACAATTGCAAGGAAAAGTCCAGACTTCACCAGACTACCAAAGGGGTTCATGGCACATAAAAGGTGAAGAAACAAGTCAAAAGAAGTTATAGGGTACATATGAAGCAACTATATCTCTTGTCTTACAAGAAGCAACAGACACATTCTAGTAAAAACAGCCTGGAAAATTTGAGTTCAACAATGATGTCTACATTACAACAAAATCTTCATGGTCCGTGTATTTTAATATGAAAACAAGTACATGAGCCGGGCGCAGTGGCTCATGCCTGTAATCCCAGCACTTTGGGAGGCCAAGGTGGGCGAATCACATGAGGTCAGGAATTCGAGACCAGCCTGACCAACATGGAGAAACCCCATCTCTACTAAAAATATGAAATTAGCTGAGCGTGGTGGCACATGCCTTAACCCCAGGTACTCAGGAGGCTGAGGCAGGAGAATTGCTTGAACCCAGGAGGTGGAGGTTGCAGTGAGCCGAGATCGCGCCATTGCACTCTAGCCTGGGCAATAAGAGTGAAATTCCGTCAAAAAGAAAGAAAGAAAGACACAGAGAGAGAGAGAGAGAGAGAGAGAGAGAGAGAGAGAGAGAAAGTATATCAAAACAAAACAGTTTTTGTTGTTGTTGTGTTGGTTTTTGTATTGTTTTTGTACATGTGACCACAGAATTTGATCTGAAAAGGTATAACCCAGACACAGTTTTTATAACATTATCTGAAATATTATTTGGATTGTTACCTGGGATGACAGTAGGTTACAATCAATGAACAGTCCTTTTCCGGTTTTGTATTTTTGTATCAATCCAGCCATAATAGCTCCATATGCATACAGGCCAGTGGCAAGATCAGTCATGGCTACTCCTGGGCGAACTGGACCTCCATCCTGATTTGAAGGTTGGGTTGAGAAAGAAGAAATAATTAAACATTAAAAGAACTATATGATTTCTCAAATCTTCTAATGTGAAATAGAAAAAAGAATTGTCTATGAAATGTGCAGACACACACAAAAAAGTTAATAAAATAAATTGCTATTGTGAGTATCTGTTGGTAATAGGAAAATATTTATATTTGCTATATAATTCTCAGTGTATTTCTCTCCGCCATGCCTACTAACCTAACTAACCCAAACTAAAAATAAAAGATTTTTTAGAAACCGATCTGATGTTTCAAATGTTTTAAATTCTTTCTTGATATATTTTATCTTGTTTATACTAAAAAAAATTAATTGAATTTAAATGGGTTAATTTATTGGGGAGAAAGAGTTAAAGCAGTGTTTTTCTCCTATTGGGTGAGAGGCTCTCTCACAAAAAAAAAAAAAAAAAAAAAAAGAAAGTAAAAAATCTGATCAAACCTCCTTATAAGCATGCCAATAGCTGGCAAAAATACTAACGGTGTTTGCATAATAATTTTAAAAAAGACTACTTACCCATAAAAAGCTTTCAGCAGACTGCCCCTGGATTAGGATTACTATGATAAACTGAGAATCTACAGATTTATGGGACATGGAGCACGGGGCACAGGACATGAGCTTTGCAACTATCTGGGTATAAAATGGAGATGTTTCACAGCCTGTAACACTGCCTGCTAATAACTCATATATTTCATTAAGGACTTCATCTACTGCTCTGGGCCGCAGAGTTTTGTCTATTGCAGTAAGAAAGGATCTGGGGGCCTCTCTCAATGTCCTGGACCTGTCTCTGCTTTTCCTGAACCTTTTGATTGCTTGTATTCTTGAAATTATAAGGAAAGCTTAACATTGATTAACATCTCCACTTCACGTCAGTCTGATTTGATAATCCAATTCTTGGCCCATATGTAAACATGTTAGAACAGTACTTGACATAAAATAAAAATCACCTATCAAAATTATCATCAACATTATTATTAACCATTGATATATCAGACAGTTTCTACTTGTCACTACCTTTAATTCTGATAAGCCTTAAATGGCACAGAATACCTAAAAAAACTCACATTTCACATTTCATCTGGTTGATGCAGTCATTCAATTACCTCCTTATTAATTAATTCTAGCTTCCGTTGAGTCATTTTCAGAAGTTAATTTGTCCTTTTTCTGTATCCCATCATAAACCATGTTAATTGTTTTGAAAAGTATTGTTTTCCAAAATTATGTTTAAAGCAAGTAACTGAGACTGTAGAGTAGCTAAACTTATTTTTTCCCTGCTTTTCAATACAATTTCAAGGACGATATTGCCATGAAACTTGGAAATGTCTGGCAGTTTACTATTACCATTATTGTCAAAAGTTGTAATGTAATGCCTTAAATCAATATATTTAAAATTAAATTTGTCATTAGAATTTAAAATTATTTAATGTCTTAAAAGCGAGAGACAAGTTCAAAGTTACGTAGACCCTTGAACAACAAAGTTCTGAACTGCCTGGATCCACTCATATATGGATTTTTTTTTTTTTTCAATAAAAGCTACACTAAAGGCTGGGCACGGTGGCTCACACCTGTAATCTCATCACTTTGGGAGGCCATGGCGGGTGGATTGCCTGAGGTCAGGAGTTCGAGAACAGCCTGTCCAATACGGTGAAACCCCATTTCTACTGAAAATACAAAAATTAGCCAGGTGTGGTGGCACATACATGTAATCCCAGCTACTCACGAGGCTGAGGCAGGAGAATTGCTTGAACCCAGGAGGCGGAGGCTGCAGTGAGCTGAGATCGCACCACTGCACTCCAGCATAGGTAACAGAGCGAGACTCCATCTCAAAAAATAATAATAATAATACTACCATATGACCCAGCAATTCCACAACTGGGTAGATATCCAAGAAAGAAGAAAATCAATAACGAACAGGTAAGTGCATTCCCATGTTTATTGCAGCACTACTGACAACAGCGGAAATATGGAATCAACCCAAATGTCCATCAGTGGATGAATGGATAAAGAAAATGTGTTCATGTACAGTGGCTCATGCCTATAAATCCCAATACTTTGGAGGCCAAGCAGGAGGATCACTTGAGGCTACGAGTTCAAGATCAGCCTGGGTGACAGAGTAAGATGCTGTCTCTACCAAAAAACACAAAAATTAGTTGGGCATGGTGACACACACTTCTCGTACCAGCTACTTGGGAGTCTGAGGTGCAAAGATCACTTGAGTGCAGGAGTTCCAGGCTGGAATGAGCTATGATCATGCCACTGCACTCCAGTCTGGGCAAAAGACTGAGACCCTGTTTCAAAAACAACTGCAATGAGATAGATAGATAGATAGATAGATAGATAGATAGATAGATAGATAGATAGAAATATTATTCAGCCATAAAAAATTAGCTGGGCAAAGAATAAATTCCTGTCATTTGCAACAATATGGATGTAACTGGAGGACATTATGTTAAGTGAAAGAAGCCAAGCACAGAAAGACAAATATCACATATTCTGACTCGGATGTGGAAGCTAACAAAGTAGATCTCATGAAGATAGACAGCAGACTAGTGGTTACTAGAGACTGGGAAGGGTAGGGGGAGGAGAGATGAAGAGAGGTTGATTAGTGGGAACAAACATACACTTAGATGGAAGAAATAAGAATTGTTATTCAGTAGATCAGTAGGGTGACTATAGCTAACATCAAAAGGCTGTACATTTCAAAACAGTTCACAGGGAATCATTTGAATGTTCCTAGAATAGAGAAATGGTAAATATTTAAGGTGATGATGGGTATATCAACAGCCCTGATCTGATTATATTAATGTATGGAATGATCACATGAACCCTGAAAACATGTACACCTACTATGTATCGATTTTTTAAAAAGCTTAAAAAAAAAAATGAAGCTTCTCAACCTGATAAAGGGCATCTATTAAAAAATCATAACCCAGATCACACTTGAAGGTAAAGAACTGAATGCTTTCCCCTAAAATCAAGAACAAGGTAAGAGGCCAGGCACGATGGCTCATTCCTGTAATCCCACACTTTGGGAGACTGAAGGGAAGATCACTTAAGCTCAGGAGTTAAAGCCCAGACTGCACAACATAGTGAGACCCCCACCTATATATTTTACAAAAGAAAAAAATTTTTTAACTAATCACTTTTTTAATGGAATAAGACAAGGATGTCCACTCTAACTGCTTCAATTCAACATTACACTGGAGGTTTTAGCCAGTGCAGTTAGGGTACAAAAAGAAATAAAATGAATTTAGATTGCAAAGAAAGAAGTAAAACTATCTCAATTTGCAGATGACCCAGTCTTACGTATCAAAAGTCCTAAGGAATCCACTAAAACACTCTTAGAACTAGTAATCGAGTTAAGCAAGATTGCAAGATAAAAGCCAATAAACAAACATCAGCTGTATTCTATACAGTAGCAATAAACAAACAAAAAATGAAATAAAACAATTCAATTTATAATAGAATCAAAAAGAATAAAACACTTAGAAATAAATTTAACAAAAGAAGTACAAATTTATACTTTTAAAATAATAAAATATTGTTGAAAGAAATTAAGACAAAAATAAACCAAAAGTCATGGAGCAGAAGATTTAATATTGTTAATATGGCAATGCTTCCCAAACTCCTCTGCATGTTCAAGGCAATTCTACCTACCAAAATCCTAGATGCCTTTTTTGCAGAAATAAAATCTGATCCTAAAAATCATATGGAAATACCATAAACAAAGAATAGCCAATATAGAAAAAGACAAAGTTAGAAGACTCATAACTTCTAATTTCAAAACTTATTACAAAGCTACTGTAGTAAAGGCAGCATGGTACTGTTGGAAGGCAGACATATAAACAATAAAAATTCTCACATTTACATCCAATTACTTTTTGACAAGTATGCCAACACAATTCAGTTGTAAGATCCTTTACAAAAAATGGTGAAAATAATAAAGTTGGATCCCCTCCTTGTAGTACATACAAAAATTGACTCTAAATGGATCAAAAATTGTAACAATAAGAGCTACAACTATGTAACAGAAGAAAATATACACGTAAATCTTTACGATCTTGGATTTGGCAATAATTTCTTTGATATGACATCAAAAACAGTAGCAACAAAAGAAAAAATAGATAAATGGGACATAATTGAAATTAAAACCATGTGTTTCAAAGGACACTACCAAGAAAGTGAAAAGACAACCCACAGAATAAGAGAAACTTTAGCAAATTATGTACTTGATAAGAAATTTGTACAAAATTTCCTTTTTTTTTTTTTTTTTTGAGAGTCTTGCTCCCTCACCCAGGCCGAAATCCAATGGTGTAATCTCGGCTCACTGCAACTTCCACCTCCTGCACTCATGCAATTCTCCTATCTCAGCCTCCCATGTAACGGGACCACAGGCACACACCACCACAACCAGTTAATTTTTGTAGAGACAAGGTCTCGCCACATTGCCCAAGCTGGTCTTTAACTCCTGGACTCAAGTGATCCACTGGCCTGGGCCTCCTAAAGTGCTGGGATTAAAGGCATGAGCGATCACACCCAGCCTGGAATTTTTAAAGAACACTTACAATGCAAAAATAACAAGAAAAGTGACCTACTTTAAATATGGGCAAAAGATCTCAATAGACATTTCTCCAAAGAAAATATACAAATGGTCACTAAACACATGTAAAGATGCTTAACATCATTAGACACCAGAGAAATGCAAATGAAAACACAATGAGTTTACAACTCAACAATAAAAAGACAAATAATCCATTTTTTTTTAAATGGGTAGGTCAGGTGCAATGGTGCACACCTGCAATCCCAGCACTTTGGGAGGCCAAAGCTGGAAGATTCCTAGAGCTCAGGAGTTTGAAACCAGCCTAGGCAAAAAAAAAGCAAGTCTGCGTCTCTACAATAAATACAAAAATTAGCCAGACATAGTGGTGCACACCTGTGGTCCCAGCTACTAGGGACACTGAGGCAAAAGGATTGCTTGAACCCGGGAGGTGGATGTTGCAGTGAGCTGAGATTTCACTACTGCACTCCAGCCTAGGTAACAGAGCAAGACTCTGTCTCAAAAAAAAAAAAAAAAATTAAAAATTGAAGTTAAATGGGCAGAGGTTTTAAGGACACATTTCTCCAAAGAACATAGATACAAAATGATGAATGGGCACATGAAAAGATATTCAACATCATTAGTTGTCAGAAAAATGTAAATTAAAACCACAATGAAACACTACTTCACACTCACAAGGATGACTATATGACTACCATAAAAAAAGAGAGATAATAACAAGTGTCAACAAGGATGTGAAGAACTAGAGCCATCATGTACTGTTGGTGGGACCGTGAAATGCGGTAGTCACTGTGATAAACAGTCTGGCAGTTCCTCAAAAAGTTAAATATAGAGTTAGCATATGACCCAGCAATTTCACTAGTAGGTATGTACCCAAGAAAATGAAAGCATGGGCCGGAAGCATTGGCTCATGCCTGTAATCCCAGCACTTTGGGAGGCTGAGGCAGGTGGATCACGAGGTCAGGAGTTGGAGACCAGTCTGACCAACATGGTGAAACTCCATCCCCCCTAAAATTACAAAAATTAGCCGGGTGTGGTGGTGCATACCTGTAATCCTAACTACTCAGGAGGCTGAAGCTCGAACCTGGGAGACAGAGGTTGCAGTGGGCCAAGACTGCACCACTGCACTCCAACCTAGGGGACAGAGCAAGACTCCAACTTGGGGAAGAAAAAAAAATTTTTTTTTAAATTAAAGCATGTGTCCTCACAAAAAGCTAAGACACAAATTTTTACAGCAGCATTATTCACAATAGCCTAAGAATAGAAATAACCCAAATGTCCATCAAATTATAACAGATAAATAAAGTGTGGACTAGCCATACGGTGAGATATTTTAGGCAACAAAAAAGAAATAAACTATTATACTAATACACAAAAGCACTTTAACAAATATTATGCTAAATGAGAGAAAGGCTGCATATTATATAATTCCATTTATGTGAACTATCTAGAACAGACAAATCCATAGAGATAGAAAGTAGATTAGCCAGGGGCTGGGAGGAGGCAGGAATAGGGAATGACCACAAATACATAAAAGGTTTCTTTATGGGGTGATGAAAATGTTCTAAAATTGACCGTAGTAAGGTTGCAAAACCTGTTGAAGTATACAAAAAGCCACTGAATTGTATGCTTTAAATGGGTGAGTTGTATAGTATATGAATTATATCTCCATAAAGCTGTTATATTTTTAAACTCCATAATTCTGATAATTAAATGAAGCAGAAAAAATAAAGTTTAAAAAAAACTCTTTAAAGTCCTGCTTAAAATCATGTATTTAGTAAAAATTCTATAAGTTTTCTTTCATTCAAGGCTATTGTTTTATTTCACTTATTTATTTCAATGAAGTTTTATTTCATTCAAGGGTAACAATAACTAAAGAAGGGGTACCATTCACTCCTTAGTACAATTCTGAGGTGGCTATGCTCATACTGTGAAAATATCTTATAAATATATTCCTGTCATTGAAAAGTTGTCAAAATGCCAGAGAAATAAGGAAGTAAAAATAAATTACCATTTAGTGAGTAGAAATCCCCACAGAGAACAACACTGTGGCTGTGAAGTGCCTAAGTATTCCCAGGTGCAATAAGACAAAATCAGAGAAGAAGCTGTGTAATCTACAAGGTACAACCCCATTCCACATCTGGAACTCCACAGAGCCCTGCTGCTACGACAGTACAAAACAACGTCTCCCTTTTCCTTAACTCTGGGATGAATGGGGTGGTATTTTCTCTATCATGGGTAAAGGGATTCGTTACTCAACATCTTTATTAAAAATATATTGAAAAAAATGGGTAATTAACAAACTTTGTTAAGCAATATGCCTGAGAATCTCACCATAATTTATTAGAAGTGGACTTAAACTCCTATATAGACTTTTAAACATCAAGTAATATTTTATTTTGTTAAATTATAGCTTTAGAAATTGATAGTACAATTTTTATTTTGTTCATGGTCTCTTAGAAACAGCTTTACATGTATTTAGCTTTTTTAATGAATTAACGTAACCCTTTTGTCAGAGAGATTTATGATAATTTTCGTGTAAAAGTAACAGATATGCCTGTTATCAATAAAGACAAGAAAGGGAAGAGTATCTAGTTAACACTTCAGACATGCAATTATAGTGGGAGGACAAAGTATTAAATAAAAATATTAAAAGTCTTCTGATTATTCACTTTCCATATGTGTTCATGTATTTCTCTGTTTTCACTATTCCCAATGTTATTTTCTTTTCTTCTTCTTCTTTTTTTTTTTTAGATGGAGTCTTGCTCTGTCTCCCAGACTGGAGTGCAGTAACACGATCTCAGCTCCCTGCAACCTCCACCTCCTGGGTTCAAGCAATTCGTCTGTATCAGCCTCCTGAGTAGCTGGGACTACAGATGCATGCCACCATGCTTGGCTAATTTTTGTATTTTTAGTAGAGGTGGGCTTTCACCATATCAGCCAGGCTGGTCTCAAACTCCTGACCTCGTGATCTGACCGCCTTGGCCTCCCAAAGTGCTGGGATTACAGGCGTGAGTCATCATGCCCAGCCCCCAATGGGTTATTTTCTTATACTTTGTCATCCCCCATTCATTCATGTATTCAAAAACTCACTAAAAGTAGAAGTTGACCAATAGTGGAAAAACCAGTCAAATGCGAATAAGGCACAGTTTAGATAAAAGAATTGTATCAGTGATAATTTCTTAGTTTTGATCATAGCTCTACAGTTTTGAAAACATTAACATTAAAGGAAAGGGGGTGAAGAATATAGGCACTCTATTATTTGTGCAATTTTTTTGATAGGTATAAAACTATTTCAGGCCAGGTGCAGTGCTCACGCCTGTAATCCCAGCACTTTGGGAGGCTGAGGTGGGCGGATCACCTGAGGTTGGGAGCTCGAGACCAGCTTGACCAACATAGAGAAACTCCGTCTCTAATAAAAGTACAAAATTAGCTGGGCATGGTAGCGAGCGCCTGTAATCCCAGCTACTCAGGAGGCTGAAGCAGGAGAATCACTTGAATCCGGGAGGTGGAGGTTGCAGTGAGCCAAGGTCGTGCCATTGCACTCCAGCCTGGGAAACAAGAGCAAAACTCCACCTTAAAAAAAGAAAGAAAGAAAAAAAGAAACTATTTCAAAATTAAAAAGTCAAAAAGTAAAACCTGAAATTCTTTCTTTAAAAAATGATAATTTTGAAATGGCAGAAATGGTTTAGTGGTATTTATTTATTTATTTATTTATTTATTTATTTATTTATTTTGATTATGCAATCTAGAGATTTAAGGGGGAAAACCACACCACTACCTGTGAAGGTTTTTGTTTTTTGTGTTTTGTGTTGTTTTTTGTTTTTTTTGGCGGGTTTTCAGAGTCTTGCTCTGTTGCTCAAGCTGCAGTGCAGGGGCATGATCTCAGCTCATTGCAGCCTCCACCTCCTAGGTTCAAGCGACTCTCTGGCCTCAGTCTCGCAAGTATCTGGGATTACAGGTACATGCCACCATGCCCTGCTAATTTTTATATTTTTAGTAGAGACAGAGTTTCATCATGTTGGCCTGGTCTCAAACTCATGGCTTCAAGTGATCCAGCCACCTTGCCCTCCCAAAGTATTGGGATAACAGATGTGAGCCACCATGCTTGGCCCGTCTCAACTTCCCAAAGTGGTGGCATTACAGGCCTGAGTCACTGCTCCCAGCCAAAGGTTTTTTTGTTGTTGTTTCCTTTACATCCCGATCTCTTAAATCACAAAATTAAGTATTTTTAAAAATTACTTTCACACACAATTTAAGAATTTTTTAACATTTTTACTCATTTCTCTATGCTCTTCTCACTACATTCAGAGCTTGTCAAATGAAATAGGGAAAGAAAAAGGAAAGAAATTAGAGAAGGAAGAAAAGAAGGAGGGGGAGGGAGGGACAGCATGAAAAAAAATCATGTGTTTTTCTAAGTTTCTAAAATCTTGTTTTGTTAAAAAGTACATCGAAGCTGTAAATCAATTTGGGCATATGTTCAATAAAGAAGCATGAATTTGAAAAGTCGCCAAGCATTTTTCTCTTGTTACATTACTGAACCTAATTACTTCATAAAACAACAAAAGTGTTAAAATTTTTTTAAGTAGTTGGCTTCATTTCTAAAATAAAAAATCATTCTTAAATGTATCTGTGTCCCTATGTCATATCTTTATTTCATACTGAGTCATTCATTATACTAATGTAATCTACAGAAATTTTTTTTATGTCCTGGGGCACACAAATTTTTTAATAAACTACTTTCCAAAATATAAATTTTTCTACCATTTACTAACCACATAACCTTTGGAGAAGTTCTTGGCCTTTCTTAGTTTTTTTCTCAGTTGTCAAATATGAGTAATGACAAAACCTACTTCAGCATTTGGTATGAGAATTAAGTAAGAAAAGGTGTATAAAAGCACTTTATGAAGGTAAAAGGCTGCACAAATGAGACTTTTTATAAGATACTTGGTGTGATGACGGGACACCCGTCAGAATGACTTCGCAATAGTGCAGGGCAGAGAGATGAGATGAGAATCTCAATCAAGGACAAGTGGAGGTCATGGATTCAAGAGATACTTAGAAACTTGAATTCAGAGACTTTGATTATTGATCAGTTGGGAAGAGTAAAAAATAAAATAAATTTGGGGAAACAATCAACAGGAAATTAAGTTTCTTAATATGAAGGTAGTATTTTCATTGTTAAAACCACCATTCTCAAGACTTGTAGCCCTAACGAGTGGAAAACGGTCTTTAGTGGAATTGCAAGCATAGAGAACAAAGAACGGAATATTCAGATCAAATGAAGGTTTCCGTGCACATAGAACACAAGTCCTCACAGTCACTGCATTCACACTTCATGGGCACAGACTCTGCAACTACACAGCATCTGAACCTTCTGTTCTAAACACACACTCTACTTGAACCACTAATTGATACTAAAAATACGCTTACAGACATTCACATACAAATTTCCACAAACTAACATTCCCCTACTTGAAGGAAATTCCATTTACTAACTCAAAACACTGAACTCCACTCCTTTCACTGCCTCATCTATAAATAGGCATAACAAAGTCTGTTACTTATGTACCTCAGTAACACTATGGAGTCCTCCAGTCTAAATCACACTATTTTAGAACTTGAAAGGATCCTGTAGTTCAATCCTCTTATCAGTAAAGGTAAACAAACAGGAAACTACACGAGTTGTTTAGAGATCAGCATCTACTAATTACTGACCAACAGAGCCCTAATAAGACAGAGAAAAGAGTCTTAACACTACAAGGCAGTAAATTTAGGCTATAAGTGGTGAATAATCCCAACAAGAGAAAGGTCTTTACATTGCAGACTAGAATAGGCAGATCATTTTTCTTCATTACACCCTGAAAGACTTGAAGCTCCCAGCTCACTCCTCACCCATACACCTCCAGCTAAACCTCAACAAACCACAAGCCAGAAAGAAAAAAAAAATGACAAATTGAGACCCCAGAAGAAAGGAAGAAAAAAGAAAGACTGAGAGGAAAGGGAAAGAAGAAAGCAAAAATTTGGCCGGGCGCGGTGGCTCAAGCCTGTAATCCCAGCACTTTGGGAGGCCGAGACGGGCGGATCACGAGGTCAGGAGATCGAGACCATCCTGGCTAATATGGTGAAACCCCGTCTCTACTAAAAATACAAAAAACTAGCCGGGCGAGGTGGTGGGTGCCTGTAGTCCCAGCTACTAGGGAGGCTGAGGCAGGAGAATGGCGTAAACCCGGGAGGCGGAGCTTGCAGTGAGCTGAGATCCGGCCACTGCACTCCAGCCTGGGCGACAAAGCGAGACTCCGTCTCAAAAAAATAAAATAAAAAAAAAATAAAAAAAAAAAAAGAAAGCAAAAATTCTCTCTGATCTTCATCGCAGGTGGACTCACCATATTAGCCAGGCAACTCAAGGGAAAATGTAACAAAGCGATTTGTGTCATTCTCTGGATCCCTTGTAAGTGCCTGATTACCTAATATTATTAATGTCTTTGTGATACTATACTAAAATTTTCTGCCATTCCAAACATGAAAAGTATAACTTGGAGGTACTGAACTTATAGATCATAACATCATATAGTCAAGTTTTAAAAGCAGCATCTAATTTACTCTACACAAGGCTTACAAGCAAGCAATCCTTGTTACAGATGAGGAGCTAAGGAAGAGTCAATTTAAGTAAATACTGTGAGATGTTAAGTAGCAAAGTCAAGATGAGACCCCAGATCAACTGATCCAAAAACTGCTGTCTATACCACATTGCTGGATTCAAATGCCTTCCTCAAGGCTTCATGATCGGTTTGGATTAAATATTTTGTATTTAGTAAACTAGTAAGAAGCTGTATTCGGATCTCTTTCACATCTGTAACGTATATGCTTCCAACATCATGTTTTTCAAAGTGCTTTAACACATGATGTCACGTTTAACACTAAAAGATAATTTTATAACTACCAGTATTATCACCATTTTACAATTCATGAAAAAAATATTTAGGCTGGGCACCGTGGCTCATGCCTGGAATCCCAACATTTTGGGAGGCCAAGGTGGGCGCATCACTTAAAGTCAGGAGTTCAGGACAAGCCTAGCCAACATGGTGAAACCCCATCTCTTCTAAAAATACAAAAATTAGACAGATATGGTGGCACGCACCTGTGATTTCAGCTACTGGGGAGGCTGAGGCAGCAGAATTGCCTGAAACCAGGAGGCGGAGTTTGCAGTGAGCTGAGATGGCACCACTGCACTTCAGGCTGGATGACAGAGCAAGACTCTGTCTCAAAACAAAGAAATATTTAGACAATAAATTAACTTGCCAAAGTCACAGAGAGTAAATGATACAAGCAGAACTCAGGAATTCTGATCCAAAAGCTTCTGTTCTTTTTGCTACCATCTTTTCTCCATATATTGTTTTATTATACATCAATATTCCTCATCTTTCCTTTTCAGACAATCACTAAAGAGGAAAAATTGTAAATGTGTGAGTTAATTTGTCATTTCTACAACTGCAGTCAAGAAATGATTGGCCCTAATGTGGTATGGCTTGTTCTTTGCAACTCAAGTGAACTGCAAACAATCTAATGCACCTACAGAGAAACATACTTTTATCACTCAGAGATCAGGCAGGATGGGCACGTTCAGGGAGGTATGGCCATAGATGCTTTTACCATCTGAATAATGTGAACCAAAACTTTTTTCAAAAAATAATTGAAAGAGTCAATTCACTGGCAGCCTACATTGAAAAATACACAAACCCACGAATTTCCAAAAATGCCTTAATACTCCAATCACACTATATTCTTGTCTAGTGACTGAAAACCATCTCAATCATTTTTACCAAGCTCCCACAGTGAGATGCCCAAAATATCATCTAGTCTGGCTGTCCTCATGAGTTTAAATAGAGTAAGACTGGGAGAAAATGAAATGTAAGGTTGGAAAATTATGATATTTTAAGGAATAGACTAAGAAATAATTTCAAAAATTGTTTTACATCTTTCCATGCTGCTCTTCAAGAAAAAGTTTCTTAGTTATAGTTCCTGTGCCACAGCTTTCTGCACTGATGGATCAGAGGGTAGAAAGAACAAATGTAAAAGTCAATGGCTCCAACTTCTGAAACAAAACAACATTTATATCCACTAAGATCTGCGTATAAAAAATCCTGCATTGAATAGGCATCCTCTGAACTCAGTCTGTAAAAAACTTTTAAAGAGATATTTGGTCTAACTCCCTGACTTTAGGTAGGTAAATTTCTAAGTCATCTAGGAGAGATGCTCATCTCTCTCTTTAAATATCTCCAGAGAACCAAGAATGGTTACTGAGTGTCTGTTACACGCCAGGCAAGCACTACAAGGGTGAAAGGAGCTAACATTGTTTCCTCCGTGTTTGTCTACACATTATCTCATTGAATCTTAGTACATGTTTCAGAATACTTGTTAGTATTCTCATTTTCACAAGTGAAAAAAATAACGAGGCTGAGAGATGTTAACTGGGACTAAGATTCCAAGCCAGGACTGTCTGAAGGCCCAAGATCTTGCTACTCCATCATGCTAATAGAAACTGCGTGACCTGAACCTATTTATTTATCTATTGCAAGATTCATTACCCTAGTGGTCACAGTTCTTCATTAGGTAACTAAAACCTCTTCTCTGATATGAGCTAATATTCTCTTATTCAACATTCTATGAATAACAACAATAACTGCTCCACATCTTCCCCATAAAAATAGATTAAAACAGACATCAAATCATCTATTTGCCTTATCCAAGGCAAACAACTCCAGTCCCTATAGACTTTCACTGGAGAAAATCTACTTTATATCCCTGAAATAATTTTGGACTTTTTTCTTCTCCAATTATAACAACTTTTTCAAAGCATTATGACTCAAATGAACACAACACTCTGAAAAGTAACAAAGATAGAAGGACAAAAAATAAAGTTGGGGTGGGGTTCCTTTCTTTAATAAAATTCAGAAAGTAAAAACAGGTCAGACATGGTGGCTCACACCTGTAATCCCAGCACTTTGGGAGGCCAAGGTGAGTGGATCACCTGAGGTCAGGAATTCAAGACCAGCCTGGCGAACTGAAAATACAAAAATAAGCCATGCGTGGTGGCACGCACCTGTAGTCCCAGCTACTTGGGAGGCTGAGGCACGAGAATTTATTGAACCCAGAAGGCAGAGGTTGCAGTAAGCCGAGATCACTCCATTGCACTCCAGCCTGGGCAACAGAGTGAGACACCATCTTAAAACAAAACAAAATGAAACAAAACAAAAAAGTTTTTTAATCCCTACCTCAAAGCTGAATATTTTTTCCCAACATCTGTACCATATTTTTTCCAAATATTCACAACCCAGAAATTCTCGGTTCACATTATCTGAGTACAAGGTTTTACCTAAAAAGAAAGGCTCTCCTTTTAAGCATGTAGCTTAAAGAACTCTAGACGGAATCAAGTGCCATAGCTATGGCTACCATGTAGCAGCTTCTTATAATCAAACTGAAGCGGAATGTTTCCTAGAACAATTAAAGATTCCAAATTCATATATGGCAAATAATCAATAAGCACCAACTCCATGGTGGGTCTGTGTTATATTCTAGATATACAAAAGGAATGTCCCAAAGACTTTCTCTCAATTCAGCCACTAATATTCTAAAGAGGAAGACAAACAGATATATATTAGCAGCATAAGTACAAACATACAGAAGCACAGAGGAAAAAAAGGGTAAAACAAATCTAACAGAGTTAAGAACCATGTCATAAAGGATGGAGAGAAATCCTGCACACCTAGTAGTGCTCTCAGTAGAAGCACTATTGGCATTTTGCAAGAAAAATTTAGATTCATGGGCCTGTCCCATACATTAAGGATGTTTAATTCATACCCAAGCACTAGTGTCAATAACAAATGAAATATCCCACATATCATTTTAAAATTTCCCTAGAGTTTTACTATCTCCAAATGAAAACCATTGCTAGAGCCTAGGATACTTCAAGCTCAGAACTGACATAGTGACCAGACCCACTATCCTATTGCTTCTTAATTATGAACAGTAGCAGGGAAAGTGAAGCTAGGAGTTCAATGACTAAATAAATGAGTGAAAGTGTTTAAAATGTCAAAAGACCTAATAAGGTCAAGAAATTTGTGATATAAAAGATGCAATTAGAGAATAAAACCAAAAATAGAATCTTCACAAATAACGCAAAATACAAAATGTGGATATATGAGTGGGTTGAGCAAATGAATGTTGGTAAGTAAACATAACCATACAACTGGCATCTAAATAAGACTACAGAGAGGCGGAGCAAGATGGCCAAATAGGAACAGCTCCAGTCTCCAGCTCCTAGCGCGGGCGACACAGAAGACAGGTGATTTCTGCATTATCAACTGAGGTACTGGGTTCATCTCACTGGGGAGTGCCAGACAATCGGTGCTGGTCAGCTGTTGCAGCCGATCAGCCAGAGCTGAAGCAGGGCGAGGCATCCCCTCACCTGGGAAGCGCAAGGGGGAAGGGAATCCCTTTTCCTAGCCAGGGGAACTGAGACACGAAACACCTGGAAAATCGGGTAACACCCACCCCAATACTGCGCTTTAAGCAAATGGGCACACCAGGAGATTATATCCCACACCTGGCCGGGAGGGTCCCACGCCCACGGAGCCTTCCTCATTGTTAGCACAGCAGTCTGCCATCTAACCGCAAGGCAGCAGCCAGGCTGGGGGAGGGGCACCCGCCATTGCTGAGGCTTAAGTAGGTAAACAAAGACCTGAGAAGATCGAACTGGGTGGAGCTCACAGCAGCTCAAGGAGGCCTGCCAGTCTCTGTAGACTCTACCTCTGGGGACAGGGCACAGCTCAACAACAACAACAACAACAACAACAAAAAGCAGCAGAAACCTCTGCAGACGCAAGCGACTCTGTCTGACAGCTTTGAAGAGAGCGGTGGAGCTCCCAACACGGAGGTTGAGATCTGAGAACGGACAGACTGCCTGCTCAAGTGGGTCCCTGACCCCTGAGTAGCCTAACTGGGAGACATCCTCCACTAGGGGCAGACCAACACCCCACACCTCACGCAGTGGAGTACATCCCTGAGAGGAAGCTTCCAAAGCAAGAATCAGACAGGTACACTTGCTGTTCAGCAGTATTGAAACCCAGGCAAACAGGATCTGGAGTGGACCTCAAGCAATCTCCAACAGACCTACAGCTGAGGGTCCTGACTGTTAGAAGGAAAACTAACAAACAGAAAGGACACCCACACCAAAACCCCATCATCAAAGACCAGAGGCAGATAAAACCACAAAGATGGGGAAAAAGCAGGGCAGAAAAGCTGGAAATTCAAAAAATAAGAGCGCATCTCCCCCTCCAAAGGAACGCAGCTTATCGCCAGCAACGGATCAAAGCTGGACGGAGAATGACTTTGATGAGATGAGAGAAGAAGGCTTCAGTCCATCAAACTTCTCAGAGCTAAAGGAGGAATTACATACCTAGCGCAAAGAAACTAAAAATCTTGAAAAAAGGGTAGAAGAATTGATAACCAGAATAATTAATGCAGAGAAGGCCATGAATGAACGGACAGAGATGAAAACCATGACACGAGAAATACGTGACAAATGCACAAGCTTCAGTAACCGACTCGATCAACTGGAAGAAAGAGTATCTGCGATTGAGGATCAAATGAATGAAATGAAGCGAGAAGAGAAACCAAAAGAAAAAAGAAGAAAAAGAAATGAACAAAGCCTGCAAGAAGTATGGGATTATGTAAAAAGACCAAATCTACGTCTGATTGGGGTGCCTGAAAGTGAGGGGGAAAATGGAACCAAGTTGGAAAACACTCTTCAGGATATCATCCAGGAGAACTTCCCCAACCTAGTAGGGCAGGCCAACATTCAAATTCAGGAAATACAGAGAACGCCACAAAGATACTCCTCGAGAAGAGCAACTCCAAGACACATAATTGCCAGATTCACCAAACTTGAAATGAAGGAAAAAATCTTAAGGGCAGCCAGAGAGAAAGGTTGGGTTACCCACAAAGGGAAGCCCATCAGACTAACAGCAGACCTCTCGGCAGAAACTCTACAAGCCAGAAGAGAGTGGGGGCCAATATTCAACATTCTTAAAGAAAATAATTTTTAACGCAGAATTTCATATCCAGCCAAACTAAGTTTCATCATAAGTGAAGGAGAAATAAAATCCTTTACAGATAAGCAAATGCTTAGAGATTTTGTCACCACCAGGCCTGCCTTACAAGAGACCCTGAAGGAAGCACTAAACATGGAAAGGAACAACCAGTACTAGCCATTGCAAAAACATGCCAAAATGTAAAGACCATCGAGGCTAGGAAGAAACTGCATCAACTAACGAGCAAAATAACCAGTTAATATCATAATGGCAGGATCAAGTTCATACATAACAATCTTAACCTTAAATGTAAATGGACTAAATGCTCCAATTAAAAGACACAGACTGGCAAACTGGATAAAGAGTCAAGACCCATCAGTCTGCTGTATTCAGGAGACCCATCTCACATGCAGAGACATATATAGGCTCAAAATAAAGGGATGGAGGAAGATCTATCAAGCAAATGGAGAACAAAAAAAAGCAGGGGTTGCAAGACTAGTCTCTGATAAAACAGACTTTAAACCATCAAAGATCAAAAGAGACAAAGAAGGCCATTACATAATGGTAAAGGGATCAATTCAACAGGAAGAGCTAACTGTCCTAAATATATATGCACCCAATACAGGAGCACCCAGATTCATAAAGCAAGTCCTTAGAGACTTACAAAGAGACTTAGACTCCCATACGATAATAATGGGAGACTTCAACACCCCACGGTCAACATTAGACAGATCAACGAGACAGAAAGTTAACAAGGATATCCAGGAATTGAACTCATCTCTGCAGCAAGCAGACCTAATAGACATCTACAGAACTCTCCACACCAAATCAACAGAATATACATTCTTCTCAGCACCACATCACACTTATTCCAAAATAGACCACATAATTGGAAGTAAAGCACTCCTCAGCAAATGTACAAGAACAGAAATTATAACAAACTGTCTCTCAGACCACAGTGCAATCAAACTAGAACTCAGTACTAAGAAACTCAAACAAAACCACTCAACTACATGGAAACTGAATAACCTGCTCCTGAATGACTACTGGGTACACAACGAAATGAAGGCAGAAATAAAGATGTTCTTTGAAACCAATGAGAACAAAGATACAACATACCAGAATCTCTGGGACACATTTAAAGCAGTGTGTAGAGGGAAATTTATAGCACTAAATGCCCACAAGAGAAAGCAGGAAAGATCTAAAATTGACACTCTAACATCACAATTAAAAGAACTAGAGAAGCAAGAGCAAACACATTCAAAAGCTAGCAGAAGGCAAGAAATAACTAAGATCAGAGCAGAGCTGAAGGAGATAGAGACAAAAAACCCTCCAAAAAAAACCAATGAATCCAGGAGTTGGTTTTTTGAAAAGATCAACAAAATTGATAGACCACTAGCAAGACTAATAAAGAAGAAAAGAGAGAAGAATCAAATAGACGCAATAAAAAATGACAAAGGGGATATCACCACCGACCCCACAGAAATACAAACTACCATCAGAGAATACTATAAACACTTCTACGCAAATAAACTAGAAAATCTAGAAGAAATGGATAATTTCCTGGACACTTACACTCTCCCAAGACTAAACCAGGAAGAAGCTGAATCCCTGAATACACCAATAGCAGGCTCTGAAATTGAGGCAATAATTGATAGCCTACCAACCAAAAGAAGTCCAGGACCAGATGGATTCACAGCTGAATTCTACCAGAGGTACAAGGAGGAGCTGGTACCATTCCTTCTGAAACTATTCCAATCGATAGAAAAAGAGGGAATCCTCCCTAACTCATTTTATGAGGCCAACATCATCCTGATACCAAAGCCTGGCAGAGACACAACAAAAAAAGAGAATTTTAGACCAATATCCCTGATGAACATCGATGCAAAAATCCTCAATAAAATACTGGCAAACCGGATCCAGCAGCACATCAAAAAGCTTATCCACCATGATCAAGTGGGCTTCATCCCTGGGATGCAAGGCTGGTTCAACCTACGCAAATCAATAAACGTAATCCAGCATATAAACAGAACCAAAGACAAAAACCACATGATTATCTCAATAGATGCAGAAAAGGCCTTTGACAAAATTCAACAGCCCTTCATGCTAAAAACTCTCAATAAATTTGGTATTGATGGAACGTATCTCAAAATCATAAGAGCTATTTATGACAAACCCACAGCCAATATCATACTGAATGGGCAAAAACTGGAAAAATTCCCTTTGAAAACTGGCACAAGACAGGGATGCCCTCTCTCACCACTTCTATTCAACATAGTGTTGGAAGTTCTGGCTAGGGCAATCAGGCAAGAGAAAGAAATCAAGGGTATTCAGTTAGGAAAAGAAGAAGTCAAATTGTCCCTGTTTGCAGATGACATGATTGTATATTTAGAAAACCCCATTGTCTCAGCCCAAAATCTCCTTAAGCTGATAAGCAACTTCAGCAAAGTCTCAGGATACAAAATTAATGTGCAAAAATCACAAGCATTCTTATACACCAGTAACAGACAAACAGAGAGCCAAATCAGGAATGAACTTCCATTCACAATTGCTTCAAAGAGAATAAAATACCTAGGAATCCAACTTACAAGGGATGTAAAGGACCTCTTCAAGGAGAACTACAAACCACTGTTCAGTAAAATAAAAGAGGACATAAACAAATGGAAGAACATACCATGCTCATGGATAGGAAGAATCAATATCGTGAAAATGGCCATATTGCCCAAGGTAATTTATAGATTCAATGCCATCCCTATCAAGCTACCAATGAGTTTCTTCACAGAATTGGAAAAAACTGCTTTAAAGTTCATATGGAACCAAAAAAGAGCCCGCATCTCCAAGACAATCCTAAGTCAAAAGAACAAAGCTGGAGGCATCACGCTACCTGACTATACTACAGGGCTACAGTAACCAACAGCATGATACTGGTACCAAAACAGAGATGTAGACCAATGGAACAGAACAGAGCCCTCAGAAATAATACCACACATCTACAGCCATCTGATCTTTGACAAACCTGACAAAAATAAGAAATGGGGAAAGGATTCCCTATTTAATACATGGTGCTGGGAAAATTGGCTAGCCGTAAGTAGAAAGCTGAAACTGGATCCTTTCCTTACTCCTTATACGAAAATTAATTCAAGATGGATTAGAGACTTAAATGTTAGACCTAATACCATAAAAACCCTAGAAGAAAACCTAGGTAATACCATTCAGGACATAGGCATGGGCAAGGACTTCATGTCTAAAACACCAAAAGCAACGGCAACAAAAGCCAAAATTGACAAATGGGATCTCATTAAACTAAAGAACTTCTGCACAGCAAAAGAAACTACCATCTGAGTGAACAGGCAACCCACAGAATGGGAGAAAATTTTTGCAACCTACTCATCAGACAAAGGGCTAATATCCAGAACCTACAAAGAACTCAAACAAATTTACAAGAAGAAAACAAACAACCCCATCAAAAAGTGGGCAAAGGATATGAACAGACATTTCTCAAAAGAGGACATTCATACAGCCAACAGACACATGAAAAAATGCTCATCATCACTCGCCATCAGAGAAATGCAAATCAAAACCACAATGAGATACCATCTCACACCAGTTAGAATGGCAATCATTAAAGAGTCAGGAAACAACAGGTGCTGGAGAGGATGTGGAGAAATAGGAAAACTTTTACACTGTTGGTGGGATTGTAAACTATTTCAACCATTATGGAAAACAGTATGGCGATTCCTCAAGGATCTAGAACTAGAAGTACCATATGACCTAGCCATCCCATTACTAGGTATATACCCAAAGGATTATAAATCATGCTGCTATAAAGACACATGCACATGTATGTTTATTGCAGCACTATTCACAATAGCAAAGACTTGGAATCAACCCAAATGTCCATCAGTGACAGACTGGATTAAGAAAATGTGGCACATATACACCATGGAATACTATGCAGCCATAAAAAAAAGGATGAGTTTGTGTCCTTTGTAGGGACATGGATGCAGCTGGAAACCATCATTCTCAGCAAACTATCGCAAGAACAGAAAACCAAACACCGCATGTTCTCACTTATAGGTGGGAACTGAACAATGAGATCACTTGGACTTGGGAAGGGGAATATCACACACCGGGGCCTATCACGGGGGGGGGAGGGGGGAGGGATTGCATTGGGAGTTATACCTGATGTAAATGACGAGTTGATGGATGCTGACGAGTTGATGGGTGCAGCACACCAACATGGCACAAGTATACATATGTAACAAACCTGCACGTTATGCACATGTACCCTAGAACTTAAAGTATAATAAAAAATAATAATAAATAAATAAATAAAAAATAAAAAAATAAATATCCTTTAAAAATTTGGGGTGAAAAAGTAAAAAAAAAAAAAGACTACAAATTACAGCATGGTTTCACATATACCTCATGTGATGCTGCACCATCACTTTACAACCATGTATTTGTTCTTTTATTATATATATGTACTGTGTACAACATAGTTTGAAACATATGCACATTGTAAAATGGCCTCATCAAGCTAATTAACAAATGCATTACTTCATATACTTTTATTTTATTATGATAACACTTAAAAATCTGCTCTCTTAGAGATTTTCAGGATTATAATACAGCCATCCCGTGGTATATGCAGAAATCTGCATATCCACAGTTGGCCCTGCAGAACACAAATAAATACAAAATTGACCCTCAGTATATACGTATCCCTCAATCTGCATTTGACTGAAAAAACTCCACATGCAAGTGGGCCCGCACAGTTCAAATTTATGTTATTCAAGGGTCAACTGTACATTAAATATAGTAACTATATTGTACAATAGATCTCTTGAACTTATTCCTCCTAGTTAAATTTTTATATCCTTTGACCAACATCTCCTTAACCTGCCCTCCTCCCCAGGACTCTGGTAACCACCATTCTACTCTTTACATCTATAAGTTAGACATTTTCAGATGCCATATATAAGTGAGGTCATGTGGTGTTTATCTTCTGTGCCTGGCTTATTTCGCTTAGAATAATGTCCTTCAGGTTCACTTACGTTGTAACATGTGACAAGAATTCCTTGTTTTTTCTAAGGTTGAATAGTATTCCATTGCGTACATATACCATGTTTCTTTATCCATTTATTCATTCATTTGTGGACACTTAAGTTGACGTTGTAATGAACATAGGAGTGCATATATTTCTTCCACATTACTGATTTCATTTCGCTTGTGTACATGCCCAGTGGTGGGGCTGCTGGATCATATAGTTGTTCTACTTTTAATTTTTTGAAGAACCTCCATACTGCTTTCCATAATGGCCACATTAATTTACACAGCCACTAACAGCCATCACTTTACAACTTTACAATTACCAGTTAAGAAACATATTTTCCCGACCAGGCATGGTTGCTCAATGCCTGTAATCCCAGCACTTTGGGAGGCAGAGGTGAGTGGATCACGAGGTCAGGAGTTCGAGACCAGCCTGACCAACAAGGTGAAACTCCATCTGTACTAAAAACACAAAAATTAGCCGGGCGTGGTTGCATGCTCCTGTAACCCCAGCTACTCAGGAGGCTGAGGCAGGATAATTGCTTGAACCCAGGAGGTGGAGGTTGCAATGAGCCAAGATCGTGCCATTGCACTCTACCCTGGGCGACAGAGTGAGACTCCATCTCAAAAAAAAAAAAAAATCAAAAACATATTTTCCCTATTTTACAGATGGAAAAACTGAAGTTAGGGAATTTGTCTAATGTTACACCAAATGATGGAATGAAAATTCAAACCCAGGTTTTCTGATTCCTATGACTGTTCAATAAAGATGTTAAATAGGTCTTCAATGAAAATGCTAAAACTGCTCAAAGTTAATGAAAGGACATGAACTTAAGAAGAAAACTGTAAGAGTCAAGGTTCTCAGATAACATGGCAGAGGAGAGAAAAGGCCAGGATGTTTGTTATCTATGACGGTGGGAAAGAGAGTATGTGCCTAGATTTTGGAAGTAGAGTGGATGTTGGCATAGGTTGTGGAACCATGACTAGATGTCAAGGTAGACAGCAAGAAGCCTGGGACACCATCCCTGGTTCAGTGTTTGCAGAAAGTGGAGTAGCCAGGAACGAGCATCTTCCAATTGAGAATAGCTTAAAACCATTATCCCAATCTATACTATAGATTTCTATATTGTTTATGTATACTTAAATTTCCTTTTTTTTTTTTTTTTTTTTTTTTTTTGAGACATAGTCTTGCCCTGTCACCCAGGCTGGAGTACAGTGACGTGATCTCAGCTCACTACAACCTCCACCTCCCGGATTCAAGTGATTCTCCCACCTCAGCCTCCCGAATAACTGGGATTACAGGCACCCGCCATCATGCCCGGCTAATTTTTGTATTTTTGTAGAGACGGGGTTTATCCATGTTGGCCAGGCAGGTCCTGAACTCCTGAACTCAGGTGATCTGCTGGCCCCGGCCTCCCTAGGTGCTAGGATGACACACATGAGCCACTGTGCCCAGGCTCAGCGTGTTATTTTCAAAGCTTTTGTTGAGCCAGGCAAAAATAAACCATCTCTTACCTAATCCTTCTAACAGTATTCTCTTCTCTTGCAATTTGTAGACAAGTTCAAAGTGAAGACATATCCTTTCATTACTATTCTTTTTCAAACTTTAAAGCAAATATTTTGTTTGGGTCATTTAAAAACTAAATGATCATTACCATAAATGTGCTAAATTATTGAAAAATAACTTTTTTCTATAAAAAAAGAACAAGTACATTTTACTTAAAAGGCATTTGGATTATAGAAAGAGAAATACAACAGAAGTAAAACCTGACATTTACAGAAGATTGCATGACCTTTTACAAAATAAATAAATTTTTGGCCAGGCGCGGTGGTTTATACCTGTAATTCCAGCACTTTGGGAGGCTGAGGCAGGCGGATCACCTGAGGTCAGGAGTTCGAGACCAGCCTGGCCAACATGGTGAAACCCCGTCTCTACTAAAAAATATAAAACTTAGCTGGGCGTGGTGGTGAGCACCTGTAATCCCAGCTACTCAGGAGGATGAGGCACAAGAATCACTTGAACTCAGGTGGCAGAGGTTGCTGTGAGCCGAGATCGCACTACTGAACTCCAGCCTAGATGACAGAACGAGACTCTGCCACAAAAAAATAAATAAGTAAATAAATAAATAAATAAACTTTTAACAAGCATTAGATATTTCAGAATAAGACATAATCCTTCTAAAATGAAATACTTTCTATGAAAAAAAGAAACTTATCTCAAATAAGGGAGTCCCTTTTCCCCAAAAGATATAAAAATTATTTCTTGAAAAAACAGGATTAATTGTATGGGTGTATGTGTGTGTGTGTGTGAAATCTTTCACTAGCAATCTGTTTTAGAAAAGAGGTTTTAGAGGAATTTCAAGATTTTGCTTTCCAATGTAAATTTCACAGATAACTCTTGTCTTGGCTTTCCTTCCATTTAGGGGCCAAATATAAGAAAAACAAAGTAGAACTACCTAGTGATATAACTTTTATGAAATAACAACTGAAATATCATATGAGCTTCAATAACAAATATCCACAGTGTTAATGTCAGTCACTGGGATTGAGTCTACAAATCCAATTCTAGCTGAACGAACTAAACTAAACTAAATTGAGCAGTCAATTCAGTCAACCTACAAATAAGTTACATAAAGGTAGAAAAACATGCTTGTTTATTTTCTCTATCTTTATTTGCAGGTTCCCTGAACTAACTAAGAATCTAGTTATTTTAAAACATGTAGGCCGGGTGTGGTGGCTCATGCCTGTAATCCCAGCACTTTTGGAGGCCGAGGTGGGCAGATCACCTGAGGTCAGGAGTTCCAGACCAGCCTGTCCAAAACGGCGAAACCCCCTCTCTACCAAAAATAGAAAAATCAGCCGTGTGTGGTGGCTCTGTACAGCCACCAGGACGCGGAGGTTGCAGTGAGCCCAGATGGAGCCAATGCACTCCAGCCTGGGTGATGGAGCAAGACTCCACCTCAAAAAAAAAAAAAAAAAAAAAAAAAAGTAAATATATTTACACATTCGATCAAACAATATGTGAGTGCCAATTATGTTCCAGGCATTGTTCTAGATTTGGGGGGCACGGTACAGCCAGTCCCTGCCTTCATAAAGCTTACATCTTAAAGGTAGATAAAGAAAGTAACTAGTAAGAATGAAATATAATTTCATACATGAAGATGACGGCTATGAAGAAAACTAAAGGAAGATAAGGAGCTGGAGAGTAACTGGAAACATTGTGAGGATGGGCGGACAACCTAAAAGGGATGTCACCCTTTCAGGACTGAACCTCAATTAGTAGTACACTAAATCAAGTATTCCATTTATTGACCACATACTGTTATTCAGAGATGTTAATAGGTATCATCTTCACAACAACCATGAGAAATAGGTATGTTATCCCCATTTCACAGATGAAAAAAGGGAGGTTCACAGTAATTTGTCTAAATAGCTTGTCTAAATTTGCACAGATAATAAATGGCAGAGCCTGCATTCAAATGCTATGTAACTCCAAACCCCATGTTCTTTGCACTGTATCACACAATCGCTGATAAAAATCAAAATGACCTCACTATTTCCAAAGTTATATTTCCACAGTTATATTATTCATTAGCTTTAATAAATTTTAGCCTTTCATGGTGGCTCGCACCTGTAATCCCAGCACTTTGGGAGGCTGAGGTGGAGGAACATTTGAGCCCGGGGGTTCAAGACCACTCTGGGCAACATAGTAGATCTCCATCTCTATAAAAACTGAAAAAAATTAGCCAGGCCTGGTGGCAAGTGTGTATAGTCCCAGCTAGTTAGGAGGCTGAGGTGGGAGGATCCTTTGAGCCCCGGAGTTCGAGGCCACAGTGAGCCATGACTGCACTATTGCACTCCAGCCTGGGTGACACAGCAAGACCCTGTTTCAAAAAATAAAACAAGTTTTTATAAACCAAATCCCTATTATATACCATATTCCTGAGAGTTGATAGAAAATAAAAAGAATTGTAAGTTATTAATATTAATTCTTGAAATGTAGTACTTTCAGGATGACTATCATTTCTGAAATAGTTGTATGTGAAAATTCTTAGTAAAATTTGTTCTGTTTCACAAAATATCTTACATTGTTTGAAAGGTACACCAAAACATTTATCACAATAAAAACCAGAGTTTTTTGGGCCAGGCACAGTGGCTCATGCCTGTAATCCCAGCACTTTGGAAGGCTGAGGCAGGCAGATCGCTTGAGCCCAGGAGTTAGAGAGCAGCCTAGGTAACAAAAAACTCCTAGCTAACAAAAAATTAGCCAGGCATGATGGGGCGTGCCTATACCCCAGCTACCTGGGAGGCTGAGGTGGGAGGATCACTTCAACCCAGGAGGTCAACGCTGCAGTGACTGTGCCACTGTACTCCAACCTGGGCAACAGAATGAGATCCTGTCTCAAAAAAAAAAAACACTATAGTTTATCAACTCATAGTTTATCTTAAGATTTTTTTATCTTGAAATCTTTATATGATCTATAGAAGTATAATTTTAACAAATAATATGTTAAGTACATCATTTCATTCATATAGAAGTAATACTGAAAATCTCTTCAGTTTTCTGGTGGTGAACAAACACATTAAGGCAGAATTCTACCAACACATTTTTTCTCAAAAACATCTCTACTTATTTCTTTCTTTGTTTTTTTTATGTTTCCTAGGTCATACAAATTGGTCCTATTAACAATCAAAGAAAGGAGAAAAAACTCATGTTATGGACTTGAAAGGATAAAGCCAAGCAAAAGATTGAAGTGCTGCCTGTGTGGAGAGTGCCTCATTGCTCCTTCCTTACCAAGCCAATACTGAAGGGAAGAAAGGCCAGTAGACTGAATCTAAATTATCCTACTAAAAATCTCTAAGAGGGGGAAAATACAATGAAATAATAAATTAACACTGGGAAAAGTCAACAAAAATACCCTCAAAGGAGAAAGTCTCAGGCCCAGAACCAAGACCAAAGGTGTTGCTAGGATTTGCCACGTACCTTCATGTGGGAGTGGGACACACCCTTGCCAGGGTGGAGGATGCCTAGCATAGGGAATTGGCTGGGGTCTTGGGAAGAGGGCTGACCCCTGAACCCTATAAGGACAGCACTCAGCCCCGCAAGGCTTGGCCTCCTATGGTACATTCTCTTCAACTTCATCCCACTTCTATGCCTTACCTCAGTCAACTGCCAATTAGTGGATTTATTGTTGCAGTATAGAATCTAAATGTTAGGGAACTTGACTAGAGTTAGGGTATGCAAAGTAAGTAAAAGTACTTGACAGCACTTACTAAGTAAAAGTATTTAAGTATAAAGGTGAAGTAAACTTTGACTAAGTACAAGTAGTTAATCAGCAGTAATTGGGAAGTGAAGAGAGGGAAGATGGAAGGAACGAATGTTCGAATGCTAATCATTTCTCAGAGCATGAAATCAATACATGATGGAACATGCAGGCAATACTTAAAGAAGAATGAAATGAGGCCAGACACGGTGGCTCACACCTGTAATCCCAGCACTTTGGGAGGCCAGGGCAGATGGATCACAAGGTCAGGAGTTCAAGACCAGCCTGGTCAAGATGGTGAAACCCCCGTCTCCACTAAAACCAAAAATAGCTAGGCACAGTGGCAGGGGCCTCGGGAGGCTGAGACAGGAGTATCACTTGAACCTGGGGGACAGAGGTTGCAATGAGCCAAGATCACACCACTGCACTCCAGCCTGGGCAACAGAGTGAGACCCCGCCTCAAAAAAAAAAAAAAGAAAAAAAGAAGAAGAAGCATGAAATGAGCCCATCGTCTTAAGGGTTTTCATAATCTCTCAACCTCCACAGGATCTTTTAGTAATGATTACTTTTGTAAAGAAGAAACTTTAGCCAAATTGGAGCAATACCCTCTATTTCACTTCAATTAATTGTTCCTCTGTTAAATTCAATTAAATTGTATACTTATTTACTTTAAATTAGCAAGAATGTTATGATCTCATCCTTATAATTTATGTTCATCATATGCTATGAATATGCCAACGTATAAGCATAAACATATGTCGAGATTGATGCTTACCAACTATTAACACTGGGAACTTCTGACTGATGAGGATAATTTGCGACTTTCTTCTCCATTATTTTTGACATTGTCTCAGTTTTATAATAAATACGTATTATATATAAGAATAATTACTTAAAAAAAAAAAAAAAGACAAGATCTTGCTCTGTTCCCCAGGCTGGAGGGCAGTAGCACTATCTTGGTTCACTGCAACCTCTATCTCCTGGGCTCAAGAAATCCTCCCACCTTAGCCTCCAGAGTAGTTGGGACTACAGGCAGGCACCTCCACGTCCTGCTAATTTTTTTGTAATTTTTGTAGTCATGGGGTTTTGCCACGTTGCCCAGGCTGGTCTTGAACTCCTGAACTCAAGCAATCCTCGTGCATCAACCTTCCAAAGTGCCAGGATTACAGGCATGAGTCACCGTGTCTGGCCCAAGAATAATTACTTTTAAAAGTCAATTAAGCCGGGTGCAGTGGCTCACACCTATAATCCCAGCACTTCGGGAGGCCAAGGCAGGCTGATCACCTGAGGTCAGGAGTTCGAGATCAACCTAGCGAACATAGTGAAATCCCATCTCAACTAAAAATACAAAAATTATCTGGGCATGGTAGTGCACGCCTGTAGTCCCAGCTACTCAAGAGGTTGAGGCAGGAGAATCTCATGAACCCAGGAGGCAGAGGTTGCTGTGAGCCAAGATTGCACCACTGCACTCCAGACTGGGTGACAAAGTGAGATTCTGTCACACACACACAGAAAGTCAATTAAAATAAAGTATAAATAAAACTGAGCAGTTAAGTTATTCCACCATTAACACTGACCCTAATTCTGACTGTAATCAATGGTCAGATATGTTTAAGAAGTGCCATGTTAGAAAGGTGCATGAATTAAGAAAAACTTCATTACTTAACCTAGACTAACCTCTTTTGTTAGTGAACTAATACTTATAATGGTTAAGATTAAAATCAAGGAAATATCCTAAGTCATAAAATAAGAAATATATTTTATATGCGTAAGAACCCATTATTCCTATAATATTTATTAAGCGTGAAGTTCTTTCCTAGGCACTGAAGATGTAGAAATACATGACACCTTTCTTGCAGAATATATTATATAATTTTTTATATATTATATACTTTATTATATTATATGTAATATTTGTATATAATATTTTGTGTATATATATAGTTTTTTGGTGGTTTTTTTTTTAGACAAGGTCTCAGTTGTCCAGGCTGGAGTGCAGTGGCAAGATCACGGCTCACTGCAGCCTCTATCTCCTGGGCTCAAGTAATCCTCCCACCTCAGCTGCCTGAGTAGCTGGGACTGCAGGTTCACGCCACAACACCTGGCAAATTTTTAAAATTTTTACTAGAGACAGGGTCTTCCTATGTTGTCCAGACTGGTCTCAAACTCCTAGGCTCAAGCAATCCTCCCACCTTGGCCACCCAAAGTGCTAGGATTACAGGCATAAGCCACCATGTCCAGTCCAGGGAACATATATTTTAACCCATAGCAAATACAGTTGAATTTTTCAGAGAGAGACAGAGAGAGTGAGAGAGAGAGAGAGAGAGAGAGAGTATGTGTGTGTGTGTGTGTGTGTGTGTGTGTGTGTGTGTGTTGGAAGGGGCCACATCTCTACTTGTTTATTTGCATAGATATTTCTAACTTAAAACACATTTTTATTCTCAAACTTTGCTGATAGGAGTATAAATTGGTTCAATCTTACAAAATACAAATACCTATCAAAAATACAAATGAACTAAACTGTTGACACCACAGCCTCCTTCTAGGGATTTTTCCTAAAGATATAATTGTACATGTGGGGCCAGATGCGATGGCTTATGCCTGAAGCCAAGATCTCACCACTGCACTCTAGCCTGGGCAACAGAGCGAGACTCCATGTCAAAAAAATATAATAATAATAACTGCACATGTAGAAAATTATACATGCAAGGATGTTCCCTGTAGTGTTACAGTATTAGTAAAATAATGGAAAGAAACTAACTGCCCAGCAAGAGGAGGTTAAATAAACTATGGTACATCCACAGGTATAGACACAATAAAAGCAAGTGCATTGACAATAAGATAATCTCTATGAAATATGATTTAAAATAAAATACAATGCAGAACATTCAGTTTAGGTAACCCTAAAAGTAAGAATCAAAACTATAGGCCGGGCGTGGTGTCTCATGCCTGTAATCCCATCACTTTGGGAGGCTTAGATGGGCAGATCACCTGAGGTCGGGAGACCAGCCTGACCAACATGGAGAAACCCTGTCTCTGCTAAAAATACAAAATTAGCCAGGCATGGTGGCGCATGCCTGTAATCCCAGCTACTTGGGAGGCTGAGGCAGGAGAATCGCTTGAACCCAGGAGGCAGAGGTTACGGTGAGCCGAGATCATGCTACTGCATTCCAGCCTGGGCAAGAAGAGTGACACTCAGTCTCAAAAAAAAGTAAAAAAAAAAAAAATCACAAGAATCAAAACTATAAATCTTCTAGAAGAAAATCTTCAAAACTAAGGGTATGCAAAGATTTCATAAAGAGGACATAAAAGACACTAACCATAAAGAAAATAAATTGACTAATTTGACTTAAATAAAACTTAAAAACACTTATCAAAAGATAGCATTATGATAATAAAATGGCAAGTCACGGACTGGGAGAAAATATCAGCAATGTATACATCTCACAAATATTTGTATCTAGAATATACAAAGAAATCCTTTAAATCACTGAGGAGAAGACTAACACTCCAATAAAAACAATGGAAAGGCCGGAACCTATAGTTCACATAGATACCTAAACGACCACTAAGCATTAAAAAACACATCTTAACTCATCAGGGAATTGCAAATTCAAATCACAATGAGATTCTACTACATACTCACCAAAATGGCTAAAATTTAAAAGACTGGCCAGGCACAGTGACTCCTACCTGTAACCCCAGGACTTTGGGAGGTCCAGGCAGGTGGATCACTTGAGGTTCGGAGTTCAAAACCAGCCTGGCCAACATGGTGAAACATGATCCCTAATAAAATACAAAAAAATTAGCTGGTCATCACGGTGGTTGGGTGCCTGTGATCCCAGCTACTCAGCAAGCTAAGGCAGGAGAATTGCTTGAACCCAAGAGGCAGAGGTTGCAGTGAGCTCAGATCATGCCACTGCACTCCAGCCTGGGCAACAGAGCAAGACTCTCTCAAAAAAAAAAAAAAAGTTTGCATTATGAAGAGTTGGTGCAGATAATTAAAACTCTCAAACATTGCTACTAGAGTATAAACTGGTACCATTCTAAAAAACCAGCAGCTTACTAAAGTTAAATATACATCTACCCTGTGACCCATTAGTTTTTCACTTGTAGGTATATACCAAAAGAAATCAATATGCATGTCAAACAAAAGGCATTCAAAAGAAAGTTCAGTTTTATTCACAAAAGGCAAAAACTAAAAACAACTCAAGTGTTGATCAATAGCAATGTGAATACTCTGTGGTGTATTCATAAAATGTAATACAATACACACAGTAAAAACACACCACTGATACACACAAAATTGAATGAACATTACAAGCCTTCAATTAGTACAAGCACGGTGGCTCACACCTGTAATCCCAGCAATTTGCTCACACCTATAATCCCAGCAATTTGGGAGGCTGAGGTGCACGGATTGCTAGAGACCAGGAGTTCAAGACAAGCCTGGCCAACATGGCAAAACCCCGTCTCTACCAAAAATACAAAAAAAATAGACAGGCATGGTGATGAGTGCCTGTAATCATCCCCGCTACTCGGGAAGCTCAGGCATGAGAATCACTTGAACATTGGAGGCAGAGGTTGCAGTGAGCTGAGATCGCACCACTGCACTCCAGTCTAGGCAACAGAGCAAGACTCCATCTCAAAAAAAAAAAAAAAAAAAAAAAAAAGAAAGTCTTCAATTAAGCAAAAGAAATCAGGCATAAATCAGAACATACTAGGCCAGGTGAGGTGGCTCACTTCTGTAATCCCAGCACTTTGGGAGGCCAAGGCAGGCAGATCACTTGAGCCCAGGAGTTCAAGATCACCCCAGTCAACATGGTGAAACCTGGTCTCTACCAAAAATACAAAAATCAGCCAGGTGTCATGGCAAGCACCTGTAATCCCAGCTACTCAGGAGGTTGAGGCACAAGAATCACTTGAACCCTGGAGCTGGAGGTTGCAGTGAGCCAAGGTTGCGCTACTACACTCCAGCCTGGATGACAAAGCAAGACTCCATCTCAAAGAGAAAAAAAAAAGAACCTACTTAGAGAAGTTAAGCTAGCATAGAGTATTAGCAGTCAAAAATAGTGGTTATCTCTGGAGGAGGTAGTATTGTTTGGGAATAAAAAAAGAAACTTTCCGGAGTGATGGAAATATACTATATCTTAAACTGAGTAGCATCTATCCAGGTGTATATCTTTTTAAAAAAAAAAATCATCGAACCAAGTCTGGGCATCATGGAGAGACCCCACCTCTACAAAAACTACAAAAATTAGTTGAGCATGATGGCATGTGCTTGTAGTTCCAGCTATTCAGGAGGCTGACATGGGAGGATCGATTGAGCCCTGACTGCAGTGAGCCGTGATCGCACCACTGCATTTCAGCCTGGGCGACAGAGCAAGACTTGTAATGTTTGTAATGCAAAGAAATGATAAATGCTTAAGGTGATGGATACCCCATTTATCCTGATATGAATATTATATACTGTATGCCTCTATCAAAAGATCTTACATACCCCATAAATATATATCTACTATGCCAGACGCTGGGAGGCCCAGGCGGGCGGATCATGAGGTCAGGAGATCGAGACCATCCTGGCTAATACAATGAAACCCCATCTCTACCAAAAATACAAAAAATTAGCCGGGCCTGAGGGCGGACGCCTGTAGTTCCAGCTATGCGGGAGACTGAGACAGGAGAATGGTGTGAACCCGAGAGGCGGGGCTTGCAGTGAGCCGAGATCGCGCCACTGCACTTCAGCCTAGGCGACAGAGCGAGACTCCGTTTCGAAAAAAAAATATGTATATATATATGTGTGTGTGTGTGTGTGTGTGTGTGTGTGTGTTACTATGTATCTACAAAAATTTAAAATTAAAAAAAAAAGTTCATGGCCAGGCGCGGTGGCTCACACCTATAATCCTAGCACTTTGGGAGGCCAAGGCAGGCAGATCACTTGAGGTCAGGAGTTTGAAACCAGCCTGGCCAACATGGTGAAACCCCATCTCTACTAAAAATACCAAAAAAAAATTAGCCGGGCGTGGTGGCAGGTGCCTGTAATGCCAGCTACTTGGGAGGCTGAGGCAGGAGAATTGCTTGAATCTGGGAGGTGAAGGTTGTAGTGAGACAAGATCATACGATTGCACTCCAGCCTAGGCAACAAGAGTGAGACTCTGTCTCAATAACAACAACAAAAAAGTTTAAAGAGGAAGACTATTTTGCTTGGTTTTGAATAGAGTATCTCTGGAAAGGTACAAAAAAGAACTGGTAATGTGGATTTCTTCGGAGGAAGAGAATAAGGTGGGATGGGCATAGAGGAAAGGAGATTTGTATTGTGGACTGTTAGACACTCAAGGAAAAAGACCCAGTTTATGTCCCAATGTAATCATACAGAGGACGTTCCTGCTCTCTCTCTCTCAAAAGTGTCCTGGTTTATATGATGAATTATACGGCCCACCTACTTATATATCTTGTGGATTTAGTATTATGTGAATGTATTACCTCTTCAAAAAATAAATAAAATATAAAGTAAGCATAATACGATGCCTTTTGACAGCAATGTAAGAGCAATTTCTCTTTGTGTAATTTTGTTTTTTCTTAGTTTTTAAAGGAGGAGATAAATATCTAAGGAGCAATGCTTGTAAACTTGATTTAATCCATCCTGCACACTTGGGCCAAACTAATCTTACGAAGCACAGCTTTCATCATATCACTCCCCTTCTGAAACATTTTCTGAACTTCACTTTGAGCAAACAACCTCCCAACTTCCTTACTTGACCTTGAAGACTTGCCAAAGTAAGGCCTAAAACAACCTTCCCCTTATGTTCTGAAACCTTAACTCTCAGCGCCTCTGTGACTGGCTGATTATTTTCCCTAAGTCTGCCTGATTCCTTCCTGCTTCTTTGTATTTGTTTCTCACTGTGTGATCTCCCCTGGGAATGTCTAGTAATGTCTTAATCCATCCACATTCTATCTACCTTTCCAGACACCATGCCACTCAAGTCCTACTGCTTCCTTGAATTCCTACCCTGAACCACATTTATACTTTACATATTTTAATTTTGTTTTGTTTTGTTTTGTTTTGAGACAGAGTCCCACTCAGTCGCCCAGGCTGGAGTGTAGTGGCGCGATCTGGGCTCACAGCAACCTCCGCCTCCCAGGTTCAAGTGATTCTCTTGCCTCAGCCTCCCAAATAGCTGGGATTACAGGAACCTGCCACCGCACCTGGCTAATTTTTGTATTTTTGGTAGACACAGGGCTTCACCATGTTGGCTAGGATGGTCTCGAAATCCTAACCTAAAGTGATCCACCTGCCTCAGCCTCCCAAAGATTCTGCTGGAATTACAGGCATGAGCCACTGCACTCAGCCTATACATTACATCATCAAGTTGCAATAAAAATTTCTCTCCAACAGATTCAGTGTAAGCCATAAATAGATTCTGAAGATGTTATTAATTAAGTTTTTTAAAATTATGAAGAGCATTTATTGTACTGGAAACTAGGACACAGAGTTGAATAAGAGGCTATCCCTACCATGGAAGTTCTCAAAGAAACATCTAATAACTGCCATCATATCACCTTGCCCTCATATATCTGCCACTCTCAGCTGCTTGCAAAGAACTGCCTTCATTGTCAGCATCACATATATAGACATATACACACACAAACACACACAGACAAACACACATTCCCAAGTCCCAAGCCTCTAGGATCATCCAAATCATGAGTGTTCCAATGTTGTTAATCCTCAAGAAAAAATTAAGGATACTTTATCTTCCAATCTGATGTATTATCTGCAACAAAACATACCACTTAATTTTATTCAGTTTTCTGTTATTTTTATTTTCTAATTTTTCCATACATATACATCTAATCTAGGGAAGGAAATCATTCCTTATAGAGTAACCTATTATGGTACCTAATACAACACTACACGTATGGTCAATATGTCTTTGTTCATTTGAGTGCTCAGTATAATTCTTCTTGATGTTTAAGTGTGCCAAGATTTATGGATGAATTATTAGTCAGAACACATATCACATATGTCTGAGTCATTTACTTTCCAGAATCTCTCACACTTATTGATTTCATTCCCAATCTCTCAATTCTTTATGTATTTAAAAAAGATGATAGAGAGATAAATAGATGATTGATAGATAGATAGATAGATAGATAGATAGATAGATAGATAGATAGACAGATAGACAGATAGATAGAGATATGCATGGTTGCATGTGCCTTTGGTCCCAGCTACTCAGGAGGCTGAGTGGGGAGGATCACCTGAGTCCAGGGATGTTGAGGCTGCTGTAAGCCATGATTACACTACTGCACTCCAGCCTGGGCAACAGAGTGAGATCTTGTCTAAAAAAAATATAGATAGATACGTAGGTAGGAAGGTAGGTAGATAGATAGATAGATAGATAGATACATAGATAGATAGATAATCACATAGCACAATACCAGATATTCATTTACTTGTTTACTCAACATAATTGTTTACTAAGGGTCTGTTCTATGCATAAAGTAGTGACCAAATCAAGGACCACGGTCTTTCCTATGAGGCTTACATCTTACTGAGGCCCATTTTAGGCAGTTAGTGAACAGACAGCAGTGAATTAGAGCCAGAACCCCAAACTCTTTATTTGAGTGCTTTCCCACTCTTTCAAATGGTCTATTTACCACATCGTAACATATATCAAGCAGCATGCAGAAGCAAGATGCAAATACAACAGACATCAGGATCATTCTGCAGGTATCATGGGGAGTGGAAAAAATAAAGGCTACAGAAATAAAGCAAACCTGGGTTCAAAGTTTGGCTTTAGCCCTTTACATATCAAGTTATGTAAGCCTCTAAGCTTCAGTTATAAAATTTACCAATATGAGGCCGGGCACAGTGGCTCACGCCTGTAATCCCAGCACTTTGGTAGGCCGAAGTGGCGAATCGCTTGAGGTCAGAAGTTAGAGACCACTCAACATGGCAAAACCCCGACTCTACTAAAAATACAAAAAAAGAATTAGCTAGGCGTGGTGGCACCTGCCTATAATCCCAGCTACTGGGGAGGCTAAGGCAGGAGAATAACTTGAACCTGGGAGGCGGAGGCTGCAGTGAGCCGAGATCATGCCACCGCACTCCAGCCTGGGCGACAAAAGTGAGACTCAATCTCAAAAAAAAAAAAAGAAAAGAAAGAAAAGAAAAGAAAAAAAAGAGTTTATCAATACATACCTGGAAGTATCAATGTGAGAATCAAAAGACATATGTAAAACGTCTATCATCTGTCTGGCATAGTGTAAGAATTCAAAATAGATTCTCTCTTTGTCCATAATCAAATATAATCTAATCTGACAACACCACAGCATATGTAGAAGGCTGGATTTTAGATTTAGTAAAGGTCAACAGTAACTAGTTTACCCAAAATCACATGATAAAGACTGCTTTTTTTTTTTTTTTTTGATACAGAGTCTTACTCTGTCACCAGGCTGGAGTGCAGTGGCGTGATCTCAGCTCACCGCAACCTCCACATCCTAGGTTCAAGTGATTTTCCTGCCTCAGCCTCCCGAGTAGCTGGGACTACAGATGATGCATGCCACCACGCCCAGCTAATTTTTGTATTTTTAGTAGAGACGGGGTTTCAGCATGTTGGCCAGGATGGTCTCAATCTCTTGACCTCGTGATCTGCCTGCCTCGGCCTCCCAAAGTGCTGGGATTACAGGCGTAAGCCACTGCGCCCAGCCATAAAGACTTCTTTCATAAAATTTTCCCTACAGTATACTTTTTTTTTTTTGAGACAGAGTCTCTCTTTGACACCCAGGCTGGAGTGCAGTGGTGCAATCTTGGGCCACTGTAACCTCCGCCTCCCGGGTTCAACCAATTCTCTTGCCTCAGCCTCCCGGGTGGCTGGGATTACATGCATGTGCCATGATGCCCAGCTAATTTTTGTATTTTTAGTACAGACAGGGTTTCACCATGTTGGCCAAGCTGGTCTTGAATTCCTGACCTCAAGTGATCCACCCGCCTCAGCCTCCCAAAGTGCCGGGATTACAGGCATGAGCCACCATGCCCAGTCCATATACTATACATTTAGATATGCCCCCTTTTGGATAAAAATGACATTATTATAACATTAGAGGAAAAAAACATACATTTTGAGTTTTTTTATTATAATACTATAGTCTATATCTTTGGAATATCACTCGATTTCCAGATAGAAATATATGAGACTATCACTAAAAATATATTTGTATATAATAGTATATTTTCTCATTAAACTATTAAGTAATGTAATAAATCCACATGCAATAAGTTCAGCCACTGTTCCTTACCTCCCCAACCACATTTGGCCCGACTTCTTTATTAGTTCACAATAATCCAGTGACACTGCCCTTCTTTGGGCTCTTCAAAACTACCAGACTCTCCAGCATCAAGACATGCAATACCATGCACTACTCTCTAATGCTAATCGGCTAATGTTTAACAGGATCCTACCCTAAATATGTGGCCCTCAGAGATGCCTTCCCTGACCGAAAGCCCTGATAAACTTGGGCTCCACCGTGTAGGGTGATGTGGAGAAGCTTCCTGATGTCAGAGAAGCCTGGGTTCCAATCACTCATCTGACAACATGGAGTTACGCTACAGCACAGATACATGGCTATGCAGTTAGAGAAAAGTTCATACACAATGGATATAATTGCCAATAGTGTGTGTGCATCGGCTGGTTAAAAATATTAGCCAAGGCTTTCAGAAGTGCTTTCCTGTACAATCTCTGCTGAGAGGCTTAGGGAATTGTTAATATATTGCTGATAACATAAGAGAAAATAACTCTCTTAAGGGGGACTCCCAGCATGGCCTGATTCTTCTGATTCTTTTTTTTTTTTTTTTTTTTTTTTTTTTGTGGAGACGGAGTTTCACTCTTGTCACCCAGGCTGGAGTGCAATGGCGCGATCTCAGCTTACTGCAACCTCCACCTCCCAGGTTCAAGCGATTCTCCTGCCTCAGTCTCCTGAGTAGCTGGGATTACAGGAATGCAACAACACATCCGGCTAATTTTGTATTTTTAGTACAGAAGGGGTTTCTGCATGTTGGTCAGGCTGGTCTCGAACTACCAACCTGGGGTGATCCGCCCGCCTCAGCCTCCCAAAGCGCTGGGATTACAGGCATGAGCCACTGTGCCCGGCTGGCCTGATTCTGATTTCAATCAGCTTTTATCTTTAGCTGTCAAACTACACTTTATAGAGATCTTTAGAAGCATAATAATGGCCCAAGGCACCTGTTATTTATATATGTTCACAGTACCCTGTACTCTTCTTCGGAGTTCTTTTTATTTGCATGTAATAAATATTTTCTGCTGTTTGTTTTCCCCACTTAACAGCTATAGGAAGATAAGGACTGTGATTGTCCTGTAGCCTGCTTAATCTCCAGCGCCTACCACCATTCCCACAGTACGGTAGGAAACAGATGCAGTAACTACTTACTAGGTTAATGTGTAATTTAATTAAGGAATGAAAGATGTGTCCATGTGAAAGAAATACAGTATGAGAGTTAAGTTTACTTAATGTAATACATGGAAAGTATATAAAGCAATGTTTGGCACATACCAAGCACTTAATAAATGTTATTTGCTCACCTAGAACAAAAATCATCTGAGTAGGGTAACACAAGAGATAAAAGCTGTTACTGACTGAGAAATTAAGGTTAAGCATATACTGTGTAGTTATCCCTGTTAGACTACAGTGCAATGTACTAAAGGAACTACAGTAATACCCCATCTCAAGTTTTTCATTTAATTCATTTTACCATTTGAATATACAAATGTTTAAATCCCAGATCTTTTCACATATTCCTAATTGAGTTCAACACCCTTAAATAAAGGCATTCACAATAAAGAATGTCTTGGCCATATGAGAGTCTATGGAATTCAGCAATGAGAGAAATGTCCATGCTCTATTCTCTCAATGGATGGAAAGAAAACTGGTGCTCTTGAATATTTTAAGGAAAGGCCAGCAGGGTACAGTGGCTCACACCTGTAATCCCATCACTTTGGGAGGCCAAGATGGCTTGAGTCCAGGAGTTCAAGACCAGCCTGGGCAACATAACGGGACACCATCTCTGCAAAAAATTTAAAAATTAGTCAGGTTTGGTGCCACACACCTGTAGTCCAAGCTATGTGGGAGGCTGAGGTTGGAGAATCTATTGAGCCCAGGAGGCTGCAGTGTGCCATGGAGGCTGCACTCCAGCCTGGAGTGAGACCCTGTCTCAAAGAAAACAAAACAGGCTGGGTGTGGAGGTTCATGCCTATAATCCCAGCACTGGGACTGGATCACAAGGTAAGGAGTTCGAGACCAGCCTGGTCAAGATGGTGAAACCCCGTCTCTACTAAAAATACAAAAATTAATTGGTCACGGTAGCTGGCACCTGTAATCCCAGCTACTTGGGAGGCTGAGGCAGGAGAATCCTTTGAACTTAGGAGGTGGAGGCTGCAGTGAGCTGAGATCGTGCCATTGCACACTCTAGCCTGGGCGACAGAGCAAGACTGTCTTTAAAGAGAGAAAAAAAAAAAAAAAGCAAAGGCCACACATTTTTTTCCTAAGACTTGTGAAAATGAAACTAAAATGAAAGTTGTGACAATAACTTTATATTTCAAGAAATTAAAACCCCAACAGTTGCTTTGAAATTAATAAAAAGTAAATCTCATCATGAGGAAATAGAGGCAAAGAGAAATGATTAATTAATAAGTAAAACTAAATAAAAAGAAGACTGCAAAAGACTTGAGGTCACTCTGCCTCAGTTTATTCCAACACTACAGCAAGCAAAATTTCCTGAAGAATTAACTAGAAGAAGTGATTTGGGGAATGAATACCCACTGAAACAAGTTTTTTAAGGCCATCAATCTAATTTGTTTTGAAATGGGGTGTGTTTTAGCACTTTTTTTTCACTTTGTTTAACGTCATTCATATTGTTTTCCCCAAGAGTCTTTTTTTAATCTAACCAACCACATTTTGGCCATCTAAATACTTGTTAGGAGCTTCCCGACCAAATATCAATGGAGAGGAATTATTATAAATAATTATTTCACTGTCAGAATCTCATGCACATGACAAATCAGATACATTTAAACCTGAGGGAGGCTTTAAGCAACAAATTTTCAAATACATAACTACCTATAATGTTCCAGAAGGAAAAAGAGACCCTCTGCTATGTATACATGGCAGATGAAGGCACTCTAGTGAAATGGACATCTGTAGTCTAGTCTAGTCAACTGTTTTATTTCAAAGAAGAAATATTCCTAAATCACATAAAGGTGCCTATATTAAGCTTGAATAACATAATAAATGTGGAAAGTGTGTTCACCATCTGATCTATGGCTTCTTGCTAAAAACACTGCTCTTTTCCATGTGGCCAAATTGATGTTTAGCCTGAATACATTTGCAATGAACGCTTCCCATTTTACATTCATAAGCATTCGCTTTCCCTGGTTTCTTTCTAAAATTATTACTTTCAATGGCAAAAACAGCAACTACCTTTTCCCCAACCTAATGACTCGTTTAATCCTATGGGTTAGTGCAGAGTAAAATCCTTTTGGAATATGTAAGGGATGAAATTATGAATATTCTAAGGAATGATACCTACCTCAGGCCCTGTGATGTGCATCAGACCAGAAACAGCTGAGGCAACAGCATCATAACCAGCTCGCTGAGAAATTGGACCTGTCTGACCATACCCTAAAACAACAAAAATAAACATATTCAGCACCACACAGGGTGTGCTAAAACCACTGTACAATATAGTGTGTTAAAAACATTTGTATCCAGAAATCCTGCAGCATTTCGAGACTATTAGATCTATACTATTCCTTGAAGAAGGCAGTAAGAATTCATTATAGTGCTCGCCCTGGCTATTCTATTTTTTGTTTTTTGTTTTTTTGTTTTGTTTTGTTTTGTTTTGAGACAGGGTCTCACTCCCTTCAAGCAGGGTGGAGTGTAGTGGTTCGATCTCGGCTCACTGCAACCTCCACCTCCCAGGTTCAAGTGATTCTCTTTCTTCAGCCTCCCAAGTAGCTAGGATAACAGGTGTGCGCCACCACATCCAGCTAATTTTTGTATTTTTAGTAAAGACAAGGTTTCACCATGTTGGCAAGGCTAGTCTCAAACTCCTGACGTGAAGTGATACACCTGCCTCAGCCTCCCAAAATGCTAGGATTACAGGCGTGAGCCACCGTGCCTGGCTATTCTTTAAAAAAATCAGAGGCTGGATGCGGTGGCTCAAGCCTGTAATCCTAGCACTTTGGGAGGCTGAGGTGGGCGGATCACTTGAGGTCAGGAGTTCAAGACCAGCCTGGTCAACATGGTGAAATCTCGTCTCTACTAAAAATACAAAAATTAGCTGGGTGTGGTGGTATGCGCCTGTAATCCCAGCTACTGGGGAGGCTGAGGCACAAGAATCGCCTGAACCAGGAGGTGGAGGTTGCATTGAGCTGAGACTGCACCACTGCACTCCAGCCTGGGCAACAGAGGGAGACTCCCTTTAAAAAAAAAAAAAAAAGAAAGAAAGAAAAAAAAAGGAAATAATTCAAAACCAGACTCACATTCTCACATGCAATAATCAATTAGAGTTCAGTACTGCCTCTCCCCTCTACATAGGGCATAAACCTCTGATTTGTCACAGGGTCCACCACTCTACTCCCATACACCTCAGCCAGGTTTCAGTTACTTCCCTGACTCCAACAGGTATTTGCTACCCTTGTTTTGTACACAGTAATATACAAAGTTAAGCAAAACAGTATCTCCCTGAGTTCTATTTATGTATTTTCTCAAGCAAGCAAAGAAAACCTAAATAATTTTAAAATTTGGACATAAATAAAACAATTACATCAACTTTTACATCAATTTTTAAGATTACAAAGAGAAGGTAGAAAAGGTGTCACATTTTTTTCTTTTTTTTTTTGCCACCAGCAAGAATTAACAGAACACAGGAAAGATTTTCTCCTACTCCCCTCAGTCCTGGTGCTCATTGCTACATCATGACGGTTTTATCAGGCCAGGCACGGTGGCTCACGCCTGTAATCCCAGGACTCAGGGAGGATGAGGCAGAAGGATCACCTAAGGTCAAGAGTTCGAGACCAGCCTGGCCAACACAATGAAACCCAGTCTCTACTAAAAACACAGAAATTAGCTGTATGTGGTGGTGAGTGCCTGTAATCCCAGCTACTGGGGAGGCTGAGGCAAGAGAATTGCTTAAACCCGGGAGGCAGAGGTTGCAGTTAGCCGAGATTGTACCACCACACCATACCCTGGGCAACAGAGCAAAACTCTGTCTCAAAATATAATAATAAAAATAAAAATAAATACAGGCTGTATCAGAAGCTACATAAATCTGTCTCCAAATCCTACCTATCAAGCAGAGTGGCCCAATATAGAGCTTTCCATACACATCAGTTACTTGCTGATATTCCCTGCATATGCTGCTTTAGGAAGGCCATGACAGGGTTGCCTGCAAGCCTTGTTTCTCCAGCCACCTGAAAGACTCTCCCTCAACCTTGTGTAAAAGAGCACCCTTGTTATATATGTTGCCACAGCGCTTATCACAATAAACACAATACCATTATTTGTTAGATTTATTTTGTCTCCTCCCTACTAAAGTGTATACTCCAGAATGTTTTTCTGTTTCATTCACTGCATATCCCCAGCCTCTAGAACAGTGTTCAATAACATTTATTGAAGGAATGAATGAGTGCAAAAATATTTTATATAAAAATAATTTTTTGGCCGGATGTGGTGGCTCACGCCTATAGTCCCAGCACTTTGAGAGATCACGGCAGGCAGATCACTTGAGGTCAGGAGTTTGAGAACAGCCTGGCCAACATGGTGAAACCCCATCTCTACTAAAATTACAAAAATTACCCAAGCGTGGTGGTGCACGCCCGTAGTCCCAGCTACTTGGGAGGCTAAGACAGGAGAATCGCTTGAACCCAGGAGGTGGAGGTGGCAGTTAGCCAAGTTTGTGCCACTGCACTCCAGCCTGGGCAACAGAGTGAGAGTCTGTCTCAAAGAATAAAAATAATAATAACAACATTAATAATTTTTTTCCAAAACAAATAATCTATAAAAAGTAAATAAAGAAAACTACAAAAGTGATAATCACCAATTAATCTACCCAGATGTATTCACCACCAGAAATGATCTTTCTCACAAATAAGCGTATGTAAAACAAACTCCACAGACAAAATTATCACTTAATATTAAGGAATTAAAATAATTCAAGATTATACTTATAATTATTGATGATTTAAAAACAGTGTTAAAACATGTCTCTGCTTATGCTTTATCCTGGAAATTATCAAATAAAAATAGATAGAATATATAATAAACTCATGAGTCAACTTCAATAATTATTCATGGTCAATCTTATTTCCACTATGCCTATTTTTCAATCAGAACTATGACATGAAGAAAAAAACAAAACCATTCTCCTTTTCTTTTTTTTTTGGACACTGGGTCTTACTCTGTCACCCAGACCATAGTGTAGTGGCACCGTCGGGGCACACTGCAACCTCGACTGACTGTGTTCCAGCAATTCTCCCACCTCGGCCTCCCGAGTAGCTGGAACTACAGGCACACACCACTATGCCCAGCTGATTTTTGCATTTTGGGTAGGGATGGGATTTCACTATGTTGCCCAGGCTGGTTTTGAACTCCTGAGCTCAAGCAATCCACCTGCCTCAGTCTCCCAAAGCGCTGGGATTACAGGCATGAACTACGACGCCTTGCCACACAAAACCATACTGAAAAAAACCCAAACATCTTGATTCAGGTAAATTACAGTTTTGTCTCCCAATATCAATAACAAAACTTATAAATTCCTAACTATTACTTTCTCAGGCTTTAGAAAAACAAAAACGGGATATGAAGCAAATAAAGAGAAATAAACTATAAGTCAACATTCTCTGTGCAGAAATAAATTAACGCCAAGTTTTACAGAACAAGTTCCAGGGTAGGCCATGTGCTGCTGTAAAGGGCACCCTGGCCCGGGATTCCAGCCTTCAAAGCAATGGTTTTCAAACCACAGGTAGTCCTCAGCATAAAACAAGTCTCCAGAAACAGAGAGAAGCTACCACCATCAGCAGGAAGGCCTGTGCACGTGAACCACCTGTTATCTCAGCAGGAAGTCAACAAAAGGAATTAAGTTTCAGTTAACTCTAGGTTCGGAAAATCAGGTGCTTCTGGCCAGGAGCCCAAATCCTTCAAATGGGACAAACCCAGGTCCCTCACCATCAGTGCAACTCTAAACGGACTCTTCTAAATAAAGGCCTGCAGGAAAAATTCTCTTTTTGTTCAGCTTAGAACAAGGGAGAGACACAAATACCCCAATTACTTTAAATTACAACTTGTAAGTATTTCTATTAAAGAGAAAAGGAATAGTTGCTCTCATTGGAAGCAGTAAGGTATAGGGGAAAAGGGGAGTTTTTGGATTAAAAAAAAATCTGGATTCAAATTATAGCTCTGCCAACTATTAAATCTTTGACAATTCATTCAATCTTCCTAAGCCTCAATGTCTTCATCTGTAAAACGGCAATATTCACATTTATCTCACAGATTTCTTATGAGGATTTAATTCAATTAGATAACACAAGCAAAATGAATTTTACATTGAGAGCTAAATATACACAGTTACTAAAGATGCATTAATCAATATATTAATATATTAGCTTACCTTTTCTACAAAATGTTGGGAATAACAAAAAGAAAACTACCCTGAGGTATGTCAAATGATGACAAGAGACATCTAAGCATTGACATTATGTTATTTAATAAACCATGAAAATTAAGATATTTTGTACTTGGAACCTTGCACTTGTTCATAATAGCAAAGAAGCTGACAATAATAATAAACATGGCTGGGTGCAGTGGCTCACGCCTGTAATCCCAGCAGTTTGGGAGGCCGAGGCGGGTAGATCACTAGGTCAGGAGTTCGAGATAAGCCTGGCCAACATGGTATAATCCTGTCTCTACTAAAGATACAAAAAATTAGCCAGGCGTGGTGGCTCATGCCTGTAATCCCAGCTACTTGGGACACTGAGGCAGGAGAATCACTTGAAACTGGGAGGCAGAGGTTGCAGTGAGCTGAGACTGTGCCATTGCACTCCAGCCTAGGCAACAGGGCGAGACTCCGTCTCAATAATAATAATAATAACAATAAACATATATATTCCATAATAGGAGTCAAAAATTATTCCACTTTTTCACCTTATACTTATAACTATTTAAATACTGACTACCAGTATATCAACAAATATTTATGAGAATAAATAAACAAAATTTTAAAGCAGAGAATGGACATCAGAATGGTATTTTACTAAGATTACTCTGTTGGTGTTGTGCAGAATGAAATTATTCATTAATAATTTAATGAAGAGGTAGAAAAAAATGTTAAGCCTGGGATCCAGATAGTTCTTTTAAATTTTATTTTTAGCTTTACAATTCCAAAAACAACTATAATTAAAATATAAATTAAAGAGCAAAAATGTAGGCATGTCAATTCTATTTTATATTCAAGTAAAGAGCTAAGAAAAATCAGGGAAGTTATGGAAAATCAGAGAGGAACACCCAACACACATTTTCTTTCTCTTTCTCCCTCCCTCTCTTCCACTTAGTAATTCACATTCATTTTAAGGAGCAACCTCGCCATCTTGTGGCATTTATGGACACTGAAAGCAAAATGTGAATTTCTACACTAGGTAAAAATGTACAGGGAGGATGCTAAGGGGAAAAGATTTACTATCTCTTAATGTTTTCCCTGAGTGCCATATGATCTGGCCTGCCTACCCCATTTTTCCTCTTAATTATGTCTAACTTTATATTTTCCCTCTCTCCTTAACTTCTGCCTTAGAAAGCAGGAGCTACCATTGGTGCTCTTGTTTTCTGTAATTCCTGTGACACCTCCCATCAGTGCTCAACACACTGTCTGTCAACCGTTACCCTTTTGGAAGTCACAGGTACCTTTGACAAACTGGTAAGAAGCTATGAATTCACCTCAGAAGAAAGTAATTGAACACATGCTCATACTCTTAGAACCCCATTCATTAACCCCTGTTGCCCTGGGTTAAGAGTCAGGCTAAGGACCTTCAGTAGGTCATCACTGCTCCAGGCCCGGAGCACTTCAATTATCAAAACAATTCTCCCACCAGGGATCTGTTCAAGGACAGCTTTGAGACTTCCAAGCAACCAAGAGACTCAGGATGAGGCTTTCACTTTCTAATAAAAGGAAAAGAGAGAACAAAATAAAGTATCTCTCATCTATACTATTTCATTAGCCACCTGTTTCTGCTCTCCCTACCTCATTCTGGACTCTTGTGATCACAGTGATTGACTAATTGATTGATTGTGACAGGGTCTTGATCTATTACCCAGGCTGGAGTGCAGTGGTGTGATCTTAGCTCACTGAAGCCTCAATCTCCTGGGCTGAAGCAATCCACCCACCTCAGCGTCCCAAGTAACTGTGAGCACAGGCATGCACCACCACATCCGGCTAATTTTTAAAATTGTTTGTAGAGATGTGGTGTTGCTTTGTTGCCCAGGCTAGTCTTGAACTCCTGGGCTCAAGCAATCTTCCCATCTCAGCTTCCCAAAGTACGAGGATTACAGGCATGAGCCACCATGCTCAACCATACAGTGACCTTTTGAAAAGGTAAATCAGTGCACTACTTTCCTGCCTAAAGCTTTTTAAGGGCTTTCCAAGTCACTTAAAATAAACTTCCACTCTTTATCCTGGCTTAGAGGGCCCCATGTGGCTTGGTTACCTACTCTTTGGCCTCAGCTTATCTGTTTTCCCAATGCCTTATCTTGGGTCCTGATGTTCTTTTTTGTGTTCTCCACAGTTTATTCCCATGGTGGGGCCTTTGCACTACCTAGGATGTACTTCTCTCCAGTCTTCACATGGCTTGCTACTACATCCTCCTCAGAGAAGCTTTCTCTGCCACACAATCTAACATAGACTCCTAGGAATTCTCTAGCATTTTATGATATTTTCATTCTCTCTAAAGTACTTATCACCAGTGGATACAAAAGCATGTTGAATAAATGAGTGACTGTGAATATATAAGTCTGGGAATAAAAACAACACTTGTTACAACTGGCTATAGGACAGAGATAAACCTCTACTTCCTCCAGTGATGTCTGAAATAACCTACTGAGGGTAGAGGACTCCCGGCAACTGAGTTCTGAAGTTCAACTGTTGAGATTCCCCAGCAGTCCATATTTGGTCCCCTCTCTTCTCATTCTCATCTCTCTAATAAATCTCATCCCTTCTGTGGCTCTAAACAAGATACTGGCAATCCCCATATCTACAATAACAATGACAACATTTATCAAGTTATTGTATATTAGACACTCTGTTAGACTTCTGTCAATTAGATTGTTTAATTCACAAAACAACTCTATGAATTATCCCCTTTTTACAACTGAGACATGGAAAGGTTAACTAATCTACTCAAGGTCACGCAAATAGGAAGTAACAGAGCTTGGATTTGAACCCAAATCTGGGTCCTTAAATAAAAAGATGTTTATATATATTTATGCATGTATGGACGTCTCCACCAGAAAGTCCAAGGTAATGCAAGCTGACAACCCCTAAGCAGAAGTTATCCCACTTAAGTCACACTCATATGCCACCAACCCAGACTGCTCCTTCTACATTCACTAATTCAAACTGAAGGAAACCTAAGGGCCATCCTGGACTCTATTCTTTTACTTACTGCCTATATCCAATGGATCACTAATTCCTAATTTTTTGACCTGCCAAATAATTCCCAAATCCACCCAGCCTCTCATGTCCTGCGATAGCCTGCTTACTGCTTCCCCGTCTCAGTTTATTCTTTATGTGACTACAAAAGCCTTTCGAATTTGTAATTCTTTTTTTTTTTTTTTTTTTTTTGAGACGGAGTCTCGCGCTGTCACCCAGGCTGGAGTGCAGTGGCCGGATCTCAGCTCACTGCAAGCTCCGTCTCCCGGGTTCACGCCATTCTCCTGCCTCAGCCTCCCGAGTAGCTGGGATTACAGGCGTCCGCCACCTCGCCTGGCTAGTTTTTTGTATTTTTTAGTAGAGACGGGGGTTTCACCATGTTAACCAGGATGGTCTCGATCTCCTGACCTTGTGATCCGCCCATCTCGGCCTCCCAAAGTGCTGGGATTACAGGCTTGAGCCACCGTGCCCGGCCTCAAATTTGTAATTCTAATCAAGACATTTCCTTATTGAAATTCTTAGGAAATCACCTGTAGGATAAAAATAACGGTTCCTTAGCAAGACATACTGCATTGTTTGTGACCTAGCCCCCACTCACTCCCTATATCTTATCTCTGGCCACCCCTTGACATGCATACTTAGAATAGCCATTCTTCAGATATGCAAACTCTTTAACTCCTCTGAGCCTCTATACATGACATTTCACTTGTGATCCTCATCTCCATTATTTGTCAGTTCAAGGACAGCTCAAACCTAGCACTCTTTAAGATATAGACCTGGTCAATGATAGGTTACTAGGGACAAGAAAGAAGCAGGTTTCAAAGAGGACTAAGACCTATCCTGGTAATGAGTTCAAAAACAGGTATATATTTAAAAGTAATACCATTATTATTAGCTAGAAGGTTAAGATTAATATTCTAGCAACTACAGAAACTCCAACAACAGACTGTTTACCTGAAAGGAAAACAAAATGCAATAAAATGTTTCATAGTAAGCAATGTAATTCCTCAAAATGTATATATATATATCTGGATTCTGTTTCTCTACTCATTTTCTAGTGTAGGATGTTTCTGAATTAAAATGATGAGGTATAAACTCCTGATGCTTTTTTTTTTTTTTTTTTTTGAGACAGAATCTTGCTCTGTCACGTCACTAGGTTGGAGTGCAGTGGCATCATCTCAGCTCACTGCAGCCTCCACCTCCCAGGTTCAAGTGATTTTCCTGCCTCAGCCTCCCAAGTAGCTGGGACTACAGGCACGCACCACCAAGCCCAGTTAATTTTTGTATTTTTAGTAGAGACGAGGTTTCACTATGTTGGCCAGGATGGTCTTGATATCTCCTGACCTCATGATCCACCCGCCTCGGCCTCCCAAAGTGCTGGGATTACAGGCGTGAGCCACCGCACCTGGACTTTTTTTTTTTTTTTTTTTTTTTTTTTGAGATAGAGTCTCACTCTACTGCCCAGGCTGCAGTGCAGTGAGGCAATCTTGGCTCACTGCAACCTCCACTTCCCAGGTTGAAGCCATCCTCCTGCCTCAGCCTCCCGAGTAGCTGGGACTACAGCTGCATGCCACCATGCCTGGTTAATTTTTGTATTTTTAGTACAGACAGGGTTTCACCATGTTGGCCAGACTGCTCTTGGATTCCTGACCTCAGGTGGTCCACCCGCCTTGGCCTCTCAAACTGCTGGGATTACAGGCGAGAGCCAACACACCCAGCGCATATTTTTTTTTTAATATTTATTTTCTTATCCATCCACTAAAAAGGCCTAGAATCAAAGACTAACCCAGTATCACTGAGATTCCTACTATCAGACAGTGGTATGTAAATACAACTTCCTACTAAGAGGAACTAACAGTCCTTGAAGAAATGGCTGATTCCAGGATGGGGCAGGAAATGTACAAAATGTTCCTGGAATATCTTGTTGTAACAGAAATCAAGGAAGCTATCAAAAATTATTGGTCATGTCATAAAGATGCAGAAGTCAACCCGGAAAGGCCTTTACTGGCCTGAGAATGTGAGCATCAAGAAGGATAATAATTGCAAAAACTTGAAGCACATCAAATATGCTCAATACCGTGGGTTCATAATGATATTACAAAAAAAAAAAAATAGCCACTACTGGTAAAGCCTAGGGGAAAATTCATTATTATGACAATTGGTAAATAAAGGGAATGTGTATCCCTCCTGCCTATACCTCAGGGTAATCAAAAAGCTGATGAGAGAAAGAGTCCCCTTACTGAAGTTTCCCAACTAATATATGAGGAAGGAATGATAGAACTAGAATAGCACATTTTGTAATTCCTAATAAATTCACAGACCTAGGAAATCATCATCAATGCCTGCCAACATCACAGAGTAAGTAATGTCCAGCCATTTATATGCCTCTTAGTAGAACTGCACACCACCTTCTGTGAAGTATTTTTGGCCAAAAAAAAAAAAAAAAAAAAAAAAAAACCCACAAATCTGAGCAAGTTATAATCAATTTATAAAGAACAAAAAAAAAATTAACATCATAGGAATGTAGCAAAATCAAAAAATACAACAGGACAAATTAACTGGTTTTTTAAACAAATAAATTTCAAGAAAAAAGACTGAGAAGGAACTATAAATGTAAAGTCTTAAGAAATACATAACTCAACTGCCATAATTACCTTATTTGGATCCCAATTCAAATTACCAACTAAAAAAGAGAGAGAGAGAATTGGGAAAAATCTGAAAGACAACTGTATATTTAATGACATTAAGGAATAATGACAAGAAAGAAAGAAAGAAAGAAAGAAAGAAAGAAAGAAAGAAAGAAAGAAAGAAAGAAAGGAAGGAAGGAAGGAAGGAAGGAAGGAAGGAAGGAAGGAAGGAAGGAAGGAAGGAAGGAAGGAAGGAAGGAAGGAAGGAAGGAAGGAAGGAAGGAAGGAAGGAAGGAAGGAAGGAAGGAAGGAGAAAAGAAAAGAAAAGAAAAGAAAAGAAAAGAAAAGAAAAGAAAAGAAAAGAAAAGAAAAGAAAAGGCCAGGTACGGTGGCTCACAACTGTAATCCAGCACCTTGGGAGGTGGAGGCCGGATGGATCACTTGAGGTCAGGACTTCCAAAACAGCCTGACCAACATGGCGAAACCCCATCTCTACTAAAGATACAAAATCAGCCAGGCATGGTAGCACATGCCTGTAATCCCAGCTATTTGGGAGGCTGAGGCAGGACAATAGCTTGAACCCGGGAGGCAGAGATTGCAGTGAGCCGAGATCGTGCCATTGCACTCCAGCCTGGGCAACAAGAGTGAAACTCCATCTCAAAAAATAAATAAAGGAATTATGATTATTTTTACTTATGTGTGATAATGGCATTGGCCTCCAAAAGTGCTGGGATTACAGACGTCAGCCACAGCACCTGGCCTGGATGTTTATGTGTTAAAAGAAGAGTCCTTTCCTACTAGATACATCCTGAAATATTTAAAAATGAAATGATGAAGTCTGAGGTTTGCTTTAAAATAATCAAGGATTATTCAACTATTATATATCAATTTAAAATTTTTTTGATAAAATAATGTTGGCATTGGGAAGCCAAGGCAAGAGGATCTCTCGAGCCCAGGACCCCATCTCTACAAAAAATTTTAAAATTAGCCAGATATGGTAGCACATACATGTAGTCCTAGCTACTGGGGAGGCTGAGGTAAGGGGATCCCTTGAACCCAGGAGGTCAAGGAGGCTGCAGTGAGTTGTGATCCCATCACCAAAGTAAGACTGGCCATGAATTATCATTACTGGGCTGGGATCTTAAGATCTTAAGATCTATTATACTGGCCAAGCTTAGTGACTCACATCTGTAATCCCAGCACTTTGGGAGGCTGGCGGGGGGTGCGGGGGGGGTGGATCACTTGAGGTCAGGAATTCCAGACCAGCCTGGCCAACATCGTGAAATCCCACCCCTACTAAAAATACAAAAAAATTAGCTAGGCGTGGTGGTGGGTGCCTGTAGTCCCAGCTACTTGGGAGGCTGAGACAGGAGAATCACTTGAACCCAGAAGGCGGAGGTTGCAGTGAGCCGATATAGCACCATTGCACTCCAGCCTGGGAGATCAAGTGAGACTCTGTCACCAAAAAAAAAAAGACCTATTATACTATTCTCTCTACTTTAGGTAACTTTAAATTTTTCCACAATAAGATGTTTTAAAAATTATTTATTTTTTATTTAATTATTAATAATTAACTTTTTTATTTAATAGATTTTTTGTTTGTTTGAGACAAGAGTTTTGCTTTTGTTGCCCAGGCTGGAGTGCAATGGCAGGACCTCAGCTCACTGCAAGCATAAGCCACTGCTCCTGGCCAATAAATTTTTAAGTGATATGCAAATTTCATTTTGTATGTCTAAAAGTAGACCAAGGAATTTTAGAGCTAAATGGGTATGGGGCAAAAATTCTTATTTTACAGATGAAAAAAACTTGAAGACCAGGTAGGTTAAGTGACTTGGCCAAAGTCATGAAGCCAAGCAATAACAAAACTAGAACTAATGCTCATTTCAGTTTTCCACACTGGATACCCTACACCTGAAAAAAAAAGAGTTAGTTTTCTATTCAGAAGATTCTCCTTAGCCACTTTTTACTTTTATGGAGTTAATTCAGAACCAAAACCTAGAGTCAGTTCTCTAGTGTTTTTGGTCTTTGTGTGTTTTTGTTTTGCAGACAGTTCCCTTGTGAGAACTAAATGAGACGTGGTCAGCAAATGGTCCAAAGTTGTACAGTCTTACAGGATTTCACTTCATTTTTTCTATTGACCTGGTGAAAAACCTTCCCATCACTTTGAAAGAAGTTTTGCCACAACCATACTGTCAATTTAGTAGTTTATCCTTCTGTCATGTGTATGATAATGTAGATTCACACAGTTGTACCTCATTTTGCTTTATTTCCTTTTCTCTTTTGCCCTCAGGGTACAGATACAGCATCTCCAACCTACAGATAGTCACTTTTCTACATGCAAGATTCCAAAACCAACCTCAGCAGGATACCAATAAGATTTGTGTAAATTTCAATACAGCAAGAGACCTCCCAATATACCTGCTAGCCAATCTAAATTAACATATAACCCAAAGACTCCATAAAGTCAACTAATAGCAGTAATTTAGGGTTATAATAATAATAGTCAACATGTACAGAGCACTTCTGTATTCTATAGACTGTGTTGGTGCTTCATATGTCATCTCATTTAAGTCTCACAAGAACTATACAAAGTAAATTTTATTGCCCTAGTTTAATTATTATTGAGAAAATACGAGGTTCTGAAAAACTGAGTGCCTTACCCAAAGATACAAAGCTACTCTCTCTGATTCTATAATTATTGAACTGTAAACACTCATTACTATGAGTAATATTTTACAAAATATTTCCATGAGTATCAACAATTCATCAACCTTAGCCAGGCACAGTGGCTCACACCTGTAATCCCAGCACTTTGGGAGGCTGAGGCAGGCAGATTAATTGAGGTCAGGAGTTCAAGACCAGCCTGGCCAACACAGTGAAACCCTATGTCTACTAAAAATACAAAAACTAGCTGGGCATGGTGGCACGTGCCTGTAATCCCAGCTACTTGGAGGGTGAGGCAGGAGAATTGCTTATACCCGGCAGGCAGAGGTTGCAGTGAGCCAAGATCAAGCCACTTACTACAGCCTGGGCGACAGAATGGGACTCCCCATCTCAAAAAAAAAAAAAAAAAAAAAAAAATTCATACATTATTCAAAGACCAAAAATCTGATTAATATGGTTTACTACCTCAATCACCTTTGAAATTGGACCCCTCAATCTCTACCACAGAAAGGCAGCAAAACTGGATAATTACACAGCACCTAAAACTTCTGAAATGTAATAACAAGCAGCATATGTCCCTAGTCACCAAAGGTAAATAAATTGGTAAGTTAAGCAGTATCCTGTGATGCAGCAAAAGCATACTGAACAAAAAAAGAAAAAAGTTTACACTGATATTTGTCTTTATTACAGAATTCCCACTTTGTTTTACTATATCCAACTTGAGAATGCTAATATATAAAGGTATGTTTTGTCTGGCAATTGTTTCACACACATATGTTTCATTTTCCTCAACTAGATAGCACCTTCTACCCCAACAGGCAGGCAGCCTCTGTGATACCAAAAGGTCTTGTTCCCCCATGGTACCCCACTGTAGACACAGCGGGGCTTCTCCCACAGGAATGTAGTGTGGATGCACCTATAGACAGCCTTCCTAGAACAATTGAGAATGATTGCAACCCACAGGAGGAGCATTCCCCAAATTCAGGCCAACACAAAAGGCAGAGTCACAATTCCTCCCTACTTGAAACATCAACATCCATACAGATGAAAAGTGGTCCGGTCTGATCTGAATAGCGGGAACACTGGGACACAGGAAACAGTAGTATAGCAGGAATTTAATAAACACTTTTCACCTAACTGGTGCATATTTTCACCTTTTACAGTATCCCATGCATGCCTGTGATGTTTTTCACGTAAACTATCAAAATAAATGTTTTCAGAAGATTGACAGGAGCTAAGTATCAAGATACTATCTTGCCTAAAATATACACTGTTTTTAAAGGAAAAAAAAAGTCTTCAAAACTATTATTCAAATGGAGTCTACAATTTCAAAGGCTCTGATGACCATGTCAATGTATCTTGCTAAAAGTGACCTTAACTAAATTCACAATCACATACACACACTTATACACATGCACATGCACACACACACACGCACAGATCATCCTAAATCCTAGAACATTTATTCAGATAAGGAGGGGGAAAAAACTATTATAAACCACACAGACTAAATGAAAATAAATTGCAAAATTTGTCTTCAAATTAAGAATTTAAATATATTTTCATGGAATCTAAAGAAACTACATCAGCAATTAGATCTATGTCCCAAAGATCAAACATTTTTTACAAAATGAATGCAGCTCACATTCTGGCAGATGGAACATAGAATCATTAAAGAATGAAGAGAATTACCATTGTTAGGTATTTTTCATTGTCAGGAGCAAAATCAAATTTCAAATGACAGGAATATAAAACATAATCTTTTACTAGAAAAGAAAATAAAGACTCAGCCAGACTCTCACATAAAACCAATTCCCTATAGCTGGATTCCCACACTCCAAATAGCAGCACTACGTCAGCCTGTGAAAGGACATTTTAGGCAAAGAACACAGAAATGTTCAGTACAGATCTCTTTACAAACCAAGACTAAACAACATCTCAAATCAAATCCAGATAAATGGATAACCCAAATGAGTAATAAATTAACAAGAATCACCTTCAGCCTTGTTCCATCGCCAAGAGGAAAACACAATTAAGTACAGTCTACATCTTTATTTAATAGAGATAAATGAAAGAACAGAATAAAAGTAACTAAAGTAAGTAAGATAGTAAATAAAATCCAGTAACCTTTGAACTGCCCAAAGTGAGAGCAATTAAAGTCTTTTCAAAAGTGCAGACTTCAGGGCAAGCAATGCTTCCTAAATAGGCAAACATACACAGTGACTGCAAATCCCAGGCAGAAAAGAATGTGAAATCAGGAGAAAGAGCATGTAATGGCATGTATAACATGTGATGGCCCTGGTGAAAATGATCATTTATAGAATAACTAATGGGTAGTTTAAAAAGTTTGCAGTTATAAGCACATCTAGTTCTCAGATCTTGGTTTTTAAATACCCTTTGTCACTCAATGGAACCAGGGCTTCTTGGATAAACGGTTGATTCCACAACTGGGGCAAGAAATAAAAATAGGCTGGGTGCGGTGGCTTACACCTGTAATCCCAGCACTTTGGGAGGCCAAGGCGGGTGGATCACCTGAGGTCACGAATTCGAGACCCATTTGACCAATATGGTGAAACCCCGTCTCTATTAAAAATACAAAAATTAGCCAGGTGTAGTGGTGGATACCTGTAGCCCCTGCTACTTGGGAGGCTAAGCCAGGAGAATCGCTTGAACCTGGGAGGTGGTGGTTGCAGTGAGCCGAGATCATGCCACTGCACTCTAGCCTGCACAACAGAGAAAGACTACCTCAAAAAGAAAGAAAGAGGAGGAAGGAAGGAAGGAAGGAAGGAAGGAAGGAAGGAAGGAAGGAAGGAAGGAAGGAAGGAAGGAAGGAAGGAAGGAAGGAAGGAAGGAAGGAAGGAAGGAAGGAGGGAAGGAGGGAGGGAGGGAGGGAGGGAGGGAGGGAGGGAAGGAAGGAAGGAAGGAAGGAAGGAAGGAAGGAAGGAAGGAAGGAAGGAAGGAAGGAAGGAAGGAAGGACTTAATTAAGAAAGTGCTGGCCGGGCATGGTGGCTCACGTCTGTAATCCCAGCACTTAGGGAGGCCAAGGCAGGTGGATCACGAGGTCAAGAGATTGAGATCATCCTGGCCTAACATGGTGAAACCCCATCTCTACTAAAAATATAAAAAGTAGCTGGGCATGGAGGAGCCTCCACCTCCTGAGTTCAAGCAATTCTCCTGCCTCAGCCTCTCAAGTAGCAGGGACTACAGGCACGCACACCACAGCCAGCTAATTTTTGTATTTTTAGTAAAGATAGAGTTTCGTCATGTTAGCCAGGCTGGTCTCGAACTCCTGACCTCAGGTTATCTGCCCATCTCAGCTTCCCAAAGTGCTGGGATTACAGGCGTGAGCTACTGCACCCAGTCCATTCTACTAATTTTGATTTGACAAATATCTGAGTAGCTACCATGTGCAGACAGTACTTCCAAAAAAATCAGAAGCACTTAAGAAAAACCATCGGTGTTCAACAGTGACAGACGCAAATCCATGTAGCACCTCATTTTGCAAAACCTAGCCTCTAATGCCTCCACGGCTGGACATAAGGTTGAAGGACTGGAGAACACGGAGAAGAGGTACAGGCAGTAGTGAAGGTCTTATTTAATTGTACCACTCTGGTGACCCAGCATTGCCGCTCCCTGGGATTGACAGGAATTTAAAGCCTACTTATTGTAACATGGGGCATTGTAATAGGTTCTTCCAAGATCTCTTCCACTCCATTACTGGGGATCTCTCACTGCCAGAATTTTTTACATTGATGAATCTATCTGTTTTCCACCTGGTCACTTCTAAGTCCCTCCTCAGCCCCAGGCACCATCAGCACACCACCAGCTTCCTTCTGCCCACTTGCACAGCCTCTAAAACCAGCACACAATGTTCTCTCTTACCCCATTCCACAGGAAATATTTGCAGAAGTGCAGTGGCATCCCAAACCGCAGCCCTCCAGACATCCTCTTAGTCTCTAAATATCTCAGGCGTGAATCATGTATAAATCCACTCATCCACCAAGCTCAGGAAACAAAAATCTTCCAGAGGTCCCAGTGAAGCCCCTTTCTTTTGCCATCAGATTATAAATTTTATAGAACTGTTCCTTCTGAAACTATGAACATTCAATTAACATTTATTAATTAAAAATGATTATGGGGTCAAATGCAGTGTCTCAGGCCTGTAATCCCAGCTTTTTGGGAGGCCAAGGCGGGCAGACTACCTGAGGTCAGGAGTTCAAGACCAGCCTGGCCAACATACAAAAATTAGCCAGGCATGGTGGTGCACACCTGTAATCCCAGCTACTCGGGAGGTTGAGGCACAAGTATCACTTGAACCCGGGAGGCGGAGGTTGCAGTAAGCCAAGTTTGCGCCACTGCACTCCAGCCTGGGCAACAGAGCGAAACACTGCCAAAAAAAAAAAAAAAAAAAAAAAAAAAAAAAAAAAAAAAAAAAAAAAAAAAGAGCAATAGCTTTCTAAATTAAAAAATAGATAATGAAAACATGATTTATTCTATAATTAGCTTTTTTTTTTTTTGAGACAGGGTCTTGCTGTGTCACCCAAGCTGGAATGCAGTGGCATGACCTCGGCCCACTGCAGCCTCCTCCTCCCAGGTTCAAGCAAGTCTTGTACCTCACCCTCCCAAGTAGCTAGGATTACAGGCATGCACCACCATGCCCGGCTAATTTTTGTATTTTTAGTAGAGATGGGGTTTCAGTGTGTTAGCCAGGCTGGTCTTAAACTCCTAACCTCAGGTGATCTGCCTGCCCCGGCCTCCCAAAGTGCTGGGATTACAGGCTATAATTAGATTTCTGATAATAATAATTTAAAAGTGTATTTTCAAAATGAATATAAATGAAAACTGCCTTTTGTTTTTTGGGCTATTTTTGGTAAGTGCATGACAAATATCAAGAGGGGATCTAACCATATTCATATATTTTGTATCTCCAGTGATAAAGACACTGACTCTAAAAAGCTAAAACAAAAATTGTCCTGTGAATGCATCTTCAATACAGAAAAGGTGACTTCATATCAATTAACTTAACTTCCTCATTGTTTGAGCTAAGCTAATAGTAAGATAAATTTACATTCTCTTTCAACAATCCAAACAAGGAAGATAATGTCAAAACATTCTGTGTTGGGTGAGTCAGCTCAGGTTCAAAATTTTTCTGTGGCTACTCCAAAAATAATTTAGAATTTGCAATGCTAAAATAAGAAACTTAAGGTGAGGCTGGCATTATTTTCTCGAAAATGAATATATCTATGTATTTGTGGAATTGTGCCAAGAAGAGAAAATTTCACACATTAAATGAGAAACTATTGCATAAAGAGTACTTTCCCTTGTAGCCCTAAGTTAAATGGGGTGGATGAAATCATTAAAGGCTCTCAGATTTTGTCATGTCCACATGCAACTTAGATTAAGTGGTGCTTCCTCCATTGTCACTCAGGGACTATCACTTGGCTTGATGGCCTAATGGCTTAAAAATACTTGGTAACAGACTTATCAAAAAGTCATGAACAATAACAACTTTCCACTTGATATAGTCAAGTTGCAAAGCCAGGTTTATGTTTTTAATTAATAATAACTTTGTACCAGATGCATATAAATATCTAGAACACTCTGGGAATATCATTACAGCCAGATGGAATATCAGGGAATGCATCAGAAGTAGTTCCTATTTCTGGGTCAGCATGGCAGCAGACAGCCATACCAGTACGCCTCTCAACATCTCATCAAAATACTTATAGAGAGATATGATAAACATCAAAACTGTCCAAAGTTGGGAAAAAACACTTTAAAGGGAAGATAACATCACCTACCATGTTTAGTAGAGAATTTCCACAAAAAGCATCATTGGTGCAAAGGATTAAGAAGCACATTCTTAAATGATAAATCATGTGTCTCCTATTCTGAATCAAAACAGTACACACTGCCTTCAAATGAGTTGGGAAAAAAGTTTTATTTCTTCACATGCTCCTATACTAAAAAAAAAACCAGCCAGCAATTAGGGTAAACTTCCTTATTTTTACCAGGTTCTAATTAATTAATTGACACTTGTTATAAGGGAGTGAACAAAAGATTTAGAATTCTAAGGAAGAAAGTTGGATCAAAAAGATTTTTAATTAACAAGTTGTCTTTTAATTTCTTAATTTTAATTTAAGGTATTATCTGCACAAGTTTTTTCTGCCCTTTGGTAATAAGTTTTTTAGTTTTTTTAAGTTTGTATTTTATTGTGTCTGTTTAATGTACATTTTAAACATCCAAACAGAAGTCACCACCCCTACCACCATGATTGACATACCTGGTGGAGAGAGACCTATCCTTCAACAATCTCCATTCACATGGCCTGGGCACAACGTCCCAAAGAGACAATGTCACCTAACTTTTATAACTGAGATGACTGATCATGACATCCAATTACAACGCTTTCGCCCCCACCCCTTCATTTGGAGAAGTGGGAGCCAGGCTTCTATTGTTTAATAAAAATGTTACTACTACAAAGTAGTACATGTGTGTATTTCTCCAAAGAGCGAATAATAATTTTAAAGAGCACCTCTTGCTTTTTCACTCCCTTTATTCTACTTACTTTTTATTTTTTTAAGACAGAGTCTAGCTCTGTCGCCCAGGCTGCAGCACTGTGACACAATGTCAGCTCACTGCAGCCTCCGCCTCCCGGGTTCAAATGATTCTCCTGCCTTAGCCTCCCAAAAACTGGGATTACTGGTGCATGCTACCATGCCCAGATCATTTTTGTATTTTTAGTAGAGACAGGGTTTCACCATGTTGATCAGGCTGATCTCAAACTCCTGACCTCAGGGGATCCACCTCCTCGGCCTCCCAAAGTGCTAGGATTACAGGAGTGAGCCACCACCCCCGGCCCCTTTTATTTTAAGTTGTGTAAATTATCTTCTTGGAATGGAACTCCCCAACCATGGATGACCAATTCAAGTGACACTAGTGACAGTTTTTCAAGCCCATCTTTTTTCAGGATAACCCCGTGGCAAGTAGCCAAATGTTTCAGCCCACAAATGCAAGATGTTCCAAGGGTATCCTGGTATAGTCATTAATTCTAAACTGCATGTGAAACAACAGATAGCTTTCTGAAACCCAAATTTGGGTCTTCCATCAGTCCCATCCACTTTTCTGTTTCTACAACCATTCAGAGATTCCAAGTTACCAGTATACAACAGAGGAGAAAGTATAGGAGGATGGGGAGAAGGGCACAACATGCTGGGATGCTTTGATACCTGAGGAAAAGCACTGTAAGCAGGTGTGGAGACAACAATAATTTTGGAAGTTGGCCAGGTGCGGTGGCTCATGCCTGTAATCCCAGCACTTTGGGAGACCAGGGCCGGCAGATTGCTTGAGGTTAGGAGATCAAGACCAGCCTGGGCAACAAGGGAAAACCCCTTCTCTATAAAAAAATTACAAAAATTAGCCTGGTGTAGTGGCATGAGCCTGTAGTCCGAGCCACTTGGGAAGCTGAGGTGGGAAGATCACTTGAGTCCCAGAGGCAGAGGTCTCAGCCAGCCTGAGATGGTGCCATGACACTCCAGCCCAGGTGACAGAGTGAGACCCTGTCTTAAAAAAAAGAAAAATAATAATTCTGGAATCAATTCAAGACAGGTTGGTGGGCAAGGGAGAAGGGTAAACATCAAATGGTATCTGTGGCCCTAGTTTAATCACAGTATCAGGCAGTTAAGACAAGAGACTATAAACCTCAGTGCAGTAAACTCTTGCTAAATTCAGATACAGACTCCGTAAACAATTTGCCATTCAATCTAAGACTGAGAGGGGGCAAATGCCAGCATCCAAATGAATAGAGTAAAAAGAATACAACAAAGAAAATCCTTAGACATGCTCTGAACGTCCTGACTGCCTGTAATGATTTTTATTCTTTCTTACATGGAGAGGTTATTAATAAATTACAACACTTTTCTTTTTTTTTTTTTTTTTTTAGATGGAGTTTCGTACTGTCACCTAGGCTGGAGTACAATGGCGCAATCTCAGCTCACTGCAACCTCTCCCTCCCAGGTTCAAGCGATTCTCCTGCCTCAGCCCCCAAAATGAGTAGCTGGGATTACAGGCGTGCACCACCACACCTGGTTAATTTTTGTATTTTTAATAGACGTGGGGTTTCACCATGTTGGCCAGGCTGATCTGGAACTCCCGACCTCAGGTGATCCACCCACCTTGGCTTCCAAAAGTGCTGAGATTACATGTGTGAGCTGCCGCGTCCGGCCAACACCCTTCTTAAGCAAACTTAGGCAACCATGTCCTATTATGCTTTCTGGTTTTTTGTTTTTGTTTTTGTTTTTTGAGATGGAGTCTTGCTCTTGGCCCAGGCCGGAATGTAGTGGCACGATCTTGGCTCACTACAATCTCCTCCTCCTGGGTTCAAGGGATTCTCCCACCTCGGCCTCCCAAGTAGCTAGGATTACTAGGCACCCACCATTATGCCAGCTAATTTTTGTATTTTTGTAGAGATGGGTTTTCACCATGTTGGCTAGGCTGGTCTTGAACTCCTGACCTCAGGTGATTGGCCCACCTCAGCCTCCCAAAGTGCTGGGATTACAGGTGTGAGCCACCACACCCAGTCCCATCTTGCTTTCTTGTAAGCTATTTGTGAAACTGCCAAAAGACAAAATGAAGAAAATTCTTTTTTTAAAGCGCCTTTTATTTCCCAAAATAAGTAATAATAATAATAATAATAATAATAAAATATTTAAAAAAGCCTTTCTCTTTGGATGAGAGCTGTAAGTAAATTGCATTTCATATCAATAATTTCTGTTCTATACAAGGTAATAATAGCTCAGATATTTACTAAAACATCTGGGCTGCAGGATATAGTCATCTACCTCTACTTACCAACAGAGAAACATCAATTCCAAAATTCCAAACCATTCATGCTATAGAAGTTCCAAACCTTAATCTCTTAATACTAATGAGCTTAATAGCCTAATCTCTTAATTTTTCTTTTTTTTTTTGAGACGGAGTCTCGCTCCGTAGCCCAGGGTGGAGTGCAGTGGCATGATCTCGGCTCACTGCAAGCTCCGCCTCCCAAGTTCATGCCATTCTCCTGCCTCAGCCTCCCGAGTGGCTGGGACTACAGGTGCTCGCCACCTCGCCCAGCTAATTTTTTTTATTTTTGGTAGAGACAGGGTTTCACCGTGTTAGCCAGGATGGTCTTGATCTCCTGACCTCATGATCCGCCCACCTCGGCCTCCCAAAGTTCTGGGATTACAGGCGTGAGCCACCTCGGCCGGCCTCATCTCTTAATATTAATCTCTCTCTTAACATTAATTGTATTTGATAAGAAGTAAATGATACATGAAACTCACTGACTAGCCATTGTTTGCTAGTATCCTCAAAGTTCTGCACTACCATAATGAAAATGTTTAAGAGGAGAGTGGGTGGTTCACACCTATTAATCCCAGTACTTTGGGAGGCCAAGGCGGGCGGGCCGCTTGAGCCTAGGCAACATGGCAAAATCCTGTCTCTACAAAAAAAAAAAAAAAATATATATATATATATATATATATATATACACACACACACACACACACACACACACACACACAAATATTCTCTGGGCATGGTGGCACATGCCTGTAGTCCCAGCTACTTGGGAGGCCGAGGTGGAAGGAGCATTTGAACCCAGGAGCTCAAGGTTGCAGTGAGTCGTAATCGCTCCACTGCACTCCATCCTGGGCAACAGAATGAGACTTTGCCTCAAAAAAAAAAAAAAAAAAAAGTATTCAAAGTATAATGTGGCCCAGAAAAACAGAGACACCTTTAATTTTGATAGAGCCTAATGTATCTACCATGCTAGAAACTCTGGGGATCTTTCTTAGTTATTTCTCTCATTCCCCATGGAGGGAATGCCTATGTGACTGATCTCACGTAGACATACATATTCTCTCCTCTATTCATATACACATACTCTTTCTCCTTCCTTCCTTCCTTCCTCCCTCCCTCTCTCTCTCTCTCTCTCTTTCATTCTTTCTTTCTTCTTTCTTTCTTGACAGAATCTCGCTGTGTTGCCCAGGCTGGAGTGTAGTGGTACAATCTTGGCTCACTGCAACCTCTGCCTCCCGGGTTCAAATGATTCTCCTGCCTCAGCCTCCAGAGTAGCTGGGACTACAGGCATGTGCCACCACACCCAGATAATTTTCATATTTTTAGTAGAGACAGGGTTTCACCATATTGTCCAGGCTGGTCTCGAACTCCTGACCTCATGATCCGCCTCCCCCCGCCCTCGGTCTCCCAAAGTGCTGGGATTACAGGCATGAGCCACCGTGCCCAGCCCATACTTTCTACTTTGACTGAATTTCAGTTTAGACCCACAATACTGCTCATAAAGAACATCACCACAACTACAACTCTCTGCTCCCAGTCCCTAAGTTCTGACACACACAGAGGTGCAAATCACAACCCTATCTTAGTTTAGTGGCAGAGTAATCCTAGACAAGTGACATAACCTCTTTGTGCCTCAGTTCTCTCACTTTAAAATGATAATTGAAGCTACCCCATGGGGCTACTGTAAATATTATGTAATATATTATAAATATTATGTCAAGTAATACATGTAAAGTGATGAACAGTGACTAACATTTAATAAGTATTCAGTCATTGTTACCATTATCCAACTACAACATGGACTTCTTAAGGACAGGAATTTTTTTGTTTTGTTCATTTTGAATTCTTAGCGACAGAAGAGTCTAGAAGGCAGGGCAACGGTTATACGAAAATTTTAAACTCTATCAGTAAGAACCTCCTCAACTAACCTCTCTCTTTGAATATGAACTTGTCAGAAAAAGGAGAGAGTACATAGCTTAGCAGTTGATAATAGTGTGGTTCAAACCGCTAAGTTCATGGTCTGACTATGCCAAGCACTATGTGACTTCAGTTTCAAAATCTAAAAATGGAGATAATAATATCTATCTACCTTGCAAGGCTATCTTGAGGATTTCATGAGATAATTTGTCAAAACAAGCACTGAGTTGTAGGGCTGATGCAAGGAGGAGGAAGGAGAGAAGGAGGAGAGAGAAGAAAAAAAAATCTTAAAAGGATAGTGGCATGTCAGAAAGACACAAAAGCCAACCTGAAACAGCAACCCTTGGCCAAAGCTGAGAAATTTTAGTAACAAAACAAAAAAACAATAGTATTGGACTACAACTTGAAGAATAAAACCAATATACATAAGTCAATACTGACATAAACAAATCACTGAATAAACAACTGGGAAAGAACAAATGTTGCTTTCAGAATAGTTACAAATAATAGAGATACTCCCCTTTCTCAGGAGATGAAGCTTCATTCTCCTTCAGCAGAGAGGAGGCTGAACTTGAGTTCCAAGACTATCATATGGAAAAGGAAGGGTAGTAAATTTATACTGGAGAAACCTGGCAGATACCATCCTAACGAAGAGATCGAAGTTAACGTCATCAGTGATGTCATGGTGACATCAGATAGTCCCTGACATGATGCAAAGAGAAGGGCACTTCACCTCTGTAATAGTCTTCCCAAAAGCCATCAGCTCAGTTCCCAAGAAACCATCAGACAAACCCAACTTGAAGGACATCTACAAAATATCTGACAAGTCTCTGACAACTGTCAAGATCAAAAAAACAAGGAAAGACTAAGAAACTGTTACATATTGGAGAAATCGAAGGAGGTATAATCATTAAATGCAGTACCACATGCTGGATTGGATCCTGGGACAGAAAAGGATATTAAGTGGAAAAGTTGGTCAAATTTGAATAGTAAATATTTTAATGCATCTTTCTCAGTAATTGATAAGATAATTGATAATTGGTAAGACAACACACAAAAAAATTAAAGATACGAAAGACTTGTATAGTATAATTAATAATCTTGACCTATAGAAAGAAAACCTTCAAAATTTTTATTTAGTTTTAAATTTTTTCTGGCTTTGTTGAAGTATAATTGACAAAAATTGTATACATTTATGATATATGATATGTTCTTATATACATTGTGAAATAATTACCATCATCAAGTTAATTAATGTACCATCGGCCGGGCACGGTGGCTCACGCCTGTAATCCCAGCACTTTGGGAGGCCGAGGCGGGCGGATCACAAGGTCAGGAGATCGAGACCACGGTGAAACCCCGTCTCTACTAAAAATACAAAAAATTAGCCGGGCGCGGTTGTGGGCGCCTGTAGTCCCAGTTACTCGGGAGGCTGAGGCAGGAGAATGGCGTGAACCCGGGAGGCGGAGCTTGCAGTGAGCCGAGATCGCGCCACTGCACTCCAGCCTGGGCGACAGAGCGAGACTCCGTCTCAAAAAAAAAAAAAAAAATGTACCATCACCTCACAGTTACTATTTTTGTTCTCTTATCAATCACTGAGAAAGACGCATTAAAATCTTCAACTGTAGGCTGGGCATGGTGGCTCACGCCTGTAATCCCAGCACTTTGGAAGGCCAAGGTGGGTGAATCACGAGGTCAAGAGATTAGACCATCCTAGCCAACATGGTGAAACCCTGTCTCCAGTAAAAATACAAAAATTAGCTGGACGTGGTGTTGCACGCCTGTAGTCCCAGCTACTTGGGAAGCTGAGGCAGAAGAATCGCTTTAACCCGGAAGGCAGAGATTGCAGTGAGCCGAGATCACACCACTGTACTCCAGCCTGGCCAACAGAGTAAGACTCTGTCTCAAACAAACAAAAAATATATGTATATTGAACTATAATCATCAATTTACATATTCCTCCTTATAGTTTTATCATTTTTTGTTTTATATATAATGTGGCCATACTATTTGGGGCATATATCTTATTTTTGGTTTTTGAGACAGGGTCTTGCTCTGTCACCTAGGCTGGAGTGCAGTGGCTTGATCATAGCTCACTGCAGCCTCAAACTCCTTGCACAAGCAATCCTCTTGCCTCAGCTTCCCAAATAACTAAGACTAAAGGCATGTGCCACTATTCCCAGCTAATTTCTTTTTTTTTTTCTTTTTTTTTTTTTTCTGGAGACGGGGTCTCACTAGTTGCCCAGGTTCTTTAGAATTGACAAACTTGGGAGATCATGGTAGAAGGATCACTTGAGCCCAGAGGGTCATGGCTGCAGTGAGCTGTGATCATGACACTGCACTCCAGCCCGGGCAATAGAGTGAGACCCTGTCTTAAAAAAAAAAAAAAAAAAAAAAAACAGAATTACTCTCTAGCACTTTACTGAAAAACTCTGCAGGCCCCAGATCTAGAGTATTTGGTATTCATGGCTTAAAGGCAGGGATAACACCACAGGATGTAGAGAAAAAAGGTACATTATTTGTTCCCTTTTGAGCTTCAAAAATCTAGGCCCTGAGGATACTTAGGATAGAAAATGCACTATGATGTAAAGGCCAAGAATGTGAGTCTTGTGCCCACATTCCCAAGAATGGAAATAATTCTTCCAGGTCCCTGCTCTAGATAAGTAAATTTGGGAACCGCAAAGAATCCAAAGAAATGCTGGGAATGTGGTGGTGTGAGAGGTGGGGCATGAGAATAAAACATATTAAGCTCCACTCATGTCACTCACAAGCCCAGATTCCACCTGGGCGTTGTCCCTCTTTCTCTCCACCATCTTCACCTGAGACGTGTCTGGGCCGCACATCCAGTGTTCTATGCCTTCCACATTAGCTTTTGTCTTAGATACTACAGGTCTCAAGGTGGTAATAATGATGGATCAAAAGCCTATATCCAATAAGCTCCATGCCTCGTGTATGTTATAAATAATTCAAGTCTAAGGCCGGCAAGGTGGCTCATGCCTGTAATCCCGCTACTTTGGAGGCTGAGGCAGGGAGATCACTTGAGGCCAAGAGTTCGAGATTAGCCTAGCCAACGTGGGGAAACGCCATCTCTACTAAAAAATACAAAAATTAACCAGACATGATGGTGGGCACCTGTAATCCCAGCTACTCAGGAGGCCAACGCAGGAGAATCATTTGAACCTCAGGAGGTGGAGGTCGCAGTGAGTCAAGATCATGCCATTGCACTCCAGCCTGGGCGACAGAACAAGACTCACTCTCAATCAATCAATCAATCAATCAGTAAAGGAGTTTGAGATCAGCCTGGGCAATATGGCAAAACCCCATCTCTACTAAAAATACAAAAATTAGCTGGGCTGGTGGTAGGTGCCTGTAATGCCAGCTACTCGGAAGACAGGCACAAGAATCTCTTGAATCCGGGAGATAGAGGTTGCAGTGAGCCGAGATCATGCCACTGCCCTCCAGCCTGGGTGACAGACTGTTAGATATGAGTTCTAAATTTCTTTTCAAGGAATTAATATGTTAGTATGTTCAATTCTTTACCTTCTACTTTTAAACTTCCTCGTAAAGCAAGCTTTTTGGATTACCTACACCACCCTGACTCATTCTGATCACCTGCTCCACCCTAACTCATTACAATTATCTGCTACCTGCTCTGCCCTGACTCGCACCAAAGCACTCACCCCACCATTATCTTTAAATTAGCCAGTCAGAATTAGTTTAGCCTGTGCGGTCTAACCCTAGTCAACAGGGGAACGACACAGCAGCAGGGGCCACATGCGTCAGGGATAAGAAACCCTTCCCCTTCCTTGTCCAGGTGTGCGCTCACCATTGTTCCATCTGTAAGGGTGCACCCTTCTATATAGAAGTATCTTGCCGTGCTGAGAATTAAAAAGAAAATTTTATATTCGAGTGCTATTTCTTTTCCAGCACCGAAACTTTATATATAACAAAAAAATATATATATGTACAAACAGCTTAATGGAATCATTGTATCAATATGTGGGTTTGAAACACAACTGAGGGTGTGTAGGAGGCAAAAACCAACGTATGGTAAAGAAAGAAAAGTAGGCCAGACACGGTGGCTCACACCTGTAATCCTAGCACTTTGGGAATCGGAGGCGGGTGAATTGCCTGAGCTCAGGAGTTCGAGGCCGGCCTGGACAACACGGTGAAACCCCGTCTCTACTAAAATACAAAAAAATTGGCTGGGAATGGTGGTGTGTGCCTGTAGTCCCAGGTACTCGGGAGGCTGAGGCAGGAGAATTGCTTGAACCTGAACTTGGGAGGCAGAGGTTGCAGTGAGCCAAGATCGTGCCACTGCACTCCAGCCTGGGCGACAGAGCAAGAAAAAAAAAAAAAAGAATCAATTTATTCTTGAACAAGAGAATATTTTACATATTCAATACCTAATTGTCAAATATTTACTTGTATTTGTAGACCATGATCCAAGACATATTAAAACATTTTCTACTAGTTGTGACATAGTAATCTGAATTTCTTCCATAGAATACCTTACAGTTTAGACTGTTCTTTCCTTTTTTTTTTCTACTTTTTAAAATTGTGGCAAAATATACATAACAAAAAATTTACTGTTTTAACCATTTTTAAGTGTACAGTGCAGTGGCATTAAATATATCCACATAGTTGTATAACTATCACCACCATGCATCTCCAGAACTTCTTCATCTTGGAAAGCAGAAACCCTATACCCATTAAACACTAACTCCCCAGTCTTTCCTTCCTCCCAACCTCTAGCAACTACCATTTTACTTCCTGTCTCTATGAATTTGACTGCTCTAGGAACCTCATATAAGTAGAATCAAACAGTATTTGACCTTTTCTGACTAGTTTATTTCACTTGACAAAATGTCTTCAAGGTTCATCCTTGTAGCATGTGTAAGAATTCCCCATCTTTTTAAGGCTAAATAATATTCCATCATTACTCCTTATTTATTCACCTGTCAATGGATACTTGGGTTGCTTTGATGTTTTAGCTACTGTGAATAATGCTGCTATGAAAATGAGTGTACAAATACTTCTTCAAGGTCCTGCTTTCAATTCTTTCGCTATATACCTAGAAATAAAATTGCTGAATCATATGCTAATTCTGTTCAAAATTTTTTTTTTTTTTTTTGAGACAGAGTCTCACTCTGGCACAATCTCAGCTCACTGCAGTCTCCGCCTCTGGGTTTCAAGCGATTCTCCTGCCTCAGCCTCTGGGGTAGCTGGGATTACAGGTGCCTGCTAACACGCTCGGCTAATTTTTGTATTTTTGGTAGAGACAGGGTTTCACCATGTTGTCCACGCTGGTCTTGAACTTCTGGCCTCTAGTGATCCACCCGCCTCAGCCTCCCAAAGTTCTGGGATTACAGGTGTGAGCCACTACACCCAGTTTCTGTGTTTAATTTTGTTGAGGAATGTCCATACTGTTTTCCAGAGTGGCTGAACCATTTTACATTCCCACCAACAGTGCACAGTGGTACCAATTTCTCCACATCCTCAGCCACACTTGTTGTTTCCCAGTTTTTCGATAGTATCTATCTTAATGGGGGTGAGATGGTAGGTATCTCATTGTGGTTTTGGTGTGCATCTCCCTAATGGCTAATGATGTTGAGTATTTTTCATATGCTTATTGGCCATCTGTATATCTTATTTGAAGCAGTGTATATTCAAGTCCTTTGCCCATTTCCTAATTGGTGGCTTGTTAGATTAGTCTTTCTTTTTTCTTTTTTGAGACTGATCTTTGCTCTGTCACCCAAGCTGGAGTGCGGTGGTGCAACATAGCTCACTGCAGTCTCAACCTTCCAGGTTCAAGCAATCCTCCTATGTCAGCCTTCCAAGGAGATGGGACCACAGGTGCACACCACCACACTTGGCTAATTTTTTTATTTTTTGTAGAGTCAGAGTCTCACTATGTTGCCCAGGCTGGTCTCTATCCCCTAGGCTCAAGCAGTCCTCCTGCCTCAGCCTCCAAAAGTGCTGGGATTACAGCCATGAGCCACCCACTTGACCAGACTAGTCTTTCTTATAATCAAATACAATCTGCCCTGTGTATCCATGGGTTTCACATCCATGGATTCAACCAATCCACAAATGGAAAATATTAGGAAAAAACTTGCATCTGTGCTGAAGATGTACATTTTCTTTTCTTGTCATTATTTCCTAAACAATAGGTATAACAACTATTTACACAGCATTTACTTTATATATTACAAGTAATCTAAAAATGATTTAAAGGATACAGGAGGATGTGCATAAGTTATATGCAAACACTATGCCAATCATAACAGAGACCTGAACATCCACAGACGGTCCTGGAACTAATCCCTCACATAAACTTAACTGTACATTTGCCAAATTTCTTAAACTTTGATATTTTTCGCTTGAAAAACCTTTGTGCATAATATGTTCTTTACAAATTGGATTTCACTGATTCCACAATATGGCATTCCATCAAAATCCCTGATGTTTCCAGATTCATGACTATTACCTATTCCACATATATTTAACCATTGTCATTAAATACACTGAGGTTCAAATAAAAGGCTGAAAGTTGTGGTATTGCACTAATGCTGGCTTGAAGAAACATCCACAGAATGAAAAAAATAATTAGTGAGATAAATGCTATCTAAACACTGTCTAACATGTATGTTTTTATCCTTTTAAGTATAAAATTTTTTCTTATCTAACATTGCTTCTTTAAATTTATGGATTTATTTCCCAGGCCTATTACCATAAGGGGAAACAATTCAGTTTTGATGACAGGGTTTTTGGATGGTGGCTAAGTCCTGGCATGTTTATCTGGCACGATCCATAAAACATTCAATTTGTGAAAGTTTTGAAATAACTACTGCTGTGACATTAACTAGTATTGTCATCTTTTTCCTTTTGCTGGTCCCTAGTCTCCAAGAGATTCTTTAAATTGGAAACTATTTTAACCATATATCAGAAGTTAGAGACCAAAGATGAAATCAATTGATTCTGGTGGGTAATGATCTATACTAAATTGATACCATATTTCTAGGCCCAGGCGATCTCTTTGCTTCTGGAATTTTAAAGTATGTAGAAAAACAGCTCAGTCTCCTGTTAAAGTTTTGGGTTTCTTTTTTTTAAATCAATAGTATCAGAAAAATAGAAATATCTGGGAATTGAGGAAGACCACATACATTTATGTACAAAGTTGTGTCATGAGAAGGTACTTGCATATCCATAATTACACCCAGCAGAGCTCTTCTAAGATAAACAATTTTGTCACTTTTTTTTTTTTTTTTTGAAATGGAGTTTTGCTCTGTCGCCCAGGCTGGAGTACAATGGCGCGATCTCGGCTCGCTGCAATCTCCGCCTCCGGGTTTCAAGTGATTCTCCTGCCTCAGCCTCCCGAGTAGCTGGCATTACAGGCATGCACCACTACGCCCAGCTAGTTTTGTATTTTTAGTAGAGATGGGGTTTCACCATGTTGGCCAGGCTGGTCTCAAACTCCTGACCTCAGATGACCTGCCTGCCTCGGCCTTCCAAAGTGCTTGGATTTACAGGAGTGAGTCACCGTGCCCGGCCAATTTTGTCACTTTTAATAGAATGGGAAATCACTTTATCCATGTTCCAATCCAATACATTTTTCTTTTTCCTTTTTTCTTTTTATTTTTGTTTTGTTGTTTTTTTGAGATGGAGTCTTGCTCTGTCGCCCAGGTTGGAGCGCAGTGGCGCAATCTCGGCTCACTGCAACCTCCACCTCCTGGGTTCAAGCGATTCTCCTGCCTCAGCCTCCCCAAGTAGTTGGGAGTACAGGCATGTGCCACCACGCCTGGCTAATTTGTGTATTTTTAGTAGAGACAAGGTTTCACTATGTTGACCAGGCTGGTCTCGAACGCCTGACCTCAGGTGATCCACCTGCTTCAGTCTCCCAAAGTGCTGGGAATACAGGCATGAGCCATTGCACTGGGCCCTTCTCTTTTTATTTTTAAGAGATCAGTTCTCACTCTGTCACCCAAGTTGGAGTGCAGTGGTGCAGAGCTCACTGCAGCCTCCAACTCCTGGGCTTAAGTGATCCTCCCACCTCTACCTCCTGAGTAGCTGGAACTACAGACTTGCAGCATCATGCCTGGCTAATTTTTTTGTTTGTTTATTTTTTGTAGAGACAAAGTCTCACTATGTCACCCCAGCTGGCCTCAAACTCCTGACCCTCATGCAATGCTCTCATCTTGGCCTCCCAAAGTGCCAGGATTACACACATGAGTGAACGTACCCGGCTCCAAGATTTTCTTAATCCCACAGTTTCATAAATAATTCCCAAGTAGGCTGGGCACAGTGGCTGACTCACGCCTGTAATCTCAGTACTTCAGGGGACCAAGGCAGGAGGATCACTTGAGGCCAGGAGTTTGAGACTAGCCTGGGCAACATAGTGAGACCACATCTCTGCCAAAAAAATCAAAAAATTAGCCAGGTGTGGTGGTGCATGACTGTGATCCCAGCTACACGGGAGACTGAAGTGGGAGGATCACGTGAGCCTGGGAAGTCAAAGCTGTAGTGAGCTATGATCATGCCACTGCACTCCAGCCTGGGTAACAAAATGAGACTTTGTCTCAAAAAAAAAAAAAAAAAAAATTCCCGAGGAAAACTGTCATAATGTTTCTTATACCCAGTAACAACTCAGTATCAACTTTAAATTGATTTTTCATAGCAAGAAAATATATTTTAAAATTATATATACAGAAAAAGTTAACCTTTTCACTTGAGTTTAAATAGTTGAAAATATCTACAACATTAGCCTAAATATTTTTATCTTATTAAATAGATATTCTTTTTTTTCTTTTCTTCTTTTTTTTATTTTTTTATTTTTTTTTTTTGAGATGGAGTCTCACTCTGATGCCCAGGCTGGAGTGCAATGGTGTGATCTCACCTCACTGCAACTTCCGCCTCCCAGGTTCAAGCGATTCTCATGCCTCGGCCTCCCGAATAGCTGGGAATACAGGCGTGCACCACCACAAGCGGCTAATTTTTGTATTTTCAGTAGAGATGGGGTTTCACCCTGTTAGCCAGGCTGGTCTCGAACTCCTGACCTCAAGCAATCTGCCCGCTTCAGCCTCCCAAAGTGCTGGAATTACAGGCATGAGTCACTGCACCCGGCTTAAATAAATATTCTATTTCCATACTTAAAAACTTTTGAAGACAGCTATCTCATGTTCACTCGACTTAACGTTATTCCTTACTACCTGAAAAACATATTTCTTCAGCAAAATTTGCTTTAAAGAATGTGCCAAAGATACTCCTTCTCTATTTCATCTGAGGCTTCAAACCCCCAAGAAATGTCCTAAGTGCCAGAATACTAGCACAGATAACACTAAAAGATTATGAAACTAGTTTTGCTGCCATTAGCTTATCATCCATTTGAGGATATGTGAGAAAAGGTGGAAAATTAAATAAAACCTTCAGTCGAATTTCCTTGGAAAGAGTTGTTATTATATGCTAGGCATCTAATTCTGTCATAAGAGAGGAGCAAGCTGTTTTCACCTTAACTTAAGCCACACAAGAGAGACTTCCAAAACAGCATCAGAGACCTTGGCACATGCCAAGGGAATTTGGGAATTCTGCGAATTTTGAATTACCTAAGCACCTGTGGCATGTGTCTAAAAGAATACCAAAGGCAAGGAATTATGGTTACATCAGTTAAAGGCAACAGAGCTAAGAGTTGGGAATAAACTGTACACCTGCCAATGGTGACAAGAAGGAAGGAGGGTTTTTCCCCATGGGCCAAGTTCACCATGAGGAAAGCAGAAGGAGTTTATGTGAAAAGGAATTCTACCCATGAGGGCTGCCTATAGGACAAGGTGATCATAACAGATAGACTCTGTGTATAGATAACAACAAAAAAACAGGGACTGAAGTGGGAGAACTACAGTCTGAGGTCTCTGAGGAGACTACAAAGCTCCCCATAAAAGAGAGCCACCTACAGAGCTTCAGGCACACAGAAGGCTCCACTGCAGGTTACAACTACAGCAGTCAAGTAATAGCCTTTTTGCACCCTTTAACTCGCTTCCCTTCCCTAGGAGGGCCTGATTCTGAAGAAACCACAAATAGCAGCTAGCAATAGGAAAAGATGGATAATGAAGAAACTGACTAGGCTCTTCCAAAACACATAGACATGCACACACATGCATGCACGTGCATACATAATACAAACACACACACATGCAACATATGTGCACCTGTAATACAAACACACACACATACTCTTCACATTCCCAAGAAAGTAGCCTGAAGTGGGGGAAAAGGAGACGTCATAAACTGGACAAGAGCCTAAGGTTTTGATATTAGATTGGACTGAACATTTTAATACTTTAAACGAAATAACTGCCAGGCATGGTGATTCATGTCTATGATCCCAACACTTTGGGATTCCCATGCAGGAAGATCACTTGAGCCCAGGAGTTCAAAACCAGCCTGGGCAATATGCCGAAACCCCATGTCTACCAAAAATACAAAAACTATCCGGGCGTGGTGGCATGTGCCTGTAGTCCCAGCTTCTCAGGAGGCTGAGGACGAGGATGATTTGGGCCCAGGAGGCAGAGGTTGCAGTGAGCCAAGATTGCACCACTGCACTACAGACTGGGCAACACAGCCAGACCGTCTCAAAAAAAAAAAAAAAGAAAAGAAAAAAGAAAAAAAAAAGAAAGAAATAACTGGGGAGAAAAAATCTATAAGACTTGCTTGGGATTTCATCTATGAGCAAAGAGAATAAGTGGATAGCGCAGGTTTGCAGAGGTGGGCTGGGAGAGAAGAAAGCGTCTGCTTGTACTCCAGTAAGTCCAATCGTGTAACACATCTGCTATACGTGTATGGGTAAAAAGAAGTATTTAAAGATAAAAGGTTATGCCGTTGGGGAATAAAATGAAGGCATAAAGTCATTTTTTGGAATCAGTCCATGTCTACAGACAAAATATAACCTGAGTTCTTAGCTCCAAGGGCTGTGTTTTGAAACCCTACATTGGTTGGGCGCAGTGGCTCAAGCCTATAATCCCAGCATTTTGGGAGACCGAGACGGGTGGATCACGAGGTCAGGAGATCGAGACCATCCTGGCTAACACAGTGAAACCCCGTCTCTACTAAAAAAATACAAAAAACTAGCCGGGCGTGGTGGCGGGCGCCTATAGTCCCAGCTACTCAGGAGGCTGAGGCAGGAGAATGGCGTAAATCCAGGAGGCGGAGCTTGCAGTGAACTGAGATCCGGCCACTGCACTCCAGCCTGGGCGACAGAGGGAGACTCTGTCTCCAAAAAAAAAAAAAGAAAGAAACCCTACATTTATATGCTAAGTTTCTCTTCCCCTGCAGAGATGGTGTCATTATTTCTTTAAATAATGAGCTTAATATGAAATGGTAAATATGTCAAACCACACTTTCACTAAAGATCACTGGCTATAAAGTTGGACATATGGCCACGATATCCTGAAATTCTGTTGAAAAAATATTTCCTGATGTAAGAGAGTGCAACAGAGACACTCATAATTTAGACCAGTAGTTTTCAATTGTTTTGACTATGAGAGTTCCTTTAATGTCAAGAACTATCATCTCCATATTGATTATTTATTCAGACTACAAATGATGCTTCATGCCATGTGAATATCACCAGATGAACTAATCTAGACTACTGTCTTTAGAAATTTTTTTAAAATCTTGCTGATTGTTATCCCATTTTACTCCACTCTGCCTCTCTTATTTTATTCTTCCTTCTCTTCTTCCTTTCTTCATTCCCTCATTCCTTTTTCCTTCATTCCCTCTTCCTTCCTTCCTTCTTTTCCCTCTCTCTAGTCTTAATGTCTTTTCTCACCTTCAAAACAGCTATGAATTTGCAGTATGGATTTGCAGATCCTATTCTAATTATTCTATCTTTTTTTAAAGCTATGGTTATGTGGTGAATATGCCGAAAATAAGAACACACACACACAGACTAACTCATGCCGTAAGAATCCAACTGCAGCAGTGTTTTGTTTTGTATTCTCGTTGCTGTGATATGAATGTAGAATGCAGTTGCTAAATAATTTGCCTCATCCATTTGGGCTCACCATTCTCTGCTATTGCCTCTGAAACACTATGAGGGCCTTTAATAATCCTTAAAAAATTATCTTTATAGCTACTCTGTGAAACATGAGCCCCATGTCCATCTCCAGTGCCTATAATGAAGTCAGTCAACCAGGAATTGAATTCTACCTCTTTTTTTTTAATCTGCATTCTACTGAAAAATCCTACCTCTTTTAAAGATTATGATCCTACCCCTCCACTGCTCAGATCCCTCCTAGCATGCCACAGCCCCTGCACACCTCTGCAGTATCTTCTCAAGCATACTGCTCCAGTTTATAGTGTTCCAAACATATTGGCTTTCTCTTAGACCCTTAAAGGCATCTAGATCTTTCCTGCCACGGAGACTTTGCACATGGTATTCTCTCTGCCTGAATCACTTCTCCCCTTGCTCATTACATGGCTGGCTCCTTGTCATCCTTTGGGTCTCTTAAATGTTACATCCCCAAAAAAGTCTTCCCTGACAAGCCCATTTACAGCATGCCACCCCTCCTCTATTAATCTCCACCACAGTACTATTTCATTCTTTCATAATAGTATAGTTTGCTAATACATGTTGTATTTATTATATGTTTTAACTTGTTTATAGAATGTCTCTGACCTAGGCTGTCAGCTCCTTAAAAATGCAAGGACAATGTCTACATTGTTTGCCCCGAACACTCAACACAGCCAGGAGTATATAGAAGCTCAAGAAATAGCTGTTTTGGGGTAGGGAAGGGAAGAAAGGAAAGAAAAAAGGAGGGGAGCTATGTGGGCATTTCTGAATCTTTTATTCTTACTTAATCATAAAATACAGAACGACAAATACTCATGTACCAGCCAGTCAGCTTATTTTGCGAATATAAGTGAAATTCTGTGTCTCTCTTCCCTGTCCCACATCCTCCCTCCCCATTCCCCAGAGTTAATCATTCTCTTGAATTTTGTACTATTCATTACCTTGTATGTCTTCATATTTTAAACACACATATTTTGTATGATTTTACCTCTATGTAATGCTATATAAATGGAGATTAAGGAAATGTCCCTGAGGAATTCACAAAAATCAAAAAGGCACTTTTCAAACCCTCTTCCTTTAAAAAAAAAAAAAAAAAAAGGAAACTTCATTAAATGACATATACAGTGTTCCCACTACAAACTCAGTCTAGTCAATAATATAATGAAATGTTTATCCTTCCAGAAAGAAAGAGTAATGAAGTTAACAAGAAGAGAAGAAATAACATTTTAAAATGTAGTGGAGAGGATTCCTACTGCTAAATTTTCATAATTAATAACATGTTCAGAAGATACAAATGAAAGAAGGTACAACTTAAATTGTTAGGGGAAATACCATTGTACTTCTAAAAGTATAGAGAAATATAGAGTGGTCACTTCACAAATATAAATATGTCCTTCAGAGAGTCTTCCTACCCAGAGGTACACAGGAAACACTGCCCTTTTACAAAAATAACTCCTAGTGAATAATAGCTGTTTAAACACTGCCCCCTAATGTGCATACTCAGCTCCCTCTGAAATGATAAGAGGACCGTGCTAATAAAAATAATCAGGTCCTTCCTCCCTTGTGATCACTCTAGCATTTTTGTCCTGCAGACCAGATTTCACAGACTGAGGCAATTTCAACCACACAACTGTCAGAGTGCATTAAAGTCAATCTCCCAGCCATTCTAAGATTACTGTCATCAGCAGTAAGGCCAACATCTGAGTGAGAACAAACTATTTGGGCTTGGACAGCACTGACAAGACAGCAATACCACTGGGAAACATCAGGAAAGTCTAGGATCTCAATCATAACATGTGCAACTTTAGACTGACGTAATCAGTCTTATAAAAAAACACACACACACACACACACAGACAGACACACTGATTACCAAGAAAATCAAACCTTTTTTTTTTTTCTGAGATGAAGTCTCACTCTGTCACCCAGGCTGGAATGCAATGGCATGATTTCGGCTCACTGTAACCTCCGCCTCCAGGTTCATGCAATTCTCCTGCCTCAGCCTCCCAAGTAGCTGGGATTATAGTCACCCACCACCATACCCAGCTAATTTTTGTATTTTTAGTAGAGACGGGGTTTCATCATGTTGGTCAGGCTGGTTTCGAACTCCTTACCTCTGTGATCTGCCCGCCTTGGCCTCCCAAAGTGCTGGGATTACAGGCGTGAGTCACCGCACCCGGCCAAGAAAATCAGATTTTAAAAAAAGAGATGAACCTTGCTGTTTATGCACACAAACTCACGACTCACGAATGGCTTTGGCTTCCGGAAGAATCTGTTGAAATTTAGACTCCCTGACTAATAAATTTGTTCATGACTTCCATCATTGCCAATAAAATTAGCAACAAGTGAAAGAAAATGGTAAAAATAGGCCAGGCGCTGTGGCTCACGCCTGTAATACCAGCACTTTGGGAGGCCCAGGCGGGTGGATCACAAGGTCAGGAGATCAAGACCATCCTGGCTAACACGGTGAAACCCCGTCTCTAGTAAAAATGCAAAACATTAGCCAGGCGTGGTGGCAGGCGCCTGTAGTCCAGCTACTCGGGAGGCTGAGGCAAGAGAATGGCGTGAACCCGAGAGGCAGAGCTTGCAGTGAGCTAAGATCACGCCACTGCACTCCAGCCTGGGCGACAGAGCGAGACTCCATCTCAAAAAACAAAGAAAAGGAAAATGGCAAAAATATATTATTCTCAAGTAGCGCTGTTCAGTGTCGCCTAATTACAAAATCTATGTCATTACTTATTGATATGTCTTGAAAAGCATAAAGGCACTTACTACTAAGTCAAGAAACCTGTTTTAAACCCATCTGCTATTAAATAGCTGTGTGACCTTAGTTCTGGATCTGTTTCATTATCAGGAAATAAAGAAGAACTGAGTATATAGATGTTATTCCAATAATTGTCAGGAGGTGAGAATGAGGAGATTATAGAATAATGAGAGGTATGTTTTCGGACTATCTGCCTATCCCCCTCTCATTCCTCCATTATATCACTAAAAAGCACATGATAGAACCATTCTTCCTTATCTGAGAACTACTGAATTATATAATCTATCTCCAATGCCATTAGCCATACTAAAACGTTAATACAGAATTTGAGAACTGTAAGAAAACTTAGACACTATCCAATCATTAAGTCAAGGCCCAGAAGAACTTTTGACCCTAACCAGTTGGTTATGAATGTGAATCATTAGGAAGTGTGGGCTTCCCAAGTAGACTAGAATTTTATTTGACTCGATGATGTGATAAAATGCATTATTATTCTCAACTGTCATCCTGCTCGAAACCCACGCCCTATGCCATGCGACTTTGTAGTTCCTCCCTCTGAAACAGAATGTATTTCACCACCCATTGGTATTGGACTTGGCCATGTGACTTGCTTTGACAAATATTCCATTTGTTAGCAGATGCACTGGGAGCAGAAGCTTTAAACACACTGATGAAAATGGGCTTGTTCTCTTGCACTCCACCTTTCCCTATAAGGGGAGATGCATTTGGTGGCCACTGGTCCAAGGAGGATAACAGACATGCAGAGCAAACCAGTCCCCCAACCCACACTTGGAGCCAAACCTAACCAGTCTGTATCAACTGAATCCCAGCCAACCACAGACATGGGAAACAAAAATAAATGCTTATTGTCATATAGCATTTTGCATTTGTTGGTTATGCAGCACTTTTGTGGTAATATGATCATTCAGAAAATAATTTACCTGTATTAACATTTTAAACCTCAACATTTCCATTAGATTACAGGATTCTAATGGAAAAAAATATCTCCCTCACTCTGTCACACATATAAATATTATTGTTTAGACAGAAAAATAAAAATATGATTATGGATCTATTAAACAGCACATTTTAAAAAGTGAGATCTAGTGGCCAAGAATCATCTACCATGTATAGAATCTGTCATTCAGTACAGACGTTAATCATCAGGGCTGGGCACAGTGGCTCACACGTGTAATCCCAACACTTTAGGAGGCCGAGGTGGATGGATCACTTGAGGTCAGGAGTTCCAGACCGGACTGGCCAACATGGTGAAACCCTGTCTCTACTAAAAATACAAAAATTAGCCAGGCATGGTGGTGCATGCCTGTAATCCCATCTACTCGGGTGGCTGAGGCAGGAGACTCACCTGAACCTAGGAGGTGGAGATTGCAGTGAGCGGAGATTGTACCAAAGCATTCCAACCTGAGGAACACAGGGAGACCCTGCCTCCAATCAATCAATCAATCAATCAATCAATCACTACAGCTCTTTTTCCCATCTAAAATGACAACCAGCCTAACATTGCAGCTTACTTTACTTCTTTAATTTTTTTTTTTTTTTTTTTTTTGAGACGGACTCTCACTCTGTCGCCCAGGCTGGAGTGCAGCGATGCCATCTTGGCTCACTGCAACCTCTGCCTCCCAGGCTGAAGCAATTCTCCCGTCTCAGCCTCCTGAGTAGCTGGCACTACAGGCACATGCCACCAAACCAGGCTAATTTTTGTATTTTTAGTAGAGACAGGGTTTCACCATATTGGTCAGGCTGATCTCGAACTCCTGACCATAGGTAATCCACCCACCTCGGCCTCCCAAAGTGTTGGGATTACAGGCGTGAGCCACTGCGCCCAGCCTGCAGCTTACTTTATATGAAGATACTGAAACCGCCATTGAAAAACTGTAACTGAGATGGTGAAAGAGATCTGACCCAACCAGCTCTATCTTGCTTCTTAACACACCTCCAAGCTGCCCTTGTACATTCCTGGGCATAAGCTGAACTAACTTTGGGAGGAATTTAGTTTATGGTTTATAGTTTAAAACAAAGGCTGGGCACGGTGGCTCACACCTGTAATCCCAACAATTTGGGAGGCGGAGGTGGGTGGACCACCTGAGTTCAGGAGTTCCAGACCAGCCTGACCAACATGGAGAAACCCCGTCGCTACTAAAAATACAAAAAAATTAGCCAGGCATGGGGGTGCATGCCTGTAATCCCAACTACTCAGGAAGCTGAGGCAAGAGAATCACGTGAACCCGGGAGGCAGAGATTGCAATGAGCCGAGATTGCGCCGTTGCACTCTAGCCTTGGCAACAAGAGCAAAACTCCGTCTCAAAAATAAAATAAAATAAAATAAAACAAAGACGGTAATAGCCCTTTCCCAAAACAAACCTCCTTCTTGCCTGGGGACTAGGCTGCCTTTATAGGACTAACAAATTAGCTACACAATTAGAAATTATGGTTTAAGAGTCATGCGGCTGGAGGCTACAAGATTCTGACCCTCCTTAAACTGCTCCTAAGATCAGTGCTTGAGATATTTTGCAGACCCTGCACTTGATGAATCAGCTGGCACCACCCAGATTGATAAACTGGCTCATGTGATCTATGGCCCCCACCCAGATCTGACTCCTTACAAGAGGACAGCGTCAACTCCCTATGATCTCATCTCTGACCCAACCAATCAGCACTCTCGACTCACCGGCCTTCCCCTACCCACCAAATTATCCTTAAAAACTCTGATCCCTGAATGCTCGGGAGACTGACCTGAGTAATAATAAAATTCCAGTCTCCCACACAGCTCGCTCTGCGTGAATTAACTCTTCCTCTATTGCAAGTACCCTGTCTTGATAAATCAGCTCTGTTGAGGCACGAGGCAAGGTGAATCCATTGGGCAATTACAATATCACCATATTGATAATTACACTGTGAAAAGCAAATTATTATAATAACTCCACTAACCTGAATCCATAGAAATTACAGTATTTTATTTTTTATGAATATTTTTTAAAACAACAGATAATAGGTCGGGCATGGTGGCTCACACCTATAATGCCAGCACTTTGGGAGGCTGAGGCAGGAGGATCACTTGAGCCCAGGAGTTCTAGACCAGACTGAGCAACATGGCAAAACCCCATCTCTACAAAAAAAAACTTTTCTAATTAAAAATTTAGCCAGGCGTGGGGGTACACACCTGTAGTCCCAGCTACTTGGAAGGCAGAAGCAGAATAACTGCTTGAGTCCACAAGTTAGAAGCTGCAGTGAGCTATGATCATGACACTGCACTCCAGCCTGGGTGACAGAATAAGACCTCATCTCAAAGAAAAAAAACCAAAATATTTTGAAGCTTTCTACAGTAAAAAAATATTTTCAGATATCTATTTTAAGATAAACTTACTGAATAATAAGGAGTAAAGCTTTTGCTTAGTTCCTTTTTAAAATCTCTAAGTGCACCAGTTCCTTTTCCTAGCTTAGGAAAAGACCTAAGGCATAGTGATCTATGACAATAATAGAATATTTGCTTCATGGTATAGGCTCTTTTGGTATCTTAAAGCAATGATCATTATGTAGTGCCATGGATAAGCTATAGAAGAAATCACAGATAAAGCTAAGTATGTACTAACCCCCGGCTATTCTTTGAAAGTTTCTTTGGAAAATATAAGCATACTATTTAGTACTTATCCCTATCTCTGAAAAGTAGAATGCAGGAAAAATTGCAACTATTAAACTCTTTAGTCAAGTTCTGATTACTCATTCACTAGTTCAAAAACTGCTGTTGACCAGCCTGGCCAACATGGAGAAACCCTGTCTCTACTAAAAATGCAAAAATTAGCTGGGCATAGTGGTGGGTGCCTAGAATCCCAGCTACTCGGGAGGCTGAGGCAGAAGAATCGCTTGAACCTAGGGGGTGGAGGTTGCAGTGAGCCAAGACTGCACCACTGCACTCCAGCTGGGCAACAGAGTGACACTCCATCTCAAAAAAAAACAAAAAAAAATTAGCCAGGTGTGGTGGCTCACGTCTGTAATCCCAGCACTTTGGGAGGCCAAGGCGGATGGATCATGAGGTCAGGAGTTCAAGACCAGCCTGGCCAACATAGTGAAACCCCGTCTCTACTAAAAATACAAAAAATTAGCCAGGCGTGGTGGCGGGCGCCTGTAATCCAGCTACTCAAGAGGCTGAGGCTGGAGAATCGCTTGAACGCGGGAGGCAGAGGTTGCAGTGAGTGGAGATCACCCCACTGCACTCCAGCCTGAGTAAAAGGGTGAGACTCTGTCTCAAAAAAAAAAAATTGCTGTTGGCTGTAGAACCCCTATCATGTGCTCTGCATTACATGTGGAACTGGGAATAGAATAACAACCTTCAATGGCGTGAGGGAAACTGGCAAGTAAAGAGGAAGTAAAAAACGACATAGAGGTCAAGTGCGGTGGCTCATGCCAGTAATCCCAGCACTTTGGGAGGCCGAGCCAGGTGAATCACTTGAGGTCAAGAGTTAGAGACCAGCTGGCCAATATGGTGAAATCCCCTCTCTACCCAAAATACAAAAATTAGCCGGGCAAGGTGGTGCACACCTGTAACCCCAGCTACTCTGGAGGCTGAGGCATAAGAATTGCTTGAACCTGGGAGGCAGAGGTTGCACTGAGCTGAGATTGCCCCAGTGCACTCCAGCCTGGGTGACAGAGCAAGACTCTGCCTCAAAAAAATAAAATAAAGGCCGGGCATGGTGGCTCATGCCTATAATCCCAGCACTTTGGGAGGCCAAGGCAGGTGGATCATGAGGTCAGGAGTTCGAGACCAGCCTGACCAACATGGTGAAACTGCATTTCTACTAAAAATACAAAAATTAGCCAGGCGTGGTGGTGCGCACCTGTAATCACAGCTACTCAGGAGGCTGTGGCAGGAGAATCGCTTGAATTGGGGAGGCAGAGATTGCAGTGAGCCAAGATGGTGCCACTGCACTCCAGTCTGGGGGACAAAGTGAGACTCAGTATCAAAAAAAAAAAAAAAAAAAAGAAATGCAAGTAATTCCAACCTACATATGCTATATGCCTTTCTGCTTAAATGATCTATGTTTTTAAGTATAAATTGTCTATGAAAATAAACACTTCTGGCCAGGCATGGTAGCTCACGCCTATAATCTCAATACTTTCGGAAGCTGAGGTAGGCCAATCACATAAGGCCAGGAGTTCAAGAACAGCCAGGCCAACATGGCAAAACCCCATCTCTATGAAAAACACAAAAAAATTACTCCTTTACCTGATGCAGGTCTCTACTCAAATGTCACCATATGGGTAGAGCATTCTCTCACCTACCAGTATGAAATAACTTATCCTCACCCCACCCCCTTGCCAACTACCAGACTCAATTATCAAAAACAAAAATAAAAGTGCTTATTTATTTACTATCTATCACCCTAACCTAGAATACAAATGCTCTAGAGAGCGCAGATGGATTTTTATCACTCCTATATTCCAGAATCGGAGTCTACTGCCTGGAAGATCATAGGTTTGCAGTAAATATTTGGTGGATGACTGAGTAAAAACTTATAATACTAGGAATTTTTCTGATGCAAACTATTAATATAACATTTTATGTTATGAGTCACTTTTCTCTATTGCATCCCTAATTAAGAGTTAAGTACTTATATAGAAAACTAAGTAACACTGTGACTTTTTCCCTTTAGCCTAAACATACAAATACATGCATATATAAGCAGTTCACTGGCAAGGGCTGAATAATCGGAAGACTTTATGCCACTCTTTTCCTTCTCTTGGCTTAGTGCTTCTGAATATATTGAAGGGATACCTTGGGCTCCTATGTTATTACCTTAAAGTCAATTAACATTTCAACTCTGGGCCGGGAGTGATGGCTCATGCCTATAATGCTAGCACTTTGGAAGGCCAAGGTTAGTGGATCACTTGAGGTTAGGATTTAGAGACCAGCCTCACCAATATGGTGAAACCATCTCTACTAAAAATACAAAAATCAGCCAGGCGTGGTGGTATGCACCTGTAATCCCAGCTACTCAGGAGGCTGAGGCAGGAGAAACCTTTGAACTTAGGAGGCAGAGGTTGCAGTGAGCCGAGATCACGCCACTGAACTCCAGCCTGGGCGACGGAGTGAGACTCTGTCTCAAAAAAGAAAAAAAAAATTGTAAGAGTTAATAACAGTACTTTGTAAACATTTGTAAAACATCAACATAAAAATTAGCAAAACTATAGGCAGATAATTCAAAGAAAAAATATGAATAGCCAATAAATTTATGAAAATTTTCATTTAGATTAATGTTCCTTAATAATGTTCAGCATCCAAGGCCGGATGCGGTGGCTCACACCTGTAATCCCAGCACTTTGGGAGGCTGAGGAGAGTGGATCACGAGGTCAGGAGACCGAGATCATCCTGGCCAACATGGTGAAACCCCATCTCTACTAAAAATACAAAAATTAGCTAGGCATGGTGGCACGTGCCTGGTAATTCCAGCTACTCAGGAGGCTAAGGCAGGAGAATCGCTTGAACCAGGGAGTCGGAGGTTGCAGTGAGCCGAGATCGCGCCACTACACTCCAGCCTGGCAACAGAGCGAGACTTTGTCTCAAAAAAAAGAAAAAACAAAAAAGAAAAAATTAATGTTCAGCAACCTAAATGGCCTGGGAAAAAAGAAAGCAGAATAACTTCCAAAAAAAAAAAAAAGCCAGCAAGAAGTTTCTTACAGCAATAAGAAAACGCAGAAACTGGAAAACCTTTTAACTGACAAGGATGTGGGGTTGAAATACCTGTGATGGAACAATAGATGATGTGAGGAGCAATCTTGTCTATATCTTCATATCCCAGGCCCATTGCAGACAGTTTGCCAGGGACATAGTTTTCCACAAACACATCACAAACAGCTGCGAGCTGATGGAAGAGGTGAACATGAGTCAGACTTCCCCTCAACAAATCCTCACATGATAGAATTTTAAATTCTACACAATTGATTCTCCCTTTCTAATAGCTCAGAAAAATCACAGGACCGATGAAGCAAATTAGATAAACATAGAAGTTCTGGTCAACTACTTAAAGCATTACTGTCAGTAAAATAATGGCTTTTAAAGTTTTTGTAAGTACATGGTATTGAATGGATTCTGCATCCTTTAAATGTAATAAATATCTAGACTACATGGTCTGTCCAAATAGATTCTCAAAAGATTAGGTAGAAAAATTAGAATGTAAGTACATTAAATCTATGAAAAACACCTTTTAAAACATTTACAAGAAAACTAAATAGGTCATGTCTGGTTGCTCACTTCTCTAATCTCAGCACTTTGGGAGGCCAAGGCAGGTGGATTGCTTGAGCCCAGGAGTTCAAGATCAGGAGTTCAAGACCAGCCTGGGCAACATGGCAAAATCCCATCTCTACAAAAATTAGCCAGACAAGGTGGTGCACACCTATGGTCCCAGCTACTCAGGAGGCTCAGGTGGGAGGATCTCTTGAGCCAGCAAGTTGAGGTTGCAGTGAGCTGCAATGGTGCCACTGCACTCCAGCCTGGGAGACTATTAGACCTTGTCTCCAAAAACAGACCTAAATACAAAGTCTTTACTACTCAGCATCCCTATTGTTACATAATATTCCTCATTATAACATGCACTTAACGCATGTAAACAGGATTCTGAAATGTTTTCACACCTTTCAGATGCATTCTTCCCAAAGAGTTTTAAATGTATTTAATGAACCACCGAAGTTTTTTTTCTTCAGGCCACTAAACTATAGCCCAGTAAACCAGGAACTGTCAGGAACAAATTCCAGATTGTGATGCCCAGACCACTGTTACAGGAATTAGAGGACAATGCAGCACTGTAAACCTTAATTTTAATTTTTTTCCCAAAATTTCAATTGTGACTACTTTTAAAAATGTTTGTAAAGGGCCAGGTGCAGTGGCTCACACCTATAGTCTCAGCACTTTGGGAGGCCAAGTAAGGCAGACCATTTGAGGTCAGAAGTTCAAGACCAGCCTGGTCAACATGGTGAAACCCTGTCTACTAAAATTACAAAAAAATGAGCCAGGTGTGGTGGCACATGCCTGCAATCCCAGCTACTCGGGAGGCTGAGGCACAAGAAATCACTTGAACCCAGGAGACAGAGGTCACAGTGAGCTGAGATCGCACCACTGCACTCCAGCCTGGGTGACAGAGTGAGACCCTGTTTCAAAAAAAAAATATATATATATATATATATATAAATAATATTTTATATATATTTTTTTTTATTGGCTCGGCACAGTGACTCACACCTGTAAATCCCAGCACTTTGGGGGGCCAAGGTAAGCAGATCACTTGAGGTTAGGCGTTCGAGACCAGCCTGGCCAATATGGCGAAACCCTGTCTCTACTAAAACTACAAAAATTAACTGGGCATGGTGGTACACGCCTGTAGTCTCAGCTACTCAGGAGGCTGAGGCAGAAGAATCACTTGAACCCAGGAGGTGGAGGTTGCAGTGAGCCAAGATAGTGCCACTGCACTCCAGGCTGGGGAAACAAAGCAAGATTCCATCTCAAAAAAAAAAAAAAAATCACAGTAATTGGCTGGGCCCAATAGCTCACGCCTGTAATCCCAACACTTTTTGAGGCTGAGGGGGTGGATCACTTGAGGTCAGGAGTTTGAGACAAGCCTGGGCAACATAGCAAGGCCTCATCTCTACAGAAAATTTAAACATTAGCCAGGCATGGTGTCACATGCCTGTAGTCCCAGCTACACAAAAGGATGAAGCAGGAGGACTGCTTGAGCCCAGAAGGTGGAGGCTGCAGTGAGCAAGTTCTTGCTACTGAACTCCAGCCTGGGCAACAGAGTGGGACTGTCTCAAAAAAAAAAACAAAACATGCACTCCTACAAGCACTAAAGAAAATAAACTGCAGGCTAGCCAGGTGCAGTAGCTCACACCTGCAATCCCAGCACTTTGGGAGGCCAAGGCAGGTAGATTACATGAGGTCAGGAGTTCAGGACCAGCCTGGCCAACATGGTGAAACCCTGTCTCTACTAAAAAATACAAAAATTAGCCAGGCGTGGTGGTGGGCACCTGTAGTCCCAGCTACTTGGAAAGCTGAGACAGGAGAATTGCTTGAACACGGAAGGCAGAGGGTGGAATGAGCCGAGATCACACCATTGCACTCCAGCCTGGGAAACAAGAGCGAAACTCCACCTCAAAAAACAAAAAAGGAAGAAAAAGAAAATAAACTGCATGCTATATAGCAAAATTCTAATATTGTTTTTTTTGTTTGTTTGTTTTGTTTTTTTTTTTTTTTTTGAGACGGAGTCTCGCTCTGTCACCCAGGCTGGAGTGCTGTGGCCGGATCTCTGCTCACTGCAAGCTCCGCCTCCCGGGTTCACGCCATTCTCCTGCCTCAGCCTCCTGAGTAGCTGGGACTACAGGCGCCCGCCACCTCACCCGGCTAGTTTTTTGTATTTTTTAGTAGAGACAGGGTTTCACCGTGTTAGCCAGGATGGTCTCGATCTCCTGACCTCGTGATCCGCCCGTCTCGGCCTCCCAAAGTGCTGGGATTACAGGCTTGAGCCACCGCGCTCGGCCTAATATTGTTTCATCTAGGCATAGGATAAATGAGAGTTCACTATTCTTTCAACTTTTCTGAATGTTTTAATTTTTCATAACAAAATGTCATAGGAAAATAAAACTCATGCATTGCTATGCTGACCATAACACACACCCGTAATAATGATATTGTGACTGTCAACTAATTAACATAGAAAATTGTCTGAAATATTGGATAACACATGATCAAAAGTTATCAAATCATATCGCCACAATAATACTAAGTTCCATATAGGTTTTCTAAGCAGAGTTTCAGTTTTTACACAACCTGTTTTTGGTTAGCCTAGTTGACAAAGGAGTCATACTTTTTGAAGCTCTCATGTATCCAGCTGATTGACTTGTATAATACTTTGGAACTGTTTCTATAAACTAGACCCATTATATTAGCAATCCCTTTTTTTTTTTTTTTTTTTTTTTTTTTTTTTTTTTGAGATGGAGTCTCACTCTGTCACCCAGGCTGGAGTGCAGTGGTGCGATCTTGGCTCACTGCAACCTCCACCTCCCGGGTTCAAGTGATTCTCCTGACTCAGCCTCCCAAGTAGCTGGGACTACAGGCACACATCACCACGCCTGGCTAATTTTTGCATTTATAGTACAGACAGGGTTTCACCATGTTGGCCAGGCTGGTCTCGAACTCCTGACCTCACGATCCGCCCCACCTTGGCCTCCCAAAGTGCTGGGATTACAGGTGTGAGCCACCATGCCTGGCCTTTTTTGCTACTCTTAAGGCCAGAAGAGAAATCTATACCAGAAATAAGAAAGACTAGAGAAACAATAATTTTTCCTTTAGAAAGTAAGATACATAACTTATGAATTGTATAACTACTTAAAAGCAATTGACTGGCCATGGTGGTTCACACCTGTAATCCCAGCATTTTGGGTGGCTGAGGTATGCAGATTGCTTGAGGCCAGGAGAACAATTTAGAAAAATCAAAACAAGTTTCAAAAGAAAAACAAAAACAAACAAACCTAAGTTATGCTACAGGAAAGATATGGGAAGGCAGGGTGGTAAGATCAGGATGATTTTCAAGCTTTGGGTTCAAAATACATCTAGTTAATGAAAATTCTAAATTGGCTGCATTGATCCAGCGAACCAAAAAGGATGGTCCCTGATTCTGATCTTAATAATTAAAGATTATCTTTCAATGATCGAGATAGAGAACATAAAGCAGCAGAAGAGCAATTGAAGCTAAGTTCATGTTTGGGTAAAAAATAAAGTTTGAGGCCAGGCGCAGTGGTTCATGCCTGTAATCCCAGCACTTTGAGAGGCCGAGGCAGGTGGATCACCTGGGGTCAGGAGTTTGAGACTAGCCTGACCAATATGGTGAAACCCCATCTCTACTAAAAATATAAAAATTAGCCGGGCATGGAGGCACGTGCCTGTGGACCCAGCTACTCCACAGGCTGAGACAAGAGAATTGCTTGAAACCAGGAGGCGGAGGTTGCAGTGAGCCGAGATCGCGCCACTGCACTCCAGCCTGGGTGACACAGCAAGACTCTGTCTCTAAATAAATAAATAAGTTTAAGACTTGGTTCTCTAACCAAATAGCCCTAAGTACAGTTGGCCCTTGAACAACAGGGGTTTGAACTGTGCAAGTCCACCCCTAGGTGGATTCTTTTCAACCAAACGTGGATGGAAAATACAGTATGCACTGGATGCAAAACCCATGTACACTGAGAGCCAATTTTTTATATAAGCAGGTTCCACAAGTCCTGTACTGCAGGACTTAAGTATTCACAGATTTTGGTATATGTTGAGGTTCTAGTAGAATCAGTCCCCCAAATACAGAAGAATACTGTACATCCATTAGATTCACCTATAAACCTTAGCAAAGATGGCAAACAAGGTTTATCCCACATGATGAATCCAACATCAGGAACATAGGAAATAATAACAGCTAATAACTCATGAGTGCTGACTATGTGGCAAGCACTCATCTACACATTTTGCACAGACTAACTCAATTCTAACAACAACCCTAGAGAGTAGGTACTATTGGGCTGGGCACAGTGGTTCACACATGTAAATCCCAGCTCTTTGGGAGGCCAAGGTAGGCAGATCACTTGAGGTCAGGAGTTCAAGACCAGCCTGGCCAATATGGTGAAACCCCATCATTACTAAAATTACAAAAATTAGCCAGGTGTGCTGGTGCACACCTGTAATCCCAGCTACTCTGGAGGCTGTGGCAAGAGAATTGCTTGAACGCAAGAGGTGGAAGTTGCAGTGAGCCGAGATCATGCCACTGCCCTCCAGCCTAGGCAAAAAAGCAACACTCTGTTTCAAAAAAAAGAAAGAAAGTAGGTACTATTATTACCCAGTTTACTAATGAAGAAACTGAGGCACAAAGAAGTTATATAACCTGTCTGAAGTCATATAGCCAGTAAGCACAGAAGGCAGGATTCAAATCCCATGCAAAGGTATCCATCCTTAATTTAACCACTGTGCCTTCCAGCTCCTCTAAGAAAGATGCTGAGATCAGGTCTGGATATACTGATCATCTGAGTAAGGGTTAGAGAAAGTTTGGACTCTCCAGTGATGTGACTCAGATCCAAATGTCAGCTTTCCCCATACTAGCTAGGTAATCTTGGAGCATCACTTAGGCACCAGGAAATTCAATTCCCTTTTATGTAAATGAGATTTCAATACTTCATTTACAAGGTAAAATCTGAGGATTAGAGAAGATAACGTGAGCAAAGTGCCCAAGCCCAGGATTTGCTACAGAGTTGGTGGTCAGTCAATAGTAGCTAGCACCATAATGATACACAATATACAAAAAATTTAAAGCACATTACACTTACAAAGAAGTATACAAATCAAGGTAAATACTTAAAAGGTATTTGTTGCAAATGTAAAGATCACCCATAAAACTGAGTTTTAAAACACTTTTGCTCTGATATTTCAATCCCTAATTATAATCTAGGTGGTAGGATGCCTTCTATACAGCATACTGTACCTCTTTGATGATTTTCACCCCTTTTGGATCCTTGATATTAACAGCAATACTCTAAAAATTAAAAATATATATATATATTATTTCGATGACCAAAATACAAGCCCCAATCCCTACCATTATGCAATATACCCACATAACAAACATGCAATGATGTATCCCCTGAATCCAAAATAAAAAGTAAAAAAAAAAAAAAAAAAGCATGTATATTAAAATACTATCATAAAAGTTTTTCTTTTTTTCTTTTTTCACTTTTTGAGACCAGTCTTGCTCTGTCACCCAGTCTGGAGTGCAGTGGTGCGATCTCGGCTCACTGCAACCTCTGTGTCCCGGGTTCAAGCGATTCACATGCCTCAGCCTCCCAAGTAGCTGGGACTACAGGCACACGCCACCATGCCCAGCTAATTTTTGTATTTTTAGTAGAGATGGGGTTTTGCCTTATTGGCCAGGATGGTCTCAATCTCCTGACCTCATGATCCGCCCACCTCGGCCTCCCAAAGTGCTGGGATTACAGGCGTGAGCCACTGTGCCCAGTTATGAAAGTTCTTCTTATTGCTGAACAAGAAAGCCATTCATATCATAGATCATCCTCTTAAATTTATTTTATGCATGAAGAAATATTTAAATCATCTTTACTGATTCTATATACCATGAGGATATATTAATATGCTAACAAGGATGATAGGAGATGTTTTTAAAGTATAATACCAAGTGTTAGGCAATTATTCCCTAATAATAACAAATGTAAGGAATCAAATGATTTTTCTATTTCATAAAATTATTTCCATTATAAATTCTTATGAAATGGTCTAAGTTACTTAGTAGGTAAGAAAGAGTAGTAAAAAGCTCCATTGTTTCTACTTAGTGAATGGTAAATGAACAGAAGTTTAATTTATTTGAAATATTAATTACATCTTAATTTCTTTAAGGAACAAAAAAAAAAAGCCACAATGATATCAACATTTTTGCTATTACAAGAGAATTACACACAAAAAGCCAAAAAGGGATGATATTCTTACTTTTTTATTTCGGTTAACACTGAGATAATATGTACTTTCTGTCCCAACAAAAGGTGGCCCCCAAGTCCGTGTATCATCTCCAACTCCTGAAAATAATAACATGAGCTATTAATCTTTGGGTTTTGTTTTTTTTGTTTTTTTTTTTTTGGAGATGGAGTCATGGAGTCTCACTCTGTTGCCCAGACTGGAGTACAGAGGAACAATCTCTGCTCACTGCAACTTCCACCTCCTGGGTTCAGGTAATTCTCCTGCCTCAGCTACCCGAGTAGCTGGGATTACAGATGTGCACCACCATACCTGGCTAATTTTTGTGTTTTTAGTAGAGACAGGGTTTCACCACGTTGGCCAGGCTGGTCTCAAACTCCTGGCCTCAGGTGATCCACCCACTTCGGCTTCCCAAAGTGCTGGGATTACAGGCGTGAGCCACTATACCCAGTCATTTAAAGTAGTTTCTAAGTGACTGTGAAAAAAAAATAAAAATAGTACTATCAATTTCTAGAACTATAATTTAATTGTACTATCAATTGCTAAAACCAGCTAGGATTACAGGCACCCGCCAGCATGCCCTGCTAATTTTTGTATTTTTACTAGAGACAGGGTTTCACCACATTGGCAAGCCCATCTCGAACTCCTGACTTCAGATGATCCGCCCGCCTCAGCCTCCCAAAGTGCTGGGATTACAGGTGTGAGTCACCACACCCAGCCAAGAAGCATTAGTTCTAACTGGAGCTAAACCAATGACATCTCCTGCATCACCCTCCGTAGTAACTGGGATTACACAGGTGTGCACCACCATGCCTGGCTAATTTTTTATTTTTAGTAGAGACAGAGTTTCACAATATTGGCCAGGCTAGTCTTGAACTCCTGACCTCAAGTGACCCAGCCGCCTAGGCCTCCCAAAGTGATCCCACTGCACCAGGCCAGTAGTTTATTTTAGACATTTGCACTCATTTCTCAGGTGGAGATAATGTCAGGAGTCTAAACTGGAGGCCTACAAGGCTTTCCTCATTTAACTGGGGTTTCAGAAAGCTCTGTGTCCATGGCACATGACAGGAAATGAATGGGTTAAAGGACATATCTGGAAAAACCTGCAGCTTGGGAGACATGTTTTATTTGACCCACACAATTCTTAAAGTTTTTAACTAGCTGCCATGATTTCAAAATCTGGAAATCTTTAAAACTTCACACTGCCTTTCTTAGATGACCTTCTGACACATTCATTCATTCAACAAATATTTATTGAGCACCAACTATGTCACAGACACTGCTCTGTGCAGAGCAGACACAGCAGTGAACAAAAGACCAACAGCCCTGGCCTCGTGTGCCCTAGTGGAGACGATGCTGAAATTTCAGCTGCATCCTTGCTCACTTCCCTGCTCACTTTCCTCACTTAGGTTCCCTGCCTGGCCCTGCAGGCACACAGATACATCCACTGACTGGCTAACTCTACAAAAAGAGGAGTATACATAAATGTAATATGCTCTTTGGTTACACAAATAAAAATAATCTAATCTAATACTAAATCAGAAAACTACAACCAGGCCAGATGTGGTGGCTCATGCTGGTAATCCCAACACTTTGGGAGGCCAAGGCGGGTGGATCACTTGAGGCCAGGAGTTTGAGAACAGCCTAGGCAACATGGTGAAACCATGTCTCTACAAACAGTGAAAAAATTAGCCAGGTGTGGTAGCACATGCCTGTATTCCCAGCTACTTAGGACACTGAGATGGGGCAATCGCTTGAGCTCAGGAGGTCAATGCTGCACTGAGCCAGGAGTGTGCCACTGTATTCCAGCCTGGGGGACAGAGCAAGATCCTGTGAAAAGAAAAGAAAAAGAAGAGAAGAGAAGAGGAGGAAAGGGGAGGAGAAGGGAAGGGAGGGAAAAAAAGAAAAGAGAAAAGAAAAGAAATAGAGAAGGAGGGCAGGGCAGGGCGAAAGAAAGAAAGAGAGAGAGAGAGAGAAAGAAAGGGAAGGGAAGGGAAGGGAGGGGAGAGAGGGGAGGGAGGGAGGGGAGGGGAGGGAAGGGAAGGGAAGGGAAGGGAAGGGAAGGGAAGGGAAGGGAAGGGAAGGGAAGGGAAGGGAACTGAAAACTACAACCAAATTTTATTTAATTGAGGAACTGTAGAGTGGATATAAAATGAAACTAGTTTTCTACTGAAATGTGAAAATACCACAAAGCTGCTTTTAATGAAAATCACTTTTTCTCATATCGGTGTTGAATAACTATCTCAAAAACCCAAAACAATTAAATATATAATATGAATATTAAAATGTATTAATTGGGAGGGTGAAGAGAAGTAGTCATAGTAACCGGTCAAAAAAAGGACAATAGGCTAGATGCAGTGGCTCACCCCTGTAACCCCAGCACTTTGGGAGGCCGAGGTGTGTGGATCACCTGAGGTCAGGAGTTTGACACCAGCCTGGTCAACATGGTGAAACCCTGTCTCTACTAAAAATAAAAAAATTAGCTGGGCGTGATGGCACATGCCTGTAATCCCCGCTACTCAGGAGGCTGAGGCAGGAGAATTATTTGAACCTGGGAGGTAGAGGTTGCAGTGAGCTGAAATCATGCCATTGCACTCTAGCCTGGGCAACAAGAGTGAAAACTCTGTCACAAAAAAAAAAAAAAAAAAAAAAAAAAGGACAATAAACACCTGCTAGGAACAAAGCCCGATACCAAGTGTATGGCGATGAGACATAATAAAGGCCTAGACAAAGAAAGATCTGTTGTGGTTTAGTTTCCATGGTGGAAACTAAAAAGTACAAAGGAGAAATAGGCCTCACTATATAGGGAACAACAATTTATAAAATTAATAGAAATACAAATGTTACCCTGGTGGCCAACTGAAATAGCAAGAGAAATTATTAACACATTGAATGTTCTATGTGTTATAGGAATGGAAAATGCAAGAAAACCAATGGTTGTAAGTGCTGTGGTGTTGAAATCAGATAGCAATATGGAAATTAGAAGCTTTAAAGAAAAAAAACAAATGTTGAGCTAGAAAATAAACATTCTTCCGCATGTATCCAACACTGACTAAAAGCGATGAACATCATTGAATGAATAAACAAAGCATCATCTCTGGGAGCAGGACTTGCCGAGCACTTCTACCGCCTGAGACTGGCAGGGATAATAAAGAGTAATAAAATATACTAATACATGATATTCCTCATGCTCATCAGAGAATCTTCTGCTAACTGCCTTGGCCTCTTAAGAATATCTACTTAACAAGAAATTGAATCTTCCAGATCAAGTATTCTACTGTCTGTAAAGACAAAATAAAATTTAAAAAATTTTTAAAAAGAAGGAAACAAACAAAAAGATATTCTACTTTATATGGTTATCACTTACGGTCAATTACTAAGTTGACGTAATTATAAATCATTCTCCTGTGAGTCTTAGAGATACATACACATTATTCACCACTAGACCAGTCTCACTGATTTGGGGATTCTGTTTAAGACCCATAGGATCAGATCTTGAAACATAAATAATAATGCTAATTTTTGAAAACTTCTAAAACAAGCTGCATAGGCCAGGTGTGGTGGCTCACCCACACCTGTAATGTCAGCACTTTGGGAGGCTGAGGTCGAAGGATCGTTTGAGCCCAGAGTTCAAAACCAGTCTTGGCAATATAGGAAGACCCTGTTTTTACCAAAAACTATATATATATTATTTATATATTTTAAATAAGGCCGGGTGCGGTGGCTCATAGAGCGAGATTGCATCTCAAAAAAAAAAAAGTAGCCAGGCACGGTCGCGCACAACTATGGTTCCAGCTAAGGTAGGAGGATTGCTTGAGCCCAGGAGGTCGAGGCCACAGTAAGCCATGATTACACGATGGCAGTCAAGCCTGGATGACAGAGTGACATCTGTCTCAAAAATAAAATAAAATAAAACAAGCTGTTTATATGATGATATAGCAGACATTAAAAAACATGGACTGTGCCCTTTAAGTGCTTATTGGAGAGAAAGGGCACAAAACAATGACACGTTCCTTTTTGAGATGGAGTGTGGCTTTTGTTGCCTAGGCTGGGGTGCAATGGCATGGTCTCAGCTCACTACAGCCTCCATCTCCCAGGTTCAAGCAATTCTCGTGCCTCAGTCTCCCAAGTAGAGATTACAGGCATCCGCCATCATGCACCACTAATTTTTGTTCTTTTAGTAGAGAAGGGGGTTTCACCACATTGGCCAGGTTGGTCTTGAATGCCTGACCTCAGGTGATCCGCCCACCTCAGTCTCCCAAAATGTGATTACAGGTGTGAACCACTATGCCCGGCCAATAATGATGCTTTTCTAAGAAACTTTATCAATAACAGCTTGAACTAAACACCAAACTGCTAAGATGATACCAAATAAAAGTGAGAAATGTGTACACAGAATGTATTTATTTGGTGAACAAAGGAGGAAGAAAGAACAGGAAAGATGTCAGATGAAAACATAAAAGCAAAAAACTGATCTAAGCTTAGGTGTTTCCTCCTTCAAAACCTTTAAAATTATAAAATGGGGAAATGTTTCTTTTATTGGGAATAGAAAAAAATGGCCAGGAGTAGTAGGTCACACCTGTAATCCCAACATTCTGAAAGGCTGAGACAGGAGCTCAAGACCAGAACAAGCAATATAACAAGACTCTGTCTCTACATACACACACAAAAAAAATTGTATTATTATAGCTGGGCATGGTGGCACATGCCTGTAGTCCCACCCATTCAGAAGGCTGAGGCAGGGGAATTGCTCAAGCCCAGCAGTTGGAGGCTATAGTGAGCTATGATCACACCACTGCACTCCAGCCTGGATGACAGAGGGAAATGCCGTCTCTAAAAAATAAAAAGAAAAAGGAAATAGAAAAGAATGACTTAGGTTGGAGTATTTGAGGTTTTCCGTTTGTTTGTTTGTCTGTTTGTTTTTGAGACAGGGTCTCACTCTGTCACCCAGGCTGGAATGCAGTGGCACGATCTTGGCTCACTGAAACCTCCACCTCCCAAGTTCAAGAGATTCTTTCGCCTCAGCCTCCCACGTAGCTGGAACCACAGGTGTCTGCCACTATGCATGGCTCATTTTTGTATTTTTAGTGGAGACGGGATTTCACCGTGTTGGCCAGGCTGGTCTCGAACTGCCAACCTCAGGTGATCCACCTGCCTCAGCCTCCCAAAATACTGGGATTGCAGGCGTGAGTCACCATGCCCAGCCTTGGGTTGTTTTTTGAGGGACTTTGATTCCTTTTCCTTCTCTCCTTCTTCTTTACCCTATTTCTTCACTTTTATCTTCCTTTCTCCTGGCCTTCCCTTTATTCCACAGTGAGGGAGGGTGGCCAGGCCCACTGTAATCTCAGTCTCAACGCTAAAGCTAGGCTGGGGCTAAGGAAGGCCAGAATCATGGCTGAAGGTCTGGATATTCCTTATTACCTGTGTGCCCCTAAGTAAGTTGCTTAACATCTCTGTGTCTCCATTTTCTCCTTTATAAACTATGAATAATAACATCAGCCCATAGGGTTGTTGTAAAGATTAAATAAGCACAGGCAAAGCATTGAGAACTTTGCCCGGCACTGTAGGTGTCCTTATCATCATTGTTATACACTGCATCTCAGCTTCTTTGTTTTTTTTGAAGCAGAGTCTTGCTCTGTTGCCCAGGCTGGAGTGCAGTGGCATGACCTAGGCTCACAGCAACCTCCACCTCCCGGGTTCAAGTGATTCTCCTGCCTCAGCCTCCCAAGTAGCTGGGATTACAGGTCCATGCCTGGCTACTTTTTTTTTTGTATTTTTTGTAGAAATGAAGTTTCACCATGTTGGCCAGGCTGGTCTTGAAGTCCTGACCTCAAGTGATCTGCCCTCCTCGGCTTCCCAAAGTGCTGGGATTACAGGCGTCAACCACTGTGGCCAGCCTCAGCTTCTAACAAAAGCCTTCAGGTGCAAAGAAGAAACTGGCTTGAGCCTGAGCACTGAGCACACATAAGGAGTAAAAAGATACCATTAGTGTTAGTTCACAGGAAAACAAGAAATGGAGAAGAAAAAGACAATCATTTCATTTTAATTCTCTCCTTATCCCACTTACAGGTACACTAAACATGGGTATTTAGAGAATTATTTAAATATATTTATTAGCTTGTTTCTATATTTTAAAGAGATTAATAGCTTTACCTGGTCTCTCCACTTTTATAACTTCTGCTCCAAGGTCTCCTAAATTCATAGTAGCAAAAGGTCCCGCCAGGATTCTACAATGTTAAAAATGATAAATAAATTAATTACCATCTGGAAAATTTTTATATTAATTATTTTCTTAAAGACCCATCAACACAGACAAGCTCATATAATGCTAGTAAGAATCAAAACAGTTAAAACTGTAATTTGGCCATATGTAATAAGAGCTTTAAAAATATATACCCCCTTTCTTTTTCTTTTTCTATTTTTTTGAGACAGAGTCTCGCTCTGTCACCCAGACTGGAGTACAGTGGCACCATCTCAGCTCACTGCAAGCTCCACCTCTCGGGTTCACGCCATTCTCCTGCCTCAGCCTCCTGAGTAGCTGGGACTACAGGTGCCTGCCACCATGCCCGGCTAATTTTTTTGTATTTTTAGTAGAGACGGGGTTTCACTGTGTTAGCCAGGATGGTCTCGATCTCCTGATCTGGTGATCCGCCCGCCACGGCCTCCCAAAGTGCTGGGATTACAGGCGTCAGCCACTGCGCCCGGCCCCTATAATTCTTTATCTAGAATTTTATCCTGAGGAAGAAATCAAAACTGAGGGAAATATTTGTGTACAAGGAAGCCTAATTTATAATTGTGAAAGATTAGAGGATGATTAAGTAATTATGTGACATCGATATATTAATTACTCTCTTACTTTTTGTTGAATTTTGAATAACATAGGAAAATATCTAAAATATAACATTGTGTTTAAAATGTGGGTAAAACTGTAATTTCAATATGGTTCCAATTTTAGTTTTTTAAGATTATATATAAATACACATTGGGAAAAGGCATAAATACTACACTAATTGTCTCATAGAATGATGATATTACAGGAATTTTTCTTTTCTTATTTTCTTCTCTAAAATCTCAACATAAGCATATAAGAATCTTCTTTTAATTCAAAAAATTAAATGTTTTTGAGGAAAGGGAAAAACCAAATCCCAAAAAAAAAACCCAAATGTAGATAAACCAATACAAACCTTGTTAGATCCAGAATTTTTACCCCTTCCAATGGCTTTATATTGTTCATATCTGGCAAAACAGAGAAAACATTTCAAGATAATTGATTATTAATTTTCTTACATTTTCACATACACCATTATAAACTTGAGATAGATCACAAGGACTACAGTGATTCTTAGCAAGGGAGTCCACAGACCACAAGGCTCTAGTAAAGAATATGGGAAGCTGAGCCAGGCACGGGGACTCATGCCTGTATCCCAGCACTTTTGGAGGCCGAGGCAGGCAGATCACCTGAGATCAGGAATTCGAGACCAGCCTGGCCAACATGGTGAAATCCCATCTGTACTAAAAATACAAAAAATAGCCAGGCACCGTGGTGTGTGCATGTAATTCTAGCTACTCGCTGAGGCAGGAGGATCCTTTGAACCCAGGAGGCGGAGGCTGTAGTGGGCCAAGATGGAGCCACTGCACTCCAGCCTGAGCAACAGAGCAAGACACCACTTCAAAAAAAAAAGAAAAAGAAAAAGAAAAAAAATTACTATCACAATCACAGCAATAGCAAATATTTGAAGTGCATGGATTGGTGCATTATTTTCTTGACAGCATACTTATATGGAAAACCAAATTATAATCAGAAGGTAAACTGATAGGCAAAGCATCAGAAAAAGGAAAGTAGCTAAAACCATGTTTAATGTGGTAAATTGTTACAGCTATTTCCCCAAAAATCACACCTCCAACCTTATACATTCTCCTCCCACGTTGGCACTGGGCTTGGACATCTGCCTTGTTTTCACCAATAGGATATTAGGAAAGTTGATGCCAGCAGAGGCAGGATAAGTGCTTATACATTGGGGCTTGATTTTTTGGACCACTTCAATCTTCATGCGAAGAAGCACAAGATGAAAGAACACATGGAGAGAAGTTCAGCTGAGACTGTCATTGCAGCAGTCCCTGCTGAGGCCCAGACATCTGGATGACGCCATCTTGGAACACCCAGGCCGAGCCAAGCCACTAGCTATTTGCAGACACATGAATAAACCCAGGTGAATCCAGCAAAAGAACTGCCCAACTGGCTGGGCACGGTGGCTCACGCTTGTAATCCCAGCACTTTGGGAGGCTGAGGCAGGCAGATCACCTGAGGTCAGGAGTTCCAGACCAGCCTGGCCAACCCGTCTCTACTAAAAATGCAAAATTAGCCGGGTATGGTGGCACACGCCTGTAATCCCAGCTACTCTGGAGTCTGAGGCTGGAGAATCGCTTGAACCCAGGAGGTAGAGGTTGCAGTAATCTGAGATGGCACCACTCAAGCCTGGGCAACAAAAGCAAATTCTGTCTTTAAAAAAGAAAGAAAGAAAGAATTGCCCAATCAACCCACAGAACTCTGAGAAAAAAATAAAGCCTTGTTTTAAGGCACTAAGTTTTGGAGTGGTTTGTTATATGGCAATAGATTAATACAATGGCTTACAGCAGAGATAACCTGTTATGGTAGTGAGAATGATCCTTGTATACGTAAAACATCCTTCCCTGCTCAAAATCCTCTATGGTTTCCTACTAAACTTAGAATGAAATCCAACTTCTTTCCACAGCTCACAAAATCCTGCTTGTTCTGGCCCTTGACACTTAAAAATATGATAGAAGGAAAAATATTATAGAAAGGCAGAAAGATCGAGATAAGAAAATCACCTACAGAGCAGAACAAAAAAATAAAAGTGGAAAATGGAGAAAAGGTAACAAAAATAAAACATCAGTCCAGGAAACCCAATAATATGAGCTTCTTAAAGAGTGAACAGCAAAAACAGAAAAGAGAGTATTACCAAAGAAATAATTCAGAAAAAATTGCCTGGAACTGAAAGGCATAAATTTCCAGATTGGAAGGTCCCTCTACTGGCCCAGCATAATGGATTTTAAAAAGACACACAGCAAGCACATCAAGACATCACTGTGAAAATCTGGAGTACTGACTTCTCTGACAAAAGATCTTAAACATTTCTAGGGAGAAAAAAGCAGGTCAGATATAAAGGATTGGTTATCAGGAGGACATTGAATTTCTCAACAATGCTGCAAGACAAAACAAAAAACTGGAGCAAAACAAAAAAAAAACCCTTAAAATTCTGAGGGGAGAAATTCTTTCTCCCTAAAATTCTAAACCCAATTAAAACACAAGTCAAGTGTGAGGATAGAAAAAAAATATTTTTAGTCACGCAGGTTTTCAAAAACTACCTGTCATGCATCCTTTCTTGGAAAAATTACTTTCAAAAGTAATCTAGAAATTTAGAAAATTACTTTATAAGAAAATCATTCCTCCCCACCTGAATATAAGGAAGACTCTAGATCCAACTTACAAGTGACAGGAGCTATAGGAGACAGAGGACCATGTCAAGGACACAATACGGAAGCAGGCAGAAAAATCCAGAATGCCCAAAACACTGCAGGAAATGGAAATATTTATTTCTTTAACAAATAAAAAGGCAAGAAAAATGCAAGATGTAGAAGGATACCCCAATTAAATGAGACTTAATTGTCAACCAACCACAGCATATGCGCCTTACTTAGAGCCTGATTCAAACAAACTATTAAAAATCAGATAACGGTAGGCAAGGTGGCTCATGCCTGTAATCCCAGCACTTTGGGAGGCCAAGGCGGGCGGATCACTTAAGGTCAGGAATTCGAGACCAGCCTGGTCAACTTGGTGAAACCCCACCTCTACAAAAATACAAAAATTTAGCTAGGTGTGGCGACGAGCGCCAGTAGTCCCAGCTACTCAGGAGGTTGAGACAGGATAATCTCTTGAACCCAGGAGGCAGAGGTTGCAGTGAGCCGAGATTACAGCACTGCACTCCAGCCTGGGCAACACAGGGAGACTCCATCTCAAAAATAAAATAAAATTAAATTAAATTAAATTAAAAATAAAATAAAATACAAAAAGAATAAAAATAAAGCTGAGGGGTGAAGTGAAAGCTCAGGATGACAACAAGGAAGATACCAACACAATAGCTGAGAGGTTTGCACTTGCATCGCAGTATGGGATAAATGGAGGCTAGATATTGAGAAGGCAAATAAAGAAACCGGACAAATATTAACAAAGAGAAATAAAAAGGTATACATGAGCAGCAGTATAATCAGAGTATGAATAATAATTGTACTGTTTAAAACAATTTTTTAAACAAACATAATTTAGCAGTTTAATTTAGCAAGGAAAAAATGATTTGTGAAATCGGACAACCCCTTCCCACCCTCCCCCAAGTCACAGCAGATTTAGAGGGTCTCCGGCGCTGCTGTATAGTGGGCATAGTGGGAGAGAATTTATGCATACAAAAAGGAAAGTGATGTGCAGGGAGCAGAAGCAAGGTATAGAAACAGCTAGTGCCTTAGAACACAATCTGAACAGCTGGTGGCTATAAGTCTTTGAGGTCCAGCTCCTGGGACTGGCTGAGAGTCAGCAACTGTTATTGAAGCATACCCCTAAGTTAGGTTTTCAGTTTGCTTACCTACTAAATTAGGTTGTGGGTTGTAGGTAAAAACTCAAGTATGTGAGTATGGAGGCTTTCTTAGGCCAGATTTTAGTTTGATGAAACAGTATAATAACAATCTAAATACTGAATAGTGATCTAACAAAATTTATAATTTGAAAGGATGGAAAGTGCATGAATATTTGTTCAAATGGTAGTGAAAGAAAGCTAGCCTCTGTTTGTTTTTTTTTTTTTTTGGAGACAGAGTCTCATTCTGTCTCCCAGGTTTGCGATCTTGGCTCACTGCAATCTCCGCTTCCCAGGTTCAAGTGATTCTCCTGCCTCAGCCTCCCAAGTAGCTGGGATTACAGGCACCTGCCACCAGGCCCAGGTAATTTTTGTATTTTTAGTAGAGACAGGGTTTCACTATGTTGGTCAGGCTGGTCTCGAACTTCTGACCTCAGGTGATCCACCTGTCTTGACCTCCCAAAGTGCTGGGATTACAGGTGTGAGGCACCGTGCCTGGCCTGAAAGCTAGTCTTTATCACTATCGATAGTGCCTAAAAACAAAACAAAAGAATCAATAACATTATAATCAAGTTATTTAGCAATTTGGCAGGAGAAAAAAAGGCAAAAAGAATTGAAATTTGTTGTCTCTGGGCAAAGGGAAGGGGCAGAAAGGCATAAGGGGTTACTCTTTTACACAATTAACACCGTAGAACTTCTGAAGTTTTAAAACCAAGTATACCTAAAACTTTGATTTTAAAAATTAAAAAATAAATTATAAATTATATTACATTCGTGAACAACAGGGTGACGCATCATTCTGTGTATCTTCTGCTATACAGCCCCCTGCAATGCTTTGATAAATATTTCTTTCTTTTTTTTTTTTTTTTTTTTTGAGACGGAGCTTGCTGTGTCGCCCAGGCTGGAGAGCAGTGGCGCAATCTCAGCTCACTGCAAGCTCCGCCTCCCGGGTTCACGCCATTCTCCCGCCTCAGCCTCCCGAGTAGCTGGGACTACAGGCGCCCGCCACCACGCCAGGCTAGTTTTTTGTATTTTTAGTAGAGATGGGGTTTCACCATGTTAGCCAGGATGGGCTCGACCTCCTGACCTCGTGATCCACCCACCTTGGCCTCCCAAAGTGCTGGGATTATAGGCTTGAGCCACCACGCCCAGCCTGATAAATATTTCTACTCTGAAGCTTTTACTGACTCATTGTACACATAGCAGCATCATCACAGAGGGATTACAGTTAATACTCAGATTCTGTATTTGGGAATTTGACTACTCACTAATTTTTTTTTTTTTTTTTTTTTTTTGAGATGGAGTCTTGCTCTGTCGCCCAGGCTGGAGTGCAATAGTATGATCTCAGCTCACTGCAACCTCCACCTCCCAGGTTCAAGTGATTCTCCTGCCTCAGCCTCCCAAGTAGCTGGGATTACAGGCATGTGCCACCATGTCCCGGTATTTTTTGTATTTTTAGTAGAGACGAGGTTTTACCATGTTGGCCAGGCTGATCTCAAACGCCTCACCTCAGGTGATCCATCTGCCTCAGCCTCCCACAGTGCTGGCAATACAGGCATGAGCCAGCCACCACGCCCAGCCTACTCACTAAAATTTATTTGTAACCCCAGAATCAGTACATGTGGAGCTTTCACGGTCATTCCCAGACATGCACAGAATGCAGAAAAATTTGAGTAGGTCATTGTGCATGTTCCCAGCTGAGGTTGAACAACGTGATACTTGTTTCACTTCTCATATTATAAACAAGTGTCCTCTTCCAGTATATTTAATGTTGCGTTTTTAACATTTCTGTGCTTTATGTTGGTGATCTCGCAGTTTATGGCCCAGAAGCATAGCATAAGAAGGCCGTGATATGCCTTATAGAGAAAATACGTTGTTAGGTAAGCTTCATTCAGGCATGAGTTATAGTGCTGTAGATCAAGAGTTCAATGTTAATGAATCAACAGGGTGTTAATGGAATCAATAAGTTGTCTTTAAAAAGAAATACAGGTCAAGTGCAGTGATTCACACCTGTAATCCCAGCACTTTGGGAGGAGGAGGCAGGTGGATCACTTAAGGTCAGGAGTTAGAGACCAGCCTGGCCAGCATGGCAAAACCCTGTCTCTACTGAAAATACAAAAAGTTGCCGGGCATGTTGGTGCATACCTGTAATCCCAGCTACTAGGGAGGCTGAGGCAGGAGAATTGCTTGAACCCGGGAGGCAGAGGGTGCAGTGAGCCGAGATTGCACCACTACACTCCAGCCTCGGAGACAGATTGAGACTCTGTCTCAGAAAAAAAAAAAAAAATTAAACACAGTAGAGTGAAAGATAGCATGACTACAATTAGAAGATAAATGACAGCCTGAAAGGCTAAAAAATAAAGAAGAGAGGTTTCTAGGTATAAAGAACTCTCACATATCAGTAAGAAAGAAACACAGTCTGATGGAAAAGTGGGAAAAGAACAATCAACTCACAAATAAATAAAAATCTCCAGTATCATAGCAAAAGATATTCATAGCCATTCCACTTACAATCAAAAAGATGAATATTATCACAAAAAAATTTTTTTCTCACCAGATTGGAAAACATTTAAAAGATAATTATTCAATACTCGCAAAGGTGGGGTGAAATAGACACTTTCATACATTGTGTAATGTCAATCAGAAACAATCTTTTAGGAGAGCAATTGACACTTTCTGTATTTTAAAATCTTAATAGGCTTTAATTAAGTTTTCCTGTTGGCAGAATTTAATTCACAGAAATCTTCTACAAATATGCTGAGACATAGGTATAAAAATATTCATGGCAGAAAATTTGTTTTGATTTTCTGCTGTACTTTAGATGTTTTATAATCAACTTTATTCATTTATTGATTTTTTTAGAGACAAGGTCTGGGTTTTGTTGCCCAGGCTAGAGTGCAGTGGCAGAAACATACATAGTTCACTGTAAACTCGACCTTCTGGGCTCAAGCAATCCTCTCACCTGAGCCTGCTAAGTAGCTGAGGCTATAGGCATGAACCACTGCATCCAGCACCTAATTAACTTTATTGAAGAATGACTTACATATAATAATTATATATATAATAAATTATAATATTCTTAGCCAGGTGTGGTGGCATGCCTGTGGCCCTACCTACTTGAGAAGCTGAGATGGGGAAATAACTTGAGCCCAGGAGTTCAAGGTTACAGACAGCCATGATGGGCCAGGCGTGGTGGCTCACTCCTGTAGTCCCAGCACTCTGAGAGGCTGAGGTGAGTGGATCACCTGAGGTCGGGAGTTCAAGCCCAGCCTGGCCAACATGGCAAAACCCCGTTTCTATTAAAAATACAAAAATTAGCCAGGCATGGTGGCGCACACCTGTAATCCCAGCTACTCGGGAGGCTGAGGCAGGAGAATTGCTCCAACTCAGGAGGCAGAGGTTGCAGTGAGCCAAGATCGCGCCACTGCACTCCAGCCTGGGGGACAAAGTGAGACTCCATCTCAAAAAACAAAACAAAAACAAAAACAATACAGTGAGCCATGATCACGCCACTGCATTCTAGCTTAAGCAACAGAGCAAGACCCTGTTTCTAAGAAAAATGCACACACACACAGTATATACATTATATAAATAAATTAGCTTATGCAAATAACTATATATAATACATTATATATGATTTATGATACGCTATATATTATTTCTATAAATACATTAAACTGTACAATTAAATAAATTTTGACAGATGTATACACCTGTGAAATTGAGAGACAGGACTAGCTGGATTTCCCAGGCCGACTAAGAATTCCTAAACCTAGCTGGGAAGGTGACCACACCCACCTTTAAACATGGGGCTTCTAACTCAGCTCACATCCAACAAATCAGGCAGTAAAGAGGGCTCACTAAAATACAAATTAGGCTAAAAGCAGGAGGTAAAGAAATAGTCAAATCATATATCACCTGAGAGCACAGGGGAAGGGACAATAGGATATAAACCCTAGGCATTTCAGCTGGGAATGGGCAACCCCCTTTGGGTCCCCTCCCATCGTATGGGAGCTCTGTTTTCACTCTATTAAATCTTGCAACTGCACACTCTTCTGGTCCATGTTTGTTATGCCTCAAGCTGAGCTTTTGCTCACTGTACGCCACTGCTGTTTGCCACCATCGCAGACCTGCCACTGACTTCCACCCCTCTGGATCTGGCAGTGTGTCCACGGTGTTCCTGATCCTGCGACATGCCCATTGCTGCTCTCGATCACGCTAAAGGCTCGCCATTGTTCCTGCATGGCTAAGTGCCTGGGTTTGTCCTAATCGAGCTGAACATTAATCCTGGGTTCCATGGTTCTCTTCCATGACCCACGACTTCTAATAGAGCTATAACACTCACTGCATGGCCCAAGGTTCCATTCCTTGGAATCCGTGAGGCCAAGAACCCCAGGTCAGAGAACAAAAGGCTTGCCGCCATCTTGGGAGTGGCCCACCCCATCTTGTAAGTGGCCCACCACCATCATGGGAGCTCTAAAAACGAAGACCCACCAGTAACATTTGGTGGCCTCGTCTGGGGATTCTCCAAAGCAGTGAGTAATATTGGACCACTTTCACTTGCTATTCTGTCCTATCCTTCCTTAGAATAGGAGGAAATACCAGGCACCTGTCGGCCAGTTAAAAAAAATTACCATGACCGCCGGACTTAAGAAGGGAAAAGGCTTTCTAAAACCCCCAGCCCTTCCGGGTTGGGAGCAGTGGTCTGCCTGGAACCAGCTTCCACTTTCACAGTTTTCCTGGGGAAGCCGAGGGCCAACTAGAGACAGAAAGCTGTCATCCCAAACTCCTGGCATTGGCCGGTCAAAATCATGGTGCAGCCAGAAGTCTCTACTCAAACAGTTGCCCATGCGTGTGCCCCTACCTCTCCTTCTGACCTATACCTCCTGGGTCCCAACCACGACTTTTTTAAAGTGTAGCCTCAAAATTCTCCTTACCTCTGCATCTAGTTCCTCCCACCCCTGCCTCCTATGTACTAATGCTTCAGACTTTCACTTCCCCTCCCAAGTATTAGAGCAGGTTGCATCTCCAAAGGGATCTAAGGAAGCTCTACACTGTGTCCTTAGGCATCTAGGCTATGAACCCAGGGAGTCTTGTCCCTGATGCCCCTCCCAATATACAGCTCTTGACTTGGGCAGTTATGTGAGACCTGTTTCCCACCACCCTTGCCAGGATCCCAAGTTTGTAAATGGCTAGGATTCCTCTCCCATTGTGTGAGATGCTCTCCTCCCCCAATTTCTACCCAGCTTCCCCCACTGCAATACAATCTCCAAGCCTCGGCTCCTTGGTCAGGGCCTTATAACTGATGACCCAGTACTTTAACAACTGGAACTGGGTCTACGACAACATAATAGATGAGGATGAAAGCGAATTGAGTAAATTAAAGGGAGGCACATATTCCTATAGTGACAAATGGGGGCAACAAGCAAACGTCCTTCTACTGTGTTCCCAAAATCCATCTACCGCGAGAGACAGAGGGGAAAGAGAAAGAGAAAAGGGAAGAGAGAGAGAGGGGAAAGAGAGAGGAAAAGAGATAAAGAGAAAGATATACAAGCAGTTAAATAAAAAATAGTGTACCCTGTTCCTTTAAAAGCCAGGGTACATTTAAAACCTGTAACTGATAATTGAAGGTCTTCTCCTGACCTTATAATACTCCAATACTACCTTGTTGTCAGTGTAAACAAGGGCGTAGCCTGAAAACACTGAGACCACTGACAACCCATAGCCTTCCTATCAAAAATCCTTAACCCAGTAACCCACGGATGGCCCAAATGCTTTCAATCGGTAGCAGCAACTGCTTTGCTAGCAGAAGAAAGTAGAAAAGTAAAACGTTTAGAGGAAACCTCATTGTGAGCACACCTCACCAGTTCAGAATTATCCTAAGTCAAGAAAAGCAAAATGCAGCTTACTAACTAAAAAAATCTAAAAGTATAGGGCTATTCTGTTAGAAAAAGGTGATTTAACACTAACCACTGAAAATTCCCTTAACCCAGCAGATTTCCTAACAGGGGATTTAAATCTTAATTACCATACAAAGGTCTGACCAGAACTAGGAGGAACTCCCTTTAGGACAAGACGATAGATGGTTCCTCCAAGGTGATTGAGGGAAAAAACACAATGGGTATTCAGTAATTGATAGGGAAACACTTGTAAAAGCAGAGTTAGGAAAACTGCCTAATAATTGGTCTGCTCAAACATGCAGAGCTGTTTGCACTCAGCCAAGCCTTAAAGTACTCGCAAAAAAGCAAACCCATCTTTTTCTCCTTGCCCTCCTCGTAGGAAAAAGGCACAGAGGATAAACAGGATTCATCTCTCATATCTTGTACCCAAAAGGACTTAATCTGGGGCAACAAAAAGTTTAAGGTTGATAATTAAAGCATATTCCTACAAAGGAAAGAAGGACAAAGGCCCTAGTGGGCAAAAACTCTATCTCAATCCTGACTCAAAAGGTTACCTACACCCTCTCTGAAACGAAGTTGCATAAGAACTGTTGTTTATGGGAATGCATCTTGATGGGGCAGCTGGGATGTTATTGTTTGGGTGAGGGAGAAAGGACAAGATGGAGGAAGGTGAACAAGAAGGCACAATCCATGTTGCTTCCAGGTTCTTCCTCACCAACTTTCCCACGCACGGGAAAATGCAGCCCGCGCCCAGGAAGATGCAGATCAACCGAGCATGCGCCAGGTGACATCAATCCGAAGAGATCGAAACTTACCCAGCCACACCTATGGAGATGCCCCTATCACGCCCTTATCCCGCCCACTGCCCTCCCCCTTCCAGTACCAATGCATAAAAGTCCGCTGCTGGCAGGTGCCGGCGTGACTTCTTCGGCCCCTCCTATTTGTGGACCGGAGAACCTCACCCGAGAGCGCTGGTGCGACTTCCCTGGCCCCATACCTGAGGACTGGAAAACCTCGCCCGAGAGTGTGTGCATATTTGCAATAAAAGACTGCCGCTTTCTTATGTACTTTGGCCTCATGTTTAATTATTTAGCTCTCCTAAATTAAGTATTAAATTAAGTATTAAATTAAGACAGTTATGAAATACTCAGGAACCCAGCCCAGCTCTAGAACTCACCCCTGAGCGCAAAGGCAGTGTCGGGCACGCTGGTAAAGGATCACTAGAATCCAGCAGCCCGAACCCCTTTCTTTGTGGTCAAGAGAGGCAGGAAAAGAGGTGCAAGACTGCTACATCAGTGAGCATAACTAATCCGATAAGCAGAGGTCCATGGGTGGCTACGCACCCTGGAAACGAACTCACCTCTGAGCACAAAGGCAATGTTGAACACACTGGTAAAGGATCACTAGAATCCAGCAACCCAGACCCCTTTCTTTGTGGTCAAGAAAGGCGGGAAAACAGGTGCAGGTTTGCTACCTCAGTGAGCCTAACTAATCCGATAAGCAGAGGTTCATGGGTGGTTACACACCCTGGAAAGGAATAAGCATTAGGACCACAGAGGACACCTTAGGACTAATGCTCATCAGAAAATGACTAGAGGTGCTGGCATCACTGTGTTCTTTTTTCAGATGGGAAAAGTTCCCCTAAGGCAAAAACGCCCCTAAGATGTATTCTGGAGAATTCGGCCCAGTCAGTGTATGTACCTTTTTTCCCTGTCAGACTTGAAGCAAATTAAAATAGACCTAGGTAAATTCTCAGATAACCCTGATGGCTATATTGATGTTTTACAAGGGTTAGGACAATCCTTTGATCTGACATGGAGAGATATAATGTTATTGCTAGATCAGACACTAATCCCAAATGAGAGAAGTGCTGCCATAACTGCAGCCCGAGAGTTTAGCGATCTCTGGTATCTCAGTCAGGTCAATGATAGGATGACAACAGAGGAAAGAGAACAATTCCCCACAGGTTAGCAGGCAGTTCCCAGTGTAGACCCTCACTGGGACACAGAATCAGAACATGGAGATTGTTGCCACGACATTTGCTAACTTGCATGCTAGAAGGACTAAGGAAAACTAGGAAGAAGTCTATGAATTATTCAATGATGTCCATCACAACACAGGGAAAGGAAGAGAGACTGCCTTTCTGGAGAAACTAAGAGAGGCATTGAGGAAGCATAGCTCTCTGTCACCTGACTCTATTGAAGGACAACTAATCTTAAAGGGTAAGTTTATTACTCAGTCAGTTGCAGACATTAGAAAAAAATTTCAAAAGTCCACCTTAGGCCCAGAGCAAAACTTAGAAACCCTATTGAACTTGGCAGCCTCGGTTTTTTATAATAGAGAACGGGAGGAGCAGGCAGAACAGGGCAAATGGGATTTTAAAAAAAAAGGCCACCACTTTAGTTGTGGCCCTCAGGCAAGCGGACTTTGGAGGCTCTGGAAAAGGGAAAGGCTAGGCAAATCTAATGCCTAATAGGGCTTGCTTCCAGTGCGGTCTACAAGGACACTTTAAAAAAGATTGTCTGAATAGAAATAAGCTTCCTCCTCATCCATGCCCCTTATGTCAAGGGAATCACTGGAAGGCCCACTGCCCCAGAAACCACTAACCAGATGATCCAGCAGCAGGACTGAGGGTGCCCGGGGCAAGTGCCAGCTTATGCCATCACCCTCACAGAGCCCCAGGTATGCTTGACCATTGAGGGCCAGGAAGTTAACTGTCTCCTGGACACTTGTGCGGCCTTCTCAGTCTTAGTCTCCTGTGCCGGACAACTGTCCTCCAGATCTGTCACTATCCTAGGGGTCCTAAGGCAGGCAGTCACTAGATACTTCTCCCAGCCAGTAAGTTGTGACTGGGGAACTTTACTCTTTTCACGTGCCTTTCTAATTATGCCTGAAAGCCCCACTCCTTTGTCAGGGACAGACATCCTAGCAAAAGCAGGGGCCATTGTACACTATAATTAGGAGAAGGAAAAAGGGTAAATATATATACAGACTCTAAGTATGCTTACCTAGTCCTCCATGCCCACGCAGCAGTATGGAGAGAAAGGGAATTCCTAACTTCTGAGGGAACACCTATCAAACATCAGGAAGCCATTAGGAGATTATTATTGGCTGTACAGAAACCTAAAGAGGTATCAGTCTTACACTGCTGGGGTCATCAGAAAGGAAAGGAAAGGGAAATAGAAGGGAACCGCCAAGCAGATATTGAAGCCAAAAGAGCCGCAAGGCGAGACCCTCCATTAAAAATGCTTATAGAAGGTCCCCTAGTATGAGGTAATCCCCTCTGGGAAACCAAGTCCCAGTACTCAGCAGAAGAAATAGAATGGGGAACCTCACAAGAACATAGTTTCCTCCCCCCAGGATGGCTAGCCATGGAAGAAGGAAAAATACTTTTGCCTGCAGCTAACCAATGGAAATTACTTAAAACCCTTCACCAAACCTTTCACTTAGGCATTGATAGCACGCATCAGATGGCCAAATCATTTACTGGACCAGGCCTTTTAAAAACTATCAATCAGATAGTCAGGGCCTGTGAAGTGTGCCAAAGAAAGAATCCCCTGCACTTCAGGCCATACATTTCAATCCCTGTATCTTTAACCTCCTCGTTAAGTTGTCTTCCAGAATTGAAGCTATTAAACTACAAATCGTTCTTCAAATGGAGCCCCAGATGCAGTCCATGACTAAGATCTACCACGGACCCCTGGACCAGCCTGCTAGCCCATGCTCTGATGTTAATGACATCCAAGGCACCCCTCCCGAAGAAATCTCAACTGCATGACCCCTACTATGCCCCAATTCAGCAGGAAGCAGTTAGAGCAGTCGTCAGCCAACTTCCCCAATAGCACTTGGGTTTTCCTGTTGAGAGGTGGGACTGAGAGACAGGACTAGCTGGATTTCCTAGGCCAACTAAGAATTCCTAAGCCTAGCTTGGAAGGTGACCGCACCCACCTTTAAACATGGGGCTTCTAACTCAGCTCACATCCAACCAATCAGGTAGTAAAGAGGGCTCACTAAAATACAAATTAGGCTAAAAGCAGGAGGTAAAGAAGTAGTCAAATCATATATCACCTGAGAGCACAGGGGAAGGGACAATGATTGGGATATAAACCCTAGGCATTTGAGCCGGGAGTGGGCAACCACCTTTGGGTCCCCTCCCATTGTATGGAAGCTCTGTTTTCACTCTATTAAGTCTTGCAACTGCACATTCTTTTTCTGGTCTGTGTTTTTTACAGCTCGAGCTGAGCTTTCACTCACTGTCCATCACCGCTGTTTGCTGCCTTCACAGACCCACCACTGACTTTCACCCCTCCAGATCCCGCAGGGTGTCCGCTGTGTTTCTGATCCAGTGAGGTGCCCACTGCCACTCTTGATCAGGCTAAAGCTTTGCCATTATTCCTGCATTGCTAAGTGCCCGGGTTTGTCCTAATCGAGCTGAACACTAGTCACTGGGTTCCATGGTTCTCTTCTGTGACCCACGCCTTTTAATAGAGCTGTAACACTCACCGCATGGCCCAAGGTTCCATTCCTTGGAATCAGTGAGGCCATGAACCCCAGGTCAGAGAACAAAAGGCTTGCTGCCATCTTGGGAACGGCCGCCACCATCTTGGGAGCTCTAAGAATAAAGACCCGCCTGTAACAAAATCACCTCCACAATCAAGAAAGAGAACTTTCCAGCACCTAAAACTTTCCACTTGCCCTTTGCAAACTACCTCTTCCTCAATTTCCAGCTTCAGACATCCACTGGTCTGCTGTCACTATAATTTAATTTTCATGATCTAGAATTTTATATAAATGAAAAACGTATGTACTTTTGTGTCTGGCTTCTCTCCTTAAGCATAATGATTCTGAGTTTCATCACGTTGTTGCATTTTTATGAGTATACTCTACTGTACGGATATACTACATTTGTTTATACATTCAGCTGTTGATGGACACTGAATTGGTTTTTAGGCTACAGTGAATCAAGATGCTATGAACATTTGTGTACAGATCTTTGTGAGAACATGTCTTCATTTCTCTTGTGTAAATACTTAGTGGAATGGCTGAGTTATATGGTAAGTGCATGTACAGCTTTTTAAGAAACAGCCTAAACAGATTTCTAAAATGCTTGTACCACATTGTGTAAGAGTTACATATGTTCCACATCTTTGAAATATAGGAATTGTTCTTTTTTTTTTTTTTTTTTTGAGGTAGAGTCTCACTCTGTCACCCAGGCTGGAGTGCAGTGGCGTAAACTTGGATCACTGCAACCTCCACCTCCTGGGTTCAAGCAATTCTCCTGCCTCAGCCTCCCAAGTAGCTGGAATTACAGGCACCCACCACCATGCCTGACTAATTTTTGTAGTTTTAGTAGAGACAGGGTTTCATCATGTTGGCGAGGCTGGTCTCAAACTCCTGACCTCAGGTGATCCACCTGCCTCAGCCTCCCAAAATGCTGGGATTACAGATGTGAGCCACCACGCCCAGCCATGGAATTGTTCATTTTTTAATGTTAGCTGTTCGAATGGGCATATAAAGGTTTCTTGTTGTGGTTTTAATTTGCATCTCACTGATGACTAATGATGTTGAATATCGTTTCATGTAATAGTTGGCCATTTAATGAAGCAAAAACTTTTAAACCGAATTCATTTAATATCAGGCAATGGAATTTTACTTTTATTATCTGATAAGACACTCAGAAAGGACTTCTAGAGCATATTTAAGTCAAAATCAATGAGTGAGTTTTAAATCATTAAGAGCAGACTGCCTGGATTCAACTCCCTGCTCTACTATATACAAGCTCAGTGACATTGCATGAGGTAACTCCACTTATCAAAGCTTCCCTTTCCTCATCTGAAGCACCTGTCTCATTGAGTTTGCAAGTTTTAAATGAAATGTTGTATATAAAGTGTTTAGTACACTCCCTGGCATAAAGTAAATGCTACTAAAAGTTGCAATTGTTATTTTTATTTTTTTAAAGACGGAGTCTAGCTCTGTCACCCAGGCTGGAGTGCAGAGGCACAATCTCGGCTCCTTGCAACCTCCACCTCCTGGGTTCAAGTGATTCTCCTGCCTCAGCCTCCCGAGTAGCTGGGATTACAAGTGCGTGCTACCACATCCAGCAAATTTTAAAATATTTTTTGTAGAGACGGGGTTTCCCCATGTTGGCCAGGCTGGTCTTGAATTCCTGATCTTAAGTGATCCGCCAGCCTCAGCCTCCCAAAGCTCTGGGGTTATAGGCATGAACCACCACACCTGGCCTGCAATTGTTATTACTATCATCATTACTATATATGTATTATACAGTCACATGATCTATTACAGCAAATAACTTCTTGTTTGAAAACAATAATCTTAGTATGATTATTCTAAGGAACAAGAAAAAAATCATTTCTTAATGCACTATACTTAAAAAGGATATCTACAGTCAAATTTTGCCTATTTGTGAAAGAACTGATGGGCTGGGTGGGAGTAGGGGATGATTACAAGGCATAAAACAGTTGGAAAAGGCATAAATTGTAATGTAATTTGTTGAAATATATTGAGCAGCTTGTATATCTCTCTGTCTTTTTGGCCTCTAGTATGGAAAGCTATTATGATGATACAGCTGGTCAACCATGCAAAGAAGTATAATTATAATGAAGCTGCCATCAATTCTATGCTTGCCAAAGCTGCTTGGTAGGACTCCCCTGGTACTTGGCCCTGGGGTTTAGACGACACAAATAAACTTGAGCAACACCAGAGCAGGGATAATTGACAGATGCCCACACAAGTGGCTCATCTGTGTGACAGGAATCATGGCATCTCTTCCCACCCGTACTAGCCAACTACTGAGATTAAAAAACTTTTTTAAAGGCCAAGTCACAAAACAAACTGCTCAAACAGCAATATGAAACAGAAACCTTTGATATACACCAAAATAATTTTTTAATTTGATGATTCACAGAGAACTTAACCACCAGACCTTATGCACGAAGAGGCAGAAAATGGGCCTCGCTTCAAAGCATGCTCTCTTAATCTGCTGAAGCTTTATCTGTAACAGCATGATGTTTCCTTTCCAGCATGTGTCCAAAGTCATGGAAGAAGCTCTGTTCCTAACAACCTAGTTTGACAGGAAATTTTAGGAGTTGATGGTACCTGGAAAATTAGTATCCACTGGAAGACATTCCAGGGAAATTATAATTTGGGAGTCACCAGGCAATAATTGTTTTCAATTTCTAGGTTCATGGGAAATAAGAAACGAGGTTCGTGGAAAAGGAGAGTAAAAGATCTTCATGGACTCAAGGAGGCTTCAGTTCTGTTCATCATGGAAATTCATGAGTATGTATTGACATAATTACAGATTAATTATTGTCTCATCATCATCCACTTTATTCCTCTTTAACACAATCACTCACAAAAGAATCACATCGAGATGATAATTTTTAATTAGATTTCTTTTTCTGAAATCTCTGGAGGCAGAGGGGACATGAATTTTCAGCATCAAATGTTTATGCATAATAAAAAATAAAATAGGAATTCACCTTCCAATACAACTAATTAATATTAATTTTCTGAAGCCTCTGTTACATTAATAAAGTAAATAAAAGAGACACAATAAAAACAGAAAAAAAAAATCCTCAACTTTTTTTTTTTTTTTTTTTTTTTTTTGAGATGGAGCCTCACTCTGTCCCCCAGGTTGGAGTGCAGTGGCGCGATCTCGGCTCACTGCAAGCTCTGCCTCCCGGGTCCATGCCATTCTTCTGCCTCAACCTCCCAACTAGCTGGGACTACAGGCACCCGCCACCTCGCCCGGCTAATTTTTTGTATTTTTAGTAGAAACGGGGTTTCACCGTGGTCTTGATTTCCTGACCTCGTGATCCGCCCGCCTTGGCCTCACAAAGTGCTGGGATTACAGGAGTGAGCCACCGTGCCTGGCCAAATCCTCAACTTTTGCAATTAATTTCCATATTTTCTCTTTACATAAACAATTCAGACCAGGCGCGGTGGCTCACGTCTGTAATCCCAGCACTTTGGGAGGCCGAGGCAGGCGGATCACAAGGTCAGTAGTTCGAGACCAGTTTGGCCAATATGATGAAACCTTGTCTCTACTAAAAATACAAAAAAATTAGCCAGGCGTGGTGGCAGGTGCCTGTAGTCCCTGCTACTTGGGAGGCTGAGGCAGGAGAATCACTTGAACCCAGGAGGAGAAGGTTGCAGTGAGCAAGCCAAGATTGCGCCACTGCACTCCAGTCTGCATGACAGAGCAGTCTCCGTCTTTAAAAAAAAAAAAAAGAAAAAAAAAATTCAAGGGTCAGGCATGGTGGCTCACACCTGTAATCCCAGGACTTTGTGGGGCCCGAGGTGGACAGATCACCTGAGGCCAGGAGACTTCAAGACCATCCTGGCCAACATAGTGAAACCCCGTCTCTACTAAAATACAAAAATTAGCTGGGCATGGTGGCTCACACCTGTAATCCCAGCACTCTGGGAAGCCAAGGAGGGTGGATTACCTGAGGTCAGGAGTTCGAGACCAGCCTGGCCAACAGGGTGAAACCCCATCTCTACTAAAAATACAAAAACTAGCCAGGTGTGGGGGCACACGCCTGTAATCCCAGCTATCTGGGAGGCTGAAGCAGAAGAATCGCTTGAACCTGGGAGCAAGAGGTTGCAGTGAGCCGAGATTGCGCCACTGCACTCCATCCTGGGCGACAGAGCGGGTCTCCATCTTTAAAAAAAAGAAAATTATTTTATGGTTTCTGCCTTTGGTATTGTTTCAGGGATTCCCAAGACCACCCATATTTTCAGTGATTTGCTAGGAGGATCCACAGGACCTAATCATCTGGTTGTATACAGAGCTAAGGTTTACTACAGCAAAATGACATATGACAGGACCAACAAGAGGAAAAGACACAGGTAGAGATGGAAAAAATTCATGCCATGCAAAGGCTGCTTATGTTCTTTTGCTCTCATGGAAGGCCACATCAGGTATGCTTCTTTCTCCGGCAACAACAAAAAATAGATATAGAAACATGCAAAGTTTGTGCCCAGGGAAATCTATTAGAGACTCAGAACCTCGGTTTTCAATGAACACTATTTACATAGGCACTGTCTGCATACCATGTACCACAATTCCAGACTCCCTCCCAGAAGAAAGGTAGGTGTTTACCATTGTTGAAGCATAGAAACCATACCCTAAAATGTAGGCATCACAGCAGCCTCAGAAGCCAAAGTTTTTCTCTGACCTCCTGCCTTCCTATCTCTCAATCCCATTCTCCTCTGAGGATAGCTATAAAAACTAGAATTCAGCCAGGAGCGGTGGCTCACACCTGTAATTCCAGCACTTTGGGAGGCCAAGGTGGGCAGATAACAAGGTCAGGAAATGAGACCACCCTGGCCAACATGGTGAATCCTCCTCTCTACTAAAATACAAACAAATTAGCTGTGCGTGGTGGTGTGCACCTGTACTCGGGAGGCTGAGGCAGGGCAATCGCTCGAACCCAGGAGGCAGAGTGCAGTGAGCCGAGATCACGCCACTGCACTCCAGCCTGGCAACAGAGCGAGACTCAGTCTCAGAAACAAACAAACAAACAACAACGAAAAAAACAACAAAAAACAACAAAAAACAACTTCTTCCCCAACAAGGGTCACAAAAACCAGACCTCTTTTCCCCAATGCCAGCCACAAAACTTAAAAATACTACTCCAATTGTCTCTCTGCCATATCTGTGTAAAAACCGGCCATAAAGAAATTATCTGACCAGACGTGGTGGCTCACACCTATAATCTCAGCACTTTGGGAGGCCAAGGCAGGCAAATCACTTGAGCCCAGGAACTGGAAACCAGTCTGAGCAATATGAGTAAATCCTGTCTCTATTAAAAAAATACAGGCCGGGCTCGGTGGCTCACGCCTGTAATCCCAGCACTTTGGGAGGCCGAGGCGGGCGGTTCACGAGGTCAGGAGATCGAGACCATCCTGGCTAACATGGTGAAACCCCGTCTCTACTAAAAATACAAAAAATTAGCCGGGTGTGGTAGCGGGCGCCTGTAGTCCCAGCTACTCGGGAGACTGAGGCAGGAGAATGGCCTGAACCCGGGAGGCGGAGCTTGCAGTGAGCCCAGATCGTGCCACTGCACTCCAGCCTGGGCGACAGAGCGAGACTCCATCGCAAAAAAAAAAAAAAAAAATACAAAAGCAGGCTGAGGTAGGAGGATCACTTGGGCCAGTGAGGTCAAAGCTACAATGAGCTGTGATCATGCCACTACACTTCATCATAGGCAATAGAGCCAGACCCTGTCTCAAGAAATACAAATTTAAAAAGAGATCTGTATTTTTCCTTGCTTTCTATTTTCCTAAATATTTCACATTTTCTGCAAAATGTATCCATCATTTTAACAATTGAAAAAAATACAAATATGTAAATGCTAGGGACATAAAAAATTTATTTACGCATTTTATTTATTTATTTTACTTATTTATTTATTTATTTATTTATTTGAGACAGAATCTTACTCTGTCACCCAGGCTGGAGTGCAGTGGCACCATCTCAGCTCACTGCAACCTCTGAGCCTCCAGTCGAGCAATTCTCCTGTCTTAGCCTCCCGAGTAGTATGGCCTACAGGCGCATGCCAAACACGCCCAGCTAATTTTTGTATTTTTAGTAGAGATGGGTTTCACCATATTGGTCAGGCTGGTCTCGAACTTCTGACCTCAGATGATCTGCCTGCCTTGGCCTCCCAAAGTGCTGGGATTGCAGGCGTGAGCCACCACACTCAGCCATATTTACTCATTTTTAAATAAACTTTTAGTCTTTGTATCTGGAAAACAATATTCATACTCTGTTTTTCTTCATATAGAAATAATCTGTCAGTAATGTTATTATTTTCAGTGAAAATGTTTATAAGCATAAGTTAATGCATTAATACCTGTGTTACACTTGGGTGAGGAATATTAGTCTACAAAGAAGTAAATATGTATAAAACATTTCTCTTGTGCTTGACTACCTTGCATAATTGGAAATGAAAATACCACTTTTTTTTTTTTTTTTTTTTTTTGATATGGAGTCTTGCTCTGTCACCTAGGCTGGAGTGCAGTGGTGCCCTCTCGGCTCACTGCAACCTCCACCTCCCAGGTTCAAGCGATTTTCCTGCCTCAACCTCCCGAGTAGCAGGGATTACAGACATGCACAACCACACCTGGCTAATTTTTGCATTTTTAGTAGAGACGGGGTTCCACCATGTTGGCCAGGCTGGTCTTGAACTCTTGACCTCATGATCTGCCTGCCTCGGCCTCCCAAAGTGCTGGGATTACAGGCGTGAGCAACTATGCCTGGCCCCAAAATATCACATTTTAATGAAGCAGTAGAATCCGGCTCTCAGAAACCCTTGAAAACAAGCCACTTCTAATTCTCCCTTTATCAATGAGATCATTATTTAAGTGACAGTTAAGTAATCTACTGTGCTCAGTGCAGGTCTAACCCTATCAATGAGTGAGCTAATCACATCCTATAGAAGCATTTACTTTTCCACTATTAGTAGTCTTTAACATGAAACAGCTAATAATAAGCACCTCTATAAGGAAAACTGAGATAATCTGAAAAGTTTCAGGGATACTAAGGTAAAGCTTAAACCTGAAGTATACATACAATCATTTCTGTACAGATACATTATTAAGTATATTCTCCTAAGAAGTGTTTTACATAAAAATATTTAAGTTTTTAATCTCTATATTTATTCATTCTTGTAACCTGAAAGTAAACACAAAGTTTCTGGAGCAGAGATCAGAGTTATTATTACTTAAGTCAAGAAATACATAATTTTCCCATACCTAATACCCCATAGACAATGCAATGAAAACCCATTTATAGGTAAGGGTTGAACTACAGGAGAAGAATCCCAAAATTTTGAATCTGTAAGTTTGTACAGGATAACTGCCCAGCTGCCGCCTTCGCCTAAGAAAGTGAAAGAAAGCTAATCTACCTACAGTAAGCAAATTCTCCTTGGGAAGAAAAGGGGAAGATTCCCCGGGATCTTACCCTTTGGAACATAAATAAATGTCTCCAGGAGAAGGTAAGATAAATGTTACTGGGTTTATAATCTTGGGAATGCCTCCAGCGCTCTGGGTTTTATATCCCTTAAGTCATCTTTTAACTCCCAAGGCTTGTCTTTTAACCCAGGTTCTACTTTTCTACGCTCAGAAAGCCCTGACCATGCAGAAACATGAAAATATGTACCCTTTTTTTTTGAGACAGTCTTGCTCTGTCACCCAGGCTGAAGTGCAGTGGTGCCATCTTGGCTCACTGCAACCTCTGCCTCCCGAGTTGAAGTGATTCTTGTACCTCAGCCTCCAAGTAGCTGGGATTACAGATGTGTGCCAACACGCACGGCTAATTTTTGTATTTTTAGTAGAGATGGAAGTTTCACCACGTTGTCCAAGCTGGTATCGAACTCCTGTCCTCAAGTGAACAACCACGCCTGTCCAATATTTACTTCTTAATAATACATAGTAAAAGTAACCAAAGAAAAAATAGTGGCTTTCAAACCCTTTCTGCAGAGCCTTGGGAATTCCTCAGAGGTGCCACCAGAAGCCACCACCTCAGAGGTGGTGAGGGGGTAGGGGGGTAGTTAAAATAGGAGTACAGAGTGAGCAGGTCTCTGGGACTCCAATTCCTCCTTTGAATATAGCCCATTTGCTCTTACATATTGGGCTCCCAAGTGTAGTTTTTTTTTTTTTTTTTTAAGACAAGGCACTAAAAATATTCTTCTTTTATTTTGAGGCGGAGTCTCACTGTTGCCCAGGCTGGAGTGCAGTGGCACGATCTCGGCTCACTGCAAGCTCTGCCTTCAGGGTTCATGCCATTCTCCTGCCTCAGCCCCCCCAGTAGCTGGGACTACAGGCGCCCGCCACCACACCAGGATAATTTTTTGTATTTTTAGTAGAGAGGGGGTTTCACTGTGTTAGCCAGGATGGTCTCGATCTGACCTCGTGATCTGCCCACCTCGGCCTCCCAAAGTGCTGGGATTACAGGCATGAGCCACCGCGCCCAGTCGGCACTAAAACTCTTAGGTATCCTAGGCCAGGCACGGTGGTTCACGCCTGTAATCCCAACACTTTCGGAGGCTGAGGCAGGTGGATCACTTCAGGTTAGGAGTTCGAGACCAGCCTGGCCAAATGGTGAAACCCCATCCCTACAAAAAACACAAAAATTAGCCAGGCATGATGGCGCACGCCTGTAATCCCAGATACTCAGAGGCTGAGGCAGGAGAATCGCTTGAACCCAGGAGATAGAGGTTGCTGTGAGCCAGGATTACATGCTGCACTCCAGCCTGGGCTACAGAGAGAGACTCTATCGCCAAAACAAAAAAAAAAAAAGAAAGAAGAAAGAAAAAAATCTTAGGTATCCTAAGTAAAACTCCTCAGCCTTATAGAACTAGACAAGGTCCCATTTACATTTAGACTTAAATTTCCTTGACTTGTTACCCTTACTTGCATTAAAGCAGAACTTCCAAACACACACCACCACATTATTAATAACCAGTTATTAACAATAATAACCAAGTATTTATGGGGCTCCCCAAGAGGCTTGGGTGCTCAAATGTTCCTTGATGTTTTTTTTTGGTCTGGTGATGTCTTCTGCATACAATGTCACTTGAAGATAGCCCCTAGCCACTGGAAGCATATTTCATAAAAGCACTGCCTTATCTAGGATCTTGTCTTCTAATGTTGGGCTTCCCTCAACAGTGCTGCAAGGGTCTTTTTGTGGGAACCATACCTACGTTGCTCACAAAAACGAGCAGGGTCCTTTCCCCTTAGCTCACAGGACAGCCACTATAAGCTCACATGCATCATCCCAGTTCTTCATTTGTCCTTTTTTTTTTTTTTTTAAACTGGAAGAAAAAATTTCTTTTAATTTGCTTTGTTGGCCTCAAATACCAACGTGTCTGTTATTTTTTGTTATTTTTTTAATTTTTTTTTTTGAGACGGGGTCTCGCCCTGTTGCCCAGGCTGGAGTGCAGTGGTGCAATCTTGGCTCACTGCAACCTCCACCTCCTGGGTTCAAGCAATTCCCCTGTCTCAGCCTCCCAAGTAGCCGGAATTACAGGCGTGCACCACTACACCCAGCTAATTTTTTTATTTTTAGTAGAGACAGGGTTTCACCATGTTGACCAGGCTGGTCTCCAATTCCTGACCTCAGGTGATCCACCCGCCTCGGCCTCCCAAACTGATGGGATTACAGGCATGAGCCACCGCGCCCTGCCTCTGCTATTTACAAATAGTAATGCTCTATGCTACTACTAACAACAGTATTTTTGCAATCCCTTTGATAAATCCTAATCCTCTATTTTAGTTCTGAATAACAGATGCATATTAACCTGAATAACAGATATGCATTTTAATTTTTAAGGCAGATGGTAAACTTTTCTATAGGACTTGTGAGATTTCATCTTATGGGGCAAACATTGTTCACAAAATGCAATACTTCACTTCTAGAGTTAAAGAATTTGAACAACTGAATAGCACAGATACGTAGGCAATGAAATGTGGCCTAAGATGTAATTATGTTCTCTGCCTTTCCTTTAGGCCAGAGTAGCTTTGCACTTGGCACAACAGAAAACAGCTTGTAAAGCCTGAAAATAGGTCAGGTGCCATGGTTCACACCTGTAATCCCAAAACTTTGGGAGGATTGCTTGAGTCCAGGAGTTCAAGACCAGCCTGGGCAACATGGTGAGACCCCTATCTCTACAAAAAACTATACTTTTTTAAAAAAAAAAGTTTTAAGCCTGAAAATAAAATGTTCTACACCCAAATCTCACAGCGTTTTACTAGGCATTTCACTAGGCATCTTTAAAAGCATTGTAAGCAAAATACTAATTGCCCAAAATACAAAACAGTGCTAAGGAAAAGCTCTGCTTTCTCATAAGACTCTTTCAATCTCATTACATTACATTCACATCTTTTGCCAACTAGGGTGAAGAGCTTTGAACAGGTTTAAAGAGTGCAGACTGCACTTTTGTTAATACTGTTTTGCTCTTAAAGCAAGTTCTTCATGCTGACATTTCCAGTGTTGGGAAATACGAGTATTATTAGTCATCTTCAATCTTTGCATTACCAGAGTTCCTGTTTCTCCATCTTGTTCTGAAGGATGAACAAAAGCTTGAGGTGTACACTTCAAAATATAAACTGCAGCACAAGGACCCCCAGTGTTCACCCGAACTGTATCCACTTTTCACCATACACGTCACATGCCAGATAATGCTTTGGTAAAGCATTTCGCATCCTGAGTACATCGTACAGCTTGGCCTGTTGTAGGTGTACACAGACACAACTCATCTCCCGTAGGCAAGCTGGATGAAGGTTCCAGTTTCTCTTCTTGGATACCATCCTTTTTCCAAATGGCAAATCTGCTACAACAATATCCACAGAGCCAGTTCTCAATGGCAGATTGCAGATATCCCATTGAACAGCATCTATGGGCAAGCTTCTGGATGGTTAGCCTTCTTTAATTTGGCTCTTGATCAATAAAGATGTGACATTGCTTGCTGCTCTATTCACAACCAGGGGATTATTATCACCAGAATATAATGTGAAAACATTCAGTAGTCCCCTCTATTGGTATTGCCCCTGTTCCACACATTGGATTGACTATTATAACATAAGGTAGCAGACCACAGAGGCTGGATATCCCAGGGGCAAGAGTTGATAGGTCCAAAATGTGCCCATAGGTCCAAAATACTGATAGGTACAAAAGAGTCATAGGTCCAAAATGTGTGATATGTCTTCAATGGAGACTCGCTTTAGTCGATGCCATGCCCACAATTATATCATGGATAGTCAAAAGAATCGCAACATCAAAGTTGGTCATGTCGGCCTTCCACTTAAAATAGCCTTAAACATCACCCCCAGAATCTCTTCCAGCCTCATTTGAGGGAAAGCAAGGTTTCTCTCCTACTCTGTTGCACATGACTCTAAACTTGACACTTGATGCTGTTTCTTCTTTTTTGCTTTCATCAGTCTCATCTTTGCAAGATGCCAAATCATCACCTACTAATGTTGCTATCTCCTTTGATGGCTGGATTTTCACAATAATCTAAGATGTGTGAATCTAAAACATTGTAGTGAATGAACTCTTTTTTTAACATCTCTTTCATCTGTTTGGACTTCTTATCCATCATCAACCTTACTTTTACTTGAATTCTGAATTATCTTTTTGAGCTTTTTTTTTTTTTCTTTTTTCCCTTAAAATCAACATTAATTGGCTGGGCGCAATGGCTCACACCTGTAATCCCAGCAGTTTGGGAGACTGAGACGGGCAGATCACAAGGTCAGGAGTTCGAGACCAGCCTGGACAATATGGTGAAACCCCATCTCTACTAAAAATACAAATACAAAAATTAGCCGGGTGTGGTGGTGGGTGCTTGTAGTCCCAGCTACTCAGGAGGCTGAGGCAGGCGAATCACTTGAACCAGGGAGGTGGAGGTTGCACAGCGAGCCAAGATCACACCACTGCACTCCAACCTGGCCAACAGAGCAAGACTCCATCTCAAAAAAAAAAAAAATCAGCATTAATTTTCCTTATAATTAAAGTGTTTGACCATGGGAGTTTTCCAGCCAAGTCTTCAAAATCCTTTAGAATTTCTTTGTTTTTCTAAACTAGTAATCTTGAAACTCCTGAACAACCACAAGTTATCAACTGATCTCGGACAATAAACCTGAGCCAAATTTTCACTGAAATGACAAAATATATCTTGCATTGGTCTCTGCTGATTGTATGGTGACCCCAATTTGTCTCTCACTTCCATCCACAGCTGCTTGGTCAAAGCTGGCTCCAATAGTTGAAATCACCTTTACAAAAACTAAAACAGTGAGAAAGTTACAACAGTGAAAGGGATATGCCCTAACTGACTCCATCTTGGTTCTAACCTCCAGGCTGCCCTTGTTTATTCCTGGGCATAGGATGAACTATCTTTGGGTAGAACGTAGTTTAAAGTGGAACTTTGAAACAAAGCCAGTAAAAGTCCTTTCCCAAATCAAATCCCTTACTTTCCTGGGGACAAGACTGCCATTGTAAAACTAACAAATTAACCACAAGATTAGAAATTATGGTTTAGGAGTCACGCACCCACAGGGTGCAAGATTCCGAACCTTCCCAGTTGCTCCTAGGGATAACATCACTATTGTAAAACCTAACATTGGTGCTGAAGATATTTCCTAGACCCTGTGTTCTGATGCACCAGCTGGTGCCACCCAGGCCAATAATCTGGCTCAATCTGTTCTGTGATCCCACCCAGAAACAAAAGACAGCTAGAAAAACCCACTTTGACCCCTGTGACTTCATCTCTGACCCATCCAATCAGCACTGCCTATCCTCTGGCCCCCAACCTGCCAAGTTATCCTTAGAAACTTCAGTCTCCAAATTTTCGGGGAGACTGATTGGAGTAATAAATCCCCAGTCTCTTATACAGCTGGCTATGCATGAATTAAACGGTATCTGGGTCACTGAGCACAATGAATAACTGGGCAGTTACATAGTGACTTGAGGAAGCTGAGACTCACCTCTGAGGTCACTTTCTGTCACTTGTGCAGACCTCTGGTTCTCATGCAGGTTTACAATTAGGAGCTGTTAGTGGCTTCTTGAATGTCAGACATGTTGGCAGTGCTTCCAAGATCCCTAACACTGTCTCAGGCTCTGGGATCCAAGGATGGCCTTGAAGAGAGATCTTGGAAATACCTATACTGTCCTCATGCCATGCCAGGCATACACAACAGTGTTTAACACTAATTCAGTTTCTGCACCTAAGGAGCTCACAGTCACTGTGAATACAATCTTCATCTAAAAAAGGCAGCTGAAGCCAGTGAAAAGGACATGTCCAGCTGCCACATAGATGCTTTCAGCGCCAGCATTCCACTGGCCTCATGTGCTCAGGTCACATGACTGGAAGCCACCTCCAGTTCTTAACTTTTCTACCTCTAGGTAATCCAAGATAAAACTTTTTTTTGTTTTGTTTTGTTTTGCTTTGGTTTTTGAGACGGAGTCTCACTCTATCGCCTGGCTGGAGTGCAGGGGTGCGATAACAGCTCACTGCAACCTCTGCCTCCCGGGTTCAAGTGATTCTTCTGCCTCAGCCTCCCGAGTAGCTGGGACTACAGGTGTGCGCCACAACGCCCAGCTATTTTTGTGTGTGTGTAATTTGGTAGAGACAGGGTTTCACCATGTTGGCCAGGATGGTCTCGATCTCCTGACCTTGCAATCTGCCTACCTCAGCCTCCCAAAGTGCTGGAATTACAGGCGTAAACCACTGTGCCCGGCCCAAGATAAAACTTTCTCCCTGTCTCTTCATCTCTTTTTCCCTGAACTCATCATCATATAAATGGTAATTCCCTGGCTAAGGCCTAGGAATGTAACTGCCCAAGGGGTTCCCCTTGCCCACTGCCTAGATAGAGCCAATCATCAAGACAGGGGAATTGCAATCCAGAAAGAGTAATTCACGCAGAGCTGAATGAAGACCAGAGTTTTATTATTACTCAAATCAGTCTCCCCAGCATTCAGAGAGCAGAGTTTTGTCGTTGTTTTTGTTTGTTTGTGTGTGTGTGTGTGTGAGTAGTTTCGCTTTTGTTCCCTAGGCTGGAGTGCAATGGCTGATCGCGACTCAATGCAACGTTCACAACCTGGGTTCAAGCGATTCTCCTGCCTTGGCCTCCCGAGTAGCTGGGATAACAGGCGCCCACCACCTCGCCCAGCTAATGTTTTTGTATTTTTAGTAGAGATGTGGTTTCACTATGGTGGCCAGGCTGGTCTTAAACTCCCGGCCTCAAGTGATCCACCTGCCTCAGTCTCCCAAAGTGCTGGGATTACAGGCAGGAGCCACCTTGCCTGGCCCAGCAAGCAGAGGTTTTAAGGATAACTTGATGAGGATCGGGGGAGCCAGTGAGCCAGGAGTGCTGATTGGTCAGAATGAAGTCCTAGGGAGTCAGAGCTGTCTTCTTGATCAGTCAGTTCCTGGATGGGGGCCATAAGATCAGATGAACCAGTTTATTAATCTGGGTGAGGCCACCTGATCCATCAAGTGTAGGGTCTGCAAAATATCTTAAGCACTGATCTTAGGAGCAGTTCTGGGAGTGTCAGAATCTTGCAGCCTCCAGCCGCATGACTCCTAAACCATAATTATTTTTATGAGGCAGGGTCTCAATCTGTCGCCCAGGTTGGAGTGCAGCAGCACGATCTTGGCTCACTGCAACCTCCACCTCTTGGGTTCAAGCCGTTCTCCCACCTCAACCTCCCGAGTAGCTGGGAGTACAGGCATGAACCAGCACACCCTGCTAATTTTTGTATTTGTTTGTTTGTTTGTTTTGAGATGGAGTTTCTCTCTTGTTGCCCAGGCTGGAGTGCACTGGCGCGATCTCAGCTCACTGCAACCTCCAACTCCTGAGTTCAAGCAATTCTCCTGCCTCAGCCTCCTGAGCACCTAGGATTACAGGTGCCTGCCACCATGCCTGGCTAATTTTTTGTATTTTTAGTAGAGATAGGGTTTCACCATGATGGCCGGGTTGGTCACAAACTCCTGACCTCAGGTGATCCACCTGCCTCGGCCTCCCAAAATGCTAAGATTACAGGCGTGAGCTACCACGTCTGGCCAATTTTTATATTTTTAGTAGAGACAGGGTTTCATTATGTTGGCCAGGCTGGTCTTGAAATCCTGGTCTCAAGTGATCCACTCGCCTCCCAAAGTGCTGGGATTATGCGCATGAGCCACTGCGCCCGGCCCTAAGCCATAATTTCTAATCTTGTGGCTAATGCTAGTCCTACAAAGGCAATCTAGTCCCCAGACAAGAAGGAGGTCTGCTTTGGGAAAGGGCTGTTACAGTCTTTGTTTAAACTATAAGCTATAAACTAAGTTTCTCCTAAAGTTAGTTCAGCCTACGCCCAGGAATGAACAAGGACAGCTTGGAGGCAAGAAGCAAGATGGAGTCAGTAAGGTTAGATCTCTTTCACTGTCTCAGTCACAATTTTGCAAAGGCAGTTTCAGGAAGACCCTAGCTACATTTATAAAAATCCAGTATTTAAGGTTATATCTCCAAATCTTTAAATCTAAAATAAGCTACATGCTTATTAATCTGTTGCACTTTTCAAAGAACGGACTGTGTTGGGATTCAAAAACTGAGACCCCAAAATTCGGCATATTGACATGCTGAACTGAAGGAGAAACCTCAAGGACTCTCCAAGGTTCCCCACCCCTACCATTGCTTCTAAAGAAGTTTAATATTTTTATCTGCCTAAACTCCAGGGTCACCCACCAAAGAACAACTGGTTTTTCTTCCCCTCCCTGGAAGACCAAGAATGTAATCAGACCTGAACAGCCCCTTTCAGAAGATAAAGCCTGTCTCTCAGACTCATTCAAATTCTAAAGAGAACTAGTTAATTCTAAAGAGAACGAGTTAATCGCTCTCCTCATCCATTCATTCTCCCTAGCAATCCTTTATTTCCCCCAACAGAGTTCCTCTTCTCTCACCGTTCCCATAACCTCTTTCATCAGAATCCAATCCCCTATTCTTTCTGTAACCTCAAGATGGTGTGGTGTAGGAGCTCTTAAACCTCATCATGGGGATGCGTCTTCATTCTTTTTTTTTTAGGCGAAGTTTTGCTCTTGTTGCCTAGGCTGTAGTGCAATGGCGCCATCTCAGCTCACAGCAATCTCGGCCTCCCGGGTTCAAGTGATTTTCCTGCCTCAGCCTCCTGAGTAGCTGCGATTACAGGCATGTGCCAGCACACCCGGCTAATTTTGTATTTTTAGTAGAGATGGGGCTTCTCTAGAGATGGGGTTGGTCAGGCTGGTCTTGAACTCCCGACCTCTGGTCATCCACCCACCTCAGCCTCCCCAGGTGCTGGGATTACAAACATGAGCCACCGTGCCCAGCCAGGTCTTACCTTTCCACAGCTGATAGTCAATTCACATTTCTTGGGAAACATAGTTGCCTGTGTTAGATAGGAGTTCTAAATTTCTTTTCAAAGAATTACTATGTCAGTATTGTTAGGCAGGAATCTAGACCCAACATGGCGGCTTACCCGGAGTAGCAGGCCTTTTGTTAAAGACTCCCTTCACCCTCGTACACACCTGCAGACTTACATGTGTCAGAGTTCTGGCTGGGCACACTCCCCCATGACCTGCAGCTCACCTGCATTCCACAAGTTCCTAAACAGCAGTTTCGGTTGACAGTTTCCAAAGACCCCATCCTCATGACCCTTACTCAACTCCTGCCCTAGTAGTTTCAAGACCCCCTAGGCCCTGTTTGCACAACCAGCTTCCCTACCTCTCGGGCTATAAGAAGCCCCTACCCTCCTCCCTCAGCGCAACTTCCTCAGCTCACACCTTTAGACCGAGGAACCTTGCCCGCAAGCCCTAATAAAAGCTATTCTCACTGCCATTTGCCTTGTGTCTTTGTTCCCAGTTCGGCTGCAGCCTCAGTTTACCTTTACATTTGGTGCCAAAACCTGGGAGGAGATCCCCTCTCCAGACACCTGCCGGGTTGGGCAGGCTCTCCTCTCCCTGAGCCGGGATCCCCTCCTCAAGCCTGGAGCCCTCTCACCAAATTTGACTCAATTCGATCACTGCTGGGTAAGTTTCCCCCCGTCCTGAAGGCTCCCTCCAGGAGTCCCTGTCCAAAATGCGGGGCCGCGTCAGGGGCTCTCTCTGGTCAGCTGTGACCTCGGCACCGGGGACTAGGAGACGTCCAACCTCCCCGGAAGCCACCATACCCCGCACTCCGCGTGGCAGTGGGAGGACGCTCCCATTGCCTCCAGACTGCCCGCCTTGAGACCATGGGAACTACCCAGTCCAAACCAAACCAAAAATCTCCTCTGGGGTGCCTCTTGGTGAATCTCCAGACTTTAAGTCTCAGCCAAGACATAAAACGAAAGCGGCTCATTTCTTCTGCACAATAGCATGGCCGCAATATAATTTGGATAATCAGTCTCAGTGGCCTGCAGAAGGCACTCTAGACTTTAACATTCTCACAGATCTGACCAACTTCTGCAAGAGACTAGGCAAATGGTCTGAGATACCCTATGTTCAGGCCTTTTGGGACTTGCGTTCTCGCCCAGATCTCTGTGCCCAATGCTCATTAGCTCAAGTTCTGCTCGCAAAGTCTCTTCCCTTGAGCAAGGAGAGAGATGATTCCTCCTCTTTTTCTGAGCCTCCTGACACCCTATCCCGGCCACCCCTCCGGTCTCCTGCCCAACCTCCTCCTTAACCTGACCCACCGTTATCCCCGTCCTCGTCAATGCCTCCCCACCCTTCCCCCCCTCCTGTGCCCTTACCAAACCCGACAGATTCTGTCTCCCCTACCTCCACCTCCTCCCCTTCCTCGCCTGTCTCAGCCCATACTCGGTCCAGGACCGACCTCCTGTGTCCCTTACGAGAGGTGGCAGGCGCCGAAGGAGTAGTCCAGGTCCATGTGCCGTTTTCATTGGCAGACTTGTCTAAGGTTGAGGAGCGTGAAGGCTCCTTTTCGGCCAATCCTACTCGTTATATCAAAGAGTTTAGGTATCTATGCCAGGCATATGATCTCACCTGGCACGACCTTCATGTCGTTATGACCTCAACCCTGTCTCCTGAGGAGCAGGAACACATCCTAGCAGCAGCCAGGCAGCATGCTAACCAGGTTCATTTAACTGACCCTGCCATGCCAGTCGGCACCGAGGCAGTGCCCTCGGCTGAGCCCAACTGGGACTACCAGGTAGGGCAGGCAGGCCGCTGTCGCTGAGACATGATGGTTCAGTGCCTTCTTGCCGGCATGCAGGCAGCCTCTAACAAATCAGTCAACTTTAACAAACTAAAGGAGGTAGTCCAAGGCGCCGATGAAAATCCGGCTGTTTTCTTAACCGACTGACAGAGGCACTTATTCAGTATACCCGCCTTGACCCTGCCTCCTCTGCAGGAGGAGCCATCTTAGCTTCATACTTTATTTCTCAGTCGGCCCCCAATATCCAAAAAAAGTTTAAAAAGGCAGAGGACGGCCCTCAAACTCCCATCCAGGACTAGTCAAACTGGCCTTCAAGGTCTACAACTCCAGGGAGGAAGCAGCTGAGGCCCAACAACAGGCCAGGCTAAAACAGAAGGTACAACTCCAAACCCAGGCCTTGGTAGCAGCCCTGAGACCGGCCGGCTCCAGGAGCTCCCAGAAAAGAGGTACTACCCAAGCACCACCTGGTGCCTGCTTCAAGTGCGGCAACGACGGCCACTGGGCCAAGCAGTGCCCCAACCCAAAGGAGCCAACCCACCCCTGTCCGAACTGTCGGCAGATGGGCCACTGGAAGTCAGACTGCCCCGACCTAAGGACGGTCGCTGCGCCTCCAAGTGACGACCCTCCTCCAGGTGTTGGAGGCGCCTTCCAGCTCCTCGACACTGACGAAGATTGAAGAGGCCCAGACTCAGGGACCCCTCTCACTCTCACGAGCCCAGGGTTATGCTCCAGGTAGCGGGTAAGTCCATATCCTTCCTTATGGACACGGAGGCTACCTACTCTGTTTTGCCTTCCTTCAGTGGCCCCAGCCACCCCTCTGCTGTCACAGTCATGGGAATTGACGGCACTCCCTCCACCTACCGCCAGACTCCTCCTCTGTCTTGCCGCCTGGATGTCTCCCTCTTCTCGCACTCATTTCTTATCATTCTTTCGTGCCCAGTCCCCTTGTTAGGACGAGATCTCCTCTCCAAGCTAGGGGCCTCAGTTCACTTCCGACCCAACCCCTCCCCACACCTCGCGTTCCTCTTCCCCCTTCTCTCACCTGACAAACCCCACCAAGCTGACCTCCCACTCCCGTTTCCAGTCCCCATTAACCCTAAGGTGTGGGACACCTCCACCCCGATCATTGCCCAGCACCACACTCCGGTCCGCATCCAGCTAAAAGACCCTTCCAAGTTCCATTCTAGATCCCAGTTCCCTATCTCCCTTGAACGTCGACAGGGATTAAAACCTATCATTACACGCCTGCTCCAACAGCACATGCTAGTTCCAGCCAACTCACCATGCAAAACTCCTATCCTGCCTGTACGGAAAAGCTCTGGGGCCTATCGTCTTTTGCAGGACCTACACCTCATCAATGAGGCAGTAGTCCCTACCTTTCCAGTTGTTCCTAATCCATATACGCTCCTCTTGCGCGTTCCCCCTGACACCACCCATTTCACTGTCCTTGACCTGAAGGATGCCTTCTTTACCATCCCTCTACACCCAGACTGCCACTTTCTGTTTGCCTTCACATGGGAAGACCCAGACACTCATGTTTCTTCCCAGTTGACCTGGACTGTCTTGCCTCAAGGGTTTTGAGATAGCCCCCATTTTTTCGGACAGGCACTGGCACAGGACATCCTCCTCTGCCCCCTAACCCATAGCACCCTTCTACAATATGTAGATGATCTATTACTATGTCGTCCTTCCTGGGAGTGCTCCCTTACAGACACTGCTACACTTCTAAATTTTCTAGGTGACCAAGGTTACCAGGTTACCCCAGGTAAGGCTCAACTTTGCACCCCTTCTGTCACCTACCTAGGCATACTCCTCACACTCACTACAAAAAGCCTCACAGCAGATAGAATAAGCCTCATTGAAACTCTCCAGCCTCCTCAGGATGCGGAAGAGATCTTGTCCTTCCTAGGACTGGTGGGCACAGTGAGCCTTATCCCGTGGCCCGATTCAGGATCTTTAAGGCCTACATCAAGGTCATAAGCAGCCTCTCAGCCTGGCCTCTGACATCAGACAACAGGAGGAAGCCATCTCAGCTCTAACCCAGGCAGCAAGCCCCAGGACAGCAGCAACCTTTCTCCTGGCTAACCTTAGTCAGGGAAGGGGCTCAAGTGGTACACACGGCCGAGGTACACAACATCTCTCGTTGTTTCTTGTGTGTAGCCTTGAATAAGCCCCCACTGGTTGTGGTACCTTTACCCAGACCTTTTAACTCCTCTAACCTAACCGCCTCCTTTCCCCTTCCTGGCCGAACACTACATCAATAAGTCAGGACTAGTAGAAACCAATCTCCTCACTCTAGAAAAGATTCAGGAAAGACTCCACCAGAAAAACCTCAGATCAAGGCCCTCACTTAGGTGGTGGCAGTCGTCTGTGGCCGGTTAAGTCCTACCCTTTCTAAGGCCCTTACTAATCACTGGCTTCTTGCTACTCATAGCTCCCTGTGTCCTCTGCTTCATACAGGACCGCATGAAATAAGTCTCCCAGGTCACTTTCAATCAGATGCTGCTCCACCCCTATACCCGAGTTCCGACCTCCAAAGAACCCCACGACGACCCATACCAGCAGGAAGCAGCCAGATGAACACGTCGCCCCATTTTCTTATTGGAAAGAGGTCGGAATGTTAGGCAGGAATCTAGACCCAACATGGCAGCTTACCCGGAGTAGCAGGCCTTTTGTTAAAGACTCCCTTCACCCTTGTACACACCCGCAGACTTATATGCGTCAGAGTTCTGGCTGGGCAGTCACACTCCCCCATGACCTGCAGCTCACCTGCATTCCACAAGTTCCTAAACAGCAGTTTCGGCTGAGTTTCCAAAGACCCCATCCTCATGACCCTTACTCAACTCCTACCCTAGTAGTTTCAAGACCCCCCAGGCCCTGTTTGCACAACCAGCTTCCCTACCTCCCAGGCTATAAGAAGCCCCTACCCTCCTCCCTCAGCGCGACTTCCTCAGCCCACACCTTTGGACCGAGGAACCTCACCCGCAAGCCCCAATAAAAGCTATTCTCACTGCCATTTGCCTTGTGTCTTCGTTCCTGGTTCGGCTCCAGCCTCAGTTTACCTTTACAAGTATGTTCAATTCTTTGCCTTCTACTTTTAAACTTAACTTCTTCATAAAGCAACATTTTTCGATTATCTTCTCCACCCTGACTCATTCCGATTACCTGATTACCTAATCTACCCTGACTCCAATTTCCTGCTCTCTCATAATCATTTTTCCCACCAAACCACTCACGCTGTCACTCTCTTTAAATTAGCCAATCAGAGTTAGTTTAGCCTGTGTGGTCTAACCCTAGCCAATAGGGGAATGACACAGCAGCAGGGGCCATGTGCATCAGGAATAAGAACCCCTTCCCCTCCCTTGTCCAAGTGTGTGCTCACCATTGCTCCATCTGAAAGGGCACACCATTCTATAGAAGTACATTGCCTTGCTGAGAATTAAAAAGAAAATTTTATATTTGAGTGCTATTTCTTTTGCGGCACCGAAACTTTATTTATAACAATTTGGGGGCTCTCCCTTGATTACATTCCCCTCCGGGGGCGGTCTCTGGTTCTCCCTCATGAGGAGGTCCACCCTGCCCCCTTGTGGTGGCCTCAAGGTGAGAAATCAGGACCCACCCGGTGCGACGAATTTCTCAGCAACGCTGACAGAAACTGGCCAGTAACCTAGCTGAAAGGATCCTCACATACTGTGGCGATGTCTCTGTGTAAAGACCAAGGAAGAAGAAGCCGCAGGAGCTGGTAAAGTATTTCCTTGGTGGTTGGAACTAAGGAAAAAGCTGCAGGGTGGTAAAGCATTCCTTGGTTAGGACATACCAAGGAGAGAGAAATCACAGGGACAGTAAAGCATTCCTTAGTTGGGACTAGGGAAAGAAAGCCGTGGGATGTGGTTTAGTATTCCTTAGTAGAGATGTCTTGGAGGTTAAAAAGAGGTGAGAAATCCTCATTGAGGTGGTGGCTCAACCTCAGAAGGAAATGAGAAATCCCCACGATGGGGGGGTTGAACCTCAAAAAGAGGTGAGAAATCCCCATGCGGGGGATTGAACCTCACACAAACCTCCAGTAGTAACAAAAATATTCAGAACCCCCCCCTCCTTTCTTCTCTGGGGAAGAAAGAGTGGCTCCACTCCTGCTGGTCCCTCCCCTAGTGGAAGGGGAAGAGGGGGAGAACATCAGCATGGCTGGCAGAGGAAACAGGAAGAGAGAGAGAGAGCGAGAAAGAGGAAAGAGAGAGAGAAGCAGAGAGAGAGAGGAAGAGACAGAAAAATAGTCACAGAGAGAGAGAGGAAGAGACAGAGAGAGAAAGAGAAAGTCAAAGAGAGGAAGAAAGAAAGAGAGAGATAGAAGTAGTAAAAATAGTGTACCTTATTCCTTTAAAAGCCAAGGTAAATTTAAAACCTATAATTGAAGGTCTTCTCTGTGACCCTGTAACACTCCAATACCACCTTGTTGTCTGTTGGGAACAGGCCCCAAAATCTGGCCATGAACTGGCCGCAAAACTAGCCATAAATAAAATCGCTGCAACACTGACATGCTCATGATGGCCTTGACGCCCACGCTGGAAGGTTGTCGGTTTACCGCAATGAGTGCAAGGAACACCTGGCCACCCTTTGTTTCCCATAAGGAATACTTTTTGGAAATCTTATAAGTGACTTGCTGTCAATAAATATGTGGATAAATCTCTGTTCAAGGCTCTCAGCGCTGAAGGCTGTGACACCCTTGATTTCCCACTCCACACTCTATATTTCTATGTGTGTGTCTTTACTTCCTCTAGTGCCACTGGGTTAGGGTCTCCAAGACCCAGCTGGTCTCAGCAGTTGTCAGTGTAAATAAGGGCGTAGCCTGAAAGCACTAAGGCCACTGACAACCTGAGGCCACTGATTAGCCTTCCTAATCAAAAATCCTTAACCCAGTAAAATGCGGATGGCCCAAATGCATTCAATCTGTAGCGGCAACTGCTTTGCTAGCAGAAGAAAATAGAAAAATAACTTTCAGAGGAAACCTCATTGTGAGCACACCTCATCAGGTCAGAAATATACTAAGTCCAAAAAAAAAAAAAAGCAAAAAAGGTAGCTTACTGACTCAAGAACCTTAAAGTATGAGGCTGTTCTGTTAGAAAAAGATGATTTAACATCAACCACCGAAAATTCCCTTAACCCAGCAGGTTTCCTAACAGGGAATCTAAATCTTAATTAGAATACAAAGGTCCGACCAGACCTAGGAGGAACTCCCTTCAGGACAGGAGGATAGATGGTTCCTCCCCACAGTGATTGAGGGAAAAAGACACAATGGGTATTCAGTAAGTGATAAGGAAACTCTAGTAGAAGCAGAGTTAGGAAAATTGTCTAATAATTGGTCTGCTCAAACATGCGAGCTGTTTGCACTCAGCCAAGCCTTAAAGTACTTATAGAATCAGGAAGGAACCATCTATACCAATTGTAAGTTAATATGGACTGAACTGGGTCTTATTAATAGCAAAGAATAATTGAAATCCCAAACTTACAAGGTTTTCAACAAAACTAAAGTTTGCTGAAAGTTAACAGTGTCACATGTAGTATCCTAACTTCTAATCTTCTGGCCTTAGGCAGTCTAGTCCACAGACATGAAGGAAGTTGCTTTGGAAAAGAATGGTTATCATCTTTGAGAAAAAAAAAGAAAAAAGTAGGGGGAAGAATTTATGTAAAAAGGAATGCTATATGGTAAATGCTTGTCCTAAAATAAATTAACTGGTTGTTTAAAGGAAGAATAATTGAAAGCCCAAACTTACAAGGTTTTCAACAAAAGTAAAGTTTGCTAAAAGTTTGCAACTGAGGCATATCTAAGAATTGTGTATGAAAGTTGTGAAAAAAAGTTATAAAAGGAAATTTATGCAAGAAATGTTGTATAATTTAAAAGTAATTAGGCCTCCTGAATGTAAAACTATTGAAGAAACAGTTTATGTGCAAGGTGTGTAAGGAAAGTAAATATACTTGATAAAAGGATTATAATGAGGCATAACAATGTGGATTTTTACCTACATTAAAAGGTTAAAAATTTTTTTTTGTTTAAAAGGTTTAAGCAAGTTTCGAAACATTAATTTTAAAGGAAATTCTGTGTGTAAACATATTGGCTAAAGTTAAAGGGGTATCATCAGTTTTTCTGTGAACTGGACATTAAAATTAAAGCACAACAGGTTTTTCTTAAAGCACGAATCTGCTCTTTAACAAAAATTATACAAGGTTAAAAAGAGTATAAAAATCTTACTTTATGGTCAGACATTAAAAATTGGATAAATGTGACTACAAGGTTTTATTAAAATTAAGTTTATCATTAATAGCACACTAATTTAAAGGTGAAATTTAGCTTATCTGGTATAAAAATCATACAGGAAGCATTGTCAAATAAAAAACAGTGTCTGGCTTTCTTTGGTCTAAAAACTAATAAAAATAGGTGCTAAAGGAAATTTCTCAGTAAGAAGACACCAAGGACTATAAAGTCCACTGCTGATGTCCCCACATTAAAAAACAAAAGATCAATTTCTTAGAAATTATATACTTGGTTTACCTTCCAATTTCCTTTCCCTCAAAACTAAAAGTCTTCTAGCACAGGTACCATGCCTAGAATTTCCGTTAAACTAGCACCAGCCTAAGGATCACCTTCTCATCAAAGGAAAACTCCAGCCAGTCTGGGAAGGACCCTACCTTCTGCTGCTAACCACTGAGACTGCTATTTGTACAATGGAAAGGGGATGGAGTCATCACACCAAAAGCACCGCCCCCTCCAGAGTCATGGGTCATAGTCCCGGGGGAAAACCCTACCAAACTAAAGCAAAGAAAAATTTAACTCTCTTTCATCTATTCTATTACTCTTTCATCTTTCCTCACTCTATTGCTGACTACCTAGTTATTAATATAACCAAGTCAATTTCTCTTCAAACTACTGCATTTGATGCACGCCTTGTTATACCCTGTGGGGACTTGCCAAGTCAAAGACAGCTCTCTACTTCAGAAAAGTACCTCTGTCCCTCCTGACTCTCCTGAGACTAGACATTAGTGAATTGGGACCATTCAATCCGGGGAGATTTCGATAAAGACCCCAGTGTCAACCAGGAGTCTTGTCCCGCGACATAGAGCTTTTGCACTGTAGTTTCTCCAACATTCTATGGACCACTAAAGAGCAAGGATGGACTGCTCCAACAGGTTTTTGTAATTTCCTAAAACCATACATTCATTTTACTATAGGGACAGCCAACCCCCAACTGGGGATCAGCTAAACCACTGCAATCCAATACAGGTTATTATCTCAAACCCTCAAAGTTCTTCCCCTTTTCTAAGCTGGTTCCCTTCTTTAAGCCAGTTTTAAGGTATGGGGGCTGAGGTTTCAGGACAGACCCTATGGGATTCTTTGAAATACGTTTCTTTGATCCCCCACCGCCTATACCTTCCTCTAAGCCTTCTTCCAAAACCTCTCACAACTGAACAATTGCCCCTCCTCCATCTAACGATAAGACCAAGATAGCTATCGTAGAAGGTAAAGATTTAAAACAAACTTTGGCAATTAAGAAAGGATACCAAGATGCAAACGCCTGGTTAGAATGGATCAAGTATTCCATCTGCACGTTAAACAAAAGCAATTGTTATGCTTGTGCGCATGGCAAGCCAGAGCCCCAGACCGTCCCCTTTCCATTAGGGTGGTCGTCCAGTCAACCGGGCATGGGCTCCCTGGTAGCTCTTTTCCAGGATTCTACAGCCTGGAGTAACAAGCTGTGCCACGCTCTCTCTCTGCTATATCCCAAAGTCCGTCATGCTGCAGGTCAGCCCCCGAGGGCCATCCAGCCTCCATCTTCCAAAACCAATTTTACCTTGTGTCTCCAACGACAAGGGGAAATATTAGGCATTCCTTGGAGACTTAACAGGATTCAGTGAAGTCTTGCACTTCCAAGAGCTGACCCATCAGTCTGCCCTTATTCATCCCTGAGCGGATGTATGGTGGGATTGTGGAGGACCTGTACTGGACACTCTGCCAAATAATTAGAGCAGTACTTATGCTCTAGTCCAATTGACTATCCCTTTTACTCTGGCCTTTCATCTACCAGAGGAAGGAAAAACCACACATCATAAAGCAAGAGAAGCCTCTTATGGGTCTTTCGACTCTCATGTCTATTTAAATGCAACTGGAGTCCCACAGGGAATACCAGATCAATTTAAACCCTGAAATCAAATAGCTGCAGGATTTGAGTCAATATTTTGGTGGGTGACAATTAATAAAAATGTAGATTAGATAAACTGCATCTATTACAACCAACAGCAATTTATTAACTACACTAGAGATGCTGTTAAAGGAACAGCTGAGCAATTGGGGCTACTAGCCAGATGGCTTGGGAAAATAGGATAGCCCTAGACATGATATTAGCAGAAAGAGGAGGAGTTTGCGTCATGATTAAAACTCAGTGTTGTACCTTCATCCAAAACAACACTGTCCCTGATGGAAGTATAACAAAAGCATTGCAAAGTCTGACTGCTGTGTCCAATGAGTTAGCCAACAACTCAGAGGTAAATGACCCCTTTACACGATGGCTAGAAAAGTGGTTCAGTAAATGGAAAAGAAGAATAGCCTCAATTCTTATTTCCCCCGAGCCCTAATGGGTGTACTTATTCTTGTCGGGTGCTGTGTCACACCATGCATCCATGGGTTGGTGCAGAAGTTCATAAAAACAGCACTTACTAAAACCTCCCTTAACTATTCCTCTGCCTTATCCAGAGAAGCTTTTTCTTTTGGAAAAATTAAGCAAAACAAGTAAGCCAAGACATATTAAAGAAGTTTGAAGAGAAAGAGCTGTAAGGAAATGCAAGAGGAGGGAATGTTAGATATGAGTTCTAAATTCCTCTTCAAAGAATCGGTATGTCAGTATGTTCAATTCTTTGCTTTCTACTTTTAAACTTAACTTCCTCATAAAGCAACCTTTTTCAATGACCTGCTCCACACTGACTCATTCCAACTACCTGCTCCACCCTTACTCATTCTGATTACCTGCTTCACCCTGATTCATTCCTATTATGCTCCACCATGACTCATTCCAGTTACCTATTCCACTCTAACTCATTCCGATTAGCTGCTCATTCTCCACCCTGACTCATTCCAATTTCCTGCTGTGCCATAACCATTTCTCCTGCCAAACCACTCACCCCTTCACTCTCTTTTTTTTTTTTTTTTTTTTTTTTTTTTTTTTTTTTTTTGAGACGGAGTCTTGCTCTGTCGCCCAGGCTGGAGTGCAGTGGCCGGATCTCAGCTCACTGCAAGCTCCGCCTCCCGGGTTCACGCCATTCTCCTGCCTCAGCCTCCCGAGTAGCTGGGACTACAGGCGCCCGTCACCTCACCCGGCTAGTTTTTTGTATTTTTTAGTAGAGATGGGGTTTCACCATGTTAGCCAGGATGGTCTCGATCTCCTTACCTTGTGATCCACCCATCTCGGCCTCCCAAAGTGCTGGGATTACAGGCTTGAGCCACCGCGCCCGGCCCGTCACTCTCTTTAAATTAGCCAATCAGAATTAGTTTAGCCTGTGCGGTCTAAACCTACCCCGCCCTATATATATAGGGGAACGACACAGCAGCAGGGGCCACATGCATCAAGGATGAGAACCCCTTCCCCACCCTTGTCCAAGTGTGCGCTCACCATTGCTCCATCTGTAAGGGGACACTCTTCTATAGAAGTACATTGCCTTGCTGAGAATTAAAAAGAAAATTTTATATTCAAGTGCTATTTCTTTTGTTGCACCAAAACTTTACTTACAACATGGGCTACTGGAGTCAAACCCTGTCTCCAAAAAAAAAAAAAAATTCCGCTGAACAATGAGAACACCTGGACACAGGAAGGGGAACATCACACACCGGGGCCTGTCGTGGGGTGGGGAAGGGGGGAGGGATAGCATTAGGAGATATACCTAATGTAAATGACAAGTTAATGGGTGCAGCACACCAACATGGCGCATGTATACATATGTAACAAACCTGCACGTTGTGCACATGTACCCTAGAACTTAAAGTATAATAATAAAAAAAAAAAGAATTCCCTCTGCCTCAATCTTCATATATTACCTGTAAGTGTGATGAGAAGCACACTTTTTTTTTTTTTTGAGACAGAGTCTTGCACTGTCTGTCGCCTGGGCTGGAGTGCAATGGCATGATCTCAGCTCACTGCAGCCTCCCACTCCCGGGTTCAAGCGATTCTCCTGCCTCAGCCTCCCAAGTAGCTGGTATTACAGGCGCCCACCACCATGCCCGGCTATTTTTTTGTATTTTTAGTACAGATGGGGTTTCACTATGTTGGCCAGGCTGGTCTCAAACTCCTCACCTCGTGATCCACCTGCCTTGGCCTCCCAAAGTGCTGGGATTGCAGGCATGAGCCACCGCACCTGGCCTGAGAAGCACACTTTCATGCATAATCTGTCAAAAATTTATAAATCATATGGGCACAGTGGCTCATGCCTGTAATCCCAGCACTTTGGGAGGCCTTTGCAATGAGCCTATATTGCGCCATGGTAGTAGAGGAAGACTGTCTCAAAAAGAAAAAAAAAAAAGGAAAAGAAATCCCTAGGATTTCTGTTCACCAATAAGGTTCTACCCGAAGACGAAACCAAGAAGGCAGTCCCATTTACGATAGCTACAAAAAAATAAAACACCTAGGAATATATTTAACCAAGAAGGTGAAAGAAATCTACAAAGAAAACTACAAAACACTGATGAAAGAAACTATAGATGAAACAAATAAATGGAAAAACACCGCATGCATGTAGGTTGAAAGAATTAATATGGTTAAAATGACCATAATGCCCAAAGCAATCTGCAGGTTCAATGCAATTTCTATCAACATTATTTTTTCACAGAATTAGAAAAACAATTCTAAAGTTCATACTAAAAATGAGCACGAATACCAAAAATATCCCAAGCAAAAAGAACAAAGCTGGTAATATCACATTTTCTGACCTCAAAATATACTACAAGGCTATAGTAGCCCAAATAGCATTATACTCATAGTGTCTATAAAAACAGACACATAGAGCCACGTGCGGTGGTTCATGCCTGCAATCCCAGCACTTTGAGAGGCCAAGGCAGGCAGATCATGAGGTCAGGAGTTCAAGACCAGCTTGAGCAACATGGTGAAACCCCATCTCTACTAAAAATACAAAAATTAGCCGAGTGTGGTGGCGTGTGCCTGTAATCCCAGCTACTCAGGAGGCTGAGGCAGGAGAATCACTTGAAACTGTGAGGGTGGAAGTTGCAGTGAGCCAAGATCGTGCCACTGCACTCCAGCCTGGGCAAAAGAGCAAGGCTCCACCTCAATAAAAAAATAAATAGACACATAGATCCATAGAACAGCATAGAGAACCCAGAAATAAACTCACATACTTACAGCCAACTGATTTTTGACAAAGTCGACAACATATACTGGGGAAAGGATACCCTTTTTCAGTAAAAGGTGCTGGGAAAATTGGATTGCCATATGCAGAAAAATGAAACTGGATCCCTGTATCTCACCATATAAAAAAGTCAATTTGGCCAGGCACGGTGGCTCACACCTATAATCCCAGCACTTTGGGAGGCCTAGGCGGGCGGATCACCTGAGGTCGAGAGTTTGAGACCAGCCTGACCAACATGGAGAAACTCCGTCTCTACTAAACAAACAAAAAATTCCCCGGGTATGGTGGCGCATACCTGTAATCCCAGCTACCTGGGAGGATGAGGTAGGAGAATTGCTTGAACCCGGGAGGCAGAGGCTGCGGTGAGCCGAGATCGCACCATTGCACTCCAGCCTGGGCAACAAGAGCAAAACTCCATCTCAGGAAAAAAAAAGAAAGAAAAAAATCAACTCAAGATGGATTAAAGACTTGAATGTAAGGATGAAACTATAAAAATACTGAAGAAAACCTAGGGGAAACTCTTCTAGACATTGATCTAGAAGAGATTCATGACTGAGACCTCAAAAGCACAGGCAACAAAAACAAAAGAAGGCAAGTGGAATTTAATTAAACTAAAAAGTTTCTGCATAGCAAAAGAAATAATCAACAGAGTGAACAGATAACCTGAGAAATGGAAGAAAATATCTGCAAACTACACATCCAACAGGGGACTACTATCCAGAATTTGCAAGCAACTCAAACAACTCAACCACAAAAAACAAATAATCCCATTAACAAACGGGCTAAGGACACGAGTAGGCATTTTTCAAAAGACAAACAAGCATATCAAAAACGTTCACCATCAGCCGGGCACGGTGGCTCACGCCTGTAATCCCAGCACTTTCCGAGGCTGAGGTGAGTGGATCAGCTGAGGTCAGGAGTTCAAGACAAGCCTGGCCAACGTGGTGAAACCCGTCTCTACTAAAAATACAAAAATTAGCCAGGTGTGGTGGCGCACGCCTGTAGTCCCAACTACTCTGAAGGCTGATGCAGAACAATCCTTGAACCCGGGAGGTGGAGGTTGCAGTGGGCTGAGATCTTGTCACCAAACTCCAGCCTGGGTGACAGAACAAGACTGTCTCAAAAATTAATTAATGAACAGTATTATGAATCCTGAATTTATTTAATCTTTTTTATTTTATTTATTTTATTTTATTTTTTGAGCCAGAGTTTTGCTGTTGTTGCCAAGGCTGGAGTGCAATGGCGTGATCTCGGCTCACTCCTGACCTCAGGTGATCCACCCACTTCAGCCTCCTAAAGTGGTAGGATTACAGACATGAGCCACCATGCCCAGCCTGATTCCCAAACTTAATCCAATAACAGATTTCTTCTCAAACATTGGCAGTATGCTGTAATCATTTTAAATTCATAACCAGAACATTAGTTGAACACAAAATTCAAGACTCTAGGGAAACAAAGTAAAAAGAGTTTGTATATTGCTAGAATTGTCTATTAAGAGTCATGTTTTCATGCTTTTAATCTTCCCTGAAAATTTCTGTGTACTGCCATGAGTAAAATTTTTAAAAAATGTTCAACATCACCAATCATCAGAGAAATACAAATTAAAACCACAATGAGATATCATCTTACACGCATCAGAATGGCTATTAAAAAGACAAAAAACTCACAGGATGTTGGTGAGGAAGCTGAGAAAAGGGAACTCTTATACACTGTTGGTGGGAATGTAAATCAGTGCAACTTCTATGGAAAACAGTATGGAGATTTCTCACAGAACTAAAAATAGAACTGCCATAAGATCCAGCAATCCCACTACCTTGCATCTACCCAAAGGAAAATAAATCATTATATCAAAAAGACACCTGCACTCATGTTTATCACAGCACTATTCATAAAGGCAAAGATATGAAATCAACCTAAGTGCCCATCAATGAAGCACTAAATAAACAAAATGTGGCATATATACAAAATGGAATACTATTCAGTCATAAAAAAGAATGAAACTGCTTTTTGCAGCAACATGGATGGAACTGGAGGCCATTATCTTAAGTGAAACCACTCAGCACAGAAAAACAAATATTGCCTATTCTCCCTTATAAGGTGGTGCTAAATAATGTGTACATATGGAAGCAGAGTGTGGAGTGATGGGCAATGGAGACTTGGAGGGTTGGGAATGTAGAGGGAAGGGGATGGACTACAGGAGGTTGCTTGCTGGGTACAATGTGTGTTGTGCCAGTGATGGATGCCCTGAAGGCCCTGACTTCACCCCAATACAATGTATCAGTGTAGCAAAACTGCACTTGTACCCCCATGAATAGATGCCAAAAAACAATCATAACTGGCTGGGGCACAGGGGGCTCATGCCTGTAATCCCAGCACTTTGAGAGGCCCAGGTGGCTGGATTGTGTGAGCCCAGGAGTTCAAGACTAGCGTGGGCAACATGGCAAAACCTCATATCTACAAAAAATACAAAAATTAGCCAGGCATGGTGGCACACACCTCTGGTTTCAGCTACTTGGGAGGCTGAGGTGGAAGGATCGCTTGAGCCCAGGGAGGCGGAGGTTGCAGTGAACTGGGATTGTGCCACTGCACTCTAGCCTGTATGAAAGAGCAAGACATGTCTCAATACTTAAATAAATACAAAATATATATAGAGAGAGAGTACACTGCTATAAGACAAAAAGACACAACTCAAACTTTTTTATTGTCAGTTTAATCATCTTGCTACAAAATGTACTACTGAAAGCTTAAAAAGAGCATGGCTTTTGAATTTTAATAAATTTTAGTGAAATTTAGTTAGATTGAAGTTATACAGATAAATGCATTGGTGGAATAAAGATCTATATACTCATTATGCGGCCATCAGTTAAACTGTTTACTATTAAATTAATTTGTTGGTTGGGCATGGTGGCTCACCACACCATTTAATCGCAGAGTTTTGGGAGGCCAAGGCAGGAGAGGGGAATGCTTGAGGTCGGGAGTTCTGGGAAACATAGCAAGACCCTGTCTCTACAAAAAATAAATAAATAAATAAAAATTAGCCAGGCATGGTAGCATGAGCCTGTAGTCTTAGCTACTTGGGAGACTGACGTGGGAAAATCACTTGAGCCCAGGAGGTCGAAGATGCAGTGATCTGTGATCTCACCACCGCACTCCAGCCTCGGTGACAGAGTGAGACCCTCCATCTCCATAATAGTAATAATAAAGTGCCGGGCGCGGTGGCTCACCCCTGTAATCCCAGCACTTTGGGAGGCTGAGGTGGGTGGATCACGAGGTCAGGAGATCGAGACCATCCTGGTTAACACGGTGAAACCCCGTCTCTACTAAAAATTACAAAAAATTAACCAGGCGTGGTGGCGGGCGCCTATAGTCCCAGCTACTCCGGAGGCTGAGGCAGGAGAATGGCGTGAGCCCGGGAGGTGGAGCTTGCAGTGAGCCAAGATCACGCCACTGCACTCCAGCCTGGGCGACAGAGCAAGACTCTGTCTCAAAAAAAAAAAAAAAAAAAAAAAAAAATATATATATATATATATAAAATAAAGTTAATTTTGGTCCCCACCACCCTCACTTTTCTGTCCCCTCCCCTGAGTAGACTGACGATCTAAAAGGTGAAAATTACCTATGTGATGTATGTGAACCTTTTTTTTTTCTCAGTGGGGTGGGGGGGTATGATAGGGTCTCACTTTGTTACCCAGGCTGGAGTGCAGTGGCACAGTAGCGGATCACTGCAGCCTCAGCCTCCTGGGACTCAAGCCATCCTCCCACCTCAGCCTCCCAAGCAGCTGGGACTACAGACGCACGCCACCAAGCCCGGCTAAGTTTTTTGTATTTTTGGTAGAAACAGGGCTTCACCATGTTGCCCAGACTGGTCTTCAACTCCTGGGCTCAAGCAATCGTCCCGCCTAGGTCATTTTATTCAATAAATATTCAAATGAGCAATTTCCAAGCATTAAGTTAAAAACTAAAGATAATGTCCAGAAAGGTGAATTTTTGGCCAGGACAGAACTACTGTATATAATAAAGTGGATAGGCTGGCATCCTCAGGCCTTAATTTTATCACTAAGCCTTAATAGCAATATGCTACCTTGATTAACTCTGCGACTTGTATCTACAGAAGAAACGAAATGCAGTGAATTGAATTTCCACAGAACAAACAAACAAACTCTGTGTGTGTGTCTCCATTCATCAAGGAGGATAGAAGCTGAGAAGATACCACACTCGTCAGCTCGGGATGTCACAGAACATGTCAGAGACAGCGAGGAGTAGCAGCTACAAGAGGGTGAATGGAAATCACAGGTCCAGGCTACCCATTAGGCTATGATTTAAATGAGTCCTAAAGCTCTTTAAGATTGTGTATCCTAGGCCGGGCGCGGTGGCTCACGCATGAAATCCCAGCACTTCGGGAGGCCCAGCACTTCGGGAGGCCGAGGTGGGCGGATCACTTGAGCCCAGGAATTCCAGACCAGACTGGCCAAAAAGGTGACACCCGTCTATACTAAAAATACAAAAAAATTAGCCGGGCATGCGGCGCATGCCTGTAATCTCAGCTACTCTGGGAAGCTGAGGCAGGAGAATCGCTTGAACCCGGGAGGAGAGGCTGTGGTCAGTCAAGATGGCGCCACTGCACTCCAGCCTGGGCGACGGATCGAGACTCCTTTTTTTTTTTTTTTTTTTTAAGAGACTCCGTCTCAAAAAAGGTGGCAGCTGCAACCTCCAGCCTGGGCGACAGAGCGAGACTCCGTCTCAAAAAAGAAAAGGAAAAAAAAAAAAGCTTCATAGTGGATTACCATTCCCAAATTCAGAAGGAGTAAAGAAAGTTCTATAACACTGTAGTAAAGCTAAATTTCATCCTCTAAATAAAATTCTGCGACAGGTAACTGTACAAAGGCGTCTTTTATTGTACATGAAGTGTCAAGTTATGCAAAACAGCGGGCTAAAGTCTTTTCTGAAATGTGGCTGGGTGTGCATTTTCGAAGTTACTTAAACTTGGCGGACGAAAGGATAGGAGTAAAGAGGCCTCAAACGCGAGCCGCGTGACGCGCAGGAGCCGGACCCCGCCGCACACCGAGCCCTCGGTCACAGCAACGCGCGGGGCAGAGGCGACCCTGGGCGGCCAGAGCGGGGCAGGCCGGCCGCAGGCCCACAGAGCTGGGTTGCAGGGAGGCGAGCAAAGCCACCGGATGGGCTGCGGGGTCAGCAGAGACTTCAGACCCCGATCGCTCTCCTCAGGGCGCCCCAGGGGGCAAGCTGGGGCAGGGGTCCCTTTAGCCGCCCAGACCGAATCTCGGAGGGTACCTGACTGCGGGCGGCCAGTCCACAGCCCCCTCCCGCCGCCCCGGCCGGAGAAGAGGCAGGTTCTGCGCAGAGCTGCCACCCTCGCCAGCGTCGCCAGCATCGCGTGCGTCTCAGATGGCATCGGTCCCGGTCCAAGCCGCGAACTCCGTGCGGCGCCACCCGCTGCCACTGGGGGGCGCCCACGGACGCCGCAGACCCCGCCCCCGCCGGGTGGGGTGGAGCACTCCCAGTACCAGTCGCCCGCCGAGATAGCGTCTCGTCTGTCAGACCAAGGTCACCCAGACTGGAAAGGTTCTTGCTGGGTTCGGGTGTCCATCCTTTCCTGTGTCCTTTTCTTCCTCCTTTCACTTAAATCCACTGAGTCTCTCGCCGAGTCAGTAATTTAGGTCATCCCGCCGCCCCTGGCGGAACCTTTGTGACGCGGGAACCGATGTGCCGTAAGGTGGCTGCGGTCGGAGGACTGTTTTGGTAAAGGACTAGCAGTTCTCTGTGGAGGGCCGGTCGATACAGTTCCGGTGGGAGAACGCCGCTGCGAGGTTTTCGGCTTTGGCTCCTGATATGCAGCGACAAAATTTTCGGCCCCCGACTCCTCCTTACCCTGGTTCGGGTGGAGGAGGTTGGGGTAGCGGAAGCAGCTTCCGGGGTACCCCGGGCGGGGGCGGACCACGGCCGCCCTCCCCTCGAGACGGTTACGGGAGTCCGCACCACACGCCGCCGTACGGGCCCCGGTCTAGGCCTTACGGGAGCAGTCATTCTCCGCGACACGGCGGCAGCTTCCCGGGGGGCCGGTTCGGGTCTCCGTCCCCTGGCGGCTACCCTGGCTCCTACTCCAGGTCCCCCGCGGGGTCCCAGCAGCAATTCGGCTACTCCCCAGGGCAGCAGCAGACCCACCCCCAGGTAATAATAGCCAGCGTTTGCCGAGCTCTTACTGTATGGCAGGCATGGTACTAATATTCCCTTTACGTGGATTATTTTGTCTAATCCTCTCTGAGGTACTATTGTTACCCCTATTTTGCAGATGAGTGAACTGAGGCTTAGAGAAGTTGAGTAACTTTCGGAAGATTACCCTAAAGAGTGGCAGAGCCGTACGTTCTGTTTTCGAGCCCTCGTGCTTTTAACCAGTACACTGCCACCCATACACAGATTTCCCTAATTCTCCATTTCCTCTTGTTTGCCAAGGGCCTTGCCAGTTTGTTTCAGGAAATCGTTCTTTTTCTTTTTTTTTAATCTTTGTTTCCAGCTACACTGGCTTCTGCTCCAGCTTCCCTGGAGAGAAAATCGGTGGTAGGGGAAGTTTTCCATTCCTTTAGTGAGAGTAAATACAAAAGACAGAGAAGTATCTCTAGCATGTCTAGGATTTCTGTGGTTTACAACTTGCAACTACGTGGTTTTCCAACTTGGTGTATTCTACACCAACCCCCTCCCTACCCCTTTGAGAATGGAGCTAAGGAGTAAAGAAAATGTTCATGAGCTAGAAAGGTTGTAGAAATTTTAAAACTATAGTATTGTTTTATCCTGAAAAAAATGAAAATTTCGAGGGAAAAGTGAATATAATTATTTCATCACTGCTTGTATTACTGCAGAGCTACTACATTAGACACAAAAGTATTTGAGGTGACAGTGGTCATGGAATTATAAATAAGTGAGAATAACAAGTTGCTTTAAGTACTTTTAAAAAAAAAAAAAAAAGGAACACTTGATTAAAGGAAACATGGACTTTGTAATCGAACATGTTTAGGTTCAAGTCACAACTTTTAAGCAGCAATGTGATTCCCACTAACCTTGAGCTAAAGGAAGAAGTACCAATTATCTTTACTAAGTGTTTTTTTAACTGATTTTTTTTCTAAAGGGTTCTCCAAGGACATCTACACCATTTGGATCAGGGCGTGTTAGAGAAAAAAGAATGTCTAATGAGTTGGAAAATTATTTCAAGCCTTCAATGCTTGAAGATCCTTGGGCTGGCCTAGAACCAGTATCTGTAGTGGATATAAGCCAACAATACAGCAATACTCAAACATTCACAGGCAAAAAAGGAAGATACTTTTGTTAACATTTCTGAAATTCAACTGGAAGCTTCATGTGTCAGGAACATCTTGGACAAAACTTTAACTTGTGTTGATATAAATTTACCCAAAGATGATGACTTTGATTGGATGATTAGTAAGGTCTTTTTGTTATTTTTCATCGTATCAGGTATTGTTGATATTACAGAAAAAAAGTAGGATAATTTGCAACATTTAGCTCTGCAAGTACCTACCACATTTTAGAGATTTACAGTTTCCATATATTTAACATTCCTGGTTATATAATGGACATTTGTCTTTTAATGTTTTTTCAATGTTTTAAAATAAAACATTTTGTCTTCTAGCTATTGTGGTTTTGTGGTATGATAAAGAAGTAGACTTATTACAGTAATGCTTTGTAATCACTTAGCGTTTGTAGGTAAATATTTTGCAAATTATTTTTGAAAATGAAATAGATAAACCATCCTTTGAGCTGTAGACAGCTCTGTATTTGTTCATAAATAACGAGGATGAGAATAACAGAGTTCTGTTCATACTCATTTTATCTAATGCTTCTGTTAAAATGCATTAAAACTTGAAGCCCCAGAAACCCACTTAAGCATAACTTTATACTCATTTAACTGGAAAAGGCAAGAATAGACCATGCATAGCTAAATCAAAGTGTTCTATCTGAACTTCTCTATACCTCTTAGCTTTATGGAGTTATTTTCTCTTGAGGCCAAAGAAGATAGCTACCAGCAGTTTCAATTCACTTCCATTGCAAAAAGAACATCTCTCATCTCCATCAATCCAAGAGAAGACAAATTTGCCATACTTAGATCATGTTTCTGTATTATTGAACCAATTAACTGTGGCCAAGGCCACAGTGAGATCTGATTAGCTTGAATCATGGACACATCACCATAATGACACAGGGTTCTGTGACCTTGAGCACCACTGGGCCTACCTGGAGTAGAGAAGTGGTATTCCAAATTAAGGGATACTATGTATATATAACTATAGTTCTGGAGAGAAAAATATGGAAGAATTGTTACCCCAACTATTTTTTTAAAATCAAGTAGTTTTTGTTTTTTGAGACAGTGTCTCTGTCGCCCAGGCTGGAGTGCAGTGGTGCAATCTTGGCTCACTGCAACCTCTGGCTCTTGAGTAGCTGGAACTACAGGCGCACATCACCATGCCTGGCTAAGTTTTGTATATTTAGTAGAGACCATGTTTTGTTTTATTTTGTTTGTTTTGTTTTGAGACAGGGTCTCACTCTGTCACCCAGGCTGGAGTGCAGTGGCGCGATATTGTCTCACTGCAGCCTCCGCCTCCCAGGTTCAAGCAATTCTCCCGCCCCAACTTCCTGAGTAGATGGGAGTACAGGCGCGTGCCCGGCTAATTTTTGTGTTTTTAGTAGAGATGGAGTTTCACCATGTTGGCCAGACTGGTCTCGATCAAACTCCTGGTCTCAAGTGATCCCCCACCTTGGCTTCCCAAAGTGCTGGGATTTGAGGCATGAGCTCCCGCGCCCGGCCGAGAACATGTATTTTTAGTGTTTTTAGTTTCACCATGTTGACCAGGCTGGTCTCGAACTCCTGACCTCAAGTGATCCACCCATCTCAGCCTCCCAAAGTGCTAGGTTTACAGGCGTGAGCCACCGTGCCCGGCCAAAATCAAGTGTTCTAATGTGTAATACAGACTCTAGACATTTTGAAGTTACAAAATAGGAAGATAGAGCTATTAAAACTTTTGTTTCAACATTCCAGAAAGAAACATGTAAAAACAAAACAGTCACACCTCCTATTTGACCCATACCCACTTCTATTTGTTCATTAGATATTTCACAGAGACAAGAAAATAAGAATGGAAGGCTTTTAGATTAATAAAAGCTCCATGAAATCCAAGATTTTGGAAATTCTGTTTCTACAAGTTACTAGCTGGATGAGTTCACTTCTCTATGCCTCGTTTTTCTCATATGTAAGATGAGGAAATTAATAGTGCCTGTGTCATAGAGGTGTTGTGTTGGAAGATTAAGTGAATTTATGTATGAAACTCTTAAGCCAGAGCCTGGCACATAGTAAGCACTCAATAAATGGTAGCTGTTACTTTCTTTCTCATTTACCCCCATTTCCTCAGTTTTTAGAATAGTGTCTGCAAGATAGTAGGTACTTTAGTAATGAATGGATATAGAAATTCTGATTGTAACTACTATATTGTTCTACCTACACTCTCTATATAAAGGGATAACTTAGTAATTTTTCCCCAGTATTTTAAAGAAAAAGTCCTTATTCCCAATATTATGTCTTTCCAGATATGTCGAGGTCATGATGTATAATGGAAATTAAAATACTTTATTGAACTTTATAGGTAAGAAATGTTGTCTTTAGGAAATGACATTTGGAAATAATGTACTGAAGCATCTCTTAGATCATTGGGTTATTAGTAAAGACGAAAACAGAAGTTAGGAAGAATTTTGTGCCAGCGTATTTATATCATATTTGGAAGACCTTCAAACTGTAACTCTTCTAATGGTCTAGGTACATTTTCTTTCACTGTAAGTGTAACATAAAACAAAGGTAAAATTTCTTGCTAAAGCTTACCAACATCTACTTCCAGAGACCTGGCCTGAGTTTTCTAAGAGAAAAAATTTTGTCCTCACGAAAGGTGCATACACTATAAGTAGTGTATTCAGTTATCAAAATTCTTGTGGCATTGGTCATTTGGTTTGTTACTGTTACGCTATTTTTATTTAGCTGAGTAAAAGGAATTGATCATTCTTTAAAATGAAAGGGATTGTTTTTTATTGTTCTAGGATACACATTTTACCTCCATAAAAATGCTGAATAACTTTTTAGAAAAACTTACAAGTAAGTATACATCTTTAAACATTCAGATGCTTAAAGGATGGGAGTGTAGTCTATAGTAGAGTCTTCAAACAAGGGTCCACATACTCTTGGGAATATTAAACTTTCTAAGGGATATGCAGGCATAAATAGCTGTAAGGGAATGTAAGTTCAGATCCCAGTGCCCATGTAAATTCTTTATGAAAATTGACCTACATAAAAACATATCCATGATCAAGAGATCATGCCCGTTCTTTTTCCCTTCTGCCTTTTGGTAATCACTGTTCTCCCATTTTACAAAAGAAGCCTGTGGCAAGTTGTGTTTTCCAAAAACTACCCCAACAATATTTAAAGTCTCATACCCTTCTAGAATGTTGGCACTACCCTTATCAAGATGTGGAGTTATGTCCCTTCCCTTTGAACATTAACAGACTTAGGAGGAGTTAGGCGGTCTCCCTATAGGGGCCTCCCTGTATTACCCAGGCAGGTCTCTAACTCTTAGGCTTAAGGGGTCCTCCAGGCTCGGCCTCCCAAAGTGTTGGAATTAGAGGTGTGAGCCACCACGCCCAGCCCCTTAGCCGATTTCTGACTGCCATAATTAAGAGAATATGTTGGAAGTTAATGTATTTTCATTGTGGGTGAAGTGTGGTGTTAAAAATGAGTTACAGGCCAGGCACCATGGCTCACACCTGCAATCCCAGCACTTTGGGAGCCCAGGTGGGCAGATCACTTGAGGTTAGGAGTTCGAGACCAGCTTGGCCAATATGGTAAAGCCTCGTCTGTACTAAAAATACAAAAATAAGCTGGGCATGGTGGCGCGCACCTGTAATCCCAGCTACTAGGGAGGCTGAGGCAGGAAAATCACTTGAACTCATGAGGCGGAGGTTGCAGTGAGCCGAGATAGTGCCACTGCACTCCAGCCTGGGTGACAGTGAGACTCCATCTCAAAAAAAAAAAAAAATAAGTCATATTGGCCTAGGTGGAGATGTTCAGAATTCAGATGTATTATCAAGTTGGGAAATAATGATGAAAGTGTTCAGTTACCTTGCCTTTTTGTTTCTGGACTATTAAAAAAATCATTTCTTCTGTGGGTGCATTGTATGAAAGGAAAGCAAAGAGCATGAGTTTAACATGAAGGAAAAGATACCTTATTTTTAGACAAAAGGCAAATGGTAAGGCGCTTTGCCTCATCTATCTAAGAATTAAAATATTCAAGATTAGTGTAAAAACATGGTTAGTTTTGGTGAATCACCTGTGAAGCAAGCTCTGTATTTCCACCATTCTTTGTTTGTTTGTTTGTTTGTTTTTTGAGATGGAGTCTTGTTCTGCCGCCCAGGCTGGCGTACAGTGGCACGATCTCAGCTCACTGCAACCTCTGACTCCCAAGTTCAAGCGATTCTCCTGCCTCAGCCTCCCAAGTAGCTGGGACTACAGGTGTGTGCCACCACACCCGGCTAATTTTTTGTATTTTTAGTAGATACGGGGTTTCACTGTGTTAGCCAGGATGGTCTCGACCTCCTGACCTCATGATCTGCCCAGCCTCGGCCTCCCAAAGTGCTGGGATTACAGGCGTGAGCCACTGCGCCCGGCCCTCCACCATTCTTGATAATGATAAACAGCCTGATGAAGATATCTCAATTCCTGTCTCAGTAGCGTAGTTTGCATGATTTCAAGGAGGAGGAAGTTAAAAGTTTCATGTTTACTTCTGACATACTAACATTACATCTTCAAGTTAAAAACATATTTTAGAAGTAAGTTCATGAATGTATATTTTCTGAAACATTTTCAGAATCTTAAGAGAAACATTAACCCTTGCCAGTACATTTCTTCTTAGGTTCTATAAATCCATATTAGTTGTTTTACGTAGGCCAAAGTCTCCTGCTATTGTCACTCAACCATTTCTCTGTTTCATTCATTCCTACCATATACTTAGGTTTAAGTTAACAGAAATATGTTGTAGTTTTTACTGTAAATAAAACACATAATAGGCTGGTCGGAAGGTAGTGAGTTATCTCAATTGATTGTTCACAGTCACAGATCAAACTCCTTGTTCTATTCCCCCCACTTCTCACTGCTGCGCTTGACTAGTCTGAAAAAAAAAAAAATACATAGTAGTCATCAGCACACCTTATATAAACCCTGAACTTCGTAATGACCTTTTTTTTTTTTGTTGTTTTTTGTTTTTTGAGACAGAGTCTTGCTGTGTTGCCCAGGCTGGAGTGCAGTGGTGTGATCTCAGCTCACTGCAACCTCCACCTCCTGGGTTCAAGCAGTTCTCCTGCCTTAGCCTCCCAAGTAGATGGGATTACAGGTGCAAGCCACCACGCCTAGCTAATTTTTATATTTTTAGTAGAGATGGAGTTCCGCCATGTTGGCCAGGCTGGTTTTGAACGCCTGACCTCAGGTGATCCGCCCGCCTCAGCCTCCCAAAGTGCTGGGCTTACACAGGTTAGCCAGTACACCCAGCCTGAATTATCTCTTTTATTTTGCTCATAATTTCCATAATTTATCATCTAATTTAAGATGCCTTAAAATTCACTATTATTTTATATGCCACTTAGTAAAAATACTGACAGTTAAGCAGTGACATGTCATTGATTATAAGATACATCTTAATTTCAGAGATGTTAAATATATGTCTTAATTTGATAAAATACCGTACAATACGGTTTTTTTGAGACCGGTCCTGCTATGTTGCCCAGGCTGGTCTCCAACTCCTGCCTCAGCCTCCCAAGTAGCTGGGATTACATGTGTGTGACACTACACCCAGCTCATATACAATACTGTTTTTTATTTGTTTGTTTTTTTGAGACAGAGTCTTGCCCTGTCACCCAGGCTGCAGTGCAGTGGTACGATCTCATCTCACTGCAACCTCCACTTCCCGGGTTCAAACGATTCTCCTGCCTCAGCCTCCCAGGTAACTGGGACAACAGGCGCGCACCACTGCGCCCAGATAATTTTTTGTATTTGGTAGAGACGGGGTTTCACCATATTGGCAAGGCTGGTCTCGAACTCCTGACCTTGTGATCTGCCCACCTTGACCTCCCAAAGTGCTGAGTTTACAGGCATGAGCCACCGTTCCTGGCCTACAGTACTCTTAAAAGCAGAATATATACTTAGATATAGATAGGTATAGAGAAGTAAATGTCTCCAAAAAGTAGTGTAGGACAATACATTTGAAAATCAGCTTTATTTAATTAGGGTTAACTCTTCTGAGCTATTTATATTTGTTCAAATTCATTAAAAACGATAATTGAAGGCCGGGCGCGGTGGCTCAAGCCTGTAATCCCAGCACTTTGGGAGGCCAAGACGGGCGGATCACGAGGTCAGGAGATCGAGACCATCCTGGCTAACTCGGTGAAACCCCGTCTCTACTAAAAAAATACAAAAAACTAGCCGGGCGAGATGGCAGGCGCCTGTAGTCCCAGCTACTTGGGGGGCTGAGGCAGGAGAATGGCGTGAACCCAGGAGGCGGAGCTTGCAGTGAGCTGTGATCCGGCCACTGCACTCCAGCCTGGGCCACAGAGCCAGACTCCGTCTCAAAAAAAAAAAAAAAAAACGATAATTGAGGCTGGGCGCAGTGGCTCACACCTGTAATCCCAGCATTTTGGGAGGCTGAGGCGGGCAGATCATGAGGTCAGGAGTTTGAGACCAGCCTGCCCAATGTGGTAAAACCCCGTCTCTACTAAAAATACAAAAATTAGACAGGCATGGTGGCACATGCCTGTATCCCAGCTACTTGGGAGGCTGAGGCAGGAGAACTGCTTGAGCCCAGGAAGTGAAGTTTGCAGTGAGCCAAGATCTCACCACTGCACTCCAACCTGGGCAACACAGGGAGATCCTGTCTCAAAAAAGAAAAAAAGTTTTACAATTAAAAGATTGGCAACAATCTAAATGACCATCAATAGGAGAAAGGATAAATAAGTTGCATATTTGCACAGTATAACAAGATAGTTAGGCCGGGCGCGGTGGCTCAAGCCTGTAATCCCGGCACTTTGGGAGGCCGAGGCGGGCGGATCACAAGGTCAGGAGATCGAGACCACAGTGAAACCCCGTCTCTACTAAAAATACAAAAAATTAGCCGGGCGCGGTGGCGGGCTACTCAGCCCTACTCAGGAGGCTGAGGCAGGAGAATGGCGTGAACCCAGGAGGCGGAGCTTGCAGTGAGCCGAGATCGCGCCACTGCACTCCAGCCTGGGCAACAGCGTGAGACTCCGTCTCAAAAAAAAAAAAAAAACAAGATAGTTGATTAAATTAGAGCCATTTGATACAACATGAATAAATCTAAAATCGTGTACAAACAAAAGCCAAAGCAAAACTTACATTCTTTACATAAAATTTAAAAGTCTGCAAAACAATATGCTGTACTCTCTATAGATGGTAAATATAAGGTCATACTATAAATACAAATGAAGGTAACAAATACTTTAGATACAGTAATTATTTTGGGGTAGTAATTATTTTGGGGTGGGTTTGGGGAGATACAAGCTTCAGATGGACTTGGATGTGTGAGTAGGTATGTATTTCAAGTCAACCAAATTGGGAAAATGTTAAAATGTATTAAACCTTGCCATGGAATACACATGTATTTATTTTCTCTTCTTTGAAATATTTTACAATAAAAAATTTATTGTGACCTCCTAATTCATACTGTGATGCCAGCATCACCCAAATACCAAAGTCAGACAAAAACATTACAAGAAAGGAAAAATACGTACCAATATCTCATGACCATAGATGCAAAAGTTCTCAATAAAGTGTTACCAAATAGAATCTAACAATAAATAGAATTGTATTGGCCAGGTACGGTGGCTCACAGCTATAATCCCAGCACTTTCGGAAGCTAAGGTAGGAGAATCACTTGAGCCCAGGAGATGGAGACCAGCCTGGGCAACAAAGTGAGACCTTGTCTCTACCAAAAAAAATCAAAAAATTAACAAGGCATGGTGGTCCACGCCTGTGGTCCCAGCTGGATAGGACCACATGCGAGGCTGAGGCAGGATAGCTTGAGCCCAGGAGGTCAAGGCTGCAGTGAGCAGTGTTCACGCAACTGCACTCCACCCTGGGGACAGAGCAAGGCCCTGTCAGATAAAAATATATACCATGACCAAGTGGTATTTACTGTAGATATTTAAGGCTTAGTCAACATCCAGAAATCAAAGTAATCCATCACATCAATAGACTAAAAAAGAGAAATCTCATTATCGTATGAATAGATGACGAAAAAGCTTTTTTTAAAAAAAAATTTGAGACAGAGTCTCACTCTGTTGCCCAGGCTGGAGTGCAGTGACATGGTTTTAGCTCACGGCAATCCTCCCACCTCAGCCTCCAGATCAACTGAGACTATAGTTGCACGTCACCACGCCTGAGTAATTTTAGTATTTTTTATAGAGATGGGACTTGGCCATGTCACCCAGGCTTGTCTCAAACTCCTGGACTCAAGTGATCCACCCACCTCAACTTCCCAAAGCGATGATGTTACAAGTGTGAGCCACGGTGCCCAGCCACAAGAAAGCACTTGACAAAATTCAGTACCCATTCATGACAAAAACTCTCAGCAAGCTAGGAACAGGAGGGAACTTTTTCAACTTGATTTTTTTTTTAATTTACAAAATTCTACAACTAACATCATTCTTACTGGTAAGAAATTAGATTCTTCCCACTAAGATCAGGAAAAATGTCAGATGTCCTCTCACCACTCCTATCAATATTGTACTGAGATGCTCGCTAATGCAATAAGACAAGGAAATAAAGAGTATAGAAATTGGGAGGGAAGAAATAAAACTACTCCCCAATAATAACATGATTGTCTATGCAGAAAATCACAGATAATCAGAAACGGAAAAAACTTCTGGAACTAATTAGTGATCACAGCAAGGTTGCAGGATACAAGACTAATACACAAAAGTAAATTGCTTTCCTACATACCAATCATAAACAACTGGAATTTGAAATTAACCTAATACCATTTACCTCAGCACCAAAAAATAAGAAATGCTTAAGTATAAATCTAAGAAAATATGTGTAAGACTTATATAAGGAAAACTACAGAACTGGTGAAAGAAAGAAAATCTAAGAAATTTAATGTATTCCATGCACATGGGTAGGAAGATTCAATATTGTCAAGATGTCAGTTCTTCTCAACTGGGTTTGTAGACTCAGCTCACTCCCAGTCAAAATCCCAGCAAGTTATTTTGTGGGTATAGACAAATTGATCTAAAGTTTAATTGTAAAGGTAAAGGACTTAGAATAGGCAACACAGTGTTGATTGAGTACAGAGTTGAGGGACTGACACTACCAGACTTCAATATTTATTATAAAGCTACAGTAACCAAGACAATGTGGTATTGGCAAAAGAAAAGACAACTAGATCAATGGAACAGAATAAAGAGACCAGAAATAGACCCACACAAATACAATTGTGTGACTCCCACAATTACAAATTGATCATAGTCAAAGATCCATTGATTTTTGATCAAGGAGCAAAGGCAATTCAACGGAGAAAGGATTGTCTTTTCAACAAATAGTGCTGGAACTACTGGACATCCATATGCAAAAAGTGAATCAAGACACAGATCGTACATCTTTCACAGAAACCATCAAATGGATCATAGACCTAAATGTAAAACACAGAGCTATAAAAGAAGACAGCAGGAAAAAACCTTTGTGAACTTGGGTTTGGCTATGACTTTTTTAATTTTGTTTTTGTATAAATTTAAGGGCCACAAGAGCAATTTTATTACATGGATATTACGTAGTGGTGAAGTCTAGGCTTTTAGCACCTGAATAACATACATCATATCCACTAAGTAATTTCTTATTCCTCAGCACCCTCCCACCCTTCCTACTCTCCAGTGTCTATTATTCCACACTTTATGTCCGCACCCATTATTTAGCTTCCACTTAACAAGTCAGAGCTTGTAGACCAAGCATGGTGGCTCACACCTGTTAATTCCAGCACTTTGGGAAGTCGAGGCAGGCAGATCGCTTGAGCCCAGGAGCCCAAGACCAACCTGGGTAACAAAGTGAGACTTCATCTCTACAAAAAAATACAAAAATTAGCCAGGTGTAGTGGTGCACGCGTTGGTCCCAGCTACTCGGAAGGCTGAGGCAGGAAGATTGTTTGAGCCTGGTAGGTCGAAGCTGCAGTGAGCCATGATCAAGCCCCTGTACTCTCGCCTGGGTGACAGAGTGAGACTCTGTCTCACAAAAATAAAATTAAAACCCAATGTGGAAGTGTAATGTCACCAGATTTTTCAGTTTTTCAAAACACCCCAAAATTTGGGCTTTTTTACTCAAAATCTCCCAATTTTTAACTAATTTTTTGTTACTGTTTAAACAATGTACGTCAAAACCACATATCAGCTGAATCCCAACCCCAGATCACCAGTTTATGACGTTTGTTGTAAATGATTAACAGAATTGTGCACACATTGGTTTTTATCTTTTTTTTTTTTTTTTCCTTGAGACGGAGTTTCACTCTTATTGTGCAGTCTGGAGTGCAATGGCATGATATCTGCTCACTGCAACTCTGCTTCCTGGGGTTCAAGCGGTTCTCCTGCCTCAGCCTCTCGAGTAGCTGGGATTACAGGCATGCGCCACCACACACAGCTCATTTTTTTGTATTTTTAGTAGAGATGGGGTTTCTCCATGTTGGTCAGGCTGGTGTCAAACTCCCAACCTCAGGTGTTCCGCCCAACCAGCCTCGACCTCCCAAAGTGCTGGGATTACAGGCGTGAGCCATGGCACCCAGCCTATTTTATTTTTTTTAGAGACAATCTCATTCTGTCACCCAGGCAGCGGTTGAGTGGTGTGTGTCATCATAGCTCACTGCAGCCTCAAACTCCTGGGCTCAAGCAGTCCTCCTTCCTCAGACTCCACAGTAGCTGGAACTACAGGTGCATGTCCCCACACCTGGCTGATTTTTTAAAAATTGTGTTTATAGAGACAGGATCTTGTTATTGGTCTCAAACTCCTGGCCTCAAGCAAGTCTCCCATCTCAGCCCCCAGAGTGCTGGGATTACAGGTGTAAGCCACTGTGCTCAGCCCAATGCTTTTTGTTTGGTTTTTTTCCTTTTTGAGATGGAGTCTCACTCTGTCACCAGGCTGGAGTGCAGTGACACGATCTCAGCTCACTGCAACCTCCGACTCCCTGGTTCAAGTGACTCTCCTGCCTCAGCCCCCCGAGTACCTGGGATTACAGGCACGAGCCACCACGCTCAGCTAATTTTTTTTTTTGTATTTTTAGTAGAGACAAGGTTTCACCATGTTGGCCAGGGTGGTCTCAATCTCCTGATCCACCCGCCTTGGCCTCCCAAAGTGCTGAGATTACAGGCATGAGCCACCGTGCCCAGCCATTTTATTTTTTAATAAACTCGTTGAACCGGGATCTTTCTAGAGTGGCAAAGTTGTTATTCTATATATATTTTTGAGATGATCTTGCTCTGTCACCCAGGCTGGAGTGCAGTGGCACAATCACATAGTTCACTATAGCCTTGACCTCCCCAGTCCAAGAAATCCTCGTACCTCACTTTCCAGAGTAGCTGGGACCACAGTCGTGCACCATCATGCCTGACTAGGTTTTAGTTGGTGGTGGTTTTTAGGTTTTTGCTTTTTTTTTTTTTTTTTTTTCATAGAGACGGTTTCCCTATGTTGTCCAGGCTGGTGTCAAACTCCTGAGCTCAATTGATCCATCTACCTCAGCAAAAGTTGCTTTTTAAGTTGGGATCAGGATTTATTAAGTAACTTACCTAAATATTCTCATAATGTATAGATATAAAGGAATTCTAATTGTTGACTGGCATTCTACATATTAAAACTAGTTTTGTAATTCAACTGTGTTTATTGGGAATGGGTGACCATGATGCTTTTTTTCTGAAACATAATTAAGATCACTACATGAGCCCATGGAATATGTGAGCAGACTCCTGTGGAGTCATAATATTATATTAAGAATCCTGAATTTAAACCAATAACAGATTACATCTCAGACATTGGTTCTATGCTGTAATTTAAAATTCATAACCAGAAAATGAGGTGGACAACAAATTCAAGATTCTCGGGAAACAAAGTAAAAACAGTTTGTATATTGCTGGAATTGTCTATCAAGAGTCATGTTTTCATGTCTTTTTTTTTATTTTTTATTTTTGAGAAAGAGTCTCACTCTTGTCACCCAGGCTGGAGTGCAGTGGCGCGATCTAGGCTCACTGCAGCCTCCTCCTCCAAGGTTTAAGCGATTATCTTAGCCTCCCGAGTAGCTGGGATTACAGGCACCCGCCACTACACCTGCCTTTTTGTAGTTTTAGTAGAGATGGGGTTTCGCTATGTTGGTCTTCTGGTCTCGAACTCCTGACCTCACGTGATCCGCCCGCATTGGTCTGCCAAAGTGCTGGGATTACAGGCGTGAGCCACCACACCCGGCTGTTTTCATGCCTTTTAATCTTCCCTGATAATTTCTGTATACTGCCATGAGCAAAGTGTTTGTGACTTTCAGCTATATGGCATTTATTCTAAACAAAAACAACTTTAGGGTCTCAGTGTATGAATTGAGTTCATAAAGTTAAGTAACTAATTGAACAAGGCTAATTAAAAGAACTTGGGCTTCAATTTTTTTTGTTTAAGAATCAGACACTTTATCACAGACACTTCCTTAACTGCAGTTCAGCTTGATGTTTGCTATTTCTGGTAACAGGAGTAATATATGCTCCTATTAAAAAATTCAAATAATTCAGAAATGTGTAGAGCAGAATGTGAAAATCTCTTGTAATCCCAATCCAGTTAACTGATTAGTCTTTCCAAAGTTTGTTGTTGTTGTTGTTGTTGTTGTTGTTTGTTTTTTTGAGATGGAGTCTTGCTCTGTCGCCCAGGCTGGAGTGCAGTGGTGGGATCTTGGCTCACTGCAATCTCTGCCTCTCAGATCAAACGATCCTCCCGCCTTATAGTTGGGATTACAAGTGTGCACGACCATACCCAGCTAATTTTTGTATTTTTAGTAGAGACGGGGGTTTCCCCATGTTGCCCAGGCTGGTCTCAAACTCCCGACATGAAGTAATTCGCCTGCCTCAGCCTCCCAAAGTACTAGGATTACAGGTGTGAGCCACTGCACCCTGCCTCCAAAGATTTTTATATGCACTAACAAATACTTTTTTTTGATGGTTTCATACTAATTCACGGTTTTGCATTCCCTCACTATAGTTAGCGATTTATGTCTTAGTCTGGATTCCGTCAAGTTGTAAGATTCAGACTTAAATGGCCTCATAGAACAAACATACTTTATTTTAAAAGTCCAGGGCCTGGCTGGGTAAAGGAGTGTAAGTAATGCTGTCAGTCCTTGGCTGTGCTCTTTTGTTCTACTCTTTCCTGTCTTGGTCCCGTTTTGCAGCAGCCTCTCACCTTGTGATGGCAATAAGATTAATACAACTCTTCTTATCAACCCCCCAGTGGAAGGGAGAGATTCTGGCTTTTTTTTTTCAAGCAGGGTCTTACTGTGTGGCTCAGGCTGGGGTACAGTAGCGCAATCATAGCTCACTGCAGCCTCAACCTGGCAGGCTTCTTAACAATTTCACAAGAGTCTTGTAATTGCACCTTATTTGCTCTGATTAAATCACGTGTCCATCCCTGAATCTGTAACTGTGACCAGGAAGATGTGATGTTGCTCAGCAGGTCAAGTCTAGGTCAGTTGCTATCCATAGAAGCAGAGGTGGAATTAGTGTCCCTCTAAATCACAAAGACTGAGAATAAGGGAATGCACAGTTTCCCAGTAGAAAATAGAATGTTGTTGAGAAAAAAAAAGTCAATACTGAGTAAGACAAGACATTCTTTCTTTTTTTTTTTTTTTTTTTTTTGTTGAGACAGAGTCTTGCTCTGTCGCCAGGCTGGAGTGCAATGGCATGATCTCGGCTCACTGCAACCTCTGCCTCCCGGGTTAAAGCAATTCTCCTGCCTCAGCCCCCCTTGTAGCTGGGACTACAGGCGCACGCCGCCTTGCCCAGCTAATTTTTGCATTTTTAGTAGAGATTGGGTTTCACCATGTTGGCCAGGACGGTCTCAATCTCTTGACCTCATGATCCGCCCGCCTCGGCCTCCCACAGTGCTGTGATTACAGGCATGAGCCACCACACCTGGCCAGAAAAGACATTCTGTGTGTCCTGACAGCCCAGTTTCCATACACAAACCTTTTGCTATACATACACTATTTGGTTTTCGTTTGTATGGTTTTCTTTTTTTCTTCTTATTTTGAAAACAGGGTCTTGCTCTCACCCAGCCTGGAGTGCAGTGGCACCATCATGGCTCACTGCAGCCTTGACCTCCTGGGCTCAAGTGATCCTTCCATCTCAGCCTCCTGAGTAGCTGGGTCTATAGGCGTGCACCACCATGCCTGACTAAATTTTTGCTGTATTATTTTTTGTAGAGACACTATCTCACTGTGTTGCTCAGACTGGTCTCGAACTCCTGGTTTCAAGCCATCCTCCTGCCTTGGCCTCCCAGTGTGCTGGGATTACAGGCATGAGCCACCAGGCCCAGCCTTGTAGTTTTGTTTTGTTTTTATATTACATGTTGACTGTTAAATTTATAGAAAAGTTGCAAAGATAGTACAGAGTTCTCATATAGCCTTCACACAAGTTTCCCTGGTGCTAACATCTTACATAATCATAGAACATGTGTTAAAACTAAGAATACTAAACAAATTACAGACTTCATCTGGCTTTCATTGCTTTTTCCAATAATTATCCTTTTCTGTTCCAAGATCCAATCCAGGATTCCACACTGCATTTAGCATCTGTATACTTTCTTAAAAATAGTCACACCCGAGCTAATGTAACTGTCTAACCTACATGATAAAACACACCTCCTCAGGGAGATAGCTGAAAGTCTCATTATTCATTCCCATTGAGGGTCAAAAATGCATGGATGATTTGTATTTCTTTTCAGGTCTAGATATAATACAACTTCTCATGGCAAATGATTGCCAAATTACACTTAACTGACTCCAGCTCAGTCAACATGCAATGGTAAAAATAAAACATAGTGGCCGGGCACAGTGGCTCACGCCTGTAATCCCAGAACTTTGGGAGGCTGAGGTGGGAGGATCACGAGGTCAGGAGTTCAAGACCAGCTTGGCCAACATGGTGAAACCCCGTCTTTACTAAAGATACAAAAATTAGCCAGGTGTGGTGGTGTGCTCCTGTAGTCCCAGCTACTCGGAAGGCCAAGGCAGGAGAATTGCTTGAACTCAGGAGGCAGAGGTTTCAGTGAGCTGAGATCGCGCCACTGCACTCCAGCCTGGGCAACAGAACGAGACTCCATCTCAAACTGAAAAAACAAAAAACAAAACCATGGTAACCACAATTGGAAAAAAAGAAAAGACAAAGAAAGAAACTTCCCTTAGGAAAGGAGAGAAATGAAAACATACAGTGGTCACTGGTTGACATCATACACGTATAACATCCCCTAATTGAAAGAAATAGCAAAAACTCGCGATCTTGGCAGCAAAGTGAACTATTTTTCTTTTTTGGGGAGGGGACAGAGTCTTGCTGTATCACCCAGACTGGAATGCAGTGGTGCGAACTCAGCTCATTGCAACCTCCACCTCCCAGGTTCAAGTGATTTTCATGCCTCAGCCTCCCGAGTAGCTGGGATTACAGGCACCCACCGCCGTGCCGGCTATTTTTTTTTTTTTTTTTTTTTTTGTATTTTTAGTAGAGACAGTGTTTCGCCATGTTGGCCAGGCTGGTCTTGAACTCCTGACCTCAGGTGATCCTCTCACCTTGGCCTCCCAAAGTGCTGGGATTACAAACATGAGCCACTGTGCCCGGACTGTTTTTTTTCTGTTTTTGAGATGGGATTTCACCACATTGGGATTTCACCACGTTGGCCAGGCTGGTCTCAAACTCAAGTGATAAGCCCGCCTTGGCCTCCCAAAGTGCTGGAATTACAGGCATGAACCACCACACTCAGCCCATATACAGATTTAATTTGTATTTTTTCATTAAAGACTAAGCTTGTATAGTGTGCCAGGCACAGTACTTGATGCTAGAAGCAGAGAAAATCAAAACAAACAAAACTATGGCCCTCATGAACCTTATATGAGGGAAAAAATGAGGCAGGAGAGAGCGGTGAGCTGGTGTGTTCTTTGTTTGGCAAGCAGGGATTTTTTAGGAGTCCAGATAGCTTTTCCATAGCAGCAGGACAGAAGTTAGTGTAATGGAAATGGTTGCAAAAGGTAGAAGTGATGTAGCAGGAGTTATGGGATTTCTTTCTATTTATGGACATGGTCACTTTCATAACAGTACATATACCATGTTATCACCATGGAATGTAAATTCAGGTTAGACAAGAGAATTTCACAAGTATAATAGCATTCCATAGTATATAAAAGTTTGTGTGCAGGGCACGGTGACTCACGCCTATAATCCCAGCACTTTGGGAGGCCAAGGCAGGCAGATCACCTGAGGTCAGGAATTTGAGACCAGCCTGGCCAAAATGGTGAAACCCATCTCTACTAAAAAATACAAAAAATAGCGGGGCATGGTGCCGGGCACCTCTGATCCCAGCTACTGTGGAGGCTGAGGTAGGAGAATCACTTGAACCTGGGAGGTGGAGGTTGCATTGAGCCGAGATTGTGCCACTGCACTCCAACCTGGGAGACAGAGTGAAACTAAAAAACAAACAAAAAAAATTCTGTATACTTTCTGGCCAAACCAGTTTGCTTATAAGTCATTAATTCCATTATAGGTAATTTGTTTAGTGTTTACAGTTTTTATGGAGAAAATAAGCAACATACACATTTTAATAGTGTTCATTTATTTTTGCATGAGCTCTTAAAATACACATCTCTTCCTTTCCTTTTTTTTTTTTTTTTTTTTTTTTTGAGACAGAGTCTCATTCTGTCACCCAGGCTGGAATGCAGTGGCACGATGTAGGCTCACTGCAACCTCCACTTTTCGGGTTCAAGCAATTCTCATGCCTCAGCCTCCTGAGTAGCTGGGACTAATTTTTTGTATTTTTGGTAGAGACAGGGTTTCACCATGTTGCCCAGGGCAGTCTCAAACTCCTGAGCTCAGGTAATCCGCCCGCCTTGGCCTCCCAAAGTGCTAGGATTTCAGGTATGAGCCACAGTGCCCAACCAAAATACATATTTCTATTTCAAGATAACATTTAAAAATTATTCTAATGTAACAGCAGCAAAAATATAATTATGCAATTACAAAAGAACTAAACTAGAATCCATCAGTTATTCTCGTGTTTAAAACTGTGATTCTTTTTTTTTTGAGTCTTGCTCTGTCGCCCAGGCTGGAGCGCAGTGACCAGATCTCGGCTCACTGCAAGCTCCGCCTCCCGGGTTCCCGCCATTCTCCTGCCTCAGCCTCCCGAGTAGCTGGGACTACAGGCGCCCGCCACCTCGCCCAGCTAGTTTTTTGTATTTTTTAGTAGAGACGGGGTTTCACCGTGTTAGCCAGGATGGTCTCGATCTCCTGACTTCGTGATCCACCCGTCTCGGCCTCCCAAAGTGCTGGGATTACAGGCTTGAGCCACCGCGCCCGGCCACAACTGTGATTCTTTAATACAACTACTATACAGCTCTATTGTAAGCTTTTGAGGTTGGGTTTAAACACACACACACAGATACTGTCAGTTGTGGGGGGCTTTACAAGTTATATTCCATGCACTTTTTGCACAGAGTTCTAAAAGAGCCAGCCAGTCCACAAGACAGGCAGGAAAAAGTTAAATTAACTGGGCAAATAGCACTCTTATATAATATTCAAAACGTGAGATTCTGCAGCAAACTGGCAGTACTTCAGGGTTGGCTTACTATCTTCTTTAGAACTAATTTCATCTTAACAGTTTAACAAGGTGGACATTTCAACACTCTGAAGTGTATTTAGGTGACATGTATCTTTTATGTTAACTCTACTTCCTTTAATGACCTACTAGTAAACTTAGTCACTAGTAATTCAATCACCAGGCAAATCAAGCCTGCAAGAAAGGAAGCCAATATTCAAAATGCTGTTACCATCTTAACCCACTCAAATAGTTTATTTTCAACATTAATATGTAACTTCAATAATGAGATGTCTAACTAAAGCAAGCTCCTCCAACAAGATCAAGACAGCATCTCTTCTTCTAAGGCTTAGTTTTTGCCTAGAATTCCCGATAGCCCATACCAACCCAGCCATTGCTCCTACAACAAAGCCTTGGGCTCCCACACGCATGTGGATCAGATGATGGAACATTTTAGTATTTCCCCTCCTCTTCAATTTGTGTAATCCGTATGCAACAATTGCTATAAAACCTGCCATTCCAATGGGGGTGAATGGTGCCTCTTTAGCTTTTGAGTAAGTTTGGATCCCTGATCTTCATCATACAAAGAAAAGGAAACATCTGTGTCTGTCGACATAGTGATCGCTCAAAGAATCTACCTAGAGCGAGAAAACCTCTCACATGCCAACTGACTTCTCTCTTCTATTTATTTATCTATCTGTGAAATAAGAACCTCCAGCTAGACTCCAAACCCAGTGGTACAAGGGAGAGAAAACAGTCATCACTGGAGAAAGCTACAGGGCGATCAGTGTCCTCAGGGAAGAGCCAGGCTTCAGTCAAAGCAAGAAGGCCAAGGGAACACTTAGAGAAAAGCTATCTATATAATTTCTCCAAATGAAACCATACCTTAACACACTTAGTATGGTAATCTAAAGTCAAAATTATTATTACTAGAGACAGAGTCTCACTCTGTCACTCAGGCTGGAGTGCAGTGGCGCCATTTCAGCTCACTGCAGCCACCATCTCTCAGGTTCAAGTGATTCTCCTGCCTCAGCCTCCCGAGTAGCAGGGATTACAGGTGCCCACACCACACCTGGCTAATTTTTGTATTTTTAGTAGAGACAGGGTTTCATCATGTTGGCCAGGCTGAACTTGAACTCCTGACTTCAAGTGATCCACCCACCTCTGCCTCCCAAAGTGCTGGGATTACAGGTTTGAGCCACTGTGCCCAGCCAAAATTAGTTTCTCTTAGACATTGCAGAATCTTTTTTGCATGTAATGTTAATTGGTGAGGAGTTCTTTTGTAGACAATCTTGTTTTGTTATTTTCTCAATATAAATAAATCTAAAGTTCCAATAAAATCTAAAATTCTGAAATTTTACTTTGATCTATTCCAAGTTTGAAACCTTTGTCATGTATCTTGCTTGGTATTCCATAGGCCTCTTAAATTAGAAGACTCATGTCTCCTTTAACTCTGGAAATTTTTCTTTTAGTATTTCTTTGTGTATTTCTTCCTCCAAATTATCTGTGTTTTCTCCTTTTGGAACTGCTATAGGATGGATAATGCGATATCTGGATCTATTCATTTCTCAATTTGCCTTTATACTTTTTAAAAATTTTTAGTGGTTAATTTTAAGGAGGATCATCCCTAGCATCTCTCAACTTGATATTTAGGTTAATTTGCTCTTTTTTGAGATAGAGTCTCACTCTATTGCCCAGGCTGGAATGCAGTGGGGCAATCTTGGCTGACTGCAATCTCTGCCTTCTAGATTCAAGTGATTCTCCTGCTTCAACCTCCCAAGTAGCTCGGACTACAGGCGCGCACTGCCAGGCCTGGCTAATTTTTTATATTTTTAGTAGAAACAGTGTTTCACCATGTTGGCCAGGCTGGTCTCAAACTCCTGACCTCTGGTGATCTGCCCACCTTGGCCTCCCAAAGTGCTGGAATTACAGGTGAGAGCCACCACAGCCAGCCTGATTTGGTGTTTTAAAAAGCGGGATTATTCCCCCCAATAAAGTGGGAGACAGAATAGGAGATAAGATGGAGAAAAAGAGATAAACGTTATCAGGCTTCTCTCAGAACTATAGAATTATGAATCATTGCTTCCTACACAAGGCTGTTGTTTCAAATTGCTTCAAGGCCTTATACCATTAAATAGAAGGTCAGATCGATGAATAAGTTACAAAAATGAAGCATGGAATGGAAAATCTCTTATTGTCCATCACACTACTTCATCAGAAAAAAATTTGAGGCAGGGGGGCAGAGTCTCACTCTGTTGCCCAGGCTGAAGTGCAGTAGCACGACTATGGTTCTCTGCAGCCTCAACTTCCTGGGCTCAAGCAATCCTCCCACCTCAGCCTCATGAGTATCTGGGACTACAGGCATGCTTCACCATGACTGGCTAATTTTTAAATGTTATTTTTGTAGAGATGGGGTCTTGCTGTTTTGCCAGGGCTGGTCTCAAACTCCTTGGCTCAAGTGATTCTCCCACCTTGGCTTCCCAAAGTGCTGGGACTGCCCAGGCGTGGGGGCTCAGGCCTGTCATCCCAGTGCTTTGGGAGGCCAAGGGGGTAGGATCACATGAGCTCAGGAGTTTGATCAGCCTGGGCAACAAAGTGAGACCCTGTAAAAAAAAAATTAGCCAGGCATGGCGCCGCACACCTGGGGTCCCATCTACAAGGGAGGCTGAAGCAGAAGGATCACGTGAGTGCAGGAAGTTGAGGCCACAGTGAGCCATGTTTGTGCCACTGCACTCCAGCCCAGGTGCCCCCCCAAAAAAAGAAAAAGTGTTGGTGGTGAAACTCCATCTCTACCGAAATACAAAACTTTAGCCAGGCGTGGTGGCGGGCGCCTGTTGTCCCAGCTACTTGAGAGGCTGAGGCAGAATGGCGTGAACCTGGGAGGCAGAGCTTGTAGTGAGCCGAGATCGCGTGACTGCCCTCCAGCCTGGACGACAGAGCGAGACTCTGTCTCAAAAAAAAAAAAAAAACAAAGAAAAAGAAGAAGTGTTGGGATTACAGGCCTGAGCCACCATGCCAGGCCTTAGATTTTTGTTTTCTTTTTCGAGACAGTGTCTTGCTTTCTTGCCCAGGCTGGAGTGTAATGATGCAGCCACAGCTCACTGCAGCCTGCAACCCTTGGCCTCAAGAGATCCTTTCACCTCAGCCTCCCAAAGTGCTGGGGTTATAGGCCTGAGTTACCACATCCAGTCTGGTCAGAAATGTTATAGAAGAAAGGCAGAGGAGTGATTCAATTTGTGTCCTTTTAACAATTAACACAGTTACAATTATAACAAAAATTTTAACTACAAATTCAACAGATTTATCTTCATAGCTTTCACAATCGTTATTAAAAATCAGGTACCAACCAAACTTTTTTCTCCACTATAGAATTCTCCCTACCACCACCATTTTAATTGGAGTCTCTGTAAGTTGTCTTTTGCTGCATCTGTTATACCGGCATGAAAAAGGACTTCCTGAATTTATTGGCCCTGAGCTTGGAATTTTCCTGGAGTTTTTCACCATGTGGTAGTTCCCACCAATGTTTTTGGTTATTTTCTCTACTCTCATTTCTCCATTTGTTACAGTGTGGATATGTGTCCCCAGCCCCAAAGTCTCACATTGAAATGTAATCCCCAGTGTTGGAGGTGGGGTCTGGTGGGAGGTGACTGGATCATGGTGGTGGATTTCTCATGAATGCTCTAGCACCATTTCCCTTGGTACTGTTCTCATGGTAGTGAGTTCTCATGAGATCTGGTCATTTGTATCAGCATGCAAGAAGGATGTTAATTTTTGGGTGATGGAATGGTTATGGATTTACTATATGTATTCTCTCAAAATTCATGTTGAAGCCCAGTGTGACTGTATTTGGGGTTAAAAAAAAAATTAAGGTTAAATGAGGCCATGAAGGTGAAGCCCTGATCCATTGGGATCAGTGCCCTTATAGGAAGAGACACCAGAGAGCTCACTCTTCTCTCTCCTCATGGACTCTGAGGAAAAGGCCATGTGAGGACAAAATGAAAAGGCAGCTGTCTGCAAACCAGGAAGAGAGCACGCACCAGAAATCAAGTCATGCCAGACCTTTATCTGGGACTTCTACCTCCGTAACTGTGAGAAGTCAGTTTCTGTTGTTTCAGCCACGTAGCCTGTGGACATTCGTTATGGCAGCCCTAGCTGACTGAGTATGCTCAAATTCCATCCCTGCTATGTGGCAGTCCCTGGCTACTAACCTTGGGTAATTTAATGTCTTTTCACCAGTGTCCTCATCTGTAAAATGTAGGTAGGAATACTATCTACTTCATAGGAGTCATGAGGACCAAATGATATAATATTTATAAGAGCTTAGAATAGTGCCTAGTGCACAGTAAACACTAAAGTGTTAATCATCTACAGCAAATGCAATGATAATTATTTTTTAATTTTTCTAGAGACAGGGTCTCACTGTCGCCAAGGCTGGAGTATGGTGGTGCAATCACAGCTCACTACAGCCTCGACCTCCTGGGCTCAAGCAGTCTTCCCTCCTGAGTAGCTGGGATTACAATCATGCACCACTACATCAGCTAATTTTTTAATCTTTTATGAGACGGGGTCTGACTGTGCTGCCTGGGCTGGTCTTAAACTCCTGGGTTTAAGTGATTCTCCCACCTCAGCCTCCCCAACTGCTGGGATTACAGGCATGAGACACCATGCTCAGCCCAGTAATAATTTCATGTGAATGTTTCCTATAGTGCCCTTTGATAAAAAGCTGAGAGCGTAATAATAAAATGTTAGTTTAGGTAATTCTACAAACTTCAAGATAATGGTGGCAGTATTATGAAGACTAGCTTGATTTAAAGATACCACTTAGAATAACTATAAGAATACATGGACTTGTTCCTAAGTTTAATGAAGTATTATTAGTGGTTTTGTGTTTTGTTCGAGATCATAACAATCTCCTATTTTTTTTCTACAAGCTTTGACATTTGCCTTTTGTATGTATGTCTAGAATCTATCTCAAATTAATGTTTGAATATGATGTGATATATGAGCCAAGCTTCCTTTCTTTCCCCACATGGAACCCAGTTGCTCCACCAAAATGAATTGAAAAGATTATTTCATCTCCATTGAATCACATGAAGCTGAAAATGATTGTGAGGTCTATTTCTGGATTTGTATTCTGTTCCATTGGTCTATGTCTATTTTCTTTTTCTTTTTCCTTTTTTGAGACAGAGTCTCGCTCTGTCGACTAGGCTGGAGTACAGTGGTGCTACCTTGGCTCACTGCAACCTCTGCCTCCTGGGTTCAATCAATTCTCCTACCTCAGCCTCCCGAGTAGCTGGGATTACAGGTGCCCACAACACCTGGCTAATTTTTGTATTTTTAATAGAGACGGGGTTTCGCCATGTTGGCCAGGCTGGTCTTGAACTCCTGACCTCAGGTGATCCACCCATCTCAGCCTGCCAAAGTGCTGGGATTACAAGCGTGAGCCACCGTGCCCGACCCTCTTTGTTTTCTTTATATGGAGTCTCACTCAGTCACCCAGGCTGGATGGATTACAGTGATGATATCTAGGCTCACTGCAACCTCTGCCTCCTGGGTTCAAGCAATTCTCCTGCCTCAGCCTCCCCAGGAGCTGGGACTACAGGCTCATGCCCCCACGCCCAGCTAATTTTTGTATTTTCAGTAGAGACAGGGTTTTGCCATGTTGGCCAGGCTAGTCTCAAACTCCTAACCTCAAGTAATCCATCGGCCTCGACCTCCCAAAGTGCAGGGATTATAGGCATGAGCCACGGCACCTGGCCCTGGTCTATGTCTGTCTTTATGCTAATATCACACTATCTTAATAGTAGTTGCTTTATATTAAGCATTGAAATCTGGTAAAGTAAGTTCTTCAACTTTGTTCTTCAAGGTTGGCTTGGCTACACTAGTTCCTCTGCATTTTCACATACATTTTAGTCTCAACATGTCAATTTACACACACACACAGACCTGCTAGGATTCTGATTGGAATTGCATTGAATCTATAAATTAGACCAATATGAGTAGCATTGACTTAATAATATCAAGCCTTGGCCAGGCGCAGTGGCTCACACCTGTAATCCCAGCACTTTGGGAGGCTGAGGCGGGCAGAAAACTTGAGTCCAGGAGTTTGAGACCAGCCTGGGCAACATGGCAAAACCCTGTCTCTACAAAAAATATAAAAATTAGCCAGGCGTGGTGGCATGCACCTGTCATCCCAGCTACTTGGGAGGCTGAGGCACGAGGATTGCTTGAGCCCAGGAAGGGGTAGTTGCAGTGAGCCGAGATTGCACCATTGCACTGCAGCCTGGGAGATGGTAATGAAACCCTGTCTCAAAAGTAACAATAATAATAATAATATCAAGCCTTCCAATCCATGAACTTTATCTACCTACCTACTTATGTAGCTTTCTGGTTACATAGACTATATGTGTTTCGTAATGATGGGGATACAGTCTGACAAATGCATTGTTAGGCAATTTTGTTGTTGTGTGAACATCATAAAATGTACTTACACAAACTAAGATGGTAGAGCCTACTATATACCTAGGCTATATGGTAAAGCCTATTGCTGCTAGGCTATAAACCTATACATGTTACTATGCTGAATATTGTAGGCAGTTGTAATACAATGTTAAGTATTTGTGCATCTAAACATAGAAAAAGTAATGCTTTGCCTTATGATGTTATGAAGGCAACAATGTCACTAGGCAACTAGCAATTAGGCTGCAGTGCAATGGTGCAATCCCAACTCACTGCAACCTCCGTCTCCCAGGTTCAAGCGATTCTCCTCCTCAGCCTCCCAAGTAGCTGGGATTACAGGCATGTGCCACCACACCCGGCTAATTTTTTTTATTATTAGTAGAGACAAGGTTTCACCATTTTGTCCAGGCTGGTCTCGAACTCCTGACCTCAGGTGATCTACCTGCCTCAGTTCATACAGCTAAAGACTAGATTGTTTTCCTCACAAGATAACATTCATTTATAGCTCTAATGCTGAAAGAGCAGCTTTTTAATGTAACAAATGATCTAGATACAGAAGTCATAGGTTTCTCTTCCTATGAGAAAAACGTTCAACAAAATATAAATCAAACAGCATCCCAGAGGCAATAGAATCTCATTGTACTGAAATGTTTACAAATTAAGGCTACCTTGGCATATAAACAATTTACAATTTATGATGGAACATTCCCATCAAATTGTTTACATATAAGAATTCAAGGCCGGGCGCGGTGGCTCACGCCTGTAATCCCAGCACTTTGGGAGGCTGAGGCGGGCGGATCACAAGGTCAGGAGATCGAGACCACGGTGAAACCCCGTCTCTACTAAAAATACAAAAAATTAGCCAGGCACGGTGGCGGTTGCCTGTAGTCCCAGCTACTCAGGAGGCTGAGGCAGGAGAATGGAGTGAACCAGGGAGGCGGAGCTTACAGTGAGCCGAGATCGCGCCACTGCACTCCAGCCTGGGTGACAGCGCGAGACTCCGTCTCAAAAAAAAAAAAAAAAAAGAATTCAAGGCCAGGTGTGGTGGCTCACACCTGTAATCCCAGCACTTTGGGAGGCTGAGGCAAGTAGATCACCTGAGGTCAGGAGTTCGAGACCAGCCTGGACAAAATGTTGAAACCTCGTCTCTACTAATAAAAAAATTAGCCGGGCCTGGTGGCACATGCCTGTAATCCCAGCTACTCGGGAGGCTGAGGAGGAGAATCGCTTGAACCTGGGAGGCAGAGGTGGCAGTGAGCTGAGATCACACCATTGCACCCCAGCCTGGGGGGAATGAAAAAAGTGAAACTCCATCTCAAAAAAAAAAAAAAAAAAAAAATTCAAGCAATTTATTAAAGAATCATCAGTGGGGCTCAGTTCAAACAAGTTAATATTATGCATCCTTACATTCAACTTAGTACACTCAGTTGCTATAAGGAGAGTAACTGTCGTCTTACTTCGGGAAACACCACTAGTAATGTTAAGAATCCAAACCAGTCAAAGGGCAAAGTATTACAGCATTTGGCTCATGAATGAAAAAGCCTACAATTATAATTTAGTTTTTCTAATTAGAACATGATCCAAATATGGGACGTTTTCTTGTTTTTCTTTGCTTTTGTGGCTCTAATACCCTTTTGGTTTTCTAAGCAAGCTGAATACATTTCCTGATCAGTAATGCCATTGAACAAATGATCTACACAATTCAGATTTTTACTAAATCCAGGTTTCAAGATGGCACAATGTTCCTAAGTTATGTTTCAATTAGTACATCTTTCTGATGCCAGGGAAAAGAAAACAAGGACTAATATGTCCTATAAAAAATGGTGACATATTCCTAAAGCTGTGTATTTATTTATGAAGAAAAGATGATTGTCCCACTTTATGCATGTGTAGATCCTGTTTTAGCCACTATGACAGAAGAAAGTCTCAGTGTAGAGGTCTACAATTCCGATAAATGTCTCTGCATTTCCCTACATTAAGTTTAGCTACTTTCTGTCCAGAATTATAACCACAGACCCTGAGATGTAGCTCTCAGATCTCAAAATGTCTTTCTTTTTTAGAAAATGGATTCCAGGAAGATTAAAAAGCAATACCAGCAGGTATAGGTGCAGAATTAGATGTAATCATTCAAAGCATTCAAGTAAAATTATGGCACTATAAATATCAGAAAAGCATCCCTTAGGTGTTCAAAACAAAACGTGTAAGTCATTCCTAACTCAGTGGAGCTTTATAGCATTTTCCCAGACAGGAAGGGGAAAAACAGTTAACATTTGAAAGTCCTGAAAGCTTTTCCCTTGGTTAATTACATTAGATGGCTTGTCTTTGATCGAATTCCTTCTTTTTTTTTTTTTCTTTTGAGATGTATTCTTGCTATGTTGCCCAGGCTGGAGTGCAGTGACTCGATCTCGGCTCACTGCAACCTCTGCCCCCCTGGCTCAAGTGATTCTCCTGCCTCAGCCTCCCGAGTAGCTGGGATTACAGGCGCCTGCCATCATGCCCAGCTAATTTTTGTATTTTTAGTAGAGACAGGGTTTCACCATGTTGGCCAGGCTGGTCTGGAACTCCTGATCTCGTGATCCTCCCACCTCGGCCTCCCAAAGTGCTGGGATTACAGGTGCAAGCCACCGCGCCTGGCCAAATTCCTTCTTTTTTAAACATGGATAAAAGTATTACGGGCCAAGCATGGTGGCTCACATCTGTTATCCCAACACTTTGGGAGGCCAATGTGGCTGGATCACTTGAGACCAAGAGTTTGAGACTAGCCTGACCAAGATGGTGAAACCCTGTCTCTACTAAAAATACAAAAATTAGCTGGGTGTGGTGGCCTGCACTTGCAAGCTACTCAGGAGGCTGAAGTGTAAGAATTGCTTGAACCTGGGAGATGGAGGTTGCAGTGAGCCGAGATCACGCCACCGTACTCCACCCTGGGCGACAGAGGGAGACTCCATCTCAAAAAGAAAAAAAAAGAAGTATTACTGTTAAAACAGACAACATGTTGCAAATTAATTCTCATATAACGTACTCCAACAAAGCTTAGAAAATAAAGATGTTGAGGTGGCTTGTGACTAAGTCGAATAGTACTTTCCTCTGCTGACAACTTCTTTATATGTTGGACCCAACACTATGGTATGTTCAATTGTGCTGTATATGATCCTTTAATGTCACATGATGGTGGGTATGGATCTACAATGCCCAAGTCACACAGATTCCTCAGAGCCATCAAGTACTTACTTTATCCCACAGCTCCATTATAATCTTATGGGACAGTGTCATATATGTGGTCCATCATTGACTGAAATGTGGAAATGTCATCATGTGGCGCATGACTGTATACACACTGTCAGCCATCACGTCCATGGATTCAACCAACTGCAGCTCAAAAACATTCAGGAAAAAAAAATGGATGGTTTCATCCGCACTGAATATGTACAGCCTTTTTTTCCTTGTCATTCTCTAAACAATATGGTATAACAAATATTTACATATCAGTTTGTATCAGGTACTGTAAGTATCTAGACATGATTTAAAGAATACAGGAGGATGAGCATAGGTTATATGGAAATACTACATCATTTTATATAAGGGCCTTGGACATCTGTGGATTTTGGAATCCTAGAGGGTCCTGGAACCAATCTCCCACAGATACCAGGGGACAGTGTGTATTTATATATGTAAGCACTCTGTGTGTGTGTGTGTGTCTCTCTCTCTATATATATGTATATATAGTCTGTATATATGTGTGTGTATATATGTACAGTCTCTATATATACTCTATACTATAAACTAAAGCCACTATATATAAACACTGTACACACATATATATAAAATATATAGAATACACATTGCTATATATATATACACACACACATATATACACACACACACACACACACACACATATATATATTTTAGGTCTTCTTTACCTTCTCAGCAATATTTTGTAGTTTTTAGTGAAGTACATCTTTCTAAGGTGTATTTCTTAGTATTTGTTTTTGACAGTAATGTAGGCAGTGTTTACTGAGTTTCATTTTCCAATTCTTTGTGCTAATCCATATAAATACAATTAATTTTTGTATGTTGATCTTTTATTTAGTTTCTTTCTAAATAAGTTTATTGTTTGTAGATTCTTTTGGATTTTCTATGAATACAATCATGTAATCTACACATAAACACAGCTTTATTTCTTCCTTTCCAATTCTTTTTTGAGAGACAGGGTCTCACCAGGTCACTCAGGCTGCAGTGATGCAATGATAGTTCACTGCGGCCTCGATCAAATTCCTGGGCTCAAGCAATCGTCACACCTCGGCCTCCCAAAGTGCTGAGATTACAGGTGTAAGCCACTGTGCTCAGCCTACAATCTTTATATATTTTTTTCTCCTTACCTATGGCTCAAACCTTTAGTAAAATATTGACAAGAAACAGTGATAGTAAATATCCTTATCTTGTTGTGGACCTAAGGGAGAGAGTGCTCAGTATTTCCTCTTCAGGTATGTTAACTATAGGATTTTTATAGACATCTTCTATCAGATCATCTATGTTCCTTGTATTTCTAGCCTGCTGAGAGTTTTTATCATAAGTGGGTGTTTACTTTTATAGTTTCTGAATTTGAGATTATCACATGATTTTTCTCCCTTATTCAGTGAAAGTGGTAAATTACATTGATTTCGGAATGTTTACCCAATCTTGCATTCCTGAATAAATCCTATGTGGTCCTGATATATCATCCTTTAAAAAAAAAAAAAAAAAAAATTCGCTGGGCGTGGTGGCTCAGGCCTGTAATCCTAGCACTTTGGGAGGCCAAGGCAGGTGGATCACCTGAGGTCAGGAGTTAGAAACTAGCCTGGCCAACATGGTGAAACCTCGTCTCTACTAAAAATACAAAAAACATTAGCTGGGCATTGTGGCATGTGCCTGTAATCCCAGCTACTAGGGAGGCTGAGGCAGAAGAATCACTTGAACCAGGGAGGTGGAGGTTGCAGTGAACCGAGATGGCACCACTGCACATCAGAGCGAGACTGTGTCTCAAACAATCTCTTGGCCAGGCACGGTGGCTCACACCTGTAATCCCAGCACTTTGGGAGGCTGAGGCAGGTGGATCACTTGAGGTCAGGAACTTGAGACCAGCCTGGCCAACACGGGGAAACCCCATCTCTACTAAAAGAAGTACAAAAATTAGCTGGGCATGGTGGTGCACACCTGTAATCCCAACTACTCGGGAGGCTGAGGCAGGAGAATCTCTTGAACCCCGGGAGGTGGAGGTTGCAGTGAGCCTAGATCGCGCCACTGCACTACAACCTGGGTGACAAGAGTGAGACTCCATCTCAAAACAACAACAACAAAAAAAAACCTCTGGATTTTCCAACTTTTTTTTAAGGATGTTCAAGAGAAATATTGACTTGTAACATTTTTGTAAAGTCCCATCTCAGGTTTTGGTGTTAAGAGTTGCGCTAAACTCAGAAAACCAGTTGGAACATGTTCCTTCTATCTCTAATCTCAGGGTATATAAAAAATTATTTTTTTCAGAAGAATTCATCAGCAAAGCATTCTGAGGCTGCAATTATATTATTTTTTTTGTGTGGAAAGATTTTCAATTACAGATTCATTCTCATTAATAGATACAAGATTTTGGGATTTCTTCTGTCAGTTTTAAGCTGTATTTTCCTGTATCATCTAACTTATCAGATTTACTGGAACAAATTAAGCTTAAGAACAGGCAAAATTAATTGAGTGTTAGAATAGTGATTTCTTCTAGGGGTACTGATTGAGAAGAACATGACCTGGAGTAACACAGATTTTCTCCATCTTGACCTGGGTCATTATTAGGTGTTAATATAAAAATCCATTAAATGTACTTAATTTAACTTTAATGTAAACATATTACAATTTAAAAATTACATGGAAAATAAACTTAAGATTTTGATGCTTACTCAAGACTGAAAATTTTGAGTTCAAGTGTGGCCTGAGAGCTGATTTGAGTGCTTACTGGAGATCTAAATTTTCAAAGTGAATGGTTCCTATGCTAGGATATCTTATTTATATCATTTCCTCCTAGCAATCATAGAATTTGCTTATTCTTATCTCTTCCAATAGACAGCAGAGAAATAAATCATGTGAAATTGAAGAGAGTAAGTTCCAGTGTTTACATGACAAGGAACAAATGGACTACATATACTGTTTTTTGTTGTTGAAATGGAGTCTCACTCTGTCACCCAGGCTGGAGTGCAGTGGTGTGATCTCGGCTGACCTCAGCTCACTGCAACCTCTGCCTCCTGGGTTCAAGTGATTCTCGTGCCTCAGTCTCCTGAGTAGCTAGGACTATAGATGTGCACCACCATGCCCAGCTAATTTTTGTATTTTTAGTAGAGATAGGGTTTTGCCATGTTGGACAGGCTGGTGTTGAACTCCTGGCCTTAAGTGATCCACCCACCTCAGCCTCCCAAAGTGCTGGGATTACAGGCATGAGCCATGGATTACATACACTTTAGACAGTTCTTCATTCATCTTTTTCTGTCAGATATTTAAGGTGGAACTAGATAGAAAATAGTTCAAAACCTGAAGGAAAGCCTCAAGAGTGAATATTGTTGCTTTGTTCACTGGAACCCGTAAATTCCTACTTTAAAAAAAAATTATTTTATTACAAGTACGTTTTTCTTAATTAAGATAAAAAATAAGCATCAAAGCAGCAGCAAAATTCCCCCTTCCCCACTCCCACCCAGTTCCTCTGTCAGTCACAACAGCAAACATTCGGGGAGCCCTGAAGTATGTACAAGGCACAATTCAGTTACTTAATCCTCAACACAAACCTTTAGGTACTGTACCTACTTCATGAATGAAAAAACTAAGAAATAAGGGAGTTTTAATAGCTTGTCTATGGCTATACAGATTAATAAATAGTAAAACCAGGATTTGGTCTTGGCTCCCAAGTCTCTTTTTAAAACAATCTGCAATATTATAACCCACAATTGGTTTCAGTTTTCAAATAGTCCTTCTATGCACTATGTAGACATACTTATTTAATACAATGGAGTCATTCTATACTTTTATCCATATAACTGTTCTCCTACAAATGAATATTTAACATATTTACCTTTTTTCACTTTATAATTATATATAAAATTATACAGACAGAAATAAGCTAAATATATATATGTCCAGAAGTGGAGTTGCTAGTCAAAGTGTATTTGTTCTTTCTCAGTATTTTAAAGTTTTCCCATTCAGATCTATGAAAATGTGTGGTTTTTTTTTCAAAATTTGCCTCTTCCTATTTCTTCTTGTAGATAATCATTTGTCCCAGGAATCTTTATATCTGGTAGAACAAATCCAAAATCTTGTTCTTCGAAATTACCTTAGCTATTCATGGCGTCTTCTACACACAGTAGTTCCCCTTTATCCATAGTTTTGCTTACCTCAGTTATCAGAGGTCAACTGCAGTCTGAAAATATTAAATGGAAAATTCCAGAAACAATTCATGAGTTTTAACTTGTGAGCAGTTCTGAGTAGCATGATAAAATCTCACACCATCCTGGCTCTGCCTGCTGTAGATACTACTTGCCCATTAGTCACATGTAGCTGTCTCGGTTATCAGATTTAAAAAACATAGTATTATGCAGGGTTTGGTACTATTTGCAGTTTCAGGCACTGAGTGGTGAGTCTTGGATCACGTACCCACAGATAAGGTGAGACTACTGTAAATGTTACTAGTGATTCATGCAAATCTATCAATGCTAATAATAGTTTATCTTGTGTACTTTACATAGACAATCACTTAAGTCTAACATTAATAACTTTTTCTGGCCAGGTACAGTTGCTCACACCTGTAATCCTCCCATTTTGGCCTCCCAAAGTAGGAGGATCACTCGAAGCCAGGAGTTTGAGACCCGCCTGGGCAATATAGTGAGACTCTGTCTTCTAAAAATAAAATTAAAAATTAGCCGGGCATAGTGACATGTACCTGTAAGTCCCGGCTGTTTGGGAGACTGAGGCGGTAGGATGACTTGAGCCCAGGATTTCAAGGCTGCAGTGAGCTATGATCGCACCACTGCACTCCAGCCTGGGTGACAGAGCAAGACCCTGTCATTCATAGATAGATAGATAGATAGATAGATAGATAGATAGATAGATAGATAGATAGACAGACAGACAGACAGATAGATACAGACAGACAGACAGACAGATAAAATTATGCCTTTTCAAACCCTTCTCTACCTTCCTCCATCCCTCAAAACTGCAGACTACCTGAACAGTAACTAATAATGGACATCCTTGTCTATTCCTCATCTTAAAATAAATGTGTCTAACATTCTACCCCAAGTATGTTTGCTGGATTACATTTTAGAAATAATTACAATAGGCCGGGCGCGGTGGCTCACGCCTGTAATCCCAGCACTTTGGGAGGCCGAGGCGGGCGGATCACAAGGTCAGGAGATGGAGACCACGGTGAAACCCCGTCTCTACTAAAAATACAAAAAATTAGCCGGCGCGGTTGTGGGCGCCTGTAGTCCCAGCTACTCAGGAGGCTGCGCCAGGAGAATGGCGGGAACCCGGGAGGCGGAGCTTGCAGTGAGCCGAGATCGCGCCACTGCACTCCAGCCTGGGCGACAGAGCGAGACTCCGTCTCAAAAGAAAAAAAAAAGAAAGAAAGAAATAATTACAATAGTTAAATAAGAGAACTAAAACATCACTTTTTTTTTTTTTGAGACAGAGTCTCGTTCTGTCACCCAGGCTGGAGTGCAGTGGCGTGATCTCAGCTCACTGCAACCTCCGCCTCCTAGATTCAAGCGATTCTTCTGCCTAAGTCTCCACACTAACTGGGACTACAGACACCACCACCATGCCCAGCTAATTTTTTGTACGTTTTGTAGAGACGGGGTTTCAACCTGTTGGCGAGGCTGGTCTCGAACTCCTGACCTCAAGTGATCCACCAGCCTCGGCCTCCCAAAGTGCTAGGATTATAGGGTGAGCCACTATGTCTGGCCTAAAACATCATTTTTTAAATGAGTCTAAAATCATGACTCTTACTACAAAACAAAAGAAGTAGTAGAGGCTTAGAATAAAGTGAAAATGTGCAAATTTCATTTTATATAGGAGGCAGTCGATGGCAACTTTTATTCCTGAAGTTACTCATTCAAGAAATTGTTTTAAGTATGTCTCTGACATATTTAAAGCTGAATAGAAAATAGTATGTACACCTTACAAATTAAGAGAAGGCCCCCAAATTCAAATTTTAAAATTCTTGGCTCGGGGGCGTTGGCTCATGCCTGTAATCCTAACATTTTTGGAGGCCAAGGTGGGTGGATTGCTTGAGCCCAGGAATTTGAGACCAGCCTGGGCAACATGGTAAAACCCCATCTCGACTAAAAATACATACATTAAAAAAAAAAATTAGACAGGCAAGGTGGCATGCACCTGTAGTTCCAGCTACTTGGGAGGCTGAGGTGAGAGGATCACCCAAGATCACGCCACTGCACTCCACCCAGGTGATGAGTGAGTCCCTGTCTCAAAATAAAACCAAAAAAATTCTTTTCAGAAAAGATTAAAAACAAAACAATTAACACTAAGAAGAAAAAAAAAAGCAGACAAGCAGAGCATAAAATTAAAAGAAGACCATCTAATTGTGGTAATGCTAAAACTGAATGTCAAATTCAAAATGTTAAAAAATGTAAATAAATGGGACAAAAATTAAGTAGTTGTGAGCCTTTATGTGCTGAGTATAGCACTGAATACAAAAAGCAAAAGGGATTCAAATATACAAAGCACTGAATAAAAAGGAAAAAAATACATTAACAGCAGTATCGGCTTCATTTTCCATTTCTCACTACTTGAGAGAAATAAGCATATAGAGAATCCACCAGTGTTTAATTATTAATATTGATTAAATGGATAGATAACAAATTGCACTGAAGAACACATCCTTCCTAGCACCGGGGAAATAGTTACAAAATGTCTGCTTAGCAGGTTAAAAAGAAATCCTGAATAAATTTCCAGAAGCAGACTACATACACTAACTCTGTGTATTAGAACTACAAACTGTTAACAAAAACTAAAAAATAAAATATACCCAACCACATGGAAATAGAAACATACTATCCTAAACAACTCAGATCAAGTAGTCACATTTTAGCCACTAAATACTTAGAAAACAGTAATGAAAACACTTTTTTTTTTTTGGAAACAGAGCCTCGCTGTGTCGCCCAGGTTGGAATGCAGTGGCATAATCTCAGCTCACTGCAACCTCCACCTCCCAGGTTCAAATAGCTGGGATTACAGGTGCACACCACTATGCCTGGCTGATTTTTGTATTTTTAGTCGAGATGGGGTTTCCCCATGTTGACCAGGCTTGTCTCAGACTCCTAGGATCAAGCAATCCTCATGTTTTGGCCTCCCAAAGGGCTGGGATTACAGGCGTGAACCACCGTGTGTGAATGAAAACGTTTTTAACCTACAGGATGGAACCAAATAAATAACCAGAGGAGATTCATAACATTAAAATGGTTCCTTTGAGAACTGAAAAAAAAATAAATGGACCAATTATTCAACTCAATAAATAGGAATAAATAAGGGAAGTAGAAGAAGGAATCAAAGTAAAAATACCTAAATAAATTAGAAAATAAATGATAGTTTCTTATTCCCAGGTGGTGAGAGAGAGAATGGAGGTAGCCTGGGCAAACCTTAGCTAGTTTAATCAAGAAAGAGAGAAAAGACACAAAAAGTGTATGTAATTATAAAATGTATTTAAAATATTTAGATTATGTGCAATTATAGGCTTAAGACATTTTAAATAAAAGGTAAATGATGAATTTCCAGAAAAAGGGAAATTACCAAGATTTACCTGGTAAACAGACCTGTCAACAGACCAACACATAAGGAAATAGAAACATGAAAGAATTACTTTCAAGAGCCAAGTATATCTGCTTATAAATAAAATAGCTCCAACTTCAAAAAACAGGTAATTCTCAGGAGATATATACACACACACACACACACACACACACACACACACACACACATACTTTTTTTTGTTGTTTGTTTTTTTTGAGACAGGGTCTCACTTTGTCACCCAGACTGGACACTGGCTCAATCTCAGCTCACTGCAACCTCTGCCTCCCAGGTTCAAGTAATTCTCCTGCTTGAGTCTCCCGAGTAGCCAGGATTATAGGCATGCGCCACCATGCCCGGCTAAGTTCTTTGTATTTTTGGTGGTAACAGGGTTTCACCATGTTGCCCAGGCTGGTCTTGAACTCCTGAGCTCAAGCAATCCACCCGCCGCAGTCTCCCAAATGTCGGGATTACAGATGTGAGCCACGGCACCCAAGAGGATCTATATTCTGAATAAAACATTAGTTTTCCAGTTTATTCTGCCAACCTGTCATAACCTGTTAATAAAATTAATATAGATACAAAACATAGATACAAAGTCCCAAATACATGGTTAGGAATTAGAACATAACAGCATTGTAAATTAATGGTTATTACATTCTATTAATAAAATTGGTGTCTGTCATCAAAAGATCAAATGCATATAATGTCATTTGAAAAAAAAAACTTTAACAGCTGATCCTAATAAGCAGGCTTCATGAAAAAAGATTCTTCTTAAACATAATATTCTATTTTTAACCTATAAATTACACGAGTGAAACACTAAAAATCAGATACCAGTAAAATCAGAAACAAGAATGCCCATTATTATACTTACTCACTGAAAACTATTAAAAATGATGATAAAAATTATGTGGCTAGTTTAACAGCAACAATAATCAGCTTTACAGTATAAGTGGTGACTAGTTAAAAATATTATAATACTTACGAGGAGTCCGTATCTAAAAGCCACAAAAATATTTTTGGAAACTTAAAAAAAGAACATAAAGAAAAGTTTGGAACCCTTACCAGCCTGGCCAACATGATGAAATACCGTCTCTACTAAAAATACAAAAATTAGCCAAGTGTGGTGGCAGGGGCCTGTAATCCCAGCTACTTGGGAGGCTGAGGAAGGAGAAACTTGAACCTGGGAGGCAGAGGCTGCAATGAGCTGAGATTACGCCACCACATTCCAGCCTGGGCGACAGAGTGAAACTCTGTCTCAAAAAAAAAAAAAAAAAAAAAAAAACTCTTAATGGGGAACATGTAAAACAACAATTCTACTAAGTTCTCAATGGAAAGATCCCCTAAGTAAAAAACATTTAATATGTTTCTAATTAAAATCCTAACAGAATACTTGAGAAAATAATCTGAATGATTCTGAAAGTCACATGGAAAAATAGACAGGAATAGAAAACTCTGAAAAGGGGACAATTAAAATTCTGCCTGACAAATTTTATGTGGTACACATTGTTCGAGGAATTGAAAATAAAGTGATTTTTGAAACACACACTGTCAGATGCCTAGTTTATAATGATACAAGTGTAGGCCTTGTAAACAGAAGAGAAAGATTAAAAAAAAAAGTGTAAAAAAGTTGGATCCATATCTGAAAACAAACATCTATAAAATAAATTATAGAATGGTTTAGAATTAAATGTATACTAAAATATGTGTAAATATTTAAATAACCTTGGAGTAGGAAAATTTCTCTAAAGAGAAATAAGGAAAAGATTAACAGCCTTAACTACATAAAATATTTTTATATTAACTACAAATATATTTGTTATGGGACAATTTTAATATATACATACAATATATTGTATATATGCATATATGTATGTATATTGTATATATTGTATATATAATATATAGCATATACAGTAGACATACATAATACACATTTACAATATATACAATATATACATATACACGTATATTATGCATACATATATAGTATATATTATGCATACAAAAGTATGTATATGTATATACATAATATTATTAGGATCTGCTGTTAAAGGTTTTTTTCAAACATCTGAATAGTTAATAAAAGACCTGGCTAACATGTGAAGTGTTGGACTTCACTAGTAATCCAAGAAATATGAATTAAAACAAGAGGAGTTACCACCTGTCTAACAAAGATCTCTTAACTTTTAAGTACCCAACATGGCTAAATGAAAAGGTTAAGGAACAGGAATGTGAAATTGGTAAACTTTTCCCTAGAGAGATTTGGATCTAGCAAACATTTTAAAAGTGCATTCTTTATACCAGCAACTCCAAGGAAATTAATTTATGTTTGTGTGTATGTATGTATTTTTGTGGATTTTCATCACATTATTTGTAACAGAAAATCCAAAATATTGTGTCCAGCAATGAGAAATTGTGAAAGTATGGTTCCTCTATAAAGCAATAATTTACAACCATTAAAAAGAGGGTGGGCTGGGCACACTGGCTCATGTCTTTAATCCCAGCATTTTGGGAAGCCAAGGTAGGAGGACTGCTTGAGGTCAGGAGTTCAAGATCAGCCTGGGCAACACAGGGAGACTCCATCTCTACCAAAAATTTTAAAAATTAGCCAGGCATGGTGGTGCTCATTTGTAGTCCCAGCTACCTGGAAGGCTGAGGCAGGAGGATCACTCAAGCCTAGGAGTTTGAGGCTGCAGTGAGCCATGATCTTGACATTGCATTCCAGACTGGGGGGACAGAGTGAGGCCTTGTCTCTAAAAAATAAAAAAAACAAGAGGGTAGAATTTAATTGATTGATACCAAGAGATGTTCACAACATATTATTAAATGAAAAAAAACAAATTACAAAGCTATGGGCAGTATGATCCCATTGTTTTAAGAAAAATCAAACAAGATATGCATTTAAATACATCCATCAAAGGCAAAATATTAGGTGGTTATCTGGGGTTGTTCTTCTCTGTGTTCCTATTTCCGCATATGTACTAATTATAAAAAGAAAAAAGGATTCCACATCTTTTTTTTTTTTTTTTTTTTTTTTTTTGAGACGGAGTCTCGCTCTGTTGCCCAGGCTGGAGTGCAGTGGCCGGATCTCGGCTCACTGCAAGCTCTGCCTCCCGGGTTCACGCCATTCTCCTGCCTCAGCCTCCCCAGTAGCTGGGACTACAGGCGCCCGCCACCTCGCCCGGCTAGTTTTTTGTATTTTTTAGTAGAGACGGGGTTTCACCGTGTCAGCCAGGATGGTCTCGATCTCCTGACCTCGTGATCCGCCCGCCTCGGCCTCCCAAAGTGCTGGGATTACAGGCTTGAGCCACCGCGCCCGGCCAGGATTCCACATCTTAACCTTTGTCGAAAAAACACGGCACAGTGGATTACAAGTGGTCATCTTTATCAGATAAAAACTTCAAAAAGTCTGTTCTGGATAGAAGCAAAAAGCATACAAGGCTGAAAAATGGCCTGGGAGTGTTATGGCAATTTATTTACAGACTATTGAATACAGCCTGAAAAAAAATGGTAAAAAACAAATGGTTTATATTAATACATTAGATGTTAACAGTTTCAAGACTTAACTTTCAATCGTTCTTGCAAAAGGGTACAATACTTTTACAACAAATTAACTGGGAAAAAACTTAAAAGAGTGATTCTGTATTCACCATAGAGCCTCATTTGAATACAATTAGAAAATTCATTTTTAATTGGACATTTGATAGGCTGAAATGAGTTAAGACCCACAGACTCTGTCAGTCCATAAAATTAAAAGAATAAGTTCTTCCCATTACGATAAAAATTTTCCATTTTCGCTGTCTTCAACTGGATCCCATGACAGCTTATTAATAGCTTTTATTTTTAAGTAGAAACATTTAAGAAATTATCTGGAGAAGCTTTTGGTAAATGGCAAACTATTGCTCCCCTTAAAACACCACTTGAAATTACAAAACCCTGAAAGTATTTTTGTTGATTTTTTAAGAAAAAGTTCCAAATCAATAGGTTTTATTGCATAAAACCTTGAAAGAACTTAAAAGCGAATTATGTTTGCAAGACTACTGATAACCAATCTTCTTTGAACAAATGAAAAATATATACAGGATTTGCCTTTTCAAAGATTATCCATATATGAAACAAACAGCCCCTTCAGGCTCCTAGATTTTGAAAATGTCTTTTTCTGTTTTTTTCTAAATAAAAATTGTTTTTTAAGCAGACTTTTTAAAGCCACTTGTGTTAAGCCATTAGTCCAACAGTCTAAATTTAATTATTTTACTGTATCACTGGTCAAGTTATTTTGAAGCAATTTCCCTATTAAAAAGTTAAGTATTTACTGCAGAATTTGGGTATGGCTTAGAGGAACAAGCACAGGCAATCCAGTCGCCAAAGTTTCTGGCAATCCCTTTCTCTAAGCCTTATTTTTCTTAGCTGTAAAGTAAGAAGACTGACCGGATAATTTTAGATTATTGGGACATCTCATTCAGACTTTTAAAATATCAAAAGGCAGACTGGGCCAAAAAAAAAAAAATCGAAAGGATATTATATCCCAGCTGATCTATGGTCAAAACATGTATTTCAGCTTTTTTTTTTTTTTTTTTTTCGCTGTCTCCTACAGGAAGGATTCAGCTTTTTGGAAAAGAAAGCAAGTCCCCTCCCCCTAAAAAAAGAAAAAATAAAAATAAAAAAGGAAAACAAAAAGCCCTAGGATGAAAAATCATCCCAAATTGGATTAAGCTCAAAGCAAACAGCAAAACCTTAACTCAGAAGTACCAGATTAGATTGTAAACATTTACGTATTCACTTTTCATTTTTCTCAAGAAGCCTTGATATTTCTTACAAATAGGCCATTGCAAACTGACCAGATTCAACTTAAAATTTTATCACTGAATTTCCAGTTGTTTGATTTCTCTCCATAACCATCTCTATCCAAATTTCAATTTAAAATTTCAAAAAGATACTCAAATTTTCATGCCCTACATTCACTTAAGTACAATTTAGATACAGCTGAGGGTAGCAATACCACTAGCTTCTCCAGACATTTAAAAAATCTTGCTCACTGGCCGGGCACGATGGCTAACGCCTATAATCCCAGCACTTTGGGAGGCCAAAGCGGGCGGATCACGAGGTCAGAAAATCAAGACTATCCTTGCTAACATGAAGAAACCCCGTCTCTACTAAAAATACAAAAAATTAGCCGGGCGAGGTGGCGGGCGCCTGTAGTCCCAGCTACTCGGGAGGCTGAGGCAGGAGAATGGCGTGAACCCGGGAGGTGGAGCTTGCAGTGAGCCGATATCATGCCACTGCACTCCAGCCTGGGCGACAGAGCAAGACTCCGTCTCAAAAAAATAAATAAAAAAAAAATCTTGTTCACTGTCAGCACATTGGAAGTATGATTTAACACTGTTGATGATTATTGATGTTACCCCAAGGACTAGATTAGTACCTGGCATGTTGTAGGCACTGACTATGTATTTGCTGACTTAATAAAGCTCTCAATCACAGCTAGAATTATTACCTTATTTCACATTCCACAAATGACAACTCCTTAAAATTAGCATTTGAAGGTTTCACAAGTGACTTGCAACTCTCTAACAAATAATGAAGACGTGGGAAACATACTGAGTTGCATGCAGAAAAATCTGCTGTGTCAGTAAACACAAAAGGGAATTTCACATGGGAGAAGATAAATACTTTCTTCTTTTGGTAGGTCAAATCTTTTGTATTTTTGTCTTCTTAACTTGAAATCTGACTTACCTGCTTTTTTCCAAAAAATTTAAGCAATATTTTGTGTTCCTTAGATTTCACTCAAATTTTCAGCGATGACTGCTGTTATTGTAACTATAACCTACAGAATTAGTGATTTCCCAACTTTTTTCTATTAATCCGAATTCACTGAATTAAAATATTAAATGCTATGAAGGGAAGCATTAAAATTTTTTACTATCATATTTCATCAATTATAAGACAAATATTCTATATAATAACATGTCTGAATCTGGGATGCAGCTTATAATTGATGACATCTTAGCATTGTTTTGTGGCTTAATTGGCAAACATTTTTTCTTCTAAGTGATATATAAAAGACTGGTATGTCTCACAAGCAATGCTGTCTTAGGATAGTATTAGAAGTTCTAGTTCAAATTTTCAATTTCAAAGCAACAATTTCCCTGTCCTCCCAGCCACTCTCCCAACATAAATATATAACTGAAATGTTTGATTAGAAAAACTATCCAAACACAGTTCAATTTTATATAAAATATTTAATTTTTAAAACACAGGCTATTCATGTCACATAAATATCTTCAATTGTAGGTTAGCTGCTTATGGTCAGCAGAATTATCAAGTGTGACTATTAAGAATAACTTAGATACTGTCACTTATAGGAAAGTCTAAAGCTCTAAGACTCACCATATTAAAATTTCAGATACTTGAATACTGTTGCTATTTTGCTAATTTCAAAATATTTCTTCATTTCCTGCAATGTAGTTTATAAGTTGTTAGTAATCAATATTCAAATAAAAGCAAAATATTTTTTCTTCCATTCATTTCTTTCTCCCAACAATAAAGAGTCCATCAAAAAATAAAATGGTCAACTGATATCAACTGTTTTATAGTAGTAAAATGGTAAATTATCCTCTTTAAAATAATTTTACTGTTATCAAACTACAGGGCTTCCCACATACTGTTTTGAAATGAAGGTTCGTAAGTTAGAGGGCACAGGGTTAACTGGCTTTAGAACTGGAGCAATATACATTCTGTAACAGTTGTTCCAATTTAAGATTCCAATTAAAAAAAATAAGTTACCAGAACAGTTAATGAACAAAATGATTAATTGGCACAACTCTAACTTCCAGTCAATTTTTCCATTTAGTGATAATGGAAACACTGGTTATTTACCTTTGGTTCCTTTCTAGAATAATAATTGTGTGTATATGTGTGAGAGTGTGCACACAGTGAGACTTGACACCATTACAGTTTAAATAAGGACTACTCCATTCTTTGATGCTCTTCATAAAAACAAAAAAAAATGTTGAAATGAACTAAAGTTGTTCCTCTAAGTCTGGCAGAAGTCATAATCAACTATATAGAAGGTGACAGGAAGGAAGATAAAAGTTCTCTCTCATTGCCTTTTCTTTTTGCTTCAATAAACTCAATCTAGGCAATGTTTCTAGTTAACAAGTGAATAGAATTGACTTTCTTAAAATGGCAATTGCATAACTTAAAATATGGTATTTGCCACCCCTCCCCCACGAACTTTAACACACTTATGCAAGTTCTGTTATTAACTCTTGCTTCTATACTATGACCCTCCAATTATCCATGGCAAATGGAAACAGGGATAATATGGCAGCCTGAAAGAAAATGGTACTCTAAAATTCTCCTGGAGCTATTACTTTCAACCATTTAAATGACAAAACTTTTTAGAACTTATCAAACAAAAGGTACGGATTGCAGTTCTGCTCCCTTTCTTTGCTCTCACTCCCCTATCAAGAGAAGGTAGTAGTGAAAGGTAACACAGCCCAAAGACAGGCAGAAAAGGAGAAGGTGTGACAGGCAGAGGGAATGGACCTAACCGGAACTGAACAGGCAGCCCCTGAAAACTTGAGAGCTTCCTGCCTTTTTAATGCATTGATTCCCTTTAAAAGATAAATGGGGGTAAAAGTTAACTATTTTTTTTCAGACCTTAAGCTTACCTGTTAAGGCACTTACTTTCCCTCCCCACCCCACCCATAATTTTCATATAAAACCCACTATTTCATTTAAATGCATTTTGCTAGGCTATGATAATCTGCAAAACAAAACAAAAATAACGTTGACCATTTTTTTCTTATAAAACTGTTGCATCAAGAGAAAGGTTGTGTTTTATTTTCTGAAATGAGCACAAAGTACACCTTTCACAATAACACTGAAAGCAGGTGCAAAGACTGACAGTGACCTTTGACTAAAGGTAGCTTTGTAAAAAGAAAAATACCAAATAAATCAGTGCCCTTTCTGATTGTTGTAAAACTGGAGGTGGGGAGGGGCTGTTTGTTACATAAAAGTTGGTCCAAACTTACAAAAAAAGCACAAATGTGCATAGTTCAGAAGATCTGCAAGAGGGCCATAAAAGGCTTATGTCCCTAAAATTAGCATCCACTTAAAACTGCAAGAATACAAAATAAAATTGTTAACTAGAATTTGTGAAGATGTACAATTGATAGATCTAGTTTTTAGAACAGCATGAATTTAAGCAAAGGTTTTTTTTTTTTTTTTGTCTTTTTAAACTATTGTATGCAAGACCCTTCTCCACATAAAAATAAAGCTGTTGTTGAATTATTATTATTCAAGTCTCTTGGATTGCTGCCTTAAATTGCAGCTAGAAAAGTCTTTCCAGATAAAAATGATGTGCCTGAGGAAAAACAGATACTCAGTATGGTAACCCTCTGCCTCTGCCTCTGCCAGTTGATGTGCTAATATGTCCCCTGTATCCTTGTGAATATCCAGGTCCTTGGGCAGGAGAAGTCCAGGTCTGTCCATGCATGAGGCTGGGGCCACTCGGGTTTTCCTGTAAGTTACCACCATAGTTATAGTTGTGCATCTTTGCTGGCAAAGGATGAGTACTCTCTGGCCCCGTGGAAGGGTCACTGCTGTTTGCCAGGACTGCAATAGGACCATGGCTATATTCAAATCTATGGTCCTTGTCTCCACTAAACAACATGGGACCAGTATTGAGGTAAATGTCTCCAAAACCAGCTACTGAACTGGGAAACGACTCAGAAAAGGCAGAAGGCTGAGGTGGACCACTAGAATGAGATGAAGCAGTACTGTAGTTATCCAAAGACTGAATATCTGAATTTCCAATGAAACTACGTCGTTCTAGTGGTGGAGCAGAACTGCTTCCTAGACCATCATTGCTAACATAAGGAGCAGAAGAGAAAGAAGACGATCCAAAGTTGTCCTTGTAGTCTGAAGTGGACACGTAAGTGTCTCCTGCTTGATAATCAATCCCACCTTCTCTTTTGGGGTCATCCTGGGGCTGATGCTGAGCAAGCAGCTGTAACAGGGCTGCCTTCACTCCGGCATGAGGGTCAGTTAATGAAGAACTGGTGGTGGGTACATGCTGGTTTTCTGTCCGATAATCTAGATCTTCCTCAGTGACTGGTGGTGGTTCAGGAGGCTCAGGAGGTCGTTGGTCAGGAGGCAGAATTCGAGGCCGGTCTGGTTCCGGTGTTAGCTCCAAGATCCTCATATCTTGATGCTGGATGAGGTCATCTTGTCCTAAGTGAAACAGAGCAAAAACAAGGTCAAAAGTTACCATGGAAAACTAAATATTCAAAATACTCAGTGTTTCCTGTAGGTAGTCCTAAAGATGATTAGAAGTTCCATCTCTGGCAAAATGTTAAATGAAAAAAGCAAAAAGTTTACCAGTACTATGGTAACTGGTAAATTTTACTGTATGTGACTTCTCTTTAAAAAAAAAATTTTTTTGTGACATGGTCTCACTGTCACCCAGACTGGAGTGCAGTGGAGTGATCACAGCTCACTGCAGCCTTGACCTCCTGGGCTCAAGTGATCCACTCACCTCAGCCTTCCAAGTAGCTGGAACCACAGGCATGTGCCACCATGTCCAGTTAATTAAAAAAGTGTTTTTAGAGACAGGGTCTCACTATGTTGCCCAGATAGGTATTGAATTCCTGGGTTCAGGCAATCTTCCCACTTCAGCTTCTCAAAGTGCTGGGATTACAGGTGTGAGCCACTGCACCCAGCTATAAGTGGCTGGCTGCATAATTCACTTATACTTCACTGCTTAAGGAACAAAAGCTACTGTATACATAAATTATGCCTTAGTCAAGTATCCTTTTGTATTTGGAGTTAAATATTATTTCTTAACCATAGGTTTACCTTAGAAATTTCTTTACCATTCATAATGAGTTCTATCTCACATAGATAATTTGTTAAAGAATCCATTCCTGGAAGTAAACAGACTAAAAAACGAACCTATTGCCAGTAACCTGAGATTTTTCAGGACAGCTTTTAGCAATGTCACTGAACTATACACATTATAAATAGTCAGCAACACTGAGTAGACAATTTAATGCAGCCGTGTTAGTGGTCTGGTATTTGCACACTTACCCGACACCGGAGTGCTAGGTTCTGGAGGTGGCCTGAGTTGTAATGATGCTTCATGTCCCGATCCATTTTCCCTCTCTTCTAGTAGCACATCTTTCTGCTTTGACTGCTGAGCCTTTATTAACTGAGTCAACAGAACTGCAAATGCACTCTGCACAGCCGCCTGGGCAGCATCAGTCTCCACTTTAGGCTGGATGGTCTGAGAAGGCTGAATTCCTCCCAACGGTTTCGAAGACTCCTGTTGTGGTGTTGATGGATCTGTCTGTTTTTCACCTGTTGCCAAAATTCCAGCAGGAAGGTTTATTTTATTTAGCTGCTGTTGAGTCTCAGAGTTTACCTTAATGTTCAACACTTGGAAAAAATCAGCCATATTAACACTTGTTTTAGACTGTAGTAGGTTTAGAAGAATTGCCAATTCACTGTGGTTTAAGTGCTGTCCAGGGCCTGTTTTTACTAAAGACAAAATTATATTAATTAGAACTGCCATAATTCACAGCTCCTCCCACCCCCACACCAAAATGGCTCTGTATTACCATATGAAAATGTATATTTGAGGGAGAGTATTTAAGAAATATTGTAAAAAGAGAACCTCAAGTCTAGTTAAATATCATGTACATTTAAAATGTACCTGTACATAAAAAGAACTGCAGTCAATGTTGAATAACTTATCTTTAGGGGTAAATACTTCAAAAGGAAAATCAAGACCACTACTAAAAACTCATGTTATGGATTTAACCAGGAAACAGCACATTGTGAATGGGAAATGAATAATGATAATGATAACAGCTAAGGGAGTGTCACATACCTTCAAAACATTTAATATCCTTTATTCCTTACAAAAACCTTATAAGGCAGACTATTATTAACCTCCTTTTACTGAGAAGAAACTGACACCAAAAGAGACCGAGCAACTTGCCCAAGGTCAAATATTCTGTAAGTGGCAGAGGTGAGATCTGAATCCAGATATTCTGATTCCAGAATCTGAGCTCCTAACTACACCATACTTTCTCTAAAATAAAGTTTATTATGCAAAATCTAAGGTTATCTTTGCACTATATTGAAACTATGACATTTTGCAGATTCTGATAAAATGCCTGTGTTTCTATTCAAATTACCTTTTTTTTTTGTAAGAAATTTGGATAAGTTAGGAATGCCTACAGAAACATGTTTATTATTAATATATGCATATGATAGTATTAACTCATCACCAGTAATAGCGATTCAGTTGTTTTTCCAACTTTCGGTTTAGACTTGGGATAATTTACACAGGTCCTCCCTCAAGCAAGCTTATCTTAATCATACATAATGACAAGACTCAAATGCATATAATACCATATATGGTAACTATAAGACTGCAATGGTAAGAAATTCCCATAATCACAGCTGACAGATTGATAGAAGAGCAACTCTAAGATGATGAAAAACTGATGTTTAATGCTTTTATATTCTCTTTATATATTTTGAGATACTTCTGCAAGTTATTCTTATGACCCGTGAGCATGCTTGTATGCTACATATCAAAAGTCATTTTTCCTTATTTTCATTTCCCTATTAGCACAGGTAGTCTCTCCATGTGAATTCAGGGATGTGGTCTTTAATTGAGGTGCCTCTTTTCCTGAAGGGGCGTTTCTTATTTCAGCACACTTACTGATGACGGAGAAGAAAATGACTCAGAGGATTCATCTTTTTTTCAAAAAAACAGAATTCTCACTGGTTTTTTTTTTTTGAGACGGAGTCTTGCTCTGTTGCCCAGGCTGGAGTGCAGTGGCGTGATATGTAACCTCTGCTTCCCAGGCTCAAGCAATTCTCCTGCCTCAGCCCCTGCTAGTAGCTGGGATTACAGGCGTGTGCCACCATGCCTGGCTAATTGTTTTATTTTTAGTATAGACAGGGTTTCACCATGTTAGCCAGACTGGCCTTGAACTCCTGACCTCACGTGATCCACCCACCTCGGCCTCCCAAAGTGCTGGGATTGCAGGCGTAAGCCACCATGCCCAGCCTGGAATTCTCACTTCTTAATCAGAACACTGATTTTTTTCTTTCCTCTTTTGATTTTTTTAGACAGGGTCTCACTTTATCAATCCAGGCCAGAGTGCCAGTGGTGCAATCTCAGCTCACTGCAGCCTCGACCTCCTAGGCTCAAGCAATCTTCCTGCTTCAGTCCCCCAAGTAACTGGGAATATAGGCCCGGCTAATTTTTGTATTTTTTGTAGAGACGGGGTTTTGCCACATTACCTAGGCTGGTCTCGAAATCCTCAACATAAGCTACCAGCCCGCCCCAGCCTCCCAAAGTGCTGGGATTACAGGCATGAGCCACCGCACCCAGCTATTTATAGATAACTTGAAGTCAGGATTCCAGACCAGCCTGGCCAACGTGGCAAAACCTCATCTCTACTAAAAATACAAAAATTAGCCGAGTGTGATGGCACATGCCTGTAATCCCAGCTACTCTGGAGGCTGAGGAAGGAGAATCACTTGAACCTGGGAGGCGGAGATTGCAGGGAGCTGAGATTGTGTCACTGTACTCCAGCCTGGGCAACAGAGACTCTGTCTTAAAAAAAAAAAAAAAATTAAAGCTAAAAAAGGAAAATACAAAATAAAACTCTCCAACATTAAAACAGGGTTGTAAAGTAAGTTAGAGCAAATTAACAACAAAACGAGCCCAGAAGGGGCAATTCATTTTTTACCAGCTAAAATGAGTAAACTAACAACCCTCTGTTGTACTAGGTTTAGTAGAGTTTAAGACATCAGTTCCATGAAGAGGACCACAAGTAAAGACCTGAGAGTCTTGCTAAATATGACAACTGTTGCCTGGGAAAACTGATCACCATCCAAAATTTCTGTTATTGCCATTTCACATCCTTTTGTTAGCAGGACAAATATTTTAATGTATAAGGGGAATTCACTATTTCAAGAAATAATACTTTTGAACAACAAATAATTGCTTTTGGTATTCATAGAATGAGTACTTTAAGTATGCAGTCGAACCAAGGTCAAGTAGAAGCTTGTAGACTACATCGGCAAGCATTAATGGTTATCTTTCTAAAGCTTTCTCAGTTAATCTATATTTATCTTCAACCACCAAAAGTTCAGTCTGATCCACACATCTGTTTTAATCAACTAACTGATCAATCAACATATACTCATCTCTTAAAAAGTGCTAGTCTATTTTTTCATGTTTAATAAGCCACCACCTACACACACACACACACACACACACACACACACACACACACCTCTCTATTTGATATCGGTCTCTGTTTTCATACAACTGAAACTAAAGATGAGTGCTTCTGGATGCTTTAGGCAAAATGAGGGAGTGGAGGTCCTTTTAAAAAAGTTGTTAAATGATTTTAACACTCTTGACAACATTAAAGAGGCAGACTTTGCATCAAAAAACTTACTCTATGACAGATTGAGTCAGAGGAAGAAATTTAAGTTTCCCTAAAATAACTAGATATAAGATACCCTTTTTTTTTTTTTTTTGGAGACCGTCTCGCTGTCACCCAGGCTGGAGTGCAGTGGCGCAATCTTGGCTCACTGCAACATCTGCCTCCTGGGTTCAAGCAATTCTCATGCCTGAGCCTCCTGAGTAGCTGGGATTACAGGCATGTGCCACCATGCCCAGCTAATTTTTTTTTTTTTTTTGTATTTTCAGTAGAGACAGAATTTCAGGAAGTTGTCTGGGCTGGTCTCGAACTCATGGACTAAAGTGGCTGCCCATCATGGCCTCCCAAAGAGTTGGGATTACAGACGTGAGCCACCATGCCTGGCCTTCCCTTCTCATATTTTATTTTGGGCAAAATATCAGATTCACATACATAAATATATAAATATATTGAGATGGAGTCTCGCTCCTGTCGTGCAGGCTGGAGTACAGTGGCGCAATCTCGGCTCACTGCAACCTCTACCTCCCAGGTTCAAGCGATTCTTCTTCCTCAGCATCCGAGTAGCTGGGATTACAGGTGTGTGCTACCATGCCCGGCTAATTTTTGAACTTTTAGTAGAGACGGGGTTTCGCCATGTTGGCCAGGCTGGTCTCAAACTCCTGATCTCAGGTGATTCATCCACCTCGGCCTCCCAAAGTGCTAGGATTATAGGCATGAGCCAACATGCCTGGCCCCAATCTTTAAGATTCTTTAATATAACCAGAGAAATGATAACATTAGGAGTGACATGGGGTCACTATGGTATGAAAGAGCTCTCATTATGATTTTTAGCTCTCTTCTTATACCTTTCTTCCTACTCCTTAAGCATCTGTAGACACTGAATGCGGAGCCTCACTGAGAGCAGTGTCAGTAAAAGACTTACTGACTCCTGCACCTTTAAGAGCAAAAAGGAAATACAGAAATCCGAGGACTTGCCAGTCAGGTAATTTGATGCTTCTTTGTAAGTTACCTTAAGATTACTTAAAATTGTGGTGCCAATAGCAAGGAAACTTCTATACTGGCACAAAGAAATGTCTAGTTCAGCGAATAAATGTTAATTTTCATCATTAGCCACAAGATGCTTTAACACTAGAGCAGTATGATCAGCATTAACTGCAAAACAATGTGAAGAAAACCAACCCATGGAAGCATTACTGACCAGGTGCCACATTTGAGTTGCCCTGAGATTTCAGCTGTGAAGATGGCAGCACACCCTGGGGTGTGTTGGTTCTGCTGTCATCCAAGCCCAGAGACAAGTCCTTCCTAGGGGCTTTAATTGTGGAAACATCATCGGTCATGCCCATCTGCTTCTGTCTTCTTCGCTTTTTACTCCATAACTCATGACAATCTTGCCATAAAGGAAGACTGAAAAAAAAAAAAGGAATTAAATTGTAAATGGCATTTCTTAACAAAAAATGCTAGTTACTATGTAGCACCAAAGTTATGCCCCCACCCCAAATAGTTCTTGAAGATTTCATAGAATGGCTCTGTAAAACTCCTCCAATAAAAATCATCCTTATTGTCCCACTTACTTCAGGGCTTGCTTTGTTTTTACAGGTAAACTATTTTTCTTTGGCTTTTGAATAATCAATAAATAATCATTTATCAAAATTATGAATGAAGAATATATATTCATAAAAATAGGCTACTATGCCAGGCATGCCTGTAATCCCAGCACTTTGGGAGGCCAACACAGGTGGATCATCTGAGGTCAGGAGTTTGAGACCAGCCTGGCCAACATGGCAAAACCCTGTCTCTACTAAAAATACAAAAATTAGCCAGGCATGGTGGCAGGCACCTGTAAATCCCAGCTACTCAGGAGTATGAGGCAGGAGAATTGCTTGAACCCAGAAGATGGAGGTTGCAGTGAGCCGAGATTGTGCCACTGCGCTCCAGCCTGAGCAACAAGACTGAAACTCTGTCTCAAAAAAAAAAAAAAAAAAAAAAAAAAAAAGCCTACTATCACTGTTGGTGCAACCTTTCAAAGGTAGTTCTTATGATAGTACATCATACACTGAATAAGACATGAAAAAGAAGGCAGAAAAAATATTCCACTTCCAGCCAGGCACAGAGGCTCACGCCTATAATCCCAGCGCTTAGGGAGGCCAAAACAGGAGGATTGCTTGAGCCCAGGAGTTCAAGACCAGCCTGGGCAACATGGCAAAACCTTGTCTTTGCCAAAAATACAAAAATTAGTTGGGCATGGTGTTGTGCACCTGCAGTCCCAGCTACTTCGGAGGCTGAGGTGGGAGGATAGCTTGAGCCTGGGTGGTGGAGGTTGCAGTGAGCTGAGATCATGTAACTGCACTCCAGCCTAGGCGACAGAGCCAGGCCTTGTCACACAAAACAGAAAAATATGCCATTTGCAGAAACTAGATATGGGATAAAAAAATAGTAAAGGGCCAGGCGCAGTGGCTCATGCCTGTAATCCCGGCACTTTGGGAGGCCAAGGTGGGTGGATCACTTGAGCTCAGGAGTTCACCAGCCTGGGCAACATGGTGAAACCCTGTCTCTACAAAAAAATTAGCCAGGCATGGTGGCACATGTCTGTAGTCCCAGCTACCTGGGATGCTGAGGTGGGAGGATGGCTTCAGTCTGGGAGGCAGAGGCTGCAGAGAGCCAAGATCATGCCACTGCACTCTGGCCTGGGTGACAGAGCCAGACTCCATCTCAAAAAAAAAGAAAGAAAAAGAAAAAAAAAAAAAGGAAGGCTAGAACATAACATTTGTGAAGAACTTTACAGTAAAATTTTACTTTTTACTAACTTGCTTGTCTAGCCAAATGCTCTAGAATTAAACTGATGCTACAGACAAGTTTTCAAAATAGGTAATCCAGGCATAGAGTGGCTCATCATTTATCAACAGAGTTGTGAATAACAACTACCAAAACTGCCCACAATTCCTAGTCAATTCTATCTTAAAATAACTTCATACAACTGATAACACGAGAGAATAACTTTTGCTTAAAGATACAAATATTCGATTTATAAATGCTTTCTTCTTAACCTAATAAAGTATTTAATGGAATGTTACTGTTGTATCTATTTTAAAGATGAGAAACTTAACGCTTAGAAAGGTGAATAAACTTGCCCAGAATATCTACAAATTCCCTTAAGCAACCCCACCTAGTGATATATACCTATAGTCCTCAACCTGGATCTGTTTACCTCTAGGAGGTACATGAAGACTCTCCAAGGAGGTACACCTGGAATTTTTTTTAAAGGAATTTCCATATCCATGTCTGCTTTCCTAAGATTGAGCTTTGAGGATGGCCTGCCTGTTTAAGCAAGTTCTTCTTTCACATCTACTCTTTCACAATTACTCATGTTATAAAATAAAGGCAGATGCAATAATATGGCTGAATCTTAGCAATATAATATTAGTTTAAAAAGTCATTCCCAAAATATTACAAACAGCCTGATGTGCTTTTATAAAATTAACAACTAAAATTTTAAAATATAACCTTTTATGAGTACATATAGATGGCAACAAAAAGTATATACAAAAGAAAACAGGGATGATGGTTACCTCAGGTGAAGGAAGGCAAGGGGATAGGTTGGTGGGGGTAGGGATAATATGAGTAAAGTATGTTATTTACAGGGTTCTAGCTTTTGTCTGGTAGGTTCATGGCTGCTTATTAACATTATTTAAAATAACTAAAGTAACTAAAATAAATAAAAGAGAGCCATGCATGGACCAATGATGAGTGACACAAGGATTATGATTAAACCAAGTCTATGCACCTGAGGTCCAAAAACAAAACAAAGGCATACCTCTCAGCCATCTTACTATGATGCATTGCCTCAGCGTGTAAAAACCTCCTGGAGTAACAAACAAAGGGACAATTTGAAATATCGATATTGGGAAGCTTTCAGGCATCATAAACCCGCCAAAGAATTTCCTTTCTAAGTGTGTGTATGATATGATGTGGGCCTCAGTCTCTGTTGGAATATCTTAAATTCAGATATACTGTAGTACTGCAGAGTGGGGTAACTGGAGTGATTCCACCTTTCCATCCTGAAGCTCAGGGAATGCATTGCTCTTGAAGGACAGCCCCATGAGAGCAAAGCAAAGTAATCCATCAAAAAGGGCTTTTGTTCCCTCCCACAATTTAAAAGTAAGAGACTCTTTTCTTTCCTTTTTTTTTTAGATGGAGTCTTGCTCTCTTGCTCTGTCACTCAGGCTGGAGTGCAGTGGTGCTATCCCGACTCACTGCAACCTACGCCTCCGAGGTTCAAGCAATTCTGCTGCCTCAGGCTCCCTAGTAGCTGGAATTACAGGCACACGCCTCCATGCCTGGCTAATTTTTGCATTTTTAGTAGAGATGGGGTTTCTCCATGTTGTCTAGGCTGGTCACGAACTCCTGACCTCAGGTGATCTGCCAGCCTTGGCCTCCCAAAGTGCTGGGATTACAGGCGTGAGCTACGGTATCTGGCCCCCTTAAAAGTAAGAGATTCTTTATGGATGATCTCAACACTCATCTCTAGGAAAAATAAACTTTACCCAACAAATAGCTAAAATAGTACAGGTTACTGATGCCAGTGCTTTCAGATCGATCAAGAATGTTTTCCAGATAACCAAACTTTTATTTGCTTTCTTGAAGGTTCAAATGCCAGCTCAGTCACTTACTTGATGTGTCTTAGGCAAATAACTGGACTGGACCTCTGTGCCTATTCTCCTTGTCTTTAAAAATAGGATTAACAATACTATCTACCTCATAGGGTAGAGGTACTGTATGTTAACATGTGCAAGCTCTTCAGCAGTGCCTCTTACAAGGTAGGCAATGTATTAATTCATGTTTGATATCACTGATCATTCAATTAGTAGTTTACAACTATTTCCATCAAGTCATATCATGAAATATCCTAATGGCAATTGATATTTTGTCTTATAAATGGCTTAATGCTTTTTACTTGCTGTTAAAGAAAGCTTACAGGCTGGCTGCTAGTCTAATTCACTTTCTAGCTATATATACTTTATGTTTGACAGGGCATCTAATACAATTAATGGACTTATTTCTGACTTTTTGTTTGTTTTTGAGACAGAGTTTCACTCTTGTCACCCAGGGTGGAGTGCAATGGCATGATCTCAGCTCATTGCAACCTCCGCCTCCCAGGTTCAAGCAATTCTTGTACGTCAGCCTCTCAAGTAGCTGGGATTACAGGCATGTGCCACCATACCCAGCTAGTTTTGTATTTTTAGTAGAGATGGGGTTTCACCATGTTGGCCAGGCTAGTTTCAAACTCCTAACCTCAGGTGATCATCCTGCCTTGGCCTCCCAAAGTGCTGGGATTACAGGCGTGAGCCACCACACCTGGCCTTTTGTTTTTGACACATGATCTCATTCTGTTGCCCAAGCTGGAGTGCAGTGACTCGATCTTGGCTCACTGCAACCTCCGCCTCAGCCCACAATTCTCATGCCTCAGTCTAGGTAACTGTGAACACAGGCATGTACCACCACACCTGGCTAATTTTTGTGGTTTTTTGTGTGTGTATGTGTTTTTTGAGACAAAGTCTCAGTCTGTCACCAGGCTAGAGTGCAGTGATGCAATCTCAGCTCACTACAACCTCCACCTCCTGGGTTCAAGCAATTCTCCTGCCTCAGCCTCCCGAGCAGCTGGGACTACAGGCCCACGCCACCACACCCAGCTAATTTTTTTGTATTTTTAGTAGAGATGGGGTTTCACCATGTTGGCCAGGATGGTCTCGATCTCTCGACCTTGTGATCTGCCCGCCTCGGCCTCCCATAGTGCTGGCATTACACGTGTGAGCCACTGTGCCTGGCCTAATTTTTGTATTTTTACTAGAGACGGGGTTTCACCATGTTGGCCAGGCTGGTCTTGAACTCCTGACCTCAGGTGATCTGTCTGCCTCGGCCTCCCAAAGTGCTGGAATTACAAGCATGAGCCACCTCCACCATGTCCAGCCTATTTCCGATTTGTAAATACCCCACTCTCTCATTTGATTATTCCCAAAAAATTGATCGAAAGAGTTTGATACATCTTCCAACTTTCTAAAGGAATACCATGTATTTCTTCATAGTCCTTACCTCATAAATAATTTATAATTTTAACTACTCATTACATCATATTGCAAAACAGTGAGAGACATTATATTGTTTATAAAATGTTTTTATTTAAATATTGGATCAATCTGATAATCTTTACCTGACTGCTTTAGTAATATATCTAGCAGGATTCATTCCATAATGTGTTACAGATAGCTTACAGAATGTTCCTCGAATGTGTTTTAACATGTTTGTTTTTAATGAAAAAATGCAGTCAGGTGTGTTCTGATAAAATTAAGTCTGATTTAGGTAATTTGCTCTACAATAAGGACACAGTTTATGATTAGGTTATAAAGTCGGCAAGTCTGATTTGGGTAATTTGCTCTACAATAAGGACACAGTTTATGATTAGGTTATAAAGTCGGCATTTCCCATAAATTGAGTCGGATAAACCTATAGTTCCAAGGTTCTGGCAAAATACTTAAAAAACATAATTAAGAAACAATTTAAAAAATGGATTGGCAAAGTAGCACTGATAATACATGCTGATTTCCTAAACTTTTCTAGGTATACTAGATTAAATGTGCTATGAAAAGAAAAAGTAACAAGTACTAGAAAATGTCATTTCATAAGTATTGGTAAGACAACTGAAAAGGCAAATAATTACTAGATAAGAAATCCTTCTTTAGATCATGTGATCTCTAATCCTTCATCTTTTTTTTTTTTTTTTTTTTGTAAAAACAGGGTCTCCTTATGTTGCCCAGGTAGGTCTCAAACTCCTGGCTTCAAGCAATCCTCCTGCCTTGGCCTCCCAAAGTGCTGGGATTACAGGCATTAGTCACCATGCCCAGCCTCCAACTCTTTACTATCCGAAAAACTGAGTTTGAAAGAATCTTAACAACAGGAAGGTCATTAGAATCTTTTTTTTTTTTTTTTTTTTTGAGACAGAGTCTCATTCTTTTGCCCAAGCTAGAGCACAGTGGCACGATCTCCGCTCACTGCAGCCTCGCTTCCCAAACTCAAGCAATTCTCATGCCTCAGCCTCTGGAGTAGCTGGGATTACAGGCGTGTGCCACCATGCCTGGCTGATTTTTTTGTATTTTTAGTAGAGATGGGATTTCACCATGTTGTCCAGGCTGGTCTCAAACTCATGGGCTCAAGGGATCCACCAACCTTGGCCTCTCAAAGTGTTGGGATTACAGGCGTGAGCCACTGCACCCGGCCTAAAATCATTTTCTTTCCTTTTCTTTTTTTTTTTTTGTTTTTTGAGACAGAGTCTTGCTCTGTCACCCAGGTTGGAGTGCAGTGGCAAGATCGTGACTCACTGCAATCTCCGCCTCCCAGGCTCAAGTAACTCTCCTGCCTCAGCCTTCTGAGTAGCTGGGATTACAGGCACATGCCACCATGCCCAGCTAATTTTTGTATTTTTAGTAGAGCCAGGGCTTCGCCATGTTGGCCAGGTTGATCTCAAACTCCTGGCATCAAGTGATCCTCCCGCCTAGGCCTCCTGAAGTGCTGAGATTATAGGCATGAGCCATTGTGCCCGTCCTTTAAATCTTTCTCTTTTTTTTGGAGATGGAGTCTCATTCTGTCGCTCAGATTGGAGTGCAGTGGCGCCATCTCAGCTCACTGCAACCTCTGCCTCCCAGGTTCAAGCAATTCTCTGCCTCAGCCTCCTGAGTAGCTGGGATTACAGGCACCTGTCACCATGCCCAGCTTTTTTTTTGTATTTTTAGTAGAGACAGGGTTTCACTATGTTGGCCAGGCTGGTCTTGCACTCCTGACCTTGTGATCCACCCACCTCGGCCTCCCAAAGTGCTGGGATTACAGGCATGAGCCACCGTGCCCAGTCTAAAATCATTTTTGATGAAAGACTTTTCACACATAATGTTGAAGGAGTTCCAAGAACTCAGTGATATAACTATGACAAAACTCCTTACATTCTCAAATGCTAATTTACAAGCGTGCTTATAAAAATAAAAAATAAAATTGGAATTCATATGGAAATATGTCTCATTCTAAAATAAGCAATATTAATCAACAGATACGCAAACTACTTGGGAAAAAAAATCTCAGCCCTATCTCTTTCATTAGGTTGTACTTCCAACAAAATTTACTAATTTCTTCTTTATTTAAAAAGGAAATATTCGGGCCAGGCACGGTGGCTCACACCTGTAATCCCAGCACTTTGCAAGGCCAAGGCAGGCGGATCACCTGAGGTTGGGAGTTCAAGACCAGCCTGACCAACATGGAGAAACCCTGTCTCTACTAAAAATACAAAATTAGTTGGGCATGGTAACACATGCCTCTAATCCCAGGTACTTGAGAGGCTGACCCAACAAGAGCAAAACTCCGTCAATAAATAAATAAATAAGGAAATATTCACTACTGATATTTGCAGTAACAATTTAATCAAGAAGAAAGAGAGCTTTTAGTCACAAGAAATGTGAAATTTAATTTCCATTTATATACATATATTTGTTTTTTAAAATATATAATACAGTAATCAATAAAATACTTTCCAGCATAAATATTTTATGTTAGAATAAAAGCCTATGGGAGTAACATAAGTTCAAGATGAAAATGGGACGATGTACAACTGCTCAACATTTTCTAAATGACTATGGGTGGTAGATATCAAAATGCTATGATAGTTGCTTTCCACTTGATACATTTACAAGAGTGATGTAACTGCTCTACTTAAAAATGTCAGCATTTACTATGTTACTAAGTAATATTACGTTCTGTTGAACATAATTATGACAGAGCAGGATCACCATCAACATGATATTCTTGCCCCCCAAACTCTTAATCTAATTCTGATAAAAAGAAAGCAATCAAATCCAAATTGTGAAATATTTTACCAAACAGCTAACTTGGAATCTTAAAAAATGTTAAATGTCATAAGATCTCTTCCCTATGGAGTGATTACAGATGAAAAGGACATAACAAATAAATAGAATGCCGAACTTTGAAAAATTATTTATCCAGAAAAAAAGAAAGCTTATAAAGGAAATTATTGTGTCAACTGGGGAAATCTGAATATGGATTGACCATTAAATATTCTCATGTTAAATTTCATATGCTTTATATGGTATGCATGTAGAATAAAGTCCTAGTTCTTACAGATATGATTACATATTTATAAGTGTCACCTCCACAACATGATATCCAACTAGTTCAGGAAAAAAGCAGAGAGTGATAAAGCAAATGTGTCGAACTATTAATAACTGTTGAATCTAGATAAAGGATATACATGAATACTTATTGTACTATTCTTCCTATTTTTCTGTAGAGTTGAAATTTTTCCGAATCAGAAGTTTAAAAAATGTTATTTGAAGGGATACTGAGCCCAAGTTTTAAGATTACTGATACACACTAAGGAAAAAGCAAACATGAAACAATTAATTCAACAGTGAAAAATTCAGGTCCCTCATGATGTCAAATAATAGATCCTTTTTGGCTCTCAAATCATCCCATAAAGGCCAATCATATACAGCTCAATAAAAGCTTAATGAAGCTGAATATGACAGCCTCATAGAAATATAACAAGCACTATCTAACTGATAAGTAGAAGAACCAGGATTTGAACTCCAGAGCCCATGTCTGTTCATTTAAAATATGCTGTATTTATTACATGGAACCATTTTATTATTATAGATAACAGACTTGCTTTTAATGATGCTCCGTATCATTTTAAAAATTATTAAGAAAGGCTGGGCGTGGTGGCTCACATCTGTAATCCTAGCACTTCAGGAGGCCAAAGTGGGAGGATCACCTGAGGTCAGGAGTTCGAAAACAGCCTGGCCAACACGGTGAAACGCCGTCTCCACTAAAAATACAAAAATTAGCCAGATGTGGTGGTGCATGCCTGTAATCCCAGCTACTTGGGAGGCTGAGGCAGGAGAATCACTTGAACCTGAGAGGCGGAGATTGCAGTGAGCTGAGATCGTGCCACTGCACCCCAGCCTGGGTGACAGAGTAAGACTGTCTCAAGACGAAAAAAAAAATTACTAAGAAAATACCTACAAGGTTTCTAGATCCTGTCAAGGAATGCAAATGAACTGTTTTTCCTTCCCCCCCCCCATCCCCAAATCAATCCTAGAGAAATAACAGGAGCCATGTGAAGGTAAAGGTTCAAAAGAAGCCAGCTATTTTGACTCCCAAACTCTGTATATTTCCCCCATCAGACAGTAATTCCTTCCATACAGGCTTCTGATACTAATATTCTTTCATTCAATGATAAGAATTTTATATTGTACAGTACGCTATAAAGTATTTTTAGAACCTCTCTTACTTACTGGACTTACGTGAATTTGAGAGCTGGCTGTACCCTTCACTAGATTTGTATTCTTGGGCAAGTTTCTTAACCTCTCTGAGCCTGTTTCCTCCTCTATAAAGTAGTGATGATAATAATACTAACACCTACTTCATAAGGTTATAAAGATTAATGTAAAAAATGAAAAATGCTTAGCATGGCACTCAAAATTATAGCTATAGCAGCACCAGTAGCAGTGTTAAGTATTTAGTAGATGTAGTATTAGAATAGCAACAGCAGTAATATTTTCTTTTTTTTTTTTTTTGAGGTGGAGTCTTGCTCTTGTCACCCAGGCTGGAGTGCAATGGCACGATCTCGGCTCACTGCAACCTCCGCCTCCCGGGTTCAAGCGATTCTCCTGCCTCAGCTTCCCAAGTAAGCTGGGATTACAGGCAACTGCCACCACGCCCGGCTAATTTTTGTATTTTTAGCAGAGACAGGGTTTTGCCATGTTGGCCAGGCTGGTCTCAAACTCCTGAGCTCGTGATCCGCCCGCCTTGGCCTCCCAAAGTGCTGGGATTACAGGTGTAAGCCACTGCACCCGGCAGCAGTAATATTTTCTTAAAGTTGAAATATGTTATTAAATCTTGAGGTCAATCAAGCCTAAAATTAGCTAGAAGGCAGCTGTTTTTGCTAGTTCTAAACATTAAGCATCTATATCCTAGATGTGCAAATTATGTGTATTACTGCTGTTTTATCTTTTCTTTGATTTATTATATTTCTTTTCTCATAACCAGGCATGAACTATCTTATCATTATACATAAATGTTATTAAAACTGTGTATGTGGAAGCTGATATAAAAAAAGTCACTTACTCTGGTGGAGGCATTTTTGAGGGTTCCACATCTCGGAGGAACTCGCACTGAAGAGCCTGTTCAGCAGTGCAGCGCTTACTAGGATCCAAGGCGAGCATGTAATCAAATAAGTCTAGCGCAGCTGCAGGAATACTAGCATGAGAGGATTACAAAAGTCAGATGTGTTCTTTAGATACAAGCTTATGTTTCTTTAGGAGCTTAAATTATTTTTTATTAAATTGTAAAACTAAAACTAAGATAATGTAAAAATAATTTTAAATACTAACATTTTTTAATATGTGCATAATACTTTAATAAATCCAGAATTTTCCTTAGAATAAATATTTCATTATTTTTACATAATTTTTGCAATCACTTTCTAAACAATAGTATATATTGTTACTCCATGGGCAATTTGCTGTTATTACACAAATTAAGAACTGAACAGTATAGTTTTTTCTAAAGCAAAATGAAAACCTGAGCTCAAGTAACTTGAAAACTGTTCCAGTAACATTTAAATGATCTTAGTCAAGTTATTTTGTGTAAGTACCATATCAAACACACAACCTCAAATCACTGATTGCATAATAATGGTAAAATGGTAATCTGCATGTGGCAAACAGAACTCAAAATTAAATGCCCTAGAAGAATTATAGGTTTACCTCAGATCACTAGAGAATAGACTAACATTTATAATTCACTAGAATTAAAAGTAAAACATTCATGCAATAAGGATGTTTATACATCCCCTTCTTACAAAACAAATTCTTCTCTTAACTTTCGACGATATTGCTTCTTTGGTTTCATGGTGTTGAAATATGGTAGTTTGATTACATCAGGCCACACTGCAGGACATGGACTCCCACATATTCGGCTAAGCAATACACAAAAGAAAGTATATCACTATAAACTACATAAAGAATACATACAACTGTTATACAAAACATCAACTCATTTTTAAATACACAAAAATTGAAGCCTTGGTTTATAAAAAATTTTGTTATTTTATTTTATTTATTTTTTTTTTTTTTGAGACAGAGTCTCACTCTGTCACCCAGGCTGGAGTGCAGTGGCACAATCTCAGCTCACTGTAATCTCTACCTCCTGGGTTCAAGTGATTCTCCTGCCTCAGCCTCCTGAGTAGCAGGGATTATAGGCATGCGCCAGCACGGCCCAGCTAGTTTTTGTATTTTTAGTAGAGACGGGATTTCCCCATGTTGGCCAGGCTGGTCTCGAACTCCTGGCCTCAAGTGATCCACCTGCCTAGGCCTCCCAAAGTGCTGGGATTATAGGCATAAGCCACCACACCCGGCCCTCGTTAAATATTTTAGTCATCCCAATTTAATTATTTAAGAAATTAATTTATTTTCAGTACATACTTTTAACAATCCAAGCATTCCAATTCTTAGAGGACTTTCATATTTGCAAAATGAAATCTTAAAACATGATACTCAAAATATGTGACTTATACCTTAAAACCAACATAAAAAATGTATGCCAATAAATTAAGGAACTAGAGTTTAATATATGTCCCTCTATGGTTTTTTGGTACCTGTCACTCCTCCTTCCCATGAATATAAGGCAGTCTACAATAATAGCAGAAACAGATTCCTATATGACCTCAAGAAGGTAACTGTAGTGTAGACTACTGCTAACTGCCATCAATGGAAGGACACTAAACATAATACTCCTGAAACATTAAAGTTCTTCAATTTAAGTAGTGCTGCTGATCTTAAGTCATAAAGAAATTTTAACTGCTTTACTCTCGTTTACCTGTATCTTGAAAACCCTCATTATTTTAGTATTAACTAGTAAATCCTTGTTATGGTAATTTGTATAAAAAATGCTATAAACAAATAGGCAACTCCAGCTACTAAACATTTAAAAACTAACTGATTTAGTAATATGTAGATGAAAATTTGATTAAATCTACTTATTTTTTGTATGCCAAATTTCAAGGATAAATGTTTATTATATATAAAATTGTCAGCTAATCTGCATATGTAAAAAGAAAATGTTAATGTATCACTGATTGAAAGTAAAAATATTCCAAACATACGTAAATACAAATGCATGTATAAATGTATATAAAGAAGTAATGGCTCAAGTTGCCAGACATTCTTTTAGCTGAGCTTTAGAATAACTCAGAAACACATATTTATAGGAGACCTTTCACATGTCTAAAGCCATATGTCACTGAAATGTACTTTTTTGTCTCAATATATTTAACATTTTTATAAACCCAAGCTTTAAAGATACTAAGAACTTATTCTTTGTACAGTTCTACTCTCTTTTGTCTGAAAGTCCAATTTTTACAACCTCCTCAACCCTATTCCCTTGGAAAGAAAGCCCAACTCCTGTAGCATGGGCTCTCTAGATCTGGTCCCAATCTGCCTTCCTAGTCTCATTTCCCAATGCATCTCTCCCCACAGGCCCTCCTTCATGTCTATGCTAATGTTCCTTCTCCCTAAATTCTATATAGCTGAATTCTTTCCACTTCTCAAGATTCAGATCAAAAGTAATCTAATTAACAAAAGTCTTCTGTATTCCCTAGTGCTACTCAGAATTACTCCTTGCATGCTACTGGTTTGACATTTGTTTCATCCTGCTTTCTATTTTAGTTGTTTACAGGTCTCTTTTCCATTTCTTATTTTTGTATACTTTTCTGAGTAACCATGTAAACACAATCGACCCCAGGCAGACTGATGTGCACTATAATAGAGGTATAAAGCATACTGGAATACAGGAAGGCAAAGATACTTTCAACATGCAGAAATATAAGAAAACTTACTCAAGTTAGGGAAAGAGTGAAGAATTTTGGTTATAATTCCAAGGATAAATAAACCATAGAGCCGGGCGCGGTGGCTCACACCTGTAATCCCAGCACTTTAGGAGGCCAAGTCGGGTGGATCACGAGGTCAGGAGATCGAGACCATCCTGGCTAACATGGTGAAACCCCGTCTCTACTAAAAATACAAAAAATTAGCCAGGCGTGGTGGTGGGCGCCTGTAGTCCCAGCTACTTGGGAAGCTGAAGCAGGAGAATGGCGTGAACCTGGGAGGCAGAGCTTGCAGAGAGCCGAGATCGCGCCACTGCACTCCAGCCTGGGCGACAGAGCAAGACTCTGTCTCCAAAAAAAAAAAAAAAAAAAACCATAGACAGGTGGGAAAGGGAATAAGATAAATTATCTTACCAGAAGAAGAACACAGGCAAAGGCATGAAAATAGCAAAATATAGACATTTGGGAGGAACACTATGTAAATCAGTGTAGGTAGAATACAGGACTCAGGGAGGCTTAGCTGGAAGCATAACCGGGGTCTACATAATACTGTGGTGGGTTTGTCTGTCTGTAGACAGGTTTTTGCTATGTTGCCCCAGCTGGTCTTGAACTCCTGACTTCAAGTGATCCTCTCACCTCAGCCTCCTAAAGTGTTGGGATTACAGGCATGGGCCACTGCGCCCAGTCCACAATACAGTTCTAAGAAGGTACTTTGCCTAAGTATAATGAAGACAGACTTCAGAAGCAAGCTTTAGATTTAAATCCTGTCTGACACTGGTCAAATTATATTGCTTAGGAATCTGCTCCTCTTTTGGAAACTTAAGATTAATTTTATTTTGAAGCTACAAAATTAAATGAGCTAGCATCTGGCCCATTAATAGTCTTATAATAAATAAGTTTCATTACCCTTAAATAATTTCAATTATTTTAGCATACGTGATGTTGAAAGATATCTCAGTACCAAAGTTATCTAATCAAAAGCAGCACACACGATGGAATATACATACCGATGCAAGGAAAGTTCCTAGAAACTAGAGAGGTAGACATGACAGCAACTGATAACTTCATTTACAAAATCTGTGCCTGGTGGCCAGTCAGCTACTCCAAGACCATTTACTACTGAGATGCATCATACACTAAGGTATATGCTAAATCTCCAATTATCTGAGGTCCACTTTGGGAATCTATCATGATTTGATCAATCTACTCTGGTGTCAATACCGTACTGTGCTATTAATATTTCTTGAAAGTCTGATAGAACAAATCTCCTATCCACTTCTTCACTTATTATCCTCAAAATTTTATTACACATGAACTATAATCAATACTGTAGCACTCCAGAAGAGAATCCTGCTAGGATTCAACCACCACTCTGAATTTATAGATTTAGAACCAACTACTGCCTTTACAATGCTTAATATTTCTATTTTAGAAAAATTCAATGCTTCTATTTCTTTCCATTTATTTATTTATTTATTTATTTATTTATTTATTTATTTCCAGTGAGATCTTGTGTGTTTCCTTTATGGGCTTTTTGTTTTTTAAACAGTTTTTTTAAAAAAATAGACACAGGGTTCCGCTGCTACCCCAGGCTGGAGTTCAGTGGTGCAATCATAGCTCCCTGCAGCCTCAACCTCCTGGTCTCGAATGATCCTCCTGCCTCAGCTTACCAAATAGCTGAGACTACAGGCATATGCCACTATATCCATCTAATTTGAGACCCAGGCTGGTCTCAAACTCCTAGCCTCAAGTGATCCTCCTGCCTCAGTCTATCAAAGTATTGGGATTACAGGCATAAGCCACTGAGCCCAGCCTTAAACATGTTTTTGGCCCATTGTATTTTCTTTCTTTCTTTCCTTTTTTTTTTGAGATGGGAGTCTCGCTCTGTCGCCCAGGCTGGAGTGCAGTGGCACCATCTCGGCTCACTGTGAGCTCTGCCTCCTGGGTTCACACCATTCTCCTGCCTCAGCCTCCCAAGTACCTGGGACTACAGATGCCCGCCACCACACCCGGCTAATTTTCTTGTATTTTTAGTAGACACGGGGTTTCACCATGTTAGTCAGGATGGTCTCGATCTCCTGACCTAGTCATCCACCCACCTCGGCCTCCCAAAGTGCTGGGATTACAGGCGTGAGCCACCCACCGCACCCAGCCCAAGCCCATTATATTTTCTAAGCAATTAATTGGAAAAGCTTGGCCAGGCATGGTGGCTCACGCCTTTAATCACAGCACTTTGGAAGGCCGAGGCGGGTGGATTGCTTGAGCCCAGGAGTTTGAGACTAGGCTTGGCAAGATGGGAAACCTCATCTCTACTAAAAACACAAAACTTAGCTGGGCATGGTGGCGCACAACTGTAATCCCAGCTACTTGGGAGGCTGAGGCAGGAGAATCACTTGAACCTGGAAGGTGGAGGTTGCAGTGAGCTGAGATCAGGCCACTGCACTTCTTTAGCCTGGGTGACAGAGAGCAAAACTTTGTCTAAAAAAGAAAAAAAGAAAGAAAGGTTGGGCACAGTGGCTCATGCCTGTAATCCCAGCACTTTGGGAGGCTGAGGTGGGCAGATTACAAGGTCAAGATATCAAGGCCATCCTGGCCAACATGGTGAAACCCTGTCTCTACCAAAAATACAAAAATTAGCTGGGTGTGGTGGCGTGCACCTGTAGTCCCAGTTACTCAGGAGGCTGAGGCAGGAGAACCGCTTGAACCTGGGAGGCGGAGGTTGCAGTGAGCCGAGACTGCGCCATTGCACTCCAGCCTGGCAACAGAGCAAGGCTCTGTTGAAAGGAAGGAAAGAAGGGAGGGAGGGAGGGAGGGAAGGAGGAAGGAAGGATGGAAAAGGAGAAAGGAGAAAGGAGAGGAAAAGAAAAAGAAAAGAAAGAAAAGCTTTATGATAGGAAAGGTTTGAAATTTTACATTCTTTTTTTTCTTTATTTTTTCTGAGACAAAGTCTCACTCTGTCACCCAGGCTGGAGTGCAGGGGTGCAAACCAGGCTCAGTGCAACCTTGACCTCCTGGACTCCAGCAATCCTCCCATCTCAGCCTCCCAAAGTGCTAGGATTACAGGTGTGAGTCATCATTCCTGGCTGCAAACAAAAACTTAATAATAGGAAGCCATCTGAGATTGCAGGGTTCCTACCAGTTTTAGCAGGTGTTTCTTTGAGGTATTCCAGGTATATAAATCATATAACCCATGTTGGAATCATCTATATTTTTTCAAATGTATCTTTATCACTGTGGTATGTTATATTATGTGGCAATTCCTAAACAATGTTAAAATGATAATGCCAGTACACAACAATGGGTAACTTCATTTTCTGATTTTAATGGGAGCACATTCATTGGTCAGCCCTGGGAGGAATTATGCCTTTGGGTTTGAAAAACACATAACAGAAATATACTCACATATATACATACAAATTCACACATATTTCCTGTTAAGGAAGTATTCATTTATTCTTCTCTACTATGGATTTTAATTTTTGTGGCTTTTACATTCTAAGAGTGCTTTAGTTTTATCAGTTTTGATTTTTTAGAACTTCTATAACCACCATCATCTGCATTTCCTCCAGGGCTACTAATGTGAATTATATCACCAGATTTCCTAATACATATTCATCATTATATTCAAAGGAAGAAAACCATCCGAGCCTAATAAAAGTACCATTATTTCAGTGTAATGCTGTATTTTCTATTTGTTAAGTTAGATGTTGTACATCAGTATTCGTATGTAAGACTGACACACAGCAACAGTTTTCACAAGTGGGGTCCAAGGACCACTGAGTGTCCCCTAGACACTTCAAGGTCTGGCAGGTCGAAGTTATTACTAAGCCATTATTTGACTTTTTCCATGTGTTGATTTGCACTAATGGTTCAAAAACAGTGGTAAAACCACCAGCACCTTAAAATGATTCAACTCAGTGGCAACAAACTATATTAACAGGATGTACTCTTCATTATCATGCAAATTTCAGGGTGGGGAGAAAAGCCAGTTTCAAATAAGAACGTACTTGTTAGGCAAGGCGCAGTGGCTCATGCCTGTAATTCCAGCACTTGGGAGGCCAAGGTCGGCAGATTACCTGAAGTCGTAAGTTCGACACCAACCTGGCCAACATGGCAAAACCCTGTCTCTACTAAAAATACAAAAATTAGCCGGGTGTGGTGGTGCACCTGTAGTTCCAGCTACTCAGGAGGCTGAGGCACAAGAATTACTTGAACCCCGGAGGCGGAAGTTGCAGTGAGCTGAGATTATACCACTGCACTCCAGCCTGGGTGATAGAACGAGACTCTGTCTCAAAAAAAGAATGTACTTGTTGAAGCAGTACAAATTGTTAATGGCATTTAATTCTGACACTTGAATATGTATCTTTTTAATATTCTCTGCAATGAAATGAGAAATACTCATAAGCGCTTCTACTGTACAATAAAATATGATAGTTATCTTGAGAAGACGTGCCTGTGCAATGATTTGACTTACAAACTGAGGTAGCTGCTTTTTTCATGGACCTCTATTTTTACCGACAAAGACAACTAACACACTGCAGTCATTCATACTTGGGTATTTTCCAGACATTTTCTCAAATAGGAACAAAGTCAGCTTGTCACTTGAAGGAAAACAACAGTATTTATTGTCAATTATACAATTTGAACTTTCTAGAGAAATTAGATTAGAAAACTTGTATCCTCCACCGTCAGCTTAACAGCTTCACAGTACTGAAAAGCTTTTCTGATGAGATCAGTGGTGGTACAAATTATGTAATATAAAATGTTACATGTGGAAGATCTGTTCAATTCAGTGAAGCAGCATTTTTCAAATGACCAATGCATAATGTCACAAAATCATCACAGATAAAAGATCCATTCAAAGTGCAAGACAGAACAATGGATTTCAATATAGTACAGTATAAAATATTCCTTCATATGATTTCAGATTACACATTACAACCTGTAAAAAACTACCAATCATCTAATTTTTGTGGTTTCTAAGAACATGCACCGTTATCCAAAAAGGCTATTGAAAACAGCACATCACAGATATGAGGATTCAAGTGTCATGTCTATTAAACCAGATAGATCTGCCACTCATTCCAACAACTTTTATTTTAGAAACTATAGACTTTATAGACTTTAAAACATGTTAAAATATTGTGTTAAAATGAATTCATATCTTTAATTTCTAATATGGTAAATCTCAGTAGATACAAAAACTCTTGGGATCTTTAATAATTTGAGCGTAAAGAAGTTCTGAGACCAAAAAGTTTGAGAAGCACAACTCTACAGAATATTTTATGGTATTGGTTTATGAAGGCATACATGCTTCATTTTTTTCAATATGGGAAGTTTCCTTCTTTACCTATCATCTGGTACAACCAAAATCTATTCCTTTAAAGTTTAAAAAATTTCACCTGTGTGAACCACCTAGGCCTGAGGCTTTGTGTGTACTGCATGAGGTGGCAGAGAGTCAGAGAAAAGATTCATTTAATTCTAATCTACTTTCAATTTCTTCACTGATTATAATCGTTCTTATCTCATAAGCAATGTACATTGTATGATATAAAGGCTCTTTAGCTCACTGCTATAAGGCTTAATGTGATCCTCATGTTTAAAAAAATTAAATATATATATACACACACACACACACACATATATGTGTATATGTATGGTTACACAGAGATTTCTGCCTTCATTCATCCCATTTTGTCCCAATGTTTGTTTTCCATTCTCTTCTTCCATCACTTTTTGTTTTGTTTTTTGAGACAGAGTCTCACTCTGTTGCCCAGGCTGGAGTGCAGTGGCACGATCTTGGCTCAATGCAACCTCTGCCTTCCAGGTTCAAGCGATTCTCCTGCCTCAGCCTCCCTAGAAGCTGGGATTACAGGTGCTAGCTACCACGCCCCGCTAATTTTGCATTTTTGTAGAGATGGGGTTTCACCATGTTAGCCAGGCTGGTCTCAAACTCCTGACTTCAAGTAAACCACCGGCCACAGCCTCCCAAAGTGCTGGGATTACTGGTGTGAGTCATCTTGCCCTCCATCACTTTTTTTTTTTTTGACTTGCAAACTGAGACTAGGCTCGGCAGAGATGGAGTCTTATTCTGTCGCCCAGGCTGGGGTGCAGTGGCACAATCTCCACTCACTGCAACCTCCACCTCCCAAGTTCAAGCAGTTCTCCCGCCTCAGCCTCCCAAGTACCTGGGATTACAGGTGTGTGCCACCACACTCAGCTAATTGTTTTTTTATATACTTATTTTTGAGACAGAGTCTCGCTCTGTCGCCCAGGCTGGAGTGCACTGGTGCCATCTTGGCTCACTGCAAGCTCCGCCTCCTGGGTTCACACCATTCTCCTGCCTCAGCCTCCTGAGTAGCTGGGACTACAGGTACCCACCACCATGCCCGGTCTTTTTTTTTTTTTTTTTAATTTTGGTAAAGATGGGGTTTTACCGTGTTAGCCAGGATAGTCTCGGTCTCCTGACCTCGTGACCTGTCCGCCTCGGCCGCCCAAAGTGCTGGGATTACAGGTATGAGCCACTGTGCCCGGCCTCCCTCCATCACTTTTTAATCTATGCTACTTCTATTATAAAATATTTGTAATCTACCTGAAATACTTTCTGGAACAAAGCAAATTATAAATAAAGTAACTCAATCACCATGGTGTAAAGCCATTTAAAGCGAATCCTGATTAGTGTTATCACTCTTGATCAGTTTTACATGTATTTGTACAATACTGACACTAGGTCTCACCATTCCTGAGCCTACAGATTAGAGAAACAACCTAGCATTACTGCAAATAAGGTGAGGGAAGAAATATGTACTGAAAACTTATTTACATTTAATTCTTACAACCCTAAGCATGTTATTAGTCCTCTTTTACTTTTGAAGAAATAAACTTCAAGCATATGGGATTTACCCTAAACCATAAGAGAAGGAAGTAGCTGAGCTGGCATTAGAACCCAAGTCTGTAAGATTCTAAAGGCCACACACTTTTCAGTATACTCCGTTGCCTCATTATACTCAGATTTGTTTATCAGAAACTTCATTTCCTCGTGTTTAAAAAGAAATTAATGCTACGAAATCAAAATTGAAGCATGTTTTTATTTTTTGTTTTGTTTCTGTTTTTTGAGACAAGCTCTTGCTCTGTTGCCCAGATTAAAGGGCAGTGGTGAAATCACAGTTCACTATAGCCTCGACCTCCCTGGGTTCAAGTGATCCTTGTACCGCAGCCTCCCAATAGCTTGGACTATAGGTGTGTGCTACCATACCCAGCTGATTTTTGTATTTTTTGTAGAGACAGGGTTTGGTCACGTTGCCCAGGCTGGTCTCAAACTCCCGGGCTCTAGTGATCCACCTGCCTTGGCCTTCCAAAGTGCTGAGATTACAGATGTGAGCCACTGTGCCCAGAGAATCTATTTATAAAACTATAAATGTCTTAACAAAACAAAAACATGCTGAAATATATAAACTAGAAAACAAAAATTTCTCCTCCCTACTCTTCTTGAAAGTCCATGTTCAGATGAACAATTTGAGTCTTTCGTGTTACCTAAATGACATCAATCTCAATATAGCCTTCTGTAACTATTCATGCTGCTTTTCCATTTCTTTATCTCCAAATCAACTATTTCCTTTTTTTTTTTTTTCTTTTTTGAGACATAGTCTCACTCTGTCACCCAGGCTGGAGTGCAGTGGCACAATCTTGGCTCACTGCAACCTCTGGCTCCTGCCTCAGTCTCCCAAGTAGCTGGGATTACAGGCGTACACCACTGAGCCCAGCTAATTTTTTGTATTTTTAGTAGAGACAGGGATTCACCATGTTGGCAAGGCTGGTCCTGAACTTGACCTCAAGTGATCCACCTGCCTTGGCCTCCCACAGTGTTGGGATTACAGGCGTGAGCTACCGTGCCTGACCAACTATTTCCTTTTTAGTAACTGTACAGTATGCTATAAAATGGATAAACCAAGCTTTCCCCCGCATATGGTTCACTGAAAACATATTCCTAAAAAAAAAACCAAATACACTCATGCCTCAGAGTCTTTATTACTTTGCCATTTCTTCATTCGGATCTCTGCTCAAGTGTCACTTTATGGGAGATACCTTTCTTGACCCTCTATATCATCTTACCTCCCATCATTTTCTGCAAGTTAACTTTTTGATAAAAAGCTGGATACTATTTGTTAATACCTCCCTTAGAATTCTTGGATTAATATCTCATAAAATTTTTCCTTTTTTTTTTTTTTTTTGAGACAGAGTCTCTCTTTCACCCAGGCTGGAGCTCAGTGGAGCAATCTCAGCTCACTGCAACCTCTGCCTTCTGGGTTCAAGCAATTATCATGCCTCAGCCTCCTGAGGAGCTGGGACTACAGGCGTGTACCACCACGCCCAGTTAGTTTTTGTAATTTTAGTAGAGATAGGGTTTTGCCATGCTGGCCAGGCTGGTCTCGAACTCCTGACCTCAAGTGATCCACCCACCTCAGCCTCCCAAAGTGTTGGGATTACAGGCATGAGCCACCACGCCCAGCCTAATTTTTATATTTTTAGTAGATACGGGGCAGGGGGGTTCACCATGTTGGCCAGGCTTGATTTTGGGCTCCTGGCCTCAAGAGACCCTCCCACCTCGGCCTCCCAAAGTGCTGGGATTACAGGCGTGAGCCACCGTGCCCAGCCTAATATCTTATAAAAACTTTCATGCTGTCTTTGTCAAGTACTGATATGTGAGTCATATTGATTTTATAAAAGAAAAGATTCCAGGTAGTTTTATTTCCTATTTAGTTTATTTATTTATTTTTTGAGACCAATTCTCACTCTGTCACCCAGGCTGGAGTGGAGTGGTGCTATCTTGGCTCACTGCAACCTCTGCCTCCCAGGTTCAAGCAATTCTCGTGCCTCAGCCTCCCAAGAAGCTGGGATTACAGGTGTGTGCTACGACACCCGGCTAATTTTTGTTTTTAGTATAGACAGGGTTTTGCCATATTGCCCAGTCTCGTCTTGAACTCCTGGGCTCAAGTGATCCACCTGTCCCGGCCTCCCAAAGTTCTGTGATTACAGGCGTGAGCCACCGCACCCAGCCTGTAGTTTGGAGTAATGGTTAAAAGTTTAGATCCTAAGGTAACACCTAGCAGTGTTTAAATCTCAGTTTTGCCGCTTGCTAGTTATATGACCCTGGACAAATTCTTCACCTCTCTAAGATTCAGTTTTCTCAACTATAAAGAGGAGACATAGAGTTGTTATGAAGCTTAACTGAGAAAATTCAAGTGAAACTCTTAGAATAATGCTGATATTGTATATAAACTAAATAGATGTTAACTATCTTTAATACAAGCCCTAGTTTCCAATATAATCAGGACCAAGAGAGTTGGCTGGTTAAGTTTTTAAAAAAAAGGGGGGGGGGGCTAGAATGACTCGTTTATAAAAAGGTTAGAAGGAATCGTTAAAAAAAAAAGATACACAGATACATAATTTAAACATTTTATTTTAACTGAAAGTTTATAAATGTACATTTGTTTTCCCATCTTCTGACAAAGGCCAAGGCTTTCTCTTTGAACAGAGGATTCCCCGAATGGAATTCTGTATTAGCTCTCTTGAACAAACCACACGCATAACACATCATCACAGATTTTTAGTTTTGATTTCTTTAAATAAATCTAGAAATTAAAAACACTTTCAAAGCAATCTAATGCCACATCTTAGATTTTTATGACTTTTCTAACTTACACAATTACTTGTCCACCCCTAATTAGACAGCAATGTCTTAAAGTTTTTGTAAAGCACTGTATCTATGCTTAATTAAACTATGTAATTATAATAATAAAAAGTTAGCATAAAAATTGAAAACTAACAACCACCTCCTGTTCAGCATACTCTTCAACTGGTGGGATAAATACATAGTCTTACTAGAAAATGATAGCCTACTAGCTATAAGCATTCAGCTTGCCATTTTATCAAGTCAGTTTTTCTTTACAGAGGGAATGAAGAGCATCAATTAATCTAATAAGACTCTTCAAGAGGAGACTGAGTAAGAAAGCTTCTACTGCACTATTCTTATGTTCCAGAATAGTTTAAAGAACATTACAAGTATTGGTTTCTAAAAGATGTGCAATAATTTATCAAAGAAAATACTAGGGCTGGTTTTTTGTTTTGGAGATAGGGTCTCATTCTGTCAACCAGGCTGGAATGCAGTGGTGCCATCAGCTCACAGCAGTCTCGACTTCCCGGGCTCAAGTAATCCTCTCACCTCAGCTTAGGAGTAGTACAGACCACATGCTCACACCCCAATGACTAGCTAATTTGTTGTTGTTTTTATTTATTTGTTTTAATTTGTAGAGACAAGTTCTAACGGTGTTGCTCAAGCTGGTCTAAAACTCCTGGGCTCAAGTGATCCTGGCTCGAGTGATCCTGGCTCAAGTGATCCTGCCTCGGCCTCCCAAAATGCGGGGATTACAGGCATGAGCCACCACACTCAGTCATTCAATTTCTTTATACTCTCTTTTCATATGAAGTCAAACTAGATTAATTTATATTGTATATATGTGTGAATAAACCCAAGACCAGATCACAGATTTCTTCATAAATTCTACATTTTATGTATTATAATTCATTTTTATTTCCTTGGTTTATTTTGCTGCTTTTGTCTAATTTTTCTGTAGAATGCTTAATTAATTTGCTTTCCTTTTCTTATTTAGTAGTATATTTAAGGTTGTGATTTTCTCCTAAGCACAGGGTGAGCCCATGGATTTTTATACTTATCACTCTTTGTGAACCTAGATGTTCTAAAGCAAGCTTGTCCAACCCGTAGCCCATGAGCTGCATGCAACCCAGGATGGCTTTCAATGCAGCCCAACACAAATTCATGCTTTCTTAAAATATTATGAGATTTTTTTTTTTTTGCATTTTTTTTTTTGTTTGTTTTTAGTCTATCAATCAGCTATCATCAGTGTTACTGTATTTTATGAGTGGTCCAAGACAACTACTCTTCTTCCAGTGTGGTCCAGGGAAACCAAAAGACTGGATACCCCTGTCTTAAAGTTTGATTTTTCTGTAATCCAGGGTTTTTTAGCATATGTAAATTTTTCAGATAGTTAAGAGACTTTGTTGTTTTCATTTTTATATTAATTTCTAGTTTTATTCTATTTTAGAGAATTTAGCCTATAGTATTTCAACGTTTTGGAGTTTCTTCCTCTACTAATATATAACTAACTTTTGTAAATGCTCGATTAGCATTGAAAGGTATATTTCTTTTTTCCAAGAGTATCAGTTGTTCTTAACCCTTTTTACTTGTCTGTCGCACAATTAAAAAGGTAAGACACATTTTGGGAGGCTGAGACAGGATGATCGCTTGAGCCCAAGCGTTGGAGACTAGCCTGGGCAACATAGAGAAATCCAGTCTCTAAAAAAAAAAAAAAAACAAAAATCACCCAGCATGGTGGTGCATGCCTGTGGTCCCAGCTACTTAGAAGGCTGAGGCAGGAGGTCAAGGCTGCAGTGAGCCATGACTGCCCCAATGCACTCCAGCCTAGGCAACAAAGTGAGATCCTGTCTCCAAAAAAAAAAAAAAAAAGTAACATAAAAGTTTTCTATGTTTCAGGTGAACTCCTTCCTTTCCCTTCTCCTTTTTTGTAATTTTATTCAAAGTTCTGTGCATGGATACCCTCAGTGAAGTCTGGACATAATTAGTTCTATGCTTCCATTTAAAGGTGAGGCAACTCGCTGCTCTGGAGTTGAAGCACTACTAGTTTCTGGTTTTGGGTACTTCTGATTATAGCCAAGTTATCCCCAGAGAAGAAGCAGGCTCTAACCAGGGAACTAATCTTTCCCTGCTGTACCCTACAGTAAAAACCTTGCCTAACCATCAAAACGGGCAATAGTAAGATTTTTAGTTTGATTCAATTTGTCTGTTTATGATCTGATGCTGAGGTCCAGGGCATGCTGAGGTCCTTCTCTGGTTACTATTTGTTGCTTTATGTTCATTTTGTTCAGTCGGGAAAGTAAAATTCTGTAAATCTGTGCCCCCTACCAATATCTTTTCTAAAAAACTTCATATGTATTTTGAAACTGTCATGGAAATTTTATAAGTTGCACGTTTACATTATTACATATGAAACTGAAGAGAATTTTGCTCTTCTTACCCAGGCTAGAGTGCTGTGGCACAATCTCGGCTCACTGCAACCTTCGCCTCCTGGGTTTAAATGATTCTCCTGCCTCAGCCTCCCAAGTAGTTGGGATTACAGGCATGGGCCACCACGCCCTGCTAATTTTGTATTTTCAGTAGAGACGGGGTTTCTCCATGTTGGTCAGGCTGGTCTTGAACTCCCAACCTCAGGTGATCCACACCCACCTAGGCCTCCCAAAGTGCTGGGATTACAGGCGTGAGACACTGTGCCCGAACAAAGCCCATTTTTAAAATTAAAATTATGTTAAAATATAAGATGGGCTGGATGAGGTGGCTCACGCCTGTAATACCAGCACTTTGGGAGAACAAGGTGAGGGGATTACCTGAGGTCGGAAGTTCAAGACCAGCCTGGCCAACATGGTGAAACCCCGTCTCTACTAAAAATACAAAAATTAGCTGGGTGTGGTGGTGGGCACCCGTAATCTGAGCTACTCGGGAGGCTGAGGCAGGAAAATTGCTTGAACTCAGAAGGCAGAGGTTGCAGTGAGTGGAGATTGTGCCACTGCACTCCAGCCTAGGTGACAGAGACTCCATCTCAAAAACATAAAACAATAAAATAAAATAAAAGATAAAAAGAAAAGTGACAAAAATGTATGAGTAATTGCTTATGAACTAGGTCCTATGATAGGCTCCAAATAATGAAGGCCTATGCTAGAGGGTTTATGCATATATTTTAGTGTATATACACACATATATAGACACATGTAAATACACATAAAAACATATGTGTATTTACAATAGAGTATTTTTTAACAATACCCCAAAACATTAATTTTTCATTTCTGTCATAATTAAAAAATACATTATCTACCATTCATTCTCTCCTACATTTACTCTTCCTTTACAGTCTTATCGTTTGGGCCTCAAGTCCTTTGATTTAAAAAAAACGCACACATGCACTCACACATGTATCCATACACACACACCCACCAAGGGGCTTTGATATCCTTAATTTCACTGGAACAAGTATCAAAGTGCCTACATTTCAGTTTGTCCTCCATTTAGCAGTCATAAGCCCTCCAGAGAACTAACAAGAGAAAAGACAAGCTTGACAGAGTTTAAATTTCCTGAGGAGTTTGACACTCTCCCAACTCCCACCAATATTATAATCAGCAGCTTACCTTATTAATTCTAGTTGTGCAAGTTCCTGATTTGCTTGAAATATAGGTTTTTTAGTGAAGAGTTCGCCAAGGATACAGCTAATGGAAAAAATACCCGTCATTACCAAATGATCTATTTTAATTCACTACCAAAAGTTTCAAGTAAAATAAACCAGTAAATAAGGTTATCTTACCCACAGCTCCATACATCAATGGCTGGTGTGTATCGTTCTTCTCCCAGCAGCAGTTCAGGTGGACGGTACCATAAAGTAATTACCTTGTTAGTATACGGCCGACTAAAAAACACAGAGAACAGTCTTTAGAGTTAGTATTTGTTGGAATAAGAGAGATTTTCTGAGGAAATATTATTTTGTTTATTAAAGCAATCCTATAATCCTAACTAAAAACACTTTTTTTTTTTTTTTGAGACGAAGTCTTGCTCTGTCGCCCAGGCTGGAGAGCAGTGGCACAATCTCGGCTCACTGCAAGCTCTGCCTCCTGGGTTCACACCATTCTCCTGCCTCAGCCTCCCGAGTAGCTGGGACTACAAGCGCCCGCCACCACGCCCGGCTGATTTTTTGTATTTTTAGTAGAGACGGGGTTTCACCGTGTTAGCCAGGATGGTCTTGATCTCCTGACCTCGTGATCCGTCCGCCTCGGCCTCCCAAAGTGCTGGGATTACAGGCGTGAGCCACCGTGCCCGGCTACTAAAAACACTTTCATCTGCCTACTAAAAAATACAGACATCCAAAGGCATCTAATATATAATCATAAAATATATGTGAGGGCAACCTGTTTAACTAAAAATTCCCTTAATATATGAAGATAAAAATAAAAAGTAGTTGACTGGTAAGCTAGGTGCGGTGGCTTATGCCTGTAATCCCAGCACTTTGGGAGGTCGAGGCGGGCGGATCACCAGGTCAGGAGATGGAGACCATCCTGGCTAACACGGTGAAACCCCGACTCTACTAAAAAAAAATTAGGGGGTGTGGTGACGGGTGCCTGTAGTCCCAGCTATTTGGGAGGCTGAGGCAGAAGAATGACGTGAACCCAGGAGGCGGAGCTTGCAGTGAGCCGAGAATGCCACTGCACTCTAGCCTGGAGGACAGGGTGAGACTCCCTCTCAAAAAAAAGTAGTTGACTGGTATTAACTGCAATTTGGTCAAAGCAAAGCTTTAGTATCAACTCAATTGTTGAGCACTGTTTTTCCTTTCCATAAAAACATTTAATGGGATTAACTGATTTAAAGAGCATTGACTGGTTCTGATCAAATCTTGTAAATTACTAATGGATGACAACATATAATTCAAATAGAGACCACCTAACAAGAGTTTTCAAATGATCATATTTTTGGCAATTTTTCACTGATTTACATACCCACTGGTGTATGTGAATAGAAAAAAGCACAGAAATGCAGACTATAGTGCTTGAGGTCTACTCTGCAAAGTAGCAATACATACAGTAATTTATCAAATAATTCTTTTATTACCTTCTGAAAAGAGGACATAAATATACTGCTACCTCTTTATTTGCCACAGAAAAGATTATTTAGTCAAGTTATAATAGGGTCAGGTTTGACTATCACAGCACAAATTATCTGGCAACGTAAAGTGTTCAGAGAATGTAATGCTCAGAAATGTAAACGCTCAGAGAATGGTCACATTCTAGCTGACTGACACGCTTCAAGAGAATCCTAAGTAGTCAGAGGAGGTTCTTTGGCTGATCTGTAGTTACTTACTTCAGGAAGATCACATATGTATTCAGATCAATTATAAACATCTCTTTATATCCAGATGTTTTCCAAATCACAAGGACTCAAAAGCCACAGCAAATTCCCCAGAAAGGCTGTATTCCAAGCCCATTTATTTAAGCTTGGCTTGGTCCTGGACCAGTCTTGTTAAGGAAATGGAGCATTCAATTTAGAAAGCAATTCCCTCTTGCCACCTATAGATTTGCAGTTCCAGGCTGCCCCCATCCAGCCAAATTTCTCCAAATAATTTAAGTACTAGTATTATAAAACTATCAATCTGGGCATTCTAGGATTAACACAGATAAGACTCTACTTAACAGTGCTCCAAAGCCAGCAAAAACATTTGACTTTGGTAAAAATTGCAAAAAGAGGATAGTATAAGATGAATATTTTTAATAGTAAATTAAGATTAGGTTTTTCTTACATTATTAATGTACTTTTCTCAGTGATTTTTGCTTGTTTATTGGAATCACTTATCTTCACATAATGAGCAAGTCTTTTAAATTTTAGCTACTCTAGTTAAGCTGAACTTAATAATTCTTTAAAACTATGCTCACCTCTTTATGTTTTACCTCCTTTTTTTTTTTTTTTTTTTTTTAGACAGAGTCTCACTCTTATCACCCAGGCTGGAGTTCAAGCGATTCTCCTGTCTCAGCCTCCTGAGTAGCTGGGATTACAGGCACCCACCACCATGTCTGGCTAATTTTTGTCCTCTTAGTAGAGATGGGGTTTCACCATGTTGGCCAGGCTGGTCTCCTGACCTCAGGTGATCTGCCCACCTCAGCCTCCCAAAGTGCTGGGATTACAGGTGTGACCCACTGAGCCCAGCTGCTTTACCCCCTTTGAATAAAATCCTTTCCCTATTTTTCTCATTGAAGTGCTATACTTCCTTTACAACACAGTAAAAGATGCAAATTCATAAAGTCTAATCTCTATTAAAAATATATTTATCTTCACATTCTTAAATTTACATCATACTTACCTGTCTTGAACTCCCTATTTTTATTTTCCTAGAAAGTTAAAAAGCCTTGTAACATTCTTTATTATGAACCCCACACACAAAGCCCAGAACAATGCTGGCCACAGGTCAGGCACCTTAATGTATATGGCCCTCTAACTTTAGATGGCACATGATTAACTGGGTGGAATAACAAAATTTGTAAAAATTATGACAACTAATTTCTCAAACATGTTAAGGATCTATGAGTATATCAAACCTATACAATGGTGTTATAAAAGTGCAACTGGATAACTAGGCTCAAGGAAATGTTTAAATTTATATAAATCTATCTGCAAATAGTTAATTTTTATTTTATTTTAAAAAATATTTTTAGTGTCTTGTATTTTTAAAAACATCTTAAAAATTAAAAGTATGTTGAATTGTAGAGAAATTAAACAAATTCAGGTGTCTAAAAAGGAATATCTAAATAAAAGATTATTGTAGATATTGTATATCAAATTCTAGGCAATATGTAGCATCATCTAATGCAATATTTAGCAGTCACCATAGCAGTTAAAACTAGAATATAATTTATTAATTGTTATAATTTTTTATTCAGACATGAAAATAGTAAATTTTCACAAATGATTAAACACAAAATCACATGAAATATATTTCTAACTGTACAGAAAAATATTTAATGTATACTACTTAATGGCCTTTCTAAATGCTTAGTTTCTGTTAGACAAGAAATAAGAACCAGGCAAAGATTGAGAGAAAACATTCAACTGTAAAATTTAACCTAGGAAGTTGAATTTGAAAACACTTAATGTGATTTCGAAAGTATGGAAATTCTTTGATTTATGAAGCAAACAAGCATTCAGACTGATACATACTTTTTATAAAACAAAAAGTACCACACTCTAAAAATTATTTTTACACTCAAGGAAGTGTCAACGGAGTAGAGATCAAAGACTATCTGTTCACTGATAGATTCCAATACTTTGCCTCTAAACAATCCCAAGAAGGCTGGGCACAGTGGCTCATGCCTGTAATCCCAGCACTTTGGGAGGCCAAGGTGGGTGGATCACGAGGTCAGGAATTCAAGACCTGCCTGGCCAAGATGGTAAAACTCTGTCTCTACTGAAAATACAAAAATTAGCCAGGCATGGTGGCACGCATCTGTAATCCCAGCTAATTGGGAGGCTGAGGCAGAGAACTGCTTAAACCTTGGAGGCAGAGGTTGCAGTGAGCCGAGATCGCATCACAGCACTCCAGCCCAGGTGACAGAACGAGATTCTGTCTCAAAAAACAAAACAAAACAAAAAACAATCCCAGGAATTCCAGAGATTTAGGGCAGGTAAGATGACATACAGTTATGGCCTTCCCTGCCTTCAGGCCTGATAAGCTGCACTGTATCCACAACAAACCAAGCAGTGCAATAAGGAGTGTGCCCCTCTGCTGGCACGTGTTTCAACCTCTTATTGGTCTAGATATATATAGAAAAACAGCACAAAATCCTAGATCCTTGAAGTATTTGGGGGTTCTGGATAATCCCAGTTAAAATTCATAAAGCAGGGTTGCTGCCTTTGTTAAAGACCATTCTAAGTGAAAAAAAAAAATCATATAAAATACCTAAAAAAAAAAAATCATATAAAAAAGCTCTAAAATGCTTCATTTTTCCAACAACATATGATAAAGTCTGTACTTCTTTCCTCCTGCTTGAAGGCAACCCTCCCATGTACTTCTTTTATACTATAATTTATACTGTTTTGAGACAAAGAGAGTCTTCAGTAAACTAAATTCATTATACACACAAAATGGCATGTCATCTTTATGACATTCACAATCCACTGCAGAAAAATTTACCAAACCTACAAAAGAAATATGGGATCCACTTTCTAACACCTACCTAGCTTTTGACGTCAAAAATCCAGGTGTCATTCTTGATTCATCTTTTCCTCAGATTTCCAAACAACTTCCGCCAATTCTTCATCCAAAATAGATCCCCAATCCAAATACCTAGTCCAAGTCATTATTCTTTTCACTGGTATGACCACAACAATATCTTAACTGGTTTCCTGGCCTCCATCTCTCATCACACCCCCCGCCACCCGTTTTTGTTTTTGTTTTTATTTTATTTTATTTTGAGACAGAGTCTCGCTCTGTTGCCCCGAATGGAATGCAGTGGCGCAATCTTGGCTCACTGCAACCTCTGCCTCCTGGATTCAAGCAATTCTCCTGCCTGTGGAGTAGCTTGGATTACAGGCGTGTACCACCATGCCCAGCTACCCTTAACTTCTTTTCAGTTTTTTTATTAAGCATAAAACCAGGTATCACCTACTTGCTTAAAACTGCCCAGTGATTTCCCAGTGCAATCAAATAAAATTTAAACTTTACTTCAGTTGATAGGACTGTACACCGAAGATCTTACCTCCTATTACACTGGGCAACTTTTGACCTTAAACTTCCCAAGTCTGTTCCCAGGCAGTACTGAGTTCCTTCTCCTTTGTATTTGGAATGTTCGTGGCCCAGGTCTTCATTAAGTTTTCCCTTTCTCATCACTCTGGTCTTAGCTCCAATTTACTTCCTAAAAGAGGTCTATCTTAACTACCCTAATGAAAATTATCCAATCAGCCACTACCACCCCTACTTTGACACTACAGTCATTATTTTATTTGCTTTGTAGCACTTAGCTATTTTAAATTCCTCACCCTACATATGCATTGCCTAACTTATTAATACTTTCATATACCATAACTACATAGCAATAAACACAATCTTGAACTCCTGTTTTCCTCCTTTTGATATCTTCCAAGAAAAATAACTTTTTAAATTCCTCTATCATCACAGTGCTATAGAGAAACAAAACCACTTTTTTCCCAACTGATGCTGTCATCTTACTAAGATCAACTGTCTTACTTGCCCATTCTTATTATCACAAGCAAATTTAGAAGTCCTCTAAGTACCTACATTATTACCTTTTGCTACAAACTGCATCTCTGTTCTTCTTTACTGTCTCAGCAAACAGCCTCACCATTTGTGGCAGATACTCATAGCTATCCTCTAAAAATCTGTTATTCCTCCCTTCTATGGCAGTTGTCCAGCTCCGCTACATCTCCCATCCTCACTGCAGTTAGGTGTGTCCACATGACCAAGTGCTCTCCAGTGGAACATAAGCATGTGTGGTAAGTGTCATTTCTAGGCCTGGCTCATTACTCTCCTCCTTCCTCTTTTCTCACTTCTGGCACCAGCCTTGGAAGGCATGTGTAGAAGATGGCAGATCTTCCAATCTGCTTCTCTGAATAGCTATATTGAAGCAGTCACCATTTGACTTGGTGATATGGTTAAATATTCTTAATTGTGCGCTAAGGTAACCGACAACCACTCAATATTTTTTCTTTTTTTTCTTTTGAGACAGTTTTGCTCTTGTCACCTAGGCTGGAGTGCAGTGGCGTGATCTTAGCTCACTGCAACCTTCACCTCCTAGGTTCAAGCAATTCTCCTGCCTCAGCCTCCCAAGTAGCTGGTATTACAGGTGTCTGCCACCACACCTAGCTAATTTTTATAGTTTTAGTAGAGATGCGGTTTCACCATGTTGACCAGGCTGGTCTTGAACTCCTGACCTCAGGTGATCCGTCTGCCTTGGCCTCCCAAAGTGCTGGGATTACAGGCGTGAGCCCCCACGCCCAGCCACCACTCAAGATTATTAAGTGAGAAATACATATATAAACTTCCCATTCTTTAAGCCACTAACTTTTGTGGTTCTCTTTGTTACAAAAGTTTAGACTATCCTAACCAACAAATCATTCATCCAGGTGCTTAAGCAGAAACCTTACAGTAAGGGGTAGAGGCAGGGATGTATCTCACAACACATGCAACCATCAAGTTCTAACAATTCTATATCCTTATGATATAATTAATCTGTCTTTCCAATACTTGTGCCCATTCCTTGGCTCTAGCTATAATCATCCTATTTAGATTTACTGCAACAGCTTTTTTAAGTGATTGTTCTTGCTGCCAGACTTGTAAGGCCAAACCACTTTCCAAAGTGCAATCAAAGTGATAGTATGAAATAAAACATGAGTATGTTATGTCTATAGTACACATTGCTTCCATCTAGAGAATATCTACACAAGGCCTATAAAATCCATTATAATTTGGTTTTTGTTCCAATCACACTAAACCTTCAGTTCCCTGAGGGAGGTGAGCAAATGTTCATTTTCCAGAGAAAGGGGATAAAGCCAGGGAGAGAACAGAGCTGGCAAGAAAACTTTAAAGAAGTTAGTGGTGCTTTAATTGTATTTTAAATATTTTTAATAAACTATTTTTAAAAAAGCTTTTAAAAGGTAACAATGACAAAAGACAATGAAAATGACCATTACTAAGGACAAGGAAAAACATCCGATGATTTATTCAAAAATGTTGCAAAATAGGTACCATGCCTCACTTTCTACCTCTCTAATGAAAAAGAAGCAAATATTGAGAAAGTGAGCAGACAGAAGTATTTAATCATAAAAGCAAGTTCCAAGGTAAGTGGAGTTAGAAGAGAATAAGGGCAATTTCAGGTATCGCCCAATTCAGTAATACAGTAGACAATCAAACAAAAATCTATGTAATGATTAGGATGTTAATACTAAATCTCGTTAACCGTTTACAAATGTAAAGACAAAAGTAAAAGAGACTGAAACTATGTTTTGGCTCCAGGAAATTTAAAGCCCAGAAAAATTAAACCACGTTGTAATATGAAAATACATTATCCAAAGAGAGACAAATAAAAGAAAATCCATCTGGGCATGGTGGCCCATGCCTGTAATCCCAGCACTTTGGGAGGTGGAGGCATAAGGATTGCTTGAGCCCAGGAGTTCGGAACCAGCCTGGCCAACATGGTGAAACCCCGTCTCTACTAAAAATACAAAACAAATTAGCCAGGTATCACGGTGCATGTCTGTAATCCCAGCTGCTCAGAAGGCTGAGGCATGAGAATTACTTGAACCCAGGAGGCAGAGGTAGCAGTGAACCTAAATGACACCACTGCATCCTAGCCTGGTCGACAGAGCAAGACTCTGTCTCAAAAAAAAAAAAAAAGAAAAAAAGGAGAAAAAAAAACCCATCCAGAATCTTCAAAAATGAGTATTTCAAACTTGCTCTATTAGATTTGGCTACCAATTTTCAACATCATAGAGATGATCTTGTTTAGATCACACAGAGAAGCAGCAAACTGATGTGACACTACATATACGATGTTTTTTACTTTCATGGATTAAAAAACAAATTACATTCTCGTGATGTGTCTATACCCAGTATTTGCACAAAAAGCAAATTAACTCACAATGAAAAAGAAACAGGACTGAAAAACATATAGTCAAGTTCTTAGGTGTTATCACACAAAAAAGAAAAATCTAAAAATGAAATGAACCACTCCAGTTTATTTACATAATTAGATCAATTCCAAGCAATAAACTCAATAACCCAGAAACACACACACACACACACACACACATAGTCCTTCTGCCATTAAATTGGAAAAACAAAATTTAGTAACTTCAATAAGTTGTTATTGGATGGCAAGAAACTAAACTTTGTAAAGACCCAAAAATAATGGTCTCAACGTTAACTATTGTGCATTTCAATTTTTACTTTTTTTTTTTAAAATAGAGATCTCACTATGTTGCCCAGGCTGGACTCAAACTTTTAGGCTCAAGCGATCCTCATATCTTGGCCTTCCAAAGTGCTAGGATTAGAGGCAAGAGCCACCAAGGCCAGGCCTTCTGCTAAATACTTTCATTTGTAAATCTCATTACTGTTTTTGAAAAGAAGGCAGACACTATTTGTCTGTCTGCCAGGAGAGTAACACCTTCTTTTGTTTTTCCTTGAACCTTAAATGATTAACCAAATATTAAAATTTAAAGTCAGGCCAAGTGCTGTGGCTGACCCCTGTAATCCCAGCACTTTGGGAGGCCAAGGCGGGCAGATGACCTGAGTTCAGGAGTTCAAGACCAGCCTGGACAACATGGTGAAACCCCGTCTCTACTAAAAATACAAAAATTTGCTGGGTGTGGTGGCAGGCACCTGTAATCCCAGCTACTTAGGAGACTGAGGCAGGAGAATCGCTTGAACTCAGAAGGGAGAAGTTGCGTTGAGCCGAGATTGTGCCACTGCACTCCAGACTGGGGCACAAGAGCGAAACTCTGTCTCAAAAAAAAAAAAAAACATTAAAATCATCAGACTTTAATAAAACTTTCATGTGAAAAATTACAAGTAATTTTAAATATCTGTTTCTATCAAAATATTTTTTGTTTATAGATTTCTCACTAGATATTTCAAGAGCTTTCAAACTGCTTAAAATATAATTAAATCCAGTATGACTAAGGGAGATTCAGAAGTAGAAATATCACATAACTTGCTAATCTGCTGGAAGATTAAAACTACAGCATACCTCATTTGTCAAAAATATTATATTTGGAGGATGCAAAGACAAAAAGCAAAATTCAGCAGACCCTTTACTACAAAAGAACTCTAAAAATTGGCATCAGCCTAATGGTACCTCTAAAGCAGACTTGAGAGGCCCCTAGAGTTCTCTACCTGGAAGACACTTCTAGGAAATAAAGGCTGAATTCAGAGTCTTACCAGGGAAGCACTCCCATATAATGAAAATAATCTGACAAAAGATCCTGAGCTCTACTACTTATTGGTTGTGTATTGGTTGTGCTTGAAAATGCACTTAAGTTTTCTAAACTTGTTTCTGTATCTTTAAAATGTGCATAAGAATAATGATACCTACATTATCCATCTCAACTTTCTTTTAAAATAATTCTTGTGAAGGAAACTATGTATAATAATGTACACAAATGTTAAGTTTGTTCTTTCCTTTTCCTTTCTTTATAAGCAGTGACTATTTATTGAAACTCTGAGCTAGGCACTGTGCTAAGTAAGCACTAGCAGATGGTTAAACGAAACAAAAATACACACTTATAGAGCAATTAATAACTGCACTTATTAGAGCAATTAAGTATGGTGGTAGGCTGGGTGTGGTGGCTCACGTCTGTAATCCCAGCACTCTGGAAGGTTGAGGCAAGTGGATCACTTGAGGTCAGGAGTTCGAGACCAGCCCGGCCAACATGGTAAAACTCCATCTCTACTAAAAATACAAAAATTAGCCGGGCTTGGGGTGCACAACTGTAGTCCTCTCAGGAGGCTGACGTGAGAGGATTGCTTGACCTGGGAGGCAGAGGTTGCAGTGAGCCAAGATCTCGCCACTGCACTCCAGCCTTTGAAAAAAAAAAAAAGGTGGTAATATAAATTATAATCATGTACTATAAATAATACATAGGATGAATAATATACTGTAAACACATAAAAAAAAGATGTGCCCAACGATGCCTGTGGGATTCAGGACAGATTTCAAAGGAGGTAGGGCCTGAATTGCACACTGAAAGAAAAAAAAACAATTTTGTCAAACTCAGGTGGGAAGCATAATTACATACAAAAAGAAAGCTTATGTAGATTCACAAAGGCACTCAAGAGCACAGCAAGTTTATGGAACTACAAATAGTTCAACATTGCTATTATCTGGGGGGCTGGAATGGCAGAAGACAAGAACATAAGGGAGAAAGACCAGACGACAGAAAAACCAATACAATTCTATTTACAATGGCCTATATGAGAAGGTGACTGGGTACCTTTAACTAAAACAGGAAATAAAGGAAAAGGAGTGGACATTTTTCTGGGGAATGAAATAGATAAAGGTTTAATTTAGGGTACCCAGATCACCTGGGTAGAGATTTCCAATAAACAAAAGGTCTGGAGACCAGAAGAAAGACCAAGGATTGGAATTCAGTTTTGTAAGTATTTGGCAGTAATGTCTTGGATGACACTCCCCCAACAGAAGGAAGGGGGAATTCTTTCCACTTTATATGCTCAAAAATGAAGACTACTCCATCAGAGCTGAAGAGAGAACAATTTAATCTTGATTTTACAGTTAAAAGTCAGTGATCCAAATGAGATCTCCTTTCCTGAAGCTTGTTTAATCTTATTATTTACTGTCATTCACCTGTTATTAGTAATTTTTTTTATTACCATGGTTCCAATCTTTGTCTAGTGATTCTCAGAAGATTGTTTTATTACCCAGAATCCCCAACTCCCTGCACTCATCCATATCAGGAGGATCCTCCAGATGAGGATCACCTTCTCCCAGATCAGAATCAACCAAGCACTTGCCATGAATGCAGTCAATGTTTTAAGGAACATAAAACACAAAAGAATAAAATACGGTAATACTGCCTTCCTCTCTCATTAATACCTTCAACTTTGGGAAAATTTAGTTTTGCTTTCAATAACAATGTTCTGAAAAGCCACTAGATGGCGATACTGCCTTCAAAAAGGTGTGTGCGTTTTGGGAGGGTGGTATTAGTGAGCTAGCATAATACTTTAAGGCCCTTTTCATTTTTCCCTTCTCTCTCCTTATTGGATCATCATACAGAAACGTAGTATGCTTTCTGGTTATTGTTTAAAAATCTATTTTATTTTGATCACAGAAACATTATTAAAGATACATTTTTCAGGGCCGGGCACAGTGGCTCACACCTGTAATCCTAGCACTTTGGGAGGCAGAGGTGGGTAGATCACTTGAGGTCAGGAGTTCGAGGCCAGTCTGCCCAACATGGTGAAACCCCGTCTCTACTAAAAATACAAAAATTAGCCGGGCATGGTGGCAGGTGCCTGTAATCCCAGCTACTCAGGAGGCTGAGGCAGGAGAATCACTTAAATCGGGGAAGCGGAGGTTGCAGTGAGCCGAGATCACGCCACTGCACTGCAGTTTGAGTGACACAGTGATACTCTGTCTCATAAATAAATAAATAAATAAATAAAGTGTTACATTATAGTTTCTTCTCTAGAAAATGAAGCTAATTTCAATTAATATGGAAAACGTTTTTTTCACACAGGACAGTCACATGAAGAGAGAAAAATACTCCATCCTTTTGAAAACCACTTGAGCAATGACTTGGTAAAATAAAAACTAAGAAGAGGTAAACACTGTAGCTGTCAGAAAAACCAGACTTAAGAAAAGATACTACAAGATGAACAGTTAAACGAAGAAATGGGGTAAAAACCTCTATTCTCAAGTTTTAAAGTTCCCAATGCAGAATGGGACAAAGTATAAATACCAATGTTCAAAATGAGAAAATGATTCAAATCGAAAGAAATAATTTTCCCCTCTACTTTTAACCCAGTGGTTCTCTTTCTTTCTTCAATAATAGGCACATGACAGAGCAGATCCACATTGGCCACAGACCCCCTCAAGTGCTAGCTGTAACTCCACCCAGTTTTCCTCAAATTCAAAAAAGGAACATCCAAAATCTAATGAGAGCTGTGGTTGATGCTATTACAGTGGTAAGCTGAAATCTGCTCTATTTACAAACAAAAAACCTTACACAAAATTCTTGAGCACTTCAGTTATTCAATCTATATTAACTACTTAGAATATAAAAACACTTCAAAGTGACTTTATATTTGCTTGAGTATTATAGTAAGGCCCTACCTGGCTCTCTATAACGAAGCAGAAATATGAATGAAAAATCATTTGTTGTATATTTATCTCAAAAAATATCTAGAAAATTTGAGACAACACAATCTGTTAAAGGTAGATTTCTTTTAAAATCAGTATGTTATTAAGGTTCACTAGAGCAATATATGTATTTTAAAGGTATTCCATTATATTAAGCCTACTCCAGGAGATTCTAAATAAATCACAATTATTCTCTTTAAAAAAAAAAAGAGAAGCTTTAAAGGAGTATATAAACCCCATAATGATAGGATATTTGCTCTTAAAACAAAATGACAGACTGAATTTTCCTCTTACACATTTAACTGAGCAGAAAAATTCAGTATATATTACCCAAAGATGCAAAGTTATTGGACTTTAAAACTCTGGTTCTCTAAACTCAAAATTTCTACATCAATCTCGCAGGGCAACAGGGACCATGGCCCAGTGAACACGCCACACCCCTGGCACTCCATTGGAACCCAAATTATATTTTAAAATGAAAATGAATAGGAAAATTGAGCCTGATAATATAAAATTTGGCTTTATAATCAGCTTTTCTGAAACATATCTATTCCAAATGTGCACAAATATCTGCATATCAAGAATCTATTAGATTAAAATGATAATTAGCTGTTTTCCATTTCATAGAAAAGGATTTACATAATTAACGACAGACACAAACTTGTATTAAGCAAAATCTAACTACAGTGAAATCTCAACCAGCTTAGCAGTTAGAATTCTTAATTAACCAGAACTTGCCCAAAATAATAGCCACATTAATTTAGTTATATATATGCTTCTCAGCTGGGCATGGTGGCTCATGCCTGTAATCCCAGCACTTTGGGAGGCCAAGGCAGGCAGATCACTTGTGGTCACTAGTTCGAGACCAGCCTGGCCAACATGGAGAAATCCTGTCTCTACTAAAAAATATAAAAATTAGCTGGGCATGGTGGTGCGCGTCTGTAGTCCCAGCTACTCGGAAGGCTGAAGCCAGAGAATCGCTTGAACCCGGGAGGCGGAGGTTGCAGTGAGCTGAGATCACGCCACTGCACTCCAGCCTGGGCGACAGAGCAAGACTCTGTCTCAAATAAAATAAATACATATGCTTCTTAAACAGCAGAAGAAAAAAATATATACTTCAAGTGAAGCTTTGGATTAAGTACACATTCAGATCAATTTTTTCTTTCAACTTCTACCAAGAGGCACTATTACATATGATAGAAAGAATAAAAAATTGGGAATTGAAAACTTAGCTATACACCCTTGGCTCTGCCAACATTTTTTGATCTTTAAAGTCACTCAACCCTTCACAATAGCCAGGATAGGGAATCAACGTTAAGTGTCCACTAAGAGATGAACGGATAAAGAAAATGCGGCCTGTAATCCCAGCGATCGGGAGGCTGAGACAGGAGAATCACTTGAATCCTGGAGCCGAGACTGCGCCACAGCACTCCAGCCTGGGCGACAGAGATTCCGTCTCAAAAAAACAAAACAAAACAAAACAAGGAAAATGTGGCATATATGCACAATGAAATACTATTCAAGTCTTAAAAAAACAAGGAAATGCTGTCATTTATGACAACATGGATGAACAAGCGCAATGTGTTAAGTGGAATAAGGCAGGCACATAAAGACAAATAACTCATCATTTCACTTATATGTGAAAACCAAAAACCCTCAGCTCATAGAGGTAGAGAGGAGAGCTGGGAGTTACCAGATGCTGGGCATAGGGAGTATGGGGGGAAGATGCTAGCCTAAGGATATAAAAGTTCAGTTAGACAAAAGTAAATTCAAGAGATTTATTGTACAACTTGGTAACTACACTTAATAACAATGTATTCTTGAAAACTGTTGAGAGTAGATTTTTAAGAGTTGGCACACACAAAATATGTGGGGTAATACATATTAATTAGCTCAATGTAGCCATTTCACAATGTATACATATTTCAAAATTAAAAAGAAAGTAACTCAGCCCTTTCTGGGTCTCAATTCTCTCAAATGCAAAATGAGGGGTATAGCTTTTGAGCTTTAAAACATTTTAAACTTAAAAAAAAAAAAACACTCATACGACCCTTTCCTAAAATAAAATGTTAATTTTAAGTGTAGCAGTCAAAACAACTAAAAACCAAGTAACTCTGGTGAAAGTCAGTACAGAGGACTGGAGGTCCAATCACAAAACCCCATCCACAGAACACTTTCTTTCCTTTCTTTCTCTCTCTCTCTCTCTGTCTCTCTTTCCTTCCTTCGTCCCTCCCTCCCTCCTTCCTTCCTTTCTTTTTTTTGGAGACAGTCTTGCTGGAGTACAGTGGTGCAATCTCGGCTCACTGCAACCTCCACCTCCCAGGTTTAAGTGATTCTTGTGCCTCAGCCTTCCAAGTAGCTGGGATTACAGGCGTGCACCACCAAGCTCAGCTATTTTTAGTAGAGATGAGGTTTCACCATGTTGGTCACATTGGTCTCCAAGTGCTGACCCTCAAGTGATCCACCCGCCTCTGCCTCCCAAAGTGTTGGGATTTGTAAAAGCATGAGCCACTGCGCCCGGCCCACAGCACACTTTCTGAGGGGTTTCATGGAACTTGAGTGGATCCAAAACATATCACTTATAAACCTCTACTCTAGAGCACTATATAATGAAAATACTTTCCAGAATTATGTTACAGGCACTGAAAGATTTAAAAACATAGACTTTTTACTCTGAAAAATTCAAACGAGAGTTTTTGTTTATTCCTTTAACCAGAAAAAAGCAAAGATTAAATGAAAGTAAACATCTATTCCTAAGACTACAATCAACTGATGTTTCACTATATTAAATTATGGTGATACTAAAGAAATGACAGAATTGTCATAAAATAATTTTAAAATTCTTTAAATATATTATTTCAGAGAGATATATATATAAAAATAAAGACAAGAAAGGAATGGAGTAAATGGACTAAAGATTTATTAAGCAAAATTAATTCTATATTTTATTTACATAAAACCTACTATTGCACAAAAATATTTTATTTTGAAATCCCATATTAGTTCTAATAAGACAAGTCATTTCACTACCATCAGGCACAAAGAAAGCCAAGTTGGGTATATACTCAAACTTTAGCCAGAAAATTTCTACCTTTTTGTGTCTTATACACTGAACATCCTCACAACAGTTGGTTTAAATAAAGGGTTCTAGGGAGTTAAAAAAACAAAGAACTGTAAATATAACAATAAAACCTGTGTAAAATAATAATGAAAACAAAGTTTATAAGTTTAAAAACGCAATTTAAAAGGTTTTCATTAAGAATATTTAATATCTGAATACACATTAGAAATTTAAGTATAAGTTCACTTCAGTCACAATTAAAGATGTACATTTTTTAAAAATCATTTTTACCTGTGTTAAAGATCAATTTTTAAATTGAGATAATGTGTGAAATATTGTAATTACAATAATCAACCCAATATGGTATAAAATTTCAGTTTTTTATGTACTAACCATGAAAAGTAAATTTCTCTTTTAAAAAATAAAACTATCAATAAGGTATTCTTAGTATAGCTTCAAATACTAAACTCTAATATCTATAATATTCATTTGAAGGTATGCTTACCTTTCTTCTGAGCTATACAATCGAGCAAGTCCAAAATCTGCAAGTTTTATCTGCCCTCTGGTAGAAAAAAGACAAGATGAACAAAAAGTATTAATTTACTCTAAATTGACAATACACATTTATATTCTATGCCTAGAACTGATAAGAAAAAATACCTATGTAAACGTTAACTCTGCTCACACTTCAATATCATCAAGGTAATACAGGTAAAAGCAACTAGTGGATAAATTCACAAAACAAAAAAATAAACAAATCCTTGGATAGTCAAACTTACAGCAATATGATTATTATAATTACTGTATTATAATATTAGAATAGTATTTTATTACTATTCAGTTCCTATTTAGAAAAGCACACTTCAATGGAAACAAAATAAAACGAGATCATTTTTATTACTTAGCAGTAAGACAAATTTCTTGTTCAAGGTAACAGTGCACAAGAACTAAGTGACATCACTTTTAATTTGTTTAATTCTCCAGTTTTAGAGGGGCTAGGTGCATAGAACACTGTCTATTAATTAAAATCAGAACCAGGCATGCCTTATTTAAATTAACAAACAGTACCAATTACAAGAGAATTACCAGGGTTCAAATATAAGCTGTTACGAATATAAGCTTATTTACATAAGTTTTAAATATGTACATAAGTTTTAAATATGTGAATGTGTATGTGTGTGTACACACTTCCAAAAAGTTCACTTTACAACTGTGACTGTTTTTTTAAAATTTTCTAAAATCTATTCTTAGCCTAAAGCTGAAATTATATTGCTATTAGATGATCCATTCACATTACTTGGAAAAATAGCAAACAGAAAAGTAAACTAAGTATTATTTTATATGCATTACAGACTATTATTGGATTTTTTTTTTTTGAGACCGAGTCTTGCTTTGTCACCCAGGCTGGAGTGCAGTGGTACTATCTCAGCTCACTGTAACTCCACTTCTGGGATTCAAGCGATTCTCGTTTCTCAGGCTTCCTAGCAGCTGGGATTACAGGCGTGTGCCACCACACCGGGTTTATTTTTGTATTTTTAGTAGAGACAGCTTTTCACAATGTTGGCACAGCTGGTCTCGAACTCCCGGCCTCAAGTGATTGGCCTGCCTCATCCTCCCAAAGTGTTGCGATTACAGGCGTGAGACATCCCGCCCGGCCACTAACAGATATTTAACACAACTTTTGAGGTATCCCAAGCTATAATATTGGTGATTATTTTTATTTTTATTTTTGAGCCAGAGTCTCGCTGTGTCACCTAGGCTGAAGTACAGTGGCATGATCTCAGCTCACTGCAACCTCCACCTCCTGGATTCAAGCAATTCTCATGCCTCAGCCTCCTGAGTAGCTGGGATCACAGGTGTGCTCCACCACGCCAGGCTAACTTTCGTATTTTCTTGGCAGAGACAGGGTTTCATCAACATTGGCCAGGCTGGTCTTGAACTTCTGGCCTCAAGTGATCCGCCTGTCTCTACTTCTCAAGGTGCTGGGATTACAGGCGTGAGCTACTGTGGCTGGCCTGATTATTTTTAAATAGTTTGTATAAAGTAAACTAAATTTTAAATATTTTTTTAACATAATCAAGGTGCAACGTCATGTAACACTGTATCTTTTCTTTATTTTAAAAATTTTAGATTCGGGGGTACATGTGCTTGTTTGTGACACGGGTATTAGAAATGTAATAGTAGGGGTTAGGCTTCTAGGGTGCCCATCCCCCAAATGTTGGACACTGTACCCAATAGGTAACTTTCAACCCTCACTATCCCCGACATTCCCCGCCGCTACAGTTTCCAGGCTATTCTCTCCATGTACATGTCCATGGTAAAACTCATTTTAAATATATATAAAGTTCATAACCATACCTATTATTTAGAAGGATATTGGAACATTTAATATCTCTATGCAAAAAGTTCTTCTTATGACAATAATCCAGACCCTCCATGAGCTGTCTCATAAATGACTTTATGTGATTTTCATTAAAATGAACCAAGCCTGATTCCAGTAGTCCCATCAGATCATGGTCCATATATTCAAACACCAGATAAAATGCACCTAAGAATGAGAATAATTAATACATTAAAAACTTATTCCTACAACTTTTCTATAAATTCACAATTTTTAACAATAAAAGGCTGGTGGAGGAAGAATTAATCCTTGAAAAGAAGTGTTACTTTGTTACTTTAATAACATTCACCTTTCTCTCTGGACTTAATAATATCAATAAATAAATCCCAACGAAAACATCTAACCTATTTTCTTCTCCCCTCCAAAAAACAGTTACGATTAAAAAAAAAAAAAAAAATCACCCTGCTGTTCTCCATATTGTATAGTTTCTAGGTGCGATTAATGTTTTAGACATCAAATTGTCTCTTAGAAGCTGAATAAAATCAATATAGTTTATCAAAAAATTAAAAGCTGGTAAAAGAACTGCTTTAAAACAACAACAAAAAAAAAGAGTGCAGGCCAAGAAAGATGTTAGGTGACTTCTAAATGCTTCAATAAACATGTAATTTAATTCTGTTTATACAGCTCCAGAGTACCTAAAGGCAAGAATTTGAGGAAAAACAATATAATTTGAATTTACAACTTTATTTTATAAAAAACAGCTTAGTCCTTCTACAAAAACCTAAAACAGCACATAGCACACACACACAAACTATACAAACATACTTATGAGAGATTCAGAAATCCTAAATGAAACTTACACACAAACTGAATGAGAAATAGAATTCATTACATTTGTGAAAAGCAGAAAAACTAACACCAAGACAAAAAAAAGGCATCTGAACTTGGTTCAGATAAGTTCCTAATTTTTAAAACAGAGCAAAGAACTCTTGGTAAACTTGCAACAGGAGTCTTTCTTAAAAGTTTATTATGGTACCTCTCTGAAACCAACAACCAATGTAATATTTAATAGGAAAGGCTAGGTATTATGTATGAGATTAAAAAAAAAATTCCCAGTGGCTCACGCCTGTAATCCCAGGGCTCTGGGAGGGTGAGGTGGGCGGATCACGAGGTCAGGAGATCGAGACCATTCTGGTTGACACAGTGAAACCCAGTCTCTACTAAAAATACAAAAAATTAGCCAGGCATGGTGGTGGGCGCCTGTAGTCCCAGCTACTTGGGAGGCTGAGGCAGGAGAATGGTGTGAACCAGGGAGGCAGAGCTTGCAGTGAGCCGAGATCGCACCACGGCACTCCAGCCTGGGCAACAGAGTGAGACTCTGTCTCAAAAAAAGAAAAATCAATATTCAAAAAGCAAAAGATGGCCGGGCACTGTGGCTCATGCCTATAATCCCAGCACTTTGGGAGGCTGAGGCAGGTGGATCATCTGAGGTCAGAAACATGAGACCAGCCCAGGCAACATGTCGAAATCCTATCTCTCTACAAAAACTACAAAAATTAGCCTGGTGTAGTGGGGTGTATCTGTAGTCCCAGCTCACATAAGAAATGTGAGAAATCCTTTAAACTATAAACACTCTTACAAGACAGAAAAGTACACATGAGCAAATGGACAGCAAGGCTAAACATGATAAAGATGTTAATTATCCCTATGTTAGCTTATAAATTAGACACAGCCAAATTTTTCAAGATACTTATTGGTTGCTTTTCTGTAATGTATATCCACATAGAAAAATAACTAAGAATAGCAAAGTAACACCTGAAAGAGAAAGGGGGTATGTGTACACACTCTACCAGATATTAAACCAGTATACATTTCCATCATTAAAAAGTGTGATGCTGGTAAATAAACACGAAATAAAACAGAAAATTCAGAAATACATTCACATACACATGGACCTTTACTATATGATAAAGACGGTATATCAATTCAGTGGGGAAAAGATGGACTTTTTAATTGGTGGTATTGGGATAACTGAATAGCCAGAAAAAGATAAAACTTGTCTGTCTCTCACACTATACACCAGCATAAAAGCAAATTAATCTACAAAATTACAAAAATTAGCCAGATGTGCTGGTGGGTGCCTGTAACCCCAGCTACTGGGGAGGCACAGGCAGGAAAATCACTTGAACCTGGGAGATAGAGGTTGCAGTGAGCTGAGATCATGCCATTGCACTCCAGTCTGGACAACATGAGTGAAACTCAGTCTCAAAAAAAAAAAAAAAAAAAAAAAAAGCAAATGAATCAGTTATCTAAATTTTTTTTTAAAGAACCATAAAAGTACTTTTAAAAAAACACAGAATTCCTTAATAATCTAAGAATAGAAAAAAAAGTTCCAACTAGGAATCAAGAAATAATTCATACCAAGAAGTAATAAATATGACTATGTAAAAATAAAAATCCTCTGCATGGCTAAAAATACTACAAGCAAAATTAACAGAATATAGCAACCTGGAAAAATATTAGCTGCAACTTATACTGCAGAGTGATTATTAGTATCAACTACAGTCCAGGCATGGTGGCTCATGCCTGTAATCCCAGTACTTTGGGAGGCTGAGGCAAGTGGATCACTTGAGGTCAGGAGTTCGAGACCAGCCTGGCCAACATGGTTAAACTCTGTCTCTACTAAAAATACAAAAATTAGCCAGGCATGGTGGCTTATGCCTATAATCCCAGCTATTCAGGAGGCTGAGGCATGAGAATCACTTGAACACAGAAAGTGGAGTTTGTAGTGAGCTGAGATCCTGCCACTGCACTCCTGCCTGGGTGACAAGAGACTCTGTCGCAAAAAAAAAAAAAAAAATTAGCCAGGCATGGTTGTGGGCGCCTGTAATCCTAGCTACTTGGGAGGCTGAGGCAGGCAAATTGCTTGAACCCGGGAGGCAGAGGTTGCAGTGAGTCACAATTGTGCCACTGTGCTCCCGCACTCCAGCCTGGGCAACAAAGCAAGACTCTGTGTCTCTCTGTCTCTCTCACTCTTCATATATATATATATATATATATATAAAATAAAAACTCTCTAAATTAGGGGGAAAAAAGATCAACGACCTTACAAAACAGTGAGAAAAAGAGACAATTAGCTCATCTGAAAAAAGAGCAAAGTGCCCCTAAGTGAATGCAAAGTAGCTTAACTTTGCTCGTAATAAAAATTTATGACCAGGCGCAGTGGCTCACGCCTACAATCCCAGCACTTTGGGAGGCTAAGCCGGGTGGATCACCTGAGGTCAGGAGATCGAGACCAGACTAACCAACATGAAGAAATCCTGTTTCTGCTAAAAATACAAAATTAGCCAGATGGGGTGGTGCATGACTGTAATCCCAGCTACTCGGGAGGCTGAGGCAGGAGAGCTGCTTCAACCCGGGAGGCAGAGGCTGCGGTAAACCGAGATCATGCCATTGCACTCCAGCCTGGGCACAAGAATGAAACTCTGCCTCAAAATTAATTAATTAATTAATTAATTTCCCAAACTAAAACTTGACCAAAATACTAAATTGACAAAAATCCAAAAGTAGAACTCCAGAGACTATTGACAAAGCTGTAAGAAACACTTTCATACATTGGTAGTGGAAACACACAAATACAAGCCCTCTGGAGAGAAATTTGGCAATATCTAGCTAAATCACATTCAGCATTTCCCTTCGACTTAACAATCCCAATTCTAGGAACTTGTACCAAAAATTCACTGGCCAAAATACAAAATGAAGTATGCAAAGGGCTATCCAATGCAGCATTATTTACACAATGAAAACATCTATCACTAGGAAAGTAGCTGAATAAACTATAGTATATCCACACAGTGCAGTGCCTCTAAGCAATAAAATGAGAGAATGATTTTTGTCTACTTACATGGAGTAAACTTCAGCGTGTATGGTTAAATGAAAAGAAAAAGGTAGAGTAGAGCACTTAAAACATTGCTACCTTTTTTTTATTAAAAAAAGGGGAAGGTGAATATGTACAAAAGAAATGTTGGAGGATGAAACAAACATTTAAAATAGTTACCCATGGGTAAGAGAGAGAACAAGAAAAAAGGAATGGAAGTGACACTATTCTGAATGTACCTGTTTTATAGTTTAGAGTTTGAAACCAAGTACACGTTTTATATAATTAAAATACATCATTAAATCAAAAGGGGGGAAAAAAAGCAATCCCTAAAAAACTAGAAACATATCCACATTTAGGTGGATTTATGTTTATCAAATTGGTTACATAAACTGTCTACAAAACAGTATAATACACTGACTATATACAGCTGGGGGGTATATTTTTTAAGGACAAAAGGAATCACTTAGAAATCTTAAACTGCATTCAGTAGTCTTGTTGGCAATTAAAATTAGCATTGTTACTTTGAAATTATTACATGTATATGGTAGAACAAAACAAGCTATGTTAATACTTTAGGAACCAAGGCTTTTAGTTTACAAGAAAGATAAGGTCAAAGATGTATAAATCATGTACTCTGAAATTGAAATTGAAATCATTGACAGTAGCCAGCCTCCAAAAGGGTCCTGAATGATCCTCACTATCTGGCATCCATGCCATGCCACAGTGATTCAAGGATGGTCCGTGTGACCAACAGAATATTGGAGAGTGAATAATGTGACTTCCAAGACTAGGTCATGAAGACAATGCAGCATCTACCTTACTTTTTTAGATCATTCAACCTGGGAGAAGCCAGCCGCCAAGGCTGTCAGGATATTTAAGCAACTTTGTGGAAGACCCATGTAAAGAATAAGTGAGATCTCCCACCAAGAGAACAACTTGCTAGCCATGTGAGGGAGCCACCTTGGAAGTGGATTCTCCAACCCCAGTCAAGCCTTCTAATGACTACAACCCTAGCTAACATCTCATTGCAATCTTATGAGAGACCCCAAACCAAAACTGCCAAGCCAAGATGCTCCCAAATTTCTGCCCACAGAAACTTCAAGATATAGCAGCTTCCACCATAACCTTTTAAGTACAACTGCCAAAGAATTGAATTTGTATCTAAAGAAACTTCTGGATTTAATTACTATTTAAAGGAAATAAGAGGGATAGAAGAACAAGCTAACTAACACCTAAAGGAAGCATTTGGCCAAATTGAAAATGCAGTGTACTCTCCAATAAAAAAAAGGAATAAAATGTTTAAAAGGCAAGAAGAGCTACTATAAATTATGAGACTTAAAATACTAATTAATCATGAATAACATGCACATCTTGTTTGCATGCAGGTTCAAACAAAGCAGCTATAAAAAACATTTTTGAGACAACTGGGTAAACGTGAATGTAGATCATTAGATGACATAAAATTATGGCTAATTTTGTTAACTATAAGGTCTCTTTTCTTTTTAAATATAACTACAATTTCATTATCTATTGTCTCTCTATAATCAAAGACTCACTTTTATAATACAATGAGCCTGAGATTCACTTAAAAATAATCTAGGAGTTTTTTATTTTATTTTTTTAAGTAGACAGGGATAAATAAATTTAGCAAAATGTGTTCGCTATAAAAGTGGAGGATGGGGACACTGGGGTTCATTATACTATTTCCTCTACTTTTATTTTTATATTTTATTTTAATTTAATTTTTTTTTTTTGAGACGGAGTCTCGCTCTGCCGCCCAGGCTGGAGTGCAGTGGCCAGATCTCAGCTCACTGCAAGCTCTGCCTCCCGGGTTTACGCCATTCTCCTGCCTCAGCCTCCCCAGTAGCTGGGACTACAGGCGCCCGCCACCTTGCCCGGCTAGTTTTTTGTATTTTTTAGTAAAGACGGGGTTTCACCGTGTTAGCCAGGATGGTCTCGATCTCCTGACCTCGTGATCCGCCCGCCTCAGCCTCCCAAAGTGCTGGGATTACAGGCTTGAGCCACCGCGCCCGGCCCTATTTTAATTTAATTTTTTTTTTTTGAGACGGAGTCTCACGCTGTCACCCAGACTGGAGTGCAGTGTACAATCTCAGCTCACTGCAACCTCCGCCGCCCAGGTTCAGGCGATTCTCCTGCCTCAGCCTCCAGAGTAGCTGGGATTACAGGTGCCTGCCACCACACGTGGCTGATTTTTGTACTTTTGGTAGAGACAGGGTTTCACCATGTTGGCCAGGCTGGTCTCAAACTCCTGACCTCATTTACTTTTAGATGTTTGAATATTTTAGTAATAATGAGTCTTTTAAAAACGTAAATAAAATTTTAGAAGGTTTGAAATTATTAAATTAAGAGATAAATTTTATGTTCCTATATTTTAAAATTGGTTTTTACTTATCAAGGTTTTATATATATATATGTATGTGTGTGTATCTGTATATATAATTTATTTATTTATTTAGAGACAGGGTCTCACTCTGTTGCCCAGGATGGAGTGCAGTGGTACAATCTTGCCACTACTTCCTAGGCTCAAGCGCTCCTCCTCCTGCCTCAGCCACTCCAGTGGCTGGGACTAAAGGTGTATGCCACCATGCTTGGCTAATTTCTGTAATTTTTTATACAGACGAGGTCTTACTATATCACCCAGGCTGGTCTCAAACTCCTGAGCTCAAGCCATCCTCCTGCCTTAGCTTCCCAAAGTGCTGGGCTTACAGGTGTAAGCCAAGGTTATATATTTACATAGTTTAAAGCAGTGATTCCCAACCTTTTTGTCATCAGGGACCAGTTTCATGGAAGACAATTTTTCCATGGACTAGGGTGGGTGGAGGGATGGTTCTGGGATGATTCAAGTGCATTACATTTCTTGTACACTTTATTTCTATTGTTATTACATTGTAACACATAGTGAAGTAATTATACAACTCACCATAATGTAGAATCAGTGGGAGCCCTGAGCTTGTTTTCCTACAACTAGATGGTCCCATGTGGGGGTGATGGGAGACAGTGACAGATCATCAGGCATTAGATTCTCATAAGAAGTACACAACCTAGATCCCTCACACACACAGTTCACAATAGGGTTTGGGCTCCTATGAGAATCAAATGCTGTCACTGATCTGACAGCAGGAAGAGCTCAGGCAGTTATGGGAGCTATGGGGAGCCACTGTAAATACAGATGAAGCTTCACTCGATCACCTGCCACTCACCTCCTGCTGTGTGTGGCCCAGTTCCTAATAAGCCACAGACCAGTACCTGTCCATGGCCTGGGGGCTGGGAAACCCTGGTTTAAGGCAATGGTTTTCAAACTGTGGGTCATGTAATCAACTGAATAAGTCATGATCTGTGTTTTTAAAAACATTTTTATATTGCTTCATATTTTTCCTATATTGTATTTAAAATTAATAAAATCATATGTAATGTAGTGGTGGAACTATAACATACCACATAAAATTTCATTATGGTAGGAAATTTGATATATATACATATCCTTAGAAAAATATTAGTATCAAAACTCTAAGAGGAGTTTATCTGTGTGAACAGATAAGTGATTTTTACTTTCTCTTATGCTGCAATTTTCTAACTTTTTCTAAAAGAAGTACAATTTTAAGAAACATTATCAATTGTGCCTAATATTCAGATTAATAAGGGGAACAGCAAATAACCCAACTGAAAGTAAATGCCAATGTCCACAAATAAAGAATCCAGAGAGAAAATTACAATGTTAATAAATATATGTAAGATGCTCCATACCTCACCAGTTTTCAAGAAAGTACTAATCAAAGCAATGATGAGATATCATTCTCTTCTATCAGATTGACAACATTCAGTAATAGCCAAAGAAAGGATACTCACACACTGCTACGTTTGGGCAAAGTAATCAGACAATATGTATTATTAAAAATACAAATATCCTTTGACTTAGCTATCTCACTTTTAAGAGTAAATGTAAAGAAATAACAGCAGTAGTATGCAAATATATATGTACAAGAATATTTTTAGCAGTACTATTTATAATGGAAAAAAGCTGAGAAAACTTCAATGTCCACCAATAAACAAAAGGTTGAATAAATCTAGTATATCCATACTGTAGTATATTATGCAGCTAGAGATATGTTATAATCTTTAATTTAAAAAGTAAATTATGGAAAAAAAAATTAGCCCTGGGGACTACCTGTTTCTGGTCTGGAATTTAAGGAGTTAAAAACTGCCATTCCACACTCAAAAGAAAAGAAAAGGTGAAAAGCAACAACTCTTCTTAGAGCTATCACAGAAATTGGAGTCACAGGGCAAACCACTGCCCCCAAAATTAGAGAGAGGCAGGCAGGTACAGGATACAGAGAACCACAACTTACAACTGCAGAAATCTCCTTGGGAACCATTACCAAGGTAGGAAAGCCTAAACCAAGCTGGAGGCTCAGTGTGAACAAGTTTTAATTAAAAACTACAGCAGGACCCTGTCTGAGAGGCCTCCACATTTTGTCAGTTTTTAATAACCAGAAGTCCTCCAGATTATCATAGTGAAGATCAGAAAAAAATATGTAGTTATGATGAAATATGCCCAGAGCATTCTGTCCTTAACAAGGCCTGACTTCAAGAGAAATTATTTATCAGAGCCTAACCTACCAGGGTTCCACCAAAGCCTTGCCAATCTAGAAGGGAAATATTCAACTCCAGAGCATTCTAGCCTTAGACTCAGGGTAATGAAATACCCAATATACCAGCATCCTCTAGCACTCCTGTCTCAGGGAAAAACCAAAACATCAGAAGTACTTGTGGAGACTACAGTCTAGGGGCACAGGTTCACTAAAAGACTGAGAACAAATCTTTAGGCTATAGAACACTTCCCTCCCTCCACACCTTACCACTATATAAATACAGCTCCTGTATACTAAGTGGAGAATACAACTAAACAAATTGCACACCTCAGACCTTATTTAAGAAATTCCAGAGAAACCAAAAGACAACAGGGGAGACAAAAAGAACACTAGAGGAAATTTTGGCCTCTGATACTTATAGGTACAGCAAAGAGAGAACATAGCCTAACCTCTAGCCAGATAAACACAAAACCTTACACTAAAGGCATATTTACCTCAGTTCCTTCTATAAACCATGTACTACTTCTTTCAATGAAAAATTTAAAAGTATGCTAAAACACAGTTTGAAGAAACAAAGTAAGCATCAGAGTCAGACTTAGATACAGCAGAAATATTGGCATTATCAGACTACTAATTTTTTTAGAAGCTCTAATTAATATTCCTAAAGCTCTAATGGAAAAAAGGTGAACAAAATGCAAAGGCAGAGAAATGGAAACTCTTAAGAATCAAAGGACAATGTTCAGGCCAGGCATGGTGGCTCACGCCTGTAACTCCAATACTTCAGGAAGCTGAGGTGGGCGCATCACCTGAGGTTAGGAGTTCGAGACCAGCCTGGCCAACATGGTGAGACCTCTACTAAAAATACAAAAATTAGTTGGACATGGTGGCTCACATGTATAATCCCAAGTACTCTATATGAGAAAAATAACACAACTCTAATGAAAGAAATCAAAGGAATGAAGACAAATTCCATGCACATAGACTCTACATTGTCAAGATGTCAGTTCTTTCCCAACTTGATATATCCTTTTAAAGCAATCCCAATCAAAATCCCAGTAAGTTATTGTGTGGATTATCAACAAATTGATTCTAACATTTATATAGATAATAAAAGACTCAGAGTAGCAAGAAAACATTGAATGAGAGCAAAGGTAGAGGGCTGACACTACCCAACTTTAAGACTGACCATAAACCTACAGTAATTAATACAGTACGGTATCAGTGGGGGGGAAAAAAAAACAAACAGATAACTAGACTAACAAAACAGAATACAAAAGCTCAGAAATGCATCCTTTAAAAAAAAATAGTCAACTGATCTTTGACAAAGGAGTCAAAGCACTTCAATGGAGAAAGGATAGTCCTTTCAGCAAATGCTGCTGAAACAAGGGGACACTGACACGTGAACAAAATGAATTTAGAGACAAAACTTATACCTTTCACAAAAATTAACTCAAAACAGATCACATACTTAAGTGTAAACTGCAAAACTAAATTTCTAGAACACAGGAAACAATCCAGGTGATCTTGGGTTTGGCAATGACTTTTTATATAAGACACCAAAATCACAATATGTGAAAAGAAGAAACTAATACGTTGGATAGTGTTAAAATCTAAAACTTCTGCTCTTTGGCAAGGTGCAGTGGCTCATGTCTATAATCCCAGCACTTTGGGAGAACAAGGTGTACAGATCGCTTGAACCCAGGAGATCGAGACCAGCCTGGGTAACATGGCAAAACCCTGTCTCTCCAAAAAATATTTTTTAAACCATACAAAAATTAGCCAGGTGCAGTGGCATGTGCCTTTAGTCCCAGCTACTCTGGAGGCTGAGGTGGGAAGACCGCTTGAGCCTGGGAGGAAGAGGTTGTAGTGAACCAAAGTCATACCACTGCACTCCAGGCCTGGGTGACAAAACAAAACAACCGAAGAAAAACTTTTGCTCTTCAAAAGACACTGCTAAGAAAATGAAAAGACAAGTCAGACTGCGTGATTGGTATCTACTGGGCATGGTGGCTCGCGTCTATAATCCTAGCACTTTGGGAGGCCGAGGCAGGAGGATAACTTGAAGGCAGAAGTTGGAGACTAGCCTGTGCAACATAACAAGACCCCATTTCTCCAAATAATAGTAATAATAATAAATTAGCCGAGCTTGGTGGTGTGTGCCTGTAGTCCTAGCTACTCAGGAGGCTGAGGCACGAGGATCACTTGACACTAGGAGTTTGAGGCTGCAGTGAGCCATGACTGTGCCACCACACTCCAGCGTGGATGACAGAGTGAGATCGTCTCCAAAAGAAAAAAAAGAAAAAAGAAAATAAAGAGCCCAATTAAAAAGAAGGCAAGGGCCGGGCGCGGTGGCTCCAGCCTGTAATCCCAGCACTTTGGGAGGCTGAGGTGGGCGGATCACGAGGTCAGGAGATTGAGACCATCCTGGCTAACACGGTGAAACCCCGTCTCTACTAAAAAATACAAAAAACTAGCCGGGCGAGGTGGCACATGCTACTCGGGAGGCTGAGGCAGGAGAATGGCATAAACCCAGGAGGCAGAGCTTGCAGTGAGCTGAGATCTGGCCACTGCACTCCAGCCTGGGCAGCAGAGCGAGACTCCGTCTCAAAAAAAAAAAAAAAAAAAGAAGGCAAAACATTTGAACAGATATCTCACCAAAGAAGACATACCAATGGCAAATAAGCAAATGAAAAAATGCTTAATATCATATTTTTCTTTTTTTCCTTTTTTTTGTTTTTTGAGATAGAGTCTCACTCTGTTGCCCAGGATGCAGTGCAGTCGCATGATCTTGGCTCACTGCAGCCTCTGCCTCCTAGGTTGACGCAAATCTCCTGCCTCAGTCTCCCAAGTAGCAGGGACTGTAGGCACATGCCACCACGTCCAGTTAATTTTTGTATTTTTAGTAGTGACTGGGTTTCACCATGTTGGCCTGGCTGGTCTTGAATTCCTGACCTCAAGTGATCCACCCACCTTGGCCTCCCAAAGTGTTGGGATTACAGGCATGAGCCACCGCACCCAGCCTTAACATCATACTTCATCAGAGAATGGCAAATTAAAACAACAATGAGATACCACTACATATCTATTAGAATTGCAAAAATCCAAAACACTGACAACAACAAATGCTGGCAAAAATGTGAAACCACACAAACTTTCATTTATTGCTTATGCAGACAGTATGGAAGACAGTTTGGCAGTTTCTTAAAAGGTAAACATTCTCTTACCATATATAATCCATCAATCCCTGGTGTTTACCCAAAGGAGCTGAAACTTAACACAAAAACCTGCATACAAATATTTATTCATAACTGTCAAGACTTAGAAGTACCCAAAATATCCTTCAGTGGGTGAATGGTTCAACAAACTGTGGTACACCCATACAATGGAATATTTTGAGTGAAAAAAAAAACTGAGTTATCAAGCCACAGAAAGACAAGGAGGAACTTTAAAGTGCATACTGTTAAGTGAAAGAAGCCAATCTGAATATTCTACATATTGTATGATTCCAACTAGATGACTTTCTGGAAAAGGCAAAACTATGGATAAAGTTAAAAAAAAAAAAAAATCAGAGGAAGAGTGCAGTAACTCACACCTGTAATCCTAGCACTTTGGAAGGCCAAGGCAGGCGGATCACTTGAGATCAGGAGTTGCATACCAGCCTGGCCAACACTGCAAAACCCCATCTGTACTAAAAATACAAATTAGCCAGGCATGGTGGTGCACACCTGTAATCCCAGCTGCTCAGGAGGGTGAGGTTGCAGTGAGCTGAGATGGCACCACTGCACTCCAGCCTGGGTGTCAGAGCAAGACTGTCTCAAAAAAAAAAAAAAAAAACACCAGTGGTTGCCAGAGTTGCAGGGGTGGGGAAGGATGAACACAGGACTTTTAAAGCAGAAAAAGTATTCTGCTGATTTTTGTGTCACTCTCAGATTCTCTGTGTCTTTGCATGCCAGACTGCCTGAATGACTGTTTCTCTTTCTCTCTCCATGCCCCCATATATACATACTTTTTTCTCTTTCAATTTCAATGGTGAGGTACTTCTGTTCTCTAGAAAAGATATAATGTATAGAGGCTACAACTACTGCCACTGAAATACTCTCCCCACATAGTTAGCACTTAAAAGAGATGCTACTAACGCTTTTGAGACTGCTAAACATGGATTAGAAAGAATCACAGCAAAAGGGGTAGGGGGTGCAATGAAAGACAGCCAGATAGAACCAAGAAGTGACCCTGAGTGTCCTCATCCACTACTTCAGACAGTAAGACTCTAATTTAGGCCAGACATGGTGACTCATGCCTGTAATCCCAGTACTTTGGGAGGCCAAGGCGGGCGTTTATCACAACGTCAGGAGTTCGAGACCAGCCTGGCCAGCATAGTTAAACTCCATCTCCACTAAAACTACAAAAAATTAGCAGGGCATGGTGGTGCAAGCCTGTAGTCCCAGCTACTCAGGAGGCTGAGGCAGGAGAATCGCTTGAACCTGGGAGGCAGAGGCTGTGGTGAGCCAAGATTATGGCACTGCACTCCAGCCTGGGCAACAGAGCGAGACTCTGTCTCAAAAAAAAAAAAAAAAAAATCTTTTCTCTCTCTCTCTCTCCCTATACATATATGTGTGTGTGTATATATGTGTGCGTGTATATATATGTATGGGGGGAGAGATAGACAGAGAGAAAGGGAGACTTGATCAAATTGGAGGTTAGGGTCATTGGTCCCCCACACTGTTGAAACCCCATGTTCACCTTTTGACTCCCTCAAAACTTAATTATTAATAGCCTACTGTTTTTTTTGGTTTTCTTTTTTTTTTGAGACGGAGTCTCGCTCTGTCGCCCAGGCTGGAGTGCAGTGGCCGGATCTCAGCTCACTGCAAGCTCCACCTCCCAGGTTTATGCCATTCTCCTGCCTCAGCCTCCCGAGTAGCTGGGACTACAGGCACCCGCCACCTCGCCCAGCTATTTTTTTGTATTTTTTTTAGTAGAGACGGGGTTTCACCATGTTAGCCAGGATGGTCTTGATCTCCTGACCTCGTGATCCGCCCGTCTCGGCCTCCCAAAGTGCTGGGATTACAGGCTTGAGCCACTGTGCCCAGCCAATAGCCTACTGTTGACGAGAAGCCTTCCCAATGACAGTTAAGACACAGACTAGCATCTACATATATTTTATGTAATTTTATGTATTCACGAGACACCATTTTCTTAATTTTTTTTTTTTTTTTTTGAGACAGTCTCGCTCTGTCGCCAGGCCGGAGTGCAGTGGTGCAATCTCAGCTCACTGCAACCTCCGCCTCCCGGGTTCAAGCAATTCTCCTGCCTCAGCCTCTTGAGTAACTGAGACTACAGGTGCATGCCACCACGCCCAGCTAATTTTTGTATTTTTAATAGAGGCAGGGTTTCAACATGTTGGCCAGGATGATCTCGATCTCTTTACCTTGTGATCCACCCACCTCAGCCTCCCAAAGTGCTGAGATTATGGGGGCTAGCCACTGCACCCAGCCTAAATTTTTATTTTTTCTTCAGAGAGTCTTGCTGTCACCTAGGCTGGTGTGCAGTGGCATGATCTCGGCTCACTGCAACTTCTGCCTCCCAATTCAAGTGATTCTCCTGCCTCAGCCTCCCAAGCAGCTGGGACTACAGGTGTCCACCACCACACCAGGCTGATTTTTGTATTTTTTGGTAAAGATGGGGTTTCGCCATGTTGGCCTGGCTGGCCTTGAACTCCTGGCCTCAAGCAATCCGCTTGCCTCGGCCTCCCAAAGTGCTGGGATTACAGGTGTGAGCCACCACGCCCAGCCTTTTTCTTAATTTTCTAAAATTCTAGGCTACATGGTTCATCTGAGTTTTCTCAAATTGTTGCAAATCTCCAAAAAAATATTTTCCAATATATTTATTTTTAAAATCTGCATATAAGTGAACCCATGCAGCTCAAACCCATCTTGTTCATGGGTCAACCATATATCTAATATATTTTTCCATTTCTGTTTCCCTTTTTTTTTAATGTAGTACAAATGATACATACTAAGCTGTTAACACTGGATTTGGCAAAAAGGGGCAAGAGAAAATGGGAAATAAATTTTTTTCTTTATGTATATTTGCATTATTACATATATTTTATATATATATATTTGCATTACTATCATCATAGTAAACTCATTTGTACTTCTTACAGAGGAACTTTATTTTGAAAAGAAAAATATTAAGGAATTTATACTTTAAAAGTCCCTAAAATACAAGAGATTTATATTCAATAAAAGTTGGAAACAATAAGTTCTAAACTCACAGGCAAAGCAAGTAAGACTCAGTGAGACCACCACCAGGGGAATAAATAATTGTGTTATCTGCATTTCTGATCCTTTTCATTGAGTAGATTGTTAAGTATCTGCCCCACCAACAGGTCTGTAAAAACCCTGGTAAAAAGTCAACTCAGGCTTGGCATGGTGGCTCGCACCTGTAATCCCAGCACTTTGGGAGGCCAAGGCGGGCAGATCATGAGGTCAAGAGATTAAGACCATCCTGGCCAATGTGGTGAAACCCGTCTCTACTAACAATACAAAAATTAGCTGGGTGTGGTAGCATGCGCCTGTAGTCCTAGCTACTTGGGAGTCTGGGGCAGAAGAATTGCTTGAACCCAGGAAGCAGAGGTTGCAGTGAGCCGAGATCGTGCCACTGCACTCCAGCCTGGCGACAGAGCAAGACTCCATCTCAAAAAAAAAAAAAAGTCAACTCAAGCATCTGAGATCCTGGGAATCACAAAGGATCTGACATCTACCTGGTGAACGCCCCCCCAACCCCCATCAACGAGAGAACAACCTTCTGCTGCTGGGGCATTCTAAGACCATACTGAACCTCCCTAATCCACAATTATTTACTTAGAATGTCACTCTTGCAAGTGACAGAAAACCCAATGTACAATAATTTAAAAAAAGAAAGAAAAAAGGTTAATTTCTCAATCTTCTGAACTTCTATTGTAATTATGGAAAAAACAGAACTATCAAAATCCTATGGCAAGGGCCTAGGTTCCTTCTCTCCATTTCTCAGTGCTTGCTCTATTCTCAGAACCTATCCTGTCTCAAGATGATTACCCTCACACTCACACTGCACAGGTAAGAGGACCTCATTCTGTATATGAAATCTCAGCGTTAAGTCTCAACCTCATAAGAGAACTGCAAGGCTCCAACTGCCCAAACTGAGTCATGTACCCCTAGAAACAGAGTAGGCTTCACAGCTATAGGGACAGAGAACAGAAGAAAGGTGAATCCTAAAAAAAAAAGAAAAAAAAAAAAAACAGCCCAAGGGTGTTATAGAAAGTGAGGTAAATCAGTGGTGGGTGGCCCCAAAACCTGTCAAATACTGTATCTTTCCCAAAGTAGGGCAAATATCAAGCTGTTTAGAACTAAGTTGTCCATTCAGAAGACTTTAGTCTTAACTCATGGCTACTGCACAGGTGAAATGTGGTTAGACCCAGTTGAGATAAGATATGCTGTGAGTGTACAATACAAAGTAGATTGTGAAGATTTAGTACCAAAAAATCTAAAATAGCTAAATAATTTTTATATCTGGGGTTAAATAAAAGTTGTTTTTTTTTTGTTTTTTTTTTTGAGACAGAGTCTCACTCTGTCATCTAGGCTGGAGTGCAGTGGCACAATCTCAGCTCACTGCAACCTTCGACTCCTGGGCTCGAGACTCTCCTGCCTCAGCCTCCTGAGCAATTGGGATTGCAGGCACACCCCACCACGTCCAGATAATTTTTTGCATTTTTAGTAGAGACAGGGTTTCACCATGGTGGTCAAGCTGGTCTTGAACTCCTGACCTCAAGCGATCCACCCGCCTCGGCCTCCCAAAGTGCTGGGATTACAGGCATGAGCCACTGCACCCAGCCTAATAAAAGATAATATTAAAATAATTTCACTTGTCTTTTTAGTTTAAATGGGGTTTTTAGAACATTTAAAATTTATATACATGGTTAGCATTATTTATCAGAAAGGTGTGAATCATCTCCTAACCAGTTAATAGCCTGGAGAGAAACCAGCTAAGTCTATATATAACTTGAAATTGTTTATTGTTCAAAAAAGCTAATGAAATATCTTAAAGCAAGTAGTTCCAGGCAACAACTTTAAGTACACCACAGTATTTATTATTCGGATTATTTCCCAATTTTCTCCTAGTATTTTCATTTTAAAATGAAGGCTGGAAAGGAAATGAATTACAATCACAGCAGAGGTCTATGAAATCTGCTTAATCTACCATCTGTCTTTCCAACAGCATGTTTTGGCTATTTCAAGGAAAAACTGGAACAAAAACTGCTGTAAGTAAAGAGTCCTTGTAGACAAAGTGAAGAAATTTTATGGTTATTTATTAGGTTATTTAAGGGAAGAGTAAGAAAAACATATTCAAATTATTTTTAAATGGTAGATTGTTATTTATTTATTTCTGAGGCAGGGTCTCATTCTGTTGCACAGGCTGGAGTGCAGTGGTGCAATCGCAGCTTACTAAAGCCTTGACTTCCTGGGCTCAAGCAAGGGATCCTCGCACCTTAGCCCCCCAAGTAGCTGGGACTACAGGCATGTGCCACCATGCTCAGCTAATGTATTTTACTGCTTTAGAGATGGAGTCTAGCTATGTTGTCCAGATAGGTCTCAAACTCCTGAGCTCAAGTGATCCTCCTGCCTTGGCCTCCCAAAAGTGCTGGGATTACAGGCGTGTGCTACCACATCTGGCCTAAATGGTATTCTTACACAGGATTTCTTTCTCTTAATTTCAATGGTGAGGTACTTTTGTTCTCTAGAAAAGGTATAGTGGCCATAACCACTTCTACTGAAATACTCTCCCCACATGTTTAGTACTTATGTTTAGTACTTAAAAGAGATGCCACTAGTGCTTTTGAGACTGCTAACCATGGGTTAGAAAGAATCAGAGCAAAAGGGGTGGGGGGTGCAATGAAAGACAGCCAGATAGAACCAAGAATTGACCCTGAGTGTCCTTATCCACTACTTCAGACAGTAAGAATCTAAACCTTGGCTTATTTTGGCAACCAAAAAAATTGCTTCACATAGAAAAATACCTGTTAGCAGAACTGGCATTAAAACTAAGAGAGAATAAAGCATTTGATTTTCTTAATTTTCTTCTCTAAGTGTTCATATAAGGCAAGAAAGGGGAAAGAACACCAATAAAATAAACAATAAATTCAATGGCACATTGGTTTAGATCAAACTAAAGTTTTCACTTATTACTAATTCCAAAATAAAAGTTCACACATGACCAAAACATTATGGAAAGCAAGGTAGCACTATTTATAAAAATGTGTTTTAAAATTCTTCAATTAGATTATTCCTAATGGAAGAAAATCTCATCTCAAGAAAAAGGCTGTGAATGTCCAATCAACTTTCAATTATCCATTCTAGAAATTCTCTGAATTAATATATATCCTACCTGTTAAGACTAGTAAGTTGGCAAAAGTTGGAAGTAGATACAAGGAACAGCAATGGTGAAAGTGGATCAAAAAACTACAAGTTTACATTTACAAATACTAATTTAAGTAATTTTTAAAATATAACTTTATAAAAACTATACTCTATCAATTATTTTGGAATTTTTTCTTTGTGAGACTATTCAACAAAACAACAGAAGTTTATTGTTTACAAGTATAAAGACAAATAAGAGTTGTTCACATCAGGAGGCTGGAAATTTATTAATACCATTGCAGACAAACACGTAAATAAAGTAACTGTAGTATTACAATGCTTTGATAGGCTTAAACATGCCGTGGTAGCCCAAAAGATAAAACTTGATTCAGCTATTAGGAAGAGATATTTAAGCTGAGATTTAAAGCAGGACTAAGAGCAAGCAGGCTGACAGCAGTCAGGGGCATGATGAGATACCTTTGTGAAATATGAACATGGAGATACCTAGTGAATAGCTGTAGCTATCTGAAGCTCAGATCTGGGAATGTTTTCATAAGGTAATGGCACAGAGACATGATGATTAAAAAACCATAGAGCTATAGCTGGGTGCGGTGGCTCACGTTTGTAATCCCAGCACTTTGGGAGGCCAACGCAGGCGAATCACTTGAAGTCAGGAGTTAAGAGACCAGCCTGGCTAACATGGTGAAACCCAATCTTTACTAAAAATACAAAAATTAGCCAGGCATGCTGGCGCACACCTGTAATCCCAGCTACTCAGGAGGTAGAGGCAGGGGAATCGCTTGAACCTGGGAGGCGGAAGCTGCAGTGAGCAGAGATCATGCCACTGCACTCCAGCCTAGACAACAGAGCGAAACTCTGTCTAAAAAGAAAAAAAAAAAACACAGAGCTACAAATATCTTGGAAGAAAAAGACCACCACCAAGTAGACACCACTGAGAAAGACTATGAAGCAACAGCCAGAGAGAGAGAAAGCAAACCTGAATAGAACTGTTTCAGAAAAGACAGAAGTTTTAAGAGCAAGTCAACATAATAAATGCTGGCCAAGTCAACTAAGAAAACCTGAGAAATTATTACTTTTAGCAATAAATTACCACTGTCCTTATCTTTATAAAGTAGCAAGAAAATTCAGACCAATAGGTGAATGACAAAGCGAGGCAGTACAATTGGCATCCACTTACTGATTACTCTTTCACAAAGTCTGGCAGCAAAAAGAAATAGTAAGACAGAGTAATAATCCATAAAGCAGACTCAAATTGGAGAAAGGTTTTTTTGTTTTAATACAGGAAATATGTGGGTAGGGTTAGTGCTGAAGGTAAGGAGTGAGTGGAGAGGGAAGCAGTTAAAAATGCAGAAGAGGTAACACACACGTCAAAGTACCTAGGAACTTGAGGGAATCTGCTTCAAGTAGGAAAGAGAATTATTACCTCCTCTGAGATAAATGAGTAAAACGGGTACAGAGTGAGGTAAATACATTGAAAGTTAAAAGCTGAGAGTGAGTTCTTGGCTGGTGTGACTTTCCCTGCAGATAATAAAGCAATATCTTCTATTTAAGAGAAAAGAAATAGAAGCTGGACAAGAATCTTTGCTTTGCATAATGGAAGACAGAGCTCACTAAGGACAAATAAAAGGATACTTTGGTAGCCCTGAAGTCCTATCTTTGTTGACCATAAATCTGAGAAGAAAATAACCTAGATGGCTGTAATGATTTTTCTCCAGCAGTTTTAGTATTAAGAGATCAATCCAAGGCTAGGGCAGGTGTGACACCAAAAGACAAAATGTCAGAGGTATAAACTTTCTGACCAAAGTCTCAGAAAATCATCTATTTCAACCACAAATACTTATGAAAATGTATAATCAGAAGTTTGCAGGGCACGGTGGCCTATAAACGCAACACTTTGGGAGGACGAGGTGGGCAAATCACTTGAGGTCAGGAGTTCACCTCCTCTACCAAAAATACAAACATTAGCTGGGCATGGTGGTGCACACCTGTAGTCCCAGTTACTCAGGAGGGTGAGACATGAGACTCTCTTGAACCTGGGAGGCAGAGGTTGCAGTGAGCCAAGATAGCGTCACTGCACTCAAGCCTGGGCAGCAGAGTAAGATCCTGTCTCCAAAAAAAAAAAAAAAAAAAAAAAAAAAAGGTTGGGTATAAATTGTACTAGAACTCTGCTTTCTCAAATTCAACAACAGAAAAAACTAAGGAAGAGAATTTCAGAAACAAGATTTAACAGCTCTGACTGTAAAACTAAGGGCTGCAACAATTGCACTGATCTTTACTTGAGAAAACAAGTAAAAGAATCAGACTATCTGCAAAGTTTTCAGGACATTCATATGAAATTCAAAACCATTTCTGCCTAACTCTGTAAAAAAAAAAAGAAAAAAGAAAAAAGAAAAAAAAACCATTTCTTCCTATGGGTCTACCTTTAATCTGTAATTGTTAGAAAACAATTCTAGTTCTAACAGGAGTAAGCAAATTAACCTAACATTAGAGTCCCAAGTCATACAGTATCAATGGGGGTGGATCAGGACATTCCTCTACTCTCCTTTGACCCTGGTTCAATTTGGGACAGAGAGAAAAAAAAGATACTTCCTCTATTCCCCTAACCCCACTCCAGCCCCAATCCTCAGCCATTATGACACAACATAGGGTAGAGACCTTGTCTATTCCAAATGCCTAGAACAATGGTATATAATTGGTGCTCAACAAGTATTTGTTACAGTATTTCTTTTAAAAGTATTCAGGGATCTTATTTCAACATTTCTATTTAACCCAAAGCCATAACCTGTAGAAGAGATATGAAAAAAAATATGCCTGAAGGTAGAAGGTGTAGTATGAGTACTGGAAGAGAAGGGACCTATACTCTTCCATTTCTCATTAATGTCAGTGGTAGGAAACCTAAAAATTGATACACGCACATTACAAGAAGTTTGTGGCTGATGGGGGCAGCAGCAATGAAAAGAAAAACTAGATCAATTCCTGAAATGGCAAAAGAGAAAGATCTGGTCACTGTGCCGACATGAAACCAAATATATATCTCAAACCCAGAGGTGTTTACACCAAAAAGAGGCCCAAAGAAAACTCCGGTCCTCCAACCTTCAAACTGAAAACTTAAGACCTCCTGGCTCTTTTCCATTCCAAATTTCAGGCCCTAAGGCCACTAGTGATAGTGAGCTGCCTAAGTAAATATGTGCCCTCAACATGAAAGGTGGTAGGAGTATAAAGAGCAAAAATCCACTTAATGACATCACAACTGGGAGTGAGAATAGGTGTGCATCGTGCCTGAAAATCTGAGTTCTAAACACATTTTCCCATAAATATACCTTGATAAATAATGAGATTCTATACATCCTGTTGAAATCAAACCAACAGAAATGACTATCTGCTTGAAAAAAAAATTTTTAGTTGCTATTTTTCACATATTTAGTGCGTGACAAAAATTCTAACTTTTCCTATACCTCTGTACCTCATTTCCTTCTCTATCGTTCATAGATTTGTTACGATGATTAACTGAATATTTGTAAATAGCTTAAAGCAGTCTCTGGCCCATAGTAAGCATTATACATATATATTTTAATTAAATAAAACACTACTTTTTTAGATAAGTTTCTAACTAGTTTTCAAAGAAAAGTATGTTGGTTCTACTTTTTTAGTGATATTTTCAAAAACTTTTTGGAGGTTTATGTGTAAGCAAATTATCGAAACAGACAAAATTACTATATCCTTTTTTTTTTTTTTTTTTTTGAGACAGTCTCTGTCTCCTAGACTTGAATGCAGTGGCACAATCTCAGCTCACCATAACCTCCATCTCCTGGATTTAAGCGATTCTCCTGCCTCAGCCTCCCAAGTAGCTGGAACTACAGGCATGTGTCACAACACCAGCTAATTTTTGCATTTTTAGTAGAGATGGGGTTTCACCATGTTGGTCAGGCGGGTCTTGAACTTCTGACCTCAAGTGATCCACCCACCTCAGCCTCCCAAAGTGCTGGGATTACAGGCATGAGCCACCGCGCCCAGCCAAAATTATTCTTTCTAAGAAAGCATATGAACTGATCTTTGGGAATTTCAGACTTAAAACTTTATATACATGTTGTTTTTGTTTTTGTTTTGAGACGGAATCTCACTCCGTCACCAGGCTGGAGTGCAGTGGTGCAATCTTGGCTCACTGCAACCTCCGCCTCCCAGGTTCAAGTGATTCTCCTGCCTCAGCCTCCCAAGTAGCTGGAACTACAGGTGCCCGCCACCACATCTGGCTAATTTTTGTATTTTTAGTAGAGATGGTGTTTCATCACATTGGCCAGGATGGTCTTGATCTCTTGACCTCGTGATCCACCCGCCTTGGCCTCCCAAAGTGCTGGGATTACAGTCATGAGCCTCTGCGCCCAGCCCTACATTTTAATATATTTAAAGCAATCTTAACCTTAAAAGTTACCTTGCTTTTTAAAAATTTTACCTACAAAGTATTTCACCTATAACTATAATGTTACCATCTTAAAAGCTTATTTGTTATGTTTAAGCAACTTTTATTTAGCTTAATTATGAATATTCCATTGAACTGCCATCATTTAATGTAGTGTCTGCTATCAAGAGTCGAAAGTGTAGCAAGAAGTATGTGTAACCTCAATAACATTCTAAGACAAATGCAATCACTGTTAACATTTTAGGAGTAGCATGCCAGTTTAGCCTTTCTTAGGCAACGAAACACATGAGGGGAACAGCAGGAGGGAAAGGAAGAGGTTCAAAACTGAAGAGTAAAGGAGTATGAAAGTAGCAATAAAGGAATCCTGGTTGGTAAAGTGGCTGCTACAGAAATAACAAGAGGTGATAAAATAATCTGGGCCAGGTGCGGTGGCTCACACCTGTAATCCCAGCACTTTGGGGGGCGGAGGCGGGAGGATTGCTCGAGTCTAGAAGTTGGAGACCAGTTTGGGCAACACACAGAAACCCCATTTCTACTGAAAATACAAAAAGTAACTGGGCATGGTGACATGCACCTGTAGTCCCAGCTACTTGGGAGGCTGATGAAGCAGGAGAATCCCTTGAGCCCAGGAGGTGAAGGTTGTAGTGAGCCAAGATTGTGACATCGCACTCCAGCCTAGGTGACAGAGCAAGACCCGGTCTCAAAAAAAATAAAATAAATAAATAAAGTTGAAAGTTTATCATTTATATTAAATCTAGAACATACGTGTAAAATTCCAATTCACTTTCAGAAAACACATTTAAAGCCAGAGACAAATAACAAAAAACTTCATGAAAGTGCAAAAATCATTCAGTTCCCGTTACCCAAATTCTCAAGCATGAGAATGAAGCACGCATTATGGCATACACTGAGTTTCTGATAACATCTTTGTGCCACTAAATCAACCAATGCTAAACCTTGCCCTTATCTCTGGGTCTCTTCTCATGTAAGCTAGTAGATTCCCATGTGGGTTAAAACTCTCTCAGTTGGATATTTTGTTATTCTGCCAAAATCATCCTGTTACAGTTTAAAGGTTAATTTCATGTGCTAACTTGGCTAGGCTATAGTGCCCAGTTGCTTAGTAAAAACCAGCCTACATGTTGCTATGAAGGTATTTCTTACATGGGATCAACTTTTAAATCAGAAGACTTTGGGGAGAAAAGATGAACCCTCACAATGTGGGTGGGCTTCATCCAAGCAGTTGAAGCCTTGAAAGAAAAGAATGAGGTCCACCAAAAAGGAAAAAATTCTGATTCCAGATTACCTTCAGACTCAAGATTGCTGGCCAGCCCTACAAATTTCAGACTTGCCAGCCCCTACAATTCTGTGACCTAATTCCTTAAAACAAATCTCTCTCTACATACGTAAATATACATCCTGTTGTTTCTTTCTTTCTTTTTTTTTTTCTTTGAGACTGAGTCTCGCTCTGTCGCCCAGGCTGGAGTGCAGTGGCGAGATCTTGGCTCACTGCAAGCTCTGCCCCCCCAGGTTCAGGCCATTCTCCTGCCTCAGCCTCCCGAGTAGCTGGGACTACAGGCGCCCACCACCAGGCCTGGCTATTTTTTTTGTATTTTTAGTAGAGTCGGGGTTTCACCGTGTTAGCCAGGAAGGTCTCGATCTCCTGACCTCGTGATCCGTCCACCTCAGCCTCCCAAAGTGCTGGGATTACAAGCCTGAGCCACTGCGCTCAGCCGGTTCTTTCTTACAGTAATAAACTGAATAATTTAGCTTAAGTTTGTTACATTTTAACAGAAAATTTTCTTTTACAGCTTCGATGTATTAAGTGACAATAGTAAGCTGCACATATTTAGAGGGAATGACTTAAATAGCTTTCACATAGGTATGTACCCATTAAGACTGTGGCTATAATTAAGACAGTGAATATATCCATCACCCTCAAAAGTTTTCTTGTGTTCCTGGAATAAATTTTAACAAAATTTTGGATTGAACTTTACCTAGTCCTTTGTAAACACTGTGAATAGCCTCCCTTATAATTTAACTTTTACACAATGTATATAATCCACATAGCATTCTCTAGTAATAATATACCATAGTTCTGTTCAACAATTCTCTATTGTTGAGACATTTATGTTGATGCTAACGTTTTGTTATTATAAACAATACAATGAAGAACAATCTTGTAGCTCTATCTAGTCCTGATTACTTAAAAAAATTTTTTTCAATTTTAATTACTTAAAAAATTTTTTTCAGCTTTAGGGATACAAGTGGTTTTTGGTTACATGGATGAATTGTATAGTGGTGAAGTCTGAAATTTTAGTGCCCCTGTTACCCAAGTAGTGTACACTGTACCCTGCCTCCCACTCTCCCCCTGAGTCTCCAGCATCCATTATACCACTTTGTATGCATTTGCATACCCATAGCTTAGCTTCCACTTATAAGTGAGAACATAACAGTATTTGGTTTTCCATTCCTGAATTACTTCACTTAGAATAATGGCCATCAGTTCCATCCAAGTTACAGCAAAAGACACTCTCGTTCTTTTTTATGGCTGAGTAGTATTCCATGGTGTATACAAACCACATTTTCTTTATCCACTCATTGGCTGATAGGCACTTAGATTGGTTCCATATCTTTGCAATTGTGAACTGTGCTGCAATAAACATATGCATGCAGGTGTCTTTTTGATATAATGACTTGTTTTCTCTTGGGTATGACTACTTCCTTATGTTTCCAAAAATACAATTGCAGAGTTAAGGAATACATTATATTTTAAGAAATAATGATTATAATAGTAACATGAAATGTTTATCTAGTATTTAGCACATTCCAGGTTCTATATTACATCCTTAATTACTCTCTAACAACTTTTACTCTCCAGCATTACATTAATATGCTTGTCAATGATCCCACACCTTGACCAATTTTTTAAAAAGCCTTCTTTCTCCCATACTAACATCAATGTAATGCCAGTCAAATTTCCATCAGTATGTTTTCAGACCTTATATCCATCTAAAATGCATAAAAATAAAATCTTTTTTTTTAAGGGGGAAAGAGAAGGAAATAATTATCCACCAGAAATTAAAATATACTATAGGGTGGTGATAATTAAAGCAATATGATATGGTGGCAGGACATACAAAACCATCAATGAAACGGGAAATTCAGAACATGTGGGAATTAAAAAAAAATAATAATAACGTGGGAATTTCATACGGGCTAAGATTGCAGAACAGTGTAAGATAAAAATAAAAGATTAAGATCACTGAGTATTTCTTCAAACTATAATAGAAGTTTTTTTAAAACACAAAAAAATTCCTATTACTGTGCCAAGGATTCAGCCTTCCTAAGCATGAGAGAAACCACCCTTCCAAAATTTAAAAAAAAAAGCCCCCAAACAGACAGATGTGATCACATAAAGATTTAAAATAACAACACAGAAAAACAAAGGGCAAGCAATAGAAATGGGAAAATAATTTGACACATGAAACACATAAAACATTGATATCTGTATTTTAATATCTCTCTAAATCAGTAAGAAAATATCAAAGGAACAGGCAAATTCACAAAAGAAATGGCAAAAATTATGGGAAAAAAGTATAATTTCACAAACAATAAGGAAAAAGTATTACTTTCTCTTATCAGATGGGCAAAACCATAAAATCAATAATACACTGTGTTTCAGTAAACTACATATTCCCACAAAATTTTTATTAGAATGTAAAAAAATTGAATAAACTTCCTTATAAGTTAATTTGGCTATACCTATTAACACACAAAAGAATTACATCATTTAACTAGCAATTCCAATTTTAGGAATGTATCCTACAAAAGTCCCAAACAAATACACATAGATTTACACTTAATGATGTTTGGTAAAGCACTGTTGAAGAAACTAAAAACCAATAACCAAAATATTCATCTATATGGGCAAGCTTAATAAAATACAAAATATATCTAAATTACAGAATTACAGAATACTATCTCTGCTTTTTAGGTGGCTATATCATGGCATATAAAGATAACTATTTTGCAGAATATTGTATACTAATGCCTCAATTTTGACAAAATTCATGAATAGAATAATGCGCATGCTTGTTTTGCACAAAAAAATTGTGTGGAAACTGAAAAAACGTGACTCACGTCTCTTCATCATTGGCCATGGTATTCTTATCTGCTACATATTCCCCTTCTATCCATTTATGCTTTTTGTTTCTATATTTCCATTGTTTTAACCAAATCAAAAATGATAATTTTATAATTCTAAAAAAAAATCTAGTGAGAAAAATTTTTTAAAACACTACCACTTTTGACAGATAAAACGTTTGTATCATTTAAATTACATTTATTTTATTATGGCAAGGCTGGATATTTTTTCTTTTTTCTTACATTTACTGGAAATTATTTTTTTCTTTTTGCCCTGCCTTATGTACTTTTACAGTAAATCTTTAATGAGGTATAAAGAAGAATTATGCCTCCTTGTTTAAAAGTTATGCCACAGTTCATATTTCTCTTCAACATCAGATGATATATTTCTATAAATATAGAACACCTGGTACAATACTCCCAAACTTTAGCATCTGACTTTCAACAAAATTCTAAACACAAACTGAAACAAGTAAGAAACCGGCAAGTTTTATACGGTAATTGCATGATGGATCAACTACTATATAAAGTCTCTCCTATCACATGGCATAGTAAGAGTGACATCCTAGTACATATAGGTTGACTCTAACAGTAATCATGAAGAAAGAATGGTGACAATATTTCACATACTGTCTCACTTATGTCTCACAACAACCCAAAAAGTATAATGATCTTCTTGTAACACTCAAGCTCAGAGACACTAAATAATTTGCCCACATTCACACAACTACTATGTGGCAAAAGTAAAACAATCCCCCAGCCTCACTGTCCTCTACTTTTCACGATGAAAAAACAGCAGTTAATCATTACCTTCCTCCAAGAGGTACCAAAAACTGCACGGCAACATAACAGGTAACTTTTAGCTTAATGCGCTCTAAATGGCACTCTGCCACTTCCACCCATCACTGCTGGCATTTCTCCCAGTGCAGAATTTAACTGCAGAATTCTATCTGTTCTTGTTGGCTATAGTTATCTCAATGTCAAGAGCATCTGCTCCTTAACTTCCTCTTCTACTCTCCATTTCTAACCTGTACCAAGGCATCTGCTCTTTGTATTTCCCTTATTATCTGCTCCTGAGTTTCACTTGTCAGTCTTCCTTTCGCTGCCAGTTTGGGTTTGATCGCAACCAATGACTTGTTTTTTCTTTCTGGTGGGTTAACCAATTACTCAGAGCTAATCAGATGTGACTGAAACTCTTCACAATTAGAGACGGCTTCTAAGCTTTCAGAAAATGTTTTTTTTTTTTTAACTTCTGGATCAACTCCATTCTTGAGGCTTCATCTCCACATAATAAAATTTCACTAGAGGACTAAAACTAAAATTTTTATTTCTTCCAAAATTCCATCCCACCTGCCTAATATTATATTAATGATCTAATTCTGCCCTCAAAATCAATCTACTACCAAGCTAAACTTTACTGCTGTGTGCTTACTATGTGCCATATTCTATGTGAAGTACTTCCCATGGACTATACCACTAAATAATCACAACAAACCTATGAGTTAGGCATTATTATCCCATTTTCCAGATGAGGAAAACAGAGTATAGGATACTAATTCATGCTCTTAACCCATTATACATATTACCATCACTATTACCTTACACCGCCTGTTCCAAGAGCACGTATTTCTAGTGCTCTAATGTACTGTTCAGGAAATAGTGACATGGGAAATGCACTCCCCATCCTACTTTCCATTGCTATCCTACTCCCTTCCCTACTTGCCCCGTTTCCCTTTCCATTAAACTCCTAACAGTCCCTTTGCCATGTATCATCTCCTGATGGGCATCTAACACATTCTGATCTCTCTACGTTCTTTAAATTTCAACACGTGGTACTAACTCTATATTTCCTTGAAACCCAGAGAAGAAAGTCATTCCAAATTAAGATTTGAGCTTTTTTCCTTTAGGACATTATTTGGTGTATCTTAACTAAAACACATTCCTCTATCTTCTAGCAATTATTTGATTATTCTGAAACAGATGACAATCTATTTTATACATATTTTTCTTCTCAATTCAACTCACCCCTCAAAAAAATTTATTGATCACTAACATCAGAAAAACATAGAGAGCAAGAAAACCAGATGCCTGAATAACTTTTAATGTTAGTCAAAACATGAACATTTTTACTATGTAAATCATATAATTAAAATCAATTAAGAAAAACACTAATACCCTAGTTAAAAAAGAGTAAAGGACCTAAACATGAAAATAGATGGTTAAAGAAATATAAATGGGCCAGATACAGTGGCACACACCTGTAATCCCAACATTTTGGGAGGCCAAGGCGGGTGTGATCACTTGACCCCAGGAGTTCGAGACCAGCCTGGGCAACATGGTGAAATCACATCTCTACAAAAAATCACAAAAATGAGCCAGGAGTGCTGGAATGTGCCTGTCATCCCAGCTCCTCGAGAGGCTGAGGTGGGTGGATCACTTGAGCACAGGAGGTCAAGACTGCAGTGAGCTGAGATGATTGCGCCACTGCACTCCAGCTTGGGTGACAGGGCAAGGCCCTGTCTCAAAAAAAAAAAGAAAGAAAGAAAAGAGAGACAAATATACATGGCCTCTACATATAAGAAACTATTCAAGCTCCATAGAAATTTAAAAATAAAAAGACAAGACAGTCCGGGCGCGGTGGCCCACAACTGTAATCCTAGCATTTTGGGAGGCTGAGGCGGGCAGATCATGACGTCAGGAGTTCAAGACCAGCCTGACCAATGTGGTGAAACCCTGTCTCCACTAAAAATACAAAAATTAGCTGGGCGTGGTGGCACACGCCTGTAGTCCCAGCTACTTGGGAGGCTGAGGCAGAAAAATCACTTGAACCTGGGAGGCAGAGGTTGCAGTGAGCCGAGACCACACCACTGCACTCCAGCCTGGGCAACAGAGCAAAACTCTGTCTCAAAAAAAAAAAAAAAAGACAAGACAGCATTTTTTGCCTATTAAATGTCCAAAGATAAAATAAAATCACTACAAATGCTGTTTGAAATGTACAATAAGCACTGTATTATCATTTTTTGAAAAAAGTAGAAGTTTTTGGATATTTTGGTTCCTTGGCATAGTATTCAAGGTCTAGCACCTTTACAGCCTCATCTTTTATAACAGAGAGACACCCCTCTCACCCCAGTATTTATCCCTCTCAATTTGCACTGTATTTTAATTAAACACAGAATTCATAGGAGCTAGTTATGGTTTTCTTCCTTAAATAACAGCTTTATTGAGATATAATTCACATATCATACATTCAACCACTTACAGTGTTCAACTGGTTTGAGTGTACTTGGAGTTCTGCAACCATCATCACTACAATGAATTTTAGAACACTTTCATGATCCTAGAAAGAAACCTCACAGGCATTAGCAGTCATTCTCCATTTCCAATCCCCTCCCCATGTCTCTGGCAATCACCAATCTATATTCTGGTAATATTTGGTGCCTATTCTAGATATTTCATATAAATGGAATCATATAATACATAGTCTGTTGTGACTAGCTTTCTTCCACTTAGCACGTTTTCTTGGTTTATCCAAATAGTAGCATGTATCACTTCATCTTGCTTAATTTTTTAAAATTGTGGCGAAATACACACAACATAATCTTAACTATTTTAAAGTGTACAGTTCAGTGGCATTAGCATATTCACACTGTTGTGCAACCATGATTTCCATCCCTCTCCAGAACTCTCTTCATCTTGCAAAACTGAAACTCATTAAACAGTAACTCCCCATTCCCCTCTTCCTTAAGCCCCTAGTAACCATCATTCTACTTTCTGTCTCTATGAATTTGACTACTGTAGGTACCTCACATAAGTAGAATCATACATATATTATCTTTGTGACTGGCTTATTTCACTTGGCATGTCCTCAAGATACATCCATGTTGTAGCATGTGTAAAAATTTCCTCCATTTTCAAGGCTTAACAGTACTTAATTGCAGGTACATATCACATTTTGCTTATCAATTCTTCCATCCAAGGACACATGGATTGCTTCCACCTTGCAGCTACTGTGAATAATGCTGCTATGAACATGAGCTTACGAATCTCTTTGAAATGCTGTTTTCTTTTTTTTTTTTTTTGGACACAGAGTCTCACTCTGTCGCCCAGGCTGGAGTGCAGTGGTGCAATCTCAGCTCACTGCAACCTCTGCCTCCCGGGTTCAAGCAATTCTCCTGTCTCAGTCTCCCGAGTAGCTGGGATTACAGGCGCCCGCCACTGCATCCAGCTAATTTTTGTATTTTAGTAGAGACGGGGTTTCACCATGTTGGCCAGGCTGGTCTCCAACTCCTGGCCTCCAGTGATCCGCCCACCTCGGCCTCCCAATGTGCTGGGATTACAGGTGTGAGTCACCGCGCTCAGTCTTCGATTTTTTATTATTATTATTTAAATATTTTATTTGACAAAGTCTCTCTCTGTCACCCAGGCTGAAGTGCAATGGAGTAATCATAGTTCATTGCAGCTTCAAACTCCTGGGCTCAAGCAATCCTCCCACCTCAGCCTCCTGAGTAGCTGGGACAATGGGCATGTGCCACCTCACCTGGTTAATTTTTAATTTTCTGAAGAGATGTGGTCTTACTATGTTGCCCAGGCTGGTCTTGAACTCTTGGCCTCAGGTTATCCTCCCACCTTGGCCTCCTCCCAAAGTGCTGGGATTATAGCTATGAGCCACCACACTTAATGACAATTCTTTTGGAGATTCAGTAGTCAAATTTCTAGAATTCTATTTTTGATTTTTTGGGGGAAAGGCCATACTGTTTTCCAAAGCAACTGCACCATCGTACTCTCTCAGTAGCAGTGAGTAAGGGTTCCAATTTCTCCACATCCTCACCAACACTTATTTCCTAGGGTTTTTTTTGTTGTTGTTGGTGGTGGTGTTTTGTTTTTTATAATAGCCATCTTAATGGATATAAAGTGGTATCTCACTGTGGCTTTGATTTGCATTTCCCTAAGTTGTTGAACATCTTTTCATGTGCTTATTGGCCATTTGCATATCTTCTTTGGAGAAATATATGTTCAGATCCCTTGCCTACTTTTTAATCAGGTTGTCTTTTTTCATTATTTAGTTCTAAGAGTTTATACATTTAAGATACAAGTCCCTTATAAGATATACAGTATACAAATATTTTCTCCCATTCTAAGTGTTGTCTTCTCATGTTAATAATAATGTCCACTAAAGGACAAAAGTTAATTTTGATGAAGTTCAATGTATCTATTATTTTTATTTTGTTGCTCCTGCTTTTGGTGTCATATCTAATAAGCATCTATCTGCCCAATCCAAGATCATAAAGACTTACTCCTATATTTTCTTCTAATAGGTTTATGGTTTTAGCTCTTACATTTAAGTCACTGATTCATTTTAAGTTAATTATTGTATGAGGTATGAAGGGGTCCAACTGCATTCTTTTGTGTGTAGCTATCCAGTTATCCCAGCACCAGTTGCCGAAAAGCTATCATCCTCTGAATCATCCTGCCACCTTGTCGAAAATCAATTGAGCTTGTAAAATGTGTGGAATTAATTTCTAGACTCTCAATTCTATTATTTATCTATACATTTATCATAATGCCAGTGCCACACAATCTTGAGCACTCTAGCTTTGTAGGAAGATTTTTTTAAATTTATATAAATTTATAAAAATAGAGATGGGGTCTCACTATGTTGCCCAGGATGGTCTCAAGCTCCTGGACTCAAGTGATCTTCCCGCCTTGGCCTCCAAGGGGTTGGGATTATGGGCATGAACAACCATGCCTGGCCTGTAGGAAGATTTAAAATTGAGAAGTGTGAGGGTTCCAACTTTGTTCTTCTGTTTTAAGATTTTTTTTTTTTTTTTTTTTGAGATAGAGTCTCCCTCTGTCCCTCAAGCCAGAGGGCAGTGGCGCGATCTCGGCTCATAGCAAGCTCTGCCTCCCAGGTTCATGCCATTCTCCTGCCTCAGCCTCCCAAGTAGCTGGGACCACAGGCACCTGCCACCACACCCGGCTAATTTTTTGTATTTTTAGTAGAGACGGAGTTTCACCATGTGTTAGCCAGGCTGGTCTCGACCTCCTGACCTCGTGATCCACCTGCCTCAGCCTCCCAAAGTGCTGGGATTACAGGTGTGAGCCACCGCGTCCAGCAAGATTCCTTTTGTTATTCTAGCTCCTTTGAATTTGCATATGAATTTTAGAATCAGCTTGTCAGATTCTGAAAAGAAGTCAGCTGAGATGTGATAGGAATTGTGTTGAATATGTAGAGCACTTTGAGTATTGCCGTCTTAATACTGAATTTTCTAATCGATGAATATGGAATGTCTTTCCATTCAGTCTTCAATTTCTTTCAATTATGTTTTCTAGTATTCAAGATACATGTCTTACATTTCTTTCATCAATTTATTTCTAGACATTTTATTCTCTTTTTAAATTGTTGACTTAATTCTACTTTGTTCATTACTTGTATACAGAACAAATGATTTCTGCATATTGATCTTTTATGCTGGCACTTTGCTGAACTTACCTATTAGTTCTAATAGTTTTTTAGTGCAGGGGTCCCAACCCTAGTACTGGCCTGTGGCCTGTTAGCAACTGGGCCGCACAGCAGATGAGCAGCGGGTGAGTGAAGCTCCAACTGTTTTTTGCTTTGTTTTGAGATGGAGTCTCACTCTGTCACCCAGGCTGGAGTACAGTGGCATGATCTCAGCCCACTGCAACCTCTGCCTCCTGGTTTCAAGGGATTCTCCTGCCTTAGCATCCCGAGTAGCTGGGATTACAGGTGCAAGCCACCATGCCCAGCTAATTTTTGTATTTTTAGTAGAGATGTGGTTTCCCCATGTTATTCAGGCTGGTCTGGAACTCCTGACCTCAAGTGATCTGCCCACCTCGGCCTCCCAAGGTGCTGGGATTACAGGTGTGAGCCACCACACCTGGTCCTCCATCTGTATTTACAGTCAGTCCCCACTGCTCACATTACTGCCTGAGCTCCGCCTCCTGTCAGATCAGCAGCAGCATTAGATTCTCAGAGGAGCACAAACCCTAGTGTGAACTGTGCATGTGAGGGATCTAGGTTGCACACTACTTACAAGAATCTGATGCCTGATGATCTGTCACTGTCTCCCATCGCCCTGAGATGGGACCATCTAGTTGCAGGAAAACAAGCTCAGGACTCCCACTGATTCTACATTATGGTGAGTTGTTAATTATTATATATTATGATAATAAAAAAGTACACAATAAATGTAACGTGCTTGAATCACCCCAAAACCATCCCCACTTCCCCCACAGCCCGTGGAAAAATGGTCTTCTATGAAACCACTCCCTGGTGTCAAAAAGGTTGGGGTATACTGTTTTGGTGGAGTCCAGAGGATTTTCTATATTTTCATGCACAAATATACACACACACAAACTAAAGAGAGTTTTACTTCTTCTTTTCCCACTTGGACACCTTTTATTTCAGTTTCTTGACTAACTGTCCTGGCAAGAACCTCCAGTACAATGCTGAATACAAGTGGTAGAAGCAGATATCCCTGTTTTTCATAAGATGTCCTTTATCAGGTTGAGGCAGTTCCCTTCTACTTCTAGGTTGTGAAGTGTACCCTGGATTTAGGAGTATAAATTGGCACCTTTTGTCTGGAAAACAACTTGGTAATATATGTCAAGAAGTTTCAGAATTTAAAAACTTCGGTCTATCAATTCAATTCGTATTGATCTATTTAAGGAAATAATCAAATGTTAAAAAAAAAAAAAAGTTTACCAATAAGGATATTAAGAATGGAAGGAAATCTGGTTCTAGTATCTATGACCCACTGACTGCTAGGATTGATGCAACAGCTGCTCATTATGTAAGACTTTTATCCTCAATACTTCATTCCTAACCAAACCAGTAATTAAGAATTGATTAGGACTTTTCCTAGCACATGAAGTCTCTGCTTTAGCTAAAGGCATATGAACAGTGGCAGGTACCTCCTAGAATATCCAAGCATAAAGCTTCAATAGAAGGAACTATAATGAAATGTCCAAAGGAACTTAAATACACAAAATGGAGGAATAAAATATAATTCAGGCTACATTTCACCCAAGTGACATTATGCCATTACAAAAGCATTTTATTAAATAAGACATTAAAAGAAGCAGAACCTTCATTTGGTAATAATCACATAGATGTGAGAAAAGAGACACTAGCGGAAAATATAGACAAATGATGATAGTGACAGTATCTGGGTCAACTTCTTTTCTCCTTTATACTTTGTTTTTCAAATAGATGACAAATATTTATTTTATAATCAAGCAAACAAAACCTACACATTAACATTCTTCTTTCTCCTCTTCTGCCCCACCCCAAAAAAGGTACTAACTCTACAAAGTAACAGTACTACACCAGAGGGGTAGAATCCTAAAACTATGAATCCCTGACCCTATATCTTAATTGTAAATTTCACATAAAATTCCAGATAAAAGTAAAATGTAGAAGACTATTTTGTAAGTTTTATCTTTTACATAACATAATGGATAACACAATATAGGTAACCCCCACTATAAAAGAAAAAAAAGTAACTTATGAGTGACTTTCAACCCTGCCTTAAATGTGCTGCTGGAAGCCCCACTGTTACAGAAACATGTTATTTTCAATTAAAAAAAACCCTGCAAGTTCATTTCTCTTTTTAGGAGGGGAAAAAAAAGATACCACAGTTTACAGTTGCTAAGAACAGACTCCTTAGCAAAGCTCCCTGACTTATTGGGTATGTTCCACAGTGAGTTATTGCTTAAGTTTGTTCACTTCTTTTGAAACTTAACACCTTCAACTGAAATTCCAACAATTACACATTAACTAACAATAAAGAAAAATCTCTAGGCAGAAACAGGTTTGTCATTCATATATAAGTTTGATTCAGTTCTAGCAGTGTTTGCAGATTCTTCTGGTTCCAGAAACTAGGTTGAGTTAGGGACCAGATTTGGTTTGTTTAACATCCCCAGTATTCAGATGGGCATTATTCAATGCTAAGATAATGAAAATGTTCTGTAACTTCACTGTCCAAAATGTAGTCAGTAGCTACATGTAGCTACAGAGCACTTGGAACATGAACAGTGCAGTTAAGAAACTAAACTTTTTATTTTATTTAATACTAATTAACTTAAATAGCTACATGTGGCTAGTGGCTACTGCATTGGCCAGCCCAGCTCTATCTAGAACCTAGCACAATAAACATTTGTGGTAAGAAAGAATGAACAAATCAATGTTGCTTTCTTCTCAAACCTCAGGAGATATCAGCAGTTCTAAACTGCGGGAATATAAATTCAGGCCTAGAAAAACACAAGGTAAATAATTTGGAAGCTAGGTATTCTTTAGGGGATATGCCAGTCTTTCCTTGTCTTGTAAAAACAAGTCATGACAACTAATAATTAGAATGCCCTCCACTATACCTATCCAAACTGCACCCACCTTTAACATTCCACCTATTCCATAGAACCTTCCGAACTCTCCATTTCATTCATTCACTTACTCAAAATTTAATGATAATCAACTGTGGGCTGCACACAATGAATACAAAGAATAAAATTCAGTCCCTGCTCTCAGAAATACAGTAAGAATAAGATATGAAAACATGACAAGTTATATGAAAATACAAGTTATGGCTGGGCACGGTGGTTCACGCCTGTAATCCTAGCACTTTGGGAGGCCGAGGTGGGTGGATCACGTGAGGTCAAGAGTTCAAAACCAGCCTGGCCAACACAGTGAAACCCCGCCTCTACTAAAAACAGAAAAAAATTAGCTGGGCGTGGTGGCAGACGTCTGTAATCCCAGCTACTCGGGGGGCTGAGACAGGAGAATCACTTGAACCCGGGAGGCAGAGGTTGCAGTAAGCCAAGATTGTACCACTGCACTCCAGCCTGGGTGACAGAGCGAGATTCCGTCTCAAAACAAAAACAAAACAAAGCAAAAATACAAGTTATATGAAAGTACTATTACAGAATTATGTATGACATGCAATTCAAGTATACGGGAGCACCTAACACTGTTTGTGAATCAGAGACTACAGAGGAAGTGACATGTGAGGACTTCTTCCCTGGACCACACAGTGACATGTTGCCACAAGCATTTACTACAGAATACTGTCTTCTGATTTTTAGGAAAATTCCACAGTAGAGTGCTCTAATTCAAATTCCTCATTATAAAAACACTAATATTCCAAGTATTACAGCTAAATTAATTAGGGGATAGTAATTATAATACTGATGTTTGGGTGTCCAGAATACCATGTTAAGTACCAAAACACTGTTTTGTTAAGTAGGAAGGTTTTATGTGAAATTTACAGTTAAGGTATAAGGTCACAGATTCATAGTTTTAGGATTCTACCCCTCTGTGTAGTACTGTTACAAAGCAGAGTTGGTACCTTTTTGGGGGTGGGGCAGAAGAAGAAAAAGAAGAATGTTAATGTGTAGGTCTTATCAGTAGAAACAGGTACATTTCAGTTGACGAATTTTTTAAATCTGAACACTGAAAATTTACATCTTGAAATAAAGATCAATGACTCGAGTTTTTACTTTATACAGCATAAAAGTCTTCTCTACCAAGAGAATTGTTTTTTTTTTTTTTTTTTTTGAGACACAGTCTCACTCTGTCGCCCAGGCTGGAATGCAGTGGCACGATCTCGGCTCACTGCAACCTCTGCCTCCCGGGTTCAAGTGATTCTCCTGCCTCAGCCTCCGTAGTAGCTGGGATTACACGCACGTGTCCCCACACCCAGCTGGCCTCTTGGCCAGGCTGGTCTGGAACTCCTGACCTCAGGTGATCCACCCGCCTCAGCCTCCCAAAGTGCTGGGATTACAGGTGTGAGCCACCATGCCCAGCCTACCCAGAGAATTGTAAACAGCACTAAAATGTTTAATATTTAATTAAATATTATTTTACTCATTCAGAAAGTATTCTTCTATAACTTTATAATCCTCAGTGAAAGGAAGAAAGTAACAAAGAAAAGCTTATATCGCAAATTAATTCTATTTTCAGCAAATGCATCTCCATTCACAATCTGTTATAATATAAACACTGAACAGTTCAAAGACTTTTTGAACAGTGAAATATGAACATAAATACTGAAACTAATGTAAGTAAATGCATCCCACTCTCCTTCCATACATGAAGAAACTGAGTATCTAGAAGAACAGGAAAAGCTCTCTGATCCCAAAACCCCACCTTGTTAACAATAAAAGATTTAAAAAATCAGACAAAAAAGTTCAAAGTTCCCTTCAAAGTGATTAAAAGAGATGAAACTACATGAAGATGAAAGAGTTAGGAGTAAATTTCAGAATCAGTTTATCCCCTGTCCATTCCCCCAATTAGTTTAGAAAAAGTTTCTTCAGGCCAGGTGTAACAACTCACACCTATAGTCCCAGCACTATGGGAGGCCGAGGCAGGAGGATCAATTGAGCCCAGAAGTTTGAGGCCGGCCTGGGGAACACGACAAGCCTCATCTCTACAAATCACTTTTTTAAAAATTAGCCAGGCATGCTGTCATGCGCCTGTGGTCCCAGCTGCTTGGGAGGCTGAGGCAGGAGGATCGCCTGGGGTCAAGTCTGCAGTGAGCCCTGATTGCATGCCACTGCACTCTAGCTTGGGTGACAGAATGAGACCCTGTCTCAAAGAAAAAACAAAACAAAACAAACAACAACAACAAAAAAAAAAAAAAAAAAACAAGAAAAAGCCTCTTCAGCATCTGTTTCTGCACAAAAATATACCCATGACTCGGTGATACCACTTAACCCTCTGTTTCTTAAGAATAATTCCTTCTTTAAGATGAAATAAAATTTCACTTTTGGCAGGGTATGGGGGCTCAAGCCTGTAATGCAAGCACTTTGGGAGGCCGAGGCAGGCAGATCACTTAAGGTCAGGAGTTCCAGACCAGCCTGGCCAACATAGCGAAACCCCGTCTCTACTAAAAACATAAAAATTAAAAATTAGTTCACTGTAGTGACATACACCTGTAATCCTGGCTACTTGGAAGGCTGAGGCACGAAAATAGCTTGAATCTGAGAGGCAGAGATTGCAATGAGCTGAGACCGTGCCACTGCACTCTAGCCTGGGCAACAGAGCAAGACTTGGGTCACAAAAAAAAAACAAAAAAAATTTTTTTTACTTTCAATAATTAATTGAAATTAATAACCTTCATGATTAACTTTTTCTCATTTTTAAGTAAAGCCAAGTTTTAAGAAAATATATTTATGATGTTTTCCTTTTTTTTTTTTTTTTTTTAGACACAGGAGTCTCACTCTGTTGCTTAAGCTGGAGTGCAATGGTGCAATCTCGGCTCACTGCAACCTCCACCTCCTGGGTTCAAACAATTCTCCTGCTTCAACCTCCTGAGTAGCTGGGACTATAGGCACGCACCACCATGCCTGGCTAATTTTTGTATTTTTGGTTGAGATGGGTTTCACCATGTTGGCCAGGCTGGTCTCGAACAACTCCTGACGTCAGTCGAGTGATCCACCCACCTCGGCTTTCCCCAAGTGCTGGGATTACAGGCATGAGCCACTGCACGGGGCATTTATGATGTTTCTCTTACACAACTAATAGCTTAGTTAGTTATAACAATGCAATGTTTATATTTTTAAAAGTTAATATTTTTACTTGATTTTTGTATTGTTTCTAATTTTCATATTTACATTGTTAAGTCTAAACTTTTACTTTTTAATGTTTATACATTCCAATACACTCATTTTAGACTAGCCCGTAACATTTAACCAGTGTTACTGAACTGTCTTTATGCTCTAACTAGACAATTAAAATTAGTTTAATACCACACAGTATGGCAATCACAATTAGCATAATGTCATACAGCTACCGTGGTCAGGATTAGACTTCAAATCTAGTTCCCTTTTCAGAAAATATGTTGCTTCATCATAGTTCCCATCAAAATTATTAGATTCATTTAAGAAAGATTTATGTTTTAAATTTTATAACTTCTCACATACACTAATGAATTTAACTAATTCCAGGTACCTACATGTAACTTCTCACATAGTAAAACACATTCCTATTTATCATGACTCATAGAATTACAAACAGGATTATGGTAGGAAGAAAGATGATGAAGAGTGCAAATAACATGAAAATCTATGATTTCTGAAGTGCAGCGCTAGGCACTGAGGAGAAATATAACTAAAAACAAAGCAAAAAAAGGCTCAGGGAATTTATAACCTGATAAAGAAAATAAATTATGACCATAATTGTAGTACCCGGAAGACTATTACTACATTCACAGATAGTACTGTTTAAGTATTAAAGTATAAATAGGATTATTTAAAAAAATAGATCTCATATATTCATTCAGCAATTAGTCATTCAGCACATTCCATGGTCCAGCCACTGAGCTAGGTAGGAGGCACAACAGTGAAGAAAACAGGTATGGTTCCCATCTATCTGCACAGAAACAAGTAACAAACCATTATAATTATTCCCACTTATTAGGAAATATTAAATTGTCTGTGTCTATACGTAGTGGAAAGTGGGAAGACTGATAAGGTAAGGCCTCACTAATGAATAAAGCAACATTCAGGCTGAGACCTCAGGCGTGAAAAATTAGCCTTTCAAATTGTGCATGTGTGCATGTGTGAATGAGTGTGTGGGTATGTGTGTGTCTGTGAAGCCTGGTGGGCAATCAAAATGGCATAGATGGGATTGGAGAAGCAAGCAGGGAGGTGATCTCACAGATCAAAAAAGCAGGACGGCCCAGGTATGCTGGAGGAAAAGCAAATATACTAATTTAGCTAGAGCATGAGGTTAATGCAAAACAAACAGCATTTGCACAATACTTTCACGTTGAAAAGTCTTAATTCTTACCATGATAAGGTTTCCCTTTTATGGATGAAGGGATAACAGACTCAAAAGGGCTAAAAGCCTTACTAATAAGCCCACACCACTAATGCACTCAGTCTCAAGACCCAGATATTCTAATTCAAGTCACACCAGTACCCCTTCTACCACACAATAAGTAGTAATGAAAAATAAAGTTGAAAAGACAAACCAGGGTAAAAGTCAGGCTGAGAAATGCAAGCTTTACTAGGGACAAAAAGTAACAGAAGTGACATCAATTAAAAAGATGATTCTGAACTCCATATTGTACTTTCAAACAGTTCCTTTATGCAAAATAACTACCATGTAGTTTATCAATCATTTTGAATTGTGTCCCCCAGAAGAGTGAGAGTGAGAGTGAGAGAGTGAGAGTGAGAGTGAGAGTGAGAGTGAGAGTGAGAGTGAGAGTGAGAGTGAGAGAGAGAGAGAGAGAGAGAGAGAGAGAGAGTGTGTGTGTGTAGCTGGGGAAGACAGAAGGCTAAGTACCATGTTCAATCAGAACATTCCTACTTTAATCTTTTTCTTTTCGTTTTGAGAGACAAGGTCTTAATCTGTCACCCAGATTGGAGTGCAGGGTGCAATCACAGTTCACTGAAGCCTCCATCTCCTGCACTCGAGATCCTCCTGCCTCAGCCTCCTGAGTAAATGGAACCACAGGCATGCACCACCATGCAGGGCTAATTTTCTGATTTTTTTTTGTAGAGATGGGCTCTCGTTATGTTGCCCAGGCTGGTCTTGAACTCCTGGGCTCAAGTGCACCTCACACCCTGGACTCACAAATTGTTTGGCTTATAGATGTGCAACACTGTGTCTGTTTTATGTTAGATTTAGTCTGAAAAAAAGTTTTGCTGTTTGCAAACCTCAGAATATAGTCAGTAAACTTTGGTTCTACAATCTCATGAAGATTTAAATATAAGATTCATATAAAGATCCTATATTTACATCTTAAATATAAGATTTAATATAAGATTGTATAAAGATTTAAATCTAAAATCTAAGATGTAAAACATACCAGCAGTAGAGCACTGCTTTCACCCATCATATGCCCTATAATAACTACTTTAATAAGCAGGCTAATTTTTTGTCAGCTTCTCTACTAAATAATAACTATACATATATACATACCCCACTATAGATTATTAAAGGCAATTTCAAGTATGATTTTTGCCTCCACACTTTCAGAAATAATACATATGCCTACCATAAAGTTTCCTTGTATGTTAAGGCATTTGTAACATAAAAATGTAGAGTAAAAATACTACTACTACGAACTGGTTTTTCAACTACTAAAAAATGAACTCTAAAAACTAGACACTGATGTCAAAAAAAACACATATTACTAGTGAATACTTTATGTGTAACATTGGCAAATACCCTTTACGAAGTTTACTCAAAACCCACTAAAGTAAATCAATCAATTCTTCAACTCTACCAAACTTAAAAATATAGTTTCACATTAGAGCAATAGTATCTAATTACTCAAATAGTCAAATCTATTAAAAAATTTGCAAGTTAGCAATATTAATCATGAATACAAAGAATTAGTTATTTAAATATGCGCACATACCTTTGTCCTTCTTGAAATCCAAAGCATCTTCTTTATCAGTCACTATTTCCTTCATATTGATAATACTCTGATGGGTAAGCTGCCGGAGAATTTTAATTTCTCGAATTGCTGTAATTGGAAAGCCTTCCTTTTCATTATCCAGACGTACTTTTTTTAAGGCTACCATTTCTCCTATTAAGGAATTTAATAAAATCAGGTTACCAGCTGACAAAAGCAGATGACATTTTTAACTTTAAATGTATTTTAATTTAATTCTGTTCTTACTTCTCAAAAATACAACCCACAAAATACGTTTGTTTCCAATATACCAAATAATACTTATAGTTCAAAAAAATTAAGTCCGTCATTGAACAAATTATGTAATATTTATATAAACCAGGGAATACTATACAACTGTTAAAAATGAGCTAAGTCCAAATATATTATGCTCCCCATTTATATATTCAGTGAATAAAGTAAGATGCTTTTACATTCACTTGGAAAAAAATAAAAAGAAAACAGAAAGATGCTAGGCCGGATGCGGTAGCTCATTCCTGTAATCTCAGCACTTTGGGAGGCCGAGGACAGATCACGAGGTCAGGAGTTCGAGACCAACCTGGCCAACATAGTGAAACCCCAACTCTACTAAAAACACAAAAAATTAGCTGGGCACCTGTAACCTCAGCAACTTGGGTTGCTGAGGCAGGAGAATCACTTGAACCTGGGAGGTGGAGGCTGCAGTCAGCCGAGATCACACCACTGCACTTCAGCCTGGGCGATAGTGCAAGACTCCGCCTCAAAAAAAAAAAGATGCTGAAGACTGGGTATATCACACTGTCATTTTTTTTTTTAAAGTGAACAAGGGAAAGACAAATATAGCCCATATGCTATGTATGCATAAAATTTCTCTGAATAGAGAAAAACTCTTATCAGTGAAAAAAATATGCTCAGACATATTACTTGCCCAAACCTGGCCAGTTACCTAGTAGTAAAACTGGAATTCAAAATCCAGTTACTTGCCTCAAAAATATACGTTCTTCCCCACTACACTAAATTGTCACGTAATTTAAGTATGAGTCAGCTTTGTATCAGAAATGATCCAAATAGAAAATGAAATACACACACATACACAAAGTCTATTATAAGAAAAAATTCACTATAATAAAGGTTTGTTCATTCCACTTCTTTGGAGAAAAAAATGTTCTTACAAATTTTCTAAAAGAAGGAGGTGTATTCTTTTAATCATTACAACTTATTCTATTAATTTTAATGGAATGCCTTCTATATTGTGTATGAGTCCTGGTTTTACTTAACAGTTTTAAAAGTTGTAATTTAATGTTTTTGATAACACATCATTATAAATACTAATTATTACTCTATGAAGTAATTGCCCTCAGTAGTTTCTAACAATAAAGTCATCTCCCATATACTATATGGCCTCAAATAGCTGTGCTGTTTTAATCTACTGGTTTTTTTCCTTGAGACAGAGTCTCGTTCTGTTGCCCAGACTGGAGTGCAGTGGCGCAATCTTGGCTCACTGCAACCTCCACCTCCGGGGTTCAAGCAATTCTCCTGCCTCAGCCTCCCAAGTAGCTGGGATTATAGGTGCCCGCCACCACACCCGGCTAATTTGTGTGTTTTTATTTTATTTTATTATTTTCTGAGGTGGAGTCTCGCTCTGTCATTCAGGCTGGAGTGCAGTGGCACAATCTCAGTTCACTACAACCTCCACCCCCTGGGTTCCAGCCTCAGCCTCCCGAGTAGCTGGGTTTACAGGCATGTGACACTATGCCCAGGTAATTTTTGTGTCTTTGGTAGAGACAGGGTTTCTTCATGTTGGCCAGGCTGGTCTCAAACTCCTGGCCTTAGGTCATCTCCCTGCCTCTGCCTCCCAAAGTGCTGGGATTATAGGCATGAGCAACCATACCCAATCTATTGGTTTATTTCAATAAGCAATTATGAGTAAAGAAAGATAAAATACTAGCTCTATGCATTATTAAGTAAAATACATAGCTTCTGACACAGCTACTTTTTGCTTCTCCTGTGAAGCCTTTTAAAACTTTCTCTGAGTTCCTGATTATGTTATGAAAGATTAAGCTGCTAAAATTGACCTCCAAGGATAGTTACTGCAGGAGAAAAATTGAAGGCTAAATGAAAGTGTTGTGTAAGGCTTATGACAAAAAAAAAATTTACTAGTAAGATTAATTCAGGTCAAGATACCTTTCCCTCTGATTAATAACAGTGTAAGAATTACTCACCATAAAAGAGGAAAGAAAAACTAAATCCTACCATACAGTATATCACAAATACTAAAGGAACACTTTTTAAAATATATACATATACAGACTCACTTACATGTACTCATAACTTACAAAATGCATATACAGAATAAAATTAAAAACAAGATGAAACAAAAGCACAATAAATTTGAATTTTTTTGGAAAATTTCCAAAGCTAAACATTAGAAAAGAAACACAAACTAAGTACATTCCGTAGGCCCAAAAGATCCCCAGAACTTGGCATTCTTACCAGTGTCTTTATCCCTGGCTTTGTAAACTTGTCCGTAAGTACCTTCTCCAATAATTCCGATGATATCAAATTTATCCACGCAGCGTTTTCCCCAGTCAATATCTTTTTCTTTGATTTCACCATAGCGAGGCCCACATATTCTATCAAATATAGTTCTAAAGTTTTTATATACAATCAAGCAAATTGAATAAACTGTCTAATAACTCAATATGTACTTGCCACCCAATTGTATATTCTTTATTCTTCCCTACTCTTGCAGTATTTATCATCATCTATCCAAAACAAGTAACACTGATTTGGTATTGTAAGTTATCATAAAAATTGAGGTATCATTTCTATATACTGACTCTTCTTCTGTAGACAAGTATTTAAACTGAGAAAAAAAGTAGTAGAGCTTGTATGAAGGGTTTTCAAAAATAAAATGTAATTTTTCAATGAGTAGATGAAACCAACACTAGTAAGAGTCAAAATTCTCTAATCAATCTCCAGGGAGTTTTATTTTTCATCCATTAACAATATACATAATCTACTTTTAAAAAACAAGAGTTTGATAAAGAATGTTAACAAAAATCTAACTATAAAACTTATTGACAAATTTAGACTTATGGCTGGATGAAATCATCTGAAAAACATCAAAAAAAGATTTTGCAGTCTAAGAGAGTACAAAAGGTATTAATACAACCAACTCTCATGAATCCACATTTAAGCAGATACAGATGGATAGGTAGGACAAAAATCTTACATTCTTCAAAAAGATACATAATTTTGTAGTATTTTAATATTATAGTAAATCACAGAAATTCAAGTAAAAGAATAAAATTACAGTGCTCAAGAAGAGAGTATTTTTTGGCTTTTTTTTTTTTTTTTTTGGAAACAGGGTCTTGCTTTGTCGCCCAGGCTGGAGTACAGTAGCACACGATCATAGCTCATTACAGCCCTGACCTCTTTGGCTCTGGTGATACTCCTGCCTTAGCCTCCTGAGCAGCTGGGACCACAGGCATGCACCACCACACCGGGCTTTTTTCTTTCTTTTTTTTTTTTTTGTAGAGATGGGGTTTCCCTATGTTGCTCAAGCTGGTATCAAACTCCTGGACTCAAGTGATTCTCCCATCTCGGCCTCCCAAAGTGCTGGGATTACAGGCATGAGCCACTGTGCCCGGCCAGTTTAGAAAACGACCTCAAACACACACACTACGTACTACCTCAACTGCAATTCTAAAATCAAATCTAACTTAAAGTCCTCACTGTCCCTTGGTTAGGAAGTTTAAAAAAAAAAAAAAAAAAAAAAAAAGCACCAGTGTTGCCCGCCTTTAACTGATTAACAGGTTTTAAGGGAAAAAGGTCTCTCTGGGCACTTACTTGAAGCTAATTTAGGATACAAATTTCAAACCACCTTCTACTCCACCTCTTGCAAAACAAAGAATGTATTTGTTTATAGGAGAAAATGGAGCTAAAAGCAAAGGTAATAGCAGCTTGCCCATTACTAATTTTATTTGGGCTCACTAAATGCTGACTTCTACTCTGCCCAATTTCAGTGTTTCTGTGTTCAATCTCTTAATAACAGAAAATATCTTAAACAAATACAATACCCCAGGAAATTAATACATTACAAATTATGAAGGAAAATTAAATTTGGTTTTATTAGTCACTGTGAATAGGAATGCAAGCAATTATGAATTTTTTCAAAACTGTAATAGAATTCATATATTTAAGTTGAAAGAATAAGTACATTTTTTATTTTAAACCTTAATTTAGTGTTTTATGAACTTCTGATGACCCAGAATCACTGCCGGTCAATTTAAGAGCAGGTAGAAAGCAAGCACATACTTAGGCCTCCTTTTACTATGTAATTGTGTTGCTGTTTTCTTTTCCTCTGGACTCTTTGAGAGATCATCTCCTCCTGGTAGCTCAGGGGGCAGCGGTAAATCAGCAAGAAGACATCGGAGTTTCTTTTCTACTTCTTTTTTAACTGCTTTTACTGAAATATTTCCTCGTAAGCTAAAAGTGAAAGAAGTCAGACAAATAAAAATTTTGTTAAGTAATAAAAATGTGCTTATGTCTTACATTTAAGCAGCAATAGTCATGAATATTCAACAATATTTCACATTATAAGACTATTGTCTGAGTTTCTTTCTAGCTAAAGTAATACACTATACTCAACTGTAAAATGCAAAATTTGGGGTAAAAATGATACAGAATTAGGTAAAAACTAAGGAAATCTGTATAAGGTAGGAACTTTGTATCAATATTGATTCATTGTTAACTAATGTACCACAATGATGTAAGATATTAACAGTAAGGAAACTGGGTACAGGGTATTCAGGGTCCCTGTAGTATCTTCATAATTTTTCTATAAATATAAGACTGTTATAAAAATAAAGTTTATTTTTTAAAACGATACAGAATTAACTATAAAACTGTACATTAAAATTGAAAATCAACTAAACATGCTTTTCATAAGAACTCAGTTTTGCAAAGCATTTTTTTTTTTTTTTTTTTTTTGAGATGGAGTCTCACTGTCGCCCAGGCTGGAGTGCAGTGGCGGGATCTTGGCTCACTGCAACCTCCACCTCCTGGGTTCAAGCGATTTTCTTGTCTCAGCCTCCCAAATAGCTGGGATTACAGGTGCCTGCCACCACACCCGGCTAATTTTTGTATTTTTAGTAGAGACGGGGTTTCACCATGTTGGCCAGGCTGGTCTTGAACTCCCGACCTCAAGTGATCTGCCCGCCTTGGCCTCACAACACCCAGCTGCAACGCACTTACTTTGATTCTGGTAGAGACACAAAAGATGTTTTACTGTAATAAATAAATGAAAGCACATGATAGTATTTATCTTGCCCATTTAAATATCCACAGCTAATTCAGCTTTGACCCTTTTCAGGGTTAATTAATTTTTCTAAATTGGACAATGATTCTTCTAATTTTTTTAAGATTCCAGCCTACTAGAATTACAGTTGAAATTTAAACTCCATTAGCTTTGTACTTTTTATGAATGCATAAAGAGCTCTGAGTTTTAAAGTATATCTTAACTTGGCAATTTATTTTAAATTTCCCTGATATGACAAAGTACGTCATCTAATATAATGTGACATGTTGAAAGAGAATCTCATAATGATAATAAAATTTGGACTTCACATACTGTCATAGCAGTTGAGTCCCATAGTGAAAAAATTTATTCCAACTACACTGCTGTGATCAGAAATTACTGAAGATATTATTATCAATGTAAATAATTTAATTGTAATTATCCTCCTATTCATGTTGAACAATAATACTGTAAAACAAATGAATCCTTTAATACCACTTGATAAAAACTTAATAATACCATCTGATAAAAACGACTTAATAATCATAGTAAATGTATGTCCTGTGTTACTCACTGAAAGGTTCTTTAACAGAGAAAAAACATGCTTTAAAAGAAACTGGTTTGTAGTTTTGTTTTGTTTCTTTAAGACGGAGTCTTGCTCTGTTGCCCAGGCTGGAATGCAGTGGCACAATCTCAGCTCACTGCAACCTCCGCCTCCCGAGTTCAAGCAATTCTCCTGCCTCAGCCTTCTAAGTAGCTGGGACTACAGGCACGCATCACCATGCCCGGCTAATTTTTTTGTGTTTCTAGTAGAGATAGGGTTTCACCATGTTGGCCAGGCTGGTCTTGTACTCCCGACCTCAGGTGATCCAAAAGAACTGCCTTGGCCTCCCAGAGAGCTGGGATTATAGGCGTGAGCCATCATGCCAGGCCTGTAGTTTTAATTTTAAAATAATGTATCACACAGCCCACTTCTCAATTTTCCTCTCCCTCCATTCAGCAAATATTGATTATGAGCTTCCATGTGCTAGGTATTTTGTAAGGTACTGGAAATTTAACAACAAACACATTAAGCTACAGTTTCTTTCAAAAAAGAGCTTACAGTCTGGAAGACAGGAAGTAGGACAAAGTGTTATACAAACAGATTCCTAGAGTAATGTAGTAGCTAAAGGGTAGCTAAATCAAGTCTGAAATACAGTAAAGGCTTCTTTCTAGAAAAGGTATCACCTGAACGCCAACTGAAAATAGGCCTATTTAGAATAACTTATTTGAAAACTATAGTCTCTAACTTGTAATGAGGCTTTAGTCAAGAGTTATCTGAAGATTCAATCAACATTTCTGAAAGCAAAAAACTAAAGTTTTAATTTCAGTTATAATTTAAAACTTAAAAAACTATATTAAATATTATATTAACTATCAAATATTACTTTCCAAGAATATTACATAATTTAAAACATTTTTGAGTATTTGCAATAATCAAATAGAAAATGTGCTTTTAAAAACACTTCCATACACCACAGCAACAAAAATAAAATGCCTTAAAAAGAAATACACACATGCAACAGAAAAAAAATAAAACATCTGACTGAAGAACATAAAATTAGATCTGAACGAATGAAAAGAAACCATGTTTTAATATGCGAAACTAATATTATAAAGCTGTCTCCAAATTATGACTCTATTACATTTAATAGAGTTTCAAAAAAATCCAAGAAAGTTTTTTTTTTAAATACAACTTGACAACCTGACTGATTATAAAATTTGTCTAAGAATAAAGGCAAAAGAACTGCCAAGAAATTTCTGAAAAAGAGAAATTAAGTAGGATTTGCCCTGTCAAGCTATTCAAAGATCTAGAACTACAAGCCAAAGGCTGGTTGAAGTCAAAGGATATATATTATTCAGTCTATCTAATGTTTTATAAAGAACTATGAATTGTGAGTAATTTTAAATCCAAAGATTTACGTAATATTCAGGTTCTAGGCTTCCTCTTTTAAAAAAGCAAAAGTTCTAAGACAAGCTTAAATTCCTGTAGAGCAACATTGATGTTGCAGCTCAACAGCAGAGCTGTTTACTCATCACAAATTTACTTCATTCCCTTCATTTTTATATTACTGTTTGCCCCTAAAATAGAAATTTGAGTTTGGGAGCCAATATACCATGTATCTAAAGACATTACAATGGTAAGATACTGACAAATAAAATATGTTAAAGAAAAGAAAGTAGAGAAACAGATATATGTAAGAATTTTTATATATGGAAATTAGTGAGATGAATTATACAATAAACAGTACTGGTAACAACACTGGGCTGGGGGAGTAAAGAATCAGAACACTTCTTTACACTATAACCGAAAGCAAACTTCTATGAGATCTGACTTAACCTTTTTAAATTTTATAAACCTAGAAGTCTTAAAGAGAATAGATTTGACTAGATAAAAATGGGAAAACATTCATACAACCAAAAGCAAAACAAATGTCAAAGATAAGCAATAGATTCTGAGAGGCAAAGGTCAACATCTCTAACATAACAACTAAAAACCAATTTGAAAAAGGGAAACAACTTTAAGGAAAAGCCAGCACAGAATACAAGCAAGCAATTCACCAGAAAAATAATAAATAACCAATAAACGTTCTAGAAAATACCATACCTCATTATCAGAAAAATGCAAAATTAAATAATTACGTATTTTAAAGAGTGTCAAAATTGACACTATCCAAAACTGTTACGGCAATTTCATACATCTGGGTGCATAAATTGGTATACAGCCTTATTAAGACATAATTTGGCAGTTTCTATCAAATTTTTAATGTGTGTACTTTGACATGTTAACTATCCTATAAAAATTACCTAAATATACATAAAATATTAATATATAAGGAGAGTTTAATAGCAAATAATTATAAACCTAAGTATCCATTAATCAACAGAAGAACACGATACATCCATTCCTGTAATAAGAATATCGGGCCCATCTATACCAACATGGAAAGATCTCCAACACATTAAATGAAAAAGCAAGTCAAGGAACATTATCCATGGTATGATCCTAATTTTAAAAATAATAATAAAACAATCACATTCTCTGAAAACACACAGATTACCATCTATCTCATGATTTTGTGGGAAAACAGACTGCAATTTTGGGAATGAAGCAAAATTCAAAGTGAGCCTAACATATACCTTTGGCAAGGAAACACGAAAAAACAAATGAGGTCATGTCAAAAAAATAAAAGAGTCAGCTTATAGCAGCTTCCACTGGCCAAATTTCAGACAATGTGAGGGTCAAAAGGAATAGTGGCTATTACTATTAGTAACACAGAAAATAAATAAAAATCCACGAGAGTAGAATGATTAAATGGGATATGGGGAAACATGTACATACAAAACAAGGCCAGCTAATGTTAAAAGGAACGGCAGAATTAGAAAATAACCATTTTCAATTTGTGCAGCAGCAACGGAAAAAAAAAAATCACCATTTGCAGCCCCTACTATAGTAACTGAATTAGACAAATATCATTCATGGCTGCTAAACCATTAGGTGATAGGTTGTTGGGAAAAAGGATATTCAATCACTGCCAAAACTATTACCCTACAGCTCACTTCTAATTGCAAAGAGGAAAATGTACCCTCATACATGAAGAGACCTTAAAGTTGGTCATCCACTTAACCAAGTGATCACATCACTACTAGCAGAGTAAGACAATCTGGTATTTTGGTCCTCCTGTAACAACAGCATAAAATACATAAAATCACCTCTTAAATATTCTGGCTAAAAAACTGTGTATTCTTTATCTAAACAAAGCACAAGTAATTTCCAGATTATGGGAAATAAAGGGATTAGAGAAGAACAAGTTAAATGATACCAAGAAGAAATAATCAGATAAATCCAAAGGTGAGACATTCTGTAAGATTACTGGCCCAGACTCTTCAAAAAGTCATGGGGCTGGAGACAGGGGGTGGGTGGGGGAGAGTACTGATTACTGATTATATATAGTGCATGATATTATTGTTTATTTATATTAGATTAACTACTGTTGATTTCCTTGTTATCACAATAATGATACTGTGATCAAGCAGGAGACTGACCTTATTCTTGGGAGATGACTTAAATATTTACGGTATAGTAAAAAGAAATATATACACAGCCGGGAGCGGTGGCTTACGCCTGTAATCCCAACACTTTGGGAGGCCAAGGCAGGCAGATCACAAGGTCAGGGGTTCGAGACCAGCCTGGCCAACATGGTGAAACCCCATCTCAACTAAAAATACAAAATTTAGCCAGGCATGATGGTGTGCGCCTGTAATCCCAGCTACCCCGAAAGCTGAGGCAGGAGAATTGCTTGAACCCAGGAGGCAGAGGTTGCAGTGAGCCTAAATGGCACCACTGCATTCCAGCCTGGGCAACAGGGCAAGACTTCATCTCGGGGAGAACTATACACACACACATACATACCCTCATTAGTTCTCTTAAACAACTAGAGATGGAGCGTGTGTGTGTGTGTGTGTGTGTGTGTGTGTGTGTGTGTAATTTTTTCCTTTTTTTGAGACAGGGTCTCACTTTGTCACCCAGGCAGGAGTGCAGTGGCGCAATCACAGCTCACTGCATCCTCAACCTCTCGGGCTCAGGTGATCCTCCCACCTCAGCCTCCCAAGTAGCTAGGACTACAGGCATGCACCACCACAGCCAGCTAATTTTTGTATTTTTTGTAGAGATAGGGTTTCACCATGTTGCCGAGGATTGTCGCAAACTCCTGGGTTCAGCCATCTGCCCACCTTGGCTTTCCAAAGTGCTCATTACAGTTTGGGATTACAACTGTGAGCCACCACACCCGCTGAGACGGAGCATCTAAAACAAAATGTAACTTCCATCCAGTAAACACAGATGCTAACTGTATTATTCTTTCAATTTTTCTAAGTGCTTGAATACTTTCAAAATAAAAGAAGTATGAGGGAAGGGGAGAATTTACTTAGACATAATAAAACAGCAAAAACAAGTGGAGTAGAGGTTTGCAAAATCAAGAGGCCACTCAAAACACACACACACACTTTTGCTAATGTATTTGTGGATACAACAGTGAGAGTCAACCAGGAATACAGATACAGGCATGCTCAAAGAAAGCAAAGATCGAAAGCTTTCCTTAAGATACAGCAATGAGATTATGCAGACCATTACTCACTCTTCTTTAAAATGATCTTTAAATTTACAGTGAGTAACAAGTAAATAAAGATACCTCCCATATTTGGCTTTCCTAAAGTATGTTGTAACAGAAAAGATTGTTTCTTTACCTCAAGAGAAATAGTTTATAAACCACTTTCAACTAATAGCTGTTCAGCAAAAACCAAAAAGTATACAATGGTTACTAAAAAGAAACTTGTAAACATAAAATTACCATGAGCTTACTTTCGGATACATGAAAAATATGTCCTGGGGGTGCTCCCCCTTCATTATAAAAGAGGATGGAAAACCAACCAATAGTTCCTCTTTTACAAAAACCAATTATTTTCAAAGGAAGCACTAGGTCTATTCGTTACACAACAGATCTACATGTTACATATATAATGGTTCATATATTATACAATGTAAATCATACTTTGTAATTTTTACCTTTTTTCAATAATCTAAAGCAGTTTTAAATATCTGTAATATTTCCAGCAGTGCTGATTTATACTAGGACTAACTATAATAACTGAGATGCATAACACTTTACAGCTTGCAAAATTCAGTCCATCAACTCGTTTAATGTTTACAACTAATCTGTGAGGTTAAACTGTAAATATTTTCACCCATGAATAGAACTAAATGGACTGAGGCACAGAAAGATTAAGTCATGAGCGTAGTAAGAAGTACAACTGGCACTAAAAACTAAGCTTTCTACTACAGCCTACTAACAAATGTTATTGTACTTCTAACAGTATTATAAATAATAAATATAAAATAAGTCTCCTGTGCCATCCATTCCCTTCAGCGTCCATTTATTTCCAAAAGTAATCACTTCTAACCATTTCTTTTTACAATACATTTTTATTTAATCACCTAAAAACTTTTATAAAAAGTAAAACAATATCAAGTCTCTTCCTCATATGCAGTTAGTACATACATTTCGGTAGTTAAATTACAGATATCAAAATAAGGAAAGTTCCATTGGTGATGAATTAATCTTTGGCCACACAGACATGTACTGGTAGTGCTCATGAATCTTAAGAAACTTCTGTATCCATTAAACATACAAACACATTCAAAGAAAGAAGAGACAACAAAAAGGGGAAAAAGCAGAGGAGACAGAAAAGGTGGATCAAAAAAAAAAAAGTAACGAACAATAATTAAATGTGCCATCAACTAATTAAAGACAGATGCATAAACAGTATCCTTATTAAGCACTCATATGTGTACATACAGAGTTCCTGAAAATATCCTAGTAAAAATTTACTCCTAAAGCATATATGAAGAATATAAAGTAGAGAACCACCAGTCTCAATAAAACATGGATTCTCAGTAACAGGTTACTCTCTAATGAAGTAACTCAATTCAATGAATTAACAGTCAAACCTGCAAATACAACAATTATAGTAGTATAATTAAATAACACCCAATTAAATTGGATGGGGTCTCCCAACAACATTTTGATTATTTTTCAAAAGGCACCTCAAAGGGCATGAAACTCAAGAATTATTATTTCACTTTTGTTTGTGTTAAATTATAAAATTTCCATAATGCCAAAGTAAGCACTTGTCCACATGGCATTTTTATCCACAAAATCTATTTTAAAAAGTCAGCTAGGAAAACTACTCATATAGTTGCTTTTTAATGGGGAGTGGGTGGGGGTGGAAGCTCTAATTTCTTCATAAAAATAAAAACAGCTAGCTGGTATAACAGGCAGATAACAGGCAGATAAACCACACCAGTCTAATTCTTATACACTAGGACACAAAAAATAAACATTCTTAGTTGTATTTTAACTTCCTCTTAAGAATATGTTTCTCAATAAAAAAATAAGTCATACCCTCAACGTTCATAATAGAAATTTTTTAAACGTGTTAAAGGAAAGCATAATCACATTATCAATTTTCTTTCTTTCTTTTTTTGTTTTTTGGTTTTTTTTTTGAGACACAGTCTTACTGTGTCATCCAGGCTGGCTGGAGTGCAGTGGTGTGACTTCGGCTCACTGCAACCTCCACCTCCCAGCTTCAAGTGACTCTCCTGCCTCAGCCTCCCTAGTAGCTGGGATTACAGGCACCCGCCACTGCAGCCGGCTAAGTATTTTGTATTTTTAGTAGACACGGGATTTCACCATGTTGGCCAGGCTGGTCTTGAACTCCTGACCTCAGGTGATCCACTCGCCTCGGCCTCCCAAAGTGCTGGGATTACAGGCTTGAGCCACCACGCCTGGCCACATTATGAGTTTCCTATAATATAATGTGATTAATCCCAACTGCAAGACAGGCTTAAAAAAATTTTTTTTAATTAAAAGAGTTAAGAAAAGACTAAACTAAAAAATGATAATAAAATCACTGACAGTGATAAATCTACGAGGCCACTGAAGAAACTTAGAAATAAATGAGACAAATGCTTATCAGATGTATATTAACCATGGCCAACTCATTCATAAAATGTCCTGTTTCTGATTGCCATCATCAAGGAAAACTAAACCAAAGAGAATACTGGTATTTCTAATACCCAAAATCATATTGAAATATTCATTGTATCCCAAGGCAATGGCAATTTTTCCCTGAATGTCTTAGTATAAACTTTAATTTTGCCATCTTGTATGCAATGTGCTTAATTTAAAGATGCATACAATAAAGAAAATTCATTCTCTTACTTGTAGTCTTTTTCACTAAAGTTGTTTTGAGGGGGTTAGGGGAGGTCAAATCATTTCTCAGTTCAGACTTACATTTTTTCTTTGAGCAGTTATTGACAAATACTTTTTTCACTTACCTATCAGCTTCTTTATCTTCAGGCAGCATGGGAGGCAAAGGTAACGGTGGTAATGTAGAGGTCACTAAAGCTACATGTTGCTCCTTCTCCTTGGCTCCTATGCTTGGTGTAAGTGGTTTGGTTTTCTCTTTAAGAGATACTGGTTCCTCCTTTGTAGCAGCAGATTTACTCTCCTTTCCAACTATGACTGCTTTCTTGGCGGCTTTATCTACAATCAAATTATTTTCCACCTTCGTTACCTGAAGAGGTGGCTTTGTTTTTGCTTTGTCATTTTTTAAAGTTCCACCACTTGAGGGAGAAGGTGCATGTTCAATTTTAATTTTCTTCACATCCTTCACATGGTTTGTTTGTGATGCACTGGCACTAGTTTCTGTGTTCCCCTTGGTAGGTGTAGAAGTGTTTGAAGCTTTTGCAGCTTTGGCAGCAGCCTCAGCAGCCTTAGTTGCTTCTGCAGCTTTCGCTGCTTCTGCGGCTCTTGCTGCCTCCGCCGCTCGTGCTTTTTTATTCTTGTTCAATTCAGCTGCCAGGCTACTCTTCAGAGTTAGTGTGCTAGGAGAAATACTAGAATGACGACTTCTGGATCTAGACAATCTGTGCCTGCTACGAGATCTTGAATGCCTAGATGAATATGGGCTTCTGCTTCGGGATTTGCCAGACCGTCTGGTGAGAAATAATTAAGATTTAGTCAGTAATTCGGAAAGGTTCAGTTTGGAATTTACAAAGACAGTGCTAACTCGAGTTTATGAAATAAAATAGAAATTTACTTAATTTCAAAGTTACATTTTCGAAGGAGTTTTGAAAAATAAAAAGTTCTTTAAAGTAGAATATTATTTGGTGCTCATAGTTCTCTTCAAAATGGATTGCCCCGATCTTGCTTTGGTCTACAAATGTAAAAATGAGGAGGAAAAATGTGACAAGGCATCACTGCTGTCTCAGAAAAAAGAAGTAGGCAATAAGGCTACATCAATGGTAGTAGTAGCAGCAGGGTAAAATCTGACAAATCTTTTACAAGGAGACAGTTGCCACATCTCAAAAGTACCTTACTCAACCATAAGTTCAGAAATAAACAGTGCTCTATCTATGGCAAGAGTGAAAAAGACAAGACTTACTACTGGGCAATAAATAGAGTCTCTAAGAGTTCGTTTCAGAAAGATAGTTTTAAGAAAATGTACAGCCAGGCGTGATGGCTCACGCCTGTAATCCCAGCACTTTGGGAGGCCAAGGTGGGCAGATCACGAGGTCAGGAGTTCGAGACAAGTCTGGCCAACATAGTGAATCAAACCCCGTCTCTACTAGTACTGCAAAAAGTAGGCCAGGTGCAGTGGCTCAAGCCTGTAATCCCAGCACTTTGGGAGGCCAAGATGGGTGGATCACGAGGTCAGGAGATCGAGACCATCCTGGCTAACATGGTGAAACCCCATCTCTACTAAAAAATACAAAAAACTAGCCGGGCAAGGTGACGGACGCCTGTAGTCCCAGCTACTCAGGAGGCTGAGGCAGGAGAATGGCGTAAACCCGGGAGGCAGAGCTTGCAGTAAGCTGAGATCCGGCCACTGCACTCCAGCCTGGGCGACAGAGCAAGACTCCGCCTCAAAAAAAAAAAAAAAAAAAAAAAAAACTCTGCAAAAAGTAGCCGGGCATGGTGGCATGCGCCTGTAGTCTAAGGTAGGAGAATTTCTTGAACCTGGGAGGCGGAGGGCAACAGAGCAAGACTCTGTCTCAAAAAAAAAAAAAAAAAATTACATTCACACACATTAACTAAAATAGACATAAGCATAATCACTTTACTCACATAAACACACATATACAAGATAATATCTTATGAGCTACATAATTTCACACAGAAAATGCTACAAACTAAAAACCATCCAATCACTCTTAATCTGAGGCTCTGATACTTTCAAAATGAACGAGAGTAAAAGTTAATATACGTATCATTTAAGTCTTCAAAGTACTTGACAACGATTATTTTACCATAATATTAAACATTTACTAGTTAAGTATTATTACTCCAATTTCTCAGAAGGGAAAAGAACAGAGAGGCAAAATAAAAATAACTCCCCCAAAGAACTATGCCACAAATAGTAGTATAGCCTGAACTAGGACTTAGGTTTTCAGGCTCCTTGCTCTATAAAACAATGAGAAACTAAATCTTGGAAACAACTTGATAATGAGGCCATTCGCTTCTCAAAAATTACTGGAAAACATATATTTAAAAATATAGTGGCAACCAAAGTTCCCACAAAACAAATTTAACACAGTACCAAGTGAAAGGAAGCTGAGCTTTTCAAATCCGTGCATTACTAAGACTTTTAAAATATACTCAACAAGACAAAGACACTATGATAATACATTCACGTTATCTCATTTAATGCCCACATCAACCCAGTAAAGTATGCATAGATAACATATAAGAAATTGGGTAAAATATTACATTACCTGAAGTCAACACCTGCTCATTAGTAGTTGTGTTGCTTATTATCTTACTACAACTACTCTATCTCCCAATACTTTTCTGTTCTACTCTGTGACCAATGATGCTGACCCCAACAGATATGCCTTCTGGGTTCCAGGGCTGTCCTGCCACTGACAGAAGATAAGAAGGCGGAGAAAGGCTGCATTATTTCTTCCTACCTCCCTCCCTCCTCATGGCCACATTTTCTGGCAGAAGCTGCATCCCTCCACCACCATGGTTGCTGTGAGGCACCCTCTTCACAGCTCTCACGAGGCTCCAATAGCACAATATTTTTCCTGCCCCTTTGGGCTTCCCTGTTTCTAGTAAAAACATGCCTTATGGGTTCCCTTAACCCAGGGCACCTCTGCAGTCCCTGCATTAAAGTCTCTTATAACATCTGAGTTGGATTCTATTTTTGCCTAGAACTCAGGTCTTAAACTCAGCATTTTTTTTTAACTCTAAAGTAGGCAGGTTAACACATTAACACACTGCCAAGGAGCTAGCTGGCAAGAATGTGGAGAAAAGGGAACCCTTGTATACTGCTGATGGGAATGCACATTAGTAAAAACACTATGAAGAACAGTTTGGAGGTTCCTCAAAAAGCTAAAAATAGAACTAGCTATCTTACAATCCAGCAATCCCACTCCTAGGTACATACCCCAAAGAAAGGAAATCAATAATACTAAAGAGATACCTGTGCTCCCATGTTTATTGCAGCACTATTCATAATAGCCAAGATTTGGAAGTAACCTAAGTGTCCATCAACAGATGAATGGATAAACAAACTGTGGTACATATAAACAATGTAGTACTATTCAGCCATAAAAAGAAAATGAGATCCCATCACTTGCAACAGCATGGATGGAACTAGAGGTCATCATGTTACATGAAATAAGTGAGGCACAGAAAAGCAAACTTTGCACGTTCTCACTTATTTGTGGGAGCTAAAAATTAAAACAATTCAACTCATGGAGACAGAGAGTAGAAGGACGGTTACCAGTGGCTGGAAGGGGAGTGACATAGTGGAGGGTCGGGAGAGGGTTAATGGGCACAAAAAATACAAAGAATGAAGGTGACCTACTACTTGTTAGCACAACAGGCTGACTGCACTCAATTTTTTTTTTTTTTAGTCAGAGTCTCGCTCCAGCCCTGGCTAGAGTGCAGTGCTTCTGCGGCTCTTGCTGCCTCTGCCGCTCGTGCTTTTTTATTCTTGTTCAATTCAGCTGCCAGGCTGATCTCGGCTCACTGCAGCCTTTGCCTCCCGCGTTCAAGCGATTCCCCTGCCTCAGCCTTTTGATAGCTGATATTACACGCATGCCCCCACCACGCTTGGCTAGTATTTGTATTTTCAGTAGAGATGAGGTTTCATCATGTTGGCCAGGCTGGTCTTGAACTCCTTACCTCAGGTGATCTGCCTGCCTCGGCCTTCCAAAGTGCTGGAATTACAGGCATGAACCACTACACCTAGCCAATAGTAAAAAATAATTTAAGTGTACATTTACAAAAAAACTGTAAGAGAATAGTTGGATTGTTTGTAACACAAAGGATAAATGCTTCTAACACAAAGGATAAAAGGATGCCCCATTTACCCTGTGGCTAATATGCGTGCATGCCTGTATCAAAATATCTCATGTAACCCATAAATATATACATCTACTATGTACCCACAAAATTTTAATTTTTATTTTGCAAAATTTTGTAATTCAAAAAAAAATAAGCAGAGACTTTTTGTTTTTGTTTTTGAAAAAGGTCTCACTGTCACCCAGGCTGGAGTGCACACACACTACCCATGGCTCACTGCAGCCTCGACTTCTTGGGCTCAAGCAATCCTCCACCTCAGCTTCCTGAGTAACAACAGGTATGCACCACCATGCCCAGCTAACTTTGTAGAGACAGGGTCTCACTTTGCTGCCCAAGCTGTCTCGAACTCCTGGGCTCAAGGGATCCTTCTGCCTTGGCATCCCAAAGTGCTGGGATTATAGGCGTGAGCCACCATGCCTAGCCACTGAAAATTTCTGTTCTTAGTTGACATTAATACAGTGTGGAGGGAAGTGTTTAGAAACATTCTAATTCTAGGATAAAAACAAAATGATGATTAGGTTTAGGATAAACTCAAACACAAATTCAACTTCTACCTCCTTCTTTCAAAAACAAGTAAGTGCTGAGGGTCAACTAGGGTTCAGTATTGAGAAAGCATTTCATAAAAAAACCATACTTTAGTATCAATAAGCTTATAATTATACACAGAAATGAGAGGAAATGTTTGGCTAAATATGAAGTGATTGTAAGTTGGTTGTGAAATAATGTGGTTAACTTTAATATAGGAACCAAAGTGTCATAACATGAAATACTCAGCCACATTTTCAATTTCCTCTCCCTTCAGATTTTGTTGGAGTTCCAAACAAGTCTGATATACATCATGTTTCTACTCCCTGATCACATACTGATGAGTAGCAGAAAGTTGAACAGCAGAAGAAAGCAAAGAGACTGTCATCTCATCAAAGGTAACAGCATAGAAGGTTTGGAAAGCAAACCTTCTTTTCTTAAGTCAACTTTTCCTACACTGGCAAGATTCTGGTCATCAGTTTCATTCAGACACATAAAGTATATTTAATTGAGATTTATAATCAGTGAATCTTATCTAAGAAAAGAGATACAAAGATAATAGGTAAAATCCCAACACAATTCATTCTTCTAAACTATTAATCTCTTTTAGACAGAATCTGAATAACAGAGGTATCAATAAAGACTCAGAAAACTTTTGTCCTATAAAAAGATATTTTGGGGCTGGGCACGGTGGCTCACGCCTGTAATCCCAGCACTTTGGGAGGCCGAGGCAGGCGGATCACGAGGTCAGGAGATCGAGACCATCCTGGCTAAAGCAGTGAAACCCCGTCTCTACTAAAAAAAGAAAAGAAAAGAAAAGAAAAGAAAAGAAAAGAAAAGAAAAGAAAAGAAAAAAATATATATATATATATATTAACCAGGCGTAGTGGTAGTGGCAGGCGCCTGTGGTCCCAGCTACTCCGGAGGCTGAGGCAGGACAATGGCGTGACCCGGGAGGCGGAGCTTGCAGTGTGCTGAGATTGGGCCACTTCACTCCAGCCTGGGTGACAGTGCGAGACTCCGTCTCAAAAAAAAAAAAAAAAAAAAAAAAAAAGATATTTTGGAGGCAACTTTTTATAGTATTTGATCACTATACCAACTAAATTCTTCTACATACAACTTCTTCTCCTCTCCAACTCTTATTTATCTACAAAAGTTCCTTCCTTAAACTATTTATTTCATGCCTTAGTAAATTTCCATTCTCTCAGATATTGTGATTTGCTAATAAATTCCAATAATATATTTACTGTTTATAACAAACATGGTTTGGGAACCTAAAACTAAACAAATTTAAGTTTAGGTCATTTTTACTAATGATTAACATTTCAGCCATAAAAAGTTATGAGAATAAGAGAGAAGTGCATCTTTAATTAAAACTATATAATGAATTACGGCATGATAATGTTTTACTAAAAGAATTGAAATGGAAGTAGGTAGCAGGTCCAACCTTCTTGTTTAATAGATAATTTTTTTTTCTTTTTTAGACAGGGTCTCTCATTTTTTCGCACAGGCTGGAGTGTAGTGGCGCAAACAAGGCTCACTGCAGCCTCGACCTCTCAGGGTCAAGTGATCCTCCCACCTCCGCCCCCCAAGTAGCTGGGACTACAGGCGCGCACCACCACACCCGACTAATTTCTGTATGTTTTGTAGGGATAGGGGTTTCACCATATTGTCCAGGCTGATCTCCTGGACTCAAGTGATCTGTCCACCTTGGCCTAGGGTTACAGGCATGAGCCACTGCACCCAGCCAAGATTTTTCTAAAAATGTTTTCCTAATATTCCTATATTGTTATAGAAATTAATGAATACATATTACCTGTTTCTTGCTTTTGATGTTTTTAAGAGGCTACAGGACCTCTTTAAGAAGAGAACTTTCTATGTTTCTAACAGGCTTTCCCAATACACACAACACAAAGCAGTACCAGAATAAAAACCCAGTATCCTGAAACCCAACTGGCTAGTGCTCGTTGTTAGACTATTTAGTGTTCCTTGGAGAGAGAGGATTGTTTAGTGTTCACTTGACTATTACCTCACAGTCTCTCCAGGAGTCTAGGTCTTCTGAAAATTGTTTCTCATTAGCAAATACCACGTCCTACAAATTTTACTAAAATACTGATAATATCCAGTCCTCCACTGTTGAAAATAACACAGAGCAGCGTCACTTAATGGAACTTTCTGGATGACAGAAATGTTCTATACATAGGATGTCCAATACGGTAGCTGCGATCCACAACATCTTTGAGGCTAATGTTTCCACTCTGCTTATTTCTCATGCTAATAGCAGCTGTGTCTATTTCAAATACTTATTAACACCCCCCCAAAAAAGGTATGAATATGACTCCCAAACTGAAAAGCACTAAAGTGATGTTCCTATGTATTTTGTCATGTAACGTCATTATAACAGCCCTACTAAGTATATGTAACAGCACTGTGGTAGCCTCTTAAATTCATCTCCTTGTTTCAAATTTTCTTCTACTCTATCTAATCTATATTACTAGACTCAAAATACTATTCTCACCAGTTCCTAAAATTATGACATGCAAAGCAAATACACGTTCCTCTAACATCTACTCCTTACCATTCTCTATTTTTAATTTCACTACTCTCCACTCATTTACCCAGGCTAGAAATCTAGTTTCCTGGTTCCCATACCACAACCCCTTAATTGTCTCATTTTACTGACTCTAACTCTATACTATTCCCTTATATCCATACCCTCTGTTTCTGATCATTGTTGTAACACAAAACTCCACAAAGTTAGCAGTTTAGAACAACACAAATTTATTATCTTGCAGTTCTGCAAGTCAGAAGTCCAAAATCAGTCTCAGTGAACTAAAAATCAACATGTCACCACAACTTTGTTCCTTCTGGAGTCTCTTGGGAAAATGTTCCCTTGCCTTTTTCAGCTTCCACAGGCTGTCTACATTCCTCGGCCCTCTACTTTCACCATGGCATTTCCTCTCTCCTATTCCTGTCATCTGACTAGACCCTACAGCCTCTCTTTTATAAGAATCCTTGTGATTACACAGGACCCATCCAGATAACCCAGAATAACCCCTCCATATCAAGATACTTAATTTAATCATATCTACAAAGTTTCTCTTAAAATGTAAGGTGTAACAGTCACAGATTGCAAAGATTAGGGCATGGCACTTGGAGGGGGTGTGGTATTGGGTGTTATTTGGCCTACCACATCCTCCTCTTCCATTCTCAAGGACACTGTTCAACTTTAGGCCTCATTACCACTTCCCTAGACTACCGTATCATCTTAAAAAAATAAGCAATTTCTCCTGGCCAGGTGCAGTGGCTCACACCTGCAATCCCAGCACTTTGGGAGGCCAAGATGGGCGGATTACCTGGAGGTCAGAAGTTCAAGACCAACCTGACTGACATGGAGAAACCCTGTCTCTGCTAAAAATACAAAATTAGCTGGGTGTGGTGGCACATGCCTGTAATCCCAGCTACTTGGGAGGCTGAGGCAGGAGAATCGCTTGAACCCAGGAGGCAGAGGTTGCGGTGAACCAAGATCATGCCATTGCACTCCAGCCTGGGCAACAAGAGCAAAAACTCCGTTTAAAAAAAAAAGAAAAAGAAAGAAAGAAAAAAAAAATCTTTATTACTAGTCTCTCTCTGCTCCAATTATATCTACAGACACCATAACCAAACTAATCCTCACTGTTCAGTGATTATTACACGTCCCAAATTTACTCATTTTCCTCCTCTTAGTAGCTATTCCAAACCTTCACAACTTCCATCAAGCTCACACAATCCCAGTCTTCTCATAACATAGCTTTATTTATTGTTTCACAAAAAAACCCACAAAGACTACCAGGCATGTCTCTTGCCTGCAAATTTAATCTGTATTTCCTGTGCCTTCATCCACCATACATTCCACCTCAATTAAGAGAGGAGGTGTTCCTCTTTCTATCTAAGGCTAACTCCCCTATAATGAATCAATCTCATACTCTCTAGAGCCTTACTTCTTAGAGTGTAGTCCATAGACAGGCAGCATCAGCACCAATTGCAAGCTTGTCAGAGATGCTGTGTCTCAGACTCCAGCCCACAATTTAATGGGTATCTTTAACAAGATACCCACATGATCCCTTTTATCTCTTCTCAGATCTATTTGGTTTCCAAGCTCCACCAATTCTACATCTCAAGCATGTCTTCAGCTTTCCATGCTCATTATCCCCATAGCTACTATTCCACATTAGGTACTACATAATCACACACTTGGCCCAGTGCAAGTCTCCTTACCAGGTTCCCACCTCTAGTCTCCACCCTCTCCATTTAACTCTGCACTTGAATAATCTTTCAGTTACCCCAAAACCTTCAGCCTTGCTTGACTTGCATATAAAGTCCTTGTCCAGCCATCACAAAATACAGGAAGTGTCAGGCCTAGAATGTTTCTCTAATATTCCTCTCTTCACCTCCTTTATCTAGGAAACAAAAGGATACTTCGTATCTCAGCACAATGTTTACCACCTTTATAAAGCCCTCTCTTATTATGCCAGTCAGTTAGAGCTGGTACTTGTCCTATGATCCCATCACAACTTTGTTTATATCTCGGAATAAAAATAATCAGATAATCTATCTTCCCCAACTAAACTGAGATATTCTATCTTCAAGCCTTGACTTCTATCATAAACCTGGCAGTGGTAGATGCTCAATAAATATTTACACAATTAAAGACACTACTGATAGTATTCCTATTGAAAAGAATGCAGAGTAGCCTAGTATCAAGGTACTGCATAATTTGTCTGGTCCTAACCTACCTTTGCTTATCAAGTACTAAATTTGCCCAGTACTTCCATGCCTTTACACTCCCACATACCAGCCTAGGGAGAATATCATCTTGCCCTCCATTTTATATTCAAGGCTTATCCATCTCTCAAGCACTAGCATAAAAGTGCTTCCTTCCTCATAAAGCCTTATGAAGAAAGAAGTCAAATCCAAGCAAGAAGCAGGCTCTCCATTCTTTGAACTCCCATAGCATTGTATCTGCACCCTTCTTACGATCTCTCACTCTTAACTTCATATTTTAGATATCAACTTCACATTGTCTATTAAGCTGTACCCTCCTTGAGAAGTCTAATTCATTGTTGTATCACTCCACAGCCCCTAGCATAATACCACACAGGTAAGAGTCTTTCACTGAATAAAACAAATACCATACAACAGTCCCCTCATCCGCAATTTTACTTTCCATGGTTTCCCATATGCAAGGTACGGTATAATAAGATATGTTGAGAGAGACCCCACATTCCCATAACTTTTATTTCAGCGTATTGTTATAACTGTTCTATTTTATTATTGTTGTTAATCTCTTACTGTGCCTAATTTATAAATTAAACTTTATCACAGGTACATATGTATAGAAAAAAACATAGTATGTTTAGAGTGGAGTACTACTTTGGTGGTTTCAGGCAACCACTGTAAATACTGGAATATATGCCCCATGGAAAAGTGGGGACATGACGATATACCACACTAACCCTCACAGGTTCACATTTATAAGCATTTTTCATTTGATTTTCTCCTCATGTGCAACCAAGGTATAGAGAAAGCAGATGGGGGAACTAAGAAGAGGCAGAATCAAAACTCAAACCCAAGTCTTCCATTTCAAAGCCAGGCACTATTTATTGCTACACACTACCTCTTTCTCCTCCATTTGTTTAATTCGTGTGTGTGTGTGCGTGTGTGTGTGTGTGTGTGTGAGACGGAGTCTCACTCTGTTGCCCAGGCTGGAGTGCAATGGCATGATCTTGGCTCACTGCAACCTCCGCCTCCCAGGTTCAAGCGATTCTCCTGCCTCAGCCTCCCAAGTAGCTGGGATTACAGGCACCCGCCACTACACCCAGCTAATTTCTGTATTTTTAGTAGAGACAGGGTTTCACCAGGTTAGGCTAGTCTCAAACTCCTGACCTCAGGTGATCCGACCATCTTGGCCTCCCAAAGTGCTGGGATTACAGGTGTGAGCCACGATGCCCAGCCTGTTTAACTCTTATCGATCTTTCATGGGTCAAGCTGAGGTCTCATCTCTATCACTTCCCCATTTGCTGAAATCACCCAGTACTTGTTACAGGTTGGCTTGTATTTTATGTCTTTGTCTTTTAAAAACATAAATTGGGTTATGCCATCTCCTTGCTTAAAACTCTGCAATGGCTTCCAACTGCATTTAAAATAAAAATAAAACTCTGTGTTGTGACTCACAAGGTCTAAACCACCTTCCATCTTTATTATACCCTTCTTTATTTACTAGACTCCAGCCACGCTGGTCTCCTTTCTGCTCTTGCAGAAGGTCAAGCTTCTTCCTGACTTGACGCCTAAGCATACGTTATTTTCTTTTCCTGGGATGCTTAGATCATCACATGGCTGGCTCTTTCTCATAATTTCAACATTAATGCATATATTACTCATTATAAAACACTGTTCAAATGTTTCTGTACACATGGTATATGAGAAACCAATGTGGCAATCATTACACACATACTACAAAATAGGAGATTTCCTTTTTTCATGGACCCTAGAATAGTAATGAATATTTATATTAATATATGCTCCCGTATAGGGGTCAAACAAGGTATTTGAGGGTTTTTTTGTTGTGTTTTTTTTTTTTTTTTTTTTTTGCTTTGAGACAGGGTCTCACTCTGTGGTCCAAGCTGGAGTGCAGTGTTATAATCTTGGTTCACTGACTGCAGCCTCAACTTCCCGGGCTCAAGCGATTCTCCTGCCTCAGCCCCTCAAGTAGATGGGACTACAGGTGCACACCACCAGGCCTGGCTAATTTTTGTATTTTCTGTAGAGACAAGTCTGTGCCATGTTGCCCAGGCTAGTCTCAAACTCCTGGGTTCAAGTGACCCTCCTGCCTCAGCCTCCCAAAGTGCTGGGATAACAGGTGTGAGCCACCATGCCCAACCCAGAATTTTTTTTACACCAAAACTTAGACTTTCAGGCAAACAAAGTATTTTTTCTTTTTCTGACTTCTGCAATGAGTTGGAATCAAAGTCATTATTTTTTATTAAAAAATAAGACTAGGCATTTATGACAAATCTGCAACTAAGCACTTTGCGAAGAAAGACTAAATGAGGAACAAGACAAGAAAGTCCCTTCTCATCCCTTCTGCTCAACATTGTATTTGAGATTCTAGCCATTGTAATTGGTCAAGGATAAGAAATAAAACAAATCCAGGCCGGGCACTGTGGCTCACACCTGTAATCCCAGTACTTCGGGAGGCCAAGGTGGGCGGATCACCTGAGGTCAAGAGTTCGAGACCAGCCTGGCCAACATGGCAAAATCCTGTTTCTACTAAAAATACAAAAATTAGCCAGGCGTGGTGGTCCTCACCTGTAATCCTAGCTACATGAGAGGCAGAGTTGCAGAGAGCCAAGACCACGCCACTGCACTCCAGCCTGGGCAACAGAGTAAGACTTCATCTCAAAAAAGAAAGAAAAAAGAGAACAATCCCATTGCAATAGCCTTTAAAAGGCTGAAATACCTAAAAATTTAATTTAAAAAGTGCAAGGCTTATACCCTGAAAACTACAAAACACACTAAAAAATATTAAGGAAAATCTAAATAAAAGGAAAGTCATCCCATGTTCACATATTAGATGACTTAACCTGTTAAAAGGTAATATTCCGTGGCCAGGCGTGCTGGTTCATGCCTGTAATCCCAACACCTAGGGAGGCCAAGGCAGGAGGAGTGCTTGAGCCCAAGAGTTCAACACCACCCTGAGCAACATAGTGAAACCCTATCTCAAAAAGAAAAAAAAAAAAGAATTAACAATACTCCCCAAATTAATCTAAAAAGTCAATGTGTTGCAATTTTGTAGTGATGAAACAAAAAATTGTTTAAATCAATGTACTCCACATCAAAATCCTAGCTTCTTTTTTGAACTAACTGGCAAGCTGATTCTAAAATTCATTTGAAAATGCCAAGAACCCAAACAGTCAAAACAATCTTTAAAAAGACCTAAGTTGGAAGATTCATACTTCCTGATTTCAAAAATTACTGCAAAATTAGAGTAAGCAAGACTGTGTGGCACTGGCATACAGACGGATACATAAATCAATGGAATATAATTCAGAGTACATAAATAAATCCTAATATTCATGATCAGTTGATTTTCAACAAGGGTGCTAAGACAATTCAATGGAAAAAGAATACTCTTTTCAACAAATGGTGCTGGGACAACTGTATATCCACACACAAAAGAATGAAGCTAGACCTCTTCCTTTCACCATACAAGAAACTAACTGAAAATCGATCAAAGTAGGAGCTAAAACTATAAAATTTTTAGAGGAAAATGCAGAAAATCTTTGTGAACATAGATTAGGCAAAGCCTTCTTAGATTTGATACCAAAAACACAAGCAATATATAATAAATTAGACTTCATCAAAATGAAATACTTCGGTGCTTTAATAGACACCATCAACAAAGTGATAGAATGAGAGAGAAATTACTTGTAAATAATGTATCTGATAAAGGACTTACATCCAGAATAGACAGTATACAAAACCCTTAAGACCCTATAACAAGACAACAGCCCAATTTAAAAATGGGTAAAGAAGGCCGGGCATGGTGTCTCACGCCCATAATCCCAGCACTTTGGGAGGCCAAGGTGGGACGACTGCTTGAGCTTGAGTTTGAGACCAGACTGGGCAGCATGGCAAAACCTCATCTATACAAAAATACAAAAAAATTAGCCGGGTGTGGTGGTCCCTGTGCACCTGTGGTCCCAGCTGCTCAGGAGGCTAAGACAGGGAAATCGTTTGAGCCCCAGCGATGGAGGCTGCAGTAAGCCAAGATTGTGCCATTGCACTCCAGCCTGGGCAACAGAATGAGACCCTGTCTCAAAAAACAGGGGTGGGTGGGTGGGGGTGGGCAAGAGATTCATGTAGACATTTCTCAAAAAAAGATTTTGGCCATATCTCAAATGGTCAAAAACACATGAGAAGATGCTCAACTTTACTTGTCATTAGAGAAATGCAAATCCAAACCAAAATGTGATCCCACTGCAAATACCAAGATGGCTACAATCAAAAAGAAACTTTTGTTGAGGATGTGAAGAAACTGGAACCCTCATATGTTGGTGATATGAATATAAAAATGATGCAACTATTTTAAAAAACAGTTTATCAGCTCTTTAAAATCTTAAACATAAAATTATCATATGACCCAGCAATTCTACTCCTAGGTATACGCTCAAGAGAAAAACAAATGCTCATGCAAAAATGTGTACACAAATGTTCATAGCAGCATTAAAAAAAATGGCCAAAAAGTTAACCCAAATGTCCATGACTAATGATAAAGTGTGGCATAACTGTACAATGGGATATTTGACCATTTAAAGGAATATTGATCCATACAACACCACAAATAAACCTTGAAAACATTATGCTTTAGTGAAAGAATCCAGCCACAAAACACGATACTTTATACGATTCCAGTGAAATAAAATGTCCAGGATAGGTAAATCTATAAAGACAGAAAGAAATCACCAACCGTTGGTTGCCAAGACTGTAGGATGTGGGAATGGGGAGTGACTGCTAATAGTCATGGAGTTTCTCTCTGGAGTGACTGAAATATTCTCAAATTAGTGGTGACGGTTACACAATGCTATGAAGAGACTAAAGACTAATAAATTGTAGCTTAAAACAGTAACTGTACGGTATGTGAAATATATTTCAATAAACACGTTATTTTTAAAACCAGAAAAGATAACATAAAAATGAAAAGTTTTGTGTTTATTCTAAAAGTATACTTCCTTTATGGTCCTCACGCCATATTAAAAGTAACGACAACAACAACAAAAAGACACATGGCTGACTTTTTGCAAATGTGCTCAAGCAAACATGTTCTAGTCCACTGAGCACAAATTCTGTGTTTGTCTTCATGTTTTCCTGAACCATGCCTTGAGATGTATTTTTGAAGACGGAAAAAGAAAAGCAGGTGAGAAGAGTAGAAGGGAGCTCAGTACTTAATATGCACAAAGGCACATACTTTGATAGTCTCTCTCCAGCCATCAAGAATTTGTTCACAGTATATTATTAGACTTTGTTAATATCAACAGAATTTTTTTTAACCCTGTGAGGCTGGACCTTTGTGGTTTTTTGTTGTTGTTGTTGTTGTTGTTGTTGTTGTTGTTGTTTTGAGATGGAGTCTTGCTCTGTCGCCCAGGCTAGAATGCAGTGGTACAATCTCGGCTCACTGCAAGCTCCACCTCCCAGGTTCAAGTGATTCTTCTGCCTCAGCCTCCCAAGTAGCTGGGACTACAGGCGCCTGCCACCACGTCTGGCTAATTTTTGTATTTTTAGTAAAGACAGAGTTTCACCATATTGGCCAGGCTGGTCTCGAACTCCTGACCTCGTGATTCACCTGCCTCGGTCTCCCAAAGTGCTAGGATTACAGGTGTGAGCCACCGTGCCCAGCCTGAACCTCTTTTTTTAATCCAAAGCAATTTAGGCTGAAGAAATAGTTTGCTACAAAATACAAGGTTTTTGTTTTGTTTTGTTTTTTAGAGATAGAGTCTTACTCTGTTGCCCAGGCTGGAGTGTAGTGGCGAGATCTTGGCTCACTGCAACCTCCGCCTCCCGGGTTCAAGCGATTCTCCTACTTCAGCCTTCCAAGTAGCTGCAATTACAGGGGCATACCACCACACCCAGCCAGTTTTGTATCTTTAGTAGAGATGGGGTTTTGCCATGTTGGCCAGGCTAGTCTCGAACTCCTGGCCTCAGGTGATCTGCCTGCCCTGGCCTCCCAAACTGCTGGGATTACAGGCATGAGTCACTACACACAGCCCTAGAAAATACAGTTTTAAAACAAGACAGGCAATTTAATCTCACTTGCTAGGTACCTACTATCATATGCTGTACTAGGTGCTTAAGAACCACAAATATTTTAAAAATCATAGGACTTGAAATCCAATGGCTGAAACAAAACCAAAATATTACAGAAATTTATCAGCCAGAAATGCAACAAGTCAAAATATTAAGGAAAAAAATTTCAGTTTAGGATTCCATACCCAGTAAAACTATCTCTCAAAATGGAGAGTTTATCAGACATACAAAAAGCAGACCTACATTATAAAAAATGTTCAAAGTCATTCCTCCAGCCAGAGGAAAATGATACTACATGGAAAGTTGGATCTGTAAAAAGGTAAAGCACTTGAAAAGGTAAATATTTGAGTAAATATTTCCCCAAGAAGTGACTCTTCTCATTTTAAATTTTATGTCTATGTATAACACACATACGCCATGCAAACACAGACATAAAACAGATGACAACAGCCGGGTGCGGTGGCTCAGGCCTGTAATCCCAGCATTTTGGGAGGCTGAAGTGGGTGGATCACTTGAGGTCAGGAGTTCGAGACCAGCCTGGCCAACAGGGTGAAATTCCATCTCTACTAAAAATACAAAAATTCATTGGGCGTGGTGGTACATGCCTGTAATCCCAGCTACTGGGGAGGCTGAGGCAGGAGAATTGCTTGAACCTGGGAGGCAGAGGTTGTAGTGAGCCAAGATCATGCCATTGTACTCCAGCCTAGGCGAAGAAGACTCCGTCTCAAAAAAAAAAGAGGTGACAACAGTACAAGATGAAAATGTAAGTATGTTATCATAAAGTTAACATTACACATAAAAGTAGACTGATAAACATGCACATTATAAGCCTAAGGAGAAAATCTCTGTTACTGTGGGTTAGGCAAAAAAATTTTTTGGACATAAAAAGCATAAATCTGGCTGAACGCGGTGGGTGGCTCACGCCTGTAATCCCAGCACTTTGGGAGACAGAAGCAGGCTGAGGTCAGGAGTTTGAGACCAGCCTGGCCAACATGGTGAAACCCTGTCTCTATTAAAAATACAAAATTTAGCTGGGCGTGATAGCACACGCCTATAATCCCAGCTACTCAGGAGGCTGAGACACGAGAATCGCTGGAACCCAGGAGGCGGAGGTTGCAGTGAGCTGAGAACATGCCTGGGCAACAGAGCGAGACACGCTGTCTCAAAAAAAAAAAAAAAAAAAAAAGCATAAATCAGAAAAATGCTAAACTGGTTTTTCATTAAAATTTAAAACTTTTGCTCTTGGAAATTACTGTTAGGGAAAGTGAGTCACAGACTGAGGAAAAAACATTTGCAAAACATGGATTTGTATCTAGCATATATACAGAATTCTTACAACTTAGTAAGACAACCCAATTCATGAAGAATGAACATTTTGAGACACTTAGCAGAAGATACGAAGGGCAAATAAACATATGGAAGTATACTCAACATTACTTATCATTAGGGAATTACAAATAAAACCACAATGAGATACCAATACCCATCCACTAGAATGGCTAAAATCAAACACTGACAAAAAAAAAAGAAGTCTTACTGAGGAGGTGAGGCATCTGGAATGCCCATACTGTACTGACTGGAATGCAAATGGCAAAGACATTTTGAAAAAGACTATGGGATTGTAGGAAGTCAAGCATTCGCTTCCCATACAACACAGCAAACCCTCTCCTAATTTACTCAAGAGAAACAAAAACAAAAGATCTGTACTCAAATGTTCAGTAGCTTTGCTCATAACAGCCAAAAACTGGAAACAACTCAAATGCCTATCAACTGGGTGAACTGGATGTAATAATTACTCACAAAGTGATCTCAGTTCTAAAGGTTATTTTTAAAAATCACTTCTGAACGAGATTAATGAAGGCTTCATAGATAAAAACAACACCTGAGACTAGGCGCGGTGGCTCACACCTGTAATCCCAGCACTTTGGGAGGCCAAGGCAGGTGGATCACCTGAGGTCAGGAGTTCGAGACCAGGTGGCCAACGTGGTGAAATCCCATCTCTACTAAAAATTCAAAAACAACTAGCCAGGCGTGGTTGCGTGTGCCTGTAATCCCAACTACTCCGGAGGCTGAGACAGGAGAATTGCTTGAACCTGGGAGGTGGAGGTTGCAGTGAGCCGAGATCACACCACTGCACTCCAGCCACAAAGCGAGGCTTCGTCTCAAAGCAAACAAACAAACAAAAAAAACACCTGAACTAAGGTTGAAAGAACGAGCAAGGCAGATTGGCCAATTGAAAGAAGGATACAAAGTGAGATACAAGAAAATAGTAAATAGTCCAGTTTGTATTGTGATCAGGATATACAGTAAGAAGTAAGAGTAGTTTGGTTCAGTCTGTGTTGGCAGTCTTAAATGCCCCATTCAAGAATTTGATTCAGTGGAATACTCAAACCCTCAAAAGATCCCAAATGGCCAAAGCAATCCCGAGCAAAAAGAACAAGGCTGGAGGTATCACACTATCTGACTTCAAAGTGTATTACAAAGCTATGTTAACCAAAAGAGTATGGTACTGGTATAAAAACAGAGACATTAACTGAAGGAACAGAATAGAGAACCCAGAAATAAACCCATTTACAGTCAACTGATTTTTGACAAAGTAGCCAAGAACATACAGTAAGAAAAGGACAGCCTCTTCAATAAATGGTGACGGGAGTGAGGCACAGTGGTGCATGTCTGTAGTCCTAGCTACTGGGGAGGCTAGGCGGGAGGATTGCTTGAACGTAAGAGTTCTGAGACCAGCCTTGGCCAACACAGCAAGACCCTGTGTCTTAAAAATAAAAATAAACAGGGGTGGGAAAACTGGATATCCACATGGAGAATAATGAAAATAGACTCTCATCTCACACCTTATACAGTAGAAAGTAGAAGAAAAGCTCCATGACATTAGTTTGGGCAAAGGTTTCATGGTTATAAACCCAAAAGTACAGGGAACAAAAGCAAAAATAAACAAAGGGATGGATCAAATTTAAAAGCTTCTGCAAAACAAAGGAAACAATTAACGAAGTAAAGTGACAACCTGTGGATAAGGAGAAAATACCTATAAACCACACATCTGATAAGGGATTAACATTCAAAATATTTTATGAATTCAAATCAACAGAAAGAAAATAAATAACCCAATTTCAAAAACGGGCAAAGGACCTAAATAGACATTCCTCAAAAGAGGGAACACAGTTGGGTTTGGTGATTAATGCTTGAATCCCAGCTACTTGGGAGACTGAAGTGAGTGAGGTGGGAGGACTCCTTGAGCACAGGTGTTTGAGACCAGCCTGGGCAACATAGCAAGACTCCATCTCAGTGTTTAAAAAAAAAAAGGACATACAAATGGTAACAGATACATGAAAAAATGCTCATCATCATCAATAATCACCAAGGAAATGCAAACTAAAACCACTATGAGATACCACCTCCCACCTGCTAGAATGGCTAGCATCAAAAAAATGAAAGATAACAAGTGTTGGCGAGGGTATAGAGAAAAGGGGACCCTTGTGCACTGCTGGTATGAATGTAAATTACTACAGCCATCATGGATAATGGTATGGAGGTTCCTCAAAAAAGTAAAAACAGGATTACCACATGATCCCACTTCTGGGTATATACCGAAAGAAACTGCAATCAGTATGCGTAGGAGATGTCTCCACTCCCATGTTCATTGCAACATTATTCACAATAGTTCAGATATGGAAGCAATCTAGGTGTCCATCATTAGATGAACGGATTAATTTTTTTAATGTGGTTCAGGTTTGTTTTTTGTTTTGTTTTGTTTCTGAGAAAGGGTCTCACTCTGTTGCCCAGGCTGGAGTGCAGTGGCACGGCTCAATCTCAGCTCACTGTAGCCTTTACCTCCAGGGCTCATGCGATTCTCCCAGTTCTGCCTCACAAATATCTGGGACTACAGGTACATGCCACCATGCTGGGCTAATTTTTCTGTATTTATAAAGAAGGGATTTCATCACGTTGCCCAGACCAGTCTCAAACTCCTGAGCTCAAGCGATCTGCCTGCCTTGGGCTCCCAAGGTACTAGGATAACAGGCCTGCGCCACCGCACTCAGCTCAGCTTTAAAAAAGAAGTAAATTATGTCATTTGTGACAAGAAAATAAATACTGCATGATCTCACTTATATATGGAATCTAGAAAATTCAAACTCATAGAACCAGGGAGTAGAATGGTGGTTACCAGGGTCTAGTGGAGAGGAGTATATAGGGAAAGGGAGATGCTGATCAAAAGACACAAAGTTTCAGATAGACAGAAGGAATAAATTTTAGTGATCTATTGCGCAGAATGGTGACTACAATAACGCACTGCATATTCTGATATTGACAAAAGAGTAGTTTTTTTGTTTGTTTTGAAACAGAGTCTTGCTTTGTGCCCAGGCTGGAGTGTCATGGCAAGATCTTGGCTTGCTGCAACCTCTGCCTCCCAGGGTCAAGCTATTCTGCTGCCTCAGCCTCCCGAGTAGTTGGGGTCTACAGGCACACGCCACCGTGCCTGGCTATGTTATGTGTTTTTAGTAGAGACGGGGTTTTGCCATGTTGGCCAGGCTGGTCTTGAACTCCTGACCTCAAGTAATCCACCCACCTTGGCCTTCCAAAGTGCTGGGATTACAGACGTGAGCCACTGTGCCTGACCAGAGAGTAGATTTTAAATGTTTTCTTCAATGGCTGCTTGGAGCTGTGTTAAAAAAGAAAATTATTTTTAAAATGTTTTCACCACCAAAATAGCATGTATGTGATGTGATGGATTTCTTAATTATCTTGATTAAGCCCTCCACAGGTAAACACCAAAATATCACACACATAAATTTATATAATTATTTGTCAATAAAAAATAAATTGGCCAGGTGCAGTAGCTCACACCTGTAATCCCCACACTTTAAGAGGCCAAGGTGGGCAGATCACCTGAGGTCAGGAGTTCGAGACCAGCCTGGCCAACATGGCAAAACCCCATCTCTACTAAAAGTACAAAAATTAGCCAGGCATGGTGGCGGGCACCTGTAATCCCAGCTACTCAGGAGGCTGAGGCAGGAGAACAGCTTGAACCTAGGAGGCATAGGTTGCAGTGAGCCAAGATCACACCACTGCACTACAGCCTGGGCAACAAGTGAGACTCCATATCAAAAATAAATAAAGAAAGAAATAATTTAAAAAGTATTTCATTCTGTAAGTATCTTACAGAAAGAAAAAATCAAATGAAAGTGGTATTTTAAATCTGAATGCAGAGAACAGGAGGAGCTTAAAGAGAAATCCAAAAGCAAGCAGAACTAACAACAAAGCATTCCAAGACTAATGTGTAGACCAAAAGACCACTGAAAAAAAAAAAAGAAAAAACTTTACAGAACAAGAAGTTCATTACAATTATGGAGGGAGAAGATGTAAGTACTACTAAAGTTTGACACTAGGTACCTGGGAGAAACTACTGCCACTTAAAACACACATGTGCACACACACACAGAGACCAATCAAAAACCTAGTCTTAAAACAAAACATTACATAAATAAGGTTAAAAGATAAAAGACAAGCTCATGAAAAATACTTGCTAATGCCACCAAAAAAAAAAAAAAAATTAGTAGCTGTAACACACAAGTAGCTCTTACAATTAAAAAAAAAAAAATGAATCAAGAAATTAGAACATCTGGCCAGGCACAGTGGCTCACACCTGTAATCTCTGCACTTTGAAAGGCCAAGGCAGGCAGATTACCTGAGCTTAGGAGTTTGAGACCAGCCTTGGCAACATGGTGAAACCCCGTCTCTACCAAAAATAAAAAAATTAGCTGGGCATGGTGGCATGCATCTGTGATCCCAGCTACTCGGGAGGCTGAGGTGAGATATCACTTGAGCCAGGAGGTGGAGGTTGCAGTGAGGAGAGATGGTGCCACTGTACTCCAGCCTGGGTGAGAGTGAGACCTGGTCTCAATTAAAAAAAAAAAAAAGAAAGAGGCCAGGCGCGGTGGCTCATGCCTGTAATCCCAGCACTTTGGGAGGCCAAGACAGGTGGATCACCTGAGGTTGGGAGTTTGAGACCAGCCTGATCAACATGGAGAAACCTCGTCTCTACTAAAAATACAAAATTAGCTGGGCGTGGTAGCGCATGCCTGTAATCCCAGGTACTCTGGAGGCTGAGGAAGAAGAATCGCTTGAACCCGGGAGGCAGAGGTTACAGTGAGCCGAGATGGAGCCATTGCACTCCTGCCTGGGCAACAAGAGCAAAAAAACTCGGTCTCAAAAAAAAAAAAAAAAGAAAGAAAGAAATTAAAATATCCAGTAAACAGATGAAAATATACTAAACCGTATTAAATATCAAAGTGCAAATAAAACAATAATGATTCCAGGCACCAATAGTGGCTCACAACTGTAATTCCAGCACTTTGGGAGGCCAAAGTGAACAGATCACTTGAGATCAGGAGTTCAAGATCAGCCTGGCGAACATGGCAAAACCCCATCTCTACTAAAAATACAAAACAACAACAACAACAACAACAACAAAACAATAATCGAGTATGTGACAACTCCAAGTGTTGGTGAGACTCAGGAAATGGGTACTCCCACACTGCTGGGAAATGTAAATTTGTAAAAGCCTTCTGAAAGGCATTTTGAAAATGTATCGATGTTTCACATGTATATACCATCTTTGCCTCAACAATTTTACCCCTGGGAAATTCAATCTAAAGAAGATAATGGAACAAATGCACAAAAAATATATTTGCTTTAGATACACACATATAGCAAAAATTAAAAAAAAAAAAGACCAAGAATTTATCAAAGTGGATTCAGCCAAACAATGTATGCTATATCCATACAACAGAATACTAGGAGCTACTAATAAAGATAATATACTGTACTACGGAGTACAGGCTCCAAGACAGTATCGTTACATGTTCCCACTTATGTAAAAAAGTCTAGAAGAATGTTTATCAAAATATCATGAATGATCATCTCATCAGGTAGCTGGGCTTAAGAGGCCTTTTTATCTCTTATACTTTTCTGTACTAACTGAAAATTTCTACCATTAGCCTCTATTATGTTTGCAAACAGATGAAAAATAATAAAGAGCAGTATCAGAAAAAAAAAGACTCTAAAAAAGGTGAAATAATTTTATGTTAGATAAATTGAGTTTGGAATGCCTACTAAATATCCCAGTGAAAGTGCCCCTATGCAACTGAAAATGCAAACAGAAAAGCGGGCAGGCATGTAGATCATTTACCATTTTCGGTTCCTCTCACTAACCTTCTCATTTCCGTTTTATTTACATTCCAGTTTTACCTATATTTATCCTCTAACGTACATCAATTTTATTTTCGAAATACATGAAAAACACTAGGTTCTTCCACAATTTAAATGTGCAGGAATTAAAGGAACAAAATCACTGCAAACAAGTAATGCTTCTGATTCTGGCTTGGTACTTCTGCTTCCAACACCCACTTTAAAGCTTATAAATTTATAGAAAACAAAGCCAACCAAAACCAAAATAACAACAACAAAATGATATTCACAATGTCCAAAATAAAGGAAAAAATTAAAATTACCTTATATGTGAATATTAAGCAACATTCACTTTCAACTGGTTTTTCAAAAATAGCTACAATTTTTCAGAGTCAGGAAATGAAAGTTTGACATAATGTCTGCTGAGAAAATTTTCCATTTAAAGATTAATTCAAACTCACCAAGAATTTATCTTGATCAGCACAACAGAGAGCAAATATAAACATTAGGTCTGAATTTATTCCATTCACACTAAAGTGAGTCCCAGCATCCTCTACTCATTCTAATAAAGTAGAAGCTAGAAGGAGGTTCTTAAATTCCCTCCTTATAAATCGAAACAATTACCTGCCCTATCCTAGAGTATGAGAGTATGTGTAAACCAATATACCAAGCAAGTTTAGAGATGTAACTGGCATCTGTGCAGACTGGTTTATACTAATCTATAGAGGGAAAAAATGTATTTAAATTAAACCACCAATAAATAAGCTCTGTAATTTTCCTCTAGGAGCTTACAATCTAGCAGGGAAAACACAAAAGTAGCCAGTCAACCAAGCAGATATTAAACACAATTTTTTAAAGTTATATAACAAAGATAAAGTGCTGTGGGGGCACAGGAAAAAAAATTAACTTTTATCTAGATGAATGGAAAAAGGTCTCAAGATAGTGGGATTTAAGGCTGGACACACTGGCTCATGCCTGTAATCCCAACACTTTGGGAGGCAAGGACAAGAGGATTGTTTGACCCCAGGAGACCAGCCTGAGCAACATAGTGAGACACCACCTCTACCAAGAAAACACACACACACACACACACGATGGGGATTTTTTAGCTGAGTTTTAAATGCAAAGCTGGAGATGAAGAGCAAAAGAGAGTTTAGAGTGTCTCATCATTTAAGCTAAGAGAATAGCAAGTATAAAAATAGAAATTAAAAATGTCTCTGAAAATAGAATTCTGATAGAATGGAGTCAGATCATAAAAGGCATTAACTGATGATGCATTAGGACGTTTAGAGTTGGCCATGCACAGTTGCTCATGCCTGTAATCCCAACACTTTGGGAGGCCCAGGTGGGAGGATTGTCTGAGGACAGGAGTTCAAGACAAATCAGAGCAACATGGTAAAACTCATCGCTACAAAAAATACAAAAAGTAGCCAGGCATGGTGGCGTGAAGCTGTAATCCCAGCTACTCGGGAGGCTGAAGCAGGAGGATCCTCTGAGCCCAGGAGTTCGAAGCTGCTGTAAACCATGATCGCATCATCGCACTCCAGGCTGGGCAACTGAGCTAGACGCTACCCCTTCAAACAAAAAAGTTTAGGTTTATTTGAATAATAATTCTAATATAATGGGAGTGACATGAGCTAAACAAAGACATTAACTCTCCTCATAAAGAATGAGCTGAGAAGAATGGATGAAATGAGAAGACTGGTAACAGTAACAGGAAGTCTAGCTAATTAACCTGAAAGGGTGATAGAAATGGAAAGAAATAAATATTAGTGAGAGTGGAAAAGAAATATGATAAGGACTGAGTAGATGTAAATATCAGGTAAAGTTTGGTCAGAGAAGGAGCAAAACACAAGGCCATCACTTTGAAATGAAAATAATGATTACAGCTCTGGAAATTTAAGACAGTTGACCTGAACTTTCATTCCCTTCTGAGAGTTTCTGCATTTGTTCTAATATCCTATTTTTTGACACTTTTTAAAAGCATTTTAAGAATTCCATTCACCTAGGGATTTTCATGACTTATTTCTATTAAGTATATATTAAATCAGTGGCATATTTTTTGAGTTTCTTTTTTCATTATAGAATATCTTCATTTCATATACTTCTGAACCATAGTTTTCAGGACAAAACACTAAAAAATCCATAACAGAGGGACCACATATAGTAATAATTTTACTTATTTATATTTGGAGTCCACCCATCTTTTTCAGATTCTTAGGTTCTTGTTATCATTCCATCATGAATGCTTCTGGACTTCTTGGTGGAATGGAACTTCCATAGGTTTAGAGAAAGAACAGAACATACGTAGTAATTTCTTGCACAGATTTTAATCTGACATCAGTAACTTCAGCTCAAAATAATTCGGGAAAACCAACACCAATAAACTAAAAGTAATTAATGTCTTCAAGAAATGTTTTTAGCCAATCTTTGTAAAGACAAAGTAGAAAAAAATCCACAAGATTTAAACCCAATTGTTCATAAAAACTATGAATAAACACAAATAAGCTGAAAGACTCTTTAGAAGATTCGTCTTTTAAAATCCTCAAAATGCTGAAAAAATGGCCAAGGAACAGAAAGACACATAAGTACCCAAACAGAAGCTGATTTTTCACCAGAACAGGTCATTATGTGAGGTGGCCAGCGCCCCTGAATGCCAACTGAAGTTCAATGATGCATATGCTTTAAGTGGTAAGTGGCCCATGTTCTTTAATGAATAGACTGCTGTTAGAATTTTTCGTATTAGGCCAGGCGCGGTGGCTCAAGCCTGTAATCCCAGCACTTTGGGAGGCCAAGACGGGCGGATCACTAGGTCAGGAGACCGAGACCATCCTGGCTAACACGGTGAAACCCCGTCTCTACTAAAAAATAGAAAAAACTAGCCGGGCGAGGTGGCGGGCGCCTGTAGTCCCAGCTACTCGGGAGGCTGAGGCAGGAGAATGGCGTAAACCCGGGAGGTGAAGCTTGCAGTGAGCCGAGATCCGGCCACTGCACTCCAGCCTGGGCGACAGAGCAAGACTCCATCTCAAAAAAAAAAAAAGAATTGTTCATATTGTAATCAAAATCCACCTTCATATTGTAACCAAAATCCATCCTCTTTAATATTAAGAGCATGTACTTTCAAATCAGTCCAGGGTTTCAATCCAAGCTGACCTTGGAACAAATCACTTAACTTTTTAGAGCTCCTGTTTCCCAATCCATCAATGGAAATGTTTCCAACTATCACATGGATTTTGGTGGTCAATGTATGTTAAATATTTATCAACGCGTAGCATACAGTAAAACACTACAAAAAGTACCCTCCCCTCTTTTCAATACACCCTCACATTTATTTTAGGGCCAATCAGCAAGATTATGTGACCTTCCACACCCCAACAGTCAAGTAGTAAAGAAAATATGACAAACAGATCATACAGGGGAAAAAGTAAAGGTAAGAGGGAACTGACGAAAAGAAACGCATGAGCTGAGGACTGAAGATTCAAATGAAGACAAAGAACAAGTTGTGAAGCAGAAGTCACTAAAATGAAAAGGATTTATTTATCTGACATCAAAAAAAGCTTCAGCCTGGGTACGGAGGCTCACACTTGTAATCCCAGGACTTTGGGAGGCTGCTGCAGGTGGATCATTTGAGCCCAGGAGTTTGACACCAGCCTGGGCAACATGGTGAAACTCTATCTCTATTTTCAGCTTATTTAAAATTGTTTTTCATCTTCATACCATGATTTCAATACTATTTTGAATGTGTATGCATTTCCTTAAAAATATCGACACTGACAATTCATTAATATGTAAGTTCTGCGTAGGCTGGGAAAAGATTACACTGTTTCTTACAGCATTACACATGGTCTATATTAAATATTTGACTGAAGTTTGTAATACAGGCCCACATTAGTATTTTTTATGTTCAGGAAACTCCAGCATCCCTTCATTTACCTATTCAACATTTATTAAGAGTGCACTTGTGCCAGATACAGTGCTGAGCACTGGAAACACAATGGTGGACAAGACAGGCCAGTTGCCTTCATGGAACTCACAGCAGTCCATTCATTAAAGAACATGGGCCACTTACCACAAGTAATACATTCTGAAAATAAATAAAACTTTCTGCATTCATCTGTACAAGTGAGTTCAATTAACTGTTCCCAAAAAGTAATGACACATTTACTATACTTTAAAATCTTAAGATTTTCCAATCAACTATTTTAGCTATTAATTCTGGGCCCCATGTTTTCAGCTAGACATTTGACAAACTAGATATAATGTGAAAAATCTGAAAACCATACGAGTTTTTTAAGCCTAGAAGACTCAGAAATCATCACAACTGTCTTTACATTTTAAAGGGTTAGCATACACGTGTGCTCTGTACCATTCCAAAAGGTTAAACTTGGAGCAATGGATAGAAGTGGCATGAAGGTGGATTTTGGCTACAAAATGAATTCTAACAATTTGAGATATTGAATAACTCAACCACCTTAAATATTTCTGTGAGACTGCATGTTTTAAAAAGATAAATTTTCATTTAATCCTTGAAATAATCCAGAAAAACAAGTGTTTCCCTGTTACAGTTTAGGAAACTGAGTCTTCAAGGATCTTGCTAAAAAATCAAGTCCCAAATCTAGTGGAACAGGCTACCTCAAAGCAATGTGCTTCCCACCTCCAGATGTATTTAAGGCACACACCAAATGGCCATCTATCAGGAATGTTAGCCAAGATACCCTAAAGTTCCTTCCAAATTCAACCCTTTAGAAATACCGCTGGTCAATATAAACACCATGAAAAGATTCTGTGTTGAATGGTCCTCCAGAATGCAAGCTCCATGAGGGCAGTAACTTTTTCTTCCGTGCTACATCCCAATACCTAAAACAGTATATGGCATACAATACAGGGTCAAAAAATACTTGCTAAATATGAATAGTCCTAGTCATACATACCACGATTATATATTTCATATATATATAAAATACATGCCACTATTATACAATAAAGGACCTCGCTGAAGTAACCAGCAACTAAAAAGCCTAAGTATAAAATCCATTCTTAAAATTGCATCAAGCACTTTAAATTGTTCAGGTCCTGAAACTTCAACCAACCAGTCTGCAAAACAAATTCAACTGCAAAAACTGCAAACCTTTTGGCAAAGTATTCTAGTTAAAAGCAAAATACAAACTCTTACAAGATATAATGGCTAATTTTGATGAATGAGTTTTTCAATTCTTCACTAAGGCATCAACTACCATTTTAAGTGTGCTTCAACACTCTTTAAAAAGAGTGAAGCAATTTATACAACTCTTTTAGCTTAAAGACAAACTCACGCTCAGATCTCTACAAACATCACCCCTTCACATTTACTATGCCGATGCTTCAAAATGGTCTGCTAATTTTGCAGATGCATATTCGTATTATGTTGAGATTCCATATAATCCATACTTAGGGGTACCGTATATCCACTTGCCATTACTGAAACCCAATAGGAAAAACTGATACAAATGTCATTTTGCAATACTCTAAACTACAAGGCCTGGAATGTCCAAATATCTCAAGGAATATAAGAACCCATAAAACACTCGAAAGTTGTTTTTAATGCACTTTGCTTAGTGGATAAGTATATTTTAAGGCATATTTTTTAAAAAGAATATTTTATAACAAAAAAGGCAAGAAAGCTACCTAAAAGTTTTACTCCAATTTCACTAAATTAAATTACACCTTTTGAAGATTTCTGAACAAAGATTCTGATATTTAAAGGTATAGTTACATTGTGTTTTTATCCTTCCGGCATATCTAAGAAAAAAAACAGTCGACTTAGCTTTTAAACTAAGCAGTTGCAGGCTTATAATAGTATAAAAATGTACTCAGCCATTCACTTGGTTACACTAGGTTACACTACCCAGATTTATAATGTTATTAGCAACTGGGTGTCATCACAAACCAACAAAGAAACCACAATCTTGTCATTTTTTCTGCTTTCTATAATTATGACTTTGAAAGATCAGGTAAAAACTACCCCACACAAGAATATCACTAAATAGATACCTTCCTTATTTCTTCAGTATTCAGAACTATCAGCTTCCACCTAAGCTTTTTTCACATACTAAAAGAATAATAAACTTTACAGAAAGGCTGCTTCTCCCATCTCGGTAATCATCATAAGAAACATGTGCAATCCACATCGAACTCTGACATCAGCACCTGATTCTTATTCCCCTGTACAATACTAGATCCTAAACTGCAGTACATTCTTAAATCCCCAACAATGAAACCTCTTCACAGAACTTTCGAAATTTAAACGACTTAAACCACCTCTGGGTTTACCCAAATTGTACCAGAAACGCAAAGAGCAATTGAGAGAAACCTGTTAACATATTAATGCAACAAGTCTGAAACTTTGAATTCTTCCTTAGAAATCTTCCCTGCCACAGTTAGGAGAAAAGTTCCGTTCACCCAGTTGCTTTGTCCCTTCGACCCCCTAAAAAAGTGTCACGCGCGCGAAAACGCCTACCCTTCCTGGGAGGCTCAGGCAGTGTTGTCTCGTCTCGGTGGTGGACCTGAATGGTTTTGAGGACCCAGGCACCACTTTCCCTTCCTCCTGGGGATCTCGCTAGAGCAGCCAAAGTACACACGGGCAGAACGACGGGACTCACCTGAGCACAGGGCTGTAGGGACTGCGAGAACGGCGCCAGCTGCTGCTGCTGTAGGGACTAGGGGACACGTCGCCGCCCCGCTCGTAGGAGCTGTGGCGGCTGTAGCTGGGGGAGCGGCGGCGGCTGTAGGGGCTCGGGGAGCGCGGCAGCCGCCGAGAATAGGGGCTACTGCCACCTCCTGCCGGGCTGGGGGACTTGCGGCTCCTCAGGCTCTGAGAGGCCCTGTGGGACACCGGGCTGTCGTCCCGGCCTCCCAGCGGGCTGAGGGACCGCCGCCGCCTATAGGCCTTGGGCTCGGTCTTGTCCTCTCGGTAGGCCTTGGGCGGTTCCTTATAGGCCGAAGGCGGCTCCTTGGACGTTTTAGTCCGGCTGCGGTGGGCCTTCGAGTCCCGGTCCTTGCGGCTGCTACTGCTGCTGGACGTGGCCGAGGCGCTTTTCCGGCGGCCGCCACTGCTGCTGCTGCTGCCGCTCTTGGCGGCCTCGGCCCGCTCCTCGCCGCTGTGGCTGTGGCGGCTGCGGGACTTGGAGGCCTCGCTGCCACCGCGCTGTCCATCTCGCCGCCGGTGCTCGCGGTGGCGCTCCTTGCTGCGGCCACTGCTGCTGCGGCGGTCCCGGCGGGGCCTGCGCTCCGACCCCTCCCCGCGCCGCTGGGTGCCGGAGGAGGAGGCCGGACTCCCGCCGCTGCCCCCCGTTCCCCCGGCAGCCGTCGCCGCCGTTGCCGCGCTGGCCCCCCCCAGCAGCAGCCCCTGCTCGGACTGGGAGCTCACATCCTCGTATTCCACCAGCGGGGTCACACCCCCGCCGCTACTAGCACCGCCACCGCCGTCCTGCTGCGGCTGGGGCAGCGAGAAGACCCGACGCTTCTCCGCCTCCTGCCCGGCGCGGGGCCCGCGGCGCCGCTTCTGCCGCCCTCCTGCGCGCCTCTTGCCTCTCGCCAGCCGCTTGACCTCCAGAGGGGGGCCCGGGCTGAAGCAAGAGGAGGAGGCCGCGGCGGCGGCGGCTGCGGCGGCGGCCGTGCCGGGAGCAGCCAGGAAGAGCAGAGGCGGCGGGGGCGGCGGCGGTTGCAGGAGCTGCGGCTGCAGGAGCGGCAACAGCAGCGGCGGCTGCTGAGGGGACAGGAATCGCCTCCGCTTGCGGCGTTCCTCCAACTTCTTCTCCGCCCAACTCAGGCCCCCGCCTCCCCCCAGCGCCGTGTCCGAGCTGCTCGGCATCGCCTAGAGCCAGCCGCAGAGCGCGGCGCGGGTGCGGCCTCCTCCCGGGTCAGATCCTGGCCATCTCCCCCGCCGGAAACGGGAGCGGCGGCGGAGGGACACCGAGCACCAGGACCGGCCGGGAGACGCGCCACGATAATCCGGGTCGGGACTCGGGTCCCAGGGTTCCAGGTCACAGTGGGGTACGCAGCGGCCTCCGGGCCTCAGAGAAGCAAGAATCCGGGCGGCGGAGCTCCCGATCGCACTCGTCGTCCTATACCTCGGCAGCGAAAACACCAGATGCGCCGGGCGCTGACCTGCGGGGGAGTCCCGAGTCCTCCAAGTGCCCCCGGGGGTGGGGGAGCGGCCTCGGCCGCGCTCTCGGCTCGGGCAGCGCAACGCGGAAGTACCACCTTCGTCGCCGCTTCACTCCATCGCGCCCTGACGTTGGGTGCGAGTTCAGGGGAGGGGAGTGGGCGAGACAACAACACGCCTCCCCCGCCTCCTCTTCGGCGTCGACGTCGTCCTCCTGTGGTGGCGGCGACACACCGCAGGCGCCTCGGAAGTGGCCTGGGCCTGACAACAACTCCCAGCCTAGAGCCTCGCGCACTCTGCGGCCCGCGGGGTTGGGCAGCGGGGCGGGGCGAGGCGGGGGCGACCGGGCTGCGGCTCTCGGTTGGGGCAGCGGGTGTGCGGGGCTGGGCGGGGGGCTATTTCCGGGGAGATGGGGGCGGGGGCGTTTCTGAGTCTGTGGCGGTGAGTATGGGCCCTGACTTTCTTCTTCTTTCGCCGCCACAGCCGCGAGCAGAGGTGGCGGAGCTACCCCTTTCCTCCGCTCCCCCCCTCCACGAGGAGGCTCCTGATGTGCGCGGCCGGCCCCGGCTCGCTCCTCCCCTTCCCTCTCCGCTCCTCGTCAGGAGGAGGGAGAGCCACGGGACTTGCTGGTTGGGCCCTAACCTCCGCAACCCCTCCTCCTCGCCTCGGTCTTTTCGGCTTTTTCCCCTCAGCCCTGACGTACGACCGGGAGCGCGCCCGGACGTCACGCTCAGAGAAAGCCGAAGATGAGAGGTGGCCGGGACAAGAGAGGCGGGAACAAAGTTGCCGCGCACTGGCGTGCTCGCTCCCGCCAGGGGCCGGCGGGCCGCACCGGAAGTGACATGTGTAGAAACGGCTCGGCTTCCGGCGAGGGTGGGACTGGATGTGAAGAAGGGTTAAAGAAAGGAGAGGATTCGTGCGCCGCCCACTGCTGTTGCTTGAGACTCTCCCCGTGGTGGCGCGCCCGTCGTGCCTGTTGCTTGCGTCCAGCGCGCAGAGCCGGTTCCGGCCCTCTGCAGATGCCGCACTGCCTGCCTGGTGAGCGAAAGGTCACAGTGAGAACAAGTGTCTGTGGAGACTGCGAGGGAAATAATGCTGTTGGTCAGGCCTTCTGGGCTAGGCAGTCACCCCAGTCAAGCCCTGGGAGTGGAACAACTGCGAAAGGAGAGAAGACACCCCGCGAAACAGGGCGGAAATGGCCTTGGTTTAACTTGTCTAACGGACACCAAAGTTCGAGGCCCCATCTCTCTTTTTTTTTTTTCTCTCTTTTTTGGAGACTTGAGTTTCGCTCTCGTTGCCCAGGCTGGAGTGCAATGATGCAATCTCGGCTCACCGCAACCTCCGTGAGGCACCTTCTTATCCTAAAAAACAGACTTGGGAATCACAGCTCAAGCTTCGGTAACACTATTTACTTTAAAATAAAAATTTTTAAAGCTTTAAATCAATGCAGGGAATAAGTGAAATGTTAAAAGGAACTACTGAAAATTCCATAACTTCTCAGGAGCCTTGAAACCAAAACATCTTGTGCGAATGAGGAGTGCCCTCTTAGTACTTCACCCCCTTTCACCTTAATATCTACACCTCTGGGGTTGCCAAACATAGCCATATAGTGACCTCACATCCCATTTCTTGCCTTAGAATTGCCCTTCAGTTACAGACTGAGCACTTGGGATGGTTAGATTAAAATCTAAATGGCTTATTGACTTTTGGAATGGTTGGAAACGCAAGCTAAGGCGGCGCGGTGGCACACGCCTGTCGTCCCAGCTACTCCAGAGGCTGAGGCAGGAGGATCTCTGGAACTCAAGAGTTCGAGGCTGGAGTGAGCTATGACCGTGCCACAGCACCCCATACTGGGCAATCGGCAGGGTGAGGCCCTGCCTCTAATAAAAAGCCGTCTGTTTAATGACTACCTGTAGTCACCCCTTTGAAAATTTATTTGTTCAGATCATCAGTTGGTTTAGTTCTTAAACACTTGGTATCTATCCATCATTCATACCTTAGTGTAAATTATTTTAATCAGTTTGACATCACAGTATCACAGACTGGACTGATTTAAGCTAAGATCAGACTTCACTGACCGAGTACAAAGGATGTTGGTTTGCTGAAGGGTAAAGGAGGAGGCAAAGGAATAGGTAATCTTAGAGCATGTCCCAGGAGAGCAGGCCTGGGTGGGTCACACCATGGGACGGGCATTGAGAAACTGAATAGAAAAATAGGGGCAGAGTTTCTAAAACAAATTTCTCATTGACAGTATCGTTGAGTGAAGGTCCTGTAGCCAGCCTCCTACCAAAGACTGTTTAGCAAGTGGCTTTTTCAGAAACATGTAGGATCAACTTGTTCCATCATCCTACGTTAAATAGACTGGAATAACAGAACAAAGAGAGCAAATAAGAGGTTTAGCTTGCAGCTCCCCACATGTACAAACAGTTCCACTTGAGAATGTCATCTTCTATCATATACTTTCAAACAAAAGTTGATCCATAGTAAATGGATAATTCCCATGGGTAAGTGTATTAAATGGAGAAGAAGAAAAAGGAAAAGTAAATGGATAGTTCCCAATTCAGGCTGCAAACAAAAAATATGTACTAAAATATTTTTACTGTGGTTCTACCACCCACATGTTTCCTCAAAGATTCTACCTTTGGTGGGGGAGGTTGAATGAACATTTTGAGCTCTCCAAAGATACCCGCCCACGTGGTTGGAAACACTAATAACTAAAAGGATTCAAACTCCAAAAAATGAGAACGACCTTTGAATTAGAAGTCGTCTGTGTCTATAAGCCTGTCTGCTTGCCTGAATATTCAAGAGATTTGAAATTGCCATTTGAGAGTATATTTTTGTTTATTACTGCTTGTGTGGGGGGGGGAGGGGTTGGTGTTTTGTTTTTGTTTTTGTTTTTTTTGAGACAGAGTTTCACTCTTGTCGCCTAGGCTGGAGTGCAGTGGTGCAATCGTGGCTCACTGCAACCTCCACCCCCAAGGTTCAAGCGATTCTCCTGCCTCAGCCTCCGGAGTAGCTGGGATTACAGTGGCCCGCCACGATGCCGGGCTAATTTTTTGTATTTTTAGTAGAAACGGGGTTTCGTCATGTTGGGCAGGCTGGTCTCAATCGCCTGACCTCAGGTGATCCACCGGCCTCGGCCTCCCAAAGTGTTGGGATGACAGACGTGAGTCACTGCGCCCGGCCCCGGACTCATCTTTTATGCAGTTCAGAGGCCCACAGTGTTGGCACTTTTTTCAGAAGTGCAATATTGCTTCTATGTGTTGGGGAGTGGGAATTCTTGCTGGTTCAGTAAAGCTGAAGGATACGTATTTATAAAACGGTAATGGTGGAGTAAACTTTTAGCTGTCTTCCTACATGGATTTTCCCTTGATTACATAAGTAACAGTATCCTGGGTTTGATGGGGGTAAATGTGCCTAGCTAAAAACTACATCTTCCAGTATTCCTTACAGATGAGACGTGATCATTGGCTCCTGCCGATGAAGGGAAGTAGAAGTTGTTGGACGAAGCTTCTGGAAATGATTCTTAGAAAATGGAAGATCAGGGCCGGGCTGGGGCAGGAGAATCGCTTGGGACTAAAAGCGCACGCCACCATGCCTGGGTCTCAAAGTGTGTGCCACCATGCCTGGCTAATTTTTGTATTTTCAGTAGAGACGGGGTTTCACCATATTGGCCAGGCTGCTCCTGAACTCCTGGCCTCAACTGATCTGCCCTCCTCCGCCTCCCAAAGTGCTGGGATTACAGGCATGAGCCACCGTGCCTGGCCTGGAATAAATTGTTGTTGTTGTTATTGTTGCTCTGTTGCCCAGGCTGCAGTGCAGTGGCGTGATCTTGGCTCACTGCAACCTCCACCTGCCGGGTTCAAGCAATTCTCCTGCCTGAGCCTCCCAAGTAGCTGGGATTACAGATGTGCGCCATCACGCCTGGCTCGTTTTTGTATTTTTAGTAGAGACGGGATTTCACCCTGTTGGTCAGGCTGGTCTTGAATTCCTGACCTCAAGTGATCTGGCTGCCTCAGCCTCCCAAAGTGCTAGGATTGTAGGTGTGAGCCACCGCACCCGGCCAAATGTTTTTTATTCTTTAATTTTACAAAAATGTTTAGGTACTCTTAGGAGATAAATATTCGTGAATATTTGGAAGTTCAACTAGACAACAAAAGTATTTCAAGTTACTGATTACATCAACAAATTTGAGAGAAACAAGCGTGAACAATTCATCTATGTTTTGTTAAAATTTCTCTTGAGTCATTAACATCTTAAAATATAATACTGATGATGACATAGGTTACAGGAAATCATTTCTACCAGAACTGTTTTTTTTTTTTTTGGAGACAAAGTCTCGCTCTTGTCTCCCAGGCTGGAGTGCGATGGTGTGATCTCAGCTCACTGCAACCTCTGCCTCCCAGCTTCAAGCGATTCTCCTGCCTCAGCCCCCCAAGTAGCTGGGATTACAGGCTCCTGCCACCACGCCCAGCTAGTTTTGGTATTTTTAGTAGAGACAGGGTTTCACCATGTTGACCAGGCTGGTCTCGAACTCCTGACCTCAGATGATCCACCCGCCTTAGCCTCTAAAGTGCTGAGATTATAGGTGTGAGCCACTGCTCCCGACCCATTTCTACCAGAACTTTTTAACTGGCAATGTTAATCTTATTTTGTGTACAGAACATTACAAAAAAAGTATAAAAATCAGCATTTAAGAATTGATTCACTCTTACATTTATGGACTGTTGATTTTCAACAAGGTGCCAGGACAATTCAATGGGGAAGAATAGACTTTTCAACAAATAATACCAGGACAAGTGGGTATCCACATGCAAAAGAAAAAAGCTGGATGCCAACCTCATACCATATTTAAAAAAAAAAAAAAATCAAAATGAGCCAAAAGCACATGTGACAAAAGGAAAAATAGATAAACTGGATTTCATCCAAATTACAATTCAAGACAGGCAGATTGAGCCCAGGAATTGGAGACCAAACTGGATAACATGGCCAAAACCCATCTCTACTAAAAATACAAAATTTAGCCAGGTGTGGTGGCACACACCTGTAATCCCAGCTACTCTGAAGAGTGAGGCAGGAGAATCACTTGAATCGAGGAGGCAGAGGTTGCAGTGAGCCAAGATCCCACCTCTGTACTCCAGCCTGGGCGACAGAGTGAGACACGTTCTCAAAAACAACAACAACAACAAAGAAAAACCGATCCTATATTTCACATTTGCCAAGAGGATAGATCTTAAGTGTTATCAGAAAAAGAAAAAAAAGTTCAGCTGGGCACAATGGCTCATGCCTTTAATCCCAGCACTTTGGGAGGCTGAGACGGGTGATCACCTGAGGTCAGAAGTTCAAGACCAGCCTGGTGAAACCCTGTCTCTACTACTAATACAAAAATTAGCCAGATGTGGTGGCACACACCTGTAATCCCAGCTACTTGGGAGGCTGAGGAACGAGAATCACTGGAACTCGGAAGGCAGAGGTTGCAGTGAGCAGAGATCGCACTACTGTACTCCAGCCTGGGTGACAGAGCGAGACTCTGTCAAAAAAAAAAAAAAATTTTGAAGGACCTAAACAGACATTTTTCCAAAGAAGCTATACAAGTGACCAAAAAGCACATGAAAAGATGTCCAATGTCATTATCCACTAGGGAAATTCAAATCAAAACCACAGGAGATACCATTTCAAACACCAGAACCAGCCTGGGCAACATGGTGAAACCTCGGCTCTAGAAAAATAAAAAAATTAGCTGGGTGTGGTGGTGCACACCTGTAGTCCCAGCTACTTGAGAGACTGAGGCATGAGAATCGCTTGAACCTGGGAGGCGGAGGTTGCAGTGAGCCGAGATCGTGCCACTGTACTCCAGCTTGGGTGACAGAGCGAAACCCTGTCTCAAATATAGATAAATAAAACAAAATTTAAAACACCAGTATGACTATAATCAATAGACAAGTTTTGTTGAGGATGTGGAGAAATTGGAGCTTTCATACATTGCTGGTGGAAGTGTAAAAATGGGGCAGCCACTTTTTAAAAATGTAAATGTTTATTTATTATTGCTTAATATTCAACTTTTGTTGATTAAATATTATGAGAAAATCTTCTCTCAAAATGTCTTTTGTGCTTTTTGCTTTGTTTATTTATTTATTTTGAGACAGAGTCAGTCTCTATCACCCAGAGTGGAGTGCAGTGGGGCAATCTGGACTCACTGCAACCTCTGCTTCCCAGGTTCAAGCGATTCTCCCGCCTCAGCCTCCTGAGTAGCGAGGATCACAGGCGTTCCACCACACCCAGCTAATTTTTGTATTTTTGGTAGGGATGGCGTTTCACCATGTTGGCCAGGCTGGTCTCAAACTCTTGACCTCAAGTGATCCATCCACCGCGGCCTCCCAAAGTGCTGGGATTACAGGTGTGAGCCACCACGCCAAGCTGGGTGTTGCCCCTTTGGAAAACAATTTGGCAGTTCCTCTAAATGCTAAACATATAATTACCGTATGACACAGCAATTTCACTGCTAGGCATATTAGCCAAAAGATATGAAAACGTATGCTCTCACAACATGTCATGATAGGTAAAAAATGGAAACAACCCAAATGTTCATCAACTGATGAACAGATAAAGCAAAATGTGGCATAGCCATACAATGGAATATTATTCAGCAGTAAAAAGGAATGCATTTCTAATACATGCTACAACATGGATGAACCTTGAAGCCATTAGCTAAGTGAAAGAAGCCTTAGTTTCTCTCTCATAATCATCACCTGAAGTACAAAATAGATGATATTATTATCATTTAACAGATAAGAAAAGTAAAGATCAAAGAGATTGAGTAGCCTATAGCCACATAAACAATAATGTGAAGCAAATTTTAACCTCAAAACATATTCTAAACACAAATAAAACTATTTTTTTTAAGTGTCTGATACAGTTTTGCTGTGTCCCCATTCAAATCTCAACTTGAATTCTATCTCCCAGAATTCCCACATGTTGTGGGAGGTACCCAGGGGGTGATAATTGAATCATGGGGGCCAGTCTTTCCCATGCTATTCTCTTGATAGTGAATAAGTTTCACAAAATCTAATGAGTTTATTAGGGATAATAAGAAATGCCTCTTCTTCATTTTCTCTTGCCACCGCCATGTAAGAAGTGTCTTTTGCCCCAAGTCATGTGGAACTGTAAGTCCAATTAAACCTCTTTTTCTTCCCAGTCTCGGGCATGCCTTTATCAGCAGCATGAAAACGGACTAATACAGTGTCAAAGTCTTGATCTATAGCTCTTTTCCTTTGTGGTGTCCTCAGTAACCACACAGATGCTTTTCATCTTTCCTTTTCCCTCTCTTTGTTCCTGGCCTTCTTCTTCTTGTCCTGGGCATAGCTAAAAATTACTGGTGGAATTCAAGGGATTTAAAAATTAAAATCTTAGGTCAGGCACAGTGGCTCACACCTGTAATATCAGCACTTTGGGAGGTCAATCCCAGCACTTTGGGAGACCAAAGTGGGTGAATCACTTGAGCCCAGGAGTTCGAGACCAGCCTGGGCAACATGGCAAACCCCTATCTCTACCAAAAAAAAAAAAATACAAAAATTACCTGGGCATGTTGGCTCACACCTGTATTCCCAGCTACTCAGGAGGCTGAAGTGGGAGATCACCTGAGGCCCAGGAGGCAGAGGTTGCAGTGGACTGAGATTGCACCACTGCATGCCAGCCTGAGTGACAGAGTGAGATCCCGTCTCAAAATAAAATTAAAAAAAAAAAATCTTAAAAATTAACTCAATCCCCTGACCCTCACTTTTTATGATGTAAACTGAGATTTACACAAATCTATGTCTTGTCCAAGATCCTACTGCTACTTGTAAAAGAAACCTGGTTTATTTTGCCTTCCAGCTAGATCCATGATTTTCAAATTTACTAGTGGTACTCAAAGATGTTCTAAGGAATAAATAGGTTGGGAAACTTTTAAGGAAGTGAGTTTTTAGATCCTCAACTTGTATACTTCTAAAATTGATCTAGGCCAGGCACAGTGACTCACAGCTATAATCCCAACACTTTGAGAGGCAGAGGTGAGAGAATTGCTTGAGACCAGGAGTTTGAGACCAGCAAGACCCTATCTCTACAAAAAATAAAACAAGTAACATGGCACGGTGGCACGTGCCTGTAGTCCCAGCTACCCAGGAGGCTGAGGTGGGAGGATTACTTGAGCTTAGCAGTTCAAGGCTGCAGTAAGCCATGACTGCGCCACTGCACTCCAACAGGGTCACAGAGGAATACCACATATCTAAAATAAAATTAAAATTTTAAATAAATACATAAAATAAAATCGATCTGCCCGTGGTCAAGGTGTCTTTTTTTTTTTTTTTGTGAGACAGAGTCTCACTGTCACCCAGCTGGAGTGCAATGGCACAATCTCAGCTCATTGCAACCTCCGCCTCCCAGGTTCAAGCAATTCTTGTGCCTCAGCCTTCCAAGCAGCTGGGATTACAGGCGCCTGCCACCACACCTGGCTAATTTTTGTATTTTTAGTAGAGACAGGCTTTCACCATGTTGGTCAGGCTGTTCTCGAACTCCTGACCTCAAGCGATCCACCCGCCTCAGCTTCCCAAAGTGCTGGGATTATAGGTAGAAGCCACCATGCCTGACCTCAAGGTGTCTTGCTGGCTCTCTTTCCCTCATTTTACCAAAAGAAGACATATTTTCTTTCTTTCTTTTTGTTCTTTTGAAACAGGGGTCTTGCTCTGTCACCCAGGCTGCAGTGCAGTGGCGTGATCATGAATCACTGTAGCCTCAATCTCCCAAGGCTCAGGTGATCTCCTGCCTCAGCCCCAAGAAGCTGAAACTACAGGTGTGTGCCATGCTACTCGGCTAATTTTTGCCTTTTTAGTAGAGACAGGGGTTTTGTTGCCCAGGCTGATTTCAAACTCCTCCTGTACTCGAACTCCTGGGCTCAAGAATCCACCCACCTCAGCCTCCCAAAGTGCTGGGATTACGGGCATGAGCCACCTGCAGCTGACGCCACTTTCACGCATTCTGTAATCATAATGGTGCATTGGCCAAAGGTGTAAGAACAAAGACAAACAAAGGAAGCCACAGTTCAAAACACTGGTATGAGGAAGCAATTTTTAATCAAGGCAATCTGTCTCATTGTAGCAGTAAGTACTAATCTTCCATGGACATATGAGCTTATGGTGCATGGCACGTTGACTAATGTTTAAAAATTATTTATCAAAATACAAAATGTATTTGCTGTTTTAATCAATATTAGTGATAATTAAAATTAAGGCTTAATCGAGAATAAAATTTTTTTTCTCCAGCCATAGAAAATGGGGAAAAGAAAAAAAATTTTTTTCACTCATAAGTGTCAATTTAATACACATTTTTATAGCAGGATGTATGATAGAGTAGTCAGAAAAAGAGTCGGAAGCCAAAAAGTAATTACCATATTGTATTATGATAAAATTATGTGAGGGAAGTAGAATGGAAATAACAAGTCAAAGAAAAAGAGGAACAATGTAAAATTCTGCTTACTAAAGATGATGCATTATTTCTGAAAGAATGATAGTGGATATCAAATTGCTATAGTTTGAATATTTTCCATACATAAACGCAAGTGATTTAGTTTTACTTATACAATGACAGAAAATTGTATCGTTAGTAACTATTTAAATTTATAATAAAAAATCTTAAATGTCAACTTAAAAATGTACAAAGATACAGGCTTCCAAGATTATTTTAGGAAATACAAGCAAAAAATCTGAAGGCCACTCTCATAGGTAATCCTCTGTGAAACATTGGTAAATCATAGTAAATCCATTACCATTATAGAAAAAAAATTCTCAATAAACCTGTCTACTATTTTTTTTTTTTTGAGACAGAGTCTCTCTCTTGTTGCCCAGGCTGGCACATGCCCAGGTGGCATGATCTTGGCTCACTGCAACCTCTGCCTCCAGGGTTCAAGCTATTCTCCTGCCTCAGCCTCCTGAGTAGCTGGGATTACAGGCATGCACCACCACGCCTGGCTAATTTTTGTATTTTTAGTAGAGACAGGGTTTCACCATGTTGGCCAGGCTGGTCTCAAACTCCTGACCTCAAGTGATCTGCCCGCCTCAGCCTCCCAAAGTGATGGGATAACAGATGTGAGCCACTGTACTCGGCTTGCTATTTATTTATTTATTTATTTATTTATTTATTTATTTATTTGGAGACAGAGTCTTGTTCTGTTGCCCAGGCTGGAGTGTAGTGGTGCAATCTCGGCTCACTGCAACCTCTGCTTCCCAGATTTAAGCGATTCTCCTGCCTCAGCCTCCCAAGTAGCTGGGATTACAGGCATGTGCCTTCAAGTCCAGCTAATTTTTGTATTTTCAGTAGAGACATGGTTTCCCCGTGTTGACCAGGTTAGTCTCGAACTCCTGACCTCAGGTGATCTGCCAGCCTCAACCTCCCAAAGTGCTGGGATTACAGGCGTGAACCACTGCGCCTGACCTGTCTGCTAATTTTCAGCCCAGTATTATCATTTTCACACATAAAGGAAAGCACATTATCATTGTTCCAAAAAAAAAAAAAGCAAAAATCAATTACTTTGGCTGGGTGTGGTGGCTCACACCTGTAATCCCAGCACCTTGGGAGGCTGCAGCGGGAGGACTGATTGAACCCAGGAGTTTGAGACCAACCTGGACAACAGAGAGAGATCCCATCTCTGTAAAAAACAAGATAAAAATTTTAGAAAAATCAATAGGACAGGCACGGTGGCTCACGCCTGTAATCCCAGCACTTTGGGAGGCTGAGGCAGGTGGATCACTTGAGGTCAAGAGTTCGAGACCAGCCTGGCCAACATGGTGAAACCCCATCTCTATTAAAAATACAAAAAAAAAAAAAAAAAATTAGCCAGGCGTAGTGGCGCGCACCTGTGATCCCAGCTACTCAGGAGGCTGAGGCAGCAGAATCACTTGAACTCAGGAGGCGGAGGTTGCAGTGAGCTGAGATGGTGCCACTGCACTCCAGCCCGGGCAATAGAGTGAGACTCCATCTAAAAAAAAGAAGTAAAATAAAAATAAATCAATGACTTTGAAGTCATGACAGATCAGAGATTTTTGCTCCCACTCCTGAATTTCACAATCTTTTCTTACACAATTTCCCCAGGCCCGCAGGTACCAGATAGCTACCTACTGAGGCTTCTGCTTGAAAGCCTTCAATTGCTTCTAACTGCTTATAGGAAAAAATGCTAACACCCTTACGTGACTCACAATACTTGGCATAATCTGAGTCCCACTTATTGCTCCAGATTCAAGTCTCTACCTGCTTAAATTTACTCTGCACTTCAGAAAAACAGAGCTTTTTTCTCATTTTTGAAAGGTACTGCTCTTCTCAACTCTGGGCCATCACATGGCATTTTCCCTCTATTTGGAATTCTCACTCCCACCTCCTACCTCACAACTAGGTGTCATTTTTATATATTTTCAGATCTTAATTTAGATATCACTTGAAGCTTTATCTGACACCCCCCGCCCCATCACTACCATCATTGAGGCTGGAGTAAATGCTCCTTTGTGTTTTTGGTGAATAGCATCCTTCTCCATCATGCCTGTGTTTCAATCATCTCCTTCCTTGTCTGTATCTTCCAAAAGACTGTGGGTTCCAAGACAGTAGAAACAGTGCCTATTACTCAGCATCATATTCTTAGTCACCATCATATTCTATTTAATCACCATCATATTCTTAAGCTCTGCTACAATATACAGTAGGTGTTTAATGAATATTAGGAAAATTAATGAATGAATTGACTGATTTTCATTATTAAAGTATTTCCATGAAATACTTTTATGGAAAGTAAATGGCTACTCTAACAATCTTAAGGGAAAAACAAATTTATTGGAAGGGTGTTATCAAGGGCTAACAAACTGACAGGAATCTATAATACTAGGCTTGAAAAATGGGTAGAGACCTAGGTGGTTCCAGAAGCCAAGAAGCTACAAGATTTTAGCAATAGCCTGGGAAGAACACAGCCACCATCATTGTAGGGCACTTTTAGGATTCATCCTTAGTGTCCTTGGAGATAATCTCCCTACTGCTGTGAATTAAATATCATCTCCCCTTTGTCTTTGTGTTATCTGGTCAAGAATCAATGTTCTGGAAAAATGATCATTGGCTAAGCCTAGATCACATGCCCATGCATAGGCTGCTGGAGAGGGGAGCCTCAGGATATGTCCTCTAATGCCTCCAGAGTGGGAAGAAGGGCATTACCAAGACAGTGGGGAATTCTCTCACATAGGAAGGAAGGATTGGACATAGTACAGCTAAGAAAGTACAGCTGTTAGTTACAGCTGTCTAGAACTAAAGCAAAATATGTGTCCCCACACAGAAGCAGCTTGTTTTGGTGCCATGTGTATATGCAGGGCTTCTAGAATGGCTCAAAAAGTAGTAAAAAACACAGTGTAATGTTTTTGGAGATACTCTTAAAGAAGCATAATTTTCATTCTGTCATCAAAAGGAATACTCAGTAATTCAGATATAGTTATAAGTGTCTACATTTAACTTAATGAAGTGTTCAGTTAAAGATAGAGAAATTACAAAATAGACTTTATTAACTGAAAAGAAGCTAAGATATTTTGAGTTGCATTATGGAAAAGTTACTTAGCGCTCCAATCTCAATTATAGCACACCATTTCATCTTTGTGTGGAAATGGCCAAGAGCCTAGAAACTCAAGGGACTTTGAGAATCACTCAACAAATGTTTAAATGTTTGTATGAATTGTGAGGAAACTTTCTTGTAATCAATATTTGATGAGAATCTACGAATTCAGGCTTGCAAAAACAAGATTAAGTGTTTTTCCCAGGTATGGAAGAAATGAACCATATAAGAAAAAAAAAAAAAAAAAGACCCAGTGTAAACCTGAAGAACCAGGAATGAAAAAGAAGTGTTTATCCACATAAAAACGTGAACGTAAATGTTTATAGCAGCTTTATTCATAAGTGCTGACATTTGGAAGCAACCAAGATGTCCTTCAAAAAAGTGATAAACAAACTGAGGCACATCCATGTAATGAAATATTATTCAGTGATACAAAGAATTTAGTTATCAAGCCACAAAAAGATATGGAGGGCTGGGTGCTGTGGCTCACGCCTGTAATCTCAGCACTTTGGGAAGATAGACAGGAGGATCACTTGAGGTCAGGAGTTCAAGATCAGCCTGGCTAACATGGTGAAACCCTGTCTCTACTAAAAATATAGGAAAAAAAAAAAAAAAAGATGGAGGAACCTCATGTGCATATTGCTAAGTAAAAGAAGCCAATTTGAAAAGTCGATATGACATTCTGGAATAGGCAAAACCATGGAGGCAGTAAAAAGATCAGAGATTGCAGAGGTTCAGGGAGGAAGGAAAGAAGGATGGATGGATAGAGAAAGAGATATGTTTAAGGAAGCAAAACTGTTCTATATGATACTGTGAAGATGAACACCTGTTACCATACCACTGCCAACACCCATATAAGGTAAGACACAAAGAATGAACCCTAATGTAAACTATGATCTTTAGTTAGGAACTGTGTATCAGTTTTGGCTTATTAATTATACCGAATGTAGCACACTCATGCAAGATAGCTATAGGAGAAACTGGGAGTGGGGTAGGGAGGGTACATGGGAATGCAACACTTCCCACTTATTTTTCTTTAAAATTAAAACTGCTTTTAAAAGTCTGTTAATTTAAAATAAAGAGTATATACAAATGTAATTTTATTTTATTTATTTTATTTTATTTTATTTTTTTGAGACAGACTCTCGCTCTGTCACCCAGGCTGGAGTGCAATGGTGCGATCTTGGCTCAATGCAACATCTGCCTCCCAAGTTCAAGCAATTCTCCTGCCTCAGCCTCCTGAGTAGCTGATTACAGGCATGCGCCACCACACCTAGCTAATTTTTGTATTTTGGGCAGAGATGGGGTTTTGCCATGTTGGCCATGCTGGTCTCGAACTCCTGACCTCAGGTGATCTGCCTGCCTTGGCCTCCCAAAGTACTGGGATTATAGGTGTGAGCCACTGTGCCCAGCTTACAAATGTAATTTTAAAATACTATAAACTTCTTGTGTATGTTTATAATATATAGTATCTGTGATTGGTATTTTCTTCACAAGTGGCAGATGAAAGACTTGCTGTGGAATAAAAATGAAGTAGATGAATATAGACACACAAGTAAGTATTTACTGACTGTGTTTGCCAGCCTCTCAGATGGCCTCCAATGGTCCTCGTCCCCTTTTTGTTATTCTTTTAAGCTCCTAAAGTCTGAAGCATTTGTTACACTGCAGTAGATAACTGATAACTAATACACTGCTTTTTAGTTAGGATTAAATCAGTGAATGCACATCAATAAATAAAAACTCTGAGAACAAATGAACAACTTTGGATTTGCAGGGATTTGGAGAGGTTCTGGACTTGGATACTGAAAGTATTACAGAAAGAAAGAGGGAGAAGTGAGGCCGAAACAGAATGGTTTAAAGGTGGACAGGGAACAGACTGACTCTGATCTGCACCCTGAAGCACAGAATAGTTTGCAGCCAGGGTGGATGGTGGTGCAGGTTGAAAAGGGCAGGTGTCTCAATCATTCAGGCTGCTATGACAAAATGCCATAGACTGGGTGGCTTATACACCACAGAAATGTATTTCTTACAGTTCTGGAACCTGGGAAGTCCAAGATCAAGACACCAGCAGATGCAGTGTTTGGTGAGGGCCTGCACTCATTCATAGACATTGTCTTCTCATTGTGTTTTCACATGGCAAAAGAGGCAAAGGAGGTCTCTGGGGTCTCTTTTATAAGAACATTAATCCCATTCATGAGGGGTCAACTCTCATGACCTAATCACCTCCCAAAAGCCAGACACAACCATACTGGGGGTTAAGTTTCAACATATAAATTTCAGAAGGACGCAAATACTTAATCTATACCAGCAGGAGAATTCCTCTCAAAAGAACTGCCTAGAGAGAACTAGGGATACCAGGGAAGAGTTGGAATAACAGAGAAAAGCTCTCCATTCTGACATGTGGGAAGCTTCCAGCATAAAAGCCAGAGAATCTCATCTTTTGTGCACAAATCAGTCAGTCTTGATGTTGTCTTCTTTTTTAAAAATGTCGACTTTATAGATGCATAGCTTCTGCATAATATAATATATTGGCAAATATATATAGCGTATAATTACCACACAATCAAAGCAAAGAATATTTCATTTACAAAAATAAAAATAAAAAGTTGGCTCCAGCCTCTCTGCCATCAATGGCCACCACCACCAACCACCCTACCCAGGCAACTAACTGTAGATCTGTTTTCATATTCTAGAGTTTCTTATAAACTGAATCACAGACTATGTGGTTCCAGTTTCTTTTGCTCAGCATAATGTTTTTCAGATTCCTTGTGTCATAGATCATATCAGTTCATTGCTCTTTATTGCTGAGTAGTACTTCACAGTATACAGTGGATATACAGTACCACAATTTGCCTATCTATTCACCTGTGATTGGACAGCTGAGATTTTTCTGGGTTGGGGCTGTCAGTTCACATAAGCCATGAACATTCATGTATCACCATTATAGCATCAAACAGAATAATTTCAGTGCCCTAAAAAAATCCCATTTCTCATATTTAACCCTTTTCATTTTTATTATACCTGATAAAAATACCTTTCCAAACTAAAGACAAAATAAAACTTTTTCATACAAACAAAAGCGGAGCAAATCTGTCTCCAGAAGACCTGCACTACAAGAAATATAAAGAATATTTTTCAGGCTGAAGGAAATGATCGCAGAAAACCTTACATTTATACAAAGAAATAATAAACTTCAGAAATGATAAACATACAGGTAATATAGCAGGCTTTTTTTTTTCTTTTTTGAAACGAGTCTCACTGTCGCCCAGGCTGGAGTGCAGTGGTGCAATCTGGGTTCATTGCAACCTCCACCTCCCAGGTTCAAGAGATTTTCCTGCCTCAGCCTCCCAGGTAGCTGGGACTACAGGTGCCTGCCACCAGACCCAGCTAATTTTTGTATTTTTAGTAGAAACGGGATTTTGCCATGATGGCCAGGCTGGTCTCGAGCTCTTGACCTGAGGTGATTCACCTGCCCCAGCCTCCCAAAGTTCTGGGATTGCAGGAGTAAGCCACCATGTCCATCCTATTTCTTTCAATGTGGACAATTTCTATTGCTGTGTCTTCAAGTTCACTGATCTCTTCATTTGCAGTATCTAAAATGTTATTAAGTTCATCCAGTGAAATTTTCTCTTTCTTTTTTTAAAAATTAATTTATGTCCCCACAAAAGCAGACCAGTGATGTTTTCATTTCATATATTGTATTATTTGCCTCTAGAGGTTCCATCTGATTATTTAAAAATATATTTCATTATTTTTTATTATTATTATTATTATTATTAGAGATAGGGCCTCACTCTGGCACCCAGGCTAGAGTGAAGTGGCATGATCATAGCTTACTGCAGTTCAAACTCTTAGGCTCGAGTGATCCTCCTGCCTTAGCCTAGTGAGTAGCTAAGACTGCAGACATGTGCCACCATGCCTGGCTGGTTTTTAAATTTTTTTGTAGAACGGGGTCTGACTCAGGCTATTCTTGGATTCCTGGCCTCAAGCAATCCTCCTGCCTCAGTCTTCCAAAGCACTGGGTTTACAGATGTGAGCCACCACACCCAGTCTCTTTATTATTTTTATGTTTTCCTTTAAAACGTTAAACATTTATAATAGCTATTTTAAAGTCTTTGTTAATTCTATTATGTTTATCATTTGTGAGTATTTTTCTATTGGCTAATTTTTCCCCTCATTAGGGGTCATATTTTCATCTTGTTAGCAATTTTTCACTAGGTGTTGAACATTGTGAATATTATATTGTTGAGTATTTGGGTTTTGTTGACTTATTTTAATGAATGTTGAAAATGTTTGGCAGGTAATTTAGTTACTTGGATCATTTAGTTGCTTGATCATTTCAAGAACTACTTTTAAACTTATTAAGGAAAATCTAAAGTAGTTTTAATTCTAAGACATATTTAGCTGTACTACTAAGACATAACACTTGTTGGTTCTGTGCTGAATGCCCAGGTTTTTGTTTTTGTTTTTTTTTTGAGACGGAGTCTTACTTTGTCACCCAGGCTGGAGTGCAGTGGCACAATCTCAGCTCACTGCAACCTCCACCTCCTGGGTTTAAGCGATTCTTCTGCCTCAGCCTCCCGAGTAGCTGGGATTACAGGCATGCGCCACCATGCCCAGCTAATTTTTGTATTTTTAGTAGAGATGGGGTTTCGCCGTGTTGGCCAGGCTGGTCTTAGAACTCCTGACCTCAGGTGATCCGCCTGCCTGGGCCTCCCAAAAGGCTAGGATTACAGGCGTGCCACCGTGCCCAGCCTGAAAGCCCAGGGTTTTCTGGAGTTCTCTTCACTCTGGTAAGGAGGAGATCAAACGTCTCTTAGCCCTGTGTGACCTCTAGGACTTGTTTAGCTTACAACTCACAGACTTTGTTCTTCGCTCAGCCTTGTGTAATTTCACCTCACATAGTACACATTAGATTCTGCCAAATAATGAAGGTTATGCAAACTTTTGGATCTCTTTCTCTGCTATCTCCCTCTTTGGAACTCTGCCCCAAAAATTCCAGCCACTTCAGCTTCCCCAATTTTTTTTTTTTTTTTTTTTTTAATGTCTAGCGCAGGTAAAATATACCAAGTTTTTATCTCTACTTCATTAACTCAGTGAGATCTCTCAGTGACGTTTGTGCTTCCCCTCTCTGTGCCATAGCCAGGAATTGCCTTTAGGAAGGAAGCTGCAACAATCAAAAGACACACCTTATTGATTTCCTTTCTTTCAGTGGCTAAAAATAAATGGTTTAGGGCTGGCGGTGGTGGCTCACGCCTGTAATCCCAGCACTTTGGGAGGCTGAGGCAGGAGGATCGCTTAAGTTCAGGAACTCGACACCAGCCTGGGCAACAAAGTGAGATCCTGTCTCTACCAAAATAAAATACAATAAATAAATAAAAATAAATTAGCTGGGTGTGGTTGTCTGTGCCTGTAGTCCCAACTACTCAGAAAGCTGAGGCAGAGGATCCCCTGAGCCTAGGAGTTCAGGGTTGCAGTGAGCTATGATCACCCTACTGCACTCCAGCCTGGGTGACAGAGTGAGACCTGTCTAAAAAAAGAAAGAAAGAAAGAAACCTAGGCATGGCAGGTCACACCTGTAATCCTAACACTTTGGTAGGCTGAGTCAGGTGGATCACTTGAGGCCAGGAGTTTGAGACCAGCCTGGCCAACATGGTGAAACTCCATCTCTTCTAAAAATACTAAAAATACACACACACACACACACACACACACACACACACACACACACACAAATTAGCCGGGTGTGGTGATGTGTGCCTGTAATCCCAGCTGCTGGGGAGACTGAGACATGAGAATCTCTTGAACCTGGGAGACAGAGGTTGCAGTGAGCTGAGATCTCACCACTGCTCTCCAGTCTGGGTGACAGAGCAAGAGTCTGTCTCAAAAAAAAAATAAAATAAAATAAAGAAAGAAAGAGAAAGAAAGAAAAAGAAAGAAGGAAAGAAAGGAAAGAAAGGAAAGAAAGGAAGAAAGGAAGAAAGGAAGAAAGGAAGAAAGGAAGAAAGAAAAAGAAAAGAAAGAAAGAAAGAAAGAAAGAAAGAAAGAAAGAAAGAAAGAAAGAAAGAAAGAAAGAAAGAAAGAAAGAAAGAAAGAAAGGGCTTAAAACACTGATTTCACACACTTTGTTTTCTGTGTTCTATGGCAGCACAGTAAGCTCCATACTGACACCATTCCATAAGTGGACGCAGAATTCTACTGACTCATTGTTAAATATGAATAGATAACTCAGGATCAGCAGACATTTGAGGATGGGAGAACACAAGAGTTACTTAAATTTTCACAACACAGGCTGGGTGCAGTGGCTTACACCTGTAATCCTAGCACTTTGGGAGGCTGAGGTGGGTGGATCACCTGAGGTCAGGAGTTTGAGACCAGCCTGACCAATATGGTGAAACCCCGTCTCTACTAAAAGTACAAAAATTAGCCGGGCGTGGTGGCACACACCTGTAGTCCCAGCTACTCAGAAGGCTGAGGCAGAATAATTGCTTGAACTTGGGAGGCAGAGGTTGCAGTGAGCTGAGATCGCGCCACTGCACTTCAACCTGAGCGACAGAACGAGACTCCTTCTCAAAAAAGAAAAAAATATATATCTATATATATTTTTTCCACAACACAATATAGGTGTTATAATATTGAACACATGTAGATGTATCAGTTTGCTAGGGCTGCTAAAACAAAGTGACATAAAAGGGCCTTAAACAACAGAAATTTTTTGTCTCATAGTTCTGGAGGCTAGAAGACTGAGATGAAGATGCCATCAGGGTTAGTTCCATCTGAAGACTGTGAGGGAGAATCTGTTCATGCCTCTCTCTCAAGTTCAATGCAATATTTGGCATTCCTTGGCTCTTGCTGCTTCAGTCTTTGCCTTCATCTCTACATGTCTATCTTTCCTTGTGTACGATTGTCTCCGAATCTCCCCCATTTTAAGAACATCACTCATATTGCATTAGGTGCTCACCTCATCTTAACTACATCTACAAGGACCTTATTTCCAAATAAGGCCATATTTTGAGGTACTGGATGTTAGAACATCAACATATGAATTCTGAGGGGACACAATTCAACTCACAACCATAATTACAGGTGTTGCTAACAAAATTTGTGAGATGGAAAGGAAATGGAAAATTTGTGAGAAGAGATAGAGGAAAAAATGGGAAAATCTAATGTCCTGGTCTTACAAAAACAGAAAGAGAGTCGTGAAATATTGACAAAAGTCTATAGAACATGAAATAGGAGGCCAGGCGTCGTGGCTCATGCCTGTAATCCCAGCACTTTGGTAGGCCGAGGTGGGTGGATCACCTGAGGTCTGGAGTTTAAAACCAGCCTGGCCAATGTGGTGAAACCCTGTCTCTACTTAAAATACAAAAATTAGCCAGGTGTGGTGGCGCACGCTTGTAATCCCAGCTACTCAGGAGGCTGAGGCAGGAAAATTGCTTGAACCCAGGAGGCAGAGGTTGCAGTGAGCCAAGATCATACCATTGCAGTCCGGCCTAGGTGACAAGAATGAAACTCCATCTCAAAAAACAAAAAGAAACAAAACAAAAAAAAAGAAACAAAGAAATAGGAGTTTTGATATATTATTTAATGTTATGACGGTAACCAGTTAGCATGGTAAACAAACTGAAATGCTTATAGGAGCAAAGCAAGTAATATAAATAAGAAACAGGGCTCAAGCATGGGTGTGCATGTTTACCTCTTGGGTGTGTTGAGAACTTTGGCATACAAGCTGCCACTGGTCACATCTGGAGAGTACAGCCACTTGATCATTAATTTTAATGGGATTAATTTTGGAGATAAGGGCTATATTTTTCATGTACTGGTTATCCCTCCAAATTTCATGTCCACCTTGGACCTCATAAGGTTATCTCATTTGGAAAGAAGGTCTTTGCACATGTAATTAGTTTAAATCATACTGGATTAGGGTGTACCCTAACTTCAATGGCTAGTGTCCTGACAAGGGGAGATTTGGGGACATACACACACACACGCACACGGGAAAGCCACGTGAAGACAAGACAGAAATTTGAGTAATAACAACTACAAGCCAGCGAATGCCACGGATTGCTTGCAAAAGCTAAGAAGAAGCAAGAAAACATCTTTCAAAGGGAGCAGAGCTCTGCCAACATTTTGATTCTGGACTTCTGTCCTCCAAAACTGTGAGAAAATGTATTTCTGCTATTTTAAGTTATCTAGCCTGTGGTACTTTGTTATAGCAATGCTAAGAAACTCATGTGTGCTACAACTGACTTTTTGTGAAAAGTTAGGCATTTTCTTTTTCTTTCTTTTTTTTTTTTTTTTTTTTTTTTTTTTTTTTTTTTTTTTTTTTGAGACGAGGTCTTGCTCTATTGCCCGGGCTAGAGTGCAGTGGTGCAATCACATCTCACTGCAGCCTGGACCTCCTGGGCTCAAGTAATCCTGCCGCTTCAGCCTCCCAAGTAGCTGGGACCACAGGTGCACACCACCACCTCCAGCTAATTTTTCCTTTTTTTTTTTTTTTGGTAGAGATGGGTTCCCACTCTATTGCCTAGGCCAGTCTTGAATTCTTGGGCTCAAGTGATCCTCCTGCCTCAGCCTCCCAAAGTGCTGGGATTATAGTGTGAGCCACCACACCAGGTCAACATTTGGATTAAAAAATAATAATACATCTAATAGTTTTTCAATGTTGGCTTTAAAAAAAATTACTACAATCCAAACCAAATACACATACAGTCAGGTCTAGCCTGCAGACCATCTGTTTGCAACCTCTGCAGTAGAGAAGCTACTAATAAATACTGAATAGGCTATGACTAACAGAATTGAGAAGGGAGGTAAGCAAACTGAGATGTGGTATAAGTGTGCTGAATTTTCAACTGTCATAGCAGGAAGTAAAAAGAAAATGTCTAAACCTGATTAATTAAGAAATAGCAATAAAATGATTCAAAGTAGTTGCCTCTGGAAAATGGCATAAGGGGTGGGGCAGATGACTGTTGCTGTCCATTGTAAGTTCTTTTTTATTCCTTGATTTTGAAAGGCAGGTAGGTATTATTAGGCATGCCAGGAACTTACTCTGAAAGTGAGGATAACTGTATTTGTTGCCAGCAATAATAGAAGAGGCCAATGGCTGGAAAAAGTTTGGAAGAGTGCAAAAGACATTATCTCTCCCTGAAGGAAAATAGGTCTTAGCAGATTTGGAAGAACAGACAAAATGCGGGTTTCCACATTTTTATGTCCCCCAGAATTTATCTTTATGCAGGTCATGAGAGTCTTTAATCTTTTTTTTTTTTTTTTTTTTTTTGAGACGGAGTTTCACTCTTGTTGCCCAGGCTGGAGTGCAGTGGCGTGATCTCGGTTCACTGCAACCTCTGCCTCCTGGGTTCAAGTGATTCTCCTGCCTCAACCTCCCCAGTAGCTGGGATTATAGGCATGTGCCACCACACCTGGCTAATTTTGTACTTTTAGTAGAGACGGGGTTTCTCCATGTTGATCAGGCAGGTCTTGAACTCCCGACCTCAAGTGATCCACCCGCCTTGGCCTCCTAAAGTGCTGTGATTACAGGCGTGAGCCACTGCACCCAGCCAGGGAGTCTTTAATCTTAAGTATGCTTTAAATTGTGGAGATGAAATAATTGAGTAAGGTAATCTGTTAAGTTTTACAATATGGAGGAACTGAAAAATTAAGAATCCATTCTGGTCATTTCATTTTGAAATCATCTGTTAGAAAACTCGAAAGTGCCACCCATATTTCATGGAGCTATTTGTGCTTTTCATAAAGGAAGTATAGATTCTTTAATTATACAACTGTTCATGACATATGGCATGACTAATGATTTCAAATGATAAATCCAAAGGAATCAGTCCATTGACATTGCACGAGGGGAAAATCATCTCTGGAACAACACCCAGATTATCTAGAAATTCTTGTTTTTACAAAAACCCACCACCACATTAGCAGTATATAGTTACATGACATTTGCAAGTTGAATTGATATAGTTAAGTAATATAGTTACTAAAGATCTCTACTAAAGATGTTTCTGAGAGCAATATGAAGAAATTAAAATTAGATTAAACTTTATAAATAGTTTATTAGATGTCACTTTCTTCCCTCTATGACACTTATGAAAACTGGATGAATAGCCAGATTATATTCCTCAATCTGTTCTCCACACTAGTCCTAAGGGACCTTGCTCAAAGGCAAATCTGCTTAAGGCCTTCCCCTAACGTAAATCCTTTACTGGATCCCCATTGTCTTCAATACAGCGTTGTTGTTGTTGTTGTTGTTTTTCCTAGAGATGTAATCTCACTATGTTGCTCAGGCTGATTTGGAACAACTGCTGCTCTTTTTTTTTTTTTTTTTTTGAGACGAACTTTTCACTCTTGTTGCCTAGACTTGAGTGCAGTGGTGTGATCTCGGCTCACTGCAACCTCTGCCTCCCAGGTTCAAGTGATTCTCCTGCCTCAGCCTCCCAAGTAGCTGCAATTGCAGGCGCCTGCCACCACGTCCAGCTAATTTTATTTTATTTTATATTTTGTATTTTTAGGAGACAGGGTTTCACCATCTTAACCATGCTGGTCTCAAACTCCTGACCTCAAGTGATTTTCCCACCTCAGCCTCCCAAAGTGCTGGGATTAAAGGCCACTGCACCCAGCCTTGGTCTTGGACTCCTAAGCTCTAGTGATCCTCTCGCCTTGGCCTCCCAGAGTGCTGGGCTGGGATTCCAGGGATGGAATCCTATGCCCAGCTGCATTAAGTTTTTCTGGATCTGATCTCAGATCACTTTCTGGCCTCTTCTCTCAACTCCCTAATCAACACAAATGTGGTGTTTGCTTGTCCTTGAACCTGAGCTCCTGGGTGTGTTGTTCCTTCCTTTTCCAGTCCTCTTTCCCTTGGCTAACTTCTGCTTATCCGTGAAAGCTCAACTTAGATCTGCTCTCTCCAGGAAGGGACCCTGTTCACCCTTTCAAGGCTGAGTTGTATATCATCTCGGGTATTTCCACAGCACCTTCTTGGTTAACTCATCACAGTTTGGCTTCTTCATCTATTATCATCTGACGCTAATCTCACTAGAGGATTTATAACTTTATGACCATAAAAGTTGGATTTTCTTACTGAGAAAATTTCTTCTCTGTTTCTTTCTTTCTTTTTTTTTGAGATGAATTCTTGCTCTGTCGCCCAGCTTGGAGTGCAATGGCGCAATCTCAGCTCACTGCAACCTCTGCCTTCCGGGCTCAAACGATTCTCCTGCCGCAGGCTCCCGAGTAGCTGGGATTACAAGTGACACCATGCCCGGCTAATTTTTGTATTTTTAGTAGAGATGGGGTTTCACCATGTTGGTCAGTCTAGTCTTGAACTCCTGACCTCTGGTAATCCAACCTCCTCGGCCTCCCAAAGTGCTGGGATTACTGGTGTGAGCCACCATGCCCGGCCTTATTTCTTTTCTTTTTCTTTTTTTGAGACAGGGTCTCACTGTCATCCAGGCTGGAGTACAGTGGTGTGATCACAGCTCACTGCAACCTCCGTCTCCTGGGCTCAAGGGATCCTTCCACCTCAGCTTCCTGAGTAGCTGGGACTACAAGCATGCCACCACCATGCCTGGCTAGTTTTGGTATTTTTTGTAAAGATGGGGTCTCAAAACAAATATATGTTCTTTAGACTATTATTCCCATTTCATCTCATCTCCATTCTCAAGCATTTACAAACACTACTTAAGTTTCTATTTCTTGCTAGTTGTATGATGTTGAGAAAAGTAAATAATTTCCTTAAATTTTATTTCCACATCTGTGAAATAGGAATGATAATAATGATACCTACCTCACAGGGCTGTTTTGAAAAGTAAATGAGTTATTGCCTGTGAATGTTTTCAGCTGAATTCGCAGTGTAGTATCCATTCATAGGATTATCGGATTTTAAAAACATGCAAAATGGCAGTTAAGCTTTACTGGTGATACTATAATTTTTTTTTAAGGAAAAGAGAAAGGAGCAGGAAATAGTCCATATTTTGAAAAATATTTTAGAAGAAGGTGAGTGACTTGGGACCCAAAGCATTTTTCTCAGATTTAGGTCAGTCTCCTTTTTCTGGTCCATTTGAATTTTCTTTCATTTGTGAAGGATTTCATTTAAATCAATGACCTTTATAAATCTAGATTTTTTTCAGAGAAATACAAAAATTTATCAGGAAAAAAAATTTCACAGCATTTCCGGTTTTATCTGTCTCAATTGATAGATTTTTATAATCTCTTTTATAATTTTCTTGTAAAATGGAGCATACTGTTAAACTTTCATAAATCCTCTCATTCTCAATTAAAAATTTTTACAAAAAAAGCTCTTGCAATAAGTTTCTGCTGGTATGTACAGAGATGAACTTGGAAATCAAGTCTTTTTAAAAATCGTGAGCATGAAGAAATAGTCTGTGAATGCCCACTACTTTACCCAACATGCTGGGCATTGGGAATATAATTCAGGTTTTCAGGAAACTTATGTTCAAGCTATTCAAAAGGCAAGTTAGGAGAGTTGATTGTGAGTACAGTGTTCTTTAAGAAAACAACCCTCTTTCCTTGGTAAAACTTTCTTCTTTTTTGTTTTGTTTTGTGTAATTATGGTGTTAAGGTCTAGGACACCCCCTGTGAAAGTGGGGAAGAGGGCAATTGAATTGTAAAGGGATCTAAGGGTAGGAAGAACTTGATTATTCATCAGGCTTGGGATTTGCCTATTTTATAAATGAGCTGAGAACTAAAGTCATTATTTAGAAACAAAAGAAGGTGCAGTGGCTCACGCCTGTAATCCCAGCACTTTGGGAGGCCAAGGCGAGAGGATAGCTTGAAACCAGGAGTTTGAGATCAGCCTGGCCAACAAAGTGCCAGCCTCCCAAAGTGCTGGGATTATAGGTCTGAACCACCACACTGGGCCATATCAAGACTTCTCATTATCAACATTGATGACAAAGATTTATTGAGTCCACCAGGGGCGGTGGCTCACGCCTGTAATCCCAGCACTTTGGGAGGCCGAGGGGGGCAGATCACGACGAGGTCAGGAGATCGAGACCATCCTGGCTAACATGGTGAAACCCCGTCTCTACTAAAAATACAAAAAATTAGCCGGGCGTGGTGGCGGACGCCTGTAGTCCCAGCTACTGGGGAGGCTGTAGCAGGAGAATGACGTGAACCCGGGAGGCAGGGCTTGCAGTGAGCGGAGATGGCGCCACTGCACTCCAGCCTGGGTGACAGAGACACACTCCATCTCAAAAAAAAAAAAAGATTTGTTGAGTCCTATTGTGTGTATGGAGGGGACTACTCTGGGCACAAAAGCATAAGAACATAAAGCAGACTTGTTTCCTTTCTGACAGTACACTTTTTATCTCTTTGTGGGGAAGGTTTATGTATTTAGAAACAGGGACTCGTTCTGTTGCCCAGGCTGGAGTGCAGTGGGGCAGTCACAATTCACTGCAGACTTGACCTCTCAGGCTCAAGCAATCTTTCCACCTCAACCTCCCCAGTACCTGGGATCACAGATAAATACCACCACACCCTACTAATTTTTTGGTTTTTGTAGAGACTGCTTCTCCCTATGTTGCCCAGGTTTGTCTTGAATCCTGGGCTCAAGTGATCCTCCTGCCTCAGCCTCCCAAAGTGCTGGGATTACAGGCATGAGCCCTTGTGCCCAGCCTGCAAAGTTTATTTGAAATATGTTTCTATAGCATACCATCATCCCAGGGTATATTATATTTTAGATTCTTCTTCTCTAAAACAAAAACATGTCTTTGGCTGACAAAGAAACAATTAAAAGAAAAATGTCCTTAGACACAATTCACATAACTCTTTATATCAGTAGTAGCCCACCAGTTAGCTTCCCTTGAAAGAAAACAATATTGATGATCATTGTACCCTTTGGCTCTGCCCCGCAGTCTGAGTTAAGGTGAGGGGAGTCATACTGTAAAGGCAGCACTCCCTCCTATTCAGTGGGTCCAATTAAAAAAAAGAAAAAATAGACAGCACTCCCATTTGTCCTCTTGCATGATGAGGAGGCTCCGGACGTCCAGGACACCTGACTCAATCTAACATTTGGGTGACCTTTTCATCCCTTCCAGCATCGGTTTCTCAGGGTAACAACTCCATTAACAGGTGCCAATTTGTTTCCACAGCCTGATGAAGTTCATAAAGTTCACAGGAAAAGTCTTCAGTCATGAGCTGGCTCAACTCTACACTGTGCTTTTGGGAACAGAGGCTTCTTTAAGAGCCCTGCCTACCTCTAGCACATTACGTCACTCCCATATCACCTTACTCAGAGAGTTGAAGGGTGGCAAGTAATAACCCTATTTTTAAAAGACTTTTGATTTCTCTCTGTATTTGCATAAAGTGCAAACATTTAACAGTTCACAGCTCATTGTAATTACTGACTTCTACTCGGAGTAGTGTGGAGGGTCTTTGCTTTTAATCCCTCTGTTCCATTGTTATTTCCTTGGAATACTCAGATCGGAAAGAGGCTTGCTATGCAGGGGAGCTACATGGCTCAGGCTCTGACAGTCTGAGGGGCAGCTGGATCCAAGGGATTAGAGGTTATGATAGCTGAGCCTATTACTTGGCGGGACGAAGACACAAAAAGTAACTCTTGACAAGTCAGAGCAAGTGTGATCTCAATGATAGCAGCTCTCCTGTTGCGCTTTCCTAACGAATGAAATTGGGGTCCCTAAACATTTTTTGGAAGAATAAGTTTTCTGTTTTATGTTTTAACAGGTCACTGCAATTCAACAGAGATAAATGAATTCAAATCAAAGATGTTTTCGGGTACTTCAAAAAATATACTTGTAAACTGCTTTCAAAGTACTTTTTTTTTTTTTAATTTAGAAACACAAGCTGGTCACTTTTTTAATAATCCCAGCACTTTGGGAGGCTGAGGTGGAAGTATCGCTTGAGCCCAGGAGTTTGAGACCAGCCTGGGCAACATAAGGAGACCTTGTCTCTGCAGAATTTTTTTAAAAAGTAGCCAGGCATGGTGGCGCATGACTGTTGTTGTAGCTACTCAGAAGGCTGAGGTGGGAGGATCGCTTGAGCCCAGGAATTTGAGGCTGCAGTGAAGTATGATTGCATCATCACACCCCGGCCTGGGCAATAGAGTGAGGCTTTATCTCTAATCTATTCTTTTTATTTTTAGTAATGGAGTCTTGTTCTGTCGCCCAGGCTGGTGCAATCATAGCACACCATAACCTTGAACTCTTGAGCTCAAGTGATCATCCTGCTTCAACCTCCCAAGTGGCTGAGACGACAGGTAGGTGCCATCATCAAAGTACATTTTACTTTATAAAATAAATTAAGAAATTTTAGAATTGCACATTGATGGACACACATTTTATCCTTAATACTATCTGCAGCCAAGTGTATATGTATATATTTTTGAGACAAGGTCTCTCTGTCACCCAGGCTGGAGGGTAGTGGTGCAGTCTCAGCTCACTGCAGCCTCCGCCCCCAGGCTCAAGCCATTTTCCCACTTCAACCTCCCAAGTAGCTGGGACTACTGGCACATGCCACCATGCCCGGGTAATTTTTTGTATTTTTACAGAGACAAGATTTCCCCATGTTGCCCAGGCTGGTCTCAAACTCCTGACCTCAAGGGATCCACCCACCTCAGCTTCCCAGAGTGCTGGGATTACAGGCATAAGCCACTGTCTCCAGCCCCAAGTATAATTTTTTTTTTTTTGATTCGGAGTTTCATTCTTGTTGTCCAGGCTGGAGTGCAATGGCGCGATCTCAGTTCACCGCAACCTCCGCCTCCCAGGTTCAAGCGATTCTCCTGCCTCAGCCTCACAAGTAGCTGGTATTACAGGCATGTACCATCAAGCCTGGCTAATTTTGCACTTTTAGTAGCAATGGGGTTCCACCTTGTTGGCCAGGCTGGTCTCAAATTCCCGACCTCAGGTGATCCACCCACCTTGGCCTCCCAAAGTGCTGGGATAGGCATGAGCCACCGCACCCAGCCCCTAAGTACAATTTTTAACCCCCTTTTGCCTTTCTGTGTCTCCCTTAAGTTTTGAAGTTCAGTCCACTGATGAAAGCTCAAGGGGAAGTGTGGTATGCTGGAAGGAGTAAGAGGCTAAGAGTCAGAAGAAACTCTGGCTCTGCCATTTATAAGTCATATTCATTTAATCTCTTTGCTTCAGTTTCCACAGCTGTGAAATGGCAAGAATGATAGCTGCCTCATTTATTTTTACAAAGTTCTTGTAATAATACTGGATAATATAAATGAATAATCTGAGCCAGCATATGAGGTAGGTACTAATGTTACCCATTTTACAGAAGAGGGAACTAAAGGTTGAAGTGCTTAAGTGACTTGCTCAACATCACTCACAAGATACCTGACTGAGTTTGTACCCCATCCAGACTCACTTGGCCCCACTCAGCCCTACCCTTGGACCTTGGCTGCTTGCTCAGTGGAGCTCGTCTGGTCTCCTAACACCACAGCTGACTCACAGCTGACTCACACTCCCCTGGGGTGAGTGCCTAGCTCTGTCCTGACCTCTCTGATGCCCATGGCAGTGTTGGGTTTGTTTCTCTTTCTTCCTTTTTTCCATTACTCTTTGCTTCCCTAGGATTCCACCTCCCAATAAAGCAGCTGACATGCTCATATTCTAGTCCTGTGCTCTCCAATTCAGTAGCCACTAGCCATGTGTGGCTATTTAAATGTATTTATTGTTTGTTTGTTTGTTTGTTTTGAGACAGAGTCTTGCTGTGTTGCCCAGTCTGGAGTGCACTGGCATGGTCTTGACTCACTGCAACCTCCACCTCCTGGGTTCAAGCAATCCTCCCACCTCAGCCTCCTGAGTAATTGGGACTACAGGTGCATGCCACCACAGCTGGCTAATTTTTATATTTTTTTTTTTGGTAGAGACAGGGTTTTACCATGTTGCCCATGCTGGTCTCAAACTCCTGACCTCAACCAATCCCCCTGCCTCAGTCTCCCAAAGTGCTGGGATTACAGGTGTGAGCCACCGTGCCTGGACTTTAAATTTAAATTAACTAAAATTACATAAAATTAAAAATTTCATTTCTCACTTACGCTGGCCACATTTCAAATGCTCAGTAGCTCCATGCGGCTAGTAACTACTGTAGTTGATAGCACAAATAAGAATATTTCCATCATCACAGAAAGTTGTATTGGCTAGGGCTGCTCAAAACCTTACCATAACAAATAACTTCTATTTTCATCAATTCCATTCTTGATGGGCACCTTCTGTCTTTCTAATTTACTCTAGTATCCCCACTTAGATACCTTCCTTTGAACCTAGAGTTGTAGGATGCTGTGTCTTTCTCATCACTCTCTTACTACATCCTCATCACCCCCCTTATCCAGCTTAATTTATATGATCTTTCAACGTTTTCTTAGTTCTCTGTTCTTCCTTGATTACATTCATCTGCTGTGCAGGATATCATCTATTTTCCCCTCCAGATCCACTCTCCACCCTATTCTGTGACAGGTGGTCTACCATCATTGGCGAACCTTTTTCTCTCTGGGTCCTGTTTGAGTTCAGCCCATGGCAACCCGGAAGGAGACCAGAGAGAGAGGGGAAAGTGAGATTGAGATATTTATTCCTCTAATGTCCTCTCTAAGAAGTCACCATGGGCTAGCTTTGTCCCTCATTGGAGGGACTCAGCTCCTGAAAGAATTTTAGCTATTCTCTATTTGAAAACCAAAACCAAAAAATACCCTCCTAGATTACTACTGAGCTCTGACAGACACCTGTGACCAGGATGGCTAAACTGGCCATCCTGAACTGGGTATTATATGCTCCACTAAAACCTAAAAATTGCACACAGCAAGTTTCTTTTTCTTTTTTCTTTTTTTTTCTTTTCTTTTTTGAGACAGAGTCTCATTCACTCTGTTGCTTAGGCTGGAGTGCAGTGGTGCAATCTTGGCTCACTGCAACCCCCACCTCCTGGGTTCAAGCGATTCTCATGTCTCAGCCTCCTGAGTAGCTGGGATTACAGGTGTGCACCACCATGCCTGGCTAATTTTTGCATTTTTAGTAGAGATGGGGTTCTACCCTGTTGGCCAGGCTGGTCTCGAACTCCTGGCCTCAAGTCATTGCCTGCCTCAGCCTCCCAAAGTGCTGAGATTACAGGTATGACCCACTTGTGCTCAGCCAACAGCAGGTTTCTTATAAAATGGAAATGATATGATCTGCTTGGTACGGGTCTGGAAGACACAGCACCCTGCATGAGCAGGCGGCACAGACTCCCATGCTACTGCTCCTACTGCTTTGTTGCCTCTTTCTGAATTCACACCAGTCCCTTTTGAGGAGTTCCATATAGCCAGTTAATAGAGGAAGAAGAAACACATAGGCCAGTTTTGTTGATGGATCTGCCTTTAGGACATCCCCAACTGGAGATGTGTAGCTGCTACACCATCTCTCCACTGAAAGGTGGCTTAGAGAGACAGTGGTGAAGGGAAATCCCTGTGGGCAGAGTGCTGGATGTTGCATCTAGTTGTCCACTACATGTGGAAGAAGAGGTAGCCTGAGGGACAGAACCGTAGTAACACATGGACAGTGATCCATTTGGTCAGGAACTTGGAAGGATTAATTTTGGAAAACCAGTGGGAAGGAGATCTGGGGTGGATGCATGTGGGTAAAGCTCTTGGAATGAGCACAAAGTGTGAAAATGTTCATGTTCCATGTAAATGCCCACCAGAGGGTATCTGCTAACAAAGAGGCTCTTAATCAGAGGGACAAGATGCCTTGGCCTATGAATGTCAATGAGTTTCTTTCTCCAGTCACTCATGGAGTTTGTGGACCTATGTACAGACAGGAATGAAAGCTGTGCATGGGCTCAACAACATGGACTTTCCCTCATTAGGGCTACCACCAATGCTGAGCGCCCAACCTGCCAACAGCACAGGACAATTCTAAGCCCTTGACATGACATAATTTCCTGGGGGAGACCAGAGAGCCAACTAGTGGTAGGTTTAGGGTAGACACATAAACTGGGTGTAGATTTATCTTTCCTGTCCTCAGTGCTTCTGCCAGCTCCACCAGTTTTTGGACTCTCAGAATACTTTATCCACCACCCTCATATCCCATGCAACATTGCCTAAGACAAGGGCATGAATTTTATGGCAAAGGAAGTGGAACAATGAACCCAACATCTGTGAACTTCACCTATCTCACCACAGACCTCACTACACAAAAGTAGGTTTGATAGAACAGTAGAATGAATGCTCTGCTGAAATCCTAATGTCAGCTGGGAGACAACACCCTGTAAGGGTGGGCTCCTGACCTGCAAATTGAGGTATGCTTATAACCCAGTGACCAGCACATGATGTCCTCATTTTCCTAGCCAGAATGCATGAGCCTAGGGACCGAGGTTGGAGATCGCAGTGATCCCTCTCACTATGACACCATAACCTTGAAGAATTTTTGCTTTTTTGTCCCTGTGACCTTGGCTTCTGTGTATTTACAGGTCCTAGTGCCCAAGGGAGGAATGCAGAAAATGGGGTTACTGTGTTGACTGGAGTAGTCAATCCTGATTACCAGGGAAAAATTGGGTTGCTGCCACCCAGAGAAGACAGAGAGCTATGTTTGAAACCCAGAGGATTCACTGGGGTGCCTCTTAGTACTCATTTGGCCAATTGTCTTAGTCAATGAAAAACTGTAGTAGCACACAAGAACAAGGTCACTAAGGACTCAAATCCTGTAGGAATAAAGGTCTGAGTCACCCTGTCAGGTAAAGAACCCCATTAGGTGAGGTGCTATCAAAGGGTAAGAGAACATGGAATGAGTTATGGAAGACAGCAGTTATGGTTACCACCTGCTTAGACTTCATGACCTGTCTCAGAAGCAGGGATGGTAATGTGTTACATGCTTTCTTTTCATAAGAAACTGTGAAACTGACCAGACGCAGTGGCTCACTCCTGTCATCCCAGTACTTTGGGAGGCTGAGGCAGGTGGATCACCTAAGGTCAGGAGTTTGAGACCTGCCTGGCCAATATGGTGAAACCCCATCTCTACTAAAAATACAAAAAATTAGCTGGGCGTGGTGGCGGGCACCTATAATCCCAGCTACTTGGGGGGCTGAGGTAGGAGAATCACTTGGACCCAGGAGGTGGAAGTTGCAGTGAGCCGAGATCGTGCCATTGCACTCCAGGATGGGCAATAAGAGCAAAACTACATCAAAAAAAAAAAAAAAGAAAGAAAGAAAGAAAAGAAAAGAAAAGAAAGAAAAGAAAGAAAAAAAAACAAATTGTGAAACTGCCTTCCAATGTGGGTGTGTCATTTTGCATATCAGTTGCAATGTCTCCATTTTCATTTCTAATTGAGCTTATTTAAGTCTTCTCTCTTCCTGGTTAATCCAGCTAATGAACTATCAATTTTTTTTATCTTTTCAAAGAACCGGTTTTTACATTTCACTGATGTTTTGTGTTTTTTTGTTTCAATTTCATTTAGTTCTGCTCTGATCTTTATTATTCTTTTTCTTCTGCTAGTTTTGGATTGGTTTGTTCTCAGTTTTATTTTTCGTTAGGATGGTTTGTTTCTTAATCAGTTTGTTATTGTTTCTCTATTTCCTTGAGGTGTCAAGTTAGGTTTTAAGTTTGTGGTCTTTTACTTTGTTTTGTTGCTTTTGTTTTTGAGACAGAGTCTTGCTCTGTCACCCAGGCTGCAGTGCAGAGGCATGACCTTGGATCACTGCAGCCTCTGCCTCCCAGGTTCAAGCAATTCTCTTGCCTCAGCCTTCCGGGTACATGGGACTACAGGCATGAACCATTGTGACCAGCTGATTTTTGTATTTTTAGTAGAGATGGGGTTTTGCCATGTTGGCCAGGCTGGCCTCAAGTGATCTACCCGCCTTGGCCTCCCAAAGTGCTGGGATCACAAGCATGAGCCGCCATATCTGGCCCATCTTTTACATTTATTTATTGATTTATTGATTTATTGATTTATTGAGATGGAGTTTCCCTCTTGTTGCCCAGGCTGGAGTGTAATGGCGTGATCTCGGCTCACTACAACCTCTGCCTCCTGGATTCAAGCAATTCTCCTGCCTCAGCCTCCCGAGCAGCTATGATTACAGGTATGTGCCACCATGTCTGACAAATCTTTTATTTTATAGTAGACGATGTTTCACCATGTCGGTCAGGCTGGTCTCGAACTCCTGACCTCAGATGATCCTCTCACCTTGGCCTCCCAAAGTGCTGGGATTACAGGCGTGAGCCACTGCACCGGGCCAACGCTTTTTAGGTAGGCATTTGTACTATAAACTTCCCTTTTAGCACTGATTTTACTGTATCCCAGAGATTCTGATCACTTGTATCACTGTTATCATTACTTTTTTTTTTAAACAGAGTCTCACTTTGTCACCCAGGCTGGAGTGCAGTGGCACAATCTCGGCTCACTGCAACCTCTGCCTCCTGGGTTCAAGTAAGTCTTGTGCCTCAGCTGCTTGAGTAACTGGGACCACAGGCATGCACCACCATGTCTGGTTAATTTTCCGTATTTTTAGTAAAGACAGGGTTTTACCATGTTGGCCAGACTGTTCTCAAACTCCTGGGTTAAAGTCATCTGCCAACCTTGGCCTCCCAAAGTGCTGGAATTACAGGCACGAGCCACCATGCCCAGCTGTTATCAATGTTGAAGAATTTTCAAATTTTCATCTTGAGGCTGGGCATAGTGGCTCACACCTATAATCACAGCACTATGGAAGGCCAAAGTGGGAGGAATGCTTCAGCCCAGGAGTTTGAGACTAGCCTGGGCATATAGTGAGACCTTGCCTCTATAAAAAAATTAACAACGTAGCCAAGCATGGAGGTGTGTGCCTGTAGTCCCGGCTACTTAGGAGGCTAAGGTAGGAGGATTACCTGAGCCCAGGAGTTTGGGACTGAAGTCAGCCAAGATTGCACCACTGCACACCAGCCTGAGTGACAGAGTGAGACCCTATAACAAACAAACAAACAAACAAATCTTTCATCTTGATTTCATTGTTAACCTAAAAATTATTCAGGAGCAGATAGTTTAATTTCCATGTATCTGTATAGTTTTGAGTGTTCCTTTTGGAATTGATTTCTAGTTGTATTCTGCTATGCTCTGAGAAGACACTTGATATGATTTCAATTTTCAATATTTTAATGAGACTTGTTTTTTGGCCATATGGTCTGTCTTTGAGAATGTTTCATCTGGTGATAAGAAGAATGTATATTCTGCAGTTCTTGGCTAGAATGTTCTGTAAATGTCTGTTAAGTCCATTTTTTTCTAGAGGGAAGTTTAAGTTCAGTGTCTCTCTGTTGACTTTCTTCCTCAATGATCTATCTAGTGCTGACAGTGGTGTGTTGAAGTCCTCCACTGTTATTGTGTAGCTGTCTATCTCTTCTTACCTCTAGTAGTGATTGTTTTATGAATTGGGAACTCCACAGTTAGGTGCATATATATTTAGGTTTAAAGTCTGTCTTATTTAAGAATAGCTACTCCTGCTCACTTTTGGTTTCCATTTGCGTGGTGTCTCTTTTTCCACCCCTTCATGTTGAGTTAAAAGAATCCTTACGTGTTAAGTGAGTCTCTTGAAGATAGCAGATATTTGGTTTGTGACTTTTTATCCATTTTACCAATCTATGTCTTTTAAGTGGAGCATAAGAACCATTTACATTCAATGTTAATATTGAGGTGTGAGCTACTATTCTCCTCATTGTGTTGACTGTTATTTACTTACTTTGTTTTCTTCCTTGTTATTACTTTATATGCCTTATGAATTTTATGTGTTCAAAAATTTCTTTTTTTTTTTTTTTGAGATGGAGTCTCACTCTATTGCCCAGGCTGCAGTGCAGTGGCACAATCTCAATTTACTGCAACTTCTGCCTCCCAGGTTCAAGCAAATCTCATGCCTCAGCCCCCCAAGTAGCTGAGATTACAGATATGTGCCACCATGCCAGGCTAATTTTTGTATTTTTAGTAGAGATGGGGTTTCACCATGTTGGCCTGACTGGTCTTGAACTCCTGACCTCAGATGATGTGCACACCTTGGCCTCCCAAAGTGCTAGGATAACAGGTATGAGCCACCATGCCTGGGCCAAAAGTTTCTATTCCAGGGAATATTGACCTTTTGTTTCAAAATTTAGAACTCCTTTTACTATTCCTTGTAGTAACACATTCCCTCAGCATTTGATTATCTGAGAAAGATTTTACTTCTCCTTCATTTATGTAACTTAGTTTTGCTGGATATATAATTCTTGCCTGGCGGTTATTCTGTTTAAGGAGACTAAAGATAGGACCCCAATCCTTTCGGGCTTAAAAATTTTCTGCTGAGAAGCCTACTATTAGTGTGATAGGTTTTCCTTTATAGGCTATCTGATGCTTTTGTCTCACTGCTCTTAGAATTCTTTCTTTCACATTGACTTTATATAGCCTCATACCATATGCCTTGATGATGTCCTTTTTGCAATGATTCTCCCAAGGGTTCTTTGAGCTTCTTATATCTGGATGTCTAAATCTCTAGTAAGATGAGGGAAGTTTTCCTCAATTATTCCTTCAAATATATTTTCCAAACTCTGCCTTTTCTTCTTCCTCAGGAACATCAGTGATTCTTGGGTTTAGATGTTTTTACATAATCTGATTTTTTTTGAGACTTTGTTCATTTTTTAAAATTAAAAAAAAACTTTAAAAATGTTGTGTCCGATCGGGCTAATTCGAAAGCCTTTTCTTCAAGTTCTGAAATTCTTTCTTCTACTTGGTCTACTCTATTATTAAATTTCCATTGCATTTTGTAATTCCCTAAACGTGTCATTTCCAGAAGTTCTGATTAGTTTTTCTTTAAAATGTATATCTCTTTAGAAAATTTTTCTTTCATATCCTGAATTTTTAAAAAAATTTCTTTATGTTGTTTTTCACCTTTCTCTTGTATCTACTTGGGTAACTTAATAATCAACCTTTTGAATTCTTTATCTGGTATTTCAAACATTTCATCTTGGTTTGGATCCATTGCTGGAGAGTTAGTGTGGTGTTACGGAGCCCTGTTTTTTATATTGCTGCAGTTATTTTTCTGGGTCCTTCTCATTTGGGTAGACTATTTATTATAATTATTTTTTTCAATTTATTTTTGATTCAACTGTGTTTTTGTCTTATTTCTTTTTTCCCCCTCTTGAGAATGTGACTTTAATGTTTACAGTTTATTCCAACCTAATTTGGCTGTATGTGCTTTCAGTGGAGAAGACACTGTATGAGTTCCTTGGTCACAGAGAGTCTTTGTGTGATGCCCTTCTCAGATGCTAGTTGTAGTAGCAATGTGTTCAGTGTGTGAGTAGGTCCACTGTCTCCTGTAGGGCTAGGATGGCAGAGTTCTTATGAGGCTTATCTTGTTCCCCAGTGGTATGCACTTCTTTATTTATTTACTTTCCCCAGTATATTATTCATAGAGTTAAGCAGTTCAGGCTTTAGGCCTGTAGGAGATGCCCATGAGTAAAAACCAGCTGTGGCTAAAGCAGGTGGGTAAATGCAATACCTAATGGTGGGCAGAGGTCCCAGTCTTGACAGAGGTGACTGGGGGAGCTCTCAGCAAAATGCACTGAGGTCAGGGGGAAGGGAGGGAGCCACCTCAGCTTCCCTACCACGCCAGCCGGGAAGCAATTTACCTCCTAGTCACACTGCTGGCTCAGTGTTCCAGCTATTTAGATTAGATACACTCCTCTGTTCATCTGAAAAAATGTTGATGTTCTATGTAGAAATGGATTGTGACTCTACCCCGCATGCAAGGATAAACCTGGAGGGCACTCCTCCTGTGGGGATGCAGTCACCCTGAAGTGTTCCAGGACTATCTACAGGTATACCCATGCCGAGGTTCCATGGGAGAAGCCTCAGCTCTGTGTGCAGTGATGGCTGAGTGGGAGAAGAAGTATTTTTTTCCAAGACTCTTCATGAGCACTAGGGGTGCCTGACTATTGGGGTAGAGCTACAGACTTTCCTCACTGAGCCCAGCACTGCACCTGTGCCTCTGCACCTGTGTCCAGCACTGCACCTTCCCACAAACAGAAAGTTCTGTGACTCAAGGCTTGCAGTCTGAATTATTTTGTCCCATGAGATGTTCCCTTGTTGTAGTGCACTTCCCCTTTCCATAGGAGTAGAAGTCCCTGAGGGTCAGACTACTGTGAATTTTGGTGCTCCTCCACTCTACGAGGCTGTCACACTCCAGGCTGGTGCTGGAAATGTCTGCAGGGAATCTAGTAATATGACTTGTCATCTAGTCTCCCAGCAGTAAGTACCAGTATCAGCTCTGATGGGGGTGGCAGGGGAGAGATGTAGACTCTGTGAGATTTCCTTGGTTATAAATAGCCTTAATGTGTTGGCTTTCTCAAATACCAGCTGTAGTAGTAATGTGCTGGCCACGTGGACAGACTCAAGGCCTCCTGGTTAGCAAGAATGGTGAAGGCAGTGGTGATAGCTAAGGGTGGATAAGAGTTTTCTCCTTCCTGGCTGTTGTCTTATTGTGTCTGCAGATGCTGTAATGGATTGTGTTGGTTGGCCTCCAGCCAGTAGGTGGTACTTGCAAAAGAGTGCCAGCTGCAGTAGTAGTGGTGGGATTTGTGCTTGCCTTATGTTACCCAGGGGAGGTACTCTGGTGTCTTAGGCAATGTGTGGGACCTGGAGCTTCCAAAAGTCCCTGTCCTTTGTGTTAAACTATCAGGGCAGGTGGAGGAGAAAAGCCAGATGGGGGTTGGATCAGGCAAGTCTGTGCTCTGGCTCTCCATATGTGGGTGCAAGCATTGCCCCAGTGGAAATCGGAGTACAGTTCTGGGGCCACTGGGTCAATGTTCCAGGGAGTAGCACATCTGCCTCTGCTACACAGAAGAATCCACATGGGGATTGAGGAGTTGCAGGCAGCAGTAAGCCCTGCCCAGCTCCCATGCATTTACAAGGCAAGTCTCACACCCACTGTGTTCTAGTAGCAGCAGCTAGCTGCTTTCAAGACAGCCTGTGCTCAGAACTCAAAACTGCCCCAGGCCATAAGCCTTCCCCATTGGAACAGAAACCTTGGCTTTCCGGGCATGCCTCTCCCAGTCTGCCCTGGTGAAGGAGGGGCACCCAGCTCCTGCACCCGTGGCTATAGCACACTTCCCACTTGTCCCTCAGTTCTGGCCAAAGGGTTTCATCCCTGCTTAAGATTATATTGCAGCTGGGTGCAGTGGTTCACGCCTGTAATCCCAGCATTTACGGAGGCTGAGGTGGGTGGATCACCTGAAGTCAGGAATTTGAGACCAGCCTGGACAACATGGTGAAACCCCATCTCTAATAAAATACAAAAATTAGCAGGGCATAGTGGCAGATGCCTGTAATCCCAGCTACTCAGGAGGCTGAGGCAGGAGAATCACTTAACCGGGAGGCAGAGGTTTCAGTGAGCCTAGATTGTGCCACTGTACTCCAGCCTAGGTGATGGAGTGAGACTCCATCTCAAAAAAAAAAATAAATAAATAATAAAAATAAAAAAATAAAAGATTATATTGCAAATCTCATTTGGGAGCTTCTCTCAACCCGTCACTGCTGCCTGAGATAGCTGGCTGATTTCCATGAGGTCCCCTACGAGCTACAATCAGGAATGGCTTCCCACCATTTCCACCGGAGTCTGGGAGTGCACAGAAAGCACATTCTAATGCCTCTTCTTCTCACATACTCCCCACAGCTCACTAAATCAGCTCCAGTACTGGGTAGAGTTAAGGCTTTGCCCAGGGCCTGGATTGCCAGGTTCCCCAGTGAGAGTAAATATCACAGAGTCAGTCTCTCCTCCTCTCACACTCTTGGGGACTCACAGTTTCTGCCTGCCTAATGATGTCGGCAGCTGCTCACTGCTTCCTTCACATGGTAATTGGTTTCTTTCAGTTTTCCGTGTTAAGTTTCTGTGTTGCTTCTTGGAAAAAAATTCACAGTGTAAATCTGTATACGCACTCTTCTTTTTTTTGTTTTCTTTTGTTTTTGTTTTTTGAGACTGAGTCTTGCTCTGTTGCCCAGGCTGGAGTGCAGTGGTGCACTCTTGGCTCATTGCAACCTCTGCCTCCCAGGTTCAAGTGATTCTCTTGCCTCAGCCTCCCGAGTAGCTGGGACTACAGGTGCACACCACCACACTCAGCTAATTTTTGTATTTTTTGTAGAGATAGAGTTTCATCATGTTGTCCAGGCTGGTCTCTAACGCCTTACCTCAGGTGATCCGCCCACCTCAGCCTCCCAAAGTGCTGGGATTACAGGTGAGGGCCACCTCGCCTGGCCTGTATGCACTATTCTGTCTTTCCAAGTGAGAGAGACATGCTAACAATGCCTCTAATCCACCATCTTGGAAATGAGATTTTTCCCCTATGTTTTCTTCTAGTAGTCTTATTTATACTTTTGGGTTTTAATTTAAATATTTTTTCGTGTGTGTGACAGAGTCTGACTCTATCACCCAGGCTGGAGTGCAGTGGCGCAATCTTCGTTCACTGCAGCCTCCACCTCCCAGGTTCAAGTAATTCTCGTGCCTCAGCCTCTCAAGCTGGAATTATAGGCATGCACCAGTACACCCAGCTAAATTTTGTATTTTTCAGTAGAGATGGTGTTTTGCCATGTTGGCCAGGCTGGTTTAAAACTCCTGACCTCAAGTGATCCACCCTCCTTGGCTTACCAAAGTGCTGGGATTACAGGCATGAGCCACCACACCCAGCCTTTAATGTAGGTCTTTAATCCATTTTGAGTTGATTTTTGTATAGGGTGAGAGGTGGGGGACCAGTTTCATTCTTGTACATATGGATGTCCAATTTTCCCAGAACTATTTATTAAAGAGACTGTTTTTTCCCCAATGAGTGTTCTTGACATCTTTGTCAAAAATCAGTTGACTGTAGATATCTGGATTAATTTCTGGGTTTTCTATTATGTTCCATTGGTCTCTGTGTCTGTTTTTATGGCAGCATCATGCTGTTTCAGTTACTACAGCTTTGTAGTATGTTTTGAAGTGAGATAGCGTGAGGCTTCCAGCTTTGTTTTTGTTGTTCAAGATTACTTTGGCTATTCAGTATCTTTTGAGATTCCAAACAAATTTTAAGGGTTTTTTTTTTTTCTGTTTTTGTGAAGAATGTTATTCTTTACAATGTATATATACCAATGTATATTGGTAGGGATTGTATTGAATCTGTAGATTGCTTTGAGTAATGCCATCATTTTAACAGTAATTATTCTTCTGATCCCTGGCCACAGCTAACAAATCCTACTTTGTTGGGAGATTTTTTATTACTGCTTCAATCTCGTTACTTGCTATTGATCTATTCAGGCTTTCTATTTCTTCTTGGTTCAATTTTGACTGATTGCGTGTCCAGGAATTCATCCACTCCCTCTAAGTTTTCAAATGTATTGGTGGATAGTTGTTCATAATAGTCCATAATGAGCCTTTGTATTTCTGTGGTATTGGTAGTGATGTCTCCTTTCTTGTTTCTGATTTTATTTATTTGAGTCTTATCTCTTTTTTTCTTAGTTGGCTTGTCAATTTTGTTTATCATTTCCATCCATTTACTTTTAATCTATATGTCTTTATATCTAGAGTGGATTTTTGCAGACAAGAAATAGTTGAATCTTGATAGATAGATAGATAGATAGATAGATAGATAGATAGATAGATATGTAAAATTTTTAAGAGACACAGTCTCTCTCTGTTGCCCAGGTTAGAGTGCAGTGGCACAATCTTGGCCCACTACAACCTCTGCCTCCCAGGTTCAAGTGATTCTCGTACCTCAGCCTCCCAAGTAGCTGGGATTACAGGCATGTATCACCATGCCTGACTAATTTTTGGGTTGTTTTGTTGTTGTTGTTTTGCTTTTCTTATGAGACAGAGTCTCGTTCTGTCACCCAGGCTGCAGTGCGGTGGCATGATCTCAGCTCATTGCAAACTCTGCTTCCCAGGTTCAAGCGATTCTCCTGCCTCAGCCTCCTGAGTAGCTGGGATTACATGAGTGCACCACCATGCCCAGCTAATTTTTGTATTTTCAGTAGAGACAAGGCTTTGCCATGTTGGCTGGCTAGTCTCAGGTGATCCACTCACCTAAGCCTTCCAAAGTGCTGGGATTACAGATGTGAGCCCCTGTGCTCGGCCTTTACTTTACTTTTTGATCCACTCTGACAATCTCTGTCTTTTAATTGGTGTGTTTAGACCATTGATGTTTAAACAGTTATTGATATTGGGTTAATATATACCATATTTGTTACTGTTTTTTGTTGTCCTTGTTCTTTCTTTTTTGTCTTCCATGCTTGTCCTGAGTTTCATGGCAGGAGTGGTAGCCTCTTATAGAATTCATTTTTTATCTTAGCTTATCAGTTATGCTACCTTTTTAACTTCTTTTTAGTGGTTGCTTTAGAGTTTGCAATATACCTTCCTCAAAACAGGCAGTAAAAAATTTTTAAAAAAAGAGTTTGCAATATACATTTATAACTAATCCAAGTCCACTTTCAAATAACACTATTGTGCTTCACAGGTAGTACAAGTACCTTATAATGATGAAATAATTCTAATTCTTCCCTCCTATCCCTTGTATAATAGCTTTCATTCATTTCACTTATACATAAGCATATACATGTGTTTATATTTGCTTATATATGTTACATAAGTGTATATATGTTTACGTGTGTGTATATATCTATCTGTTAGATCAGTTAGAAATACAAATTTGAAGTTTTATTTTACCTTCACTTATTCCTTCTTTGATGTAGTTCCTTTATGTAGATCTGAGTTTTTGACTTGTATTGTTTTCCTTCTCTCTAAAGAAATTTTAAAAATCTTTCTTGCAAGGTAGGTCTACTGGCAACAGATTCCTTTTATTTTCATTTGTTTGAGAAAGTCTTTGTTTCTTCTTCACTTTTGAAGAATAATTTTGCAGGGTACAGAATTCTACGTTAGGGTTTTTTTCTCTCAAAACTTAAATATTTCATTCCATTTTCTTCTTATTTGTATGGTTTCTGAGATAAATTGGATGTAATTTGTATCTTTGCTCCTCTTTATCTAAGGCTTTCTCCCCCCTCCCAACTTCTTTCAGGATTTTTTTTCTCTTTGATTTTTTCAATTTAAATATGATATGCCAGCTATAGTTTTTTTGTTTATTTGTTTTGTTTTTGGCATTTATCCTGCTTAGTGTTCTCTGAGCTTCCTGAATCTGTGGTTTGGTATCTAACATTAATTTCATGAAATTCTAGGGCCAGGCACAGTGGCTCACGCCTATAATCCCAGGACTTTGGGAGGCTGAGGCAGAAGGACCACCTGAGGTCAGGAGCTCGAGACCAGCCTGGTCAACAAGGTGAAACCCCGTCTCTACCAAAAATACAAAAATTAGCCTGGCATGGTGGTGGGTGCCTGTAATCCCAGCTACTTGGGAGGCTGAGGCAGGATAATTGATTGCTTGAATCAGGGGCCGAGGTTGCAGTGAGCCGAGATCGCACCATTGCACTCCAGCCTGGGTGACAAGAGCAAAACTCCATCTCAACAACAACAACAAAAAATCAATTTGATGAAATTCTCAGTCATTATTATGTGATAATATTGCTTCTTTTCTTTTCTCTTTCTCTTCTTCTTCTGGATTTCCCATTACATGCTGTTATACCTTTTTTAGTTGTCATACTGTTCTCGGATGTTCTGCACTGGTTTTTCTTTAGTCTTTTTTATCTTTGCTTTTCAATTATGACAATTTCTTTTCTTTTATTCTTCTTTTTGAGTGGAGTCTCACTTTGTTATCCAGGCTAGAGTGCAGTGGCACGATCTCAGCTCACTGCAATCTCGACCTCCTGGGTTCAAGCAATTCTCCTCCCTCAGCCTCCTGAGCAGTTAAGACTACAGGCACACACCACCATGCCTGGCTAATTTTTGTATTTTTAGTAGAGACAGGGTTTCGCTGTATTGGCCAGACTGGTCTGGAACTCCTGACCTCAAGTGATTCACCTGCCTCAGCCTCCTAAAGTGCTGGGATTACAGGTGTGAACCACCACGCCTGGCCACTTTTTTTCTTTTCTTTAAGACACTCTGTCACCGAGGTTGGAGTGCCGTGGTGCAGTGGTGCAATCTCGGTTTATGGCCACCTCAACCTCCCAGACTCAAGTGGTCCTCCCACCTCAGCCTCCTGGGACTACAGGTGCATGCCACCATGGCCAGGTAATTTTTTTTTTAATCTTTTTGTAGAGATTGGTTCTCCCTATGTAGCCCATGGCTGGTTTTGAATCTCTAGACTCAAGTGATCCATGTGCCTTTGCCTCCCAAAGTGTTGGGATTACAGGTGTGAGTCGCTGCACCTGGCCCAGTTTTGGCAATTTCTTTGAGAAATTCTCAAGCTCAGAAATTCTTTCCTTAGACCTGTTGAATCTCCTAACAAGTACATCAGAGTTATTGTTCATTTATGTTGGTTTTTAATGTCTAGCATTTCTTTTTTGATTCTTTCTCAGAATTTCCATCTCGTTTCTTACTCTGCACACATATGTTTGCCGTCTGTCTACTTTATCCATTAGAATTCTTAGCATATTAATCATAGTTGTTCTAAATTCCTGGTCTGATAATCCCAATATCCCTGCCAAGTATGAGTCTGTTTCTAATGCTTGCTCTGTCTCTTCAAACTGTGTTTTTTGCCTTTTAGTATGCCTTGTAATTTTTTATTAATAGCCAGACATGAGGGATTAGATAAAAGGAACTGCTATAAATAGGCCATTAGTAATGTGGCGGTAGTACATGGGTGTTCTCATGAGAGAAAGTGTCCTTTAGTCCTGTGATGAGGTCTCGGTCTTTCAGTGAGCCTGTGCCTTTGGACTGTGAACTTTACTCATGATGCTCAATTTTGTTCCTCCCCCTTAGGTGGCATGAGGATAATTCATGAGCTTACTCCAGTGACATGGTTTGGCTCTGTCCCCACCAAACCTCAACTTGAACTGTATCTCCCAGAATTCCCACGTGTTGTGGGTGGGACCCAGGGGAAGGTAATTGAATCATGGGGCCTGTGTTTCCTGTGTTATTCTCGTGATAGTGAATAAGTCTCACGAGATCTGATGGGCTTATCAGGGGTTTTTCCTTTTGCTTGTTCCTCATTTTCTCTTGCTGCCACCATATAAGAAATGTGCCATTAGCTTCTCCAGCCATGTGGAACTGTAAGTCCAGTTAAACCTCTTTTTCTTCCCAGTCTTGGGTATGTCTTTATCAGCAGTGTGAAAACAGACTATCCCCTCCAGCTAGACTGGGCTGGGGTTGGGTATTTCTCTTCCCCCAGGTCAGTAAGGCTCTGATAAAACCCCAGCAGATAATAGTCTGGTAAGTTTCTCCTGAGGGCAGACCTGTTAAAAAGAACAGAATGCTTTGGTATTTTTCTATTTTTTTTGAGACAGAGTCTCAATCTGTCGCCCAGCTGGAGTGCAGAGTATGGTGGCGCGGTCTCGGCTCACTGCAACCTCCGCCTCCCAGATTCAAGCAATTCTCCTGCCTCAGCCTCCAAGTAGCTGGGATTACAGGTGCGCACCACCATGCCAGGCTAATTTTTGTATTTTTAGTGGAGACGGTGTTTCACCATGTTGGCCAGGCTGGTCTTGAACTCCTGACCTCAAGTGATCTGGCTGTCTCAGCCTCCCTAAGTGCTGGGATTACAGGCGTGAACCACTGAGCCCGGCCGCTTTGGTATTTTTCAGAATGATTCCTTTTACCCTCCCACTGCCAGAAGCACAAGGGGATTTTTTTTTTTTTTCTAATATTCACCTTAAGGCCTGTTTTAGTTCCTGGGAATAAAACTCACAAAACTATATGAACCCCTCACCACTGGGTCCCCTGAAGCTTTTGACTCTCAGACTTGACCACTCCAGAAATTCATCAATTACAATTTATGTTTTCCTACCCTGGCACTGGTTCCCATGGAGGAATCTGTATATGGGTTTCTGCTTTGGGAAATTATGACCCTCTGTCTGTCTCTGTCTCTCTCCAGTTTTTAGGGCAGCAGTTTACCTTATGACCCCACTTCTCTTAAGGATCTAAAAAGAGTTGTTGATTTTTTAATTTGTTCAGCTTTTTACTTGTTTAGATGAAGTGGCAACTTTACATCCTTACCTGCTGGACTAGATACCTAAAGTCACATGTACTCTTTTTAAAATCTGGCTTCTTGTATCCAGCATAATTATTTTTAAAGTTTATCTATGTTGTTGCATGTATCAGGAGTTGATTCATTTTTATTGCTGAGTAGTATTAGATTGTATGGATATACCATAGTTTGTTTATCCACTCATCTCTTAATGAGCATTTGAGTTGTTTTCAGTTTTGGGTTAGTAGAAATAAAGCTGCTGTTTTAGTCTGTTCTCACATTGCTATGAAGAAATACCTGAGACTGGGTAATTTATAAAGGAAAGAAATTTAATTGACTTACAGATCTGCATGGTTGGGGAGGCCTCAGAAAACTTACAATCGTGGTGGAAGGCAAAGGAGAAGCAGTTACTTTCTTTACACGATGGCAGGATGGAGTGAGTACAAGCAGGGGAAACGTCAGACCCTTATAAAACCATCACATCTCGTGAGACTCACTCGTTGTCACAAGAACAGCATGAGGAAAACTGCCCCCATGATCCAATTACCTCCACCTGGTCCCACCCCTGACACGTGGGGATTATGGGGATTACAATTCAAGACGAGATTTTGGGTGGGAACACAGCCAAACCATATCAGATGGATGAATATTTATGTACAAGTCTTTGACTAGATACATGTTTCTCTCTTTGGGGTAAATATCTAGGAGTATATTGACAGGACCATATAGTAGATATATGTTTATTTTTTTAACAAACAGCCCGGCTGGGTTCATACCTATAATCCCAGCACTTTGGGAGGCTGAGGCAGGAGAATTGCTTGAGCCCAGGAGTTCAAGGTCTGCCTGGGCAACATAGTGAGACTCTGTCTCTATGAAAGAAAGAAAAAAAAAAAAAAAAAAGAAAGGAAGGAAGGAAGGAAGGAAGGAAGGAAGGAAGGAAGGAAACTGCCAAATGATTTTCTGAAGCAGTTGACTACTTTTCATTCCTACCAGCAGTTGGTATAATCAGTTGTTTTAAATGTATCCATTCTAACAGTTGTATAGAGGTATCTCGTTGTTGTTTTTTATAATTTATTTTATTTTATTTTAAATTTTTTGTAGAGTTGGGGTCTCACCACATTGGCCAGGCTGGTCTTGAACTCCTGGCCTCAAGCAATCCTCCCACCTCAGCCTCCCAAATTGTTTGGATCATAGGTGTGAGCTACCGTGCCTGGCCTTTTTGTGATAACAAAATGCATTTTCCTAATGACTAAGGATACTGACCACCTTTTCAGGTGTTTATTTGAGATTGACTATATCTTCTTTGGTAATATGTCTCTGCAAATATTTTGTCTATTTTTATTGGATTGTTTTATTATTGAGTTTTGAGGATTCTTTATATATTTTGGATAAATGACTTTTATCAGATATTGTGATTTGCAAATATTTTCCCAAGTCTGTAGCTTATCTTTTCATTCTCTTTAAAAAAATTTTTTTAGTCTCCTTTTTCTTCTTTTTTTAAAATATTTTTTCACCGTCAAACATTCTCCTATCCAATTTTTATTCTCTTAACAGTGTCTTTTGAAGAGCAGGATTCTTAATTTAATGAAGTCCAGCTTAACAATTTTTTAATTTATGGATCATGCTTTTGGTGTTATATCGTAGAAATCTTTACCTAATGTAAAGATTTTCCCCTACGTTTTCTTCTACAGCTTTTTTATAGTTTCTATTTTACATTTAGGTCCATGATCCATTTTGAGGTTTTGTGTATGTGTACCAAGCGTGAGATGTAAGGGTCTACATTAATCTTTTTATATGTGGATATTCAGTTGTTCCAGCACCATTTGTTGAAAAGACTATCCTCTTACCACTGGATTGCTTTGGGTAAAATCAATTGACTATATATGTGTCTGTTTCTAAGATTCCTATTCTACTCCAATACCACAATGTTTTGATTATTGCACTAAGTATTAAGGTCAGGTAGCATAAGTTCTCCAACTCTGTCATTTTTCAAAGTTGTTTTGACTATTCTATATCCTGTGCATTCATATATGAATTTTAGAATTATCTTGGCAGTTTCTAAAACAGCCTGCTGGGATTTTTACTGTGATTGCATTGAGTCTACAGATGAATTGGGCAGAAATTGACATTTAACAATATTGAGGCTTCTGGTAAGTTAAAAAAAAATTTTTTTTAATTGTTTTCTTCCTGGCCTCTCTGCGTAGAGTCTTCTGATAACTTTTTTTAGTAAGTTGTATACTTTATGACCCTTTACCCCTAAACTTTAAATTATGTATTTCTTAACAGTAAGAATGCTCTTGGGAAAAAGGCATTTGAGGGGAAAAAAAATAATATTCTCTTATATTTCCATAATACAGTTATCAGCCTCAGTAAATTAAACATAGATATCATATTTTTATTTTATCGACTGTCTGTATTCCAATTTTGTCAATTTACCTGGTAACGTTCTTTATAGCATTCTCTTTTCCTCCAGTACAGTTTCCAGACTGGGATCACATGTGTATTTGGTTGTCATGTTTGTTTATTCTCCTTTAATCGGGAACAGGTCATCATCAGCCTTTCTTTATCTTTTATGACATTATTGTTTTTGAAGAATACAATCCCTTTTTTTCTTTTTCCTTTCTTACACTCCTTTTGTAAAAAGCATGGTATTTTACTGTGAAACAACAAGGTAATTAAAGGAAGTTTAAAAAATTGGCTGGGCACCGTGGCTTACACCTATAATCCCAGCACTTTGTGGGGCTGAGGCAGGTGGATCACTTGAGGTCAGGAGCTCAAGACCAGACTGGGTAACATGGTGAAAACTCCTCTCTACTAAAAATCAAAAATTAGCCAGGTATGGTGGCACATGCCTGTAATCTCAGATATTTGGGAGGCTTAGGTGGGAGAAAGGAGGCTGAGGTGAGAGAATTGCTTGAACCTGGGATGCAGAAGTTGAAATGAGTCAAGATTGCGCCACCGCCCTCCAGCCTGGGCAACAGAGTGAGACTTTGTCTCAAAATAATAGTAATAATATAATGGTAATAATAATGTTTACTTCTCAGAACAGAGAAGTCAATTAACAAAAAGATTACTAAGAAGCTTCAGTATAACTTATTCTTTGACTTACACATGGCAAAAAATAGTGACGCTTTGCTGATCTAATTTCTTTTTTTTTTTCTGAGATGGAGTTTCGCTCTTGTTCCCTAGCCTGGAGTGCAATGGCGTGATTTTGACTCACTGCAACCTCTGCTTCCCAAGTTCAAGCAATTCTGCCTAAGCCTCCCTAGTAGCTGGGATTACAGGCATGCACCACCACTCCCGGCTAATTTTGCATTAGCTGGGATTTCAGGCGTGAGTCACCGCAACCGGCCCTGCTGATCTAATTTCAAATAATTTTACATAATAATTTTTATAACAAGTACTTCCTCAGGTTCCTCTTCATGAAACAGTCTTTTCTTTTTTTTTAGACTGAGTTTTGCTCTTGTCGCCCAGGTTGGAGTGCAATGGGACGATCTCTACTGACTGCAACCTCTGCCTCCTGGGTTCAGGCAATTCTCCTGCCTCAGTCTCCTAAGTAGCTGGGATTACAGGCGCTGGCCACCATGCCCAGCTAAGTTTTGTATTTTTTGTAGAGATGGGTTTTCACCATGTTGGCCAGGCTGGTCTCCAGCTCCTGACCTCAGGTGATCCGCCTGCCTCGGCCTCCCAAAGTGCTAGGATTATAGGTGTGAGCCACCTCGCCCAGCCAAAATAGTCATTTTTAAAATAAAACTAACAAAAAAAAAATTTTTTTTTGAGACTGAGTCTCTCTGTCGCCCAGTCGGGAGTGCAGTGGCACGATCTCAGCTCACTGCAACCCCCGCCTCCTGGATTCATGCGATTCACCTGCCTCAGCGTCCCAAGTAGCTGGGACTACAGGCGCCCGCCACCATGCCCGGCTAATTTTTTGTATTTTTAGTAGAGACGGGGTTTCACCGTCTTAGCCAGGATGATCTCGATCTCCTGACCTCGTAATCCACCCACCTCGGCCTCCTAAAGTGCTGGGATTACAGGCGTGAGCCACCGCACCCAGTCAAAACTAAAAAAAAATTTTTGATACTGTGGTAGACTAGGGCTTATCACTGGGCACAGTGGCTCACACCTGTAATCTCAGCACTTTGGGAGGCTGAGGTGGGAAGATCACCTGAGGCCAGGAGTTCAGGATCAGGCAACATAGTGAGAATCTGTCTCTACATATGTAAAGAGAACAATAAAATTAGCCAGATGGGGGGCGCAGTTATAGTCTCAGCTACTCAGGAGCTGAGTTGGGAGGATCACTTGACCTAGGAGGTTGAGGCTGCAGTGAGCTGTGATTGTGCCACTGCACTTCAGCCTGGGTGACAGAGTGAGATCCTGTCTCAAAAATCTAATAGCAAAGTTAAAAAATAAATAAATGATAGAGCTTTTCATATGTGGCTCACCTCTCCTTGGTAGGCATAAGGGGAGACTACAGTCATTAGGCAAGACATGTGTCTCCTTCTTGCCAGTTAAATGTGAATGTAAGAGATGTGTGTTTCTTCTGGATGGACATGTTTACTGGTGTGTTATCTCCATGTGCTTTGTTCCCTGCCATGGTGACCCTGGAAGCCCTATATTGAAAGGGCAGCATTTCTAGAGAGAAGAAGCCTGGATTCCTGAGTCACCAGATGGAGGAGAACTCTGGCTCACTGACATCGAATTTTGATGTCTAATGCCTAAAACATTTATGTACCATTTGATTTCTGTTGGAAAAGAGAACCGAAAAGTAGCTGATTTCAAAATATCCTTTTAAGGTCACATCATTCCTATTTCAGATTCTTAATGAAAAATTGATCTTCACACATCAAACAAAATATACAAAAATATCTTAGAGCTGTAAGGAAAGTAACAAATGGTTGCAAGGCACTTTCTTCCTTTTCTGTGGATGTACCTTTGGGATGTTTTAAGTAACAAATATCAGAAAGTCTAAATTGAATTGGCTTAAAAATAAGATAATGCATTATCATACATTACTAAATCCCCCAACTAGAGTAGGAAGTGCTTCAGGATTGGTCAACTCAACAATTCAACAACTCACTGTGCTATCAGGAACCTGGATTCCAGGCCGAGCGTGGTGGCTCACGCCTGTAATCCCAACACTTTGGGAGACCAACGCAGGTGAAGTTCGAGACCAGCCTGGCCAACATGGTGAAACCCTATCTGTACCAAAAAATACAAAAAATTAGCCAGGCGTGGTGGTGCATGCCTGTAATTCCAGCTACTTAGGAGGCTGAGGCGCAAGAATCACCTAAACCTGGGAGATGGAGGTCCGGTGAGCTGAGATCGTGCCACTGCACTTCAGCCTGAGTGACAAAGTGAGACTCTGTCTCAAGAAAAGGACCTGGATTCCTTCCATCATTCTTCAATATTTTTATTGTTAGCTTCATCCTCAAGCTCATAGCAAGATGGCAGCAGTAATTGGCGTATTCACATTCTGACAGGGCAATGTCAAGAGGAATAAGGATGGTTTCTCCTATATCTCTCTTTTAGGATTTGGGGAGGTTTTCCCAGAAGCTTCCTAATAAATTCTCCTCCTGTCTCATTGGCCAGAACCTAGTTACAGGACCGTGCATAACTGATCATTGACAAGGGTCAATGGAATTGTCTGTGGAAGAATCAGGCCTATCTTTAAAAGTGGGGGTATTGTGGCTACAAAGAGGATGGGTTTTCTTGTGAGCAAAATCTGGGTGCTGTTAGGAAGAAGTGTGACTGAAAGTTGGAGAGAAGCTGACAGCATGGCTCATGGTAGGGAATGATGGGATGAGACTCACTCATGGCCAACTCTAAGATGTCCTTCATTTATTAAGAGCCATGTATAGGACTGACAAGGAGAAAACAGATAGTTAAGGAATCCCTGGTCATACCCCTTCCCCCTTCTTGGTGCCTAATTTTAGATCATCCGAAGCTTGCCTGATTAATTAGGCTATTCATAGACTAACAAAGGGATTAGCAAGTTGAGGATTATATGTAGTTATTTTAGGAATTACAATGGAATTGAAGAACTGTATCAGCTAGTATGGTTTAGTTCCAAGTTAAAATATATGGTCTTGACTTAAACTGGCTTAACGAGGAGGAAATGTATTATTTGCTGTAGCAGTGGAACAAGAATCAGGGTTGATTGCCCAGTGGCTTCTTGATGCCTTTGTTCCAAGTTTTTTTCCATCTCTCCGTTCTCCCAGTACTGGTGTTTGCTTCATTTTCAGGTTGATGGCAAGATGCCGTCAGCACTTCCATACATAGTATTTTGAAATGATAATGTCTAAAAGACAAAGGGAGGAGGCATCGGCTCTGCAGCTTTTCTTTGGATAGAGGAAAATTTCTCAGGACTATCTTCCTGAGAGCAGGATTCCCTCATGTTTCATTAACCAGGTTTTCATTACAAGCTCATTCACGAACCAAACACTAGCAAGAAGTATAGAATTTCCAGGATTGGCTCATGCTAATTATCTGGAGTCAAATGACATTTGGGGGTCAACTTTTATAACTGGGAAGCTGAGGCCAAGATGAGGTTTAAAACTTTTTTTCAACCTTTAAAGGATTCCTTTAAAACTTGAAGACCTTATTTTCTCACAGCGAGGTCACTAACAAAGTCACCTGGAGCAAGGTTATCATTTGTTTATTCCACATTTACTGAGCACTGGGAAAAAATGTGGAAGATAAAAATGAATGGTCTGTGGTCTTTTCCCTCAAGGAGCACATAGTCTAGTGGGGAAGTTATAATTGACTGTTATAAGAGCTATAAATAGAGGCATGAGCTTAGCCCTATGGCTCAGAGATGATGGAGGAGGAGAAGTAGGAGGAGGGTGGAGGCATTGGCAGGGCAGAATCACAGGTGCCTGAGCTAAGTGCTGAATGTGCATGAGTTTGTCAGACAAATGATAGACATGGGCATTCCAGGCAAAGAGATCAGCATAGACAGAGATAGTGAGGCACAAAAGGATATGGCAGAGGAAAAGAACTTGAAGACCTTTGGTGTGGCTGACTCCTTAGCGTTATCAGAGTTAAGACTGGTAAAATAGGCTTTGCATTGAAAGGTGTCATTGGCCACGACAAGAAGATTGGGATCTTCAAAACTAGTAAGGAGCCACTGAAGGATTTTAAGCAGAAGGGTGACCTTGTTAAATTTGTATTTTTCGGTCTTTACTATGGCAGTGGATGGAAGACAATGTAGGAATGAGACCCAAATCAGGCAAATTTTTAGGGAGGCAAATTGAGTGGACCTCAGTTTTCTTATTGAAAAAATGAGGTAGTGGAGTGGCATAGGATTAGATTAGGCATTACAAATGCAACTGCTACCAGGGCTGGACAGGTCCTGTCTATGCATCAGGTGCACTGGGGGTGGTTGGGAGCTGCATTAAATGAATAGAACACGCTCCATCTAAAATGGGGGCCGTTCTTGAAAGAAGATGAAGAATAATAAATAAATTAGTAAAATAGAGTGCAAGAGGGGTAGCAACTAGTCAGTCCAGGCTATTTTCTGTAGTTATTTTCCAGTTTTTCTCCCCAAACAGCCACTGAATCACTTTTTGTGAAGTCTCCTAATTTTTCTATGTTGGCAACTAATTTAAAAGTAAAAATCAACATCAGCAGCAACAAGATTACGCACGGTAAATAAGTATACTCTGCTAGTTCACTGGTTTGGGACTTTGGGATATGATAAGCTCTAGGGCCTCTTCCAGCTCTAACAGGACATGACTCCTCGGTATCCCACTAGCATTTAGCTACGCTGTCATTGATTGTTGACAGTAAGCCAGTCACATGGATGAAAGTCTTTAGGACTGTTCAGACACGCATAACCAGATATTTCTGGGGTTAGCATTTATTCATTGATAGTTTCGTGTACTAATTTGTTCATTCAACAAGCATTTGTATAGTGTCAATTACATGCAAATCATCGTTGAATAGAAATGGAGAGATGAATGAGAAAAATGAACCTTGGGGTTAAGGAGGAGAGACTGGGACTTCCTTACAAGAAGGAGAAATCTGTCATTTCTTACCTGTTACCTCTGCCAACAGATGTTAGAGGAGAGACTTCTGTAACTCGGCCCAGGGTCTTCTTGTTCAGCCTTTCCCGTTCACAAGACACAGATGTGAGTAAACTTGTTCCTCAGGGTTCCCAGGACTCTCAGGATCTGACTTTCTACTATTCCATCTGGAGGAAAAGACAAATGACAAGAAAGGAAAAGAAGGCAATGAAAATAAATTACTGCTTTAGAAATTGGGTTATTGTGACGATTATGAGGCTTAAGTAACAGCTGACATTTGTTAAGGAGAGTTTTTTTTTTTTTTTTTTAAGTCAATCTAGGATTTTCTTTTAAAAAAAAAGAACAAATATGAAAATGCAAGGAGTGGAAAAATGTGTGTTGTGTGGAAAATGCATAGAAAACCTCTGGAAGGATATATGCACAGAGAAACTGGCAATTGAATTCTATTTAGCTTACTTCCATTTAATTTTGTTCCATTTAATCAACAGAAAAACAGCTTGAAACAAAATCGAGTTATAAACTAAGAAAGTTAAATATACCATGAAAGGAAAGAAAAACAATAAATTACCATTTTAAACCATTTTAATGTAACATTTTAAACAAAATGTTTATTTTATAAGAACTACAAAGAGTTTTAAAATTATAATATTCCAGTGTTGTCCATATAATTCAGAATGGTGTCAGAAGCTTTAAAGATATATACAGTACAGTATACCTTTTGTTGTTGTTGTTGTTTGAGACAGTCTTGCTCTGTTGCACGGGTTGGAGTGCAGTGATGCAATCTTGGCTCACTGTAACCTCCATCTCCTGGTTACAGGCTGTGAGCCACCGCACCCAGCCAAGTGTACCTTTTAACCCAGCAATTATAGTAATAAGAATTTATCCAAAGGAAATCATTTAACATGTGTATGAAGATTTAACTCAGGGCCAGGCACAGTGGCTCACACTTGTAATCCCAACACTTTGGGAGGCTGAGGCAGGTGGATCACCTGAGGTCAGGAGTTTGAGACGAGACTGGCCAACATGGTGAAACCCTGTCCCTACTAGAAATACAAAAAATTAGCCGGGCATGGTGGTGGGTGTCTGTAATCCCAGCTACTAGGGAGGCTGAGGCAGGACAATTGCTTGAACCTGGGAGGCGGAGGTTGCAGTGAGCCGAGATCGCACCACTGCACTCCAGCCTGGACGACAGAGCAAGACTCTGTCTCAAAAAAAAAAAAACTAATAATAATAATAAATAATTAATTTTTTAAATGTCTAAACAAAGACAAGAAAGCATCTGGGACCCAGGAAATGGAGTTTAAAGTGCAAAAGAGCCAGCCTGGTGCCGAAGATTGGGGATGGGAATTCAATACACTTGTGCAAAATTCCCGTGTGGTGCTGCCACCCACTGGACAATTAGGAAATTAAACTGAAACTTTGCCATAAAGCTAGTTTTTCCATTAGAAAAAAATTTTGTAGAAGAGCTGACACTTGCTGTATATCTATCATAATACTTTTTTCCTAATGCATTTGCTTGTGCTTCCTAGCTCAATGATTATCATTAGAGACATATGAGAGGGACAGGTATGAGGAGACAAGAAAATGTCAGTTACCAAGAAATTAAAGACTTCAGTGTATTCTAGACTCAGTCTTTGTGAGTGTGAAAGATCTGTAAATCTAGAACTCAATATGCATTTGCCACATAGTCACTTACTCACAAAACATATGCTGATTAAAACAATAGCAAACATTTGTTGAGTGTTTACTGTATGCTGTATCTATACTTAATGCAGATAAAGTATTTTACGGATAAAACATGAATATAGTGCTTTATGGATACACACTTTATGTGGATTAATTTATTTAAGTCTCACTACAACCTCCCAAAGTAGGTGCCATTTTTGTCTTCATTTTACATGTAAAGAAACTGAGGCATGAGGATATTGAGTAACTTGCCCACGGTCATGAAGCAAACGAATGGTGAATTGGGAGTCCGGCCCATGGAGTCTGATCCGGAAGTTTGTCCTCTTAACCTCAAGGCTAGTGGTTCTCAAAGTGTGCCTCCTAGACCAACGTCATCATCATCACCTGGAAACTTGATAGAACCCCAAGTTATCAGGTCCCTTTAGAGACCTAAATCAGAAACTTGGGATGGAGCTGGATGCTGTGGTCTGCATGGTGCAGTCCCAGCTACTTGGGAGGCTGAGGTGGGAGGATAGCTTGAGACTAGAAGTTTGAGGCTGCAGTGCACTATGGTCGCACCTGTGAATAGCCACTGTGCTCTAACCTAGGCAACATAGCCAGACCTTGTCTCAATAAAAGAAAAATAAAAAGAAAATCAAAATGGGGATCAGAGGATTCCAGGTGATTTTGCCATAGGCAAAAGTTTGACAACCACTGATTTAGATTATGCCACCACCAATGTTAAAGTATTTAAGTAAAAGTAACTGGTTCTAGACTTATCCTAGAGATCAAGAATAAACAGTATGGTAGACATAACTACACCGTCATTTATGTGACAGCCCTGGTGACTGTCAGGGATTCTCTGTTCATCATAACTGTGTTTGATTGGGATAATGACCCCTCTCTGGGGAGGAGAGCCCAAGGATAGAAAGGTGTGGGTGGTTCTGAAGAGAAGCAAAGGCACCCACCCAGGTGTCCATACTAGAAGTTGGCAGCAGGGAATAAATCCACCGTGGCTCTAAAACAGCAACATTAAAGCAAACATTAAAGCAAAGAAATTCCCTGGGCAGGAGGCTTGTTTTCTTCAGCAATTTGACTTCCAGGAAAAGAATGGAGGGAATTCCCAAGCAAGAGCAGGGCGTCCCATCCCAAGTGTGGCTTGGGCTTGTAGCAGTTGAGCTAAGCTGGAACAGTGTCTCCCAGCATCCCCTTCCCTGCATAGTTCCAGGCTGGCATGGCCCACAAGAGACATCTTGGGTGGAATTTGGAAGACAGAGTTGAAACAGCAGCTGTATCCCTTCTGCTCAGCTGACTGGCACAGGCTCCAGCTACCACGTGCCCACGTTGCTGCCTTTCTGTTGGCTCACCTTGTTGGTGGCAGCCCTTGGCTCACAGTTCCCCCATACTCTGCTGGAGCCTATTTCAGCTTCTCTGACAGTTGTGCCAGATGTTTAGTTCCATAGTGGAGGGCTCTAGCTTTCCCTATAGGACACCTACTTCCTTGAAATTGGAAGCTTTCTAAAAGACCTATGTGGGTTCCAATATGTCCTCTGGCTCCAGCTTTGGGCTCACGGGTCCCAGTTTATCCTTGCTTTCCTCCACTTCATATCCATCCTCATCCTCACCCCCAGAGGACCTGCCCTGCAGATTTCAGGCCCCAGAACCAGCCATCTACAGACTGTTCAATGTTAACAAAAAGAGTCAAGTTCCATAAAATATTTGAAGAGATTTATCCTGACCCAAATGAGGGTGACCATGGCCTATGACACAGCCCTCAGGAGATCCTGAGAACATGTGCCCAAAGTGGTTGGGGCACAGCCTAGTTTTATACATTTTAGGGAGACATAAGACATCAATCAAATACGTGCAAGATGTACATTGTTTCTGTCTGGAAAGGTGGGACAATTGGAAGGGGGGGAGTGGGGGGGGGGCCCAGGTGAGAGGTAGATTTAAACATTTTCGGAATGGCAGTTGGTTGAAAGAGTTAAGTTATTAAGTTATTATCTAAAGGCCTGGAATAAATAGAAAGGAATGTCTGGGTTATGGTGATAGGGGGTTGCAGAGACCAGAGTTTTATCATGCGGCTGAAACCTCCAGGTAGCGGCCTTCAGAGATAATACACTGAAAGTGTTTCTTTTTTTTTCTTTTTGAGATAACGTCTCACTCTATCACCTAGGCTGGAGTGTAGTGGCAAGATCTCAGCTCACTGCAATCTCTGCCTCCCAGGCTCAAGTGATCCTCCTGCCTCTGCCTCCAGAGTAGCTGGGATTACAGGCGTGTGCCACCACACCTGGCTAATTTTTTGTATTTTTAGTAGAGATGGGGTTGCGCCATGTTGACCGGGCTGGTCTTGAACTCCTGACCTCAAGTGATCCACCCGCCTCGGCCTCGCAAAGTGCTGGGATTACAGGCATGAGCCACCATGCCTGACTCGTAAGTTTTTCTTATCAGACTTAAGGTCTGTGTTGATGTTAATGCTTGTCAGCTTTTGCTGAAATCCAAAAAAGAAGAGGGTATAACGAGGCATGTCCAACCCTCCCTTCCCGTCATGGCCTGAACCAGTTTTTCAGGTTAACTTTGGAATGCCCTGGCTGAGAGGAGGGGTCCATTCACATGGTTGGCAGACCTTAGCATTTTATTTATTATTATTATTAATACTTTTAACTTCGTAAATTTTTTTGTTGAGATGGGGTTTTGCTATGTTGCCCAAGTTGGTCTTGAATTCCAGGGCTCAAGAAATCTACCTGCCTCAGCTTTCCAAAGTGGTGGGATGAAGGCTGAGGCAGGTGGATCACTTGAGGTCAGGAGTTTGAGACCAGCTTGGCCAACAAGGTGAAACCCTGTCTCTACTAAAAATACAAAACTTAGATGGACGTGGTGGCGCATACCTGTAATTCTAGCTACTTGGGTGGCTGAGGCAGGAGAATTGCTTGAACTCGGGAGGTGGAGGTTGCAGTTAGCCGAGATCATGCCACTGCACTCCAGCCTAGGTGACAGAGCGAGACTCCATCTCAACAACAACAGCAACAACAAAAACCAAAGTGCTGACATTACAGGTGTGAGCCCCTGCCCATCCCAGAATTTTGTTTTTAGTTTACGCTAACCGGCTTCCAAAATTGTTTAGGTCCTCTCATATCTCCCTAGTATACATCACTCTGAGTGGGTTTTTCTGGATGGACCCCTGGCTGATACACTGGCACAGAGAGAGGATACCCCATCTGGAGCAGACAAGGCACAAGCCAAGAGGGATCTGGGAACCAGACCTGAGGGAGGAAAAAAATGGATACTCAAGGTGTCCTGGCCAGGTAAACCCAGGGAACTGTTAAGGTGACCCAGTTTTCAGGAGAAGAAAGATCCACCAAAATGCAGTAATCTTCACTCTTTGTACCATTCTCAACACAGCCACAGAGTGATGATTTCCAGATTTGGTGGAGGGATGCTGGAACAAGCTTGTCTGACCTGAGTCCCAGCTCGTCTGACCTGAGTCCCAGCTCCACCCCTTATCAGCTGGGCAATCTTGGGTTACTTGCTTAACCTCTCTTTGCCTCAGTTTATTAACATGCAAAATGGAGATAATAATAGCTCTTACGTCACAGGTTGTTGAGATGGTTTGCAGGAGTTAATATTTGTAAAGTATCCAGAATAAGCCTTGGGACATAGCGAGTACTATTTACATTTCTTCTGTTTATTTGGAGATATTCACATTTACAGATGACTCAAGTTTCACTTATGTCCCTTGGAGAGTACCTCCCCCTTACTTTCCCTCCAGGATTTGCCCCAGGAATTCCCCTTTTGCCTCCCCCACAAGCATTCTCCTTCTCATCTCCTCTCTCTCTCCTACCCAAAGCCCTGTAACCACCCAGCAGGTTCACCTTGCCTGCTGCCTAGACAGAGCCAATTTATCAAGACAGGAGAACTGCAGTGGAGAAAGAGTAATTCGTGCAGAGCCGGCTGTGCAGGAGACCAGAGTTTTATTATTACTCAAATTAGACTCCCTGAGCATTTGGAGAATTTTTAAAGATAATTTGGGGGGTGGGGGCTCAGGAAGCGTGGAGTGCTGATTGGCCAGTTTGGAGACGGAATCACAGGAAGTCGTAGTGAGGTTTTCTTGCTGTCTTCTGTTCCTGGGTGGGATGACAGAACTGGTTGAGCCAGATTACCCTTCTGGGTGGTGTCAGCTGATCCATCCAGTGCAGGGTCTGCAAAATATCTCAAGCCCTGATCTTCGGTTTTACAATAGTGAGGTTATCCCCAGAGGCAATTTGGGGAGGTTCAGACTTACAGCCAGAGGCTGCGTGACCCCTAAACCATAATTTCTAATCTTGTAGCTAATTTGTTAGTCCTACAGAGATAGACTGGTCCCCAGGCAAGAAGTGGGTCTTTTTGGGGAAAGGGCTGTTATCAATTCTGTTTCAGAGTCGAATTCAAACTGTAAACTAAATTCCTTCCCAAGGTTAGTTCAGCCTATGCCCAGGAGTGAACAAGGACAGCTTAAAGGTTAGAAGCAAGATGGAGTTGGTTAGGTCTCATCTGTTTCACTGTCATAATTTCCTCTGTAATTTTTGCAAAGGCAGTTTCAACCCTGCTCTCAGCCCTTATGGAATCTTTTGAGCAGCATGCCAGCCCTCTCCTGGATCTTCTCTGCCCTGACCTCACCTTACAGAAACCAGTTATCAGCATCTAAAATCCAAGATCAAATTATCCTGTGAGGTTTCAGCGGTCATGGCAGTGGACATGGCCGAGGCAGTGATTGCAGCCTTTTCTTGCCCTTATCTCTCTCTCTTTTTTTCTTTTCTTTCTTTTTTTTGACAGTCTTGCTGTCACCCTGACTGGAGTGCAGTGGCATAATCTTGACTCACTGCAACCTCCGCCTTCCAGATTCAAGTGATTCTCAGCCTCCCAAGTAGCTGGGATTACAGGCGTGCACCACCATGCCTGGCTAATTTTTTTGTTTTTAGTAGAGATGAAGTTTCGCCATGTTGGCCTGGCTGGTCTCGAATTCCTGACCTCAGGTGATCCACCTGCCTCGGCCTCCCAAAGTGTTGGGATTACAGGCGTGAGCCACCGCACCTGGCCATGTCTCTTACTTATTGAACATCTGCTGTATATCATGCAGTTCACTGGGCACATAACATATAATAATGCTTCATTCAGTCTTCCCCACAGCCTGTTGGGCAATACCGTCTTTGTTTCACAGGAGAGGCAGTTGAAGCTGAGAGAGGTTGGTAGCTGCCCCAGATCACACAGCCAAAGAGCCATGGGGTCACATTAGGAAACCAGGTCTCTATGGGCTGCACAACCTCAGCCAGCACTTTCCATTACAAAACCTGCCCTTGGGTTTCCTAGTCACTGTCAGAAAATCTCAAAAAGGATGTGCACTGCTTTAGAGACAGGGAAGAAGGGTGGGGAGCTAGGTGAGACTTAGTTCTTTAGGGGCTAAAGAGAAGCAGAGGAGCATGAGAAGTGTCTAGGAGAATGCCCACAACTGGCTCACTTCCATCCCTTCATCTTCCCTCATGCCCTGTTTTGATGTTGGGCAAATGCCACCAAGTTCTAACAGTGCAATACGTATTGTCCAGGGCAGCAGAAGGGCAGGTGGTTGCTCCATGTTCCTAAGCCCGACTGTGCCTTCCCATTCGAGCTGGACTTCCCCTCTGGATTGCGGTTTTCAGAACCTTCTCGACCAGTGTGGAGAAACCATAGAAACCACACGGAAGGTAATTTGAGTGAGTACTTTTCTCAGTTCTTCCAAGGATGTTGCATCACATGCTGCAGTTCCCTGCAGGATGCATAAGAGTGGAGTTAATTCATTACAGAATATGCCCTAGGACAACAGGACTGAATTCTCTCAGAAAGAAAGGTGTTTTTTTTTTGTTAAATAAACAGAAAGATTAGTAAAACATATGCTATAACAACCCCCTATATACACACATACGTCATCCATCTTCAACAATTAATAACAACTTGTCCATTTTGTTTCATCTATCCACTCCCTCCAGTACTTTTCGGGGGGGTGTTGGGGATGAGTATTTTATTTTGTTTCTTTCTTTAGATAGTCTTGCTGTCACCCAGGCTGGAGTGCAGTGGTGTGATCTCGGCTCACTGCAACTTCTACCTCCCAGGTTCAAGCGATTCTTTACCTCAGCCTCCCAAGTGGCTGGGACTACAGGCGTGTGCCACCGCCCCTGGCTGATTTATTTATTTACTTATTTATTTTATTTACTTATTTAGATTTTTAGTAGAGACAGAGGTTTTACCATGTTGGCGAGGGTGGTCTCAAACTCCTGGCCTCAAATGATCCACCTGCCTTGGCCTCCCAAAGTGCTGGACTACAGGCGTGAGCCAACGTGTCTGGCTAGGATGAGCATTTTAAAGCAAGCTCCAGACGTCATGAAATTTCACCCACAAATACTTCAGTATGCAAATTTCACTGGTAAAAACCTTTTATTCTACTTTTTTTTTTCCTTTTTTTTTTTTAATTATTTTTTATTTTTTTTTTTATTGACATCTCACCATGTTGCCCAGGCTGGTCTCAAACTCCTGGGCTCAAGCAATCCTCCCACTTCAGCCTCCCAAAGTGCTGGAATTACAGGCATGAGCCACTGCGCCTGGCCAAACCCTTTAAAAATATGATCTCTATGCCATTATCACACAACAATGTAATAACGCTGCACATTGCACCAACAAATATAATTAGTAACATCTAAAACAATAATATTAATAAGATTTATGATAAATTAATAACATCCACTACCCAAACCATATTCAAATTTCATTGATTATCTCAAAAAATGGCCTTTTTTATAGGATCCAGACAAAACCTACACATTGATTTAGTTCTCATGGCTGTTAAGTCTTCGAGCAAATCTTTAATCTCTATAAACCCCAGTTTCTTCATCTGTAAAATGAGAATAATTAATATCCAGCTCTTGGAGTGTGTTGGTTTCCTTGGGCTGCCTTAACAAGTTCCACAAATTCAGTGGCTTAAAACAACAGAAATTTATTCTCTGGCAGTCTTGGAGGCCAGAAGTCCAAAATCAAGGCATCAGCAGGGCCATACTCTTTGAAGCCTCTAGGGAAGCATCCTGTCTCACCTTTTCCAGCTCCTGGTGGCTGCTGGTCATCCTTGGTGTTTCTTGGCTTGTACATACATCACTCAAGTCCTCACCTATTATAAGGACAGTCATCTTAGAGCGCACCCTAATCCAGTGTGTCCTCATCTTAACGTAATTATATCTGCAGAAACCTTATTTCCAAATAAGGTTACATTCACAGGCACTAAGGGTTAGGACTTGAGCAGATTTTTTAGGGAGTCATAGTTGAACCTATCACACATGATATTTGTATGGGGAAAATACAATACTGCTGTGGCAAGTAAGAATCACTTAATAAAAATGGTGGTAATGTTCAGTATTACTACTATAAGAATAGATGACCACAGCTCAACTTCAATTAGAACAGTTGAGGAATATGATGTGACAAAAGCAAATGGAGGCAAGGCAACTGTAGGAAACAGAAAGTTGTAGAGAGAACCTGGCATTTTCCAACATCAATTAGAGGCCTATGAGGAAAGGGAATTTGGCTTGGAGTCATAAGTTTATTTCTCTCTCTCTCTCTCTTCTTAGAGATAGGATCTCACTATGTTGTCCGGGCTAGAGTGCAATGCCTATTCACAGTCACGATCCCACTACTGATCAGCACAGGAGTTTTGACCTGTTCAGTTTCTGCCTGGACTGGTTCACCCATCCTTAGGCAACCTGGTGGTCCCCTGCTCCCAGGAGGTCACCATATTGATGCTGAACTTAGTGCGGACACCTAATTGCCATCATGCGCTACAGTCCAGGACTTCTTGGGCTCAAGTGATCCTCCCACCTCTGGAGTAGCTGGGACTACAGGCATGCACTGCTGTGCCCTACAGGAGTCAAAAGTTTAAGTGCTGCAACTTCCTCATGGGGAAGCTGTTTAACCAGAAAGACTAGATCTCAGAGCTATTTATTTATTTATTTATTTACCTTTTCTGTTCTCTTAGATGGCTAGATCAGAAAATCCCTGTATTCCTTGCCAGCTCTATTTTTCTGTGATTCATTCATTACCTGTTTCAAATTACCCCAATTTGGTCAGAAGAAACTCAGAATTTTGAAATGTTAGAGGCTTTTGCAAATGGAAAGTTGAATTGGAAGAGCAATCAAGATATCTTTGTAGGCCAGGCATGGTGGCTTGCACCTGTAATCCCAGCACTTTGGGAGGCCAAGGCAGGAGGATTACCTGAGGTCAGGAGTTCGAGAGCAACCTGACCAACATGGAGAAACCCTGTCTCTACTAAAAATACAAAATTAGCTGAGCTTGGTGGCACACGCCTGTAATCCCAGCTACTCGGGAGGCTGAGGCAGGAGAATCGCTTGAACCCAGGAGGTAGAATTATAATTTGTGACAGAACTTCCTGCATATGTATTAGGTTGTGCAAAGGTTTTTGCGCTTTTTGACATTAAAATGGTAAACCCGCCATTACTTTTGCACCAACCTAACAGAATTGAAGAACAAATCCAGACCTTCAGTCTTCATTTGTGCAATTCTAGTTCTGTGTGTTTGTTTTCCATAAGGAGAATACATAGTAGTCATTAAATGCTGTTCACTAAATATTTGCAGCTCTTTACCTTTGGGGCACCTGGTAGGATTTGGGTTATGTAGCTCTTTTTGGGTCAATGAAATTTGAGCAGGAATGACATGTGACCCTTCCAGGTGGAAAGCAGTGTGTAATTCACCATCTTCACCTTCCCAACGTCCTGATGATCAAGGAAGCCACTGCTGAGAGGACACCGCTGCCAGCCTGGGCCCTGAGTGGTGGCAGCAGCAAAGATGGCCCGCAGCCCCACCTTGGACATGTAGCAAAAGTAAGAAATAAATGTGATCGCTGCAATTTGGGGGTTGGTTGTTACTGTGGCATAGGCCATTCTATCCTGGCTGACACAGTATTTTTTTTTAATACTGAAAAAGAAGCTGGGCCAGGCACAGTGACTCGTGCCTGTAATCCCAACACTTTGGGAGGCCAGGATAGGGGGACTGCTTGAGGCCAGGAGTTCGAAACCAGCCTGGGTGACACAGTGAGATGTTGTCTCAACAAAAAATAAAAAATATTAGCCAGGCTCTAGGCATGGTGCCTCATGCCTGTAATCTCAGCACTTTGGGAGTCTGAGGCAGGCGGATCATGAAGTCAGGAGTTCGAGAGCAGCCTGACCAACATGGTGAAACCCTGTCTCTTCTAAGAATACAAAAATTAGCCGGACATGGTGGCACATGCCTGTAATCCCAGCTACTAAGGAGGCTGAGGCAAGAGAATCACTTGAACCCGGGAGGCAGAGGTTCAGTGAGCCGAGATTGCACCACTGCATTCCAGCCTGGGCGACAGAGTGAGACTCCATCTCAAAAAAAAAAAAAAAAAAAAAAATTAGCTAGGCACAGTGGCACATGTCTATAGTCCCAGCTACTTGGGAGGCTGAGGTGAGAGGATTACCTGAGCTCCGGAGGTGGAGGCTGCAGCGTGCTGTGATAGAGACACTGCACTCCAGCCTAGGTGACAGAGCAGACCCTGTCTAAGAAATAAATAAATAAAAATAAAAGAGAGGTTTCAAAAAAGTCAATTCTGTAGCAAACCAGGGCATTTCTACACTTTAGGAGCAAAGGGATTGTGATTTTTGGCCAGCAATTTAATTTCCCTTGCTTAACTTTGTAATTATCTCACATGCTCCCTGAAGCCTTAAAGTCAGATCTCTGCCTACCCTTCATTCACATCCCCAAACCACTTAGAGCAGAAACCAAGTTCCCACCTGCCCTGGCCTTCCAAAGTGCTGAGATTAGAGGGGTGAGCCATCACTCTTGGCCCCCAGCTTTCTTTTCTTTTTTTGTTTCATTTTTTTGAGATAGAATTTTGCTCTTGTTGTCCAGACTGGAGTGCAATGGATCAATCTTGGCTCACCGCAACCTCTACCTCCCCAGTTCAAGTGATTCTCCTGCCTCAGCCTCCCGAGTAGCTGGGATTACAGGCACGCACCACCATGCCTGACTAATTTTGTATCTTTAGTAGAGACAGGTTTTCTCCGTGTTGGTCAGGCTGGTCTTGAACTCCCGACCTCAGGTGATCCGCCCGCCTTGGTCACCCAAAGTGCTGGGATTACAGACGTAAGCCACTGCACACCAGCTTTTTTTTTTTTTTTTTTAAGATGAAGTCTCGCTCTGTCACCAGGCTGGAGTGCAGTGGCACGATCTTGGCTCGCTACAATCTCCGCCTCCCGGGTTCAAGCAATTCCCCTGCCTCAGCCTCCCTAGTAGCGGGGACTACAGGCACCTCGCCACCATGCCCGGCTAACTTCTTGTGTTTTAGTAGAGACAGAGTTTCACCATGTTGGCCAGGATGATCTCGATCTGCTGACCTCATGACCCGCCCGCCTCAGTCTCCCAAAGTGCTGAGATTACAGGCCTAAGCCACCACGCTCAGTCCCCACAACTTTCTTTAGGAGTCAACCAAACTTACACCAGGCTGTGTGAAAAGTCACAGCTTTGTCTAGTTTAGACACAAATCCAGGCAGAGGTTCTGGTTACGACAAAACACAACATCTGTCCTCCTCCTCCTTCTTGCCTCATTCATTCAATGATATTTATTGACTGCTACTGTGTGCCAGGCCTTGTGCAAGGCCCTGGAGAAAGGGCCCTTAAAAGCCACAGATCCTGCCTCCTGGCCACCTGTGCCCTTCCCTGATCCCTGCCCCTGCCTCCTGCACTCCTACCCAGACCTCATTATTTTCCTATCAATCTTCTTCTTCTTCTTCTTCTTCTTCTTCTTCTTCTTCTTCTTCTTCTTCTTCTTCTTCTTCTTCTTCTTCTTCTTCTTCTTCTTCTTCTTCTTCTTCCTCCTCCTCCTCCTCCTCCTCCTCCTCCTCCTCCTCCTCCTCCTCCTCCTCCTTCTTCTTCTTCTTTCTTTTTTTTTTAGATGGGAGTCTTGCTCTGTTACCCGCACTGGAGTGCAGTGGCAAGATCTCAGCTCACTGCAACCTCCACCTTCCGGGCTCAAGCCATCCTCCCACCTCAGCTTCCTGAGTTGCTGGGATCACAGGCGTGTGCTACCACACCTAGCTAATGTTTGTATTTTTGGTGGAGATGGGGTTTCACCATGTTGCCCAGGCTGGTCTGAAACTCCTGACTTCAAGTGATCTGCCTGCCTCACCCTCCTAAAGTGCTGGGATTACAGGCGTGAGCTACCATGCCCAGCTCCCAACTTTCTTTAGGAGTCAATTGAGCTCAAACCAGAAACTTCTGTTGCCAGATTATTAAATCTTAGGGTCTTTAGACAACTTCTGTGTAGTACAATGCTTCTCAAACTGGTTTCTGTAATGATATTCTTGGGCAGCTAAGAGTCTTCAGGTTGGGAAAACACTATCTCAAGGAATTAAAGATAATCTATAAAACTTTTGGCTATGTATTATTACTAAATATATAACATACCTTTATAACATAAAATAATTCAACCAAAGTAAAAATCACAAATGCAGGGTAATTGTGTTATTTTGGCATTAGGTGCAATATTTGTTAAAATGAGGTCAACAGATCCCAGGGCACAGGGAGTGGGGTGGGTTCTCTGGACATATTTTTGGGAGACGTGCATTCTCCAGTTTAAGAAGCACCAACACGGGTAGTAGATCCCAAAGCTGGCTTTATATTGGTTTGCTTGTCTGTCTTTCTTTCTTTTCTTTCTTTCTTTCTTTCTTTCTTTCTTTCTTTCTTTCTTTCTTTCTTTCTTTCTTTCTTTCTTTCTTTCTTTCTTTCTTTTCTTTTTCTTTCCTTTCTTTCCTTCCTTCCTTCTTTCTTTCTTCCTTTCTTTTTCTTTTCTTTCTTTCTTTCTTTCTTTCTTTCTTTTCCTTTCTTTCTTTCTTTTTCTTTCTTTCTTTCTTTCTTCTCTCTTTCTCTCTCTGTCTTTTTTTTTTTGAGACAGGGTCTCATTATGTTGCCCAGGCTGGTCTTGAGCTCCTGAGCTCAAGTGATCTGCCTGCCCCGTCCTCCCAAAGTGCTGGGTTTACAAAAATGAGCCACTGCGCCTGGCCTGATTTTCTCCTAAGATTTCTACATAAATATGTCTTAGAGTTTTGTTTATTTATTTGCAGAAATTTGCATAAGTCTTAAAGTTAAAAAAAATTTCCCCCCAGGATTTATACATTTTTCATTTACTTTCGTGATGTATTTGTTTACTCTAGCTGTTCTCCAGCCAAGCGATGTAAGTTGTTCAGTCTGTCTTACGGCAAGTACTTTTGTCCACGTAACTCTTTTATCTACACTTACAGTAAAATACACATAACAAAATGTACCATCTTAATCATTTTTAAATTTGCAATTCAGCGGCATTAGGTTCATTAACATCACCATCACCACCATCCCCCCTCAGAATTCTTTTTTCTTGCAAAACGGAGACTCTGTAACCTACTAAACACTAATTCCCCATTCTCTCCTCTCTCCAACCCCCTGGCAACCACTTTTCTACTTTTTGTCTCTGGGAATTTGGCTACTGTAGGTACCTCATGTAAGTAGACTCATATCATATTTATCATTTTGTGATTGATTTATTTCACTTAACAGAATATCCTTAAAGTTCATCTTTGTAGCTTGTGTCAGAATTTCCTTCCTTTTTTAAATATTTTATTTTTTTATTTTTTTGATATGGAGTCTCACTCTGTTGCCCAGGTCAGAGTGCAGTGGCACAATCTCAGCTCACTGCAACTTCAGTCTCTGGGGATCAAGCAATTCTCCTGCCTCAGCCTCCCAAGTAGCTGGGATTACAGGTGCATGCCACCACACCAGCTAATTTTTGTATTTTTAGTAGAGATGGAGTTTCACGATGTTGGCCAGATTGGCCTTGAACTCCTTACCTCAGGTGATCCACCCACCTTGGCCTCCCAAAGTGCTGGGATTACAGGCATGAGCCACCGCACCCGGCTGGCTTTGCCCATTTTTCAATCAGGTTGTTTTTGTTGTTATTGTTGTTATTAAATTGCCCAAGTAACTCTTGGTGGTTGTGTTTCTCTAATTTCTGCCCTTCTCTTCCTTTCTTTAATTCTTTATATTTTGTCACCAAGTGTGTAGCTTCTTAGACCTCTGTTGGGTAGTTTCAGTATTCATTTAGGAGTAAAAACAAACAACAACAACAACAACAACAAAAAATGGAAGAAAGAAAGCAAAATAAATGTAGTTGCTTCCAGCTGGAATCTAGTAAAATATGTATTTCACAACCAAGTCTTGTAAGAAAGGATAATGTGACTCATATAAGCTGGAAAGTTTAGGAGATTTAAAGCTTAAAGTAGTGCTCAGACAAAGTCATGTGGGTCCACCTCTTAGCTCTGTTTCTTCTGGTTTCACTCTATCCTGAGACAGCCTTTTCCAGGGTGGTTTTAAGATGGCTACCAACAGCTACTTTCTTCTTTGTCCTCCCTGTCCCTCTTTCTCCTCCTCCTCTTCCTTCTCTACTTCCTACTTTCCCCTTTTCTTCTTCAGCAAACTTTATTTTGGCATTGTGAGAGGAAAATATCTTGGGCCTCCAAACACTAAGCTAAAGGGAAAAAGCAGCTGGGAAGTGCTTAGAGCAAACCTGCCTCCCACTCTATTCAGTTATCCCTCTGTTCACTGAGATAGATGCATATCTGATTGCCTCCTTCGGAAAGGCTAATCAGAAACTCGGAAGAATGCAACTGTTTGTCTCTCACTTACCTGTGACCTGGAAGCCCCCTCCTGCTTCAGGTCTTCTGCCTTCACTTCGAGTTGTCCAGCCTTTCCAGAATGAACTAATGTACTTCTTACATGTATTGATTGATGTCTCATGTCTCCCTAAAATGTATAAAACCAACCTGTGCCACAAACACTTTGGGCACATGTTGTCAGGACTTCTTGAGACTGTGTCATGGGTGAACATCCTTGACCTTGACAAAGGAAGCTTTCTTTCCTTTTTTTTTTTTTTGGAGACAAGAGTTCCGCTCTGTTGCCCAAGTTGGAGTGCAGTGGTGTGATCTCAGCTCACTGCAACCTCTGCCTCCTGGGTTCAGGCAATTCTCCTGCCTCAGCCTCCCGAGTAGCTGCGATGACAGAAGTGTGCCACCATGTCCAGCTAATTTTTGTATTTTTAGTAGAGACAGGGTTTCATCATCTTGGCTAGACTGGTCTTGAACTCCTGACCTCGTGATCCACCCGCCTCAGCCTCCCAAAGTGCCCAGAAGGGGTTTCTGAGTGGAGATACCTCAACCTTTGACAAGCTTTAAATCAAAGTTAGCATGAGCTAACTTTATGGCTCAAACCAATAGGATAATTTGCTGAGGTCTGAAAGCACCCCCTCCAGAGAATCCCTGATCTCCCTTTTTTTTTTTTTTTTTTTTTTTTTGAGTTTTACTTGCTTCCAATACAAGGAAGGCAAGTTTTTCCTGCTTCCATGATGATGGAAGGCAGGTAACTCCTTTACGGAGTTTGGGTTTGATTCCAGCAGGGAAGATGAGTTTTTTTCCCCTGCTTCTAGGATAGTAGATAGCAGTCCTATCTACTATCCCACCCCTAGGTAAGTAACTGAATTGGGGTTTGTCTTGGCTAAAGATTAACAACCAGCTGGCGTTAATTTCTCCTTACACCTACAGCACTCACGTTGGAAACAAGTTTCAGTGCCGCCAAAGAAATAGCACTCGAACAGAAATTTTCTCAGCAAGGCAAATTTATTTCTGCAGAAGGGTGCAGCTTGCACCAGTCATGATCACAAGAGTATACCGAGTGGGGTAGGGTGTAGGGGTTCAGTCAAGATGGTGGGAAAAATTGTAAAATAAACACAAATCTTCTTGGAAAGCTGGAAGGTTTTTGCAAAAGCCTCAGGATAGAGTTATGGCTGAAGGCAGCCTAATCCTCCTTGAGCTATAGCAAGGGTAATTAACATAGGAATGTAGAGGAGTCTATCTAAATAGCTTGTTTACTCATGTGGTCCTAAGACTAACCTTTGACCATCTGCAGGTACATGATTGCTCTCCACTCGGGGGAGGGGGGGGATCGGTGACGGTAATTACCTTCTAGTGGTGTTTACTTGAGACTTTTGTCATTTAATGTGTGCCAAATAAATGCCAGGAGGGCCAGGGAGTAGGGGCCATGGTTGCAAGTCTTTACAACACTCTCTTAGGAGTTTGTAAATGGCCTGGACTCTCAGCATAATATCTGTGCCAGTGTATTTATTCATCTGTTGTTGGGTCAGGGTCTGCAGGATGGACCCCCGCAGCTGGTGCCCTGTGTGAGGATCACTACAAAGGAAGCACGAAGGACCCCCTGAAAATGAAGGTAAAAAAGGACCACATGGTTACTGAATAATCAGTAAGTCATTGGTGCCCACTCAGGATTTCCAAGTTCAGGGGGATTGTTCAGGCTGAGGTTTCATCATGGGACAATAGTTATCAGCTCAGCAGAAACAGTATATAAAAGTATTGAAACAGCTGCTTCAAGCTAGCAGAGCCTTGGTTTTGCAGGCTCAATTAAGGGACCTAATGCAAACTGTTGAATCCCAAACCCATGGTTCACTAGAAAAGGCACACTAGACATAGAGCTCTGGGAACAAGTGGGGAGAAATCTTAAACAAAATTATGCACAAGGGCAACGGGTCTCAGTAATAGCTCTAACACTATGGGCTTTAATTAAGGCAACCCTGGCTCCATTATACACAGAAGAGCCTAAAAAGGGGAAGGAGAAAGAAATGTCACCTGCCTTACCGCCTCCTCTTCCCTCGGCCCTGATATCACTGGGCCAAAACAACAAAGAGGAAACAGAGGTTTTACCTAAGCCTCCTCCTCCTCCAATAGATAGGAAAAAGGACAGGAGATACACCACAGCTATGAGACCCTGTCTCAGGCAGGCAGCATTAGAAGGGGAGCACTTAGCCTGCCTGGTAATGCAAGAGCAGCAAGGCAATCAAGTATACAAACCCATTTCTTTTAACGCTTATAAAAAAGTTCAGAAAAGGCATTAGAAGCCAGAGCTGCGTGGCCAAGCAAGTGGTAGGCAAAAGGGAAAGCTCAGTGGTGGGGAAGCTCGTGGACCTGGAGCCAGCAAGTGCTCCCAGGAACTTGGCTTGCATGGGGGCAGCGACAGGAAGCCAGGCCCAGCGCGCTGGGGCTGGCCTGCTAGGGAGGGGCAGGAATTGTGCACAGGAAGATCTGCCTGGCTGACAGCAGCTGCCTGGTGGTGGGGGGAAGGAGTGGCACACACAGAAAAAGTGGCATGGAGAGAAGTGGCACAAAAAACAGCAGCACCTAAGCAAATGCAAAGCGGCTGTCACCCTGGGGCCTGCCTGCTCAGCTCTCTGGCTCTGCGGGCCACCCAGAGCAAAATTTCATGTGTTCCTTGTATGCAAGCGACATCCCAAAGTATAATTCCCTGCTAAAATTTAAGTACAATTTAAGAATTTGAAAGACCCCTTTTCTAATAATAACCACTGCTGTTATCACTCTCTTACCCCTGACATGGCTCTCTCAAAATCCAATGTAAGTAGAGCAGTAAAGTTTAAAGGGAGAGAAATTACAAATTCTAATAATAAACTGCAAAATCTGTTCTCTGTCTTAAAGGGCAATCCAGCCCTGGATTCTCCCAGATAATTAACCCCTGCAGCAAAAAGTGAAATCAAGGACATAGAGCAAGCCATCTCTCAGAGGCAGCTAGATCGCATTGATTCATGGTATTCAATTCAATTGTTTATTTTTCCCACTAAACACTCCCCTACAGGGTTAATAGGACAGATGGCCCCTAGGCTTCGCTTCCTAGAATGAGTTTTTTGCTCACATACCAGAACTAAAACACTATCTCCCTATATTCAGTTAATTACTAAAGTCATCTATTCAGGTCACAAACAATGCAATCCGTTGTTAGGTTATGACCCTGTTGTCATCAGGATTTCTTTAAGTAAAAAGCAATTTGAAGCAGTATTGCCAGTATCTATTGATCTGCAAATAGTTTTCTCTGATTACACAGGATAAACACAGTATGTCCTCCCTGCTGATAAACTCCTTCATTTCTTATCTCATACTCCAGTAATCTTGCCCACAAAAATAGTTCACTCCCCCATATCTAATGCTTTAACACTGTTTACTGATGGTTGTGGTAAACATGGAAAAGCAGCAGTCTGGTGGAGACCACATAATTCAATCACTTGATCTGGGTTTACTAGCATTCAGAGAGCTGAGACTGGGGTCCTGATATTGGCCTTGGAAACTTTTTCCACTCAGCCCATCAATATTGTGAGTGACTTGGCTTACTCTGTTTATTTATTGCAGAACCTTGAAACAGCCCTAATTGAGCCCACTCTTGAGCCCACCCTATGTGCTCTTTTTTTCTGACTTGAGCAATTGCTAGATCAACATACACATCCTATTTTTATCACACACATTTGAGCCCACAGCTCTCTGCCTGGCCCATTGGATTATAGAAATGGAAAAGCAGACCTTCAGGTTATGACATCACTGCTTAACCAAGCGACCCAATTGCATCAATTTTTCCACAAAAATTGGAGAAACTTATCTAAGCAATTTCAGCTTACACAGAGACTGGCTAAAGAAATTATCCTACAGTGCCCAGATTGCCAGCTCACAGGCACATCCCCTCCTTCCACATGTGTTAACCCTAGAGGACTAGAACCCAATCAGTTATGGCAAACAGATGTTACACACATTCCTGAATTTGGAAAACTTAGATATGTACATGTATTCATTGATACCAACACTCATCTAATTAGTGCACACACCCTTCCTGGAGAATCAACCCGATATGTCATTAAACATCTTCTTTTAACTTTTGCATTTATGAGGCAGTCCTCAAAAATTAAAACTGATAACAGTCCAGCTTATGCCAGCTCACAATTTCAACAATTTTGTCACATGTAGAATATCTATCATTACACAGGCATCCCACATAACCCCCAAAGACAAGCCATAGTAGAACGTGCCCACTCCACCCTTAAAAATGTGCTCAAAAAACAGAAAAGGGCGAGTATGGGTAAAGACCCTGCAACACTATTGGCACAAGCCTTATTTACCCTACATTTTCTAAATTTAGATGACAAATTTCAATCAGCTGTAGAAAAGCACTTCGCTAAAACCTCTCGAGGCATAAAACCTGTAGTTTTATGGAAAGATGTGAACAGTAATATATGGTGTGGTCCAAGTAAATTAGTAAAGTAGAGCATATGCTTGTGTTCACACCTCCTCAGGTCCTCTTTAGATTCCAGCATGATGCATCAAACCATACCATGGTGTGTCCGGAATTGGTGGGTTCTTGGTCTCACTGACTTCAAGAATGAAGCCGCGGACCCCCGCAGTGAGTGTTACAGTTCTTAAAGATGGTGTGTCCAGAGTTGGTTCCTTCAGACATTCAGATGTTTCTGGAGCTTCTTCCTTCTGGTGGGTTCGTGGTCTTGCTGACAGGAGTGAAGCTGTAGACCTTCGCGGTGAGTGTTACAGCTCTTAAAGGCAGCACGTCTGGAGTTGTTTGTTCTTCCCGGTGGGTTTGTGGTCTTGCTGGCTTCAGGAGTGAAGCTGCAGACTTTCACGATGAGTGTTACAGCTCATAAAGGCAGCGTGGACACAAAGAGTGAGCAGCAGCAAAAGAACAAAAGAACAAAGCTTCCACAGTGTGGAAGGGGACCTGAGCGGGTTGCCACTGCTGGCTCGGGCAGCCTGCTTTTATTTCCTTATCTGACCCCACCCACATTCTGCTGATTGGTCCATTTTACAGAGAGCTGATTGGTCTGTTTTACAGAGAGCTGATTGGTCCCTTTTGACAGAGTGCTGATTGGTGCTTTTACAAACCTTTAGCTAGACACATAGTGCTAGACAGAAAAGTTCTCCAAGTCCCCACTAGGTTAGCTAGATACAGAGTACCGATTGGTGTATTTACAAACCGTGAGCTAGATACAGAGTACTGATTGGTGTATTTACAAACCTTGAGCTAGACACAGAGTGCTGATTGGTGCGTTTACAATCTGTTAGCTAGACATAAAGGTTCTCCAAGTCCCTGCTAGACTCAGGAGCTAAGCTGGCTTCACCTAGTGTATCCCGCACTGGGCTGCAGGCCAAGCTGCCCACCAGTCCTGCGCCATGTGCCCGCACTTCTCAGACCTTGGTCAGTTGATAAGACCGGGCACCGCAGAGCAGGGGACGGCGCTCATCAGGGGGGCTTGGGCCGCGCAGGAGCCCACCGCGGTGGATGGGGCTCAGACATGGCAGGCTGCAGGTCCTGAGCCCTGACCCCTGGGGAGGCAACTGAGGCCCTGCAAGAATTCAAGCACTGTGCGTGTGGGCTGGTAGTGCTGGGGTACCTGGTGCAACCTCCACAGCTGATGGCCTGGGTGCTAAGCCCCTCACTGCCCTGGGCCAGTGACGCCAGCCGGCCACTCTGTGTGTGGGGCCTGCCAAGCCCGCTCCCGCACCTGCCAGAACTCACGCTGGCCCGCAAGCACCACGTGCAGCCCCAGTTCCTGCCCATGCCTCTCCCTTCACACATCACCACAAGCAGAGGGAGGCAGTTCTGGCCTCGGCCAGCCCAGAGAGGGGCTCCCACAGTGCCGTGGCAGGCTGAAGGGCTCCTCAAGTGCCACCAGAGTGGATGCCGAGGCTGAGGAGGTGCCGAGAGCGAGGGCTGCTAGTATATTGTCACCTCTCAGTGGCGTGGCTAGGACCCAACCTGGTACCAGAGATGAAGGAACAGACCCCACAGGACCCGCAGCCCCAGACAATGTGGCTTCTGCAGACAACACAAGCCTCGGACATTACCTGGGAGATGCTGAAGAGGACAACTCAGGAGGCTGAATGAATTGTGCTCCAGACACAGACACCATTTACTCTAGATAATTTGTTCCTTGCTATGCTTTCTGTTGTACATTGCAACTCATGTAGGGTATTGATCCTTTTTATGCTCTCTCTTTATCTGCAACCTGTACCTGCAACACTCTATTGGGCTCATATCTTAGATCCACCTTTCTTTTGCCCTGTCACCTGGGCAGACACCCCCTTCCCAGCCTATAATAACATGACTGCTTGTCTGGGAGGGATAGAGTCCCCCATTGGGATCCCTCAATAATGGCACACATTGGACTAAGGTGCCAGATAACACTACATATCACTCCACTATCCTCCCACTGTGTGTAAGCTATAAAAGTTCTAACCCTTACTATGTATCTGCCCAAACACAATTTTTGGCTACATCATGGCAAAGGAAATGCCTTAACAACCTTAGCTGCAGGTAGCCTCAAACCAGGTAATGCAATCAATGCCGCTTTCCCAAACATTCCTTCCTGTGCTAAAGGAAAAAGCCAGGAAAGTAATGGATTTCACTTTAGCTGGGAGGTCTGTCATGGGGGACAAGCACATAGCCTCCAGTTAGGCAATTATAGCATCTTAGACTGGAGCCCCCATGGCCATTTGCAGGGCAGCCTTACTAATGTCCTCATCTGTCATGGCATCAATCACAGTTTCATAGTCACGTCCTGTTCCCCTATGATTTGGGCCAATTTGGGGATGGGATATCCCAGATGCCAAGTAAAATCCAAGACACTTTATGATGCCTGGGACATCTTGGCACCTCCCTTGACACCTGGCATGGAACATATCATAATTCCAGTAACAACTATACTATAACCTTTATTCATAATCACACTGATCAGTGCCTGATTTGCACTACCCATCCATATGTTTTCCTTATGGGAACCAATATTTCTATTACACTCCAAAACTCGACGTTTGTGACCCAGGTGCAGGGACAGGCTTGGTTTGCCTCATGTATCACTAATTACAATATATCCAATCTAAATATTACTAGTGTCATGGTATTAAGGAGACAATCTGAGGCATTCCTACCAGTCAATTTGAGATGCGCTTGGCAGGGTTCCTCTGCCCTTGCCACCTTAGAACGTGACTTGTCCCAATTCAGACACAAAAGATTCATGGTTACATTTATGGCCTTTACAGTCTCAGCCACAGTCATCCTGGCAACTGCTGTTGTTGCTGTGGCATCTATTACTGAATCAGTACAAACAGATGTCTTTGTAGATAATCTGGCCAAAAATGTGTCTAATGAACTTCTCTTACAGCAGGGTATAGATTAAAAAATTCTTGCGTGTCTGCAATCCCTCAAGGCTGCTTTGGAATACGTGGGGGAGCAACAAGATGCACTGGCATTCCAACAGCGATTAAACTGCAACTGGGAGCATAAACGTATCTGTGTCATTTCTCTACCATGGAAATCAATCAACACATAGTTGGGATGAGGTGAAACAACATCTCTGGGGAACCTTTCATAACAATTTAACAGTAGATGTAAAGCAACTTAAAACTAAAATTTTAGAATCCCTTCACACTTTAGATCTACACACCTAACAAACAGCCATATTGAAGGGTGTGCAAGATCATCTCTACTGGTTTGACACCCACTCCTGGGGGTCACTCTTTGACTGGAAAAGAATGTTGCTAATTATACTCATGATGGTCTTATGTTATTTACTAATTCTAGGATGCAAAGCCGGAGTAGGAGCAATGACCGCCACACCTGACAAACCTGTTGCTGCATATATCTGCACTCTCCAATCAATAAGATACAGAAAACAGAAAAGGGGGAGAGGTAGGGTATCAGTCAGGATGATGGGAAAGATTGTAAAATAAACACAAACCTTCTTGGAAAGCTGGAAGGTTTTTGCAAAAGCCTCAGGATAGAGTTATGGCTGAAGGCAGCCTAATCCTCTTTGAGCTATAGCAAGGGTAATTAACATAGGAATGTAGAGGGGTCTATCCAAATAGCTTGTTTATTCATGTGGTCCTAAGACAAACCTTTGACCATCAGTCCTAAGACAAACCTTTGACCATCTGCAGGTGCATGATTGCTCTCTACTGTGGGGGATGGAGGGTCGGCAACAGTAATTACCTTCTAGTGGTGTTTACTTGAGACTTTTGTCATTTAATATGTGGTGTATAAATGCCGGGAGGGCCAGTGAGTCAGGGCCATGGTTGCAAATCTTTACAGCACTCTCCTGGGAGTCTGTAAGTGGGCTGGACTGTCAGCTGGACTGACAAGCATAATACCTGTGTCAGGGTATGTTATTAATCTGTTTTTGGTTCAGGGTCTGTGGGATGAACACCTGCAGCAGGACAGGGGTTTTTTAATCCCTAATGTAGTTGGTTCCTACTGCTGTGTCCTTTCTCCATTGGCTGGAGTTGGACTGCACAGTCTAAACTGACTGGATTGGCTAATGTTTGAAATTGAACACAGCTATCTAGATGGGAAGGGGAGGGCTATCCATTGTGGTGCAAGGCATGTCTAGGCTTGTCAGGGTATGTCAGGGTGTGGGAAAGGTGGGAAGGAATATTTACCACATGGGTAACTATAGAAACTAGAGAAAGAACCACAAGAACAGGGAATTAAGACCTTTTGAAGAGGAATTGATCATCTCTCACAGTTTCCTCCTCTTGATTTTATAGTTTTTCCTCTTCAAAACACCTCAGCGTATCTTAGCTCTATTGTTCTTCTTGGGCGTCTAGAAGGAAGAGTTTATCTGAATAAGGCAGGGGTGAACTGAGGGAGGTTCTGGTGAAGGTCTTTCTATAAGTCTTTGCACTAAGCCACAAATACAAGATATGATACAAGAATACACATATAACGATTACAAGGGAGGTGAATATTGAGGTCATAATTCCTTTCCATTTCTCAAACCATTTTTCCATGAGGCTTGTAAAGGGGTCATTTATTCCAGAATTTTTAGCTAACTCATTTGATAAGGAGGTAAGGCCTTGTAAGGCTTTTGTTATTGTTCCATTGCGGGCGGTGTTATTAGGAATAAAAGTACAACATTGGACTCCAATCATGACAAAAATCCCGCCTTTTTTAGCTAATATCATGTCAAGGGCTATTCTATTTTCCCAGGCCATTTGGCTGGTAGGGCCTAATTGTTCAACTATTCCTTTAATAGCATCTCTAGTATAATTAACACAGTGTTGTTGATTATAAAGATATAATTTATCTAAGCTACATTCTTGTTTGCAGTTGACCACCAGAACAATATAGACTCGAATCCTGCAGCTATTTGATTTCAGGCTTTCAATTCATATGGTACCCCTCGTGATATTCCAATAGCATCTATATAAACATGAGGATCAAAAGATCTGTGAGACATCTCCCTTTTTACGATATTCTGTTTTCAACTTTCTTGGTTGATGAAATGCCAAGGTGAAAGGGATAACCAATTGAATTAGAGTGTAAGTGCCATTCCAGTTACTTGGCAGAGTACCCAGCAATAGTCCCCCGCAATACCACCACATATTTGCTCAGGGATGAACAAGGGCAGACTGATTGGTAAGCTCTTGAAAAGGCTTGGTTTCACTGCACCCTGTTAAGTCTCCAAGGAATGCTAACTTGTCCCCCAGCCATGAAAGGCATGAGGTGAAGTTAATATCAGGGGCTGGAGGTTGGATGGTCCTCGGGGGCTGACCCGCAGGGCTCTTGACCTCAGGGAACAGCAGTAAAAGAGTCTTGCATGACTCATCGCCTCAGACTGTTCTGTTCTGGAAGAAAGCTACCATATAGCTCATGCCTGGTCTGTGAGAGGTCCACTTCACGAGTGGAAAGGGGACAATTTGAGTCTCTGGCCTGCCTGTCACACAAGCATTAACAGTCACTTTTGTTTAGCATGTGAACAGAATATTTAGTCCATTCCAGCCAAGCATTTGTGTCCTGATACCCTGTTTCAATTGCTGTAATTTATTTTAAATCTTTAACCTCTACAACAGCTACTTTTGGTTTATCATTGAGTATATAATGAGAAAAGGTTTGGTTAGCGGAGAACTTAGGAGAGGGAGAAGCAGGTGCAGGAGGTAGGGAAGCAATGAAGTGCATTTCAAAGGATCCTGCGGGGTCCTTCCCTGAGACTTCTGCTCCTATACCATAGAAACAGCTTAATGAAGGGGAAGAACTCTGGGGAGCAGAGATGGTGATCTGTGCTGGATTACATTGGTTCAGCTGACAATTGGGAGGGGTAATTCCTTTAGTAAAATGAATATATAGTTTTAAGAAACTGGAAGTACTAGTTGGGGTGGTTCATCCTCGCTCTTTAGTATTTCATAGAACATTGGACCAACTTCGGCAGAGAAGCTCTTCTCTAAGAGAACAAGATTCCCAGTTCATACTGGAGTCTTTGTCAAACTCTTCCCGAACTAACTTATCCCGGTTAACAAATGCCCAGTGTGAGGAAAGCCAGGAAGGATGGAGATACTTTTCTGAAGTCAACTCTCCACAGGGTATAACAAGGCAAGCTTCAAAGGTAATAAATAGTTTGGGGTGAGCTTGACTTGGTTACATTAATGATAAGGAGACTAGTGATGGGGTCGGGGGAGGAAAGAAATACAGAATAGGAGAGTTAAACCCTCTTTAGCCTTAGCTTGGTAAGAGTTGGTCCTGGAACAAGGGACCATGATTCTGGGAAGAGTGGTGCCTGCTTAACTTGAGTGTGATCAGTCCAAACTGCCGTATCAGTTGTTAAGAGCACTAAATAAGGTCCTTCCCAAGTGGGCTCGAGCTTCCCTTCTTTCCAACTCCTGATGAGGACATGATCTCTAGGCTGGTGGTGGTGAACTGGAAATTCAAGAGTTGGAGTCTGGGCTAGAATGCCTTGAGTCCTAAGGAAGGAGAGGCCAGAAGACAGAACTAATATATAGTTTTTGAGAAATTGAGTGAGGGTTTTCCCACTCAAAGGCAAATAGGTCCCAGCTGTCCTCTGCTAACAAATAAGTCCAGAAGGCATCTTTTAAATGTACTACTGTAAACAATTCGTGGCTGTATGGGATCCTACGGATAACAGCATAAGGATTGGGAACAACAGGGTGTGTAGTGTGGACTATCTGATTAATAACCCTAAGGTCTTGCACTAACCAGTATGACCTGTCTGGCTTCTTTACAGGCAGTATTGGAGTGTTATAGGGAGACATACAGGGTTCAAGAAGCCCATCACGGAGAAGACCTTAAATTATATGTTTTAAATTTTCTCTGCCTTCTAAAGGAATAGGGTATTGCTTTCTCTTTACTACTTCCACAGGGGTTTTTAATTTAACATGAATCAGAGGAATCCATAACTTTCCTCGATTCCCATCTTTTGACCATATCTTGGGATGAATGTGTTCTTTGTCGGCGGTGGCGAGCAAGTTTAGGGAGGGGTGGAATTTTCCATGATTGGTTTGAAGACCTAAGCCTAATTTTAGCGTTAAATCTCTTCCTAATAGATTTGCCCCTGCTTCCAGGATTAACAGAAATTTCATACTAGCTGATAGGTTTTTATATTCAACTTCTATCTCCTACTTACTGGTTCCTTCTCTAAATCTGTATTTTCATTCATGGGTGTTACGTCTTCCCCCATCTCTCTCAGCCCCTATGTCCCAGCCAGGACAAAGCACTCTTAGTTGGCCTGGCAGAGAGGAGCTGAGCTACTGGCGGGAGTGTGCTGATGGTGCTAGAAGGCCCTGACCAAAGCCAGTCACACTTTTGCATGACCTCTGGCTGCTGTAAACATGTGGCTGGGCCGAAGTGAACAACGCTGGGCACAAGAGTCCTCCAGAGTGGTCCCTTGACCAACCTGTCCCAGCTAACCAGCTTACATCCGAACTTGCCCTTCTTCCTCTTTCCTTGCCAGCTTCACAATCATGCTGGGATGGGGTAAAATGACAAGCTTCTGTCTGCTTTAAGCAGTCATGCCACACTGCCAACAGTTTTCAAAGCATTATAGCCTTCAAAGAGATCCTTCCTTCCTTTCCTAATTTTAAGTTCCCAGGCTTCGCTTTTTGGTGCTCTTCATATGGCCTGGAAAGTGGGGGCCTAGGCTCTTTTTAGGTTCTGGCCCCCTGAGTACTTTGTTGTATGGTGGACAGAAGAATTTTTTCCTACTGCTTTTGTTTTTCTTTGTCCCTTCTTACACACATTTTTTGAGCCTTCCTAAGAAGTTCACTCATGGGACAGTGTGGGCGATCAGTCAGAGTGGCAGAAGAAATTATAGGAATAGAAAGAAGCAAACCTTGGAAGGCAAGGAAGTTTGGCATAGCTTCAGATAGTTTGGCTGAAGGCAGCCAGATTCCCTTTTCAGGAGCCAGAGAGCTTAGGGCGCAGATACATAGGAATGTAGAGAAGTTTATCTAAAGAGCTTGTTTACTCATGTGGTCCTACGACTAACCTTTGATCACTCATGGGCAGGATAGATCTCCTGGGGTGGGGGAGACCAGATTAATTACCCACAGGTGTGTTGACTCAAAGCCTTTTTCATTAAAACTGTGCCCAATAAATGCCCACAGGGACAGCTAATTGGGGCTGTGGTTGCTGACTCCTTACAGCACCTTCCTTGGTGTCTGTGAGTGACTTGGATCCCTAGAGGCACTTTCACTGAATATCAGTGTCTGGGTACATTATTCATCCATCATGCGAGCTGGGGTCTGCAGGACAGACCCCCAAAGGATGGTCTTTCCAATTTTCCATCTTTTGTAACTTCTTTGAAATATCTGGCCAACCGTTAGTAACAAAATGAAGTTTTAACATTCCTTATCCAAGAGGATCTCGGGATCTAGACCAGCATACTTTCTCATTTGATCCTTTAATCTGTCTAAAAATTCTATAGGCCCTTCATCTTGCCCTTGCTGTATATCAAATGCTCACGTAAGATTCTGGATTCGGGGTACTGATTCTTTAATCCCTTTTATTATCATTGCCCTAAGGTCTTACATATGTAGTGGACTGCATTGTTATTGTCCCACTGGGGGTCTTTGGTGGTGAATTTTTGATCTGCTGCAAATGTTTTGGCCAGGAGGGTGTTCACATTCTCAGACTACCATAGCAGCTCTACAGATCATGCTTCTTTCTTCCCTTGAGAAGAGGATGCCTAGGATGGACATTAGCTCAGCCCAAGCATGTAACTGTAGTCCTAGTAATTGGTCAATTTGGTTTGCTACCCCATAAGAATCATCTAATAGTGGCTTAAGCTCTCTTTATAGGTTTTGTACTTCTGAGCTGGTTAAAGCAGCATTTACAAAGCCAATGCCACCTCCTCCTAGGGGCACCTCCCTCAAGGGGAAGAGAGCTGGAGCTGATTCCCCTGAGGTAGAGGGGAAGAGGAAGCTCTGAATATCTTTTTTTCATTGCTCTATTTCATGTTAAAGTCCCTTTAGGGAAGGGTACTCAGGCTGGTAGTGAGTGGGCTCTTGGGACGATTCCCAAGAGGGAGGGTTATAAGGAGGGGAAGCAACGGGGGAGTGGCAAGGATCTGGGACAGCAACTGCTTGAGGGGGAGGAAAGTTAGGGATGTTTGGTGGGGGAAGGTGATCTAGTGGGTCCCAAGTCATAGATTGCTTGGGGTTAAGAGTTTCAGTTTCCTTAGAGGAAACATTCTCTGGTTTATGCTTACCTTTTTGAGGTTTTAGGGAGTAGAGAAGAACAGGTCCTTGTCACCAACACAAGGCATAATCTATCTCTTCTTGGGAAACTGGACTCTTGTTATTAACATGTTCTATTAGAAGCTGACAAATCCAATCCTCATTTGACCCAAAGTTTGGTCAGAAAACTGAGGGTTTAAGGATTGGTTCCTGGGTCCAAATAAAACAATAATATTTTATCATTTGTTGCTTTTTCTTACGCTTAGTCCTTTCATTATCTTTCCAATATGTTAACATGAGACCTAGGGGACTCTCAAGGGGAATATCATTGCTGTTAGCTTTATCCTTTTCACTCCTTATCTTACTTGGGGTATTTCCCATCTCAATGGTTTTGGGGTGAGGCTCTACTTCCCTTACTGGAAATTTTTTGCCTTCCCCACTACTGGAGGTTTGTGTGAGGCTCAATCCCCCCTACTGGAGATTTCTCACCTTTACTTTCTTCTAGAGACTCAACCCCTTGTATTAGGGATTTCCTGCCTTCCTTTTCTCTCTCTCTCTCTCTCTCTCTCTCTCTCTCTTTTTCAGAGTCTCGCTCTGTCACCCAGGCTGGAGTACAGTGGCATGATCTCTGCTCACTGCAAGCTCCACCTCCCAAGTTCACGCCATTCTCCTGCCTCAGCCTCCCAAGTAGATGGGACTACAGGTACCCGCCACCACGCCTGGCTAATTTTGTTTTTGTATTTTTAGTAGAGATGGGGTTTTACCGTGTTAGCCAGGATGGTCTTGATCTCCTGACCTGAAGATCCGCCTGCCTCAGCCTCCCAAAGTGCTGGGATTACAGGCATGAGCCACCACGCCTAGCCTCTACCTTCCTTTTCTCTAGAGGCTCAATCCCCCCAGTGGAGGCTTCTTGCACTCTTTTCCTTTCATTTCATCCTCTCTGGCTACTTCCCCGAAGGGAATGTCAGGTCCCTCTTAACGTTGGTGGGTCAGTATAAACTCCTGATGGGAGCCAAAAGGCTGCCATAAGTCATATGAAGTGACCACGGATCTGCAGATTGGACTCACTCACTCTACACACCAGTAGTACTTATTCACACACTTTCAACTTTCAACCTCCAAGATGTCCCAACCACCAAGGAAATACTTTGTCACCCCCATGGCATTTCTTACCTTGTTCTGTGCACAGAGTTGGCTGGTCACCATGGCATGTGATGATCTTTTCCCCCCAAGTTGTTGCTCTGTTTCTTCTTGTGTTGCTGAGAGTCTGGATTTATTTGTCACACTGGTTGGGTCTTGACTCCTTACCCCCAAGGCCACCGCAATGAGGCAGTGGGGCATGGCTCCTCACGGGAGAGGACTGGACCCTTCCCCAGAGAAGAATAGGTATCCCAAATGGGCCCCTAAATTTGTTAGAAACAAGTTTCGGTGATGCAGAAGAAATAGGACTTAAATAGAAATTTTCTCAGCAAGGCAAATTTACTTCTACAGAAGGATGGAGCTTGCGCCAGTCACGATTGCAAGAGCACACCAGGTGGGGTAGGGCAGGGGTTTTTATCCCTAATGCAATTGGTTCCTACTCCTGTGTCCTTTCTCCTGTGGGTTGGACCCCACAGTCTAAACTGACCCGATTGGCTAATGTTTGAAATTGAACACAGCTATCTAGGCTGGAAGGGGAAGGCTATCCATTATGGTGCAAGGCATGTCTAGGCTTGTCAGGGCATGTCAGGGTGTGGCAAGGGCGGGAAGAGTTGTTTACAACTCTCAGCATGGGTAACTATAGAAAGTAGAGAAACAAACAACCAGAGGAACAGGAAACTAAAACCTTTTGAAGAGGAATTTGTCATCTTTGACACTCAGAAATTGTATAATTTGTGTGATCATTGTTAGTTTTGCTTAACTGTTTTTTTGTTTGTTTCTGTCTTATTGGGTTTCTTTAATGTGTGTGTGTTCGTCCTTTCCCCTATCAAATTTGACCAACCCTCTAGTTCATGAGCGTGGAATCCTCCAGACCCTCTAACTCATGAATGTAGAATCCTCCACTCCAAAGAAATAAGAGCACCTTGCTCCCCTCAGGCTTTCAGGGCATTCTCAGGCAACTGAGAATCATGTGAATGTGTCTGGGAGGAATGCTCCTTAAGATGTGCAGTGGCTCTAAAAAGGTTTCCCCCTCAGAAGAATATACTTAGGATCTAATCTCAGCTGGCAGGAGCATATCAGGAGCTGACCCTTCCCATACCTTGAGCCCCTGACACACTGTGCCAGGTAGCTGCGACACAGGTGGACTGAACTCATTCAAGGGGTAATGGTCCCTGAAAAGCTAGGTCTGCAAGCTATACATTGTGGGTCTGACACACGTCCCGACTTGGTCAAATCTGAAGAGGAACTCTAAATTGTGGAGAACAAGGCCTCTGAAGGAGGAAGAAAATGGTCAGCAAAAGAAAAAAAAAGAGGAAAGATTTTTTTATTTTGACTACTAAAGGGGCATAATTTACATAGCAAGGCCACCTTTTTGCCAGCCAGACCAAACTGAAAGAGCAATGGCTGTGCTTCTGAAAAAGCAGCATTTTGTCCTAGCTGAAATATGGTAATGAAAATTTAAAGGATTTTTTTAAAGGGGCGCAATGGTTAAAAGTCAGCTTATTTAAAGGGTAACATCCAAGATGTGTGTGTGTATGTGTGCGTGTTTGTATTTAAAAGGCCTTCATGTTTTTCTCACCTAGTACCTTGTCTTTTTTTGAGCAAAAGTTTTTTTTCTTCACAGTTGACTGAGTTATGTTTTCACCTGGTTTTGTTTTGTTTTGTTTTTTTGTTTTTGTCTTTTTTTTTTTTTTTTTTTTGACTAGAATAGTTATTGCAACAGGTTTCTCCAATTTTTTTTGAAGATCCTAGATTTCAGTGTGGGCTCTGCCCAGAGCTCAGAGATCCAGTTAAAAGATAGATAGTCCCTATCTAAACAAAATTGTTCTCCTTATATAATCCTATGATAGATTTCTATAATTTTATGTTTGATTTGGTTCAAAGAAAAATAAAAGCATCTCCCACCAGCACCATGAGATTATTTCTCTCTGTACCTTATGATGTAAAGTTTGCTATTTGATTTTCTCTTGAGTTGTTTCCTTTAATATGCAAATTTAAGGATATTTAGCTGACAACTCTCTAGGTTTGTAAAGCAAGTAATCAAGAATCTGGGCACAGTGGCTCACACCTGTAATCCTACCACTTTGGGAGGCCGAGTGGGGGTGGATCACTTAAGGCCAGGAGTTAAGACAAGCCTGGCCAACATAGTAAAATCACACCTCCACTAAAACACAAAAATTAGCTTGACATGATGGTGGGTGCCTGTAATCCCACCTACTCGGGAGGCTGAAATGGGAGAATCGCTTGAACCTGGGAGATGGTGGTTGCAGTGAGCCAAGATCATGCCACTGCACTCCAGCCTGGGCAGATGAGCAAGACTCTGTCTCAAAAAAAAAAAAAAAAAAAAAAAAATCTGAAAATCTAAGATAGGAAAAAAAAAAGGGAGATTCTTTATGAATCTGTAAAATATACTTCCATCAGCATGCCTAATATGTCTATGTATTTATGTGTTGTATACACAATGTTTCACTACTACAAATACATAAAAGAGATCTAATTAATTGTCTTAAGGAAAAATAAAAGCTTTTAAATGAAATATTTTATCAGGAAAAAAGAAAAGACTAGTCAAATGCTTTTACAAGCTTATGTAACTTAAGTAAAATCTTTAATAAATAAACTAGCTTTAAAATTATTGGTAAAGTTATATTAGAAATGTCTTAGAATTGCCAGCATATTTTTTTTACATGTGTTAATCAAGCAATTTCATAGTTATCACTGCCAAATACTATAAGGTGTCAAAATTTGACGTAAGGGTTACAAAACTATGAACCCAGCTCAAAACAGAATGATCTTTGCTTGTGTAATATTTTTTTTAAGATGAAGTCTTGCTGTGTCACCCAGGCTGGAGTTCAGTGGTGCAATCTCAGCTCACTGCAACCTCCGCCTCCTGGGCTCAAGTGATTCTCCTGCCTCAGCCTCCAGAGTAGCTGGGACTAGAGCACCCACCACCACACCAGGTTATTTTATTTATTTATTTATTTGTATTTTTAGTAGAGACAGGGTCTCACCATATTGGCCAGGCTGCTCTCAAACTCCTGGTGATTTGCCTGTCTCAGCCTCCCAAAACACTGGGATTACAGGTGTGAGCCACTTTGCCTGTCCTGCTTGTGTAATTTTTAATAATAAGTAGGACGTTGACATTGGTTTAGTGAAAATAGCTGCATCTTAAATTTAGTAAGATTACTATAACTTCTGATTTTGTGGCTTTAGGCAGGCTAGTTCACAAGCAGTAAGGAGGCCTGTTTTGTGAAAGGACTGTTATGATCTTTGTTTCAAAACTAAACTATAAACTAAGTTCCTCCCAAAGTCCAGGAATGAACTAGGACAGCTTGGAGATTAAAAGCAAGATGGAGTCAAGTTAGGTCATGTCTTTTTTCACTATTTTAGTTATAATTTTGCAATGGTGGTTTCATAACTTTAAATCATGACTATCTCAGTTTTCATAAACAAGCTAGGTGAACAATTAAAATAATTAGGTAAATGTAATGGGATAAAACTTGTAAACAAACTTTAATAATTTAGAATCTAAAGTTATATTAAATTAGGCCAGTCATGGTGGCTCACCTCTGTAATCCCAGCACTTTGAGAGGCTGAGGTGAGTAGATTACTTGAGATCAGGACTTCAAGACCAGCCTGACCAACATGGCAAAATTCTGTCTCTACTAAAAATACAAAAATTAGCCAGGTGTGGTGGCACATGCTTGTAATCATAGCTACTCTGGAGGCTGAGGTAGGAAAATTGCTTGAACCCGGGAGGCAGAGATTGCACTGAGCTGAGATTGCACCACTGCACTCCATTTTGGGTGACAGAGCAAGACTCTGTCTCAAAAAATAAATAAAAATAAAAAAATAAAGTTATATAAAATTAAATAATAGATGTTTCATTATTTGGGTGTTTTCAAATAACTACATATTGTAGGAAAACATTATTGCTAAAAAGAAAAAAAAGTGTGTCCTTTCTTTAAAAGGTGAACAAGTTTTGTCTCATTCAAAGCTTCTTTAAAGGTATAAAACAAGGTAAAAGCTTAAAGAGAAATAACTTAAATAATTTTATATAAGAAAAAATCTTATACGGTAAATTTAATCCTAAAATAAAATGGTTGTTTAAGAAGAAGGGATGTTCAGGACAAACCAGAAAGTCCAAGCATGTCATGAATGGTTGGTGTAAGTCACAATAAGAGGATTTATATATGTTAAAAAACTCAAAAAACTTTTATATAATCAAGTTGTCATATTATTATTAAGTTTTGGTTTGGTCAGGGAAAAAATGAGGTAAAAAATTTTTTAATTAATGTTATTACACCCATGTAACTTCCTGTATGCGTTTTTAAAGTTTTTGTAACATTATGTTACAGTATGTAACCTCCTGGGTGTAAAAGGATGTCAAGTCCTGCTAAATCTTAAACACTGACAGAAATTAAAACCTCATCTTCAGGCCCGTAGAAGGTGCCAATAAAAATAAACTGCATTCCTAACACAAAGCCAGAAATTAAAGCCATTAACTCCTTAAGGCCCAGGGACCATTGCAGAAGAAGTGGACAGGTGAGATTTTAAGGACCGATTTTAAGAGATAAAATAAGTTCAGTTTCTCTATAAATTAATCATTAATGCCAAATGCACACTGATGCAAGACCAACATATGGACCCCTGTGTCAGATAAACAAGATTTTCTTAAAGCATTAACCAACTCCTTAATAAAGGTTATAAAAGGCTTATGGAAATTATGTCATATGATCAAGACTAAAATTTTATAGCTTGTTTACAAAATTTTAAAAAACAAATTTAATTGGCTTCATGCTGTTTTTATTAGAGCTTCTTGTTTGGAAAATTAAGTCTCCTCTCTCATAGAATGAAGGCTTTCACTGTTTTTTTGAAATCCTTGAGTTATCACTTTGTGTATTTGTCCATTTCCACACTGCTGATAAAGACATACCCAAGACTGGGACATTCACAAAAGAAAGAGGTTTATTGGACTTAGAGTTCCATGTGGCTGGGGAGGCCTCACAATCATGGTGGAAGGCGAAAGGCACATCTCATGTGGCAGCAAACAAGAGAAAAGAGCTTGTGCAGGGCAACTCCCATTTTTAAAACCATCAGATATTGTGAGACTTATTCACTGTCATGAGAACAGCATTGGAAAAACCTGCCCCCATGACTCATTTACCTCCCACCAGGTCCCTCCCACAATACATGGGAGGTGGCACAGCCAAATCATACCACTTTGGTTAAGTGAATGAATTTACAATGACCTGTAATCCTATTTTGTTATATCAAGTATTTTAAACCTTTTATATTTGACAAACTTTCCAACATCAAATTATAAATTATGTCTTTTTTTGACTTAATTAATCCTTTAAGATAGTAGAGTCTCTAAAATCCAAAAATGACATAATTTGGCTTATTTTATATAAAAATAATACAGGAAGCATTGCCAAATATGAAATGGTGTTTGGTTTTCTTTGGGTTGTATTTGTATAAATATGTTATTGGTATGTGTTCCAAAATTATGGGAAACTCCTATAATTCTGATATGACTTAGTGTACATTATCAGTGATAATCATAATTCTTATGTTAAAATTATTGTGTGCCACAGAGGTAACAAATTTCCTTGTCAATTGTGTCTTTGATTATGGCTGCCCTAAAATTTTTGTCATCCACAGACAATTGTTGTCTTGTTTTGGTCTTCTTTAGAAGGTGGTTTTATAATCAGCTATAAAACTCTAACAGGTGCTCTTGAATGGAGGTTTCTGATAACTTTGGAGATTGTGACATCAAAATAGAGGAAAAACTTTCAGGACTCATTGAAAGCTAAAATGTTGATGAGTATAAGCAGAATAGGGAAGAACTGCATGGACTGAACTAATCTTTTTGACTTTTTGCTTAAAATGTTGTTGATCCTTTGTTTTGTTTTTCAGAGTCTTGGAACTTTTCTTTTGAGCCATTGACAACCTTTAACAATTTAGTATATTCCTATGAACAAAATTTAGAGCATATTTGTTTCTCTCTACCTGATTTCTCCAGTATTTGGGAACCATTTGTGAGTATTCTTTTTTTTTTTTTTTTTTTTTTTTTTTTTTTTTTTTTTTTTTTTTTGAGACGGAGTCTGGCTCTGTCGCCCGGGCTGGAGTGCAGTGGCCAGATCTCAGCTCACTGCAAGCTCCGCCCCCCGGGTTTATGCCATTCTCCTGCCTCAGCCTCCCGAGTAGCTGGGACTACAGGCGCCCGCCGCCTCGCCTGGCTAGTTTTTTTTTTTTTTTTTTTTTTTTTGTTTTTTTGTATTTTTTAGTAGAGACGGGGTTTCACCGTGTTCGCCAGGATGGTCTCGATCTCCTGACCTAGTGATCCGCCCGTCTCGGCCTCCCAAAGTGCTGGGATTACAGGCTTGAGCCACCACGCCCGGCCGAGTATTCTTAACTTATGGCAATACAGTTATTTGCATAAGTGCAGTAAGAATCTATTTTCATTTGTAACAGGACACAATTGGAGAAACTGGTTATTTTACCTAGGATTTGACTGGAATGGTGTACTTTCCTTTAAAGAATCAAACTTGACTTATGGAGCCAAGAACGACCTTGGAAAAACTGGTCTCATATTTTGTGTACACAGTCCCTGTACGGGGTTTCTGATCCGTGGTAACTAAAGAATGTCACTTTCTGACAGGCCCAGAAGCCCCAGGTTTATCTTGGAACCTCAAGAGGAGAGGAAATTCACCAAACTCATAGGTATTTGATGGCACAAATCCTTGACTGGGCTCAGGTTTAAAAAAGTCTTATCTGAGATTCCTTCTAGGCAACAAAGTTCCATCAAAGCCATTTTAAAAACCTATGTAAAAAATAATTATTATCGCTGCACTGCATACAAATAATTAGGCCAATATAATAAAGTAAGGCAGTCCTACCATGAATTGTCTTCAGCAAAAATGAAAAACTGAAGTGAGAAAAATTATGTTTCAAAAACTATAGTACACCTGTTGTTAGATTCTAGTCTTGGCCAATGTTTTAAAATGTTTAGTATTTTCTACAGTTTGGAAAGAATTCTAATTTTTTCTTGGCTATAAGTCTCAAAATAATGTTTTCAATTTTTTCATGTTTTTTTCCCCACATGTTTCTTAATTTGGAGTCACTGAAAACTAAGCTGTGCTTTTGTAAAGTCCTGTGAACTGAAACTAGACAACTTAAACTTCAGAAGAAAATAACAGCAACCTATTGACATATATAAGCCACTTTCATACCTGCCTACAGATGTATAGACTTCAGAGTAATGTGGCCTATATCGATTTTCAGGATTGTTCTTTTGTTTAGTTTTGTTTTTCTCCCTTCCTCCCCCTATTTTTTCTTTGTAGGGCATGAGACTTCACAACCTTCTAAAAATGAGCTTTCCTAATAACTCTGGATCTACCTTACAGGAATAAATCATCCTAGCCATGAGAGATCAAACAAATCCTAGGACCAGAGGCTAATTTTCTTCTAAAACACTTTCTCCAAAATATTTTTAAAAAGAAAAGGGGGGAATGTGAAAGGAAAATATCTTGGGCCCCCAAAGTCACTAAGCTAAAGGGAAAAAGCAGCTGGGAACTGCTTAGGGCAAACCTTCCTCCCATTCTATTGAATGTTACCCCTCTGTTTATTGAGATAAATGCATATCTTATAGCTTCCTTTGGAAAGGCTAATCAGAAACTCAAAAGAAAGAAACCTTTGTCTCTCACCTATCTGTGACCTGGAAGCCACTTACTGGTTTTCCTCCCTTTGCTTCGAGTTTTCCCGCCTTTCCAGATTGAACCAATGTACTTCTTACATATATTGATTGAAGTCTCATGTCTCCCTAAAATGTATAAAACCAAGCTGTGCCCTGATCACCTTAGGCACATGTCATGAGGACTTCTGAGGCTGTGTCATGGGTGCATCCTCAAACTTGGCAAAATAAACTTTCTAAATTAGCTGAGACCTATCTCAGATTTTCTGGGTTTACAACATAATAAAGATTTATGGAAGAGTTTTGGGAACAGTATAAAGAATTGCTACATACCCTTTACTCAAGTTCCCCAGTTATTAAATTTTTAGCCCATTTGCTTTGTCATTCTTTCTCTTGCCCTCCTACTTTCTATATGTATTATCTGTTATGCGTGTGTGTGTGTGTGTGTGTGTAATGTAATTGTTTCTGAACCATGGGCAAATGAGTTGCAGACATGATGACCCTACATATCTAAATACTTCAGTGTTACCTAAAGTAAGAACATTAACCACAATAAAAATTATTAAACTCAACATGATACAATAATATCAACTAATCTACATATCTTAAATTTCACCCACTGTCCCAATAATATCTTTTATAGGAAAAGAAAACCACAGATTATTAATTGCATTCTATTATCGTTTCTCTTTAGAGATTGCTGGATTCCCCTCCATAAGGGGCATTTGGCATTTCCCACCAACAATTAAGTTTTTAATACTCTGATTGGGTTTAATTTGAGTCATGCATTTTCTCCTGAACCAATGACTATGGGGAAAGAGGTTTGCTGATGAACTTAGCCTCACTCACTTTCTACTCCCTAGGAGCCCGTGGATGGATTTAGGTTCACCTGAAGCAAGTGAGGTCAGACAGGGAGGGTGATTCCCCAAAGCAAAATTGGGGTACTGTTTCTACAGAATAGAGCTGAGTGAAAACAACCACCACCAATACCCAATAAGGTGGTTCATGGATGCCCAACATGCATCTATACAACAAAACAATAAATGCCTCTGATGCTTGGCTAAAGAGAGACAGTGAAATTCGAACTAGAGCACAGGCAGACTCCAACCTAATTCTTTCACTTTCACGCAGTAAATATTTTAGTTTCTTTTTTTTAATTCATAGCACGACTTTTTTTTTTTTTTTTTTCATTTGAGGCAGGGTCTCACTCTGTTGCCCAGCAGGCTGGAGTGCAGTGGTGAGATCATGGCTTACTGTAACCTCAACTTCTCCAGGTTCAGGTGATCCTCCCACCTCAGCCTCCTTAGTAGCTGGGACTACAAGCATGCACCAGCATGCCCAGCTATTTTTTTTTTGTATTATTTTTTGTAGAGTTGTGGTTTTGCCATGTTGCCCTGGCTGGTCTTGAACTGCTGGGCTCAAGTAATCCTCCCGCCTCGGCCTCCCAAAGTGCTGAAATTACAGGCATGAGCCACTGTACCCAGCCATAGTACAACTCTTAAGAGAAAGACTTCAGTCTATCTACTGCCTATGATTTTTTGGTTTTTAATTTAGTTAATTCTCACAGCAGTTCTAGGTAGCAGGAAATTGTACATTTATCCCACTTCTGAAAAGTCTGTACTAAGGCAGACACTTGAAATGTACTAAATGTGCTCAAGTAAATAAAATAATCTTAAACCCAGGTTTTTGTTCCAAACAATAAGTTTTCTGAAATTATGATCTTTCTAGAAGAACTTAGATATGATTTTTCCTCTCAGTTTCTCTTTTTAAAAAAGTCTTAAGAATTTTCATTGCTAGCATGTTTATTTTTCTGCCTTTTCCAATGAGGGAGTTTCCATCTTTCTCAGAAACTGGAGGGCTCTAGTGGAGAGTGATGATGTGTCATCGTTTCACATTTCCTCTCACGCTCATTTTTCTCCTGGTTGTAAAGCTTCTAAATGATCGATTGCCATCTTAACAGATTTGAGGCCAGTCAGGGTCTCCTCTGTCAGCACTGTCTTCTGGGGCAGTTTGTTTAAGCCCAGGAGAATTAATGCTCCCAGATATGTCTGCACCAGGACAAACTGATTTCTTACATTAGATCCAAAGTGTATTTAAGAAAGCATTCCCTGAACCTAAGTGCTCAGTGTACTTTGAAGCACACATGTTTGTTTACCTTAGTCATTAAGCCTCAGAAAGTCCTACCATTTCTTGAGGCAGGAATGCACTCTTTTTAAATTTTCTATTCAGCAGAACCACAAATGTCTAAAAACAGAAATCTCACTTAATGATTTAAGTCTGTCTCCATCCTTACTCGACAACTAGGCAACTATTAAACAAAAAGAGGCCCAGTACTGGCCTGCTGGAAGCTTTCCCTTCTGTGAGTTGAAACTGGGAAAGTGCAGGGAGGTATTGAAGTACGAGGGGAGGTGGAATGAGCCTTGTTGGTGGAGACAGGACCCCTGAATCTTCATCTAGCTGTAACCTCAGCCACGCCACTTATACTTTGTGGGGCTTAGACTATGATATCCAAGAAAAATACTTCAGAATTTATTTATTTATTTACTTACTTATTTTTGAGACAGAGTCTTACTCTGTCGCCCAGGCTAGAGTGCAGTGGTGCGATCTTGGCTCACTGCAAGGTTTAAGCGATTCTCCTGTCTCAGCCTCCTGAGTAGCTGGGATTACAGGCACACGCCACCATGCCCCGCTAGTTTTTGTACTTTTAATAGAGACGGGGTTTTGCCATGTTGGCCAAAGTGGTCTCGAACTCCTGACCTCAGGTGATCTGCCCGCCTCAGGCTCCCAAAATGCTATGATTATGGGCGTGAGCCACCGCAAATACTTCAGGATTTAATACAAAAGTCATAATTCTCCCCATATTGACAATCCCAAAAGGAGAGTTTTCCTGAGAGAACTACCATAACTTGGTAAAATTATAATTTAGATTCTTCCAGATAAAAGTCATTTGCATAAATTTCCTTAATGTGGTAATAGAACCAATCCCTCAGATACATTCTTCTGTTTTGTTTGCTACAGGTGAAAGAAGGCATATTCCTAGTAAAGGTGCTCTGTTCACTCAGCACAAGGTAAACTCAAGCCCATTTCTTTAAAAGTCTTGTACGGACAAACTATGAGAGACAAATCTTTATAAAAGAAAAGAGGGGAGAGGAAGATGAATTATTCCTTTAAAAACAACTCATCTGACTTTGAAATGGGAGGGTATGAGAAGGTCATTAGAGGCTTTTGGGTGACGCTGGCTACTTTTCCAGAAAACTCCTTGCCCCAAAGTAAATAGCAATTATGTCTTGGAACCCATATTTTGCCTACATTCTATATATATAAAATTGGACTAAAATGTAGAAGAATTTTGAAATAAAACAGAAACAGAATGGGACAAAATAGTCCCTAAGCTCTCTTAAAAAACAAACAGTCAAAATCAATTTTCCGCATTCCAATTGGCAACTCTGGATGCTCTCATTGAAAAACAGAAGAAAAAAACTTTTTTTTTTTGTTTTGTTTTGTTTTTTGAGATGGAGTCTCTGTCTGTTGCCCTGGTTGGCGTTCAATGGCGCAATCTTGGCTTACTGCAACTTCCTCCTCCCAGGTTCACGCAATTCTCCCCCTCTGCCCCCCGAGTAGCTGGTATTATAGGCGCCCACCACCACGCTTAGCTAATTTTTGTATTTTTAGTCGAGGTGGGGTTTCACTATGTTAGCCAGGCTGGTCTTGAACTGCTGACCCCAAGTGATCCACCCGCTTCAACCTCCCAAAGTGCTGGGATTACAGGCATGAGTCACCTCGCCTGGCAGAAGAATGATTTTTGATTTATGGCCTCTAAGTCTGAATGCTTGGCCTCCAGGTCTTTTAATTAAGAAATATTTCACAATGCATATTCATTATTTTGTAAAAGGCAAACAATAACTCTATCTCTGTTAATGTAACTTAGTCTAGATTGTACACTCAATCAGCTCCTTGTCCCTCACCAAATCAAAGTAAAATAATTTAACCACTAGAGAAGGTCTTAGAAATACTCTTGTTAGAGAATATTCATTCATTCATTCATTGGAATGTTTACTGAGAGCCTGTGAGCATGTGGAAATGAGCCAAAACATTGGCTAGGTGTGGTTGCTCATGCCTGTAATCCCAGCAATTTGGGAGACTGAGGAGGGCAGATGGATCCCTTGAGCTCAGGAGTTTGAGATCAGCCTGGGCAACATAGCGAAAATCTGTCTCTACCAAAAATACAAAATTGGCTGGCCGTGGTGGTGCACACCTGTAGTCCCAGCTACTCAGGAGGCTGAGGTCGGAGGATCATCTGAGCCCAGGAGGTGAAGGCTAAAGTGAGCTGTGATTGCACTACTGTACTCCAGCCTGGGTGACCGAGTGAGACCCTGTTTCAAAAACTAAATAAATAAAAATATATTTTTTAAAGGGAGTATTTTCTCTAGGTTCTCATTAAAATTAAAAAAGAAAAAAAAAGGAGATGAACCAAAACAAAGGCCCTGATTTCATGAAGCTGGATCTTATGAGGAGAGACACATAATAAACAAATATCTCTATAACATCAGCTGAGGAAAAGTGCCACAAAGAAAATCATGCAATATGACATAACAGTGCAAAGAGCAGGTGGGGGGAACATGTTCTGTTTAGGTAGGAAGATCAGGGAAGACCTACCCCCACCATGGTGACATTTGATCGAGACCTGAACGAAGTGAGGGAGTGAAACATGAGGTCACCTAGAGTGGGGGTTGGCAAACTTTTTCTGCAAGGAGCCAGACAGTAAACATTTTTGGCTTTGTTGGCCATACAATCTCTGTCGCAGTTACTCAACTCCGTCCTCGTAGCAGGAAGCCAGACACAGACAACATAAATAAGTGTGGCTGTGTTCCAATGATCTCTTATTTATGAGTGGTAGAATTTGAATTTCATGTAATTTTCAAGTATCACAAAATATTATTTTTCTTTTTTTCCCAACCATTAAAAACTGTAAAAAATATTGTGAGCTCAGAAGCTGTACAAAATAGCCTGTGGGTTGCATTTGACCCACGGACCATAGTTTGCTGATTCTTGATCTCAAGGAAACACATTCCAGGGGAAGCAGCAATTCCAGCCTGGATCAGGAACATGCATGACTTGATGATAGAGAACAAAGGAAAGGTCCATCCCGAAGCATCAATTAGTAGTCATTATGGAAGACAGCCCACTACACTCATTCCAAATGATTTTTACCTAACTTTCCAACTTCTAACTTTCTAGATAACAGCCTGTTCTATATTGAGCACCCTTTGAAAGACAGATACCATGTTCCAGATAGATGGGCAGATTAGGAGAAACATTTTAGAGGAAGTAGGTTTTGAACTGGTTTGGCTTTGAAAAAAAAATGGACAAGATCCCAACAGGTGAGTCTGTTGGAGAAAGAGTATTCTAGTTAGAGGAATAACCTGAATAAAGGCATGGACGTGAGTTTCACGGTGCAGGCTAGAGACTCTTGTAATCCCCATCAAGTATCGGGTGTATGTTGCATGTCCTAACACTTTGAAAAGCAAGCCCTAAATGATGGTACTAAAACCCTTGCCTGCATCAAAATAGCCTGGAGGACTTGTTAAGCCAAATTGCTAGACCATTCTCCCAGACTTTCTGATTCAGTAGATCTGGGGGAAAACCAGAGAATTTGCATTCCTAGTAAGTTCCAAGGTGGTTCAGATGCTGAGGACCCTAGAAGCACACTTAAAGAGCCACTGCCCCACAGGGTTGGCTGCTACAGAGGAAAAGTGGGCTGTAGCAATCTTATATTGCCTACTTTCAAGGTGGGGGTGATACCTGAAAAATTTGCCTGAGATCAGCTATAAAACATAATAGTGCCAGGTCCATCCTAGGCTTGCTTGTGTGTGATATATGGAGTGGTGTACATCATGCCAAGCTTTCAGAGAATCCTATGATGTCACCAAGGGACAAAAGAATTGGAGACATTTTGGAAATGACTCACACAGTGAGTTTGTGCATCCTCCTCATAAGTTAAAGGCCAAGATTAAACTCAAGCTCTCCAGCAGCTAAATATATCATAATAAGCTTCATATTTGCATGTACTATTGATTTTTTTTTCTTATTCATTCTTTTAGAGTGACAAAGCAGCACATATTTCTTTAAAATCCTTGACTTGCATCAAATTTCCAGTGATTAGCAAGAAATCTGAAAGGCAGGCAGTAGAAAGACCAATATGCCCCAAAAGAAATAGATTTTGGCAAGCTGGGCACGGTGGCTCATGCTTGTAATCCCAGCACTGTGGGAGGCCGAGGTGTGAGAATCACTTGAATACAGGAGTTCGAGACCAGCCTGGGCAACATAGCAAGACCTCGTCTCTACATATATTAAAAAGAAAAAGAGAGGGAAAAATAGGTTCTGGCCAGGTGTGGTGGCTCATGCCTGTAATCCTAGCACTTTGGGAGGCTGAGTGGGAGGATCACTTGAGCCCAGGAGTTTGAGACCAGCCTGGGCAATATAGCAAGACCCTGTCTCTCTATAAAAAATAATTAATTAAAAAATAAGAAAATTAAAGCAAAAAAGAGATAAGTTTTTAAGTGGAAACCACCAGGCCAGATGTGATGGCCCACACATCTGTAGTCCCAGCCCCTGGAGACTGAGGTAGGAGGATCATTTGAGCCCAGGAGTTCAAGGCTGCAGTGAGCTATGATGGTGCCTGTGAATAGCCACTGCACTCCAGCCTGGGCAACATAGTGAGACTGGTTCTTGAAAAAATAATAATAAATTAATATTAAATCCAACTAAATATATGGAACAAAAACTCAAAGTTTGAATTCAGATCAGTTTGATGGTTTGCTGAGCTTGTTGCTGACTAGTCTCTTCTAAGGGATAAGACCCTGTCTACAGACTAAGGTTGGTACCACACGACCCTGTTCTCCATAGCTGTGGCTTATTGGGCACTTGATCCAAGCATGGCCCATGTCAGATTGACCAACAATCTATGATGTGGCATGTCTTAGAAACCTGAGCTGGGCCAAATTCCTCATTGAGGAACTGGTAGTTAGGAAATAGAGGGAGACTGGGCTATTTTGCCCTGAGAGCTAGCATAAGGCTCCTGTGGGCCATGTGCAATGCGTGAGTATGAAGAGGCTTAGCCATAAAGGGAGGAGGACAGAGTGGACAGATTCACAAGAAAGCAGCAGAGAGGCTGTGAGCAAGAGAGCCTGTGACCACTGGGGGAAAGGAATAGACTGGTTGTGGATGATTCTGTAGTTCCAGCGCACACGTGTCCTTAAAGTCAGCTCCCTTTTCCTTGAAATATAACTAACTCGTGGGTTTCTTTCCTCAACCAAAGAGTCCTAATGCAAACCAGTAGCTCTTTTCAATGAGAAAAAAAATTGACTATTAACTACCATTGTTTCTAATTAGAAAAGCAAGCCAAAACTACATTATTTTAATACATTCCAGCTTATATACAGAAAAAACATGGTTTAGTAGCAAGTGTGGATCTGGTTTTTGTGGGGCCTGAACTTTATACAGATTACAGATACAGATCTTTTAGAAAAGAATGCCAAATTATAGGTAAAAAATAGGTAGAGGGTCCAGGAGGGGCCTGTGAAAGTCAGGAGCCTTGAACCTGAGCTTCACTGACTGCATGGTAAATTCAGCTCTGTTTAGAAGAAAGAACATGATCCTAAAGCTAATGTGGCCTTAGGCACTTTTTAAATTTAAATAACAACATTTAACTTAAATAAAAAGTGGACCCCAGAAAATTACATAGTGTTCCCATACTTTGGTTGATTGCTTTTTAAGCTGTCGCAAATGAACTTTTCATGGCCAGGACCAGTACTTTTAAAGGGATGAAATAAAAGGGAATAGAAAGGAAAGCCTCACGGTGCATCATATGATATAAGGATGACTATTGTAGTGTGAGACTTTTGTTTCCATTTTATAAATATATAAGTCAGTGACTCGCAAACTCTTTGGTCTTAGAATCTCTTTGTTCTCTTAAAATATACAGAGGACTATTATTGTTGTTGTTTTTAGAGACAGGTTCTCACTCTGTCACCCAGGCTGGAGTGCAGTGGTGTGATCATAGCTCACTGCAGCCTTCATGTCCTGTGCTCAAGTGATCCTCCCTCTTCAGCCTCTCAAATAGCTGGGATCACAGGTGCTTGCCACCATGCCAGACTAATTTTTTCTTTTGTGTGTGTGTGGAAACTGGGTCTTGCCCAGGCTGGTCTCAAGCTCCTGGCCTCCAACGATCCTCTTGCTTCAGCCTCCCAAAGTGTTGGAATTACAGGCGTGAGCCACCACATCTGGCCCAGAGGAGAATTATTTAAGGTTAGCACCTAGAATTAAAAAATACACACACACACATAGCCCCAAAATGTTTTTGTTTATGTGAGATGTATCTGTTGATATTTACTGTATTAAAAATTAAAACTAAGGCCAGGCATGCTGGCTCATACCTGTAGTCCCAGCACTTTGGGAGGCCGAGACAGGCAGATCACCTGTGGTCAGGAGTTTGAGACCAGCCTGGCCAACATGGTGAAACCCCGTCTCTACTAAAAATACAAAAAAAAAACCACAAAAACCAAAACCTAACTGTGCATGGTGGTGCACGCTGGAAGGCGGAGGTTGCAGTGAGCTGAGATCACGCCACTACACTCTAGCCTGGGCAACCGAGGGAGACTCTGTCTGAAAAAAAAAAAAATTAAAACTAAGAATTAAAAGTACATATATTTATTAATTGTTTTTTAGAGAATGGAATAGTAAAATCGCAAGCAGTGAAGACATTTAAGGAGGCATCGAAACCCCTCAAATGTAAGAGAATCACATTTCTTTCTGACATTACAAAGGCTCTTTTTCTAAACGCTTAATGTGGGGAGGATCTGATTAACACAACAGGAGAAAAAGAGTGAAAGAACTATGTTGCCAGGAGGTGGCGCCTGCATGCAGCTGGGAGCCAGGAGGAAAATGAGGGGGCAGACACGCAGACTTCCTGAGATGAGAGGTTCCCAAAGGATGCTGGCAGCAAGGAAACTTCAGGACGAGGGCGGGGGATCTTCCTGGCCCAACAGCAAATCAGAAAACGGAAGAACAGCTTTTTTCCATCCCTCTTTACCGCCCCAGTGTAAGCAAGTGGTTTTCAAATTCCTTGGGGTGCAGAAGAATCACTGAAGATGTGTTGAAAATGTAAATGTGATGATGGGACCCACATCAAGATTTAGAGCTGCAAAGTCTGCATTCTAGGAAGCTTCCCAGAGGATCCTGATATAGGTGTGGTCCTCAGACCACAGCCGTAATTATTTTAGGAGAAAGGAGCAAACTTTACAGCCCTAGATTTGCATGTGAAAAAACTGACATCAAATTTCACCTCTCAGTTGACAAAGGCCTCTCACATCTATTTAAGATGCAGAATTACCCTTTTATACATGTGGCAACCGAGAAGCCTGAGCCAGCCCACAACCAGAGCCCTCAGCTTTCAAATCCAGTGCCCTTGTCTTAGCCCCAGGCAGCATCTCCAGGGCCCCTGGTTAACAAGGATACCAGACCCGGATTACCTTGGTGGTTCTCAAAACATGGTACCTGGACTAGAATCACCTGGAACTTGTTAAAGCATAATTTGGGGGGCCCCCCTTCCAGACCTGCTGAATCAGAGACTCAGGGGTGGGCCTACCATCTTGTGTTTAATAACCTGCCCAGTGATGCTGAAGATGTAGGCTGAAGTGCTGGGTTACCTTGGCCAGACCCTGGTACCTAAGTCATCCTCAGCATCCAGATCCTCGGGGCATACTGCCAAGTGGAGCCAGCCACTGGAGAAATCATGGTGGATGGAGTGGGGTGAAGGAGTGGACTAGAGAGGGCCTGTTTCTAAACCTTTCCCTGTGGTCAGGCATAAACCAGTGCTTTGGGGGACTGCCTATGTTTTCTGCTTCTCTGCCTTGACACACTGTGCCCTTATTTCCATGCTGCCCCCCCGAAAATTGATCTGATATCAGATAAATGTGTATCTGACTCAGCCCTACCCCTTCTCTTCTGCAGGCCATATGGTTGCTGCTGACCTTCAGCTCCAACCCCCACTCAGGTCTTGGCACAAGCTGGCCCTAAGAGGGAGGGCTTGAAGGAGCACCAGCCCCACCCTTGGGGAAGTAATTCATCGTCCTCATCTGCCTGCCTGGATCTCTGCTGCTGGCTAACACATGCTTCTAATCATGGCTGTTTGGCTCTTGAAAGCTGAGAATTCCCCGCCCCCACTTGGAGATACCTGATACCTTGTCTTGTCTGCAGAGCCAGGCTCACAAATCTCCTTGGTGACATCTTTCCAATTACCCATCCTACCTCTTTACAGGAAGTGAGCAAGGTCTTCCTTTGGGCTCCTGTGACACCTTCAGCTTACCTCACAGCATTCCCTCACTCTATTATAATTCTTTATTTACTCTCTAAAGTCCTTATTAGATTCCTAGCCCCAGGCAGAGCATCAGTAAATGTTCCTTAGGTGGGATGAACTTTCGATTTCCTCCTAATCACAGGCCGAGATCAGTGCACTGCCTTTTATGTATCTGGATTCCTGCTACCTAGAGAGGCAATGCAGGAGCTCAACAAATGAGGGTGACCATGAAGGTGGAAGAGAACCAGAGCAGGCATTATTGCCTCCTGGGTCTTTCCCACACTGCATTGAATGCTTGAGACCCTTCCTGCACTCCCCCTTCCTTTTACCTTTTTAGGAACCAGTGTCCTGTCCCTGGAGCCTTGCTCTCCAAATCTTGGCTGCCAAATCTTGCAAACTGTTGAGAGAATAGCAGAAAGGATTCTGAACAAGGAGATCAAATAATTTATCACTCAAACTGGGGCACTTTGGAGAGTGAACGGGGTAGTATTAATAATGACAACAGGCAGCAGGGCGCGGTGGTTCACGCCTGTAATCCCAGCACTTTGGGAGGCCGAGGCCGGCGGATCACGAGGTCAGGAGATCGAGATCATCCTGACTAACATGGTGAAACCCCGTCTCTACTAAAAAAAAAAAATACAAAAAAAATTACCCAGGCATGGTGGCAGGCTCCTGTAGTCCCAACTACTCTTGAGGCTGAGGCAGCAGAATGGCATGAACCCGGGAGGTGGAGCTTGCAGTGAGCCGAGATCGCGCCACTGCACTCCAGCCTGGGCGACAGAGCGAAACTCTGTCTCAAAAAAAAAAAAAAAAAAAAAAATTCAGCATGCATAAATAGGAGTGTCACAGGCAAATTGGGAGATTGGGAGACATGGACACCCTATCTCTGAGCCACGGGGTGGCGTGGCCCACCTGTGTTCAGGAGCTGGGTTTGGCTCAGCTGGGCGCAGACAGTGAAAGAAGTCTCATGGCTGAGGCAGACAGCATTTTCCATGAAAACTAGTGCCAAAGTTTGAACTATGGGCAGGCCAGAATAATGAAATCTCAAAGGTCATTTGACCCCCAGCTGCCTCAGTAATGTCTTCATTTTGGGCAAGTCCTCTCCCTTCTCAATGGGCCCCCACAGTTAGAGCTCTCTATCTCCAGCATGTCCCGATGTTGAGGGACCCCAGGAAGTCACTGACCTAGTTACAATCCTCAACCTGTCTAGCCTTTGTCTAAAAATCATTTTCAGGTGCTCTCTTTTGGGCCACACAATGGCTTTCTGGGAGGAGAGTGCTTGGAATGACGGGACACCTGGACACCGGTCACAGAAACACACGACACAGCAGAGTGTGAATGAAAGGACTTCTGTGTGAGTAAGCATCCCCTCCCCCACACTGGGCAGTATTTTACATGATTAAATGTAATCATGCTTACCATTTATTTTCTTACTGCACCAAATTAGAGGGTGAAATTATCCTTATAACAAAAGGATTCCCCAGGTTACAAAAGGATCCCTGTAAGAAGAAGCTTCTCCTGTGTATGTTTATAGATCTTTAAATGCTCAGCAGAGGGAGAAAGTAAAAGCTGAAGGATTCCAAGTCACTGCTTATTAAATATTGCTAAAAATTAAGATGAAGGGAATCTTGGCCAGGTGTGATGCCTCATGCCTGTATTCCCAGCAATTTGGGAGGCCAAGGCGGGTGGATCACCTGAGGTCAGGAGTTCGAGACCAGCCTGGCCAACATAGAGAAACCCCATCTCTATTATAAATCCAATGTCTTGCTGATGTTCCAAATACAAAAATTAGCCAGGCGTGGTAGTGTGCGCCAGTAATCCCAGATACTCAGGAGGTTAAGGCAGGAGAATCACTTGAACCTGGGAGGTGGAGGTTGCAGTGAGCCAAGATTGTGCTACTGCACTCCAGCCTAGGTGGCAGAGTGAGACTCTGTTTAAAAAAAAAAAAAAAAAAAAAAAAAAGCAGCGATTCTGAAATTATGATGTTCAAATGTATTTTCCTATGTTTAGCTTTAAATGGTCATTTCACCAGTAACGTTTTCTACTTTACTGGGTAGAAAGCTAAAGTGCCAGACGTCCAGCTCAATACTCGACCCAGAGAGCATGAGTTAGGTGACTGGCCCTAATCCACACCATTAGAAAGAGGCAGAGCTAGGGCTCGAACTCAGTCCCCAGGCACAAAGTCCAGTCTGAGGCCTTCAGTCCTACCCCACCGCTCATCCAGGGCTGCCTGAGCCCCCAGCTTGCAGCCTCCAGCCCCTTCGCACCCATCGACCCCTTCCTGGGTCTCTTACAGGTGGGAGCAGTACTGTCCATGACCATGAATCATTAATCACCACCTGATCACGAATCTCAAGGGCTTTGTCTACAGGAGTCGGAATGGTGCTTCCAACTGCTCTAAGGCAGAATGGGAACACCGCGTCTCAGCGCCCTCCAAGGCCCGCGTGTGCTACCCCCGCGTGGAACTCCGGACATCTAAGCACACCCAGTCCTCACTGCAGCACCGCATCCCACCGGCAGGGAGCGCTCCTCCTTCTCCAAAGAATGAATCGCCTTCCCTCTTCAGGGCCTACCTCATGAGGTTCCCGGGCCTGGAAAACTCTTGCCCGTGCTGGGTTAACTACGATTACCTCTCTATAGGCTGAAAGCTCTATGCATGCTTTTTGTGCTCATCTGTTGGGTTTACTACCCTCTCTTAAGCACTTAAGTGCTAAAGATCTAGTACCTGGTACATAATCCCCTGTTGAGTGACAGCTTTTAGGTGTTCTTTTCTGGCAGCCGAATAGAGACTTCCTGCAGCAGCTGCTGAAGTGGGAAAGCTTTCAACACCACCATGTAATATGGAATTTCTCCAAAATTCTGTTACCTTTGTACCACTATGAAATGAAAAGTCAACAGGACACATCGCAAAGCCAGTCATCAAATAATGCATATTATATTTATCTGAAGTTCAAAAGTAGGTAAAACAAATGAACTATGATCATTTTTGACTTATTATTATGATTATTATTTTAAGACAAGGTTTTGCTCAGGCTGGAGTGCAGTGGCGCTATCTCAGCTCACTGCGACCTCTGCTTCCCGGGTTCAGGCATTTCTCCTGCGTCAGCCTCCTGAGTAGCTGGGACTACAGGTGCGCGCCACCACACCCAGGTAATTTTTGTAGTTTTATTAGAGATGGGGTTTCACCATGTTGGCCAGGCTGGTCTCCAACTCATGAGTTCAGGCAATCCTCTCGCCTCAGCCTCCCAAAGTGCTGGGATTACAGGTGTGAACCACCGTCCCAGACCTTTTTGATAATTATTTACAAATAAAAGAGGTAAGTAAAATTTCCTTAAGACCCTGAATTTCTAAACAATACTCATTAGTTTCTTTTACAATATGTCATATAAAGACCTCCCTGGAAGAAGATCCTATTCACAAATGCAATAAAAAAATACAAGCTATCAAAAAAAAAAAACCCAAAAAACAACCAAACATAATCAACATAAACAACCAGACAAAGACATAAACTACCTAGGAACAAACTTAAAAATAAATGCAAAGCTGGGTGAGTGGCTCAATGCTTATAATTCCAGTGCTTTGGGAGGCTGAGGCAGGAGGATCAATTGAAGCTAGGAGTTCAAGATTAGTCTGGCAATATATCGAGAACTGCCTCTCTACAAAAAATTAGAAAAAGAAAAATAGCCTGGTGTGGTGGTTCAAGTCTATGGTCCCAGGTACTTGGGAGGCTAAGGGGGGAGGATCACTTGAGCCTCAGAGATTGAGGCTTCAGTGAGCTACAATCATATTACTGCACACCAGCCTGGACAACAGAGCAAGCCCTCATCTTTAAAAATATAAGAGTAGAAATACATAAATGCGTAGAACTGATATGACGAAAACTATAAAACTTTCCAAGAGACATGAAAATTTTAATAATACTGAATGACAATTCTCAAAATCAAGATATTCATCGTAGCATTATCCATAATAACCTAAAATTAGATAAAATCCAAATATTCATCAACAGCAGAATAGATGAATAAATTGTTGTATATTCACACAGCAATAAAGAATGAAATCCTGCTAAACCCAACAACATGGATGAATCAGACATAATGATGAATGGAATAAGCCAGTCATCAAATAATACATATTATATGATCCATTTAGCTGAAGTTCAAAAGTAGGTAAAACAAATCAAGGGTGATAGAAATTGGAAGACTGGTCACCTTTGAAGGAAGTAATGACCAGTGGAGGGCACAAGGGAGGCTTAAGGAGTGATGGTTACACATGAGTATTCACTTTTGAAAAATTAAATATTAGCTGGGTGTGGTGGCTCACACCTGTAATACCAGCACTTTGGGAGGTAAAGGTGGGTGGATCGCTTGAGCCCAGGAGTTTGAGACCAGTCTGGGCAACATGGTGAAACCCCATCTCTATAAAAAATACAAAAATTATCCAGTCATGGTGGCACATGCCTGTAGTCCCAGCTACCTGAGAGGCTAAGTGGGAGGATCACCTAAGCCCGGGAGGTTGAGGCTGTGGTGAGCCATAATCATGCCACTGCACTCTAGCCTGGGTGACAGAGACCCTGTCTCCAAAAATAAAATTTAAAAAAATTAAATTAAATTAATTTAATTTAATATTAGAGCTTACCCTCCAGAAATACAGCAATTAAAATGAATAGGCTACCACTATACTCGATAACATGAGTAAGTTCATAAAGATAATATTGAGTAAAAGAAATCAGACACAAATAATTACATACTGTATGATTACATTTATATAAAGCTAAAAGAAATCAATCTAGTATATTAAATGTTGGACAAGTGCTTACATCTGGGAAGGAGGTGCAGTGAAGACAAGGAGGGGGCCGGGTGTGGTGGCTCACACCTGTAATCACAGCACTTTGGGCTGCCAAGGCAGATCACCTGAGGTCAGGAGTTTGAGACCAGCCTGGCCAACATGGCAAAACCGTGTCTCTACTAAAAATACAAAAATTAGCCGGGCATGGTGGTGCATGCCTGTAGTCCCAGCTGAGATTGCGCCACTGCACTCAAGGCTGGGTGACAGAGTGAGACTCTGTCTCAAAAAAAAAAAAAAAAAAAAAAAATGATAGGGAGGAAGCACGAGAGAGGTTCAGAGTATTGATGTTTCTCTATATCTTAATCTGGGTCATATATATAGGTATTTTTTTCCTTGTTTACATTGAAGGACTAGAGTGTCTCATATTTATACAGGTGCATTTTTATGATTTTTCATCAAACTGTAATTTGTGCACTTTCAGTATATGTGATATACTTTAATTTTTACTGTATGTATTTGAGGTGTATGACATGATGTTTTGATATACTGACTTATCTTGATATATAGACATAATGAATTGATTGCTATAGTCAAGCAAATGAACATACCCATCATCTCATATAGTTACCTTTCTTTTTTGTGATAAGAGCACTTCAAACCTACTCTCTGGGAAATCACAGATATGCAATATTATTGGCTGTAGTTCTCATGCTGTACATCAAATCTATAGCCTTACTTATCCTACAAGACTGCAACTTTGTTCCCTTTGACCTGCATCTTCCCATTTCCTTCTATCCTGCAGGGCCCCCACCCTCCATAACTACCATTTTAATGTTTCTGTGTATTTTATATATGTGTGTATATGTATAGATAGATAGATAGATAGATAGATAGATAGATAGATAGATAGATTTAAAATTTACAAAAAAAAATATGCATTCCCTTTGACATTGCAAATCTACTTTTAAGAACTTTTCCTAAGGAAACAAAACAAAAGCTCCCAAAGATGTACAAAGATATGCATGGAAGCATTGTTTACAATAAATAAAAATTAGAGACAACCTAAATGTCTGATAGGGGAGCCAGATGAATAATGTATGAGACATACAAGTACCGAAACACTATCCAGCCAACTGTAGATGACACAGACCTACATTTATTGATCTAGAAAAAGGCTCACTGTAACAGCTCAGATGACAAAAACAGGTAAATATATTGGTGTTTTCAAATATAATACCGTTTTCTGTGGTAACTTTGGGTGGTGGATTATGTCTGATTATTTTGCTTTTTGCTTACATGTTTTTTCTTTTGTTTTCCTTTTTAAATTTTTTTTTCAAGGCAGACAGAGTCTTGCTCAGTCACCCAGGCTGGAGTGCAGTGGCACAATCTTGGCTCACTGCAACCTCTGCCTCCTGGGTTCAAGCGATCCTCCTACCTCAGCTTCCCAAGTAGCTGAGATTACAGGCACATGCCATCATGCTCAGCTAATTTTTGTATTTCTAATAGTGGTGGGGTTTCACCATATTGGCCAGGCTGATCTTGAACTCTTGACCTGGTGATCCGCCCACCTTGGCCTCCCAAAGTGCTGGGCGTAAGCCACTGTGCCTTCCCTTATATATTTTTTCTAACTTGTCTATAAAACTTGTATCTTTACATGCCTGTAACACCAGCACTTTGGGAGGCTAAGGCGGGCAGATCAGTTGAGGTCAGGAGTTCGAGACCAGCCTGACCAACATGGTGAAACCCAGTCTCTACTAAAAATACAAAAGTTAGCCGGGCATGGTGGTGCACGCCTGTAATCCCAACTACTCAGGAGGGTGAGGCAGGAGAATCGCTTGAATCCAGGAGGCGGAAGTTGCAGTGAGCCAATATGGCACCACCACACTCCAGTCTAGGTGACAGAGCAAGACCCTTTCTCAAAAAAAAAAAAAAAAAATATATATATATATATATATATATATACACATAGCTATTTTATTCACTGTAAGACAGCCCAGTTATTGATAAACAGACGAATTGCCTCCCCTAAGAACGTGGACTCTGTTAGTCATGGTAATTTGTAGGTATGATCTCAATTTTAGAGCTTCCTTTTCTAGACCCGTGACAGTGAAGACAGTTTTGTTTTGAGGGCTTAAAATTATTCAACATATGCAAAGCATTTGCATTAACTGACACACAAAAGACACCAATAAATGTTATTGCCCTGCTTTTGGTGTGTCCAAGGAACTTAATTTCAGAATTTGGGTTTCAGATACATGACATCATTTCAAAAGATGCCCAGTTTTCCAGGGGATTAATAAATAGTCTATAGTCTCTCTTGTTTTGATAAAGTATTTTTGTCCTTGTGTCAGTTACTTTGGATAAAAATTGTCAACAGTTTCTGGACCTTTTTCCTTCAAGAGAGCAAAATAAATGGGAGTGGTGGGTTAGGGCAGATACTTTTTTTTTTTTTTTTTTTTGAGGCAGGGTCTCTCTCTGTTGCCCAGGCTGGAGTGCAATGGGATGATCTCGGTGCACTGCAACCTCCACCTCCTGGGTTCAAGCGATTGTCCTGGCTGAGCCTCCCAAGTAGCTGGGACTATAGGTGTGTGCCACCACATCCGGCTAATTTTTGTATTTTTAGTACAGATGAGGTTTCACCATGTTGGCGAGGCTGGTCTCGAACTCCTGACCTCACGTGATCCACCCACTTTGGCCTCCCAAAGTGCTGGGATTACAGTCATGAGCCACCGTGCCTGGCCTCAGGTATTCTTGTTTAATCCTGTCAGCAGGTTGAGTTGCTGCACTTGTGCTCCAAGTTTGATATATAAAGGATTAACATCTGAAGGGGTTTAGAAGAAGCCAGACTGTTTGTGAAGTTTCCACCCACACCCCTCTGGTCTCTGATACTATAACAGCATGGAGCTGGCATACGTCTCAGGATCCCCGGAGAACAGCAGGTGGGCTCTTTTACTGTATTTTTCTATTCAACATAGTTAACCAAGTGACTTCAGACAGACCTACTGACCACGCCACACTCAACTGTTCCTGGCGTCAAAGTTTCTGCCTCCTAAGTGTCTTATTTTTTTCTTTGAATAAGCCCAGCCAGAAGGACAAGCCATAGGCATCAGCATAGCATTTGGTGGGTACAGAGGAAACTGAAGTCCCTTCCAAACAAAACTCCATGTCCTCAACATGTTAAGAGGTACCTCCCCCAACATGACTAGTCCTAGTATAAATCCAATGTCTTGCTGATGTTCCAAAGGAGAAAAATGCAATTGTCAGAAGCCTGATAGACCATGAAGCATATAAGTACATGAAAGCTACATCATTGGCTGGGCACAGTGGCTCTCTCCTGTAATCCCAGCACTTTGGGAGACTGAAGCAGGAGGGTTGCTTGAGCCCAGGGGATCGAGATCAGCCTCAGCAACATAATGAGAGTCTGTCTCTATAAAAAATAAAAATAAAATATTAGCCAGGCGTAGTGGCATGGTGGCATTGTCCTAGCTACTCCAAAGGCTGAGGCAGGAGGAGGATTGCTTGAGCCTGGGAGGTTGAAGTTGCAGTGAGTCGTGATTGCGCCACTACCCTCCAGCCTGGGTGGCAGAGAGACTCTATCTGAAAAGAAACAACAACAACAACAAAAAAAACAGAAAAAGAAGACTACATAATTTATGAAACAGAAGTTTGTTTATACTGTGACAGTGTGTAAATATTGCAATTCTTTCAGTAAGATAGAAACCAAAAACAAAGGTTAACTTATGAATACGTTCATATGAAGAGACCACGTTGGCAAAGGAAGAGATATGTGTGGAAAATTTTTCTATTTTATCCACTAAAAAAGCTACCCCATTTTCTCACCTCTCCGAACGATAGCAATAGCTAAGATTTACATACCACTTAGTAATGCTTCATATGCATTCACTCATTCATTCCCCATAACTACCCATGAGGCAGGTAGTATTTTTCTCACTCGTTTACAGATGAGGAAACTGAGGTTGTTAACCATCAGCCCCGGCAGCACAAGCCTTGTTACTTCACTTTGTCATCATTCAGCTCTTTCAGTGGCTTTTGAGGCCTGGCTAAAGGCCAGTCTCCCTGGTCTAGGCTTATTGATGATGAGATAAGAACTGCCAGACCTCCATGCACCCTAGAGATAGCTTCCTGCCACCAGCTGAGATTAGTGATGCTGGGTTATCCATAGCTGTCAAGGGCTGTCATCACTGAGATTGTCAGCATCCCTGCAATCTGGTTGGCTCCTGCCAGGTCCACCCACCTCCAGGTTGTTAGGTTGTTAGGTCAGAAATGGGGGGCTTGTCTCTCACTGATTTATTGCTCTTGAGAGCTACTTAGAGAAGTGGAGAGATCAATATTCTTGAATGGAAAAAGGACATGAGTCCGTAGGTCAGGAGAGGTCTGAGCTGCCAACAAAGAGGGGGGAGCTATCTGCACAGAGGGTACTTGAGGTGAGAAGCCAGCTTAGGCCAGTGCCCAGAGGGATGCCAACATCTAAGCATCTGGCAGATGACTTGGTGTTATTTCCTTAAGCTCTATAATTACCTCTACTTTGTTATTCTCCTTGCATCCAATTGTTTCCATAACAAAAATTGCAAAACCCTTAATTATGGCAAAGTTCTGTAACCTTGTCTTTGGGAATAATGAGGACAGAAGGAGTGTAAGAAACAGGATCCCATTTTACAGCAGATTAGGGTAAATTTAACTTTTTTCCAAGTTTATTATTTATTTATTTTTGATTGATTGATTGATTTTCGAGATGGAGTCTTACACTGTCACCCAGGCTGGAGTGCAGTGGCATGATCTCAGCTCACTGCAACCTCTGCCTCCCAGGTTCAAGCAATTTGCTCGCCTCAGCCTCCAGGGTAACTGGGATTACAGGGGTGCACGATGCCCGGCTAATTTTTGTTTAAGTTTTTGTTTTTTTTTTTCCCAAGATGGAGTCTTGCTCTGTTGCCCAGGCTGGTGTGCAGTGGCATAATCTTGGCTCACTGCAATCTCCACTTCCCGGGTTCAAGCAATTCTCCTGCCTCAGCCTCCCAAGTAGCGGGGATTACAGGCACGCAGCACTACTCCTGGCTAATTTTTGTATTTTTAGTAGAGACAGGGTTTCACCATGTTGGCCAGGCCAGTCTCGAACTCCTGACCTCATGATCCGCCCACCTCGGCCTTTCAAAGTGCTGGCATTACAGGTGTGTGCCACTGCGCCTGGTTTAGGATAAATCTACATATAAAAAAACTGATGCCTGGAACAGGAAGGAGACTAGCAGATTAAGGTACAGACCTCCCAAGATCTAGTGGAGGGAATAGTGAAGTGACCAGGGTGAGAGAGAAGCAAGTTGAATACCTAGGAATTCCAGAAGTGGGAGGTGAGGTGGAGAGAGGAAGACCGGGAAACCAGACCAGCTTAAAGAGGAACTAGTTAACAGAAGAATAAGCACGAGGACCCAACACAGAATACAAATTTAATAAGAACCCATTTTCTTTATTAAAAATTAAAGACATTATAATGGCCATTTATTAACAGCCATGTGTTTGGCACTTTTTGTAGTCGTTTCACATAATTCTAGGGGCATCCCACTGAAGAAGGGTTTACAATACTCATTCTACAAAAGGGGAAGCAGAGGCTCTGAAGGATCTCCTTGTGAATTGCTAATTAGAAGCTCTGGAAATTACCTATGTTCTGACTCAGCCACTTCCTCACTGTGGGACCTGGGGCACGTCACTTCATCTCGAACCCCTGAAAGACACCTGGCAGCTGAGAGACCCATCTGGGAATCACGGGACTCTAGGGGTTCTAATGTCCCTCCACTGCACTGTCCCCCTGCCCCCTGCATTCAATCTCTGTCAACCTTAAACAATGAAGTTCAGAAAATGTAAATAAGCATAGAGTTTATCTGAGCACAAAGATTGAGGATGGCCATCCAGGAAAGCGCTGACTCCAAACAAATGATGTCAGCGTTTCCAAAGTGAAGTTAAGGTTTCAATTATATAGGCAGAGATAGGGACATTCCAGGAGGATTACAAGTGTGCACGCAAAGTGCCTACCCACAGCGATGTGGTTGGTTTCAGATTGCTATATTCCAAGGAAGATGATGACTGCGAGGAGGGACAATGATCTAAAGGGGTCTTATCGCGGTTGCTACTTGGTCTTCTTAATTATTTACAGTGGAAAAAAGGCAGAGATTGCATCTGCATGCCATGTGACTCAGGCTGCATAGCCACATTCCTCTCAAGGCTCGGGATCATGTAAAGTTCCAGAAGCTTTAAGTTGCAATTCTTTTAAGTTTGATTTAATTTCACAGTTCCAAAATCCCTGTTTTACAGGTAAAGAAACTGGGGCCAGTGGCAAGGGCAGGTCTAGCATCCAGGTTCCTGCTTAAGTACCTGTGATTCTGAAGCGGAACCTGCTTACAGAACATCACTGGCGGCTCCTGGGTCTATATAAGAAAAACCGATGCCCAAGCGGAAAGGGGACTAGGAGGCCGTGTTGAGAAAACCAGAGCCAGCCAGTGGCCTTGAAGTCAGGATGAAGGCTGGGCGCTCGCCCCGTCTGGTCTGCCTTCCGCGCTGGTGCTGAGCAGCTAGTCCAGAGCGGGCAGGACCCGCGCTTCCGGTTTCCGGGCACTCCGGGTGTAGCCGCCTCTGCCCTGGGGGATCCCTTCTCCTCCAGCAGGCCGGGGAGGCCCACGTGGGCGGCTTCGTTGCAGCCAGCTTGCAGTTGTCACGGAAACCTCCTCCGGCGTCTCCAGGGACCACAGCGGTAGAGAAAATAGCCACCAATGAGATAGCGGGGTTCTCGTGGCGTCACGGTAGCTGGGCAGGCTTCACAGCTTTGGCCGAGAACTCAGCGGATCCCCGGAGTCTGAGGCCGGGGGTTGGGATTCTGGTACAGGGAGAGGAGTAAGAGTGGCAGTCTGAGAGACGCAGCTTCGTCGCCTCCAGGGTGTCCGAAGGCACCTCCTATCAAGTTCCTCCAAAATGCACCTCTCCCCTCCCCCCACCTGCTCCTCCTCCTCCTGAATTCCTTTTCGATGCAGGCACCGCCGTCTACTGTAGGATAAGCGGCCCCTGGGTGGGGGAAGAGTGGAAGAGAACTGTCGTTGGCAGAGAAGAGAAGACTTCAGGAGAAATCCTGTCCCTGGCTTTCGCTGAGTGGGGTTCAGGCAGCTATGGGAGTTCAAGAGAGGAAGGGCTTTTCCTAACGGGGGAGGGTGGGAGAGGGAAGTGCCACCCTGGAAAACTACTCCACTAGTTGCAGTGTGCATGGCGGGAAGGAGGAGAATTGGCTGGAGCTGAGCTGCAGGGAGCCTGAATGCCACCTTGTCTTGCTGCAGATGGCCCCAAACCCTGCGGTGCTCTTCCTCAGCTGGCCATAGGACCTGGCTCAGTCCAGCTTGAGGAGGGTCCCCGGAAGGAAGTCATTCCCCCTTCCCTTCTCAGAATGAGTAAGAACCAACTGTGAGCCAGGTCCTTTTCCAAGGCCTGGGGTGCAATAATGAATAAGAGAATAAGATTCCTGCCCTCAAGGAGACTGGCTCTAGGATGTGTTAGAACTTAAATTCCAAACTCTCCACCCCAGCCTCTGCTCTGAAAGTGAACTTTTGTACTGAACGAAGTGAACAGATTATAACAAGACATGGCCCTAGAAAGGGTATCCATTCTTGATGGCGCCCTGGCCATATCCGGAAACCTGCTCCTTTGCAGTGCTCAGGGCTGAGGTCCTGGGGCCGCCTCCTGAGGCCCCAGCTTGGTGTCCATCCTGTCCCCTCCTCTCTGTATGTTTTCTTCACCTTCAGTTTCTGCTTCAAGGATTCCTCCAGAAAGAACGGGGCTGGGTTGGAAGTGGTTTATCCTAGTCTCTTGTCCCTAGGAAGGAGTAAATGGGCATGAGACTTACAAGCTATCAGGGTTTCAGGCGTTTGGAGGCTGATCAAGAAAAAACAGAAACACTAGAGGCAGGCACACAGAAGCATTATTGGGCAGTGCTTGGATAGGGATGCATAAGAGGGGAAGTTCCTCATAGCATGAGACCATCCAGAGCTTTAAGGTGGGGGAACCATCTTCCAGAATGGGAGGGTTAAGGCATCTCCTGGGGGAGAGGGTGACCAGAGAGGGGTCTTCTCTGTTTAGGTGATGTCCCTCAGCAGCATGGCAGGGAGTCTCCAAAGGGAAGCAGCTGCTTGGGGTCTTATAACTACAAAGCTATGTTGTATCTATTGCTAGCAACTTTGTGTGAGGTTTTGCAGGGTTTGCAAAGCAGGCAGCCTCTAAGTGGCTAAAAATATGCTTCTTTGGACCATTTGAAAAAATAATTGGATGTGTAGAAATTTGAATGTGGCAGTGGCAGGCTTTTGAGCTAACAGGTCTCAGCCCATGGTGAAGAAATAAACAACCTAGGAACCCATACACAGAGGCCATCTTTACCTCATCAATATAACACATGTACTGAAGGAAGAGAGAAAGGTCTGCTGCTGGCCTTGCCTCTTGGCATGACCTTGACCCAGGGTCCTCTCGGATAGTAAATGAGGGACATCTCATGGCAGACATTCCCACCCCCCGATGACTCTTAAGCCTGCCATTCAAGTCCTTCATGATCTGGGTCTGCTGACTCTTACACCCTGTGCTGAGTGTCGTAATAGCGTCATGGGCAAGGTACTCTTCAATGGATAAGACAGAAATTTCCTCATGTCATGTCCAACTCAAGAACCTTAACAGCTCCCTATTGTCCACTTTGTCCTGACCACAGGCCTAGCCAGATCCACTGATTCTTAGTGCCATGCCTGCACTGCCTTGGCCACTTGCAGAGGTCATTCTACTGCTTTCTGGGTAAGTTGTTGAGTTCTTGGGGACTTAGTGAGATGTTCTTAAGCCTGCTGGCCTCAACGCCTGTTGCAGATGCTCCACTTATTCCCCACTTTCTGTTCTCCTCTTCTTCCATGATAACAGAATCTCACACAACTGCCCCGAATAATATCTATATTTCCTGGCCTCTCTTGCAGCCAGGTGTGGCCAGGTGTGTTAGCCTCCTAGGGCTGCTGTACCCGAGCACTGCAGATCGAGTGACTTAAAACCACAGAAATTGATTGTTTCACATAGAGGCTAAAAGCAGGGCTGTGCTCTCTCTAAAACCTGAGGGGTGAGTCCTTTGTTGCCTCTTCTGGCTTCTGGTGTTTGCCAGCAACCCTGGGCATTCTTTGCCTTATAGACACATCACTCCAACCCCTGCCTCTCACATCCCATGGCATCTTTTCCCTCTGGGCCTCTTTTCCTCATCCTATAAGGACATCCGTTATATTGAGTTAGGGCCCACGTTAATGACCTCGTCTTTTTTTTTTTTTTTTTTTTTTTTTTTTTTTTTGAGATGGAGTCTCAGTCTGTTGCTCAGGCTGGAGTGCAGTGGCACGATCTTGGCTCACTGCAACCTCCACCTCCCAGGTTCAAGTGATTCTCCTGCCTCAGCCTCCCGAGTAGCTGGGACTACAGACACCCGCCACCATGCCCGGCTAATTTTTGTATTTTTAGTAGAGGTTGGGTTTCAGCATGTTGACCAGGCTGGTCTTGAACTCCTGACCTCAAGTGATCTGTCCGCTTTGGCCTCCCAAAGTGCTGGGATTGCAGGCGTGAGCCACCGCGCCCGGATTTTTTTTTTTTTTTTTTTTTTTTTTTTAGAGACAAGATCTTGCCCTGCTGCCCAGGCTGGAGTGCAATGGTGTGATCATGGCTCACGGCAGCTTTGAACTTTTGGGCTTAAGCCATCCTCCCGCCTTCTTGGCCTCCCAAGTAACAGTGACTACAGTGTGAGCCACCATGCCTGACTAATTTTATTTTTATTTTGTAGAGACAGAGTCTTGCTACGTTGACCATTCTCGAACTTCTGGCCTTAAGCAATCCTCCTATCTTGGCTTCCCAAAGTGTTGGTATTACAGGCATGAGCCACTGTGCCTGGCCTTTTACTATAAATAAAAATAAACTTATAAGTGTATAAATCCCTTATTATGGAGTTTCTGTCCCTTGCAGAACCCAGTTCTAGCACACACACTTCATGCTATCTCAGACTTGGAGCTTACTAATGAGGTTTGATTTCTCCTTGGAGTTACCAAGAGGAATAGAACACAGGTGCTTTTGTTTTTAGATCTTCAGATTTATTTGGGGATTCTATCTTGCCTTCTCCTTCTCAGAGACACCCACCAGTGCCTAATCTGTGGCTTCTTTTCTGGCTTTTTTTTTCTCCCTTCACTCAATTCAGAGATTCTTAATCTCTTAATCTAGAGCAGGAAAAAAGTATTATCTTGCATTCATCCAAATCTATTAATTCTGTCATAAACTGCCTGCCCTGAGTTCCTTGGGGCTTTGACATTTGACACTCAAAACCTTTGTCTCTGCTGGATGCTGTGGCTCATGCCTGTAATCCCGGTACTTTGGGAGGCCAAGGCAGGCGGATCTTTTGAGGTCAGGAGTTCAAGACCAGCTTGGCCAACATGAGGAAACCCCATCTCTACTAAAAACACACATACACAGACACACAATGTTAGCTGGGCGTGGTGGCGGGCGTCTGTAATCCCAGCTACTCTGGAGGCTGAGGTAGGAGAATCACTTGAACCCGGGAGGCGAAATTTGCAGTGAGCCAAGATCGTGCCACTGCACTCCAGCCTGGGTGACAGAGTAAGCTTCCGTCTCAAAAAACAGAACAAAACAAAAAAACCTTTGTCTCCTTTTGTTGTCTCAAAGATGTACTTTGAAAACCAGAAATTCAGAATGGACATTTTTGCGTTTCTGTGCCCCTCTTTCCCTGGGGCCGGGAGCCCGGAGTGCTGTAGTGGATGCCCAGTAGGGGAAAGGTCACAGGGACCAGGAATGACCAGGGTGAAGACACATTGGCTAGTTTATCAAATGATCCTGCCACATGAGCATTCACCTAGATGTATCAGGAAATGCCATTACAGAAAACATGAAAAGTCTTCAAGAAACTTTCCCCGTAAAAGATTCTGTATTCAAATAAGTTTGAGAAACACTCGGAGCTTTTAATATGCTGATAGGCACTGTGAGATGGATAGAGTACTGTATTTCCAAAATTTACTCCCCCACTCCCCGAACCACTGACGAACACATCAAAGCACATACAGGGTTCTGTGTTCTAAAATGCATTTCTGTGTAAGTACACGGGGTGTGTCAATGCAGAGATGACGTCCAGGAGGAAACAGAAGAGGCCGGTACGGTCGCCTCAGAGAGGTGAGGTGGGAAGGAGACTCCCTTTTCACTGTGTATCTTTTGGTATTTTTGGCTTCTGTTTACTATGTGCATGTATTAAAATAGATGAAATTGCCGGGCGCGGTGGCTCAAGCCTGTAATCCCAGCACTTTGGGAGGCCGAGACGGGCGGATCACGAGGTCAGGAGATCGAAACCATCCTGGCTAACACGGTGAAACCCCGTCTCTATTAAGAAATACAAAAAACTAGCCGGGCGAGGTGGCGGGCGCCTGTAGTCCCAGCTACTCGGGAGGCTGAGGCCGGAGAATGGCGTGAACCCGGGAGGCGGAGCTTGCAGTGAGCTGAGATCCGGCCACTGCACTCCAGCCTGGGCGACAGAGTGAGACTCCGTCTCAAAAAAAAAAATAAAATAAAATAAAAAATAAAATAAATAAATAAATAAAATAAAATAAAATAAAATAGATGAAATTAATTTGTGGCAGCTTAGATGAGCCCAAAGCTGAAAATGTATTGACATCATATTTAACTGAATCCTTATGAATGATAACTACCAGACTTACTGAGGGTCATCTTAAGAAATATCCCTCATTGGTGAGGATGTGGAGAAAGGGGAACCCTCGTACACTGTTAGTGGGAATGTAAATTAGTACAGCCATTTCAAAAACCATGGAGGTTCCTCAAAAAACTAAAAATAGAATTACCATATGATGCAGCAATCCCACTTCTGGGTTTATTTCCAAAGGAACTGAAATCAGTGTGCCAATGAGATGCCTGCACTCCCATGTCCATTGCTGTGTTACTCACAATAACTAAGATACGGCAACAACCACAGTGCCCATCAACGGGTGAATGGATTTTTTAAAGGGGCAAATATACACAATGGGATACTATTCAGCCTTTAAACAGCAGGAAATTCTGTCTTCTGTAACAGCACGAATGGGCCTTAAAGGACCCAAGAGAAATAAGAGAGGCACAGAGAGACAAATACCAAATGATCTCATTTACAGGTGGAATCTAAAAAAGTTGAACTCAGAAGTAGAAAGTAGAATAGTAGTTGCCAGAGGCTGGGCCAGTGGGAGTAGTGGGGAATGTGGATGGGAAAACGGGGGATGTTGGTAAAAGGATACAACATTTCAGTTAGACAGGAAGACTAGGTTCTGGTAATCTATTCTACAACCTTAATCCTAAGCCTGACCTAATTATCTACAGCATGGTGACTATAGACAGTGTATTGTATATTTCAAAATAGCCAAAAGCATGGATTTGAAATGTTCTCATCACAAAGAAAAGATGAGTATCTGAGGTGATGGATATGCTAATAAGCCTGAATCGATTACTCCACAACATACACATATTGAAACATCACAGCGTACACCATACATGTATATGGTTATTATTGTCAGCTAAAAATAAAATAAAATGAAAAATGAAGAGAAATGTCTCTCAGAAACTTTTCATTGAACTTTTCAAGAATGGCATTGAAGATGCTATAAAATAAGAAGCAAGAAAAATAAAAACAAAAAAATGAATTTGGCTAGGGTGGTATGGAACTGACGCTACTGAATTTTTTTTGAAGCTGTAATGTGCAGTTGGAGTTGAGACCTATTGGGATTTAGAGAGATCTTTGAGAGGTCCTCACTCAGCCATTTCCCTTGTACTAGACAAGGTATTAGACATGGGAAATTTTAAAGTGAGTCTCAGTCTCTATCCTCAAATGGCTCATGGAGATGGAAGTCACTCGGTTTCTTATCAAAGATGTGTCCAGAAAGAGCCTTTTCTGCACCCATTGAGCCCAGCGCCATCGTGTATGTGCTAGGGAAGGGCTTGGCATCAAAGCGAGGCCAGAGATGGGCTTGCCCAGAAAATGGCTAAAAGGAGCTTATTACGTCAGCCTAGGAAGCTAAAGAGCTTTGGGTCACCTGCAACCCTGAAGGCAGCCTGGTCCTTCCAGACACTGCAGGGTGTTCTACATCCAGGTGACATTCTCAGGCCTAGGAAGTTCAGGAGGGGGTCAGCTTGAATAGCAGTGGCTCCCGGATTTTGCCCTAAAAAAGCTTTTCCACTTGCCAGACCTCTAACCACATTTTTTTTTTTTTAAAGCATCTCAGATATAGAATCACCCAGTTTCTATTTTAAACTCCACCAGATGGAGAAATCACCATTTCAGGGAAGAGAGCTTGTCAGCTTTGGACTACTCTAATTTTATTTTATCTCAAACTTTCTATTGGAAATAATTACAAGCTCAGAGAAAATTACAAAATTAGTACAGAGTCCTTTCCCCACATAGTGACATCTTCCATGGGTATAGTGCAATATCAAAGCTAGGAAATTTGCATTGGCATATTACTGTTTTAGACTACAGGTTTTATCTCACCAGTAAAAAAATCCTTCATGCATTTTGTGTGTATGTATATTCTTCAATGCAATTTTATCCCATGTAGAAATTTGTGTAACCACCACCACAATTAAGATGCAGAACTGTTCCGTCACTGCAAAAGACCTCTCTCCTGCTACTTCTTTATATTCACACCCACTCCTTCACTCCCCACCCCTCCCCTGGAAACCACTTATCTTTTTTCTCCATCTCTACATAGACAATGTTATATAAATGGAATAATTCAGGGTGCAATCTTTAAATATAACAGCTTTATTGAGATATAATTAATATAACATGTAATTCCTCCATTAAAATTGTACAATTCAGTGGTTTTTAATCTATTGAAAGAGTCATGCAACTATCACCACAATTTTAGAGCTTTTTCATCACTGAAAAAGGAAACCTTATATCCATTAGCAGTCACTCCCTATTTCTCCCAAACTCTCAATCTTAGGCAACCACTAATCCACTTTCCTTTTTATTTACCTTTTGACTGTGTGCTGAACTCTTAATTTGCTTTCTGTACTGATAGATTTGTCTATTCTGGGCATTTCATATAAGTAGAATCACACAATATGTGGTCTTTTGTGACTGGCTTCTTTCACTTACCATAATGTTTTCCAAGTTCATGTATGTTGCAACACGTACCTCATTATTTTTTATAGCTGAATAATAATCCAGTGGATGGATAGATCACATTTTGTTTACCTATTTATCAGCTGATGAACATTTGGATGTTTCAATTTTTTGGCTGTTATGAATTATGCTGCTATGAACATTTGCATACAAGCTTTTATGTGGACACAGTGTTTTCATTTCTCTTAGGTATACACCAGGGAGTGGAATGCCAGATCATATGACAACTCTATGTTTAACTTTTTCAGGAGCTGTCAAACTACCATCCCACCAGCAGCATATGAGGGTTCCAATTTTTCCACAACCTTACCAACACTTATTATCATCTATTTTTTTTTTTTTTTTTGAGACAGGGTCTTGCTCTGTCGCCTAGGATGGAGTGCAGTGGCGTATGCATGGCTCGCTACAGCCTTAACCTCCCAGGTTCAAATGATCCTCTTGCCTCAGCTTCCTGAGTAGCTGGGACTAAAGGAGGATGCCCCCACGCCTGGCTAATTTTAAAATTTTTTGTAGAGATGAGATCTCATTATGTTGCCCAGATTGGTCTCAAACTCCTGGGCTCTAGCAATCCTTTTGCCTTGGCCTCCCAAAGTGCTGGGATTACAGGCATGAGCCTTGATTATAGGATGGCTATAATCAAGAGCCATCTGTCCTGATTATAGCCATCCTACTAGGTGTGAAGTAGGAGCTCACTGTGGTTTTAATTTGCAATTTCACTAATGACTAATGATGTTGAGGATATTTTCATTCTCTTATTAGCCATTTGCCTATATTCTTTGGAGAAATATTTATTCAGATTCTTTGTCCATTTTAAAATCGAATTATTAGTCTTTTTATTATTGAGTTGGAAGAGTTTTTTAATATATGCTAGATATAAGTCCTTTATCAGATATAAGTTTGAAAATATTCTCTTCCATTCCATGAGTTGTCTTTATGCTTTCTTCATGGTATCTCTTGAAGTACAAAAGTTTTTAATTTTGTTTTTGTCTCTGTTTATGAGACAGAGTCTTGCTCTGTCGCCCAGGCTGGAGTGCAGTGGTACGATCTCCACTCACTGCAACCTCTGCCTCTTGGTTCAAGCAATTCTCCTGCTGCAGCCTCCCGAGTAGCTGGGATTACAGGCACCTGCCACCATGCCCGGCTAATTTTTGAATTTTTAGTAGAGACAGGATTTCACCATGTTGGCCAGGTTGGTCTCAAACTCCTGACCTCAAGTGGTCCACCCACCTTGGCCTCCCAAAGTGCTGGGATTACAGTTGTAAGCCACCACGCCTGTCTAATTTTTATATTTTCAGTAGAGATGGGATTTCATCATGTTGGCCAGACTGGTCTTGAATTCCTGATATCAAGTGATCTGCCCACTTCAGCCTCCCAAAGTGATGGGATTACAGGCATGAGCCATTACACCTGGCCCAAAAGAGTCTGTTTTGTCAGGTGTTTTTTGTTTTTGTTTTTGTTTTTGTTTTGAGATGGAGTTTCACTCTTGTTGCCCAGGCTGGAGTGCAATGGCACGATCTTGACTCACTGCAACCTCCACCTCCCAGGTTCAAGGGATTATCCTGCCTCAGCCTCCTCAGTAGCTAGGATTACAGGAATGTGCCACCAGGACCTCCACCTCCCAGCGTGCACCACCATGCCTAGCTAGGTTTTTTTTTTTTTTTTTTTTTGTATTTTTAGTAGAGACAGGGTTTCTCCATCTTGGTCAGGCTGGTTTCGAACTCCCAACCTTAGGCAATCCACCTGCCTCAGCCTCCCAAAATGCTGGGATTACAGGCTTGAGCCACCACACCCACCCTTGTCAGTCTTAAGATCTGTTTTAATGTTAATGTTGGTCAGCTGTTCTGAATTCCAAAGGGAGGGAGGTACAATGAGGCATCTTGGACCCCTCCTTCCCATCGTGGCCTTAACTAGATGTTCAAGTTTACATTGGAATGCCCTTGGTTGAGAGGGGGTCCATCAGTTGATTGCGGGGCTTAGAATTTTATTTTTGGTTTATGATTTTCGCATTATATAATTTTCACATATAGTTTGGTATATAATATTTCACATATAGTTTGGTATATAATTTCACATTATATAATGTTCACATATAGTTTGAGGAAGAAGTTCAATTTTATTTGCATGTGGATATTCAGTTGTCCCAGTGCCATTTTGTTAAAAAGACTTTCTTCCCCTTTTGAATTATTTTGGCACCCTTGTCAAAAATCAATTAACCATAAATGCAAGGGTTTGTTTCTAGACTTTCAAGTCTATTTCACTGATCTATTTGTCTATTCTGATGTCAGTACCACACAGTCGTGATTACTCTAGCTTTGTAATAAGTTTTGAAATCATGAGGTGTGACTGCTCCAACTTTGTTATTTTCTAAGATTGTTTTGACTGTTCTGGATCCCCTGAATTTCCATATGAATTTTAGAATCAGCTTGTCAATTTTCATGAAAAAATCAGCAGAGTTTTGATAAGAATTCCATAAAATATGTAGATCATTTAAGGGAGTATTGCTGTCTTAGCAATACTATATTAAGCCTTCCAAACCAGTATGTTTTCTATTTATGTAAGTCTTCTGTAATTTCTTTCTGCAAATTTTTGTAATTTTCAGGCTATAGGTTTTCCAAATCTTTTTTTTTTTTTTTTTTTTTTTTTGAGACAGAGTCTTGCTCTGTCACCCAGGCTGGAGTGCAGTGGCACAGTCTGGGCTCACTGCAACCTCCGCCTCCTGGGTTCAAGCCATTCTCCTGCCTCAGCCTCCTGAGTAGCTGGGATTACAGGCATGCCTCACCACGCCCAGCTAGTTTTTGTATTTTTAGTAGAGACAGGGTTTCCCCATGTTGGCCAGGCTGGTCCTGAACTCCTGACATCGTGATCCAACCTCCTTGGCCTCCCAAAGTGCTGGGATTACAGGTGTGAGCCACTGCACCTGGCCAAGTTTTCCAATTCTTTTGTTAAATTTATTCCTAAGTATTTTATTCTTTTGAAACAATTATAAGAGGAATTGATAATACGACTTAAGAAGAAATCACTTAGGCAGATAGTAAGACTATGCAGTCCTCGACAAGGCTTTTCTCTTTAATGAAAAGTAGCCCAAATCATTTTCTAACAATGAGCAGCCTGTAAAGTTGAGCTGCAGACATAGACAAGCAAGCTGGGAGCTTTGCAGCCGAGAATGCTGGCAGAAAGTAGGGACTAGACATGTTCAAGATGGCAGCTCCATCTTCCCTTCTCAGCCAGACACGCATACAGTAAGGAGCAGCCAAGATGGCACTGTCCAAGGAGAATTCATTTACCTAATAAGATTAGAGTGGGGCAACCAGCCTTCCCCCACTCTCTGCCACCCCCACTCCCACCCCCACCCCCGCCCCATGCTATGTAAATATCACACCTGATCAAACCAATTTGTGAGTCCTATGTAAATCAGACACCGCCTCCTCAAGCCGGACTATAAAATATGGTGCATTTGCATCCAGCCAGTCTTTTCTGCTCAGAAGACCCTACTCTATAAGCAGAAAGAGTTGTTTTTCTTTATTTTCTCTTCTGCCTATTAAACGTCCGTTCCTAAACTCCTGGTATGTGTCTGTGTCCTAAATTTCCCTGGCACGAGACGACAAACCCCAGGGTATATACCCCAGACAACGTTGCCACTTCAGAATTATTATGTTTTAAAAATCACTTTTGTTGGGTTGTTTATAGCTAGTGTATAGAAATGCAATTGACTTTTGTATATTGATCTTCTACTCCGCAATCATACTGAACTCATTTATGAGTTCAATTAATTTTTAATGGATTCTTTAGGATTTTCTGTACACAGCATCATGTCATCTGCAAACAGAATTTTATTTCTCTCTTCCTGTGGTGTTATTTTATATATATATATATAGGTTTTTGTCCGTGGTTCCTGGCCCATAGTCTTTTATAGTCTCTTGTTATAATGTTGGGTGTATTAGGCCTCAGGAAACAGAATCTCTTGCCTGCCCTCCTTTCACCTGCCCCAAAGCAGGACTCTATTCTTCCCACCTTTCTGATTGTGAGTCTTACAACTCTCCCCTGAGAGGATCCTGCCTCATACCCTGGGGGAAGGAATGCTGACTTGCTGAAGCTTCCATAGAAATCCAAGAGAATTGGGTTCAGGAGTTTTCAAATAGCTGAAAATGTGGAGGTTCCTGGAGGGCAGTGCCCCAGAGAGGGCATGGAATCCCTGAGCCCGTTCCCTTACACTTTGCCCCATGTATCGCTTCATCTGTATCCTTTGTCATATCCTTTATAATAAACTGGTAAATGTGTTTCCTGAGTTCTGTGAGCTGCTCCAGCAAATTATTTAAACCCAAAGAGGAGGTGGTGGGAACCCCGACCCAAACCCAGTGGTCAGAAGTTCTGGAGGCGCAAGTTTGTGGTTGATGTCTGTGGAGCAGGGCTAGTCTTGGGGACAGAGTATTCAACCAGTGGAATCTGATGCTATCTCCAGATAAATAGTGTCAGACTTGAACTGGAGGACAACCAGCTGGTGTCCCCTGCTTGATTAGTAGGGAGAAACTCCTAAAATTTTGTCACAGAAGTCTTCTTCTAGATAGATATTATTGTTGTGGTGTAAGAGTAGAGGAAAAACGTGGTTTGAGAGAGTTTTTCCTGACAGAATTTGTGTCAGTGAATTGGGATTTGCTGGAAAGGCCCTGACAACAGAAACACGTGGTTTGGGAAAAGAAAGAAAAAAAGGGTGGGCAGGGGGTGGGGCAGTGGTGAGAAACCTTTGATTCCTGGGTGGCCACGTGGTCGCCCATGGTATGAGGCTGCAGCTGTGTTGAGATTGTAAACCGAACATAAAACCGACTGAATGGGCCTACTTCCTCTTGGCTAAGGAGATCACGCCTAAAACCTGAAAAACTAGTTCAGGCCATGACAGGAATGAGGGAGCAGATGTTAGAGTAGGTAGCTAGGCAGACATGAGCAGGGCAGGAGAGGAGGTTTCCCCTGCCCAATCGCCAGCAATGTCAGGCAACCATCAGGTGAAGGTGGTTGTTATACTGTATGTCTAAAATAATAATCGATAGTCTCCCAATAGATAGAAAACACCTGAAGCTGGTGATCAGTAGCTTCCTAAAAAGATCTGAGGAGTTGGGCAGGCAGGCTCAATCATGCGCACTAAGGGGCAAAATGGCGAAGTTTCACTGGTATATGACTTTTTTCTAGAAACACTTGACTGGTGTGGGAAAAAAAATGCCTCAGATGAGCACATGCACAACTTCAGTGAACACCCTGCTCATGTGGCCCCTCCTAAGTGCTGACAGGCCACCCCAAAGAAAGAATCAAGGGAGAGGAAACACCAACCCTGGAACCATGCCAGTGTATAAAACTCCTATTTGGCCAGGTGTGGTGGCTTAAACCTGTAATCCCAGCACTTTGGGAGGCCGAAGTGGGTGGATCAAAAGGTCAAGAGATCGAGACCATCCTGGCCAACATGGTGAAACCCTGTCTGTACTAAAAATACATAGGTTAGCTGGGCCTGATGGCATGTGCCTGTAGTCCTAGCTACTCGGGAGGCTGAGGCAGGAGAATTGCTTGAACCTGGGAGGCAGAGATTGCAGTAAGCCAACACTGCACCACTGCGCTCCAGCTTGGTGACAGAGCCAGACTTCTTCTCAAAAAAAAAAGAAAAAAAAAAAATTCAAGGATTGGATGGGGCACTTAGATCTCTCAAGTCACCTGCTTGGTGCTTGGCCTTCTTCCAAGTGTACTTTGCTTCCTTTTGTTCTTGCTCTAAAGCTTTTTAATAAACTCTCACTCCTGCCCTAAAACTTGCCTTATTCTCTCACTCTGCCTTATGCCCCTTGGCTGAATTCTTTCCTCCTAGGAGGCAAGAATCAAGTTTGCTGCAGACCCATTGGATTCACACTGCCAGTACAGATGTGCCTCATTATACTCTCCTCCCTTTAGAATTCAGGCATAATTGACCAACATTAACATTAAAACAGAGATCTTAAGACTGACAAAACAGACTGACTAGTAATAATATACCAAATTTCAAACCAATGCTAATATAGCATCACATGACAGATAGCAGGACCTGAAGAAAAAAAAAAAAAAAAAAAGAAAGGCTTTTCTCTTTTCTCTGGGAGAAAAGTTGCATATGTAAAGAGTCTCTATTAACATAATTGATCTTTCCCCTTCCAGGTGCTCCCAATCCTGAAGAGATTAACCGAAAGTCTGGCACCTTTTAAAGGTCTAAATAGGAAACATTTGCCATCTGTTATCTCTAAGGTTGCTACCTATGATACTTCATCTACATAATAGTAACCTTGCTCTCCACAACCCCTTATCTTAACCTAGACACTTCTTTCTATTGACTTCAGGTCTTTAGGTAATAACTCTTTCAACTAATTACCAATCAGAAAATCTTTGAATCCATCTATAACCTGAAAGCCCGCTTCCCCACTTCCCCAGCTTCAAGTTGTCCTGCCTTTCAAGACAGAATTAATGCATATATATGAGGTATCAATTGATGTCTTAAGTCCCCCTAAATTGTATAAAATCAAGCCATAACTCAATCACCTTGAGCACATGTTCTCAGGACCTCTTGAGACTGTGCCTCAGGCCATGGCCGCTCATATTTGGCTCAGAATATTAAAAATTTTAGAATTTGTCTTTTTTCATCAATAAGGTGAACATTTCCAGTGAAATTTAAAGATGGATCCAACTCCCAGGGAGTTGGGTCACTGGAGGCATAAGGAAATGCAAACTAATAAGAAAAAATTAAAATATTCAATCTCTCGGCTACTGTTATCTATAATAGCTAAAATGAAAGTAAAAGAGGCTGGGTGCGGTGGCTCATGCCTGTAATCCCAGCACTTTGGGAGGCCGAGGCGGGCAGATCATGAGGTCAGGAGATTGAGACCATCCTGGCTAACAGGGTGAAACCCTGTCTCCACTAAAAAATACAAAAAAAAAAAAAAAGATAGCCGGATGTGGTGGTGGGCGCCTGTGGTCCCACCTACTCGGAAGGCTGAGGCAGGAGGATGGCATGAACCTGGGAGGCAGAGCTTGCAGTGAGCCGAGATTGCGCCAGCCTGGGTGACAGAGCGAGACTCCGTCTCAAAAAAAAAAAAAAAAAAAAAGAAAGTAAAAGAGAGTGTGAAGTTGGGTCTTGAGGCTGTTGAGGCTGGACCAAGCTCAGATGTAGGTCAAAGCTCAGGCCACCAGCCTCAATGCTACCCACAAGTGGGAACATTATGCCAGGACAACAGAAAGTACCTCTAAGAACTGTGGTTACCAAGAAGGTATTCAATGTGGGAGAAGGACAAAACCAAGTAACGACTGAAGCCAGAGGGAATAGTGTGAAGGAATTGTTTCATTTTGTAGAGTGGTATCATCAGCTTCCCAAGGCATCTTTACAAAAATGGATCATGGGAATAACTAATTTAGGAGCAGTATCTTTGGTTTTAAATGCTGAGAGTGGAAGAGCATGTTTGGGTTGATGCAGGACCCATAGCTCGCTATTGAACAGTCGCACATGGGTATATATGATCTGGACACACAGGAGGTTATGCCTGAGGGAACAGCCAGCCTGGTGCACTGGATAAAAACCTCTGTGAGGTCTGTTAACCCTGGGAAGGGAAACTGTTTAACTTCACCTATAAAGGACAATGGACACTCCAGATGAGGCAGCTGATTCACTTCATACGCAAGCCATGTGCAATTGACTCTAGGACCTCAGGGATATTCACCCACTGAATATGTCTGCTACCCAGGTCATAGATAATTAATTTTATAATGTTTTTGTAGAGATGGTGTCTCACCATCTTGCCCAGGCTGGTCTCAAACTCCTGGGCTCAAGCCATCCTCCCTGGCTCAAGACATCCTCCCACCATGGCCTCCCAAAGCGCTGGGATTACAGGTATGACCCACCGTGCCCAGCCCTATTTTTAATTTTAATTTTGTTTCTTTTTTTTTTTTTTTTGGAGATGGAGTCTCGCTTTGATGCCCAGGCTGAAGTGCAGTGGTGCGAGCTTGGCTCACTGCAACCTCCCCGTCCTGGGTTCAAGTGATTCTCCTGCCTCAGTCTCCCGAGTAGCTGGGACTACAGGCGCATGCTGCCATGCCCAACTAATTTTTTGTATTTAGTAGAGACAGTTTCACTGTTGTTGCTCAGGCTGAGCTTAGGCAATCCACCTGCCTTGGCCTCCCAAAGTGCAGGACTACAGGTGTGAGCCACTGCACCTGGCCAATTTTGTTTCTTTTAAAGACAGGGTTCTCACTATGTTACCTAGGCTGGTCTCAAACTTCTGGCCTAAAGTGATCTTCCCCCGCCAGCTTCCCAAAGCATTGGGATTACAGGCATGAACCACCAAGCCTAGCCTGTTCTCTCTACTCTTATGAATGGATCCAAGATTTTCCATAATAAAAAGTTAAATTTTTAACACTGCTCAATGAAAGTTAATGGCTTAGTGACTCTGCATTTCTTTCTTCTTTCTGTCATCTTCAATGACACTTTTTATGTTGTTTTACACTGCTCATAGAGTCTGCCTCTCTTTCTTCTGAAGTGTCCTGGTGGGCAGGAACTGTGTCCTGTTCACAGTCTTATCTCTGCAACAACCCCACTCACTCCAACAAATACATAATGATGTAAAATACATGTCCTGGGGACATGATGTTGTGTAAAAGCAGACATGGTTGCCAAATCATAGAACTCAGAATTTAGAGGAACTCTCAATCATTAATTAAATAGTTGTGTCCATAAATGTACAATTGCTCCTAAGTGTTGCATTCGGAGAATACATAGAGTTAACAGGTAGGGACTCTATTAGTCAGGGAGCTCAGGGAGGCCTCCCATAGAAAGTAACAATCAGCCTGAGGGATAAGAATCTTCAGTCTGAAGGATGAGAAGGAATTAACTTTGTTTATCAGGTAGGATGCTTTTGGCTTCAAGTATTGAAAACCCTAACTTAGTTGACTCAACAATAAAGAAAATGGATCATCCAATATAAGATGCCCAGAAATAAAAGAAACTTCCACATTGGACAACTCAGTAGTTCAACAATGTCATCAAGAACCCGGGTCCCTTGGGAAGCTGAGGTTGGAGGATTGCTTAAGGCAAGGAGCTTGAGACCAGCCTGGACAATGTAGCAAGACCTCATCTCTACAAATATTTTAAAAATTAGCCAGGCATGGTGGCATGTGCCTATAGTCCCAGCTAATTGGGAGGCTGAGGTGAGAGTATAACTTTACCCAGGAGTTTGAGGTGGCACTGAGCTATGATTGCATTACTGCACTCCAGCCTGGTTGACAGAGCAAGACCTTGTCAATAATTAAACAAACAAACAGCAAAAAAAAAAAAAAAAAAAAAAAAGGCCCCTTCATCTTCCTCTTGCTATTGTCAGTGTCAGCTCATTTCCCCTCACATTGCAGAAATGGATTTCACAGTTCCAGATGTTATGTGCAAAGGCAAACGTGACCAACAGAAGAGGAGCCACTACTCCCTGTGCATCTACTTTTAGCAGAAAATCTTCCCATGAAGTCTTGAGGCAGCATCCCAAGTCTTATTGGCTAGAATCACATGATGCCTAGTCCAGTCAGTGGCAAGGGGACTGGAACCATCCTATTTGCTTAGACCAATCAAACATGATTTATTCCCTGAGCTAGAATTGAGCTTTTGGCCTCTTTTCATACAGAAAAGAATGGATTCCTGAACAAAACTGGGCTGTACCAGAAAGGAAAAGGGGTGGTGGAAGAATAAATTTGGGGTAGGAACCAATGTTGTTTGCTATGCTTGACAAAGAGGAATGTGAAAGAGGTTTTCCAGCAGTGGGACTAGCATGTGCAAAGGCTCTGAATTGGGAAGGGCTATAAGAAACGAGTGTGACTGAAACATGGAGTGCCAGGGGAAGGGAGCACAGCATAAGATGGGGAGAGCTTGCAGGGCCCAGTGAGGCTTGTGCATTAGTTTCCTGTTGCTGCCATGACATATCATCTCAAATTTAATGACTTGAAACAGCACAGACTTATCTTGCAGTCGTGAAGATCAGAAACCCAAAATGGGTTTTATGGAGCTAAAATCAAGGTGTCAGCAGAGCCGCATGTGTTCCTTCTGGAGGCTCTAGTGGAGAATCTGCTTTTTGGCATTTCCCACTTCTAGAGGCTGCCTGCATTCCTGGGGTTCTGGCATCACAACCCTCATTCTCTGCTTGCATATTCCCATCTTCTTCTCAGACCCTGCTTCCATCTTAGAAGGACCCTTAAGATTACACTGGACCCACCGAGATAATCCAGGATAGTACTCTTCTCTCAAAATCCTTAACTTAATCACACCTGCAAAGTCCCTTTTGCCATATAAGATAATAACATATCCACAAGTTCTGGGAATTAGGACATGGACGTCTTTGGGGGGCCATTTTGCAGCTCACCACACTATTTTTGGAGTCCTGTATTTATCTTAAAAAGACTGCTCTCACAGATTGTTGAGTGCCTGTGGCATTTCCAAGTGCAGGATGCAAGTTGCTGGTCTATCTACCATTCTCTGATCTGGAGGGTGGTGCGTACTTCTCACAGCTCCTCTGGAAGGTGTCCCAGTTGGGACTCTATATGGGGGCTCCAACCCCACATTTTCCCTTGGTACTACCCTAAATAGAAGTCCTTTTTGAGGGCTCCACCCTTGTAGCAGGCTGCTGCCTGGACACCCAGGCTTCTCCATACTGAAATCTAAGCAGAGGCTCCCAAGCCGACTTCACTTTTGCATTCTGTGTGCCTGCAGGCTTAACACAAAGTAGAAGTTGTCAAGGCTTAAGGCTTACATTCTCCCAAGTGGTAGCTCAAGCTGAACCTGGGCCTCTTTGTGCCCTGGCTGGAGCTGGAATGGCCAGGATGCAGGGAACAATGTCCCAAGCTGTACAGGACAGCAGGGCCATGGGTCTGGTCCATGAAACCATTCTTTCCTCCTTGGCCTCTGGGCCTTTTATGGGAGGGGCTGCCACAATGTTCTCTGAAATGCCTTTGAGGCCTTTTCCCCATTATCTTGGTTATCAGCACTTGCCTCCCTTTCAGTTATGCAAATTTCTCTAGCAAATGGTTGCTCCACAATCTGCTTGAATTCCTATCCTAAAAAAGCTTTTCCTTCCTCTGCCACATGGCCAGGCTGCAAATTTTCCAAATTTTTATGCTCTTCTTCCCTTTTAAATATAAATTCCAGCTGCTCATGCCTGTAATTCCAACACTTTAGAGGGCCAAGGCAGATGGATCTCTTGAGTCTAGGAGTTTGAGACCAGCATGGGCAACATGGCAAAACCTTGTATCTACTAAAAGCAAAAACAAAAGACGTTAGCAGGGTGTGGTGGTGCATGCCTGTAGTCCCAACTAGTCAGCAGGTGAAGGCAGGAAAATTTCTTGAACTCAGGAGGTGGAGGTTGCAGTGAGCCAAGATCATGGCATTGCACTTCAGCCTGGGTGACAGAGTGAGACCTTGTCTCAAAAAATTTAACAAGGTTTATTAAAAAATAAATATAAATTCCACCTTTATATCATTTCTTTGCTCCTGCATTTGAGCATAGGCTGTTAGAAGCAGCCAGGTCATGTATTGAATGCTTTTCTGCTTAGAAATGTCTTCTACCAGATACCCTAAATCAATCATCACACTTTAGTTCAAACTTCCAAAGATCCTTAGAGCATGGTCACAATGTAGCCAAGCTCTTTGCTAAGGTATAACATGCATGACCTTTCCACCACTTCCCAATAAGTTTGCCATTTCTATCTAAGACCTCAGAAGCCTGGACTTCATTTTCCATATCACTATCACCATTTTGGTCACAACCATTTAACCCATCTCTAAGGAGTTCCAAACTTTCCCTCATCTTCCTGTTTTCTGAGCCCTCCAAACTCTTCCAACCTTGGCCTGATACCCAATTCTAAAGTTGCTTCCACATTTTCAGGTCTCCTTATAGCAATATCCCCTCCTGGTACCAATTTTCTGTATTAGTTTGTTCTTGCATTGCTATGAAGAACTACCTGAAACTAAGTAATCTATAAAGAAAAGAGGTTTAATTGGCTCATGGTTTTGCAGGCTATACAGGAAGCATGATGCCAACATCAACTCAGTTTCTTGGGAGGCCTCAGGAAGCTTACAATCATGGCAGAAAACAGGGATGGACATGTCACATGGTGAAAGCAGGAGCAAGTGAGATGGAGGGGGAGGTACCACACACTTTTTAAATACCAGATTTCATGAGAAGTCACCATCATGAAGACAGCACCAAGCCATGAGTGATCCACCTCCTGCCATGACCCAAACACCTCCCACAAGGGCCCACCTCCAGCATTGGGGATTTCAATTCAACATGAGATTTGAGAGGGGACAAATATCCAAAATATATCACCTGCTGAGCCCTGCATACCCTGACAATCACTAGCTGTCCTTTTAAGGCTCATTTGTCATGATAACTTGTCAGAAGGTTTGTGACTTCTCTCTTGGAAATGGATATTGACCTTTGACATAAGGACAGTGCTTCATTTGAAGCCTCCTCCCAGCAGTGGAGCAAACTCACAAAGCAGTTGCTGATTTCCTGGAATCGAATGCTTCCTTCTCTCTTTGGCAGATACGCAGTGGGACAGGGGGATTACTTAGATATGCTACTGGCCAGCCTTTTCACCAGAGGCTGCAGCTGCTGCTCAGCATTTTCCTGTTTTCCTTTTTCTATTGTTTAAAAATCCTGTGTTAATACAAGCTCTTGATGTTAATGTGTCTCAGAATAAATACAACCGTGACATAGGCTTCACAATGTATTTTGCTGATTTCATCATGTGTTATCATTCTCATTTACTATCACTTTCCTGAGAAATACTGTATTTTCTTTCTGGGACTGTGGGAGTGTGGTGTGCTGGGGGCAGGATAAGAGAGACACAAGATGTGATGTATATGCAGGTGTCTGTGCCCCTTCACCTCCATGCTTCACTTATGCTATTGGCCCTCTCAAGAAGATTTGCCTTTGGTGATGCCAGCTGACCCCCAAAATAGAGAATCAAGGTGAAGGCAGGCCGCTTTAGTTTAGTGGTTTGAATCAGTGAACCACTTCATAATTCCCAAAATGCAGCCTCGCTCACATCCAATGTAATGGGGCCTGAAAGTCAAACCCCACAAACTCTTGGAGCTGGTATCTCGGGTTGCTCTAAAAAATTCTTTGAGAATGAAATTCTTCATCAGTGCTTAACCATGTGCTCTCTATAAATCAAGGGTCAAAATGTTGAATGATTCAATCTCTCCAGTCTCTCAGTCAATGAGTAAAAGTGTATTGAAGGCCTCTTCTAAGTCAGAACTTTCGTATCAGCGGCCAAAGAGAATATTCATCTCCACATTAATGGTCTCTCGAGTTTGCCTCTACCCCAGTGCTCCAGGCCTTCAGTGAGGCTGAGAGAGGAGCCTTCTCTGTAACTAGTCAGGTATCTCTGACCCGTCCTTCCTTCTAGTGTCCTTATGCTCCAAAGCCCCATCTCCTTGGCAGGAACTCCAGATATTGATGAAAGATACTAGAGTGGGGTAGAAAGAACACGAAAGACTCGGCCAGCAGTGCAGGATTAAGTCTTTCTAGCTATGACCTTGCACAGGCTGCCTGGTCTCCGCAGACTTCACTTCTTTGTTTCCATGACTTGCCATCTGAGGGTATTTTCAGGGCTAAGACTTAGTGAATACAAAGGTGTGGCAACCTGAATCTCTGGTTCCTTAAACTAGAGTCTCCCAGTTTCTTCTTTCCAACATAAAGCATGGACTTGAGGGGTATTGTCAATGGTTTAATTGGTGCCAAGCAGAATGTCACACAGAAACTGCTTTTTACAGAGAACAGGGGCCAGCCACAGGAAGAACTTTTCTCTGCATTTAAAATATGTATACCCTGTACTAAAAATATCTTACTCTTTGTAAAATCCTCACAATAACCCCAGGATTTAGGCACTGACTAGGAGTTTTACAGCGAAGAACCCAGGGTTCAAGGAAGTTCCTCAAGGCAAATGAGAAGGGATGGAGGCCAAATTTGAATTTCAGTTCATCATGCTCTGGGAACCCTCAGACTATTGTGCTGTCTCCATATAAGCACCCTCAGCCCCCACCCAGAACTTGGAAAGGTAAGTGGGAAGAGCGTGGAATTAGAAGACTGATGACTCGGCTGGATGTGGTGGCTTATGCCTCTAGTCTCAGCTACTCAGGAGGCTGAAGTAGGAGGATCACTAGAGTTCAGGAGGTCGAGGCTGCAGTGAGCTATGATCATGCCACTGCACTCCAGCCTGGGCAACAGAGTGAGACCCTGTCTCTAAAAAAAAAAAAAAAAAAAAGACAAAGATGACAGATGCTTTTTTTTTTTCGATGGGGTCTCACTTTGTTGCCCAGGCTAGTCTGGAACTCCTGGGCTCGAGCGATCCTCATATCTCACCCTCCATAGGCATAAGCCACCACGCCTTTCTTTTTCTTTTTCCTTTTTTAATTGAAGCTCTGCATTCTAATTTTGGTTCTTATGTTACTCCTGTGATCTTGTGCAAAGTATCTTTCTTCTGATCTGTAAACTGAGGGAACGGCTTTTAAGGTGCCTTTTAGGCCAACTTCTAGGATTCTAGGAAAACCATCTAAATAGCTACCCATTGAATCCGTTGAATCTGACATTCTTTTTTGTTGTTGTTGTTTTTGAAATGGAGTCTCGCTCTATCACCCAGGCTGGAGTGCAGTGGCGCAATCTCTGCCCACAGCCAACCTCCACCTCCCAGGTTCAAGCAATTCACTTGCCTCAGGCTCCCAAGTAGCTGGGATTACAGGTGTGCACCACCACGCCCGACTGATTTTTGTAATTTTAGTAGAGACAGGGTTTCACCATGTTGGCTAGGCTGGTCTCAAACTCCTGACTTTCGGTGATCCACCTGCTTTGGCCTCCCAAAGTGCTGGGATTACAGGTGGGAGCCACCATGCCCAGCCCAATCTGGCATTCTTTACAAAGACCAGTCCATAAACAAATAAAATAGCTGGCATGTGATGATGCAGCTCTCAGGGCTGTAACCTGAAATCCACTTCACATCCTTCAGAGACGAGTTACCTGTCAGCAGAGGCTCAGAAGTTAGCTCTCATACCTGCTTCCAATTCAACAAGCACAAAAACTGTCTTTAGGAATATTTTCTGGGTACTATCTGCTTGCAAGCACCTAAATGCTTTTCTGCTTATTTTCCTTGGGGCTTTTGATGCGAGCAATCTTTTATCAGATATCTGACAGTTTTTCTATCAGATTAGCCTTGCAAAATTTCATGTGTCTCATATTCTCTCTTAAACAGATGTTAACTGTTCCTCCACCCTCTCCCCATCCCCATCAATGGTGTCTGGGTCCTGATCGAGAATAGATGACCAAACCTCACTTCCTCCCCATTTGCCATGCATCCACAGGCATTGTCTACAGTAGCTACATGCAGAACTGCTAGAGTAGAGGACTAAAACAATTTTGCAGTTAAAAAAATATGGGAGGAAAGCTCTGGGCTGCCAAAGGAATGCTGCCTTTTTACTGATATTATGGAAAAAGCAGAATCAGGCCTGGCTCCACAGCTGAGCTCTGCACAAGGTTTTGCCTCTTGGCTCTTGATCCTCTTAGCAACCAGGCTGCAAGCACAAGCAGCCTCTTTCCCATTCACACAGCAACATCTGCAAGCTGTCAGTCATTCAACAGGCTGCAGCCCTGGGGAAATCTTGGGTGTTTCCTACTTTAGTATAGGCAATAACTAACTGTAATCTGAGCTCCATTCTGTTGCTTCTCCACTGTGCAGTGACTACTAAGAGCATGGACTCAGGGCCAGACTACTTTGCTTCCAATCTCAGTTAATAATGACCAGTTCTGTGGCCTTGGGCAAGTTATTCAAATTCTCTATGCCTCAGTTCCAACATCTGCAAAATAAGGGTTAATGGCACTATCTACCTCTTTGGGTTAAGTATTAAATTTAGATATACAAAAATACAGTATCTTGCATGTCAGGTGTACTGTTTGCTAATATTATATGGATTGACGATCATTAAGAAATAGGGGGCCTAGTTCAGCATAAGGAGAATGAGACAAACTCTTTTTGAAACTTCACTTCCTCTCCTTATACATGGGGTACTTTCTTCAGTATGAATCTCTGCAATTGTCCCTTATGCCTGTTTGTCCTTCACCTGCATATTCCCAGCCGAACCCAGAGCAGGCAGTTCATCAAAATCTATTGAATACTAAAGGCACAAAGACCTCTACTGACCTGCCATTCTTGACTTCCGACACCAAAGGAGGTTTTTTTTTTTTTTGGTTTTTGTTTTTTAAATACAGTTGTGGTCTCACTTTGTTCCCGATGGCTGGATTGAAGTGACTTGATCATAGCTCACTGCTGCTTCAAAATCCTGGGCTCAATCGATCCTCCTGCCTCAGCCTCCCTCGTAGCTGGGATTACAGGCGCATGTCAGTATGCCTGGCTAATTTTTTGATTTTTTTGTAGAGATGAGGTCTCACCATGTTGCCCAGGCTAGTCTTCAACTCTTGGGCTCAAGCAGTCTGCCCACTACGGCCTCCCAAAGTGCTGGGATTACAGACTTCGCCTAAAGGAGACTTCTAACACTGGATTACTCTGAAACCTCTACAGAAATTTTAGTAAATGCTTTGATAGCTTAAGGTAGTAATGCAAAGTTGCCAAATTTTTACGTTCTCACAAAATTTTGAGACATGACTTTCTAACTCATTCAGGTGAGCAAGACCATGTCTGGCTAGTTTTTAAATTTTTTTTGTAAATGGGGCTATGTTGTCCAGGCTGGTCTCAAACTCCTGGGCTCAAGCAATCCTCCTGCCTTGGCCTCTCAAAGCGCTGGAATTACAGGTGTGAGCCACGGTGCCCAACCAGAGCACAGTATTTAACATCATACTCCATATTGGAGTTAAGAATGTGTACACACAATGAGATTTAAAATTATGCCAATTATAACTTAAATGTGCTCATTCTAGCACTGCTTATGAAAGTTACGCAATTAAAATGAACTGGATTTTGAAAGGTTGTGCTCAATATTGGGCCAGATTGTTTCTAACTTGCAGGCTATTCGATAGTTAATAGGCCATGCTTCCCTCCAGACATCAAATGTTGGCCCAAAGCTTGGTGAAATAGTACAGGGTGTCATTCCTCCCACAATTTGTAAATTGTCTCTGGGGGTCATTCTGATCAGAAAATGAATATAAAGCTGTCACCTATTCATTCTAGAGTTTGGAGCATTCTAAAAGTAATGTACACATTTGTCATTTCATGGCCGCATAGAACATCTTCCATGCAGTTGTACATGAGTCCCTCCATTTCTGAGCCTTGATTAAATCTTAGCAATGCTGACACTATTATTTAGGAAATCTGGCATTACACAAAAGAAGTCTCCGAACCGAGAGCTCAAAAGATGTAGTTGTTTGGTAAAAACACCCGCGTTGATACATTTGAATATTACATGTTATATTATAAACATCAAGTAACACCACAAACATTTTAAAAAAGGAAGTTTATTGGTCTTTAAATGGCTCAAATTGCAAATAAACAAATCGGGTAGTGGCATCAGCCTAAGACACGTGATGCATCTTTGTCAGTTGGCTTCATAGCACCTCAGTACCCAGGAGAGGAAAGGTCTCAAAGAAAAGTCACAATGTTAGTGGTTAGGACCCCTGGTTAAATAAGACTGCAATGAGTACACATGGAGATTGCTGGGCCCGCTGGCCAGTGTTACATTGGTAACTTGAATTCCGCACATGGCACAGCCTATGAGAAATACGAAATGAAAGATGTACATCTCAAACCCTTTAAGGACAAATATTTAACATGAGAAGCTGGATGTAATATCTAAAGAGTGAGTTCCTAACTTTACGTACACACCTGTTACCTGGAATGCCTGAACACATCTTTGACCTGTTGAAATTAGGACTGAGAAAAAAGAAAAAAATACTTTGTTGAATCAACTGTCCTAGCCCCACTGCAAAGAGGGGGGAAAAATTCTGACAGTGGCGTATTTCCGACTGAAATTATGTCCCCAAGTAGTGTGCCAGAATTCTTCCAGCAGGAACACCACACCATGGTGACACAGCCTAATGTGTGGTCAGTGTGTGCCACACGTTTTCTGCACTATACCCAGGTTTGACGGCTTGATGTTAACTTCTGAAAATGTAGCTAGTGTTCTTCATTGTACATGAACAGACAAGAATTACTACTAATAATTCCTGTATCAAATTGTAACTTCATGAGTATAAATTTAGAAATGAACAGATGGCAAGCATGAATATTTTCCCGAAGTGTTCTAGTGCAAAATGCATTAGCACTACTGACATTTTCTTCCTGCGCCCTGCTCCCAGATTAAAAACTTAACACTTACATGCTCACCACTGGCAGAAAGTGATTTCCCGGGACCAGCATCTTCAAGAAGAGGAGGGTTCATTCAAACATAACGTGCTGAATCCTCGCAGTTGAAAATTATCTTACAAGTATAGGCTGGCCCTTCACTTAAAATGACCTTGCAGTTTATTAAAAGCGATCAAAGAGCTCTGGAATCTTATTTTCAAGAACCAGAGTATGGCACACATTTTAAATTTGGACAGACTCCTAGCAGACAGTTACTTCTCAAGAATTTTCTATACAAAAGCTGTACTCCATGCTGGCATATATTTTCTCACCAGTACACACGGGGCAGTGGACCCCTGGTGTCAGTTAACACACCCAGAATGATATAACCGGGTATTTTTCAGTTTCTAAATTAAGGCATATTCAAAAAATTCCATGTACAAGTTTACACCACTTTTCTAAGTTACTCACCAGGTAACTAAAGCAGATTCACAGATGAATTACTCTCAGTTTAACTATATGCAACAACCATGCCAATAACTTTTCTTCTAAATTTTGCATAATAATGGTTAAAAAAAGTGGTACAGTTTAACTATCATGTTCACAATTGTCATTTTTCAAGGCAGAAGACCAAGACATTTTAAAATGATATAAAATTTAAGCTTTATAATAAACACCAGAGGAAGTCGCCTTTCCTCCCACTCCCCACCCCCATCTCACCTCTTTATTTAATATTTCAAGAAAGACTGCCGAGAAACACAAGCTCACACGCTACATTCAGGACCATGATAAATGTAGGCAATTATGAAATAAGTTGAACTTTGCTCCTTGGTGAAGCCACATTAATTTCTTTTTTAAGTAAATTTGACTTTCATTGCAGTTCCAATTCATGCTTTTAGTGATATACAACAATTTCCAAAATGTTAAAGTAATTTCAGTCAATTAAGCCTTCAATGGCAATGCTTATAAATTATATTTATTAGTATGGTCAAGATAAGAAAGGAGTTTGGGCTTTGATTATAAAATGCAGCATCTTTCTCTGATTCTCTTGGCTAAACTTTTCCTCTTCTTTTTTCCATTCTTTTCTTTGCTGTCTTCCATCTTTCTCGCTCGAATTTCTCTCATTAAATCAAAAAATACCTAGAAAGAAAAAAAATAGGATCAATAAAGCAAACAGATATATGAACTTAGTACTTCTCCAAATCACAGCAGTAAACTTTGGGGATAACAGAAGTATAAATATTTAAGAGCTCTTGTTTGGAGTAGAGAGTGGAAAGCATACAACTAAAGCCTGATTCTCCCAGTATCTTGAAAAAAGGAGGAAACTAGGAAGTTTTCTGAATTACACTTTATGGTAAAAATGTTCATATGTAATAAAACCTGATCTTTCTGTTCCAGTTTTTGAGACGAAAATCTATCAAGTGCTACAAGGTGACGATAGCCCCAAAGATAAAACTCAATGGATTATACTGAAGTACTTTAATAATCAATAAATGTATTTTATTAATTTATATTTAACAATATATGCTTAACTTCATATTTAATAATTTGGTATTTCATAACTTGGTTTCCTCAGCTTCATTTCTAAAAATGGAGAAAAAGCTTTGTCTGTTACTCTATATGTGCGAATTTATCAGTTTTTGTCTGATGTCTAGGGAACTGGTAAATAATGAGATATTAGCATAGTAACTAAAAAAATTATGAGTATAACAATTCAAAGTTAAATTTCAATAAGAAATTCCTCTGTTCTGTAACACAGAAGGGTCTGGAAGGCTACACACTCACACTCCACATAAACAGCTGAGAGTATATGATAAAAGGAGGAATAACTTTTATGATCACTTTTGAATTCTGGATTTAAAAAATAAGTTTTTACGTATAGAATTACAAAACCCAATAAGACTAAAGATAAGCAAGAAATATGAAAGCGATAACGAGTGCTGTGAGTAAAGTGTGCGTATGTCATGACTGATGTGGCCTTTCCTAACGCATCTCTGAAAAAAGCAACATACACAATAGCAGATAGAGCACTACCTGTGTGCGTGTGTGTAGGGTAGGAGTACACCTGTATTTGTTTGCCCTTGGACAAAGAACAATGAAATAATAAACCAAACCCCAATAATCAATTTTATTTTCAAGAAGAAGGGAGGAGGGTACAAGGAAGAGTGAGGCATCTCTGAGTATATCTTGTTATAGAATTTCTACTTTAGAGACACAGGTGGTTTACATACTCAAAAATAAAATTAGGCCGGGGCAGTGACTCACGCCTGTAATCTCAGCACTCTCGGAGGCCGAGGCGGGCAGATCACCTGAGGTCAGGAGTTCTAGAATACCCTGGCCAACATGGCAAAACACTATCTCTACTAAAAATACAAAAATTAGCTGGGTGTGGTGGAAGGCACCTGTAATCCCAGCTACTCGGGAGGCTGAGGCACAAGAATTGCTTGAACCCGGGAGGTGGAGGTTGCACTGAGCCAAGATCGTGCCACTGCATTCCTGCCTGGGTGACAGAGCAAGACTTAGTCTCAAAAAAACAAATAAAAAAATAAAATAGCAAATCCTAAAAATTGAAAATCAAATTTAAACAAGTAAGACTAGCTGGGCATGGTGGCTCACGCCTAAAATCCAGCACTCTGGGAGGCTGAGGTGGGTAGATCACCTGAGGTCAGGAGTTCAAGACCAGCCTGGCCAACATACAGAAACCTCATCTCTTCTAAAAATACAAAAAATTAGCCAGGTATGGTGGCATATGCCTGTAATCCCAGCTACTAGAGAGGCTGAGGCAGATCACTTGAATTCAGGAGGTGAAGGTTGCAGTGAGCTGAGATCATGCCACTAAACTCCAGCCTGGGCAACAGAGTGAGATTCCGTTTCAAAAAACAAACAAACAAACAAACAAACAAACAAAAACACAAACAAGACTGACTATATTCCAAGATGGTGACAGAGGAATTATTTCAAAGGTCTACAAGACATAGCATAGAAAGTACCTATTTTAGAATAGATGCTAAGGATAAAAATAGAAACAAAATTCCAACAAAACAATACAAAGACAAATCTTAAACTTTTTTTTTTTTGAGAGAGACTCTCTGTTGCCCAGGCTGGAGTGCCCCAGGCTGGAGTGCGATGACGCGATCTCAGCTCACTGCAATCTCCGCCCCCTGGGTTCAAGAGATTCTTCTGCCTCAGCCTCCCGAGTAGTTGGGATTACAGATGTGCGCCACCATGCCCGGCTAATTTTTGTATTTTTGGTAGAGACAGGGTTTTGCCATGTTGGCCAGGCTGGTCTCAAACTCCTGACCTCAGGTGACCTGCCTGCCTCAGCCTCTGAATGTGCTGGGATTACAGACGTGAGCCACCACACCCAGCCAAACTTCATTTTGTAGTTTGTTTGTGACAGCAATGTTGCTCTTTTGGAACTATTTTATATACACTGAAGACTAATGCAAGGGAGGAATTATGTTAATGTTAATGTAATTTAGGAACCAAGATTTTCAGTGTAAGAGAAAAGATATAAATACAAAATCAAAGATGTAAACATTTATAACGTTAAATTTGAATTGGAAATAACAACATGATCACATTTTTTTTATTTTAATAATACCTATTTCCTAGCACTATTCACTAAAAAATGACAACACAATACCAGCAAGCAAATTAAGTAACTATGCTGTGGCTGCCAGAAACCACTCCTCCTAAACAGAACCTGAGCTCCTCAGATGAATGGCTGATTTCTGATCTGCAGCAAGAAGCATAAAATTTAAGTCAGAAAGCAAGGAAACTACCAGAGATGAATGGACTCAGTCAAATGGACATACGACCAACATGAAGGAGCATAAATGGTTAAAGGGAAAAACTGAGCATAAAACACACACACACACACACACACACAGAGTACGCAACAGAATGAAACACAACGATGACATAAAACCCATGAATTCCTGCCCCGACTGGTTATGATTCTATTTCCCCAGAGACTAGGAATTTCAGAAGACCTCTTTTTCAAGTCTCTGGCTAACTAGCTAGGACAGGAGGTCTCAATTCTAACTAAATGTAATCATTGGAATACTCCCAGTATTGCTTTCTAATGCAGATAAATCACTATGAAAAGGAAACTGGATGAAGGTTTAATTTCTGATTTTATTTTCAATTGAATTTTGTCTGTTTAACTGACACATATTCACAGAGTATACCGTGATGTTTTGATACATATAATGTACAGTTATAAGACCAGGGTAATTAGCACAGCCATCATCTCAATCATTTATTATTTGTGTTGGGAACATTCATTATCCTCCTTTCAGGTTATTTGAAACTATATATTATTGTTAAGTATAGTCATCTACAGTAGTGTAGTACACCAGAGCTCATTCCTCATATCTAGCTGTAATTCTGTATAATTTAACAAATCTCTACCTATCCCTCCCATTCCCGCCTCTAGTATTCTGTTCTATTTTTTACTTCTGTGAGATCAACTTTTCTAAGCTTTTACATATGAATGAGAACATGCAGTGTTTAACTGCCTGTTCCTGGCTTATTTCACTTAATTTTCTCCAGTTCTATCCATATTGCCTTGAATGACAGGATTTCATCCTTTTCAATGGTTGAACAGTATTTTATAGTGTGTATATATCATATTTTCTTTATCCATTCATCTGTTGTTGGCACTTGGGTTAGTTCTGTATCTTGGCTATTGTGAACAGTGCTGTAACAAATGTCATTAATAGGAAAACAGCTGTATTATGGAAAAGCCTAACCATGGAATACTTTGTGGTTTTGAAAGGAATGTGGATACATCTATATGCGGTGACATGGAAGAGTTATAAGATTTGTCATAAAATTTTAAAAGCACACCACAGAAATATACACTATATATACAGATATAAAATATGTGTGTGTATAAATATGCACAAATCCTATTAATACAGGGGGAAAAACAAGCAAATGCAAACTTTCCCTTAGAGATGTGTATGCCTGCTTTTAACATCTGGAAAGACACACCCGTGTTAGCACTGGCTACTGAAAGGCAGGGGAAGGGAATGAAATATGGGAGAAAAGTGACTCATTTTTCCTCCTTATGTTTCTGTATTATGAATTTTTCTTTATATAATAAGCATGTATCCATGTATTACTTGTACAATGAAAAAACCCAAATATCTTTTCCAAAAAATACAGTGTATTTCTACCAACATTCTTCCCTCAACATAAAACTGATTCTCTTGACATAATAAATCACACTCCCCCTTTGGACATCTGTTAATATTTGCTCAACTTCTTTCTGTTCTGCCAGAATGTTCCTTAAAATCAAGAGCAACCTTGGAGTCGTGAATTAAGAACCAGAGCATTTAGCTAGGATACTAACAAGGTCATTGAATGAATCCAATGAGTACACAAGTAGGTTTGCCCAGATGTTCCTCGAGCCTTGGGGTGATTCCTCTGTGACAAGCATGGCCTCCTGAGATATGCCATGCCCCATCTCTGGTGGCTATGACACTTTTTCATAAGTAGATTTTAAATCTGCATCTTTGAAACTTTCACCTAATGGTCTATTTGGCATCCAGATGAGGATAAGGCATGAGCCAATGATCTTACGGAGAGCTAGCATTTGTTCTGTGACAAAGCACGACACGTCACAATTTAATAAAAGGGAATAACACTTCCTATTCCTGAAAATTTGTAATCAGGCTTCTAGTAGTGGATGACATAAGAAATGGGAGATACACTAGCTATTCCAACCATTGTTTTGTTTTGTTTTTGAGATAGGGTCTAGCTCCATTACCCAGGCTGGAGGGTAGTGGTGTGATCTCAGCTCACTGTAGCCTCCGCCTCCCAGGGTCAAGCAATCCTCCTGTCTCAGCCTCCCAAGTAACTGGGACTACAGAGACATTCGCCACCACACCTGGCTAATTTTTGTATTTTTTGTAGAGATAGGGTTTTGCCATGTTGCCCAGGCTGGTCTCGAACTCCTGGGCTCAAGTAATCTGCCTGCCTCAGCCTACCAGAGTGCAGGCATTATAGGTGTGAGCCACCGCACCTGGCCCCAACCATTTTTCTGAGTAAAACAGTGAGGAAAGAATGTGAGCATGTTATAACCAGAGTTGGCCAGACCCAGAGGCTGCAGATGCCACCACAAACCCCGTGACCTTGAGCCAGTTATGTAATCTTCCCACAACTCAGCTTCCTCGTCTAAAAAGTGAGCATCGGAAGAGTATTTATGCCTCACATAATTAAGGATTAAATGGTTGGTACTTATCACAGTGCCTGGCTCTTATAAGTACAAACAAATATTAGCTTTTCTGATTACTAGATTATTTTCTCAGGAGAACAACCACGAACACAAGTATAACCTAATCCCGGAAATTGAATAGTTGCTGCAAATGACTTTTACGTAGCCACTGAGGTACTTTATCTGGTAGCCACTCCGCAGGATGTAGCAGTACACGAAATTACATTCTTCAGTATGGATTTCCACCTGACTTTACAAGCAGCCTCGTTTAATGTAATTCTGTTTTGGACAGGTGACCACTGACTGCAGACTGTATTATCTGAAACTGGCCACAGCAATGCTTCCTATGTGCTTTTCCAGAATCCTGCCACTTTTCATCAAGAGGTGAAGTCTACTGCCCTTCCTTCTCAACCTAGGTGAGACTTTGTGACTACCTCCAACCTGTAGAATGAGGTAGAAATAATGCTGCGTAACTTCAGAGACTATGTCATTAAAGGCTGTATGGTTTTTGCCTGGTTCTTCTTCTCTTGTGACACTTGCCCTTGGAGACTCTGCCCACTGTGCTGTGAGGAAGCCTAAACTAGCACATGTGGAAAAGGCCACATGGAGAAGCCCACCTGGAGAGGAACTGAGGCATCCTTGGATAACAGCCAGCATTATCTGGCTGAGCCAGACATGTGCGAACAAGCCTTCAGAACCTAACTTTAGGTATTTCCAGTGCCTAGACTTGAAGCTTTCAGCTGAGGCAGCAGACACTGTAGAGCAGAGCCAAACCATTTCCACTGTGCTCTGTTCAAATTCTTGGCCACAGAATGTATAAGCAGAATAAATGACTGTTTTACCCAGAAAGGTTTTGGGGTGTACTTTGTTATACAGCCATAGTAACTAAAACAGTCTTATACTTTAATTTTTTTGAAAAAGTGATACAGTCGTACCTCAGTATCTGTGGGGGATTGGTTCCAGGATGCCTGCGGATACCAAAATCTGTACCTACTCAAGTCCCGCAGCTGGCCCTGCGGAACCCATGGATACAAAAAGCCAGCCCTCCGCATATGCAGGTTTCACATCCTGCTGTATTCTGTTTGTATCTAGTTGTAGACGCAGAGCCCAATGACATGGAGGGCAGACTGCATCTGTGAAAAAAAATCTGCGCAGCTGAAATCGGTGTTGAGGGCCAAGTGCCCATGAATATGGCAAAAAGTTCACAAGGGTATTTACAGTGAAAAGTGCATAAACTGTGACTTAATTCTCTGGAGACAACCACAGGTACCAGAGTCTTACATATCCTTATGATGTGTACATAGATAATGTGTATGTATGTGTGTTTAAAACACATGGCAGCAAGCTACAGACCCCACTCTGTACTTTATTTCACTTACTTTATAATTGAAGATCATTTGATATCAGCACATTTAGTTCTATCTTCATTTCTTTTTAATGGTTGGGCAATACTCCATTATTTAAACCAGTCCATTATTGAACACTTGGATATTTCCAGTCTTTTGCTTCTAAAACTAATGCTTCACTGACTACTACTGAACATACATGTATACGTGAGTGCATAATTTGTTCTGTATAATACATTTTTAGCACTTAAATTGTTGGGTCATAATTCTGATGGATATCACAAAACTGTCCTTCCACCAAAATGAGAGGTTCCTATTTTTCTATACTCTTGCCGACAGTATATTCTATTCTCAACCTCTTTGCTTTTTTTCTCCCAAAGTGACGGGTAAAAAAAGGACATTCCACTATATTTTTAAGTTGTACTTCCCTTTTTATAAGAGACCGAACCTCTCTTCCAGTTCAAAGGCCATTTGTGTTTCCTTTCTACGACATGCCTGTTGCTGTTTTTGGGGCATTTTTCCTAGGTTTTTGGTCTTTCTCTCACTGTCCGTAAGAGCTGTGCTAATGCAGACACCATACTTCCCAGGGCCTCTGATGCCAACAGATGATCACAAGGACTGTTACAATACAGCTTTCTATCTTGAACTGCCAGTGTCAGCATGTCTTCCCCACTCCCCTTAGGTTTAAATAGTTTTTATAGTGTGTTCTACAACTTACTCGAGACATCAATTAGGAAAGTATATATATGCTATGAGAATGTTCAATGTTGCCTTTTAAAACCTCAAACACCCTCAATTTTAAAATATATTTTCATTAGCACTTTAAAAATATTTGCCCTACATATTGTCTCTTCAAATCTATAATTTTCTAATGACTTACTATAGGTCAGGCACAGGCTGGGGCATTTTACATATGTGATTTCATTTCATCTTTACAATAATCCTATGAAGCAGGTATTCTTGTTCCCATTTCCAAACGGAAGCTAACTGAAATACCCAAGCCCTACTGACTGTGTTCAGAAACCGTGGTTTCCAGGAAACTATGAAAGGGCATGCTATGGACTGAATGCTTGTGTCACCCCAAAATTCATATACTGAAACCCTAATTCCTTATGTGATGACAATAAGAGATGGGGCCTTTTGGTAATTCTGTCACTAGGGTAGGGTTTTCATGATGGAATTAGTATCCTTCTAAGAATGAGGAGAGCTATCTCTCTCTCTCTGTCATGTGAGGATACAGCAGGAAGGTATAAGGAAATCCTGCAAATCAGGAAGAAAGCCCTCTCCAGAATCATATTGTCTAAGACCTTGATCTTAGACTTACCAGCCTCCAGAACTGTGGGAAATAACTTTGTTATTTAAGCAACACACACACACACACACACACACACACACACACTTGCTCTAGCCCCAAGCTTAGAAAAAACTAGTATCCTGAATAAAAATCTGTAGTACTCACTTTGTACAGATATGTTAGACCTAAAGGAATCTGACAATGTGCTAAAAAGTTAGTAAGTTTAAGACAGCAATGACACTGTCTTAAGACCTACAGCAAAATGACAGAGCAAATCTTGAACTTTTTTTTTAACCCAGTACTTTCTGGATCAGGGTTATAAATCTACAGGCACACGCAGCACTTGCTACAAGTGTAAATTCTCAGGCCCCATTCCAGACCAAATGAATCCAAATCTCTGGGGATAAGACCCAAGAATGTGTGTTTATCAAGATTTACTGGCAGTTCTTTTGCCTATTAGAGCTTGAGTGGCACTACTGTAGAGCCTAGATACTTGCAGGCTAAAGAGAGACCACACTTGGAGGCCTTTAAGATCCTGTGCTACCTCAGCCCAGTGGACAGTCTTTCTAGATACTGGACCTGGTCTAGGGGTAGTGGGATGAAATGTACTTGTGGGTGTTCCACATCTGGTCTTCAGGAAGGGCCACTCTGAACAAAGTAAGAAGACAAGAAAGGAGGTCAGAGGGTTTCCTTTTCTTTCTTTCTCTTTCAGGAGAAAACAAAAGTTGAGGGTGGGGAGTGGAGAGTGGCAGGAGAGATTTTAAAACGATCTTATCTGGGGGCTTCTTCATCTTGGGTGGTATCCTTATTTTTAAGAATTTAAGTGGGGTTGGGTAGGCGTCAGGTCAGAGGTAAGAATGCTCAGTGCTGGAATCTTGGGACTCACACAATTCCTTCTAAATTATTCAAAGACTCAATAGGATAAGGGGGGAAAAAGGTCAAGAATGCCATCAGTGCTAAAAAAAAAAAAAAAAAAAAAAAGGTACATTTAGCTGCAGTGTCTTGTGTTTTAACGTCTCTTGGGAAGCTAAGGAGAAGGTGAACTAAAATTCCTAACATGTATCTGAGCATTCAGGGATGATAAAAATCAACATACTTTACATCTCTATTTGAAAGTTTCATAGACTCTCCAGACAAAAGAGAGCCAAGTTAAAGCAAACCAACCTATTTTAACATGATGCAGTAGTAAAGAGAGTCACGTGTTACCTTGTCAACATTAGCTCGTGTTTTAGCAGATGTTTCCACGTAGTTAACATTCCACTGCTCAGCTCTGTTTTTTGCCTCTTCTACAGAAACCTGCCTTTTATCTTCTAAATCTGATTTGTTACCAACCAGTAGAAAGGGAACATTCTCATCTTCTTTTACTCTTAAAATCTGCTCCCTGGATAAGAGAAAATGAAAAAGAAATAATAACATTATAAGGATAGTACAGAAAGTTGTTTACCCCGTATCTAGTTTTCCCTATTGTTAACATCTTCTACTACTATGGTACACGAATCACAATTAATGAACCAATATTGATACAGTATTAGCAACTAAGGTCCAAACTTTATTCAAATGTGCTTGCTTTTTGCCTGACATCCTTTTTCTGTTCCAGGATCCCATCCAGGTTGCCACATGACATTGAGTTTTGTCATGTCTCTTTAGCCTCGAGTTGGCCATGGTAGTTCTCAGACTTCCCTTGTTTTTAATGACCTTGATAGTTTTGAGGACTGCTGGCAGGCAGTTTGTTGAATGTCTCTCAACTGGGATTTGTCAGATGTTTTTCTCATGATTAAACCAGGGTTATTGGTTCTTGGGAGGAAGATAACAAGAGAGTGCTATTCTTATTGCATCATATCAAGGGTCCTGCCAACTGTTTTTTAAAACCCAAATGTGCCAGAAATTACTGGAAGTCAGACCTCGAGCATAAATTTTGCATTGAGAGGTAAGTTATCCACTGTGAAAGTGTCATCAACTTTAAAGTACCATGGTTCTGCTCTTCCTAGTCATGTAAGTCTGAGCAAAGTACTTCTTACCTCAGTTTCCTCATCTATAAAATGGAGCTAACAATGATACATTCCTTATAAAGTTGCTATGAGGGTTAAATGTGAAGTGCTTATAACTGCATGGAACAGTGTAAATATTAAAAAAATGTTATCTCATTAATCTACTGGAAGAAATGTTTTCTTATAAAATCAACGAACAAAAGGAAATCTGTAAGATTTAGGTTCACTAATTTGCTACCTTAAAAATGTCTCTCCTTTGAAATTATTAAGAGCTGTTGAAGCTATAGGAACATAAGTACAGTCAGCCCTCTGTATCCACAGACTCAACTAACTGCAAATAAAAAATATCTTTTAAAACCCCCAAAACAGCCAGGTGCAGTGGCTCATACCTGTAAACCCAGCACTTTGGGAGGCTGAGGCAGGAGGATTGCTTGAGGCTAGGAGTTCAATACCAGCCCAGGCAACATAGTGAGACCCCATATCTATAAAGAATAGAAAAAAAAAATTGGCTGGGTGTAGTAGGGTGCACCTATAGTCCTAGCCACTCAGGAAGATCACTTGAGCCCAGGAATTCAAGGCTGCAGTGAGCCACGATTACATCACTGTACTCTAGCCTGGATGACAGAGTAAGACCCTGTCTCAAAAAAAAAAAAAAAAAAAAAAAATCAAAAACCAAAAAAATGCCACAACAAAAAGTAAAACAAAATTTAAAATGCAGAATAACAACGATTTACCTAGCAATTACACTGTATTAGCTATTAAAAATAATCTAGAGATGACTTAACGTACATGGGAGGATGTGCATAGGCTATCTACAAATACCACACCATTTTATAGAAGAGACTTGAACATCCATGGATGCTGGTATCCACAAGGGGTCCTGGAACCAATCCCCCCCCCCACCCCATACTGAGGGATGACTATATTTTACAATAAGAGAAAATGAGAAAATTAAAGGGATATTAGAATGGCAAATCAGCAAAGTACACTTGGTTTTGCAGGTCTTTTTTTTTTTTTTTTTTTCCCTGACACCCAGGCTGGAGTGCAGTGGCATGATCATGGCTCGCTGCAGCCTCAACCTCCCGGAATCAAGCAATTCTCCCACCTCAACTTCCCAAGTAGCACAACTATACCACAGGCACGCACCACCATACCCAGCTAATTTTTTTTTTCTTTTTTCCATAGAGACGGGGTTTCACCGTGTTGTCCAGACTGGTCTTGAACGCCTGAGCTCAAGTGATCTGTCTGCCTCACCCTCCCAAAGTGCTGGGATTACTGCAGTGAGCCACTGCACCTGGCTGCAGGCATTCTATAGTGATGCTTGAGAAATTGGGAAAAACCTTCTTCCCTTATTTTCAGATTATTCTATTCTGTGCTTCTTAGACAATGTTTCCTAAATACCACCACCACACTACTACCACTAACATTTTACTCAGTGTTCACAATGTGCCAAACACCACTTTCAGGACTTTACATATTTTCTCATTTAATCCTTACCTAAACCTATGAAGTTAGTATCATTATTATTCTTGTCCTACAGATGAGGAATCTGATACACAGAGAAATTACGTTAACTTGCTCAGAGTCACACTTAAGTAGAACCAGGTCTGAGAAATCCAACTCCAAAGCACACAATGAACTTGTACATTAGATACCACGAGAATACAAAGGCAGACCTCCTGGATTTTAACTCTATGCTATTCCTGACTGCATGACCTGGGGCAAGCCACTTAACCTCCCTGCATTTCAGCTTCTTCATTTATAAATTTGGATGTCGCTTTTTAAAATAAAGTCAAATTTAAGACATCACTGTTCTCAATCTTATTTTATAGACTCCAAGAAAAAATGCTGGCAATTATAACTGTATGGTGCCGTATCATAAGACATAGCCCTGAGAGCTGTTAAAATGTACATCTTATAATCTATGAAATCCAGTAGTATCTACCTCACAGTGTTGTTTGAGAAACTAGTTTATATATGTGAATGCTTAGAACAGTCTGGCTCCTGGTAAGTGTTGCATGAGTATGAGGTAGTGCTACTACTATTATTACTTCATTCACTTGATTACTCATGATGTAGCAAACATTCGAATACATTCAACACTCAGAGGAAGTTCTTTGGAACTGAACTCTCAGTTCTTCTAACGTGAATAGACTATAGGCTGCACAGACTATGGGTCACAGAGAAAGTAAACGCCATTCTTCACTGATTTGTATTTGTCTTAAACATCCTTTTAGAAAACAAAATGCCAAATAAGCATGGTATCTGGGTGATGCAGGCTAAGATGTACAGCACTACATAGTGCTATGATGCTTCCTACCACTCACATGATTTCTTGCAAAAACTATGTCAACTTTCACCATGATTACTATTAAATATATGCAGTACTTGTGAAGAGGATTTTGGCCAATCACAATCTTTTTCTAGGGCATGCTGTGACTTTCTTAACCAGTTTCCTTTGTGAATGAGGACCTGAATGCTGTTCTTCTTCTTCTTCTTTTTTTTTTTTAATTATACTTTAAGTTCTAGGGTACATGTGCACAACGTGCAGGTTTGTTACATAGGGATACATGTGCCATGTTGGTTTGCTGCACCCATCAACTCATCATTTACATTAGGTACTTCTCCCAATGCTATCCCTCCCGCAGACCCCCACCCCAAGACAGGCCCAAGTGTGTGATGTGTCCCGTCCTGTGTCCAAGTGATCTCATTGTTCAGTTCCCACCTATGAGTGAGAACATGCGGTGTTTGGTTTTCTGTCCTTGTGATAGTTTGCTCAGAATGATGGCTTCCAGCATCATCCATGTCCCTGCAAAGGACATGAACTCATCCTTTTTTATAGCTGCATAGTATTCCATGGTGTATATGTGCCACATTTTCTTAATCCAGTCTATCATTGATGGACATTTGGGTTGGTTCCAAGTCTTTGCTATTGTGAGTAGTGCTGCAATAAACATACATGTGCATGTGTCTTCATAGTAGCATGATTTATAATCCTTTGGGTATATATCCAGCAATGGGATCACTGGGTTAAATGGTATTTCTAGTTCTAGATCCTTGAGGAATCATCACACTGTCTTCCACAATGGTTAAACTAATTTGCACTCCCACCAACAGTGTAAAAGCATCCCTATTTCTCCACATCCTCGCCAGCATCTGTTGTTTCCTGACTTAATGATCGCCACTGAATGAGGTTGTTAACAACAACTAACCTGCCACTCAGTCTCACCACTTGGAAGGTGAGACTGACTCAGGTGTTTTTAACTCTAGCACCTCTGGTTATATGTGTGTATATATAGTCATTAATTTATTTCTTAATAAATACCTACTAAGCTACTCTGAGTCAGGCGCTGCAGGGAAACCAATGCTGAAAAACTATAGTGTGACTGATGCTGGCAGAAACAAGGCTGTAGAAAACCTGGACCTACTGGGTTCTGAGGTAAGAAGATGTTATTTTTTTTCAGAGTTAATAGATTGGTTTTATTAGCAACTTTACTGGATGTCAGAGAAAGGTAATCCTATGGTATAAACTTCATATACATTTTGCTTAATACAATACTCCCTTTAAATACAGTTTTAGAGGCTATTACAGAATTTCAGAATAGGGAAGTACAATCTGGTCCAACTTCATTTTGACATAGGAAAGTAAAAACCAAAAGGTAACGGTTTTTGAATCAAAACAAATGTTTACTAAACATGTACTTACTATAGATCATATGCTAGCAACTATGTCATATATAGGTACTGGGGATACTGAGACAGGCAAGGAATGGGTGTTAAGTGTGATACTGGAGTTGTATCAAGGACATCGCATATATAGACAAGGAAGTAATGGATTTTGTGGATCATAGAGATGACCAGGAAGGTTAAAGGGAGGAGCTGATATTTATGCTACTCTTGTAGTTTAGACCACATGGAGTGCCTACTATAACCATTCAGACCTTTTCAAAAAAGTCTTTCATATTGTTGGTGAGTCAGTAGGGTCATTTTTATTTATGGCAGGGGCACTGGAGGTATGCCATAAGAGTAATGAATCATCCTTATTTTCTGTAATAATAATCGCCCAAGATTCTTGGCATGAAAATACCTTATTCTCCTGAGATACCACTTTGACTTTGGTGACTATGGTGATTAACATTTATTCCATTACTTAGAACACGACTTGCTACATTATAAGCACTCAAATATCTGCTGAATGAATAAGCATTGGCATTTACATAACTTTCAACATGTCTCCCAATTACAAGTTACCAGGGTCTGCCACCCTTTGCATGTCATCATATATGAAATTCCTTCCTCATAGAAACCAACACACTTTATTTTATAAATAAATCTATACTTCAGAGTTTCTCAATTACTTACTTTTTGTACTTTTAGTAAGTGGATTTTCCTATTTAGTAAAAAGAGCCATGAAATGGACATTGCAACTGATTCTTTAAAATGCTTTGCACACAGGCACAGACACAATCTCTCAGTCTCCTGTGGATTAGCAAACTGGTGAGTCACTTCTCTGTGTCTTTAACTTGGACATGTTTACAAAGTATTTACCTATTATTCTCTATTAGAATAAGTTCTTGAGATTTTCAAGTGTGCATAAAAAGGAATGCTTTGTATAAGCCTTGGTTTAGTTTTTTGCTCAACCACCTGAAATGCCCTCTTTCCTTATATGTGAAAATCCTTCTTTTCTTCAAGCTCATCTATTTCATGAAGGTTTCCCAGTTTCTTTCCCCTCCCAGATCCTCTGTACTAACCACTGCCCATGTTTCCTACTTTGTCACTAACTTGCTCTTGGTTAAATGCCTTATATATTCATTTAGGCTGTGTGAATCTTGAAAATAGTGGATACATTACATGCTTCTTTTCTGTCCTCCATAATCAAGTAGACACTTAACACAGAAATAAAAATACGTATCATTTAATTAAAGAACACTTCATTTATGCATGTAGTATTTGCAAGACCACACAAGAACTCTATACCAAATTTCTCTTATAGAGGAGTACCTCTTTCCCCTTCACCAAAACCACCTCCTCTAAAACCAAATGGGTTCCAGATTTTGATTAAACAATAAATATTAAAAATATTATATAACAATCTAGTGTGCCCATCTACAGAGATATTATTTCTATTCAAAAATTCATTCATTCTGAAGGTTCCCATGTAATAAGAAAAACAAACAAACAAAATTAGCCTGTGCTATTAGGGCATCTATATTTTGAGGAGGATGGCAAAGTGTCTGCTGAACATTACATAGGTGCTGAGAAACCGTGACTAACAGAGAAAGCTGTAACACCTGGGTAAGCTCCACTATGTGCTCCAAGTATGAACTATTATGGCAGTAGTAGTTTACACTAAAGAGAAATACTTCAGTAACTCATAGAGACTCTGGGTAAGTGAAGCTGTCACAAGATCAAACTCTAATACAGGTGACACTGGAATAGCTGTAAGACTATGCAAAGTATCCTAACCGTGTGTACATAACACAGTAGAGAGAGTCATATACTAATATCAAAAAGGGAATAAACACAATTAGAGTAAAAGACTAACAAGTTAGAACCTCTAGTTGTCTACTTGTGTGTGGGGAAGAAATTGTTGTATGGTATGTCACAAGCAACATTACTCTAGGACATACCTGAAGTCAGCTGTAGCTGCAAAGGATTCCATTTCTGTAATAGAGAAAACACAGAGGAACCCCTCCCCGCTTCGGAAGTAGTTGTCTCTAATTGCAGCGTAGTCCTCCTGCCCAGCTGTATCTAAGATATCGATCTGTACTTCCTCCCCATCTAGCACTACCTTCTTCCGATAGCTGTCCGCTTTGGTAGGCTCATAGTCCTCCACAAACTAGAAAAGATAAAAACACACCAATTTTTTCATTGTTATTTTTACGTTTCAAAACTGCTTATTTTGAAATAATTATAAATTCATGTGAAGCTGCCAAAATAGTACAAGAAGAGTTCTGTATACCCTTTGCCCAGATTCCTCCATTGGTAAAAACTACATTAATTTTAATTTTAGACAATCTGTAGGTTTCCTCATTTGCAAAAAGAGAGGGCTGAATTATTACCTCTAGGCTTTTTACAGCTTGAAAACAGCTTTTCTTCCTTAAAACACAATACCTGCAAAAACTGTTACACATATATTTTACCAAATTTGTTTTTTTTTTTTTTTTTTTTTTTGAGACGGAGTCTCGCTCTGTCGCCCAGGCTGGAGTGCAGTGGCCGGATCTCAGCTCACTGCAAGCTCCGCCTCCCGGGTTCACGCCATTCTCCGGCCTCAGCCTCCTGAGTAGCTGGGACTACAGGCGCCCGCCACCTCGCCCGGCTAGTTTTTTGTATTTCTTAATAGAGACGGGGTTTCACCGTGTTAGCCAGGATGGTCTCGATCTCCTGACCTCGTGATCCGCCCGTCTCGGCCTCCCAAAGTGCTGGGATTACAGGCTTGAGCCACCGCGCCCGGCCTATTTAACCAAATTTGTAAGAATCTTTTTTCTATGTGACTCTGAATATAAATTTTCATGCTAGAATTGTGGAAATAACTTAAAAGTCAGTATTTTGGTAAGCACTGAAAGTATCATTAAATCCTTTTTTTTTCTAAAATGAGCCAAGTAAATAAAGTGATTTATACTACTCAATAAAAGTCAAACCTTAAACTTTATGAGACTTCTTCCCAAACTTTTGATTTTTTAAATAGTACAATTAAACAACTTTACATTCCCACTCCTATCGGCAGCCCCATAAATCTCACTTTAATATACCCTGATAAACCAGTATGTAGGTAGGCAGGCAGACAGATGATAAGTACATGTGTATGTACGTAGACAAGGCCTTACTATGTTGCCCAGGCTGGTCTTGAATTCCTGGGCTTAAACAGTCCTACTGCCTTGGTCTCCTAAAGTGTTGGGATCACAGGTGTAAGTCACCATGCCTGGCCTATCTTTTGATATCATTGTTAGCACGTGTTCATTTATAGACAGATATTTGTGGGTTTTTTATTAGTTCCTGTAAATATTTTCATTATCTGATATGTTCTTATTTATTTGCTATGACTATATCCTGTCATTAGAATTTAACCCCTCAGAGCAGGGACCTTGCATATGCTACTCATCATTATATCTCTAAAGCCTACAACAGTGCCTGGTATATGGTAGATACTCAATAAATAATTATTTAAAAAATGGACACAGTGTATTTGTAACTGTAAAAGTTAAATAACATTCCACCATATTTACATGCTATTAATGGGCTTAGTCATTCATTAAAAGTTAGGCATGTGGGCTGGGTGTGGTGGCGCATGCCTGTAATGCCAGCAGTCAGGGAGGCTGAGGTGAGTGGATCACTTGAGCCCAGGAGTTCAAGACCAGACTGGGCAACATGGCAAAACCCTGTGATATGGTTTGGCTCTGTGTCCCCACCCAAATCTCATGTTGAACTGTAATTCCCCATGTTGGGGGAGGGACTAGGTGGGAGGTGACTGGATCATGGGGGCAGATTTCCCTCATGCTGTTCTCATGATAGTGAATTCTCATGAGATCTGATGGTTTCTGAAGTGTGCACATCTCTCTCTCTTGCTCTCTCTCTCCACTCCCACCCCCACTCCAACATGTGAGGATGTACTTGCTTTCCCTTCACCCTCTGCCACAATTGTAGGTTTCCTGAAGCCTCCTAGTCATGCTTCCTGTTAAGCCTGCAGAACTGTGAGTCAATTAAACCTCTTTTCTTCATAATTACCCCAGTGTCAGGTAATTCTTTATAGTACTGTGAGAACAGATGGATACACCCCGTCTCTACAAAAATATACAACAATTAGCTGGGCATAGTGGCATATGCCTGTAGTCTCAACTACTTGGAAGGCTGAAATGGGAGGATTGCTTGAGCCTGGGAGGCAGAGGTTGCAGTGAGCTGAGACTGCACCACCACAAGGGCGACAGACATTACCTTAAAAAAAAAAAAAAAAAAAAAGGTTAGGCATGTGAATATTCTTACTTTTGGCTTCCTTATTGTCAAGAGGAGACTGATTTAAGGGTTAGTCTGAGAGAAGATTAGCTCTTAAATAAACAGTATGAAAAACAGAATTGAATGAATACATCAGTAATTTCATTTAAAGTACAACTTCAATCCTCTCTCCATAAACTTTTTTTTAAAAGAGACAGAGGTTTTGCTCTGTTTTCTAGGCTGGAGTACAGTGGCACAGTCATTGCTCACTGTGACCTCCAATGCAAATGATCCTCCTGCCTTAGTCTCCTAAGTAGCTAGGAAAACAGGTGTGCAGCACCATGCCCAATTAATTTTTAAATTTTTTTATAGAGACAGAGTCTCACTTTGTTGCCAGCTGGTTCAAGCTCCTAGGCTCAAGTGATTCTCCTGCCTACGCCTTCCCTAAACTTTTTAATCCGCTCACTAACAAGTGTGGCAACTGATAGATTTAAGGGTTTTATGTATGTATGTAAAAAGAATGGTGGGACACAGGCAATAGAAAAAGACATGGGGGGTTGGGTGCACTGGCTCACACCTGTAATCCCAGCTCTGGGAGTCCAAGGTGGGAGGATCATGCTGGGCAACAGAGCGAGACCCTGGTCTCTATTTAAAAAAAAATAAAAGGTAAAAAAAAGAGATAAAGACATGGGGTGGGAAAAAGTCTGTAGAGGTATTTTTAATCAAAAGACCAGGTTTAATACTTTGTTGCTCATCACAGGTCACTTTTCTTGGGCAAGTTGGGTAACTCTCTGAGGTTCTGTTTTCACATCTGTAAAATGGGGATACCACCATCTCCCACACAAGATTGTTACGAGGACTAAGTTCTCTGCAACCATAAAACCTGGCTTTTATTGGGAGAAAACAGAAGTGAGGATAAATGCTCACATTGGATTACCAACTCTTAAATCATCATTAAGACTTGATAACAGTCCTCCAGGGAAAGACTACATTGCTGTATAGAGGCTACACCTTAACTCAGGGATGATGAAGTCTGATAATGAATACAGGCATACAAATCTGTAACCTGTGTAGTAATTACAAATTTTAGAGACACAGCCTGTTTAATGATGAGGGTAGTGCCATGCCAAACATGCAATAATGACTTTTTCATCAAGTTTATTAAAATATATATATATATTTTTTTGAGACAGAGTCTCGCTCTGTTGCCCAGGTTGGAGTGCAGTGGTGTGATCTCAGCTCACTGCAAGCTCCGCCTCCCGGGTTCATGCCATTCTCCTGCCTCAGCCTCCTGAGCAGCTGAGACTACAGGTGCCTGCCACGGCGCCCGGCTACTTTTTTGTATTTTTAGTAGAGACAGGGTTTCACCGTGTTAGCCTGGACGGTCTCAATCTCCTGACCTTGTGATCCACCCGTCTTGGCCTCCCAAAGTGCTGGGATTACAGGCATGGTCCACCACGCCTGGCCTAAAAGATACTTTATATATGTTAACCTATAAAGTACTATACCCACCACTTCCATTAATTAAAGGTAGGAATCTCCAATAAAATCTAAAAACAAAAAAGCTAAAGTTAGATTACTAAAAAAAGAGGCACTGCTTTTAGTTTAGTTTTGTGTTTAAAGCATGAGGATTTTAAGGACCGTAAGCTCCTGATTTGTAAAATCAAGTCATGTACAGATGGCTCTAAACACAAAAATGAAAAAAAATTATTAATAGTTTCGAGGATTCAAAGAATCCATACAAAATAGCACCAAAACTAAGCTAGGGAAATATTCTCTGAAAGCCTAAACTTTGATCCATTATAAAATTAACACTTACCTCATCGTACATGAACTGTAGAGTCAGAGCTGACTTGCCCACGCCACCACTGCCCACCATGATGACTTTGTGTAAGGCCAAAGAATTCTGACCCTTGGGCTTATTTGCGGCCATCTTGTGTCTCAGTTTTCACCAAAGGATTAAGAAGAATCTACGAAGAAAGAAAGAGTAAGTAATGCTCAGTACATTCTTCTTCAGAATTCCAGTGTAAGAAAGAGATTACGTCCTTAGAGTTCAATATACTACTTTTCAATCTGTAGTGATTTTAAACAGATGGCAAATGAAGTATGCTCACTTAGGGGAAGAACCATTAACCATTTATCAGAGAATACCATGGCAACAAATCAAGCCTATGACTCAAGGGCATTTCTTTTAAAATAGTTGGGTTTCAGTAATGAGCTATGATCACATGTGAAAATTTCCTAGTACAACTGCATGCTGACAATAATGAGGTATCAGCTGCACTGCAGTATGTCCACACAGACATGAAAGCAGGCTACAGGATCTCTGTTTTCACACTAATTTACACTGGCAATAATTAAAGAGATGTTTCTTCCTTTTTTTTTTTTTTCCGAGACGGAGTCTTGCTCTGTCACTCAGGCTAGAGTGCAGTGGCGTGATCTTGGCTTACTGCAGCCTCCACCTCCCAGGTTCAAGCGATTCTCGTGCCTCAGCCTCCTGAGTAGCTGGGACTACAAGCACGCACCACCACGCTTGGCTAGCTTTTGCATTTTTAGTAGAGACAGGGTTTCGCCATGTTGGCCAGGCTGGTCTCAAACTCCTGGCCTCAAATGATCCGCCTGCCTTGGCCTTGCAAAGTGTTGGGATTACAGGCGTGAGCCACCACGCCCTCAACCAAGATGTTTCTCTTGAGTAAGAAACAAGTGACCAAAAAAAAGACTGCTAATGTGTTTACTACATCATGCCTCACATTAAGGACCTCATTGAAATGCTTACTTAATGCTATTTTATAGAAGAAGACACCCCATCCCAAAAACTTGGTGGTAGAATTATAAACAGAATACAACACTGTATACCCCAACTAACAGATTACTGGAACATTTGTTTCTTGGGGTGGATGGCCAATCTAACTTAAATGCTTGGATCTAGCATGCCTTCACTTTTCTCAGAGCATGCACTGTTTAATACATTTTGACATTCAGTGTGGAGAGGCCAGGTTTTTACAGAAGTTGTAGTGGTGATGTGCACTAATGGCATCCAGTTACCTCTGGCCACGCTTACTTAGCCTTAGAAAAAATCCTGTGAGGCCACAACAAACACTCTGAATGTGTGTGGAGATCCAAGCAAGGAGACTTTTTGTTATTAGGGGGTTGCACCCCTTGTCCTCAGCAACTCTTTGACCTGTTTTGGACACAAACAGCTTTCTAAGTTGCAGCTCCCAGAACCATGCCCCCTCCTGTTTACCTTTCTATCTTGGGCCAATACTTCCTAGCTCAGCTGCATCAGACCCACAATGGTCTCCTTCTGTTCTTCACTCTTCTATGCCTCTTGGCCTTTGCCATGCAGCTTCCTCTGTCTGGTATATTCTTATTCTATCTGGCTAACTCCTCTTGGTTTTTGGGTCTTAGCCTTACCTGAAACTCTCAACCTAAATTAGGTTCTTCTCTGCTCTGTGCTCTCAGATAGCATCTGCTACTTTTCCTTCATAACCCTTATCACAAGTTGAAATTGCCTGAATATGTATTAGGTTGGCGTGAATGTAATTGCAGTTTTGACCATTACTTTCAATGGCAAAATCACAATTACTTTTGCACCAACTTAATAGTATAAGTATTTCTCTAGTATACCAGAAACAGTGAGTTCAGGGCCATGTCCATTTTGGTTAATAGTCTGCTTAATGTAACTAATATGGCTGGCAAAATCAGCCACTTAGTGCAAAAGTGTTGAATGAATGAATGAATGAATACACAAATGTTTGCAGTCTGACTTAACCCTGAGGAATACTTTAGGCCAAGCTTGTCCAACCTGTGGCCCATGGGCCACATGCAGCCCTTTGAATGCCCAACACAAATTTGAAAACTTTCTTAAAACATTATGCAACTTTTTTTTTTTTTTTTGCTCATCAGCTATCATTAGTGTATTTGATGTCTGGCCCAAGACAATTCTTCTTCCAATGTGGCCCAGGGAAGCCAAAAGATTGGACCTCTGCTTTTAGGCTGTACTGGTGTAAAGTAGCTCTTCCTACTAGAGGTTCAATCACAAGCAGGGGCCAGGACAATCTGCCATGGGTCTGTGCCTCACATACGGGATGTACAGGGCACCCAAGAGCTGGGCACAGCTTCAGGCCCCAACCATAAATCATTCCCATATGCCTGTTTGCCCAATACAGAAAAGTATTAAGAAAAATCCGCCATAATCCTCTTGTCCATTTAACAATATGAACAGGCTAACATACCTCCTTGGAGACTGCTTTCAATCTACACTTAACATAACTGAGATCATGTATACATAAATGCATTTTTTTCATCCTGTTCTTACCATTGTATCAAAAGCATTTTAGCAGAAGCAGTTTGAACTGTTAAGTGTATGGCAAAAAATTTACACTTACAGGCTAAGAGTTCAATTTAATTCAACAAACACGAATTCAGCCGCTCTTTGACTTGGGTATGGAGAACATGACCATTCAATTGTGAGTGCTTATCACTGCTCAAAAACAATGAAAATTACAGTACACTGCAGGTAACTAAAAGTCTGAAAGATACCAAATCTAAGCCAGTTTATGAAGCATGCTGTTGCTGGTGTTCCTAAACACGTCAGGAAGTCACTTCTTTATTATGATCCTTACTTGCTGGCAGTTATAATCATGTCGCAGCTAATATATCTACTGTTTTATTTTTAAAACAGTTCATATCACATGAGCTCAGGGCATTACCATATCAATTAATACTCTAAGAGCTGTGTGTGTGTATGTGCTCAAAAGAAAACACTTATCAGTCACTACAACTGGGTTAAAACACCTTTCCTTCTAGAACAATTTAAAATACAATCTGTGACTCAGAAAAGGCAGAGATTTCCAAGGACATTTTTCCAAAGTGCAAACATTTCCTAATAACTATGAGCTGCGCACTCCAGACTATTAAGAGGCTATCCAGGAAAAGAAGCTCCTGCCAAGGAAAAACTACTCGACCCCCGTATTAAAAGACTTGGAACTCTACCACTTAATTCCCAAGCCCTAGTCGAGATGTTGTTTCGAATGATAAACAAGCCAAAGACCCTGCCTATGTGGAACTTAAGACAAACACATACACAAATAAGCAAATACCATTAGTGCAAAGTGCAATGAAAAAAAAAAAATAAGGCAGCAATGGGGGGAGGAGCTACTTTAACCAGATGTTCAAGGATGACTCCTCTGAAGAGGTGGCATTTGAGCTGAGACCTGAATGTTTTGAAGAAACCAGTCAGCTCTGAGGGGAGAGTGTTCCAGACACAGGGAATAACAAGTACAAAGAACTCAGAAGGGGGTGGGAGTGGGGAGCCTGTTCTAGGGACCAGGAGAAGGCCAAAGTAGATGAAGCCTAGTGTCAGTCTGTTTCTTGTTGCTATAACAGAATATCTGAGACTGGGTAATTTATTTTTTAAAAAGAAATTTATTTCTTACAGTTCTGAAGGCTGGGAATCCCAAGAGCATGGTGGCAGCATCTACATGGCTTCTGGTGGAAGACATCATATGGCAAATGGGCAAGTTTGCTGCCTCTTATAAAGCCACCAGTCCCATCATGGGGGCCCTACCCTGATAACTTTATTTAATCCTAATTACCTCCCATAGCCTCACTGCCAATCAACATATGAATTTGGGAATTAAATTTCCAACACATGGCCAGGTGCAGTGGCTCATGCCTATAATCCCAGCCCTGTAGGAGGCTAAGGCGGGTGCATCAGTTGAGGTCAGGAGACCAGCCGGCAACACGGTGAAACCCCATCTCTACTAAAAATACAAAAAAAGTAGTGGGGCATGGTGGCAGGCGCCTGTAATCCTAGCTACACGGGAGGCTGAGGCAGGAGAATCGCTTGAACCCAGGAGATGGAGGTTGCAGTGAGCCAAGACCGTGCCACTGCACTCCAGCCTGGGCAACAGAGTGAGACTGTCTCAGAAAGAAAAAAAAAATTTCCAACACATGAAATTTGCAGGACACATTTAAACCACAGCATTTAGTGAATGACTGGAGAGTAAGAGGAGCTAAAATTGACAGGTAGGCAGAGGGCGAATCACAAAAAACCTTGAAGGCCCCGGAAGTGTTTGGATTTTACTAGAACTGCAACGGGAAGCCTCTGGAGTTTTTAAGAAGGATAGTGGCAAAATTTGGGTTTTTAAAAAGATTACCCTGGTTGGTGTGTAGAGAATGGACAGTGAAGTGGCAAGAGTTGAAAGTATAGGAGGCTATACCATTAATCTACGCAAGAGAGGATAGAGGCTTGGGGTACAGCAGCAGCAGCAGCAGTAACCGTATTACTAGTTCCCGTATAACTACTAATACCAACTACACTGGGGACAACGAACATTTACTGACCGCTCACTAAGTGTGAGGCACTGTTCTGAGCACTCTGCACATACTAATTCAGCTGAGTACTACATTTCAGATATTTACAATCCTAGGTGGTATGTACTATTTTAACTTCATTTAACAGATGAGGAATCTGGGTCACAGATGTCGACTTGCTCAAGACTAAGCCAGAATTCAGACTGAGGCAACCTGGCTCTCCTAACCACTATGTTATTTGGGATACACTTTGAAGAAACAGTTGATAGGACTTCCTGATAGATTGGATGGGAGAAAACAAGACTAACCTTTAAGTTTTTGTCCCAAATATCTGAATGTTAGGCACCTCTATCTAAGATGGAGAAGGACCAAGAAGGAATAGGTCTGGGAAAGAAATCCCAAGCTCTGCTTGCACATTAGACATTTCAACTAGAGTTGAACAAGAAAAACTGAATGTTTTAGTCTGGAGTTCAGGGATGAGGGTAGAGATGGAAAAAAAAATCGCATGTCAGTTTACAGATGATATTTAAAGTCACAAGACTGGAATGAGCTTTCTTAGGGACAAGAGGAAGATAGATATGAGAAAGCGGCAAAGGAAAGAGCCCTGAAACAACTCAACAGGCTAGGCCAGCAGGAGATCTAGTGATCGCACAGTCACTGAGGCTGGCTGACTTAAATCCTGCTGACAGACTGAGGTGAGATATGAGGAGAGACAAAAAGAGAGCTAATTCTGTGCAAGATGGAGGTTGTTGGTAATTTTGGGAAGAGTCATTTCACCAGTTGAGGTAAGAATGGGGTGGACAGTGCATGCCTGTAATCCCAGCTACTTGGGAGACTGAGGCATGAGAATCGCTTGAACCCGGGAGTTGGAGGCTGCAGTGAGCCAAGATCCAAGATTGCACTACTGCACGCCAGCCTGAGCTAGACAGACTCCGTCTGAAAAAAAAAAAAAAAAAAAAAAAAGGAATAGGGTGGGTTTGGGTTGAAGAGAAACAGAAGGTAGAGAATTGGATTTTTACTCTCAAGATGAATGGAGAAATGCAATCATAAGGGGAAGGTGTTGTTAGGAAAAGGGCTTTTTGTTTGGCTGCTTTTTAAATATTATTAAGGGATGTGTGCATGACAATCATCCAAGACAGGCATAAATTAATGATCTAGAAGGCAGGGTGAACTCTAGGAGCAAAGTTCTGGAGTGAACCAGAAGAATTAGGACCTGGAACATAACAGGAGCAGGGACATCTCTTCCTTCGTAATGGGAGGTGAGGCAATGCAAAGAATAGGGCATAGGTGCCGGCTGTAGGTAGATATATTTGACTGTATCTGTATTTCTTCAATGAAATACAACCACAGATAATTTTGTGAGGGAGTCAGAATTCAAAAGCAAGCCTGTCTAGATAGATCAATAGAACAGAATATACACACTAGATTCAAATACATACTGTAGTGTAGTGTGTAATAAACGGTGGCACTTCAAATGGGGGTGGGGGAAGACGGAGAACAATTCAACAGGTAGTGTTTGGACAACTGTTGAGCCAACTGGAAAAAAATAAAAGTTGGATCTATTCTCCTGATACTAATATAAAGCCTAAGAGGATCAAAGATTTAAGTGACAAAATGAAATCACAAAGGCACAAGAAAAAAAACATGAAAGAATTGAATTGTTTGATAATCTTTTTTTTTTTATCTTTTTTTTTTGAGACAGAGTTTCACTCTTGTTTCCCAGGCTGGAGTGCAACCCCTGGTTCGAGCAATTCTCCTGCCTCAGCCTCCCGAGTAGCTGGGACTACAGGTGCACGCCACCACATCCAGCTACTTTTGTATTTTTAGTAGAGATGGGGTTTCTCCATGTTTGTCAGGCTGGTCTTAAACTCCCGACCTCAGGTGATCCGCCCGCCTTGGCCTCCCAGTGTTGGGACTACAGGCATGAGTCACAGTGCCCGGCCTGTTTCATAACCTTAAGTGGGGAAGGTCTAAAGTATTACATAAAACCCAAGTCATAAGTTTGAAAAATTTTACTACTGAAAAAATTTCTGGCCAGGTGCGGTGGCTCACGCCTGTAATCCCAGCACTTTGGGAGGCCGAGGTGGGTGATCATGAGGTTGAGTTCGAGACCAGCCTTGCCAACACAGTGAAACCCCATCTCTACTAAAAATATAAAAATTAGCCAGGCATGGTGGTGCACGGCTGTAGTCCCAGATACTCAGGAGGCTGAGGCAGGAAACTCGCTTAAAACTGGGAGGCAGAGGTTGCAGTGAGCCGAGACTGTACCACTGCACTCCAGCCTGGGCAACAGAGGGAGAGTCCATCTAAAAAAAAAATTCTGCATGGCAAAATCTTCTGAAAGCGAAGTAAAAAGATAAAACTGTGGAAAACATCTGCAATTCATTTTACAGATAAGAGATGATTTCTCTATATAAAAAGCTATACCCCACTTCTCACTACTGCACTTGACTAGTCTTTAAAGAAGTTACCATAAATAAAATAAAAAACTGTAGGAAATTGGGCAAAAAATATGAGTAGTCACAGAAAAGGATATACAAATGACTCTAAGTATACTTGACCTCACTGATAAATAATACAAATAAAACTATATTGGGATAATGTTTTATCCATCAAATTAATAACTATATGTTTGCAAGGGCTAGCAAACCACAGCCCCCCTTGAATTGTTTTCATACAGCCTGTAAGTTAAGAATGGTTTTTATGTTTTTGAAGGGTTGTAATTAAAATCAAACCAAACCAAGAAGAATATGCAACAGAGAATGTGGCTTGCAAGCCTAAAATATTTTCTGTCGGCCCTTTACAGAAAATTTTTATCTATCCCTGGTGTAGAGAAATAGGCATATTCAATGATTGCTGGTGGAACTGTAAATCTGATACACGGAATAATATGCAACCACAAAAAATGAGGAAGCTCTTTATGCACTGAAATAGAAGGAACTCCAACGCAGAGTTAAAATGGAAAAAAAAAAAAAAAAAAAAGATGCAGAACAACACATCCCGTATGCTATACATTGCCTAAAAACATTAAAACAAAAAAGGAACATTCAGGATTTGACTGTTCATATATTTGGAAGGACTTTTTTTTTAAACGGTAACACAAGTTTGTCTGTGAAAACGGAAACTAAGTCACCACAGAGGTGAGAGAGTACACCATTTTGTACATTTGATTTTCATATCATGTAAATGTATAACTTATTTAAAAAATATAATTAAAACTAGTCATAAATCAACGAAGTCCAGTTATTTATTGTACTCGGCAAAACTGCAATTAACTATGTTCTTGGTACCTTATATAAACTAGAAATTAGAGATGTGAGCTTGAATTTTAATTAAAATATAACTTACCCACATGTACACAGCTTTGTATTTTTCCCCTTCAAATGAGCAGGGATTCTTGAATTTCAAATTGTGTGACTTTTTTGGATCCTCAATTATTTTCTGACTCTCACTGTTCAACTTTTTAAAGTGATGTCCTAGAATAATACTATAGAACCTATTTGGGGTGATGGGTGGGCTTCAAGTTTTCAAGTTCACTGTTTTTCTCTGCTTCATCCAGAAAGAAGACACCTACACCATGTTCATACGAGCTACTTAAGTTACTTCCTTTCTTCTTTCCTCCATTTTTCCTTCTCTCCAAAAATACACCCAGGGCCTACCTTATTACATAAGGCACTGTGCTAAGTGCTGGAGCTATGGAATCTTGCCCTTGTATGTTTAGTTAACAGGTCCCACAATGTATTAGTTTCCTGTTGCTGCTGCAGCAAATTACCACAAAATTAGTGGCCTAAAACAACACACATTTATTCTGTTACAGTACTGGACGCCAGAAGCCCAAAAAGAATCTTAAAGGGCTAAAAAGAAGATGTCAAGTTGGTTCCTTGAGGGGGCTTCATGGGAGAATGTGCTCCTTGCCACTTTCGCTTCTATAGCCTGGGGCAATTCCTTGGCCCCTGGCCGCCATCACAGAAGCACTGCTCTGCTTCTGTGGTCACACTGCCTTCTCCTCTACTTTAGTCAAACTCAAACCTCCCTTTAATTCCTTTTTATAAGACACTTGTGATTCATTTGGCCCACCCAGATGATCCAGAATAATCTCCTCACCTCAAAATCCTTAATTATGCTGGCAAAATTCCTTTTTGCCACATAGGGCAACATTCACGGGTTCTAGGAGTTAGGACATGGATATTTTGTGGGGCCATTACTCAGCCTACTGCTTACCACACACAGGAAAGTGGGTCAAGGAGCTTCGGACCACAAACCTTCAATCCAGACTCTAAACTCTCTATTTTAAACTTTAAAAATTTTTCTAAAAAACAATCAACTCGGGTTTTTCAATACTTACTAAGGAATACTCTACCAAGTAAGGTGTCAAATACCCTATGCCTGCCAAAACAAAAACCCCAGTGATCTTTGTATGCCCAGAATTCATTATTATCTTCTTTAGACTTTCGATAGAGAAGCTCATTACAGGATAAGCATAGCTAATCCAAAAATCCAGAATGTGAAATGCTCCCAAATTCAACACTTTTTTAGTGATGACATGGCCCTTGAAGGAAACGCTCATAGGAGCATTTGGGATTTTTGGATTAGGGATGCTGAACCGGTTAAGTATAATGCAGATATTCTAAAAGCTGAAGAAAATCCAAAATCCCAAACACTTTTGATCCCAAGCGTTTCGGATCAAGGATACACAACCTGTTTTAGGCTTCAGTCTAATAATAATATTGGCTGGTAAAAGTTGTGAGAGTCCTTTTTAATAAAGAGATTCAAGGAAGCATTTCCCTTGCCTCTGATCTGAATGGTGCATTAAAGACTTATGATTGGCCGGGCGCAGTGGCTCACGCCTGTAATCCCAGTACTTTGGGAGGCCGAAATGGGTGGATCACAAGGTCAGGAGATCAAGACAATCCTGGCTAACACGGTGAAACCCCGTCTCTACTAAAAATACAAAAAATTAACCAGGCGTAGTGGCGGGTGCCTGTAGTCCCAGCTACTAGGGAGGCTGAGGCAGGAGAATGGCGTGAACCCGGAAGGCGGAGCTTGCAATGAGCCGAGATCAGGCCACTGTACTTCAGCCTGGGCGACAGAGCGAGACTGTCTCAAAAACAAACAAAACAAAACAAACAAAGACTTATGATCATTAAAGTTCTGCCCCTATCAAATCATTACAAATCACAAGGAGGTACAGGCCATATTAGTGAATGGAAAGTATTTCATATAAACAACTCACACATGATACTCCCTATCTGCATTAAGAATGTTTGCTCAATTAAAAAAACACAGGTAATATAAAATGAACAATTTCAGAAGAGGTAGAATATACATGACCAAGAAAAGGAGATACATAGTTTTTTTTTTTTGGTAATTTCCTGGACATGGTCTCAATCTGTTGCCCAGGCTAGGGTGCAATGGTACCATCACAGCTCACTGCAGCCTTGACCTGCAGGGCTTCAATGATCCTCCCATCTCAGCCACCTGAGTAACTAGAACTACAGGCACGCGCTACCGCCACCACTCTCAGCTAATTTTAAAAATATTTTGTAGAGACAGGGTCTGTGTTACCCAGGCTGGTCTTGAACGCCTAGGCCTCCGTGTTAGGATTACCGGCTGAGCCACTGTGCCAGGCCCACAAGTACATTTTCCTAACTGACAGAAGAACAAGTGTCATCAATACAGGTTGAGCATCTCTAACCTGAAGATCGGACATGCTCCAAAATCTGAAACTTTCTGAGCATTGACAAGATGCCACAAGTAGAATATTCCACACCTGACCTCATGTGACCTCATGTGGGTTGCAGTCAAAACACAAGTGCACAATACAGTTTATTCAGCATCCCCAAGACCCTCCTAGCCCTGTTCGGCCCCAGTGTATCTTTTCTGCACATGCCCAGATTCTCTCATGCAAGCATTCCCACAAAGGGTAGCAAAATGGTTCCATGTATACAAACTTTGTTTCACAAACATAATTATTAAAAATTGGCTCATGCCTGTAATCACAGCACTTTGGGAGACCAAGGCAGCCAGAGCACCTGAGGTAAGGAGTTCGAGACCAGCCTGGCCAAAATGGTTAAACCCCGTTTCTACTGAAAATACAACAAAATCAGTGGGGCGTGGTAGTGTGCACCTGTAATCCCAGCTATGCAGGTGACTGAGGCAGGAGAATCGCTTGAACCCAGGAGGTGGAGGTTGCAGTGAGCTGAGATCATACCACTGTACTCCAGCCTGGGCAACAGAGGGAGACTTTTACTCAAAAAAAAAAATTGTATAAAATTACCTTCAGGCTGCTATATGTATAAAGTGTATATACATAAACGCATTTCATGTTTAGACTTGGGTCCCATCCCCAAGATATCTCAATATGCATTTGCAAATATTCCAAAATCCAAAAAAATCTTGCAACACTTCTGGTCCCAAGCATTTAGGATAAAGGATACTCAATCTGTACTATTTAACGTCTCAGAGCACAGGGAAAGCTTCCAAATTCTTTTTAGCAAGCTAGCCTAACAGTGATGCAAAGTACTGACAAAAATAGAATAAAGACAAAATAGAATGATTGGACTATCACATGAATATGGGGCAAAAAATTCTAAGTAAAAAATGTTAACAGATAGAATCTGGCACATTAAAAGAATAAACCAAAGTGACCAGGTGTGATTCAAACCAGATACAAGAATGGCTTAGAATTTTAGGAAGTAATAATTTCTGATATTAATAGGTGAAAAAAAAATCATGAGTATCTCTACAGGTTCTAGAATATTTGATAAAATTGCTCATAAAAAAAGTAGAAATAGATTAGTGTTCACTCAATCGCACAGGAACTGATGGTCTTAAAACCCAAATCAGGCCCAGTGCAGCAGCTCTAACCTGTAATCCCAGTGCTTTAGGAGGCTACGGTAGGAGGATGGCTTGAGCCCATGAGTTTGAGGTTACAGTGAGATATGATTTTGTCACTGCATTACAGCCTGGGCTACATAGTGAGACACCTTCTTTTTTTTTTTTTTGCAATGTATGCCTGTAGTTCCAGGTAATTACTTCCAGGCTAATTTTCTTTGTTGTTGAATTTTCAGTAGAGACGAGGTCTCACTATGTTGCCTGGGCTGGTCTTGAACTGCTGAGCTCAAGCAATCCACCTGCCTCGGCCTCCCAAAGTGCTGGGATTACAGGTTTGAGCCACTGGGTCTGGCCAACCCTCTTAAGGGAGACCCTGTCTCTTACAAATCATTTTTAATGACAAAATAAAAGCACTTCCATTAACATCATGAGTAAGATAAGGGTGCTGCTAGCATCACTCTTACTTGGCACTGTTCTGGAAGTGGTACCATATTAGAAAAGGAAAGAAAGAGGCATATGATCATTATTAACTGATAATATGATTTCATACCTAGAAAGACCAAAGGAATCAACTGCAAAATTACTACAAATAAGAGATTTCAAAGGGTAAATGGTTATATAAGCAATATAACATATACAATTAAATTTCTTCTCAAATAACAGAATATATAATGAAAGACCCAATTTACAACCTCACTCACAAAGAGTATATAAGAATAAAACTACCACTATCTGTGTAAGATATACATGAAGACAGTTTAATAATAATACTTAAGTAACATAAAGGATGACTTGAATAAATAAAGACAACCTGTTCTTGGGACATAAAGAGTGTACTTTGGTAAAGGTACAAAACCCTGACAGTAAAAAAAAGACTATTAATTATGAAAATTAAAAATATCTTCATGATTAGAAAAAACGTACTACATCAAAACACAAAATACCTGACTCAGAAGTCATCTGACCTGTCTCCTAAAGTTTTCTTCACCATAAAATTTGTGAAGATAATTTCTCTCTCTCTCTCTGTCTCTTTCTCTCTCTGTCTCTCTCTCTTTTTTTTTTTTTTTTGAGACAGAGTCTTGCTCTGTTGCCCAGGCTGGAGTGCAGTGGTGCGATCTCGGCTCACTGCAGCCTCTGTCTCTCAAGCTTAAGCAATCCTCCCACCTTGGCCTCCTGAGTAGCTGGCATGCACCACCACACTCAGCTAATTTTTGTATTTTTAGTAGAGAAAGGGTATTGCCGTATGTTGAAAACTGACTTGAACTTTTTCAGGGAAGGTTGATTTACATACAATAAAATTCACCCTGTTAAGCGTATAGTTCAATGAGTTCTGATAAATGTATACAGTCATGTAACTACCATCACAATCAAGGTACAAAACATTTCCATTACCCTAAAAAGTTTCCTCTTGCCCCTTTGCAGATAATCTTCTCCATCACCCTGGCAGCCACTGACAGGATTTCAAGCCTTACTGTTCTGCCTTTTGGATCACAATGTATATAGCTTTTTATGCCTGGCTTCTTTTAGACAAGGCTTTTGAGACACACAAATATTGTTGCACATATCAGTGCATGCACCTTTTTTTTTTTTTTTTTTTTAAACGACTGAATAGTATTCCATTGTCTGGATGTATCATGATTCATTTATGTTGTTTCCATTTTTAAAAATTTTATAAGTAGAGCTGTCATGAACTTTTGTGTACAGGTCTATACATTTTCATTATTCTTGGGTAAACAACAGGTGCAGAACTGGTAGGTTGTATGGTGTGTGTTTAAATGTTTTCCAAAGTGGCTGTACCTTTTTGCATTTCCACTAACAACATATGAGATTTCCAGTTGCTTTCACATCCTAGTACTGTCCCAGGCTTTTAATTTTAGGCAGTCTAGTGAATGTGTAGTGATATTTCATTATAGTTTTAATTTGCATTTTCCTAATAACTAATCATGTTGAGCTCTTTTCATGTAGTTACTTGCCATCCGTATGACTCTGGTGTTCAAACCTTTTGTCCATTAAAAATTAAAAATTGTCTTTTAAGTGAGTTTTAAGAGTTATTTATATATTCTGAATTAAATCCTTTCCAGAGATGTATTTTGAAAATATTTTCTTCCAGTTTATGGCTTATCTTTTCATTTATATTTTTTGATGGGTATTTTTCTTTATGCTTTTGGTGTCTCAAAAATGTTTGACAAATTTTAAGTTGCAAAGTAACTACGTTTTGCATATTTATAAATAAAGCCTTATTATTTAGTTAATAATTTATTATAAAGAGATGGAAGGAAGTCTAGTCAAAAAAATGACATTAGTTATAACTGACACCCTAAACAGTTAAACCCTCCATTTAAAATATGCAATCAACCTCCCTAGGAACAACATTCAAAGAAAATCCCTGAGGCATTTTTCTACTATTGAAACATAACAAACTCAATATTTTCACGTTACTCTAACTGTGCTGAATAAGGAGAACACAAAATAATAAAGACTGAACTAAGAAAAGTAATATTCTGTTTTAAGGGTACAGTAGTTGATGGCTTAAAGATGGTTTAACATTTTTGCCTTGTCTGCAAAATAAAATTTATTTATAAGACTTGCCAGACATGTTGTCAGACATCAAAGCATAGAATCTTAACATTAACATCATGAAGGGTCAAGTTTTATCTTCCTGGGTTTCAGCTTATTTGTAACACTAAGGTTGACATTAATAAAACAACATATGTAAGATATCTAATATGCATAAATACGTATTCAATAAAGGGTAACAAATATTCAGGCATCTTTTTAGAAGACCACAACTTTATATGCCACATATACTCAGTCCGCAGTCAGTGCAAAATCATTACCAGCAGCACAAAGGTAAAGCACTTACCACAGTTAAAACTTACAAAAAATTTCTAACACACATGAGAAAGTGATGGATGAGACTTGAGACAAAGCATTAGCAAATCAAGTGAACCTTGGGGTGACAGTAAGAAAGCAAGCTATAAAAAGTAAAAGGGCCAAAGAGGGACTTTATAAACCAAGTCTTTAGATTTTTATCCTCAGAGCAATGGAGAACCACCAGGAGTTTTAAAAAATGAGACACTGGGACTCAGAAGGCAGGAAGAACAGGTGGAAGGCTACAAGTCAATGATGACTTGAGTTAGGACTAAGGAGGTGGGATGGATGGATCTAAAAGATATTTAGAAAAAAAGAGTCAAATGAACTAGATTAGACGTGAGTGGTAAAGGAAATTGAGAATTTAAGCCAAAATAACAAACTTCCTAGCTTCAGTGACTATGGTCAGGAAAACAAGGGGAACAAGCAGCTTCTGTGGGACCAGGTGGGAGTAGGAGGAGAGAGAAGAGTTAGTGCAAGGAAATGATGGAAATCAATATTGATCTATTAAAAGATCAAAATATTTAATAAGAAAAATCTGAGAGTAGCCTAAGAATAAGCAGTTTTCTTGCCCCAGCCCCAGTGGTTTTGCTACGAGACTATGACCTGAATGTTTTCAGCAATACTGAGAAATAAGTAACAGAGTAGAACCTGAAAGGCGAAAAAGGAAATAAAAGACTCATAAACTGCTATTTATATTTTAATATTTGTTTTTAAACCCCTGTGTTTTCAAAATAAGATTATGTAGTTTAGAAAACAATAATTAATTGCAAAGATATATGTGTGCTTCCATATTCCTATGCTAATTCTGGAAGAATACATCACCTTCTGAATTTTGATCCATGTGAATGTATTACATATTTGGAAATTAAATACATAGATGTTTTTATTTACTGAATTTAACAGCCTACAAAATTGAATAAAGAAATAATGTTCAGCTGAGCATGGTGGTACACACCTGTAATCCCAGCATTTTGGGAGGCTGAGGTGGGAGGATCGCTTGAGACCAGGAGTTTTGAGACCAGCCTAGGCAACACAGTGAGACTTTGTCTCTACAAAAAATAATAAAAATTAGCTGGATGTGGTGGCACATGCCTGTAGTCCTAGCTACAGGACTGCAGTCCTAGCTACTCAGGAGGCTGAGGTGGGAGGATCACTTAAGCTGAGGAATTCAAGGCTGCAGTGAGCTAAGATTGCACAACTGGGCAAGACAGCAAGACCCTGTCTCTACAAAATAATAATAATGCAGGCTTAGACGCTTAATAGATCTAATTTTTAAAAGTATAATTTATGTAATTTATACCTGCTTTAGGTTCTATGTATGAGCTACTACAAATTAAGCATATATATAGCCTGGTAGTTTTGAGTTTCTCTTATTGATTTACTTATGAACTTGATATTGTCTATGAGACCTTTGTTAATTTTAAAAAATGCAGCCAGAAAAAATAACGGAATTAACCATGCCTGAATGATCCAGTTTAAAAATGAGTAGGGCACTTGCTTAACTGATTAACACTTACATCAAACCATGTATTAGAATAGTGACAGAAAGTTTACTAGCAGGCTTTTTTTTTTTCTTTTTGTTAAGAGACAGAATCTCGGTCTGTCACCCAGGCTGGAGTGCAGTGGTGCTATCATACCTTACTACAGCCCTGAACTCCCGGGCTCAAGTAATCCTCCTGAGTAGTTAGTTGGGACTACAGGCATGTCTGGTTAATTTTTTCTATTTTCTTTGTACAGACAGGGTCTCACTATATTGCCCAGGCTGGTCCTGAACTCCTGGCCTCAAGTGAACTTCTCACCTTGGCTTCCCAAAGTGCTGATATTACAGGCATAAGCCACCGTGCCTGGGCCCACAAATGAAATATTTTAAAAGAAAAATCTAAGCATAGCCTCTGGTTTACATGAAGACATCTGTTAAATCCTACTATCTTTAATACACATTTCATCAGTAAGTTGGCTCTCTCTTTGTATTGCTGCTTCTCTGATCTTTTGGTATTATTCTGGATTTCCTTTTCCTTTTTCCTATGCCTATATTCTGCACCAACATACATTTATTGAGTCAGGTACTATGCTAGGCATTGGGAGAGGGTGGGGGATAGGTTCATAGATGAGCAAGTCAAGATCCTTGACTTCAAAGATCTTAAAATCAAGTACAGAGATGGAGCAAGAGCGGGAGGGAAAGAATGTATTAAATTCTTATACATCATTTTGCCTTTTGCATTCCTTACCACTTACGTCACACTTGTGTTTTTATTTTATTAATTAATTATTTTTTTTAGACAGAGTCTTGCTCTGTCACTAGCCTGAAGTGCAATGGTGCCATCTCAGCTCACTGCAACCTCTGCCTCCCAGGTTCAAGAAATTCTCCTGCCTCAGCCTCCGAGTAGCTGGGATTATAGGCGAGCACCACCATGCCCAGATAATTTTTGTATTTTTAGTAGAGATGGGGTTTCACCGTGTCGGCCTGGATGGTCTCAATCTCTTGACCTCATGATCTGCCCGCCTTGGCCTCCCAAAGTGCTAGGATTACAGGCGTTAGCCACTGCACCCGGCCTTTCCTTTTTATTTTTTGAGATGGAATTTCGCTCTTGTTGCTCAGGCTGGAGTGCAATGGTGCGATCTTGGCTCACCGCAATCTCTGCCTCCTGGGTTCAAGCAATTCTCCTGCCTCAGCCTCCCGAGTAGCTGGGATTACAGGCATGCGCCACCATGCCCAGTTAATTTTTGTATTTTTAGTAGAGACAGGGTTTCTCCATGTTGGTCAAGCTGGTTTCAAACTCCTGACCTCAGGTGATCCGCCCACCTCAGCCTCCCAAAGCGCTGGGGTTACAGGCATGAGTCACCACACCCAGCCTTATGTTGTTTTACTGACTTCATAGCTGTAATTTTTAATGGCTATGTAACATATCATCCTGTGGACACAAAGCAATTTACTTACCATATACCATAATATAAGAGCTGTTTTGAATTCTTCAAAATTATAATGGATGACCATCTATTTCTACATTTAAAGTACTTTCCATGAGACAGAATCTAAGAAATGGAAAATTAACAAACTGACTGTTTAAGGTTTATCATGCACATTGTCCAACTGCTTTCTTAAAGTGCTACATTCTAGCACATGTAACTATGCTAGTATTGTTAGTATCCCTACTGGCATTGAGTATTCTTTTAAAAAACCTGCTACTTGTATACTGTGAAAAATATCTCATTGTTATTTCTAATTACATCTCTGATTTCTTAAAGAGGGTGAATATTTTTTCTATGTAACATTTATTTTGTGAATTGCTAGTTCTTATCCTTTACTCATCTGGTAATAATATCTCGTATCACATTTTGTGTAATTTCATGTCACCACTGGCTAGACTTTCTTTTATCTTGCTCTCCCAGTCCACTATAGTAAGTTTCCTCTGTTGTTGGGTAGACCTGTTTCTCACAACAGATCAGGAAGAGGCTTTAAATTCATGGAGTATTTTAAAGTTTCACTTTAGGTTCATGGGCAAGAAACAGGTTGACAAATTGGCTCCTTCTCCAAATATCAAAAAAAGAGAGTTTACCCTGGGTTGTTAACATGTTCATTAGAACTCCTAGTCCTCCCAGGCTGTGAGTTCAAAAAGAAATGTTTTTCGAAGTAGATTTCCAAAATTAGCATGGAACAGATGTTGCTGCAATCTTTGTATGGGCTGGGTGTGTGGGCAGGATATCAAGCTAGCTTTTCATGTATATTCCTTTAATTAATAGCATGTCCTATCATCTCTTCTGCCCTCTGTTCCTACTGACTCATTGCTTAAAGTCTCTTCAGGACTCAGTGGGGAAGAATAGATTTCCCTTGCAGGCCTCCCTCATGAGGATGCTGGGTAGCCCTTCCTTCGCCCTGCTTCATCCATCAGCACCATCTGTTTTCTGTCTTCTACAACCTAGAAAGTCTCTGCTTTGCTGATGGTCACTCCATCTGTTCCCATTCTCAGTGCTATGACAGAATTACACATTTCTGTCTGTAAATTCTTTTTCCTGTCTTTTCACAGAGAGTTGGGGATAAGAGGAGGTAGACACATATATTTAGTCTACTGGCTTTCACTACTATGAACTTGAGTTAAAATCCTGAGGTGACATGATTTGGAACCCCAAAATATTTCAAATTTAGACACTATATAAAAAAATTCCAAGACATTCAATTAAAATTAGCCTGAATTTTAAAGAATACTATTTTTCAGTACCAACTTCAAGAGCAAATCAGTTTCCTCATATGGATGACCAAAGAATCATAAATAAACACAAAAGTTTAAGATGGGGCAATACTTGGCATCAAAAAGACTGGGAGTGAGGCACAAATGGGAGAGAAGAGAAAGGAAAGCTAATGGTCTCAACTGCTACAGAGAAGGGATGAAGTGATTGTTTTTCCCAAAAATGTTTCTTTCTTCACAACATTGGGACAAGTGGGCTAAAACTCAAAATTTTTAAGAAGATGTATTGATCGGTCAAAGCCTTGAAAATTAAACACTGACATTATTTTTACACACCAGGAACGTAAAGACTGTCTCTACAGCAACAAAGATTCCCTTTGTGCCAATTAACCTTTACTACAGCTCTTTTACAGACCACCTGCTGAATTCTTACTCTGTGGAACTGTGGGTGAATAGCCAATTCTTTTTACGGAGTAACAGAGACCAGTTAAAAAGAAAGAAAGAAAATATAAACTAGTAATCTTTTAAATTCTGACTTGCTATATGTGGCACCCCACATCCATCCAGTCAGGTTAACCTCTTAGTATGCACTGCAAGATCCTTCCTATAAAAGTAAGGCTTTGCGAATGTCACTTTTTAAATTTAAAGAACCCCTCTGGCACTGAATATAAAAATATATTACCTGAAATTATGTTTAATGACAACTGAGTACTATCAGTTACATTCTCCAACACAAATCTGTTCAGCACAGGCTTACTTCCACAGGTGATCTTGAATGCTGCTGAATACGCCTAATCCTACCACTTATGTTCATCACCTCCCAACACACACGGGCACGGGTGGGACCTGAGCTCCTTCTATCCTCAGTGTTTTTTCATGACTATAAAAGTAACATATATTCATTACATACAACTAGAAAGTAAAGTAAGAAAATGTCACCTTTGTGGCCCTGACACCGAGTATACATTTTTTTGAATTTTTACTGTCTTCTAGGACTATCTTACACAAAGTAGTCAACCAGTCACAAAGTTCAGGAAGCTAAGAGGAAAATTCCAGGGAAAGCAGGAAAAAGAAAGGGAAAAAAGGGAGATTAAAAAATCCAAATACCTGGATAGGACAAAAATCTTGGGGAAATCTTGGGGAAAAGTAAATAATCTTCCTATTTATTGAGTGCTTATTCTGTATCAGACACTTTTTTAACTACGTACTTAATTATCTCATGAAACCCTCAAAACAACTTTAGACCTATCATTCACATCTTATAGGTGAGAAAACTGAGCCATATCAAGCTTTAAAAATATGCCCTAGGATACACTATTGATGTGAAGCCAGGATAAAAAAAAAAAAAAATTCACATCCTAAGCCATCTAAACTTTATTACCACTATGGAAGAAACTAGTAAGAATGACCTTATACAAAGGTTAGAGGCAATTTCTTTTAAACATAAAAAGATAATTCTCACGGGTGGCACAGAAAAGCTACCCAAATCATTTTATAAGGTCAGTGGTACAAAATAGCAATAAGCACACCAAAAAAACTACATTGCAATCTCATTTATGAACAGAGAAATTCCATAAAATACCAACACCTGAAATTTACCTCTCAGCACACAAATAATCCATTACAGCACAGTGTGTTATACAGTCGACCCTTGGACAACACAGGGATTGGGGTACTGAACCAACTCCCCCAACCTCACTGTGTGCAGTCGAAAATCCAACTTTTGACTCCTCCAAAACTTAACTACAAATGCCTACTTGACTGGAAGCCTTGCCAATAACATAATAGTCGATTAACACATGTTATATGTATTATATACTGTATTCTTACAATAAAGTAAGCTAGAAAAAAGATAATGTTAAAAATTGTAAGGAAGGAAAAATACACTTACTAGTCATTAAGTGAAAGCGGATCATCATACAGGTCTTCATTCTCATCATTTTCATGTTGAGTAGGCTGAAGAGGAGGAGGAAGAGGAAGGATTGGTCCCGCTGTCTCAGGGGTAGCAGAGGAAAAAGAGGTGGAGGAGGTGGAAGGGAGGCAGAAAAAGCAGGCACACTCAATGTAGCTAAAGAAATGCACCATAATTAGACTTTTTTGCTCTTTCATTTTTCTAAAAATGTTTCTATATGGTACCAATCCTTCTTCCGCCATTTGCTTTAGTTTTAGTGCTTGTATCATGAAAGAGTCTATGTTGTAAATGAAGTCAAAAGCAGTCTTGAATAATAAGAATCCTTCTGCTAGATTATCTAACGTCATTTCCTTTTATGGGTTTGCTTCTTCCAGGACTCCTTTCTCATCACCTGGCACCAGTTCAGACGCACTGATCTCTATCAAGCAGATTTTTGTGCCCCCTCGACCCTTTTTTTTTTTTGGCACATCCACAAACTCTTTCAAGATTTCCTTGATTGGCTATGTCATAAATCTTGTGAAGTCATACACAATATTTGGACACAGTTTTCTCCAGCAGGAATTTATTGTTTGGGGATTAATGGCTTTCACAGTTTTTTCTGTAACAATGATGGCATATTCAATAGTGTAAGCCTTCTAGGCTTTCATGATGTTCCTTCTATTGGGGTCCTCCATAGCACTGACATCCTTTCCACAGAGTGCTGTGTATAATGAGCCTTCCAGGTCCTTACAACTCCCAATCTAGAAGTTAAATTACAGATGTTGTGTTTGGTGGCAAGTAGACCACTTCAATGCCTTCAGTTTTGACCTCATAGGGTTTGGAGTGGCCAGGGGCATTATCCAATATCAAAAGAACTTTAAAAACCAATCCTTTACTGGCAAGATACTTTCTGACTTCAGGGACAAAGCACTGATGAAAGCAATCCAGAAAAAGGGTTCTTGTCCATGACTTCTTGTTGTACAACAACCTAAAGACTGGCAGCTGCTGTTTATCTCTTTAAGACTTGAGGATTAGCAGCTTTACAGATAAGGGCGGCCCTGATCATAAACCCGACTGCACTTGCACAAAATAGTAGTTAACCTATTCCTTCCTGCCTTAAATCCTGGTGCTTGCTTTTCTTCCTTACTAACAGAAGTACCTTGTGGCTTTTAAAATTTTTTCCAGAATAGGGCAATTTTGTCTGCATTAAAAATCTGTTCAAGCAGATATCCTTTCTCCTCAATGTTTTTTTAATGGCTTCTGGGAATTCATCTGCTGCCTCTTGGTTGGCAGATGCTGCTTCTCATGTTATCTTGACATTTAAAAAGCCAAACCTCTTTCTAAAATTATCAAACCATCCTTTGCTGGCATTAAATTATCCAGCTTTAGATCCTTCACCTTCCTTTTGCTTTAAGTTGTCATATAATGACTTTGCTTTTTCTGGAATCACATTAGAGTCTACAGGTACAGCTTTTTTTCCTTAGACGCAGGGACAGATTGGTTGGAAAGGTATGCCTTTCTTACAGCAACCCTGCACCCTCATAAAAACTGAATTTTCAATATGATAAAAAGGTATTTTGCAACAAATGCAAAGTTTTTGTGCCTGCTGCTGTAACTACAGTGAAGGCTTCATATATTTTCTTTTCTTTTTTTTACAATGTCCCTTACTCTGGATTCATTCATCTTGAAATGATGGACAATCACAGCTCAATCTATGTTACATTATCAGGCAATTAAACTTTTTTCTTCTAATGTTGACTCTTCTCTGCTTCTTGGGAGCACTTCCAGCATCACTAGTAACATTTCCTATGGGTCCCATGGTGTTATTCAAAGTTTGCAGTGTTGTACAAACACTACATTTACTGGAGAGATGAACTGCTCACACAGAGATAATCAGTGTCACATGGCATTTGAAGCAGATATCTGCAACACGTGAGCTCACCAATAGCAACAGGAGGTAGTTATAAAATTATTACAGTAGTATCATATGCACTACAGTTAATTTCATGCAGTTATAATTTAATACTGAATCTTTACATTGGTTTACATTTCTCTTGACTGCAAATGGCGCCACATATAGTTGTGTTTGTATGGGATATGATTTGGATGTGTCCCCACCCAAATCTCATCTTGAATTGTAGCTCCTATGATTCCTACATGTTGTGAGAGGGACTCGGGGGAGACAACTGAATCATGGGGGTGGTTCCCCCACACTATTCTCATGGTAGTGAATAAGTCTCACTTAGCTTGGCTCTCTCACTCTCTCATCTGCCACCATGTAAGATGTGCCTTTCACCGTCTGCCATGATTGTGAGGCCTTTCCAGCCCCAGGAAACTGTGAGTCTGTTAAACCTCCTTTTCTTTATAAATTACCCAGTCTAGGGTGTGTCTTTATCAGCAGCATGAAAACAGACCAATACAGGAAACTGGTACTGGTAGAGCGAGGTGCTATTGTAAAGATCCAAAAATGTGGAAGCAACCTTGGAACTGGGTAATGGACAGAGATTGGAACAGTCTGGAGGGCTCCAAAGAAGACAGGAAAATGTGGGAAAGTCTGGAATTTCCTAGAGACTTGAATAGCTTGGACTGAAATGCTGATAATGATACAGACAATGAAATCCAGGCTAACGTGGTCTCAGATGTAGATGAGGAACTTGTTGGGAATTGGAGTAAAGGTGACTCTTGCTATGTTTTAGCAAAGAGCCTGACAGAATTTTGCCCCTGAACTAGAGATCTGTGGAACTCTGAACTTGAGGGAGATGATTTAGAGCATCTGGTGGAAGAAGTTTCTAAGTAGCAAAGCACTGAAAAGGTGACTTCAGTGCTGTTAAAAGCATTCAGTTTTAAAAGGGAAACAGAGCATAGAAGTTTGACAAATTTGCAGCCCGACAATGCAACAGGAAAAACAAGCCAGCTTTCTGAGGAGAAATTCAAGCTGGCTATACAAATCTGCATAAGTAATGATGAGCCCAGCGGGAATGTCAATCACCAAGACAATGGGGAAAATGTCTCCAGGGCATGTCAGAGATCTTTGCGGCAGCCCCTCCCAACACAGGCCTGAGGCCTAGGAGGAAAAAATGGTTTCCTGAGCTGGGCTCAGGGCCTCCCTGCTGTGTGCAGCCTAGGGACTTGGTGCCCTACCTCCCAGTCACTCCAGCTAAGGCTAAAAGGGGCCAGGGCACAGGTCAGGTTGTGGTTTCAGAGAGTACAAGCCCCAAGACTTGGCAGCTGCTTCCACGTGGTATTGAGCCTGCGAGTGCAAAGAAGTCAAGAACTGAGGTTTGGGAACCTCTGCATAGATTTCAGAGAATGTGTGGAAATGCCTGGATGTCCAGGCAGGGGCAGGGCCCTCATGGAGAACTTCTGCTAAGGCTGTGCAGAAGGGAAATGTGGGGTTGAAGCACCCCCACAAAGTCCCCACTGGAGCACTGTCTACTGGAGCTGAGAGAAGAGGGCCACTGTCCTCCAGACCCTAGAATGGTAAGTCCACTGACAGCTTGCACCGTGAGCCTGGAAAAGTCACACTCAACATTAGTTCACGAAAGCAGCCAGGAGGGAGGCTGTACCTGGCAAAACCACAGAGGCAGAGCTGCCCAAGACCATGGGAACCCACCTCTTGCATCAGAGTGACCTGGATGTGAGACATGGAGTCAAAGGAGATCATTTTGGAACTTGGATTTGACTGCCCTGCTGGATTTTGGACTTGCATAGGGCCTCTGGCCCCTTTGTTTTGGCCAATTTCTCCCATTTGGAATGGGTGCATTTACCCAATGCCTGCACCCCCATTGTATCTAGGAAGTAACTAACTTGCTTTTGATTTTACAGACTCATAGGCATAAGGGACTTGCCTTGTCTAGATGTGATTTTGAACTGTGGACTTTTGAATTAATGCTGAAATGAGTTAAGACTTTGGGGGACTGTTGGGAAGGCATTATTGGTTTTGAAATGTGAGGACACGAGATTTGGGAGGGGCTGGGGCAGAATGATACGGTTTGGTTGTATCCCTACCCAAATCTCAACTTGAATTGTAGCTCCCATGATTCCCACATGTTGTGGTAGGGACCTATTGGGAGACAACTGAATCATGGGGGCAGTTTCCCCCATACTATTCTTTTGGTAGTGAGTAAGTCTCATGAGATCTGATTGTTTTATAAGGAGTTTACCTTTTAGCTTGGCTCTCTCATTCTCTTGTCTGCCACCATGTAAGACAGGCCTTTCACCTTCCACCATGATTGTGAAGTCTCTCCAGCCACAGGAAAAGTGTGAGTCAGTTAAACCTCTTTTTCTTTATAAATTACCCACTCTTGGGTATGTCTTTCATGTCAGCAGCATGAAAACAGACTAATATAATATGCATGTATTTTGATAAATTTTAACTTTTTATAAGATTTGTGTACATTATATGATAGTAAATAATAAACTAGTATCTGCATATATTTAATGCATTCATGATATACCTATCTTGTTTTCGATATTTCTAGGTTATACAGCTCAACTGCAAGTTTTTTCAAATTGTTGTAAATCTGTAAAAAAATTTCCAATATATTTATTGAAAAAATCTCCATAAGTAAACCATTGTGGTTCAAACCTGTGTTGTTCAAGGGTCAACTGTATTCCAAAAATGCAATATTAGATTAATAGTAAGCATGAAAATACAATCACATGAATAGGCCCAGTGAGAAAATCAATATAACCAATGCAAGTGAAAAGAAAAAGTGATGCAGAGAAGGCAAATCCATTTAAAAACAAAGAGAGAGAAAAGAAATAAGCATTGGATAAAATTCAATATTCCTTCCTGATAAAAATTCTTCTGAGTTAAGCACTAGAGACTGCCTCTTATAAGTGTTATGTATTTCTAAAGAAATGGATCACAAGTAGGAGTCATTTTACGATTTTTTTTTTTTTTTGAGATGGAGTCTTGGTCGCCCCAGCTGGAGTTCAGTGGTGTGATCTTGGCTCACTGCAACCTCTGCCTCCTAGGTTCAAGCAATTCTCCTGCCTCAGCCTCCCAAGGAGCTGGGACTACAGGTGCACGCCACCACACCAGGCTAATTTTTGTACTTTTTAAGTAGAGATGGGGTTTCACCATATTGGCCAGGCTGGTCTTGAACTCCTGACTTTGTGATCCTCCCACCTGGGCCTCCCAAAGTGCTGGGATTACAGTCATGCCACTGCGTCTGGCCTTAAATTGTTTTTAATTAAAAAAAAAATTTTTTTTAAAGAGGGGGCCATGGGCAGACCAGGTTCGGACTCCCAGTCACAGGCATCCAAGGGCCCAGAGCTGTGCATAGCCCCCTTGGACAGCATGTTCCTTTTATTATTATTATTTGAGAGTCATTTTTATAAAGGAGCCACACTAAACTTATCTGTATTTTTTAAAAATATACATGCCACTAAAGCAAGCCCAACTCATTTTTAAGGAATGCAAAATTAGAGAGAACACGCTAGGGAGAGGTAGAAGGAAGCTCAGAACTCTTTTCTGGGTTTTAGTACTCCTTTCTGCAGTGGCCAATGAATTAAGAGACAACTTTTGCTCATAATTTTGGGCTTATTTAGAGCCTACTTACCCAGAGATTCCAAAAGCAGTGATTAATAATAATGGCATAACACACAAATTACCATCAGTGAAGGGAGACAGATGCTGTTCAAAGAAACTCCATTTTCTCTCGGCTACAGTAAAATTATGAATTAGGTAGGTAAGCTGCATTGTGAGTCATGATTAAGTTGATAACCAACTACAGCCTGCTCACTACTGTTAACTCCCTTTTTCATGAAAGACAAAAGCATACTTGAAAAGTACAAAATCTTAAGTTGAAGTTATACAAAACATAATGTGAAGTTACAAACTAGGAAAAAAAAAGACTTGACAATTCCCTGAAAATCATAAAACATCTTGTAGCACTTATATTTTTCTTCCTAAGATTGAGTACTGAAAAATCTAAATGTAAGATTTGATCATATTTTTTTTTAATTTATTGTTTTGAGACAGAGTCTCTCTCCCTTGCCCAGGCTGGGGGTAGTGGTGCGATATGATCTCAGCTCACTGCAGCCTTGACCTCCTGGGGTCAAGTGAGCCTCCTGCCTCAGCCCTTTTCATCCCCACCACAGCAGCACCACCACACCCGGCTAATTTTTTTGTTGTGTTTTTTTCTAGAGGGGTTCTGCCATTTTGCCCCAGGTTGGTCTAGAACTTCTGGGCTCAAGTGATCTGCCTGCCTCGACCTCTCAAAGTGCAGGGATTACAGGTATGAGCCATCACACCCAGTCCATATCTTAAAATTTTAAATAATAGTAATTTATGAAGTCATAGACTTAATGTTTCAGTTCATATCAGACAACTGATTGCACCAAAAATGCATCTGTATGCAAAGTCTGCTTGAGGCAGGCGCGGTGGCACATGCCTGTAGTTCCAGCTACTCAGGAGGCTAGGGTGGGAGGATTGCTTGATCCCAGGATTCTGAGGCCAATCTGGGCAACATAGTAAGACTCCATCTCTAAAAAAAATTAAAATTAAAAAAATTAAAAACACCCTAAAGGGAAGATTCGCTTACAGGTGTTTTTAACCAGGAGTATGACTCAGAATCAGCTTTTTAAAAAATGCATTTACCCTAGACCCATCCATGAAGATCCTAACTCACTGGTCAAGGATGCAGATAGTGTGTGTGTATATATATTTTAACTGCCTAGATAACTGTAGTTTATATCTCTGGTGAAAAATCATCACGGTGTATATTTATAAAGTGAAACCATATGAAACTGCAAACATTATATATATACATACAAAAACAGCAGTTTCATATGGTTTATCTAATAGAAAGTGGCTGGGGGATAAAAATACCCAACAGACTGAACATACTACTTTGTACCAGGCATGCTTTACTAACTTCTTTATACTAGTTATTCAAAGTATTCATAACACTAGGCAAGAAATGGGCAAAAATATACCTTGACTTTGTATGGGGAGGTGAGAGGGTTGGAGAGGTGGCTGAAGGAGAAAAGGAGCAAAGTCATGGATGCCACAGTGCAAACCACTGTTATGTCTGAAATGAAGACCACTGGGGTTAATGATGGAGTGAGAAGGTAATAGAAGATACCAGAGAACATTAATTTAAGACAAGGCCTGCATTTAGCAACTGTCTGTGTGCTCAAGAAAGGGACAACGCTCCTCAGTCATTTCCAACACGTCTAACATCAAGAATACGGACAAGAATGCATGTGCTGTTAATACTCTTAACTCACAGAAAGAGAAGTTGGGGGAAGAGTACCCTCTGTTTATGGGGCTTAGTGGGTACAGTCACAGTTCATCAGGAATGAACTAGTATCACACAGGCTGGGCATCAGGCCCATGCACAAGCAAACCTCCAATCTTTTAAAACTATCATTAAAAGACAATCATATTTAAAATTGAAATAGTAAACACATGCACCTACATTCAAACTAGTGGTTGGAAACAGAATTGTAGCATTTCATTATCAAATTTTTTTTTCTTTTTTTGTGGAGATAGGCTCTTGCTATGTTGCCCAGGCTGATCTTTAACTCCTAGGCTCAAGCAATCCTCCTGCCCCAGCCTTCCAAAGCGCTGGGATTACAGGTGTCAGCCACCATGTGTGGCTGCATTTCATTATCACTTAAGGCTTACAGGCCTCAACTAATACAGAGGACAGGTTAATGACCAAAAAGATAATGTTTAGAAGGTCCAGACCCCACAGAAAGTAAGGCTTTCCTGGGACCGTCTCTAATACTTCAGTATACTAGTCTGTTTCTTTCCATTTTACAATTTGATATGATTTTTTAACAAGTTGCTTTTATGTTTACCTAGAAGTTTCACTGAACAGTTTTTAAAAGTAAATATAATTAAACTGAAGAATCACAGAAGCAAGCCTTAAAACAATTCAAATCCTCCATTTTTTATACAAGGAAATAAGGGTTCAACAAGAGTTACATCACTGGCATGAAGTTCCAGAGAGTTGTAGTGGAGTTAAAACTGAACTGGGCTGGGCATGATGGCTCATGCCTGTAATCCCAGCACTCTGGGAGGCCGAGGTGGGCAGATCACCTGAGGTCAGGAGTTCCAGACCAGTTCCACCAACATGGTGAAACCCTGTCACTACAAAAATACAAAAATTAGCTGGGCATGATGGCAGGTGCCTGTAATCCCAGCTACTTGGGAGACTGAACGGGAGAATCGCTTAAACCCGGGAGGTGGAGGTTGCAGTGAGTCGAGGTTGCGCCACTGCACTCCAGCCTGGGTGACCGAGCAAGAGTCCATCCCAAGAAAACAAAACAAAACAAACAAACTGGAACTGAGCCAGGATGGTATGATCCAAGAGATTCTATATATCCATGCCAGTGTAGTCAGATGTGGCATCACTGGAAACTCCCAAATGACTTTTGAAGCAAAGCATCCCTTACTCTCATCCCTTCACTTTATCCCAAAATTCAGGGTCCAGATCAAGAGATGGGCTGAGAATGTTTGTTTTACTTAGTAACTGGTACTCACTTCCACATTCACCAATCTGTCATACTGGAGGACTGAGTTTAAATACATGAGCCAGACTTTAACTAACTTCCTTCTGGATTAGCCACAATATAACCTAACAGTTTCATGTTATGCTAGGTGTTCAAAAACATGGTCTTGTTGCACAGTAACAGATGCTGCATGAAGACAAAGAGACTTGTTACAATAGACTCTTAACAACAAGGCATTCTGGTTGCCAGATAATTGGCTACAGTTCATAAATTACCTTTTTTTCCTTTCCTGGGTTCGTGTTCCTATCAAAAGAGTCATAACTACTCCCAAATCAGTGAGTCTTAACTCTAAAGGACTGAAAGAAAGACAAATAAAATACTAAAGCTCTTACATGCTACAGGATTTTAAATTGAGAAATAGCAAACATGAGTAGATGAAACCTATATTTGCTTAATTCCAGTAGACTAAATACTTTGGCCTAAATAGAGTTGTCAATCTCATAAACCCAAGAAATACTGAGAAGCAAGAAAATTCAGATAACTCTGAATTTTGAACTGCTAGTTACAGTTCACTTGACAGGATGCAACTATAATGTACAAGGCATGGGAATAAATTTAAGATATCAGAATAGGGGTTTTGACTCTGCCACTACAAAAAACTATATACTAAGTAAAACACCAAAGAGACTGATGCAAAGCCCATTATATAAATACTGCCAGCTTTTTTATGTAAGTTCAGCTGATCACAATAAAAAGTGAAATTAGTTTGACACAACTTACTTAAAATTCTTCAGACTCCATATTGCTCACAGGTGAAAATCTAAATTCCTTAATTCTGCCCCTGCTCATTTCTTTTTTTATTCCTCTCCCCTTAATCCTTATATGCCTTGATCCTGATGTATTCTGTAATTTCTATTAATAATTGTGGAAAATCTAGGGAAGTTTGGGTTAAATTATAATAAGTAAAGTGAAACAATGGTACTAAGTAAGGTTAATAGACTCTGAAGGGATTGGCATGACATAACTCAAAGAAACAGAAGATATACTTGAAGTGAGTTTACAACAATCACAATTATTTTCCAAATGCTATATTCAGATCTACATACCTTTTTAAGAGGAAAAATAAACTGGAGTTACAGTATAAAAAAAAATTAAGAAATGGGGAAAGAAAAACCTTGGTTATCAGAAGCTTATCTAACCACTATGTTATACTATATAAATTTCAGAATTTTATTTGGAACAGCTTTATTGAGGTACAACATATGATAAACTGCACATATTTAAGTCTGTTCAACTGTAATCCCTCTCCTTCCTTTCCCTCCATCTCCCCTCCTCACACCGATCTGCTTTCTGTACATATAGATTAGTTAGTACTTTCTTCAGTTTCACATAAAAGGAATTATGCAATATGTACTCTGTTTTATCTGGCTTCTTTCAGTAAGCATAATTTTGACATTTATCCCTGTTGCTTGTATCTATAGCTCATTTCCTTTTATTGCTGAGTAGTATTCCATGGTATGGATATATTACAATTTGTTTATTCATTCACCTGTTGATGGACATTTGAGTAGTTTGTAGTTTTTAGCATCTGCTGACAAGGGTGCAAAAGGCAATTCAGTAAAGAATCACTTTTTTTAAACAATGATGCTAGAACAATTAGATGCAAAAATAGAATGGCAAAAAGAGAATTTAGAGGCTGGGCGTGGTGGCTCATGACTATAATCCTGCATTTTTGGGAGGCCGAGGCAGGAGGATTGCTTGAGCTCACGACTTCAAGACTAGCCTGGGCAACACAGTCAGATACAGTCTCTACAAAAAATAAAAGAAATTAGCTGGGTATAGTGGCATACGCCTGTAGCCCCAGCTGCTTGGGAGGCTGAGATGGGAGAACTGCTTGAGCCTGGGAAAGCGAGGCTGCAGTGAGCCATGATCACACCATTGCACTCCAGCCGTGGTGACAGAGCGAGATCCTGTCTCAAAAAAACAAACCAAAATTTAGATTCATATATTATACCATATACAAAAAAAATAACTCAAAATGGATTGTTTCTAAATGTAAAACCTAAAGCCACAAAACTTCTAGAAGAAAGCATAGAGTTAGGCATGTGACCTTGGGTTAGGCATTCAATGATTTCTTAGATAGAAGGTCAAATGCAAAATCTATCAAATTGATAAATTGGACATCAAAATAAAAAACTTCCGTTATTTAAAGGTTAAGAAAATGAAAGGATAAGTCACAGACTGGGAGATAATTTTTAGAATTTAAAACTAAAATTACAGAGGAGAAGACAAAAAGAGGCAGCTATGGCTCACTAGCAAGATCTTTCCAATTATTACTCTAAAAATTGGAATAAACTGTAAGCCCCATCAAAGAATTCCAACAGATAAAGAAAGAGGATTGGAGACTGAGCTGATTAAATTCAAATTTCTTATTCTATAAATACATATTTTAGCTATTTCTAAGAAGATCAATTTAATGCATATTTGATATCATATTATTCAATGGTGAAAGAAGCAATTATGTTCTTGATTCATACAATTCAATAAAAATGTTTTCAATTAAAACATTTTTACCTGCCAGGGTGATGTGACTGTGTACACAAAGGTAAAGAAAGTTGTTCAAATAGAACCCCCTGTGCAGTATCCTCCACCTTCCAATTGCTCTCCAGCCTTCAATGGGCTAATTGTTTCACTGTTCCATAGTACTCTGGATGCAGCTTCTATCAGTGCTGCTCACCAAATTAATTATTGGGAGCTGAGAGCTGTCTTTTTCAGTTCTGTAATCTCAGCATCTAGCACAGTATGTGAAAATAACTAGTACATATTCAGTACATATTCAGATGGAAAAAAACCCTAAACTCGAGAAGATGATTTTAGAGAACAGTTAATCAGTATTGGAAAAATACTAAGACATCCACTCAGGAGGAACAGGAACCCTACTTAACGCTGTTTTATCACCTGGAAGTACGATGTACTACACAAAAATTAAACGCTGGTCTTGGAAGCTATAAGCTACTACAAGACTAATGTTCAAAAAGGTCCTAAAAAATAAAATGGAATTTTGAGAGATAATTCTGCTGAGCTGAGGTGACACTTTATATAATTATTCTAAATAGATAAATTCTAAATAAATTATTCTAAATAAATTATTACAACTAGGTGGGAGGATTGTAGGAGCTCAGGAGTTCAAGACCAGCCTGGGCAACATAGCAAGGTCTCATCTCTATTAAAAATGTTTTAAAAATTGGCCAGTCATGGTGGCACACATCTGTGGTCTCAGTTACTCAGAAGGCTGAGGTAGGAGGATGGCTTAAGCCAGGTAGTCAAGGCTGCAGTGAGCCATGATTGTGCCACTGCACTTCAGCCTGGGCAACACAGCAAGACCCTATCTCAAAAAATAATAATAATAGGCTGGGTGTGGTAGCTCACGCCTGTAATCCCAGCACTTCAGAAGGCTGATGTGGGCAGATGATGAGGTCAGGAGTTTGAGACCAGCCTGACCAACATGGTGAAACCCTGTCTCTACTAAAAACACAAAATTAGCCAGGCGTGGTGGCACATGCCTGTAATCCCAGCTACTCAGGAGGCTGAGGCAGGAAAATCACTTTAACCTGGGAGGTGGAGGTTGCAGTGAGCTGAGATCGCACCACTGCACTCCAGCCTGGGCAACAGAGCGAGACTCCATCTCAAAAATAAATAAATAAATAAATAAATAAATAAATAAATAATAACAGCTTGAGACCATACTGGCAAACAATAATAGTTTGAGACCAGCCTGGCTAACAATAATAATAGTTTGAGACAAGCCTGGCTAACATGGCAAAACCCCATCTGTACTAAAAAGTTAGCCACATATGGTGGTGCATGCCTGTAATTCCAGCTACTTGAGAAGCTGAGGTGGGAGAATTGCTGGCACCTGGGAGGCAGAGGTGGCAATGAGTCAAGATCACACCACTGCACTCCAGCCTGGGCAATAGAGCAAGACTCTATCTCAAATAATAATAATAATAAAATTAATTCAACTACATCATGATTTGACTACAAAGAAATTCAAATCCTCCGATAAGATAGTCGTTTACTAAAATCACTCTAGCAAAGTAGCAAACCTCTGTAAAACTTTTCTTGCTTCTTACCTTATACAGGTATTATGAAGTTTAGGAGTCTGAGGAATGTTAGAATTGCTATATTCTTATATCTACTCCAACAGGTTTATGTAACATCTGATTACAGCAACTGAACAATTTTTGCAAATTAACTGAGGATTTGAATATCCTAGTCATTCTTGAGAACCCAATAAAACCAGTGGACCTTCATCCTAGAAGCCCTACTATGGTCCTGTTTAAAAACTAATACAAATATTATAAAACTTATACTTACAATTATTGCTTTTGGTGAATTTGTATGTGAATTATTAGCAAGAACTTACATTGGCGGGGAAATGGCTATTCCAGTTTGAATGTTTGTCCCAACTCATGTTGAAATTTAACTGTCATTGTTAACAGTATTAAGATGTGGGACCTTGAAGAGCTGAGTAGGCCATAAGAGGCCCACCCTCATGGGTGGGATTGGTGCCCTTATAAAAAGACAGGTTCATCACCCTTCACCTTGCCCTTTCAACCTCTCTTGCTGTACTGCCATAGGAGGACACCATATTCCTCCTCCTCCCTAGAGGATGCAGCAATAAGGGACCATCTTGGAACCAGAGACTGAACCTGCTGATACTTTGATCTTAAACCTCCCAGCCTCCAGAATATAAGAAGGAAATTTCTGTTCTTTACAAATTACCCATTCTGGAGGCGGAGCTTGCAGTAAGCCGAGACTGCGCTACTGCACTCCAGCCTGGGCGACAGAGCGAAGACGAAGACTCCATCTCAAAAAAAAAAAAGGGCAATTAAAAAAACAAATTACCCCGTCTGCAGTACTTTGCTCTAGCAGCAGGAAATGGACTGAGACAATGGCTGTCAGGGTCATGACTATGCATAGAAAATTAGTGATAAGAATATTTATTGTAACATTATTCATCATAATAAAAAAGAATTATGGATAGCCATGAACCATAAAACAGTCATTTTAAAATGACACTGAGTACTGAACGACACTGGAAAACGTTCAGAAAATAAAAGCTGCTTACAAAGAGTATTTATATATTAACTTTATTTTGAACAGATATGTATTACTACAAACATGAAAAGATTGGATAGCAAAATAAAATTTCACTAAGAGTAATCTGAACAAGGGAATATGAAAAATGTTTAACTTCCAGGGCTTTTTGCTTAACTGTATTCCAGTTTTCTACCACAAATGTTACTTTTGTAATCAGAAAAAAAAAGGTTTAGTGAAAAAGGAAAAATATTTAAAATATTTGTGGCTAGGCTCCAATATAATCAAACTGTCACAAATAGCTGCTTTGGCAATTGTGGAAACACTGGTCACATGACACAGAGTTTTGCAGACATTCAAGTGGGTCAGTGTGGTGAGGAGCCTCCAAGATGGCTTCCAACAATCCCCACACCCCTAGTATTCACGTTCTTATGTAGGCTTCTATGTTGTACCAGGGTAGGTCTGTGTGACAAATATACAGATGTTCCTTGACATACAATAGAGTTACATCCCAATAAAACCACTGTTAGATTGAAAACATCGTAAGTCGAAAATGCATTTAATACACCTAGCCTAACCTGAACATGCTCAGAAGACTTATATTAGCTTACAGTTGGGCAAAATCAACTAACACAAAGCCTATTTTATAATAAAGTGTTGACTATCTCATGTAATTTATTGAATACTGGGTTGAGAGTGAAAAACATAATGATGGTATACCATTGTAAAGTTGAAAAATCCTAAGTCAGGGACTGTCTATGCATGTCAATTCCAAAGATTAGGGTATAAAAGGCTGAGGCTTCCGTCCTGGGCACTCTCCTTCATTACTTTCTATGGGGGAAACCACATTGTGACTAGTCCAAAGGAGAGGCCAATGTGGCAAGGAACTGAAGCCTCCTGCCAATAGCCATGAATGAGATATGAAGCCGATACAACCGAGCCAAGTCTCAGAAGTCTGCAGCCCTGGCTGACACTTTGATTGCAGCCTCATGGGAGATTCTAAGTCAGAACCATCCAGCTAAGCTGCTTCCACATTGTTGACCCACAGGAACTGTGATAATAAATGTTTGTTGTGTTAAGCAGCTAAGATATTGGTAATTTATAACACAGCCCCAAGAGATAACTATATAGTTAGCTTACAGTTTGAGACCAGAGGCCCTTCCAAGAACCCGCCTTAGGAAAAAGCACCGAGGCTGCAAGTCATTTTGCTCTAAATGCAAAGTTCTGATTTTCTATGTGGTTTGATCAAAACCAGAAAAGGTGTCTTAATACCTTCTTCAAAATGTTCAATTCCCTAGATTTGATACCTATTTCTTCCCCTCTCCCACTCATATTTCATCCTATCTTTCTTCAGTTACTGTAAATCTAAGGGTTGGCAAGCTCTTTCTAGTAAATATTTTAGGTTTCTCTGTAGCACTACTCAATTCTGCTGCCATAGTTTGAAAGCAGCCACAGACAATACCTAAATAAATGCACAAGGTTATGTTCCAATAAAACTTTATTTTAAAAACAGGCAGCAGGCTGAATTTGCCTCCAGAGCTGGGGTTTGCCAACCCCTGCTATAAATGAAACTGATCGAGATCCTAGTAAGCCTGATGCTTCCGCTCATGTCAATCTCATTCCCTCTAGCCAACTCAACAGATACTGCTCCAGAAATTCTCTCCCTTTCATCCATGAATTTGTTCCTCTCTACTGGATTCAAATGTGTTTTTTTCTATCTTAAAAACAAAACAAAAACTCTCTACCCTACTTCCATTTCTCAAACTCACTGTCTCCAATTTTTTTCCTTTTATCCTCTCCCAAGCCTACTCATACCAAGTTTTTGCTAAGGTCACCTCCACACTGCTAAATCCAATGGTCAATTTTCAATCTCCGTTATACCTCACTTATCAGTAGCAGCAGACCATGACTCTCTCTTTCTTAAAACATTTTCTTTGTTTGGTTTCCAGGATACCACAATCACCTGGTTTTCCAAAATCATTATGGCTTCTCTTTTTCCATCCATCTCTTTTTGGGCCTCTTTTTTCCATCTACATTCATTCCTTTCATGAGTTCACTTAGGCTGTTTGAGTTGCTGCAACAAAACATGTAAGCCTGGGTAATTTATAAAGAACATAAATTTATTTCTCATAGTTCTGTGGCCTAGAAATCCAAATCGAAGTACCAGTAGGTTCGGTATCTGGTGAGGACCATCATCTGCTCCAAGATGGCACCCTGTTGCTGCATCCTCCAGAGGGGACCAATGCTGTGTCCTCCCTAGGAAAAGGAGCTGAAAAGCAAAAAAGGGCCTAGCTAGTTCCTTTAGCCTTTTTATAAAGTTGCTAATCCCATTCATGAGGACTGCCCTCGTGGACTAATCACCTCCTATTGGCACCATTTCTTAATATTGTTGTATTAAGGATTGAGTTCCAACATGAATTTTGGAGGCAACACAAACATTCAAACCATAATACTCAGTATAGAATCTACATGGGAATGACATCCAAATTTATATCTTTAGATTTCATCTCTCCCCTGAACATCAGATTCACATGTAACTACCTACTTAAAACATAAAACTAGTTGTCTAACAGGCAACTTAACTGTCCAAATTCCAAACTGTCTAAAACTCCACACCTGGTTTAACCTACTCCAACCCGCCTCTCTCTTAGCTCTCCCTCTATCAGTAAATGGCAACCCGATTCTTCAGGATACTCATGCCAAAACCCCTGGAGTCATTCTTTTATTTTTATTGAGACAGGGTCTGGCTCTGTCACACAGGCTGGGGTGCAATGGTGTGATCGCAGCTCAGTACAGCCTCAGTCTCCTGGGCTTAAGCGATCCTCCCACCTCAAGCCTCCTGAGTAGCTGGGATTACAGGCGCATGTCACCATGCCCAGCTAATTTTTGTATTTTTTTTTGTAGAGACTGGGTTTTGACGTATTGCCTCTTCTGTCTCAAACTCTTGGGCTCAAGTGATTAGCTTGCCTCGACCTCCCAAAATGCTGGGATTACAGGGGTGAGCCACTGCACCCAGCCCCTTGGAGTCATTCTTAACTCTTCTTTCACAGCCCACATCTGATTTTCTGGCAAATCTGTCACCTCTACTCTCAAAATATAGTCATTCCTAAGAAGACTTCTCATATCACTGGGAATAAAAGCCTTATGAGGTCTAAGAGATCCTAAATTACTTTGCCATTCCTTCAACTGGAAGATTAGCAGATTACTCGCTCCCTCACATCCTTTAGGATTCCCCTCTGCAAAACCTAAGATCCATGAGGGCAGGAATTTTGCCCATTTTATTTACTGTTATATCTCCGCTACCTGACACATGAGATCCTTAATATCTGCTGGATGAAAGAGTTAACTGTGAAAAGAGACTCCCTCCCCCCAAAAAAGTTATTAAGTTGATGGAAAACTACTGGCAAAAAAACCTGTATATATTAACTCCTTTTTCATTTTCACAGTGTTTTTAAACATAAAGCTCTGGATTACACATGATAGCAGAAAGAGGACTAGAGTATGAGTCAATGGGCCTAGGTTCTACTACCTCATAGCCTCTAAAGATTTTGGTTTTCTGCCACTACAAACTTCTGAAGACCATGGTTTTCAGACATGTAAAATGAGAGGATTGAACCCATGCCCCTGGGCCCCTTTAAAATCTACAAAATTCCAAAATTTTTTATATGACTTTAGAAGTTTACAAGCCTCTATAAAGGTGTGTTAATACGGAAGTATAAATCTGACTTCCTGAGAAAAATGTTACACCCTATAGAAGTGGCCTACAAGCTTATGTGGTTGGTGAAACAAAATGAAACAAACACTTATTTAAGGGCTTAAAATAGATCTAAGACTTTTTGATAGATACTTGAAAAAGTTATCTTTGTTTTCAATAATAACACTGAAAAGTAGGAAGAAATTTTCACTCTTTCTTTAAACAACAAAAATTTATTTCTTACAGTTCTGGAATCTGGGGAGTTCAAGATCAAGGTGCTAGCAGATTCGGTGTCTGGTGAGGACCCATTTCCTCCTAGATGGCTGTCTTCTCACTGTAACCTCACAGAAGGGGCAAGGGCTCTCTTTGGGGTTGTTTTCAGTAAGGCCACTAATTGCATTCATGAGGTCTCTTCCCTCATGACCTAATTACCTCCTGAAGGCCCCAACTCCTAATACCATCACCTTGCTGTCTAGGATTTCAACGTACGAATTTGGGGGGAACATAAACATTCAGTCCAGTGCAAACATGTCCAGGATCACACAACAGTAAGCTGGAACTCAAATGCAGGACTACGAAACTCCAGACCTACACTGTTTCCAATGTTTCCAACAATACCTCAAGTTTCAGTTACAGGATACACAATACACCTATACTTAAGGAACAGACACAGATACTTAAGGAACCTTTTGATCAGAAACAATCACAGAGTAAGCCTCATGAGTGCAGAAGCTATGTAGATTTCCACTAGAAAGAATCTGCAGCCAGGCATGGTGGCTCATGCCTGTAATCCTAGCACTTTGGGAGATAAGGAAGGCACAACGCTTGAGTGCAGGAGTTCGAGACCAGTCTGGGCAATATGGCAAAACTCTGTCTACAAAAAATACAAAAATTAGCTGGGCATGGTGGCACATGCCTGTAGTCCTAGCTACTTGGGAGGCTGAGGTGGGAGGACTGCTCGAGCCCGGGAGGTCAAGGCTACAACGAGCCATGACTGTGCCACTGCACTCCAGCCTGGGTGACACAGTGAGACCCTGTCTCCAAAATAAATAAATAAGAATCTGTTCATAAGCTAATAGGAGTTCTTAGTTATACTGATCTCACTAAACAATGGTTTAGTGTCAACACAATATTTACATATGATTAAAAATAAAATTTTACATTTTATAATAGCTTATCCAACCTCTCATTTTCTTACTTTTTATAGTTTATTATTTTATGGTTTATAATAGAAATCATATAACTGCACAGCAGTACGTGGATAAGGCTAAAAAGCAAATATATACACGGGAGGCTCTAGAGTTCTGTAGTGAGAGCATGCAGGACCAAAAAAACATTACTCCTCTGTAACAGAGATACTCAAAGTGAAGTAGTTAATGACTAGAACAGAATAAATTTGAGAGTACACACTTAGAAATTTTTATAGAGAAACTTAGAGCAATTTTATGTCTATTCAACGTTCAATCTTTTTTTTTTTTTTTTTTTTTTTGAGACAGGGTCTTGCTTTGTTACTCAGGCTGTAGTGTATGGCGAGAACATGGCTCACTGCAGCCTTGACCTCTGGGCTCAAGTGATCCTCCTGCCTCAGCCTCCTGAGCAGCTGGGACCACAGATGTGTGCTGCCACATCTGGCTCATTTAAAAAAATTTTTTGTAGAAATGGGGGTCTCACCATGTTGCCCTGGCTGATCTCAAGCAATCCTCCCACCTTAGCCTCCCAAAGTGCTGAGATTACAGGTGTGAGCCACTGTGCCCAGTCTGTTCTATCTAATTTAAAAGTGGGCTTGTATTTATTTTTTATTTTGGGGGGGGTGCGGGGACAGGGTCTTGCTCTGTCATCCAGACTGGAGTGCAGTGGCATGATCATGGTTCATTGCGGCCTTGACCTCTCAGGCTCAAGTGATCCTCCCACCTCAGCCTCCCAAGTAGTTAGGACTACATGCATGAGCCAGCACAGTTTTGTCTTTTAAACATTTCATTCTTCTAGTAATTCACTGTGGTTGTATTTTCCAAAAGTATCAGTTGGCCACTTAATAAAAATTTTTTAAATAGCCCTTCACCAGAGAAAATTTTGAGAGCTCTGAAGTAGAGAATGGCCCAAGTCTGTCTAAAGGCAAATTTTATAATGCTTCTTAAATTGTTTTTTTGACTCCCCAGTGACCTAAGGTGCTTTATGATTTGCCTATAACCTCCTGACCCCTCTAATCAGTCTCTTTTCCCACCCTTCTTCACCCCTTAGGAATATACTCTTGCTCTGAATTCATGGCACGAATTTTATTTCCCAGTTTTGAACATTCAATGTCCAGCTCAACCTGATGCATCTCCGTTATCAAATTCCTATTTTCTCCTGTGGTCACTTATGGAAAGCTTTCCTTGTTCCTTAAGCCTAGGTTAAGCGCCAGTCCCTATTATTTGCCTAGTACAGTACCTGGGACATAGTAGGTGTTTATTCATTCAAGAGCATTTTATTAAACAAGACCTATGCTCATGTCACTATACCATACTGTCTCCCCTAAAAGGTTATATGCTTCCTTTACACTTTACTGACAATAAATGGACTTTAGTCAGCTTCAAATATTAAAGGAAAAACAACCTATAATTTCTAAAGAAAAAAACCCTCAATTACTATCATTATTCCCTTTCTCATTTCATTTATGAGGCCATAATTGTCAATGTGTCTCAGTTTAAGAATTAAGAAAACTCACAATACTAACAACTTTCATCTCAAAATATTTTCATATTACTGCCTTAAAAAGGAAATGTTCTTTCTGAACCCTTCTGCCCTCACCTCCCACACTGTCACACAGGATTTACAAAATAGGTTTATTGGCTAATATAACAAAAATAAGCTACAAAACCCTGCTGGTAAAATTCTTGTCCCAAGAATTTTAATGTTAAGTGATAGGATACTTTATACTGACATTAAACTGGAAAAAAAAAAAAATGAGTACTCAGTTCTGAACCTGGATGATGTTACAATTATAATCTCAATATTTAGCCAAAGGACACTTCACACTTTTAACATCTAGGAAAGTCATCAAAAAGTCTGATTGCATCAAACCTGCTTAATCCATCAGTGTAAAGAAAGAGGAAAAAGTAATTTATAAGCAGAACTTGGGTTTCCTACAATTTTGTACAAATCTGTCATGTGATGAAATGTATTGTATTGTATACTGCACAACAAAACTCTTTAAGATGAAGTACCTAAAATTTCCCTGAAAGCATAGAAAAGTTTACTACTTTTTAGTCTCAATGGTAGCAACCCTCTGACAAACATTACTTCTGGGTTTTAAATAATCAAGAAATAACAGCATAAATATTCTGGACTATATATTTACCTAATCTTTTTTGGTTGAAGAACAAATTGTCAATATTTGCATCAAAGATTTAAAGATCTAATGAAATTAGACAGTTTAAATCCACTAAGAATAAAGGGCAGTACTCTATGGCAAAACAGTAACCAAATTAACAGCTGGGGTTTGAAGGAAAAAGAGATGAAGGATGAAACAAAGTATTTCAGTAGTAATGCAAACTTATTCTTTTCTTTCCAAGTCTACAAGAAAGTAACTGTTATGTAGATAATTTTAAAAGTACTCACATACATATTTATATGAAAAATTAAACTATGTTTCACTCAGGCTAATAATAACAGCATTCTGTAAATACTTAACAACTGATAGCAGGGAAAGTGGACCAGGATGTGCTAAGACACAAGGGAAGTCAAGCTGGGATAAACCTTGACATAGTCAAGATGGGAAGACTTTGATGATTCAACCAAGGTTATAACCAAGATACATTCTAACTGTATGAATTAGCTCCCAAAATAAGCACCAATGAGTGAATACCTACTGAGTATCTTATTACACTTAACTCTTAACACATACAAATAAAAAAAAAAAAAATTGGAATTTCCCAGCAAGACCATAAGTAACAATCAATTTGCTGGGTGTGGTGGCTCACGCCTGTAATCCCAGCACTTTGAGAGGCCAAGGCAGGCGGATCACGAGGTCAGATCGAGACCATCCTGGCTAACACGGTGAAATCCTGTCTCTACTAAAAAATACAAAAAATTAGCCGGGTGTGGTGGCAGGCGCCTGTAGTTCCAGCTATTTGGGAGGCTGAGGCAGGAGAATGGTGTGAAGCTGGGAGGAAGAGATCGTAGTGAGCCGAGATTGCATCACTGCACTCCAGTCTGGGCGACAGAGCAAGACTCCATCTCAACAACAACAACAACAAAAAGAAACAATCAATTTAGCCACCAGAAGTAGTAGTCAGGTAGAATAGTATTTTAATTTCTGAGTTATATTCAATAAATATTTTCAGTTCAGAATTTTCTCTCTCTCATAAATTCCTCAATTTAACTGAATAACTTTTTAAAAGATTTCTGAGGACCTGGAGTCATTATGTATATTATTAACCCGCTCTCAGAGGCTATTATGAATTCTGGGCAGTATTCCTTGAATTCAATAGCCCTGGAATGTGGAACTCTGAATTCTTCTATCAGCACTGCATAGTCCTTCTGCCTCTTTTTTTTTTTTTTTGAGATGAAGTCTCAACTCTGTCACCCAGGCTGGAGTGCAGGTGGCGTGGATCTCGGCTCACTGCAATCTCCACCTCCCCGGTTCAAGCGATTCTCCTGCCTCAGCCTCCTGAGATGACTGGGATTACAGGCATGTGCCACCACGCCTGGCTAATTTTTTTATTTTTAGTAGAGCCGAGGTTTTGCTATGTAGGTCAGGGTGGTCTTGAACTCCTGATCTCAAGTGATCCACCTGCGTCTGCCTCCCAAAGCGCTGGGATTACAGGCGTGAGCCACCATGCCTGGCTAATTTTTGTATTTTCAGTAGAGAGGGGATTTTGCCATGTCGGCCAGACTGGTCTCGAACTCCTGACCTCAAGTTATCCGCCTGCCTCAGCTTCTCAAAGTGCTGGGATTACAGGCATGAACCACTGCACCTGGCCGTTTTTCTGCCTCTTTCTTCCCTTGCACAGTTGTCCCCCGCTGATCACTACTGCCTATGTGCCTGCCGGCAGCAACATCCTTTCACCCCTAAAAATTGTTTGGAAATAAACTATCAAGTTTATTACTAGGTATAAAGTAAGGGTAAGTAGGTTCTGGGTGATAACCTAATTATTCTCTTGTGCATCAGATACATAAGAGTCTTTAGTGCTAGGACTTTGGCATTTATACGGATGCTCAAAGGTGTTCTTTGTTTGTTTGAACTTTACTTTCTAATTCTTAATGGTATAGTCTTAAGTTTCCTCATCTTCTACCTCACAGGTTTTACTGGATAATTAGATGTAAATAATGAATCTGAAATTGCTTAGGTCAGGGCATGGGAACAGAAGGAAATCTACAGATTCTAGTCACTTCCTCCTGCCTTATGTGTTCCATATGTAAGCTGTAAAACTTGAGCTCCAAGTAAGTGAATGTTACAGTGTTATTTTCAGAAGTTTGTGATCAGGATGGTTAGAAACTAAAGAAATGAATGATGTGTGGCCTCAACAGGCAGACCACTTGGGAAACCAGTGGGAAAGTTTTACGACAGCCAGCTTCAATTATTTGATTAAAGGTATATGTAAAATGATTACTCTCAATTCTGTCAACAGTTGCGCTATTTAACAAGTGCTCAAAAATATGTCTACTAAATGCTGCTCCGGAGAGCAAACCAAGGAACGAGAAGTCACAACAGTCTTCAGTTCAAAGAGGACATATTTTTAAATATAAACATCCAAAAATGAAGCAGATTTCCACAATATCACTACAGGGGTTTACAAATGGCTAATAGCCAGATAGCTTTGAGAGGATTTTTGTAAAGAGTGTGAAGGAAATCAGAATATATAACCCCCAAATATGCTTCTCTGATGTAAAAATTACTTTTTAGCTGAAGACAACTGAGAGATAGCAAACCAAGGAAAATCTCTATCCTCTTCCTTTTCTACCTAAAGGCAGGATATAGGTTATAAATCCTCTGTTACTAGAGACAACTCTAGACTCATCAGCCCAGAGACAGCACCAGAGGAATCTGCAAACAAATCTTACTCCTTTACTTTCCCCCCTTATCTTTACCTTTCCACAGTTTCCCACTCCTGGAAGCCTAAAATCCTTTCCTTTGTCCTGTCATTTACCCACGCATTTACTGCCCTTTGTTGAAGACGCTATATAAACCAGAGCTGCAAGCCACTGTGCTCTGAGTTTGTTTTCACTGCGGTTTCTCCCATGTGTTGTATGCTGCACATGTTAATAAACTTGCTTTTCTATTGTTAAACTGCCTTTTGTTACAGCCGTTGTTCCAACTGAGGAACTAAGATGGGTAGAGGTGATCTTTAGCCTTCCTCTTGGGTATAAAAATACACAAGATGACCCCTTAAGGTCTGTTTCAACTCTGACAGATAATACATTTTATACAGATAATCTGAAGCCAGAATTTTTCAATTCTGCATTTAATTTTCATACTAAAATAAATCCCAAAAAGTACTATATGGAAGAAATGTAAGTTCCACACAGTATCCAAAGATATCTGTTCAACTACATGAACAAATTCCAGTTGTATCTATCTACTAAAGGTTTAGATAAGAAGCACTTCAAGTGATAAACATGATTTCCTTTTTTGAGCAAGAAAATCACTAAAACTACATCAATAACACCATCACCATCACCATCCACATCATATACCCAACGTCATGAAAATGAACTGGGAATTATGCTTACTTAAAAAAATTATCCTTACTTAAAACAAAAATCACTTCAAAGATGAATCATATAACATATGGACACTGACAGAGCTTGGGAATCCAAATATATGAACACAGAGGGGAAGCAAACCAGTTTTAAAAAATTGATTTCAGCAATCTGTAGGAATGTAGGAACTCCAAGATGGTCATAACCCCACTCAGAGAGGTAAAGAAAACTACGTAAAAGAAAAGTCCACGAGAAGTGGGGAGGTCAGCCACAATTATCAAGTTGTTATCAATGTTGAGATAGGTCCCCTCCCTTCCCTGGGAGGTGGGAAGATGTATGTGGAATATTTTAGCATAAACCAAGTATCATATGTGTTTGTTTCAATACAAAAATGGTTCTATTAGTAATGCTAAAATTAATCAGAAAATAAATGTGAGTTTTAGAAAATAGTACAGGTATTAACCTTCTATTCATTACTTTTGGTTTAACCTCATAAAAATGGGCAAAACTGATATAACACCCGTAAAGAAGTAGACATATGATTTGTCTGCCCAGCACCCCTCCAGCACCCCTTCCTCTCCTTACCCCATCACAACAGGACTAAATTAGCATGCGCCACTTCCCTCAAAAGCAAGGCATGAGACCCAAGCTGGCCAAAGCGCTCCATTTCTTGGGCTCTTCTAGTAGGGCTAGTGAGGAAGAACTGAATCTGGAGATAAAGGTGGCTATCTTCCTGACCACATGAAGACAGTCTGCCAGTAAAATGGAGAAGTAGAGGAAGAGAGAAAAAAATGGCAAAACTCTGTTTTGCTGAACTGGTTTTCTGGCTCTTATAACTGTGGGTAGAGTCCTAATACCCACAGTATGAGTATCTGCTTCACATGGTTCAAAGCGGAAGAGTTTCTCACTGCTTAATTGTTGAATGAAGATGAAGGTGACTATTCTTTCTTTAACTGACTCTGCTTTAATACTATTAATAGATACATGGAAGAATTATGACCAGAAGATGTAGCTTTTCTCCCAACCCTCCAAGAAAGTCACATGGGAAATTAGAAAACATTAAGAAAGGCTCATGGTCAACATCATTACCAAAAAACACAGCACTCTCTGAGAGAAAATATCTGCCAATCATATATATCTGATAAAAGATTTGTATCTGTAATACACAAACTCTTACAACTCAGTAACAAGAAAATAACCCAATTAAAAAAGAAACAGGAAAAAGATTTGACTAAACATCTCACCAAAGAAGATATGTGAATGGCTAAGAAGCACATGAAAAGATGCTGAACATCATCAGTTATTAAGGAAATGCAAATGAAAACCACAATAAGATACCATTTCAGGCTGGGTACAGTGGCTCATGCCTGTAATCCCACCGCTTTGGGAGGCCAAGGTAGGTGGATCCCTTGAGCTCAGGAGTTTGAGACAAGCCTGGGCAACACAGCAAAACCTTGTTTCTACAAAAATACAAAAATTAACCAGGAGTGGTGCCATGCACCTGTAGTCCCAGCTGTTGGGGAGGCTGAGGTGGCAGGATTGCTTGAGCCTGTGAGGTTGAGCTCCAGTGTGCCAAGATCTCACCACTGCACTCCAGCCTGAACAACAGAGCAAGGCCCTGTCTCAAAACAAACAAACAAAACAAAAACCAGATACCATTTCATACCCACTAGAATGGTTATAATACAGAAAAAACACTAACATCAAAAAAGACTACAGCAGGTCCTCAAATAATGTTGTTTGGTTCAACATCATTTGGTTTTAATGAAATAGGAGGAAAAAACCCCACATTCCAAAGATGTGTACAAGAGGTTCACAGGCATGTCTAAATTGTCCATGCCTGAGCGAGTGTGGGTGTGTGCATGAGGGCATCCTGCAACAGGATGGCGTCCTGTTCAAGGCTGGTTCCAGCCTGGTTCCCTAAGTTGCTGGAATGGGCTCTGGCCATCCAAGAGCCTGAACTGGAAAAAGCGGGTTGGAAAATGAATGGATGAATACAAATTATTAGAAAATAAAAATCTATAAAGTCTATGATAATCGGACAAATGTATGAAAACACAGGATATGATATAAAAGTGCTCAGAAAGTCTGTCATATTTGTGATTATTTCTCTCCCTCTATTTTTTTAAAGGAACAGGGTCTCACTATGTTGTCACGGTTAAGACTGCAATGACTATTCAGTCTTAACCATAGTGCACTACAGCCTCAAACTCTTGGGCTCAAGAGATCCTCTTATCTCAGCCTCTTATGGAGCTGGGACTACATGCGCACATCACCGCCATTTCTTTCTGAACTGTGTGGTGGCAGAAAGTGCTCCTTACATTTTTCGCTTTGTAAAGATTTCTTCTTTGATTTGACCAATCACTAATGCAACTGCTGTCACTCACTGATTCACCAAAAATTGGGTAATAATCTTACTTGTTTGTATCAATCTTTCTGAAAGGTATGTATAGCTCACAATTATTTCAATGTTTAGAAGTGTTTTGGGTATTGATTTAGAAGTTTGTGATGTTTTTGTGACCAGAAATATGCTGCAGAAACTTAACTCTTGTTTATGTCAATTAACCTATGGTAAAATTGTTTTTGTTATACACCATTTCACTTAAAGTCACATTTTCCAAGAACCTACCTAAGACATTAAGTGAGGACTTACTGTGTAACAACTGTCCATAAAGATGCAGAGAAATAGAAGCCCTCAAACACTGCTGGTGAGGATGCAAAATAATGTGCAGCCACTCTGGAAAACAGCGTGGCAATTTCTTAAGAGATTAAACATAAATGTACCATACAGCCCAATAATTACACTCCCAAGTGTATATACATGAGAAATGAAAACATATGTCCACACAAAGACTTGTACATGAATGTTCACAGCAGGATTATTCACAACCAAAAAGTGGAAAAAATCCAAATGTACACCAACTGTAAATAGATAAACAAGATGGCCTGGGCACAGTGGCTCATGCCTGTTATTCCAGAATTCTGGGAGGCCAAAAGGGAGGACTGCTTGAACCCAGGAGTTTCAGACCATCCTGGACAACACAGGGAGAACCCCATATCTACAAAAAAAATTTAAAAACTAGCCAGGCCTGGTAGCATGTGCCTGTGGTCCCAGCTACTTGGGAGGCTGAGGTGGGAAGAATGCTTGAGCCCAGGAGGGTCAAGACTGCAGGGAGACATGATGATAAATAAAATGTGGTATATCCATATCCATAGAATGGAATACTACTAAGCAACAAAAAAGAACTACTGACACATGGGCCAGGTGCCGTGGCTCACACCTGTAATACTATCACTTTGGGAGGCCAAGGCGGGCGGATCATGAGGTCAGGAGATTGAGATCATCTTGGTTAACACAGTGAAATCCCGTCTCTACTAAAATACAAAAAAGTTAGCCAGGCGTGATGGTGGGTGCCTATAGTTCCAGCTACTCGGGAGGCTGAGGCAGGAGAATGGTGTGAACCCGGGAGGCGGAGCTTGCAGTGAGCCGAGATCACGCCACTGCACTCCAACCTGGACAACAGAGCAAGACTCCATCTCAAAACAAACAAACAAACAAACAAACAAAAAAACACATGCTGTAACATGAATGAACCAGAAAGACACTATGCTAAGTAAAAGAAGTCAAACACAAAAACCACATATTGTATGATTTCATTTATATGTACCATCTGGAAAGGGCAAATCTATGAAGATCCCTGTTATACCCTTAGAAAAATCACTGACTTGACACTAAATATTGTTCTAAATTTATGAACAAGTGGCACACTCCTGTAATCCCAGCTACTCAGGAGGCTTAAGCAGCAGGATCACTTGAGGCCAGGAGTTAGAGGTTAGAGTGAGCTGTGATCACACCATTGCACTCCAGCCTAGGTGACAGAGCATTCAGCCTAAGTGACAGAGTAAGACCCTGTCTTTTAAAATAAAATTTTAAAAAAAGAGAGGGAGAAAGAGACATTAGGAGACAACTGGGAAACCTGAATCTGGATTAGATATTAGAGGATGTTATGGAATTACTACTAATTTTCTTAGGTGTTACAATAGTATTACAACAGTATTATGCAGGAGAATGCCTTTATTCTCAGAAAATGCAAGCTGAAGGACACAAAGGTGAAGTTTCTCCAGCTTACTTTCAAATAGCTCAAAAATCAATCAATCAATAAAAGCATCTATACTCAGAAAAAGCAAATGTGGCTAAAATGATAATTGGTGATTGGTGAATATAGGTGTAGGGTATGTAGGCATTCAATATACTATGTTACTCTTTTCTGTAGGTTTTAAATGTTTCAAAACAAAAAGCTGGGAGGAAATAGCACTCTCATTTTAAACCTAACCAAATGTAAAAGGAATCACCAATAAAGTTCTCTGTGCATTTAGAAAGAAGCACATAGTTGATGTATAAATACTGTCATCTTTTTGATCTACCTGTGTTAACATACTGAAACAGAGGGAACAACTGTTGAATGAAGGTCAATAAATGTTCCCATGTGGAAGAACAGCTGTCCTCTCTATATCTCTTGGCTGATAATAAAGATCAAATAAGATAATGTATACAAAAGTGCAGTTTCCATTAAAAAAAAATTAGTCATACTTTGTACCTTCCTGTTAACAGGGACAGAAATACAGGATTAAACCTAGCATCATTTTGGGTTACTTTGGCTATAACTGGGGCTCCTCAATTTTGTAGTCAACACTGCACTAACAATTCACTTAGACAATGTCAGTATTCATTATGAATAATTCCCCTTCATTACTCTTAAACATTCTATTTGCTACACCACAAATTTTAACAGTGTGCTTTTAGCAATTTACTGTTTTAACAGCTTGAAACTCATCTGATATGGTTTGACTCTGTGTCCCCAACCAAATCTCATGTCAATTTGTAATCCCCATGTGTCAGGGGAGGGACCTGGAAGGAGGTGACTGGATCATGGGGGTGGTTTCTCCCATGCTGTTCTAGTGATAGTGAGTTCTCATGAGATCTGATGGTTTAAAAGTGTAGCACTTCCTTGCCTGCTGTCTCTCTCTCCTGCTCCACCTTAACGAGAATGTGCTTGCTTCCCCTTTGCTTTCCGCCATGATTGTAAGTTTCCTGAGGCCTCCCAGTCATGATTCCCATTAAGTTTGCAGAACTCTGAGTCAATTAAACCTCTTCTCTTCATAAATTACCCAGTCTCAGGTAGTTCTTTATAGCACTGAGAGAACAAACTGGTATAACACCAAATACACAAATGTAAAACAGAAATTTTGTTAATGAATCAAAAGAGAAGTCCACCTGGAAGTTCAAACAAAAAGTCAAGTTTATAGTTTTTACAATAAAGAAAGTGTTCTTGGGACTGGACCTTAAACTTAGAGATCTAAGAAGAAAAGGCATATATGATATGCTAAAACATAGATAACTTCATAAACATAGGGGAGCTCAAAGTATCCTAGCAGAGGAAGGAAAACAAATTATATTCACTAGAATGGCTATAATAAAAAAAATAAGGCAATAACAACTGTTAGTGAAGTTGCGGAAAAACTGGGAACTCTCATACGCTGCCAGTGGGGATGTAAAATGGTGCAGCTGCTTTAGAAAAGTTTGGCTGGTCCTCAAAATGTTAAACATGGAGTTACTACATGACCCAGCAATTCCACTCCCAGGTATATACACCCAAGAGAAATGAAAACATACATCCATGCAAAAACACATACATCAATGTTCATGTCAGCATTATTCAATATAAGCCCCCAAGTGGAAACACCCACATGTCTATCAACTGATGAATGGATAAATTATGGCATACCCACACAATGGAACATTATTCAGCCATAAAAACAAATGAAGTATTGCCACATGCTACAACATGGATGATCTTGAAAACATTATGTTAGGCCGGGCGCGGTGGCTCAAGCCTGTAATCCCAGCACTTTGGGAGGCCGAGACGGGCGGATCACGAGGTCAGGAGATCAAGACAATCCTGGCTAACCCGGTGAAACCCCGTCTCTAGTAAAAAATACAAAAAAATAGCCGGGCGAGGTGGCGAGCGTCTGTAGTCCCAGCTACTCAGGAGGCTGAGGCAGGAGAATGGCGTAAACCCGGGAGGCGGAGCTTGCAGTGAGCCGAGATCCGGCCACTGCACTCCAGTCTCGGTGACAGAGCAAGACTCCGTCTCAAAAAAAAAAAAACCATTATGTTAGGTGAAAGTAGCCAGACACAAAAGACTACACATTGTGTGATTCCATTTATGGAATCCAAAAATTGTTTGGAATAGGAAAGGCTGTAGAGCAGAGTCCCCATCCCCTGGGCCGCAAACTGGTAGCAGTCTGTGGCCTGTTAGGAACTGGGCCGCACAGCAGGAGGTGAGTGGAGGGCAAGCAAGCATTACTTCCTGAGCTCCAACTCCTGTCAGATCAGTGCTGGCATCAGATTCTCACAGGAGTACAAACCCTATTGTGAACTGCGCACATGAGCAATCTAGGTTGTGTGCTCCTTATGACAATCTAATGCCTGATGATCCGAGGTAGAACAGTTTCATCCCAACACCATCCTCCTCCCCATCTCCCCTGGTCCGTGGAAAAACTGTCTTCCACAAAACCAGTCCTTGGTGCCAATAAGGCTGGGGGCCACTGCTGTGGAGACAGAAAATAGATTAGTAGTTGCCAGGGGCTGAGGGGCAGAAGAAATCAAGCCTGATGACTAATGAGTATGGCTTTCTTTTTGAAGGTAATGAAAACCTTCTGGAATTAGATATTGGTGATAATTGCACAACTCTGACTATTAAAAACCACTAAATTGTACTTTTTTCTTTTTCAAGACAGGTCTGGCTCTGCTGCCCAGGCTGGAGTGCAGTTGGATGATCTCGGCTCACTGCAACCTCCACCTCCTGGGCTCAAGCGACCCTCCCACCTCAGCATCCTGAGTAGCTAGGACTACAGACAGGCATGTGCCACCATGTTCGGCTAATTTTTCTGTATTTTTTGTAGAGATGCTTGGTTAATTTTTTTGTACTTTTTGTAGAGATGGGGTTTTGCCATGTTGCTAGACTGGTTTTGAACTCCTGGATTCAAGCAATCTGCCCGCCTTGGCCTCCCAAAGTGCTGGAATTACAGGCATGAGCCTCCATATCTGGTGAAATTGTACATTTTAAAGGGCAAATTTTATGGTATGTGAATTATATCTCAATAAATCTGTTATTATAAAGAAGATTCAAGTCCTCACTACAAAAAAATAATAAGCAAAGGAAATAAAGACAATTCACACACTAAGAAATACAAATGACCAATGAAATAGAAACTTTAACAAGACAAAGAAATGGGTTTTATGAACTGGACCAAAACAAAACATAAAAATAAATAAGCATAGCAACAAATAGCGACAAAATGATCAAGTTTTATTTTATTCTTAGGGACTAAGAAAGCTACTGAAAATCACAAGCAGCAAGTAAGAATGAAGCAGCAGGGGCACAGAATTGTCTTAGCTGTATTATGCAGATGTAAGAAACAGGAAGACCTTGGAGATTAATAGGGTAGTGGGAAGGTTACCAATTATTCAAGCACTAAATGACTAGGGCTGGTGTCCCAGAAACCTAAGACTTCAGAGGATGGACTAAATATTTTAGGCAGAAAGATGATGGAAGACAGATTTCCCTCAGACTAAAAATGGTAGGAGGCGGGCAGAGGAAATAAGACAACAACAACAAAAAGAACAGAAAAGATCACCCTCCTGCTGAAGCGTGCCATCAGGGTAGCTGCACACACCACAGGACAAGATCTGAGGATCTTCAAGGCAGGAAACCCCAAAGTCTGCCCCACCCAAGTCTGATTTTCATACCAGTGAGGCAGCAAGACCCTGAGAGAAAAAGGTGACATGGGTCACAGGAAAAGTGAAGACAGATAGGTGGAATGGACCAAGGAATGGACCAAGGTGAGTGAAGGCTCCTCAACCTAAGGACAAGAAGAGATCATTAAATACTCCACCTACCAGCACTCCAGGGACAGCAAAGATGGACAACAGGCCAAGGATTGAGAATTGTAAGGAGTTCTAGGAAGGAACTCATTAGCATATGGGGCAATAAATTAATAAACATCCTACCACCCAGCCCTCCTGGGAGAGAAAACAATAGAATAACAGAAAAGGGCAATAGGATGTGGTCTGAGAGTTCACAAAGGGACTTGGAAATCTTGAAATTTTAAGAATCTACAGAAAATATGCTACTTGAACTTTCTGGATAAATTAGATGGCAGTGAAATAAAAACACTCTCCAGAACTTGGGAGACCAAGCACTGGTGTGCAACCACCTTCATTGCCATGTGGACGGAACATGTGCAGGATGCTGGGCTAACACCTGATTTCACACCAACAAATCATTCCTGCCAGATGACTGGATCCGCATAAATAAAACCTGGAGAAATAACTGCCCCAAAGCCAGATGTCCCAGGCCCTACACACTTGTCAAGAACCACCCACAGCTATGTACTCTAGGATTACCCCCCAATGGATAAACTCATCTAATTACAAACCTGATGATACAGTTTGGCTGTGTCCCCACCAAAATCTCATCTTGAATTGTAATCGCCATAACCCCACCTGTTGAGGGGGGGACCAGGTGGGAGGTGACTGGATCATGGAGGCGGTTTCCTCCGTGCTGTTTTCGTGATAGTGAGTGAGTTCTCACAAGATCTGATGGTTTTATAAGGCAGTTTTTCCTGCTCTCGCACGCACATGCTCCCTCTTGCTCTCTCACAGGCATTCTCATTCTCTCTCTCTTTTCTGCTGACATGTAACACATGCCTTCTTCACCTTCCGCCATGATTTTAAGTTTCCTGAGGCCTCCCCAGCCATGTGAAACTGTGAGTTAATTAAACCTCTTTTCTTTACAATTACCCATTCTAGGGTATGTCTTTATAGCAGTGTGAGAACAGACTAACATCTACCTCACTATATGATCTAGAAATACAAGAAGTCAAGGCAGCACCATATCAATACAAAACCAGCCTTGCTCATCTGCAAAGCACACACACCACTTAAGACTATGAAGCCTAGAAGGGAATCCCTAGATTTTCACAGACCCATGACAGCTTTAGCCTAGAAGAGAAAAGGAGGTCACCCTGTGGCATCTATGACTAGCTGGGTAAAAAACACAATGAAATCCAGAAAACTGTGTAGAGAAGCAAGAAAACTCAGGACTGGTTGTATAAACTGAGAAACCATGGAGCAGTTACCATGCTAAGCACCGTATTTTGCTACCATGCACTAAAAGTTTGACTTTTCCTGCCTCTTGCCACATCCATCTCCTTAAGTATCTTTTGTTAAAATTTAATTTTCTAAAAATTGAGATGGAGTCTCACTCTGTCACCCAGGCTGGAGTGCAGTGGCATGATCTCAGCTCACTGAAGCCTCCCCTCCTGGGCTCAAGTGATCCTCCCACCTCAGCCTCCCAAGTAGTTGGGACCACAGGCACACGCCACCATGCTCAGCTAATTTTTGTACTTTTTGTAGAGACAGGGTTTCACCATGTTACTCAACTTGGTCTCACACTCCTGAGCTCAAGCTACCTGCTGGCCTCAGCCTCCCAAAGTACTGGGATTACAGGTCTTAGCCCCCATGCCCAGTCAATCTCCATAAGCATCTCTTAAAGACATAGCAAAGGACTGCGTGCAACCCTTGCAAGGTATATACATAGCCAGATTATTATCTAGGTTTAAATGTACACATTTGTATATCTATGATGAATGTAATACAATGAAGCAATCAGCACCTCTATTATAGACACTGTTACACTGCTATTTAATATTGTTCTGGAGATATTAGTCAATGCAATTAGATAAGATAAACAGTTAAAAGCATAAACACTGGAAAAGAAGGAAAAAAACTCTATTTACAGATGACATGATAGTATATCTGGAAAGTCTGAGAGAAGCAATGATGAAAGTAATTGATATGATTTGGATGTGTGTCTCTTCCAAGTTTCATGTTGAAATGTGATTCCCAGTGTTGGAGGTGGGCCTAGTGGGGGATGTGTCGGTCATGGGGCAGATTCCTCATGAATGGCTTGGTGCTGTCCTTACAGTAATGAGCAAGTTCTCACTCTATTAGTTCACATGACAGCTGGTTGTTTAAAAGAGCCCAGAACCTCTTCCTCTCTCTTACTCCTCTTTCGACATGTGTCACACCTGCTCACTCTTCGCCTTCTTCCATGAGTAAAAACTTCCTGAGGCCTCACCTCGCCAAGCAGATGTTGGTGTCATGCTAGTACAGCCTGCAGAACCGTGAGCCAAACAAATCTCTTTCCTTTATGAATTACACAGTCGTAGGTATTCTTTCATAGCAACGCAAAAGAGGCTAACATAGTCAACTTAATAAGAATTTGGCAAGGTGGCAGGAAAATATGCAGAAATCGACAATATTCGTATTCATGGACAATAACCAGCTAAAAGACATAAATTATAAGAAAACTATAATAGCAACAAAAAAGATAAAATAGCTTAGGAATAAGCAAGAAATGTTGAAAACTTATATGAAGAAAACTATAAACCATTCCTCAAAGACACAAAAGTAGAATTTAAAAAATAAAAAGACATTGTTTGTTTTAGGTTAACATGTCTCAATACCATCAAGATGTCAATTCCATAGCGGGGCATGATGGCAGACACCTGTACTACCATCTACTCAGGTGGCTGAGGCAGGAGGATCACTTGAGCCCAGGAGTTCAAGGCTGCAATGAGCTATGATGGCACCACTGTACTCCAGCCTGGGCAACAGAGGGAGATCCTTTCTCTAAAAAAAAAGATGTCAGTTCTCAATAAGTTAGTATAAGCTTAATGTGATCCTAATAAAAACAGCAATGAGGCTGGGCACCGTGGCTCATGCTTGTAATCCCAGCACTTTAGAAGGCCGAGGCAGGTGGATCACTTGAGGCCAGGAGTTTGAGACCAGCCTGGCCAATATGGCGAAACCCCATCTCTACTAAAAATAAAAAAAATAAGCTGGGCATGGTGGCACATGCGCGTAGTCCCAGCTATATGGGAGGCTAAGGCGGGAGAATCGCTTGAACCTGGGAGGCAGAGGGTGCAGTGAGCTGAGATCGCACCACTGCACTCCAGCCTGGGTGACACGGCGAGACTCTGTCTCAAAACAAAACAAACAAACAAAAACAGCAATGGAATTGTTTCACAGACTTAAGACAAATCGATGCTAAAGTTCATACAAGAAGGCAAGAAAAACAACGAAGAGGAAGCACTATAATAGGGGACTAGCCCTATCAACTATTAAAACATACTACAAAGCCTCTATGATTAAAATGATGTGGTACTGGTACATGAATGGTGAGATAATCCAATAGAAAAAAATACACCCAACTGCATATAGAAGGAACAAGAATTTTTTTTTCTTTTTTAAATAAATGTCATTGGGGCAACTGGATAGCCACTTGAAAAAGGATAAAATTAGATGCATTCCATATATCATACATAAACTCTGAATGGAACTAAATGTGAGAAACGAAACTATATGCGTACCAGAAGAAAGCATGTGTAATATGAATTCCTCTATAACCTGAAGGTAAGAAAAAGCTTCCTAAATATGACTAAAACTTCAGATGCAGTAAATTTAAAATTTACATATTTGACTATACAAAAACAATCTCTTGCATGGCAAAAAATCACCACAAGCAATGCCAAGACAACTAGCAAAAATATCTGCAACATATGTCAAAGTTAAATGGCTAATATTCTTAAATAAAAGGAACTTTTAAAAGCTGACAGGAAAAAAGACTGAAAGTCATATAGAAAATAGGCAAATTGGTCGGGCACGGTGGCTGCTGCCTGTAATCCCAGCACTTTGGGAAGCTGAGGTGGGCAGATCACTTGAGTCCAGGAGTTCAAGACCAGTTTGGGCAACATGTTAAAACCTCATCTCGACAAACAAAATACAAAAATTAGCACAGCATGGTGGCATGCACCTATAATCCCAGCTACTCAGGAGGCTGAAGTAGAAAGATCACTTGAGTCTCAGAGGCTGAGGCTGCAATGAGCTGTGATCGCACCATTGCACCACTGCACTCCAGCCTGGGAGGGTCCAGCAAGACTCTGTCTCAAATAAAAAAAAAAAAGAAAGAAAAAGAAAAAGAGAGCTGGGCACAGTGGCTCACACCTGTAATCCTAGCTCTTGGGGAGGCTGAGGAGAATGGATCATGAGGTCAGGAGTTTGAGACCAGCCTGACCAACATGGTAAAATCCCATCTCTACTAAAAATACAAAATTAGGGCCAGGCATGGTGGCTCATGCCTGTAATCCTAGCACTTTGGGAGGCTGAGGCAGGCAGACCACGAGGTCAGGAGAGCGAGACTATCCTGGCTAACACGGTGAAACCCTGTCTCTACTAAAAATACAAAAAATTAGCTGGGCGTGGTGGCACGCACCTATAGTCCCAGCTACTCGGGAGGCTGAGGCAGGAAAATCGCTTGAACCTGGGAGGCAGAGGTTGTAGTGAGCTGAGATGGCGCCACTGCACTCCAGCCTGGCAGAGCGAGACTCTATCTCTAAATAAATAAATAAGTAAATAAATACAAAAATTAGCCAGGCATGGTAGCGCACACCTGTAATCCCAGCTACTCAGGAAGCTGAGGCAGAAGAATCACTTGAACCTGGGAGACGGAGGTTGCAGTGAGCAGAGATCATGCCACTGCACTCCAGCCTGGGCGACAGAGCAAAACTCCGTCTCGAAAAGGAAAAAGAAAAGAAAGTGGGCAAATACTATGAACAATAAAAAGAAATATTAAAATGGCCCTTAAATCTATGAAAACATGTTCAATTCACTTGTAATAGAAGTACAAAAGAAAACTACACTGAGATACCATTTCTTACCTATTAGATCAGCAGAAATTCAAAAGCTGACAAAACACTGCTGGTGAGGCTGTGGGAAATAAACACTCTACTCTCATACACTGCTGGTAGGAATGCAAAATAGTACAACCCCATAGGATGAGGAGTTTGATAGTATCTAACAACTCTACATATGCATTATCCTGAAGATGTATCTCCAACAATACAAAGATACACGTATGCAAAGTTTTTCACTGTAACATCATTTGTAATTGCAAAATATTAGATATTATTTAAATGTTCAAACAGGACATAGTTGAAAAAACTATGGTACATACGATAGCAGTTAAGAATGAAAGTTATTGATTTTAGTTTATGTATATTATCTTTTCACATAGCTACTGAGTTGTTAGGAGATAAATACTCATTAAGTTGTTCAGACCTAATTACTTAATAAATTAAACTGGCTGGGTGTGGTGGCTGACGCCTGTAATCCCAGCACTTTGGGAGGCTGAGGTGGGCAGATCACGAGGTCAGGAGTTCGAAACCAGCCTGGCCAGCATGGTGAAACCCCGTCTCTACGAAAAATACAAAAAATTAGCCGGACATAGTGCCATGTGCCTGTAATCCCAGCTACTCGGGAGGCTGAGGCAGAAGAATCGCTTGAATCTGGGAAGTGGTGGTCGCAGTGAGCCAAAATCGTGCCACTGCACTCCAGCGTGGGTGAAAGAGCGAGACTCCATCTCAAAAAAAAAGAACAAACAAACAAAAAAATTAAACTGTTAGGTGTTTCTTTTGACCTAGGGATGCTGTGAAAAAAATTACTGCGATAATAAGGGTGCCATGAATTGAGAAAGCTTGGGCACTTGACTGATAAAGGCCAATGAAGAAGGCCTTTAAGAGAGAGAAAGAATGCGTGTGTGTGTAGTTATGAGGTTACTGTGGATTGTTGTCAACAAAATTTACAATAGGCTAATGAAAGTACTCTCTCCAGTGTAGTAAGAGCTGTAACAGATGTTATGACAGGACATAAGAGAAGCAACCAGCCCAGTCTTGAAGGTTTTTTTTTTTTTTTTTTTTTGAGGGATGGGATCCAGAGAGAGAACCTAATTGTAATTTTTTTTGGAGAAGTATAACCTAAACTGAATTCTGAAGGACCAGTAGGAGTATACTAAATTAGGGAAAGGAAGAGAGGCTAGAATTCCAGGAAGAGGAAATGGAGGACTGAGTAAACAAACACTAGCATTCCAGAAGCTGGGTATTGTTAGAACAAAAGATCATCCAAGAAGAGAGATAAGGCTAAAGGGTTAGGTAAGAAAAAAATGAAAAAACATGAAAGATAAAGGGGAAAAAAAGAGTAGGTAAGGAGCACATCTTGAAGATTTTGTATATGAGATTAAGGCTAAATGGAATTTGAATTTTATTAATGGGCAAAAAAGAGCCACAAGAGGATTTCAAGCAGGGGAATATCACCACTGTTCTACATAAGAATGGGAAAAGTATCAGATGAGTTCCAACCACAGGCTATAAGGCTGTTGTAGTAATCCAGAATAATCTAGACAGGGCAGCTGAACTCAGTGTTCAGTTGCTCAGTGTGGCAACCTCCACTTTCAATGGAGTACTACGTTAGCTTCTCGACTACATAAGCAAACAGATCCCATGGCTTAGATGATCACAATCATAATCTTTTGGAAACTGGGGGATCTTTGCTAACCTTCCCAATAAATCAGGGAGTATAAGCCATTTTATAATCTAACTGTGTCTTATTGTCCAAAATAACATTATCAAACCCTGACATTTAGTTTCAAAAGTAAATTCAGTAATAAAATTGGATCCCAGACTTTAAGGAGATTATGTATGTCAGTGTTACATCTACTGCATCTAATATAGGACCCTAGCTGTGAAGGGCTTTAAGAACAGTATCATTTTATGGAGGCATGCCTTTTTTGGCTTGTAAAGACTACCCTCTTGACTTTGAGAAACTAAGTCAACACCTTCACGTATAATTAAATCAAATATGCAAATTCTCATCTAAAATTTACTCATACATAGAAACCCATAGAAGTTTAATTTCTTTTTTTCTATATGGCAACCCAAATCCTTATGAATGCAATAAGGTAATAAGAAAGATGTCTTTAAAAAAAAAAAAAAAAGAATAACTGTTACTTATGGGGGCCAGATAATCAGCTGTTTTTTACTTAAGGGTATATCTTTAAAAAAACAGAAAAAGAGAGAGAGAAAAACACATTCTTCAAAGTAAGCCTATTTAAAAGTGCATTTTAAAAAGTGCACAGGCTTAGAAGGAGGGAAGAGAATTCTACCAGCACTGAATAGCAGCTAGACCCTTACAAGACTTCTGCCACCTTTAAGCCTCCATCTTAAACCCAGAGAAAATGATTAACGACCTCAAATGTTAAAAACAGACCCAGAACATCTCTGCTTCTTTTACCATTCTTTTACTGTCCCCCTTAGCTTCTCCCCAATTTCCATTAGTGAAAGAAAGAACTAAAAAAACAATGTGATTTCAAGGAAAGGTCACTACAAATAGACTTATGGTATTCCTCTCAAACAGGGACAATTCTGTTACTTTAAAAAGCACTAATCAAAAGAACTGAGTCCAAATACTTTACCAGAACACTGACAGGAACAATGCCCAACCATTTTTCCATCATGGCACACATAGAAGGTGGTAACACTGTATTTGTAGGCACACTGAAGATAGAAGAATGGCTGCCGCTTGAAGCCACCTGGCCAGGGCCACTGGCAACCCCAGGCCACACTTGATGTCCAAGAGAGAGGAATCAGTATCTTTGCCTTCCTGAAGCTCCAGTTCCCAGCTCAGTCAGAACTGCCTTTTCCACAGCCATTTAGGATTAACTGCAATAATACTCAATGCTCTCAGCAATTGTTACTTTCAAATCTAGGCTCTACTGTACAGAAGCTAGGTGCCCAGCCTCTGGCAAATAACTTCAATTTACCTTAATAAAGTATGGGAAAACTACCTGTCTTGCAGAAGTGTTGTGGAGATTAGAAATAATTTAAGCAAAGCTCTTATCACAGTGCTTGGCAGGCAATCAACACATGAGAACTCTTATTACCAAGAGGACTACTGAATTAAAGAAGGAAAATCTAACCTCTGTATAGTGGTAATGTCACTGACATAAGAAATTGCTGGCTTCCCTCTCCTTAGTGTCTAAGAGTTAAAACATTTTATAAAACAATGAAAATCATAAACTATCTACTTCAAAATCATAATATTTTTCCTCATTAACATTCACAGCCTCTTATTCCAGTTATTTTAAAAGTAATTGTCCTTGCCACTCATCTACTAAAGAATACAAATGCATATTACACCGATATGCATATCTACAAGAATTGACAGTGGTACATTTATTTACGTTCTGTAGAAGCTAAGTTTGGAAAAACAGTGCAGGACCACCACCAGATACTTGGAGAGGACAGAAAACATCAGCACCTTCTTATTTGAACCTCCCTAACATGAAAATAATCCAACCATCTATAGACAAAAATATTCCCTCACAAATGGTAGACAAGACTCTTTTCTATAATTAGTCCTTTCTTCCTTTGGAAAGTCCTGTGAAGAAAGTGTTGTAATGAAGTACTGCTTCAAAATAAATGATACGTATTATTGCACACTCAGCAAACACACTAGAGAACAGCATCTGGATCTTGGAAAATAAATGTAAAAGAGGCTATTGGTAAATCATGCCAAGGTCACATCAGGATGTCAGAGGATTGCATGTATTCATGGGAAGAATGAACCACTATAAGCATTCTGGGAAGCACCACGTTTTCCAAACAGTGATAATTCCTAATTTCCTCTTTTTGATTAAGATAGGGTACAGTTATCAACCCCAAACATAAACTTGCTGTGTATCACCAGGCAATCTCTTCCTACTAACTCTGAATATGCTCAAGTAGTAAGCATTTAACACTGGAATACAAGTTACAATGCTCAGCACAATTTTATTATAATTTTAACCTTTCAGAGCAGGATAGTTTTGGAAGGTAAAGAATTCTTTGACTCTGCTGAAGAATGTAAAGACGAAGTAAGTCTGTATGTGGCAAGAACCTAAAACAAAACGAACAGCCTAGCCCAACAAAAATAAGCAACTCCTGGATGGTGACTGTGAGATAACCTATACATTCATTCATTCAGTGCAAAAATGTGTGAACAGCTTCATGTTCAAGGCATTCTGCATAGAAACAGTGATAAGTAGGACATGGCTCCTGCCCTGAAGAAATTCAAGGTCAAAAAATGGTGTTTTCAGATAATATTTTACAATAATAGTGTTATTATTTTAATACAAGAGTCAGTTTAGAATAATATTGTATTCCAGGGACAGAAAAACATGAGCTAATAAGACACACTGAAATACATTAATAAACATACTGTAAGAGTTTACTAATGAAATCTGTTATCCAATTTCTGGAATATCATTAAAGTTGCAATTTACTTCCTGGAAAAGCATTAACTTATGATACATGTTTTATAATGTTTTATAAAGGTTGTTCCCAAAACACACTACACAATTTGTAAATTAGGTGCTTTTCAGCTTGACACGTAGGGCGTGGCACGGGGCTTCTCACACTACCTCAGCGACACTTGGATGAGCTCTCACAAGTATGGACATTCAGGTTTCCGAGCACAGGCCAGTTAACTCCCTAATTCTCCCTAAATCCTGAAACAACACTGCCACCCGTGTGCCGTCACCCCCGTCTACTTACACACATATATACAGGCTAAAAGCATGCCAATCACATCTTCCACTTCTAGAAATCTTTCAGAAACGAACCACAGAGGAAACACCTCTCTCCCAAAATGTATTCTCTTCCTCATTTTAGAAGCTAGATTACCTGAAAATGGGCTAAAGCTGTGCAAGCGCCCAAGGCCAGGTAGTCAGTTCAGCTCGGGCAGTCTAATGACTTTAGTCTGAAAAAACATTCCTTTAACTGGCAAAAAACAAACAAACAAACAAACAAAAAACCCTGGGGGAGATGCTTAAAAAGCAGCAGCTCTAGTACGGGCACGGAGTGGAAAGAAAGGGAAGGAGGGGAGAGGGGCGGAGTGAGGCGCGGGGACTGCGGCGGCAGCGGGTTGCCCCAGGTCGCGGGCACCGCCCGGGCGGGAACTTGGGCGCCGTGGACGAGAGGTGCGGGGTGACCTTCGGACGAGGCCAACTCAGAGGGGCTGCCGGACGCGGGGGACCTCTCCGCAGCCGCCCGCTCTTGGGGGCTCACTCGCCCCACAGCGGCGAACGCGGTGCCCCGGATTCCAGCCGGGCTCATCTCACAGCTCGACCCCGGGCAGAACGCGGGATGTGCAATCTCGGCAGCCCGAATCCGCGTAAGGGCCTCGGCCCGCCGCCGCCCGGACACACCCCCGCCGCCGCCCCGGTGGCCCCAGTCCCTCCCCGGGCGGCCCGAGCGGGCATCGCTCACCTGCACCCCGAGCCAGTCCGCCGCCCCGAAGGCTCCGGAAGCCGCGGCTGCGTGGCTCCGGCCGGAGGGTACTCGGTCCTTGTCGCCTGGGAGGCCCCGCGCCGGGAGCGGTCGAAGGAGGAGTCTGACGGGTGGCGACGGAGCCTAGGCGGCTGGAAGAGGAGGAGGAGGAGGAGGAGGAGAACTCCAACGCTCTGCTCTGGAGAGATCCACCCTCCTCCTCCGGCGGCTCTGCAGCAGCCGCCGCAGATCACTTCCGGGGCGCTGGGGAGCGGGGCGGGGCGGCTGGGGAGCGACTTCCTGTCCGTGGGCTGAGAGGAGGGTGATCATGGGCCCGGGCAGGAGAACAATGGCTTGGAGGGCGCAGGCTGCCCGGTCTCCGCCCCCTGCATGGTGAGGCCTGTCTGCGCTGTCTTTCCGGTGGCCCCACCCCCGGCTCTCCGAGCTCCGCGAGGTGAAGTCATCTCCCGGGGGCTCGGGAGTGGCTGCAGGCCTCGCGGAGGTTCCCGGATCTCAGCGGCGTCGCCCCGGTGTCCTTGTCTTTATTTTGGGGACCAGGAGGGGGTTCTTGCGGGAAGGAGGGGAGAGCGGAGTCCGCCATCTTGCTTCTAGAGGGTCAGCTCCTGTTCCCTGGGCGTCTCAGGGTTGAGGCCGCTCGGTGGCGTGGCCGGAGGTATTCAGAGCGGAGCTGGCGACGTGGCTTGTCGCGGGCCAAATCCCAGGAGGCGGGTCAGCCGCCTACCCTGGCGGGAGGGTCTCGTGGCTGCCCTGGGCCTCATCTAACTGCTAACCCCCTGGAGAATTCGCCTCCTCGGACGGTCTGCGAGTTCTTTCTGAGGGGTATCGGACCCCCCCCTGCGATTCTGCGGGTCGGGTGTCGGTGTGGTACTGAGATCATCTTGCGGCCTCATGGCACTGTGATTTGGTAGCTTGTGAGAAGTAGTTTCACTAAATCCGTAAATTTAAGTTAGCAACTATAGATTCTTATGTCTTGACATTTATTCGCTTATCTCTCTTTGCTTCCTACAAATTGAGTACCAACTACATTCCTGGTATGAGCCATTCAAGTATTGTCCAGTCTAGTGGGCAGACAGACATGAAAGCAAATAATTGCTATTGAAAGTATGGTATATCAAGATGTACAGAGTAAAGAATGGATAGCTTTACTAACTGTAGGTTAGAGTTTTTAAGATAAATAGGTATTTTCTACTACAAAAAAAGGGGTGGGATGGCAAATCCGGATCCGAACAGAAAGGAGATGCAGCACGGGGACAAATAATGTGTTGAGAAGAATGAGTAATAATTACAGGTCTTAAATTTCAAACTTAGGTTGCTGAAAAGGATGAGGGTAGAGAAGAAAACAGGAGCCAAATCACGAATCCTCTATGCCTTGGTGAGGCAACGAGTGGACAGATTACAATTTAAGCTATTCTTCTGTTGGTAGAGAACAGATATAACTTGCGGGGTGGAGGTGGGAGGGCAGAGGAGAAGGGTAAGCAGAGAGCCCACAAGGGGGCTATTGCAGAAGCCCGATCCTGTGTGAGTGGTCGTGAGCATCCAAAGGAGATGGATTCCTAAAATATTCAAGAGACCAGATCAACTGATAATTGGTTGCTAGGGGCAGCTGCCAGATAGGAGAATGGAAGAGGCAATGATGAGGCCTTGTTTTGCTTTGAGGGAGGGGCAGGATAAGGGCGTATTTTACTAAATAAGATAAGGAAGAGTTAGAATGAGTCCTGGGAGGGGACAGTCAGTTTTGGAGTTGATGAGTGAAGTAAGAGTGGTGCTGTCTAATGGTGGTTGCTGTATGGGTCTAGAGCTCAGGGAGGAGCGGGGCTGAAGTTGGAAACACCACAGGTTTACATTACCACATCCAAGCTGACTGCAGTCTTACGTCATTGAGCACAGTTTCAAAACTACTTCTCCTTTCTCCCTGCCTTTACTTGGGAAAATTACTGAAATACCGCATTAAAAAACCCAGTATGGTGATATGTGTCATCCATAGACCAATACTTTAATGTTTAATGGTCTTCTAAGGACCCTAAAGGTCAGGTTTAGCAGAAACTAGATGTAACAGTGGTAACTGTTAATAGTATAGCATCATTAACTCATAAAATGAAATATTATCTATGTTTATATTTTAATATTTTAATTTTTTTCTTTTTTATTCTCTAGGAATTGCTCCGTTCCAATAAAATATTTTAAATTTAATCATTGACAACAGTTAAGCTGGCCATAGGTTAAGGATTGAGGATGGTGGGTTGCACAAATATCTGCTCAATGGAGAACTAGAAGGAGAATGACTTCAAGAAGAGTGAGCAATAGGAATGCAATGAAAGACAACCTCAGATTCATTAGTCAGCTTGTCTCAGCTGCTTTTCGGTGGCTCACAGCTATGCTAACCTAGCATAAAGCAGTCAGAAATAGAATAGTTCATTTTGAGCAGAGCTTCAGAAAACCACAAATAGTAAAAGCCCTATAAATAATAGCTACAGCTGCAAACCAAAGACTAATTATTAGTTTTTAACTCTATATCCCTATAGAGCAGCATTTTTGAACACACAAAAATGAGAAACTCATTCACTTACATCGTAGATTATTTAAATACAGTATTCTCAATTTGCCTTGGATAAAAAAGCATTTAGGTGTATTGAACAACCATATAATGGATAATATACTGAACAGGAAATGAGAATAATTAGCTTGAGTCCCTTTTTTGTTAGTTGTTCACTGTATGACCTAGCAATGTCACTTAACCTCTCTATGCCCTAGTTTCTCTGACTGTAAAATAGAGATAATAATAACTTTCTATCAACTGCCTCTCAGAGATATTATAGGAAATAACAAATTAATGCTATGAAAACTCTTTGAGGTACTTGGATGAAAGGGCATAATTGTAAGCACATATTATTAATAATTAGCACTAATATCCAGTAGCACTCATGAGCATTCCTGACTTTGCTGCTGGATTACTCAAAGAACATGAAGGATCCTGTTTTGAAATACACTTAGATCTTTTTTCTTAACTTGTGAATTGACTGTTTACTATTTATGATCAAACCTAGTGTATTAACAAATATAGTTAATGAAAGAGGGAAGTAAAAAGTTTTGGTAACTACAACTTTTATGTTCATGCTACTCATAGCTAATACATGCTTTGGGGGAAAATACAGGGTAGATAGGGATTTGCCAGAAGCATGTTTTAGAATTAATGATTAGTCTACTCCAGTCAATTAACTGGAATTTTGTATTAAAAACATTACTCATGTCCCCATAGAATAATGCAGTCCCTATAGAATTTATATACAGTTACATGTTTGACACAATTAAGTTGAACATTCCTGTGAGACCCTGTCATTCTCATCGCTGTTTAATCAGAAACGTAATGAAATATATAGACTTGTGAAGTTTCGTCCAATGTCTATCCCTAAAGTAGATGAAATTTTTTTCCATTAAATTGGTGACTTCAGTGTTTCCTTTAGAAAGGTGTATGCATAATGTAAATATTTAAATATATTCATGACTACATAATGTGCATATTTATTTTTATATACTTGCTTATATACCAATTTATAAAATTATCATATAATGTATATTAACTATACATCTGGTAACAACAATGACAAACAAGACTTCTTTGTGTTTTAGGGCCAGATGAAAAGGTAATTGGTTAATAGCCATTTGTCACCATTGATGAAAAATCAACTCAAAGTCATGTTTTATTATTTATTAGAGTTAAGAGCATTATCTATAAGAGTCATGACACCTTGACTGGGTGTAGTGGCTCACACCTGTAATCCCAGCACTTTGGGAGGCCCAGGCATGAGGATCACTTGAATACAGGAGTTCAAGACCAGCTTGGGCAACATAGGGAGTCCTCATCTCTATTAAAAAAAAAAAAAAAAAAACTAGGCAGGCATAGTGGCATTCACCTGTGATCCCAGTTACTCAGGAGGCTGAGGTGGATCCCTTGAGCCCAGAAGGTCGAGGCTACAGTGCCTGTGATCATTACACTGTGCTCTAGCCTGGGCAACAAAATGAAACCCTGTCTCAAAAAAGAAAAAAAAAAATCCATGACACCTTAACATTTGTACTATTTCATTTTGTTTTCACAATTTTATGAGATACAAATTGTTCAAAGAAAGATTGCAGTGAGCCAAGATCTTGCCATTGCACTCCAGCCTGGGCAACAAGAGCAAAACTCTGTCTCAAAAAAAAAAGAAAAGAAAAAGAAAAGAAAAGAAAAGAAAGAAGTAGGCTTAGAGTGCTGAAAGACTAGCCCTCTGAGACTAGTTTTTAAAGACTTAAAAACTCGCTACAGTTGTCAAGTAGCATACTCAAGCACACATCCTGAGATTCTCAAATATATTGTTTCTTTTAGTACTTTATACCAGGGTCACCAGCTTGATATGACTGTTATTTCAGAACGTATTTATAATATGAGCATTTCTGGCTTATTTTTGATTGCCTGCAGCATCTCCAAAATTCAGCCAAACTTAAGTTTTTAAAACTGAAAACTACAATTCTTATGTTTATGGCTGTATCTTTACCAGCTTGAAGACAGGCACTTTGTTTTATTCATTTTTGTATCCTTCATGTTGTCCAAAATAAGTACTCAGAAAATATTTTGGGGATAAATAAAAAGTATATTGTGATGTTTAGTTGAATTAGGGAAAAAAAACTGATACAATCACCTCAGAAACTTTTTTAGGGGGTTGTACACATTTTCAGCACATTCATATAAAGATAGTTTGTTTGGGTTTATGCTTTAAATTGGTGGAACCATTGCCTCAGTTTCCCACTTCATTTTTAATGATGTCATGCCTTGGAGAGATAGGCTTAAGTAGGTGCTGGAGATGACAGTCAACTGTATGATATGCTTCTGGATATGTTTGTTGGGCTTAGATGGTCTGGATGACCCACAACAAAAGGGTCACCTAGAATATCTAAACACAGCTTTAATGAGAATGTGTAAAGAGTGGGGTTATGACAGTTTAGGTCTTCATAATTCTCCTCTTCATGTCGACGACCCTTTTGGACCACGTATTTCTATAATTTTTCTGTCAAGGGATTGGAGGATAAGAGTACTGTATCAGTGATTCCCAAATGTGACTGCTTATCACAATCACCTGTATAGTTTCAAAGGAAATTCAGATTCTCAAGTCCCACTCTAAACATAGAAAATATTTAGATTTAGGATTAGAAAATCTTGGGTGAAGTCCAAGGCATCTGTAACTGTAATAACACTCTCCCTTGAATTCCAATGATCAGTCAGGTTTGGGAAGTTCTGGTTTCAATAACTTGTTTGAGGTCACACAGTACCCTAAGTAGAGCCAGAAATGAACTCAAATCTTTTGAGTCCAAGTTAAATATCTTTTCATTGGACTCCTGCTGTCCTTTTACTGACAATATATGATGGGGTAGGATGAAGAGGTGGGGAGAAAAGTAGCAATTTTAGTTTTTCATATTTATTTTTTTACCATATTCTCTTACATGGTTTTAAGATTAAATGAGCTAACATCCATAGAGTGCTTAGAACAGTATCTGGCACATGGTAATTACATATAACCATTCAATGAATAGGTCTGCATTGTCCAATCATGGCATTCACTTTGCCTGGGGTTGCATTAGGTAACATTTTATTGGATATCAACTTTTTCTATGAAGAAAAAAGTGTATGTAAATAAAGGTGGAATCTTTAGCCTTTATTTGTCATGGAAGCCCTGAATTTGTATAGCTGAAAATATTTCTATATTGTTTCTTTTCATCTTTTCTGACATATTAAGAAAATATTAATGATATACTTATTAAAAAATTGTGGATGTGTAGCTGTGTAGTATTTTTATATTATCTAATTTAGAATATAAGGTATTTTACATTGTCTTCCTATCACTGAACTAGCTCCAAAATTGATTCTTATTGGTATATAATTAAGTATTTAGTTTTTAGAAGTCATTGTTTGGATTGATCTTCCAGATGAAATATTTCCCCTTAATGAGGTAATAGATATGTGTGGTTCTATTTTATTCCCTTATTTCTCTGCAAGTTTTTTCAGTTTTTCAATCTTGAACAAGTTTTTATACTTGTTAATTATAAATAAAAGTATGTATTTTCATTACTGGTAAGTGAAGAACCCAATTTAATACTTTAAAATGCTCTTTGATACATTTGGACAAAGTCTGAAAATATGCCTTTGGTCAGTACCTGTCACTATGAAAATTGACATCAATTTTAGTTTTTGTTCAGTTTTATAAGTTGTATTATTTTTGAGGGATTACCCCAAACCCAGCATCAATTTCTAGTGGCTCCTGTAATCCCAGCACTTTGGGAGGCCTAGGTGGGCGGATCATGAGGTCAGGAGATCGAGACCATCCTGGCTAAAACACTGAAACCCCGTCTCCACTAAAAATACAAAAAATTAGCTGGGCATGGTGGTGTGCTCCTATAGTCCCAACTACTCTGGAGACTGAGGCAGGAGAATGGCGTGAAACCGGGAGGCAGAGCTCGCAGTGAGCCGAGATCATGCCACCGCACTCCAGCCTAGGCAACAAAGCCACTCCATCTCAAAAAAAAAAAAAAAATTATTGTATCATAAATGGATAGATTTATCCTGGAAAAATGTAGAAGTAGGGCTAGATCAGAAAAGAAGATATTTATAACCTCAGGAGGTATCTGGCAGGTAGAGTAGATCATACTAATGGAGAAGCTAGAAGAAGAATCAGATATCATCAGTGATGAAGCCCCTAACTCTTTGAATCCAGAGTCAGCCAAGGAAATGGGGTTAAATTACCACTTGTGAAATATTTACGGTATTTCAGACATTGTATAAGGCACTTACCAAAACAAAAAATGGCTGGCTAGGTCCCATGAATCTAGGTAGTTTGAGTCTTGAGAATCAGAGAAAATAATACTAATAAACAGGATATTTATATTACTCTATATTTCTATACTTATGTACTTTATTATAAGAATTCAATTAATAACATGAGAGTGTGTGTTAGTTACTACTTATAATCAAATTAACAAGTTTTGAACTATACTCATTCCTTCCTCCATTCTTTTTACAATAGAGGTCATCATTCAATGTGTATTCTAGGTCTTGGCTACTCCTGTCTACTTGAGGCCTTGGTCCATCAATTATTCTCTTTCTGTTGTGTCTTCAACCTCTCGCTCTTTACTGGTTTCTTGCCATTAGCATTCTCATTTGTTTAAAGTGTGTTCTTCATGCATATCCTCCTTCTAGCTTCTGCTCAAATTCTCCTTTCCCCTAAAGAGAATTTTTGAGAAAATTGTCTATGCTTGCTTATCACCAGTTCCTCACCTCCAGGTGACCCTCAACTATATATTAGACTTTTACCCCCAATACTGCTGTGAAACTCCTCTTGATAAACTTACCGACATCATTCCTATTGTGAGAGATATCTTAGTTGTTAATGTTTCAACAGCATTTGAAGCTGTTGACCATTGTTTCCTTTTTGAAACAATCTTTTCTCTTGGCTTCTGTGATACCATGCCTGTTTCGTTGTCCTCTGCATGCTTCTGTCTTTGCTTAAATATTGCCACTCCAAGGAATTCTAAGGCTCTTATCAATGTAGTCTAGTCTCCACATTCTTTTTGGATGATCTCATCTAAACCCATGGTTTTATATACCTGTGGCTTTACTTTCTATATATTGGTTACTTCTAGCTGTGAGGTCACTCCTAAGCTTGAAGCCTATATATTTAATTCCCTATCTGATACCTCTTTGAGTGTTTTGTAGGTACCCAGCTCAAACTAGGCATGTCCAAACTGACTGATGATAGCCAAATGAGCAAAGCCAGAAATCTAAATGTTTGCTTTGAATTTTCTCTCTACTTCTTACACATCCACTCATTTACCAGGATGTGCTAAATCTTCTTCCTCATTATATCTCAATATCATTCATTTCACTCTGCTTCTACCACCACTTCACTAACCCAAGCCATTATTACCTCCTTACTATTATTGCAGCATAGATTAATGGGTTCAGACTTTTCCTGCTCTAAACTCAGTCTTCACTGTGCAACCATTGTGATCTGGGAGACAAATATGCTAACTTCTCTGCCTAAACTACTTTAATACTTCCATTGATCTTAGGATGGTCTGGAATGGCTTGTTTGTCGTTCTTACTAGGAGGGCAAGAACTCTGTTTTGTGTACTGTTATTACCCCCATATTGGCTCAATATTAATTCTTTTAAAATGAATCATGGGAAAATATTATGAAGGCAAGTGCCCTATGTGTTAATCAAGCTAGGTTATACTGCAGTAGCAGAAAATTTCAAAACTTCAGTGGCTTACCATCACAAAAGCTTATTGCTTGCTCATGTAACATGTACAGTTTGCTAGGATTCTCTCCTTTTCACTGTTACCTAAGAACTTACCTGTTGGAGGCACCAAGTGACATGTGTTTTCACAGTCACTGCAGGTGACTGCCAGGTACATAGAACATGGCAAATCTTGCACTGGCCATTAAAGTGACATACTTGCATTCATAATTCATTGACAAAGCAAGCCACATGTCATGCCTATTCAAAGTGGATAATCAAACCATATATCTGGAAGGAGAGGGAAACATAAACATTTGTATATAACCCAATGATATCATACCCTCTTAGTTGAGACTCTTGCTTGCAGGTGACATAAAACCAGCTCTATCTAGCTAAGGGATGATGAGAAAAATATCCCTTCAAATTTAAAAAGGGAATAAAAGACCAGTGTGGTGGCTCATGCCTATAATTCCAGCACTTTGGGAGGCTAAGTGGGAGGATTGCTTAAGGCCAGGAATTTGAGACCAGCCTAGGCAACATAGCACAACCCTGTTTTGTTTTTGTTTTTGAGACGGAGTCTCACGCTGTCACCCAGGCTGGAGTGCAGTGGTGTGATCTCGGCTCACTGCAACTTCCACCTCCTGGGTGCAAACAATTCTCCTGCCTCAACCTCCTGAGTAGCTGGGACCACAGGCGCACGCCACTATGCCCAGGTCATTTTCGTATTTTTAGTGGAGGTGGAGTGTCATCATGTTGGCCAGGCTGATATCGAACTCCTGACCTCAAGTGATCCGCCCACCTTGGCCTCCTAAAGTGATGGGATAACAGGTGTGAGCCACAGTGCCTGGCCTCATTTATTTAAAAAAAAAAAAAAAAAAAATAGCCAAGCAGGAGGACCTGCAGCTGTACTCCCAGCTACTCAGGAGGTTGAGGCATGAGAGACTGGTTGAGCTTAGGAGTTGAAGGTTACAGTGAGCTATGACTGCACCACTGCACTCCAGCCTGGGCAACGGAGCAAGACACTGTCTGTTAATCAAAAGGGGTTGGGGAGGGGAATCATAAGACAGCAGATCATACAACTGAAAAAAATTCAACAACTGAAAATGCGGGAGTATATCTGGGCCTCAGTGATAACTGGAACTAGGACTCTTCCTCCAAATCTTGTCTCTGTTTCTGTAGGTTTGCTTGAGTCTCCTCCATTTCAGAATGACTGACTGTCCATATGGTCACTGATATCTCCCAATCCTCATACCTCATGGCTGCCACCACACCAGAGAGGGCTAGATGTCTTTTGATTTTGTTTTTCCAGTTTCCTTAGTAAATCCTGGGTTGGGGCTCTGAATGGTTTGGTGGGAGTCATGTGTCCACTCTTAGACTAGTGATCTATGAGCCAGGAGACAGAGTCACGGGGCACAACCATGATGCCTGCCACCCACCCCTCAAAGGGCAGGTGATGGTTAATTTTATGCATCAACTTGACTGGGCTGTGGTAACCAGCTATTTAATCAAACTCTAAGTATGGACGTGAAGGCATTTTGTATATGTGGTTAACACCTGCAATCAGTTCACTTTAAGTGAAGGAGAATACCCACAATAGTGTAGGTCGACCTCATCCAATCAGTTGAAGGCCTCATAAGCAAAAATGGAGGTTTCCCGGAGAAGAAGAAACTCTGCCTCAAGATTGCAGTGTCAACTCCTGCAGAGCCTCCAACCTGCCCTGTGGATCTATGGATTTTGAATTTGCCAGTCTCCACAATTATGAATCAATTCATTAAAATAAATCTAGACAGCTATAGCTATAGCTATATCTATGTATCTGTGTCTGGAGAGCTCTGACTGATACAGGGACAATTCCAGGATATGACAGAATCATTGTAATGCGAGCCAGGTGGCTACCCCAACAGAATATCGGTGACAGGAACAGAGATGATACACAGAGGAATGGGAAAGAAGAAAAGGGAGGTGGGAATAAGAAAAAGTACATGTGGTAAATAATACTAGAATGTAGCTACGCATTGACTCACAAGGGACTAACTAAGTTACCTAACTTTGTCCTAATGCATCATGAGTATTCACAAAACCATGATGAATATATTGAAATTGTCATCCCTTTCTAATTCAGATTATTCCTTCATTTTGAATTACTCTGTCAGCAGATGGCATGTTTTCTATAATTCATGTCTTACCATGTTTTATTTTTCTTATTTAACATTCTACAACTGGTGGTTTTATTTTCTAAATATGTCACCTATTGCTGCTATAGCAGATTAACACAAATTTAGTGGTTTAAAACAACAACAAAAAAAGTTTTATTTTACAGCTCTAGAGGCCGAAGTCTAAAATGGATTGGCATGACTGTGTTCCTTCTGAAGGCTCTAGGGCAGGGGTCCCCAACCCCCTGGGCCATGAATCCGTTCAAGTCTATGGCCTGTTAGGAACCAGGTGGTACAGCAGGAAGTGAGCAGTGGGCTAGCCAGGATTACCACCTGAGCTCCACCTTCCATCAGTTTAGCAGTGGCATTAGATTTTCATAGGAGCAAAACCCTATCGTGAACTGGGCATGTGAGGGATCTAAGTTGTGCACTCCTTGTGAGAATGTAACTAATTAATGCCTGATGATCTAAGGCGGAACAGTTTCATCCCAAAACTATCCCCGCTAGCCACCCGTCCATGGAAAAATTGTCTTCCACAAAACCAGTTCCTGATGCCAAAAAGGTTGGGGACCACTGCTCTAGGGGAGAATACTATTCTTTGCTTCTTCCAGCTTCTAGAGGCTGCTCAGTCCTTGACTTGTGGCCCTCTTCCATCTCCAAAGCCAGCAGTCTCATCACTCCGTCTTCTGCTTCCATCATCATATCTCCTTTCCAACTCTGACTGTCCTGTCTGCCTCATAGAAGGTCTCTTGTGATTACGTTGAGTTTACCAAATGATCCGGGAGAATTTCCCCATCTCAAAATCCTTAACTTAATCACATGTGCCAAATCCTTTTGCCTTTAAAGTAATATATTCACAAGTTCTGGGGTTTAGGACACAAACGTCTTTAGGTGAGGGTATTCATTGTTCAGCATTGATGCACATAAATTAAAAAATCAAATAATATTGAAAAATCCCTCTCTCCAAGGCAAGAATTTTTGGCTTTTGTATCTGTTTCTTCTAGTATTTATCTTCATCCTTCTCAATAATAGGCTTACATGGTCATTTCTTATTTTACCAGTTTTATTTTATTTTTGAGACAGGGTCGGTCTCTGTTGCCCAGGATGGAGTGTAGTGGTGCCATCTTGGCTCACTGCAACCTCCACCTCCCGGACTCAAGCAGTCCTCCCATCTTAGCCTCCCAAGTACCTGGAACTGCCGGTACACACCACCACATCTGGGTAATTTTTTGTACTTTTTGTAGAGACGAAGTTTAGCCATGTTGCCCAGGCTGGTCTCAAACTCCTGGGTTCAAGCAATCCACCTACCTTGAACTCCCACAGCACTGGGACTGTAGGGATGCACCGTGACACCCAGCCTATTTTATCAATTTTAGAAGTTATCTGTTGACTTCCTGTTTTTTTAAGAAGGCAAGGTAAACAAATAACTTAAGTAATTTATTTGTTTGCAATGAAGCTTGTTAATACCATATAATGAAAATGTACAAAGACCCATGTTGCAATTATTGGGTAGATTTAAGTTAAAGACATTCATTAATAAGGGATCTTTGAATATGAATATTCCAGGACTATTTCTAAGCCATTTGATCAGAACATCTGTCTTTGACTATTACCTTATGTGGGAAGGTATTGACATACATTTGAATTAAGCTCAGAATTTTTCAACATAAGCCCTCATTTAAAAAAAAAACAACTATGTTCTATATTCAAATAAATTAATATGAATAGGACTTTCCAGAAACAATAATAAAGAAAACAAGGTATCTTGTAAAATGTGGTCCTGAACAAATCACGGTAAAAAAAATAAATGTACACTTCCGACTCCTCACAAAAGAGGCTACTTTCTGTGCCTCAGCCATGGAAACAAGGGGCAGAATACCCTATTAGCAACCTTGGGCAGGGGGTTGCCAACACAAAAGCTCAAGCACTTAAACATGGCTACCTCAGAATAATTTCGGGGAACCTGACCAAAGGATTCAAATTTTGTTTTTAATAACTGATACAAAGGTAAAGTGCTCCTGCAACTAGCAGTGTCAGTGGAGCCTGTCTCAGCCCAGCACTCACCTATGTTATGCCCCCGAGCAAACCCTGATACTCCTGCTCCAGGGGAGACCTTTTCCCTTTAGAGGTTCAGGACCCAGTGAACTCTTTGATTGTGTGAATGAGGTAAGCACCAACTCCATTTGGGAATTTTAAGGCTTGGTTAGAAATATTTTTCTAACACAGCTAGGCAGAGTCCATGTGTCAAACGCCGGTCTCCAGTTTGTTCTAATTTCTCACTATGTATTTGTATATCTAAGACAACAGGCTTTCACTGTATTGCCATAACCACAGGCAATGGCCGTCCTCACTTTTTCTTTCTTTTTTTTTTTTTTTTTTTTTTGAGATGGGGTCTTACTCTGTCACCCAGGCTGGAGTGCAGTGGCACAATATGGGCTCACTGCAACCTCTGCCTCCCTGGTTCAAGTGATTCTCCTGCCTCAGTCTCCCAAGAAGTTGGGATTACAGGCACTTGCCACCATGTCCAGCTAATTTCTGTATTTTTAGTATAGACAGAGTTTCTCCATGTTGGCCAGGCTGGTCTCCAACTCTCCTCAAGTGACCCGCCCAGCTTGGCCTCCTCCCAAAGTGCTGGGATTACAGATATGAGCCTATGTACCCAGGCTGCATCCTGATTTATGATTCCTATTTTGCGCCTGGAAACGGTCCCTGTATTTAACAATAATACCTACACATAAAACAATCCACTGTTACAATTTATATAGTCACAAAAAATTAAAGTTTTTCTGTAGACCAAATGTTTTTAACCATAATTTTCTGCATCAAATCCACAGCCAGAATGCCCAAGATCAAAAAAATCTGCACAATACAAACAAACCATAATCTGAAATACACTTACAGACACACACTCTCACACACATTTCTCTTACAGAACTGTGCTTGGGGAAACTCCATTTGTTGAGTGCTGCTGAAGGCGTGTTTTGCTAAACTGCTGCTCCAGGTTTTTGTTTGGAAAAATCTGTCACAGTAGGGTATGGCTATTTATTGGATGAACAGAAGAGAAAGACATACTTATGGCAACCAGAAAGCTTTAAGGTCTTTCAAGTCGTATAAAATGGACCTGCAGAAACGTTGGAATGTTTTCAGGATGCAAAATTGGAGCTGAAATGTGATATCAAACAGTTGCAAAAAATGTATAGCAACCATGCCTTGAAGTCAAACCTGATACCAAGACCTGCAACAAAAAGCTTCAAGACACATAGTTTGTTGGGCTTGTCCCACATGGTCGCATAATCTGATCATGTGTGAATTTCACAAACGACTCGTGTTGCTCTGCTAGTTTGGTATTGAGGATTTGCTCATACTCCTCCCAAATCTTCTCTTCATAGTTAAAGAGACGTGTACATATTGTTCCAGCTTGCCAGAGAGCCAAGGTGGGCTGGTCCATCTTCACTCAAGAGAAACCTGGAGCACTGGGTGCTGAGTGCTGAGGACTGAGGCTGGTTTTCCTAAGCACAAGCTGCCTTCTGATTAAGAACAACTTCTAAATGTGTCCACCTCTGATAATGATTCTATTATGTGTTGAAAAATGTGCTTCGGAGTTGGAAGGTGCCTCTGGCGGCCAGGCGGGGCAGGCTGCTGCAGGGTCGCGGTGGGGTCTGCATCTGAAGCGGCGGGCCTGGGGCCCGGAGCCGGGCAGGGAAGCGGGGAGTGGCGCGGCCGCTTTGGGGAACCGGGCTCAGCAGCGTCGCCTCGAGCTCGAGCTCCGTGGGCTGCTTCCGCGTCGCCCCGCTCGCCATGTGGCCGGCGACCCGGAGGGAGTGCGGCCGTAGTTGCATCTCAACCTCCGGGCTCCTCAGCGGGCCTCTCAAGCCCAGTAGGCTCCAATCCGTTGATTTCCTGTTTTGATAGACAATTGGACAGACAGAGATTTGGCTCTGTTATCACTGTCCCCACAAGTTTCCCCATTCTCCCAATTCGATAACATCATTATTTTCTGATAAACGTATAACGAAGATTTGTCTCTGTTACAACCCCCCCAACTTTCCCCATTCTCCCAGTTTGATAACATCATTACTTTCTGATAAAATAATAACCAGTGTTCCCACATGATAGTGATGTAAATATGATTCACTCCACGGCTTAATAGAGAAGTATGACTGCATTTCCTTTTAAAGATTTTTGTTTGGCTTTGGTATCTGCCTTATTGTTTCACTTATCTAATTTTCTACCCAGATGTTCCTAATGCTTTCCAAATATTTCATCACATTATCTGTGGGGTCTCCCTTTTCCCGCAGCTCTTCCCCTGGGGGCCTCCAGTCCTCCCGATCTCTGGCCTGGTTATTCTCCCCGTCTACAGCACAATTAGATCCTGTGATTCTCCTTCACTGCTTTCTTGGATAGCACATTAAAGGGGCTGGAGGGCCGGAGTACATAGAAAAGGTGACAGCTTTTCTGAAAGTGAGATTTCTGACATACTGGACTGTAATTGTCTATATGTTCTACAGTGATGGGAAGGATTTTTAAATCTGACTTAATTATTAAGCTCATGTCAGGCTTGACTTTGGTATAAAACGAACACTGACTCAGTATTTCTGACAATCAAGTAATAGTCAGAATGAGTATTGGTTGTTTTAATTATATAACTTCTTCAGTTACAAGCCCAAAGTATTTTATGTAATGAGTGAAAGAGTAATTAAAAGCATTTGTTTACACTCCAAATCTGAATGCTTTCTGAAGGAAAGCATTGGTAGATCCCTTATCAGTAGTTACTGAGAATTCATACATAATTAATAAACTTCTGTAATATAGAATGAAATCCTGGAAAATGTAAAATTTTGTTTAGACTCTAATCATGTCTAAAATTTATGTTAAATAGAATTAGCTAATTTCCTGGCTTTCCTCTTGGAAGAAATCACAGTCCCTCAAATCAGTCATTCTGTAAATACTTGTTTGGTGGTTATTATGGTCAAGAGACCAGATCTCCTGAGAGATCTTATCTTTGCACATTCTCTTCCTCTCTTTGTTTTCTATCCTTTTCTTTTTCTTCTTTCTCAGAAATCATCCCTTAAACTTTCTCTATCTCCTGCTCCATCTGCTCTTCACTTCCTGTATCTCTCAATCCCTATGTCTTCTCTTGTCAGCAGTCACTTGATCAACGCAGGTGCCTTCTGTGTATTCCCAAGAACTTTGCCATATGTATTGTCCCAATTTTTAACTTCCTTAGGGTACTGTGCTGAATATTTTACAGGCATTAAAGAAATTATTGAAAGGCTTTAGAACTATAGGCAAATGGCATTTCACTTATGTCCTTGTTTCTAAGTCAATTTTTAAAAGTTGCATACCTTTATACCTTTATAACAATGGCACCTTTGTTGATTTCAGGGTTATTCAGTAGTTTCCTTAATTAATTTTTTTTGACAGAAATAAAGGAGTCAAGGGAGGGTGAACATGTTCTATGATCCTTGGATTTGGCCTGAAGGCTATTAAGGATTTCAACAGAAAAGGAATCAGTGCAGAGGAAAGGCCAAAAACAAAACAAATATATTAGGTCCAGGCGCCCTGGCTCACTCCTGTAATCCCAACACTTTGGGAGGCCGAGGCAGGTGGATCACATGAGGTCAGGAGTTTGGGACCAACCTGGCGAACATGGTAAAACCCCGTCTCCACTAAAAATACAAAAATTAGCCAGGCATGGTGGCACGCGCCTATAGTCCCAGCTACTCGGGAGACTGAGGCAGGAGAATTGCTTGAACCCGGGAGGCAGAGATTTCAGTGAGCCAAGGTTGCGTCATTGCACTCCAGCCTGGGCAACAGAGTGAGACTACATCTTGAAAAGCAAACAAACGATAACAACAAAAACCAAATATATTAGTTTTCTATTGCTGCTGTGATCAATTACCACAAACTTAATGGCTTAAAACAACAAAAAGTGTATTATCTTAGAGTTCTTTATTGAATTCAAAAGTCCAACATGAATCTTACCGGGCTCAGATCAGTGTCAGCAGGGTGTAGCCTAGAGGCTGCCTGATTTCTTTGGCTCATGGCCTCCTTCCTTCACCTTCAAATCCAGCAATACCAGGCCACGCCCTTCCCATGCTGCCATTTCTCTGGTTCTCCAATTCCCTCTTCCACTTTTAAGTATTCTTGTGATTATAGGATAATCCAGGATAACTTCCTATTTTAAAGCCAGCTGATTATCAACCTTAATTCCATTTCCAACATTCATTCCTTCCCTATATAATCTAACATAGTCTCAGGTTCCAGGGAGTAGGACATAGACAACATTGGGGAGGGCAACGAACATTATTCTATTGACCACAGTGAATAAAGGAGAGGATCCTGACAATCCCAAAGAAAGGAAAGACTATGACATTAAGTAAACCTCATAATTTGGAGATATGGAAGATAACAGAGAAGCATTGAAGACAGTATAGCCCATGATACAGAGAATACTTGACATTTTCATAGAGCGTGAGGCTGAGAAGAAATTGGATATGTCACGTAATTGTTGATAGAAAGCAAACCACTAGAGTCAATTTGCACTGGTATAAATACCAACATTTTAGAAAGGAATAAAAATTTTATTTTTCTACTGAAAGACTCAAACTTAAAATAATGACAGTAGGCAACTCTATGCAAATCACCCTGAAACAAGAAAGTACATATTTTTAAAGCTCAATACAGTTTACTAAATGATTATATTCTGCAGTTATACAATTTGATGAAATTTGGATTTTAACTTATTCAATAGTTCATTCCGTATGGCTTCTCATAAGTACTGCATAATGCTATCTTGGATTTTGATTTTTATAGTGCTTTTTTGGTATTAAGTCTGGAATCTTCTAATTTGCCCTTAAACCTAGATAGAAAATTGTGGGCACACCCTTGTGTGTGTGCACAAATATAGCAACTGGAATGTTATCTGTGTACCACTATTCACCCGGTTCCACCTCCATGCTCAGCAGAAGTCATCAGGGTGGAGTAGATTTATAAAGCACAGAATAATAGTTTCATTTTCTCCTTTGTTCTTGCTATGAGCCACAAACTAATCACTGTCAAAGAGAATGAGAATAGAATTATCTGTTCCTTTTGAATGTACATGAGGTTCCTCAATGTTAAACTAAAAATTTAACTACACGTAGGTGTTTAATACACTAGCATTCTTTTATTTGCTAAATTTCATTAAATGAAACTTGAAGTCAAAATCCCAAATGTCTCTATATTTTTGAAATGGTTATTTAAAAATAACCATTTTATTGTTGTTTAAAAATACAATCTGTAACTGTTCCTTCTAGTCTACTTCTGATTCTTTGTGCTTAAACTTTATCTATTATTTTTTTTGAGCCCAAAAAGTACAGCTAGAAGTCCCAAAGGAAGAAAAACAATTGGAAGCAATAAGTAAATGTAATAATGAGATTTTAAAATTGTAGGAGACTTTTGAAGTGGTTTTCTTGAGAGAATTTCTAAAAAAAAAAAAAAAAAAATTGTTTACCGTGATTCTTGGGGGTAGGGCAAAAGACCCTGTAGCTTACCTGTTTCAATTTTCTAGGAAAAAGAACTCCATGATGATGAATGAAACAATAAAAATTGAAGCAGAACCATAATTCTAGTCATTCTCAAAGCCCAGCAGGAAGTAAAAAGGATAATCTAGAGAACATACTCAGTTTACCTATAAGAACTTGCTTTGGGAGAAGTTCTCAGCCCATGTCATAGTGTTCTGCAAAGAAACAGAACCAACAGAGAGAGAGAAAAAAAAAAGCTTGGCTCATGCAATAATTGAGGCTGAGAAGTCCCAAGATCTGTAGGCAATGAGCTGGAGACCCAGGAGAGCCAATGTGTAGTTTGTCTGAGCCTGAGCGCCTGAGGACCAGGACAGCTGATGGTGTAAGTTCCACTCTGAAAAACAGCTGGCTCAAGACCCCAAAACAGCCAATGTTTCAATTCAAGACTGGAAGAAGAAAAGATTAATGTCCCAGTTCAAAGCAGTCAGACAGAAGTTCCCTCTCACTTGAAGGAGGGTCAGTCTTTTGTTCTATTCAGGCCTTCAACTGTTTGGACAAGGGCTACCCATAGTAGATAGGACAACTTGCGTTATTCAATCTTCTGATTCAAATGTTAATCTCATCCAGCACTAACCTCACAGACACACCCAGAATAATATTCAACCAACTATTTGGGCACTTTATGGCTCAGTCAAGATGACACATAAAATTAACCATCACATCTCATAGGTTAACCACAACCTACCTCATAGTAGGTTGCAGACCATGCTTACAAAGTCACTTTGACCTGGTCTGGTTTCCCACCCAAAGCAAGAATCTCTCAACAACATTGCTGCTAGATGGCCATATAGGGTCCTCTTCAAAATTTCCAATGGGGAAATCAATATTTTGTGAGAAAGCTCAGGGGCAGCTTTAATTATTTTAGATAGGGCTATGTTATTTTGAACTGAAGAGTATCTCACTGTAATTTCCAGACATTTGTCCTTCTTCTAACCTTTGGAACTACTCAGAATAAGTCTATATTCTATTCCGCACACCAACTCTTCAAGCAAATGAAGATTCTGTTATATTCTTCCAAACACTTTTTTCCCAAGTTAAACATTCCCAGCTTATTTTTCTAATCCTCATAGTATATGATTTCTTTGACACATTCTAGTTTTGTCAGTTTTCATAAAATGTGATATCTTAAACTGAACACATTTTAAATGTGTTCTAACTCCTTTATACTAGGGAAAAATCAACTCTGTGGCTCCGCTTCTCTTATTTTCATGTAAGTACAAGAAGTTTTCTGTTGAAAAAAACCCACTGAAACCATTATTTGTGATTATATCTAATTAAACTAGCCTTAATATTATTTTAAGTTGTCTAATCCAAGTAGTTTACATAAATGCTTTCCCAAACTCCTCTAAGATACATAATATTTCACATATATATTAACACAATCATCCTGCAATGTATTGTTTTCCTTGAGACTCAAATGTCAATGGAGGTCACACTGCATACCTAAAGCCCTGATTTTGTTAGGTTTCGACTTATCCCCCTTGTGACACTAAAGAAGTAAAGGTGACACTAAGAAGTAAATCCTGATTGTTCTAAGCTAATTAAGGTGTTTCAGAATAGGAGCAATCCCTCTTGCCAAAAGAATGTTTTAATGGCAGGCATATGATATAGCTCTGGCCAATTAGATGTGTAAGAAACTCTGTTGAGTTGCTTCTTGAAAAGGTTTCCACATTTTTCAAAAGGAGATGTTAGTAAATGGCCTCTTTCCTTCCTCTGGATGTTCTGTGTGGATGTGTTGACAGGCACAGCTATAGCCATTTTGCTCTTAGCTGGAAATGTCAGAGGAACATATTGAAAGAACCTGTGTCCCTGACGTCAATCAACCCTTCCTCCATATTTCCTGCCCTTCCTCCATACTTCCTGTTATGTAGATATTAAACTCTCTGATTCTTTAAGTCAAGTTGAATTAACGTTTTCTGTTACTTGCAACCAAAGTCATCTTAATTGATAGATTCTGCCCTTGAACATATCAGAAACTGAGTTAACCCTCATCTCACAGTTAGAAGATCTAATATCCTCCCGATATATCTTTGAATTTCCTCAGAATGACTTCCTGCAAATCCAACTTCCTGATACTGAACTCTTGAACACTGTGCAGATCCAGCTGTGGAACATGACTTCTTTATCTCAATTTATTTAAAAAAAAAATCCACTCCCATAATACACACTAAACTTTGTGTGTGTTAAATTTTATTGAAGATTCAGACTGAGGGAATAGATTTTATATTACTCTGGTGAAACATCTTAAAAATGAATCATTAGATATTCTTGTTTTTGACATCCTCAGCAAATCCATCTACTGGAATTTTTTACTGGTCATCTTCCATGGTCAGCAATCTCTGGTTTCATTCTCCAGGCTAATATCTTCAGGAAAAAGCACTTCAACACAATTCCCACTGCTTAATTTTCTAATTAATTTATTTTTCCACCTACTTAGGGACTCTGGTTTACTTTTGCATATCAAAACTCATCACATGAGCCGGGCATGGTGGCTCACGCCTGTAATCCCAGCACTTTGGGAGGCCGAGGCGGGTGGATCACGAGGTCAGGAGATCAAGACCATCCTGGCTAACAATACAAAAAATTAGCCCGGCATGGTGGCGGGCACCTGTAGTCCCAGCTATTCGGGAGGCTGAGTCAGGAGAACGGAGTGAACTCGGGAGGCGGAGCTTGCAGTGAGCCGAGATCGCACCACTGCACTCTAGCCTGGGCGGCAGAGAGAGACTCCATCTCAAACAAACAAACAAAACAAAAACAAAAACGGAAACTCATCACATGCTCTGCTAAATTAGAGGACATCTACTTTGGGTCTTACTTTTCTGGGGCACAGAATTATTGGCAGAAACTTTGAAATTTAGACCCGGCACAGTGGCTCACGCCTATAATCCCAGCACTTTGGAAGGCAAAGGTGGGCAGATCATTTGAGGCCAGGAGTTTGAGATCAACTTGACCAACATCGTGAAACCTCATGTCTACTAAAAATACAAAAATTAGCCAGGTGTGGTGGCGCATGCCTGTAATCCCAGCTACTGGGGAGATTGAGGCACGAAAATTGCTTTAATGTGGGAGGCAGAGGCTGCAGTGAACTGAGACTGTGCCACTGCATTCCAGCCTGGATGACAGAGTGAGGCTCTGTCTCAAAACGAACAAACAAACAAAAAGCAAATAAAAAAAAACCAAACTTTGAAATTTCAATCTCTGTTTTCTTCTTCTTCTACCTGCCTCTGCAAATGGAAAGAAACAACATAGAGAAGAATTTTCCCATTGATATGAATTCAGCCACTCCACCTGAGAAGAATGAAGCTGCTATAGTCATTCTGGGTTTTAAATAACACATTTTTTTCTATGATAGACAAGAATGCTAATATAATGAGTAGTTGTGCTAAAATATTTGCAAAGTGAATCTTCTCAGAAACTTTGAATATTTTTCTAATGCTAAAGAGTTCTACAATGCGGAAATCCATCATTCATTATGAGTTTCTATTCATGGTAAGACTTGTTTTAAATCTCAGAAACTTATTGTCTAACTAGCTCTGCAGGTCTCTTAGGTATTAAGGAAGCCACACTGCGCCACTGTGTTTGTTTCAGCAATCTATTGGCTGCATTGGGCTGGAATATTCTACCTTTCTAGCATTAACAGTTTGAAGATTTTTCAATGATGATAGACTCTATCGAATTAGTGCTGAATTTAGTAATGCATCTCTAACCAGATGTTCTCTTAAGTTTCTTATGTTCTTTCTGACTGGCTATCTCTTTGAGTCTTCTAGTTTGCCTTAAAAAGGATGGAAATAACAAACATGATTCCAGGACAATTATTACTCCACAAAAATTCCTGTTAATTACTCCTAGGTAACACAGTTTTTTCTAAAGTAATCTGCTCTCTTAATCCATTCTTTTTTTCATTCATTCATTCAGTACCTATTGACTGTCTTCTATAGATAACCACTTGCTGGGCACTCTTTGGCATTATGCCCCTCGAAGTTAGAATATTCATGAAAATAATTTAACTTTTCTAATTTCATATCAGTGTCAAACCTATATAATGCTCTACCCAAGCATCTGCTTAATTCAAATGCGATTCGATGCAAAAAAAGGATTAAGTCAAAGAAGTTGGTCTGTTCTTTATAGTTTTTTTTTTTTTTTTTTCAAGATGGAGTCTGGCTGTGTCACCCGGGCGAGAGTGCAGTGGCTCCATCTCGGCTCACTGCAACCTCTGCCTCCTGAGTTCAAGCGATTCTCCTGCCTCAGCCTCCCGAGCAGCTGGACTACAGGTGCCCGCCACCATGCCTGGCTAATTTTTGTATTAGTAGAGATGGGGTTTCACCATGTTGGCCAAGCTGGTCTTGAACTCCTGACCTCAGGTGATCCACCCACCTCAGTCTCCCAAAGTGCTGGGATTACAGGCGTGAACCACCGTGCCCAGCCCTTTATAGTTTATTGTTACATTTATAGTCTGTTATTCTTAAGAATTAAAAGGAAATACTGCCATAATCAGAAGCTTTGTTTACTTGTGTTAACTGCCCTGTAAACCTGTTACAATGTTTTTGTAATAGTATTAAAGGTGGTTATAGAATTTTGACTTGAGGAAAATTAAACAATGAAAACTGTTCTGTTGTTGTTCTCAGTCTGCTTACTGTAGCTACAAATTTAGCATTTATGTCAGGAATTAAGCATGTTCCTGGCACAGAACTTAGTAATATGATGCTGGTCCCCAAAAAACTTACTTAGATAACCTTTTAGAATTGTGCCTAACCAAAGAGCATTTTCACTTTGTGCTTGCTTTTGTTTGGTTTGAATAATGCCTGCTTATGTAAAATAATATAGATGAAACCTTCTCTTTCAGACTAGATTTAAACCAGTCAAAATGACAGCCTATGAAGATGATGACAGTACTGACTTGCTGTCTTAGTTTGGTAGGGTTGCCATAACAAAGTATCACACACTGGGTGGCTTAAACAACAGAAATAGTTTGTCTCATAGTTCTGGAGGCTAGAAATTCAAGATCAAGGTGTTGGCAGGGTTTGTTTCTTCTGAGGGTTGTGAGAAAGAATTTGTTTCATGCCTCTCCCTTAGCTCCTTGTGCTTTGTTGACAATCTTTCCCATTTCTTGGCTTGCAAATGCGTTACCTTCTGCCTCCATCTTCACACGGCATTCTCCCTAGTGTGCATGTTTGTCCCCAAATTTCCCCTTTTAATAAAAACAGCAGGCCGGTGGCGGTGGCTCACACCTGTAATCCCAACACTTTGGGAGGCCGAGGCAGGTGGATCACCTGAGGTTGGGAGTTTGAGACCAGCCTGACCAACATGGCGAAACCCCGTCTCTGCTAAAAATACAAAAATTAGCTGGGTGTGGCAGCACATGCCTGTAATCCCAGCTACTCGGGAGGCTGGGGCACAAAAATCGCTTGAACCCGTGAGGCAGAGATAGTGGTGAGCTGAGATAGCGCCACTGTACTTCAGCCTGGGCGACAGAGTGAGACTCCATCCCAAAAACAAATAAATAAATAAAATTAATAAAAACACCATTCGTATTAGATTAGGGGCCCATCCTATTCTAGCATGACCTTACCTTAATTATATCAATAACTATTTCCAAACAAGGTCACATTCTGAAGTACTGGGGGCTAGAACTTCAACATAGGAATTTGAGGGGACACAATTCAACCATAACACTTACAATCAAAGCTATGTTTTATATTAGTGGTTCTTCCATTTCCTTAAGAAATATTTACTGTCTGTGTGCTAAACACTATGCTAGAAACTGGAAATACAATAATAAATTAGATATGGTCCTTATTCTCAAGAAACTTCAGTTCATGGATTTATGCCTCTTCCTTTACAGTCTTTTCACTTCCAAGCAAATGAAATAAAAAGGGGACTACCAATGTTTAAGGACCATATGGCAGAATACCTAAAAACAATAATAATGGCCAATATTTGTTGAATACTTGCAAATATCATCATGTACATTATCTCATTTAATCCTTAAAACAACACTTCAGGCCGGGCACGGTGCCTGATGCCTGTAATCCCAGCACTTTGGGAGGTTAAGGTGGGCAGATCACTTGAGGTCAGGAGTTCGAGACCAGCCTGGCCAACATGGTGAAACCCTGTCTCTACTAAAAATACAAAAATTAGCCGGGTGTAGTGGTGCATGCCTGTAGTCCCAGCTACTCAAGAAGCTGAGGCAGGAGAATCTTTTGAACTCCAGAGGCGGAGGGTGCAGTGAGCTGAGATTGTGCGACTGTACTCCAGCCTGGGCAACAAAGCGAGACTCCATCTCAAAAAAAACAAAAATGACAACAACAAAAAAAAACACTTTAAAGTAGAAACTATTATTATCACCCCATTTACAAATGAAGAAATTGAGGATCTGGGAAGCCTAGCAAGTGGCAGAGTGAGGATTTATTTATTTATTTATTTATTATTCTGAGACCGTGTCTCCCTCTGTCACCCAGGCTGGAGTGCAGTGGCATGATCTCAGCTCACTGCAACCTGTGCCTCCTGGGTTCAAGCGATTCTCATGCCTCAGCCTCTCTAGGAGCTGGGATTATAGCCATGCACAACCACGCCTGGCCAATTTTTGCGTTTTTAATAGAGACACGGTTTCACCATGTTGGCCAGGCTGGTCTCAAACTCCTGTCAAGTGAACTGCCGGCCTTGGCCTCCCAACAGAGTGAAGATTTTAGCCTAAAATGGCCTGGCACCTGAGCTAGATACCATTGCTACAGAACCCCTACATTATACATCTTCTAATGGTGGGGAGAATTGAAAAATAAGTCTTTCCTTTATCTTTAAACATTTATGTAACATAATACCTACTGTCTAATTTCTTCTCCTTCTCTTTGTTGCCTTCTTTTTTTTTTTTTTTTTGAGACACGACCTCAGGGTCTCACTTTGTCACCTAGGCTGGAGTGCTGTGGCATGGTCATAGCTCACTGTAGCCTTGACCTCCTGAGTTCCAGGGATCCTCCTGTCTTAGCCCCCCAAATAGCTGGGACTACAGGAATGTGCCACCACACCCAGCTAATTTTTGTATTTGTGGTAGAGATGGAGTTTTGCCATGTTGCTCAGGCTGGTTTTGCACCCCTGAGCTCAAGTAATCCACCTTCTTGGCCTACTAAAGTGCTGGGATTACAGGTGTGAGCCACTGCACCTGGCCTGTTGCTTTCTTTTTTACTTGCCAACATATACAAGTTCATTTGTTTCTTCCATCAACATTTCCTTAAAAACAAACAAAGAAACAAAAAGAAAATGGAAAAAAAAACTTGGCCCAGGTGCGGTGGTTTATGCCTGTAATCCCAGTAATCTGGAAGGTGAGGCGGGCGGATCACTTAAGGTCAGGAGCTCAAGACCAGCCTGGCCAACATAGTGAAACCCTGTCTCTACTAAAAATACAAAAATTGGCTTGGCATGGTGACATGCACCTGCAGTTCCAGCTACTCTGGAGGCTGAGGCAGGAGAATCGCTTGAACCCTAGAAGCGGAAGTTGCAGTGAGCTAAGATCGTGCCACTGCACTCCAGCCTGGGTGACAGAGTGAGGCTCCATCACAAACAAACAAACAAACAAACAAACAAACAAACCTGGCAGGGCATGGTCGCTCATACCTGTAATCCCAGGACTTTAGGAGGCCAAGGAGGGAGGATCCCTTGAGCCTAGGAGTTCGAGACCAGTCTGGGCAACATAGTGAGTCCCTGTCCGTATTTAATAAAAAGAAAAAGAGAAAAAAAAGAAAAAATTTTCTTATCTCACTTCTTTCCTTCCCATTTCCCTAGAGGATTCCCCTTTCTACCCAGAAACTGAATTTCCTCCACAGAACGTGCTGGTAATACAGAATTATCTGCTGGGAAATTGAGTGGGAAGTGGTTGGCTTACTATTCTGGGACAAAAACCAGCATCTCACTTTTAAAAGGTAAACCTTTTGGGAAGTGAAAGGATGGGGTTAAGTTCTTTCCAGAAAGGAAAACAATCCTATTTTCAGGCCATATCTATTGGTCCAACCACTACCACTACTAGGTTTTTTTTTTTTTTTTGAGACGGAGTCTCGCTCTGTCGCCCAGGCTGGAGTGCAGTGACTGGATCTCAGCTCACTGCAAGCTCGGACTCCCGGGTTCACGCCATTCTCCTCCCTCAGCCTCCCGAGTAGCTGGGACTACAGGTGCCCACCACCACGCCCGGCTAATATTTTGTATTTTTTAGTAGAGACGGGGTTTCACCGTGTTAGCCAGGATGGTCTTGATCTCCTGACCTCGTGATCCGCCCATCTCGGCCTCCCAAAGTGCTGGGATTACAGGCTTGAGCCACTGTGCCCGGCCTACCACTACTATTAAAAACTCAGTTTCTCGGCCCTGCTGCTAACACTGGTTTTACATTGACATGGTGACAGTGGATAAAGGTTTGCTGGATGATCAGAAGTATATTTTTCCCCAGAGTCTAAAGCAAAACATAACTTACGAATGGCACTGCTATGAGGAAAAGTGAGATGTAATAACCGAGACCAGCTAATTATCAGAACTAAGTATCCAATATTAACTTCAGAGTAAGTTAAACAGGTTCCCACTAATACATTCCAACCCCTCTTAAAAAAATTTTTTTAAATAGAGATGGAGTCTCACTATGTTGCCCAGGCTGGTCTCCTCCTGGGCTCAAACAATCCTCTCACTTCCACTTCTCAAAGTGCTGGGATTACAGCTATGAGCCACTGTGCCTGGCCTCAACCTCTCTCTTTTCTAATCAGTGACAAGATTCTGAGAGAGAAATGAATAGAGTTGATTATGTAGCACATTATGAATAATTAGAGAAAGGGTTACTAGACTAAATATTTTCTCTTACATTTCTAAAGATTTTAGTAGAATCCTTTTTACTATGAAGAAGCCACAGTTCAAAAATGATTTCCTTTAAGGGACAAGTCTTGCATTTCTAATCTGTTAAAAGATGGCAAATGCCATAGTCATCATGACTTATCACAGAAATGTCTTTTAGAAGTCCAGGTACAAATTTTAATTGCAAGCACAAATTACAAGAGAAAGAAAGTCAGTTTCAGAGACGTGAAATCATATTTGCTTCTAAAATCTTTCCCTTGAAATTTTTGTGGACATGGCCTGTTTGCTTAGCATGTTAGTTAATGTTCCTATGTTAGTTGTGTCTTGTATTCATTTATTTATTCAACAAGTATGTATTGAGTATCTATTTTATTCCAGGTACTGACCTAAGGGCCAACATACAAAGTCGAGTGAGAGACAGAGCATGTCCTCAAGGAGCAGATTGTCCAATGGGGAAGAGAGGTAAGTAAATAGGCACTTTTTATGTGATGTCATAAGTAATATAATGTAAATATGCACAGGGAGCACAGAAAATGGTGCCTGAGCCAGGGAGTGAGGTGAACAGGGTTAGGAAAGTTGTTAAGAAGAAGGAAACATTTAAGCTACATAATTAGGAATAATTATTATTGGAAGTGACTTAAAGCTGGGCATGGTGGCTCATGCCTGTAATCCCAGCACTTTGGGAGGCTGAGGCGAGCAGATCACCTGAGGTCGGGAGTTCAAGACCAGCCTGGCCAACATGGTGAAACCTCATCTCTACTAAAAATACAAAAATTAGCTGGGTGTGGTGGCTGGCACCTATAATCCAAGCTACTTGGGAGGTTGAGGCAGGAGAATTGCTGGAACCCGGGAGGCGGAGGTTGCGGTGAGCCGAGATCATGCCACTGCACTCCAGCCTGAGTGACAGAGTGAGACTCCATCTCCAAAAAAAGAAAAAAAAAAAAAGTAAATTACAGATTGCCAAATCTGGTAAGATTTTATTTTGTTACTTTTCAAATGTTCCATGTGATAAATGCCTCTCTTTTGCAAACTCTAAAATAAACAGTAGTTTGATGATGGAGAATTCAACCATGTGTGACCTCCTTTGTCTCTTGAAGCTCTGTTATTAAGACCAGATATCAAGAAAAAGGCATAGCCAATGAAGAAAATTAATGATTAGGTCTGGAATTTAGCTGCTGGAGTTAGAGAAAGAGATAACTGCTGTATATATCTGCTGTATATAGATTTGACCAGAAAAAAAGCAGAGATGATTTCTTCTCATCTGAAGAAGGCTTGATGAAAGACAGCTTCCAAAATGAGTTCCTTGAGTGCTGAATCTCTATTCTTTTCATTTTTAAACTCATGATTCTAGGCTTGAAACTCACCCATGTTGATTCCACCACAGACAGTTTTGAATATGTACAAGGGCATCTCCAATAATTGTACTTGGGAGGAGGAGATAAGGCACCATTTCCTTCTTTATCTGCAATTGAGTAGTTACTGAGAGAGTTGTTTAAAGAGCTCTTTATTCATTCATTCAGATATTATTCATTGTTAAAACATATATAATTTGATATGTAAATTATATCTTAAGAAAACTGTTTTATAAAAGCCATTTGTAGTATACTCTCATGTCTTTTCCCCGAGGCCAGCATAGTTTGGCACATAAAGGCTTCTTGACTAAGTTGACTATGTGGCCTGGTTGGGTCCCTCTGCAGTGTTTACCAGCTCCTCTGGCATTTGTCCCAGAATGACAATCCTTTTTCCTTTCAGATTATGACACTGGATGTGAACTCAAATCCCCTTAACTCAGAAACTTACTGTTCAAACCTCCAGAAAAACGCTGGACAAAATCCTCATCAATAAAAAGAGAATAATTGAACATGATGCTTGGAAATGTTCCCAGCAATGTCCTTAACCTTGGAAAAAAAATTCCTAGTCTATAATGTTTCTACTCACTTATCCACAGGAGTAGAATTGAAGGGTAAGTCAGAACAAGCAAAAGTCCTATTAGTGTGGAGGTTCTGGAGAAGAGGTTGCCTTGTTACTTTTTTCAGCAGAGAAGTTAGAAAAGAATACCACAACATGAGGGGGAACATAGTCCTCCTTCCAAAAAGTTTATCTTTAAAAGATTAAAAACAAAAACAAAAAACTCCGAAGTATAACATGATAACCTGGAGCAATCAGGTTGATTTAAATATATAAATATGATACAAATATCTAAATATGGAGCAGATTTTTCTTGGTTAAAAAAATGAGGTTCTGGCCGGCCGTGGTGGCTCACGCCTGTAATCCCAGCACTTTGGGAGGCCAAGGCAGGTGGATCACTTGAGCTCAGAAGTTCGAGACTAGTGGGCCGGGCGCGGTGGCTCAAGCCTGTAATCCCAGCACTTTGGGAGGCCGAGACAGGCGGATCACGAGGTCAGGAGATCGAGACCATACTGGCTAACACGGTGAAACCCCGTCTCTACTAAAAAAAAATAGAAAAAACTAGCCGGGCGAGGTGGCGGGTGCCTGTAGTCCCAGCTACTCGGGAGGCTGAGGCAGCAGAATGGCGTAAACCTGGGAGGCGGAGCTTGCAGTGAGCTGAGATCCGGCCACTGCACTCCAGCCTGGGCGACAGAGCGAGACTCCGTCTCAAAAAAAAAAAAAAAAAAAAAGAGGTTCTACTTCCATTAATGGGAGAGTAGCATGTATCAGACCAACCATTCCACATTCCACAAGTAATGCTTATAAACTCTGAACAAAATATATGTATATATAAAATATGAAGGCATTGAGAAGGGACCAAAGTAGGCAGAAAATGGAAAGGAATCAAATTTAGAGGAAAAGAAAGACATTGGGTGAGTTTTCCCATTTCTTGTGACTGTTTACCTAAGGGTGGGCTCCAGCAAGCCTTGCACAGGGTAGCTAATGCTCACAGACTCATAATCATACAGGTTATGTATTAAGAGTCAGAGTTTGGAACAACCACAGCTGGAATGTAAGGGAGAAGATTCTAGAAAGGAGAGAGCCATAGAGGAGGAGCCCCAGTTTGTGAATATAAAATCTGCTTGAAAATCTGGCTGACTCCTGCACTATCCCTGTGAAGCCCATACATGGCTAAAAGAATGGAACAAAGATTTCAGCTACTGCCCAACATAGAGGGGGTAGAGTATGGATTTTGAGTTCTGCCAAGTTATCTGTCTACTAAAACAAAAATTAATACTCTTGAGAAGAACATAACAGAGTCCAGAGTTTCTCCAATTTATCATTCACTGACCATGTCCAGGATACAACCCCAAATTACTAGACATAAGAAGAAACAGGAAAATGCGAACAACACTCTAAGAAAAAGACAGTCACTAGAGACCAACCACAGAATGCTTCATATATTGTAATTAGCAAAGATTTTAAGGCAGTTATTTTAATTATACCTAAGGATGTAAAAGAAAACATAATTTAAATAAATAAACATATAGGAAATCTCAGCAGAGAAACAAACCGTAAAGAAATAACCAGGCTGGATGCAGTGGCTCATGCCTGTGATTCCCAGCACTTTGGGAGACTGGGGTGGGCAGATTGCTTAAGCTCACAAGTTTGAGACCAGACTGGGCAACGTGGCAAAACCCGTCTCTACTAAAAGTACAAAAAATTAGCTGGGCATGGTGGTGTGTGACTGTAGTCCCAGCTACTTGGGGGCTGAGGCAGGAGGATTTCTTGCACCCATAAAAGGCTGGGCACAGTGGCTCATGCCTGTAAATCCAGCACCTTGGGAGGCCAGGGCAGGCAGATCACTTGAGGCCAGGAGTTCAACACCAGACTGGCCTATATGGTGAAACCCCATCTCTACTAAAAATACAAAAATTAGCTGGGCGTGGTGGCACTGGCCTACATGATGAAACCCCGTCTCTACTAAAAATACAAAAATTAGCTGGGCATAGTGGCAGGCATGTGCAATTCTAGCTACTCAGAAGGCTGAGGCACAAGAATCGCTTGAACCCAGGACTTAGAGGTGACAGTGAGCCAAGATTATGCCACTGCACTGCAGCCTGGGTGACAGAGCAAGACTGTCTCAAAAAAAAAAAAAAAAAAAAAAAAAAAAAGAACCAAATGGAAATTATAGAACTAGATAATAAAGTATCTGATATTTAAAAATTCATTAGATAGGCTTAACTGCAGATTGGAGATAAAAGAAGAAAGAATTAGTACCCTTGAAAATAGATCAATGTAAGTTATCCAGTTTGAAAAAAGAAAACAGAGAAGAAAGCCTGGGAGAAAATGAGCAGAGTCCCAGTGACTTGTTAAACAATATTAAGAGGTTTAAATATGTGTAATTGGAGTCCCAGTAGAGAGAGAATGACCAAAAATTTAAAGAAGTAATGGCCAAAGCATTTCCGAATTTGGTGAAATATGTGATTTTGGCAAATTCTAAGCAGGATAAGTGCAAAGAGAACTACATCTAGGAAAATTGTAATGAAATTACTGAAAACGAAAGTAAAACAAATCTTTAAAAGAGCCAGAAAAAGCAGCACATTGTAGATAGGATAACAATGATACATAAACAGCTGACTTCTTACTAGAAGCCACAAGGTAATTAATCATATGTTTAAAGCGTGAAAAGGATAAAACTTAGAATTCTGTATCTATTTCATATCTAGTAAAAGTACATATGGTTGCCTACATATGATGTTTCAACTTGTAATTTTTTGACTTTACTACGGCTTTATTGGGTGGTAGTACGTGCATTTTTGACTTGTGATATTTTTTATTTGTCATGGGTTTACCATGGGTTAAATCCATCACAGATAAATTTATCATGGGTTTATAACTCCACGGTAAGTTGAGGAGCATCTGTATCTTGCATTTCACATATAGCAAAAATATCCCTAAGGAAATGCCAGTTAAAACAATGAGTTACTACTACAAATAGATGACACTAAATGCTGATGAGGATGTGAAGCCACAGGAACTTTCATTTATTGCTTGTAAGAATGTAAAATGGTAGAGCAACTTTGGAAGACAGTTTGGTGGTTTCTTTAAAGACTAAACATACTGTTACCATATGATCCAGCGATTGTACTTTTTGATATTTACCCAAAGGAGTTGAAAACTATGTTCACGCAAAAACATGCACAAAGATGTTTATTGCAGCTTTACTCATAACTGCTGAACACTGGAAGAAACCAAGAAGTCCCTTTGTAGGTGAATGGATAAAATGACTGTGAAATATCAACTATGAAATATTCAGTGCTAAAAAGAAATGAGCTATCAAGCCATATAAAGATATGGAGAAAACTTAAATGCATATTGCCAAGTGAAAGAAGCTAATCTGAAAAGGCTACATAATGTATGATTCCAACTATAGTATATGACATTCTGGAAAAGGCAAAAATACATAGGTGTAAAAAGATCAGTGGTTGCCAGGAATTAGGTGGGGAGGGAGAGATGAATAGGTAGAACACAGAGCATTTTTTAGGGCAGTGGAAATACTCTGTGTGATACTGTAATGGTAGATACATGTCATTATACCTTTGTCAAAACCTATAGAATGTACAACACCAACTGAATGCTAATGTAAACTGTGGACTGTAGGAGATAATAATGTATCAGTGTAAGTTCAGTAATTGTAACATATGTACCCATCTGGTGGGAGATGTTGATAATGGGGGAGTCTATGCATGTGTGGAGGTAGGAGGTATCTGGGAACTCTATCTTCTGTTCAATTTTGCTGTGAACTTAAACTTCTCTAAAACATAAAGTCTATTTTTAAAAATCCTTCAAGAATAAAAGGGAAATAAATTTATCATTTTAAGATAAATGAAAACTAAGAGAATACATTGTCAGTGGACCAGACCCACAACAAATGCTTAAAAAGTATTTAGTACTATGTGTCAAACAGTATCCTCCATGTTTTAGCTTGTGTTTCCCAAGGCCAATGATGAAACAAAATTTCAAGTGAGGTGGTTTATTTGGTAGGTGTTTTGCACTGAATTGTGTCCCCCCACCAATAAATTGAAGACCCAACCTCTAGTACCTCAAAATATAATCATATTTGAAGATTAGGTCTTTTAAAAGGTTACTAAATTAAAATGAGGTCCTTAGGGTGGGCCTTAATCCATTCTGACTGGTTTTCTTGAAAGAAGAGGAGTTTGGACACAGAAAGAGACACCCCAACACATGAGCACACAAAGAGATGACCACATGAAGACACAAGAAGGCAGCCATCTGTAAGTCAAGGAGGGAGGCCTCAGAAGGAACCAAGCCTGCCAACACTTTCATCTTGGACTTCCCAGCCTCTAGAACGGTGAGAAAATAAATGTCTGTTGTTTAAGCCACCCAGCCACCCAGTCTGTGGTTTTTGTTATGACAGCCCTAGCAAACTAATACAGTAGGTAATCTCAGGAAATGTGGTAGAGAAGTGGGAAAGGAAGAAAGGGAAAAAAGGGCAGCCAAGGTAAGATGTTATTACAGGTCAAGTGTCCCTAATCTGAAAATCTGAAATCCAAAATTCTCCAAAATCTCAAAGTTTTTCAGTGCCAATATGATGCCACAGGTGGAAAGTTCCAGACCTGACCTCAGGTGATGGGTGGCAGTCAAAATTTTGTTTCATGCACAAAATTATTTAAAATAGTGTATAAAATGGCCTTAAAGCTATATGTATAAGGCATATATGAAACATAAATGAATGTCATGTTTAGACTTGGGTCCTACATAATGAGATATCTTTGTCTCATTATGTTTATGCAAATATCCCTAAATTAAAAAAAAATCTGAATTCTGAATTTCTGGTCCTAAGCATTTTGGATAAGTGATACTCAACAGCATTGGAGTCAGGCAGATATGGGTTTATCCTCTTAGCTCTTTAGTTGTAAAATAGGAATAATACTGCCACTTTATGAGAATAAAATAACGTAGTCCATATAAAACTCTTAGCCATTATCTGACATATCTTAAGTACTCAATAAGCATCTTAAAAAAATCATTTAATTTCATGACAACTCTAAGATTACAGTAAATGATTATTTGTTTTAAAATATCTCCATTAATTAAAAAGATTACCATTTAAGTTGTGTTGGGAATCTTAATGGTATTATTTTGGTGTATTATGTTTAGTGCAATGGCTTAGTAAATACTTAATGTACTAAACACTTAAATATATAGCATACATTCAGTAATGATTCATTTATACACACTTTTGATCTTCCTATTCATGTGGCTGGGCTGTGCTCAAATTACATTCCCTTGTGTTCTGTATTTTCCTATTTCTGCAATCACACACTGTAAACTATAACACGTACATATTCTATTATGACGCATGTCAGGTGTTTTCTTCCTCTAAGTCCCAAGGTTTTTGGAAAGGGACTTTTGGTGAGTCATAGTCTCGGTCTCTTGTGGTGAAGTGTGTGACCTTATCATCTGCCTACCGCCTCTAAGCATTGTTTCTTGAAATAAGGCCACAGTTCCCTAAATGTGACTGCCTGCAGCTCCTTTGGTCTTGCTGTAGCTGCATTCCTGGAATTGCCCTTCATAGGTCTCCAGGGGCCTCCTGGGAACTGGAGAGCATTTTGTAATGGAGATGTCAGATACCTAAGTAAATTACCTTTAATTATGGAAAGCACAAAAGCTCAGAACAGAATTAGTGATCAAAATGGATTAATGGATTATCTTTCTATTAGTAATAATTAAGAGAAATACAAATTTAAATACAGAACTCCTACCTTCACATTTAAAAATACAATCTCAGACTGGGTGCAGTGGCTCACACCTGTAATCCCAGCTCTTTGAGAGGCCAAGGTAAGGGGATTGCTTGAGCTCAGGAGTTTGAGACCAGCCTGGTGAAACCCCGTCTCTACAAAAATTTAAAAAATTAGCCAGGCGTGGTGGTGCATGCCTGTAGTCCCAGCTACTTGGGAGGCTGAGATGGGAGAAATGCTTGAGCCTAGGGAGGTCGTACCACTGCACTCCAGGCTGGGTGACAGTGACCCTGTCTCAAAAATAAAAAATGAAAACAACTCTCAGATTGTGTAACTGAGTATGAGAAAGCCAATTTACTTTTTAAAAAGTTTATTCTTTAAGAAAATATTAAAAACACATTTGTAATGGTTTTATTGGATTATAAGCATGTTAAGAATTTTGCTGGTTTCAAGAAAAGAAAAAATCAGTTTGTGTGTATATTAAACCAATACTAGGAGTTGAGACATTAAAAAAAAGGATTTGATTTATAATGTTCACTCATTAATTGAACAGATATTTATTAACCACCCAATATCACCAGGCACTGGTCTAGCTGCTAAAGTTATAGCTGTGAATAAAAGAGACAGATGAAAAAAAAAATTAGTACCCTCACATTTGAAAAAAAATATTTCAATAAACAAAATATTTAGAAAAAATGGTGAAAGAATGATGAGCCAAAACAACTCTTTAAGTTCAGCGAATGTCAAAGAAGCAGTCAATCAAACCGCACATGATGAGTCAGGGATAGCCACATTATTTCCAATACAAAAGATTATTTACAAAAACAAAACAAAGTTAAAAATAGAAACAGGCTGGGTACAGTGGCTCATGTCTGTAATCCCAGCACTTTGCGAAGCCAAGATGGGCAGATCACTTGAGTTCAGGAGTTCGACACCAGCCTGGGCAACATGGCAAAACCCCATCTCTACCACAAATACAAAAATTAGCCAGGCACGGTGATGCACACCTGTGGTCCCAGCTACTAGGGAGGCTGAGGTGGGAGGATCATTTGAACATGGGAGGCAGAGGTTGCAGTGAGCCAAGACTGTGCCTCTGCACTCCAACTTGGTGACAGAATGAGACCCCATCTCAAAATAAATAAATAAATAAGAAAACAGAAACAAACACGCATTACAGACAGCTAAGAAAATTACCTTGAAAATGACAATAATGAGCAGAGTAGTCAATGTTAGCCATTTAAAATGTTAAACTTAATGTATCCACAAGTAATGCTAAACTAATCTATAAATCCATCAGATCCAGTGAGACAAGATTCCAGGGATAGAATAAAATAAAAGTTAAGATGAGAGAAAATGAAACAACCATCTGAATGCTCTGACAAGGTATATATCTTGATGAGGTCCCTTGGATGCTTGATAGGCCCTTACTATGTATTCAGAAATTCTATTTATTTTATTTTATTTTTATTTTATTTGCATTTTTTTATTCCTCCTGTAAACCTGAAATAAGGAATTCTATTTCTTTTGTTCAATAAGAGCAATCGTGTTCTGGCAGCTTGGGCCATATGAACTAAACTCAGAAGAGACCTAAATTGACAGAGCAGGAGCATTGCCATCTTGGAGGCGCAATGCCATTTTAAAGTTCCCCTTGATCAAATACCACCTAAATCCAAAGGGCATCAGCCTAATGGCTAAGGTCAGCATGACTATAAACCACAAATGACATTTCTGACCAGAAACATTCCAATCCTAAGATAAACCCCTCCCTGACCAGAGACATGCCATCCTTGATATAACCTCCCCTCCGGCTGGAGAGATGGCAGCCCCAAGATAATCTCCCCTCCAACAATCGACATCCAACCCTGCAATAAACTTCTCCTCCACACAGAAACATTCCAAGCCTGTGATAAGCTCTCTCATCCTAAAACCCTTAAATAGTCTGTAAGAGAGAGTACTCCTGACCAAAAATCGGCCAGAAGCCCCTCTCAGGTTTATTCTCCAAAATAAACCCATCTTTGACTGTTGAGCCGCTTTTTGTGTTTCTTTCCTCAAACTCTTAAACAAGCCAGACTGTTTATGTCACTTTATTCATTAATACAAAATCCTCATAGATATTCAGGAGACCTTCCTTCAGATAAAAAGGGACTTAGGGCTGGGCATGGTGGCTCATGTCTGTAATCCTGCACTTTGGGAGGCTGAGGTGGGCAGATCACTTGAGGCCAGGAGTTTGAGACCAGCTTGGCCAACATGGTGAAACCTGTCTCGACTAAAAATACAAAAAAATTAGCTAGGTGTTGTGGTATGCACCTGTAATCCCAGCTACTAGGGAGGCTGAGGCAGGAGAATCACTTGAACCCGGGAGTTAGAGGCTTTAGTGAGCCAAGATCATGCCATTGCACTCCAGCCTGGGCGAGAGAGCAAGACTATCAGAAAAAGAAAAAAAAAAAAAAAAAGGGGACTTGGATGAATTTAAGGAGGTCTTCATCTAGACTGTGGAAGAGCTGAAAGAATTATCCTGTGGAAAGCTGTTCATTTAAAACATGTATGCTGAGTACTTACTGTGTACCTAGCACTGTACTAAGTGCTGAGGATCCAGATTTGAATAAAATCAGTTCAAACCCTCAAAGAGCTCACAATTTGATGGGGCAACACTGAGGAATCATTATAATACATTAGGGGGGATGTAGGAGGCATTAGATAAACAGACGAAAAAGTGGTGATCTGGAGAATGAGTAATGGCTTCCTAAAGGTGATATTTTAGTTGAACTGTAAAGGACAGATAGTGGAAAAAATTCATTCAGGCCTCAGCAACCAATATTTACAAGGATATAGAGTAGGAAACAGCAAGTGTTACTATCAGTGATGTGTGAGGCCCTTTGGTTGTACTAATAGGAAATGACATCAGAAAGGAAGGCTGGAACTAGTTGTTTCAGAGCCATGGAGAGACAAGGAAAAGAACAATATGATCAAATTCACGTTTCAGAAGAATCCTTCTGGCAATGTTGTGGAGGACAGGGGAGCTATGGGAAGTAAGGGAAGGAAGATAGGAGGGCTGTTCCAATAGACCAGGCAAAAATTGATGAAAGTCTGAATTAAGTCCGTAGAAGTTCAAATCTGTGGGATTTTATCTGAACATAAGTGAGCGTTTAGCTAAAGAAAACCCATTTTGAAGGACAGCATTGGACATACACCAACAAATATTTTTGCGTGGATTCTCTTTCTTCTCAAAACCATCTGAACAATCAGCAAACTACTTGGTATGTTTCTCTCTTATTAGACATTAGATTTCTGTCTGCCTAGTGGTGTTCAGGAGATAACCTAAATCACTGACAAGATTTTCAGAGGGAATAGACTGTAATAATATTAAATCTACCTATTAAATACTGAAGTCTAACAATCACCTAACCAGGTAGTAGGAAACTGAGGTCTTTGATTGTACCAGGATTTCTCAAAAGTTCGGAACTGGTAAGGGAGTAAAATTAGATCATGCTGGTTCTTAAAAACTATGGAGAAGAAAATAGGGTTTCTTGCACAGTTAAGAGCTAGGTTTGCCAGGCACAGTAGCTCATGCTGGTAATCCTAGCATTTTGGGAGGCCGAGACAGGAGGATCTGTTAAGCACAGGAATTTGAGACCAGTCTGGGTAACATGGTCAGATCTTCCCTCTACGAAAAATAATGATAATAAAAAGAATGTCCTTCCTAAGCAGTCCGTGAAGCTTCCTTTTCTTTTTTCTTTCATTTTTGAGACAGGGTCTCCTTGCTCTGTTACCCAGGCCAGAGTGTTAGTGGTGCAACCATGGCTCACTTCAACTTTGACATCCGGCTCAAGAGATCCTCCCACCTCAGCCTTTCAAGTAGCTAGAACTATGGTCACACACCACCATGCCCAGCTCATTTTTGTAATGTTTGTAGAGATGGTGTTTCACCATGTTGCCCAGGCTGGTCTTGAACTCGTGAGCTCAAGCGATCTGCCCACCTCAGCCTCCTAACAGGTGTGAGCCACCATGCCCAGCCAATGAAGCTTTTTAAACTTTAACTTTAAAGTTCATATTCTAAAACACATGTGTTCATGAGGGCACTGAAATAGCTATATAGAAAACTACATAGTAAAAATTTTTATTTATTGACATTGTTTTTCAAAACTTCATCAATCTATAAGGTAAATGAATAATTTCTAAAGTTAGTATGTGGCTTATTTTATAATAAAAAGCTCTTGTTTTAAATTAAAACTAAAATTGGCCAGGTGCGGTGGCTCATGCCTGTAATCCCAGCAGTTTGGGAGGCCAAGGCAGGTGGACAGCTTGAGGCCAGGAGTTCGAGACCAGCCTGGCTAACATGGTGAAACCCTGTCTACTAAAAATACAAAAATACTCTGGGTGTGGTAATGCATGCTTGTAATCCAAGTTATTTCGGAGACAGAGGCAGGAGAATTGCTTGAACCCAGAAGACGGAGGTTGCAGTGAGCCGAGATCATGCCACTGCACTCCAGCTTGGGCGACAGGTAAAGACTCTGTCTCCAAAAAAAGAAAAATATAATAAAACTAAAATTATACACTGTTTACATTTTTAAATTCTAAAATCAGTGTGATTTATTTAAAACTCGGAAGCAGGCAAGGGAATAAACAGGAAGCTTTGCTTAATCTGTTAATAAGACCAAGTAAGTGGATGTAAACAATGTTAGTACTAAGCAAATATCTACATACTTGATACATGTGTCAAAGCCTTCTCTTTTGAGAGGAAACTTTCATTACTAGGAAAGAAACCCGGTGGAGGTTCTTGCTACTGCTGTGCAGTGTGTGTGGGGTAGCTGCCATTTTTCCCTTCTTCTTATTCTTTTTTTTTTTTTTGGATGGAGTTGCCCTCTTGTTGCCCAGGCTGGAGTACAATGATAAATGATGAGATCTGGTGTTACTGCAACCAGTGATCTCCTGCGTCAGCCACCTGAGCAGCTGGGATTACAGGCGCCCACCATCACGCCCAGCTAATTTTTGTATTTTTAGTAGAAACTGCGTTTCACCGTGTTGGCTGGGCTGTTCTCGAACTCCTGACCTCAGGTGATCCGCCCACCTCAGCCTCCCAAAGTGCTGGGATTACAGGCGTGAGCCACTGCATCCGGCCCATTTTTCCTTCTTCTAAACTTTGTCAAGCTTTCAAGCCCACAACGTGTACAAAGAAGGACTAAGTAATACTAGCTTTTCATAACTAAATAGTCCACAGAAATATGTTAATTAAAAGTTTAGACTGGAGCAAAAGGAAGATTGGAGAATTTTTAACACCTCAAAGTGACAACCATATAGGGGTTGGGAGCGACTGTTATTAACAAGTCCCAGAAACCAGCAGAGACTAAGAATGAATTGGAGCCAATTGGTCAAGAAAACAAAATGAGATTAAATCGTGATTTTAAAAAACTAAAGAGTAGTAAGGATACATACAAAAGTTTTTGTTTTCTAAATTTTATTCTAAGTTATCTTTAAAGCAGGGTTTTTAGACACAGCACCCCTTTTCATAACGAATATATTGTAATGCTCCCTGTACTGCCTTGAGGTGAAATTTACAGACAATATAACTTACCTACACACGTGATTTTTAAAAAGTTATAAGGCCTTGCTTGTAATATAGAAGATAAATAAAAGGGAGATACTCAACAGCAAAATAATATGTATTTTGATACGTAAGTGTTTGTACACAACCCCATTAAGGCATCATAAAGGAACCCAAAGCAGGGGATGTGGCAGGTGTGTTGCGTGGATGACCCAGGACGCAGAGCAGTGCTGCTGTCAGTTGGTAAATTCCAAATACAACGTGGTACAACAGGGTGCAAAATTCCTTCTGTTTAGACATTAGTCATATCCCTGGAAAATTCAGTGTATATTAAACTATACCTAAAATTATATATACATATATATGTGTAATAGTACAAGAGTGGTAAAGGAAGGAGTTGTAAAAAAAAAAAAAAAAAAAAGATTAACTGAAAGTCAGGACGCTTGATTTCTTTCTTTCTTTTTTTTTTTTTTGAGCTAGAGTCTTGCTTTGTTGCCCAGGCTGGACCAACAGCCTGTAATCCCAGCACTTTGGGAGGCTGAGGGAGGTGGATAACTTGAGGTCAGGAGTTCGAGACCAGCCTGGGCAACATGATGAAACCCCGTCTCTGCTAAAAATACAAAAATTAGCTGGGTGTGGTGGTGCTGTGCCTGTAGTAACAGCTGCTTGGGAGGCTGAGGTGGGAGAATCACTTCAACCCGGGAGGCGGAGATTGCAGTGAGCCAAGATCATACTACTGCACTCCAGTCTGGGCCACAGAGTGAGATTCCATCTGAAAAAAAGAAAAAAAGAAAGAAAGAAAGAAAAAAAAAAACCACTCTTTCCAGGTTTTAGGCTGGTGGTGAACCCATGACCTACAGCTGTGGAGAGAAACGCCTTTGTATTTCGCTTGAGCTTTAGCGTTCCCACAGGGCTTGCACGGCTATCATCTCATCCATAAGATGACTACTCCAAGGCAACGTAAGCAAAGTGTTTATCCCAGTCCCTGGAACATACAAAGCCCTCAAGAAATGATAGTTATCAGCGGGCGCGGTGGCTCACACCTGTAATCCCAGCACTTTGGGAGGCCGAGGCGGGCGGATCACGAGGTCAGGAGATCGAGACCATTCTGGCTAACACAGTGAAACCCCGTCTCTACTAAAAATACAAAAAAATTAGCTGGGTGTGGTGGCGGGCACCTGTAGTTCCAGCTACTCGGGAGGCTGAGGCAGGAGAATGGCGTGAACCTGGGAGGCGGAGCTTGCAGTGAGCCGAGATCGCGCCACTGCACTCCAGCCTGGGTGACAGAGCGAGACTCCGTCTCAAAAAAAAAAAAAAAAAAAAAAAGGAAATGATAGTTATCATTACTGGTCAGGCGTGGTGGCTCACGCCTGTAGTCACAGCACTTTGGGAGGTCGAGGCTGGCAGATCATGAGGTCAGGAGATCAAGACCATCCTGGCTAACACGGTGAAACCCCATCTCTACTAAAAATACAAAAAACTTACAGGGCGTGGTGGCAGGTGCCTGTAGTTCTAGCTACTCGGGAAGCTGAGGCAGAAGAATTGCTTGAACCTGGGAGGCAGAGCTTGCAGTGAGCAGAGATCGCCACTGCACTCCAGCCTGGATGACAGAGCGAGACTCTGTCTCAAAAAAAAAAAAAAAAAAAAAAAAAGGAAAAGAAAAGAAATGGTAGTTATCATTACCGACATAGACTGATACCTAGGATATATATATTTCTTTGAGATAGGGTCTTGCTCTGTCACCCAGGCTGGAGTGTGGTGGTGCGATCATGGCTCACTGCAGCCTTGACCAGCCTTGACCTCCAAGGTTACAGCGATCCTTCCACCTTGGCTTCCCAAGTGGCTGGGACCCCAGGTGCACACCACCACGCCTAATTTTTGTATTTTTGGTAGAGACGAGGTTTTGCTATCTTGCCCAGGCTGGTCTCGAACTTCTGAGCTCAAGCGATCCACCTGCCTTGGCCTCCCAAAGTGCTGGGATTACAGGTGTGAGCCACCGCTCCCAGCAAGATATATATTTTAAGTGAAAAGAGCAGGCAGCTTTTGTACATTTGGTATGATTTCATTTCAGTAGGAACTTTTTGTCCACCAATGTATCTATTCCTCCTGAAGATAGTAGGTATTTAATAAATATCTGTTGAAGAAATACATTTCTATAAAAGGAAATTGTGCCATTTGCTAGTCTGCACACAGAAAAAATCTGGAAGAATCTGGAGGAGTAGTGTATGAGCTTGCCAGGGCTGCAATAACAAGGTACCACAGACCGGGTGGGTTGAACAGACATTTATTTTCCCCCAGTTCTGGAGGCGAGAAGTCCAAGATCAAGGTGTCAGCTGGTTTGTTTTTATCTGAGGCCTCTCTCCTTGGCTTGCAGATGGCCACTTTCCCTGTGTTCTCACGTGGTGTTTTCCTCCGTATATGAGCATCCCTGGTATTTGTGTGTCCAAATTTCGTCTTCTTGTAAGGATACTGGTCAGACTGGGTTAGGGCACACTCCTATCTCCAAATACAGTCACCTACTGAGGTACTGAGGACTGGGGCTTCAACATGGATTTTGAGGGGACACAATTCAGTCCATAAAAGGTGGGATTATGAAATATTCATTTTTCCTAAATAATATTTTCTACAATGTTTCTGAATATCTAAATATTTTACTAGGAGCCTATATGGCAGACATACCTGATAATAATAACTGAAGCATAGCCTGAGAATGACTCTATGGCCTAAGAAGAACGGGTTGGTCAGAGTCTCCACCTAAGAAATTGGGAGTGGCCAACCTGGAGATTCACTCCTTATCTATGAAAGACCTTTGAACCTCTGGGCCATTCCCTGTAATGCAGGACATGCAAGGAACTGAGGCCCTTTGTTTTGGGTTAAATGGAGGTTGCTAGGTAGAGGTTGCTAGGTGGAGGCTACTAGGTGGAGGTGCTAAGTGAAGATGCTATATAAATTGCATGGTTTTTTTTGTTGTTGTTGAGATGGGGTCTTACTTTGTTGCCCATGCTGGTCTCAAACTCCTGGCCTCAAACGATCCTCCCAACCTGGCCTCCCATAGTGTTGGGATTGCTGGCCAGAGTCACCATGCCTGGCCAAACTACATGCTTGTTACAAATGATAGCAGTCTTCCTGTCCAGCCCACTGCCACTGGACCACCCCTGTATGTAAGTCCTCAATAAACTCTATATCTTGTTTGCTGGCACCAGGTCTCTTCTTTGGCCTCTTGGACACAGTGCCATCCCTACAGGAGTTAATAGGGGTCAGTACAATAGACCCTAATTATTTTATAATATGGAAAGGCAATAAATTAGAATAAGGCAAAAATACTGTGTTTATATTTAAAATATAGTTAGATTATAGGCTTTGATACTTATAAACAGATTTTTCATTTATAAGAACATCTCCTGGGGCATTTGAAAGTCATGAAGGATGGAGGGCAATTCTTTTTGTTCACTATTGACCCGGACACTGCAAGACATACAGCATCTCCTCCCCATAACCATTGCTAGTAGTACTCCCTTTTCATCCCTCTGGCAAACAAAAAATATGCCCTGAGAGTTTCCGAAAACTCTCTTATTGATAACAACCACTTTAAAGTATAATTTTATATGAACTTTGCAAATGTTTAAAACATTTTCTTCTTTTCCCTCCTTCCTTAGTTTTCTTTTAAAGTAATAATGGAGTGGGGGGCGGTGAGGAGAAATCATGCTAATTACCTTTAGTTCTGCCAGCGGGAAGCTTGACTGTGTCTGAGTCATGGCAGAGTTTCATGATGGCTGTTGTGTAAAGACAGTTAAACCTCTTGTAGCTTATTCAAATTCTTGCAGTTTATTCAAATTGCAGGTATGATGCTCAGGAGAAAATATGATAATAATACTAACGTCTAGTGAGTTCTGAACATGTAGCAGGCACTGTCCTAAGTGCTCCACATATGCAGATTCTTTACAAAAACCCCAGAAGGTAGGTTCTATTATCTGACAGATGAAGAAACAGGCACAGGAAAGTGAACTGACCTGTAAATGATGAAGCTGTGCTTCAAAGCAATCACCAAGCAAGTGCTTTATGTACATTATTGCATGTAATCCCCACAGAAACAATGACATCACTGCCATTACCTCCATTTTATAGATCTTACACATTTGGAAAGTAGGAGGCTCAAATCTCCTGGGAAATACATGGCGTATATGCACACTGTTTATTAACATGTACAAAATAATGGCAAACAAGGCCAAAGTTATTGCCACAATCAAATCAATGTGGAGAACCAAATAAATTCTGTAAATATCATATTCTCTTTCAAATCTATTTAAGTTAAAGATCAGTCACTTCTCATATAATTTTCTGAGGTTCTGCCTGAGTATCTTACTGGATATTGTGGAGAAGTGACTTATAAGTATGATATTCATTTTCCCCTAGAGTTAATAAAAAATCACTCAATTAGGCTAAGAGTTGTCCCAGTTTTGAAAACTGGTCTTTCTCTTTTAAAACAGAAGCAATATTGTGACAAATGCAATAAAGAACTTTACTTTCATTTTGTTAAGAGCAGGCAGTCCCAGAGTTTTATCTGCAAAATATACATTTTTGTATAATATGTTCACATGGATACATAACATTTTATATGACTTTCACTTAAAAATATAACATTTTCCTTGTTTCTGTAGTTCTCATAATGATAAATTGTAATGGGCGCACAACATTTTTTTGAGTGGATGTTAAATTTACTCAATTTTTTAAATTGTTGATCATTTGGGTTATTCTAATTTTTCTCTACTCTAGATTGAATGCAGCAACAAAGAGCTTTGTGCTGAAAGTTTTTAAAATCACCTTTATAATTCCTTTAACTAAATTCCTAGAAGTGGGATTTTTAGGTAAGTGTATGTAAATGACTTTGATTTGATACATCTTCTGCTATACTAAATCAAAAGCTATACTCATCTTCGGCATCTTTCTTTGTCAGCTTCTCCACTTCATTCTTTCCATCAGCTGAACACCATCTGTCAATGGCCACTTACTTTGCCTGACTTTCTCAAGTTGTCCCTGGTTACTTCCTTGGAGACAAAAGCAACCTGTGATGAGGTCAGAAGTATCATGTTCACACTAAAGAGGCAAGGCCTCTGATGAGTAGCTGAGTGAAATCCCATCTCTGACCTCAGTGCTTCTGCTACCTTTCATGAAGGCCATCCTTTGTTCCAGCACACTGCCAGAAATAAAAATTCTCTCTAAGCTGACAAATGGAGTGGGTCATAAGTGAACACTGTGACAGATTTCAGACATCATACAGACCTCATATTGGCCTAAAAGATAAAAATCACAGACAATATATCATTTGGCAGCTTGAATGACAAAACAATGTGATTTTAAATGAAAATACTTTTAATTTGCTCCTACAAATGAATTAATGAGTTTTCCTTCTACAATCAATTCTATTTGCTGTGATTTCTAAACAGCTGATAGATTAAAATTATATGATTAGTTAAAATAACTATTTTTTGTTAAATTTTTTTTTGGCTGGGCATGGTGGCTCATGCCTATAATTCAAGCACTTTGGGAGGCCGAGGGAGGAGGATCGCTTGAGCCCAGGAGTTCTAGACTAGCCTAGGCAACATAGTGAGGCCCTATCTCAACAATAACAACAACAAAAGCAACAATAACGAAATTAGCCAGGCATGGTGTAGTCCTATCAATAGTCTGATCTTTCCAGAAAGAATATCACCAAAGTACTAATCAGAACTACCTACAGATTCAGTTCTCAGAAGCTGGTGTAGTGCCTGTAGTCCCAGCTACTTGGGAGGCTGAGGCAGGGGGATTGCTTGAGCCCAGGAGATTGAGGCTGCCATGAGCAGGAATTGTACCATTGCACTCCAGCCTGAGTGACAGAGTGAGACTCCATCTCTTAAAAGAAAAGAAAAAGAAAATTAACTTTTACTTTTTAAAAAGTTATTTTTATGGTTATTTTCTTGTTTTTTCTTTTTTCTGAGACTGGGTCTCACTCTTGTCCATGCTGGAGTACAGTGGCAGGATCATGGCTCACTGCAGCCTTGAACTCTTGGGCTCAAGCCATCCTCCTGCCTCAGCCTTCCAAGTAGCTGGGACCACAGGTGTGTGCTACCATGCCCAGCTAATTTTGTATTTTTTTGTAGAGATGGGGGTCTCCCTATGTTTCCCAGGCTGGTCTCGAACTCTTGGGTTCAAGCAATCCACCTGTCTCAGCCTCCCAAAGTGCCGGGATTATAGGCATGAGCCACCATGCCAGGGTGGTTAGTTGTTAATAAGCAAATAATTTGCTGTTCTATGGTACAATTTTTAATTACAAGTTAGAGAGTTTTTGGTTATTTCAGAATCTGATTTTGGAAGAAAGATGTTGTGCAATGCCTCCAAATAAGAAAAAGAAGATATTTTATTTTCAGGTTATTTACAGTATATCCTCATTTCAGTCATTTTGCTTTATTGGGAAAAGCTATCATTATACTATTGTCAAATCACTCATATTTCATTATTACGAGAGATTTGACAACTCATTTGTTTTGTGTTTAAAAAACTATCTAGAACTGTATACTTCTTTTATAAATAACAAAGCCATGTTACACAGATAACGAGGATTAGGTCATTAATAAGGAAACAGGCTTAACTGTTCTAGAGTTGTATTTGATGAGAGGAAAATCTTCCTGGTTGTCCATTTGTTGACTAAAAAGAGAAGGTTGTGATATATTTGAGTAGGTTAACAAAGTTGTTGTCTCTCCCTATGGTTACATCCTGAAAAGTTGTGTTTGTGTGTATGAGAGAGACAGCTGAAGAGTGAGACCAAGAGATGAACTGAAAGTGTTGTTTGAAACAGTTTAGCGGCCGGGCGCGGTGGCTCAAGCCTGTAATCCCAGCACTTTGGGAGGCCGAGACGGGCGGATCACGAGGTCAGGAGATCGAGACCATCCTGGCTAACATGGTGAAACCCCGTCTCTACTAAAAATACAAAAAACTAGCCGGGCGAGGTGGCGGGCGCCTGTAGTCCCAGCTACTCCGGAGGCTGAGGCAGGAGAATGGCGTGAACCCGGGAGGCGGAGCTTGCAGTGAGCTGAGACCCGGCCACTGCACTCCAGCCTGGGCGACAGAGCGAGACTCCGTCTCAAAAAAAAAAAAAAAAAAAAAAGAAACAGTTTAGGTGCAGTCCTGCTTGCAAGTAGAGACGCTTCCTGCAGGTAAGATTAGATTTTTACATGACTTCTGATTGAAGGCTGCATGCTTTGGGTTCTAGGTGTTTACTTTTAGGCCTCAGAGCTTTGGAAAAAAGGTGCTTTTTTCTTTTGAACAGGTTTTCTTACTGATTGCTTATTTTGATTTAGAAAAATTCTCAACCTAGAATTTAAACAAGAACAGGAGGATCCTGATTTCATATTTGTTGACATACCCCAAAAGCCCTCCTCATCCACTCAACTACACAAATGGCTCAATCTGTCTGGTATAGCTTCAGGGATAATCACTAGCTTCTTGTACTTGGGACTATGAGGTCTAAGCAAAGGGCACATCACCAAGGAATGAAATACGGACTAGTTTATCAGGTGCACCAGCACCACCTAGTGGTCTTGAACTAACTCAACAGCTTCTTCGAAAGAAACAGGATCCGAAGGTCCAAGGCCTCTCTCAGTGGTGAGTTGCATACACACGCATGAAAGCACCAGGATTCAATTTCCGAAGAACTCAATCTGTAGGTACTTCTGATTAGTACTTTGATCTTCTTTTTGGAAAGAGCAGACTATTTATAGGGCAAGAAAACGGAGTGTTACACACTGAGGACTCTTGGCTCTTTCTGGCAGATCTGTAGCAATATGCACATATGTAAGAGGTGAGCTAACACCCTTCTTTTGAGTTGAATAGGAATATGTAAAAGCTAGACACATCATCACAAAATGAGTGACATACAGTATCTTCCCGTTTGGAGGGTAGAAAGTCTAAGAAGTCTGAGGAGAATTTAGTTTCTCCTTTAGTGTATGTGCTAAACCACTTTCTACATAATATTCTCCCCTCCCAGTAGGCAATGGACCTTCTCTTTTTCTACATGTATAGCAAACAAATTTCTGGTAAATTTTTCGTTCCTTATAACTGTTGGTTATTATACTTTTTTTTTGTTTTTTTAGACACAGGGTCTCACTCTGTTGCCTAGGCTAGAGTGCAGTGGTGCAATCACAGCTCACTGCAGCCTCAACCTCCTGGGCTTAGGTGATCCTCCCACCTCAGCCTCCTTGGTGGCTGGGACTACAGGTGCATGCCACCATGCCTGGCTATTATTATTATTAATTTTTTTTTTTGGTAGAGATAGGCTTTTGCCATGTTGCCTGGGCTGGTCTGGTCTCAAACTCCTGGGCTCAAATCATCCTCCCACCTTAGCCTCCCAAAGTGCTGGGATTGTAGGCGTGAGCTATATACACATAGCTTGGCTATTATATACATTTTTAAAATAAACATAATACTTGCTGACTGGGAAAGACTTGAAAAATGCAGAAAAGTAGGTTTTTTTGTTTTTTTTTTTAAGACAGAGTCTCACTCTGTTGTCCAGGCTGGAGTGCAGTGGCGCAGTCTTGGCTGACTACACCCCCACCTCCTGGGTTCAAGCGATTCTCCTGCCTCAGCCTCCTGAGTAGCTGGGATTACAGGCACCTGCCACCATACCTGACTAATTTTTGTATTTTTAGTAGAGATGGGTTTTTGCCATGTTGGCCAGGCTGGTCTCAAACTCCTGACCTCAAGTGATTCACCCGCCTCGGCCTCCCACAGAAAAGTAGAAATTAACAGCAAAGGAAACACATAGCTCACAGTTCCCCTTCTAAACACAGTCACTGCTACTGTGTTATTATTTAGTAAGCATCTACCCTGAGTACACACTCTGGAAGCAGGCTTGCCTTGGTTTAAATCTCAAGTGGGCCATTTAGTAGCTATGAACTGGACAAGTTACTTAGCCTTCTTGGTGCCTCGATGTCTTCATCTCTAGGATGGGCATAATAATAGCTCTGCAGGAGAGGGCTATTACGAGGATTAAAGAAATTAATATATATAAAGCTTTTAGAATATACTGCCTATATGTAGTAAACACTATCTGCCTTAGCCATTACTTTCCCTCTCCTCTTCCTCCAGCTCCTTGCTGTTATTAGAACTATGCACCAGGGAACCTGCTAGAAACTAGCATCTTGGTTTGTTTTCACCTAGCTTTTGCCTTTGCGTAGTTTCTTTCTGTCCTTTCTTTCTTAGTAGCTGAAACTATACTTAAACATAATTTTGTATCTTTTACAATTTTTTATATTGTAATATTATTCATTGTAAAATTTGTAATGACTGGTAAATGCTATTATCTTAATGTAACTATTTAGCCTGGTGTAAGATAATGACAGTTGGGATATGTGAATTTTTATGCAAATGAAGATAAACACTTTTTAAAAAGGCAAACATAAGGCAGGTGTGGTGGCTCATGCCTGTAATCCCAGCACTTTGGGAGGCCAAGGCGGGTGGATCACCTGAGGTCAGGAGTTCGAGACCAGCCTGGCCAACATGATGAAACCCCATCTCTACTAAAATTATAAAAAATTAGTTGGGTGTGGTGGTGGGCCCCTGTAATCCCAGCTGAAGCAGGAGAATTGCTTAAACCCAGGAGGTGGAGGTTGTAGTGAGCTGAGATTGCGCCATTGCACTCCAGCTTCGACAACAAGAGTGAAACTCCATCTCAAAAAAAAAAAAAAAAAAAAAAAAAAAAAGCAAACATAAGGTTTACAAAAGACTGTAACATGATGTATTTTGGAATCCTGTTTCTGGTTATATTTCCATGTTGGCTAGTAGATTCATTTTTTTTTTCTCTTATCAAGCACCACCTATGCATCTATGTAGAGGGCATGATGCTGAATGCTGGCAATATAACTGGGAAATAAGGGATTTTCCTGGAGAAATGTGAAGAGGCACTCAAATGATGCAGGTGAAACATTGGGAAGAGCAATCAGCTCTGCCTGATGAAGCTGAAATTTAAGCTGGTATTGGAGGGTGACTGGAATTTGCTGGGAAAGGACGTGGAATAAAGTATTCTAGGCAGAAGAGTCAGCAATGAGTAAAAATCAAAGTTGGGAGTAAGCCTAGTGTGTCCATAAAGCATTGTAGTAATGCCTGTAAAGAAGTGTAGTGTGCATGGTGGGGTGGAAAGAGGCAGGTGGGAAAAGACTGACAACACTTCTTTTGAGCCCAACACTTCAACAGGTTTGGGCCCAGACCTGGAAAAAAAAAAAAAAAAAAGGAATAAATCCAGGTTTTAAGTCAGGGAGGTAAACAGTTTTGGGAAGATAACATGGGTAAGGGAGAGAATGGACAGGAAGACAGCTAGATTGTAGGTACTGACATTAGTGATGAGGCTGGTACACAAATTAATTAAAATCTAAGTGATTAGAATGAAAGGAGGCCAGACTCAAACTGTTTGAAAGATGTAAAGCAACTCAATTGGAAGTAGTTGATGGCAAAGGAAAGGCAGAGGAAGAGTTAAAGGTTTCCAGCTACGGATGAACAGGGATGACATTAATGGGTGAGACCATCTAGTCAGAGTATAAAAACAAAGAGGTCCAACAGTGAAAACTCTGGGGAATCCCTACATCTAAGCAGCAGTCAGAGTCGGGGAGAGTTAGCAAAATGACAGGGAATAGTAATAAGCAGGACAAGAAAAAGGGTTGCTGGAGAAGGCAAGGAGAAGGGATTGTATGTATAATCAGTAGATGGTTCATGTCCAATGATGGAGAGGAGACAAATGGTAGGACTGAAAACAAGTCAGTGATGGGCAGTTGTGTGACTTTAGCAAAAAGTAGTTTAAAGCTGGAGAGTGCATAAGGGGTTAAGAATCTGAGACAGTGATGAAAGACTCCTACTCCAGCATGTTTGTTCAGAAAAGGCATTAAGTAGGGGCAGAAGCAAGAAAGGCAACTATGGTGGTAAAATATCTTCATGACAGAGATTTGGGAATTTCTGTAGAACAAGAAGCCTGCTCGGTGGATCACTTCCTGTACACACACACACATACACACACATCCCTACACCCACACCCACACACACACTCTCTCTCTCTGTCTCTCTTTCTCCTGTGTCTTAGACTGGAACCTTAGTTCTAAGAACAAAACTCTAACCTTAGTTGGAAGAGGGTAAGAATCACAGCTTAGACTTGGCTGAGGCTTTTATTTTGGTTTCCCACAAAGCAGTTAATAAGCAGTGTAAAGGATATATATTAGGTAAGGACACAGGTACGTGTATTCAGCTGCCTGCTCCCTCTACATATCACATTTTTGGTGGTGTCAACAGTTCTAGTAACTGAAATGTCAGAAAAGTGTGGTGCTGTGGGCTTCCTTACCACCCTTTTTAAAAACCTCAGATACATCAGCACCTGGAAATAACTTATTTTAGATGAAATTTGTTTCTAAGGAAGCCACACCACTCAGTTTAATGTCTGGGTTCTGGGCCTTGAAACTCTGGCTGTGCCAGCTCTGGGGCAATCTTGCTTTACCATTTTTCATTTATGCTTATGCAGGGTCTTCTCATGGGAAGACCTGGCAGGCCTACAACATGTGAGGCAAGGCAAGAAACCCAAGGCAAGTAAGCTTTCTTTGCCTTCATTCTTGGTTCTAGTACAAAGGCTCATGTTCATGGAACACAGGTAGAATGAGCATGCCATTAACATTCCTCTGCAGTCCAGTAACTTCTGTATTTCATATTTTCAGAGATAGGGTATTGCTCTGTTACCCAGGCTGAAGTAGAGTGTGGCGATCTTGGCTCACGGCTGCCTCAACCTCCTGCACTCAAATGATCCTCCTAGCTCAGCTTCCCAAGGAGCTAAGACTACAGGGACTTAACACCATGCCTGTCGGTTTTTTTTTTTTTTTTTTTTTGAGACAGAGTCTTGCTCTGTCACCAGGTTGAAGTGTAGCAGCGCAATCTCAGCTCACTGCAACCTCCACCTCCTGGGCTCAAGCAATCCTTGTGCCTCAGCCTCCCCGGTAGCTGGAATTACAGGCATATGCCACCATGCCTGGCTCAGTTTTCGTATTTTAGTAGAGACGGGGTTTCACCATGTTGCCCAGGTGGGTCTCGAACTCCTGAGCTCAGGCAATCCACCTGCCTTGGCCTCACAGTGTTAGGCTTACAGGTGTGAGCCACTGCACCCAGCGGATTTTCTTCATTTTACTAGAGACAAGGTCTCACTATGTTGCCCAGTCTGGTCTTGAACTCGGATTCAAGTGATCCTCCTGCCTTCACCTCCCAAAGTGTTGAGATTACAGGTGTGAGCCACTGTGCCCGGCCACTTCTGTACTTTTAAAAAGGCCAAACAAGTTCAAGAGATGTTTTCAACCCAATAGTCTCAACTAGCTAATTATCCTGATTTCATTTTCTATGAAAATCTGTACAAATACACCATATGTGGCCAATGGTGGCAAGGGGTGTTATCTTCAGGGAATCTTATCAGGAAAAGCTTAGATAAAAATCTCAAGATTTACCACACTCATGACATTTTTACTTAGGGTGGCCTTGAGATGCATCATTAGAGGTAAGTATTTCATATCTATATGCACGGCACAGCAACATTAAGACTTTAGGGGCTGCTTATAATACCCATATTCCATGTGGAGTGGAGATTTTGGCTGTGTCCATAAACATGGAAAGATACATATAACTAGACAAACTAGTAAATCTCTGAAACAGTCTTTACATCTGGAGAGAGAGAAGAACTTTTTTTAGCCAGCTGTCAAATGGCACTGGTATCTTCAGTGGGTTTTAATAAATCCTGAAACTTAATATGGCTTTCTGATTTCAAATTTGTTGCTTCCATTTCTTAATGTTCTTCTGTGAACTTTGAGGAGGGTCATAAGATCACAGTAATACATTTTTAATCTCTTGAAAAGATATACTTTGTCAGATTCTTCATCTCAATATGCCTGTCTTTCAGCTTAGACGGTAGGTATAAATAGGGGCAAAAGAGCAATTAAGGCTACCAATGAGGGACAATTATTTCGGTGCCTTCGAAGTCAGGTATCTCATATAAACTTGTGTTTCAGGTGAATAAAAGTGATGAGAAATCCTCTCCTGATTCTGATATGCTTAGGTCCTGGAGCAAAAATTTGAATCTAATTTTGTCCATGCTAGACTAAGAATATCGGTTCAAGGTAATATAGAAGTCAGTGGTTTCAGTGTTTTACTCCTATGTGAATATGAAAAATACTGCAGTTTAAAATAATCTGGCCCATTGTTAGGCAACATTATTAATTCCTTACTACTTAGAAAAACTAGCTATTTTCCTTAAACTTTAGCATAAAATATATTTTCTGTATTTTTCACAAAACTGAATGTCCTTACTTTTAATTAACACAAAACCAGAACATTTTAGTATTTTGCTGTTAATCATTTAATCAACAGCATAAACATTGCTTCAGTTTCTCACAGTCTCTTGATTTCAATATATATCTACATATATGTGTGTGTGTGTGTGTGTGTATATATATATGTCTGTCTATATTTATGTTAACTATTAGGTTATTTTTATAACTTTGGTTTGGTAAGGTCCTGACCACCCAATAGTGACAGGAGGTAGAAGAAGGGATAGGTCCTTCTAAATATGTTTAATTCTTGTTCACTTTTGCTAATGAGTCTGAAAACAATTCATTTTGACCACAAGTTTGGAAATGTCAATGACAATGGAAATTTCTGACCATATCTTAAACTACATAAAAATTACCAGTGACAAAGAAAAAAGGCTTATATTACATTTAATAGTGTTAATTTTGAAGACAATAGTGTTAATTTCAAACTTCCATAAAGGATAACCCTACTGTTGAGGTGTTTGATGCAGAAACCAGTACAAATTTCGATTGTTAGGAAACCAAATGTTCTGAACATTATTTTCGTTAGAAAAGGGAAGATAATTTTATAGTTGTTTGAGGTGTTGTAATACATCTACTGATAGGCCCAGCTGTTTAACTAAACCGGCTGTCTGTTCCAAAATCCACGTGGGGCTTGGGTTTTCTGAATGTGCATGCTCCTGCGTTCTACAACATTCTAAATATGAACAATCTATCCCACTATGGCTCTTGCTACAGTTTTTGTTAAACTCAGCATTATTTTCACAGAGTCTTTCATCTTTAGCTTCATCAATCTTTTTCTCAGCTGGAACTACATGACAAATGTCCATATCCTCAATGGAGTCCAATAAATCTACAACATGGGACGGTGGAGTGATTGATTTCAGATGTTTGAGCACATACTCTTCACACTGGCCAACTGCATCCAGAAGATTGTTTATTTTATTGATCAAAGTTGAATTATTATTATGAAGGTGACACCAGGAGAGCAAAGCACTAAACAAAAATATAAACAAGGGTTAAATAGCAAAATAGGACTTAAAAATATAAGACTGTTTATCAATTGGACTTAATCATAAATCTGTTTATAATTCATAACCCCTCTTTCACAACTCTATATACACTTTTCCTGATTTTATACTTTTCTCTTATGACTATGTAATATCTGTTGAAGATGAATACAACTCCAAGAAACAAAAATTAGTTTCTTCTTTAAGGACATTAAACAGCTTCTAAACTAGCAATTCTCAATCATGGATGCACATTAGAAACACCTGAAGAGCTCTGCAACCTATCAGGGCCCAGATTATACTCCAGACCAATTAAATCAGAATCTCTGGGGGTATCTTTTTTTTAAAGTTTCAGAGTTTATTTCAAGATGCAACCAAAGTTGAAAACCATTGTTCTAAGCATATAGTTGCTTGCCATCAAGAATGAAGGTTAGAGAAAAAAAGTTTTAAAGAGACTTCACTTTCCTGGGCTTATGTCACAGAGTAGACATTGTTTGCTGAACTACTAACAATTTCTTTGAAAAAGGTAAAAATGCTTCCAGTCCTAACAGATTTAATATCAGCCATGTCATAAAATAATGGTTATGAAAAGTATTTAAAAATAGAATCCACTGATAGAAAAGATTCAGCAGTAGCTTTCTAAGGTTATATAACATTAACTTGATGATGTGAATATTCACATTGACTATTTTCCTACTGTAGCAGACTAAATTCTGGTTCCTAATGTTGGATTTTCTAAAACGCCAAACACAATAAATTTTTCGGTTTTGTTTTGTTAACTTTTATCATCTACTCTTCTTTAAAATGAGTGCTTCTTTGAAGCATTTTTTTTTTCTCTACCAAGAGCAGTTTAAAGGGTATAAAACAAGGGTGTCCAATCTTTTGGTTTCCCTGGGCCTCACTGGAAGAACTGTCTTGTGCCACAGATAACATACACTAACACTAATGATAGCTAATGACTCAAAAAGAAAAAGAAAATAATCATGAAAAAAATCTCATAATGCTCATAATGTTTTAAGAAAGTTTATGAATTTGTGTTGGGCCATATTCAAAGCTGTCCTGGGCCACATGTGATATGCCGGCCACTGGTTGGACAAGCTTGGTATAAAGCATCAAAGAGGACAAGGCTGCTAGGCTCCTGGCTCTGTGTATCATTTGACCACTTGGCTCTGATATATGCCATTATTGCAATGGTATCCTGACAAGTATTCAATGTTCAGGACTAAAGTAAATGAAATCAATTTTCTCTTAATTACCAACTATTTTCATTATGTACTTCTAGTCTAGAGGTCTGTCATATTGTGTGGAAGTATTAAAAGTTTTATTCAAAATCTGAAGACCTTTTAATGAGATAGATAATTGTTCAGGTAGCAGAAGTATACATCTTCTTACCATTTCTTTGCACGAAAGGACAATATGTAGTTCACATATTAAAGTGGATGAGCTGATAACGATTTTGACTTTTTGAAGGCAATATAATTCTATGTTCTGTGACACACTTTAGCATATTTAGCACAAGGAAAAGCACTTCAGTTTAAACACTTTATTTTTACAGAAACATCCTCCGGTAGTATTGAGGTTAAAATGATCCAGGATTTAGACTTTAAAAATTACCTTAATGTTCCTCGGAGTCGTCCATAGTTTAAAATGACTTCTGCGCCTTCCTTATAACCTTGATTGAAGCCCTGTTGAAGAGTAACTGCTTTTCCAGCATCTATTCCATCTCTATAACCTTCCTAAAAATAAGTAATGGAGAACTGCAGCTGTAACTAACACCGAGTATACCACATGTAGGCTTTTCTAGAAAAGTACAGAACCAATTTAGAAAGCTGATGAGTTAGGCCTTTACTGTGTTACTGACCATAATATGGCATAACAATATAACTAAAGCAGACTATGCTTCTCATAAGTTTATTATTGGTTTATCATTACTTATCCACTTTTGAAGTCTAGAGTTACTGGGCAATTTTCAAAACACTGATAATCACAGTTTTTAAAAAACTTAGTATTGGGCCTCCACTTTTGCTGTGAGGTGGGCAAGTGGCAGACATGGCACCTTCCAGGAGTCTTGTAGTTCCCCTGGCAGTCCTGGTACTGTTGCTTTGGGGTGCTTCCTGGACCCACAGGCAGCAGAGCAACATACGTATCATCATGGACGAGAACTGGACAGAGCTGCTGGAAGGAGACTGGATGATAGAATTTTATGCCCTGTGGTGCCCTGCTTGTCAAAACCTTCAACCGGAATGCGAAAGTTTTGCTGAATGGGGAGAATATCTGAGGTTAATGTTGTGAAAGTAGATGTCACAGAGCAGTCAGGACTGACTGAACAGTTTACAATAACTGCTCTTCCTACTATTTATGATTGTAAAGATAGTGAATTTAGGCACTTTCAGGGTCCAAGGACTAAGAAGGACTTCATAAACTTTTTAAGTGATAAACAGTGGAAGAGTATTGAACCCATTTCATCATGGTTTGGTCCAGGTTCTGTTCAGATGAGTAGGATGTCAGCACTCTTTCAGCTATCTATGTGGATCAGGACTTGCCATAACTACTTTATTGAAGACCTTGGATTGCCAGTGTGGGGATCATATACTGTTTTTCCTTTAGCAACTCTGCATTCTGGACTGTTATTAGAACTCTGTATGATATTTGTGGCAGATTGCCTTTGTCCTTCAAAAAGGCACAGACCACAGCTATACCCTTCAAAAAAATTATCAGAATCTGCTCAACCTTTGAAAAAACTGGAGGAAGAACGAGAGGCGGATGAAAAAGATGTTTCAGAAGAAGCCAAAAGAAAAGAAGGAACAAAGACTTTCACAGAATGCCATAAGACAATGCTCTCTGGGTCCATCACTGGCCACAGATAAATCCTAGTTAAATTGTATAGTTATCTTAATATCATGATTTTGATAAAAACAGAAGACTAATTATTCCTTTTGCTTTGAAGTGAACTGTGACTTGCTTGTATATTACAGGGTTCAGTCTAGATTGTCATTAAATTGAAGACTCTACATTCAGAACATAAAAGCACTAGGTATGTAAGTTTGAAATATGATTTAAGCACAGTATGGGGTTTAAATAGTTCTCTAATTTTTGAAAAATCATGCCAAACAATAAGATTTATGTATATTTGTTTAATAATAACCTGTTTCAAGTCTGAGTTTTGAAAATGTACATTTCCCAAGTATTGCATTATTGGGGTATTTAAGTTTTTTTAGAGAAAAATATTTCTCATTTGATGTAATTTTTCTCAGTTTCATGTATGTGAAAAAAGGAAGATATTTCCCATAAACGGGAACTTTGCCCACTGTCTCAAGAAATATATATTTCAGTGACAATTCAGTCGTCTTTTTAGAGATATATTCCAAAATTTCCTCATATTTTTAGGTTATGCAACTAATAAAAACTATCTTACATTAATTAGTTATAGTTTTCTACACATGGTGATATAGGATAAGCTAATGATTTAGGAAGTTTTTAAGTCCATGGTATTCTCTTGATTCCAATAAATGATTTTCTCTTGTATTTTTCTTATTTACTATGGGTTACATTTTTTATTTTTCAAATTGGATAATTTCCTGGAAGTGTTTTTTATGTTTTAGTAAACAGTATTTTTTGTTGTTGTTTCAAACTGAAGTTTAGTGAGAGATCCATCAAATTGAACTGTCTGTTGAGAATTTAAAATTTTCGGCCGGGCGCGGTGGCTCAAGCCTGTAATCCCAGCACTTTGGGAGGCCGAGACGGGCGGATCACGAGGTCAGGAGATCGAGACCATCCTGGCTAACACGGTGAAACCCCGTCTCTACTAAAAAAATACAAAAAACTAGCCGGGCACAGTGGCGGGCGCCTGTAGTCCCAACTACTCGGGAGGCTGAGGCAGGAGAATGGCGTGAACCCGGGAGGCGGAGCTTGCAGTGAGCTGAGATCCGGCCACTGCACTCCAGCCTGGGCGGCAGAGCGAGACTCCGTCTCAAAAAAAAAAAAAAAAAAAAAAAAGAAAATTTAAAATTTTGGGCATTCATTTCATATTTTAAATCATTCTTGCTGAACTTCTACTTGAATTTTTTTTTTTTTAATTTTTCTTTTTGGATGTGAAGGTGAACATTCCTGATTTTTGTCTGATGTGGAAAAGCCCTGGTAGTTTACATTTTGAAAATTCACAGAAGCTTAATATAAAACAAAGTTTGCATTCTACTCAGGAAAAAAATCTTCTTGTATATGTTTTAAATGTATCTTTGGCCTCATACAGAAAGTTCTTACTTAATTTCACAGTCTGTAATGCTTGATGTTTTAAAATCATAACTCTCTCTCTCTATATATATATATTTACTATTATTATTATTTTCTGAGATGGAGTCTCGCTCTGTCACCCAGGCTGGAGTGCAGTGGCTTAATCTTAGCTCACTGCAACCTCCACCTCCCAGGTTCAAGTGATTCTTCTGCCTCAGCCTCCCAAGTAGCTGGGACTATAGGCGCATGCCACCACGGCCAGCTAATTTTTGTATTTTTAGTAAAGACAGGGTTTCACCATACATTTTTATATTTTTTAAGAGACAAACTTCATATTTTCCTGTTCTTTCCTGACTACTAATATTGTGTGGTATCTCACAGGTAGAAAGCAACAGGATGGGACATTTAGTGTATTTTTACTCCTTAAAGAGCTAGAATACATAGTTTTGACCTTACAAGAAGGAGGAAAACCATAAATACAATGAATCAACTGACCATTATGTAGTAGACAATTTCTGTAACGTCTCTTTCTTTCTAGGCTCTGTTGGTAGGTGAATCAATTGGATTTATAGTAGAATAATGTACAAGTTTTCTTTAAAGGCCTCTCCTTTAGAATATAAAATAGTATATCATTGAAGAGTTTGGATGTGTAACTTGTGATGCCTTAGAAAAATATCCTAAGCACAAAATACACTTTTCTAACCACTTCAAAAGATCAAAAAACAAAAAACAAAACCCAGGGTTAGCAACGTATTCGCAAAAAGGATACATGGAAAATTACACATCTGGGGTCTTGCCAACTGATTGGAATGGTGTGGGTGGGTGAGGAGACACAGCAAAGCAGAGAGGAAATTGTTTTAAAAAAAAGGATGATGAGAAGTCTGGTTTCAGAAATTTTGCATAATACCTAAATTCAACTAACCTGCAAAGGCTGTGTGGGTAGTGATTTCGTTCTGCATCTCTCACGGTGCCACAGCATTCAAGATGCTCAATACTTACTAGCATAGCCCCAGTCTCACATAAAGCATTGTTGTAATTGACAATATGGTTTTTGGGCTAAGCAAATACCACTTTACTGAAATATTAAACAAGGTAGATTCCCAACTGCAGCTTTAGCGGCAATTTAATGGTTGGCAAATATATTAAGTTGATGTGGACCTCACTACTCGGTCCTCACCCAGAACTAGGTTCTGAAGGCTGCACACAGAAATTAAGCTCAGTTTCAATGAATAGTGAGACAAACTAGAGATGAAAAACTTACATCTAACAAATAAAAAAGAAACCAACTTTAATATTCCCTTACCTAGACACCAGTATTCCACATTAGTTTTCCCTTATTCCCCTCTGACAGCATGCTTAAGTTCATCTTTTCAATATGTCTTGATAAACACCACTCCTTAACTTTAGGCTCCCCACCCATTCAAGCAACCCATTTAAACTGCGTACACGTCCTTTGACAGCCATAATTAGTATAGTTAGTGTATGTTTCTCCCCAGCTCCTTTCCCTGCGATCCTCAACAAATTGCAAACTGTTCAAAGTCTAGACATAGTTAATTTTGGTCGGTCCTCAGCTTCTAACGCACCCCCTAGGCGCTCAAAGAACGCGTCTTGTTGTTTTACACGCTTTCAAGTAACCATTGAGAAATCCTAGCAAGACGCGGGTCGGACCGGGTTCCTAGGGATAAAGAGGGCAGCGCCGGGCCAGGCTGGGGCCACTCTGGACCCAGCTTCTTCACAACTCCGTGCCTCTTTCCACAACCCAGCACCCCGCGCCGTCCACACCACGTTTACTTTGACTCGTCTCTGCATGTGGCTCTGCCATTCCCGCTGCGCCAGGAGCGACTCGTCTGCCTCCTCGTCAAACACGTCCCCTTTGTCTCCAGGGCCCCGGACCAAGGACGCTCCTTGAACCCACGACATCACCGAGGCAATTACAGGGTCGCAGGCCAACGGAAGCGCCAACAACTCCTTCCGGTCCGAAGGCGGGGCGAAGACGGCGAGTGGAGGCTCGGGAGGGGCTGCGCGTGCGCATGGGCGTGCTGTGCAATGTGTCCGCCGGCAGAGACTTTCGCGTGTGGTGATTTTGGGCTCCCTCGGTTGGTGAAGTATTGATGTGCGCCTGTTAGTTGTGAGCGAGGCAGATTTCCTCGCGTGGCCGGCGCGACCTTCGCCTTTGCAGAAGGCAGCCGGGACCCTCAGTGAAGCACCTTCCATTTACACCGTAGTCCTATCATGGTCTAGGTTTTACACTTGCGCGCGTTGGGAAACTATTAAAGGTGGTAAAGTTGATGGGCAATTACCGCCCAAAGACTTTGTCTCTTTTGGAATCTCCTCTGCGTTTAAAGGATTTGACAAACTGACATTTTAAACTGTTAGGATTGTGGAGTAAAGGATAATAGAATCGAAAAGTGAGATACTGCAGCCAGTATGAGATTAGTAAGAAATACAGAGTACATTTGTAAAGCCAATATATTTATTCATTGATCCGCAGTATCCTTCTGCCTCCCATTCCTGTTCATATGCCCTAAACTGTTGGTTTGGTAAGGGTGGGGACTTGTGTCAACACCAGGACAGTTCTGACACATAGTAGATGCTGAACTCGATCTTGGTGAATGAATGAACACCTGTAGTATTTCTGTTTTGCTCTTTGCCTAGGTAAAATGAGTCATGTGATGATTATCTAACAATTTATTGAACACCTACCTTGTGTCAGGCACCATTCTAGGCTTTGGGATACATCGGTGAACAGACGGAAGTTCCCAACTTTGTGGACTTTATAGTCATGTAAAATTGACAGGATAAACAATAAGCTATATGTAAGTAACATAAGTTTTGTTAGAAGATCATAAATAAATGCTATGAAAAAAATTTTAAAATAAGCACAGTAAGAACCATGAGTGTGTGGAAGTGGGTGGTTGGTTGATGTTACAATTTTACATCTCCAGAGAGAATTTGGCATCTCACAAATAAAAAATATATAAACTATAAATATGTATATTTTATTACTGTAAATGTATTAAGACATATGTATATATCTTTATTAGGAACAAAATGGTAGTAAGCAATAAAGATAACAATGAATAAAATAGAAAACCTCAAAACTTGAGTAAGTAAGCCCAATTCCTTTTTGTATTATTTGAAAACACCAATAAGATAGATAATTCTGTCATGATCCTGATTTTTAAAGTGAACAAAATTATGCAAGAATGAGAAATGAGATAACCACTGATGCAGAAAGAGATTAAAATACTAATTACCAACTAAAACTCAAAAGCAACACATTTGAAAACCTGGGAGATATGAATGACTTTCTAATAAAATTGACCCAAGAAGTAGAAAACATGAAGAGGCTAATTACCATAGAAAAATTGGACATTAAATATCTACTATTAAAAATGTCACGGAGACTTGGGAGTTTCACATTAAGTCCTTTGCAATCTTTAAGGAATGATGGATTCTTAAACTATTTTTACCATTTTAGGGGAGAGAAAAAGAGGAAACTCCTTGAATCATTTCATGAAGCCAGCCTTACTGTAACTTCATAAAGATAGTATCAGAAAAACCCCAAAGTTCAAGTTAGCTTGTGAATATGTATCCAAAAGAGAATGTAGGTTGGTGCAAAAGTAATTGGGGTTTACTTTTGCACCGACCTAGTAGTACTTTATCAAAAGAATAATTCAAGAGGTTTTGTACCAGGAAAGCAAACTTCTGCAATATTAGGACATCAATAATATTTCATTGCATTTACTATTTTTTGTTTTTAAACAGGGTCCTGCTCTGTCACCCAGGCTGGAGTGCAGTGGTAAGATCATAACTCACTGCATCCTGGATCTCCTGGGCTTGAGCTATCGTCCTGCCTCAACCTCTTGAGTAGCTAGGACTACAGGCATTTACCACCGCAGTTGGCTAAGTTTTTGGTTTTTTTGTAGCGACAGGCATCTCACTATGTTGCCTAGGCTGGTCTCCAACTCCTGAGCTCAAGCTATCCTCCCGTCTCAGCCTCCTAAAGTGCTGGGATTACAGGCATGAGCCACTGTGCCTAGCCTGCATCAACAATATAAAGGGGAAAAAACATGTTTTATTAATAAATGCTAAAAAGTCAAATGAAAAAATTTAAAAATCATTTCTAACAAAGTATAAATAGAAACTACAAATTGATAAAGATTTTACAAAAATTCCTATGAGTAGTATTTTAAACACTTAGATGTTCAGATGTTTCCTTTAACGTATAGAAAGGAGAGGGCATCTGGTAATCACTATTATTACTATTCTTTTAGAGACTAGCACAATAGCACATGCAATAAGAGAAGTAAACAAAATAACCTGTATAAATGTTGGATAATAAAAGATGAAGATATTTGTTTTTAAAAAATGAGACAGGATCTTGTTCTGCCACCCAAGCTGGAATGCAGTGGTGCAATCATAGCTCACTGCAACCTCAAACACCTGGGTTCAAGCAATCCTCCTGCCTCAGTTTCCCAAGTAGTTGGGACTACAGGCACGCACCACAATGCTGAGCTAATTTTAAAATTATTTTTAGTAGAGACGGGGGTCTCGCTTTGTTGCCCAGGCTGGTTTCGAACTCCTGGCCTTAAGTGATCCTTCTGCCTCAGCCTTTCAAAGTGCTGTGATTATAGGCGTGAACCACCATGCCCAGCCTAAGATATTCCTTTTGGTCATTATATGATTATATGCCTAGAAACCCCAAAAAACTTCGCTTAAAAATAACAGAATAGGCCGGGCGCGGTGGCTCAAGCCTGTAATCCCAGCACTTTGGGAGGCCGAGGCGGGCGGATCACGAGGTCAGGAGATCGAGACCACCCTGGCTAACACGGTGAAACCCCATCTCTACTAAAAGTACAAAAAAAACTAGCCGGGCGAGGTGGCGGGCGCCTGTAGTCCCAGCTACTCGGGAGGCTGAGGTTGGAGAATGGCGTAAACCCAGGAGGCGGAGCTTGTAGTGAGCCGAGTTCGCGCCACTGCACCCCAGCCTGGGTGACAGAGCAAAGACTCCGTCTCAAAAAAAAAAAAAAAAAAAAAGAATAAAAGAATTTGATAAAGTCTCTGCATATAAGAAAAATAAACATACCAGTAGCCTCTTCTAGTAATAATCATCTAGAAATGTAAATGAGATAAATATTCCACTTGTAATACCAACAAATATTATTAAATATAGTAATGACATATTTGTTTAGTTTTTAGTGTTTATTTAGTACTATATTTATAAATGTCAGGAACACATTTTTAAAATCATGCAGCAACATGCATAAATTTTGAGTGTAAATGCCACCTATGAAGATATAGAAAATTTCTATCACCCCAGAGAATTTCCTTGTGCTTGTTTGTGGTCAGTCCCTCATCCCTGGCAACACTTGGTCCAATTTTTATCACTAGATTAGTTTTGCCAGTTTAGAATTTCATAGAAATGAAATTGCATATGTCCTTTAATGTATTTGGCTTCTTTGACTCAACATGTTTTTGAGACTCATTTATTTGGTTGCATGTACCAGTAGATTGATCTATTTTATTGCTAAGTACTATTTTCATTATAGGGATATACCATGATCTGTCCATCTAGTCATTTTTGGACATTTGGATTGTTTCCAGTTTTTGGCTATTATGAATAAAGCTGCTGTGGACATTTTTGTACATGCCATTTGTGTACACATTTTCATTTCTCTTGGGTAAATATCTATAAGTGGAACTGCTGGTCATATAGTAAGTATACATTTAACATTATAAGTGATATGGGCCGGGCATGGTGGCTCACACCTGTAATCCCAGCACTTTGGGAGGCTGAGGCGGGCAGATCATGAGATCAGGAGTTTGAGACCAGCCTGACCAACATGGTGAAACCCTGTCTCCACTAAAAATACAAAAATTAGCTGGGCATGGTGGCACACACCTGTAATCCCAACTACTCAGGAGGCTGAGGCAGGAGAATCGCTTGAACCCGGGAGGCGGAGGTTGTAGTGAGCTGAGATTGCACCACTGCACTCCAGCCTGGGCGACAGAGTGAGACTCTGTCTCAAGGAAGAAAAAAAACGTGGTATGGTTTGGCTGTGTCCCTGCCGAAATCTCATCTTGAATTGTAGTTCATAATCCCCACGTATCATGGGAGGGACCTGGTGGGAGGTAATTGAACCATAGGGGCGGTTACCCTCATGCTGCTGTTCTTGTAATAGTGAGTGAGTTCCTATGAGATCTGATGGTTTTATAAGGGGCTTTCCCCACTCTTGCTTGGCACTTCTCCTTCCTGCCATCATGTGAAGAGGGATGTGTTTGCTTCCGCTTCCACCATGATTTTAAGTTTCCTGAGGCCTCCCCAGCCCTGTGGAACTGTGAGTCAATTAAAATTTTTTTCCTTTATAAATTAGCCAGTCTGGAGCGGTCCTCTGTAGCAGTGTGAGAATGGACTAATACAATAAGAAACTGTTAAGCTGTGTTTCCAAAGTGATTATACCACTTTACACTTCCACCATCAATGTATGAGTGTCAGTTGATCCACGTCCTCTACCTCACTTGGAATTGACAGTATTTTTAACTTTAACTGTTCTAATGGGTGTGTAGTAATATCTATTACTGTGGTTTTAATTTGCATTTTCTAGATGACTTATGATATTGAACACATTTTCATGTGCTTATTTGTTATTTGTATATGTTTTTCTTTTGGAGATGGAGTCTTGCTCTGTTTCCCAGTCTGGAGTGCAGTGGAGTAATCTCGGCTCACTGCAACCCCTGCTTTTCAGGTTCAAGCGATTCTCCTGCCTCAGTCTCCTGAGTAACTGGGATTACAGGCGCCTGCCACCACGCCCGGCTAATTTTTGTATTTTTAGTAGAGACGAAGTTTCACCCTATTGGCCAGGCTTGTCTCGAACTCCTGACTTCAGGTGATCCATCCGCCTTGGCCTCTTAAAGTGCTGGGATTACAGTTGTGAGCTACCACGCCTGGCCAGTTTGTATATTATTTAAATGAAATATTTGTCTATAAAAAATTAGGTTGTTTTCTTACTGTGTTTAAAGGTTCTTTGTGTATTCTGGACATAAGTCTTTTGTTGGATACATGTTTTATGACTATGTTCTTTGCATTTATTATATCCAGCAGGAGACAGATATGGAGATAGAGTCAGGATTGCATGAGGTCTATAGGTGGGTGGGGAGTATAATGTCTGTGAAAGATAAAAAGAGAAGGAAACATCATTAGGCAGGGAAAGCCTCCAGAAAGTGATGTTGCTCTGATTCCTGTAATAGGGAAGGGAGGAAGAAGCAGGATAGGGCAAAGAGAGTCTCAGATTGCTATTTAGATCCAACAAAGCCTTGGCCAACATAAAAAGGAACTCTGGAGCAAAGAACAAAAGGATCCCTGCATTAGGCACACACAGCCAGACTGTGATATTCCTGCTCAATCATTAGCTGGTGGATGCCCTGGAAGACTGTGGCCTTAGCTAGAAATCGGAGGCAGATCCTGTAGGTGCTTACAGCTGGAGGCTGACAGCTAACCAAGCCTTCAAGGACCGGATGATCTTTCAAAGTCTTTTCAAGTATGTGATTCTATTGTTTCCAAAACAGCATTTCCTCTCCTTTTTAAAAAAGTGAACTGTAAATAACAATGACATCCCCTGTGTAAATTTTGATGTCATAATGTGAACTCACTCCAGGGTATTTAGTCAACTTATCTTAAACCTCAGTATCTCTTATATAAATACTCTGATGAGGTCAACCTTTAGGATTCACTATATTTTCTTCCCATTCTTCTGCTTATCGTTCATCCTTGTCTTTTCCTTCAAAGACTTCAACAATTCTTTTTTATGTCCTTCTATTTCCAATCTCCTGCTAAGTTTTATTCTTTATCTCAGTCTTCAAAACTTTATTTGTGACTTTTGCAAACTGCTCTTTTGTAGTTGATATAATAAACTCTAGGAGGGCACAGACCTTTTCTATACTTCTCTTCAAAGTTTCTAGCACACTGGGGCTTTAATCATTCCGTCTTTGGCAACCAGCCAGCAGGACTGATTTCCATATGCCAAGTGAAGTAGTTTTCCCACTTTTCCTTGTCCCTTCTAAACTTTCATATGTTCTACTATCCTTAGTGGCATTGAGCAACTAATTTCTTGGTTGCTGTCTTTTAATTACTTATATCAGGTTTGCAAGACTAGGTAATATGTATTAGAAAAATAAAATTCTTGCTGGTGGTGAAAATAGATGGGAGATTATTTAAAATACAGCTTCTAAAGAGAGGACCTTGGAATAAGAATAGTAGGTCGATTCTGAGCAGACTTGCCTCCTTTCTTTTCAAGTCTGTAAATGAGCCCAGTTCCAATATAGAATGTTTGTTGAATATTACAAATTATGAAATAGAAATGTCAGACAGGGGATCTTTCTTCCTCTTTTCTTCTTTGAGACAGGTCTCACTCTGCTGCCCAGACTGGAGTACAGTGGCACAATTACAGCTTACTGCAGCCTTGACCTCCTGGGCTCAGGTGATCCTCCCACCTTCGCCTCCTGAATAACTAGGACTACAAGTGCACACCACCACATCTGGCTAACTAATTTTTTCTTTCCATAAAGACAAGGGTCTCGCCATGTTGACCAGGCTGGTCTTGGACTCCTGGGTTCAAGTGATCCTCTCACTTTGGCCTCCCAGTGTGTTGGGATTACAGGTGTGAGCCACTGCACCCAGCCAATTTAAGAATTTGAAATTGTTTTAATTCTTTTTAAATTTTCCTTGACATTGTTAAGTTCGATTTAGCTGAAGAATGTTTCATACTCTTGCCAAAGATCAAAGTATTTTTTTAGTGGAGTTTTACTTGCATAATTCAACAATTATTTGTTGAACTTTAGCTATTGCACTAGAAGCTGGGGGAGCACATGTATGTTGCCTATTTCTTCTACAAGGTCCCCTTACAAGGTCAATAAGTCTTGTACCCACCCAAGAGCATTTGCAGCAGCTAGTGCTTCTGCCAAGAATGCTTTGTTCCAGATCTTAGCATGATTGACTCCTTTTCTTTTTTGTCTCACTTTGTTACCCGGACAGAGTACAGTGGTATGATCACAACTCACTGCAGCCTCAGATGCTTGGACTCAAGTGATCCTACTGCCTCAGTCTCCCAAATAGCTGGGATTACAAGTGTGAGCCACAGTGCCCAGCAATTGGCTCCTTTTAATCATGTGGATCTTAATACATTTAGTACAAATGCTATCTCCTTGAAGAGGGCTTCCCTGTCTACTCAGCCTAAAGGAGCATCTCCATTCATAGGTACCTTTATTTTTCACATCTATAATGATACTTGGAGAACTATTTAAAAGGATTTTGCTGGCCGGGCATGGTGGCTCATTCCTGTAATCCCAACACTTTGGGAGGCCGAGGCAGGCGGATAGCTTGAGGTCAGGAGGACAAGACCAGATCTGCCAACATGGTAAAATGTCATCTCAACACACACACACACCCCCACACACACACCCACACACACATTAGCTAGACATGGTGGCGGGTGCCTGTAATCCCAGCATTTTAGGAAGCTGAGGCAGGAGAGAATTGCTTGAACCTGGGAGGCAGAGGTTGCAGTGAGCCGAGATTGTGCCACAGCACTCCAGCTTGGGCAACAGAGCGAGATTCTGTCTCAAAAAACAAACAAACAAACAAAAAGATCTTGCTAATCTATTTGTTTATATTTTAAAAATTGCTTTTGTGCTTCCCTGTCTTGCTTACTTCTGTAACCCTGGTTCCCAGCATAGTCCCTGCCACATAGTGAACACCCAATAAATATTTTTATTGGTGATTTTTTCCCTTTATTTTATTGATATTTATTATTATTGTTTTTTGAGACAAGGTCTTGCTCTGTTGCCCAGGCCAGAGTGCAGTGGCATGATCATAGCTCACTGTAGCCTCGACCACCTAGGCACAAGCAATCCTCCTGCCTCAGCCTCCCAAGTAGGTGGGACTACAGGTGCATGTCACAATGTCCAGCTAATTAAACAATTTGTGTTGTTGTTGTTGAAATGAGATAATGAGATCTCAGTATGTTGCCCAGGCTGGTATCAAACTCCTGGACTCAAGCAATCCTCCTGCTTCAGCCTTCCAAAGTGCTGGGATTACAGGCATGAACCACTGGGCCCAGCCCCTTTTATTTTTAGTTGACATGTAATAATTGTAAACATTTGTGGGATATCGAGTGGTATTTCCATGTGTGTATAGGTTAATTAGTATATCCATCACCCCAAGCATTTATCATTTGTGTTGTGAGCATTCAAAAGCTTCTCTTCTACTTTTTTGAAAATGTATAATAAATTATGGCTAACCATATTACTCTACAGTACTGTAGAACACCAGAATTCACTCTTCTTATCTAGCTATAATTTTATCTCTTAACCAATGTCACCCTGTCTTCTCCTCCTGCCTACTCTTCTCAGTCTCTAATAGCCATAATCCTACACTCTACTTCTAAAAGCTCAAATTTTTGTTCTTAGCTGTCACATGAGTGAAAAATATGTGGTTCTTATCTTTTGGTGCTTGACTTATTTTGCTTAACATAATGTCTTCCAAACTCACTCATGTTACTGCAAATGAAGGATTTCATTCTTTCTAAATGGTTGAATAGTATTTCATTGTGTATACAACATTTTCTTTATCTATTTATCCGTTGATGGGACATTTAGGTTGATTCCATTATCTTTGCTATTGTGAATAGTACTATGATAAACATGGGAATGCAAGCATCCCTTTGATATACTGACTTCTTTTCCTTTGGATAAATATCCAGTAGTGGGACTGGTGGATTGTATGGTAGATCTATTTTTAGTTTTCTTGAGAAACCTCTATTTTGTTTTCCATAATGACTGTACTAATTTACATTCCCACCAACAATATGTAAGAGTTCCCTTTTCTCTAAATTCTCACCAGCATTTGTTATTTTGCATCTTTTTGGTAACAGCCATTCTAACTGGGGTGAAGTGACATCTCATTGTGGCTTTGATTTGCATTTACCTAATGATTGGTGATGTTGAACATTTAAAAATATATTTGTTAGCTCAATAAATATTTATTGCATGACAGATTCTTCATGCCAGATCTTCTCTTCATTACTTAGGAACCTCAAGGAAGACCCACCTCTGTTGGAGGAGGAGGATTTTTGTGACTATTCCTTTGCCTGCCTTTCTGCAGAGACTGAGCCATTCCCCACTCCCCCATATGGGTTCCTGGTTCTGTGGTTGCGTCTGCTTACTAACATTCTCCCATAACTCTATTTCACTTACCTAGTAATCTACTCACTTATGGCCTCTTAGTGGTCAGGGACAGTATTATTTTCATCTCATATTATTTTCATCTCATATTTATTTGGAAACATTATTATCTGGTAAGGAATACTCTAAACAGAGCCCAGTGGTTAGAAACAAGGGCTCTGGGACAAATTTATAGATTTGAACATTTATTTTGCCACTTACTGACTGTGTAGTCTTGGGTGTGTTACTCGATCTGTCTGTGCCTCAATTTCCTCATTGAATAATACTAATACCACCTTCATATAGATGTCAGATGATTAAGTGAATAACCACACAAAAACAGTGCTCAATAAATGTTAGCAATTATGTTTATTTCTTTTATCTGACCTGAGATCAGATGCTTCAAGATTTTCAGAGCCCTTTCAGAGATTTTTGACTCCTGAATAACTTAACCGCTTTCCCTTCCACCCACTGCATTTGTCATCCCTTTCATTCCCCTACGTCTCCATTTCTGCCAACCCCAATAATTTCTTAATTGTCTCAGTTACTTCTATTTGAATTAGAACCTAAACACGCCACACATGTGGAGCTGACATGTCTTTTTAGTTTCTTTTATTCTATTGTCTTTCCTCCTCACTTCCTTCTCCCCAGTTACACTTGCCTCCCTGCTGACTTTGAACATATTGAGCACGCTCTTGCCCTAGGGTCTTTGTGCTTCTCTCTTTGTGGAACAAATTTTCCCTCCTCCCATGGCTTACACCCTCACATCCTTCAGGTCTCTGTTCAAATGTTGCCTTATCGGAGAGAACTTTATTTATTTTAATATAAAGCAGAACCCCTAATCACTCTCCCTTTTCAATTCTGCCTTATTTTTTACCATTGCACTAATGACATATTATCTATTTGCTTATTTATTGTCTTCATCATTAGAATATAAAATCTATGAGAGTAGAGATGCTATGTGTTTCGTTTATTGCTATATCCCCAATGTCTGGAACGATGCATGGGACATAGGCACTCAAATAAATATTTGTTGAATGAATTAATGGGTGGGTGGATTAGATGACTTAGTTTTCACTCTACTTAACTCTTTTAAAAAGTTATTCTGACTATGCTTGCGATTAGTGAATCCTTTTTGCTAATAGCAATTATATTAGGAAACATAGTCTATATATATGAAATATAGTTGAGTGACCTACAATTACTCATATATGGATCTTAATACATATTAGTTGACCAGTTGGCTTACTTATTAACAGAATATTTCATTCTGGCTTGAAAAGCCAGGGCATGATTATCTAGACCAACTTTATCCAGACTGAGAGTTAGCATACAATATTTGAGTAAGCTTAGGTTTTAGTAAGCCCTACATTTTCAAATCTTATTTTTACCATTTCTTAGCTTTGTGTGGCTGGGCAAGTGGTCCAGCCTCTTTGAATGCGCTTATCTCTAATGTGGGAGTAATTGTTCTTTTCTTGTAGACTTAATACTAGGATTTAGTGAAATCACATAGCAAGTGCCTACTCAGTTTCTGGGGCTTTTCTCAATAAATACTGCTTTCATTCCCTTTCCACTATCTTCTGAAGCCTGTGGTTAAATTATTTTTTCTATTCTAGGGACAGTCATTTTCTACAAAAGAGCATCTTTTATCTGAAAGATGAGTGCAGACAATTCCATTTCATTAAAGAGCTGATGATTTAATAATTTACTTAGAAGCAAGCCATGGCTTCCATTATGAAACTCATCTGGCATATGTGCAAAGGACCACTATTATTTTTCTACTGACAAGAAAGCTGATGGAATATAAATACTTTACACATGTGCACAGAACAGGTTACCCTCGTGCAATGTCTTTACCTGGAGAAATATCATATGATGCTTTGCAGTAGATGTAGCTCAACATAAAATTTGTCATTTCCTGAGCGCTTGAAATATTGCTCTGTTTCTTATACCCTGTACTGCACGTGCTTATTTGATAATGTCGGTCTGCCTCCTTATTTCAGTTGCTGAAGTGACATAGCCCTGTTTTATAATTCGCCAAATGATTGAAGGTGCCAGACAGCTTGCTATTGCCCCAGTAACATCACTGATTCTTAGTTCTTAAAGAAAAGGGAGGACAGTGAGCATGTAGCTTGAGGGTGATGTATTCTGTGGGAATGTATATTCTCAGCAAGTTGTTTGTGATTTTTTTCCTTCTGTACAGCCAGGGGAGCAAAGGGACATATTTCAAATTCCCATTGGCAAAGAAGAGCCCCTGGTTCTTTTATAAGGATTTGTAAAATTCCGTACCTTTGAATCTTGTCAGCGATCTCTGGATATCCTCCAGCCTTTCTTTCATAAAGCTTTCAACATACAGAGCTGAGTGGGCCCGGCAGGGAAAGTGTATGTGAGTGTGTGATTGCCTGCGCCTGTGTCTGTGCTTTGTGCCTATCTGGAGCTGCCTTGATTGAAATGCCAATGTTCTGCCACGTTCTGGTCTGAATTTACTGTGGCAATAAAATGGAAGCGTCCGCCTGCATAGCAAAGTGAAGTGTAACAGTGGAGCCTCGCCATTTATTTAGTTGAGTCAGCTTAATGGAGATCAGTGCTCAGTTCTTCCTTTTGGTTCCTTTCTTGTTTCTCATCTCTAGTTTCTCATCAGCTGTTGAGTTTGGGGGAAAGTATTTTCTTGGAGCTGCAACAGCTCTCCATGTGGGGAAAGGGAGGGGGTACCTTCAATCTCCAGGAATGATAGGTGTGAGCAGAACTTGTCAAGAGTTTTATTGTTTGAAAGCACCTACATTTTTCTATTTTCAACCTCTTTTGGAGAGAATAAATCACAAAATATTGGCGAGGCAAAGTTTTTATTTCTTAACAAATCATTAGATATCAGATAATGGAAGTAGTTAAATTGCACAAGTTGGTTTGTGGTTTGCAGATACAAGAAAACACTTCATGATTGCTCTCAGAATTCTGCATGGCCTGAAGCTATTTATTTATTTATTTATTTGAGACAGGGTCTGTCACCCAGGCTGGAGTGCAGTGAAACAAACATGTTTTACTGCTGCCTTGGTCTCCCAGACCCAAGCAATCCTCCCACCGCAGCCTCCTGTGTAGCTGGGATGATAGGCGTGTGATACCATGCCCGGCTAATTGTTTGATTTTTTTTTTTTTTTTTTTTTGGTAGAGAATAGGGTCTCACTTTGTTTCCCAGGCTGGTCTTGAACTCCTGGGCTCAAGCAATCCTCCTACCTCTGAATCCCAAAGTACTGGGATTACAGGCATGAACCACTGCACCTGGCAGCCTGAAGCTTTTGAGGTTTGGGAGCAAATGGCAGGAAAGCAGTATTAAACAATATTCATCTTATTAGTAGGAAAGACCCCAGCTATTTCTTTTATTCTTTGTGGGTTGATTCTGATTCAAAAGTTGCTGTGGTCCTGAAAACAAGGATTCTGGGCAAAACAAGAAATTGGGTGGTAAGCACAGTCAAATATGTTCGCTTTCCCCCATGACCTGATGTGTAGAAAAGAACGGAGCTGCTCTAATTCACTGAGCAGATTCTGCATATGCTCACTTAAGGGATTAATTTTGTTCTTGAGGCTGGTAGGTTTCACATAGCACTGTAGCAGGACTGCTTGATTCATTCATGTATTCATTCTGTAAATACCATGCCAGGTTGTGAATACAAAGATAATTCAAACATGGATCACAACATATTTCTCTAATTTGACTGTGACCTCCTTGCCAGCAAAGAGTTTACAGTCTAGTAGGGAAAATACATTATGAACATGAGAGTAAAATATGAATAGAAACTGAAATGCCATAAAGCATGCAGATAAAGAGAAGTAGAGATGAACTGTTCTGAACAGGGATAAATGAGGTTTGGTGGAGAGATTAGGGAAGACTTTGAGAAGGCATTTGAGCTTAACTTTGACTTTATGGGAACAGAAGGCAAACACTTTCCAGGTGGACAAAGACATAGGCATGAAAAAGCACTGGACAGAGAAGGTTTATATTTCTTGCGGTGGTGGGTGGAGGAGATGGGAGAATGAGCAAGGGACAGTTCTGTAGTTTAAGGCCCATTTTGGAACCGGGACTTACGGGATTTATGAACTACGTTTGGGGCTCCAAGGAGCACAATAAGGATAGATGGCACTTCAGGGGAAGGGGGTAGGGGGTAGGGGGAGGGGGAGGGAGTCTGGGACTGTGTAGTGTTTTTTGATACCACTACTGACACCAAATGTGTGTCTTTTATTGACACCAAATATTTTTTCACACCAATTCTCATACACCAACTGGGTGTCCAATAGTTTGGTTCAATTCTGACACTGTCTACCTGGAGTTAGTGTCAGATCCTACAAGTTAAAGGGCTTGGTCCCAAAAGACTGCCCCTACCTCAGCTACCAGCCACCAGTGTGGTCCCCAGCGACCCACACTTCTATCTAACTGACAACAAAGTTGGGGATTCCTATGACCCTCACCCTTGCCTTGGTGTGGACCAAGGTAACTAGATAATTTGCTAGAATGAACTCAGGAAAATACTCTACTTACTATTACAGTTTATTATAAAGGATACAACTTAGGGCCAGATGGAAGAGATCCCTAAGACAAGGTTTGGGGCTGGGGGTACAGAGCTTCCACGTCCTCTGCAGGTACCACTTTCCCAGCACACCCATGTGCTCACCGACTTGGAAGCTCCTGAAATCTTGTCATTTAGTGGTTTTTGTGGAAGTTTCATTGCCGATGCATAGGCATGATTGATTAAATCATTTGCCATGGTGGTCAAACTCAATCTCCAGCCTTCCTCCACTCCCCAGAATGAGGTTGGGGAGGGAGACTGAAATTTCTAACCTTCCATTCATGTGGCTGACTTTTCTGGTGACCAACTTTCACCATGAGTCATCTCATGAGCATATGAAAGACAATAAATTTCAGGGATTTTAGGAGTTCTATGCCAGGAACAGGGTATAAAGACCAAATATAGTTGACCCTTGAACAATACAAGTGTTAGGAGCACTGACCCCTCGTGCAGTCAAAAATCTGAGTATAACATTTAATTCCCCCAAAACTTAATGACTAATAGCCTACTATTGACCTGAAGCCTTACTGATAATGTAATAGTTGATTAACATATATTTTGTGTGTGTGTTGTCTTTCTTTCCTTCCTCTTTCTTTCTTTTTCTTTCTTTCTTTCTTTCTTTCTTTCTTTCTTTCTTTCTTTCTTTCTTTCTTTCTTTCTTTCTTTCTTTCTCTTTCTTTCTTTCTTCCTTTCTCTCTCTCTTTCTTTCTTTCTCTTTCTCTCTCTCTGTCTCTCCTTCCTTCCTGCCTGCCCTCCCTCCCTCTTTCTTCTTTCTTTCTTTTTCTTTCTTTCTCTCTTTCTTTCTTTCATTCTTCTTTCTTTCTTTCTTTCTTTCTTTCTTTCTTTCTTTCTTTCTTTCTTTCTTTCTTTCTTTCTTCTTTTTCTTTTCTTTCTTTCTTTCTTTCTTTCTTTCTTTCTTTCTTTCTTTCTTTCTTTCTTTCTTTTCTTTCTTTCTTCTTTCTTCTTTCTTTTTTTTCTTTTTCTTTTGAGACAGAGTGTCTCTCTGTCACCCAGGCTGGAGTGCACTGGCACAATCTCAGCTTACTGCAACCTCAGCCTCCTGGGTTCAAACGATTCTCCTGCTTCAGCCTCCTGAGTAGCTGGAATTACAGGCACGCACCACTATGCCTAGATAATTTTTGTGTTTTTAGTAGAGACAGGGTTTCACCATGTTGGCCAGGCTGGTCTCGGACTCATGACCTCAGGTGATCCACCTGCCTCAACCTCCCAAAGTGCTGCGATTACAGGTGAGAGCCACTTTGCCTGGCCAATATTTTGTATGTTATATGTATTATGCGCTTCATTCTTACAATAAAGTCAGCTGGAGAGAAGAAAATGTTACTAAGAAAATCATAAGGAAGAGGAAATGACTTTAGTCTTCATTGAGTGGAAGTGGATCACGATAAAGGTTTTCATCCTCATCCTCTTCACGTTGAGTAGGCTGAAGAGGAGGAAGCAGGGGTTGGGGGTTTATTGGTCTCGCATCTCAGGGGTGGCAGAGGTGGAAGAAAATCTGTGTATCAGTTGACCTGCGCAGGTCAGACCCATGTAGTTCGAAGGTCAATTGTATTTATGTTTTACTATACCACAGAAGCAGAAACCATTTACTTCACAATTTTTCCAAGGAGGACAGCAGCGAGCACAGGCATGGGTGATGGTGGTGGGAGCGGCATGGAGCTGTGAGGTAGCCACAGATAACACACTGGATCAAGGTCGAGTGGGTTGGTGGCTGTTCTGGAACAGGGTGAGGACTTAGGCCAGGGGTGGTGGGGTGGGGCAGGGTTGATGTGACTTTGTTGAAGTCTGTGTCACAGTGTTGGCCCTGCTTAGAGGCTTCTGGGCTTTAACTGAAGGCAAGTTAGGAGAGAAAACGACTTTGCCCTACATATCTATCTTGTTATTTTCAACAGAAAATTTCTATTGTTGGAGCGATGCTAAGTCCGAGCTAGTGTCAATTCTGGGATAATCATCTAGAGTAATTGCTTTCTCTGCCTGGCCAAGGATGATCCAGCTTGTTAACAGTCCAAGTGTAAATATATGTGTAGGAAGATTTGAAGAATATGCTGACAGGCTGGCTTGAATCATTGAAAATGTTCACACTTTTCTCTTTGCTGCTGGCAGAGGAATCTCTGAAGGCAAAAACTTAGCCGAATGCTCCCAACAGTCAAATAAAGACGCCAACTCAGGACTCCACAAAACTAAAGGTTAACCTTTTCCTTTCCTCTCACGGAGAACTAAGAGGCCAGTCAGTGAGACCTCCCTTGAAGCCCCGAGGAATTAACCTTAGAATCTATTTTGCAAAGATACCCTAATGCCTTCAAAGATGCCGTTCAGGACTGAAAGCTGCCTGAAAGGGAAAAGGCTTGGGTGACAACATTTAAAGAACACCAGGCCAGGCACGGTGGCTCACGCCTGTAATCCCAGCACTTTGGGAGGCCAAGGCAGGCGGATCACCTGAGGTCAGGAGTTTGAGACCAGCCTGGCTACATGGCAAAACCCTGTCTCTACTGAAAATACAAAAATTATCTGGGTGTGGTGGTGGGCGCCTGTAATCCCAGTTACTTGGGAGGCTGAGGCAGGAGAATCACTTGAACCTGGGAAGTAGGTGCTGCAGTGAGCGGAGATCACGCAACTGCACTCCAGCCTGGGTGACAGAGCAAGGTTCCATCTCAGAAAAAACAAACAAGAAAACAAACAAAAACAAGAACACTGTATGGGCCCCATCATGGGTGCTTTACCTCTATTATTTCTTTGAATTTTCCTGACAGCCCTGTGAGGTTGGATTTACCCTTTCCATTTTACAGATAAGGAAGGCAAGGTTCATAAAAGTCAAATTACTTCCTTAAGGTCATTTGACTAATTGGTCAGAGTATGAGTCTATCTGACCACTAGCCTCTGCTCTCTCTAGTACAGAGCAAAATAGTTGTGGGTAATAATGTTTCAAGAAACTCTGATTTTATTTATTTTATTTTGAGACAGAGTCTCACTCTGTTGCCCAGACTGGAATGCAATGGCAAGATCATAGCCCACTGTAGCCTCAAACTCCTGGGCTCAAGCGATCGTCCTGTGCAGCCACTTTTTTTTTTTTTCTTTTTTTGAGATAGAGTCTCACTTACTCTGTCGTCCAGGCTGGAGTGCATCTATGCGATCTTAGCTCATTGCCACCTCTGCCTCCTGAGTTCAAGTGATTCTCTGGGTGCCTCAGCCACCTGAGTAGCTGGGATTACAGGCATGAGCCACCATGCCTGGCTAATTTTTGTATTTTTGCATTTTTGTTTTTTGTTTTTTGTTTTGAGACGGAGTCTCATTCTGTTGCTCAGGCTGGAGTATAGTGGCACAATCTCGGTTCACTGCAATCTCCACTTCCTGGGTTCAAGTGATTCTCCTGCCTCAGCCTCCTGAGTAGCTGGGACTACAGGCTTGTGCCACCATGCCTGGCTAATTTTTGTATCTTTAGTAAAGTCAGGGTTTCACTACGTTGGCCAGGCTGGTCTTGAACTCCTGACCTCAGGTGATCCGGCATCTCGGACTCCCAAAGTGCTGGGATTATAGGCATGAGCCACCATGCCCAGTTAATTTTTGTGTTTTTAGTAGAGACAGAGTTTTGCCACGTGGGCCAGGCTGGTCTTGAACTCCTGAGCTCAAGTGATCCTCCTGCCTTGGCCTCCCAAAGTGTAGGGATTACAGGGGTGAGCCACCTTGCCTGGCCAAGAATCTAATTGTAGAGTTAGAAGGAACCTTGGAGTCAACAGACAACTAGTATTGAAGGAAACTTCATAATTATTTTTAGTGATTCTCCACTCCTACCTTCCTACCAAGTGGTCACCTGGTTTAGGCTTTATTTCCAGTCAAGGGGAAATTACTACTACTACTACTACTACTACTAAGGCAGAGCCCAAAGGGGCAGCAAATCGAGATCTGCTCCTTTGATTCTAAAGCTTGCCTGCAAAAATAGAAAGATGGGAAAGAGGGTGGGCAGAGTATGAAGAGAAGATTAACGGAAGGAGAAGGGCCAATTCTATGAGATATTTAGAATATAATAATTAGTTAATGTGGCTCAAGAATAGATCCATAGATCAATGGAAAGGAATATATTTCCTAGAAGCAAACTTTAAAACTTAACATATGATAAAGGAAATATCACATATCACTGGGAAAGATTAATTAATGGTTTTGGGAAATTTACCTAGCTATGTGGAAAAAAATCAATACAAATCACGAGTTCCTATTATATGCTAAAATAAATTCCAGGTACATTAGTGAGTTATGTTTAAAAAATGAAAATACTAGAAAAAAAAGTGAAGTGCAAAAGCAATATGTAAAGTCTTTAGGTTTCAGAGGTGGGTAAGGAGTCCACAGTAGTAAATGGCAGAAGAAATGGTGAGGTGCACAGGGATCTGGACTGAATATAGGCCCCAGGGGTTGAAGTTTCAATACAAAGGCAAGGATCAAAAGAGAGGATATATGGCCTGCACAGAATGAGCAGAAGTGAATTTCCCTAATGGAACCAGGAGGCAGAAATGTGTTATCTTTTGTGAAAAGGCCTCTGAATATCCTGCCCACCAGCACTGAGTTATGACCAGAAGATTGCTGTCTGTCTTGAGACACGGATGGAAAAAGTCATTTGAAAGATTGGAACCCTGCGTCCTCACTGGTGCAGTGTGGAAATCCCAAGCTGAAGGATAGATTAAAAACCAAATCTGGCCAGGTCCAGTGGTTCATGCCTGTAATCCTAGCACATTGGGAGGCTGAGGCAGGTAGGTTGCTTGAGCCCAGGAGTTTGAGACCAGCCTGGGTAACATGGTGAAACCCTGTCTCTACTAAAAATACAAAAATTAGCCAGGCATGGTGGTGTGTGCTTGTAGTCCCAGCTACATGGGAGGCTGAGATGGGAGGATTGATTGAGTCTAGGAGGTCAAGGTTGAAGTGAGCCATGGTCATGCCAATGCACTCCAGCCTGGGTAACAGAGCAAGACCTCTCAAAAATCCTCTAGGGCCCAGACAGAGGAAATTCAGAATCCTTCTGCCTCTCTCATGGCTTCTACAGTCTAAGGCACTCAAGAAAAAAGCTTCTGCAGATCAACATTTTCATGGAATATGAATTCACGGGCAAAACATACAGAATAAGAAGCTCCAACATATGTCTAATAGGAGTTTCAGAGTGAGATTATCAAGAGAATGGCAGAAGAACTGTTCAAAGATATAATAGCTGAGAGTTTTCAAGAAAGGAATCAAAACAAGGTATTTAAAAGGCCTGTGGGTGCTGAACAGGATTTGAAAATTCACACGGCATATCACAACGAAACTGCAGGGTGAGATGGCAGAGAATTAAGGATGAAGAGAAAATCCTGAAAGTCACCAGAGAGAAAAATCAAATTACCTACAAAGAACAACAGAGACTTCAGGGGATTTTTATTGGCAATTGTACATTATTGAGACATTGGAAATATTTTTAAAGTTAGGGAAAATAATGCTGAAACCAACTTTTATACCCAAAGAGATTTAAAACACAGACACACATAAGTTGGAGTCAGACAGACGTGGCTCAAATTCTGATTTTGTCATTCAGTAGTTATTTAATCTCTTCCTGCCTTAGTTTGCTGATTTATGAAGTGTGGTAAGAACACCATCTCAACTGTTGTATATGGATGCCAAATGTTAGGTAACTAACTGGACTGGGAACTCTTTCAATGTAATTTTTTTCTTTTGTTTTTTTTTGAGATAGAGTCTCACTCTGTCATCCAAGCTGGAGTATAGTGGCACAATCTTGGCTCACCGCAACCTCTGCCCCCCAGGTTCAAGTGATTCTCCTACCTCAGCCTCCCAAGTAGCTGGGACTACAGTGATGCACCACCATGCCCGGCTAAGTTTTTTGTATTTTTAGTAGAGACAGGGTTTTACCATGTTGGTCAGACTGGTCTTAAACTGCTGACCTCAAGTGATCTACCTGCCTCAGCCTACCAAAGTGCTGGGATTACTGGCATGAGCCACTGTGCCTGGCCTCAGTGTACTTTTAAAAAGCCTATCTGTGGCTGGGCACTGTGGCTCATGCCTGTAATCCCAGAACTTTGGGAGGCTGAGGTGGGCAGATCATGAGGTCAGGAGCTTGAGATCAGTCTGGCCAACATAGTGAAACCCCGTCTCTACTAAAAATACAAAAAATTAGCCAGGTGTGGTGGTGTGCACCTGTAATCCCAGCTACTTAGGAGGCTGAGGCAGGAGAATTGTGTGAACCCTGGTGGTGGAGGTTGCAGTGAACCCAGATAACCCAGATTGCGCCATTGCACTCCAGCCCAGGTGACAGTGCGAGACTTTGTCTCCAAAAAAAAAAAAAAAAAAAAAAAAGCCTATTTATATATGACTTTGGTGAAGAATACTTTCAAACAGAGACAACGTCAGGCTCAGAGTCAAAGCAGAAAGAAAGGAGGCTGATGGCACAGAATTATTGATGTCTGCCAAAGGAGGAAATGTGATAGACAAGCTTACTTTTAATTTAGAAGTAACAAAAGTAGGTCTTGTTTTAAATTATTTAGAATGTTCTGGCAAGTAATTTCAAAATTAAATAACTATATTTTGCTTTCAAAAGGAATTTGAAAATTATGCCTCACTATTTTGATGAATAATTAAATGTCCCTTCTGGTTTTGTGTTTGCTTCCTCGCCTTTACATTTCAATATTGAAGACCTATGGGCCAATATTGAAGACAATATTGAAGACCTGTGGGCCAATATTGGTGACAGGTGGGCCATGTCTCTACCTGCTGTAGCCAGTTTGAACTGGAAGGGGACCCACTTCACTAGATATGGAGCTTCTGTAGGTGTGGATCTCTAACCTTAACCCCCAATCCTTTCTTCCAGAGTATGCATTCAAGATCTAAAGATGCTTTCCTTTCATCATCTAGAATGAATTTGTTCATTTATCCTGATGAAAGGTTAAAGAAGATATTGCCAAGTGTGAGCAATAACCTTCGATGGAGATGATATCACCATTTCCTGAAAGTGCAGAACCATCTGTTTTTAGCAAGGGATGTGCTCCATTGAGCTCCTGATTTTGAGACCACTTTTATTTATTTATTTTTAAGCTTAATTTAGTTTGGTATTTAAAATTATCTTTAAATATCTCTTTAAAATTATCCAGCTCATGTTTCAATTCTCTGCTTCCTATGGAATAATGTTTAATTTTCCCTCTTTTATTAGTTAAGGCACACTGAAATTAGGGATAGAACCCCATAAAATCCATTTGACAGCTTCTCAAATGTAAGTTTCATCAAAAATAACCTTTAGATAAATTAAACAAATAAGAAGGCTGAGGAAAGTGTAGTTTTCAAACTGAACCAGTAAGTTGGTTTGAAAGAACACAGGAACTCATGTGGAAAGATCTTAGCACAAGCTAAGAGAAGTGAGGGCCAACACGTGTCATCAGGGAAGGAGGATGAGGCCTGGAGGCAGAAGGCAGCAGCTGAGGTCTTGGTACTCATCTGATCATCATTTGCTTTGGGCAGTCCACTCACTTTAGTTCTGCCCCAGTTTTCTCTGCTCTGAAGTATCTGCTCCCCTCATAGGGTTGTTGGGAAGATCTTTCAAGATAACCAAGGTAAAAATGCTCTGTGAACCTGAAAAACAAAAAGACTGTAATTTAGATATGATGAGTGTTAACTTGATTGGATTAAAGAATGCAAAGGATTGTTCCTGGGTATATCTGTCAGAGTGTTGCCAAGGAGATTAACACTTGAGTCAGTGGACTGGGAGAGACAGACCCACCCTTAATTTGGGTGGGCACCATCTAATCAGCTGCCAGCACAGCTAAGATAAAAGCAGGCAGAGGAACATGGAAGGACTAGACTGGCTGAGTCTTCTGGCCTCCATCTTTCTCCCATGCTGGATGCTTCCTGCCCTTGAACATCGGACTCCATGTTCTTTAGCTTTTGGACTTTTGGACCTACACCAGTGGTTTGCCAGGGGCTCTTGGGCCTGAGGCCACAGACTAAAGGTTGCACTATTGGCTTCCCTACTTTTGAGGTTTTGGGACTCGGACTGACTTCCTTGCTCCTCAGCTTGTAGACCGTCTATTGTGGGACTTCACCTTGTGATCTTGTGAGTCAATAGCCCTTATAAACTCCCCTTCATATATTCATCTATTCTATTAGTCATGTCCCTCTAGAGAGCCCTGATTGTTACACTAGGTCATGGCATAACTTTTGCCTTATTATTCTGTTGAAAGTTTTTTCTTCTCCCTTTTGAATCAGGTAGGTGTTTATCTCAGTTCTTTAGTTCAGTTGGTGTTATAGTATAAGTATGGAAAGATCTCAGCAGGAACAGTCTCCCAGAGAAATCCTGTTTGAGCGCCCAGATCATTTGGGAAAGGAAAAAGAAAGATATATTTTTAAAGTTTTCTGTAAGAATAAAAAAGACCTTCAAAATATTAATTCAATTATTGAGCAATTTGACATTTGATATTATGTATGTTTACACTGTCCAAAATAGTAACCACTAGTCACATGTGGCCATTTAACTTTAACTTAATTAAAATTAAGTGACATTAGAAGTTTAGTTCTTCATTTGCACTGGCCACGTTGCAAGTACCTGATAGCCACATGTGGTGAGTGGCTATCACAATGGATGGCACAGACATGAACTTTTCCACTGTGGCAGAAAGTTCTGCTGGAGAGCGCTGCTACAGAACAAAACACCTGGATACATGAATATTTCTGGAGGCGGGTGATGGGAAAACACACAGAATAGAAGATCACTTCCTGAGATCAACAGTCAACACACCTCTCCCCTGTTGCTTAGTGATTTACATAAACCTGAGATGTCTTTACATCCAACCTTAGGAAACGTCGTCAATGTTACCTTCAAAACATCTCTGACCTCTCGTCATACCCCTCGTGCAATCTCTCACCATGTGTGCTCTGATTCTGGAAATGCTTCTTACTTAACTGGGTTCCCTGATGTAAAATTGTCCTCTGCGCACAACCTGTCCAGGAGTTCTCATCATTCTGGGTAAAAGCCAACATCTTTCAGTGCCTGGCCAGATCTACCCCAGCCTCCATCCACCTGGCTTCTATGAGTCTCCCCCTTACTCACTCATCACCACCCATGCTGACCTCCTTGCTTTTTAGAACATACGATACCTACTCCTACCCTGGGGCCTTTGCTTATGCTGTTCCCCAAGCTCGGAGCACCCTTCCCTCTCACCTCATTCAGGTTTCTGCTCAAGATTGCTTCATGTGAGAAGGCTTCCTCTACATTCTCTACCAAATAACTGTGCCCCTCCCCATCATCGTCTAGCCCCATCTCCCACTGTCTTCATAGCACTTACTTCTACTTGATATTCTATCATATATTGACATGTGTGTTATGTTTTGTGTGTCTCTCCATGAGTGCAGGAGCTGTGTAATACACTCGTGTGGTGGTTAAGAACACAGACTCTGGAGCCAGATTGCCTGGGATCAAATTCTAGCTCTGTCACTTACTGACTGTGTGACTTTTTCCAAGTTTGTTAGCTTCTCTTGGGCCAATAATACTATGCACCTCATAAAGCAGATGTTAGAATTAAATGAGTTTCATGTATATAAAGTGCTTAGAATAGTGTGTGGCACATGGTAAGTGCCATTTAAATACTTGACATGTTGTTGGTAGTTTTATATTATGTCAACTTAGCTAGGCTGAAGGTGGGTCCCTTCCCTATGTAATTCCAGGTTTGTATGGTCCACAAAGGACATATTACCCAGCATTTGGATGGTAGAACTGGGGGAGCAGCTATGCTTTTCTTTTCTCTCTGAAGATGGGTACAAGGGACCAGGGCTGTGACAGCTTGTACAAGTTGTCTCTGTCCTGTGAGCTCACTTTATTTGCATTGGGCATATCTGCAGCTCCTGCAGCTCATGCTGGGTCTCTAGGTGTGTGGGCAGCTCTGTGTTGACCTCCTGCAACTCATCCATGACATCAGGTAGGATGGGCTGAGAGGCAGATGTGGGTTCCAGCAAATACTGTTCTTCTCGGAAAGGCTTTTTTTTTTTTTGTCCTATGTCATATAGGACTCTCATCACTTTCTATTATTTTACTCTGCTTTATTTTTCTTCATAGTACTCATTATCTCCAGACATTAGATCTATTAATTGTTTTTGATTGAGAGTAGGAGCTTTATATTTTTTGTCCAAGGATATCTGTCTCTGGCCATTAGGTTGTTTGATACATGGTAGGTGCCTAATACATATTCCTTAAATGAATGGGCGAAATGAAATTATAGGTCATTGTGTTGTTCCACAGGTGCAGAGGCAGAGTAAAGGCACTGGAGGGCTCACATGACATTTCCACGTGAACATGGAAGCCTGATGTATTACCCAACTCCCCTGCTGGTCTTTGAACTATATTGTAGAATGAAGAACTTTGCCAACCTAGTGCCAACCTAGTTAATGAAGACTCAAGGGAGGTAGATAGAGACTCATGAGGCTATGCACAGCAAATATGAACTCTTTTTGGTCTCTGGCTTGTATTATAATTTGACTTTTGAAAAAATATTTCTTGCATCAGGTTAATATATAATCTACTTCATGCTTACTTCTGAGGTGGGCATAATTGAACTGTTCATTAAACAAATCTTTAATAGCATCCTACTATGTGTGAAGCATTGTACTAGGTACTGGGATATATAGTAGTGTACAAAACAGATCAAACCCCTCAATTTCATGGAACTTACACTCTAGAGGGAAATACAGACAGTAAGGTAAATATGTAAAATTCATAGTATGTCAGTGATAAGTGCTTAGGAGACAAAGGAGGGGGAGAGAAGGAGAAGTCTTGCTTCATTTTGCTTTTTAACGATTTTTAAATAAGGTCAGGCCAAGGTGATATTTTATTAAATAATGAAGGAGGTGAAGGAGTAAGCCATAGAGATATTTGGAGAAAGAACAGTTTAAGCAGAGAAAACAGCAAATGCACTGACCCTGAGGCAGGAATGGGCTGGGTGTGTTGGAGACCCGATGTAGGTGGTGGCAACTCCCTGCCAGCTCTAGCCCTGTGGGGCTTCACTGTCCTTGTCAAGTTCCCTGAACTCTGTGCACACCTTTGTAAATAGTCCCGCTAATAAACTCTTCTCAACCATTTTGAGAGTGCCATCTGTTTCCTGCAGGGACCTGATGGATGTGAGTGAGCTCCATCCTGTTTGGGAGTGTTGTGTAGTTTGTATAAAGAAATGCTGAAGGAGTTCAGAGCAGGAGAAAATCATTGTAAGAGGAAACATGTGAATCTTTGCTTTGACCTTGAAGAAAATAGAACAGAACCAAATTGTTTCTATGATTGGGCCTCTGATTAATGGTAACTCTTCCACCTATGGCTTCAGCCAGAAATTTTTTCTTTTCTTTTTTTTTAGACAGACTTTTTTGGTCACCCACGCTGGAGTACAGTGGCGTGATCTCACTGCAACCTTCACCTCCCAGGTTCAAGCGATTCTCCTGCCTCAGCTTCCCGAATACCTGGGATTACAGGCACATGCCACCACTCCTGGCTAATTTTTGCATATATATAAATAATTTTTTTTTTTTTTTAAGTGAAGACAGGGTTTTACCATGTTGGCCAGGCTGGTCTTGAACTCCTCACCTAAGGTGATCTGCCCACCTCGACCTCCCAAAGTGCTGGGATTACTGGCATGAGCCACCATGCCTGGCGAAGCCAGAAATTTCTCTAGGTGTTATCATAGATTTTTCCTTCTTTCTCCCCCACTACCCACAACATCTAATTGATCACTAAATCAAATTGGAGTATACAAATTGGACTATGTTGCTGCTTCCCTTAAAACCATTCCTTAGCTCTCCCTGGTCTACAGGAGACTGTCCACACTCCTCGACAGGCATTTCCGCTCTCATCACCTGCCATCCGTCCTTTTGTGTGTTATGTCCAAGTGATATGGAAGAACTCAGGGCTTCCGTATGGTCATTCTTCCAGGTGTTTGTGTAAGCTTCACCAGATGGCATCATGGCCACTCCTCTGCTTTTATTAGTTAACTCCTGCCTATCCCTTGCAACTTAGCTCAAGGGTCACCTCCTCAGGAAGCCTGGCTTTCCACAAGTATTTGAGGTAGTCTTTGCAGGCCGTAAGCTAGGTGTTTTGTGTAAAAAACATACAAAGTCCTTGTCCTCATGGAGCCTATGTCTAGTAGTAAGTGCTAATGTTAAATGTTTGGAAGGGCAGACACTAGATACGAAAACACCCAAACAAATATATAGCAAAAATCGTGGGAAATGCCTTGAAGGAAAAAACCATAGAACGACAAAAACAGCTAAAGGGTAGGGATGGGGGATAGGGTGGGAAAGGGCTCTACTGTAAGGAGGAGGCTGAGGAGGTGACAATTAAACAGATACCTGAAGAATGACAACAGCTAGTCAGGTAAACTAGGTGATGCGGTGGGAAGTCGCAGAGAGGATGGTGGTGGAAAGAGTGTTTTGGGCAGAGTGAACCAAGAGACTGAGCACATAGGAAGGGCCTGGGCAGGGAAGAATCAACGGTGCATTGTAGGACCAGAACGCAGGTTAGTGGAGCCGGAATTGATGGGCTGTGGAGAGAGTGACAGGAGGTGGAGCTGCAGAGGACAGAAGGCTAGCTCCTGTGTGACTGCGTATACACCGATACAAAGTTTGGATTTTATTTGAATGCATAGGAAGTCCTTGACACTTTCTGAGCAGAGGAATGACTTGATTTCCTCACGTTTTAAAAAGACCACTCTTGCTACAACTTGGAGAATGTCTTGGAGGGAAGCCAAGAGTAAAAAGAAATGACAATGCCTCATTCTGTCTTAGGAGTCTCCCTGACACCTTCCTGAAGCACCTGATGCTTATTTAAGCATAGCACTTTTAATCATGGTTGCAATTTTCTGTTTACTTGTCTGTTGCTTCCACCAGTCTGAGGGCTCCTTGAGGGTGGGGACTGTGCCTTTTTTTCTTTTTTTTTTACCTTTCTTTCTTTTCATTTTTTTTCTTTGAGACAGAATCTTGCTCTGTCACCCAAGCTGGAGTGCAGTGACACGATCTTGGCTCACCACAACCTCTGCCTCCCAGGTTCAAGTGATTCTCCTTCCTCAGCCTCCCGAGTAGCTGGGATTACAGGTGCCCGCCACAATGCCCTGCTAATTTATTTGTATTTTTAGTAGAGATGGGTTTCACCATGTTGGTCAGGCTGGTCTCAAACTCCTGACCTCAGGTGATCCATCTGTCTTGGCCTCCCAAAGTGCTGGGATTACAAGTGTGAGCCACTGTGCTCAGCCTAGACTATAAAATTCTGTAAGCCATGTTTGTTGCAGTAGAAAGAGCATTTTAGAGGTCTAAGTTAGAGGTCTGAAGGAGAGTGGGGTGAGCAGGCTGCTTTCTTGTTGGAGGCATGTGGACAGTAGACAAAGGGAGAATTGCTTGACTGGAGCTAGTTGGTTCGATAGCAATTTTTACTTATTTATTACATTTTTATTTTTTTAAAATAGGGTCTCATTCTTTCACCCAGGCTGGAGTGTGGAGGTGCGATCATGGTGCACTGGAGCCTCAACTTTCCTGGCTCAAGTGATCCTCCCACTTCAGCCTCCCAAGTAGCTGGGGCTACAGGTGTGCACCACCACATCTGGCTAATTTTTTAATTTTTATTTTGTAAAGATGGGGTTTTGCCATGTTGCCTAGGCTGGTCTTAAGCTTTGGGGACCAAGGGATCCTCCCATCTTGGCCTCCCAAAGTGTTGAGATTACAGGCATGAGCCAACATGCCTGGCCCACAATTTTTCATTTCTGGAGTGTGTGTGTGTGTGTGTTTTTTTTTTTCCTGGGTCATGAAAAAAGGTTCTACATGTAGGGAGAAGATAACTGAATCTGCCACATTCATCAGTATAAAAACAAAGCAAATACCTTTTGGGTAGCACCACTCTTAGAGGCTCGTTTGAATCCTCCCCCTAAAGTTAGGAGCTGGTAAGCTCTCAACTCTCAAAAGATTGTACAATGAGAATTTAGACACCAGGCACCCGTTTCTGCACAGTACCACAGTAAGATACAAAATACAACAAGGTGGGTGAATGAAATTAAAGATGCATATGATAAAATACATTTGGTGTTTCATGAAATCATTTTGGGGGCAGGAAAACTTATTAGATTGTGAAGATGAATCACAGTGAGAACACAGTGAGTCTCATTGGCAGAGCATCACTCACGGCACAGTAATTCTGCCGTTGTCGTGGGGCTCTGTGGGGAGGGTGGATTGATGATGATCCCTTCTTTATTGAGATTTTGGGCTCACATCTCATTTACGTTTACGCCTGCCAGATGGCAGAGCCTTTATTTGTCGTTGTATTTCTTAGACATTTCTTGATCTCTGCAGCTCGAGTGCACGGATGCTGAAGTGGTACCATAAGTGCACACAGGAAATGGATCAGTAAACACTGAGAGAAAAAGACAATGCTGAGGGCAGGAGTTTATTCTGCGGGATAACAGGGATGAAGCTAAGAAAAGGCAAGATGGATGTTCAATATCCAGAAAAGTACGCTGGCCATTCAGCTTTAAAAATAACTTCCCAAGGGAAGCTGTGAAAATCCCACGACTTGAGGCATTTGAGAACAGATTGGATGATGTACTGGAGATTATCCTGCAGGGAGTCAAATGTACTCTGGTCCAGGGAGTGAACTAAAATAGTCACAAAAACCACAAAATGATCTTTTGTGGTTATGATTCTGGGAGTCCAGTCAGGTCTTGCTTTATTGAATCCTTTGCTACAACCACTATGAATTTCCCCAAGCTGAACTGAAGAATTGTGCCTTAGAGTATAAGCCTTGGTGGGATTGCATCCCTGTGGCCTGGTCAGCTAAAAGGCTAATCAGATGTAGCATCTGTCTTACAGAATTCTACAGGTTTATGGTGCAATCTCCCCGCTCCTTTCTCCTCCTCCTCCTCTCCCACCCTCAGGAAGAGAACGAGTCACCTTGGTCTTCCTATTGCAGTGCCTACTCTCTGCTGCTCACTGCACTATGGTTTGGCATTTGAAGGAGAATATGGCTTTAAGGCCACCAGGCAACATGAGACACGGAATTGCTGAGGGCTCCCAATCATTGCACAAGTGGACTGCAAAGCCTGTGGAGTTGCTATGGAAAGCCCCTCCCTGCTCCTGCTCTGGGGTGCCCAGAGATGTGCTGGGGATTCTGGGTCTTCTCTGTTTTATAGCTATTGTTAAAGATTTGATGGTGGTAGAGGGGAGGGAGGTTTTAATTCCCTAAGGACAGACCAAATCTGTCATTCAAATTCAGCTCTGAGACTCCAGAGTGAACTGTTGAAGGCCTGCTGCTCATTCTTCTTTCTTTTCCTAATTAATGGCAATTGATCTAAAAATAATTGGGGACAGTCTCTGAAGTTGTTGCTGGGACAAGTTGTTGATATAGTTACAGAACTGGGTCTGAGACAACACAGAGGCTTGGGCAAGTTGAGAGGCTGAGGGGAACTCGTAAGTGAGTTCTTGGGGAGATTTCTCATCATTACTTGAGCATCTGTCACTTTCTCAGTTGATTGGAATGTGCTGTAATTTTCCCACATAGTAGACTCTGGCCATTTATGGTTGTAACATTTAAAGTTTCAGTCACTTGAACATGAACTGCAAGTCCATTCTATAAGGTGAAATGCATAACTTTGCCAAGGCATGAATTTGAATCACAACATTGCTGAGTAGTTGTGCCTGAGAGTTTGTTACCTACTGATCAGACCAGACCGGCTGGCGCCTAGCCTCTATGTCTTACAGAAGCCCTTTTCATTCTTTCTTCCTTGTTCTGTGTGAGAAATTTGGGAGACATATCCTTGGTGAATGCCATGATTCTTAATTGTCTCGTGACTATGAACCCAGCTGAGCCCAGCCTTCCTAAACATGCACCATCATAAAGAAGATCAAAGGAGCAGTCAGACCAGGACACAAACTTGTTCAACCACATTTACTACTCTTTTATTATGAGCCAGGCCCTGTGCTGGGTGTCATAAGAAACACAAAGATTAGTACAACCTGGTTCTTGCCCTCAAAGAAAATACAACCAATAGGAGTATGGGAGGGAAAAAACAAGGATAAAAAAGAATATACTATAGGCCAATGCCAGATAACCACTCTGGGGTGTATTTCAATACCAATAACCAATTCTCTGGATACCAGCTAGGAGTTCAATAACTCAAATCTGTCCCATGGAGTTAGAGTGCACTACTCTCCTGGCACATGGATGCATTTCTCAATCCAGAAGTTCTCTGAACCCTGGAGGTTCCACTATCTAGGCATGACTGATCAAATCACTGGCCATTGGTGATTAACTCAATCTCCAACCCTGTCCCTTTTCTTGAGGCTGGGGAGTAGGACTGAAAGCTTTAAGCTTCTAATCAAGACTTGATCTTTCTGGCAACCAACGCACATCCCAAAGCTATCTGGGGTGCCCAGCTACCAGTCATATCATTAGCACACAAAAAACGCTCATCACTCTGGAGACTCCAAAGGTTGTAGGAGCTGTGTACCAAGAATCAGGAGTAAAGATCAAATATATGTTTTTTTTATTATACCCCAACCACCATAAGGAAGTTACAATGAAAGTGTCATGTGGCTTCAAAGAGAAGAAAGATCACATCCATTTTTTAAGTCCTCATATTGCAATATCTTGTGATGGTAAAGAACTTTGACTCTGCCAACCCTAGGTTTGACTCATGGGGCAAATCTCATAGTCAGTCTTCTACTTCTTTATCAGTGTCCTCAGTCCACAAAATGGAGCAAAATCAATTCCCCTGCAAAGAGTGTAAAGTAACTCAGAACTCTTACAGGACTGAGGCTTCTTGCCGTACAGTGTTATTTTATTTGCCTGTCTGTTGTGTCCACTACAGAACTTAGCTACATTGCAATTTTTTTTTGTTGTTGTTTCCAGAAACCACAATAGATGAGGAGATTATGGCTTAAAACCCGCAGTCCCATTATCTGTCAGCCTGTGAAAGATAAAAAGTGCCACCAGTGTATCCAGAAAGTCATTTTTCAGTAGCCATAGGTGACAAGAACTACATTTCTTTACCAGGACATCTTGATGTGGCACATCATAAATATTCAGGTTCTGTAGACTTTTAAAAAAGATATTTATAATATCTCCTTTCTTGTATAACACTAGCTTCAAGGTCAGATTCAGGATGG